>NC_138125.1:21166941-23566941 GCF_964188305.1 Podarcis bocagei
GATGTTAAAAACATTAAGCACAATTTAGAGAGTCTGCATCAACTGCACAGCATGTTTCTTGCTTTTAACAAAAGCTGATGGATCTAATAAGCAAGAGTTTTCATTTCAAGGGCAATTTAATTTAAACAAACCCAACCTGGCAGTAACCTCTCATTGTTATTGCTAGTATTCTAAGCAATTAGCTAGCTTTAGCGCTAATTGACAAGCTCTTACAGCAAACCACTTCTGAGACCACGGTGTGCTTCTTGGCAACTCTGACTGGCTTAGGAGGCAGAACTGCAATCTTTGGGTGGGTTATTTAAGTTCAGTTGGATGCCAAATGAACTTGCTCTATTATTATTTTTTGGAAAGCTGTTTGCATCCTAGGATTTCCATCTAAAAATCCACTTGGAGATATTCAGATGGGGTGAAACTGAAACAGGGTCGACTGAGACTGGCGTCTTCAGAGAGGCTGCAATTCCCCCTTTTTCTAAGAGCCAACAATTGGTACTCAAAATAACTGCACGTTCCATTGACATGTAAGTGGTTTGGTTTATCTTCCCACTCAGCAGGACCAGATCCCTCCTGTGCTTGAAGCAAACCTTTCTGTTACCGCCTGTCCTTGTGAATAACTGGCTTTTGTTTCCTTTTCCCTGCTACAAAGGATGTGAGGGAGGTGGCATTGTGCCCAGCCGCAGATGGGAGCATGGTGTGCAGATGTTGGTGGATGTTCACCACCCTTGCATGCCAGCCAAAATGGAGCAAACAGCTGCTGGAGTATTTAAGGAGGGAGGGACTTTGTCAGCTGAGCTACTGGGGCAATTTCAAGATGTTAATACTAGCATAAAGGTAAATGTAAAGGGGACCCCTGACCATTAGGTCCAGTTGTGACCGACTCTGGGGTTGTGGCACTCATCTTGCTTTACTGACCGAGGGAGCCAGCGTACAGCTTCCGGGTCATGTGGCCAGCATGACTAAGCCGCTTCTGGCAAACCAGAGCAGCGCACGGAAACACCGTTTACCTTCCCGCCGGAGTGGTACCTATTTATCTACTTGCACTTTGACGTGCTTTCGAACTGCTAGGTTGGCAGGAGCTGGGACCGAGCAACGGGAGCTCACCCCGTCATGGGGATTCGAACTACCGTCCTTCTGATCGGCAAGTCCTAGGCTCTGTGGTTTAACCCACAGCGCCACCCGCATCTAGCATAGAACTAGCATAGAACACCCCAAATGGCTTGGGACCCAAGTACCTAAAAGAGCATCTTCCCCAAAGCCAACCATCTCTGACCCTGCAATTGGCAGATAAGGCCTTGGTGATGGTGACGCTCAGTAGGCAGTGCCTTTTGAATAGCAGCTGCCCATTTGTTGGAATGCCCTCCCTTGTGAAGTGTGCCTGTCTTCTTCATTGCTGACTTCCAGCAGCAGAAATGTAAAAGCTTTCCTTTTCACTCAGGAATTTGATAGTTGAAAGACACAGTTCCTGGCAACCTGATATATAATGAGATAATGTTTTTGACTGTTTTTAAAAATTTTGCTTGGTTGGTTTTATCATTACCATGTCTGCCACCCAGGGCTCCTTCAGAAGGAAGGATGGGACATGTATTGCAACAACAACAACCCAAAAAAGACAACAAGAAAACTTTGTATGAAATCGGAGTCTTTTTATTGGACATTGCAGAGGAAACACTTTGCTTCATCAATCCAAGGGTGGTCTCAAAATGTTTTAAGATCATTATGAAATATACATAGCACTGCATGGTATGCCATAGTTGCAAGTTAAAGTTAGGGATATAACTGTGCAATAAGTTTTAGAAATTGTGGCTCTATCTTTGCTTTTTGTTTGGTTATAACAAAAGAGGCGATAATTTAATATGCATCCTTTCTTCTTCATCAATTATCATCATCATCACCATTGAATAAAAAGCACATACATGCATAAGTATTCAAAGCTTCCCCATTCCCTTTGCACTAGAATGATAATGGGTATCCCCTTTTTTAAAAAAAAAACAAACAACAACAACAACCACCTGGAGTATTTGCATCTGAAAATCATTTCCCCAAAATATTTTAAAAGAGATAAGAGGGCAGAAGACACGCACAGCATGTGTGACTTTATCTCTTTTAGCTACCTGAAAATTGTCAAGTCCTACAGCAAAGCCTAAGGCACTTATAGTAAGATGCATCCCTGAAGCCTCTTTGCTAATCAGGTCTTAAACCAATGCTATTCATGGCCGATTTCATCTCTGTGTAAGAACAAAACAGTGCCAAAGTAGTCTGAAGGCTCCACCTTCCAAGGGTGAAATGCTGAATGCAATGCAGCTCTGTCTGCTCCTATGGGAATTGAGGGAACACGGTATCACCAGGAGATGCTACTTGCTTGCAGGATGAGTCTGTGTATGAATATTTTAATGGCAAACTGCTATAAGCAATGAAAACAAGCCACCATGCTGAGCAGCGAGCTTTCCCTAAACCTGTCTGACAGCAGTGGTGTTATTACCTCCATGTGTCTATTACGCTTTGGGCAACTTGCTCTTGAATGCTAACAACACGACAGTTGCTGTTAGGCACCTATGGAAGGGCTGCAGCTCAGGGGTAGAAAACATGCTTTGCATGCAGAAGGTCCCAGGCCCCATCCCTGGCATCTCCAGTTTAAAAGGATCAAATAGCAGGCATTGTGGGAAACGTGTGTCTGAGATCCAGGAGGACTGCTGATGTAGCTCAGTGGTACAGCATCTGCTTTGCACACGGAAGGGTCCAGACTCAGTCTCCAACATTTCCAGGTAGGGTAGAGAGAGAATCCCCACCTGAAACCTGGGGAGCCACTGCCAGTCAGTGTAGACATTACTAAGCTAGATGGAGCAGTAGTCTGATTCAATATAAGGCAGTCTTCTATGTTCCTAGATGGGCAAGTGATCTGTCCCGGTGTAAAGCAGTTTCCTTCGAACCTTCTTCTTCCCCTGCCCCACAAAAGATGCAAACAGTTCAGGAGAACAATGAAGCATCTTTCTGTATCTCTGAATCATCACCATCACCATCTTTATCAGACTTACTCGTCACTTGTTACCTAAAAGGTCTTCAAGCGAGTTATAGTCCAGCCACATTTACCATCGCTCTGCATTTCTAGGTCTAGGTCCAGGTCTAGGCTGTCCAGGTCCAAGCACTTTTTAAACATTTGCCCCACCACTTTCCCCATTCTTTACCGCTGATTGGAATCAACAGCAATCCATGGAAAAACCTGAATTGCCATTTGCTCCAACTCTGCAGTAAAGATCAGGTTTGCCTGGGGAAAGAGACGTGGCAAAAAACCCCCAAAAAACCCCACCAAAAACGCTAGGACACAGACCGGGAAATGCAAACCTGTGCTTAGAAAGCGTAGGGCAGAAGGTAAATGTGGATAAGCCCTTACATTTTAAAAACATAAGCATGAAATGCCAGTATCTAGTGTAAGCCCAAATCTAGATATTAAACAGTCTTGGGATATGTGTGTTTTATAACTAAAAGCACCTACAGGAGATTGCAAATTTGACAGGAAGAGGAGGAGGAGGAGGAGATGCTTAACCATTTTAGAACATATGGCTTTCCAGTCAAAATCATGCTCCCCCAAGCAGCTTTTCTATCTTCAGGCAAAAAAAAAAAAAAAAAAGGAGATAGTTTGGTCTTCATTTAGATCAAGGTGTACATATACGTTCTTCATACAAGTTTCATTGGATTTGGATGAATACTAACCCAAAGTGGGGTGCTTCTGGGAGATGTGGAGCTTGTCAAAAGCAAAGCGCAATCCCAAATGGGTACTGTTGAAATGTGTTGTGGTGCTGTGGTAATGCAGACTTGGGGGAGGGGGAGTGGGGGGGTGCTGCAGACAAGTGCCTGCTGAAAGCAAAAGTAATGTCTCTAAGCTTGAAAGGGGCCCAGCACAAATTCACCTGGCTCTATTTACCTGCAATGTGGCAGGATTTCTTATGTGACAGGGCTGTTATTTCTGCAAATTCCATCCACTTCTGCCAAGAGTTATAGCTGTAATTTGATTTCCCAGTAGTGAATTGAGGAAGGGAGGAGGATACAAAATGGACTTGGATGGATCTCTAGCTGAATCAGGCAACTATGAACCGGATTGAGGAGGGCTGTTTTCTGAAGTAACAAATCAAGGCCTAAACTAAATCTTGCAATTGGTACACTAATTCCACCCAGTGTTTAAGGATGGGCTTTGCACAGGCATTTCTTTATGCTCATGAGTCTTACAGTCATACCTCGGGTTACAGACGCTTCAGGTTGAATTTTCTTGGGTTATGGATGCGCCGAAACCCAGAAGTACCAGAATGGGTTACTTCTGGGTTTCAGTGGTCGCGCATACTCAGAAGCGCTAAATCGCACTTTGTGCATGTGCAGAAGCACCGAATCACAACCCGCGCATGCACAGATGTGGCGTTGCGGGTTGCGAATGCTGCTGGTTGCGAACGTGCCTCCCACATGGATCATGTTCATAACCCGAGCATCCACTGTATTTTGAATAACCAGAACTAATGGAATAATGAAAAGAATAGGAAATGAAGACTCTACACCCATTTACAGATATGCTTTTGGGGATGACATCCCTGTATCAGTGTCCAGTGCAGTGCAGCAGTTACCCAGAGCCAGCCCCATGATACCAGCAGCCCGGCTGCTTGCCATTTTTCCCACGTGCCCCCTCAAAACATATTAGATGTGTTATTTATAAAAACATAGAGTATGCAGAAATTCTGAAACTAAAAAATATGTGGGAGTGAGTGCTCCAAATGACCCTTGTTGCCTTGTAGATGAGAGAACAGGCTCTCCCAGAAGCTGAGTCTCTCAGTCCTGAGAGCAGAGGATTCCCTCAAGCGACAGCCTTTGAGCGCTCCAATTTCTCTACAGGAATCTGCAGCCCGCTGTCTAAGTCAAGTCACAACATTCATTTTTTTTCTTATGAGCAGCGAGGCAAAAGCTCCAGGCAACATGTATCTCATCTGTCACTGTGTCTTGCAACTTAGCATCCAGTGCCGAGGTGGTGATTGTCATCATGACATCTTCCCAAGGATAGGAGGCAAAATTAAAGGGTCTAATCTTCCCATGACCCTTTCCCCTGTCCTTTCCAGCAGTTCCCTCGAAAGGAGACACCAGCTCTTTTGTGTCTGATTAATTCAGCCCATATATAGCACCACATGGTTTTTAAATGGTATGGGAGCCACCACGTCAGCAATGCCAACGCCAGAAGGAAAGCCACCAGTGCCTGAGAGCAAAGCAGAACTCACAAAGTCTCCTTCCCTTACAGAACTAGCAGTGATGGCTGCGCAAGTGTCTGTCTCTGTCTTTGCCATGCCACTCTGTCTACCAATTTCAGTACCCAAGAAAACAGGAATGGGGGGCATTTTTCAGCCTGCGGGTCACCCTCCCTTCTAGGCAAGCTTCCAAGGGAGACATGCCAGAGACGAGCAAGGACAGAAGCAAAAGTGGGCGGAATGAACAAATGTTAATTTTACCATTCTACAGGAAGCTTGTTTTTCTAAACACACACACACACACACACACACACAAGAGAGAGAGAGAGAGAGAGAGAGGAGAGAGAGAGAGAGAGATGCGCCTTTGGTTTCCATTTTCCATCCAGGCAAGTCGGAAGCATTACCAGAGTTCAAGGCCACATTCCAGCCAAACAAAAGCACCCAAGAGGGTGCAGAGCACAGCCAATGAAAAGTGTGGCCTGGGGAGAAAGGGTGGTGCTTGAGAAGGGGCGTGGCTTGAGGAGAGTCCCAGGGCCACCTGAGGTTCCAATCATTGAGTATAAGCAACCATTCATGCCTCCAGTCAGTAGAGGGCAGAGTTGAGATTAACAGATAGGGGGAAATACACTTTGTGGTTGCCCACAAAGTTCTGCCCCTTCCTCTTGCTCACTCTCACCTCTCTTCCGCACAAGGCAGCCATGAAACCAGCTCTCACCATGTGAGCTTAAAATCTGCAACCATCCTTGTATTTATGAAAAAACTGTAAATAACCTCCCCACCCCCGTCGCATTACCAACGGGACCTTTGTCTGTTTTGTTTATCTTTTTAAGGAGTGCTACTGATGGTGTGAAAGAGACAGAAGAGATGGTGGAGGGACTGAGTGGATTCAGCTTCCAAGCTTAATAGCTGCTGTAAACCAGTCAATATTATTATTCTAAAACCCAGGACCCATTGGCTATGCTGACCAGGGCTGATGGTTATTATTATTTATTGAATTTATATACCGCCCTATACCTGGAGGTCTCAGGGCGGTTCACAGAACAAAATCAAAATATAAAATCACAAAATATATAATCAAAATGAAAACAACAACCCAATAACCACCCCCTTAAAAAACTACATTTTTAAAGGGCATAGGATGCCAATCAAATCAACCAAAGGCCTGGTTAAAAAGGAAAGTTTCTGCCTGGTGCCGAAAGGTGCGTAATGAAGACTCCAGATGAAATTCCTTGGGGAGAGTATTCCACAGAGGGGGGCAGAGAAGGCCTGTTCTCATGTTGCCACCCTCTGGACCTCTCAAGGAGGAGGTACACAATGAAGGGCCTCAGAAGATGATCTCAGGATCCGGGTAGGTTCATATGGAAAAAGGCGGTCCTTGAGTTATTGCGGTCCTGAGCCATTTGAACTCCTGATGAGTTCCACAATACAGTCGTACCTCAGGTTACAGATGCTTCAGGTTACAGACTCCACTAACCCAGAAATAGTACCTCAGGTTAAGTAATTTGCTTCAGGATAAGAACAGAAATCGTGTGGCGGTGGCACAGCGAAAGCGGGAGGCCCCATTAGCTAAAGTGGTACCTTAAGTTAAGAACAGTTTCAGGTTAAGAACGGACCTCCAGAACGAATTAAGTTCTTAACCCGAGGTACCACTGTATCTGGAAGGTCACAAGTTCTCCATTCCATCCTGAGCTAAAAGATATGGTGGCCAGAGTACTAGGTATCACATGCCCCATCTCTTTGGTTAGCCTGGAAGATCCAGTTTTTCAGCAAGAGCATAATGGACAGAGATATAAGATATAAACCTACTTGGAAGTAAGGTATAGTGAGCTCACCAGCACTTGCTTCTGCGTAGACATGTATAGGGTTGCGCTGCCAGTTTTGTGGCTGGCTTGCGAAGGAGTCATGGTATGAAGTTGGGTTCCGAGGGTGCCCTATTTTTCTTCCTTTTAAGAAATCAGTGCTGTTTCACATACTAGCACGGGCTATGCCTAGATACTTGCCAGATCTTCCATGCCTGGCATTTGTATTTGGATATAAACACATCTTTTCCAAAGATGCCATATGTCTTCAGTGCTTTCTCTTTGCAAGGAAACTGACTAGTCTGTCAAAGGCTGCCTAGCCACCTGGAAATTCCAACCACTCAGGGAATGTGGAGTCGATTGTCCTGTGCTTTTGGTTACATGCTGCAGGGATATGTTGATAAGGCAGAAAGCTGCTATCCAGACACACCCTTTGAGAATATGCATGGCCCTGTTAGGATTCTTGCTCCGTGTTTGCAGTCATGAGATTGTTTTGTTATCACATGACTGTGTATGTTTTCATCATCCACAGTGTGGGAAGTGACGGAGACGGGATGTTTGTGTTACAGTGTTCTGTGATGTGGGACTATTGTCCTTTGTTCTTTCTCTCTTTGCTGTCCGATGAGAAAGAGGAAGGAGCTAAGTCAGAATGCTCCAAGTGTGTTATAGGTAAATAAAGTAGATTAGCCAAAATGCTGAGCTACTGAGTTCTGTTACACAAACTGCAGATACTCTGCAGGATCCCTAAGTGTGCTGATGCCTCTTGGTATCAGTCGCTGTGATGCTTGGGCTGAAGAAAGCTTTTGAAGCTCCTGAATGACAGACCAGGAGGGAGAGAACATGCCAGTCGGGCATGTGTCTCTGCCAGGGTCCTACATGCGAGTAGGACAATCCTAACAGGCCCTGTAGCTTGGGCCCTGTCAAAGAAGCATCACACACAGGCATTTTTAAGAGGGGGGCAAAGAGACAGAAACTAATATGGCAAATGGAGGGCTGGGTGTACAGCCATTGGTGTGTGTATGGAAAATGAGCCGGGGAGAGAGCTAGCATGTGTATCTCCTAGATATACAGTGGGGAGTCTCATTTGTGCAGGAAAATCTCCATTAAAAAACAAAGAAGTCCTACCCTATGCCCTAAACTGAAGGCGTTGGAGGGCTGAGTATGCAAGTTAGAATTTTCCTGCAGCAACTGCTGCTGCTGCTGCTGCTGCTGCTATGGAATTCTGGACAAATCCCCAACACAGTCTTATGGTTTATTTGGAAGATGTGGAGCAGCTCAGTTCATATCAGAATTGAAAAAGACTGAATTTTTTTGAGCATCCCTACTAAACTGGAGCTCAGGGGCAGGAGAATGCCCCCGTCTCTAGAATCTGCTTCAAATGACTTCACGACAGTTCCTTCACTGGAAGTTGCTTTCAAAAGAGCAACGCATTTCAGCTGGCAAGATCCTGAATTGCATCACAGTGTTTCCCTTAGCCCTTTTGCAACAATGAAGAAGAGGCTGTTAAAAGATTAATCCGTTTGAAGATGATGTATAATAAATAACAATAGATGGCCTTAGAGTGAAGGCATGGTTGAATTCACTCCGAGGGCTCACTCTGAATGTCATGTCGAAGCCCCTTGAGTCAATTACATCATTTGCGTTTTCTCCAGGGTCATCAGTCTATGTATAATTCACATCGCTGAAGCTTCTACCCACATCAATAATCTAAAATCATCTGGTGTGACAACAGGCAAACAGATATCATTCTTTGTATTCAAAGTCCCAGTACTCATCAATAAGGTCTGCTTCGTGTATCAAATGTACATGAAAAATCTAAACCTTTGCCCATCCAGCAGTCTTTGTAAATGTGAATTACTCTTCTGACACATTATTATTTTATTTTATTTATTTACAGCATTTATCATCCATCCTATACAAAAAAGAACCATGTAAACATTCTCTTTTTTAAAAATGATATTTATTAAAGTTTCAAAAAAAAGATTACATAAATAAAAAGAGGAAAAAAGAAAAAGAAATAAAAAGGAAAAAAATACAAAATACAGAAAAAAGATTGAAAACACTTAAAAAACACATCAATCTTTCCATGCCTTACATTTCATTTCCTTACTTCCCTGACCTCCTCACACCTCCCTTTTTTGTATTCCAGTTCTGTTAGTTAATTCAGCAATTCCTTTCCCTCTTTGTTTTTGTCTTAATCCTTTAACTTAATATATTATAACTTTGGATTTTCACCTGTTAACAATCCATTTTTACATACACCTTTATAACATTACTGCTAAAACCACTTAACTTCATTCTGACATCATTCTAACATTCATTAATTTTGCATTATTTCTGTAGATAGTCTTTAAATTTCTTCCAATCTTCTTCCACCGACTGTAAACATTCTCAACTAAAGAAGCTTTCCATAAATTATGGTCAGTATTTGGGTGGTGTGAAAAAGACCTAAAATTATCCACCCTAGTCAGCAGAGTAATTGGGGGGAACATTTCTTCAGGCTGAGGAGAAAAGCCCCCAAGCAGAACGAAACAGTGTCTTTCCCAGCTGTGATTCCCAGGAACTGGTATTCTGAGGCACTGTGGAAGGAAAATTGAGACCACCATTTTAAAATGTGGAGAATAATAAGAGAAAATGCTGCTAAGTGGTGTGTTTTTTCTGTGGATTGAGAAAAATAAAAATAAATGGGAAATCATATCAAAAGAATGTCTTCTGGGGAATTTTTACTCAGTTCCAGAACCATCCGTGGTCTTCAGAGCTATGCTACTCAGTCCATTGTCACCTCCTCACAGTTCTTTCATCTGTCCAACGCTTGCTCCAAAATCTCAAAAGGCAAAATGGGAACAAATATAAGAAATCACTTTTTGATCCATGTTCACATAACATCTCTCATCGAATAGTTGCTGTTGATTAAAACTACTATTTTCCTCTCAGTGTCTTTCTTCACTTGCTTCACTTGAACTTCTGCCATTGTTTAAAACAGCCACTTTCCCCCTTTCAGAATCTTTTCCTTCTCGCTGTATTCAAATGTCTCCCTCTTCTATTCCTTAGCAGCCTCCTGTGAGAGAGATAAAGAATGCAGAGCCCTCAGATATTCCACAATACCTTCACAGATTGTATTTCACTCGTAGTGCCGTGTGTTGTCTTCAACGTGGAGTTTCAAAATTCATCTAGTAATTTAGAACCGATATTCTGTTATCAACTAGAATTCACCTTCTCTAGCTGAAGAAGCTAACTGACAACTTGCTCTTCAGATTCCATTCATCTTGAAGAAAGAGTAACATATCATTATGGCATGTGCACACAAGCAGGGCTGCAGAACAGGAAGAAGACTAAGGCATGGAAATGGGGGTGGCCTGTGAACAATAGTTGAAAAAAAGGAGGGTGAGGGAAGGAAAGAAAATGGGGTGAAGGTGATAACAGGGTGTGTGTGCAAAGGGGGTTGCAGAATAGGGAAGAGAAGAGGGCATGGAAATGTTGAAAGGGGGAAGTTTTAGGCATTAATGTAGGGGAAATGACAGGAGATTGGTGAGCAGAGCAAGCAGGGATGAAGACCCCTTGTAGTTTAATATTTGTGTAATTGGCATTTATACTTGTAAACCGCTTAGGCTATTCTGGAAGTAAGTAGTATACAAAATAAAAAAATTCCTTCCTGTAGCACCTTAAAGACCAACTAAGTTAGTTCTTGGTATAAGCTTTCGTGTGCATGCACACTTCTTCAGATACACGAAAGCTTATACCAAGAACTAACTTAGTTGGTCTTTAAGGTGCTACAGGAAGGATTTTTTTTATTTTGACTATGGCAGACCAACACGGCTACCTATCTGTAGTATACAAATTTATTATCACTGCTGTAACTATGGTTATTATTTTTATCAAATAAAATCCAGTTTCAAAAGCCAGTAAGAATAAGGAGGAAGCCAAAAGGAAGAAATGAACTCTGATGGGATGAAAGAACAGGGCAGCTTCATGTGGTGCGAGGGGTTGCATAAAATGAGCTTGGGGCTACATGTGGCCCTCTGGACCACTGGTTGTCCACTTGTGGCATAAACTGAGGCAGAATTTTGAGCCTGCCTCCTAGAAGCATTTCCCCATATTAGGCAAAGAGGAAGCTGCCTTTGTTCTGTTTTGTTTTGCCCTTAACAAATAGCACATGAGTTTATTTTCAAAGCCCTTTCAACCACCGGAGCAGTCCCCATAACAATATTTCTGCTTTATTGAACACCCTGTATGAGATGAAACTTCACCAAGATGCTTCCCCACCCCTCTTCTTTTTCCTGTAGCAATTTCCCAGTAACTTGTTTATTTCATTCCATCTGCTGATTATTTGGATAATGCTCTTGGCTTCCAAGATCCCGGGCAGGCCACAACATATCATTATAGTTCTCCATTATGAGCCTTGAAACCTAAAGCTCTTAGCTGTCAGTTGAAATATGTTTTAGAGTCGATTTAACTGGCAGCATTACATTTTTAACAGGTCACATCGTATTGATCAACATCTTAGTTAATGAGCTGTGACTTTGCTGGGTCCACATGAAGCGAGACTCTAAATTCAGAAAACGAAAAGCCGAGAGAAGAGAAGAGCTCAGAAGTCCATTAATGCCAACTGTTTCGCAATGTAATTAAATTTAACATAGAAAATGGGAATAGGAAGCTAGTTGCATCATAACTGTTGACAAAGTTGACATGATCCCCTCCCTAAGTGCATAAACACTGCCATGGTTCCCTGTGGTATTTCCCCTCATGGCTGCATTACGCATAAGACTAGGGATATTGGAACCACATTGGGAGAGGATCTCTCCCAACCCTTGTCAGTTAATAAACACAGGAAGATAGAAAGCTGCCAAGCCTTTGGTCTACCTAGCTTAGTATTGTCTCTAAGAGCCAGTGTGGTGTAGTGGTTAAGAGCGGTGGTCTCGTAATCTGGGGAACCGGGTTCGTGTCCCGGCTCCTCCACATGCAACTGCTAGGTGACCTTGGGCTAGTCACACATCTCTGAAGTCTCTCAGCCTCTCTCACCTCACAGAGTGTTTGTTGTGGGGGAGGAAGGGAAAGGAGAATGTTAGCCGCTTTGAGACTCCTTCCCATGCCAAAGAAAGAGGTGGATTTGCCCTGCCAGACCTGAAAATTTATTATGAATCAGCTGCTTTTTGCTGGCTGAGAGAATGGCTGCTTCTTGAAAACACTGACGTGTTGGATTTAGAAGGTTTCAACAATGCATTTGGCTAGCATGCATATTTGTGGTACGATAAGGTAAAAGCACATAAAGCGTTTAAAAATCATATTGTTAGAAAAGCAATGTTTAATGTTTGGATAAGATATAAGGATTTGTTAGAAAAGAAAACCCCAAGATGGTTGTCACCAATGGAAGCGAAGGCACAGAAAAAACTCAATATGGAGGTTAAATGGCCGAAATATTGGGAAATTCTGGAACAAGATGGAGACAGAATAAAATTGCAGAGCTTTGAAAAATTGAAAAACAAAGTGCGAGATTGGCTCCATTATTACCAAATAATGGAGGCATACAATTTAGACAAAAAAGTTGGTTTCCAGGTGGAAAAATCAAAATTGGAAACAGAATTGCTAGATCCAAAAATCAAGAATTTGTCAAGAATGTATAACTTGCTGTTGAAATGGAACACTCAGGATGAAATGGTGAAATCAGCTATGATTAAATGGGCACAACAGTGGCGTAGCGTGGGGGGTGCAATGGGGGGCGGCCGCACCGGGCGCAACATGGGGGGGCACTCGCCGCCTCCGGAGTTGCCAAAGAGCCTCGGGCGCAGTCTGAAGCAGAGCCCCATGTCTCGCGGAACCGACGAGCTGGCAGCGGCTCTCGGTGCTCTCAGCGGTCCCCGCGCGTCAGGGCCACGGAGGGCGCGCCAGGCAGCCCCTCCTCACAGCCCTGCCGCCGCCACTGCTGCTGCAGCTGCTGGGCCATGTTGCATTTTCCTCGCCTCTCTGCCCTCCTCCTCCGGGCAAGCAGCGTCGTTTCGGCGGCAGCGCCAGCGGCAACTCGCCTCAGATCACCTGACGCGGCAGGTTAGGGGTTAGGGGGCGCAAATTACTTGCCTTGCCCCAGGTGCTGACAACCCACGCTACGCCGCTGGGGCACAAGATGTTGGACATAACATAATGATGGCTGACTGGGAACAGTTATGGACCACAGGTATGAAGTTCACGGCATGTAATGCCTTAAGAGAGAATATTATGAAAATGATATACAGGTGGTATATGACCCTAGTCAAGCTTGCAAAAATTTACCATTTGCCCGACAATAAATGTTGGAAATGTAATGAGACTGAAGGTACATTCTTTCACCTTTGGTGGACATGCCCAAGGATTAAGACATTCTGGGAGATGATTTATAACGAAATGAAAAAGATATTTAAATATACCTTCCTGAAGAAACCAGAGGCCTTTCTCCTGGGCATAGCCAAATGGTGCCAAAGAAGGATAGAACTTTTTTTATGTATGCAACAACAGCAGCAAGAATACTTATTGCGAAGTATTGGAAGACACAAGATTTACCCACCCGGGAAGAATGGCAGATGAAGTTGATGGACTATATGGAACTGGCGGAGATGACTGGCAGAATCCGAGACCAGGGAGAAGAGTCAGTGGAAGAAGACTGGAAAAAGTTTAAAAACTATTTACAGAAATACTGCAAAATTAATGAATGTTAGAAAAATGTTGGAATGAAGTTATATGGCTTTAGTAGAAATGTTATAAGGAACTAAGTATAAATAGATTAAGGTAAAGGTAAAGGTACCCCTGCCCGAACGGGCCAGTCTTGACAGACTCTGGGGTTTGTGCGCCCATCTCACATCTATTGGCCGGGGGCCAGCGCTGTCCGGAGACACTTCCGGGTCACGTGGCCAGCGTGACAAAGCTGCATCTGGCGAGCCAGCGCAGCACACGGAACGCCGTTTACCTTCCCGCTGGTAAGCGGTCCCTATTTATCTACTTGCACCCGGGGGTGCTTTCGAACTGCTAGGTTGGCAGGCGCTGGGACCGAGCAGCGGGAGCGCACCCCGCCGCGGGGATTCGAACCGCCGACCTTTCGATCGGCAAGCCCTAGGCGCTGAGGCTTTTACCCACAGCGCCACCCGCGTCCCTAAATAAATAGATTAATAGAGTATTAAAGGAAAAAATAAGGTTAGAATGTGTCAAGATAATTATAGGATAGAAAACAGAGGAAGATGGAAAGGAATTGCTGAAACAATTAACAGAAGTGGAATACGAAAAGGGAGGTGTGAGGAGGTCGCTGAAATAAGTGAATGAAAGATAAGATATTGAAATTGTTTGATGTGTTTTAAATGGTTTTTGTTTTGTTTTGTTAGTTTAATGTGTTAGTGTTATGTAGTGTTTTTGTATTGTATTGTATTGTCTTTTTTGTGTGTTTAAATTGTTGGAAAAGTAATAAAAATTGGGTTTTTTTAAAAAAATCAAATACAAACTCCTCTTCTTCTCCCAAAATTGGGTCTCCAGCTGTTTTGGACTACAGCTCCCATCATCCCAGGACCAGTGGTCAGGGATGATGGGAGTTGTAGTCCAAAGACCCAAGTATGGGAAAGCTACACTGGTTGTCAAAGGCTCTTCAGGTTTTCAGGCAGAAGATGCTAGGGACTGAACCTGGAACTTTTTGTAAGCAAAGCAGATGCCACTGAGTTATGGTCCTTCCCCCAAACCAGAGAGTTCATTGGACAATACAGGAGCTGCATTATCTAGCTGAAGGGAGCAGCTTGCTCAATATTTTTCTACACAGGGTATATCCAGATGTTGTTGGACTCCAACTCCCATCATCCCCAGTCAGCAAGGACAATGATCAGGGATTATTATTTTATTAGGCGTTACATTTGTTAATTGTTTTATTTTGCCCAGGGCAACCCAAAGCAACCTACAGACAAGCAAACAGTAAATGATGGGAGCTGTACGCCAACATCTGGAGGGCATCATGTTACCTACCCCAGTCTACATGAACTGGCAGTGCATCTCCAAGGTTCCAGACAGAGGACATTTCCAGCCCTACCTGGAGGTGCTGGAAATTGAACTTAGGATCTTCTGTATGCAAAGCAGATGTTCTACCACAGAGCTATGACCCTTCACAGGCGAAAAGAACATACTGGTCTTTCTATGCCCAGTATTGTCTATTATGGATGTTAGTGACTCTCGCACAAAGAGTGGCTGGGGAAACCCAGCCGGATGGGCATAATACATAAATTATTATTATTATTTCACATTAAGGATGGAGGGAATTTCATTTGGTCCACACTTTTTAAGCAAGCTGACCCTGTTCACATCTCCTGGACCAATGTGCAGCTTACAACATAATTTTCCTTTGGATTTTGCTCTTTGCAGAATACTTTGATATTTCTCAGAGCCAAAAAGTTACCAAAATGTGTACAAGAAATGATATTTTAGATAAAACATATTTAGGGATGCATACACCAAGATAAAAAAATTTAATACAATTTTTCATAAGTCAGAGGTAAACACAGAACAAGACAGAGCAGGCTTATGAATGAATTCACGTGAAATTTACATGAAGTGGAAATAGATGGATCCATCTGTTAAGCTCAAGAAATTTGATCAACTATTTCACATTTAAGCAATTTGGAGACGAATTGTAATGTCACTCTGTTGCAGGAAAAAACAAAAAGGGGTTTGTGGCACCTTAAAGACTAACATGTCTATTATAGCTTTTGTGGACTAAGGTTCACTTAGCCATGAATGAAATGCTATCCTTAGTTGGTGGTCTGTAGTTTTCTCTGACCTTGTTGATTACATTATCTATCTCAATTGTTGTCAGCCATTACAACATAAAAGCTTACGTTATAATAAATTTGTTAGTCTTTGTTTAATTTCACATTTAAGTTCCATGGTAGAGCAATCCAAAGGGGGCAGAAAGAACCATAGGCAACAGCTGCATATGCACAACATTTTATTCTAGAATCAATGGAGGCTGTGTGTTTTTTTCTATGTGGTCCACACACAATCTAGATCTCTTGCATATTTTTTGCCGCTGAAAAACACTTCTTGAGAAACTGGCTTCATTCCGAAAACAAAAGCTCATTGCAGATTGATTCTACCTTACCCCGCAGTTTGACCATTTAAAAACTGACGTGGGCAGCCCCAGCAGTGGGATGGGCTTGTGCATCCACCCTTGCCCAGTGGCGTCGTAGGTCAGTGTGTACAAGATCAGTCACCACTTCCTTTTCATTCATGCTTTGAGAATCTGAATAGAAGAGCTACATCGATTACAAAGGGAATCTCCAGATGAAGGAGAAGTAAGTGTGGGACAGCAATACAGTGGTACCTCAGGTTAAGAACTTAATTTGTTCCAGAGGTCCATTCTTAACCTGAAACTGTTCTTAACCTGAAGCACCACTTTAGCTAATGGGGCCTCCCGCCGGAGCACAATTTCTGTTCTCATCCTGAAGCAAAGTTCTTAATCTGAAGTACTATTTCTGGGTTAGCGGAGTCTGTAACCTGAAGTTTACGTAACCCAAGGTACCACTGTAGTTGGAGGAGAACACTACATGGAGGAGGGACAATTAAAGGAGGCACAACGGCATCAGCTGAAGGAGCGTCTCCACCCCATCGTTTTGCACGGACACTGAGATCCAGCTCCAAGGGCTTTCTGGTGGTTCCCTCACTGTGAGAAGCGAAGTTACAGCGAACCAGGCAGAGGGCCTTCTCGGCCCGCCCTGTGGAATGCCCACCCATCAGATGTCAGGAAAATAAACAACTATCTGACTTTTAGAAGGCATCTGAAGGCAGCCCTGTTTAGGGAAGTTTTTAATGTTTCATGTTTTATTTGTGTTTTTAATATCCTGCTGGAAGCTGCCCAGAGTGGCTCGGAGGCCTGGTCAGATGGACGGGGTATAAGTAATAAATTATTATTATTATTATTATTATTATTATTATTATTATTATTATTATTATTATTATCATTATCATCATCATCATCATCATCATTCACAGTCTACATCAAGCGGAGCTATGAACAGGCCCCAAGTTGTCAGTACATTGAATTACATTGGGGTCACATTTCCATTATACAAAAGCATCCATATTTCTTTCAAACAACATTAAAAGTTGCTCATAACCCATAGATACAACAATGTCAATTTCCTTCCCCCTTTTTCAAAGTGCTTGCTTCAAAATCACAAACTTTGTGAAAATAGTAAGTCTTTAAATAACCTTCCCAAGCCTACACCCACCCACCCCCATTAAAAAAAAAAAAGAAATCAATCTGGTGCTTTTTCTTTTCTTTTTGCAGCACCCTATCTTAACATCCCATGGAGCTCATTTATATCGAAACACAGCCATGCTGCCGGCTGACCTGCCCTTGTGAATATTTATTAGCCGTCAGCTTCTTCACTTTCCCCTGTACACATCCCCAAATTGACACGGCCCCTATAAAACGATCTCCTAATTGGCATAGCTGCACATCACTCTTCCCACTTATTAGGCTCTTAGTTTTATCACCACATTCTGCTGTGGTGAGTGATATACAGCCTGTGGAGAATTAGTTTAGCAGCACAAGCAAGGAATGTTTACGCGTCTAAGTGGCTCATTTGGCAGGCCAAGCCAACTGGACCATAAATGGCCTTAAGTGTCATCACTTTATAAGTTGTTGTCATTCAGCTGGTGCTGAGAACACAAGCTGGGGATGTGCTAACAGGAACAGCCGTCTACGCTGCAGCTTCCGATATTCACCTCAGTTTGGAGACCTCAGTTGGGTGAGGTACCCCATAATCCCTTTTAGCCCTGTTGGCTGTTGGCTGTGTAACAACTGGAGGGCCACATAGACTCTCCATCCCATTGAATCAGTGAGTTCAGGGATTTATTTGTGTATGTGGAAGTTTCAATATATACAGTTGCGCCTTGGTTTTAGAACAGTTTAGTTCTTGAACGTATTGGCTCCCAAACACCGCAAACCCAGAAGTGAGTGTACCGGTTTGCAACTGTTTTTTGGAAGCCAAATGTCCAACCATAGCTGTCAACTTTCTCCTTTTCTTGCGAGGAATCCTATTCAGAATAAGGGAATTTCCCTTTTAAAAAGGGAAACGTTGACAGCTATGTGTCCAACATAGCTTCTGTGGCTTCGGATTGAGTGCAGGAAGCTCCTGCAGCCAATTGGAAGCCACACCTTGGTTTTCAAATGTTTTTGGAAGTCGAACGGACTGCCGGAACGGATTCCATTCCAGAACCAAGGCCTGACTGTGCAAGGAAATTTCTCACCTGGAAAAGCTTTGCTATTCCTTTTGGTAAAAGGAGCACCTGGATTCAGAAGCCCTCCATAAGCAATCAATTTGGAGCTCCAGCAAGAGCAATCTGTCCCTCATTCAGCCTGCTGAGAGAAGAGGGAGACAGAGAGAGGGGGTGGCAGAAGGAATGAAAAGAGAATGGGGTAAGAGAGAGAGGAGGGGAGACAGAAAATGGGGAGGAGAAGCTCAATATGGAGGCCAAATGGCCAAAGTATTGGGAAATTTTGGAACAAGAAGGAGATAAACTGAAATTACAGAGTCATGAGAAACTAAAAACAAAAGTACGAGATTGGCTCCATTATTTTCAAATAATGGAGGTATACAAACAAGACAGGAAAATTGGCTTCCAGGTGGAGAAATCAAAATTAGAAACAGAACTGTTAGAACCCAATGTTAAGATTTGTCAAGAATGTATAACTTGTTGCTGAAGTGGAATACACAAGACGAAACAGTTAAATCAGCTATGATTAAGTGGGCACAGGACATTGGTCACAACATTATGTTTGCTGATTGGGAATGGTTGTGGAACACCGGTATAAAATTTACGGCATGTAATGCCTTAAAGGAAAATATTATGAAAATGATCTATAGGTGGTACATGACCCCAGTCAAGCTTGCAAAAATCTATCATTTGCCTGACAATAAGTGTTGGAAGTGTAAAGAAATTGAAGGTACTTTCTACCACCTTTGGTGGACGTGCCCGAAGATCAAGGCTTTCTGGGAAATGATATATAATGAAATGAAAAAGGTACTAAAATGTACTTTCCCTAAGAAACCAGAGGCCTTCCTCTTGGGCATTGCTAACCAATTGGTGTCGAAGAAAGATAGAACTTTTTTTATGTACGCTACTACAGCAGCAAGAATACTTATCGCAAAGCATTGGAAGACTCAAGATCTACCCACTCTGGAAGAATGGCAGATGAAGGTGATAGACTATATGACACTGGCTGAAATGACTGACAGAATCCGTGAACAGGGGAAAGAGACGGCGGATGAAGATTGGAAGAAATTTAAAACTTATCTTAAGAAATATTACAAAATTAATGAATGCTAAAATGTCGAGGTTCTTAGTAAGAAAAGGAGATTACAGCGACAAAAGATTAAGTAAAAGAAAAGAACAAATAAGGGACAAATTTGACAAAATTAAGTTTAGGATTTGCTGAAACAATTTTGGAAATTGGGATGCAGAAAGGGGAGGTTTGGGGGAGTCAGAGAAGTGAGGTTTATGAAAAAAGGAGATGAAATTATACATGTTTGTTTTGTCTTTTTATTTGTTTGTATTGTTTATAAAAACTTTGTAAAATCAATTAAAAAATTATAAAAAAAAGAAAATGGGGAGGAGAGAAGGGGTGGCAATGAGAGGGATAGAGCAAGGAGGAAAAAAGGAGAAAATACTGAATTTCCTACCCTCTATTTAATGGGGAGGGAGGCATCCCTTTCATCATCATCATGATAATATAATACTTTTGCTTTTCATAGCAAAAGGAGTGAAAAAGTGAAGAGTGAAGTCACCACCCACCCCAAAGCCCTAGGTTTCCTCCAAGGCCGAATCAAGAGCAAGATATCTGATGGGGTTACCGCAGGGATGGGGCACTTGTGGCCCTACAGAGTTGTGGGCCTCCAACTCCCATCAGCCCCAGCCAGCATGGCCAATGGTGAAGGGTTATGGGAGTTGTAATACAGTAGCAACTGGAAGGCCAGAGGCTCCAGTCCCCTGGGAGGAAGGGGGAGGAAGAAATAAACAAAGGCTGCAATCCTATGCATGCTTACTTGGGAGTAAACCCCACCCAACTCAACAGTGGTAAGTGTTCAGCGGATTGGCACCTGGCTCCCTGCAAAGAATCCCGGGAACTGTGCACCATACATTTAAAGCACGTTCAATGCACATTTAAAACACATGGCTTCCCACAAATAATCCTGGAAACTGTAGTTTACCGCCTTACAATGCTATAGTTTACAGCACCGTTGACAAACAACAGTTCTCGAGATTCTTTGCAAGGAGCCAGGTGCCAATCCGTTGAACACTTACCACTGTTGAGTTGGGTGGGGTTTACTTCCAAGTAAGCATGCATAGGATTGCAGCCTTTGTTTATTCCCCCCCCCCGCCCTTCCTCCAAAATAATACATTGAGCCTCTGAGTCTTCAGCACTTAACTCTGTTTCATTTTGTTCTAGTTAATAAAATGTTACTGGCTTTTGTCTGCAATTATTGACTAGCAAATTAGGAGGATGCCTGTTAGCTCTATCTTAATTAGTAGCTTATTAGAATCTAAATCACACGCAGAGTCTTTGTCAGGTTTAATATATTTCTGCATCTCTATCCAAGTGGCAATCAGTAAAATGCCACCCTATAGACCCAATTTGTTGCTCAAAATAAGGCTTTGTTCTGCGGCCAGGTAGCTGTCTGGGATCAAGGAATGATCACCTGGCTGGAAAAGCTGCTTTCCACAGCAGGTTTGCTGGATTGTATCTGTGGCCATTAAAAATAAAAAGAGCTCCTTCTAGGGCTATCCTATCCCACCTTCCCTTCCCCCTGGCTGGGTGTGTTTGTATGCTAATAGGATTGAGTGGAAGCGACCCACTCAATGCTCAAAGCAGCGTAGCAGGGGGAGGATCAAATGCCGTTCTCCGCTGCCGCTGCTTCAAATACAGTTCAAGCCCCCTCCCCACAGAGGCTTTCAAATAAATAAATAAAAGTTGGGCAACCCATGGTGTATGCCATGCATTTTGGCCTTCAAGATTGGCTCCCAGGCAATTAAGAGCTGGGCAAGGCAGGAAAGGGGGCATGAAAGGTGCCCTACGGGCAGATAGCAACATCAGAACTTCTAGTTTAGGATTACCCACGCACCCGACCATAACACGCACATAGTTTTTAGAGGAGGAAAATCCGTAGGCATGCCACCCGTAGGCATTCCCTCCATAACACGCACAGACATTTCCCCTTACTTTTTAGAAGGAAAAAAAGTGAGTGTTATGGTGCAAAAAATACGGTACCAGACGTCCCCGGTTCCCGGGGACAGTCCCCGGATTTGCAAATCTGTCCCTGGACAAATTCTGTCCCCGGAATGCCCCCAGATTTGCACATCTGTCCCTGGGAAACGTGGCAGCGGCAGCCTCAGCAGCCCAGAGCCAGCCTGGTAGCGCAGTTCGCTCTGGCTGGCTTCGGGCTGCTGACTGCCGCTGCTGCCGCCATTGCCGAAGGGGAACCAGGGACGTCTGGCAGTACAGATCTCCTGCCCCCTTCCCCCTTTGTTTTGACTGATGGGGGAGGCTCGGAAGTTGTGGGTGGGTGGCCGTTGCCCAGGAGGGGCGCAAGGCATGTGGTTTCTCTGCCAGGCAAGATGCAAAACCCTTCTTTCAAACCCTGTGAAAAATAAATGTGCAGAGATTTTTTAAAACTGGGCAACGGCATGCATGACGGCCCATGACTCCCAAGCCTCTGATCTCCTGCCCCCTTCCCCCTTTGTTTTGACAGATCAGGGGAGGCTCGGGCGCCGCGGGCAGGCACCATTGCCCAGTTTTTTAAAAAAACTCTGCACATTTATGTTTCACAGGGTGTGAAAGAAGGGCTTTGCACCTTTATACAATATGCATGTGTGCTTGGGCCCAGGGTCTTTTGCCTCACCATTCCCGCTGACTTCTTCTGACCAATTGACACATGGAGGCTCCCTTGGCTGGTGTCAGCAGCATAGCATGGCTTGCCGGCACCCGGGGCGAGGCGAGTATTGCACCCGTCTGGTGGACTGGGCAACTGGGGTGGAGGTGCACACAGAGCCCACATGGAGAATGAATGGAGCCCACCTCCAACAGGTTGCCTCCATTCACCTGCCCACTAGACCAACCGGCCTGTCGCCATGCCTCAGCTGCCAGGGCTCCGTGCCTGATTGTGGCCCCTCAAAAATATGTGCCTGGGGCCACGGGCCCCCTGGCCCTCCCCCACACACTATGCCTCTGGCTTTCCCTGCGGTTCCCTCTTTGGGTGGCACACAAGCTGAAATCCTGCCTAAAGCAACCCAGTGGCTCGTGACCAACGCTTGCAATCAGATGTCCTGTTAAATGGCCATTTGCTTAATTCTGAGTTTATGTCTCATGCATCTCAGTGAGACTTCTCTAACTTTCTCCAAACTTGAGTTCATGAGTATATTGAATTATTGTTTGATTTCCAGCTCCTAAACTTTTTTCCCTCCCCAGCTCCTTCACATACAAATCCTTTTTCCCCCCTCAGTAGGCTAGGTATTGTGTATTCATGAAGCCTCCTTGTCTTCATGCTGAGCTCCTTAGTATCTCAGGCACCTTTTATCTCACCGCCTGATAAATGGTTGATAGATGGTTCTTTCTGCTCAAAACACACACACAAATCCCTTTATTCAAATGTTATGTACTCTCTCGGTGATAATGTATCTGAAGAATACAGCCATTATTTAATATTATCGGGTATATTCCCTTTCATTAGAGTGTAGTACCTCGCTGTGGTGCCGGAACTGATAAGCTGCCTAACCTTCAGGCTGCGAATGCAACTGCGCCGTGTGAGATTTTATAAAAGCCCGCCTGAATTGGTAGGCTGAATGCGCCTACCTCCTCCCATTGCAATCTCGCGGGGATAGTGATAAATGCCTTGCCACAGCAAGCAGTATTTCATCCAGGCTGTCCCTCAGTTGGGAAATGTGTGACTTCTGTACACAGCACCAGGCAAGTTTGCAAGCCCTTGATCCACAGCCTAAGCTGATTAAAGATCTTTAATCTCACTGTAATTAATGGTTGCTTTCAAACATCATGTTTACTTCATGACAAGGTAAGTGCTATAACTGTCCTGAGGTATTCCATTCGAATAGCACCAGATATTGATTCTATTTGGGCTCTCTTGGAAGACATTTCTGCTCACTTTTCTGCTAAAGACATAATAATAATACAGTGGTACCTTGGGTTAAGAACTTAATTCGTTCTGGAGGTCTGTTCTTAACCTGAAACTGTTCTTAACCTGAAGCACCACTTTAGCTGCTGCTGCTGTGCCGCTGCTGCACGATTTCTATTCTCATCCTGAAGCAAAGTTCTTAACCCGAGGTAATATTTCTGGGTTAGCAGAGTCTGTAACCTGAAGCGTGTGTAACCTGAAGTATATATAATCCGAGGTCCCACTGTAATAATAATAATAATAATATACCACCCTATACCCACAGGTCTCAGGGCAGTTCACAAGATAAAATCACAATATAAAAACATAAAATACAGAATAAAAATAAAAACAAGAACAGCCCAATAAACGCCCCCTTCCCAACACATTTTAAAAGGGCATTGAATGTCAATCAGGCAAAGACTTGGTTAGAATGGATTCCGAAGGCAGAGGCCCTGAATACTGTCAGTTTGCATTTCTTAGTACAGAAAGTATTGATCCGATGTGTTGAGATCTTTCCCATTCCGCTTGGTTCGGGAATGTTCTGAAAAGTTTCTTTCTATGTGAAAGAAGCAGGCAGAAGATCTCTGATGTTTGGATTGTTCCTTCTGGGAAGCTGAGTACAGCTGGTTTAAACTGGTTCTGTTATCCTTTCTGTCAAGGTCATGCTGCCTATAATAGTCAGGCCAGAAGGAGCCTGGGTCTCACTCACTTTCTCTTTCTATCCCTTTGTTCTGGTGCGGTGTTCTGTACACAGTATACTTTACAGTTAAGGCTTAGTCTTATTCAGTGCTTTTTTTCGTAAAAAAAATGTTTAGGGGTACTCTCATTCCGCCTGAGACTCAGGAAACACCGTGACAGGAAATTAAGCCACCATTTGGGGTAGCAACAGAACTGACAATTCACCGTTCTAGAGAAGAAACTAAACATTTTAAAAAAAAAAATATTAGTTACTTCTCCTGTTAGATTCACAAAATGTTTGGGGTTATGTGTCCCCCTGCATCCCCCCTGAAAAAAAGCACTGGTCTTATTAAAAGTTATTGTTAAGTTCAAGTTAAGTCTGCTGCAACTGGATTTCTTATGGACTGTGCCAATCCTGAATGTATTGGATTTGTAGCCATTATGCTTATTTGCCTTCAGTAGCAGTAAAGCTCTGCTGGATGAAGTACAATTGCCTCTGGTCTATTTTGGGGGGACTCTGCAACGTGTTTAAGTTTTCCTCCACACACGACGGTCCTATAAGAGAGGCGTTCATGGTGAGTTCCGGCATCTCTTTTTCTAGAAAAATAGTACTGGTCACACTGATGTTCTTACTAGTTCTGCTCCAGTGCCTGATGCAGGGGAAATTTAGCAAATGAAGCTCTGCTTGACTTGAGGAAGAAATGATAATAAAGTCAATTAGTCCTTCAGGAAGAAGAGCTCTAGCCTTGTCTTCTCGTTGATATCGAGTTTCCTTTGTGCAATGAGGTCTTTGTTTCTTTGGTTGGTTGGTTATAAAAGGCCATTCAGTCACGCGAGACCTCACTTGTAGTCTGAAGTGGCATAACTGAGACACAGGCTTACCTCTTGTTATGAACGAGGCCTTGTGGGAAGTCAATTTGGGGGTATGTGTTCACATAGACAAAATGCACCCATCTGATTTCCACAGGCAACAAGGAACCAGCATGTAGATTTCCATTGGTCTGCAAAGTGGGTCAAGGGAGCAGTGGTAGTCCTTATGAGTGACACTGCCAACACAACACACCTCGGGTGGTATGTTGGTACCTCGGGTTAAGTACTTAATTCGTTCCGGAGGTCCGTTCTTAACCTGAAACTGTTCTTAATCTGAGGTACCACTTTAGCTAATGGGGCCTCCTGCTGCTGCCGCGCCGCCGGAGCACAATTTCTGTTCTCATCCTGAAGCAAAGTTCTTAACCTGAAGCACTATTTCTGGGTTAGCGGAGTCTGTAACCTGGAGCGTATGTAACCTGAGGTACCACTGTATTGCATAAGACTTCTGAGCTACAGAGTAGCTTCCTTTTGGCAAGCTTCATTCCTCAGTTCAGGTTTAATGCTGTTGCAATAACGCAGACTGGTGCAAATCCAGCCTTATGCTTAGGGATTTTGGGATGGTATCAAGGAAAAGCTGCTGTTCCCACTTATTTCTGCCGCTGCTGTCATATGCATGCAGACAAAATTTTATTTCTCTAACACAAAAACTCATACCCTTGAGCTCGGAAAAACTAAGACAGCATATTCAGTATTCATGAAGAGACTCAGATTTCCATTGAGAGGCTGAGGAAAATCTATCTCTGACTACCTAATTTTGAAAATGCCTGGGCGGTATCACATTGTGGTCCTAAACAATATCCACTTATTCTTTGCATGCTTGGAATGCTCTCTCCAGAGAAATGCTCCTGGTGTCATCATCACCAACTTTTAGGTGCCAGTCAAAAAAAATTTCCTGTTCACCAAGGAATTTGGCTCTTAACTGGGGTCATAGGATATAATGATACCCATGTCCATAACGAAGGCTGATCGCTGAAGAATTGATGCTTTTGAATTATGGTGCTGGAGGAGACTCTTGAGAGTCCCATGGACTGCAAGAAGATCAAACATCTCCATTCTGAAGGAAATCAGCCCTGAGTGCTCACTGGAAGGACAGATCGTGAAGCTGAGGCTCCAATACTTTGGCCACCTCATGAGAAGAGAAGACTCCCTAAAAAAGACCCTGATGTTGGGAAAGATTGAGGGCACAAGGAGAAGGGGACGACCGAGGACAAGATGGTTGGATAGTGTTCTCGAAGCTACCAGCATGAGTTTGACCAAACTGCGGGAGGCAGTGGAAGACAGGAGTGCCTGGTGTGCTCTGGTCCATGGGGTCACGAAGAGTCGGACATGACTAAACGACTAAACAACAACGTTTGTATTGGTGTTCACCTTTCAATAGAGTGGGGTAGAATTTTTCCTTTATAAATTTATAAAATATATGCTTTGCCTTTTAATAGCAAATCAACACTTAAAAAGTACAAATATCTAAAATGACAAGCCCAGAACAAGATAAAATTCCACCTAAAGTTAGTCTCCGGACTGTGGTTGTGTACACATTATCTGCTTAAAACACAGCTAGGTTGTCCTTTTTCTCAATTTGGATCGAAACTGGTTTGGAGGAATACACATAAGAATGTAGTATTTCATAAGAAGTGACAGGTTAAACTTGGGATAGATATGGAGTGTGGCCACATCCCAAACCCTCGGAGGCAGGGGGTTGGACTCGATGGCCCTTGTGGTCTCTTCCAACTCTATGATTCTATGATTCTATGTGCCCCTGGATGCAATGTAAATGAGAAAGTGTACACAGCTTGTTTCACTCTTACAATGCCATCAGAGAAAGTTGAATTATATTTAATTGGGTTAGAACATTACTGTGTGTTAAGATCTCAAGTTACAGAGGCATGCTGTGACAATCAATCAACCAAACAGAAACACCAATAGAAAATTTATAAGGATTATTTCTTCATTAGGTTCTGGTTTCATGCAATTTAAGAGCTAGCCGACAGAGGGCTCCCAACCCTTTTTTCACATGCACCCATTGCACAAATGCAACCAGCTCTCTCATAACTTCGGGTAGGTAGCCGTGTTGGTCTGACGCAGACAAAATAAATAAATAAATAAATAAAATTAAAAATTGTCCAGTAGCACCTTAGAGACCAACTAAGTTTGTTCTGGGTATAAGCTTTCGTGTGCATGCACACTTCTTCAGATACACTGAAACAGAAGTCACCAGACCCCTATATATAGTGGGAGGGTGGGGTGGGTTTTTCTCAGGAGGGTAGTAGATGGGTGATTGACTCAGTGGGTATGGTAAACCTGTTGCCAACTGTAACGACTGCAATTAGTCCTACAGGAAAAGGCAAGGGATAGTATGCAGATGACCAAAAATAGCTTTAGCATATGTAATGAGACAAGAATCCAATATCTCTATTCAGAAATAGACTTGAAAGAGAAGTTGCTGAGTTACAACTTATTACTAAACTGAAAACTATGGAGAGACCTGATCTTAACAGAGATAGTGGATTCTTTTCTCATATATAAGGGTCTGGTGACTTCTGCTTCAGTGTATCTAAAGAAGTGTGCATGCACACGGAAGCTTATACCCAGAACAAACTTATTTGGTCTCTAAGGTGCTACTGGACAATTTTTTTATTTTATTTAGCTCTATTTATTTATTTATTTATTTCACAATTAATGAGCCAAACTCACAATCACTTTGTCCCTTATCCTCGGCCATTTGCAGCCATGCCCAAGGTCAGCTGAATTTAGCAACAAGAATGTATCAGAAGCGAAAAAGGAACAAGTATCTGACAGTGTGGTGTGCATGTTAGCTGTGGCCCTGCATGGGCCCCAATGGGAATCCAGTCTGAATGCTTCTGATCCTGCATAATGTTTAAGGGTATTTGCATGTGTGATGGCTAGATTTAAAGCAAGAAAGACAATACAGTGGTACCTCGGGTTAAGTACTTAATTCTTTCCGGAGGTCCGTTCTTAACCTGAAACTGTTCTTAACCTGAAGCACCACTTTAGCTAATGGCCGCGCCGCCAGAGCACGATTTCTGTTCTCATCCTGAAGCAAAGTTCTTAACCCGAGGTACTATTTCTGGGTTAGCGGAGTCTGCAACCTGAAGTGTATGTAACCTGAAGCGTATGTAACCTGAGGTACCACTGTACACTTGCATTTAGGAGCTGAGCTTCATTAATAAAGATCAGCAGTATTAAGCTAATATATTTTGCTGCCCAATTGCTCCCATGCCTCTTGGGAGTTTGAATGTGATACCCACATGGCAGAAGTTGTCCCCAGTCGCATTCACCACACAGAGGTAGCTTAAGGCCCAAAATCGTTTGCTCCTACAGAAGATCAGTTCTGGACATTGATATATATACATACAGATTGTAGGCTTGTAGATCAGATACTGTAGAAAATATTTATCTTGCTCCAGCAAGTCAAGATGTAATACAGACTTAGCTACATTAGTCAAAGAACAGCATTTTAAATGCATTATAAACATGCAACACCGGATGGTGCTGTAGAGCACAAAACTTTTCTAAGCGATTTTACATGGAGGGTTTTTTCCCTTTTGTTATAATGATTTGATTTATTACTCGTTTATAGTGTTTTTCCCCTGTATGTAGATCCATCCTCTGATGCATGGACAGCACTGACAGACTGACTAATGATCTGACATGCCATAATCCCTTATATAGAACAAGGCCTCTAACATTACTTTTCTGTAGATTTAGTTAATTAGAAAAAATGCACGTTCATTCAATAATTTGATAATAAGCTGAAAAGAAGGAAGGAAGGAAGGAAGGAAGGAAGGAAGGAAGGAAGGAAGGAAGGAAGACCAAAGACATAGCTTTAAAAGCACTATAAATGTGCTAATGAATAAACTGGTTGTTTTCACACGTAAAACTCCATGTCAATGGTGATATCTGCTGGGGGCAGGAAGAAAAGTTTTACATCTGCCTCAGCACATTAAAGACGTGACGATAGCTACAACATGCTTAAGAAAGCTTTTTGCACCATAATTGCTCTATGTGCCTTGCAAAAGTTACAAAATACTATTTACTCCAGAGTTCGTTTTGTTCTGATTCATATATTTCTTAATTAGGATTTTACACAAGAGCAGATGGCCGTCTTCATTAAATCATGATATATTCCACTCAAATAGAAGCAGCTGGATTTCTGAATGTACTGTAATTTATTTTCTACATGTCACACACACACACACACACAAGACTCATCTGAACAAACAAAAAATCTACTAAACTGTAATTATTCAATTTCCTTCCATCCTTTGTTTTTTTCAAATAATAAGTGGGTGGTCTACTCTACTAAAATAAGCAACAGTCAGGGATGGGATATCCCACATATTGGACAACTGCAGGTACCCTCAAGATCTTCAGGTTGTTGTATATAACCATTTATTGATATGAGAACAACTTCAGCCCATGCTGACACCAATATTTAGGTCGGGTCAGGAGACTAAGGAGGGAACTGTACACTCAACACAGGGCTTCTGCCTTAAATGGTATCCCTTTGTTGGGTTCATCCTTTGATTCCTCCATAATGCAGAACACTCTTACCCCATGTCTTGATATCCATGGTAGGCAATGTAGTTCCCGCCCTTGAAATGTTAAAGGTTCCCCTCCTTTGCTTTAAATCAAGGATGGGAACCATGGTTGTTGCACCACAACTCTCATCAGCCCTGAGCATTCTGGCAGGAGTTGATGAGAGCTGGAGACCAACAATACCTATGAAGGCATAAGTTAGAGTCATAAAAGGTAAAGGGGCCCCTGACCATTAGGTCCAGTCGTGGCCGACTCTGGGGTTGTGGCGCTCATCCAGCTTTACTGGCCGAGAGAGCTGGCTTACAGCTTCTGGGTCATGTGGCCAGCATGACTAAGCCGCTTCTGGTGAACCAGAGCAGTGCATGGAAACGCCGTTTACCTTCCCGCCGGAGCGGTACCTATTTATCTACTTACACTTTGGCATGCTTTCAAACTGCTAGGTTGGCAGGAGCAGGGACCGAGCAATGGGAGCTCACCCCGTCGTGGGGATTCGAACCGCCAACCTTCCGATCGGCAAGCCCTAGACTCTGTGGTTTAACCCACAGCACCACCCGCATCCCAGTTAGTCATAGACAGGTACAAATACCTGTTGGAAATGTAAAGAAAAGGAAGACACCTTCTATCATCTGTGGTGGGCGTGCAAGATAATAAAAGCATTCTGTGAAATGATATATAATGATATATAAGGAACTGGGAGGGGGGAGTTTAAAAATAACTTTTACAAAAAACCCAGAAGCTTTTCTATTAGGAATTTCAGGTGCTAAAATTCCAAGGGAACAGAAAAGACTGCTCATGTATGTGGTGACAGCTGTGTGGATGCTGCTAGGCCAGAGATGGAAAGAAGACAAAGTCCCTACCAGAGAAGAATGGCAGATCAAGTTGATGGACTATGCCGAAATGGCAAAAATGACCAGAAAAGTCAGAAATCAGGAAGACCAAAACTTTAATAAGGAATGGGGAAATTTTATAATTTATCTTGGAGACCACTGTAAACAGTCAAAATCATTAGCGGGATTGCAATAACACTTGAGAACTATGGATACAATTGAGATCTTGAAAAATTGGATTATTCTAAAAGATGCAGTAGAAAAGGGATCCATGGAGGGGGAGAAGTCCAGAGATTCATGGGAATCTTGTACTTTTGGAAGGTGTTGTGGCATAATTGTAAATTTTAATATGCAAAATCAAATGAATAAATGAGGGGGGGAGTTAGAATCATTGAATCTTAAGAGTTGGAAGGGATCCCAAGGCTGATCTAGTCCAATGCAGGAATCTCACCTAAAGCATCCATTGGCCATCCAACTCATAAACTCATATTAAACAAAAGCTGTCACATTTCTTTTTGTAAAGTCTATTACCAAAATTTAAAGCTGTGTGTGTGTGTGTGTGTGTGTGTGTGTGTGTGTGTGTGTAAAACACGAATATTATATATCTCAGTAAAGATGTGTCTCACCAACCAAATTAAAAACAGAGCCTGAAAAATGAAACAGCCTCCCCAAAATACAGTATATATTTTTTCAAAGCAACAGAAACCCTGATTGGTAGGACTAAAAGAATCAGCAATGTAGAAGAAAAGCTATAGGAATAAAACCATCATTCCAAAGCAGGTATCTAAGTTATGTTGGTGCATCCAGTCTCCTCAGTTGTAGATGCACATGCGAGAAGAGTTAGGCACATGCTGCCAAGTGCTGCCCAATCCAGAACATCAGCTACACTGTTTAGAGCAGCAGTGATTGACAGGGGAGGGCAGTGCCTACTTGGCTTCCCAATGCCAGGGTTGCTGCTGGTGACTGAAAGTGGGAGGGACAAGGTAGCAGGGAAGTCAGTGCACCCCTGCTTCTCCTCCTGGTCCCATACAAGTAAACTGAATGGCCAAAAGGGTATCCTGAGAGTTAAACATCACAGCAGCTATAAATTAATACAGGAAGCCCAAGGGATAAATTCCACAGAGCTATAACACAGGGCCGGCACTACCATCAGGTGGAAGAAGGCCATTGCCTCAGGCAGCAGCTGAGCTTGCTAGCAGAGTGGCTGATAAAATACTTCTTTTATTTCTTGACTTTTTTAGCCTGCTCTTCCATGATTAACAGGCAGCAGGACACATGCTGAAGAAAAAAACACTGATACGCCGTGACTAGTCCCCCCCCCCATTCCCCAACCAACTGTCCTACAAGAAGAACCCCACAACCTTGTTCATCTTGTAGATATAGAGAGAGAAGAGGCCTCTTTCCTGTTGATTATTAAACCACGTCATGAGTGTCCTCCTTTTTAATATATACTAAGTCTAGGAAGTGAACTCACCACCACTAGGATTTCCATTTGGTTTGGGGAACTGTGCCCCTCCCTCCAGAAATGCACATCATTGCCATCCGAGAGCCTCTGAACCCTACCTGGAGCCTTGTGGTGTTGAAGCTTGAGCAAAATCGGGGATGGGATCATTAGTTCCTACAATATTTATTACACTGAGGGTTTCTTTCCCCTCTCCCTCCGCAGCGGCTCCATGCAAGTTAACGATGCACGTACCGTCAATCATTCAGCAGTTCAGTGCAACCCGGGGACTATCACAAACGGAAAGGCCTAATTTAAAATATGCTAGCTAAGGTCTTGCCGCACCTCTGCTGCTCTGGGAGCGCATTGGCTTCAAATTAGTTCCCGCAGAAGCCCCTCAATAAAGCGGGTGTCATCATGTTTACTGCTTTGCTTTGCTGGGGCTTTGTGCTTACTGTAACATTTCAAAGCAGACCGTGCGGTTTTAACTGAACTCCTGAACCATAAACACGGAACTGGCAGGAATTCCCCCCCCCCACCTCCCCACTTGTCGCGCACTGGTGAGCTCAAGACTCCGAGGATCAAAAGGTATTTATCTTCTCAGAAAAACCACCAAGAAAGGAATGCTGTGATCACCAATAGTCAGCATGGATTTCTGAAAAATAAGTCATGTCAGACTAACCTGATCTCGTTTTTTGACAGAATTACAAGCCTGGTAGATGAAGGGAACGCAGTGGATGTAGCCTACCTTGATTTCAGCAAGGCATTCGACAAGGTGCCCCATGATATTCTTGTAAAGAAGCTGGTAAAATGCGGACTTGACTATGCTACCACTCAGTGGATTTGTAACTGGCTGACTGACCGAACCCAAAGGGTGCTCATCAATGGTTCCTCTTCATCCTGGAGAAGAGTGACTAGTGGGGTGCCACAGGGTTCTGTCTTGGGCCCGGTCTTATTCAACATCTTTATCAACTTTCCAATACCGCCTTTTACACAAAATTGGACTCAGACCCCACACAAGAATACAAGAAAGAACTAAACAAGATTGTTAAGGAGCTACCCCCCCCCCCACATCCAAGAACAGATCCTCACCAACACACCAACAGAACCTCGACCAGGAACTTTCTATCTTCTACCCAAAATACACAAACCAGGAAATCCAGGACGCCCCATCATTTCAGGTATTGGCACTGTTACAGTGGGTGTCTCCGGTTATATGGACTCTGTTCTGAAACCATATGCCATCAATGCTCCCAGCTATGTACGTGACACCACAGACTTTCTGAGGAAAATACAATCTTTAAATAATCTTCCCAACAATACTATACTAGCTACTATGGATGTGGAATCTCTGTATACCAACATCCCACACAACGATGGTTTACAAGCTATAAGGAACACCATATCAGATAAAACCACAGCGGACCTTGCCACTAAACTCTGCCAATTTGTCCTTACCCACAACAACTTCAAATTCGGTGATGACCTGTTTCTTCAGATCAGCGGCACAGCAATGGGCACCCGCATGGCCCCACAGTATGCCAACATCTTCATGGCAGATTTAGAACAACGTTTTCTGAACTCCTACCCACTCAAACCTCTCTTGTACCTGCGATACATTGACGATATTTTTATCATCTGGACACATGGTCAACAGACCCTGGACACCTTTCACCAGAAATTTAATGATTTTCACCCCACAATCAACCTTACAATGAATCAATCTATGCAAGAAATACATTTTTTGGACACTACTATAAAAATACAGGATGGGCGCATAGACACCACCTTATACCGCAAACCAACTGACCGACAAACATATCTACATGCCTCTAGCTACCATCCCAAACATACCAAACAGCCCATTGTATATAGCCAGGCACTACGTTACAGCCGCATCTGTTCCAACTCTACAGACAGAGACTCTCACCTAAGGGATCTACAGCAAACCTTCTCAGAACTAAAATACCCAGCAGATGAAGTTAGACAACAGATCAACAGAGCCAGACTGATACCCAGAGAGAACTTGCTGCAAGACAGACCCAAAAAAGAAAATAACAGAACACCTCTAGTCATCACATACAGCTCCCAAGTTAAAACAGTACAACGCATCATCAGAGATCTACAACTTCTCCTGGACAATGACAGTTCTCTTTCTCAAGCTCTGGGAGGAAGACCTTTCATTGCCTACAGACAGCCACCCAATCTTAAACAACTCCTAACCCACAATAATACTACAACCAGACTTAACACAGACACTGGCACCAGAGCCTGCAATAAACCCAGATGCCAACTTTGCTGCCACATACACCCGGACAACACCATTACTGGCCCCAACAACATCACACATACCATCTCGGGACTATTTAATTGCTCATCGTCTAACATTGTGTATGCCATCAAATGCCAACAGTGTCCTTCAGCTCTCTATATTGGACAAACAGGCCAAACCTTACGCCAAAGAATAAACGGACATAAATCTGACATCAAGAATCACAGAACAGAGAAACCAGTAGGAGAACACTTCAATCTCCCAGGACATTCTATACAAGATCTCAAAGTAGCTGTTTTACTACAAAGGAATTTCAGAAATAGACTGGAAAGAGAAGCTGCTGAATTACAACTCATTACCAAACTTAAAACCATGAAAAGACCTGGACTGAACAAAGACATTGGATTCTTATCTCACTATACATGACTAAACCATTTCTCACCTTCCCACCCCTTGCCTTTTCCTGTAAGACCTATTACAGTCGTTAAGAGTCGTCAAGAGGCTCTCTCAGCTATCTGCCAATCTCCCATTCGCACCCTCCCTTCTGAGTAACACCCCTCCCCACCTTCTCACTATATAGAAGGATCTGGCAACTTCTGTTTCAGTGTATCTGAAGAAGTGTGCATGCACACGAAAGCTCATACCAAGAACTAACTTAGTTGGTCTTTAAGGTGCTACTGGAAGGAATTTTTTTATCTTTATCAACGACTTGGATGATGGACTCAAGGGCATCCTGATCAAATTTGCAGATGGCACCAAACTGGGATGGGTGGCTAACACCCCAGAGGACAGGATCACACTTCAAAACGACCTTGACAGATTGGAGAACTGGGCCAAAACAAACAAGATGAACTTTAACAGGGAGAAATGTAAAGTATTGCACTTGGGCAAAAAAAATGAGAGGCACAAATACAAGATGGGTGACACCTGGCTTGAGAGCAGTACATGTGAAAAAGATCTAGGAGTCTTGGTTGACCACAAACTTGACATGAGCCAACAGTGTGACACGGCAGCTAAAAAAGCCAATGCAATTCTGGGCTGCATCAATAGGAGTATAGCATCTAGATCAAGGGAAGTAATAGTGCCACTGTATTCTGCTCTGGTCAGACCTCACCTGGAGTACTGTGTCCAGTTCTGGGCACCACAGTTCAAGAAGGACACTGACAAACTGGAACGTGTCCAGAGGAGGGCAACCAAAATGGTCAAAGGCCTGGAAACGATGCCTTATGAGGAACGGCTAAGGGAGCTGGGCATGTTTAGCCTGGAGAAGAGGAGGTTAAGGGGTGATATGATAGCCATGTTCAAATATATAAAAGGATGTCACATAGAGGAGGGAGAAAGGTTGTTTTCTGCTGCTCCAGAGAAGCGGACACGGAGCAATGGAGCCAAACTACAAGAAAGAAGATTCCACCTAAACATTAGGAAGAACTTCCTGACAGTAAGAGCTGTTCGACAGTGGAATTTGCTGCCAAGGAGTGTGGTGGAGTCTCCTACTTTGGAGGTCTTTAAGCAGAGGCTTGACAACCATATGTCAGGAGTGCTCTGATGGTGTTTTCTGCTTGGCAGGGGGTTGGACTCGATGGCCCTTGTGGTCTATTCCAGCTCTATGATTCTATGATTCTAAGATTTTCTCCTTCGGGTTTTCCTGGCTGCAGGAGAACCAAGTCATTGTGAGCTTGGCTGCCGCACATTTCTGGAGGCTGCTACCAGCTCTTTTCTCAGGCTTCTGAAGTAGGTTTTACAAGACTTGTGTGGAAAGAAATACACTCTCTTCTCCTTAAGATCCATGGCGACAGCAACAATAAAAAAAGCTGCAGTATCTGGCTGAGAACTGGATTGGTTTCTCTGATGTCAGCAACCTCTCTGCATCCTCCATTGGAAAGAAAAAGAAAAGGAAAAAAACGGTTACCAGATTCAGAAGAAGACCAGTCTTCTGCACATTTAATAGTGAGCACCGGGGGGAGGGGGGATCCTTGCAGATGTAGGTTCATCATACTGTGCGCAAGCTAACAAAATGAATTTCAATAGGGACAAAGATATGGTTCTGCACTTAGGCAGGAAGAACTAGATGCACAAATATAGGATGGGGGGGCACCTGGCTTACTAGCAGTACATGTGAAAAGGATCTAGGGGTCCTGGTGGACCACAGGCTTAACATGAGTCAACAGTGTGATGTAGCAGTAAAAAAAGCTACTGCTATTTTAAGAAGGATGTTGACAAGCTGAAACATGTGCAGAGGAGGGCAACCAAGATGATCAAGGGGTCTGGAAACTAAGCCTTATGAGGAGTGCTTGAAGGAGCTGGATATGTTTAGCCTGGAAAAGGGGAGACTGAGAGGAGAGATGATAGCCATCTTCAAATATCTTAAGGGCTGTCACATGGAGGAGGGAGCATGCTTGTTTTCTCCTGCTCTGAAGGGTAGGACTCAAACCAATGGCTTCAAGTTGCAAGAAAGGAGATTCCGACTAAACATTCGGAAAAACCTTCTGACGGAGCTGTTGGGCAGTGGAACAGACTCCCACGAGAGGTGGTGGGCTCTCCTTCCTTGGAGGTTTTTAAGCAGAGATTGGATGCCCATCTGTCATGGATGCTTTGGTGAGATTCCTGCATTGCAGGGGGTTGAACTAGATGATCCTGGGAGTCCCTTCCAACTCTAAGATTCTATGATTCTACGTGGCATAATCTTCAGTGGTAGATTCACAGCTTAGGAGACTGATTGCTCCCACATACTGAAACAGGGGAGCAATGACTGTTCCAAACAGTGGGGGAATTTGGGACCAACCACAGCCAACTCAACAGCAGAAGCAACTCAAGCTGTCTCATGGAGCCCAAAGTACCAGTGAAGCAGTGCAAGACCTGAGAATGTACCCAGAATCCCTTGTAATATCCCAGTAGAAGCCAAGCACTTCTTTCAGATTCTGTGTAATTGTGCATGCTCAGAGAGTATCTCCTGCAGCTTTCCACAGGTTTGTATTTGTCAGATCATGCAACACAACTGTTTTGGGCAGCAAAATCTCCAGAATTGTGTTTGTGATATCGGTTGCTGGGTCCACCAGAGGAACATTGCTGGGTGCATACTACCTGTATTGCAGAAAATTATCAAGGGCAGAGTAGTCCTTGGTGGACAGTAATGATGGGGGATGTATGTGAACTTTTGTATTGGCACGGGTCTTCTGTGTTTTGTTGGTGGGGTGTAAACTAGTTTTATCAGTCAGAGACATGGGACTCCATGAAGCACAGGGCCCCCAAGTGTATTAATCTAGACCTGGGAGGATAGAGAGGGGGAGAGGGAGACATTTCTAAGATGCAAAGAAAATGAGTTTCAAGCCTGCAAACTGTTAATTGCTGGGTAAGCACATGCATCCAGCAGTGCCAGGAAATTGCCTTTCATACTAGGCAGAGCAAGTTCGCACATTACGTTAATCACATGGTAATTGCAAGTAATTGCTTGAAAATGTGAAATTGCTTGCATAAGTCACCACACAGTGAATCATCACACATTATTGCTTCCTCAATTCATCCAGCAGATACCTCAATTCACACAACCAGTTAAACAACTCAGAGCCAATTCTCAAGTGGTTTCTGTTCTGGCGTGTTGTTTTGTTTTTCCACCATCTCCGTTGCTGATTGTGCAAGGGTTCCGGCACTATTCCTTCACCAAGAGCAATCAGCGATCCAGCAAAGCAAGGGGAGGTGGGTAGAGCAGCCACAATACTCTCAGTGCCCCTGTGAAATGGGAATCATCTGCGCTTATTCATTTGCTGATTAATCTCACCCATTCATCCATTTGATAGCGGCTGCCTGCAGGTGACAGCTGAAGCAGCAGAGAACCATTGCTTGGTGGACAGATATCTAGCCTTGCAAAGGTCCAGGACTTTAGGCTGGGGAAGCTTAGTGGTTAGAATCATATTAATAAGTGCCATTACAACTGGTGTAGTCACAGAAGTAGCAGACCCATCCAGGAGAATCACAGAGCTTGCAAGTTCAGCTAGCCAGATCAGCACCTTGGAGAGTTCCCCATTGAGTACCACACCTAGGAGTTGACGCCATTTGCAGCCTCATCAAGGCAGCTGTAACCTTGGGTTACGAACGCTTCAGATTACAGAAGCTTCAGGTTACAGACTCCGCTAACCCAGAAATAGTACCTTGGGTTAAGAACTTTGCTTCAGGATGAGAACAGAAATTGTGCGGTGCCAGCGCAGCTGCAGTGGGAGGCCCCATTAGCTAAAGTGGTACCTCAGGTTAAGAACAGTTAAGAACAGACCTCCAGAATGAATTAAGTTCTTAACCCAAGGTACCACTGTAAAACTGAATTACTGTGTCGCAAAATAATGCATGTGTAAAAGGTGTGTCACCAACATGAAAAGTTTGGAAAGCTCTGCCTTAAAGTTTCCTTAGTATTCTTAAGCTTCTGCAAATTGAAGAAGAGAATTGTGGTCCTGTGAGTTCATCATCCAAGTCTGAGGAGGTTTTTTGGCCAGGATGGTGCAAAAGAGGGTCCTGAAGGCTCCCTCTTGTGGATGACAGCCCTAACCTCCTTTTTTTTTCTTTTTTTAAAAAATGATATTTATTGGAGGTTTAAAAGTTACAGAAAAAAAAGAAAAAAGCAGTAAAAAGTTAAACAAAACAGAACAATACCTTACAACACATCAAAAATAAAAGGAAAAAACAAAAAGCCATACAGGAAAACAACAAGAAAAAACAAAAACATTTTTTAAAAAACCACATCTATTTCGATATCTTTACCTTTCATTTACTTGTTTCATCGACCTCCTCACACCTCCCTTTTTTGTATTCTAGTTCAATTAACTATTTCAGCAAATCCTTTCCATCTTTCTCAATTTTTGTTCTATAAATTATCTTAACACAATCTAACCTTAAATTTTCCACTTTGGTCCATTAACAATCTATTTTTACTTAATTCTTTATAACATTTCTGCTAAAGCCATATAGCTTCATTCCAGCATCCTTCTAACATTCATTAATTTTGCATTATTTCTGTAAATATACTTTGAATTTTTTCCAATCTTCTTCCACCGGCTCTTCTCCCTGGTCTCGGATTCTGCCAGTCATTTCCGCCAATTCCATGTCGTCCATCAGCTTCATCTGCCATTCTTCCCGGGTGGGTAGATCTTGTGTCTTCCAATACTTTGCGATGAGTATTCTTGCTGCTGTTGTAGCATACATAAAGAAAGTTCTATCCTTCTTTGACACCAATTGGCCGACCATGCCCAGGAGAAAGGCCTCTGGTTTCTTCAGGAAGGTATATTTAAATACCTTTTTCATTTCATTATAAATCATCTCCCAGAAATTCTTAATCCTTGGGCATGTCCACCAAAGGTGAAAGAATGTACCTTCAGTCTCATTACATTCCCAGCATTTATTATTGGGCAAATGGTAAATTTTTGCTAGGTTAGGGTAGACAGCCCTAACCTCCTTTTCATCTGACTCTTCCTCCACACGCTAGGAGACCATGTCATTGACAATCATGGCAATAGAATGAATTGCCTTCTTCTATATATTAAGCTTAAATGACCTAGCCATGAGTGCTTAGTCCAGTTGTGAGGAACCTGTGGCCCTCCAGAAGTTGTTGGATTCTAACTACCTTCAGCCCAAATCAGCATAGCCATTGGTCAGGGATGGTTGGAGTTGTTGTCTAGCAACATACGGAGGCCCCAGGCTCACAATTCTTGCTCTTCATCTAACCCCATAGTTTTTAAACTCTCTACCTGCTGAGACCTCCTTTTTGTATTGGCTTGCCTAATGAGAATCCCCTGTACTGGCTGATTACATTGCATTCTTATCACACACATTCCCAGGAGCTCAAGGGCACATACACTATCCTCTCCTTTTATCCTTGAAATAACCTTGGGTGCTGATTTTCCTAGAGTTAATTAATCTCAATTAAGGTGTGGGGGTAGATATTTGTATCAGATGTAACCAAAGGGCCAGGGACTAAATATGTTTCCATTTATATAATCCTTTACATATACTAGAAAAGGCAGGGAAAAAACCTTGTACATCAGTTATTATGGTAGTGGTAAAGAGCGGTAGTCACGTAATCTGGGTAACCGGGTTCGCGTCTCCGCTCCTCCACCTGCAGCTGCTGGGTGACCTTGGGCCAGTCACACTTCTCTGAAGTCTCTCAGCCCCACTCACCTCACAGAGTGTTTGTTGTGGGGAGGAAGGGAAAGGAGAATGTTAGCCGCTTTGAGACTCCTGAAGGGGAGTGAAAGGCGGGATATCAAATCCAAACTCTTCTTCTTCTTCTTCTTTCTTAGTCTCACATAATGAGAGCAAAGTCAAAATAGTCTGAGGGCATGTGTAGAGTTCCAGCTGAACCAAGGTGTTCAGTAGCTCTAGCGAACTAGATGTTGAGGTCACCTCCAACAAGCCTTTACTTTTTCAAACTTTTTACTGATACTTTCCCTCCCTCTTCATCATCAAACTTTTTTTTTTTTAAAGAAAAGGTGACTTTCATCCTTAGATTTACAGAAACAAAGGGGAGAGGCACTTGAAAAAGGACAGTGAGTGACAGAAAGACCATCATTCTGCTTCTATTGGCCAAAAGGAACTGATGTCAGGAAAGGAAAGTGAGCATTGATGTCAGCAAGAGGAGATGATTAATTTGGACGCCCTATCCGCTATCTGAGTCACCAAGTTTTCTTCACTGTTTCCCCTCCTGCTATTTTTTTAAGGGTTGGGTTTTTTTTTCTGTTTCTGCTGCCACTCAAATTTCTCATGACAAGGCTTCTATTCCAATAAGAGTCACAGTGAAAGGAATGGCATCAAAAGGGATTTGAGACACTTCAAGTGATACCTTCTCCTTGACAGCCTAGGAGACTAGTACCTCACATCCTGCATTCTGAATGGCCATGAGATCGACCACACGAGAGCTTTGTGTGCGTCAGGTTGTGAGGGGGTGGAGAAGATATTATTTTTACCACAGAGAAAGGTAAATTTATCCAACATTCTTTTCTCACAGTGGCCAACCACATGCCTAGGAGAAGCCCTGATCAGGTTTGCCGGTGAATTGTTTTCACTAGATTGGTGACATGAGCTGCTGAAGGGGCCGCCATCAGGCCCTTGCAACCCGTTGAAGCAGTTTTCACAAACACGGTCAGCAAAGAAAACAAATCCCCTCTGACAGGCACATGAGGTGTTTGTACCAGACAAATTAGGAAGCACAAAGCCATGTATCTCTTTCTGACTGAAGGCAATTGAGAGGCACAAAATGTACCAAGAGAACGTAAATTGAAAAGGGCTTAAGTGACAGAGGAAGAATCACACAAACACAAACACACATACTCAGCAAAGGTATGGGCTAGGAGGGGTGGTGAGCAATGTGACCTTTCCACAATGACAGTTAAGACAAGATTATATGGATATATAGAAATGCCTTGGAAGTTTCACAAATGATTTATTCCCTCAAAGCAATAAAGCCTCTTTGCTGCATCTTGTATGGATTAATTCCAGCTTTATAGAGGTTGCCATAATTGTACCTGAATACAATAGCAAGGAATTAGTTCACTTGCCCCCCTGTACCTTATCTCTGCCTCTTTTTCTCTCAGGACTGCCTGCAAAACAAAATGACAGGTAGTTTTAGTTGAGCCACATTTGCTAACCTTTCATTCTCTTCCCCTCCCCTTTATCACGTCAATTTTCCAAGTATTCGTCAAGCTTCTGTCAATGGAAGGATGTTCAAACACACAAAGATGGCATTTTGAGCAGCTTCAGGTTTTTGCTTGCTTGCCGACAGCACCGTGAAAGCAAGACATACACGTGCTTACATTGACTTTAAACTAAGCTGTCATGTTTAAAACCAGACTGAATTTGGCCCTCTTGCCAATATGCCTTGCAATGTCTCAAACCCCATAGACCCCCATGCATTCCTGGTGTCCAATTTTTCTTGCCTGATTCCTTTGATACGCCAAACCACTTCCTTCAAGCGTTTTCTTTCTTTCTTTCTCCAGACACAGGAAGCAAACAAGTTATTTCCTAAATCTGAGGCTCTATTGTGTTTGTTAAGATTAAGAGATCACAGGAAAAGAAAAGTCAAATCTAGGGATAAAATGTCAGTTTTCAGTTGCCTGTTTGCACAGAGAAAAATGCTAAAGGATTTTCTTCCTGTGCAAAGAGCAAAATCTCGTGCACACCTTTGCCAAAACTTTTTTTTTCCAGCTCCACAGAATTATAATTGTCTTCAGATTCTGTTGGGAACTGGGTAATTTGAACAGTTGGTTAAATTTAACCAGTTTTACCAGGCTCTTAGTTAAGGTTGCTAGATCTGTGTGAAGTTTGAGATTCATAGAATCATAGAATCATAGAATCATAGAGTTGGAAGAGACCACAAGGGCCATCGAGTCCAACCCCCTGACAAGCATTCATTGGCAATGAAGGCAATTTAGGAGCTAAGGGTGAAGATGGAAGCTGAAATGCATGCTGGATCAGAATAGTGGCCTGTCTAGTTCAGCATCCTGTCCTCACATTGGCCAACAAGATGCCTGTAGGAAACTCACTAGCAGGACCTGAGCACCATAACACTGTCCCCTCCTGTGGCTTCCAGGAACTGATATGCAGAAGCATTACTGGACATGGAGGCAGAGCATAGCCATCACAGCTAGTGGCCATTGAGAGCCCTCTCCTAAATGAATTCATCTAATCCTCTTTTAAAACTATCAAGGTTAGTGGCCATGACTTCTTCCTGTGGGCATAAGTTCCATAATTTTGCTTTGCACTCCATGGAAAAGTACTTTATTTTATCTGTTCTGAATCCTCCAACATTCATCTTCAATGGATGTCCATGAGTTATAGTGTTGTGATTTCATAGATTCATTGTGAAGTGAAGGCAGTGAAGGTCCTGTGTGAGTGCCTGGAGGCAGTTGGAGGATGGATGGCGGCTAATGGATTGAGGTTGCATCCTGACAAGACAGAAGCACTGTTCTTGGGGGACAGGGGGCGGGCTGGTGTGGAGAGCTCCCTGGTCCTGAATGGGGTATGTGTGTCCCTGAAGGACCAGGTGCGCAGCCTGGGAGCCATTTTGGACTCACAGCTGTCCATGGAGGTGCAGGTCAATTCTGTATCTAGGGCAGCTGTCTACCAGCTCCATCTGGTGCACAGGCTGAGACCCTACCTGCCTGCCAACTGTCTCGCCAGAGTGGTGCATGCTCTAGTTATCTCCCACTTCGACTACTGCAATGTGCTCTACGTGGGGCTGCCTTTGAAGGTAACTCACAGGCTGAGACCCTACCTGCCCGCCGACTGTCTCGCCAGAGTGGTGCATGCTCTAGTTATCTCCTGCTTGGACTACTGCAATGCTAATCCAGAATGTGGCAGCTACCCTGGTGACTGGGGGTGGCTACCGAGACCATATAACACTGGTCCTAAAAGACCTACATTGGCTCCCAGTACATTTCCGAGCACAATTCAAAGTGTTGGTGTTGCCCTTTAAAGCCCTAAACAGCCTTGGCCTAGTATACCCGAAGGAGCGTCTCCACCCCCATCGTTCTGCCCGGACGCTGAGGTCCAGCGCCGAGGGCCTTCTGGCAGTTCCCTCACTGCAAGAAGCAAAACTACAGGGAACCAGGCAGAAGGCCTTTTCGGTAGTGACACCCACCCTGTGGAACACCCTCCCATCAGATGTCAAAAAGATAAACAACTACCTGACATTTAGAAGATGTCTGAAGGCAGCCCTGTTTAGGGAAGTTTTTAATGTGTGACATTTTAATGTGTTTTGAATCTTTGTTGGAAGCCACCCAGAGTGGTTGGGGAAACCCAGTCAGATGGGTGGGATACAAATAATAATACGTTGCTGTTTTGTTGAGTTGAAAGGGACCCTGAGGATCTTCTAGACCAACCCCCTGCAATGCAGGAATATGCTGCTGTCCTATATGGGAGTCAATCCTGCAGCCTTAGTGTTATCAGCACCATGCTCTAGCGAACTGACCTATCCAAACTTCTAGACAAAAGAGGGATTAAAAACTGTTCTCTATCCACTTTCTCCATGCCATGCATAATTGTATAAACTTCTATCAGGTCACATCTTACTCAGCTTTTCTCTAAACTGAAATTTCCCAAATGCTTCATCCTTTCCACCTTTGCTCCATCCCTTCCATCATTTCAGTTGCCCTTTTCTGAACCTTTCTAACTCCAAGATGTCCGTTTTTGAGGTGAAGTAACCAGAGCACTACACACAGTATTCTGAGTGCAGCTGCACCATTGATTTGTATAACAGCATTATGATATTGGCAGTTTCATCTTTAATTCCTTTCACCGATGTCAGGGACCATGCTGAGGAGGGCTGCACTCAGGAAGAATGATCTTGATCCTGAATTTTCCCAGGAGCAGGAGGACAGTGTAGATTTGGAACAGTGGTTTGCAGAGGGGCGTAGTTAAGAAGGCAGATGCTGGGAAATACTGAATGGGCAGCAGCTAGGAGAAGAAACATGGAGAGAGAGGATTAACAGATTCAAAGTCTCTGGACAGCATTCACCCCCCATCTCCAAAGTCATGGAGAGCTCAGAAAGTGTTAGAACAGGAAGTGCAGAGGCTACAAGCGCAGATTACAAGACGTAGGAGTGACGTAGATTAATAGGGACGGGGGGGTGACCCTTAATTGGGAGCACTGCCATTTCTAGGAGATGTGTTCTTTGTTCTCTCGCTGTGATTATTAAAGTTTCTAACTGGTAAGATGTTCATTTCATTTTCATTTCATTCATCTTCTCATCTACTGCCACAGGGGGAGGAAGCCAATTACCCAAAGCCTGATAACCATTCTCAACACCAGTGATGGGGAAACTGTGGGTCGCCCAGATGTTGTCCATCTCCCTTCAACCCTGGACATTGTCCATGCTATTCCGGGCTGTTGGAAGTTGGAATCCACTAACAGCTGGAAGACCACAAGTTCTCCGCCTTTGGTCTACCCTGATGGGAAATGGCTTTCTAGGAATTCAGTCAGGGGTTGAACCTGGGACTTCATTCATACAGAGCAGGTGCTCTACCGTGCAGCTATGACCTTGCTCCATATCTGAACCCAAAGTCATTAGGGGGCTATATAAGTAGCCCAAAACATTGGAATGTACTTGAGTGCCACTCTTTGACCTCTCTAAACAAGGCACCTGACCCTGTTTCTCTGAGTGAGATCTTCCTGAATGCCTGATCCAGAGCCTGGGTATTGTAACGCCAAGGGATGCAGGGGATTGAGATCTTGAAGCACCTCATTTTTCATTCCTCACTTTGGCGAGTTAGCATCCGACATATTGTGTGCTTAGCAATTCTACCTGCTGCCAAGCAAAGCTTAGTGTGGTGGGAAGTGGGACCTTGAGCGAGAGGACAGACGCCTAAGCCAGCAAAAGCTCAGCTGCCGAGGGATCTGCTCGTAACGTGTCAGCAGCTGCATGCGAGATGCTTCCAAAAACTCTCAGAAAACATTCGTTTCCCCCAACAGGAAGGCTTTTCTAAGCACCTGCTCCCAGATGAAGCGTGCTGGCTTATGCCAAAATTCCATGGATCAGCTTTATTTGCATATGCAGCGCATAAGCAGGCACTTGTAACTCTTGCAAATAATAAACAGCTCGGTGTGAAGGCTCCGTGCAAAAAGTGACTTCTATAAATACATTCAAAATTGTCTTCTAAAAATACCTGGGTGCACTTGATCAAACCGGGGCTTCTCTCTTGTTCAGCAGTTTTATTTTAAACCTTTCTGGCCGGTGGGGCAAAAAAATTAGTGCTGTGCCAAAAATTCCTCCCGCTTTTTTTTTATTTATTTAACCCTTCAATTAATATGAAAAGCAATTGCATTAAAAATGATCAAAGAGGAAAATTTGTGTGCGAAAGAGCAAAAGAGAGAGAAGTTCCCATTGGTGGAGTATAGGGTTTTTATTGCACTTATCTTACGCTTAAGATAGCCAAAAGGTGTTTGTGAGATGTCTTTCATTCATTCTGCAAATTTCTTCTCTGCTGGTCCATAGGCCACAGATCTTCTGGCAACTTGAACTTCCTGAAATACCCATCACATTGTTCGTTGAGCTCTCTTATGGGTGTGGGAAGTAGGGATGACTGAATCTCTCAATTCCAGTTTCTCTGCTCTTCTCCCTTTTCTAATCTTAAAGTCAGATGGCTATATCACCACACTGGTTTGCATTTTTTTTTTTAAGTACTCATGTAAATCAATCAGCTTTTTAGTGTGAATTTATCTGGATATAGACTTTTTTTGGCAGTCTGGTGCATTTTGTGTCTGCTGTTACTAATACATGCATTGTTTATGCCCACTTTACCCAAGTCTATGCATTTTGGGCCATCTTACTTGGCTGCAGAACTTGGCATTGCAAAATTTTGAATAGTGCAAATTTTGAAAGATGGCTGTTTTTAGCTCACATAATGGCTTGTATCCATCTAAGTTCTGCTTAGTGTTGAGCCACTGGTATTGGACATGACTAACTTAGATCCTCTAATTTCAGTTAGTCTAGTCTGAGTGTCAAGACCAGAGTGTTCCTCTTCCCGAAGAATTATGGGAATTGTACCTCTTTGGGGGGAAGACGGGTCTCCTAACAGCACTCAGCAGCCTTAGCAAACTGCAGTTCCCACAGTTCTTTGGGGGAGAGCCACAGCTGTTTAAAGTAGCATGATACTGCTTTAAATGTACAGTGCAAATAGGGTTGTATAGTATCTTGAAGACTTGTTTGAAGCCAGACCATTCTGTCACAATTCTCTTGAATATATCTCGTTTCCCAAGATCTCTCTGACTGCAGGAGCTTGTGATTCAACAACTGTGAAGGGGAGACAAATTTTCCTGTTTTCCAATAACTGTGGTGGAGATGGGATAAACAGCCCTTTCAGGAAATGAGTGGTTCAAGGAAGAAAAACTAATTACTTGTGAATTATAGAGCGGGGGGGGGGGGGGAGTATCGCCTTTGCATCTGAAGCACAGAGACATTGAAAAGACTCTCCAATACAAAGTGAATTTGGTTGAAAGCATCCATTTCCATTACTTTAGACTCACTCTGGTTGGTAATCAGATAAAGCACACTACTCAGGCAGATGCTTAGGAATGGTTATAAAGGACTTTGAAACAGAGAGAGTCTCAAGATCAAGCTGTCATTGTAGGTTTAGCCTATCACTGAGACTCCAAGCCATGCTGTTGCACTTTCTTCCCTTAAAGAAAGATATGAGGCTGGATCTAGAATTTCCTCCAGTGGAACTGCACTCATTGGATGCTCTTGCTGGAAGAAGAGGGAAGGCAATTCTTGTTTCTCCTTCCTCTGCAAGCTCCCCCTGCCCCTCAGAAGATGCTATGGAGAGCTGCAAGATCTCCAGAGCAGTGTGGGAGTTGGCAGGGGGCGTGTCTGCAGATGGGGAGAGTGATTGACACAGTTCCCCATGAAAAGGAGCATTCCTCAGTACGTTTTGGTGCTTTCACAAGTTGAATTGTACCCCCATACCTGCTACTTACACCACTGGGGTGGGAGGAACATGTAAGTGGATCCCTAAGTATTTTTACCTATTTAGGGCAAAAGAGGGTGGTTTATGCTGGGGAAAGGGTGCAGGGGAAGGTTAAAGTTCCTCCCCCACTGTCAGATTCTCACTTGTGTGTGGGCCTCATGGCTGCTTTTTGTTGTTGTTTAGTCGTTTAGTCGTGTCCGACTCTTCGTGACCCCATGGACCAGAGCACGCCAGGCACTTCTGTCTTCCACTGCTTCCCGCAGTTTGGTCAAACTCATGCTGGTAGCTTCGAGAACACTATCCAACCATCTCATCCTCTGTCGTCCCCTTCTCCTTGTGCCCTCAATCTTTCCCAACATGGGGGTCTTTTCCAGGGAGTCTTCTCTTCTCATGAGGTGGCCAAAATATTGGAGTCTCAGCTTCAGGATCTGTCCTTCCAGTGAGCACTCAGGGCTAATTTCCTTCAAAATGGATAGGTTTGATCTTCTTTAGCTTTGGGCAAAAAGCAAGCAAGCATGATGTAGTGGTTAGAGTGATTGATTAAGACCAGGGGGATCAGACTTCAAATCCCCATTCAGCCATGAAGCTCTCTGAATGATCTTGGGCCAGCTGTTGCCTGTTAGCTTGACCTACCTCGCAGGCATGTTTAGAGGATAAAATGGGGAGGAACCAGATATGCTATATTGGTCCATGGTCCCCATTCATTATAATGAGAAATCTGAAAATGACCGAAGCAGATGAAATTTAAAGCTCTATACGGCCTAGGACCCTCGTACCTATGGGACCGCCTCTCCTGGTATATCCCACAGAGGAACTTACGGTCTTCAAACAAAAACATATTGGAAGTCCCAGGCCACAGAGAGGTTAGGCTGGCCTCAACCAGAGCCAGGGCTTTTTCGGCTGTGGCTCCGATCTGGCGGAACGCTCTGTCACAAGAGACTAGAGCCCTGAGGGATTTGACATCTTTCCGCAGGGCCTGCAAGACAGAGCTGTTCCACCAGGCCTTTGGCCAAGGCACAGCCTGACCCTTGGTAATTCTTCACAGAAAATAAAACCCCAAGGTGGTTGTCACCGATGGAAGCGAAGGCTCAGAAAAAGCTCAATATGGAGGCCAAGTGGCCGAAATATTGGGAAATTTTGGAACAAGAAGGAGACAAATTGAAATTGCAGAGTTTCGAGAAATTAAAAATGAGAGATTGGCTTCATTATTATCAGATAATGGAGGCATATAATTTGGATAAGAAAATTGGCTTCCAGGTGGAAAAATCAAAACTAGAAACAGAACTGCTAGAACCCAAAACTAAGAATTTGTCAAGAATGTATAACTTGCTGTTGAAATGGAATACCCAGGATGAAACGGTGAAATCTGTTATGATTAAATGGGCAGAAGATGTTGGACATAATATCATGTTTGCTGACTGGGAACAGTTATGGACCACAGGTATGAAGTTTACGGCATGTAATGCCTTAAGAGAGAATATTATGAAAATGATATACAGGTGGTACATGACCCCAGTCAAGCTTGCAAAAATTTATCATTTGCCCGATAATAAATGCTGGAAATGTAAAGAAACGGAAGGTACATTATTTCACCTTTGGTGGACATGCCCAAGGATTAAGGCTTTCTGGGAAATGATATATAATGAACTGAAAAAGGTATTTAAATATACCTTCTTGAAGAAACCAGAGGCCTTTCTTCTGGGCATTGTGGGCCAATTGGTGCCAAAGAAGGACAGAACTTTCTTTATGTATGCTACAACAGCAGCAAGAATACTCATTGCAAAGTATTGGAAGACACGAGATTTACCCACTTTGGAAGAATGGCAGATGAAGGTGATGGACTATATGGAATTGGCAGAAATGACTGGCAGAATCCGAGACCAGGGAGAAGAGTCGGTGGAAGAAGATTGGAAGAAATATAAAGACTATCTACAGAAATATTGTAAAATTAATGAATGATAGAATGATGTTGGATAGCAATTAAGAGGTTTCCAGCTGTAATGATTTAAGAGAATATGAAAAAAGGGTTATAAATGGGTTAAAATTTAATGGTAAAAGCTGATTGATAATGGGCTAAAATGAAAAAATTTAAGGTTAGACCATTAAGATAAATTATAGAAAGAATTTGCTGAAATAATTAATTGAATTAGAATACAAAAAAGGGAGGTGTGAGGAGGTCGATGAAACAAGTAAATGAAAGGTAAAGATATGGAATACTGGATGTGTGTTTTAGTGTTTTTGTTTCTTTTTTGCTGTATTGTTGTATTGTTTTTTATGTTTTTCTTTTTATGTATTGTAATGTATGTTCTGTTAAACTTTTTATTGTTTTTCTTTTTTCTTTCTTTTGTAATCTTTAAACTTCTAATAAATATCATTTTTTTTAAAAAAAAGAACTCTAGCTCAATGGTTGCCATCAATTTGATTTGAACTGATTTTATAATGAATTGATTTTAAATTTGGCTGTATTATTTTACTGTTTATAGCTGCTCTGAGCCCAGCTTTGGCTGGGGGGGCAGGATATAAATAAATTATTATTATTATTATTATTATTATTATTATTATTATTATTATTATTATTAAATTTGCAGACACAGGATCTCCTCCAGGTTGGGTTAAGCCAGCTGAACTGCAGATGAATAGGTCCAGGGGCTTTTTGTGGGGGAAGTAAAAGGGATTCACTTCTCCATAATCCACATTATGGAGTTTCATAATTTCTGAAGGTTGAGGTGGGAAGTGCAGGGTTATCTCCTGTTCTTTCCAACCTTAAAATAATGAAGAGCTGACTGTATTCTTGCTTGTATTTTTATTATTATCAGTGCAACTTCACATCGACTTTCCAGTGCTTCTTTTGTTAAGTCTTAAAGGTCTCTAATAAGCCTTACAACGTGAGCTCAGGGATGAGGGTGTTAAATCAAAGCAACATTTATTTTATTTTTATTTTTATTTTTTTAAAAAATTAAATCTGCATGTGACCACCCTTAACTCTGTTCGATCCCATTTCTGCATTTATCGGTGCATATAAAAGTAAAGAAATTCACAGTTAAATGTTACTGCAATGTGTATTTTGAAAAAGCTTTAAATGTGTGATACATTTTAAAGCTGAATATTATGACTCGCCATTTGGTGAACAGAAAATTCAGAGGGTACGTAACTTCTGATATGTATGTAATTACCGGAGGCAGTTCAAATCAGGCCAATTTGTACTGGAATTTGAAAATAGTTTTGCTTGTTCCACTGTAGTGCTAGGGAACCATCCTATCAGTGCAAAGATTTATGCTTGTGCAACAGGACTTCCCCCCCCCCTTCCCCTGCACTCTCCCCAAATTTGCTCTGGAGTGCTTGGGGAACTCTGAGAACAGAATTAGGGGGCATGTAAAGGAAGGGGGGAAATTCCCATTGTGCAAGTGTAAATCTTTGCACTGACCGGATACAAACCTGGATTCTTCAGTTATCCCCAAATGTGTCCAGAATTCAACCCTAAAATAACACTTTTTTTAAAAAGGGTGGAATTTATTTTTTGGGTTAATAAACACCATGGCTATATGGTTTTCTAGCTGTACTGCAGCAAATTCTACTGATGTATGAAATGGAAAAGCCTTGCCTTCTGCACAGAAGGAATCATTCAGCTACTGTTATTCATTCTATCACTGACATATCATACGGAAACTTGCATTCAACTCATAAAAATGCAGTAAGGGGGGGGGGAAACATGATATACTCCAAAATAATCCTGGAAATGAAAGGGCTATCCTTCAGGGGAAAGTCTCTTTTGAAAATTTGGACTTAAACAAGTTTCCCCAAGTGAGACACATAGGAAAGTACAGGAAGCGCAGGTGGAGCCTTAATGAGTCTGTGTATCAGAGAAAACTTCAGTCTTCCTGCCACACTGTCAATCTGTCTGACGAGTACATGTAATTCACCAAAGTAACATAGTGCAGTGGTACCTCGGGTTAAGTACTTAATTCGTTCCGGAGGTCCATACTTAACCTGAAACTGTTCTTAACCTGAAGCACCACTTTAGCTAATGGGGCCTCCCGCTGCTGCCACGCGATTTCTGTTCTCATCCTGAAGCAAAGTTCTTAACCTGAAGCACTATTTCTGGGTTAGCGGAGTCTGTAACCTGAAGCGTATGTAACCTGAAGCGTATGTAACCCGAGGTACCACTGTACTGAAATCAGGGAGGCAATGGAAACTTAAGCATATCCTGGTTGGGTTCAGGTTAGGATGTGATTACATGTTTCCGCAGAAGAGAAAGAAGACGGTCAGGACCTCTGGAATGAGTCTTTGGGAAAAACCTATTTGGACAAGCCAGACATCAGTAGCAGAGCATCTGCTTTGAATGCAGAAGGTTCAACCCCCAGCATCTAGAGATGGGACTGGGACAGATCCTAGTCTGAAATCCTAGGAAGCCATTGCCAATTGGATCAGACTTGGAAATAAACAAACAGGACTGTTGCCATTGTGTTGGGTTTGGCCCTAAAAAATACCTCATTTGAATGATTTAGTTTTAGTTTCCCTCAGCATAGCTTTCAGAAAGCTGCCTTATGCTGTCAGGCCATTGGTCCTACTAACTCAGTACTGCCCAACTGGCAGTAGCTCTAACAAGACAATGACAATAATCCACCAACAGCATACAAATCAATATGGCTAACCTGATCCAAAACACCCACCCACCCCACTCACACACGAAAACAAAGATCACCACAGCCAATCCCAAACAAACAACCACACCCTAGGCCAACCCCAACCTCTCTCACCACTCTCTCACACAAGTGAACAGCAGAGAAACTGCACGAGCAAAGCTGAAACCAAACCCTACATACATTAAGCAAAATAGAAACATCGCCACCCGACCCCACCGCCACTCATCTCCCCCACCCCACTCCACCCCTTTTTTCCTCCCCCTAATGTCTCAACAAATGAAACAGATTTGCAAAAATGTTACATGGAAAAAATACAAGAGACATTAAACATACTTCTGTAAAACAAGAACATCTTTAATAAAACAAAAACAAAAAAATTAACTGGAAGTAGCTCTCCAGGGTTTCAGGCAGAAGTCTCTGCTAGTCCTTCCTGGAAATGCCATGAATTGAATCTAGAATCTTCTGTGTTCCTGGGCCCTTCAACTCCACATTCCCACCCTACAACTGCTTCCATTGGGGTTGTTTGTTTTTGTTTGTTGCATTGTATTGTTTTCTTTTTTGTGTCTGTTTTTTTATGGTCGTTGAACCTTAGCATTAGGGACGTGGGTGGCGCTGTGGTCTAAACCACTGAGCCTAGGGCTTGCCGATTGGAAGGTTGGCAGTTCGAATCCCCAGCTCCCGTTGCTGGGTCCCAGCACCTGCCAACCTTGCAATTCGAAAGCACGTCAAAGTGCAAGTAGATAAATAGGTACCGCTCCGGTGGGAAGGTAAACAGCGTTTCCGTGCGCTGCTCTGGTTTTGCCAGAAGCAGCTTAGTCATGTTGGCCACATGACCTGGAAAAACTTTCTGCAGACAAATGTCGGCTCCCTCAGCCAGTAAAACGAGATGAGTGCTGCAACCCCAGAGTCGTTCACGACTGGACTTAACTATCAGGGGTCCTTTACCTAACAAAAAAGCCTCTGAGGTTTTTTTAACAAAAGTTATCTTAAACATTTTTTTCAACTCATTATATATCATTTCCCAGAAAGCTTTTACCACCGCATATGATAAAACATACCCTCTTTCCTTTTACATTTCCAGCACACATTTGAACTGGTTCTATACATTTTCACAATTTTACTAGGTGTCAGAGCCCAACGGTACATTGTATTATTTTCAGTACAATCAGTGTGAGCAAGGCAGATATCATTTTTAGTAACATTTCCTGAGTTGTCGCCATATATTGGACCTGCTATACTACCTTAGGGGACAGAAATCTTAGAAGAATTTTGGGTGGGAATGGGGAGCGGGATGAGGCACAAATATAATCTAGTTCCCTTTCCCACCCACACTCTCTCTCTCTGTGTGTGTGTGTGTGTGTGTGTTTGTCTGGCCTGGTGTTAGTATACAGAACGACATGCAACACTGAAGAGCACCAGCTGCCATGAGATCTGCGAGGGATCATTCACTTAGGTGGGTCCCTCAGTGTCTGTGTTTACAGCCAGTGCTTTTTTCAAAAGGTCAGCCTGTGTTTGGGAAGATTCCACTGGGCTCCCCCTCCCTAGTACCGGTAATTACACAGAACACTCAAGAATCCACATGTCTCTAGCATGAGTGGAATTCAAAGAGGGAGGAAATCTCCATAGGAGGCTCTTGCGGAGACTTGCATTGACTTGCATCCGGTCGAAACCCGCAAGCTGGGTACCCCAGTGGATATGGATAGGACTCCTCCTCACCATACTAAACAGGGGGGCCTGCCAGCTATAGCAGCTGTTGCAGTCACCGGGAATTCAGCAGTAGGAGGAAAGGGATTTCAGTTTGGATTTCCCCTCCCAAAACCGAAATCACTACCCTCTCCCAATGCTGATATATTCATTTCCAGGCAAAACACACAGGTTCCCAGTTTTTGCTTGAACCAGAAGTTCGTAGCTGGTGAAATTTGCTGGTAAGATGACAAACAGGGGGCTTCGAATATATATGTATCATGTTTGTGTGTGTGATATAAATATATGTATATATATACATATATTTACTTTCGTAGATTTTACATATATTTACATATATATTTTTATATATGTAACATACATAACATATATGTAACATATACATAACAAACATACATATATTTATATCACACACACAAACATGATACATATTCACATCTGGTGTTTTGTTTACTTGTATTAAAATCAAGCGGTAGGTCTCTTCAGTGGCAAAAAAAGATGAGACATTTATATATGTGCATATAGATGATGGAGTCAGACGTGCATGAAATCCCTGAGGAGCAGTCCTCAGAAATAAAAAATGAATTTTGGGCATACTGTATCAATTCAACCATTCATATCTCTACTGCAAAAATGCACCTTGGTTAGCTAGAACTGCAGTAACCTGTCTGACACAATCTGCACAATTTTTTAAAAGCCCAAAAACAAGGTACCCAAGAATTAGGTTTTGAGGAAGACTTCTGAAAATGTAATATGAAGGAATCTTCACACTGCCTAACATGAGGTCGCTTCTCAGTTATGGTTAGGGATGGGTGGGGAATTCAATTCAGTTCACATTTAAAGGTGAATCTATCTAACTTTCCCTTTGAGAAGCAATATGAGAATGAAAACAGCCATCCATTGAAATCTGCACTTAGCTGATTTTTGCAATGCAGTTCTGCAGCCAAGTAATGTGTACAAATATGCACATGCTGGGGTAAATTGTGCACTGAATGCATATGTATTTCTGAAAACAACATACAGACATGCCTTATATTAGGGGAAAATGCTTTGCAAAAAATACCGTATTTTTCGCACTATAGGACGCACTTTTTCCCCTCCAAAAATGAAGGGGAAATGTGTGTGCGTCCTATGGTGCGAATGCAGGCTTTTGCTGAAGCCTGGAGAGCGAGAGGGGTCCGTGCGCACCGACCCCTCTCGCTCTCCAGGCTTCAGGAAGCTATCCCAAGTCTTGCAAGCCCGGCGGGATGTCCCGCGGGCTCGCAAGGCTTGCGGGCAGCAGCCTGCACCCAAAAGCTGGGGACAGCGGGGAGGCGCAGAGCCGCCACCCCGCTATTCCCCGACCTGATCTGGAGGCTGGGGGTGGGAGAAGCAAGCCTGCTTCTCCCCCCCCAGCCCCACAAGCTCGGGGGATAGGGGGATGGCGAAGCGCCGCCATCCCGCTGTTCCCCGACCTGATCTGGAGGCTGGGGGTGGGAGAAGCAAGCCTGCTTCTCCCCCCCCCACCATCCCCACAACCTCCAGATAAGGTCGGGGAATAGCGGGATGGCAGCGCTCCGCTATCCCGCTATTCCCCGACCTGATCTGGAGGCTGGGGGTGGGAGAAGCAAGCCTGCTTCTCCCCCCCACCAGCCCTACAACCTCCAGATCAGGTCGGGAAATAGCGGGATGGCAGCGCTCCGCCATCCCGCTGTTCCCCGACCTGATCTGGAGGCTGGGGGTGGGAGAAGCAAGCCTGCTTCTCCCCCCCCACCAGCCCCACAACCTCCAGATCAGGTCGGGGAATAGCGGGATGGCGGCGCTCCGCCATCCCGCTGTTCCCCGATCCGATCTGGAGGCTGGGGGTGGGAGAAGCAAGCTTGCTTCTCCCCCCCACCAGCCCCACAACCTCCAGGCTTCAGGAGAGCCCCACCGCCAGCCCCACAAGCTCGGGGGACAGCGGGAGAGGCGCAGCGCACCTTTGCCGCTGTCCCCCGACTTGTCTAGAAGGCTGGCGGGGGGAGAAGCCTGCTCCTCCCCGTCGCCAGCCCCGCAAACTCGGGAGACAGCGGCAGGGGGCAGCGCGCGCTTCCCGCTGTCCCCCGACTTGGTTAGAAGGCTGGCCCAGCCCCGCAAACTCGGGGGACAGCGGGAGAGGCGCAGCGCGCCATCCCGCTGTCTCCCGACATGGTTTGGAGGCTGGCGGAAGGCTTCTTCCTCCCCCAGCCCCGCAAGCTCCCAGAGCGATGCCAAAGCTGCGTGCAGCTTCGGCATGGCTCTGGGTCCCGTTCTGGGGGAGGGGGAAGCTCGGGCTTCCCCGCCCCAGCCCCGCACCTGGCGGGGGGGGGGATTTTTTTTGCCTTTATTCCCCCCCCCCAAATCTAGGTGTGTCCTATGGACCGGTGCGTCCAATAGTCCGAAAAATACGGTATGTCTATTAGGGGAAATGATGTATATATTAGGAAAAATTCACACTTACGAAATTCACTAAACCAAATTTATCCGCTGTCTAGTCCCATTGCTTTCAGTGGGACATGCTGCCAAGTATGGATGCCTGGCAATGAATGGTCATTTCTGAAGCTAACTTCCAGGCACTTTATCTTCATCACACTTTTCTGATGATTTAGCTCTTGAGGAAGAGTGAGAAGAAGGCAGGCGATGACAGCTACTTACCATTCTGCAAAACTCCCAGAAGACCAGTATCCAGTTGTGCAAAGGGCATGGAATTGAGGAGGCCAGGGAGATGGAGAGGTTGATTTGCAAGATTCTGGAAGGGAGAAGAAGAGGAACGCTGAGCTAAACAGAAACCCATCTTGCTGATTGTGACAGAGATGGGAAACAGGTTTTGCAAACTCTAGAGGTTGCATCGCAAATTAATCCCATGAAACCACTCTCACTCTTCTCTTTCCAAAACCCAATGTGAGAGTCTCCTTCCTCTTTGTACTTGGAAAAGGTTGAAAAAAAGTCACCCCGTTAAACACTTGCTGTAAAACAAAATGCTTCAGTGTGTCCTGTTGTGCCATGAACAGTCCCCGCTTTCCAATATATTCTCAGAAAAGCTATGTACAGGAGGTATGGGAAACCTGTGGCCCTCCAGATATTGTTGGACTCCAACTCCCAACATCCCCAATCTGCATGGCCAGTGGTCAGGGATGATGGGAGTTGTTGTCCAGCAACATCAGGAGGGCCAAAGAACTTGAGGAGACTGCAGAGGGGGGCTGGTGAGGCATAGGACCTTGAAAAAAGGAGGTATGGCCTACCATCTTGAAGCTCAAACAGAGGCACTCGGAGGACCACATTGGGTCTGAAGCTCTCCATCCTTGCTAACATCTCATGTTGTTCTATCAGCTAGGAAAGTCATTGCTTGTCTCAGATCACATTAATAGTTCAATAAAGTTGTGACCCAGTTTTACTCATAAATCTCTCTTTATTCACCACTGGGTCCACAATTAATCAAGGTTGACTGAACTCCTGGACACACCACAGAAGACTCCGATCTTCTAGCACTAAAAAACAAACAAACATAAAGGACCCCTAACAGTTAAGTCCAGTCACAAACAACTCTGGGGTTGCGGCGCTCATCTTGCTTTACTGGCCGAGGGAGCCGACATTTATCCACAGACAGTTTTTCCGGGTCATGTGGCCAGCATGACTAAGCCACTTCTGGTGAAACCAGAGCAGTGCATGGAAACACCGTTTACCTTCCCGCCAGAGCGGTACCTATTTATCTACTTGCACTTGACGTGCTTTCAAACTGCTAGGTTGGCAGGAGCTGGGAACAAACAACAGGAGCTCACCCCATCATGGGGATTCGAACCGCCGACCTTCCATTTGGCAAGCCCAAGGCTCAGTGGTTTACACCACAGAGTCACCCACATCCCCATATCTTCTAGCAATAATGCAATTTAAAAGTTAATCCACCCCCCAATCCAGCTTCCCCCACACCATACCCTGAGCAGACTTTTGTGATCTTTCTGACAGTTTGGCTGATACATTTTTCATTTAATTGAGTGTCACTTCTTGCAGCCTGGAATGTAGGAAACGGGGCTCACCCTTTTTGCAAAGTGTAGCGATATTGCTGGTTCCATCAGTAATTAACTTGTCATTCTCTCAAATAATCTGGCTTTGGCTGAAGGAGAAGGGGGGGGTAAAGGAAATCCAATTATTTGGAATCTTAATTTGACAGAGGTGCTAATTTGCCTTCAATAAAGACTTAATAGATTATCCTTTGATGTGACATTATGAAATAGATCTGAGGGATGGGGAAATCAGCCGGGGCGGTTGGGTTCAGCAAATGTTTAAATGAAAATTCATTTCCTGGATTGCAAAGAGATCCCAGAACACCTTTCAGATTGTCCATTGCTTCATTGGTGGCTGCTGTGTATGACCTAAGAAGTGTCTGAAATATCGCAGAGAATTCTGACGCACCAGCCACAGCTTGTCTGCTGCAGCTCCCAATTCCTGCATTTAATCCGAGTGCTGCATTGGTGCAAAAGAAATGATGGCACACCTCCCAGTTGAAAAGCTGCATCCAGACACATTTTTAGTAGATGCATTACTAAAGGTGGGATGAGGAAACTGTGGCTCATGAGTGAAAGCCTGCTCACAGAAAGTTCAGTTTCACTCCATGGATGAGATATGCAATGGATAGATAAATAAATAGAAAAGGAGGCTTTCAATACAAGTTCTTATAACAGATATCAAGGATGTGGGTGGCGCCGTCATCTAAACCACTGAGCCTCTTGGGCTCGCCAATCAGAATGTCAGCAGCTTGAATCTGTGTGATGGAGTGAGCTCCTGTTGCTCTATCCCAACTCCTGCCAACCTAGCAGTTCGAAAGCACGCCAGTGCAAGTAGATAAATAGGTACTGCTGCAGCGGGAAGGTAAACAGTGTTTCCATGCTCTCTTGTTTCCGTCACGGACTCCCATCGCTGGCCATGTGACCCAGAAAGCTGTCTGTGGACAAACGCCGGTTCCCTCAGCCTGAAAGTGAGATGAGGGCCACAACCCCATAGTCACCTTTGACTGGACTTAACCATCCAGGGTTCCCTTACTTTATAACTGAAGCAACATCCCCTTCAGGGAGGCATTTCCTCTTTTCTCACATGGTAGGCATTGCCTCCTGCAAAATGATGCCATCTACAATACATGTGCATATGATCTAAAGACAAACTTTGCAACCTGTTTCAGAGAGCTTACTTTACCTGTGTGCAAATTTAATTGTGAGATCAATTGATTAAGGTTTCAACCCTAACCCCACCACCACTATTACCTGAATTTGGTAGGGCTTACTTCTGAGTATGCATGGCTAGCACTGTATGTGATTGTCTGGAATTCCTATGAGTAGTCAATTCATATTTCGAATCAAGCTAAAACAGGGTTGCTATCTCAGTCCATCAGCAGCAGGCAAAGACTGTTGTTTAGTCATTTAGTCGTGTCCGACTCTTCATGACCTCATGGACCAGAGCACGCCAGGCACTCCTGTCTTCCACTGCCTCCTGCAGTTTGGTCAGACTCATGTTAGTAGCTTCGAGAACACTATCCAACCATCTCGTCCTCTGCCGTCCCCTTCTCCTTGTGCCCTCCATCTTTCCCAACATCAGGGTCTTTTCCAGGGAGTCTTCTCTTCTCATGAGGTGGCCAAAGTATTGGAGCCTCAGCTTCAAGATCTGTCCTTCCAGTGAGCACTCAGGGCTGATTTCCTTCAGAATGGATAGATTTGATCTTCTTGCAGTCCATGGGACTCTCAAGACTACTTAACACTTAATCAAATAGGCAAAGACTACATGACACTTAATCAAGGGCCATTGGCTGCCCACCATCATTTGAGGTGGACCAAAAAGCCTCCTCCCCATTAAGGCTCAGGACTCCTCACCAAAATGCTGCTATTCAAATCAGTCATCCTACCTAAATCTGTGTGCAATGGTTGTTGGGCCATTTGTTTTGGTTCCTTCCTTCCATTTAGTGCAGTGAACTGCAGCTTGCCACACTCCAGTTATGATGTCTGAAAGTCTCCAAAGGTGAATTTTCCCTACATGAAATTAAACTGCTGGGTTATTGGTTCATTAATCAAGAGCTGACTAAAAGTCAGGGAGGGTGGAGCTCGTGTTACTGCTACATCTGTAACCCAATTACTCTCCTATCCCAGACAGATTTGAAACGGCCTGCATGATTACGTTGCTTTTTATAACTAGGCAAGCTTCCCATTTGATGTGAACGCCTTCCTGCATCCAGATCCACACCAACTCACTTTGGATTCCCTGTCTGTAAACTGATCACCAAAGTGAGAGAGAGGAATGGCAAAGGAATGGGGTTGGCTTCAGACAGACAGAAAGATGTTCATCATATTTACGCAGCACTGACAGCTGTTGTTACAAATCATTCAGAAAGCCGTTTAGGAGATGTATCGCTCATTACCTAGCAAATGAAAAGCAAATCAAATCAAAGGTTTAGAAAATTTCTGGAAGGCAAAGGAGAACTTCTGGAGCTTGGCCTTGTTGCAGATATTAAGGTTCCAAACACATACTTGGCAAGGCTTAGTTTGCTTTCACCTGTGGGCTGTGGAAATGTGCCGATACTAATCGCTCAGTTGGTGAGAGCGGGGTGCTGATAATGGCAGATTCAATCCCCATATGGGACCAGTGGCGGAGCAAGCCGATCGGGTGTCTGGTGCGGTGCATGTGCCCTGTGCCCAGGCCAGCCGCCCATGGAGGCAAGGCAGGGTGAGATGGGACAGGATGCTCCGTGGGGCCTCTGAGGAGTCTGCCTGCCTCCTCCCACTCAGCTGCCCTACAGCTGAGGTGGAGGCAGAGGGCAGACCATTTGGGGCAGTGTGGAGCCAGCGGGAGCCCAAGCCAGGGCAGGCCCCGCAGTGAGTTCCGCCCGGCATTTTGTCACTCCCCCCCAGTGGTGACACCCAGGGCGATCCGCCCCCACCACTCCCCCTTCCTCCACCCCTGTATGGGACAGCTGCATATTCCTGCATTGCAGGGTGTTGGACAAGATGATCCCTCCAACTCTATGATTCTATTATTCTAATTTTACAGGCAGGACATCCTTAAAGGCCTAAATGTCAGCACCCAGCAAAGCTGAATGCCCACCCTGAACACAAGAAGGGGGCAAATGAGATATAAATGATATAGCAGGAAATCAGGCTTTTGAATTTGTACTGTGAAAGTGGAATCTTGCTCTGCCATTGCCAGGCCAAAGGCATCACCAAAGCACTATGATATAGCTTTAAATATGTCATAAAAGGTAAAGGGACCCCTGACCATTAGGTCTAGTCCTGGCCGACTCTGAGGTTGCGGCACTCATCTCGCTTTATTGGCCAAGGGAGCCGGCGTACAGCTTCTGGGTCATGTGGCCAGCATGACTAAGCTGCTTCTAGCGAACCAGAGCAGTGCACGGAAATGCCATTTACCTTCCCGCCAGAGTGGTACCTATTTATCTACTTGCACTTTGACGTGCTTTCGAATTGCTAGGTTGGCAGGAGCTGGGACCGAGCAACGGGAGCTCACCCCATTGCGGGAATTCGAACCTCCGACTTTCTGATCAGCAAGTCCTAGGCTCTGTGGTTTAACCCACAGCGCCACCCACATCCCATAAATATGTCATAGCTCCCCCCAAAGAATTCTGGGAGCAGTAATTTCTTAAGGGTGCTGAGAGTTGTGAGCAGACCTCAATACCACCACCACCACCCTGCAGAGTTACAATTCCTAGAGTGAAGAAGAATTGGTTGTTAAACCACCCTGAGTTCTGAGCCATTTGTATAAAATGAAGCTCAGCGTTTGCCATTCACTCTTATGGGGAATTGAAAAATAGCTGTTAACTTAATTTAGTTGAATGATCCTGCGTGTTTAAAAAAATAATCTCCGTAAAAAGGGAAGTAGGACACCAGGAAGTTTTCTGTTTGTGCTAAGCAAAATGAAAAACTGTAAATTTTCACCCACAACCTAAAGTGCATTCTAGCACTTTAGCACATTGAACTTCATGTCTAGCTCCAGCCTGAGCCCAGTCACTAATCTAGTCTAGCCTGTTAGGATCCAGTGCATTCACACTGATAAAAGGAGTTATGAGTTTTGCACTTGACTTCTTTTGCCTGTGACATACTGTATTTTTCTCTCTATAAGACTCACCAGACCACAAGACGCACTTAGTTTTTGGAGGAGGAAAACAAGAAAAAAAAATATTCTGAATCTCAGAAGCCAGAACAGCAAGAGGGATCACTGTGCAGTGAAAGCAGCAATCCCTCTTGCTGCTCTGGCTTCTGGGATAGCTGCGCAGCCTGCATTCGCTCCAAAAGACGCACACACATTTCCCCTTACTTTTTAGGAGGGAAAAGGTGAGTCTTATAGAACAAAAAATATGGCATTTGTAGCATTTTGGGGTACAGTGGTACCTTGGGTTACAGATGCTTCAGGTTACAGACTCTGCTAACCCAGAAACAGTACTTCAGGTTAAGAACTTTGCTTCAGGATGAGAACATAAATCGCGTGGCGGTGGCGGCACAGTGGCAGCGGGAGGCCCTATTAGCTAAAGTGGTACCTCAGGTTAAGAACAGTTTCAGGTTAAGAACGGACCTCTGGAACGAATTAAGTTCTTAACCCGAGGTACCACTGTAAAGCCATCAGAAACAGGCAACCATTGGCAGCATTCTGCAATATTCTCCCATTAAGCTTCACAAAGTTAGTGTTCACAGCCTCAGCTGTGAAACCAAAAAGTGTCTTCCCTGCTGGAGGCAGAGGATGATTCAGGTAGGCACTCGCCCTATTGGTATCCAAACAAGCACAAATCCCTTGCCCGTCCTGGACCATTCATCTATTTTGTGTACATAGCTATGACCTTCATTCACGAGAGTGGGGCTTGTAAACACAGCCTTGAGAAACAGTGTCATTCCAAGCTGCAACTTGAACATGCTCAGAATTTAAGGAAGAAATTCAGAGAAGAATTTAAATGGCACCTAAGCCTTGCATCATGTTTACTGGGGGTGGGGGAGACAGTTTGATGCTCAGAAAGCAAACAGAAATGCATACCCGCATCCTGATACAGAAACTGTGCACATTCATGCATTCTGATATCCATTGGTTAAGCAGAGATTTCCCAAAGGGACAGCTTTGGTGATGTAATAATAATAATAATAATAATAATAATAATAATAATAATAATAATAATAATAATAATAATTTATTATTTATACCCCGCCCATCTGGCTGGGCCTCCCCAGCCACTCTGGGCGGCTTCCATAAAAACCAAAAATACAGTAAAATATCACACGTTAAAAACTGCCTTAAGATGTCTTCTGAATGGGCTGCCTTAAGATGTCTTCTGAATGTCAGGTAGTTGTTTATCGCTTTGACATCTGCTGGAAGGGCGTTCCACAGGGCAGGCGCCACTACCGAAAAGGCCCTCTGCCTGGTTCCCTGTAGCTTTGCTTCTCGCAATGAGGGAACCGCCAGAAGGCCCTCGGCGCTGGACCTCAGCGTCTGGGCAGAATGAGGGATAGGGATAGGGGCCAAGAACTACAAATCCTGTAACTCACTCAGAGATGTACACAGGACCAGCTGAGCAACAAAGGAGAGGGATGGCTATAGATGGGTAGATATTGTTACAGTGGCCACCGACCATTCTTTGGTTGGCTAGTTCTTAATTGTCCAGAATGGTCAGCTGATGATTACGGAGAAAGTTTCTTGATGGCTGGGGGTTCCTCTCAAGCGTTTTGAGTGAGACGCTGATCAGAATTGGGCAAAGGTCACACCATTCCAGGGAGAAAGCAGGAAAAGTTTTTTGCTGGACATTTCAAAAAGAAGAAGCAGTCACAGAAGCTACAAGGGTGTGCAGTTGACTTTAGGGAGGCTGGTCTGCCTGAGCCAGTTGCACATTTGCAAACAGTTTTTGTTGCTATTGTTGTTGTTGTTGTTGTTGTTAATTTATACCTGCCTTTACCCCTGACAAGGCTCAGGGTGGCTAACAGATAAAAATAAGAACCAATAAAAATATGGGGGGAGGGTTCATAAAAAAATAGACATTTTTCGAATTAAAACTTTATACATATATAAATTCTATTAAAACCAAACGAATAATTGCAATAAAAACAGCATGGCACAGGCCCTTTCATTAAAAGCAGTCAGTTCCCTAAATCATTTTTTTTTAAAAAATTATTTATACTTTTCAAGTTTATACATTTCATTAGTTTTATAATCAATTTAACATTTTGAAATTTGACTTCCTTCCCCCTCTTTCTGCGGTTCCTTAAATTTATTCTTATTATTTTCTGCATATCCAAATTCATTTCATTTGCTCATTTAATTACCTTCTTTAAATATATACTCTTATGAAACTTCAGGTTATTACAATAATCCTGCTAATGTTTTTATCTGTTTGCAATTGATCTGTAAATATTCAGTAAACCATTTCCATTCTTTTATAAAAAGTTTGTTATCTTGATTTCTTATTTCTCTGGTAAGTTTTGACATTTCTGCATATTCCATAAGTTTTTGTATCCATTCTTCCTTTACTGGGACTTCTGCTTCTTTCCACTTTGGGGGAAGTAGCATTCTTGCTGCTGTAGTCAGTTCCCCAAATCCTGTGGGAACAAGGAAGCCTTCACCTGCCAGCAGAAGGGCAGCAAGGAGGGGAGCAGTCTAGCTTCTCTGTGGAAGGAGTTCCAAAGTCTGGAGCAGTCACCAAGAAGGCCCCGCTGTAACAAATAGTTACTCTAGCACTATTAGATATTACAAAATCTTCAGTGCTCTCTCCTCACAAGGAAAGTGACTCTGTAAAAAAAAAAAAAAAAAAAAGTGCCTTGAAACTTCTTACTATGAAGGAAAAGTGGGACCCGAAAATCCTCTCCTTTTTCTGTGTCCGTTCTTGAATAGGACAGCTATTTCCTGCTGCTTTTCCCTTAACTTGGATAGTTAACGTTTGGCAGGAACTCAATTTTTCATGCCTTAGGCTTGCCTTGGGCTAATTTGGTTTTTGGAAGCTTCAAGGTTTCAGCAAACATAAATCTATGGGAAGACAATTCTAATGGGAAGTAACCTGATTTGCTGCAGAAGTAATTCAAGTGGGAGGTTCTGAATACCTTCCTTGCCTTGCTCATTGTTATGCATGTATTTATTAATTTATTGGCGCTAATTACTCTAACAATCAAAACACTAAAATATTGGTACCCCCCCCCCAGACTCAGTATTTTCAGGAGGGATTGAAATGCATATCAGAAAGCTAGGTTTGTGCAATTAAAACGGATTAAAGCCCTCTGTCATCCTGGTGCAATGAATCCCAAGAAGAAGAAGAAGAAGAAGAAGAAGAAGAAGAAGAAGAAGAAGAAGAAGACGACGACGACGACTTTTATTATTTGGAAACCAACAAGGAAATGCACCTAAATGTGTAGTATGAACAAATATTAGCAAGAAAGCAAGCAAATCAGGATGAATGCAAGAGGAATGGTCATCATCATATGCCCTCCCCACAAACAAAACTAATGCGGAATAAAGACTGTACTGTATATAATCTAACCTCTGCATAGCTTTGTGCAAGGAAATCAGGATAAATGCTCATGAAACAGGACATCTGGATGTGTCCACAGTTATAAGAGTATCTCAAAATCTAAGGCTCCCTCAACCCCGTTTAAAGCAAATTTGTTGAGGTGTTTCAAAGGCGGAAAGAAAGAAAGAAAGAGGGAGAGAAAACTGAAAACTTGGGGAATCACCAAAGTCTTCACCTCACACCAAAAACATAACGAAGAAGGTGTCAAGTGAGCTGCTCTGGGAAGAGGATTTCACAGCTGTAGTAGCACCATGAAAAATGGCTTCTCTGAAAAATCACTTCATGAAAGCAGCCAAGGAAGATGCTCTCAATGTCTGAGCAAGTGTATTTTTTATTTTTTTTCATAACATTTATATGCTACTTGATTGTTAAACAACCCCCCTCCCCCCCAAAAAACCCTCACACAAAAATAAAACAATTAAATTATCAGGGGGGAACTGAAAACAGCTATTTAAAACATTCAAAAATAATTAAAATCAACATTGAGCTAAAAACTGATCAAAACACATATCAATATTCTACAATCTGGACAGGTTTGCCTAAACAGAAAAGTTTTTAGGATGTACTGAAACGAGCACAGCGAAGGGCACCTGTGCAGAGAGTTCCCAAGTGCGGCTGCTGCCACACTAAAAGATCTATTTCTGACAAATGCAGAGTATTATGTGACGCTTGCTATCTTGGCAGTTCTGCAGATGGAAGCATTCGAGTGGGCAGATACAGGGCAAGGCAATCTTGCAGGTATATCTGGGAAGATGTTAAGTCCTTCCTAAAATTGAAGCTACCCTGGCATTCTCCTTGCCATATTTGCAATGTTTTCCACATTGTCCTGGCCAATTATTATTCTTTGAAACTACAGTTGTTAAGGCTGCAGTCTGCCTGGCAACCAAAGCCCTTTCCACTATGGGACCTGGCTATGGCTCTTCATTCATGAGCATCACAGAAGAACGGTGTTGTTGGATCAGGCCAAAGCCCATCCAAAGTAAGTGAATGGTGTGTTTCGTGTAGTAGTTCCTTCTGTAAGTCCTCCTGAGTCCAGCTTCATCAGGTGATCTTGAGTTCTACTTGCTATAGGAGAGGGAGAAAATATTCCCTCCCTCCACACCATTCATAATTTTTATGTGGGGCAGGGAATGACTCCATGGACACACTGGTAGGTTTACCATAGGGTTTACAAGGAACTAAAGAGCAGGCTGGAGGGGTGATGAGTTTGGTTAAGAAAACATTTCAGACCAAGAAGACAGGGGGGAACTGCGGGATAGAACGAAACAGTGAGCTTGCCTCCCAGGCAGGTTTTTGCGAGATCTCATCGTTCTATTTATAACTCCATGTGCCATGTTAGATTATCTCACACTCCAGGAGATGTGCACCATCTATGCCACAAAAAGCATTAGAAACACTACGGGTTATCTCCAAAACAAATGTCTCTGGCCTTCAGATTTCTGCAGAGCTGGGAGGTACATTATCTGGCAAGGGACGCGAGATCCTCTGGCAACGATCAGTTTGCAACCTGTGAGGCCCGTCCAAATTCAGGATGATTACCTTTTCCATCCTGCCACCTTGACAACTTTGAAAACTCCCTGTGCAAGTACTAAAAATACACAAACGAGCTGACCCTTGCTGTTATCACTGTAGGTGGAATCTGCAAAGCCAACTTTTCTATATTTATTGTTCTATATTTAAACAGAAAGAGAAGCTTTTGTCTCAAGGGCAAAGGATGCTCTTTGATCAACATGTTTGAAGCTTTTAGAAGAAACTGTCACGAATAACTCGCTAGACAAGTCTAGGATTCCCTAACATTCTTGAACAGCCTGAAGGATCTATTTTGTAAAGTGTTATGTACTCTCAGGTCTCGTTGAGTTCTTGAGAGTGCCTTGGAAAAGGCCATCAACTCCCCTTAAGGCTCCTTCACTAAAAGGATCACAACTTAAGGGAGTAGATAGAGAACACTTTGAAACTCTGCTTGTTTGACCAGAAATATGTCTACTATGTGCTGAATGGTTCTTTTCAAGGCAAATGAAAATGGGCTGCTTTTTAAAAAATAAAATATTGACAATTAAAGGGAGAAACTATACGAGATTCTCAGTTAGGGATGAGGAAGAATTTTGAGTCAGTTCACATTTAAAAGCAGGCCTGCCTAATACACAGTGTCTGAAACAATTCAAGAACCAAAGCAAAACCATCATTCAAGATTTGCGGATCTTCAGATTTGGCAATGGAATTCTTGACCCAGGTAATGTGTAAAAAAACCCGAAGAAGCAAATAATGGGGTATAGGTTTTTATAAAAATGCATATATTCATGAAAATAACATGCAAAAATGCATTATGTTAGAGGAAATCACTTTGGAAAAAAAAGTGTGCGTTAAGCTAAATTGCATACAAGCTAGCATGTATTAGGAGAAATTTACAGTAAAAGGCTCATGCATGTATATGCTAATGTGGAAATGTGAACTGTCTTTAAAATTGAAAAAGTGAGAAACTGAGAGAAGCTGAAAGTGACAGATTTGCCCATCAGTGTTCTCAGTCATGGATAGCTGTCTTAGAATCATGGAATAATAGAATTGTAGAGTCGTAAGGGACCATGAGGGATGTAGTCCAACCCCCTGCAATACAGGAATCTTTCACCCAATGTGGGGCTCGAACCCACAGCCCTGAGATTAAGAGTCTCAAGCTACACCGACTGAGCTATCCCATGATAATTTATTAATTGGGTAAGTATAATTCTTGGGTTTTTAAACTAAATGCAGCCATAGAGGTTTCTTCCTTATACCCTTGTGTTTTCTCATCAAAATCCCCCCAGCTGCTTTTCCCTTCATGGGGGGAAATTATTGCTGTGGCAATTTTTCAGCGGTGAGGTATGGGTTAAACGACATAATGCCAAACCATTGGGAGGGATTTGCTTTTATTTTATGTTTTGGTTTTTGGTTTTCATTTTCTTTTATTAAATATTTTATTTTTCCATTTTACAATTTTTCAACAAGAAAAATTATATCAAAACAAAACCAACCTACATTTTCCTTGACTTCCCTCCCCCACCCACCTGCGGTTCCTTATTTTATATCGTAATCTTACTGCATAACCAATTCAAACCTGTTTTAAAAAATTAACCTTTATACTCCCTTTAAGTTATTTCTTACTGCTCGTGTCTATGTCAATCCTGTTAACGTTTTCAATTGTTTATAGTTTGTCTTCATATGTTTAACAATTTTTCCCCATTCTGGAAGGGCCTTGCTTTTAACCCTAGTTCCTTGAACAAGCCAAAATCTGGCTCACAAATGTTCAAAGAAACTGCAGTCTGTTTTGCCAAATGTTGGTTTGTTGCTTCCCTGTCCCCCATTTATACTCAAGTCCTTTGTGGCACTCAAGGGCTGGTGAGGAATAACTGCAATGCTCCTCATCATGACTTAGAGGCTGGCTAGAACTTCAGGACCTGCACACATACATAAGAGCTTAGTCCAGTCTAGGGTTCCCCATGCTTATGAGTTCGCTGACCCATTGATGAGCTTATAAAGTTGCCATTACCCCAACTCAAATTCTTAGGAATGTAAATGCAATAAAGTCAAGAAACATCAACATATAATCAGCATATATTAATCATTGGCCACCATTACTAGGAATAAGAACATTTTAAAAAAGAAATGCTGTGGAATTGTGGAATCATCTTATTAAATACAGTCATACCTTGGTTGTCGAATGCCTTAGTTGTCAAACAAATCAGCTCCTGAATGAACAAAACCTAGAGGTGAGTGTTCCGGTTTTCAAACTTTTTTTGGAAGCCGAATTTCCAATGCAGCTTCTGCGGCTTCTGATTGGCTGCAGGAGCTTCCTGCAGCCAATCAGAAGCTGTGCTTCGGTTTCCGAACATTTTGGAAGTTGAACGGACCTCCGGAATGGATTCCATTCAACTTCTACAGTACGACTGTACAGAGGTTCCTTATTGGCAAAGGGAGGTTGCCTCTGAACATGCCAATGCCCTTTATTTTGCAGGCTCATCCTTCCTAATTGTTTTTTTCACATTAGAAACCTCTTTTACTACCCTCCCAGTTGCTAAATCTTTATTCACCCCTTGCAACAATCCCCTCAACCCTAGGAGGTCAATATCAACCACTTTGGGAAACCCTGATTTAGTGGCTTAAGTCTAACTTCCAGGAGATGAAATTGTCGTCCTTGGTGCTCTCCAAGGTACTGAAGCACAAGCCTAACCATCCCTAATTATTTGCTGTAGTCCACCATCCATTATCTTTCCTGTTTTTTAAAAAGGTTTTTATTAAAGATTTTCTTATGTTACAAAACAAACAAATAAACAAGGAAAAGTACATATAGCGTCTCCATTTTGGATACATAGTGGGGTTTTTCACAGTTTACATTCAGCATGAGACAGTATTGTCATACACATTGTGTGGTTGAGGGGAAAGAGAGGAGAGAGAGGGAGAGGGAGGAAGAGAAGTAGGGGCAATCTTATTTCATTCTATTGCATAGTGTTTGTGTCAGCATCACATAGGTAGGTGTTTGATTGATTGATTGATTGATTGATTGGCATTGCAAGAGATTAGCGCATCCAGAGCTTGGTTGGTTGTGTTCAGTTGGTTGTAGTATGGTTTGTTTGTATGAGGCGGGGGTGCTGTTGAAGAAGATTAGCCATATTGAGTCATAGCCTGTTGCGGGGGGGGGGGGTAGGTCATTGTCTTGTTGTGCCCTATATGTGAACACATATTCCTGGATCCTTAGACAAACTGGTTGCATAGTACAGATGTTTGACTCGTTTGAGGATTTCATGGGTAGCTGCAGACATAAGTATTCTGAGTCAGATTGCAGACAATGCAGCTGGAGGGAGGGAGGAAAACTTTGGGGAAAGTAACACAAAACTCTGGTCACATGTGTCCTGTATATTTAAAGCACTGTTATACCACTTTGACAGTCATAACTTCCCACAAAGAATTCTGGGAACTGTAGTTTGTTAAGTGTGCTTAGAGGAAGCCCTGGTTCTCCCCACAGAGCTACAATTCACCTTGTGTCTTAACAATCCCTCCTCCCAGGGAACTCTGAGAATTGTAGCTCTGTGGGGAGAATAGGGGTTTCAGAGCACTTTGCACCCTTAACATACTATAAAGTATAAATGTATAGTGTTGATGTACCCTCTATAGATTGGTACCCAACCTACTTTGCTGTTGATTGCTAGAAAGAAGGAAGGAATGAGCCTGATCTGTTTTTCCAAGGCACATAGCAAAGTACCTCTTGTGCCTATTCTGCAGTTCAGTGCATGTGTGTTCGTGCTACTCAGCCTCCACAGTAGATTCATGTTTCACTCACACACTTTCCAATACTCCCGTGTATTAGGTAACTTTGAACTGTGGCAATAGGGCCTCTTGGCAAATTTACTCAGTACGCCAGTGTCACACAAATCTTTCCCAAGGCTGAGATGAATACACAGAAATGTACACATTCATTACTGCAGTGGGCAATCGTTCAGCAAAACATGTGCATTTCTTTGGGGAAATTAGCTCTACTAACATATCAGCATTGACTACTATCATAGCTGTCAACTTTCAGATTTGAAAATAAGGGATCAGCAGCCTCACCTGTCCCGAGGACAGCCTACGGGATATCTAACAATTCGGGATAGCAGTGGGAAGCAGTGGGAAACGGTGCTGGAATAAGGGAATTTCCCGCAAAAAAGGGAAGGTTGACAGCTATGACTACTATGTTCTGGGGACATGGCCTAGACAAATTTAGGAATGACTCAATCAGCACATGCATGAAATGCAAGAGGGAGCAGGAGAGGAAGTGGAGAAAAGGTGAGTCCCAAAACGGGTCTACACAAACACCGAGATAGGACAAGGGAGCAGAATGGAGGCTACAATGTGAAAGTAGAGGACCTTTGGAAGATGGGATAAGACAGAAATACCTCTTCTGGGTCCCAATAGACTGTTCTTGAAGAAGTAAAACCAAGGTGCCTAAGAATTCCTGGGCCAGGTGGGGAAAATCAAGAAAATAAGCAAGAGGGAGCCCTGAAAACAGCTGGAACAAGGAGCTCTGCTTCAGCAAGTGGTAGTTCAGAGAGACAGGAACCAGAGACAGTGAGTGAAAAGTGGAGACACAATGGAATCAGATCACAGGTCTGATGGAGGAAGCTGGCTGGCTGGGACTTTGAACAGGAGTGTTCTTGTTAGGAGGTGAGATGATGGGGATGATTTAATTGCCTTCTATGTTGCTGTTTTGTTGAAGCTGCTACTTCTGTACCTATAAAAGATAAATATGGCAGAGCAGAAACAAATGCCAGAGTCACAGGGGAACAGAAACCACTCTCAAGCAAGTACCTGCACTGTCAGAGCTGTACTGATGTCTCAAGGGAGGGAGTTCCGTAATCTAGGCACCTCGTGTGGCTGCCAGTCACACTTCTGACAAGGGGAATGTGTGTGGATCAGGGCCTCCACTGGTTTTCTCAGCAGAAGGACAGGTTCATAGAGCTTTGTTATCACTGTTCCTTTTGTATATTGATTCAATAATGTGGAAGTGGTGGGTTAACTCTGGCAGCTCATAAGCTCTGTTAACTTCGGTAGCATTTGTTCAGTATGACCAAGCCAAAATATCCATCAAATTATTATCCCAAGATTGTTATTTTAAACTCTTTCATGGCTCTTCCCCTCCTTGTTTTCTTTCTGCATTTTGAATATTTAAAGACATGCATGCATGGAAGTCCCACTGCACTCAATTAGGTTTAGTTCTAAGTAGACTTGTATAGGATTGCACTGTTAAACAAGTTCTTTTCATTCTTCCCATTTTTTCTCCCCTCTTGAGCTCTAGAAGCTTATTTTGTAAAATGTGATTCTCGCCAGATTGGGATTTATGAACCTTGACTCAGAATAAAGTGCTCTGAAAACCAACAAGCAACACGTCAGCTAATAATATACTGTACTGGCAACATTTTTATAACACTATACTGTATCAAAATTCATAAACAGAAGACATTGGTAAGTCACTGTCAAGGATCACTGAAACACAGGCAGAATGCCTTTCCACAGTCAATATCCTATCCAAAATATAGTTGGAAGTGAGTTGGAGCACGGTGGTGCTATGGGCACAACACTACAAACGTGACATGAATGAAGTATGGCAGCCTCATTAACCTCAGGGTCAAGCTCTATAACTGGATGGGTTCATGTCTCCTGCTTAAGGAAACACTCCCCCCCCCCCCAAAAAAAAAGACAGGACAAAATTATTTTGGTTTCTGAAAGCCTTTTGTATTTCTTTGCAGCAAGCAAATTCTCATAGGGGCTTTATATATTTTTATAGCCATTTCAATAGTGTAGCTACCTGCAGTTCCACTGTTAAACGTCACCTGTAAAACGCTAAAAGCTATAGTCAGTAAGTATAGATCTGAGAAAGAAAGCTACTGTTGCCCTCTGCATACTTCCCCAAGCGGTGAGAAGATCTGGGGGACAGTGTCAGTACCTGCTTTGGTTTCCTTTACAGAACTAGAGACCTAAGGCATCTTTGTAATGTTTTCTTACAAGCACAGCATAAACAGAGGCAAACAGCAGGCATGTCTGCAAGGTAGAAGATCCCCAGAGAGCAACTTGGACAGCCCTGCAAGGCTCTGCTCCTGCTTTCAGACAACACAGCTAAAGGCAAGTAAGCAGGGGGGCATGGCAGAGGTGTATAAGAATATGCATGCAGTGCAGAAATGGGATAGAAGGGGATTTTTCTCCCTCTTTCATAATACTAGAGTCCAATCCAAGGAAGCTGAATGCTGGAAGGTTCAGGAGGACCATCTAAAGTAAGTACTTCGGGGAAGAAGGATAGCTCAGTCAGAGATTAAGATAGAACTCTAAATCTCAGGGTCGTGGGTTCAAGCTCTGCATTGGGCAAAAGGTTCCTGCATTGCTGGGGGTTGAACTAAATGCCCCATGCGGTGCCCTTCCAACGCTACAGTTCTATGATTCTTCACACAGTGCATAGTTAAAACTATGGAATTCGCTTCCACAAGAGGTAGTGATCTCCACCAATTTGGGTGGCTTTAAAAGACAAATTCATGGAGGATAAGCCTATCAGTGGGTCCTGGTCATGATGGCTACGTTCTACCTCTACTGTCAGAGCAATACAGTTCTTCTTCTTCTTCTTCTTCTTCTTCTTCTTCTTCTTCTTTGGTGATCATTCGTAGCTGAGTAAGATTGTCTTCCATACGTTTGTCCGTTCTTTTGAAAATGTCTGTACAGGGGGAGAGAAAGAGTTAATCGGTAGACCAATAGGTAGACCAATAGAAAAGCCAGAGGCGGAGCCTACCTGTTTATAAAAGGGCTTAGCCCAAGGTTTGGGTGGGTTGCTTTTGGCTGGTTGGTTGGTTGGTTGGGAAAGGCAGTTGGGAAAGCAGTTGGCAGACAGTTGGAAATAGAGAGACAGTTAGTGCAGTTGGTTCTTGTGTGAGGGGAGGTAGAAGAGTTAGAGACAGGATAAAAATAAGACTAAGAAGGTAAAGAGTAACAACGTTTTGAATGCAGTTAAAGTTTATTTGTGTCTGCAAGTATGCCTTCCTCTTAGCGTGTTTCTCCCTTGCGTCCTGAGTTCGAGCATCTTCAAAGCCCATGACACCTTTGGTAAAGGCTGTTCTCCAATTGGAGCGCTCACAGGCCAGTGTTTCCCAGTTGTTGGTGTTTATACTACATTTTTAAAGATTTGCCCTGAAAACATCTTTAAACATTTTTTGTTGACCACCGGCATTACTATGTTCTGAATACCAGTTTCTGGAAAGCACAAGGGCAGAGAGTCCTTTTTTCAGGCTTCTCATATCTGGCTGGCTGCTGTGAGAATAGGATGCTGGACTAGATGTGCCATTGGCCTGGCACATCTAGTCAGTGTGGTGTAGTGGTTAAGAGCAGTAGTCTCGTAATCTGTGGAACCGGGTTAGTGTCTCTGCTCCTCCACATGCAGCTGCTGGGTGACCTTGGTCTAGTCATACTTTGAAGTCTCTCAGCCCCACTCACCTCACAGAGTGTTTGTTGTGGGGAGGAAGGGAAAGGAGAATGTTAGCCTTTGGGTAGTGATAAAACGGGATATCAAATCCAAACTCCTCTTCTTCTGCTCTTTTTATGTTCTTACAATGAGCAGTCAGATTAATCTTTGGTGTGGATGCACATCAGCTCACCCATGCCTACACGTTATGTCTAGCCTGTACTTCTGCACTGCCCAGTTTCCCCACTATCTATTCCATAGCCAAAGAGGCAGAGAGTTACTGCTACTCACAACTCTGCCCTATCCACATCTACTCAGATGCAAGCCACATTGGGTTCAATGAGCCTTACTCCTTGTCAGTGAGTAGGATTGAAGCCTGAAGGCATTTCAAGTTTTGCCTCCTAAATTTGTCAAAACAAAAATTGGGGGGGGGGGATTTCTTCAGATCATGCTCCAGAAGCCCACCCAAGAGTAAATGAATGGTGTTTGGTGTGAGGATACCAAGCAGGCACCCCCAAACTTAGCCCTCCAGATGTTTTGGGACTACATCTCCCATCATCCCTAGCTAACAGGACCAGTGGTCGGGGATGATGGGAATTGTAGTCCCAAAACATCTGGAGGACTGAGTTTGGGGTTGCCTGATATACGGTGTTAAGAGTACACAATGTTATCCCTGTTTTCATCTGTGAAATGTTGCAAAGTACATGCAAGGTTCGTAGAATCAGGCTGGTAGCTTGCCATCCTTCTTTAGCTGTGTTGGCTCTCTCTCTCTCTCTCTCTCTCTCTCTCTCTCTCTCTCTCTCTCTCCCCCCTCCCCAATATCCAATGTATAATATATAACTTCTCTTAAATTTCCATGAATTCTCTATGATTGCAGAGTACTTAAACTGCACTGATTTCCCATAATAGTCAGCTTGGCAAATTTAATGCCTGAAGCATTGTAATAACATCATTTTTAAATAGGAACTCCTGAAATATTAATTGGTCCGTTCGTTATTCTTTCAAGCTGCCTCTCTTTCAACTTCTTATCTACTGCAATGTTCTTTCCCTTTCAACTGTCTGTACACCGATATCCTTCAATCATCAAAACACCCACAGAATGACTCATAGTTATGTGAGATTTCTGGGTTTGGGGCTGACTTTTATTCTCAAATGGTAATTCTATTGTTTTCCTTTTTGTTTCAATTTTCTTATTTATTCCTTCCGTTCATTATATTTTTCTTATGCTGCCATTTCTCCAAGTTGCTCAGAATGATATACATATTTCTTCCATTATCCTCACAACACATCTATGAGGTAGGTTAAGCTGAGAAAAAATGATTGGCTTTTCATGGGTGAGTAAGAATTCGCACCTGGATCTTCCTAGTCCATGTTCAGCATTCTGTCCACTGTATATAAATGCAGGCTGCAACAAGAGCTATAGACCCGTCTTTCAAATTATCTTAGCTGTCGCTCAAAATGGGGTTACTCAAATAAAATCGTAGGCTATTCTCTGTTTATTCTTTCTTCCATGTATAGGCTGCATTTCCATTTTTTTAAAAAAACGCCAAAGGCAATGTATTATCTAACACATAATAAATAAGCAACATCATAATAAAACTGTGAAAATGAGACGAGGGTAGATTTAAAAAGAAAATGAGGGTTGGGCCTGTTGAAAATAAAAACACAGGCTTAAACACACATTGGCAGAGGAAAAACAACTCAGGAACCAGACACCTGTTTAAATAAAAGGGGGTTTCCCTGCTAGTGGATGATTGGAGGTTTTTAAGCAGAGGTGGGATGGTCATCTGTCATGGATGCCTTGTTGTTGTTTAGTCGTATCTGACTCTTCGTGGCCCCATGGACCAGAGCATGCCAGGCACTCCTGTCTTCCACTGCCTCCTGCAGTATTTAGGTAGCCGTGTTGGTCTGCCATAGTCAAAATAAAAAAATTTCCTTCCAGTAGCACCTTAAAGACCAACTAAGTTAGTTCTTGGTATGAGCTTTCGTGTGCATGCACACTTCTTCAGATACACTGAAACAGAAGTTGCCAGATCCTTCTATATAGTGAGAAGGTGGGGAGGGGTGTTACTCAGAAGGGAGGGTGCGAATGGGAGATTGGCAGATAGCTGAGAGAGCCTCTTGACGACTCTTAACGACTGTAATAGGTCTTACAGGAAAAGGCAAGGGGTGGGAAGGTGAGAAATGGTTTAGTCATGTATAGTGAGATAAGAATCCAATGTCTTTGTTCAGTCCAGGTCTTTTCATGGTTTTAAGTTTGGTAATGAGTTGTAATTCAGCAGCTTCTCTTTCCAGTCTATTTCTGAAATTCCTTTGTAGTAAAACAGCTACTTTGAGATCTTGTATAGAATGTCCTGGGAGATTGAAGTGTTCTCCTACTGGTTTCTCTGTTCTGTGATTCTTGATGTCAGATTTATGTCCGTTTATTCTTTGGCGTAAGGTTTGGCCTGTTTGTCCAATATAGAGAGCTGAAGGACACTGTTGGCATTTGATGGCATACACAATGTTAGACGATGAGCAATTAAATAGTCCCGAGATGGTATGTGTGATGTTGTTGGGGCCAGTAATGGTGTTGTCCGGGTGTATGTGGCAGCAAAGTTGGCATCTGGGTTTATTGCAGGCTCTGGTGCCAGTGTCTGTGTTAAGTCTGGTTGTAGTATTATTGTGGGTTAGGAGTTGTTTAAGATTGGGTGGCTGTCTGTAGGCAATGAAAGGTCTTCCTCCCAGAGCTTGAGAAAGAGAACTGTCATTGTCCAGGAGAGGTTGTAGATCTCTGATGATGCGTTGTACTGTTTTAACTTGGGAGCTGTATGTGATGACTAGAGGTGTTCTGTTATTTTCTTTTTTGGGTCTGTCTTGCAGCAAGTTCTCTCTGGGTATCAGTCTGGCTCTGTTGATCTGTTGTCTAACTTCATCTGCTGGGTATTTTAGTTCTGAGAAGGTTTGCTGTAGATCCCTTAGGTGAGAGTCTCTGTCTGTAGAGTTGGAACAGATGCGGCTGTAACGTAGTGCCTGGCTATATACAATGGACTGTTTGGTATGTTTGGGATGGTAGCTAGAGGCATGTAGATATGTTTGTCGGTCAGTTGGTTTGCGGTATAAGGTGGTGTCTATGCGCCCATCCTGTATTTTTATAGTAGTGTCCAAAAAATGTATTTCTTGCATAGATTGATTCATTGTAAGGTTGATTGTGGGGTGAAAACCTTACGCCAAAGAATAAACGGACATAAATCTGACATCAAGAATCACAGAACAGAGAAACCAGTAGGAGAACACTTCAATCTCCCAGGACATTCTATACAAGATCTCAAAGTAGCTGTTTTACTACAAAGGAATTTCAGAAATAGACTGGAAAGAGAAGCTGCTGAATTACAACTCATTACCAAACTTAAAACCATGAAAAGACCTGGACTGAACAAAGACATTGGATTCTTATCTCACTATACATGACTAAACCATTTCTCACCTTCCCACCCCTTGCCTTTTCCTGTAAGACCTATTACAGTCGTTAAGAGTCGTCAAGAGGCTCTCTCAGCTATCTGCCAATCTCCCATTCGCACCCTCCCTTCTGAGTAACACCCCTCCCCACCTTCTCACTATATAGAAGGATCTGGCAACTTCTGTTTCAGTGTATCTGAAGAAGTGTGCATGCACACGAAAGCTCATACCAAGAACTAACTTAGTTGGTCTTTAAGGTGCTACTGGAAGGAAATTTTTTTATTTTGCCTCCTGCAGTTTGGTCAAACGCATGCTGGTAGCTTCGAGAACACTGTCCAACCATCTTGTCCTCTGTCATCCCCTTCTCCTTGTGCCCTCCATCTTTCCCAACATCAGGTTCTTTTCCAGGGAGTCTTCTCTTCTCATGAGGTGGCCAAAGTATTGGAGCCTCAGCTTCAGGACCTGTCCTTCCAGTGAGCACTCAGGGCTGATTTCCTTCAGAATGGATGCGTTTGATCTTCTTGCAGTCCATGGGGCTCTCAGGAGTCTCCTCCAGCATCATAATTCAAAAGCATCAATTCTTCGGTGATCAGCCTTCTTTGTGGTCCAGCTCTCACTTCCATACATCACTACTGAGAAAACCATAGCTTTAACTATACGGACCTATGTTGACAAGGTGATGTCTCTCTCTGCTTTTTAAGATGCTGTCATTGCTTTCCTCCCAAGAAGCAGGTGTCTTAATTTCGTGGCTGCTGTCACCATCTGCAGTGATCATGGAGCCCAAGAAAGTAAAATCTCTCACTGCCTCCATTTCTTCCCCTTCTATTTGCCAGGAGGTGATGGGCCCATAGTGCTTTGGGGCCTAAGCTAAGGCATGTGTTTTGAGTATCATGTAGGATGGCCTTAAATCTGGCTGGTGTCCTTCTCTGCCTCACAGTTTCTTCCTCCTATGAGCGTTTGACTCCAGAAATTCAAAGAGAATATTCATATTCAATTGTCCTTTTCAAGAGAAAGAGCCGTATTTTCGGGGGGGGGGAGATGTGGGTCTGTGGCAGAGCATCTGCTTTGCATGCAGAAGGTCCCAGGCTCAATCCCCAGCATCTCCAGGTAGGACAAGGAATGTCCCACCTGAAATCCTGGAGAAGCTACTTCCTATCAGCTTATACAATATTGAGTTAGATTGCCTGAATTAGTGCAAGGCAGCTTCCTAGGTTTATAACGTATGTGAGTGGGTGGGCAAGGGAGAACAGAATTTAAAAATGTCCTAGAGCTCTCTCTTTCTTTCTCTCTCTCTATGTATAATTTGTAGTTTTCACTAGTGGAGAGAAGATGGAAGAAATAGAAGCAGCTGCAGAGAAAATTATACAGATTTAGAAAGACAGAAAAAAAGATGGTAGATAGAAAGGTACATTTAATAGTTCCGGACACAAGCAGCTCAGTTCAGTTTTTTACTTTCAGTCAGCAATTATCTAAGACCTTATCTCATTTATATGGTAATACCTTGTCTCATGTCAAGTCACAAAACAGAGCTAGCAAGCTAAGCAGAGCTGGCTTCTCTGACAGCCCCCTTGAAGGTTCTGGCTGGCTGGAAACCCACCATTCGTGGGTGGAGAAGCCTTGATAGGCTGAAGCTCTCCCCAAAGCACCAATTAGACTTTCCAATGAGCCAAGCTTAGTGGTGCTGTGAGGCGCATAATAAGCTACGGAATCTATTACAGCCTTGGATTTGACTTCGCTCTCGTAGCTTATTGCAGGCTGAGCCCAAAGTTACTTTGAAAGATTAATCTGTCCAGTTTCAGCAAAGTGCTGGGATGTTTGCCCAAGAGATTTCCCTTCCTTAAAAGACTCACCAGCCTTCCTTGGCCTCTGTGCAATGTATATTCAGGCTTCCAAAAAGCTTTGGGCAAAGTCCTTCATCAAAGATCTTCAATAAACTTAGCAGTCATAGGATGAGGTCTTCAAACTGATCTATAAGCGGTTAAAGAAAGAGAAACTGAAGGTAGCATTAAACAGACAGCTTTCACAATGTAGGGAATCTTCATTCTGGCTGCTGCTGTTCAATTTATCCATAAATGATTTTCAGCCAGCAGTGAACTATAGGATGTCTAATGAGGTTGAGCTGACAGATGGGTTGGGAGGACACAGGACTGGCCAGAAGGCCTTTGCAGTGGTGGCACCCCAGTTGAAGAATGCCTTTCCTGAAGAGGCTCACCTGATGCCTTCTTTGTAGTAATTTTAGCACCAAGTAAATTATTATTCTCCTTAACCTTTCAAATATTTGTGTTTTTAGTGTCCTAGGCCACTGTTTACACATCTCACACTCCAGTTGCTGCCACTGAGAAGGCCCTTTCTCCTGTGCCATTGAGCTATACTTCCATTCTCAGTGGGATCACAGAATTGCAGAGCTGGAAGGGACCCAATGATCGTCTCATCCAACCCCCTGCAATGCAGGAATCTCAGCTAAAGCATCCACAACAGATGGCCAACCAACATCTGCTTAAAAGCCTCCAAGGAAGGAGAGTCCACAACCTCTCGTGGGAGTCTGTTCCACTGCCAAACAGCTCTTGCCGTCAGAAAGCTCTTCCTGATGTTTAGTGGGAATTACCTTTAAAGTTCCAAGTGATTTCGATCCAGGATAACTTAGGAATCAACTACTCCATACAATCTTGCCTGCCCCCTAACAACAAAAGGAAAAGCGCTTCCTTGCTTTTTAAAGCCTGGAAAAGAGGAGACGGAGATAGCCACCTTCAAATATCTAAAGGGCTGTGACATGGAAGATGGAGCAAGCTTGTTTTCTCCTGCTCTGGCTTCAAGTTACAAGAAAGGAGATTGCCAACACTTTGGATTGTGCCCAGAAACAAACGTTTTTTCCATAATGACTCAGTAGCAAGGAAGGAGAACCCAGAGAAGTTGTCTTCATGTTTCTTGTTTTCTCTCCAAGCCAGTGGAGCAAGTGTGTAGGCCACATGTGGACCCTGTGCAAGTACAAGAGGCCAGTTGTGGCTGGTCCCCGTTGGGACTAATTGGGCAGAAGGCCAGCCAGTCAACAGCAGATGGTGCCCAGGACTGACCTGCTGGGAACCTCAAGGGCCCTGCCCTGCCTCTTTCCACCTGACTTGGGGCGGGGCATGGAGGGCTCCATAAAGGATTGCTGCTGCTGCTGCTGCTGCTGCTCAACAGAGATGGATCCTTTTTAAATTTTTACATATTTTTTATCTACGCCATTTTAAATTGTTATTGATATTAATGTTGTATTTTTTAGTTTTAGATTTTATGATTTATGTGGGAATTGTTTTCCATTTGGTTGTGTACCTTTTGATGTGCTTTATTTATTATTTATTATTTATGACTTTTATTATGTTGGTACTTACGGTATGTAAATCTTGTCATGCTGTAAGCCACCTTGAGCATTGTTTTAACTATGGAAAGGTGGCATACAAATTAAAAATGATGGTGATGATGATGCCAGAGGCCCTCATAGGCAAAGCCAACTAATTCTAGTGTTCTCCCCATCCTCCTCCCTGCTAAATTCTGCAAGGGGCAAAACTAAGGAGAGGAAGCTGATGGCCAGGTTTGCCCCCAGACTGCTTGTATGTAAGAAAGCGGACAAGTATGGGCTGGCTAAGGTTGGTGGGGCAATGTCCCATTGCCCAGATAAATGGCTGCTGTAGACAAGTCACAAATTAAGGCTAACCCAAGCATCATCCCTCTCCCATAATACTACAATTCCTGAGTGAATTCATTCCTATGGGTTAAAAATAAATAATCTGCAGGATTTAGAGATGACATTGGGATGAAGGCTCAAAACCACCCAGCTCCCCAACTTTGGGTGATTCAGCCTCTGTGGACAGTTGTCTTTTACCCCCTAAACTCAAAACTATGCTCCTCACAGGTTGCCCATCATAATGACAGGCATTTCACAACTTTTGCATAAAAGGGAAATGTGCTCTGAGAGAGGAAATGTAAGAAATCCAACAGCCACCTGATAGCAATAAGAAAACAATTCAGAGTGCAGAAAGGCATTGTGCTTTTCCATTCGCCTGCTCCTCTCCCACGAAATGGCTGCAGTTTGTGTTTATGTTGTTGTTGTTTTCCTAATTCTTGGGCTGACATACTTTGCAGTTCCTTTCCTGCTCAATAATTACAACCCTCCTCGGTAATGTACTGGAGGTGGCTTGAAAAGAGTAATTATGGTGAGCACTTTGATGCATAGTAATATTGCTTTCCATATTATTATCTTGCTTCCGTCTTAGAAATCATCATGCAAAACTGTCAAACCATCCAGATTTATAACCTGTCAGTCTACCTCTCCTTGGTTCAGACCTTCATAGACGCTGTTGTAAAATCATTATTTTCTGCACTGAAATGCAGATCATCATTTGGCATGACAAACTATGGTTTCTATTTATAATGGATAAATTAACAAGCCACCTCCAGGGCCAGGTGGCTGAAGACACATTTTATGCCATTTGGCATGATTTTATTTCCTGTGTGAACCAAGCACATAAGGGGACACAGCTACCGAGTCAATATACTTTTATTTGGAGTAAATAACACATGACAGGGAAGTGTGCCCTAAATTTGCTGGATCTCTTGGGGAACTCTGGAAATGGATAGCAATACTTATCTTTAGGACGCAACTGATTCCTGCAATCTTAATTTTTTAAAAAAAACAGTTTTTAATATTGTGGTTTATTTGCTCTAACTCACCCTGGGACTTTGGGGTGAAGTATGGATAATAAATTGTAATAATAATAATGATAATACCTCCGACAAAAAATATAAAAAAATAAGATGTGATGAGACACCCTCCCCCTCCATGCATCTCTAACACACTTTTACTGCTTGTCAAACCCTGCAGTTTGCTGTTTGTGTTAATACCTTGCTTCAATCCATTTGTACTATGCAAATTAAAATCTGCATTAAAAACAGTAATTTTAAAAACAGGTCACTTTTACTAGAAACCTCTTAAGAACTGACGGAGACGCAACAACCTATATATGGTGAGAGCTATGCCTTGCTTAGAGAGCCAGTGTGGTGTAGTGGTTAAGAACAGTAGACTCGTAATCTGGTGAACGGGGTTCGCGTCTCCACTCCTCCACGTGCAGCTGCTGGGTGACCTTGGGCCAGTCACACTTCTCTGAAGTCTCTCAGCCTCACTCACCTCACAGAGTGTTTGTTGTGGGGGAGGAAGGGAAAGGAGAATGTTAGCTGCTTTGAGACTCCTTCGGGTAGTGATAAAGCGGGCTATCAAATCCAAACTCCTCCTCCTCCTCCTCCTCCTCCTCCACTTCTTCTTCTTCTTCTTCTTCTTCTTCTTCTTCTTCTTCTTCTTCTTCTTCTTCTTCTTGCTTATTGAAGTCATAATTAGTCCACTCCAGCAGTAGGTGGAGCTGTAACCTATCTTAGTTGGCTGAAGCTTACTTATTTCTCTTTCTATCTCTGATTTAAGCAACTTCCTCTTTAACTTCCTCTTTCCATTTCCCCTCCTTGTTGAATTCATGCTATATATGTTGCTTGCAGTCAGTTAAGTTTTTCCCACCCCCAAGAAGTACTTCTGTCATGTATGAGACTGACTGAGTTTATTTGCAGCACAACATTCCATTAACAAAAACAGAGACCTGTACCCAAAAATGGCCCAATGCATGAGTGGAAGTGTCATGGCCTGAGTCCTTGGAATCCTCAAGCAACAGCAGACCTGCTTCAGGGGTCATCCTCAGAAGACAAACTGGAACCAAATTCCATGCATAGTCCCACTGAACACTGAAGTTGCATATTTCCCTGTGGTTTCTAACTGATAGGCTACTGATTCCCACTGTCAGTCAAGCAAAGCTACCACAGACCAAGTCCCTGGAGGCCAAAAACTTGACCATTAAGAAGGCCCAGCTGAACCGATGAGCACTCACCATTTAACAAGTGTATTTAAGCAGTCAGAAGGTGGTTCTTCCATCTGGCTCCTCCAGGCTAGACTCTGAAGTTCTGGCAGTTGCAACAAGCACACGGCTGTAGGAAAGGCTGATCTGAGATGTTTTGCTGCATGGTGCAAAGGACAAGATGGTGTCCCTACCAGTTCACATACAGAGCCTGACTGGACATGCAATTGAATTTCACTCAACTCTGGCAATGGGATGGCATCATCTGCCACTGCAAGTTAGATTAGGGAATGCAGAACAGGCCACAAAGCCAAACACCACAGTCCTGTAACAGGGGCAAATGGTTGGGTTGAGAAGGGGCTCAGCAAGAATGACCTTGTGGCAACAGATTCACTATGTCCAATAGTGCCCTGCCTGTAGAATTGCTACCTGTGGTTCTGAACCTCTGACTCCTTCATTCTAACTGAACGATTCTCAGTATTATCTCATTGGTGGATACCAGATTTATCATGCCCCCAAAATAATTTATTACTGGATATGTATTATTTTCCCCTTGACCAAAATCTTCAGCTGGAGAACGAAATCAGGGAGGCATCCATGGAAGAGGAATGTTTGTAGTGATAATACAAGGGCAAATTGTAGTTGCCCTTGTACAGACTTGCCTAAAATACACGTTCCGGTCATGAGAAAGAAGTAAAAAATTCCAGAATGCAGATAGCAGTGCTGGTTTTAACTAAGAAATAATGACAACAGATTTCAGGCTAAGAAAAATGTGACATCTACAGTGCCTTATTCCAGGAGGGAGGAGATGAAAATGCCAATTACAGCAGGTAGTTAGTAAGATATCATTGGAAGCCCCCAAGAGAGAGAGAAATTCCTGGCATTGATTACTGCCAGAACCAAACTCAAAGTCAATTGAACATTTCTGACAGTCTTTGCATTTATTTATTTTTTTAAAAGCCTGTTATCATCAGGCAGAAATTCCACATCCACAGGAGTCGAGAGGAAAGTGGAGGTGTCAGAGAAGCACAAAGACATGCCTAACAATTATAAGATAGCAACCAAGCAATCCACAAGGGGAAGAAGGGTTGCCGGATGCAGATGTTATCCGCATTCAAGTAAGAACAAAGGGATTCTGTTCCCCTTGCACCTGGACAAGGCATCACTGCTGCACTGTGTAACAAGGATGCAACTGGATCTCTTAAAAACAGATTAAGTAGTCTCTCTAGTAATTCCATATATAAAAACTCGGTTGCTTCTCCGCCCCTGCCTCTTTCCCTCTAAGAAGTTAGTAAAAAAGGTAAAGGGACCCCTGAACGTTAGGTCCAGTTGCAGACGACTCTGGGGTTGTGGCGCTCATCTCGTTTTATTGGCCAAGGGAGCCGGCGTACAGCTTCCGGGTCATGTGGCCAGCATGACGAAGCCGCTTCTGGCGAACCAGAGCACTGCACGGAAACGCCGGTAACCTTCCTGCCGGAGCGGTACCTATTTATCTACTTGCACTCTGACACACTTTCAAACTGCTAGGTTGACAGGAGCAGGCACAGAGCCATGGGAGCTCACCCTGTCGCAGGGATTCGAACTGCCGACCTTCTGATCGGCAAGCCCTAGGCTCTGTGGCTTAGACCACAGCACCACCCGCATCCTTCAAGAAGTTAGTAGCCCTATGGATTTTTCATTGTGGATACTTGCATGCTAATTTTTAATTATGATCATCATCATTAAACTTAATTCATCATCTATACTGGTGGTCTCCAGGCAATCTGCAGTAGAAGGCATATTTAGAATACAAAAGCATACTTTTTATTTTATTTTTTAAATCAACAATATAAAACACATAAGAAGAGGAGAAAAGCTTGCTGGATCAGGCCAATGGCTCATCTAGTCCAGTATCCTGCTCTCACAATGGCCAGCCAGATTCCTGCGGGGAACCCTCAAGCAGAATTTGATAAAACACTCCATCCAGTTAAACATACGACAGTTTGCAAAAAGATCCCTCTACTGACATGATCACCATATAGTATATAAATCTAATTCCACCCCCTCAAGAAGTAGCAATCCATCAGTGCAGTTATAATTGGTGCCCAGAGCGTGGCAATTATCTGTATATTGTCTTCTTCATGGTGATACTTTTTTAAAAAAAAATCAAGAAAGAACCTTTAAGACTAACTATTATGGCATTATAATATAAATATTATAACTATTATAGGGACGCGGGTGGCACTGTGGGTTAAACCACAGAGCCTAGGACTTGCCGATCAGAAGGTTAGCGGTTCAAATCCCTGCGACGGGGTGAGCTCCCATTGCTCGGTCCCTGCTCCTGCCCACCCAGCAGTTCGAAAGCACGTCAAAGTGCAAGTAGATAAATAGGTACCACTCTGGCGGGAAGGTAAACGGCATTTCCATGCACTGCTCTGGTTTGCCAGAAGCAGCTTAGTCTTGCTGGCCACATGACCCGGAAGCTGTACACCGGCTCCCTCGGCCAATAAAGCGAGATGAGCGCCACAACCCCAGAGTCGGCCACGACTGGACCTAATGGTCAGGGGTCCCTTTACCCTTTATTATGGCATAAGCAAATCTTTGTCAACCTGGTGCCCTCCTGAACTTTGGATGACAGCTTCCATCAGCCCCGGCCTGGTTGGGAGCTGCAGTCACAAACATCTGGAGAGCAGCAGGTTGGCTTACACCAAAATACAATGAGTTAGCCTTTAAGGTGTCAGAAGACTTGTTGGTTTTACTGCAGCCGTCTAACAAGCCTGCCCCTTTGGAAGCTAGTTAAACAAAATGGCGGAGACTGGAGTCCTATACACATTTATTTGGGAATAAGTCCCATTGAACATCATAAAATTTGCTCTGGAGTCAAACACACGCAGGATTACCCTGTGCTAAATTGTCTGGTTCTTTCTGCCTGTTAAGCCTACCTTTCTGGCTGTGTACACATTACCGGCTTAAAATGCAGCTAGGTTGTTCTTTTCCCGCAGTTTGAAGCTGGTTTTGCAGAAAATGGATTGTGGCAAATGTCATGTATACACTGCTTCTCAAACCAGGAGTGTGTGCATATAGCCTTTGTGCACAGGGCAATCTCCTGATTAAAGATTAGTTGATTGATCCAATGAGCTAGCTACCCCGTTAAATCTGCATATATATTTGCCTGTGGCGAAAACAATGCCTTGGGAGTGGGGGGAGGGAACAATACTATTTCCACTGTGTTTAGATTATATAACGTATAAGCAGTGAGACTGAAGTGAGATGGGTGATACCATCTGCTATCCTGGCAATATTTGTATTAAAATCAGTTCTTTCTTTTTTTTAAAAAAAAAAAGGCATTGCGGGGTTAATCATGGATTTTAGCCTTATTAAAAAGATTTTAATCTGATTAATCAAGAAATCAATTAAAGGCTGCAGCCCTACTATTTCAAGACATTCTGTTCTATTCTATTAGGTGAGGTGATACGGATGGCGCTGTGGTCTAAACCACTGAGCCTCTTGGGCTTGCCGATCAGAAGGTTGGCAGTTTGAATCACCGCGACAGGGTGAGCTCCTGTTGCTCTGTCCCAGCTTCTGCCAACCTAGCAGTTCGAAAGCACGCCAGTGCAAGTAGATAAATAGGCACCACTGCGGTGGGAAGGTAAAGGATGTTTCCTTGCGCTCTGATTTCTGTCACAGTGTGCCGTTGCACCAGAAGCAGTTTAATCATGCTGGCCACATGACCTGGAAAGCTGTCTGTGGACCTGAAAGCAAGATGAGCACCACAACTTAACCATCCAGGGGTCCTTTACCTCTGTTTTGTTTTCTTTTGTTTTGTTTTGTTTTGTTTTGTTTTGTTTTGTTTTGTTTTGTTTTGTTCTGTTCTGTTCTGTTCTGTTCTGTTCTGTTCTGTTGTTCTTTATATCACCATAGAGGAGGTTAAGGGGTGATATGATAGCCATGTTCAAATATATAAAAGGATGTCACATAGAGGAGGGAGAAAGGTTGTTTTTCTGCTGCTCGAGAGAAGCGGACATGGAGCAATGGATCCAAACTACAAGAAAGAAGATTCCACCTAAACATTAGGAAGAACTTCCTGACAGTAAGAGCTGTTCGACATTGGAATTTGCTGCCAAGGAGTGTGGTGGAGTCTCCTTCTTTGGAGGTCTTTAAGCAGAGCCTTGACAACCATATGTCAGGAGTGCTCTGATGGTGTTTCCTGCTTGGCAGGGGGTTGGACTCGATGGCCCTTGTGGTCTCTTCCAACTCTATGATTCTATGATTCTATGATTCTACCACCTCTGCAGAGTGATCCCAGTCCTGTGTCTGGGCTTCCATCTCAAGGCAGTTATAACCTTGTCATTCCCCTTAGACTTCTGCTTCACTTTTTCATAGGACTGCCATGTTGCAGCTCAAAGAAGGGGAATGCCCCTTTTTATGTCCCTCCCATCGCTGCAGAGCTTTTGTGTTCTGTTTCTTTCCTGCCACCTCCGAACAGTGACTGGCAGGGCGGGAGAATGACTGTGGAGATGGCAGAGTCCTGCTTGCCAACAATAGAGGCGAAGCCCTAAAAGTGTCCCGAAGAAAATTGGATTTCATAAAAATACAAAAATGTCATATAATAGTGAGAACGCATGTCACATTTCAGCAAAGGCCATATTTGGGAGCACAAGAATACACTTTTTCCTATAAAGGCAACACAAATGAAGTCATTGCTGAAACACATTGGGCATCTCATTATTTTATAAGGACATTTATTTTATAAAATTCTGTTTTTCAGTGCCGTTTTGAGGCTCTTTCTTTCTTTTCTTTCTTTCTTTCTTTCTTTCTTTCTTTCTTTCTTTCTTTCTTTCTTTCTTTCTTTCATCTGTTTGGTGCTGCTGTCACCTTTATTTCCTCATCAATTAGACTTGCAGGAGCAGCTCAAAGATATTTCCGGCCTGAGGCAAGGGGCAAGATGGCACCCCCTTATTCTATGCACAGAATCCATCTCAATTGGCAGTTAAATCTTATTCGCTTTTGGTAATGGGGCAATATCCTTCCCTAGACCTGAGGGCAGCAGGCTAAGTTAGGGGGCAGAGAGTACACTAGTTTAGAGGATTCTGGAGGAATACTCTGTTAAATATCTATAATTTCTTGGTAATAGCAGCATGAATGTGCTGGATTAGATGATGTCATGGAATGGCTGGATGCAGAGAAGGGGTGGGAGGCACCCTCTGGGGAACCCCCAAGAATACCCCCAAGAGAAGAAAGCTCAGAGCCAGGTGATTGGTGGCGGGGCAATGATGAGTGGTCAGAGGGAGAAGAGGGAGCAGCTTGGGAGGAGGAGGTGTTGCAAGCTGAAGAGGCAACAGGGTTTAGTGAGCAGGAAGAGGTTGTGGCAGAGAGCAGGCTAGACTCAGGAGAGGAGGCTGGTGAGGAGGGGGGCCAAGAGGCAGAGATGAGACAGGCTGCTGAAGAAGCCAAGGTGGTGTCCCCCTCCTGTTGCGAACAGCTCCTCCACCACCACCCCATTCTCCCAGAACACGAAGAGGAATGAAGAGTGTGGAGCAAAGAGAGAAAAGACCAAAGGAGTCTCAGCTTGCTGAGGAAGGACCTGGAGAAAGAGTCTTAGAGAGCGGTGGGAAGGTGGGAACTTCCAGTTATCATAACTGCCTCATTGGGGCAAGACTTGGGAAGAGTTGCTGTGCTCACTAGGCCTGTTTGCTTCTTTGAATAAAGAGTTGGCTTCACTGATGCCAAGTGAGTTATTACTAACCTGCTCCTGGAACCCATGACAGATGACCTTCAAAAGCAACCCGTGTGGTGCAGTGGTTAGAGTGCTGGACTAAGACCTAGGACAGTGTTTCCCAACCTTTTTTGGGCAACGGCACACCTGTTTAATGAAAAAAATCTCGCGGCACACCACCATTACAGCCCCGTGACGTCAGCGCGCAGCGTCACGCCGGGAGGGACGCACGAAAGTGAAAGTTTTTAATTTTTCCCCCTCCCCCTTGCCGGGGAACCTCCAAGCTTTGGGGGTGGGGGGGGGAGGAGGCAGCAGAGCGAGGGACTGAGGGACGGCGGCAGCTGAGGCGGCGGCGGCTGTTGTGGTGGTGGCGGCGATAGCGGGCGGAGGAGGGGGCGGCGGCGGGAGTTGCTGCTGCTGTTGTTGCTGCTGCTGCCCGGACATGCCGGCCTCCTCCTCCTCCGCTGTCTCGCGCTCCTCCCTTTTGCACGCGCTGCCCCGCCGCTCGGCACCACCACCGCGGAGCCGCCCCCGGCTCAACGCGGATCCTCGCCGCCGCTGCCTCTCACCGCCCGACTCGTCCGCCTCCCTCCCACGGCACACCAGCCGATGTCTCACGGCACACTAGTGTGCCGCGGAACACCGGTTGGGAAACACTGACCTAGGAGACCAAGGTTCAAGACCCTGCTCAGCCATGAAACTCGCTAGGTGAATTTGGGCCAGTCACAGTCTCTCAACTTAGCCTTCCTCAAAGGGCTGTTGTGAGGGGAGAAAGAGACACCTTGAGCCCCTTGGAGGAATGGTGGGATATAATTGTGAGAAATACATAAATACAATCTCTTCTGGCTCTTTGTTTGCTTGTTACTATTATAATCTACCTTTTCTCCAAGGAACGCATAGCATCTCCTCCCTGTTTTATCCTCACAACAACCCTGTGAGGTAGGTTAGGCTGAGAGACATTAACTGGCCCAAGGTCACTCTGTGAACTTCATTGTCTGAGTGGGGATTGGAACCCAGGTCTTCCACCACACTGGATATCACTGATTCAGTGAAATGAGGCAACAATGAGAGCAACGCCCCCTGCCTTTCTTTTCTTTCCTTAAATAATTTTATTATTAAAGATTTTCTTGGTTTACAAAAGCACACGCCTTGCCTCTTTTTTCAGGTTGTTTTTCTAACAAGCGGTTGTTTGCTTCTCGGTGTTCCACCCGTGTTGCTACCTGAGAATGCTGATGCAGAGCTGCCCAGGCACCACATAGCAGCTTGGCTCTGTTTTTGACATTTAAACCCCACTTTGGGATCTGCCACCGAGAGCCCCGGACTGTCATTCTTCAAAGGACTTTGGTTGTGCAATCAGTCCAAGGGAATCGTTAAACGGAAGACAATGAAAACAAACTTTAAATGAGATACTAAATGAAGGGAAAGGAAAGATGTCGTCAAAATGTCAAGGTTAATGTTTTCATAAAGCTAACCAGGGGAATGGTAAGCCAGTAGGAACGGCTGGGACTTAAACTTTGTAAAACCTTTTGCTTGCCTTAGACATCCAGTAATGTTTCTGCTAGAATTGACTCACAGAGCCTTAGCTGTTGCTTCAGACAGCAGCTGACTGCGTACGCCAGACAGGACCATTAATACAAGGATGAGGATGTGGATCTCATGGACTAGTTAAGAGAAAAATGTAATTCAACTACCACCAGATCAGTTGCTAGTGAACTGGATCTCCCGTGTGCCTTGCGAGCAAAGGTCACCTGATTTCATAATTACTGTCATACTAATTGTGACTTTTTATATAGGATCTGATTGTTGCTATTCATGTTTGATGTTGCAGCAAAACCAACAGCCTTGTAACACCTTAAAGATCAACAGCGTCCCCACCCCAATCACTCAGCCCAGACACTGAGGTCCTCCTCCGAGGGTCTTCTGCTGGTTCCCTCACTGCAAGAAGCGAAGTTACAGGGAACCAGGCAGAGGGCCGCCTCGGTAGTGGCACCCACCCTGTAGAACAGCCTCCCTTCAGATGTCAAGGAGATAAAGAACTATAAAGAACTTTTAGAAGACATCTGAAGGCAGCCCTGTATCAGGAAGTTTTTAATATTTGATGCTTTATTATGTTTTCTATATTCTGTAAGCCGCCCAGTGTGGCTGGGAAAACCCAGCCAGATGGGCAGGGTATAAATAAATAAAATTATTATTATTATTATTATTATTATTATTATTATTATTATTATTATTATTGAGCTTTTTTCTTTTTTGCATAGGGTTTGCAAAGTCCCATGCACCATGCTCTCTGAACCCCCAACAATCAGCTGATCACTTGAGCTTGCATTGCACTGTGCACAGAAGATGAGAAAATCAGTTGAACATCGGGGGTTTACAAAATGCCATGCCTTGCGTTATGCAAGCCCTGGCAATCAGCCTGGGTGGGGAAGAGGGAAGGAACTGTGTGCACACTCTGGGAGTGGTAAACGTAGTTACAGGCCAGCCAGCCACGTAAATAATAATAATAAAAAAGAACTACCTCGCTGGCTCAGATTAAAGCTTCATTTCTTGTAGCATTCAGCACCGCCTTTGAGAAGCCCAAGAGCCCAGTAAGAACTGAGAGCATAGGGTGGGTTGGAAAAAATGGCACGAACTTGCTGGCTGGGACTGATGGGTGTTATAATCCAAAAACATGGAGGGTACCAGGTTGGAAAAGTGCCATGTTGCTATGTTTGGTTGGTTGGTTGCCTGCGCTTTACTGTAAGGTCCCAGGGCAGGTTGCAACAATAAAATGCAGAGTAATAAAAAACAAATTTTCTTCCATTTGATCTTCTGAAAAAACAATTTTGCTAATGGCAGCAAAACCACCATATCTTGTGGCAGTGAATTCCACCGGTTAATTTTCTGTTGTGTGCTGAAGCGCTTTCAGTCATCTATAGTCACCTCCCTCATCTATTTTCTCCCATTTATAATTTGTTGTATCTCCATCAGGTCTCCTTAGAGTTTGCTAGACTAAAACATGGGTCAAGGGACTTTATCCTTAACCGAAATGTGTTAGATTTATTATGGCTATTGTTATTGCCACCCTAAAGGCTTTTGCAGGGGCAAAAGTAGGGAATACATTTATAAAGAAAGGAGTTTGCCCCTCACTTACAGTATCTTCAGAACAGCCCTGTGAGATAGGTTTATATGAGACAAGAGTATAGGGATCATAAGATGGGAACTTTTCAAAGCAGAACTTTTCTGGAGCTCCTAAACTGCAAATAAGCCTCTTTTTGCTGCCACAATATATTTATTTCTACAGCTTAATATTATTGAAGGCTGGTGTTAAGAAAAATAAAATGTTTGTTGTACTACTGGGACACGATATGGCCAGTTTCACCCTGGTGATCAAACTGGCATAAATAGAGTTTATTAAAGCCTTGAAAAATGAGAGTTATAGAAAGAAAACCTTTGCCAGACCCTTCAGCTACAGCACTGCTGCCAATGTGCTCCGCCATAATAGATGACTGGTTTAAAGGAAAAGGAAAAGGGAAAAAAAACACCCAGCAACCTTGCTCTGAGGAGTCGATCACACATTTGGTCTGATTGCAACCCTGCTCTTATTTATGATGATGATAACTGGAGGGTACATCCAGTTTACGAGGCAATAATGCCATATGAGGCTGAATAAGCTGCAGTCGCAAGTGAGATCAATGATTCCTGTAGGTGTACGATGGCAAGAAGATGGCCCACAAGATGGAGTTGTTATTTTCTGATGCGGCTAATCCTAAAAATACGTTGGAACTGAACTGAACTACTGTGTACGGAAGCTGCTTGAAAGGCATGCTCAAAGCTGGAAAGCCGCCATTTAGATGTGGCAACTAGAAGGAGAACCTGTTGGGTCATTCCAAAGGTCCATCTGCTGCAGCACCATGTTCTCACAGTGGCCAGCCAGATACTTGTGGGGAGCCCCAAAGCAAGACCTAGAAGCACAGAAGAAGAAGAGTTTGGATTTGATATCCCGCTTTCTCACTACCCTAAGGAGTCTCAAAGCGGCTCACAATCTCCTTTCGCTTCCTCACCCATAACAGACACCCTGTGAGGTGAGTGAGGCTGAGAGACTTCAGAGAAGTGTCACTAGCCCAAGGTCACCCAGCAGCTGCATGTGGAGGAGCACGGATGCGAACCCGGTTCACCAGATTACAAGTCCACCGCTCCTAACCACTGCACCACACTGACTCTCTTCCCACATGTGTTTCCACAACTGGCATTCAGGGGCACTCCATCTCTGACAGTCAAGGCCGTCTTTTCTCTGGGGTGCATGGGGTGTGGGGCACCCCCATGCCAAATTCCCAAATTCTGGGGGGCACTAGATGGCTGGCGGGCATGCAGCTTCTCTCCCAAGCCTCTGCAGGGATTGCTCTCCTCCCTCCGTCTGCAGCGGCATGGGAGAGAGTTGTGTGCCCCCCTAAAACAAAGCTCAAGAACTTTGAGCTGTCCCCCTCAAAAAGAGCTCAACAACTTAATTTGGGCGCTGGGCGGTTTTTGCACCCCAGCGCCACATATGCTAAAGATGGCCCTGCTGACAGTGTAGGGAAAACAGTGTCATCCTAGTAGCCATTGATAGCCTGCACCTTCACAGATTCATCTAATCCTCTTTTTTGAAATAATTTTTATTTGATTTTAAAAGTATAAAATTATAACAATAAAACCATACACATACAGTGGTACCTCGGGTCAAGAACTTAATTCGTTCTGGAGGCCCGTTCTTAACCTGAAACTGTTCTCAACCTGAGGTACCACTTTAGCTAATGGGGCCTCCTGCTGCTGCCGTGCCGCCAGAGCACGATTTCTGTTCTCATCCTGAAGCAAAGTTCTTAACCCAAGGCACTATTTCTGGGTTAGCGGAGTCTGTAACCTGAAGCGTCTGTAACCCGAGGTACCACTGTACACATTTGGAGATTCCTCCGAATCTCTGGACTTCCCAACTCCCCCTCCGTGGGTCCTATTATTAAAGCTTTTCTACTGCATCTTTTCCATATTTTATATAAATCCATTATCTCCTTAGTACTAGCTACATTAGGAGCGTTGTTGCAATCCTGCTAATGTTTTCATTTGCTTACAGTAGTCTCCAAGATCAGTGTTAATTCCCCCCCCCCCCATTCTTTGTTAAAGTTTTGGTCTTCCTGGTTCCTGAGCTTTCCGGTCAGTTTTGCCATTTTAGCATAGTCCAGCAGCTTCATTTGCCATTCTTCTCTGGTAAGGACTTTATCTTCTTTCCATCTCTGGGCTAACAGCCTACATGCGGCTGTCGTCACATACATAAAAAGTCTTTTCTGCTCCTTTGGAATATCACACCTAATCCTCTTTTAAAGCCATCCATGTCGGTGACCATCATGACAGCCGCATTCACACTACTGAAGCACTATGAGGCCATTTTAAGCAGCCATGGGCCCCAAATTATGGGAAATTAGGTCCACTTCCCCTCAGTGTCAGTGGCAGGACAACATCCTGCGTCCCACTGGGGGAGACCCTGGCCACGTCAGGTTACCAGGTGGTCAATCAGGTTGCTTGAGGGCATGGCCAGGGACAATTTAAGCCACGGCGCGATTCTGAGGCTTCCTCTTTCAGCCTAAATTTTGCCCATTAACATTTAACCTAAAATTCTGTGTCCTTGTGTCTTTATTCTCCTGGGGGTGGCTTGGGGGCCTTGTAGTTATTTAAGGGTCATTAGACTTGTTAGGAGACCCCTATTCTCCATCCAGAGCCATAACACTCAGCTTGCTTTAACAATAATTCCCTCTTCTCAGGGAACTCTGAGAATTATAAATCTGGGAGGTGAATAGGGGTTGCCTAAAAAACTCTCAGCATCTTTAACAAACTTATTTCTGACAGACTGCCTCTGTGTCACCATTTTGTGGGCTGTAATTTTCAGCCTTTATCTTAAGGGTATCCCATTCTTTGTTTTATGTGTTTCTGTTCATCAGAGCCCCAGTTCAGATCTTATACAAAATTCATCAAGAGGTCTTGCCATCCATCTGGGCTTCCCAAATTTTGGTCTTCAGCTGTTTTTTTGAACTACAACTCCCATCATCCCTGACCACTGGTCCTGCTAGCTAGGGATGATGGGAGTTGTAGTCCAAAAAACAAAAAAAAACCTGGAGGCCCAAGTTTGGGAAACCCTGCCATAGATGAAGCAGTTATTATAATTATATTATAATTATATATTATTATAAACAAAAGAGAACTTTCTCTAAATAAATATTGTTTTTCACCTACTTGCTTTCACAGTGACATTTCAGGATGCGAATCACAATTGTAGAGGTTTTATTTACCACTTATAGGTTTTATTTGCAATTAAGTGGTATACTGTATATATGTATGCATACACATACATATCTGGGAGATCATGGTCATAGAATATCATACCAAATATGTGCAGTGTCAGAACTGTGACTTGTTCTTTAGCACTGGCATTGCGGTGTTTCTGCTAGTTTTAGCATAATGGATTATTAGGAGTTGAGTATCATTGATTATTGACATACTTTGGATGACTGGTTCAGTTTAGCATCACAAAGAATCATTTTGTTGTATTTTCTTCAACTGACTTTGAATGCAGTAATTTCAGGAAAGGGGCATAAACTTAATTGTTATGTGGTTACATCTGTTGTGATTGCACTTTGATTGTAATCAAATTGCCGTGAGTTGGCATTTTTTTAACAGATTCACACCATACCGGGGGCGGGGAAGGGGGGGGATAACAAAAGCTGGAAAAGGAAAGCATAAAGCCTGCAAATTTTTTACTGCTGAATAGATGTTCAAAAATATTGCTATTGGCCCTGCAGCAAATTAAGCATATCTCATGCATTAGCTGCAATTACGTGCGAATAGTTTAGGAGAATGGTTTGCATGCTCATCAATGCCACTCAGCAAACCCAGCCACTATCAGAGAGGTTAATATCAGAGCAATTTCAGGTACAGCCCATACCTGAATGTTAGAGTCTTGGACTACGGTAGGTTTAAATCAAATTAAAACTTTGCTCTGGGGTGTGATTACATCTCTCAGTCTTCCAGAGCTGTCTTATTATTAGTGCTTTCACACAGGAAAAAGAGAAGCTTTATGCATCTCTGAGCCTGGATATTATTTTTTTTAATCCAATAAAAAGAGGGGCGTCATTTACATCAGATTTGCTGCCCTCCAGAAATCTTTCAGGTTGGAACTATTGTGTTTTTTAAGTGGCTTTTTCCAGGCTTCTGCACCCAAACTAACAAAAGTGAGAGGGAGTTTTGAATTTTCTACAAAGATAAGATGTGTTGGACATCCCAGGATTACAATGGCATTGTCTGTAGACGTGGAACTGAATTTAAATGCTCACAGACAAGAGATGGATTGATAGCTTGGTAGGTATTTGCAAGCCCTGGGGTTGTAGAGGTGGGAAAGAGAGACTGCCTGCAGAATTGACTTCACGGGCATTTGATGAGCTCAGCTCAGGACAGGGCAGAATGCTCACCACGTGCATGGTTGTAACTACAGTGGTACCTCTGGTGACGGACGCTTCTGGTTACGAACTCCGCTAACCTGGAAGTAGCTGCTCCTGGTTGCGAACTTTGCCCCAGGATGTGAACAGAAATCATGTGCTGGAGGCGCACCCGCAGCGGGAGGCCCTATTAGCAAAAGCGCGCCTCTGGATAGGAACAGTTTCAGCTTAAGAACGGACCTCCGGAACGGATTACGTTCGTAACCAGAGGTACCACTGTATTGTTGAAATGCAGGGGCAATAGCAGGAAATTGCTACCCTGCCCTTGTACCACCACTAGGGGGACTCCTCACACCATGAAGGCACATGCAAATGAGCTGTGGGGTCACTGTCATTTGCTGTTGTTGTTTAGTCGTTTAGTCGTGTCTGACTCTTTGTGACCCCATGGACCAGAGCACGCCAGGTACTCCTGTCTTCCACTGCCTCCTGCAGTTTGGTCAAACTCATGCTGGTAGCTTCGAGAACGCTGTCCAACCATCTCATCCTCTGTCATCCCATTCTCCTTGTGCCCTCCATCTTTCCCAACATCAGGGTCTTTACCAGGGAGTCTTCTCTTCTCATGAGGTGGCCAAAGTATTGGAGCCTCAGCTTCAGGATCTGTCCTTCCAGTGAGCACTCAGGGCTGATTTCCTTCAGAATGGATAGGTTTGATCTTCTTGCAGTCCATGGGACTCTCAAGAGTCTCCTCCAGCACCATAACTCAAAAGCATCAATTCTTCGGCAATCAGCCTTCTTTATGGTCCAGCTCTTGCTTCCATACATCACTACTGGGAAAACCATAGCTTTAACTATACAGACCTTTGTTGGCAAGGTGGTGATGTCTGCTAATATTTGCACCAGGCAGCAGTTACCCCCCTCAGCAGCCACTCATTCAGCAGCCGAGTGAATGTGCTCTTATAGGCTCCTCTGTGCAAAAAGGGAATCGATTGTATTTGGGTTCTTCTTCACTTAAAGGAGCCCTCCTCAAGTCAGGCTTCTTTCTCACTGCTGGCAAATGCAAAGCCAGTGGAGGATGTTGTGAATAATCACAGAGCCACAACCTCACAAAGGTTGGGAGCCCCTGGTTTCAACCATGGTTAGTGAGAACAAGCCAGCATCAAGCTGTGGTTTCAGGTCCTGGCTTGTTCTGAAACTGTAGTTTAAACAAACCACAGTTCTCCACATCTGGATATTTACAGGAAACGTGAATTCTGCATTCCAGCTAAACAACTCTGGCAAGCATGCGTCTTGTGCAAATGTGAACGAAACTTGACCGATGCATTTCGTGAAACCGCGTCTGAGCATTTCTGAGGGAAGTGCTTGCTGCTACAAGGTACGATTGCGCTCATAAGGCTTTGATTCCCAATATTCCTACTAGTTGGCATTTTTGCTGATAGTGATTTATGTACAAGACAAGATACTTTCTCTCTCTCTCTTTTGCTTGACTCTGCAGAGAAACATAATTAGGAAACAAATGAAACCTGGTTGGAAATTTTAATTAGGCTCATAAAACGCCTCAGTCTGAGAGAAGTATCCGAGTGGGACTATGAAGACTTCAGAAAGGGTGGCACTTTCATTCAGCCTGTATATTTATTTGATTTTATTTATTTAAACCATTTTTATCCCACTCTTCAGCCCCCACAAAAGGCTCCCAGGTTGTCTTACAAATGTCAGCAAGAAAGACAATTCCTGCCCTCAGGTTTCCAGTCTAAAAAATCCACTTAATCTGTTATTGTAGCACAACTCATTTCAGTGGAAAACTAGTCAGCAGCATCCTCTTCCTACAATCCATCCACCATTCCAAATTTTAACTGATTTCCAAGTAATTCCCTCCCTCTCTCTAAGGAGCTCGGGGAATGTTCCGGAGTGAGGGGGGGTGTAGAGGTAGAGAACATTTACACAATTTCATGGCTGAGTTTCAAATCCTAGAATTCTTGGGATAAGTCTTGACTGTTAAACCATCAATTCAGAATAAGGCAGAGACCAGGCCACAACCCTGGACAGAGCTCAAGTAAAAAGGAAGTTGTTGCATCTCCAAGTTGCAAAAACTTTCTAAGGCTTTCTGAAGGCTGGGTGGATTTGTCCTGCTACAGACCCGTCCACCTCTGTAAAGTCATCTTATCCTGTAGCTTCACCCCCCCCCCATGGCATAGGAGTGTCAGGGCCTGCTCTGAGAGCAAGTCTTCTAAAGAATCCAGCAAAGTCACATCTTCTTGTCTGGAAGGTCCTGGAAGAGAAAAGGAAGGGGATTGTATCAGAGTGCCGTGTTTGAAGGACAACCTGGGCAATAAGTCTCCAAACATGGCACTCTGATACAATCCCCTTCCTATGCCTCATACAGAAGTCTATTGGGTTGGATTGGTAGAAGAAACATAGGAAGCTGTTAAGTTGTGGGTGGACATATCAGACGACACAGCGATTCTTCAAACAGCTCTTGTTTATTCACAGGCCAGAACAGAACAGGACTGAAGGCTTCAGCCAGCCTGCTTATATAGACCTCCACTACAACACAACAGTAACTACTTTCTGTAACTATCCAATCACTGAACGTCACTTTCAATTCCTTATTTGCATATGTGGACCTGAGTGAAAACTATCTACAGTATCCCCCTGCTGGCCCAGGGTGAGAACTTCAGTACATAACAGAAGCTGCCTTATACTGAGTCAGTCCATTGGTCCATCAAGCTCAGTACTGTAAAAAAAAAAAAGGTAAAGGTAAAGGACCCCTGAACGGTTAAGTCCAGTCAAAGGCAACTATGGGGTTGCAGCACTCATCTCGCTTTCAGGCCAAGGGAGCCGGTGTTTGTCCACAGACAGCTTTCCAGGTCATGTGGCCAGCATGACTAAACCGCTTCTGGCACAATGGAACACCATGACGGAAACCAGAGCGCACAGAAACACTGTTTACCACCACAGCAGTACCTATTTATCTACTTGCACTGGTGTGCTTTCAAACTGCTAGGTTGGCAGGAACTGGAACAGAGCAATGGGAGCTCACTCTGTTGCGGGGATTTGAACCGTCGACCTTCTGATCGGCAAGCCCAAGAGGCTCAGTGGTTTAGACCACAGCGCCACCCACATCCCTTCAGTATTGTCGACATGGCTGGCAGAGGTCCTTCAGGGTTTTCTGTAGGGAACTCTCCCAGGCCGACCTTAAGTACCAGAAATGTAACCTATGTATGCTTCTTAGAACCTAGTATGAAGAGTGTTAGATGTTGGTAGGCAATTAATTCTACAATATCTGTAGTGCCTAGGTGAATTAAAATTGTGATCTCTATCTGTGTAATATCCTCTATACTTCAAGCAAATTGTATTTGATATTCATTTCTGAGAACAGATCTAGCCCATTTTGAATCGGCCAAACCATTGAAACAACTGGCACTATATTCCATTGAATCTTCCACATCTAAGTTCTCATCTTTTTCCTCCAGTTCTTCTAAATCCCAAGGGGTTCCTAAATTCAGTAGCTGCAGGAAGCGAGTCATCTCCTTCTTATTAGTAGCAAACCCCACTAGTTGTGGGAAAGCCTAATAATATTTTACTTGAGCTGCTTGTTATTTTTTAAAAATTTTTAGTTACTGGTTTCAGTGCTCTGCATTTCCTTAAAGTCTTTGAACGTGGGTCCTGAAGCACCATTATGTATTTCCCTGCAAATCCCTAACCCACTCATGTTCTGATATTTTTTCATGAATATTTTCCATTATATTTTTTTCATGTCTTTATTAATGAAATGCTTAAATACCCCGATAATGTATCTGCACATAGATAAATTCTTGAGCTTGGGAGCTAAACTTTGCTGGGCTCTTTCACTATCACCAGGAGACAGGGGGACTTTAGGGATATTGGTCACCCACCATACCAGCAAAAATTTGATCCTATCCTCTTGTTCAGCCGCCTCTGGAACCCCCCTATAGCACAGGTTTTATCATCTCACTCTAATCTCCTGGTCATCCACCTTTATAAAGAGAGATCAAACTGGCTTTTAATAAAGTCCACGTTTTACTGGATGGCCAGATCCAGCAGTTCATCTGCAGTTGTTTCAATGGTCTGGGGTTTTTTGCATTAAGAATTCTAATTTTTCCTTCATAGAATTGAACACTTTCGTCCACTCAGCAGTAAGTGGAGCATGAAATTATTTAATTTTATCAGGGACAGCTTCCATAATAGCTGGAGTGTTGGTGGACACTACGTCTCCCTGACCCATTCTTAAGGTTTTGGCAGCCATTTTGAATCATGATAGTTGTGTTTTTTATTGATTGATTTTATTGATGAAAGAGAAAAAGAAAGAAAGAAAAGAAAGAGGAGGATAGTGCAAAAAGTACTTTTGAGGCATCTGATCAAGGCCTGTATGTTAAAATGAGCTTAAAGATATATTTGCAAATGTTTGTATGTTTCATGCCAGGCAGAAACCAGCTGGCTAAGTACTTTGGCAGTTGTTTATCTTCCTGCTCTCCTGAACAAGGGCCCCCCTGATTTATAGCAGTAGCAGGAGACAAGTTTCTCAAAGTTGTAAAAGGAAATTACAGGCTGGGAGCAAATGTTACACTGACCCTACATATTACAGAATACAATCAAGCTGCAAAAACACTAATTAAGAGTTGGTAAATAGTAAGATTTATTGTTTAACAGAAAATAATACTATGTGCCTCCCATCAGACTCTAGCCATATTTTCCTAAGGTTTAAGGTATACTGAGAAAGTTAAAGGGCAATAAATTTTGGGAAGAGCTAATGGGAAAAGCAGCTGGCTGGGAAAGGAGGGTGTAAACTGAAGAGGCTTCTTTTGAAGCTGTTTTTACTGAGTTCCTTTTTTACTTTGCAAAGGCCTTTTCTTCTAAAAAGCTATCTATGTTATGTATGAGATTTGTTGGCTTAATGTAATTATGCAAAGGATTTAGAAAGTAAGAAATGTTAGATTCTTATGTTAGATTCTTATCTCATTGATGGTGTGTGAGAATGTGAACCCAAGATCTCTGTTTAGATAGAATTTAATACCATGAGCCATTTGTTTTAGCCATTGTTTTGGAATGCAGGGACAACAGGGGCAAAAGGTGATCTGATAATTAAGGTGCCTTGTCGAGGCAAATGTAAGATATATGGCTACTTGTCTGCCGTTTATGGATAGAAGGAAATATAGCTCTTTGTCTCCCATAAAAGGTAATAGGAAATGGGTTCTAGCAAACAGCCAATAGGAATTTCAACCAGGCTGATTGGACAGAGGTAGCCAAAGGAGGAGCAAGGGGGCTGGGCTGAGGAAATATAAGTGCTGGCCATCAGGGCTGGAGTGGGCAGAGCTTTGGTAACCATATACCACTGTGCCTATCATTTATTTGTCTGACAAATAAATTATTATTTTAATTTCTCTATTTCTGCGTTGAATATTTCATTCCAGCTAAGCGTTAACCACAAGCAGGGTGCTACATTTTAAGATACAGTTTAGTACACTAAATATAACCAGTTATTGTACATCTCCATACATTATTATATACACATATATATAACTAATATTATTGTCCTAATACATATATGGTTTTTAATTACCTGCTATATTCTGTACACAGTGGTACCTCGGGTTACAGGCGCTTCAGGTTACAGACGCTTCAGGTTACCTACTCCGCTAACCCAGAAATAGTACCTCGGGTTAAGAACTTTGCTTCAGGATGAGAACAGAAATTGCACGTTGGCGGCAGCAGGAGGCCCCATTAGTTAAAGTGGTACCTCAGGTTAAAAACAGTTTCAGGTTAAGAACAGACTGTCAGTGTTTGTAAAAAAAAAAGGAAAGGAAAGGGTTCTGACCTCCCTTTGTCTCCTCAGCCTGGTCCTCAGACCCTTGTTGGCATAAAAGAGTCCACAAGAATATCCTTGCAGAGTGCTTTCTGCTTTTATTCTCAAAAGTCTTTGTGCAAAAGCGACTGACCAACTGTACACACCAACACTACCAGCTTTCACTAACCAACCAACCAACCCAACAACAAACTAACATTTCTCATTCTATATATACAGCCTGGTGCAGGCCGCTGACTCATGCTGACCCAGCTTTATTCGCATTAAAGAAACAGCGGCCATTTTAACTGTGACACGGACCTCCAGAATGAATTAAGTTCTTAACCTGAGGTACCACTGTAAAACTCGTTCCAAATGTCAACATATTTAGACAAAGTCTGCGTCTATAAGTAAGCCATTCATATGCTGTGAGTGTTGTTATGTTGTGGATCCATTGATTAAAGGAGATCATATACTGGTTGTGATCTTTAAATGTTAATTCCCAGGACAAAAGTGCTCCCAACTCACGAACTGAAAGCCCAATAGGTGCTCTGTAGTTTGGACTAAATAATGAGCTTACTCCCTGAGGGGTTGATGGGATTACAGTGGTGCCCCGCAAGAAGAATGCCTTGCAAGACGGAAAACCCGCTAGACGAAAGGGTTTTCCGTTTTTTAGCTGCTTCACAAGACGATTTTCCCTATGGGCTTGCTTTGCAAGACAAAAACGTCTTGCGAGTGTTCCGATTTTTTTTTGCTTCCCCCCCTTTTTCTAAGCCGCTAAGCCGCTAATAGCCTTTTAGCCGCTAATCTACTAAGCCTTTAATAGCCGCTAAGCCTTTAATAGCCGCTAATAGCGCTAATCCGCTAATAGGGTTGCTTCGCAAGACGAAAAAACCGCTAGACAAAGAGACTTGCGGAACGGATTAATTTCGTCTTGCAAGGCACCACTGTACCTGCTGAGGGGTTTTGACTCAGGTCAACCATTTTTTTCACCTATCCTGTCAATTCCTGTTTTGCTGCAACATGCCAGAGTTAAGTCAATATGTGGCATAAGGAGCGGTTGTTCCCAGCATGCCTCAGCTGATTTTCCCAGTTTCCCAGTCCAGTATCCAAAAGCTAAGAATGGGCTGTCATGTTACACTATGGCCACATAAGCCAGGTATGCAGTAGGTCTTATTTTGTGTGAAGACAATGCCAAACCCTTTGATCCCCTCAGAGCTAGGTGTTTTTTTTTTAATTCTTTAGAATAAAGCAAACTTTCCTTCCTCATTAGTTTGAATCACTTTTCATAATTCATGGGACCATTCCCTCCCTGGCTCATCGCTCTTTCTTCTCTTCAGTCACAGATTTCAACCAACATCAAAGAGCCAAAGCCATTTGATCAGACCCATTATTCATCTTGCTTCAGGGCTGTGAGGTCAATACCTGGAATTCTTCGCTGAGGCAAGCTTTTTTTTTAAAAAAAAGGCTTGGAGCTGATAGGAAGTAGGACACATAATAGTAATGAGTTCAGACTATTGTTACACCTTCTTTAGATATGCACAAAACCCTGTGAAGAAAATCCATTTTTTTCTTTCCACTTTCCAATCTGAATGTGCACAGGTTCCACCTGAATGTCAGTTATGTTACTTTGTATAAAGGTGCCAGATTTTTCACACGTGCATGAGTGAAACAGGAAGTTAACACGTTTCTTTTTGTTCTTATGAGTGTGTGTTTCCCTTGCCATCACTCTGCTTCGTTGGATTTCTAGTCTTATAAATGTGTTCTTAGATTTTACACAATTTTCGGTTGTGAAATATACAGCAGTGAAATGTTTCAGCTATATTGGATCGCCAAACTTCTGACTGGAGTTGATAATGTTTTATTTGAGGTATCAGTTGTGGGTGTGCCCTGTGGTGTCTTCTTGTAAGTCAGAAATTGTTCATATTAACTTCATGGGGTTTGGAGAGGGGGATGCTTGCAAGGGTTACACCCCTCTAAATTACATTCTTGTGACGTGGAGAGCAACAGATGGACAATGAAAGAGGAACCTGAGAACCCTTCTAGCAAAGAGACTTATAAGGTGAAAAAAGGTAAAGGACCCCTGGACAGTTAAGTCCAGTCAAAGGTGACTATGGGGTTGTGGCACTCATCTCGCTTTTAGGCCATGTGGCTAACATGACTAAGCCGCTTCTGGCACAACGAAACACCGTGACGGAAACCAGAGCGCAAGGAAACACTGTTTACCTTCCCGCCGCAGCAGTACCTATTTATCTACTTGCCCTACCGCATCCCTAAAGAGACTTATACAGTGGTACCTCAGGTGAAGAACTTAATTCGTTCTGGAGATCCGTTCTTAACATGAAACTGTTCTTAACCTGAGGTACCACTTTAGCTAATGGGGCCTCCCGCTGCTGCCGCCGCTGCACAGCCGCACAATCTCTGTTCTCATCCTGAAGCAAAGTTCTTAACCCGAGGTACTATTTTTGGGTTAGTGGAGTCTGTAACCTGAAGCGTCTGTAACTGAAGCATATGTGTCAGGGGTTCAGGAGCAGAGGCAAGGGCAAGGGAGGAAACAGACGGAGCTTCGCCGATCTAGCCATTAGACGTAGAGTTGCACGCAGCAGCTTGGGAATGGAAACTGTAACTCAATAAAGACTTTTACTTAATGACCGCTGGCTAGCGTGATCCTCTGTGAGCTAGGATCTTGAAGCAGCTCTGACAGTAAGCTCCGTCTCCTAATTGTGGGCATCTACAGCCTCGAGGAGAGGAGAGAAGCAGGTGCCCACTAGCTAGCTCACGAACGGCAGACAACATGACGGCTGAGCAACAGATAGAGGAACTCAGAAAAGCAGTGTCACAACTGAATGCCGATGCTGATCTCCAGGTCAGGTTGGACATGCTTACGAAGCACGGGCAACTGACACCCAAACAGGAGGGAATTGGGTTGGCGAGACGAACAGGCGGTCTGGTCTCTCACTTTGATGGGAATCTGCAGCAGTACCCCAACTTTAGAGCAGATGTAATGTGCGCACTGGAACTGCTGAAAAAAGACTTTAGAGATGAGCAAGAGAAGGTGGGGTTCATCATGTCCCATTTGCATGGGGAAGCTAAAGCATGGCTGCGCAATTTGTGGAGGGATAAGGATCCGGCGCTCCAAAATGCGGATGCCTTTATTAAAGCGATGGATGGGTGTTTCTTATCAAGCATTGACGTGGATCTTGCTCGGCAGCAGATACATGGACTGAAACAAGGGAGGGCCAGCGTAAGGCAGTATCATGCCCGCTTTTTCGCTTTGGTCAGTGCTCTGGAATGGGACAGGGATTCGGCTCCTGTAAGAGACCTGTTTTGGGAGGGATTGCACGGCTCTGTTAAAGATGAAATTGCGAGGGGGGAGAGACCCCGGACCACGCAGGAGATCGTTCAGAGGGCGCTAGCCGTGGGGGTGCGGCTGGAAGAACGTCCGTGGAGCAGGGACGAAGGGTGTGGAGGGCGCGAACCAGCCAGGGGCTCCTCCTTCCTTCCCAGAGAAGCAGCGCGTGCGCAATCCACGCCTCCACAAGGAGGAGGGGTGGAACCTATGGAGGTTGGAAGTGCAAGGGCTCAATCAGCAGCCAGAGCCCTAGCACCGACAACAGTGAAAGCGAAGCCTCCTAGAGGGAACAGGAAGTGTTACATCTGCGAGGATCCAGGGCATAGGGCGAAAGAGTGTCCCCGGAGGCTCCACAAGCACACTGCAGCCTCAGCAATGGTAACTGCAGCAACGCAACAAGGAGGACCACAGCAGGGAAACGACGATGTCTGGCTGGAGGAAGAGGCAATGGGGCCCAGCCAGACGTGTCAGTGAAGAAGTCCCCGGAAATTTCACAGCCCATGGACCCCCTCCCGCCCAAACCAGTAGTGAGGCTCACCGCATCGCTCCAGCTGCCCAATGGAATCACCATGGACGTGCCGCTCACCATTGACTCGGGAAGCAATGCGGACTTTATAGGGCAGGACTTTGTAGACCGGCACGCTATACAGTTGCTGCCGGCCACGCTGCCCCCTGCAGGTGGTCACGGTGGATGGCAGGGAGCTGCTAGGGGGGCAAGTGGTGAAGCAGACGCCACCAATGGTGATGCGCCTTGGGAATCACAAGGAAATCATCAGCTTCAACGTCACTCAACTATCGGACACGCCCATTGTATTGGGCATGAGTTGGCTGGACAAGCACAGCCCAACGCTGGCTTGGTACCAGAGGCAGCTGACCTTCGGCTCTTCCTTTTGTGCTGAACACTGCATCGTTCCCCGGCAGGAAGGAGAGGAAGAGGAGTCACAGCTGCTGCTAGGCACGCTGCAAGCGATTCCCCACAAGTACGCAGAATTTTTGGAGGTTTTCTGCGAGAAGGAGGCAGACAGGCTACCCCCCCCCCCCACAGACCATATGACTGCAAAATTGACCTGCTGCCGGGGGCGGCGCTGCCTAAAGGGAAGCTGTATTCCATGTCTGAGGACGAACTGCAGGAACTCAAAGAGTTCATAGATCATAATTTGGAGCGCGGTTTCATCCGGGAGTCCAAGGCAGCGGGGGGCAGTCCTGTATTCTTTGTTAAGAAGCGGGACACGCCCCAAAAAAGACTTGTGGTGGACTATCGCATCTTAAACAGTGTGACCAAGCCATCGGACTTCCCCATGCCCCGAATCGACGACCTCCTCGCAAAGGTACGGAAGGGCAGCGTGTTCACCAAGTTAGACCTGCGAGGGGCGTACAACCTCATTCGCATGCGGGAAGGGGATGATGGAAGACGGCCATGTTCACGCCTCTGGGCACCTACGAATATAGAGTTATGCCTTTTGGATTGCAAAATGGCTCCCACGTTTTTCAAGCGTTCATGCATCACGTGTTAGCAGGGCTCCTCTACAAGACGTGCGTCTGTTTCTTAGATGACATCCTGATCTTTTCGGAATCGCAGCAGGAGCATGACAGACACGTCAAAGAAGTGCTAAGCAGGCTACAGCAGCATAGGCTCTACGCCAAGCTGGAGAAGTGCCAATTCGACGTGACGGAGGTGGATTTTCTGGGCTACAAGTTGTCTGACAAGGGGCTCGCCATGGACAGCGCCAAGGTTCGAGCGGTGTTGGACTGGAAGAGCCCACGCAACCGGAAGGAGGTCCAACGGTTTGTCAGCTTCGCGAGCTTCTATCGCAAGTTTATCAAAGGCTTCGCTATGCAGACAGCGGCCATCACGGACACGCTTAGCTCCAAGAAAAAGAAATTCATCTGGACAGAGCGGGCGGAGCAGTCCTTTCAGGCACTCAAGCATCTCTTCGCGTCGGAAGAGCAGCTGCTGCATGTCGACCCCAGCAGGCCGATGAGGGTGGAGACAGACGCCTCGGACAGAGCCGTGGGAGCAGTCCTGCTGCAGAAAGACCCGCAGGGGGTTTGGCGGCCGGGAGCGTTTTACTCCAGGAAGCTCAGCAAGTCCGAACAGAACTACACCATCTGGGACAGGGAGTTGCTGGCCATTCATGCAGCATTCAAAGCATGGAGACACTTCCTGATCGGCGCCAAGCACACGGTGCAGGTCTGCACGGACCACAAGAATCTGGAGCACTGGCGCACGGCACAGTTCCTGAACCAAAGGCAGATACGTTGGGCTGAGTTCTTTGCGAACTTCAACTTCCGAATAGAGTATGTCCCGGGGGACACCAACATCATGGCGGACGCTCTCTCTCGTAAGCCACAATATCTGGAGGACGCCAAGCCAGCGGCCGCCATGCACATCTTCGCACCAACAGTGTGGGCATGCGCTGCAGCAACAGTGGACCTGGAGGCGGTGCGGCGAGCGTTGCAGGATGACTCCTTCGCGCAAGCGAAGATGGCAGAGGTGCACAGGGGCACGGCAGCGACCGACGAGTTCCAGCTGAGAGATGGATTGCTCATCCGTAAAGGAGCCATCTACGTGCCGGGAGACGAACTTCGCGCCAAGGTACTGCAGCAGCTGCACGACGCGCCCACTGCCGGGCACTTTGGCAAGGAGAAGACGGTGGAATTAGTCGCCAGGGACTTCTGGTGGCCCGGAATGAGAGGGGAGGTCGCGGACTACGTGGCGAGGTGTGACACCTGCCAGAGGGCCAAACCGGTGCACAAACCGCCGGCCGGACTGTTGGAACCGCTGCAAACTCCGGTCGAACCATGGGAGAGAGTGGCCCTGGACTTTGTCACGGATCTGCCCAGCTCGAGGGGCAAGACGGCCGTGCTGGTGGTGGTGGACTTGTTCTCCAAGATGGCACATTTCATTCCGTGTGCCAAGGTGGCCACGGCGGAGCAAACCGCCAAACTGTTCATAGACCACGTGTTCAAGGTTCACGGTCTGCCACGGTCTATTCTGTCCGACCGGGGGCGACAGTTCATCTCGAATTTCTGGCAGAAGCTGATGGGCTTCCTGAACGTCAAGATCAACCTGGCGTCGGCGAGACACCCGCAGACCAACGGGCAGGCGGAGCGGGTCAATGCCATCATGCAGCAGTACCTGAGATGTTATGCGAATCAACAGCCTGCGACGTGGGTGGATTACCTGCCGCTCGCCGAGTTTGCCTACAACAACACGAAGCACGTGTCCACGGGGGTCACGCCGTTCTTCGCTAACAACGGGAGGCACCCCAGAACCTTCCCGGGAATGGAAAGGATGGGGGAGGGGGAGCTGCAGACAGCAGATGCGTTCGCGTCAGAGTTGCAGGAGGTCCACGATCAGCTGCGGCGACACCTGGAGCTGGCCAAACATGCATACAAGGTGCAAGCGGACAAACACAGAAGGGTTGGCAAAGAGATCCATGTGGGAGACTGGGTCTGGTTAGCAGCCCACGCAGTGCCGGCCAGGTCGTTGGCCAAGAAGAAGCTGGGGCATAAGCAACTGGGGCCCTACCAAGTCGAAGAGCAGGTCAACCCGGTGGCTTTCAGGCTGGCGCTTCCGGAGGGTTCCAGAATGCATCCGGTGTTCCACAGATCAGTGCTCACTCCCTACAAGGCACCGCACAGGTTTCAGGAACCCGGAACGGCACCGAGTCCGCTCAGAGAAGGAACCGGGCACGCGGGAGTGGCACAGAAGGAACGCATCAACGAAGTCACGGAGATTTTGGACTCCAGATGGGGGGAAGAAGGGGTAGAATACCTTCTCGCCAAGGAGGGCACCCCGGCCAGTGCGAACAGCTGGGTGCCGGGCTACGCCTTGGACGAACCTCTGCTCAAAGACGAGTTTCATGCCCTCTTCCCACATAGACCAATGCCAGCAGACTTTTTCGACGACTGGCTTTTCACGCCAACGCTTTCTGCCAGCACGTTCCGGGGGTTCGACTCGGACGAGGACCCGATACGAGACGCCCGTTCCCCGGAGGGGTCACCCTCGGGATCTGCCTCAGAACCCTCGTATTGGTGGGACGATAGACCAGAGGAGCAGTGGCGCAAGAAGTGGCTGGAAGGTCCAGGACGAGCAACGCCGCCAGGAGGAAGTGAGGGAGAGACGGACATGGACGTTTTCGGGGACGACCCTGGTTTCGAGCACGGCGGCACAGAGATGGAAGCGGAGGTGACCGTCATCGACGAGAGCAGGGAGGCAGAACCGGGAGACTTCAGATGGAGGCCCGCCACGGGAAGCGAACTGTATCCGACGTTCGTCCCTCTGACACAGCAGCACCCAGTTCCCGCACCGGAAGGAGGGGAGGGGGGAACGGGGGGCTTCGAGGGGGGGATGGATGTCAGGGGTTCAGGAGCAGAGGCAAGGGCAAGGGAGGAAACAGAGAGCGAGGGGGAGGAGGCAGAAGAAAAGATGAGTGATGACGACGACCCGAGATCTCCGAGTCTTTCCAGTGAATCAGAAGATTCACAGAAAGGAGCACCAGTGGTCAGGGCAAGGGGGGAGCCTAGGGGGACACCCCAGGAAGATAGGGCCAGAGGGGACTCCGAGGAGAGCAGTTGGAAATCGGGACCAGCGTCACAGCCAGAGAGCAGGGAAGAGGAAGAGCGCCAGAGATCAAGCGCTGGCAGCTCGCAACAGGGGGGAGGGCACGAGTCAGGAGTGGCCACACCTCCATCGGGGAGCGAAGAAACGGTCAGACGGAAAGTGGAAGGTTGGGCGCGCGCGCCAAGTTCAAATGCACAGGAAAGTGACGCAGTAGGCAGCCAGGAAAGGGAGCCAGGTCCTAAAGCCCGGCGCAAGGAGACAGGGAGTTCCGGGGGGTCGGCGTCAGAAGAATCCCGGAAGGAAGAGACCCCGGGGGGCAGAGGGACCCAGAGGAGAGCAGTCAGGCGGAAAAGGTGGAGCAGGGCTAGGATATTAAGTTGGTGCACAAGGGGCGGAGACTCAGACGGAGCTTCGCCGATCTAGCCATTAGACGTAGAGTTGCACGCAGCAGCTTGGGAATGGAAACTGTAACTCAATAAAGACTTTTACTTAATGACCGCTGGCTAGCGTGATCCTCTGTGAGCTAGGATCTTGAAGCAGCTCTGACAGTATGTAACCCGAGGTATCACTGTAGCTCAAAACCCATCATCCGTTCTCAATGTTCTGAAAACCTTAATACCTTTCTATGTTTGACTCTGACAGTTATCAATCCCATTTGGATATGCACTGCATACATATGGAAGCTAAACAGATTTCAAATTAGATTGTTGAGTTTCCTGCATTGCAGGGGGTCGGACTAGATGACCCCTGGATACCCTTGCAGCTCCACAGTTCCTACGATTCTATTAGTGATTATTTATTCTTATTGTTCTGGTGAACTAATGTTGTTGCTTCCATTGTTCCTGTTATATTTTACATAAAAATATTCGACTTTCTTTTCTTTTTTCTTTTTTACACATGAAATTGTTTTGACATGTGAAACTGTTATTAATCGTCATTAAAAAAACACACGGTTGGGGTTGTTTAGATGCGTGCAATTGTTTTTTTTCTTGCACCGATGTTTTTCTCGTGGGTTTTTCCCCCCTCCGCAGGAAGTGATTCAGAAATGCGATTAAATAAATAAATGAAATGTGGACCAACCTGGAGGCTCTGCGTTCCGAGTGACCCAGTTTGAGTTATCGAACGGAGATTGCGGCTTCTCTCTGCAGCGCTGTGAAAGGCACCTTAAGGAAGTCAGAAAACAAAATGAAAAAAGGCACCCCTTCTTTAGGTTGCATGCACTGGACAGACAACTTTGCACAAGGCAGGTAATAGCAACCCAGAATTGAAGGAGAAGCAGGGAAGGACCAGAAAAAGTCACCTTGCTACATGGGGGGGGGGGACTAATGGAACAAAGTGGAATGGATTTCCTTGTGTGTGAGAGAGGGGCAAAGCACAGCCTTTCCATGGTGAAGGGGCTGTTAATGGGTCGTGCCAAGGGAGCAAAACAGTGACCTGTCTTGTGCCTAATACTCACATGCCCTCCACTGTGCAGTAGTTGCTTGCAAATGCGGCCATCCTTATATGGCAAGCCGTAGGTGTGAATGGATTCCCTGCCGATCCGGCAATTTTCAGGATGAGATTGCTAACTGATACAAAGGAGAAGCTTGCAGTGGTGTGAGGAAAACTACCAGACCCTCTGTGGGAGGCCAATTTGCAGAAATGCTACCGCCGATGCTGGCTGCTGCAAGATGACTGCCAGGGCCAATGCCCCTCCATAGCGCTGCGTTAATAACAAATATTGAATCAGCTTCGTCATTTTTCATACTGTGGAGATGAGTTATAAGCTGGCTACTTTTTGGTCGGCTTTGCTGACATCTAACTCTGGTTAGAGTTAGAGTTAAATCTAGTCTGGGACACGGGTGGCACTGTGGGTTAAACCACTGAGCCTAGGGCTTGCCGATCACAAGGTTAGCGGTTCAAATCCCTGTGAAGGGGTGAGCTCCCGTTGCTCGGTCCCTGCTCCTGCCAACCTAGCAGTTCGAAAGCACGAAGTGCAAGTAGATAAATAGGTACCACTCCAGCGGGAAGGTAAATGGTGTTTCCGTGTGCTGCTCTGGTTCGCCAGAAGTGGCTTAGTCATGCTGACCACATGACCCAGAAGCAGTACGCTGGCTTCCTCAGCCAGTAAAGCGAGATGAGCGCCGCAACCCCAGAGTTGTCCGCGACTGGACCTAACAGTCACGGGTCCCTTTACCTTTACCTTTAACTCTGGTTCCCAGCTCTCACAAGCTGGATGTAAAAGTAGGTGGTTCCTCCCCCCCCCCCCCCCCGCCACCAGTTTTGCTCCTATTATTTAGGATTCAAAGACTTTAATGTACAGAGATATTCTGTCACTAATAACCGTAGAACAGCTTTCAGAGTTGCCAACATTTCGAAGCCACTTCGTTGTTTCCTGAAGTTTTCAAAACTCTACTGTGTTATAATTTGTGGTGGGGTTTTTTTAAAAGCCTTGTGGAGTCAGAGTGCAAAATTCCACAGTGCAGAAATAACTTCTATTTTCAGCTACATCAAACCCTAGAGTTTTTCAGCTGCGTTTTACTGCATGGTCAGGTGGAGCAAATAGATAGCGCTGCATTAAGTGCAGGCTTATATATCCCTTCTGTTGCCTGACAGAGGCAGACTGACAGGAGACGCTTAAAATGTATAGGGGTCCAGCAAGGACTCTTTAATCTCATGCGCCAAACTAAATGTAAGTAAAGTGGCACTCCAATCTGCTAATAAGGGGAGTAAATCAACTCTGGGAAACCAATCAGGGGCACATAACTGAAGCCGCTCTAATAATCGGAGCTCCCAGCCAAGAAAATGTCTCCTAAACAGAAGGAGGGTGCTGTGCCTAGCTGAGGACTGTAAACTGGTTTGGAAAAGACCAAATATTGGAAGTCAGTGAACATAACAACAATCTGCTGAGTCAGAGTGATTCACAAGATTAAAACATAAGATATAAGCACAAATAAATAGTTAAAGCAACAAAGCAACAAAACATTTAAAAGGCTGCAGAATATTCATCAGCCAAAGGCCTGGTTGAAGAGGAATGGTTTTTGCCTGGCGCAAAACATTTACCACAATTATTTCGCCTTATGTTAAAGAACAATCAGAAGGAATCATTTATCTATGGAATTACATTACATATCGTATGCACCATGCCAGGGGCAAGGACAGAGCATGCAGATTTTTCTCTAGGCAGTTTCATCCTTTACCCCTAAAGAAGGTATCCATGAATCCTCCCTCCGAATGATATTCTCCTTTCTGCACACTTGGATACTCTTTTTCATAAGCGACAAGGCTCCTGGCTTCAGTATGGTTTGTGCATTGTTTTGGTTGGTGAAGTTATAAACTTTACAAATGCAAGACACACTGTGTGGGGAAAGAAATAAACAAGTGTGTGTCTGCTAAGCTTCTCCAGGAGTTTGCATTAATATATCAGGCATTCTTTTTCAGCTTAGTAGCACCATCTTCTGGTTGCTTTGTGTCAGTATTCAACTGCAATAAAAACAACAGCATGGGCTGCAATCTTACCCATTTACCTGGGATTAAGCTCCTGGTGGTCAGCAAAAGAGGTTTAAAGACTGTCTCAAGGCAAATCTAAAAAAAATGTAGTATAAACATTGACAACTGGGAAACACTGGCCTGTGAGCGCTCCGGTTGGAAAACAGCCTTTACCAAAGGTGTCATGGGCTTTGAAGACACTCGAACTCAGGACGCAAGGGAGAAACGTGCTAAGAGGAAAGCATACTTGGCAAATCCACATCGTGATCAACTCCCGCCCAGAAACCAATGTCCCCACTGTGGAAGGACGTGTGGGTCCAGAATTGGCCTCCACAGTCACTTACGGACTCGTTGTTAAAACCGTGTTCATGGAAGACAATCTTACTTGGCTACGAGTGATCGCCAAAGAAGAAGAAGCTCAATTGAATGAGATTTATTTCTGAGTAAACAAAGTTGGAACTGCAGCCCAGCAAGTGCACATATCTACTTAGAAGTAAGTGCCATTGAGTTCAGTGGGACTTACTCCCAGGTAAGTGGGTAGGACTGCAGTTTACATTCCTTTCAGGCTACATCTTTATTCAGTATTGTCAAGTAATTGTTTCCTTTTTCATCCTAGCTCTTTTGCTGATTCCGCAGTTCTTCGTTCTCTCTCTCTTTTAAGCAACTCAAACTTCCCTAATTTAGTTTGAGAGAAAAATGAGTAATAATCCCCCACCCCGGGTTAACGGTTTGGTAAAGTTTAATTAGGATTACTATGACTTGATAATTATATAAACATATAGCACTAGGTGAAGTGAAAAGGCCGACAATAATGGAATCGCCGTGAGACAGAAATGGAGGTGAATGGAGAAAGTAATGTCAAAAAATGGCAATGAATTCAATCAGGGGGCCCACCAGACTGAGTTTCTTATTTATTTATTTTTAGGTATATTCTGCAAACTGAAACTGTTGTGCATATGCTGGAGAGGTGCTGCAGGCCCATAACTAGCGACTCATTTACATTAGTAAAAAAACCCAGCATTTTAAATGCATTATAAATATGCAAAGCTAGATGGCGCTGTAGAGCACCAAACTTTTCTGTGCGATTTTACATAGGGTTTTTTGTGGTTTTCTTTGTTAAGGCGATTTAATTTATGATATTTATAGTGTGTTTTCCCCCAGTGTATAGATCCACCCTAGGTTTCAGAGGCTGAAACTTCACAAAGCTAGCGCAGGAGGTCAAGCGGTACTGCTAGGCCACTGTTAAGGGTCGTTCTGAATGCAACTTGAGCATTGTACTACTCTAGAAAGCAGGGGCTCACAAACACAGAATAGGGAATACAGTCATGAAGTGTGCTGAAAAGATTCTACAGTGGTACTGTTATGTACTGAGTTGAATAGGATCCAAAATGCAGCAGTCTGATTGGTCCACAGGAGCCACCCAATCCAGCTCCATGTGGAAGTGAATCTGCAACCTGATTGGCCTACAGGTGAATCCCGGAATTAGCCAATCACGTGGGGCCCATTGTGTAAATAATGTATATAAAGCAGACATTCTGGTGGAACTTCTATTCCTCCTCACCACTATGAGCTGAATAAAGAGCATGAAATCACTCTCAACTCCGAGTATATTTCACTGGCAACGAGGATGGGATCCCGCTTAGCTGACTGCCACACACAGCACCGCAGCACCGCCACCTGCCACACCGCTGCCTCGCACCATGTATCCAGGCTTCAGCTCCAGGCCCCACGGAACTCAGAATGTCAACCGACAGCAGCTTCTCAATATTCAACCCAGCATCAGGAGACTGGGAAGCGTACGCCTCCCGTTTCACCTTCCTCCTAGAAGCCAAAGGGGTCACCCACGAAGAAGACGCCAAGAAGAGGGCGATATTCTTCAGCGTCTGTAGAGAGGAGACGTTCGAAATCGCCCGGGCTCTCCTTGCGCCTGAAGACGTCGCTACTGTTCCTTGCACAACAATAATGGAACGGCTGAAGGGGCACATCAAAGTACAAGTAGATAAATAGGTACTGCTCCGGTGGGAAGGTAAACGGCGTTTCCGTGCGCTGCTCTGGTTTGCCGGAAGCGGCTTAGTCATGCTAGCCACATAACCCGGAAGCTGTACGCTGGCTCCTTCGGCCAATAAAGCGAGATGAGTGCCGCAACCCCAGAGTCGGCCACGACTGGACCTAATGGTCAGGGGTCCCTTTACCTTTACAATGATTATTGCTTTCATTTTATAGATCAATGGTCTTGTTAGATAGTAAAATTCATGTTAAATTGCTGTTTTAGGGGTTGCTTTTAAAAGTCTGGAACGGATTAATCCATTTTGCGTTACTTTCTATGGGAAAACACACCTTGGTTTTGGAACACTTTGGTTTTGGAATGGACTTCTGGAACGGATTAAAGTCTGGGAACCAAGGTAACACTGTATATGTATTTTTTCAGAGTCCTCAAGATGAACACGCTTTATTGCAGTCTCTCTCTTGCACCCTGAAGGCATGTCAATCATACAGAAAATCGAAATCATAAAAGATGCCCTGTGCTCACTCACCCATGTGTCAGTCAATGCCACTGGCAGAGCACAGGATGCTTAGCTTCCCAATGCAAACAATCCAGAGTACCATGCAATCATAGAATTGCAGAGTTGGAAGGGAACCCAGGGAGCATCTAGTCCAACCCCCTGAAATGCAGGAATTAAACAATCCCTGACAGATGGCCATCCAACCTCTGTTTAAAAACCTCTGACAAAGGAGAGTCCATCACCTTCCAAGCAGCTCCCAGACCATTCAGAACAGCTGACATGCGCCTGAACAGTGCTCTGCTGCTGCAAAGCTACCTCGCCCTCTTTCCTTTTTGCTTTCTCCTTCTGTGGTGGAACTCCTATTTGGGGACTTCCCTGGCTTTTCTCTGGCCCACGTAGGACCAGTCTGGATAGTTGGCCTTGATGAAGATTTGACGTTTTCATCCCCAAAAAGTTTTTGATTTGAGTTTCTACTGAATTGAGGCTGCATTTTAATGTTGTATTTTAATCTTGCTTTTAAGTTGTATTTTAATCAATTGTTTTTATACCTGGTGCTTGCTGCCCTGAGCCGTGTCTTGGCTGGGGAGGGCGGGGTATAAATAAAATATTATTATTATTATTATTATTATTATTATTATTATTATTATTATTATTATTACCTGCTAATACGTTTGAGCCATTTACATAGATTGTATCATCCTGTCCTATGTGGCAACATCAGGGCATTTTTATGGCATGAAGAGCTTTAGCATCCCGTCATAAAACATCCTTCCATCAGGGACAGCACAATTTACCCTTGTTTTCCTCCTATAGAAAGAACTTTGGTTTTTTTACATTTTTTTAAATAAAATGTTTGTTTATACTTTTGAAAGTTATACATTTCATTAATTTTACAATCATTTTAACATTTCAAGGTGTGACTTTCTTCCCCCTCTTTCTTTGGTTCCTTAAATTTATTTTTTAATATCTTCTGCATATCCAAATTCATGTAATTTGCTCATTTAATTATCTACTTTACATACTCTTATGAAACTGCAGGTTATTACAATAAACCTACCAATGTTTTTATCTGTTCGTAATTTATCTGTAAATATTCAATAAACCATTTCCATTCTTTTATTTTAAAAAAGTTTGTTATCTTGATTTATTATTCTTCCAGTATGTTTTGCCATTTCTGCATATTCATAAGTTTTTGTATCCATTCTTCCTTTGCTGGGACTTCTGCTTCTTTCCAATTTGGGGTGAGTAACATTCTTGCTGCTGTCGTCACATACATAAATAAATTTCTATACACTTTAGGTAGTTCTGTCCCTATAATTCCCAAAAGGAAAGCTTCTGGCTTGGTTGGTTTTTTTACAAATGTTATTTTAAACATCTTTTTCAATTCATTATATATCATTTCCCAGTAAGCTTTAACCTTTCTACAAGACCACCACATATGATAAAAAGAACCTTCTTTCTCTTTGCATTTCCAACACTTGTTTGATTTAGATTTATACATTTTTGCCAGTTTACTTGGTATTATGTAGATACCACCGATATATCATCCTATAGATATATCCAAACATAGACAGGAGAACCACAGACTATATATTAATTACACATTAAAAGGAGGGGGAATTGAAGGGCATAGTCTTGTGCATGTGTGCAGGAAACAGTCTTGCATTGTTAACACGGGACAGAATGCATGTTTTAATCATTGTCGATGTTTGGCCCATTCATGAAAATGCCCTCAGCACTCAGTGCGAAATGCAAGAAAGGCAAACAGACAAAAGAAGGACTTGCATTATATGGTTCAAGTTGTGCTTATCTGAAACTTGGAAGTATTGGTGCTTCAATAGCACTAATTCCAAAGCATTTGTGAGTGAGATTCATGTCACATGTTAAGGGACTCTTAAAACCATGGGTAGGAAAACTAAGGCCCGGGGGCTGGATCCGGCCCAATCGCCTTCTAAATCAGCCTGCAGATTGTTCAGGAATCAGTGTGTTTTTACGTGAGTAGAATGTGTCCTTTTATTAAAAATGCATCTCTGGGTTATCTGTGGGGCATAGGAATGTGTTCATTCCCCCCCCCCAAAAAAATAGTCTGCCCCCCCACAAGGTCTGAGGGACAGTGGACCAGTCCCTGACTGAAAAAGTTTGCTGACCCCTGCTTAAGACAGTCAGGATCACTAAACAAAGATTATTCTCCCTGCTTTATCACTTTTCAGGTCATAGATACAGGTAAAAGTGGAACTGATGGTAAAGACAGGTATTGAAAGATTTTCTGTTTATTTTTCCAGACATAGACTCTGCAAATAGCATAAGGTCTTAGGCTGGGCCACATCACAGTAACTATCGTCTTGAGTAAAAGAAAGGCATTTTTCTCATCCAACATGAAGCAGCTTCCATTTCCCACTTATACCCAGGCTCCACTTCAGCTATCACAGCTACTTCATGGGAGTAACACTCGCTCGTGTGTAGAGATGGGAGAAGATACTTGATTCAGTTCTCATTTAAAGGCAGATCTGTCAAATTCGTACTTTCCAAGATGAAAGTACTGCTATCCTTTGAAATGCGCACTTCTACGGATTTTATTATTCAGTCTGCCAACCAGTGTTTACAAAAAGGCACGTATATTAGAGGAGAGTTTGCATAAAAATGAAGATACCGGTGAAAACAACATACACATAATCACTAACATGCAGGCCACTTGACTTGATAAAATAACAAAGCACACTTGATTTTATATTCCCTAAGAACATGGTAAAAGGCCTGCTGGATCAAGCCAGGGCCCCTCCAGTCCAGGATCCTGCTCTCACTGTGGCCAACCGGATCCCTGCGAGGGAGACTGAAAGCTGCAGAATATGAGCAAAACAGCATTTTTCTGCCTTGTGATTCCTAGCCACTGCTATTTAGAGCCGTACTACGTGGCCAACATTGGAGATAGTATATAGCTATCACGGCTTGCCACCTATAGCCTCGTGCTCTACGAATATGTCCAAAAGCTGCCCTAATACCTGTAAGAGGATCTCAATTAAAATAGCTGCTACTGTTCAAAGCTCAACAAGCAAAGAGAAACTTGGCACGTTTCCCAAAACTGCAAAGAACCTCGTTTCCTGCTAATGAAACGAGATGCAAATTGCAGAGCAAAGCATATAGGATGCACCAAGAGAAGCAGCAATTGATCAATTTCATTTAGTGGCATTGGCCCAGTTCCCCATTTTGGCAAAGTCGTTTGGAATTTTATTCTTATCTTTCCCATGATGTATCAATTCAGATCAAATCAATGAATAAATAACCATTTGTAGTTGCTTTCTATAGCCGCCAGGGGCTGCTGCAGTGCAGGAAATAGAAATTTTTCTGCTCTCCTGGAGAGCAGAAATGCGAAAGCACTGTGCACTGTAAAAATAAGCTAAAGGAGAGCCTGTATAGGGCTACCTGGTCTGCATTGAATAGGCAATTACAGCACAACGCAATTGGGCGATAGTACAGGGCCAGATCAATACATTTTGCTGCCTGAGGCAAAGGGCAAGATCTTTCCCCAAGATACATACAGAAGTCAATTGGACTGACAGTTGAATCTTAATCAAATATTAGTGAAAGAATATATTGAGGGAACTTGAGGGCACCAGGCTAGCATAGGGGATACGGGGCAAGCATCATGGCACTGTCCCCTCCCTGCCTGTCAACATCTGCCACCTGAGGCAACTGCTTCACTCTGCCTCATCACAGGGCTGGCCCTGAGAGTGTACCCAATGGAAAGTGGTTCTTCAGACCTGATGTACTTCTTTCTTTCTTTTTTGTGTGATATATATATATATATATATATATATATATATATATTATAATAATAATAATTTATTTATACCCCGCCCATCTGGCTGGGTTTCCCCAGCCACTCTGGGCAGCTTCCAACAAAGTATTAAAATACAGTAGTCTGTTAAACATTAAAAGCTTCCCTAAAGAGGGCTGCCTTCATATGTCTTCTTAAAGTCTGGTAGTTGTTCTTCTCTTTGACATCTGGTGGGAGGGTGTTCCACAGGGTGGATGCCACTACCGAGAAGGCCCTCTGCCTGGTTCAACATCTGCCACCTGAGGCAGCTGCTTCACTCCGCCTCATCACAGGGCTGGTCCTGAGAGTGTACCCAAATTTAGAGTTGTCAGAGCAGCTAACACCAATATAAAATGCCAAAACTCAATTCAATTTAAAAGCTGTAAGTTTAATAAAGCAAGGTTGCAGCTAGGAGGCAACAGAGGACAGGCATGAGTAGAAGGCACCACGAGAAAATAATGAAAATAATGGAACAGCGGAACAGCAAAACAAGGAAGATTCGGGTCAGATAAAAGTAGTTATCCACACAGTGCGTCATTGAACTATGGAATTTGCAACAGAGGCAGATTTAGGGGAAGCTTGCCTGAGACATGACCTGCAGATGTCAGGAATTTTACTTTTTGAAACATGGAAACCCAAATTTAGGGGAGCACAAACAGTTCTGTGGCACTGGAAGCAGAGCCACGAGGGCACCCCAACTATGATGTAGAATAGAAGGCAAGAAGTGGGGGGGGGGGGCAAATTCTGGCATCACACAGGGTGCCACTGAAATTTGAGACCCCAAGGTCTGCCACTGAGATGATGGCTACCAACCTAGATGGCTTTACAAGAAATAGAGGGGTTTCAGAAGGAAACAGAGCTAAATGTGGTTAAGAAAGTGAAATACCTGGGGGTAAACTTGACGCCTAAAAATTTGAATTTGTTTAAAGACAATTATGAAAAATGTTGGTCAGAAGTTAAGAAAGACTTAGAAACCTGGTCAAGATTGAAGCTTTCCTTGCTGGGCCGAATTGCTGCTGTAAAGATGAACGTTTTGCCAAAAATGTTTTTGTTTCAAACCTTGCAGGTCGTGGACAGAGTGGAATGTTTTAGAAAGTGGCAGAGGGATATTTCAAAGTTTGTCTGGCAGGGCAAAAAGCCCCGAATAAAGTTTAAAATACTAACTGATGCAAAAGAAAGAGGGGGGTTTGCCCTGCCAGACTTAAGGTTATACTACGAAGCAGCAGCCTTCTGCTGGTTGAAAGATTGGTTTTTACTAGAGAATACAGATGTCCTAGACCTGGAAGGTTTCAATAACTCGCTAGGATGGCATGCGTATTTGTGGTACGGCAAGGTAAAAACACATGGAATGTTTAAAAGCCATATTGTCAGGAAAGCAATTTTTACGGTCTGGATGAAATACAAAGACTTACTTGAAAGTAAGACTCCGAGGTGGCTATCACCAATAGAGGCCAAGGCACGTAAAAAACCCAATATGGAGGCCGGCTGGCCGAAATATTGGGAAATAATAGAAAATATTGGAGATAATTGGAGGTTGCAGAGCTTTGAAAAATTAAAGGACAAGGTGCAAGATTGGTTCCATTATGCCCAAATTAATGAGGTTGTTAAGTTGGATAAAAAAATAGGATTCCAGGTGGAAAAATCGAAACTTGAGACAGAGTTGTTAGAACCTAAGACTAAGGTATTATCGAGAATGTATAACTTGCTGCTTAAATGGAATACACAGGATGAGACAGTTAAATCAGCCATGATAAAGTGGGCTCAAGACATTGGGTACAATATCATGTTTGAAGACTGGGAAAGGTTATGGACCACCGGTATGAAATTTACGGCATGTAATGCCTTGAAAGAAAACATTATGAAAATGATATACAGGTGGTACATGACCCCAGTCAAGCTTGCTAAGATATACCATTTGTCTGATAACAAATGTTGGAAGTGTAAGGAGGCTGAAGGAACATTCTTTCACCTTTGGTGGACCTGTCCAAGAGTGAAGGCCTTCTGGGAAATGATTTATAATGAGTTAAAAAAGGTGTTTAAGTACACCTTTCCTAAGAAACCGGAGGCCTTCCTCTTGGGCATTATGGGCCAAAAGGTGTTAAAGAAGGACAGAACGTTTTTTATGTATGCAACCACAGCAGCAAGAATTCTTATTGCCAAATATTGGAAGACTCAAGATTTACCCACACTGGAAGAGTGGCAAACGCAATTGATTGACTATATGGAGTTGGCCGAGATGACTGCCAAGATCTGAGATCTGGGAGAAGAAGCAATGGAGGAGGACTGGAAGAAATTTAAAGACTATTTGCAAAAACTATATAAGTTATATGAACTATAGGATTTCGTACGATTTGGAAGGATAGCCCCAGCAATGAGAGTGGTATATATATGAAATTAGATAATAATAATGAAAGAACCAATGTTTAAACTTTAAAAAAGGATAACATATGTGTTTATTGAATAATTTGGACAATAAGTAATTTAAACTTAATATGCAATCGAAAGTACAAAAGAAACATATGAAACAAGGTTATAATTTGCTGATAAATACATTATTTGAGAATGCATTGTTCGGGAGATGTGGGGAAGTCCGATGATGGATTGAAACAAGCTTTGTTAATAATCTGTTTTCTTTTCTTTTCTTTTCTTGTTTTCTCTGTTTTTCTGTGCTGTTCAAATCTATCTGGAAAAAATGCAATAAAAATATTTTAAAAAAAAAAATACAAGGGGATTTCGACAAATCCATGGAGGACTGGGCATTCAGTAACGACCAAGCATGAAGTCTATGGTCCACCTCCACTCAATGCCAACGAAGAGGGGCCTGATCCAGGACTGCTCTTCTAACATTCAAGCAAATATGCTGAGCCACCATATTAAAAATAGCAGAACTTTCATAAACCATTTGGACTTTATTTTGGGGGGCAGCTGTGATGGCTGTTCAGAAATGCCACAGCAACTGTTTGCTGAAGATTTCAAACACTGGTGCCTACGGTTACGGACTAATATAGACCTGCAGCCATTTATTCGAGCAGAATCCAGTTTAGAGTTAGCTGGAATGTCCCAGCTACTTTGTGAAGTGCCTTAACATGAAACCATGTTTGAATTTACAGCGGAGTCAGCTGGCAAGTCATAAATAGTTCCTCTGTGTGGTATTGCTGTGAAAAGTGGCCTTCCCAGAGCCTGGTAAACAGCACTCCACCTTGCAGGGGGTCAGTTCTGGGGGTTCCTGACTTTGCACGATGTTGCCTATGCGAGTAGACCCCCCAAACTGAACCCTCACTGTACAGTGGTACCTCGGGTTAAGAACTTAATTCGTTCTGGAGGTCTGTTCTTAACCTGAAACTGTTCGTAACCTGAGGTACCACTTTAGCTAATGGAGCCTCCTGCTGCCGCTGCACGATTTCTGTTCTCATCCTGAAGCAAAGTTCTTAACCCAAGGTACTATTTCTGGGTTAGCGGAGTCTATAACCTGAAGCATCTGTAACCTGAAGCGTCTGTAACCTGAGGTACCACTGTACTACTTTGGCTTTCCCACAAAGCATCCTGGGGAAAGGGTAGTTTGTTAAGGGTGCCAAGAGTTGTTGGCAAACCCCTATTCCCCTCACTGATCTACAATTCCCAGAGTTCCTGGTGAAGAAGGACTGATTGCTAAGCTGCTCTGTGATTGTACAGTGGTACCTTGGTTCTTAAACTTAATCTGTTCCGGAGTCCGTTCCAAAACCAAAGTGTTCCAAAACCAAGGCGTGCTTTCCCATAGAAAATAATGGAAAATGGATCAACCCGTTCCAAACTTTTAAAAACAACCCCTAAAACAGCAGTTTAGCATGAATTTTACTATCTAAGAAGACTATTGATCCATAATATGAAAGCATGAAACAATGTACTGCAGTCACAAAATCAATCATTCAGTAGCTGAACTGGGTTCCACGCAGGCACTAAAAAGAAAGAAAAAGAGCCACAAAAACACAAAATAAATAGCCAAAACAAACCGACCTCCGTGTAACACTCAAACTGGAAGCGTAAAACTCAAATCAGAAGCGTAACGCTCAAATTGGAAGCGCAACACTCGAAATGGGAGTGTGGCACTCAAAATGGAGCACATTCAGCTTCTGAAATAATAAATAATAAATAATTTATTATTTATTATTTATACCCTGCCCATCTGGCTTCCAACAGAATATTAAAATACAATAACCTATTAAACATTAAAAGCTTCCCTAAACAGGGCTGCCTTCAGATGTCTTCTAAAAGTCTGGTAGTTGTTTTGACATCTGGTGGGAGGGTGTTCCACAGGGCAGATGCCACTACCGAGAAGGCGCTCTGCCTAGTTCCCTGTAACTTGGCTTCTTGCAGCGAGGGAACCACCAGAAGGCCAGAAGGCCCTTGGCACTAGACCTCAGTGTCCGGGCAGAACGATGGGGGAAGAGACGCTCCTTCAGGTAAAAAAGTTTGTGAAAAAAGTTCGCAAACCGGAATATTCACCATATTTTTTGCCCCATAGGACGCACCGCCCTATAGGACGCACCTAGTTTTTTTTTGGGGGGGGGGAATAAAGAAAAAAAATTATTTCCCCCCCCCAGGTACGGGGCTGGCGCAGGGGAAGCCTGAGCTTCCCCTGACCCCAGCCCCCAGAACAGCCTGCTATCCGCAAGCCTAGGGAGCCGCGCCAGTCCCCCCAGGCTTGCGGACAGCTGTGCAAAGCCCGGGTGCGCTCTTTAGCGCGCCCGAGGCTTCGGAATGCAGGCAGCTCTACGCAACCCTCTACGCAACCCTACGCTTGGCGCCGGGCTCCGGAGCTCCGGAGGGTCACGCAGAGCTGCGCGGAGCCCGGAAGCACAGGCAGCTCTGCGCGACCTTCCGGAGGCCGGCGCGGCTTGTCGCCGGGCTCCGGAGGGTTGCGCAGAGCTTCCTGAAGCCTGTATTTGCCCCATAGGACGCACCCACATTTCCCCTTCATTTTTGGAGGGTGGAAAGTGCGTCCTATAGGGCGAAAAATACGGTGCTTCCGGGTTTGCAGTGTTTGAGTTCCAAGTTGTTTGAGTACTAAGGCGTTTGAGAACCAAGGTACCACTGTACAGATTACTTACAGATTTTGCATAACACTTCCAGGAACTAAATATATACAAGCTGCCCCGTGCTAACAAGCATCTGAAGAAAGATGGGAGAGCCTGCTGCATAAATAACATTGCTTGATTTAAAAGTTGCTGCCCTGGTTCCACCTAAAGATTACATTGTGCCAAGAATGCCCTCGCGGTTGCCTGCCAGCTATTGTTTAGTCATTCCTATCCATTCTCTTGGGCACTCTTATCACGGGAAATACAGGGAAATCAACACCCATCCCAGAGCAGCCTGCCAGCTAGAGAAGAGAAATACATGCTGCAGAAGGCATGGGAAGATAGAACAAAAGAAGAAAATGTACACACACACACACACACAATTTTTTTAAATTGAGTTTTCATTTTTCTACATTTCAAAATACGGTAAACATTTTACAAACTTTAAAACATCCAATGACTTCCCTTCTCCTCCTTGCGTGGTTCTTATTACATATAATACTTTCCCGCATATTTTACTATAAGCATTCAAATCATTTTTCCACTTTTATATCAATCAAACATTGTTTACTCTGTTGAATTTATCTTAATGCTGCCAGCGTTTTCAGCTGTGTACAATTGTTTTCCATATATTCAATAAATATTTTCCACTCTTCTTTAAATATGCGTTCTTCTTGCTCTCTCATTCTGTGTGTTAAGCCTGCAAATTCTGCATATTCTAACATCTTAAGTTGCCAGTCCTCTTTACAAGGGACCTCACTTTCCATTTTGGGGCTAACAGAACCCGGGCAGCTGTTGTTGCATACATAAATAACTTTTTCTGGCACCTGGGGATTTCTGTCTGGGTTACTCCCAACGAAAAGGACTCTGGTTTTTTTGAGAAGGTAAATTTAAACATTGTTTTCAACTCATTATAAATGATTTCCCAATATTCCTTTACCTTTCTACATGTCCACCACATGGGGGGGGGGGGAGTTCCTCCCATTTCTTTACATTTCCAACATGTATCTGATTCTGCTTTATACATCTTAGCCAGCCTACTGGGAGTTAAATACCACCTATGGATGATTTTCAAATCGTTCTCTTTCAGAAAATAACACACGGTAAATTTCAAATCACTTTTCCAAAGTTTCTCCCAGAGGTATAGGTGTGCCAATGATGCTCATCTTTTGTTTCCCATTCCAGTAAAAAATTATACATTTTAGACAGAAGTTTATCCTTATTTTGCAACAGTTCTTTTCAGATTATGAGCAGATTATGAGGTGATTGAGAGAGCGGTTGCTGAACTGCTTGGTAGGTTTCTGGATGAAACATTGGCTCTGGATCCATTCCAGTCCGGCTTCCGTGCTGGTCATGGGACCGAGACGGCTCTGGTCGCCCTAACAGATGATCTCCGCAGGCAGCTGGATCGAGGTGGGTCGGGGCTGCTGATTCTTCTAGACCTGTCAGCAGCCTTCGACATGGTCGATCACGAACTCCTGGACCACCACCTTGCCGACGTGGGGATCCAGGGCACAGTCCTTCAATGGCTGCGCTCGTTTCTCTCTGGTCGGGGACAGAGGGTGGCGCTTGGGGGGGAATTGTCATTGCGCCACTCCTTGGTGTGTGGAGTGCCTCAGGGTGCAATTCTCTCCCCGATGCTTTTTAACATCTTTATGCGCCCCCTCGCCCAGCTTGTCCAGAGTTTTGGGCTGGGTTGCCATCAGTATGCCGATGACACCCAACTCTATCTGTTGATGGATGGCCATCCTGACTCGGCCCCAGACACACTGACCAGATGTCTGGAAGCTGTGGCTGGATGGTTACATGGGAGCCGGTTAAAGTTAAATCCTTCGAAAACAGAGGTCCTCTGGCTGGGACGGGGCGATATAGGATTGAGGAGGCAACTCCCATCTCTTGCAGGGGTGCAATTAGTGCCAGCATCGTCCGTTAAGAGTTTGGGTGTAATCTTCGATACCTCCCTCTCTATGGAGGCGCAGATCACAGCTATAACAAAGGTGGCATTTTTTCATCTCCGCCAAGCTAAGCAGTTGGCTCCTTATCTCTCTCGCCCTGACCTAGCCACTGTGATCCACGCGACGGTCACCTCCAGACTGGATTATTGTAACTCGCTCTACATGGGGCTGCCCTTGAGACTGACCCAGAAACTCCAGCGGGTGCAGAATCCCGCGGCAAGACTCCTTATGGGGTCTTTGCTGCGAGATCACATTCATCCGGTACTATACCAGCTGCACTGGCTCCCGGTGGAGTACAGGATCAGGTTTAAGGTGCTGCTTTTAACCTTTAAAGCCCTATACGGCCTAGGACCCTCGTAACTACAGGACCGCCTCTCCTGGTATGTCCCACAGAAGAACTTACGGTCTGCAAATAAAAACATCCTGAAGATCCCAGGCCACAGAGAGGTTAGGCTGGCCTCAACTAGAGCCAGGGCTTTCTCGGCCGCGGCTCCAATCTGGTGGAACGCTCTGTCACAAGAGACTAGGGCCCTGCGGGACCTGACATCTTTCCGCAGGACCTGTAAGACAGAGCCGTTCCACCAGGCCTTTGGTCAGGGCGCAGCCTGACCCCCTCCAGTGGCAATCTGCACAGAATTTTGCTTAATGGTTGCCATCAATTTGATTTTAATTAATTTTTATAATGAAAGGTTTTTAGAATGTTGGATTATTTTGATTGTTGTTAGCCGCCCTATAATTATTATTATAGAATGCATTTTTGGCATACTTTAAACATGTCCTAAATAATAATAATAATAATAATAATAATAATAATAATAATAATAATTTATTTGTATCCCGCCCTCCCCAGCCGAAGCCGGGTAACTTGGCTTCTTAAGTTCTCCATAGGTTTCAGTCTGGGTTCGACCCCTGCAAAGTCCAGCAATTACCGGTACCTGTAGGTCACCCATTGTCTGCCCGTATTGACTCTCTTAATTGTAAATGCTTCAGTGGGGCATAACCATTGTTGTAGAAATTTAAGCATCAATCACTCTCGTTCCTTAAGGGTGTAAAGGTGTTTTCCTTTCTAGCAGATTTTTTTTTAATTGTTTAGTCATTCCTATCCATTCTCTTGGGCACTCTTATCGCAGGAAATGCAACGCCCATCCCAGAGCAGCCTGCCAGCTAGAGAAGAGAAATACATGCTGCAGAAGGCATGGGAAGATAGAACAAAAGAAGAAAATGTACCTATTAATTTAAGCTTACCACCCTAAATCATTGCTATTCCTCCCAGGATTTGTACAGGTACAGCATAAAACTCAGAGATGATCTCTGCATTGTTCAGTTGGCCAGGCAACTAGATGGTTTAACTACTGGGCTCATTCATCATTCCAGCTGTAACTTTGTCAGTTAACCTGATAACACTGTTGAATGGAGATAGAGACACGTAATGTGGTATAGACAAGTTTAGAGTTCAATTCCACACATTTCAAGTGGCAATGCCAGCTCAGTCTCCACCCTCCCATGATTAAAAGCCAAGGAATATATAAAACACAGTTATCATTTATACGGTTTTGGATTTAAATGACTCTCAAGGTGCCCTCTAACCTTTTTTGCTGTTGGCATCTGTCTCTGGAGATGAATGGCTAAAATGATTCATTCAGTTTCATTTGTTGAATGTCTGTTAGATATCCCATTTGTTATGCAAACTAGGGGCAATATGTTTCCATGGAAACCAATTAGCTAGAGGCACTTCTAGAAGGTAAAGGTAAAAGACCCCTGGACAGTTCATCTAGCTTTCAGGCTGAAGGAGGTGGTGTTTGTCCACAGACAGCTTTCCGGTCATGTGGCCAGCATGACTAAACCGCTTCTGGTGCAACGGAACACCATGACGGAAACCAGAGCACATGGAATTGCTATTTACCTTCCCGCCACAGTGGTACCTATTTATCTACTTTCACTGATATGCTTATGACACAGCGCCACCCGAATCCCAGTCTCCTAACAACTGTCAGCACCCATAACAAACTATAGTACCCAGGATTCTTTGGGGGAAACAATGTGTCTAGACCACAGCCAGTATGACAAAAGACAGGATGTCCTTCCTCCTCTCTCCTTGAGGGGAAATAAATGGTTTTTAAAAGTGAGAACTGTGTAATTCATGGACAGAATTGGTTCTCCAAGTACATTTGTTGCAACTTCTACATTTATAATGCATTTGTGTATTATGTATGTATCTCTCTATCTAACATGGTGGTGGTGGTTGTCCTTTAAAGAAAAGGTCAAAATCTAAAATTTTATGATGAAGTAACAAGAGGAAGGGAGCAGAGACACGTATAAACACTGCAAGAATGTCTGCCCATTTCAGTTGCATGACCTTGAGCTTAGCCCAGGGACGGAGACAATCATCCCAATAAAACTTTTTAGATGGGAAGCCTGCAGTAAGTTGAAAGCAAAAAGGAAATTCATCTGGGAGAGCAAATAGACAACCATTGAGTTCATTTTTTGCGGGGCGGGGGGACGACTGGCGACAGGACAAATCGTAATAATGGGTGAATCAAGAGATGGGAAACCTGTGGCCCTCCAGATGTTGTGAAACATCTGGAGTTATGTGGGTTCCCTATCCCTAGCCAGTAGAAGGGGCAGAACCAAGCACACTGTCCCATGCTTCTTGGAAAAAGGGGACGATAAAAATGTCATCAATTCAGCGCAGCTACCGTTTGCTTCTATTAAGGGCAGAAGACGAGGGAAATGATGTGCTGGCTGCTAACACAGCATGTTTCCTATGCTCACCATTCCATTTGTGACAATTGTACTATTTAAAGTCTGGACAGCTGCTATATAGGATTAAAACTGGCTGATAGTACAGGCAGAGTAGGGTCCTGTGGAAAGTCAGGTGTTGTGTGTCACTCACTGCCTTAATGTAACATGCTCCTTAAGAATCTGTGTCTCGTAAGTCTGGCGATTATCCAACCACACTTAAGAGCCTTTCAGGACCCTTTGATTTCAACACTGGGAGAGTTCTGCACCTGGGGCCTCTCACTGAAATCGATGGAACATAAAAGTGCCAAGCTTCAGTTGAATATGGCCCTTAAAACAAAATTCCTCGAGGTGGCTTCACGGAGCCTTGTTCATCCCAGAAATGTAATTATAAAATGCTTATTTGGCTGCACAGAACGGCACCAAAGTTCATCCCATAAAGAGCATTCAGATCACCATAAACAGAGCAACAGTAAACAGAGGTGAGTTGGTAGTTACCACTGCCTGTTCACCCATCGCACTGAGCCACTTTGTTTTAAACCATGACTTAATTGTGAACTTGCCACACCATCACCACCTGCATGGATTGCTTATGGTTTGTTTGAAACGAAGAAAAAAAATGCATTCTGAGTTCACACAACACAACAAGACGTACTGTGGTTGGTTTGTGCCATAAGCAAGCAGCTGTGAGGGGACAGGAAGCATGTTCACGATTAAGCCGTGGTCTAAAATAAACTGACTTAGTGTGACATGCAAAAAAGAGCCACTGTGAATTTTCTCTTGGTCATGAATTAGGAAAAATACAAAATGGGGGCGGGCATTGAAGCTACCCCTCATAATGTTATACAGTGGTACCTCGGGTTAAGTACTTAATTCGTTCCGGAGGTCCGTTCTTAACCTGAAACACCACTTTAGCTAATGGGGCCTCCGGCTGCTGCTGCGCCACCCGAGCACGATTTCTGTTCTCATCCTGAAGCAAAGTTCTTAACCCAAGGTATTATTTCTGGGTTAGTGGAGTCTGTAACCTGAAGCGTATGTAACTCAAGGTACCACTGTAATTCCAAAAACCCGCATTAACATGATGCCCTTTTATTAGGCCAACCAACCAAAATAGTGTACACACTTTAGTAAAGCTGAATGCCCCAATATGCAGTTTTGTCTTCTAGATCAACATGACATCCTCTAACTTTTCTGGTGTTGTAACCCTGCAGGGCTAAAGTATCCATTTTTCAGAGGGATCTTCTGAAAGCTCCTTTTACATAGCCTGGGATTCATTCAACAGCTGGAGTTAAGCTGGCAGGCAGATGGTGTTTTAGTACTAATAGTTTGTATTAATCTGACTGCAACAAGATATTTTGAGCACACATTTTTTATTGACTTTCTGAGTCTATGGAACGGGGCTGTCTATAAATTACTATTAATTAACTTAATTAATTCAAGTCAGATGGGGACCTCAAAAAATGTTTGTATGTTTTTGTCATTTTCATCTCCTTTCCACTTTTATCCCACCGTGGATATGAATAAAAGAGAATGCTATTGAACACATAAGAGTTTTGTTTGTTTTTAATGTTACAGCTCCGCAAACGTATTCCTGCTGTATCAAAAAATGAGGTTATCCTGTGTACACTTACCTGAGAGCTTACTTCTGAGTTGACACACATAGAATTGCACCAGCAAAGTATGCATCTATACTTCAAATGTATGTTACTTTTGCACCGCTTTGTCACAGATTGCCCCCAAAATATTGGAAATCGTGGTTTAGTGGAGCTGTGCAGAATTCTAGTAGCCCCCTCCCAGAAAACCACAATTCCCTTGATTCCACAGAAAGAATGAATTATTTAGATTTAGGCTGTAAATGTTGACAGTAACTTTCCACTATTATATTTTTAAATTCATCAGAATGACCACTTTCTGCCTGTCAACTGAGAGCTTGAAATGAAGCTATTATTGGAGTGTCCCTTCAGCCCAAAGTTCTGCGACCTGAGTTGTTTTTTTCTTGTAGGACCTCACTTGTGGAACTCCCTCAGCAAAGCTGCATTTTAGGGCACTGTTGCTTTTAGGACACCAAAATCAGTTCCATTTACCTAAACCAGTGGTTTTCAACCAGTGTGCCATGGCACCCTGGGGTGCCTTGAATGATGGTCAAGGGTGCCGTGGGCAACACTGGCCTCTTTCCCTCATCTGATGCCCTCTTGCTTCTCTGCCTCCCAAAGGCTTGCACAGGTGTTTGTTGCAGCAGCCCTGGCCACAAGCTCCCCAGGTGAATGGTGCCTCTGGGGTTGGCCAGGGGGTGCTTCCCAGGCCCCTGTGGGGCAGTATGAGGAGGCACCTCTCTTTGGGGGGGGGCAGCTCAGAGACAAGGGGCAGCAGCTGTGGCTGCCCAGAGGACACCCAAGGAAAGGGGAGAGGAGGCTGAGGGAATACTCCACAAAGGAAGGTGTTTGAAAAAGGGTGAGAGGCTGCCAGCTCTGCGGGCAAGGGGCGACGTAACTGGGCTCCTGAGCCCCACAGGGGTGCCACAGAAAGGACATAGTTGGTCAAGGGAGCTGTGGACTCAAAAGGTTGAAAACCTCTGAGCTAAACTTTTAATACTAGTAAAGAGCAACTGGCTCCTTTAGAAGAAGATTGGATGAAGTTTAAAGAATATTTTTTTAAAAAATATGTTAATAATTAAATCCTAGAATAGCTTTGGAGGTGGATATAGGCTGTAGGGTTAGAAGTAGAAGATAGTGTATTTTAAAACAGTATTATTTGTAAGTGATAAAATGTGAAGATTTCTATGGTAAAAGTAAGTGTGATAAAAAATGGTTAAAAACTATGATATATGTAAACTGCTAAAGATGAGGTAAAATGCAAATCAGATAGGGGGGACTTGGGGAAGCTCACCTAACAATGTTTAGGAAAAATAAGGATAAGACAAGAATTTGTTTGTATTATTTGTTTTTCTGTTTGTGTTGTTTAGTTGTGCTATAAAATGAATAATTTTTTGGGGGGGAGATCAACTGGCTCTTTTGAGAGGATTATAGTTGATGTTTATATGCTGCCTATAGTTTTTAAATTACTGTGGGATAGTTTTGCTTTGTTTTACAGTAAACAAAATGACATGCTCCATGTATCAGTGGAACAAAAGCAGGCACTGACTTTTTCTAGGGAAATGTTCGCTAGGGAGGGAGATTGTGGTATCTCAGAGATCATTTCAATGTACTTTGATTATTTCTACTTGTAGTTAAGTATTTTTATTTCTTTTCTTGATGGGGGGGCAGCTGCCCCCTGGCTATGCCCATGATTGGTGTGGTGCGCCCTGCGTGTGTAGGGAGGCAAAGGCGCCCAGTATAAAGTTACTGTGGTTCAAAGGGGTTGAGAAGCCTAAGCGATTCCAGCAAGGAAAGCCAAACCAAACTGCAACGGGCCAAACCGACCCGCACCGCTTGTGTTTTTGTATGCGGCAACCTTGAATGCGCAAAAGGCCGTGGCTAAGAGGGGGCGGCGGCGTGAAGTTCAAAGGCGCCATCGTGCCAATGCAGGCCGTGTGAATTTGGTATATAAACTCGTTCCCGCAACTGCAAGCCTCGACCCCTAGGGAGCATCTGGCCATTGCATAAGCCTCCTCCGGCCTCTTAAGCAGTCCCTCCTGACGCGCTTACATAACACAAGCCCCCACCGCCGCCATCCCAGCGACCCCGGAAGATAAGATCTGCAGCAAGCACCCCGCACCTCCGATCCCGGGCCCGCTCAGCCAAACCGTCCCCGGACACCTGTCCCGCCGCGCCTTTGCGCAGCGCTCTGCAGAGCGGAGCGATGAGCCCGGCCGATCGCAGGCAGGGCAAGCGGCGGCGAAGGCGGAGAGAGCGAGGCCCAGAGGGAGGAGTCTCCGGCAACGCCATCGACGGCCCCGCCGCAGCTCCGGGTCCTGGAGCCCTCCGGCTACGGGCTGCCTTTATTTTGCTGCAGGAGCCTCCTCTGCACCGGGATCCTCGCGCGCTCCCTCCGTCTCTCCATGCCTTTTAGGTGAGTGGCGCGCTCGGGCTGACTTTGGACGACCCACAGCGGGGCTTCCCTCGGCCGCGCGACCGGAGCCCGCCTTTGCGGTCACTTTGACAGGCGATGGCGCCACCCTCAGCCTCGATTCGGGGGCACCGGCTGATGGCAAATGGGTGTCCCCCTTCTTCCCTTGACCGGGATCATCTTCCCCGCTTCCTCGGAGACGGGCAGGCAAAACTTTTCATGCCCCCCCCCCCGCCCAGTCTGCCCTCCTCGGGATCTAGCGGTCGTCGCGCACGCTAAAAGCGCAGACGGGGAAATCCCACCCCGAGCCGGTTGTCGCCGCCAGGTCCCCTCCCAGTTCTAAGGCTGAAGCCTGGGAACTTTTAGAAGCGGCGCGGGGCAGCGTCACCACCGGCTGTGTTTCCGGACGCTAATAATATATCCATTGCTATTGCTATTAGATTCCCCGCTGCCCGCTGCCGCATAGATAGATAGATGAGAGAGAGAGAGAGAGAGAGAGAGAGAGAGAGAGAGAGAGAGAGAGAGAGAGAGATTGGCGGTGAAAGCGGTTTGCGCGCGGCGCGGATCCTAACTGCCTCTGCATGTTGGAAGGAAGTCTCAGGGTGTCCTTTAGGGCTGCATGCGGCACTCGCTGTGCGCTATGGAAAGCCAAATGGAGAGGGGGACTTTCTTGTATCGGATGACAGCTAGTCTTTGGTTTCACAAAGGAGATCTTTCTGTAAAACAGAAACTGAAAAATGCGAGGAGCAGAGATGGGGGGGGGGGCGAGGGGCGCTGGCAGAAAGGGGCCGGTTGTGCAATTGCCTCCTTGTATCGTACACAATGTAGCGGTTTATTTATAGTTCGTGGAAGGAGGAGCCTCTGGAAAAAGGCGCCTTTTTTTAGAGAGAGAGAGAGAGAATATATTTTAACAGCTGGGCCGCTATTTTCTCAGAGATACATTTCCTGATAGTTTTGTTGTTGTGTGTGCGGAGTGGGGGGGTGTTCTCCGAAAAAAGAACTTCTGTTCCACCTCCGACGTTTGGCGAAATCCTCCTCCCTCATTTTTCAGCCAGTGCAGAATTTCAGGCGTAACTGTGGGTCCAGAAGTAACTGTTTATTTTTGTTTTAATACTACCGAAAGAAGGGACGGCCTCGGTCTGAGCTCCTCCCAGCCCTCCTCTCTTAGCTCGCTGACCAATAGACACTAACAACAGAGTTTCATTCAGAATTAACTGACTCGAATATATTTTTCTGTTCATTTTCTTCCGCTTCTTCCTCCTCCAGCACCGGGGATCGGATTGTGGCGGGGAGGGGGCTTCGGCATACAGATCACTTCCTCTACCTTTGAGTTGCAGCCCTTTATTGTAATTCCCTATAATCCAGTAGTTCCATCATAGAATTGCAGGGTTGGAAGGGACCACGAGGGTCATCTAGTCCAGCCCCTGGCAATGCAGTAATATTTTGCCCTACGTGGGGCTCAAACCCATGACCTTGAGATTAAGAGTCTCGTGTTCTACCCACAATTGTTCTGGAGAATATTTGGCAAATCCCCTCCACCTAAATTTTGCCACCTGTCTGTAGGGGTCGCGAATCTTAAGAACCATTTTCACTTCATCCTAAAATAGTTATATTTGCTCTACTTAACATGAGAGTGGGGAATTCATGACTTGGTGCCTTCATGGGTGCAAAAGCAAGTTAATAATTCCTTGGTCTGAAATGGTCTGAAAACGTCAAATGCAGTAGGCAGGATTCCTCCCAACGTACCGGTAGCTTGAAACCTTTGACTCTTAGGAAAGCCGGAAGGGGAGGTGGCAGAGAGAGAACTTCTGCAGTACTTCTTCATGCACCACATAGTTAAACTAAAAAGGTAAAAAAGGTAAAGGACCTCTGGATGGTTAAGCCCAGTCAAAGGCGACTATGGGGTGCGGCGCTTATCTCACTTTCGGGCCAAGAGAGCCAGTGTTTGTCCACAGACAGCTTTACAGGTCATATGGCCAGCATGACTAAACTGCTTCTAGCGCAATGGAACACCGTGACAGAAACCAGAGCGCATGGAAATGCCTTTTACCTTCCCACCACAGCGGTACCTATTTATCTACTTGCACTGGCATGCTTTCAGACTGCTAGGTTGGCAGGAGCTGGGACAGAGCAACGGAAGCTCACCCCATCGCTTCTAATTGGCAGGCTATGGAACTCACTATCAGCCACTAATGGTTGCCAACGTAGATGGCTTTAAAAGAGGATTAGCCAAATTTGTGGAGGATAAAGTTCTTCCTCCCCAGTTGGAGATAGCAGTGTTTCTGAACGGTAGTTGCCGGAAGCAACAGCGGCATCTGCTCAGCTACTGTGAGAACAGGATGCTGGACTAGATGGGCCATTGGCCTGATCCTGTGAGCTCTTCTTATGTACAGTCATACCTCATGTTGCATTAGGTTCATGTTGCGTCCTTTCCGCTTGCGAACGCGGCAAACCTGGAAGTCTGGGTTTCGCCGCATGCACGTGTGCAGAAGCATTCTGTGCACTTCGCACATGCGCAGAAGCGTTCTATTGTGGTTGCGGACTTTTCGCACCCCGGAACAGATTGTGTCCGCAACTAGAGGTACCACTGTACGTATGTTCCAGTGCCGCTGCTCTTTCAGTGGATAGAAGGGTGCAATTTGGTACAGGGGTCAAAGCCCTGCTTGGCCAGAGGATGAGCTATATGCACACCATACACTTAAAGCACATACACACACTCCAGCCCACTGTAGTCTACTCTTCACAGAGGTACAGTTTCCCACCACCCTTAGCAAACTACAGTTCCTAAGATTCCTTGGGCTGGAGGTCCCCCTACCAGCTGCCTGGGTTTGTGGCTGTCTGACAGACCCACCCGCAGAGGAGACAGTTGAGCAGGAACTGCAGAGCAGGTGCAGAAGTGTCTGCCTAGCAGCATGTGAAGTGACTTGGGAGGAGGGGAGGCGCAGGGATACACCTGTTCCGAACTAGGGATGGAGCCTTCAGCTGCTATGTACAGCCTGAGCTGCTTTACCACTGAAGCACAGCTCTCATTCCAGCTCCATCCTTTCTGGTCTGCAGAAAGGGACAGTGGGGTCAACATGCAATTGTCCTATATATGTCTCTAGTTTTTATTCAGAGAAGACCCACCAAAATCAGTGGCCATGACTACTAATTTAGACCCATTCATTTCAGTTTGTCTACTCTGAGTAAAAGTTAGTTGAATACAACCCCTGATAATTTTTTGCTCTCATTCTAATTTACAGCGTTCCCCAGAAAACACAATATTTTAGCTTTATGATCCACCTTACTCTTTGAAAACATGAGGAAAACAGGCAGTTTCCAACAATGTTATTGTTTCCTTTGCCTACCTTTCCTAATTTGAATAATATTTGTAAGCTGCAGCATAAGCATAAACTGAAAACAAGATACTTAGGGTGCTCATGCAAGGTGCAAAGATATAGCTGTGGGAAAACACAGGTAGATGTTGGTAGAGAAACTTCTCTAATCACACCTGTTTGCCTTCTGTGATTGGACACCAGCATTGCTAATTGTGCCTGAGCCAAGCCAATGGGTATATGGAGATCTTATACCATCCTTGAGCTTCCAGTCTAAAAAAGCAGCAACAACAACAACAACAATTTATTATTTATACCCCGCCCATCTGGCTGGGTTTCCCCAGTCACACTGGGTGGCTCCCAACAGAATATTAAAATACTAAACACATATATCTTCCCTTAGGGAGATATAAGGGACAATGCAAAGGTAGTGTGCTGGCTGGCTGCTCAGCAAAAAGTGAGCCCGCTCTAGCCTTCCAATGCAGTGATCACAAAGGCATTGTTGGTTTGTTTGGATGATTTAAGTGCTTAATCAAAAAGCTGTCCAAAGTGAAACACAGCTAAAATCCAGAAAGCAATGAAAAACAAATGTACATAAAACAAACACCATGCAAACACAGGTGAAAATCAATGCAACTTTAGAATGAATATAGGTAACTAAATTACCTGTCTGGGTAAGCATTTTCAGCAGGTCTCTAAAGCAAAACAGCAAGGGCACCTTCTTAATGTCAATTGGCAGGGAGTTCCACAGTAAGGGACTGACTCCAAATGCAGAACGAACAATCTATGGCCTTTGCAAAAGGTGCAAGTCTGCAGATTGAAGCAGTCAAATAGGCATCTCACCTTAGAGGCGACTGAAGAATGCTAAGAAATTAGTGGATTAGGCAATCCTACTGCATTCAGTGCTGCAGGTACAGTATGGGTGTGCATGGAACTGCTGCTTTAATTTTATTAAAGTGTGTGTTAATTGCAGCATTAAATGCATACGTTTATGTATTGCAGACTATTTATTTTTATTTTTATTTTTTTAATATAAATTTTTATTAGTTTTACAAAATTTTTAAAACAATACAAACATATAAAAAGACATACAAACACGTATAATTTCATGACCTTTTTTTCATAAACCTTGTTTCTCGGACTCCCCCATACCTCCCCTTTCTGCATCCCAATGTCCCAAATTTTTCCAGCAACTTCTAAGTTAGTTCTGTCAAACATATGTCTTCTTAATCTTTCCTTCAGTCTAATCTTATATCGCTGTAACCCTTTCTTTCTCAAAACCTCGACATTCTAACATTCATCAAGTTTATAATAGTCCTTAAGATAAATTTTAAATTTCTTCCATTCTTCTTCCGCCGTCTCCTTCCCCTGGTCGCGGATTCTGCCAGTCATCTCAGCCAGTGTCATATAGTCCATCACTTTCATCTGCCATTCTTCCAGAGTGGGTAGATCTTGTGTCTTCCAATACTTTGCGATAAGTATTCTTGCTGCTGTCATAGCATACATAAAAAAGGTCCTATCTTTCTTTGACACCAATTGACCGACAATGCCCAAGAGAAGGGCCTCTGGTTTCTTAGGGAAAGTACATTTAAGTACCTTTTTCATTTCGTTATAAATCATTTCCCAGAAAGCCTTAATCTTCGGGCACGTCCACCAAAGATGATAGAAAGTACCTTCAGTTTCTTTACACTTCCAACACTTATTATCAGGCAAATGATAAATTTTTGCTAGCTTGACTGGGGTCATGTACCACCTATAGATCATTTTCATAATATTTTCCTTTAAGGCATTGCATGCCGTATATTTTATACCGGTGTTCCACAACCATTCCCAGTCAGCAAACATAATGTTATGACCAATGTCCTGTGCCCACTTAATCATAGCCGATTTAACTGTTTGATCTTGTGTATTCCATTTCAGCAGCAAATTATACATTCTTGACAAATTTTTGGTATTGGGTTCTAACAATTCAGTTTCTAATTTTGATTTCTCCACCTGGAAGCCAATTTTCCTATCTTGTTTGTAAACCTCCATTATTTGATAATAATGGAGCCAATCTCGTACTTTAGGTTTCAATTTCTCATGACTTTGTAATTTCAATTTATCTCCATCTTGTTCCAAGATTTCCCAATACTTTGGCCATTCGGCCTCCATATTGAGTTTCTTCAATGCCTTAGCCTCCAAGGGTGACAACCATCTAGGGGTTTTGTTTTCCAACAAGTCTTTATATCTTATCCAAACATTAAACAATGCTTTTCTGACAATGTGATTTTTAAAGGCCCTATGCACTTTGATTTTGTCATACCATAAATATGCATGCCAACCAAATGCATTATTGAAACCTTCTAAATCCAAGATATCTGTGTTCTCGAGGAGCATCCATTCTTTCAGCCAGCAAAACGCTGCTGCTTCATAGTACAGTTTTAAGTCCCGCAGGGCAAATCCCCCTCTTTCTTTTGCATCTGTAAGTACTTTAAATTTTATTCTGGGTTTTTTGCCCTGCCAGACAAATTTCGCAATGTCTTTCTGCCACCTCTTGAAACAGTCCATCTTGTCGAGAATCTGCAAAGTTTGAAACAAAAATAACATTCTAGGCAATACATTCATCTTAATAACTGCAATTCGGCCTAACATTGACAATTTCAAATTTGACCATATTTCTAGACCTTTTTTAATTTCTGACCAACATTTTTCATAGTTGTCTTTATACAAGTTCAAATTTTTAGATGTCAAGTGAACCCCTAGGTATTTCACCTTCTTAACCACTGTCAAACCTGTCTCTTCTTGAAATTTCTCCTTCTCCATGACTGTTAAATTTTTTTCTAAGACTTTAGTCTTTTGTTTGTTCAGTTTGAATCCGGCTACCTGGCCAAATTGTTGAATTATCTCCAACACCCTTTTCGTACTAGTGTCTGGCTCTTGTAAGGTCAATACTAAGTCATCTGCAAAGGCCCTTAACTTGTAATGTTTAGCTCCGACCTGTACACCTTTAACCTGCTGGTCATTTCTAATCACAGACTATTTATTTTTAGGGTTTTGCTGTTTTGCATTGATTTAATTCCCCCCTCATTACCTGTGCATTACCTGTTCTAAAGATCATTGAGATGATATATGTAGAGCACTTTGAAATCCCCTGTTTAAATTCTAAGCGTTCTTCTTAATGCCGAGTAAAAGCAGGCATTAATTAGTTTCAGGAGCCCTCCTGAGGCCTCCTCCTTTACGTCTTTATTAATGGCTCCAGGTAGGACCTAAAGGGGGGGCGGGGCGGGTGGAGAAACATGTTAACATTTTGTGCATCAGATTACTGTAACACTATGACTCGTCCTCCGAGTGAAACACGTTCATTATCCACCCATTAGCATTGTGGACAAGTCTTGGCTTGTGCCTCTGCAGAGTTAAACCGCCAAAAGAGCTGCTCTCCGGGGTATAATTACAGCCTGGCACGTGATGACCTTTTTGCATCGTAGACGTGTGTTGTTGGCACCCTTTGGTGCCTTCCCACTGGTGGCTGCTTGGTGAGCCTGTCTCTGCAAGGGATAAACAAAATATCTCTTTCCAGAAAGGGAGGTGCACAAAAGAGGCTGGGCATGGAAGACCCACCCGATTCAGCAGGGAAACAAGAGGAGGGCCGAATAAATTGCTTGCCATCAGCCAGCTTCAAAGCATTCATGCCAAACCATCCAGCTCTTTCTCCAGCTCTTTGTGCAGAGGGGAAGACAGCCAACAGCCTTTTCAATTTGTGGATTTAGAGAGGCTGCTCAGTATGTCTCTTTTATTAGGGTCAGGGTGGGAGGGACGTGTGTTGCTCAGACTGTTGTTGAACTGCAGCTCCCACCTTAGATAGCTCAATCGGCAGAGCGTGAGATGCTTGATCTCAAGGTCTTGGGTTCGAGCACCACGTTGGGAGAAAGATTCCTGCATTGCAGAGGGTTGGACCAGATGGGTGGTCCAAGTTTCCAAGATGGCGGCGCGTGCAGACGTTGAAAGCTCCCTGGAGGGGAGTCAGGGTTTGTTTGTTCGAACGAATTATTTATAGCCGATCGCACTCTTCCCACCTTGCATCAAATCTATGCTTCCAGGTGCCATAAGAAAGCTGCAGAGATAGCGCAGGATAGTGCGCACCTCGGAAATGATCTCTTTCATCTTCTGCCTTCTGGAAGAAGGTAAAAGGTAAAGGGGTAAAGGGACCCCTGACCATTAGGTCCAATTGTGACCGACTCTGGGGTTGCGGCGCTCATCTCGCTTTATTGGCCGAGGGAATCGGTGTACAGCTTCTGGGCCATGTGGCCAGCATGACTAAGCCGCTTCCGGCGAACCAGAGCAGTGCACGGAAACGCCGTTTACCTTCCCACTGGAGCGGTACCTATTTATCTACTTGCACTTTGATGTGCTTTCGAACTGCTAGGTGGGGCAGGATAAAGATTAGGACTAGCCGCCTGAGAAACAGTTTCTACCCAAATGCGATTTTGGTTTTAAACGCAGTGTAAGGAGTCTCTATGAGAGTATATTGTATTTAAAAATGGGGTATCAGAGTTTTTAGGGGGCTAACCAGGTTGGGATAGCTGGGATAGCAGGCTTGTTGGGTTTTGAATGTTTTATGTAGATTTTTCAATTTCGTTGTTCTGTATGGGACAATGACAATAAAGATTATCGTCTCGTATTGAATCATTTTGTATCGTGGTTACTTCCAACTCTACAGATCTATGATCCCTGGCTATTGGCCTTGCTGTCTGCGGCTGAAATCCAGCAACACCCTTTTATTAACACACCTCTTTGTAACACAGTCCTGTTGTGTGGTATTAACTGGAAAAGGCTACCAACTTTTGTTTAACCTGAGGACTCACCAACGGGCAGTGGTCTTCAACAGGTGTTTCTAGAGCTAGCCACAGGGTTTTGCTCGATGGTTCTGGAGAGCCAGAAAAGGAGCTTAGTGGCTGGTGACAGCTCTGTGACACATTTCACAGTAGCCAGCTAGCTATGACGGCTGAACTCTGCCACTGGGGCTGGAGCCAGTATTGCTTCTGAATAACCAGTGGCTGGAAACCACAGGAGGGGAGAGTGTACTTGGGTTTGGGTCCTGTTTGCCGGTATCCCACAAGCATCTGGTTGGCTGCTCTAAGAACAGGATGCTGGACTAGATGGTCCATTATTGGCTTGATCCAGGAGGCTCTTCTTATGTTCTTACACACTGGTGCTGGGGGGACGCTGTATCTAAAGAGAGAGAAACAGTTTGGCATTGCAAGGTAGACAGCTGCCACGGGGTCAAACTGAGTCTTGGGACACCTTAAAAACTAGCAGCCTTATTATAGCATTAGTGGACAAGTCTCTGCTTCATCAGTTGCATGGAGCATAACCTTTAAGTGGATTTGCAGATACAACAGGGAGGGTGTGTTGTAAGCAGTATGAGTTGCTGGTGGCCAGAACAGAGGTTTGTCTCAAGGCAAATCTAAAAAAATGTACTGTAGTATAAACACTGACGACTGGGAGACACTGGCCTGCGAGCGCTCCAGCTGAAGAACAGCCTTTACCAAAGGTGTCATGGGCTTTGAAGACACTCGAACTCAGGACGCAAGGGAGAAACGTGCTAGGAGGAAGGCACGCTTGGCAAATCCACACCGTGATCAACTCCCACCCGGAAACCAATGTCCCCACTGTGGAAGGACGTGTGGATCCAGAATTGGCCTCCACAGTCACTTACGGACTCCTTGTTAAAACCGTGTTTAGGGAAGACAATCTTACTTGGCTACGAGTGATCGCCAAAGAGAGAGAAGGGTTAGGAGAATGATATGGTTTGTATGCAGAATGCCCCAGGTCCAATCCCTGGCATTTCCAGGTGGAAAAGGCCCCTATCTGTAGCCATGGAGCTCCCCAGCCATTTAGTGGAACCATTTAGAGCCACCCAGAGTGGCGGGGAAAATCCAGCCAGATGAGTGGGGTATAAATAATAAAACTGTTTTGGACTACAGTTCCCATCAGCCCCAACCAGACAATGGTTTGGCTGGGGCTGTTGGCAGTTGTGGTCCAAAACATCTGGAGGACATCAGAGACACCAGTACTGAATTTGATGGGTAGGGACAACTGGCTGGGATACAAGCTCCAAGAGAACTATAGGCGTGAGGTTCTCTGGTGCTCCTGATCTTAAGAGTTTACACTCCTGCACTAGGAGCCGAAGCACAAGCAAGAACCAGCTTCCTTACAGACACCCTTAATCCCTTTACCCACCCATCTTTTCGCAATTCCCTTCCCCAAACTCTAAAGCAGCACGCAGCATTGTAGTCTCTCTCCATGCAACACCTTCCCCTTTTTCCTTAGGAGAGTTCTGCCGAATCCAGTTTCATCCCCAGCCTTTCTTCTTCTTCTTGCTTCTAAAACTCTCAATGTGAGGGATTTAATTCCCAGGGAATTAGCTGCATCCTTTCCTCTTTGCCACCGTGTGCTGCATTCCCTTTTAAGCCATCTGCTCTTCTCTTTTATCTGCCGCCGGAGGAGAAGCCAAGCCCCGTGTTTACACAGCAGCATGTCAGGCCTTGCCAAAAAGGCTTTCCTTGGGTTCTGGAGGTGCAGCTTGCATTCCCAGCTGAACCCCCCGGCACTTTGGATCCTCATTTGGCCCCTCCTTGGCTAGCCACAGATTCCTCCCATGATTTGACAAATTCATGGAGGATAAAGTTATCAGTGACTATCAGCCATGGTACCTGTATTCCACCTCTGCTGTTGGGGGCAGCAGTGCCTCTGAATACCAGTTTCTGGACATCGCAAGTGGGAAGAGTTGCACTCACATCCTTTTCACAGGCTTCTGGACAGCCACACTTAACAACAGGAGGCCACAGTCTGCTCCCCCTTCTCCCTTGGACCACTCATCACCATCCCAACACCAATCCCCTGACTCTGAGCCTTCTTCCCCTGGGGTTCCCTGGCTGGTGCCTCCCACCACTCCTTTGCCTCCAGCCAGTCCATGACAAGGTGCTCAAGAACTGGTCCTTACGGTTCCTCTCTAATATATGCCTGCTTCTAAATAGTTTACCCACATATTCAGAAGGTGTGCCTGGCTCAGGCATTCCACAACAAGCCATTGTTTCTTTTTAAAGATGAGACGGCGTCACCAATTATTTTTAATGGTTTTCAGAGGAGCTTCCAATATGTAGGAAGCTAGAAGGCGCACAACAGGGAGGCAACAGCTTTGCAGCAGCTCCCCGTCACAAAGCGTTCCAGCCAATAGGCTCTTGAAAGAAACCAACTTCTCATTTCCTCCGTGACTTGCATCTCGGCAGGAAACCTCAGTGTTTTTTCAGCAAGTCTTAGGGGGCGTTTAACTTGCTCATCAGAATAAACTGGTCACAAAAATTCCACCCACACCCCAAAATCTGATAAAGGTATTTCCTTTTATTGATTGGTTTCACCAGTCTACCGCTGATAGTCACCCAAGTGGTGCCTCCTGCGATCTTTTGCTTTTTGCACTTTCCCCGTCAAAAATATTTACACATTCTTTGAGCGCTCAGCCTGAACATGCAATGGAAAGAAGTTTACAGGGGGCTTTGGGACATGCATGTGCCCCTTCCACCACGCCTGGCCTTCACGTGTTTAGCACAAATGTCTGTAGGGAATTCCGTGCTTGGGTGCCTCTTTGCAATCTGGACCCTGAAAACCCTGGAGATCTGTGCAAGAAAAATTTTCAGATGCAGAGATTTGGGCAAGGGAACAGTAATTTATTAACCTTAGACTCAGGACAAAGTTACTTGAGAGACTGCCTAACAGGGGTCAGCAAACTTTTTCAGTAGGGGGCCGGTCCACTGTCCCTCAGACCTTGTGGGGGGCCAGACTATATATTTTTTGGGACAAATGAACACATTCCTATGCCCCACAAATAACCCAGAGATGCATTTTAAATAAAAGCACACATTCTACTCATGTGAAAACACCAGGCAGGCTCCACAAATAACCTAGAGAGACATTTTAAATAAAAGGACACATAGGACACATTATACTCAGGTAAAAACACGCTGATTCTTGGAACATCTGCGGGCCGGATTGAGAAGGCGATTGGGCTGGATCCGGTCCCCGGGTCTTAGTTTGCCTACCCATGGCCTAACACCTCATACACCTAGCAAGTCACTGCAGCTGTTGGGGGGAATTTCTCCTTCATGTCCCTAAAATATCAGAAGTCCCCTCCACTGTAACTCAGAGCAGAACTTTCAGTGTGGCTGCCCCAATTTTGCCAAACAGCATCTCTGTTTAGGTACCCCTGCTGTTTGTAGTTTCCAGAAACATTTGAAGACATTCTTTTTTCACCAACCTGTTCCAGATGGATGAAAAAGGCCTCTGCCTTAGTTGTCCATTTTGTACAGTGGTGCCCCGCAAGACGAATGCCTCGCAAGACGAAAAACTCGCTAGACGAAAGGGTTTTTCGGTTTTGCGTTGCTTCGCTAGACAAATTTCCCTATGGGCTTGCTTCGCAAGACAAAAACGTCTTGCGCTTTTTTCTTAAAGCCGCTTGAAGAGGCGCAGTTGCGACGGACCGTGCTTCGCAAGACGAAAAACATCGCAAGATGAAAAGACTCGCGGAACGAATTATTTTCGTCTTGCGAGGCACCACTGTATTGCGTTTAAATTTGTACTTAGCTGTGTTTTTGTACTATTTTTGAATTTTTAGCTGTACTTAGTGGTGTGTTTGCAAATGGCCTTGAGTCACATGTGAAAGGCGATTCATAAATAGATGCATGAAATGATTTACCTCAGGGCATGCCCTTTAAGATGGCGGTTGTCAATGTTCCAGTATCCTTGACTACAGCTCCCATCTTCTCTGACTGCTGGCTATGTTGGTTAAGGCTCATGGGAGTTGTAGTCCAACAGCATCAGGAGGGCACCACGTTAGCTGGGCTGTCAGTGGAAACAGATTCTTTGACTCCAATTCAAGCCCTGTCTTCAGTACTGGGCACTTCTCTCTCTGGGTCTGGAATGCGGACCCTGTTGTCTCACTGATGTTGTTGGTCCCCAACTCCCATCAGCCCCAGTCAGCATGGCCAAAGGGCAAGGATGATGGAGCGGTCATCCAACAACATCTAGAGGGCCACACATTGGCCAGCCCTCCTTCGGATCTGAACTGGCTGCCCAGTTCAGACAACAGATGGTTCTTCTGAACAAACCAGTTTTACAGGGGTAGGCTGCAAGGCTGACTTTCAACCCTACAGGGTTAGTGAAAGGAACAAACAGATGTCATTTATTAAGAACACTGTGCTTTGCAGAAATGAATCACCATTTTAGGAGAGTAAATCAGGGCTCTGGAGGCCTGGTCTCTTCGTCACTCACTGAAATCCACCCTGAAACCAAGAAATTGAATTGAGCTCCTCCCAGGAAGCCATCAGCCTTCTTCCAAAGACAGTGACTCACAGGAGGTTGAGCTCTTCATTTTGGCTATATTAAGCAGCTCGGACCCATTTTAATGACAAGGACGCACTGCTTCTGGCCTAATCTGCATCAGGGAAGAATGAGATCCCTTCCCCCACCCTCTAGCCTATTGGGTTTTGCAAGGCAAATTTTTGTTCTTCTGGCTCAAGCGGCATAATTAGTGGGCTGGCTTTGCCCATGTTGTGCAGAAATTAGACTTTAGGTCTTGATTACTCTGCATGGAGAAAGGCAATGCTTTCTAAGGCAAATATAACGGCATCGTAGACGTTTGGGGAAGGGCTGTAGGGTCTGCTTTGCATTCAGGTTCCAGGTTCAATCCTTGGCATCTCAAGGAAGGGTTAGGAATATCCGCCATCTAAAACCCTGGAAAGCTACTGCCAGTCATTATAGATAACACTGAGCTAGAGGAAGCAAGGCGTCTGACTCGATAGAATGCCGCTTCCTATGATTGACTGATCACTTTTTTCTGGTGTTGTTAGAGTCAGAGAATTGTAGAGTTGGAGGCAACCCCAAGGATCATCTAACCAGCCTTTCTCAACCTGTGGGTCCCCAGATGTTGTTGAACTACAACTCCCAGTGCCTCTAGCTAGCAAGGCCAGAGCTCAGGGATGATGGGAGTTGTAGTCCAACAACATCTGGGGACCTACAGGTTGAGAACCGCTCTAGTCCAACTCTCTGTAATACAGGAAACTCAACACAGAGACCCCCATCCAATCTGAGACCAGACCAGACCCTGCTTAGCTTTGCTAAATGTTCTAGCAGTTTTATTGCTGCACCACTAGGAAGGTTTGGTATTATTATTATTACTACTACTACCATATAACACCGGTTGGCTCCCAGTATGTTTCCTATCACAATTCAAAGTGTTGGTGCTGACCTTTAAAGCCCTAAACGGCCTCGGCCCAGTATACCTGAAGGAGCGTCTCCACCCCCATCGTTCTGCCTGGACCCTGAGGTCCAGCGCTAAGGGCCTTTTGGCGGTTCCCTCACTGCAGGAAGAGAAGTTACAGCGAACCAGGCAAAGGGCCTTCTCGGTAGTGGCACCCGCCCTGTGGAATGCCCTCCCACCTGATGTCAAGGAAATAAACAACTATCTGACTTTTAGAAGATATCTGAAAGCAGCCCTGTTTAGGGAAGTTTTAATGTTTGATCTTTTATCGTGTTTTTAATGTTCTGTTGGGAACCTCCCAGAGTGGCTGGGGAAACCCAGCCAGATGGGCGGGGTATAAATAATGTTGTTGTTGTTAAATGTAAAACTTATCTTTAAGTAGATTCAAACACAGCTGGTGACCATACCTTGCATGTGGATGCAAGGGTGTTGCTGGTCTGCGTCCTTACACACACACACACACACACACACACACACACACACACACACACTACCTCTGATCTTCTTGGAAGGAAAGACTGAAGCATGTCGGATGAAGCAGTAGACTAGAGCCCTTCATTTCTTCTAATGGGTCAGCTTGTAAGCAGTTGCCCCACAGCACTGACTCTCCCGTCATTCCTATGCTGTGCTTTGCAACTGTAGTCTGCACGTGCTCAGAGGGGTAGCCCAGGAACGCATCAGGGCAACAAGAGGGGAAATGCCAAAAAGCTTACCCCGGAAAACAGATTTTCCTGGTGAAGTCGCTATCTTGTTTAACCCAGTGTGAAAGTTTTCAAATCATCTCTGGAAAACGCCAGAGCGATTGCTGGTGTTAGTCCGTAACGTTATGCGAGTGCGGAACTCCCATGGGAAAAGAATGCTCATTCAGATGACAAGTCCAATCTAAAGTAAAAGAAAAGAATGGAAATTGTCATATGCAAATTGGCCTGGTTTGCATAAAGTCGTCGCCCCCCCCCCCGGAAATGCTCCCAATTTAACAGTTCCCCCAGAAAACCCACAGCACAACAATACAACCGTTTGGCTGGCAAGGGCTATTTGAGCTTTTTCATCTGAGAACCAGCCTTGTAAAATAATAATAATAATAATACCCTGGGGGGGAAATCCTAGGTTGCCAGGAGATGACAGAAGAAGGACAGAGAGCTCTGTGTCTAAGTCAGCTGCCCACTGCATTCCCATGGCAGGAGGAAGTATTTTCTGCCAGCCTGCTTACTTGCTTCTGTGCGGTGCCTTCTTCCCTACGGCTGCCAAGCTCGTGCTTAAATACAAGGCTGGTATAAATTAAGCAGCATGACCATAGAGGATTTAATGCATATCACCAGTGATGTGGGTAGATCACCTGCCTTACATGCAGAGAAGGTCTTCTGAATCAAATAATTCCAGCTGAAAGGACCAGGGAGCTGGTGAAGGGCGTTGGTGCTTGTACCGTGTATCCACATGGTTTGTGCACGGTTACGGTGCGTCGTGCTGCCCACCACTGTTTCTCCAGTTTGCAAATCTGCCCCCATGCCCCAAAGGATTGGCAACCACTGGGATGCCATTTCAAAATGAAACAAACAGCAGTATAAGTCACCTCAAACAAGAATCAGATGCTTAAAAACAGCCAGATAACTCTGTCCTTAACTCTCAGACCCAGTGGTTATGTTTGCCCGGACCCATTAAAATGATCCCTGCCAATTAATCAACCAGCATTTAGTTGATTAATCTACTACCTAAAGCACTTAAAGTTTGCATTGCCAGTAATTACTGGAACAAAGGAATGGCAAGGGGGCAGTTCCGCTAAACTTTTTCCCCCCAGGTAGGCACCTGTACCTAACAGTGATTCTGCTAACCGATCCGAAGGAGATTTAATAAAGAGATTTGAGACTGGTGGCTGGTGTCTCTCCAGATCAGGTCAGCGGTAACTGAGAGTCATTACTATCTGATCAGTGTCTGGTGGTTTAAGAGGAGTTGGCCTCCTCCCAACTCTTTAACTGACAACTTAACTATCTTCCTGGCAACTTCAGCGGAGAACCTGAGGAGCACAGCCCTTAAAAGAAATAAAGCACAACACGCCATTCTCTCCAGGTTGAACTAGTGACAGGTTAATGGGAGTCGCATCGCTTACATTGCACATGTGACCTGACAGGTTTCTCTTGGGCCCCTGGGAAGACACATATTTTTCATTCCTGGCGGAATGCAGCAGAGGGTGGCAGGTGACAGCCTGTGTTATGTTCTGCGTGACACAAGCTGGCAAAACCCCCTGTGAAGCTTGGGAGGAGACAGCTTGGCCCGTCGCTGTGTTTATTCAGCACAAAGGGCTTGGCGTGGGAGTTGTGTGCGGACTGTGGCTTCACAGCTTTGGAAATAATTTCCGCAAAAGTCATTAGCCTGCGCAGAAAATTGCTAGCCCACCATGTGCTGGCAGAGGAAGAATGGCGGTGCCAACAGCTGGGTGCATTTCTGGGCAGTGGGCTGGGGAATAAGACTTATCAGCGTCTGCTAGCTATAAAGGCTGTGCGCTGCCTCCACAGTCAAAGAAGACGGTGATGCTTCTGAATATCAGTTGCTGGAAACTGCAGACGCTCGGGTCCTGGTTGTGGGTTTTCCAGAAGCATTTGGTTGGCCCCTGTAAGACAGGATGCTGGACTATAGGGACCAGCAGGCTCTTCTTATGTTCTTATGTTAACCTCAGTTTGTCATTAACATCTGAATCGGAGACTGTAGTTAAAGGTTTTATTGGAACGAATCAGGATCATAAACCATGTTAGCCTCAGTTTGTCATTAACATCTGAATCGGAAATTGTAGTCAAAGGTTTTTTTGGAACAAATCAGGATCATAAACCATGATTTGACCTTGGTGTATTTCTGTAAACTATGGTTTTAACTATCCACGGTTTATCCTTTTCAGACATAGTGAGAAACCGTGGCTAGTTTAAACATGGGCGCGCATGCTTCTGATCTCCTTGTAACCAGGGGCGTACGAAGTGGTGGGCAGAGGGGGCAGGCCGCCCCGGGTGACACTCTGGGGGGTGACAAGATGGCCCCTTCCACCCCCCAGCTATAGAGTGGCCGAGTGCGTGTGCAGTCAGTATGGGCTCCTCTCACACAACAACCGTATGGGCTGCCATGTGTGCGCAGTCTGTATGGACATTGCGTGTGCGTCACCAAGCAGTTTGCCCCACCCCTCGGCATCGCGCCCCGGGTGCTAGAGAGTGTTCCTCTGCCACTGCTTGCAACTGCACCAAAGGAAAGGGAAAGTGGAAGTGTGAGAGACCAAGGCTTTCCCAGCCTCTGTTGCATGGAACTAAATTACGTCGTGAACCAGGCCATTAAGTCACAGTTTCCCATTTCAGATGTAAGGATAAGCTGTAGATTTTACCCACGTTTTATTACACAGGGATTATGATACCTGAGCTGACCCACTGCATTTACAAAAGTCAGCTACAAGACCTGATCGTGTATGCATTTCTGGGTTGGAGCTCCATGTTGCTAATGTTATTTCCTGTGTTTGCTTTTCTACTTCATTTGCTGCTTTGAGCATTTCCTTTCAGAGGAGAAAATGGAGATAGATATTTGTGTATAAGTGAATAAAATATATCCTCTGTGGAAGGGGAGTGGGGGAGTAAGGAGCAGCCATTTGGAGATGGTGTCGATTAAAAATATTGGAACAGCTGCCAGTGCTACACACGCTACACACACACACACAATTGTCCAGAGTCGCTGTGCTATCTTCCACTGTACATTTGGAAGGGTAGTAAATCTCTTCATTGCATTCTTCAAAGCCACCAGATCCTCTTTTAAATAAATCCCTCTTTAAATCTGCCTTTGTTATGGTATATACAGATCTTTCCCATCAGGCACTGGACTTGCTGTCAGCCACCTGGAGCTAACAAAATCACTACAAAGGCACATGAATTGTAAATGTCCCCAGGCAACATCCCGTGACTGGTACCTCTTTCGAGGGAAGCCTGTTTTCTCATAGAGTACCAAATCCCAGTTTAAGCAGGGAGATGAGCAGGGATAAACATATGATTCAAAAAGCCTGCTTAGGGAGAATTCTTACAGTCAGGCATCTGCAAGGTTATCGCCACCCTGAAATTATTCTGCGCTGGCAATATTCTTAAGTTGCTTTCTTAATCCTTGAGGATTTAGGCAGTGCCCAAATTCTAAGATGAAAAGGGCCAGCGTCACTCAGGCCAGCATTGTCCTCTTTTCAATGGGCGAGGAAAAAGGTGCTCTGTGCATGTTCAGACACACTTCTTTTCATGTGCCAGGGCTGGACGCTGGCATTCTCAGCAGGTTGAATGCTAGCAATGCATAAAAGCATTCTTAACTATTTATTACCCAGCAATCTCCCAGTGGGGACGCGGGTGGCGCTATGGGTAAAACCTCAGCGCCTAGGGCTTGCCGATCGCATGGTCGGCGGTTCAAATCCCCGCGGCAGGGTGAGCTCCTGTCTTTCGGTCCCAGCTCCTGCCCACCTAACAGTTCGAAAGCACCCCTAAGTGCAAGTAGATAAATAGGTACCACTCCGGTGGGAAGGTAAATGGTGTTTCCGTGTGCTGCGCTGGTGCCGGTTCACCAGAGCAGCTTCGTCACGCTGGCCACATGACCCGGAAGTGTCTCCGGACAGCGCTGGCCCCCGGCCTCTTAAGTGAGATGGGCACACAACCCTAGAGTCGGACACGACTGGCCCGTATGGGCAGGGGTACCTTTAGTCTCCCAGTGAGCGCCCTTTTGTGATCACACTTAGATGCATGCTGGGCTAGTTTAAAAAGCTCCCTTCTTTGCCTTAAAAGCCTTACAGGCACAGAGGAGAGTTGCAGGCTTCCACCCTGAAAACAGACACTAGATGGCAAAGGGCATCACCAGTTAAGTACTGCAGATTAATCAGTGGGCCAAAGTAATCCTTTCAGTAACTCCATCACTTTCTGTGCGTTTAATGGAGAAGGTTTCCTTGTCCACCATTCAGCAAATCCAAGAGAAGACCTGATGGATTTATGGTTAACTGTAGCTAAGCCCACATCTAGCTGCAGAATTATTCCTGGTACAAGGCCACACCAGAGTGCTAGCAAAAGCCTTCCTACCACGGCATCTCGATTTTTTTGCCTGGGAGGTTCCCAGGTCAAGGACAGGCAGTGCAGCATTTGCACTGCTCAGAATGAACTACCGTTAAACAAAGTTTGCAGAATTAGTTCAAAAATCCCTGAAAGTAGTTCTCACCATTGCCGGGTGAACCGGAGGTGAATTAAGGCCATGTTCACATCATACATTTAAAGCATTGTGATGTCACCTTGAACAGACATGGCTCCTCCCCCCCCCCGAATTCTGGGAGCTGTAGTTTGCTAAGGGTCTGAGGGTTGGTGCGAGACCCCTGTTCCCCTCCCAGACCTACAATTCCCAGAGTGGTTTAACAATCAATCGCTTTTCACAGGGAGCTTTGAGATTTGTTATTTCTAATGCCTGGCTATGGGAGAGGATTTGCTGCATGGTTTGGAATCATTTCCTTTTACCATGCAGACTTAAAGGTCTGGCTAAGCTATCTGCATAGGAGCCAACTCCTAGGGGCAGAGGGGTCTTCAGCCCCCCTCAAAAATATCTGAGAGGACTGGGGGGCCCTCAAAGTTGATAGGCACATTGCCATTCAAATGGTGGGTGGGTGGGTGTACCATGACATGTGATCAGTTATGCGAAGAAGGGCTTACCTGCCCCCCCCCCTAATATTTTATTCAAGCTGACAACCCTGGCTATCTGAGCTACTTTCTCATTGAGAACATTTGTTTATTAGCGTGCTTGTTGTTGCTTTGTTATTTTTGTATCCTTTCTTTCCACCAAATGGTGCACAAGGCAGCCAATAACACAAATATAATAAAACAGCAGTACTGGTTCCAATCATGCAGGAATCTGTCCTGCAAAAGGGGCACAAGTATTATTATGAGTAGCATTTATTAATTTATATACAGTGGTACCTCGGAAGTCGAACAGAATCCATTCCGGAAGTCCGTTTGACTTCCAAAACGTTCAGAAACCAAGGCACGGCTTCCGATTGGCTGCAGGAAGCTCCTACAGCCAATTGGAAGCCACGTTGGACATTCGGGTTCCAAAGAATGTTTGCAAACCGGAACACTCACTTCTGGGTTTGCAGCGTTCGGGAGCCAAATCATTTGACTCGCAAGGTATTCAGGATCCAAGGTACGTCTGTACTGCCTAATGCTGAAATGGCTTCAAAATGGTTTACAAAAACATAGAAAACGGTTGCACAGCATATGGAGTAAACAAAAATGCACAATAAAACAATCCCATCAAAACGTTAAGATATAAATGTCGACAAATCACTTCCATTGCTGATTCCTAGTCATGTCATGTATAGTTTGACTTGCTTCATACAGAAGGTTCCTGAGTTGAAACTACTGTACTGGCATTTCCAGTTACAGAAAGATCAGAGAAGCTGTTGATGGGATAGAACTTTGACTGGCACCTGAAGGGGTTGCTGCCTTTCAGCGCCACAGACAATTCATTTGACCTGGTATTAGGCAGTACTCTGGGTTCCTTGTGTGAATGAAAAAGCTAAGCTTTGTCAAAACTCCATCTGAAACTGTTGAAACCGGAAAAAATAGAATAAGGCAGAAACTAGGAGGAGTCCATTTTATATATTAAAGGAAACAAGAGTCTTGCAAAATCTCCTTCCCCCATATATGCATATCTGTCAACCGTTCCTTATTTGGTGGGAAAGTCCCTTATCCCAGCGCCATGTCCCGCTGCTGTCCCTTATTGATGATGTCCCTTAAATTTCCCAGGTTTCAAAGGAAGCAGCTCCTCTCCCTCCCTCCCTGCCGGCCAGGAAGGAGGGAGGCTCCAACTGTGTTGCTTGGCTGCATTGCTCACCCAATAAGGAGTCTAAGAATGACTGGGGGGTGGAGCTTGCATGCCTTGTGCCGATCAAATCGGCTACGTTGCCTGGGGACTCGCCTTTGCTCAGCGCTTCCCAGCGAAGAGGTGATGGTGGTTTTCCTTGCTGCATCCCCTTTGCTGGGTTGCTGTGCTGTAGGAACCACCACTTGAGGCTTTGTTTGGCTGCTGGCTGGGCTTTCTGCCTTTGGCTCGGAGGGGCCCAGAAGTTGAACATACCTGTGCTAGGAAAATCCCTTATTTTGGCTGCTGATCCCTTATTTTTGAGGCTGCTAGTCCCTTATTTTCAAATCTGTAAGTTGACAGCTATGCATATATGCCTCCTCAACCACTTCGATCTGCAAAACTGGCCACATAATATTTGCTTCTTATATTTGTAAGAAATATAGCTTGAAGTGTGACAGCACATGCACTTTGGAACTTCCTGCCTATTGACACCAGGCAGGCAACTTTGCTGTATTCTTTTCAGTGCTTGCTAAAAACACCTTTGTTTAGGCAAGCGGTCTGTCCAGACCCGAAGAATACCAGCACATGTTTTAATCTGGTTTTTAGTTTATCATTGATCTTAATTATTATATTTTTACTGTTTTAAATCATTGCTTTTAACTGGTTCTCCATGACAATTTTATTCTTTCTTTCTTTATATTTTTTTGTAAACCACTTTGAGATTTTATTGCAATCAAGCAGTATATAAACGCTGTGAAATAAGGAAGCAAATAAATGGTTCCTATTTCTCCTGTTTGTCTCCCACACGACTGTATAGATGACAGGGGAAGAGCAGGCCGCTGTCAGACTCCAGAGCAATCCCTTTATGCAACTAAAGGCCAGCACACAGCAGGGGTGCCTCTGTTGAAAAGGCGAATAAGATTTAAATAGAGATAATCCCCGAGGAAAAACTCTGTGGAGCCCAGGTCACCATCAAATAAACTTGTTAACTTGCACAGAAGAGTAATGTTTGAAACTTATAAAAACTGACAAGACGCCTGATGAATGGGGACTAGTTGACAGTATTAAAAGAGGAGGAAGTAAAATATTAGGTTTCAGTGTGTGTTAAGGCCAAACTACAGTAGATGTAACATTCGCCATCAGGTGCATACGTGATTTTTGTTAAATAAATAGCTGTTAAGTGGGATAGGGGAGAGATAGGACCAGGGGAATGTTGTTGTGGCACCCTTTTCATTTTGATGCTTAGTGCCAGTGAGCCAGTCGCATTCTCCTAAAACTGCCTCTGCACCTGCTGTTTGCAATAGTACTACTGCTTAACAAAAATACATAAAGAAAAGGAAAGCTCTCATTGCCACAATCCCTGGAAAAAGAGTCATGGGTGTTAAGGTTGCATATGAAGTTGCCTTATACAGAGGCAGACCGGCACCTAGCTCAGGATTGTCTACTGCAGGGACAAAGGACCTCTGGCATTCCAGATGTAGATGGACTCCTGCTTCCATCAGCTCCAGCCAACATGGCTAGTGGTCAGGGATGATGGGAAATGTTGTCTGGCAACATGTGGAAGGCCACAGGTTCCCCAGCCCTGGGCTTCCTTGACAGTAGGTCTCCAGATCTCATGAAGTGTCTTCTCAAGCCCTGCTGCTTTGAACAGAAGAGACCAGTGATTAAAACTGGGATCTTCTGCATCTGCAGCATAGCTTCTAAGTCCCAGCCCTTCCCTGCATAAAGCATCTTCTTTTAATTCCTGTTCTATAAACTGATCTTAGTTGGGCTTTTTTTCTCTCCCCTCTTACTCATCACTTCCTTTCTGTTTCTTCATTTCTCCCATCATCTCCCGCCTCTATCTACTACTTGCAAAAAAAATAAATGCACAAAGAAAGTTAAGTTTTGCTCTAACTTCAGAGGACAACTTCTCGTTTTGTATTTGAAACAGAGAGGGGTTCTCCAAATCCTAATTGTGAATTCTCCACATCATGTCTGGTTGTGAATTCTCCAAATCCTATTGAATGTATGGCTTGCTACAGCTGTGCCCCATTCTTCAATATGAAGAAACTCAAAGCAGCATTTTAGCTGCACAACAATCCGACCCAGCAATGAGGGCCTTCTTGCGGTTCCCTTGCTGTGAGAAGTGAGGTTACAGGGAACCAGGCAAAGGGCCTTCTCAGTAGTGGCGCCTGCCCTATGGAATGCCCTCCCAGCAGATGTCAAGGCAATAAACAACTATTTTACTTTTAAAAGACACCTGAAGGCGGCCCTGTTTAGGGAAGTTTTTAATGTCTGACGCGGTATTGTTTTTGATATTTGGTTGGAAGCCACCCAGAGTGGCTGGGGAGACCCAGTCAGATGGGCAAGGTATAAATAATAAATTATTATATTATTATAAGTTGAATAAGCCCAAGCCCACTTAATTGGCTTTGTTGTTTGAGTGGGGATTTGAACTTACATTCCCATATCTCCCCAATCAAGGCGCCTAAAGATTTATAAAAACATGTCATAACTATACTATATCAAGGCTCTTAATTTGCACATCACAATGAATCAGGGTTCCTGGTTTGTGTTGTGCTGCTTGATCACTCCTGCTTTACTCCTCCCCTCCAGCTTGAGCGAAACAAACCTTGAAATGGAGATGATGATACTGCCAGTCACTTCAACCCAGCCTTTTTAAACCTTGGGTCCCCAGATGTTGTTGGACTACAAGAGAGTTTGGATTTGATATCCCGCCTTTCACTCCCCTTCAGGAGTCTCAAAGCGGCTAACATTCTCCTTTCCCTTCCTCCCCCACAACAAACACTCTGTGAGGTGAGTGGGGCTGAGAGACTTCAAAGAAGTGTGACTGGCCCAAGGTCACCCAGCAGCTGCAGGTGGAGGAGCGGAGACGCGAACCCGGTTCCCCAGATTACGAATCTACCGCTCTTAACCACTACACCACACTGGCTCTCCAACTCCCACCACCCCTGGCTAGCAGCACAGGGATGATGGGACTTGTAGTCCAACAACTTCTGGGGATCCAAGGTTGAGAAAGGCTGCTGTAGACTAGACTGAGTTAGGTGGACCAAGATCTGACTTGGTGGAAGGCAGATTCCTGTGTTCCTATGATACTCCAGCGTCCTTGCAGAATTGAATGTACCAATTGGCTGAGAAAGAAATACTTTCAGGGATTGAAAGCAGATGTTGTCTGTGCCTCTGACCCACAATGCCTGGCATATATGCTCAGTGGGAGGGTGGGTGACTAATTTATGGAAAACTGCAGAAGTCCAGGCAAAAATGAGTCATGCAAGAAAACAGCCTATTTTACTCAATTCCAAAACTGTGTTCTGCGGTTCAAAAACTTATCTGTGCAATGTGGGGTTTGTAACAGTTGATTTGCTTTCTGAAGGGAGAGCAGCATGGAGGTGGAGTTGCTGGTCGGTCTTCTCAGATTCAGGCAAGCCTTTGCATAACTGGTATTTGCTTTTTGTCAGGGTTGTTTTGCAATATGAAGCACCCAGGGCCGATGCTGTTATGAAAAGAAGCTGAATGGCTGGATCATCTAGGAGCAGTTTTAATTATCCTGGAGCACATGGCTTTGAGATCCTTCCAAAAGTTTGGTGCCCAGAGCGATTGTGATCAGATAGTCTTCTCTAATAAGTTTTCTTGCGGTGCAAACAAGAACAGCATTAGCATAGTTGCGCTTTCATCCTGCAATTAATGCTGCTACCATGCCATTAAGGATATGATTGTGTTTTTGGCACGGGGCATCCTGCAGGACTTGCAATTAATTTCTAACTTCAGAAACAATTAAGCTTTGCCACAAAGCCCCCTGCTGGTTTGCCAGGTGATCTGTTATTAAGGTTTGCAAAAAGTACGCTCAAAAGAGCAGTAGTTTTTAACTTTTTGCAGGTAGGCTGGTGAATTCAGCCACAGCAGTGTGCTTCTGCATGCTGCATGAAAAAGGGTAAACAGAGCTTATACCTATTTGCTTTTATTTGATTTAATGTAATTTATATGCTGCTCGGATGTAGCAAAACCCTGTAAACGGTTTACAAGAAAAAAGTTGTGCATACCAATCCTAGTGACTCCCATGTTGCGCCCTTGACTTGCTGTGCTGTGTTATATTAATGCTGTCAACTCCCAGCATTAGGAGTAGCTTTGAATAATTGTTACGATGCAGCAAGGATCACTCAATTAAATTGTTGAGGGCGGGATTCAACTAAGGAGCTGCGTCAGCAGAAGTCTGAAATTGGCTGGGGGTGGGTAGGTGGGAGGACCTCCAGAACAGTGTGCAGGGGAGCAGAGGGGATTTTTCCACCTGGCAAACTGCAGTGTTTTAATCCCACCCCTTGTAACTTAACTGCCATTGTCCAATATTTTATTTTTTCCATTTTTAGGGGAAAGGGGCATTTGCGTACTAGTAACCTTAACTTTTACTACATTGCTTTGAGGGTCATATCAAAGCTAACCAGTGCTGCTGAAATGTTAAAACAGGATTTGTGGCTATCATATAGGAAAGAGTAACCAGCATGCATTATAAAAGCAATAACAGCAACAGCCATTCTTTTCAATCACTTAATGCGTTGGGGAAATCCCCGAGATGAAAGTAATCTATGAGATTGTCTGGTGTTGCATTTCCCTGCCGGTTTTCTAAGCAATATTAAAATGAAACTTAATCTGTATTTAGGGTGGTTGGGTGCCCTACATTTCAGAGGATGGGGCTCTGTTTTAACAGCTGCCGGAAGACAGTCCTCTATTTGAAGACATCCTTTATTTGAAGAGCTGTCCGGTCAAAGTCTGATTTAAAGATAAAGAACCCTAAGAAGGGAGCATAGGGGCCTTGAAGTGACCTCTCAGCAGGTAGCAGGTAACTTCAGGATGACAGACTGACTGAGCAGGCAGACAGGTCACCAAGTCAACCGTCCTTTGAAATACAGTTTTTGCCCAGTGTTAGCAGACGCATGCCCCTAGTTTTGAAGTGCTCTGAATCTGGATTGCTGTCTGCAGTAAGAGAGGAACCAATTCAACATCAGTGCAAGAGCTCTTCTGTCGTTTGATATATGGATAAAAATATAACTCTTATTTCAGGGAAGTGAAGCTGGCTTCATAGATTTGGGCTGTTTTCACCAGACACCTGCTAAGGATTACAGCCTGAAAGTTGAAGGTAAGTTCCATGTAATGTTTACTGGCAGTTCTGAAAGAACTAGCAAAATGCCCATATATATATTTTTTTACTAGCTGGATGTATGTAAAGGGAGGGTTTGCATAATGCAGATAACCTGTGGCTGTCTTTTTCAGATTACAAAAGGCATGGTTATTCAGGAGGCTTTTGTCTGCAAAGCATCTGCTGTTCTTTCTTAATGTAACGTTTAGCTGCAGTCTGTGCCTTTTCGTTGTGTTTTTTTGAACTATTTGATAGTTGCTTTTTTGTTGCATTTCATGACATTGCCATTTTAAATTGTTGCAAGCTACTCTTCACAATGTATACACACTTAAAGAACAGAATAGTGTTATAAGAAAAAACTGCTCTTTTTCCCTTATGGGGTATCCAAGATCCCGTATAGAGTCCTTATGTAGGTTCTCTATTGGTAGGAGAAAATAACAGAGGCCAACCAGAGAATATTGAGAAGCAAAGCAGCTAGTAAGCATGATCTTTATTATACTGTTGCACCAGGGTCCCCTGCTCACCCCACGCAGGGAGGGAGGAGAGAAACCCAGAACATTGGTGTGCAAGCTCTTATATAGACTTTTGAAATTGCCTACCCTTGTAGCTCAAGACCACTCCCCAAAACATCATACATACATCACAGAAAGAGGTGGTCCCCAGCAGAAATTTGAGTGTGTTGCTTCTCTCCTGTCTGCCAGGATATCTGATAATGCCTTATCTGAGTGCCTTTTCTGGGTAGCCTGGCCATTCCTTTGAGATGGTAAATACTTAGTTCCTGAATCTCTTACGCATATTGATAGTTCCAGTTACAGATAGGTAGCCGTGTTGGTCTGCCATAGTCAAAATAAAAAAATTCCTTCCAGTAGCACCTTAAAGACCAACTAAGTTAGTTCTTGGTATGAGCTTTCGTGTGCATGCACTTCCAGGTGCTACTGGAAGGAATTTTTTTATTTTGCATATTGATAGTGTGCTCAGTTTAACAGATTCTTGCCAGACTGTATTTACAGGGAGGTGTAAGCCCCTACAGTCCAAAGACAATTGGAAAGCTTTTCCCATTTCCTTCCTCCTTGCAGAGAAACATTTGAGGTCAATTTGGGAGAGTCAAAATGGCTCCTGTACTATTTCAGATGTGTGGTTTACGGTATATACTTATGTATGTGTTTGCTTGTACATTTATGAATGAATATATATGTGTGTGTGTGTGTGTGTGTGTGTGTGTGTGTGTGTGTGTGTGTGTATATATATATATGGCCTTAGAATTCCTATAACAATAGAAATCTCAATCTTAATGTAAATAAATAACATGCACATGGATAGAGTTTCTGGGCATTTCGCATCAGACATCCCTTTTCCACTCAGCTCCTCAATAAGGCACCACTTGGCATTTTTACCCCGCCTTTTCCTCCAAGCAAACATTTCAAGGAAGTGTGCAGTAGTGGAGGCAGTGCAGTGTAGTGGTTAGCGTTTCGGGCTAGGTTCCCCCACCTCAAAGGAGCCTCTTCTATAAATAAAGCACAATTGGACAGGAATCAGCAAGTTCACTTCAGAATGAAAGGAAGGAAGGAACAGCATTCCTGTGTCATCCAAGCAGCCTCAAAAGTTCTTATTATCTAGATTAGTACTAAGAAGTGTGATAATTATCTCAGATCATTTGATCCAGACAATCCTATGGACATCGGCCAGTTCCAGGCTGTTACCTAGGTATAACATTTGACGCACTCCAGCATATTTTGAGTAGCTTTCTCCGAAGGAAACGCAGAGCGCTGATCATTTCCAAATGGAAAACGCTCTGAAAAAGTTGTAATGCTGGAAAATGCCAGGATTGCTCCAGCTAAGGTTTACTCAGCGTAGACCTATTTAAAGTCATTAGGCCCAGGTTAGCCATGCCCATTAATTCCAGTGGGTAAAATTTAGCTGACAGCAATCCATTATCTCAAACAGGGACCAAGGTCAATTTCCTGAAGTGTTTCTTATCTCCATGTTTTTATACAGTATTTGTATGAGACTTGGGTTTTGGATGGCGGTGAGGTGTGGAACGTGGGGTAATCTGAGACATGCTGGAGCTATTTAGGAGCCTTGTACAGTATAGATGTTTGGCTTAAATGTGTATTTAAAAAAGGAGTGCCAGACATTTTCAGAAGCCCGTTTTTGTTTTGTTTTTCATCCGAACAGCTTTGGGAACAAAGAGTGGATTAGGAAACACATTATGAAGCATTTCCATTCTTTCTCAAACTGAGCGCTTCTCCAGATTTTGAATTGCGGTTTCAGATCACAGAAGTGCAACTGTAAATATGTGACATTTTAAAAAGCATACAAAATGTGTATTTCAGGGGGAAAGCGCTGAAATGTGTACACTGTGTACAATTTCATGCGTTCTTTCTGAAAGTCTGCAGAAAGCAGGATAAACATGTCTGAGCACCAGGAAAACTGTCATGCGACAGGCTTTGGTTGGTCCATCCCACCTTTATTTGGTAAAGCCATTTTGATAGATCGAGATGTAGGTATTCTGTTTGCATCAGCTTTTACACTGGCCTTTGGAAACGCAAACATGTACAAACAACTTGTGGGAATGTTCAGGGAGGCAGGAGAGGATATATTGTTTCATAATGTCCTTCCTAACTTGCACTAGCAAGTTCTAGTTACAAGTAGGTAGTTGTGTTGGTCTGCTGTAGTTGAAACAAAATAAAAAATTCCTTCCAGTAGCACCTTAGAGACCAACTAAGTTTGTTATTGGTATGAGTTTTCATGTGCACGCACACTTCTGCAGTTCTATAATTTAGCAGAGTTTTAACATTCCCTTTTTAAATACACAGTGGTTAGCTTCTTCGAAGCTCATTTAAGCTTCTCAATATAGGATTCCTGGTAATCCCCTTTAAGGTAAAGGGACCCCTGACCATTAGGTCCAGACGTGGCCGACTGTGGGGTTGCGGCGCTCATCTCGCTATATTGGCCGAGGGAGCCAGCGTACAGCTTCCAGGTTGTGTGGCCAGCATGACTAAGCTGCTTCTGGCGAACCAAAGCAGCACACGGAAACGCCATTTACCTTCCCACTGGAGTTTATCTACTTGCACTTTGACGTGCTTTCAAACTGCTAGGTTGGCAGGAGCAGGGACCGAGCAACGGGAGCTCACCCCATCGCGGGAATTTGAACCACCGACCTTCTGATCAGCAAGCCCTAGGCTCTGTGGTTTAACCCGCAGCGCCACCTGGGTCCCGGTAATCCCCTTTACTCCCCCTTACAAAGAATAGACACAACACAATCTTGTGTAAAAGTATAAAAGAAGTTTACTCACACATTCAGTTCACAGATGGATCCCTGAAGGCAGACTTAGTTACAAAGTATATACACGTGGATTCTATCCCATAAGGATATAGTTCCTTTGTGTTCTGTTGGCTGGAAGTCAACAGGGCATCTCTAGCAAAAGAGATGTTGCTTCTATGAGGAATGGAGTCAGAGAGAGAGAGTGGGCTTTGTTCCTGGTCCTTTTGTCACCTGGACAGGTAAGGTCTCGCCCATCTCTAGTCACATGCAGAGGAAGTTTGTTCTAGCCCAGGAGGAAACAGGAAGTTTTCTATTGGCTGATGCAAACATCCCATTTCATGTCCACTCTAGGAATGTTGAACTTGACTGCTATGTGTTTCACATCCCACACAACTAAGCAGGTAAAACTACCAAACTAAATTAAAACGCCAGCTGGTGCAACATGTGCACAAAATATAAACATAAAAACACCACTAAGCAGATAAAATCACCATGCTCAATCAGAATTTTAAAATTCTACAATTTAAAATTAAGGACATTGTTGAGATACTTGGTTGCCAAGGATTTTGAAGTTTTTGCTGCGACAACCTTTTCTTGATCTGCAAGATCTTGATCCATCCCTCCTTGGGTGAGATGGTAGAGCCATGTCAGTTAAGTCACTTTTAAACCACTTTAAGTTTGTAGTGTAAATGTGCTGCCAATGGACAAAACAGTTTCAGCCAATGCAGTTGAGCGTATCTTCCATTTGAAATGCTTAAACCACCCAACTGCCCCTTCATGTCTACTTTCTCCTGGATTAATGAGCAGCCCAAAACAAATCCACCTCTACGCTTATGTAATAAGACAATACAGACACAAAAATAACTCCCCAAAATACACAGAACACCAGCAGTGACGTTTCGCAAGGTTCTCAGGATTGCATGACAAATATTGACAATGAAGGTGTCAGCGCACCTTCTCAAGGATCGCTTGTTTCAGTGTCAATATAGTTAAATGGTATACTTAAAACAGAAGAAAACACTGCTCTGGATTTTGCAGTGCCTTGGATAATAAAGAAGATTTCTGAATACAGTCATACCTTGGAAGTTGAATGGAATTCGTTCCGGAAGTCTGTTCAACTTCCAAAACGTTTGGAAACCAAAGTGCGGCTTCTAATTGGCTGCAGGAAGCTCCTGCAGCCAATCGGAAGCTGCAGAAGCCCCGTCAGAAGTCCGGCTTCCAAAAATAGTTCACAAACCAGAACGATCACTTCTGGGTTTGCGACGTTTGGGAGCCAAAACGTCCGAGTACCAAGGCGTTCGACATCCAAGGTATGACTGTACAGTGGTACCTTGGGTTAAGTACTTAATTCATTCCGGAGGTCCGTACTTACCCTGAAACTGTTCTTAACCTGAAGCCCCACTTTAGCTAATGGGGCCTCCTGCTGCTGCTGCTGCGCCACCGGAGCACGATTTCTGTTCTCATCCTGAAGCAAAGCTCTTAACCTGAAGCACTATTTCTGGGTTAGCAGAGTCTGTAACCTGAAGCGTATGTAACCTGAAGCGTATGTAACCCGAGGTACCACTGTATAATGCGTATATGGACTGCCCCCCCCCACTTCTGCATAAACAATTTTAAATACCTTTCTGTTCTTGTTATTTGAATTTATATCCCTCTCTTTCTTCAAAATGAGCCAGCAAACAATAAGCAGTAAAATGATTTTTAAAAACCTTTAAAACAATTCCAGTTCAGATGCAGACAGAGAAAGATCTCAGTTTCAAAGGTATTCCATAAGCACCAAAAAGGCAACAGAGACAGCACTATTGAATCATAGAATGGTAGCATTGTAAGGGCCTGTTGTTGTTTAATCATTTAGACCAGAGCACGCCAGGCATTCCTGTCTTCCACTGCCTCCCGTAATTTGGTCAAACTCATGTTGGTGACTTCGAGAACACTGTCCAACCATCTTGTCCTCTGTCGTCCCCTTCTCCTTGTGCCTTCAATCTTTCCTAACATCAGGGTCTTTTCCAGGGAGTCTTCTCTTCTCATGCGGTGGCCAAAGTACTGGAGCCTCAGCTTCTGGATCTGTCCTTCCAGTGAGCTTGTAAGGGCCTATATATTCCCTATATTGTGCAGAATTGACCTCCTGATATCCTGGCCTATTGAGATGTTTTGCCCTTATGTGAACAAGCTCCAAAGAACCACAGGCCCTTGTACACTGGGCTTGTGCTTCTCCAATAATTTTTGTAGTGTCTAGTGTTTGAGATGATGAAAGCATTGGGGTGGCCCATGGGCTTTGTGATGGGGCAGACTTTCTCAACCTGTGGGTCCCCAGATGTTGTTGAACTACAACTCCCATCACCCCTAGCTAGCAAGGCCAGAGCTCAGTGATGATGGGAGTTGCAGTCCAACAATATCTGGGGATCCACAGATTGAGAACCTCTGTATGGGGGAAGGCGGAAACATCTCTGATAAGATCTCTGTTTTTCTCAGAAAAGAAAAGCCAACCGCGGGGGGGGGGGGATGTTTAAAATGTTTGTCTGTCTGAGCAGTATATTCACACAGTTGAAAATAGGGCACTTTGAGACAGGGGAAAGAAGGACAAACCCAAAACATGAAGTAGAAAGCCAAACAGATTACTCGTTATTCTCTTCTCTTTTTAACGGTTGTTGTATATAGAGTAACTGGGAAGTGAAACAAGCACAGATAATTACATCAAGCTCCCATGTGCCCTGCTGACAGCTGCATCTGGGATGCTTTCACATCTGCCAAGGCCTGCTGCTGATGCATTCTGGGAAATTTAAAAGAGTTTATAGCCCCAGCTCTGCAGTGCTGCTGGGCACTCTGCTTCCACAGCAAGATAAGCCTGACAGGGGCCGCTGATAGGCAAAGGAACAGAGGAACCTTTGCCCAGCACATCCACAAATGTGAATCTAGACCTGGTTCCCACAGAATATACCATGAAGTCTTTAGGGCCTTATACAAATCTTATGGACAGTTGTACTTAGAACTGTCCAGAGCCTTTTCGGTGGTGGCTCCCAGATTGCTGTCTTTCCACCAGCAGGTGAAAACCTTCTTGTTCCAACAGGCTTTGGGGGACTGACTGCTTTTAATGAAAGGGCTGGTGTTGTGCTGTTTTCATTGTAATTATTGGCATGGTGTTAATATATTTATGTATATAGCTCTAATTCTATCAGTGTTTAATTAGGTTTTTAAAGGTTGCCTTTTCTCTTTTTTTTTAGTGGTCCTTATTCTTATCTGTATGCCACCTTGAGTCCTATAAGGACTGTGAATAGCTCAGTTGGTAGAGCATGAGACTCAGAATCTCTGGGTCATGGGTTCAAGCCCCACATAGGGCAAAAGATTCCTGCATTACAGGGGGTTGGACTAGATGACCCCCGTGGTCCCTTCCAACTCTACAGTTCTTGGATTCTAGGATAGCGGTGTAAAAAGGCAAGGTATACATAGATAAAGAAAAGCAAGCAAGCAAGCAAACATGCTTGAATAGTGGGGCTTAGATAGAAGGTAACTGAGGTAGTACCTGTGGCAGAGACTGAGATCAGGCCTCAGACTTGAGTCTTCCTCCCCTGATGTCTTTACTGTCAGGAGAAACTGCTTAATTAACAAAGAGATTCTGCAATCATTTAAAGACATGATGATGGTAGTTCTAAATTTGATGGAATTTTGCTTCTCTGTTGATCAGGACAGTGTTTACTTTTCCCAAAGCCTTTTTCTTGTTGCATTTCTTGTTACCTTCCCTCTGTAACCAAACCTTCATATAGCAGACACAGAGAACATCCAGCCCAGTGGCCTTAACTAGGCCCAACACAAGCCAAACTTTGCCTGCAAGGCTATTTCACCTGCTCTGGACCTGGCATCATGTGTGGTGTCAGGTGAGGCGCAATGAGGAATGTGGCTCCAAAGGACCATTTGGGAGCTGAAAGTGAGCTCCCAGCCAAGCTGGGTTCGCAAAGAGGTGGGGGGCTCACTGTCACCGCCAATTAGGTGATCAGCTATCAGCCACCCCCGCTTGTCTGTTTGCAAGATAAAAATGCTTAAGAACCCCTTGCTCAGGCAGTCAAAGGTATTGCGGAGGCTGCTGGCTTTCCATCATTAGGGAGATTACTGATTAATAGTCCTTAATAGACAGTCAATGTCTCTGGAAGGAAGCTAATGCTTAGAATTAGTGCCAGAGAGAGATATTGGTCTCTGTGGAAGGAGGGACACAAAGTTATTTGAAAATTCAGGGTGGGGGGAGAGATTTGGATAGAAATAGCCATTTTTGGTTTTCTGTTTTTCCCCCGGTTTTGAACTTTATTTTAGCTCGGCTGTGTAGGGCTTTTCTTAGACATAATGTAGTTATGCTCACTGTCACTGTGAGAGCCAAATGTGTTGTGGGCAACCAAAGCAGTTTCTGTGCCAAAACCGGCCCTAAACCCTGATTGAAATGGATCCAGAAAATCAGTTTCTTCCAAAAGCTCCTGGATCTGGTCTGTGACCATTCGCTCCAGAACCTTGCTCAGGAAAGGGAGATTAGTAACTGGCTGGTAGTTAGTTAGGTTTTCTGATTCCAGGAAAGGTTTCTTAGGGAGTGGTTTTACCACTGCCTCCTTCAAACAGGCAGGGACCACCTCCTCTCGTAAAGAGGCACTGATCACCTCCCTGGCCCAGTAAAATTCTTCAGCTGACACAGCGAAGCTTGGGCAATTGCAGATTCCCATCCGTGTGGAGGCTTCTTGGAGGCAGCTTCAATATTCACCACTCAAAACTGTTTTCCTTTGTTCTGCACTATGAGGAAATATACCCTGTCCCTAGATGAACCCTGCCCACTTGAAGGCAAGTTTCACCTTGTGTGACAGGTTTGAAAGCTTTACGTGCCCAGAGGATGTTTGTTGTAATGAAGCCTCGCAACTGAAAGTTTGGGGCATGCCAGCCGAGCAGAGAGAAGGCATAAGAGCATGAGGCAAGCCCTGCTGGATCTGGCCAATAGCCCCAAAAGTCCAGCATCCTGATCTCACAGTGGCTGGCCAGAAGCCCATGGGTAGCCTGCAAGCTGGACATGAGCAAAACAGCACTCTCACCTACATGCAGTTTGCAGCAACTGGTATTCAGAAGTGCAGTGTCAATCTGCGTGTGAACTTGGTTCAGACATGGCCCTGGTTCAAAATGGCATACCAGATTCAGCATGATCAGAAAGCGTTTTCCCCTGGTATGGAGGTGCACAAATGGTGCCGATAATTGGCACATTTGCACACTTTAGGAGAAGCTACAGAAATCCTGTTTCGGAATCAGCAAAGAGCAAGGAACTGGAAGTGTGTAGTGCCTATTGGTTTTTAATTCCCCCCATCCACATACCACAGTGTCCCAAGCAGAGATGGAACAATCAGCCTATTTCATGTCTGTTTCTCACTGGTAAATCGGTCCTATCCTGTTTCTATATCCAACTGCGAGTTTTGTTTTGTTTTTTTAAATGTTGCACAAAAAGTGCATTATTTTTTAACATATCCCCCACATGCACATTTTATATGCAATTTGTTTCTCCAAATGTGCCTTTTTAAAGGAGATGGTGACATCACAGAATTCAGAGAACTGAACCGCATTTCAATTTGCATATCAGTCCAGGAAACATGTAGCAGGTTGCTTGCCTTAAAAAAAATGGACTGAAATCCATTGAGTATCCTTAGTCCAAAGTGGTTCGGTGCTATAGTAATGCCTCAGGAAAGTAAGCTTGTTCAAACTCCTCTCTCTCCCATAGTTTCATCCAATGCAATGACCCAGCAGCCACAGGATGAATTTGACAGCAGCGTGGAGAAGGCAGTAGATTGGATGAAGACCATTCAGGAGAGACTGCGGATCAATGACAACACCAAGGGACCTAGGTCTGCCCTGGAGGCCAGGCTAAGAGACACAGAGGTACACACATGCGCGCGCGCGCACGCACGCACACACACACACAGAACTGCTTTCCTTCAGACATTTTTTTAGCTGTAATATTATTATTGCTGTGATTACCATCTGAACCTGCCCTGACATTGAGATCTTTGTCTGAGGACCTGCTCCAGATGTGCTCCCCAGTGCTATTTTTCTAGAAAAAGAGGTGCCAGAACTCGCCATGAGTGCCTCCCATGTTCTCTTCTAATATCAATGGCACCCCTCTGAGAGGTGCCAGAACTGAGTTCTGGTGAGTTCCAGCTGGAAAAAAGGCCCTGGCTGTAGGCATCTGAAAGCAAAGGCTATGGCACATCCTTCTGATTTAATCACAATCCAGTCCTCTGTGCCCTGTCCTTTTCTCTTATTAAATGATTAAATTAGCTAATGGTTAATTCATATCTGCAGTCATCGTTACATACAGAAATTAGTCTTGCTAATATCTCAATCTCATTGGCTGTTGGCTTTTTAAATAACTTGGCTCCAAAGTTGCTGTTTCTGAGCTGGGCAGTTTATAGTCATACTTGATTTATATGATTTATGCTCCATTAATCTGTTAATGAAATCTTCAGCCAAGGAAAGCAGAGATTATTTTTTTTTAAAGCATGAAAAACGAGAATGTCATCATTGCAACAGATTTTCTCAAGAACACTTATTCACCTTCCCATTACTGCGAGCACTAATGAGTTCTGAAACCTGGCTTCAGGTTTATTTATAGATCTTCCTTTTGTTACCTAGTGCAGTTTATATTCTGGGATTGGCTCCTGGGAATTTTAATTAGTTCTATAGAAACACACGGGGAGATGCAACCTAAGGTTTAATTTAGACATCATGGCCATACCATGGTGTGGCTATCAGATAAGTGTTGCAATGATCACATGCTCCCTTCTCTCCTCATATGCTCTGATTCTCTCATCTTACCTCTCCTGAGCTACAATTCCTAGAGTTCCTGGGGAAGTGGGATTCATTATTAAGTCCCTCTGGGAATTGTAGCTCTGTTAATGGAACCGGGATCTAACAACTCTCAGCATCCTACTACACTTCCCAGAATTCTTTGGTGGAAACCATGACTTTAAAAGCGTAGTGCAGATGGGGCCTTAGGTTGCATGCACACCATACATTTAAAGCACATCACCTCCCCACAAAGAATCCTGGGAATTGTAGTTTATCCCTCACAGTGCTACAATTCTTGGTGCCCTTAACATAGCACGGTTCCCATGATGCTTTGGGGGGGAAGTCATGCATGTTAAATGTGCTTTAAATGTACAGTTCATACCCAGCCTTCACCTCACAAGTTCTGCTACCCTACAGGCATAAATTTGGGGGGTGTCCCCCCACATCATTTGGCTTCCTTGCACCCTTGTACGGTGGTACCTCTGGTTGAAAATGGGATCCGTTCCGGAGCCCCGTTTGCATCATGAGCAGAACACAACCCTCGTCTGCGCATGCGCAGGTTGCAATTTGCCGCTTCTGCGTATGCACGTGACGTCATTCTGAGCGCCTGCGCATGCGTGAGCAGCAAAACCCAGAAGTAACCCATTCTGTTACTTCTGGGTTGCCGCGGGACTCAACCTGAAAATACATAACCTGAACCGAATGTAACAAGAGGTATGACTGTATTGGTGGATCAACCTGTGGAAGCCTGTTTCGTACATAGCAATAATTAAGAAGGTAAAGGTACCCCTGCCCGAACGGGCCAGTCTTGACAGACTCTGGGGTTTGTGCGCCCATCTCACATCTATAGGCCGGGGGCCAGCGCTGTCCGGAGACACTTCCGGGTCACGTGGCCAGCGTGACAAAGCTGCATCTGGCGAGCCAGCGCAGCACACGGAACGCCGTTTACCTTCCCGCTGGTAAGCGGTACCTATTTATCTACTTGCACCCGGGGGTGCTTTCGAACTGCTAGGTTGGCAGGCGCTGGGACCGAGCAGCAGGAGCGCACCCCGCCGCGGGGATTCGAACCGCCGACCTTTCGATCGGCAAGCCCTAGGCGCTGAGGCTTTTACCCACAGCGCCACCCGCGTCCCTGATAGCAATAATTAGATCGAGTCAATTAACAGCCAGCTCCCTGGAAGCCTGCCACAGGGTTGTGCTGCAGCTTCGGGCCTGCTTGGATACTGATTTATTTTTTAATATTATTTTCATTTGGTTAGTTGATTGCATTTATATATACCAACTTCCTGCCAAGGCGCACGCAAGGTGGTTTACAATTTTCAAAACAGATAGTACAAAATAGCCTCAGGCGTCCTTCAGGGGCTGATGGCACTAGCACCATGACTTAGGCAGAGCCTCTTCTGCCTTCCCTGAGGGCACACAGGCCTGAGGGGAAAGTATCATAGCAGTTCTTTAGGGCTGCTGAGAGACCCTTCCCAAACCTGATAGTTTTGCGACCCCTAGCCTGGATCTCCTGGCTTCCTCTTTCTCTAAAGGCCCTCTGGTCATAAATCTCCCCACAAAAGGTGGAATGGGGTTTGCAATGCTCCTAAGTCCCCTTCAAAAAAACCTATTTGTGGTTTAATTTTAATGTTTGATTCTTCCTAACAGAAAATCTGTGCGTTGGAACCTGAGGGCCGGTTGAAGATGGACTTGGTTCTCATGAAGGCTGACGCTCTCCTTCAGTGCACCGGCGAGGAAAAGAAACACGAGATATTATCCAAACTAAAGGATATTAAAGCCATGTGGGAAGAGACAGCCATATACATTACGCATTGTCACAGGTAAGATTCCAGCCATAGGAATGTGCCATTTGCCAAGTCAGAGGTTCTCAGACCTACCTGAAAATGTCAGGGACTGAACACGGGACCTTCTGTGTAGAAAGCCTGATCCACCATCTCTGTCATTTTTTCCAGGGCATCCCAGACTCTGCTTTTGTTCTCCTAGTTTGGCTGTGGGGAATATATAGCCCCTCTAAGGCAGGGGAAGACCCTACCTCGAACACTGTGTTGTCCCCCATATCCAGCAAAACTATTATGACACAACAATATTTAGTTCTCCCTTATACTACCTTCATAGCAAACGTACAGACCATTTTATCTGTGGTAAGAATCATAGAGCTGGAAGGGATCCCTAGGGTCTAGTCCAACCCCCTGCAATGCAGGAATCTCAGCTAAAGCAGATGGCCATCCAGCCTCTGCTTAAAAACCTCCAAGGAAGGAGAGTCCACAACATCCCGAGGGAGACAGTTCCACTTTCAAACAGCTCTTCCTGTCAGAAAGTTTTTCCTGATGTTGAGTCGGAATCTCTTTTCTCGTAACTTGAAGCCATTGGTTCGAGTCCTACCCTCCAGAGCAGGAGAAAACAAGCTTGCTCCATCTTCCATGATGCACTAGCAGAGGTGGACCAGGCTAGTGGGCCCTACCTTGTGTTTTAGAAGAAGAGTTTGGATTTGATATCCCGCCTCTCACTCCCTTTAAGGAGTCTCAAAGCGGCTAACATTCCCCTTTCCCTTCCTCCCCCACAACAAACACTCTGTGAGGTGAGTGGGGCTGAGAGACTTCAAGAAGTGTGACTAGCCCAAGGTCACCCAGCAGCTGCATGTGGAGGAGACGCGAACCCGGTTCCCCAGATTACGAGACTACCGCTCTTAACCACTACACCACACTGGCTCACTTTTAATATAACCCTGAGATCCATGAAACAGAGTCTGGTGCTGAAGACCTCACAGGCTGGAGGTTCCCCACTGTGGCTGAAGGACTAATAATAATAATATTAATAATAATGTATTTATTTATACCCTGCCCATCTAGCTGGGTTTCCCCAGCCACTCTGGACGGCTCCCAACAGAATATTAAAAACACGATTAAAACATCAAACATTAAAAACTTCCCTAAACAGGGCTGCCTTCAGGTGTCTTCTAAAAGTGAGATAGTTGTCTATTTCCTTGACATCTGATGGGAGAGCGTTCTACAGGGCAGGTGCCACTACCGAGAAGGCCCTCTACCTGGTTCCCTGTAACCTCACTTCTTGCAGTGAGGGAACTGCCAGAAGGCCCTCGGAGCTGGACCTCAGTGTCCGGGCTGAACGATGGGGGTGGAGACCAACCATAGTGACAACAGCAGTATGGGAAGGGAACACGGTCAACTGCTCCAGAAGAGGTCCATCGCTCCCATAACCCAACTCTCTATTTATCCTTTTGCAGCCGTATCGAGTGGGTGTGGCTACACTGGAGTGAATATCTGAAAGCCCAAGATGAATTTTACGTATGGATTCACAACATGAAGGTGACTTTGGAGCCTGACATAGAGCTGCAGCTTGGCCTGAAGGAGAAAGAGTGGCAGCTCAGCCATGCCCAGGTCCTGCTGAACGATGTTCTAAACCAGTCAGCCCTATTGGAACGGCTGCTGGAAGAAGCCTCTTCCCTCTACAACAGGATTGGGGACCCAAGTGTTGATGAGGACATCCAGAAGAAGATGAAAGAGGAATACACAGATGTCAAGGACGAAGCACAGGTAAGGAGCACAAGGGATCGTAACAATAATAATTTATTACTTATAACCTACCCATCTGACTGGGTTGCTGCAACCACTCTGGGCAGCTTCCAACATAAAAACATAATAAAAACCCAGCAGAACATCACGGATTAAAAACTTTCTGAAATAATAATAATCTCCAGTTCAGTAGGCACAACAGGAAGTCTAATGTTGGTCCAGCCAAGGGGTCACATGCTCAGTGAAGTTATAGTGACACTTTTGGTTCCCAATTGAACTCCCAATCCCTCTCTCTCCTAAACTGTGCATTTGAGTTCTTACTCAAAGAGTTTCACTTGCTCACCACTGGGAGCAAACTAATGTTCCCATTTTGTGCCAAAAAAGTATTCTCACTCTTCCTGGCTGCATTCTCCTTAATTTTTTTTTTTTAATGAAAAACAACTATAACTACTGAAACACAACTTTACGAGTTTCCTGCCAGTTTCTTTTCCATTCAGTTGAGCCAGAAACGGCCTAAAAGGTTTATTGGCAATTCGCTCTTGAAATAATGTAAATAATCACTCAGGGGACATCCTGTCTTAGCTGAAAAGGGATATTTCACTACTTTACTGCAGTATAGGTTAGTGGGAAGCATCACTGGTGTTTTCTCTGTGTAACTTGAACCTGGTCTCATAGCAGTTAGTTGGTACATTCCTGACTGAGGCCAACAGAATGATCAATGAGGGCGGTAACTGGAAATGGGCGGAAAGCCTGGATGATTTGCAGAAGATCAGTAGGGATTTCTAACTACCAATTGCTTAACAATAGTAGCAAGAAAATGACTCCTGCATCCTAAATTATTCTGCCGAAATGAAGGAACCAGGAGTGGAATTTTGTGCAAAAGGATTGTGAGCTCTGTTCAGTTCTGGTGCTCAGATCAAATCCCCGGGTCCATGATTTTTTAATTCTAAGTGCATGCCTTCTGCATCTAGCTCTGGTTGGCTGGCCTGGGACTCTACAATTGCATCCATGTATGAGTGGGCCTCATCCCAGGAGTGGAACAAATGGGAGATTGATACCCCATCTGCACTGTACATTTAAAGCAGTATCATACCACTTTAAACAGGCATGCCTTCTCCCAAAGCATCCTGGGAACTGTAGGGTGTTGAGGGTTGTTAGGAGACTCCCATTCCTCTCACAGAGCTACAGTTCCCAGAGTGGTTTAATGGGTGCTTTTTCTGGGGGGAAGCAGGGGTACGCATACCCCTAGACATTTTGTGAATCTAAGTTTGGCCTCATTGAGGGGCAGTCTTTCAATATGAGTAGGAAAATGAGAGCACCCCTAAACATTTTTTAAGAAAAAAAAGCATTGGGTTTAACTATCAATCCCTCTTTCCAATGAGTTATGGGAATTGTAGTTCTTTGTGGGAAACAGGACTGTCCTAATGACTCTCAGCACCCATAACAAACTACGCTTCCCCGGATTCTTTGTGGCTGCTTAAAGTGGTATGATGATGCTTGAAATGTGGAGTGCAGTTGTGCGTGAAAACTGGACACAGTTTTATTGGCTACAGCAATATATAGGATTGTCTAGGCATGGGCAGGAATAATGACCGGCTTCCCGATGATCTATCCTAGCTGATTTGCTGGGGTCCCGTCCTGGATGTTGCCAGAACAAGGTTTCCACTGTGGCTCATGCCAAGTGTGTGAGTTTCACTGGCCAGCTTGGCTGAGCAGTACAAAACCATTCCCGCCATAAATTCAAGCTACGGCTGTCTAATGCACTGCCCGAAAGACCCCACCCACTACCTGGTGCCTCCACAGTTATGATAAGAAACAGATTTATTTATTTTTTGTCGAATGTCCCTACAAAGCTCCTGCTGAGGGGGAAAGTGAAAAACTCACAACTGCATGCCAGTTTGGCATGAGCAAAATTCCTTTCCAGCCCTGTCAACCAGTGGCCAACCAAGTTCCCAGCAAGGGATCTGACCAGGGAGGTGGGGTTGTAAAACAGGTCTCATGGCAGGAACCCCCACCTTGAGGAAGTCCCACCTTCCCAAGAAGCCTCATGATAGTGCAGGGGCTTCTGGGCAATCCCACAAGACCCAACCTGGTTTGGAAGATGGCTCCCACATCTCTAGGCTCGGCACAGAGGATTGCCCCACCTTGAGAGGGTTGGCGGGCCATAGGTAGAAAACAGAGTCAATCATACAAGCCTAAAGTCTGTGTACCCCCTTGTTTATGTACACTGGGTTAGAATCAGGCCCACGAAATGCTTATTTCATGCAGGATAGTGCAAATAAACACGTTCCCCACTGCAATCCAACTGGTAAGTCTGGATTTTGTCGTGGTTCAGGTGAGGGAAGCAGCAACAACAACCTGGAATTTCATTTGGCATCACTTTCCATTACTTTTACCATTTTAGCCTTGGTTATTTCGGATCTCTTTTTGTACACAATGTTCCAGACAAAAGGTTGCGTCCCTGAAACACTAAACACAAATAACGCGGATGTCAGGGACTCAGGGACAGAGGCACAGGGGGAGAGAGGAAATGGAGAGCGAAGGGGAAGAATCTGAGGGGAGCGTAGGGGAGTATAGCAGTGACCCGAGAGATTCCATGAGCTCCTCCAGCGAATCAGAAGATTCCCAGAAGGAGGCGCCGATGGTCAGGGCGAGGGGGGTCCCAGGGGGGACACACCAGAAACAAGGGGCCAGCGGGGACTCCCAAAGCAGCAGCTGGAAATCAGGACCAGTTTCACCACCAGAGCGGAGTGGGGGGGAAGAGTCCCATGTGTCAGGGCCAGCGTCTCCTCCAGCAGGGAGAGAAGATGAGTCAGGGCTGACCACGCCTCTATCGGAGAGTGGAGGAACGAGCAGTGTAACGGTCAGGAGGAAGGTTGCCGGCTGGGCGCGCGCGCCAAGTTCAAATGTACAGGCGCGCGGGACAGCGGAAAATCCGGATTGGGAACCAGGTCCCAAGCCCGCCGGAAGCAGGGGGAAGAATCAGGGGACTCAGCGTCAGAAGAGTCTAGGAAGGGCGAGACCCCAGCTGACAGGCGGGGCCAGAGAAGGAAAGAGCAAAGGAAGAGGTGGAGCAAGGCTAGAGTCTTAAACTGGTGTCTGGGGGGAGGAGACTCAGACGGAGCTTCGGCGGTCTAGAGTTTCGGACGTAGAGCTGCACGCTGCGGTTGTCAAAGTGTAAATGAACTTCAATAAAGACTTTTGTATATAACGACGGACTGGCGTTGGACCTTGGTGAGCTGGGACCTTCGGCAGCTCTGACAGCAGTCATAACATTTTAACTCTCAACTTGTGTGCCTGACAGGTTCCACAAGAAATACCATAGTCTGGATCCTCTTGATAGATGTGCATAAGTAGCTAAGCTTTCAAAAGCCTTGAGAAATTGCAATAGTTATAAATTATAGCAGAGCCAGGCCAAAAAGGCCAACTGATTAAAAAGATAGTGTCTCATTAAACCCTGAAACATGCAACCTTCATTCGCTCCCCCCCCCCTTTCTAAGTACCGGTAACCTGTTCTCATGGTTACAGAGATGCACCAGAAAATCTAATCCCAAAAAATGAGATAAACAACTCAGAAACAACCTTGATCTGTTGTTTTTCAACATCCATGTGTCACAACAGTTCAAAATACTTCCTATTTATTTATTTATTTGATTTCTCACTCAACTTTTACCATAAGGCTACAACAATAAAATAGAAGACATATTTTAGTGGACATCTGAAGGCAGCTCTGTATAGGGAAGCTTTTAAACGTTTGATGTTTTACTGTGTTTTTATATTTTGTTGGAAACCGCCCAGAGTGGCTGGGGCAATGCAGTCAGATGGGCGGGGGTACAAATAATAAAATTGCTGTTGTTGTTTGAAATAATTTTAAATAAACATTTTCTTGGATTGCAAAAGAATGTGCATTGTATAACATTGGAGGGGAAGCGAGGTGAGTTGTGGGAAGAGGGTGGGTGGCAAACGTACAATATGTTGTTTCTGCTGCTGTTATAAAATATGAAACAATTATAAAACAAAGCAGTTACAACCATAAAACAGGAAAAGTGGAAAAACACGTAAAACCAGTTCTGTATATAAAACAGTTTTAAAAAAACCACAATCCAATTATGTAAAGTAATACAAATGTTTGAAAACAATTCCATATATATATATATATATATATATATATATATATATATATATATATCCAGTTAAAAATAGTTGCAATATAGATGCAGACTGGGACAAAAGTTCTCTTCTTAAAAGGCCTGTTGGAGGAGGACCCTTTTGCATGTGATAATGCTGGAATAACACAACAACAACAACAACAACAACAACAACAACAACAACAATTTGGCTGGGTTTCCCAACAACAATTATTTATTATTTACACCCTGGTTATCTGGCTGGGCTTCCCCAGCCATTCCAGGCAGCTCCCAACAGAATATTAAAAACACGATAAAGTACCAAGCACACAAAAAACCAAGCACAGTCTAGGAGCTCATTCACACTTCCACTTGTGTCATGCCTAGGAAGCCTTGGTCTGAGCTCTTTTCCCCTTGCTCCACTGCTTTCCAAGGGAAAACCCACTCTTTAGCAACAGATAGGAACAAATGGCAATCTGGGGAAATCCCAAATGGCCATTTGCTCCAATTTCGCGCTACAGAGCTGTTTTCCCTAGGTGGGAAAGGAGCATGGCAAGAGGAAGCGTTGCTAAACCCTAGGTCTCGTTGACGGGCAAACTAAGGGCAAGTGGAACTCTCCCACTGAAATAAAGGTGCAAGGTCTAAGCCTGTTTACAGATTTACTCGGAAGAAATTCTTGTCGGGTGCAAGGTTGAGGCTGCAGCCAGTCGGACAGTTAATGCCGAAACTTCATAAGTTCCAGTGCACAACCCCAGCCAACCCCAGCGCTTGGGTAGAGAAAGGCTTGCAGAATGATTTCCTTGTACAGTGGTACCTCGGGTTAAGTACTTAATTCATTCTGGAGGTCTGTTCTTAACCTGAAACTTTTCTTAACCTGAAGTACCACTTTAGCTAATGGGGCCTCCCGTTGCCGCCACGCCGCGGGAGCACGATTTCTGTTCTCATCCTGAAGCAAAGTTCTTAACCTGAGGTACTATTTCTGGGTTAGCGGAGTCTGTAACCTGAAGCGTATGTAACCCGAGGCACCACTGTATTTTCATGAGCAAAAAACGGGTAGAAAATTGGAAGGCCCACACAGGCCCCCTGGTGGCTGTGGCCTTCATCCGCATAATAAATTGTGCAAAAGTTAAGTAAGCAGCATTGAAGTGCATTCTTTTTCCGCAGATGAAGCGTTTTGAAATTGTGGGTATAAAATGTGGAAATCCAGCATGGATGTTTTGCAGATAGATTTTGGCATGCTAAGCCTTTCTTTTGTTATCTCGCTTTTTCTTTTCTAGAGAATGAAAGACTGTGACCTCACAAGGCCCTTGAAAACCTTGCACTCATTTAATTAAGTGCTTGGTAATTACAGCATCCTCAGGCCTGGGACACACTGTTTTGTTCTTGAGCTGAAGACAGCAAACTGTTTCAAAATTCCCAAAAGCAGCCAAGTGATGTGTGTGTGTGTGTGCACGAGCACGCGAAGGGGCAAAGGGAAAAGAACAGGCTCTTTGTGTTCTGGGTTTCTCAAAAATGCAAAGTATGAGGACAAAGATAACTTTCGCTTTCCCTGTTTCTGATGTTTCTCTTTTTGCAGAGGAGAGTGCAGCTGCTCGAAAAGATAACAAAGGAACACGAGCGATATAAGAGCAACGTGGACCAGTTTCAGCTGTGGCTGACCCAGGTGACAGAGAGATTAAACTCCTGCCTTAGTCAAGAAGCAAAATCGCCAGCAGAGAACAGAATTAAGTCGTTGCAGGTACTGGAATGGTGTCGGAGCTTTCTGTCACAAGCGGAAAGCTTTACTCCTATTTCCTCGTCCATCCGTGAGCAGCTGTATGAAATGCATGCCCTGAAAGAACTCATGTGTTCCACCCAAATAGTAGTCTGCATTTCAAAGATCCCGTCCCTCTGCAGCTTTGAAGTTCACAAGCAGGTTAGGGGGAAGCTGCCATCTCTGTCCGGCCTACCTCACCATGGTTGTTGTGAGGAGATTTTTTTTTTAAAAAAAGAGATATTGTACCAGTGTTGGAACCCTGAATGCTTGGTAGGTGACAGGGTTTCCAACTTGTGAAGTGCATTTATGTGCCCATTTGGTATTTTTGCCTCAAGGCAAAAATTGAATGTGCCAGAAATTGACTAGGCAGGACAGGCATCTTCATGTGGCATCCTTGACCAACTTTTTTTTAAAAAAATTATTTATTTATTTTTATTTTTATTTTTATTTTTATTTTTATTTTTATTATCACCTCACCTATCTGGCTTGGCTGCTTGCAGCACATATGAAAATATAATAAAACGTCAGACATTAAAAACTTCCCAATACAAGCCTGCCTTCAGGTGCCTTCTAAAAGTTCTGTAGTTCTTTATCTTCTTGACATTCCACAGGGAGGGCACTGAGAAGTCCCTCTGCCTGGTTCCCTGTAACCTCACAGTGAGAAAACCGCCAGAAGGCCCTCGGAGGTGGACCTCAGCACCTCAGCAGTTCAGCACAGGCTAACTCCTGAACACCTCTGTATATTGGCTCAGTACTCTAAGCAGCGCCAGGTGCCTGGGTTTAGCTGACATTTTAATTTCCTGCAATGTCCTGGAGCTACGCTACACTGGGGGCATTCTGGGAAATAAAAATGGTGGTCTGACTTGGTCACATGTTACTGTTCAGAGCACAACTCCTTGCCTCTAAGTAAGCCCACCCGGGCCCATCAGACAGAAACACACCAGGCCCTGCCTCTGACCACTTAAATCCCATGTTGGCTCCACCCACTGACCTGTCCCTTGCTCTGACCGCTGACTTGGTGTTCTTCCACATGACCTGCTCATTCATCCTGATTTGCTTGCAGGAAAATAAGACAAAGCTGACTATGTAACGGGCACCCATTCTGGTTTGTTTGCAGGCAGGTTAGATGGTGTTGTGTCAAAGCAAGCGTTATCCCACACTTTTATCAGAGCAAAACGTCCAAGGTTTTGGGGCAGTGGGTTTGTTGCACAAGACTTCTCAGTCAACTGTACTTGCGTAACCTGAATTTGCTGGTATGCGATTGAATCACGGCCAAAAAATAGCAACAACCTGGAATTGCTCTAGGTATTTTTTAAAAATTGGAAATTGACAACTCTGGGAGGAAGAGCATTTAAAATGAAATATTTATTAGCATTATTTGGGGAAGGGGCATAGCTCAGTGGGTAGAGCCTTGCGTGCAGAAGGTCCCGGGTTCAATCCTGGCTTCTTTAGGTAGGGACTCCTGCCTGAAACCCTGGAGATCCACAGCCAGACAGTTCTGAGCTGGATGGGCCAATGGGTCAGACTCAGAACAATGCAGTTTCCTATGTACCTGAGTAGTAGTAGAATTGTAGAGTTGTGACCCCCGAGGTTCATCTAGTCCAACTAGTCCTGGGATGTCGTAGTAGCAACCTTGTCCCTCTATGTAACTCTTTCTGAACCCCTTTCTCCTGTAGGACATTGCCAAAGATGTGAAGAGTGGGGAAAAGAAATGGCGACATCTTGAAGCTCAGTCTACAGGTGTGATGCAGAACACCTCCCCGCTGGGAGCCGAGAAGTTGAAAGAGGAGCTTGAGGATCTGAAGAAAGCCCTGGAGAAGCTGAAGGTGGTCAGCGCTGAGGAAGAAGAGAGGCTGCTGAAGAGCCTTAAATCTGAAAACGCCTATCATTCGCAAGCCAGGCTCTTGGAAGGTGAGGTCCAGGACTTCCGTAAAAGCCTGAAGAGATTAGGAAGCACCTTTGAATCAGATGACAGAGTGAGAGGCGACGAGGACTTAATCACTCTGTGGAGAAAATTCATGGTGAGTGATTATTTGTCAGGGACAGACAGGGAACAAGGAAATTGTTAAGTCTGTATTATCCTGCCAGGCTTTCTTATCTACACTTATACATGCCCATGTGATTGAAGTATGCAAACTTGTTTTGCTCAGGGAATTTTAAGAGCAATAGGGAAGCAATCTGGAACAAGAAAATTGCCTTTTTCTAGATAAATGCAGAATAAAAATATATGCAAATGTGCCCAGTAAGATAAATTGCTTTGATGTGTGTGTGCATTTTAAATCATAATACCTTTGTGTTTTAAGGCAGCAAAGGCAACTCTCGCAGCAGAGGAATCAAAGGTTGAGAGACTGAAGGCTCAACTGAAGGATTTGTTCAGGTTTTCGCAAGACACGCAAGCACTTTCCGAAAGCATGATAGGCCTAATACGGGAATATCAAAGGTATTTGGGGGGAACGAGGAGGACAGGAACGAGTAGCCATTGAAAATAAACTATACCTGAGAAGAGTTGCTTCAAATGGGATGGTGGAGGGGGGAGGCGAACCATTTGGCTTCTATCCAGGCAGCAAAATGTCTTGGATCATTATTTTACATCTGGCTCTGTTTGGTGGGATATTCATGCAAAGCTACGCTATACCAAGTCAGTCCATTGGGTCACCTAGCGCAATATATTCACTATGCTCCATCTCCACTGCCTTGGGTGTTATGCCTCTGAATACCACTTGTTGAGAATCACAGGTGGGCAGAGTGATGTTGCGTTCATGTCTAGCTTGCAGGCTTCCCAGAGGCATCTCCTCAGCCACTGTGAGAACAGGATGCAACAGTAGGTGGACCATTGTCCTTGTGTCCATCTCTGTAGCAGAAAGAGGTCAAGTGGGAGATCCCATTATTGGAAAGTGTTGGTGGCAAGAGTCTTCCTTTTGCTGCTGACCCTTCAGCACATGTCCTTACTTAGGAGGAAATGTTTATTGGATAAAATGAGTCTTATGGCAGCACCTCAGCAGGATTTTGGAAAGGGTCTTCTCAGCCCTGTGTGGAGATGCAAGGGATGAAATCTAGGGCCTGCAAAGCAAATTGCTCTCTCACTAAGCTCTGGTCCTTCCTTGAAGTACTGGGTGGTCCTGCCACATACCTGGGATGTGACCTAAATAAGCCTTTTGGTCTTTTCCAACCTTACTAATTGGTGTTCTGTGCTGGAGCACATCAGCAGCATTTAGTTGGGAGAAAGACTCACAAAGGTCGATGCTCAGAAACACCCCTGTCTAAAATCCAGCGCAGCCAATGGCAGTAAATGTAGACGATGTGAAGCTGGAAAGACCAGTGGTCTGACTTAGGGTATAAGGCTCTTCCCATATTCTGCTGCTTAACCCAGCTTGCCTGCCCTTAGTGCCAAAATAGACTGTCATTTCATTTTAAAATATCAAAGCGGTGAAACTATAATAGGAATCACACAAATATTAAAGCAGATCACCAGCTGACTATTGTGGGAAATGTCCCCCCCTTACTTGTCTGTATAAGCCTGGCAGCAAGGAATTTCCCCCCACAAACCTTTTAAAGTTAATGCAGAGAGCACCTGCTGAATCTCTGCTGGAAGAGTTTTCCACAGGAATAGGCAATGACGCTGAATGGCTCAGTTTCGTGTGGGTGTCAATTGAGGATTTTTCCACCCTATAATCAAGCGGTATATCAATTTTAAAAAGTAATAATAATAATAATTAATAAATAAAAACTTGGGAGGCAAACACTGACGCTCCTACAGACGATCTCAGCGATGGTGCTGAGATATAAGGGCTTAGAAAGTCCCTACAATAACCTGGACCTAAGTTGTTCAGGGCTTTGCAAATTAAAACAAAGGGCTTGAACCTGGCTCAGTAGTCAGTAGGCAGCCAGTTTTAAATCACATCATTTGTTCCAGTGGCAAGGGAGGGTGGGAAGAAGGATGCTTCTCCTCTCGCTACCTTGCATGGCATCTTGCCCTCCTTCCTGTCTATTCTGAATGTCAGGTGTTGGCAGTCTGCTTTGAAAGTTGAGCAAAACCACTTCTCCTGCTTGCCTGGGTGACATCTGTCCTAAGAGCCAGCTTGCTCTGTAGGTCACTGTTAGTGCTGTTAGTCTCTAGGTTAGGGCTGCCCATTTATACTTCGTAATCCTTATCTTGAAATGTTCTGTGCCTTGTTTGCCATGCTTGAAGACAGACAATACAGAGATAGCAGTTGTTGTTGTTGTTTAGTCATTTAGTCGTGTCCAACTCTTCATGACCCCATGGACCAGAGCACGCCAGGCACTCCTGTCTTCCACTGCCTCCCACAGTTTGGTCAAACTCATGCTGGTAGCTTCGACAACACTATCCAACCATCTCATCCTCTGTCGTCCCCTTCTTCTTGTGCCCTCCATCTTTCCCAACATCAGGGTCTTTTCCAGGGAGTCTTCTCTTCTCATGAGGTGGCCAAAGTATTGGAGCCTCAGATTCAGGATCTGTCCTTCCAGTGAGCACTCAGGGCTGATTTCCTTAAGAATGGATAGGTTTGATCTTCTTGCAGTCCATGGGACTCTCAAGAGTCTCCTCCAGCAGAGATAGCAGTAAACAGTAGTGAATTGCTAGGCATGGCCCTTCTCTCCAGTTTTGCTGGGCTAATTTCTTTCCCGTCATAGATTTTTGGGTACACCTATCCTGCCAGCTTCTAATAACCAACCTCCTGTTTCCTACTTACATTCAGCTGGGATAGGCAGGAAATCCAGCCTCCCTCTCTCTCTCTCTCTCTCTCTCTCTCTCTCTCTCTCTCTCTCCCTCTCCCCCTGAGCTTTGGCAAAAGACTTGCACTTCCAGGCTAACTGGAATCAGGAAGTGACGAACATATAGCCCACACCTTTCCAGACTTGGAGGAAAGATCGTCGGTCTTGCAAAGGCACGGTTAATTTTTTTTGCGTCTGAAAAGCTGTCTTCCTTATGTCAAGCACAGAGCACGCTGGCAAGCTGAAAAAGGTTTGTCTTTATTAAATGGGTCGTTTCAAGAAGGCAGTTCAGATTTTAGGAAGCAAGTCTGGGATGCTTTCCAATGAGGAGTAGCAAGGAAAAAGAAAACTCCCAACGTTTGCCAACGCAGAAAAAACAGATTGCTGCCAGCTCACTGCTTTGCAGGAAGTGGCAAATCCTTAAGGGGCAGAAGCGGAAGAACAGCAAAGTTAGTTGTTGCAGGGCCTCTCATCCTCCAAAATTAGTTTGAGGGCTACCTCCTCTTATTGTATACAAAGGGAAATGAGAATCCTGCTGTTCAGTGTCAAGTGAGATGAAAACTCCTCACTGTCTCTAGTTTAGCTAAAACAAAAGGCTTCTCCCAGGGAGAATTAACACCCAGGAGATGTTTTCTCCAAAGATGTTTCTCCATTAAGATTGGCAGCTGCAGCTGGCCAGGTTCCATCCAGCTAGAGAAAAGTGTTTTGCCAAGTGTTTGTAAAGCAGCAAAGAGATTCTGATTTAGGGAAGTCGTTGCTGGTTTCTGCCTTTCTAGGTCGGAGGGGAAGGGACATAGCTCAGTGCTGGAGCACCTGCTAGGCATGCAGAAGATTCTGGGTTCAATCCCCAGCATCTCCAGACAGGGCTGGGAGGGACCTCTTACTGTAACCCTTGAGAGCCACTGCCAGACAGTACTAGCCATGATGGCTGTCCTCTGCCTCCACTGCCAGATGCTTCATCCTTCTGAATTCCTGTTGCTGGGAATCGCAGGTGGGCAGAGCGCTGTTACACTCATGTTCTACTTACAGGCTTCCCACAGGCATCTAGTTGGCCGCTGTGAGAACAGGACGATGGGCCTGATGCAGCTGTTCTCCATGCAGACAATGCTGTGGTAGGCGAACCAGTGGTCTGACTCGAGTGATCTATGTTCCAGTTGCACAGACTCGCTTATAGTAATTCCACACGGCAGGTGCACCAGGAAGGAATGTGCATCTTGGTATCTTAAAAATAAAATAAAAAAGGTTTTGTTGTTCCTCTGAGTGGCAGAGGCAGCTGCCCGGAAGCAAGAAAACGGGTTTATTATGAAGCAGAGACTGAACTGCCTTGTGTCAAAAGAGCAAAGCACAGAGAGCATTGACCATTTGGCTTCCAATGTAAAGGAAAAGCCAGGCCTTCTCTCTCTCTCTCTCTCTCTCTCTCTCTCTCTCTCTCTCTCTCTCTCTCTCCTTCAGCTTTGTAGCGTAGTTCTCTGTCTGTTTTTGCAGCCTGAAGCAGAAGACGTTTAAAATGAGCACCGAGACTGAGACGGAACTGAGGCAACGCTTTCAGAACCCCGTGAGAGAGTTCCAGCTGTGGAAGCCATCGGCTCAGAGGCTCCTGGACACAGCGGCGAATGTCTCTGACCCGGCCTTGACAGATGCTTTTCTGCATCAGATAGAGGTGACAAGATCCTCTGCAGTTCTTGAAAGCCTAAAACTTGGTCAGGCACAGAACCTGTTTGTGTATACACACACACACACACACACACACACGTAATTTGCTGGCAAGGAGACATGACATTGTTGTTTCTGCAACCGCTGGGCAGCCCCCGTTAAAGGAAGGCTTCTCTGCTATTATAGGAAACAGCATTTATTATTAAATAATTACATGCTGCTTAATTCCCAGATGGCTCCCGAGCCATTTCACAAAACGTAAAAACCAATTGCCCAATGTTGTTAAAATACAGAACAATTAAAAACACACCATAATTAAAAGGCACAATGAAACAGTCCCATTAAAACATAAAAATATAAATGGCCATGATTAAAATGTGCAGCAAAACAACCCCGTTTGTTTTCAACCCGCAGTAATGGCTGTCATTATGATAAGATCTGGACACATCGAAGAACCCTAAGTTCTGTGCATGGAAACACACCTCCCTTTCTCCCCAAGTCAGCAGAATCTAGCAGTGAGGAATAACAACTACTTATTTATTTATTTATTTATTTATTTATTTATTTATTTATTTATTCATACCCCAGCCACTCTGGGCTGCTCCCAACAGAATATTAAAAATACGATAAAACATCAAACATTAAAAACTTCCCTAAATAGGGCTGCCTTCTGATGTCTTCTAAAAGTCTGATAGTTGCTTATTTCCTTGACATCTGATGGGAGGGCGTTCCACAGGGTGGGGTGGGTGCCACTACCGAGAATGCCCTCTGCCTGGTTTCCTGTAACCTCACTTCTTGCAGTGAGGGAACCATCAGAAGGCACTCAGCGCTGGACCTCAGTATCCAGGCTGAACGATGGGGGTGGAGACTCTCCTTCAGGTATACTGGGCCAAGGCTGTTTAGGTCTTTAAAGGTCATCACCAACACTTTGAATTGTGCTCGGAAACGTACTGGGAGCCCATGTAGGTCTTTCAGGACCAGTGTTATATGGTCTTGGTGGCCACTCCTAGTCACCAGTCTAGCTTTCGCATTCTGGATTAGTTGTAGTTTCTGGGTCACCATGAAGGTCGTTAGAGGTGGACCAGTTGTCTTTTGGGGAATAATTCCCATCGCTATGATCTTCTCACCAAGCAATCTCTCATAAACAACCCAAGAATCCCAGGCCACGGTTTGAAAACTATAGAAGATTTAAAACCTTAAACAGCCTGGGGCCAGGTTACTGGTGTGTGCACATAAGAACAAAAATTCCCTACCAGATCAGGCCAAAGGACCATCGATTCCCAACATCCTATTCTCACAGTGGCCAACCAAACCTGCAAGCAGAATCTGTATGCAGCAGTGCTCTCCCTACTTGCGATTCCCAGAAAGTGGTATTCTGCTTCCTCCAACGGTTGGAGACAGAACATAGATTCCATAGCCCATTAGCATTTTTTCACCCCAACTAGTACAAATCTACCCAGTCCCTGATATTGAGATCCAAGAGCTCTGCTTTCTGGCCAGTCATCATTGACTGGCCATCACCTTTTCTCAGTGAACTCACGGTGGCAACCCATGTAAGTTAAAGCAATAACTTAGGAGTTTTAAAAACAAGCTAAGAACAGCAACAGTTGTTATAAAATACCAAACCAAAGTTATTCACTATCACATTCCATTGGGCTTGGAAGCAAGGATTTTATTGGTGGACACAGGACACAGGGCCTTTTTGGTGTTGGCACCACAGCTGGGGAATTCTCTCTTCAGAGAGATCTGCTCAGCCTGTTCCTGTTTTCAGATGGGCTTTGAAAATGCTTCATTTCCTGGAGGCTTTTATATGCTAGGTTCTCAGATTTTCATGCGTATTGCTGCATTTTTGACATGCGCTGGACTTTAATGGTGGGGTTGGTGTTATTTTGGAAAGCAGGGTACAAATTATTCATGTGAAAATGTGTTCTCCCCTGTAGGCATTTCTGGCCGAAAGCTCCCGCTTTAAGGAGCAGCTCATGATGTTGCAGATGAAGAAAGATTTCCTGGGCAGCATTTTCGAGGCAGAGAGAGCAAAGTCGCTCCTGGCTGAAGCAGCTGATGCTGCAAAGGAAACGGAACACCTGCACAAAAGTCTGCTTCAGAGCAAAATCAGGCTGCAGGTGAGATGCTTCTATGGACTTTGCTCTTAGGCCACGGGATGAATTCTGTGTTTTGGGACCATGAGTCCTCTTGTTATTTGATACACTTGTATGCCTTCATGTGAGTCTGGCAGAGTAAGCGGCGGAAGGCAATCATGCCAAACTGTGTGGAATAAAAAAACCAATCTTCTCTCTCTTCGGATAGGCTTTGGTGTCTCAGCATAAAGATTTTGAGGTGGTCTTCGAGCCTTTGCAGAAGAAATTGTCTGCTATCAGAGCCAAGTTGGAGGCAGAGAAGGAACCGTTGCCTGACCTGGCGGGCAAAGAAGCCCGGCTTCAGAGGCTACAGGTAATTGGATGGTTCCTATTCAGAAGAATTCTGTTCTGGTGGATGTCATTACTCAGGCAAAAGAGCACCATCAATGCACAGGGTGTTTTTGTGGAGTCACAGGAGCGAGAGATCCCGTGTAGTGTAGTGGTCAGCTCATTGGACCTGGAGTTGTGAGACTTGGGTTCAAATCCCTACTCAGCCACAGAGCTTACCGGATAGCCATGGGCCAGTCACTCTCTTCCTTTGTGTCTATTCTGCTTTGCAAAGTTGTTCTGAGGATAAAAGGAGAGAGAGCATGTCCACCACCCTGTCTGTTTGTAGGAAAAGTGGGATATTAATTGCAATTCCTTCATTTTGAAAGCTGAGACTGTGAGGAGTTTTCCTTACCTCTGTACCATTTCTGTATGTGCACCTCTGCACACCTTCTCTGATGTCTTTGCAAGGCTCTCATTCTCTCCTACACATATACTATATAGTAATGTACAGAAGAGACTTCCATGTGACAGTGTGCAAAACCGCTGTGATTAAACAAGAACTCCTCAGTCCCTTCCCCAGCTCCCAGGCTCTCTCTGCCACTAGCTCTGAAGTTTAAAATGTGGCTTGAATTGTATGCTAAGCTGCTGAACTTCAGGGAGTGGTGGTGGTAATAAAAGTTAGAGATGGCTGCTCATTGCCCCTAATGAACGTGTTAGGGCATTCAGGTTCCTGACATATTTGTTTGGTTTGCTGGTGGTACTGTTGTTTGAGCAATTCTGCATATGACATCATGTAAAAGGCACAACACAGAAAATCCTCACTGTGAGGCTTTTTTCCTGCTGTGCTCAGTTGCAGGGCAGTTGCTTTGACTGCAGAAGGCTGTTGGTTTAATCCTTGGCATTGCCACTTAAAGGATCTCAGGTAGCAGCTAGACTGGTGACTGGGAGCGGCCGCCGAGACCATGTAATATATATTGGCTCCCAGTACATTTCTGAGCACAATTCAAAGTGTTGGTGCTGACCTTAAAAGCCCTAAAAAGCCTCGGCCCAGTATATCTGAAGGAGTGTCTCCACCCCCATTGTTTAGTCCAGACACTGAGGTCCAGCTCCAAGGGCCTTCTGGCGGTTCCCTCCCAGCGAGAAGGGAGGTTACAGGGAACCAGGTAGAGGGGCTTTTTGGTAGTGGCACCTGCCCTGTGGAACGCCCTCCCATCAGATGTCAAGGAAATAAACAACTATTTGGGTATTAGAAGACATCTGAAGGCAGCCCTGTTTAGGGAAGTTTTTAATGTTTGATGTTTTAATCGTGTTTTTAATATTCTGTTGGGAGCTGCCCAGAGTGGCTGGGGAGGCCCAGCCAAATGGGTGGGGTATAAGTAATATATGATGATGATGATGATGATGATGATGGCAATCATCACTGCATGAGCAGGTGGGACCAGAGCTGGTTGAGAATCCCAACCCCCAATGACAACTAGTCCCTCCCCCTGATGCCGCCATATATTGCCGACTAGCCCTGGCCCCTGATGCCAATGTTTTCAGTGCAAATGTCTCCAGGAAGGGAGACTTCACACTTGACAACTTGTGCAACGTGAAATCTTCTTCTCCAGGTCATCCAAGGAGACATGACAGAGTGCGCTGTTCAAATCGAAGATCTGGAAAAACTCGCACAGTCCGACCCAGCGCAGATTAATAAAACCAAGCAGCTTTCCTCCAGCTATCAAATACTGAACAGGTCTCTGGAGGTAAATCAGGTTTCGCTCAATGTTTTGCTTTGTGGCATAGTTTGCATCTCTGCAGCTGTTTCTCCACAAGTTCCAGCTGGGCAAAAACGCTTTGGTTGCAAAGCAAGGTCAGTGAATGGCGTGGCTCTGGGAGACTTTCAAGGGCTACATGGAGAGGACTGAAGGGCCTCATTTGGCCCCTTGACCTAAGGTGGCCCACCACTGCTTTACCTCCCCCACCGCCCCACAGTTGCTATTTTCATTGGTGCTAATGAAAATAGTAGTGAGGGGCAGCGGCACAGATTTTCATTACACAAGCCAAGTCCTGCCTGGGCCTCCACACTTTCTGCTGTGGTTTAAGGACAAATGCAAAGCCACATTTAACAGTAAGTGTCATTTGCCTCTTAAAGATCACATATTTAGCTTCTGAGGAGCCTGATCCTCTGTGCATATTTGATCCAAAGCAAGTCTAGCTGAGTTCAGTGGAAGTTATTTCCACAGCGGTCCGGGATGCACTCTCAAGACGCTTTAAAAAATGGAACTTTTTGTTGTCATGGCTATGAACCTGGAAGTCTCTGTTCAGTGCTTTAAGGCTGCTGATGCGTGGGACATAAAAATCCATCTTGGTGTTTTTCCAAAGCTTTCGGGGGGGGGGGGGTGTCTCCGCCACTTCAGGCATCGATCTGGCCTTTATATATTGTTGTGCAGAGAATCTTACTACTAGATCATCCACACAGTTTATTGCCGGGGGGTTATAACCTCTGGAAACAAATAGTGTTATGTAACATAGCGAATCAATTTAGCGTCTAGTGATTTGTAGGTGGGGGAATAAAGGTCTACACTCGTTCTCAAAAGAAATAACAAGCTTGCTGCAATATTTTAGTTTGATGGGCCAACTGAAATCTAAAGGTGGTGATAAAAAATGTACAATAATGCAGAAATTTGGGCTGGGTTTTCAAGAGGGATAAAGTTGCTTGTAAATGTCAAACTCCTCTTTTAGGAAGACTTTTTTTTTAAAAAAAGCACCACCATGAATGAGAACTCTTTTTTTGTTTGTTTGTTTGTTTGGCTGTTTAGGTCTGTGGTTTTGAGAAAAGAAAAAAGTGTGCCTTACAGCACAAAAACATACATATTTCTGTGTGCATTCATATATATATACACATACACACACATATACATATATATATATATATATACACACACACATACATACAGTGGTACCTCGGGTTACATACGCTTCAGGTTACAGACTCCGCTAACCCAGAAATATTACCTTGGGTTAAGAACTTTGCTTCAGGATGAGAACAGAAATCATGCTCCGGTGGCGCGGCGGCAGTGGGAGGCCCCATTAGCTAAAGTGGTGGTTCAGGTTAAGAACAGTTTCAGGTTAAGAACAGACCTCCAGAACGAATTAAGTTCTTAACCTGAGGTACCACTGTATATATTTCCTGTGCTGCATCCTACTTCATCAGAAATATAAATAAATGTAGGGATTGGCTGAGCAACCAATTCTATTCCATTCTGGTCTCGCTGTCACTCAACCATAGGCCTCTTCAAACCCATTGTATGCATTTCGTACACATCTTATGCACACTTCTAGCATGAAATCCAAACTTTCCAGTGCTTTCACCAGTAAAATGTGCATTTTCTATACACCTTCCACATCTTTTAAGTTCTTATTCATCCCCAAAATGCACTGCAATATCCTGAGAAGGGCATAATCTGACCGGGAGTTGCGTTCTAATCCACAAATACATTTGAGAGCATCAGTTCAGGACAGGTCCACTGTGAAAAGCGGACCAAGCAAGTTCTCCCTCATCCCCAGGGATACACTTGCATCGTGCATTTTTATTCTTAGAACACCACCGTGTGGCCAGCTTTAAATATGCAAGGGTTCTTTTAATTGCGTGCTAGTTAAGAAAGATCTCATTTTACTGCTGATGCAGATGTTACTTTGATCTGCTATCTACCCTCATTTTTCATTTATGGAAATGGTTTGCTCATGCCGCCAACTTGCAGCGCAATTGTACTCATTTCTACTTTGAAAAAAGTACTGTTGAGTTCAATGTGACTTATTGCAATGTGGGTGTATATAGGACTGCAAATAAGGCTCCACCTGCACTATACATTTAAAGCAGTACCACACCACTTTAAGCAGGCATTTTAGCGCACATTTCTCCCAATAAACAAACCTGTGTGCACAAACATTGTCTCCTAATGCAATGCATTTTTGTATGTTACTTTTAATAACATCTTGTGCTGGACCCGGGGGGGGGGGTTACCAAGAGGCGTGGTCAGAGTCCGGTCCTGGGTCGAGGGTCTGGAGACTGTCCACCAAGGGCAAAGCGGGGTCCAAAGCAGGAAGCCAGGCGTGGTCAGGAACTCCGGAATAACAGGTCTGGGTGCTGGCAGACACAGGTTTCCAACAATGTTGCTCCCGCAACCTGGGACCGGGCTGACTGGCCTTTATCTTCTCTGAGGCCAGGGGCGGTCCCGGCCCACAGGTGACCTGCCTCTCCTGGCCTTAAGGCGAGCACTCCTCCTGGGAGAAACCAGTTCCCTCCGCCTCTCTGCCCTGAGCCTCTGCAGCTCAGGAGAGGCTGGAGGGTTACTGGACCCAGGGGGAGGCTCACCTTCCCCTGACAGGGCTGGGAGAGGCTCACCTGTAGGCAATGGGTCCTCAATCACCTCCGGAGCCAGAGTGGATTCACCTGGTGCCTGCTCCTGAGGATCCGGCACAGGTGCAGGCGCTTCAGATTCAAGGCCCTGCCCCAGTTCAGCCGGCCCTGGAGGTGGGGACTCCTGTGCAGGCTGGGATTCCTCTGGTTCAGCCTCTGAATCAGACTCCCAGGCCATCACACATCTTCATTTTTAGGCACGTTTTCTCTTAAAATCTGCATATTCAGAAACATTGTTTTGTTGGCAAATTGCGTTGCAAAATTTGGATAAGTGTGAATTATTTTGAAGGATGGCTCGACTGCGTTTTGGTCCTCATATCATTTTAGAAAGTGCTGGTTTGATGCATGTGGTTTTAAAATCATCAAATCAAATTTCTCCCCCATCTCCAGGAGTGTCAGAATGAAACCTGGAGTTGCGTTGCAGCCCAGGACTGTGCAATATGCAGGGAGGCCTGAGGCAGCATCCTTGCTCACTAGGAGATAACAAGGAGGGCCACTAAGACATCTCTGTTGTGACTGATTACTGATGTGGTTCTCCCTGATGTTCTTTGTAGAACATGACAGCCCAGAGCAAGCACCACGTCCAAGTCCACTGGACATTTAATGACAAATCGTCAGATCTCCTGCAGTGGCTGACGGTCACCAAGCAGAAGTTGGAGTCCTATCAGGATGGCAATGGAGGGTGGAAAACGAACAACAGGGCTTTGGACATGGAGGTGAGGAACATTTATTTCCTTGTGATGCCATGGCCATGCTGTGCAGGTGACAAATCCGCCTGCCCCCACCTGGTGTCCTCCAGGTGTTTCTGACTACAACTCCCATCAGCCCTAGCCAGCATGGCAAATGGTCATGGGTGGAGAAAAGTGTAGTCCATCGACATCTGGAGGGACACAGGTTCCCTATCCTGGGTTTAGAATAAGGGTGAGGAACCTCAGGCACAGGGCCTAATGTGGCCCTCCAAGCTTTTCTGTCTGGCCCTTGACACTGCCTCCAGATCACATCCCTTCCTCGGTCACACGCTTGCCAAGCCACACTTCTCACCAGCCCTTGCTCTGTCCCCTTCTCAAGTGCTAAAGGCTCTCGCTTGCCTGGAGGAAAGGGTGGAGAAGTGTGAATGTGTGTGCAGAAGCCCTTGACCTTTGCATGACTGAAATGTAACCTGCTGTACAAAACAAAGTATTACATCCATTGACCCACACCCACCTTTGCCTCTGGCAGCCATTTCCAACCAACCTTGCACCCCTAAAATGTTGCCCTCAAGGAAATGCAGCTGAAAGGGGTTCCCCATCCCGGGTGCAGATGGATCCGTGGCTGATCTAGCAGGGGGTCCTCTTCTGTTTCCATTTACAAAAGCATCAACTGTGCATAGACTGTTAGCATCCGTCTGTTGAAGAGTTACAGCATCTGCTGTACCTGTAGAGACTGATTCTAGAGAGACATGTTTGTTGCAGCTGGGGCAGATGAAGGCATCCAGTTGTGCTGCTGCAGATGCACCATGGTGTTTTTTCTCTCTGTGCTCCTCCCAGTGGCAATTCCTCCTCTGTTCACTGCTATGGATACACAGCCTATCTGTCTGTTTCATGGCACTGCGGTTGTCTGCAAGGATTCCCATAGGGTGGGGTTAATGTTGCCAGCCTTCGTGCCTCGTTTGCTGACATCTTTGTAACGCGGAGCTGGTCTACCACCGGGCCTAGAGCTGGAAGCCAGCTCCCATAGACCACATCCTTGGGGATCCTGCCATCTTCCATTCTGTGGACATGAGCCAAGCCAGCGTAGATGTTGCTGAGACAGGAGTGCAGAATGTGGGCTTGGGAGACCATGCCTTTGTTTAAGACTCTTTCCTGCTATGTGATGCCCCAAATCTTCCTGACACAGTGCATATGGAAGGTGTGGAGGCATCGCTCCTGGCGGGTGTAAGTTGCCCACAACTCACTTCCATAAAGCAGCATGCTCAAGACGCAAGCCTGGTAGACCTTCATCTTGGTGCTGGACATTAGCATCACATTCTCCAATACCCTTTTGGAGAGGCAAGCCATTGCTGCAGCTGCCTTGCCAATATGCTTGTCTGGCTCAGCGTTGATGGAGAGATACTTTGGTGGCATCTACATGATTCTGCGTGTTGTGCCCTGTGCCTTTCAGAGGCTGCAAACTGAGTTTCCAGACAGAGAGATTCAGCTGCACCTCACTGAAGCCCACGGGCAGCTGGTCGCAGAAAACTCTTCGTTGGAAGGTGCTGAGAACATCCGAACCAAAGTGAAGCGGCTAAAGGAATCTTTCGAGTCTCTCGAAGGCATGATGTCAAGGTAGGCAGATAGGCAGCTGTGATATTCTGCACTCCAAGTTGGCTGGCACAGAGGGTGGACAGAGCGAAAGGGCAGGCGAAGCCGTGGTTGTGTTATTAGCTCCCATTTCCTCAACACTTTGAAAGGTCTGTGTGGTTCGTGGGCTTCCAAGAGACAACTGCTTTGTTAGTGTGAGAACAGAGTGCTAGACCAAATAGGCCTTTGAGCCTTTCCGGCAAGGCTCTTCTTATGCCCAAGGTAGCATTTCCAGTTTGGGGCCTGCCGATCCTCATTTGGCAATGTCGCTCAGCCTTGCAAATAAGCCCACTAAAGTTACTAGCCTGCAAAAGTTGCCGGCTGTGGCAGAGGCTTCACTCCTCTGCCAGTCGGCTCAGTTTCTTTTTCTAGTTGCAGAGGAGTGATGGTTCCTCCTCCACCAACCTGTTCATTTGCCTGCTGGCAATTCCATGTTGCCCATGGCTACTCAGCAAGTGCTTAAGTAACAGTTCTGATATAGACACGGCACAGAAAGCAGCAGGCAGAGTGGCTTCCTTTCTGAGTAACTGCTGCATGAAAGCTCCAAAATGCTGCAGCAGTGGTTATAGTGTGGTTAAACTGTTTATCTAAATGCATCCCACAGTTTATAAAGCTGTATCCTGGTAACAAAGGAACCCAGCAGCATTTGTGCTCTATGGAAGCCTACAAGCAGGAACCAATTCTCTTCTAATAAGCCCTTTAAATTTTTCTAAGTAGAGAGACATTTTCATAAGGTACAGTCATACCTCGGGTTGAATACGCTTCGAGTTGAGCAGGTTCGAGTTGCACTCCGCGGCAACCCAGAAGTAATGGAGCGCGTTACTTCCAGGTTTCGCTGCTTGCACATGTGCAGACACTCAAAATGATGTCACACGCATGCGCAGAAGCGTCGAAAAGCGACACGCACATGCGCAGACGTGCTATCACTAGTTACGTTTACCTCTAGATGTGAACAGGGCTCCGGAATGGATCCCATTCGTATCTAGAGGTACCACTGTACATTTAAAGTACATTTCCTCACCCTCCCACGAATCCTAGGAACTGTAGTTTTCCCCTCACAGAGCTACAATTCCCAGGGTTCTTTGGCTCGGGGGAAAGTATGCTTTAAATATATTATGTTTTTATATATGTTGGAAGCCACCCAAAGTGTCTGGGACAGGGCACAAATTATTATTATCATTATTATTATTCACAGTGCTTTTTCCTGGGGGGACGCAGGTGTACACATACCCCTAAACATTTTGTGAATCTAAGTTTGGCCTCGTTGAGGGGCAGTATTTCAATGAGTAGGAAAATGAGAGTACCCCTAAACATTTTTTTTAGAAAAAAGCACTGATTATTATTGATAATAATGCATAGTGTGTACATAGCCATAAACTTAAATGATCTTGCCACACTTAACCTTTTCTGTGTGTGTGTTTCTGCTCCAATATTTAATCACTTAAGCTCCAATAATTAAGCATTAATTTTTAGATCTTTCCCAATGCAGCTGAATAATACCATCTAAGTCTTTATGAATCACTGTGGGGTTCTGGGAATTTGAGCTTTCACCCCCTTTCCTTTATCCATAACTTTCCTGGCAAGTTGTATGCTTTTCTCCTTTGCCCAGACTTCCACCCCCCCACACTTTCCAATCTAAGTAGCTCTTTCTTTCCCCACCTCCTGAGCCTGTCAGGTTTCCTCATCAGTTCAGAAACCAGCCGCGGATTGTAACCGTTTCCTAATCACAGCTAGGAGCGCTCTGCTAGAACGATCCCCTGGAAAGTAACGATCCATTTAAAAAGTGGCCTTAAAACGGCAAGACCACGTCCAGGGAGAATGAATAAAACCCACTGGCAGGAACTTGTCACGGTATCTTTTACATCTCTGCTTCGTCCCGTGATGCTGCTGTGCTTGTGCTGTTTGGGAGCTGGTGGTTCAGTTGCTAGAGAACGTCAGAGAAAGCTTATCCAAGCAAGGTCATCCATGAATCAAGATGAAGGCAGGGATTTAATGCTTCACTCTTCTGGTTGTTCCCAGTGCAAGCATTTCTGCTTGCCAGACAGAATGGTCTCCCCCCTCTCCTCCCCCTGTGCACTTATCTCAGGGTTCTCCTATCCTTCTGGAGTGGATTGGGGCTGGGGTTCTAACTACCCCATGCTCCTTCCATCCCTCCTCTTCATCTGACGGCTCCCTCAAGGACACCAGCTCAGGGCTCATGACAATATTGGCCACAGCTTCAACACACTATGTAGCCCATAGGAATCTTTAGTAAGCTTAACGGTTTAGTTGGTGGTCCCAGGATGAATAAGGGAGGCAGTGGAGTTTTATAAATGTTACAAGCCTTAGCTTAACTATCTCCCCTCTCCCCTCCCCTTCTTCGGTTTGACCATAGTCTCCTCCAGAAAATCTACCCAAACAGGACAACGGTAGATGCCGGCAAGAAAACAAACTTTTCGGCCAACCTGTCATCCCATGGTTTTGCCATTCGCTCTACAGAAGATCTCAACCACTCCTGGGTGAGAAAAGCATTTTAGTCACCTTTTTGCTATGACTTAAGTTTTGTGCAACAGGGCTGGCGAAGGAACGGGTCTGAGCCCCTGTAGCAATTTCACGGCTGGGGTCATAAAGGTGAGAACCTGTTTCAGCCAGAGCACTGTGTTCCCTTGTGTTCCCTCGCTTCTTCAGACACTAGGTCAGGGTTTCTCAAACTTGGGTCTCCAGCTGCTATTGGACTACAATTCCCATCATCCCAAACCACTAGTCCTGCTAGCTAGGGATGATGGGAGTTGTAGTCCAAAATCTGCTGGAGACCCAAGATTGGGAAACCCTGCTATAGTTCTCACCAACTTCTGAGGGTGGAAATCAGATTGGCTCAGACTCGCCTTTGTCAGGAAGCGCATTGTAGATTTGTACCTGTGTAAGATGCTAAATATCTCCGTTCAGTGTATGCAATATGAACTGGGCTCTTCTGTCTGTTATTTTTGCTTTGCCCAACTGGTGCTTGGTAGGGAGAATGGTGTGCGTGTGTGTGTGTGTGTTTCACAAACTCAGATCTACCACAAAAGCTGCTCTGCTGCACCCCCTAAGCTGGCCTGTTTGCTCACAGTTACAGTGGCAGATGCTGTCCGGTTGCCAGTGTGGAACTGATATTTAGCTGCCAGCGCAAAGCTTTTCTCTTTTGCATTGTACTGCGAACATAGGAAGCTGCCTTAATTTGAGTCAGTCCATTGGTCCATTGAGCTCAGTAATGTTCACACTGACCGACAGCAGCTTTCCAGGTATCAGGTTGGAGTCTTTCCCAACAGTACCTGGAGATACCTGGGATTGAACTTTCTGCAAACAAAGCAGCTGCTCTACCAGTGAACGTTGGCCCTTTCGCCAAGGAGGGAATACGAAGAGGTGGCTTTTCCTGTATGCAGTGGCTTAGCTCCAACACGATGGGTGCTGGAGCTCAAATCTAGTCTCATAAACTCCCACCTTCTACCTACCAGTCCTAACTGGGACAGGCAGAGGTTACTCAATAGTGGAGGAAATGTACTCTGCAGATGGCAATTGGCACACTCTTTTTTTTATTGCCATTGCTTTACATGTTCCAGGACTGACCCCTGACATTGAAAATAGGTGGCAGGACAAAGTGTGCAGGTGCCGGGTCTGAATGTTGGAGAGAGCCCTGGTTCAAATTAAATCCTGATTTTGCAGCAGACCCTTTTTCTTCTTTTTTTTAAAAAAAGAGGCCCGCGCTGCTTTGTTTTAATTCCGAGTGTGTTTTCTGCAGTTTACAACTCTTCGTTCAGCCATCAAACTTTTTAATAGGGAACCTGGGGCCATATTCACAGCGGGTGTAGCTTGTAACACTGACATTCAACCAAACAGCAAACACCTTGGGAACGGAGCCTGTTCTCGACTCTGAAATGTTTTGAATGTGAAAAGCGCCGTCTTTTCCAGTACCTTAAAAGTCCTTCTTAGCGTCTCCCCTAAACTGGGGATCTATGTTCGTTTCAGAACGAATGAAGAATGAAATCAAATGGGACCGACTCTGTGCTCAGGGAAACATCACTGCAGATCAGAGAACTCCTTCCTGAGTTCTGCGTTCTGCTCCTTGGTGGTTCTCAATGGCAGCTGGTAGGAAAACCTTCTGCCAACCAACAAGCATAAGAAGGACAACTCCTTGGCATTTTCCTGCCCACCTCAGAACCAAATTTCAGTCTAACTTAACAGCAACTTTTGGGCACATTTATAACGGCAGCAGTGGGTTACATTGTGGGTTGAACAGACAGGTTTAATATCTTTCTGCCCAGTCATGTGTCACAATAGGACTAATCCTCAAGGATCAACGTTGGGGGTTTCTCTGTCCATGTGGCCCCCAGAAGGCAATGTGACCCTTGGGCTAAAAAAGGGTTAGTCACTCCTGCTTTAAACTTTTTTTCAAATCCAGTTTAAAAAATCAAATAGTGTCCTAGTCTAGTTATTATTTATTATACAGTGGTACCTTGGTTGTCGAAAGGCTCGACTCCGGAACAAATCGACTCCCGAATGCCACAAACCCGGAAGTGTTTCGGTTTGCGAATGTTTTTCGGAAGCCAAACTTCCAACTCGGCTTCCGCTTGAGTGCAGGAAGCTCGTGCAGCCAATCAGAAGCTGCGCCTTGGTTTTCTTTTCTTTTAAATATTTTTTAAAAAATAATTTTTATTGAATGATTTTATGTTACAAAAAACATTACAACCATACTACCATACTACCACTAAATATAATTGAGAAATAAATATTACATACATCAATATTTAGTTTGTTATTTGTTATTTACCATCTTATTTCCTTCCAAACGTTCCATACAAAAACACACATATGTCTCGAACGGTTTCGAGAGTCGAATGGACTCCCAGAAAAGATTAAGTTTGAGAACCAATGTACCACTGTATTTGAATGCCATCCTTCATCCATAGATCTCTGGATGATTTGCGTCATAAAAATGCAAGTTTGAAAACACAAAATACATAATAAAAGTAAACCAAAACAATAATCTCACACCACCTCCCACAAACACATTTAAAAGGATACAGGATGTTAGTCAGCCAAAGGCCTGGTTGAAGGGGAATGTTTTCGCCTGGCTCCTAAAGGTGTATAATGAGGGCACCAGGAGAAACTCCCTGGGAAGAACATTCCACAAATGGGATGACAGAAGACAGGATAAATGAATGATTTGTTTCATAGCTGACTCTGCTGGGCATGGGATACAACTATTCAATAACTCATGGGGGAAAGTGCATGCCCTTGTCTTCTACATTTGTGTCTTTTGCAATTGTTTCTGCAACTCAGGAGAACATGGCCAAAGAGGAAGATACTGATGATCTCCAGCTCATCAAGAACTTTGAGCAGTGGTTGCAAGAAGAAAATGCCAAGCTGTCCAAAATTCTCGCCCGGAAACCATCCAGTGGTGAAGAGCTTAAAGCAAGGCGCAGCAAGTTAAAGGTTTGCTCCACTCCACGATGCTGCGTTAATTTCGCATTACTGTATGGTGTGCTTGCATGTGTGCTTGAGAAGATACCCCAGTCTGGTATGTTGCAACGGGTTAGGGACATAGGAAGCTGCCTTATGACAAGCCACAGCGTTGGTCCGCCAAGCTCAGCATTGACTGCACTGACCAGACTGTAAGCTGCTCTCCAGGTTTGCAGGCAAAAGCATCTCCCAGCCCTCCCTGGAGATGCCAAGAATTGGACCAGGGACCTCCTTGCATGCACAGTATGTGCTCTACAACTGAGCTGTGAGCCTGTCCCCAATATCCCCAGAGAAGTCTTTCCACATCTTTCAGACTAGCATAGTTTTAAAAGTAGTTCAGAGTGGGGTTGTAGAGTTGGAAGGGAACCCAAAGGGCATCTAACCCAGTGCTAAAGAATCCCTGCCAGGCCACCTGGCTGGGGTTAAAAAACCTCCAATGAAGGTGAGGCCACCGGAATCTCCTTTCTTATAACTTGAAGCCATTGGTTCAGATCCTCTGCTCTGGAGCAGGAGAAAACAAGCTTGCTCCTTCTTCCATGTGACAACCCTTTAGATATTTGAAGGCGGCTGTCATATATCCTCTCAGTCTTCCAGGCTAAACATGCCCAGCTCCTGCAACCGTTCCTCATAAGGCTTGGTTTCCAGGCCATAGATCACCTCGGTCACCCTCCTCTGCACACGTCCCAGCCTGTCAATACAGTCGTACCTCGGAATTCGAACAGAGTCCGTTCCGAAAGTCCATTCAACTTCTGAAACATTCGACTTCCAAAGCGCAGCTTCTGATTAGCTGCAGGAAGCCCCATCAGATGTTCAGCTTCCAAAATAACATTCGAAAACAGGAACACTCACTTCCCCCTTTCAATCGTTCAGGAGCCAGAACGTTCGACTCCCAAGGCGTTCAGGAGCCAAGGTGTGACTGTATCCTTGTCTTAGCTGGTGTTTTCTTCCTTTACTTCTTCCTTGTGATAGCCCTTAAGATATTTGATATCTAAGATATCTCTTTTTAGCATCCCCCTTATCCAGGCTAAACATATCCAACTCTGTCAACCTTTCCTTCTAAAGCTTGGTTTCCAGACCCTTGGAAGACATATATAAATATAGTTAATATATATTTATGAAATATTTAAATATAAAACCATGTAAAATAAAACCAGGCAGCTACACAGGAATAAAAAAATGGGAAGCTTCACCGCTTTGTGATCCACCTTCCCCTTTGAAAATATTTGTGAAATGCCCCCTAATTACTGTATGTGTAATGGGAAAAGGCAGTGTGTTCTCTCTTCACCACTACCACCTACATCATTTGCACAACAAAACAGTGCTTTATCTCCCCACTTTCCCTTCCAGGAGCTTCAGTCTCGCGTCCCTGAGGGTCAGCAACATTTTGAAGATCTCCTGCGCCTTCGGCCGATTGTTAAGAACTCCGATGATCTGGAGGAACTGCGCTACAGATGGATGCTCTACAAGTCGAAACTGAATGATTCCGGCAACTCCTTGGTAGGCCTTGTGATCTGAGGATAGGTGGATTGGGGAACTTTTACATTACACACTGGGAAGCCAGTGTGGTGTAGTGGTTAAGAGCGGTGGACTCGTAATCTGGTGAACCAGGTTCGCTTCCCTGCTCCTCCACATGTAGCTGCTGGGTGACCTTGGGCCAGTCACACTTCTCTGAAGTCTCTCAGCCCCACTCACTTCACAGAGTGTTTGTTGTGAGGGAGGAAGAGAAAGGAGATTGTTAGCTACTTTGAGACTCCGTAGGGTAGTGATAAAGCAGGATATCAAATCCAAACTCTTCTTCTTCTTACCCCATTTAGAATAGGGGTGTTAGGCTTGTGCTGTTCCCCTTCTACCCAGAGGAGCCATATTATGCATGGTCATAAACAAAGAAAAGATGCAGTTATACTTGGTAGGAAATGGGTATATCGAAGTCTGATGGTCAGATTCACATGTTTCGTGGATTTTATTATTATTATTATTATTATTATTATTATTATTATTATTATTATTATTATTATTATTTGGAGCACTTGTACTCTGCAACCAAAAAGGCTTCCAATCAAAAAAAAAAACAAAACAAAACAAAACCAGGACGAACAGGGGAAAGGAAACAGGGAAAGGGAAGAGCAGAAAACAAAACTCAGGCACCAATTCTGAGACAGTTTTTCTTCTAATGAACAGCTGGCACAGTTCAGGGGCGGCAGGCGCCTGGTACAGCTGGTCTTTTGAGAAAGCTGATGCGTTGAGCCCTGCTTCCCATCTCAGATGGAATGACTGCCCCCAAGTGACAGTGGAAGGAGAGGAGGCTTGATGGAACCCGTCTGAAATGTGGAATATCACAGGGTACTAAAAGGAGTCTATGATTATCCTGTGTCCCATGCTGTTGGTGCCCATCAGTTCGATGCATTAGGCGGGGGAAGATGTTCTTGGGTTTTTTTGTTTGTTTGTAGTTGTGCCGTGCAAAAATTCAAAGTACTTGAAACTGACACTAAGTCTTTATAGGTGGATGCATGCATTACTAGCTGCCATCAAAAGCAGCACCATCTTCATTTTCTTCCACTGCAGGGGTGGGGATACTCAGCCCTGGGGGCCAAATGCAGCTTTCTATGCCCCTCTCCCTGGCCCTCAAAACTGTCCCCAGCCCAGGCCACACCCACTCCTCAGGTCAACATTCCTCGCCGGCCCCGTTTTACACCCTTGAAAGTTTTAGTCTCGTAATCTGGTGAACCGAGTTCGCTTCCCCGCTCCTCCACATGCAACTGCTGGGTGACCTTGGGCTAGTCACACTTCTTGAAGTCTCTCAGCCCCACTCACCTCACAGAGTGTTTGTTGTGGGGGAGGAAGGGAAAGGAGAATGTTAGCCGCTTTGAGACTCCTCAGGGTAGTGATAAAGCGGGATATCAAATCCAAACTCTTCCTCTTCTTCTTCTATGGAGGATAGAAAGTGGGGGTGGGCTGGGGAGTGCATGTTAAAAACCTAGCCTGCCTCACGAAGGGAATATTGATATTCATTGCTCCTTCCACTTTGCCTCTGGCTCTGCCCACCACTGGCATGCGGCCCCTGGAAGGTTGCAGAGAATGGAATGCGGCCCTCTTGCTGGAAAAGGTCCATCCCCCCACCCCGTCTCTGTTATAATGGAGGGGGGAAATGTGTGATTCCATTGCCCTGCACATTCCCCTACCCTGAGGTACTTCACTGGCCGACGCTTGCAAGGTTTGGGGAAATGTTTCAACATGCCTTTAGCTGGTCTGCATGTAATTTGGGAAAAGATGGGGAGAGGCCGGCCATGCAGCTCCAATCTTTGCTGTTTTGTATGAAAAAAGTGCTTAAAATTTTAAGGGAATTTGCTCTTCTTCATTTCCCCAGTTCTAAATGCAATGATTTTTTTTAAAAACTGGGGTGAATATGGAGTAATAAGAAAGCTAGATGGGAAAAAATACACAACAATCAAATGATGGCTAAAGTGCAAGTAAGAAGTTAATGTCCAGTGTCCTTACTCTGTGGTAAATGTGTGTAGGAATCCAGCCTCAGTGGTGCGCTTTTACTGTGCCATCCCCTGCAAAACTACAACTAGTCAGAAGGTGTCAGTGAAATCATAGTTATTTCTCTTGTAAGCCTAAACCAGACTTTAACTTGCTAGGGAACAAAATCCATTTGGAATTTAAACTGGATGTGTGCTATAAAGCTCATTAAATAGAAAATCACCTGCTGCTTTAGCTTGTCCAGACGATGAGAAATTTAAAGCAACATTCCCCTCGTGAAATAAACATTGGCTTATAGGTTCCATGGGGATACCGTGGTTTCTTTTCTTAAAACAAAAACCCCAGTGCTTTTGTCTTTTTTAAACAGGCAACAAGCTCTTTGGAGGAGACAGACACATTCAGAAAGGTAAGAGTGTGTTTTTGTTTCTTCACAGAAAAGGAGAGGGAAGGGCATATGTGTGTTTGTGTGTTTTAAAAACATAGTTGTCCAATAATGAAATGAAATATATTTTGTTATGGAGGGCACGGCTGCAGGATTAGAATCCCCAACATAGAATTATACTACATTGCCAACCAAGTGTGCCACATAATCCGATGCATTCTAGAAGACGAAACAAAACCATGGGTACACCTGGAGAGAGACATAATCAAAAACACCCCCACCGTAGCATACCCATTTCTCCCAAACAAACTAAGGAAAATCCCCACAACACTATAAACAGGTTCATATAGACCATACTTAAAGCATGGAAGGAAGAAGCAGGCAAACTGTCCCCAACCTCAATCCCACTAATCCCACTGGCTCACCACCCACTATTCCATCACGCAGCACAAAACCTCCAGGTAAAAACCTGGCAAATCAAAGGCTCATATCGCCTAGCAGACTTCTACAAAAATAACAAAGCCACATTGACACAAGAAATACAAGACAAACTAGGGGACACCCAAATGCCCTGGCTAACACCACCAGCTAAATGCCTTCTTAAACAATCCAGTAGGAAATCAGCAGCAACTAGGCCCTTGACAACCTTCAAAAACCTCCTCCTAACAACAAAGGGACACAGTAAAGGGATGGTATCCGCAATATACAAAATACTACTCCAAAATCCCACAAACTCCCTAGACACAATAAAAAAAATGGGAGGATGACATAGGCTATGAAATTAACCCTGCTTAATGGACTAGAATGTGGTCTAAACCTCCCTTTAAATCCATCTCAGCTACAAGAAAATAAACCCTGAAACTCACTTACAGATGGTAACTAACACCATTGAAACTAACACTGATATGCCCAGGAGCCTCACCAAAATGATGGAGAAGCTATACCTCCACAGGCACATACCTCCACAAGTGGTGAGACTGTCCCAAAATCCAACTCTTCTGGACATCAGTTATACAAGACATATGTAAAACAGCTAAACAAGTATTAGAGGTCATCCCAGAACTGGCCCTACTGAACATCTTCCAAGATAATAATGCCTACTCACATTATAAAGAGCTCATAACCCACCCAGTCTCAGCAGCTAGAAGCATCATGGCCAGACACTGAAGAGATCTGTCAAGAGTGAACATGGACCAATGGTATCAAATAGCATGGGAAAACTTACTAGAAAAACTAACCAATAAATTGAAACAGACACAGGGACAAATAGAAGACACCTTCACCCCGGTATGGTTCCTCTTTATCACATACGTAGCCCAACAAGACAACAAGAATCCACCGACAGCATATAAATCCATCTGGCTAACCTGACCCCAAAACCCACCCTCTCACACACATAAACAAATCTCACTGCAGTCAACCAAAGACAGCCAACCACACCCTAGGCCACCCCCAACCTCTCTCACCACCAAGGAAATATAACAAGCAAATAGAAAGAGAACCCCCCCCCCCAAGTGATGCTGACACAAAACCCCACACATACACTGAGTAGAAAAATAGAAGCATTGCCACCCGACCCCTCTTTCCCCCTCTTTTCTTCCCAACCTAATACTGCATGCAACACTAATACATACATACAAACCTTTATTGCATTAGCATACAGCCATAGCAAAATAAGACAATACAAAAATGCTAGAGACAAGCAACCAAGCAAAATTCAAGGCGATATTGCTGGCGTAATGACATTTAAAATTACCCTAAGACAATAATGCAAAGATTTAGTTGCCAGCACCAAAAATCTAATATGTGGATATATATATATGTCTCACAACAGATGAAACTGATCTGTAGAAAACACAACTTGAAGAAAGAGACAATGCACGTATTTTAGTAAACTAATAAATCTTTATTTAAAAATTATATATATTAAAAAAACAGAACAGCCAGTCTCTTTTAGCTCTCTTTGCTTATCTCATTTACCATTAATAAAATTGTAAATGAAAGTATATGTAGAGAGAGATGAGTGCTTCAAGAACACAGAGAAAGAGTTGCACTTGGTGGAGTCAAAATAAACATTAGAGGAAAGTACACTAAAATGTGAAAGTAATTTTTAAAATGTCAAACACTTTAAAGCAGTTTTTGCTGACTGGGTGCCCTCCAGTTACTTTGGGCTATTCCCAGGTTGGGGCTGATGGGAACAGAAGGTGGCCCCAGGTTGGCAAAGACTGCTTTAACATAGACATAAGATGTATCATAAGCAGTTCAGCCATTAGGGCTTTGCTTTGAACCACTCCTGGCCATTTTATGAGGTGAACAGTTGAGGAGACCTAAATGTCTTCTTTTTTTCTAATATGGTTCACCCTTTCCTGGAAGTGTGCATATACAGTGGTACCTTGGTTTAAGAACAGCTTAATTTATGAGCAACTTAGATTAAGAATGCTGCAAACCCGGAAGCAGGTGTTTTGGTTTGTGAACTTTGCCTTGGAATAAGAACATGTTTCACTTCCTGTTGAGTGTGTTCCATTTGTAAATTGAGTCCCCCGCTGCTATGGGAAAGCACGCTTTGGTTTAAGAACGGACTTCCGGAACGGATTAAGTTTGTAAACCAAGGTACCACTGTATGTCCCAGCAGCCTACCATGAGGTAGATTACACATTCCTGTTTTCCTCAGCATCCAGTGTGCTCCCACCGCTGCCCTGGAAAGTGAAATACACACACTGTTGGCCACAATTGTTGTTGGTGTTGTCATTTAAATTTGTATACCGCCCTTCATCCGTAGCTCTCAGGGCGGTTCACAACACAAAATTACAATATAAAAAAACCACAAAATACGTAATCAAAACAAGAACAAAAACAAACCAAAAAATCCCCCCACACACAAACACACAAAACACATTTAAAAGGGCATCATAAGTCAGTCAGGATGAAGAGGATATATTAAATTAAGCCAGTGGTTTTCAGACCATTTGCCTTCAGGAGAGATCTTCCCCTAGTGGTTTGTCCACTAAGGAGCCGCCAAGAATCTGCTACAATGCCCCTACGATCCATCAGGGAATGTTCTTCCTCTTTCATAGAGGTTCTGATGGAGCCTCATCCAAGGAATTGACATGATCTATATTACCTGCTTAGCTTCAGCAGTGCTGCAACCTCAGATGCATCCACATCATTCCATGTGGCTGCACAAGCTTTTGGATTCTGGCTATTAGTAGGATGGGGGAATCAAATGTTGGATATTGCCAGGGCCCGGCTAAAGTTGATTGATTCCCATCTCCCTCCCTCAGTAGGAACAGCTCAAGCGGCAGGAATGTTTCTCTTAGCATCCATTATACCCCTAGGGGTGAAACATGCTGTATTTAATTCTTGACGGGAACATTGCCAGACGCCGAGACAAAAATACAATTTCCCTCTCTGTAAGGGATGGTTCGAAAGACCAATCAAGGCCATTCCCTCCCCCTTCCCATTTTAATATTTGCTTATTTTGCTTGTATTTTTAGATAACCCTGTCCCCGCTGCTTTATATATGAACATCTATAGAGATATAGAGCTAGTTAGATGTCATGTGCCGTGCAATCTTGTGCATGTTTTGCTAGAAATAAGTTCCACTGACTCAATGATACTTAGGCAGCATTCGCACCATGCATTTAATGCACATGTTTGTTAAATTTCTATACTATCCTTCATCCAAGGATCATAGGGCAGTTTTACAATATAAAAACACAAAAAATACATAACTCATATATGCGTTTGCATACATATGTACTAGGGATGCTCAAAAAATTCTCCCCATCCCAATGTACGAGGAGTATGGAATTACTTTGGTGTTTCTCCAGCGGTCTGCCCTTCTTCCATTTTCAAATATTTTTGGACTTCAGTCTGCTGCTCCTCAGGCCCCCAACCCCCATTTTAGAAGCCACCAATGCACAGGAGTACATATGCACATTGACAAATTCAGAGCGCAAGGAGGGATTTCACTTTAAACCATCATGGCTTCCCCCAAAGACTTCTGGGGCTACCGTTTGTTAGGGGTGCAGAGAGTTGTTAAGAGAATCCCGTACCTCAGACAGAGCTACAATTCACAGTGTTCCCTGGGAAGAGGAATTGGCTGCTAAACCACTCTGGGAATTGCAGCTCTGGGTGGGGAACAGAGGCCCCTTGCGAGCTCTCAGGACCCTTAACAAACCACAGCCCCTAGTGCTTTAAATGTATGTTGTGAATGTGGCCTTACTCACTCGCAAGTGTACGCATGGTCTGCAATAATAAAAGAACCATTTCTTGATCATCCCCGAGCATAAAAACCTTGCTTGGATAAATAGCGCGCACAGAGAAAAAGATGTCAGATAGAAAACAAACGGCAAATATGCACTAGCATAATTTTATCCATAAACAGAAGACTGTAAGATTAAATTAAGAAAGCTAATGCATTGGGGCCTGTGGTTTCTCCCCCGTAGGCTGACAGTGATGGAATAGCTTATTGCCTCTTCGCATACGACGGAGCATTGTAAAAACAAATATTTAAAAAAATAATGATGATAAATGTTTCTTCAAAGGTTGGCTTCCAAGTTGCTGAAAGTATTTCAGGAGCATACTTAGCGTCAATTGGAAATCAAAGCAGGTTATTTATGGGGTTCAGCAGTTCTTGTCTGGTTTATTTTCTGCAGTGCTCAACCCTAATTAAAGCTCCTTGCTGCGCAAATGATTTGGGCCTCATTGTTTGTACAAACAAAGTAATTAGGATTTATTAGATTCATGACTGCCTAATTGGTTCCCTTTGAGATGCTGTGGGATGTAATCTCCTGGAGCAGATGGAGAGTCAGGATCTGCAATTGCGTCTCATTTAGAAAGTCGCCACTGATCGTCGGACCAAATAAGTTCAGCCAGCTGCGAGCGATGCTAGTTCACTCCTTCTCTGGAAGGCTCCTGGTTCAGTTCCTCATGTTAAAAACATGAATGAGAGTAAAATTCTTTCCACTGCTGTAAAACAGAATTTTAGAGTTGGAAGGGACTTTTGAGGTCCTACAGCCTAGTTATTCAATGCTCAGTGAAGGAATATGAACATGAAATCTTGTTGGATGAGACCAAAGCTCATCAACTCCAACATCCTGTTCTCACATTGGCCAATCTGATCCCTATGGGAAGCCCAATGGATATACTAGGACACCATGCTCCTGATATCAACCATGCTCCTGATATCTCATTAGAGCTTCCTGGATGAGGCCGTTAGCCCATCTAGTCTAGCATCCTGTTCTCATAGTGGCCAACCAGGTGCTTATGGGAAGCCTACAAGCAGGACACTGAGGCTCTTGGTCTCAATTCATGTGGTCCTCAACTTTTGATGAGTGTGGGAAGGAAGTCCCACTGGGATGGAATCTGGGGAGGAGAAGGAATGGGAATCCTCTGCAGTCAAGGAACTCAGGCCTCTGGAAAGAGTGATCTGTCCCTTCCCCATCAGTCTGCTTCGTGGAGAGGAAGCACTAGAGCAGTCTCCCTTCCTGTGGTTTTCAGCAACTGGTACCCAGAAGCACACTGCCTCCTACAATGGAGGTAAAACATAGCCATCAGAGTTTGTAGCTACTGAGAGCCACATGAATTGGTCTAATTCTCTTCTCAAGCCATCCAAGTTAGTGGCCATCTCTGCCTCTTGGGAGGGCAAATTCCACAGTTAAGCCATGTAAGGACTTTCTTTTGCCTGTCCTGAATCTTCCAAAGTTCAATTTCATTGGATGTCCATGTGTTCTAGTGTGAGAGAGGGGAAAGATTTTTCTCTGTTCACCTCCTCCATGCATACTTCTATACACCTCTATCACATTTCCCCATCTTTGCCTTTTCTCCGGTATTCAGAACTACAGCATCCCTGATAGATAATGGCACAACCTCTGCTTAAGCATCTCCAGTGAAGGTGTATTTAGAACATCTCCAAATGGAGGCGGTAGATATGGATATGCTCATTGGCAGAAGATACGGTTTTACATGAAAAAAGGCATTGGGTTCAATCCTTGGCATCACCAGCTAAAAGGAGCTCAGGGAGTAGGGCCCAGACAAACATCTCCTCAAGTCTGAGTTGACAATGAACTCAGGCAGACCAAGACTGTATCAACAGGCAGCAGATGCGAATCATTTAGTTGCATCTCTGTCCTACTGTTTCTCCAAGAAGCTCATTGTGGTGTGCAAGCTTTTCCCGGTCCACCATTTTATCCTCCCAGCAACCTGTATGGTAGGCAGGCTATGTTTAGCAATAGCAACAGGCATTTGTCCATCACCTCTCAGGTGGCTGTATTGCAACGCCTCTTGTAGCGTAGCAGAAGATGCTTGGCCTGGTTCTTGAGTCACACACGGCTGCTAAGGGCATTTGGGGATTTGGGTTGCAGGCTTCATCGGTGACCCTGAGACACTGAGACACTGAGGCTCTTAGTCTCAATTCATGTGGTCCTCAACTTTTGATGAGTGTGGGGAGGAAGTCAAAATGGATGGAATCTGGGAAGGAGAAGGAATGGGAATCCTCTGCAAACAAGGAACTCAGGCCTCTGGAAAGAATGACCTGTCTCCTGTTTCGTGGGGAGGAAAAGTGTGAGAGAGAAAGAGTGGCAGAAAGAGAGAAATAAAAGAAGGTGGCCACACACACTGCCAGCTCTGGTCCAAATATCACCAGCACCCCCTGCTTAATTTTTACCCTTGGGGGGATGCAGCCCTTGCCAGAAGAAAAGTTCCACCCTCCCCCCCCCTTCACTGAAATAATTGCTTCTTCACAAACGCTTGGATTGCTTGCACGGTTTGGGCATCTCCTTTCAAGGTGACGTTCAATATTCCTGGCAGAAATATTGGGAAAGCAGCGACTGCAGAGAAATACATTGCCAACTTTCACAGGCACACTCTATCCAGCCCTGGAGGCTTAGGGGTTTGTTTTTGTTTTTGCTTCTCCTGCCTGTTACCAGAACCATTTTTCACGATATATTTGGAACGGAGTTATATTAATGAACACTCTGCGTAATGTGCTAAAGAGCCCACAGCTCCCCAATAACCATCTCAGCAGGAGTCAAAATGCCTCAGGAGGATGAGTCAAGAGCAAATGTGACTGAGGACAGCTAGGCCGCCCGTGCAGCTAGAGTTCAGTCCTAGTGGCACTTTTAAACATTTTAAATATAATTTCCTACACACTGTCTTCTACGCTTGGTGGAATGTTTATCTAATTTTACTATTCTTTTTATAGAAGTCATACGGTTGCCAGCTTTTTTTTTACTAGCTGTGCTCTTGTGCTTTTAATAGCCTGGCCTGCAGAAATGTAGCAGGCGAAGGTTTACGCCTGGCATGGAGAGGCACCTGCGAAGCTGTGCTAGCCTAGTCACCAGTGAGCGACATTCTGCTGCTCTTCTCCAAGTGTGGAAAAGAGGGGAGAAATCTCCCTCTCTGGCTAATGTCCTCTGAGAGCCTAGCAAGTAGGGCTGCCAATCCAGGACTATAAGACTATTGGTCCATCCAGCTGAGTATTGGCAAATTCCATTGGTCATGGCTACCCATATACACACACATAGCCATGTTGGCTGGGAATGGTGGAAGGTAGAGTCCAACAACATATGGAGGGCCACAGGCTTCCCAACCCTGGTGTGGACAATAGTGAGCTAGGTGGACTATTGGTCTGCTCTGTTCAGCTCAGTAATGTCTGCATTGACTGGTAGCAGCTGTCAAGAGTTTCCAGCTGCAAATATTCGCAGCCCTACCTGGAGATGTCGGGGGTTGAACCAGGAATCATCTGCTTGGAAGGAGATGCTCTTCCACTGAGCTACAGCCCTTGTTGTTGTTGCTTAGTCGTTTAGTCGTGTCCGACTCTTCGTGACCCCATGGACCAGAGCACGCCAGGCACTTCTGTCTTCCACTGCCTCCCGCAGTTTGGTCAAACTCATGCTGGTAGCTTCAAGAACACTGTCCAACCATCTTGTCCTCTGCCGTCCCCTTCTCCTTGTTCCCTCCATCTTTCCCAACATCAGGGTCTTTTCCAGGGAGTCTTCTCTTCTCATGAGGTGGCCAAAGTATTGGAGCCTCAGCTTCAGGATCTGTCCTTCCAGTGAGCACTCAGGGCTGATCTTCTTCAGAATGGATAGGTTTGATCTTCTTGCAGCCCATGGGACTCTCAAGAGTCTCCTCCAGCACCATAATTCAAAAGCATCAATTCTTCGGCAATCAGCCTTCTTTATGGTCCAGCTCTCACTTCCATACATCACTACTGGGAAAACCATAGCTTTTACTATACGGACTTTTGTTGGCAAGACTACAGCCTTAGGTAAGGCAAATTCATACATAAGGCAAATTCATGGAGGATACGCCTGCCAATGACTACCAGCCACGGTTGCTATGCTCTACTTCCAGTCAGAAGAAACAGCGCTTCTGAATTTCAATTTCTGGAAACCACAGGAGGAGAGAGTGCTTTTGTGCTCAGATCCTCCTTGAGGGTTTCCTGCAAACATCTGGTTGGCTGCTGTGGTCACTGGCATGGTCTGGGAGGCTTTGCTTGTATTCTTAAGGCACCTTGGTATAAGGCAGAGGTAGGGAACCTTTTTTCAAACAGGGACCACATTCCCTTCCGATAGTGGCAGACTTTTGGCTCTCATATTTCAGCGGCACCCTGTGCGACGCTAAAATCCGGCCTCTCCCCGCCAATTGCACCCCATTCTATAGCATTGTTGTGGTGCCCCAGTGCATCTGAACCAGTCACACTACCCTAACAAAGGTGGCGCTGTGGTCTAAACCAATGAGCCTCTTGGGCTTGCCAATCAGAAGGTAGGCAGTTCTAATCCCCGCAACGAGGTGAGCTCCCGTTGCTCTGTCCCAGCTCCTGTCAACCTAGCAGTTCAAAAGCACACCAGTGCAAGTAGATAAATAGGTACCACTGCAGCGGGAAGGTAAACAGCACTCTGGCTTCTCTCACAGTGTTCCATTGCGCCAGAAGTGGTTTAGTCATGCTGGCCACATGACCCAGAAAGTTGTCTGTGGACAAACGCCGGCTCCCTCAGCCTGAAAGCAAGATGAGCGCTGCAACCCCATAGTCGCCTTTCACTGGGCTTAACTCTCCAGTGGTCCTTTACCTTTTTTTTTAACCCTAACTCTGCCTCTGCTTCTGAGCAACCTTCCAAAGGCTGCAGGCCCATGGTGGATCAAGCGAGAGGCCAAAGTGGGCAAGGGAACAAATGTGAGTTTCACCTCTGTATAGGAAGTTCATTGCTACACACACTCATTTTCCCCACCTTGTCTCCTCCAAGCAGACAAGCAAGAGGCATTCTTAGAGTTCCGAGTTCCCATTCCAGCCAGGAAAAAGCACTCAGTGTTGAAGCATGGTCAGTGATGGGTATGGCTTGGGCAGAGTCTTCAGGGCCAGACAGAGAGGCATTCATGCCTGGGCCTGAGGTTTCCCTAGCATTCAGCATCTTCCTCTGTCCCTTCCAACGCTGCCAGCACTCTTAATGTCTGTCTTCACACCTGGTTATTTTGCGCAATGGCCGCAGCTGCCTCAGTGCCTCGCTGTCCTCGGCAGTGTTATTGGCGAGACCCGCCGTTGCTCCAGTGATTGAATTTTTGTGCTCTGCAGAGCTAAGATGCATGGCATTTTGATCATGCCTCGAGTCAACAAGCCCATGGTGCCTTCCCACTCCTTGATCCTGCAGCGGCATCTCAGTGCTGAAGTTGTGACAGCCCGGGCATTTCCATGGCGACCAGCTGAGTCATTAAGCATGATAGCATGGCAAAGCCAAGCCGAGAGCAGGTGGGAGGAAAAGCCGTGGCAGGAATGCTGGATTTACATGACCTCTCCTGCAGGTGTTTGCCTTAGGGCAGCAGGGATAAATTGAAAGGGAGAATCAGAACTATAGTGTGCAGCTTGTTTGCGAAACAGCACTGCAGTTTACCAACTGCTTCACATTCCTCAGGTCTCACAACACCCCCGTGAGCTAGGTCACCATTCTCCCATTTTACAGGTTGGGAACTGAGCCCGAAAGGCAGCACAGAAGTATAGTTTTATTTTTATTTATTTTTTTACTTAACAGGATTTATATACTGCTTAATCATCAGATCCTTTAAGTAGATTAATATCCATCTGCCTGGGATATGAAGGCAAAACAACTCCTCATTTCAGGAAGGTTATTTGCTTAAGGTTATTTGAGGAAAATAACCTTAGTTGAGATGTTGTAACCCTTCGTGCCATGAGGGGGAGAGCTAGGGAAATGAAGCTTTTACCCACTCACCCTTAAGCAATTCTGATTCCTGCCCCCCCCCCGATTAGAATGTCCCCCTGGGATTTAGGAGATGGAAGATTCCTATGGGGCATCTAGCTGGGTGCAAGACTATTGTCCTTTGTGCTGCAATTGTTTCTTTATGCTGCCAGGATTATGGCAGCTTTGAGCCACTTACTCAGATGCTAGGCATGCATGTCAATGCATCCCAAGGGATGGATTAATTTAAGCACCCACTCTTCAAAATCTCATTCAGTTTCCAAGAAACACAGAAAGGACACAATGCCAAAAATAGTTATGGGAATGTTTCAGCTCACTGGAGAGCAAGGGTTGTAATCAACTGGCTTTAGGCTGGATTTTTCTTGTGGCCATTACATTCACCATCTAAGAAAAGATTGTCCAATCCCAAACTCTTAGGCATTTAAGTTCCTGCACCTGGTGGACTTGCAGTTTTGGGGGGATGTTCCAACCCATGAACCTCAAAGAGCTAGAAACCTACTTTTCCTCGTTGCAATTTCTGTACACACCCCTGATTTCCCTTCTGTTATGTGATAATGTAAAAAAAAAAACAAGTTGCTGTGCTGTTTCATGGTGAATTTGGCAGGAGTTACTTAAGGCTACATTGAGGCTGCATGCACGCCAAACATTTAGAGTGCCTACACACCCCAGAAATAATAATATTGGGGGCTGTAGTTCATTAAGAGTGCTGGGAATTGTAGGTCTGGCCCTACCACTAGGTAGAGTGAGTCAGTCACCTCAGGTGGCACCCATGCTTTGAGGAAGTTTCAATTTCCAGTCCACTTAACTTCTGTACACGGAATGGTGGGCACCATCTTGTCTGCTTTGGGCAGCAAAATGTCTTGGGCCATCCCTGTCAAAGTTCTAGCGGAACGACACGCAGTTAAATAGATCCTGTAAACCTGAACTCTGGCAGCCCTGAATCTAGAATTTCCCTGCTGGGTGCATAAGGACGTTGGACAAAGCAACTGGGTGAGAAGCTGAACAACAGAAATCTTTCTCGGTGCCTTGGCACAGTTAAGAGTGGCAGTGGGGGCTCTCTTGGTAGTTCAGCCCCCCCTCAAAAGTGTGGCCCAGAAGGGAGACGTCTTTCTCTAAGTTTTGGAACGCCCTTCTCGCGGAGGTGCATCTTGCTGTCTTTGTTGTACAGCTTCCAGTCATACACTGAAGACACACCTCTTCACCTTTCACAGTTAAATGAAGTGTGTGGTAAAACTATGGCACTCACTCCTAGTAAAAGAGCATTGGGCAAATCCACGGGAGAGAAAACTATCAATGACTACTTGCCATGATGGCTATCCTCTGGTCGGAGGCAGTAATGTATCTGTGATGGCCTGGGATTCCGATTCAGAGGATGAACCAGAGGAATCCCAGCCTGCACAGGAGTCCCCGCCTCCAGGGCCGGCTGAACTGGGGCAGGGCCTTGATTCTGAGACACCTACACCTGTGCCGGATCCTCAGCAGCAGGCACCAGGTGAATCCATTCTGGCTCCAGAGGTGGTTGAGGACTCAGTGTCTACAGGTGAGTCTCCCCCTGGGCCCAGTAACCCTTCAGCCTCTCCTGAACTGCAGAGGCTCAGGGCAGAGAGGCGAAGGGAACTGGTTTCTCCCAGGAGGAGTGCTCGCCTTAAGGCCAGGAGAGGCGAGTCTCCTGGGGGCCGGGACCGCCCCTGGCCTCAGAGAAGATAAAGGCCAGTCAGCCCGGCCCCAGGTTGCGGAAGCAACGTCGTCGTTGAGTACCTGCTCCTACCCGGACCCAGACCTGACCTTCCAGTGTTCCTGTTCCCCGCCCGGCTTCCTGCTTCTGGCCTTCCAGTGTTCCTGTCTCCGCCCGGCTTCCTGCTTCGGACCTCGCCTTGCTCCTTGTGAACTGTTTCTAGGCTAGTGACTCAGGACTGATCTTTGACTACGACAACGGTAACCTACCCTCCGGGACCAGCACAGTATCTGAATACTAGTTGCTGGAAACCACCAGAGGAGAAAGTGCTCTTTTGCTTTAATCCTGTTTGCAGTTTCCTCACAGGCATCTGCTCGGCCACTCTAAGAACAGGATGCTGGGCTGCATGGGCCAATGGCCTGATCCAGCAGGCTCTTAAAAGGATTTTGTTTTGTGCCATCAACCTCTTCCATATTATTTAAGCCTAACTACTCTATTTTGAACTTAAAAATGGAAAGTGTAACAATGGTGGTCAACAAAAGAGGTTTAAAGACTGTCTCAAGGCAAGTTTTAAAAAATGTATTATAAACACTAACAATTGGGAAACACTGGCCTGCGAGCGCTCCAATTGGAGACCGGCCTTTACCAAAGGTGTCATGGACTTTGAAGACGCCCAAACTCAGGACGCAAGGGAGAAACATGGTAGGAGGAAGGCACGCTTGGCCAATCCACACCGTGATCAACTCCCGCCCCGAAACCAATGTCTCCACTGTAGAAGGATGTGTGGATCCAGAATTGGCTTCCACAGTCACTTACAGACTCATTGTTAAAACCGTGTTTATGGAAGACAGTCTTCCTCAGCTATGAGTGATTGCCAAAGAAGAAGAAGATTATTTAAGCCATACCATTCTGCTTTTGCTTGACTGTTTGCTTTTGTAATTGTATGAAGCCTATTTCTGTTCCGTTGTTGCAACCCGCCCTGGGACATTTCAGTGAAGGGGTGGGGGTAAGAAATCTCATAAATAAATGAAAAATTCACTGTCCCGGGGCGAGTCCTGGCAAACATGGGACATGGTTATTTTTAATGTAGACACCCAGGCTGTTATTCCTCCATAATGCATTGTGCCGGTCTGGTGTTCTCTGCCGCTCTGGTGTTCTCAGAAGGAAACCAAAACTTTTCGTAAGGCCAGAATTGGATTCCTGGCCCACTTTGCTCCCTTGCCCTTCTTATAATGAGCCATTTCGGAGCAGCAGACCCAGTTGTAAAGGCTACTGCTATACGTTGAACTCAAATTTCACCATCTGTTCCACTTCCCTTTTTATTCTCTGGCATCTTGTAAAATATGAGGCTTGTACAGGGAGCAATGAAAATAAGTCAGCCTGATTGTAAAGTGAGGTGCAAGGGGTGGGACCCAGAGCTTTCTGCTGCCGTCCAGAGATTAAACAGAGAAGGCCCATGGCTAGATTCAGATGCTGTATATCCCAAAATGGCGGCTGCCCCTGAACTCGGCAAACCTATACAAATATGAAGCAGAGCTTTGGCCATGAGGGAAAGGGTGTGAAACTCGCACTTCATTGTAACTGAATACCCAACCAAAGGCGGCCATTTCTCTCCAGCAGCCACCAAGTTCCTGTCTGGCACGCAAGACAGGTTGGAAAATGTGTAAGTGGCGCGTGGAAATCTCAAAATTAATACTAAAAGCAACTGCGCTCTCCCTTGAGGAAACCGAGGCTGAGAAATTGTCTGGAAAAAATCGTTTGCAACACTAAGCATTTTCTTAGAGATTTTAGTGTCTGGAAGATTGTCACACATAGGTCAACCCCAAATGTTGGCTCACAGAAGCCCTTTTTATGGTACCCAGAAACCCCCAGCCCCTTTTGCTCAGCACCTCGTGTCTCTTGAGGGTGTGGTCCGTTCCTGCATAGAAGCATTGCTAGCACTTGTAGAGGGCACACTGCCTTACATAATGGCTTCATGGTCTGAAAATTATCAGATGGTGTGCCAAGAATCAAATCACCTCATGCTAATGGCTCAGGGACAGAGCCAAGTTTGATGTTAAATGCAGTTGTGGCCTATTGGGACTTGTGAGACAGAAAGCCAGGAGCCCGACATGATGTGAGGCAAGATCCAATGACAGACTCCTCCTCTCCGTTGAGTTCCAGAAAGGCATCATGGATAATGAGGAAGGTGAAGGTGACAGCCAGTGCGACTCCTTAGAGTGGTTGGAAGTAAGAAGGCAGGCAAATGGGGGCTAGCTGAAGGCAGAGGGAGGCTGGTAGCCCCATTTGACCTAATGGAAGAGCCTCCACTGGTTAAATGCCTCTTCACATGTAAGAACCACATCTTTCCATATGAGCCTGTCCGGACCCTGAGATCATCTTCTGAGGCCCTTCTTTGTGTCCCTCCTCCATGAGAGGTCCATAGGGTAGCAACACAAGAACGGGCCTTTTCTACAGTGGCACCCCACTTGTGGGATGCTGTCCTCAGGGAGGTTCGGCTGGTGCAGGGGTAGGAAACCTAAAGCCCGTGGGCTGGATGCGGCCCAATTGCCTTCTCAGTCTGGCCCACGGACAGTCTGGGAATCAGCGTGTTTTTACATGAGTAGAATGTGTTCTTTTATTTAAAATGCATCTTTGGGTTATTTGTGGGGCATAGGAATTTGTTCATATATATTTTTCAAAATATAGTCCAGCCCACCACATGGTCTGAGGGACGGTGGACCAGCCCATGGATGAAAAAGGTTGCTGACCCCTGGGCTGGTGCCTTCACTATACACCTTTAGGCACCAGGCAAAAACATTTCTCTTTTACCAGGACTTTGGCTGATTGACATGCAGTGCCCTGTGTGTGTGTGTGTGTGTGTGTGTGTGTGTTTATTATGCATTTTTCATTTTGATGTTGCGATTTTATGTTTTAATCGCCCTGAGACCTGTGGGTATAATTAAATACAAATTGAATAAACAAATAAATGATAAACTTGCAGATTAGATTATAAAATGCAAATTGTATTAGCTGGGAAGAGCAAATAATTATTGGGAACCTAGAAGGCAGGGATGAGGAAATGGGTACTTTCTTTCCCTGCTGCTGTTATAATGAAAACCCCTTCTCTGAAATGTCACTTCAGGTGCAAAGACACATTTAACATTCTGTGTAGTTTCACCTGCAGTACTAGCTTTTGATGCATTTAAAAATTGTAGGGGAGAGAGTGAACAGGATGAGTGATTAACTTTTACTTCCTGTTCTCCAAACACTTGTAGTCCCCTCTGCTGTTGGGGGGGGGGTGTGATTCAGTTCATATTGAAAGTGTGCTTTTCTGATTTGCACTTTCCTAAACTAGATGAAGATGAAAATGTGGCTATCCTTTGAAATTTGCACTTCTCTGAATTTTGCAGGAGCTTCCTGCAGCCAATCAGAAGCCTGCCAGCATCGCTGCCTGCCCAGAGGCATCCATGGCTTTTGATTGGCTGCAACCAATCAGAAGCCATGCCGGCCGCGTCACGGAAGTCAGTCTCCGTGCAGCGAGGCCTCTGTGCCGCACCTGTTTAGTGCGGGGACTGTCCGAGCGAGTGGAAGGGTCCGCAAGGTTCGCAGGCCGGATTAACAAGCCCAGTGGGCTGTATCCAGCCCATGGGCCTTAGTTTGACTACCTCTGCTCTGGGGTGTGACCTGTGTCGGACCAGTCCTGTAGATCAATGCCATCTGCCACTTCCTCCTTTCTGGAAGGCTCCTGGGGAGGTGGTCTCCACCCCTCCTCTTCATCTGCCCAGTCCCTGACATTAATGCTCCATTTGGTTTGTGTCTTTCAGGGACGACCAGCCGGGGCGTGTTCCTTCCTGCGCCGCGTCTGCTGCGCCGCTTTGCCTCTCCAGCTGCTCCTCCTCCTCCTCCTTCTCCTCGCCTTCCTGCTGCCTCTCGTAGAGGAGACGCACAGCTGCAAGCTTGCCAACAATTACGCCCGCTCCTTCAACCTGGTGCTGAGATACAACGGCCCACCACCAACTTAAAAGTCCTCTACGCCTGAAGGTGCAGCTGAGGTGACAGATTAAGTTATCCAAGTGGCTTTTCCGTGAGGTGTCTCGCCTTCTGCAGGTCCCCCAGAATCCAGGGCAACTCACTAAGGGACCCGTGTAAACTGGAAACTTGGTCAAATGACCTGCATTGTCCATATAGGCTCAGTCCATAGAAATGAAGTATTCATACTTAGAGCTAAAATTATATTTTTAAAAAATATATGGCTATATTTATACTGTATATATGATTTTTATATATGTGTCTCAATGAAAGAGATCTTGAAATCACCATTTCCATTTTTAACCCTGCCAATTTTACTGCTGTTCTTATTTTATGCCTTTGTCTTTGTTGAGTAACAGTAGATGTTTCAACTAAATCCTTGTGTAAGCATAGAAACCAAAAGCTAAGGCATAACCACAAAGGGGGACAAATGTGAGGCTGTCGTGGGGGCGGCAGAAAGATAGCCACATAAGTCAAGTTCCATCTCCTCAACCCATGAATGTTATTAAAACTACAGCCGCCACCAGCTTGAAGAGATCCTGGTTGATTAGTTGTAGTTGTTGATTAAGTACTTAAATCTATTCAGTTTGCATGCATTTGAAAATGAGCATGAACTAAAGCGAAACAGCAAACACATATTGTCTGTATCTTTAGAGCAGGCATAGGCAAACTCGGCGCTCCAGATGTTTTGGGACTACAGTTCCCATCATCCCTGACTACTGGTCCTGTTAGCCTGGGATGATGGGAGTTGTAGTCCCAAAAACATCTGGAGGGCCGAGTTTGTCTATGCCTGCTTTAGAGGGTGGACATCTGCTTTTCCAGCAGGCACCAGCAACATGCGGTCAGTGGACTAGGGGAACTAGGCTAGTCCCTTAAAGGCTCCAAAAGCCCTCCTGCCACCCTCTCAAAGCCTGCTCAGCTTTGGGAAGAGGGCAGCTGGGATCCAGCATCCTATCAGAGGCTTGGTGCCTCCTTCCCGAAGCCCAGGAAGCTTAGGGAGGGAGGCACGATGCTCACACCTGCAACATCCCCCCACAAGCTGACTCTGTTCTCCTACAAAAAAAATCACCGCATTCCACTGGCAGGCCCTATCTTTTCTCCTCCATGTGAGTGAAAATGGGAAATATCTCTTTTACAGGTGGTGCTTTCTTTCTTCTGTTTTTATATGTGCATGCATTTAAAAGATTTTTTTAAAAAAAACTGCTACTCAGTTAATTGGAGCATTATTATTATTATTATTATTATTATTATTATTATTATTATTATTATTTAGTTGTTCAAAAAGGAATTAATCCGTTAATCCAATCAATTAATCAGCTAACAGTTGCAACCTTGTACCTGTTCCACGCGATTGGCTGTGGCAAGATAGTGATATCATACCACGTTTTCATAATTACATTCTATGGGCGGAGGAAGGGAACTCCACATGGAGTTGCCTTTTTTTAGTGGCAACCATTGAGCGTCTCACCGCCAGTTCTACCCAAAGTGTGAGAAGGTAAGAGATTATCCTGGGAATTCTGTGGCACCGGAAGACTCAATGTGCCCCCGAGTGAATGCTTATGAGCTTCCCATAGGTACCTGGTTGGCCACTCTGAGAACTGAATGGGTCTTTGGCCTGATCCTGCACAGACTTCCTATGTTCAACCATCTTATATGCAAGATGAGGCCCCTGAACCTTGCTGCGCCATCTCGTCTCTCTTCCCCGTTACTGCTACTCTCCTGTTATCAACGCTTTCTCTCTCGCACCCTTAACATAACTTGAAATGCTTGAGTCCGATTGACCCCTCTCTATCGTTTCGCTTCTTACCAACCGGCAAAAGATCCTGCCAACCTCAGCAGGAGAGATGTTTCTGGGGGAGGAGGAGGAGGCAGAAGCGTAGGGTGATTGTAGGCAACATAGCAGACATTCTTTCCATGTGCAGAGGTCAGAGCAAAATAGTGGCAGCGTCACTTCAACATTTCGAATGTTATGATATTCCCTCCACCCCCCAAAAAAAATGTTGGAGAAGGGGGAACTAAATTGGAAACACATTTTGGCAGCCTAGGGTCTCCCCACCCCCACCAACCTCCTCTCAGCATGGAATTAATTTTCTGCTGAATATAACAGCACATCCAGGGTCTCTAAAACTTTGCCCTGTAAGACTTCCTCTTCCAGGATGCTAACTTTGGTTTCCCCTTTGATCCAGTTTTTCACTCACTCACTCACTCACTCACTACCCCACAATATTCAGCATTACATGGCCACTCTGCAGTGGGCTCTTGTGAGGGTTCCTTCCTGGCCCCTGCATTGCAGGGTGTTGGCCTAGATGACCCAACCGTGGAGAAATCATCACTGGACTTAACAGAGTTTAGTCACCACCCTCCACTCCTCAGCCTCTCATATTGCCCAATCCAGCCCTTTTCTCTTTGCAAGTTAGGCCCCATTTGTGCTATACAATTTTTTAAAAAAAGGATCGTACCACTTTAACAGTCATTTTTGTTGTTTAGTCGTTTAGTCGTGTCCGACTCTTCGTGACCCCGTGGACCAGAGCACACCAGGCACTCCTGTCTTCCACTGCCTCCCGCAGTTTGGTCAAACTCATACTGGTAGCTTCGAGAACACTGTCCAACCATCTCATCCTCTGTCGTCCCCTTCTCCTTGTGCCCTCCATCTTTCCCAACATCAGGGTCTTTTCTAGGGAGTCTTCTCTTCTCATGAGGTGGCCAAAGTATTGGAGCCTCAACTTCACAATCTGTCCTTCCAGTGAGCACTCAGGGCTCATTTCCTTAAAAATGGATACGTTTGATCTTCTTGCAGTCCATGGGACTCTCAAGAGTCTCCTCCAGCACCATAATTCAAAAGCATCAATTCTTCGGCGATCAGCCTTCTTGATGGTCCAGCTCTCACTTCCATACATCACTACTGGAAAAATCATGGCTTTAAATATATGGGCCTTTGTTGGCAAGGTGATGTCTCTGCTTTTTAAGATGCTGTCTAGGTTTGCCATCGCCTTTCTCCCAAGAAGCAGGCATCTTTTAATTTCGTGACTGCTGTCACCATCTGCAGTGATCATGCCCAAGAAAGTAAAATCTCTCACTGCCTCCATTTCCCCCCCCCCTCTATTTGCCAGGAGGTGATGGGACCAGTGGCCATGATCTTCGTTTTTTTGATGTTGAGCTTCAGACCATATTTTGCGCTCTCCTCTTTCACCCTCATTAAAAGGTTCTTTAATTCCTCCTCACTTTCTGCCATCAAGGTGGTGTCATCTGCATATCTGAGGCTGTTGATATTTCTTCCGGCGATCTTAATTCCGGCTTGGGATTCATCCAGTCCAGCCTTTCGCATGATGAATTCTGCATATAAGTTAAATAACCAGGGAGACAATATACAGCCTTGCCGTACTCCTTTCCCAATTTTGAACCAATCAGTTGTTCCATATCCAGTTCTAACTGTAGCTTCTTGTCCCACATAGAGATTTCTCAGGAGACAGATGAGGTGATCAGGCACTCCCATTTCTTTAAGAACTTGCCATAGTTTGCTGTGGTCGACACATAGTCAATGAAGCAGAAGTAGATGTCTTTCTGGGACTCTCTAGCTTTCTCCATAATCCAGCACATGTTTGCAATTTGGTCTCTGGTTCCTCTGCCCCTTCGAAATCCAGCTTGCACTTCTGGGAGTTCTCAGTCCACATACTGCTTAAGCCTGCCTTGTAGAATTTTAAGCATAACCTTGCTAGCGTGTGAAGTGGGTGCAATTGTGTGGTAGTTGGAGCATTCTTTGGCACTGCCCTTCTTTGGGATTGGGATGTAGACTGATCTTCTCCAATCCTCTGGCCACTGCTGAGTTTTCCAAATTTGCTGGCATATTGAGTGTAGCACCTTGACAGCATCGTTTAAAATTTTAAATAGTTCAGCTGGAATATCATCACTTCCACTGGCCTTGTTATTAGCAGTGCTTTCTAAGGCCCATTTGACTTCACTCTCCAGGATGTCTGGCTCAAGGTCAGCAACCACACTACCTGGAGTGTACGAGACATCCATTTCTTTCTGGTATAATTCCTCTGTGTATTCTTGCCACCTCTTCTTGATGTCTTCTGCTTCTGTTAGGTCCTTTCCACTTTTGTCCTTTATAACAATCATTGTTTCCCCCAAAGAATCCTATCCTATAGTTTGTTACGGGTGCTGACAGTTGTTAGGAGACTCCTATTCCCCTGGAGTTCCCAGGGAAGAGGGATTGATTGCTAAACCACTCTGAGAATTGCTTCCCATCCCTGATCACAGCTGCATGGCTTGGCTGCAACCCTCTGCATAGTTACCTGCAAATAAACTTGATTGAGCTTCCTGATGCTTATCAGTTCCAAGTTGTAAAGCATGTTAAGCTTTAACAAAAGGCCTTCAGCCAGCTGAATCTAAGCCTTTAGCTTTTAAACAATCTTGCAAAGAAGTATTACCATTTGAATGACCAGCATGAAGAAGGAACTCCATCAAAGGAAAGGAAAGATGTGTCCAACCTCTGCTTGTTTATTTCTGCCCCCCCCCCTCCATTCTCTGACTTCCTCTATGCTAATCTGTCCCAAACAACAGAAAAAACTTCACTAACAACTCAACCACTTGGTAGAGCAAGGAGGGTGCACCACTTACCCTGGTGATCTGGAAGATGATTTCATCCCTTCCGCTCCGGAAAAAAAAGACTGGAACTGCACCCCCTTCCTCTCTCTTTCCGCGCCTGTTCCTGGCATCCTTCACTGCCTTTTTGCACTCTGGTCCCATAAAAATTATTCAGAGGAAAGGTCTACTGATATCGCTTAACTGTGCTTAAAATATTTTGCCGCTGTGGATTAAGACTATTAACGTTTTGCAAATAAGGAGGCTGCTTCACAGGGATATTAGCAGCCCAACTGCACGGGATGTTCTTATGCTGTTGGCTACTCGAGTGTCCACTGGAGGCTGACTTGTTCATTGCTCAAACCAGCACAGTGTGGTTGGGAAGAAGACTCATTAGCCCATGCAGGGGTCATCTAAGGTGGCAGACAAGTCCAGCTTGGTATTCGACGTATCAGTCTGCTCCGAGACATTCCACTTTCTTACTTTAACCCAGCTGCTGCTGCAGCTGCTCAGCTTTTGTCTCAGCCTCCCTGCTCAGAACCTAGAAATGGTTTGTTTGCTGATAGACTATGATCACTTTAGCAGCCGTTATCGCCTTTAATCCCTGCTCTCTGCAGAATCATGGTGTTTTCCAAAATATTACGCTAGCTTTCTCTTTCATGTGATTTCCCCCCCCCCATTTCTGTGGAACATAGAAGTTAGCTTTTTTTCTTGTTTAGATCCATTATATTTCTGTAAGGCTAAGAGGCAAGCAGATCCACTCATTTTCTGCCATTACTCCACGCAGTTCATGTTGTGGTCTTCATTTCTGAGAGAGAAAGAAATTTAGCATTCGATATCCCTCCTTAAAAAAGAAAAAAAATTAAAAACCTGCCTCAGTTCTGTTTAGTTTAAAACTGGGCATGTGTTTACTAAAGTATTATCAGGGGTCTCTAAAGAATAAGACTTATCTTGGAAAAGCTGAGCTGACCTGTAGTCTAAACGGCACCACCATAATTGCACAAGGGGATCCACAAGCAACCCATTGTTACTTTTTCTGCTTTGGAAATTGCACAAGGATTGGCTAGTCGCATATTTTTCCAGGCTGTCTTCCCATAAGGCATTCACACATACTGCTGGTGAGGCTGGATTGTCAAGGAGTAGGGAAAGTGGTGGTGCTAACTGAGGTCACATCCAAGTAGGAATGGGGGCAGAAGGAGGGGAAATTGATTCAGTTTGCACTTAAACTTACCTAATTCGCACTTTCTGGAAATGCACTAGCAGAAATTCGGAATTCGCACGTTGCCGAATTTTCGCAATGCAGTTCTTCAGTCAAGTAATGTGTACAAAGAATGCCTATACTAGGGCAAAGTGCTCGTGTAAATGCATATATTAATGAGCAAACAAACACAACATGCCAGGTTTCCGCTTTCAAACTGACTTCAACTCCCAGGGAATGGTGGCCGGGGGGGGGGGGGAGCCTATTTTGTGCCTCGAGCATCCAGTGCAGAATGACTTGTGGAGCTTAAGGATATCGTAAGCCAGCCTTTTATTTAAACCTGATAGCTATAGGTTACAAGAAACTACAGTGGTACCACTGGTTACAATCTTAATTCGTTCTGAAGGTCCGTTCTTAGGCTGAAACTGTTCTTATCCTGAGGCGTGCTTTCACTAATGGGGCCTCCGGCACGTGACTTCCGTGCGCATCCTGGGGCAAAGTTCACAACCAGGAGCAGCTACTTCCGGGTTAGTGGAGCTCGTAACCTGAAGCGTTCATAACCAGAGGTACCACTGTAAATGCAGGTATGTACAGGGAATCCAATGCAGGCAAATAAGCAGGTTGATATTATTATTATTATTATTATTATTATTATTATTATTAAAATTTATATACTGCCCTATACCCACAGGTCTCAGGGTGGTTCTCAAGGTAAAATTACAATATAAAAACACAAAATACATAAACAAAATATAAACATAAACAGCTGAATAACCCCATAAAACAGTTAAAAACATTTTAAAAATATATATCAAAAAATACAATTAAAAAGCAGTTTAAAAGAATGTAGTGTTTATCTTTGATATGGCTAGGATCTTACTTCTTTTTGCTGCTTTTTGTAACTATCTGGTTCTTGGAATGTGCATTAGAATGTGATAGAGGAGAGTTAGAGTATTCCCTCTCATCCCTGTGCCTAGCATAGAAATCAAGCCACCCTCAAGGCAGGACAAGTTAGTGGAAGTCTCCCCGTAGGGTCTGTGCTTTAGAGGCTCCACAACATTTGATTTGTCCTGAAGCGATAGTTGACTTGAACATAGGAGAGTGCCTTACAGCAGAGATGCAGGATTGGGGGGCCTCCAAATGTAGCTGGACTCCAACTCCCATCATTCCCGACCATTGGGCATGCTGGCTGAGGGCAATGAGAGTAGGAGTCAAACCATTTGCTTGGTGGTGGCAGCTCTCCAGCATCTCAAATTGGGGTACTAGCCTCACTGGAGGTGATGTGAAGTCAGGGGAAGCGCTTTCTCTGCCATAACTAGATACCCTTTCCTACTCTGCCCTCCCCACAATTAAGCAGCAAATTGGCAGACGGACACCCCACTTTAGGTACACAGGAAGCAGCCCCTGTCTAATGTGTCATTCAGCAATATCAAAAGCAACACGATGGCCAGAAACAATAACAATGTGAAAAACTTTATGGAATAACTCAAAACATCAAAACTAACAAACCGTAGTCAACAGTGACTACATAATCACATGAGCACTGTTCCAGAGTATTTTTCATTATATCTATTCAAAAAAAGATTGGTTAATGAAGAAATTACATATCTTTCTACTTATGAGTGTTGAACTAATTGGCTGATGAAGAATTCAATGAAACAGTAGTTGTTATCTGGAAACACTGTACAGCAGAGTTCAGAATTGGACATTTGCTGATTATACAAAGCTTCACAGCTTGCTCTCTGCCAGGTAAAGTCTAGCACCATGATTCATTTAAGGACTTTCAGAGACTAGACTTCAGTTTGTTAGTTTTGATGTTTTGAATTATTCCATGAAGTTTTTCACATTGTTATTGTTTCTGGCCATCGTGTTGCTTTTGATATTGCTGGCTCATATTTTGCAACACAGGGGTGTTTGTTTGTTTACTTGTTAATGTGTCATTCAATCAGGAAGGAAAGGCAATGTTTTTTCAAACACGACTCTCTTGCTCCAGCTTTGTCATTTGGCTTTTACAAGCTCAGCCGTGCATTTTGATGCCCGGAGCCCCACTTCCTGCTGGAAATGTGTGAAAATGCCACTATTAGGCCGATTGTACTACACAGCAGGGTCTCGTGTTTCTCAGAAGGAAAAGACGGGGGTAACCGTGAGCAGGCGGCAGTAACAAGCATTTACCCGCAATCTTTCTCTTTTTCACAAGCCATTGATCAACATCTCCTCCTGGAATTAGTGTAGATTGGTTCCAAAAAAGGCATAGCAAATTTCTAGAGGAGGAGAAGGCGGCAAACAGGTCTTCTTCCCACTCACTTGCCTAGCGCTTCTGCCCCTTGAAGCCATCGTTTTCCTGCAACCCCAGTTGTTACCTGGGGTGTGTGTGTCTATTTTTCTCAAAACGAAAAGCCTTTGTCAACTCCAATAAGAGTAAAAGAGTGCAGGCTTGGCATTGCCTCGCACATGCATCTGCCTCATAGCTCCATAAGCAGAGCCTAACCATTGCTGTGATCTGTATATAATAGGAAATGTCATAATTGCACTATTTAAAGGAAGGTGACGTTCCACATCCATATAATTTTCATGCCCAGCTTTATAAAAAGGAAGAATGCTTTCATAAAAGTGGATAATTTTTTTTGGGGGGGGGGGGCTTATTGTGCTAAGCTTTCCCTTCTGCTAAGGCTTGATCCTGTTAGTTTCAGATAATAAAAAGGGTTCTCATTCATTCCATCCATGCTATTGGGATTTTGCTGGAATTGACCTCTTTATGGTGCTGCCTTGGGGGGGGGGGTGTTTGAATTTTGAACTGAATATTGTATTTGTCTCAAGTTACATGGATACCCATGGATTTGTTTTTGAATTATCAGGGTTTTTAATTTTTAGACATAAATGCAAAGTAAATTGTGAAAATACTGATTATCTGGGGGTGTCTTTTCACAGCAAACTAATATATATAACTAATATTTATGACAATTTAACTTCCATGGCTCCCTGTCCCGTCCCCCCCAGAATCCTGGAAATTGTAGTTTTGGAAGGGTGCTAAGAATTCTAGCCACTATACACATAATATCATTAGTGCCAGATTTAGTTATGTCTCTGAAGTTTAAGAACTTTCAGTCTGGCCAGTATCTGGATGGGTGATTGCCTAGAAACCTTATCTAAGCATGCTACCTTTCCTGGTATTTATTTTCTCTATGGTTCTGTCCTAGAGGTAGATTTTTCAAGTCCTTTTGTTGTTGATCCTTCTACCCATACACCACATTTTATCAGATACTCTGCTATTGTCACCCATCTGTAAAAGCTTAGAAACTCCTAGGAAGAAATATCTCACAATCCTAATATGTGAAGAAACCTTTAGCTTCACATGATAATGATTTTTCATCTCCAAAGCATCTCAAACAACTTACCCCAAAACTTAACACTTTTGTCTGTGTGTGTGTGTGTGTGTGTGTGTGTGTGTGACTTCACAGTGAGCTGATCTTACATGCAGATGTCTGTACAAATGGCTGTTTGAAATGTTTTTCCAGTGTTAAAACAACCAAGAATTTTATGACACCTTAAAGACTAGCATATATATTGTGGCATAAGGATGTATCTGATGAAATAACCTCTGGTCCATTGAAGCTGGCATGACAATATATTTGTTATTCTTTAAGGTGTCAGAAAAACAGATAGCATTCTGGGACTTCTTTAGTCAGTGAACCTGAACCATGCATGAATTTTTCTTATGAACTGGACACCGCTCCATAGTGTTTTTTGGAAGGGGAACCATTATGTGTAAGGCTTATTTACATAATACGATATAGTACCAGTCAAGCAAATTGATGAGCTACAGATCATCACAAAAAGTCTGGTACCAATGACTGTCTAGGAATGCAAACCATGGAGCAATGCTTCTATGCATGATCCAGTGAAATGAATGGACTCTTAAGTGTGACCAGTGCTCCAATCCACGGGAATATCAATTGTGCTTTAAATTGCAGTGACACCAGTTTCTACTTGCAATTCTGCAACGTAAGTCAACTCATTGGGTGTTCCATCTTTGCTTCTTCTGTACAGTGCACCAGGCAGCAAAATGCTTTTGTGTGTGTGTCAAAAGTAAACCACTTCATTTCTGTAACTTTTCTATTCGTGCTAACTTGAGTGTGTTGTCGGCTCAGGAAAAGGGAGCAAGGCAGGATCATGATCATTCTTTAGCCCAGGGAGAAGATCGTCTTTCCTGCATTCCAGAGATAGAACCTCGTTTCTTACCCTGCATCACCTAGAAGAGATAGAGATGTGTTTTATATTGAATCAAAACTATGCTGCACCTTGCCCTGGGCCTTCTAGTCACCAGCTCAACAAATCTCAGGCAGGCATCCTTCTCAGTTTAGCACCCGAGATCTTGAATGGGAGATGCTATAGACCAGTCTTCCTCAACATGATGCCCTCCAGCTGTTAGACTGCAAGTCTCATCTTCCCTGACTATTGGTCATGCGGACTGGGACCAATGGGAGTCAGAATCCAAAATGTCTAGACAGCACCAGGTTGGGAATACTGCTGTAGACCAAATCAGAGGCATTAAGATGGAGCTATGGCCCTTCTTTCCAAGTTAACTTATCATCTCATCTCATCCTACCTGACAAGACACATGATCAATGGAGCTTACTGGTGGTGGTAAATAGTTGGGACAGAGCATTTCCACGTGTTAGAGAGATTCTCTGGGTCCCTTCAGAGAGCAATTAAAGCACATTCAGCACAGATTTAAAGCACATGGCTTCCCTCAACAAACCCTGGGAACTGGAGTTTTGCCCTCATGGAGCTTTAATTCCCAGCACCCCTAAGAAACTACAGGTTCCAGGATTCGTCGAGGGAAGCTGTGGGCTTTAAATGCATGGCGTGGATCTGCCAGTGGATCTGTTAATATATAGAAAGACTGGCTACATGCAGATATGTGTTCCTAGAAGGCCCTGCATAGTTCAAGGAACGGGTTTCGTAAAACAACCCAGGTGGCTGAAGCAAGTGTACATCGTTCCCAGCTTTCCTTGGCAATCATGGTCCTTTGACAATGGACTACTAGGACACAGGCTTCATCTTTCCTGCTACCCCACCCCTTCTTTGATGTTTTAGCTTGGGCACTTATAAACACCCCATACTGTAGGGACCATTTCCATCACACTGTCCTAGGGTGTGTGGTTTTGAACTATGTTTGTAGAAGCTGGGCTCATTTTAGCTTAAAAAGTGTGGGCCCAAACAGATGTCTCAGTACATGTGCGAGATATGGCAGTTTGTACCTTATCTTAGGCAGATTTTGTGTCCTGGACTTTTTAAAGCTTTCTGGCGTCATACGGAGAAATGCTGAGCAGCCTAACTCCTTCACAAGGTAGAGTTGCCATATTTCAAAAAGTAAAAATCTGGACACAATAGTTACGTTTTTGAGCTGTTTTTAAGGAAAATCGGCAAAAACGACACTGCCAACATGGGTTGCCATATGTCCGGATTTTGCCGATTTCCACCCAGACACTGCCTCTGAATGCAGTATTCCAGGTATGTCCAGGAAATTCCAGACATTTGGCAACCCTGTCATGAGACTGTTGTCTTTTTGAAGAGCTGCACTTTTTAAAAGAAAAAGATAGAAAGAAGAATCCTCTGCGTGCTCATTTAATGTCACTGTGGTATTTTTGTAAATGGCTTTTTTTAATTAAAAAAAATGCATATATTTTTATTCTAATAAATGCCTTCCTGTTTGTAAGCTGTCGTTTCAGCTTGGGGTTTTTTTTGGGGGGGGGGGCTCTATTCCAAAAGGGGTTCTGCACATGTCACATGGAATCCAGATGTCTGAGGATGTTGAACAATGAGCAGATGATGCTAATTTTAGGCACATCCACACTATTCATTTAAAACACATTCAAAGCATATGGTTTCCCCTAAAGAATCATGGGAATGGTGGTTTGTACAAACATAGCACTTTTTTTGTTACTAAATCAATGAAAAAGGGAACTGTGGTTTGTTAAGGGGAGGCCATGTGTTTTAGACGCATGATGTGGCTGTGACCCTAGTTGCAACTAATAAAATAATCAATTTGGGGAACTTCTTACTATTCGTTATGGAGGAATGTAATATGCCAGCCTATTGTAGACAATTTATTCTTTCTCCCTTCAGTCTGATCAATAGCACACTGGTTTCCTATTAAAAGAACAGCTTCTTAACTTAGGCGAATAGTATGATTTGGCTGCTCTCTCTCCAAGTGCTGCCTTTCATACGCCTTTGCTTCACTCAGTTTATTCCTCCATCCCCCTTCTGACACATGGCACTATGACACAGGCAGTAGTTGGCGCCATTAAATATGCAACCGAGTGGTGCAGCAATAAAACAGCTAGCACATTTGCAAAGCTAACCATGGTTCCAAAGTGGATGGGAGACCGTGTCTTGAGATTGTTTGGACTGGAATGCCCTTGGGGTATCCCTTCCAATTCTAAGATTCTCCTAATAAGCATTAATACCCGCTTAATCTCCAGCCTGCAGAGTGTACAGAAAAGAAAAAGCGCAAGTCCTACCACCCTCGCGCACAATATCCTAACGCATCTTTACTTAATTCTGGCAAATGTTTACAGGATTGCAGCCCTAGTGGGCATTCGTTGGGATGACACCACTGGTCATATATGGTGGGGGTAGGTGGCTTCATTTAGCAAAGCACACTTCAACCTCTCTGAGAATCGTGGATCTCTCATTTATTTATTTAACAAAACACTGCTGCAGATGGTTGCTTATCCTGTTGCCGCTGGGCTAGCCTCGGCATTACAAAAATCCTCCTATTTAACCCAAATCTTTTCTCTGCGAGTGCCAGACCAAGGCAGTCACTGAGAACAAGTGGTTACTATTCAGATTATGGCAGCTCTGGGCTTTCCCTCACCACAGCTTTCTTCCTAGGGCTAAGAATGTTCAGCTTCCTTGGCCTCCTCAGTCTTTTCTAATTAGTTTAACTGTAGTACCCCAGGTGAATGAAAAGTGACAGAATAGCCTTTTGCTGCCCACTTTGACGGCGCTGCGAATTTCTGTTCGTAATACTATCTTTGTTGCGATGCCGGGAGGCAGGCTGAAGTCTAGCCCGTTAAATGAAAAATGGGGACCAAATCGCCAAGGAACATAGTTTCAACCAACGACATCGAGCCCTCACAATTTCCACTCGGTTGAACAGCAGTTCTGGGTCTGTTTCCAGAAGCAAGGCCACACATCTAGAAGTAAGTAATCCAGGGCCAATGAAACAACTCCATTTTGTCAAGGTTGAGCCATAAACAGCTGTCAAGAGGTGAGTCAGGAAGCCAGAGCTGAAGAACACACAGATACATGCCAGGTGGAGGGAGACGTTGAGGCAAAGTCTCAGCCCAAACAGGAACATGTTTGTAGACCTTTGTGTCCAGGCAGCAGAGCCAGCAGAAGATATTTTGCTGCCTGAGGCAAAAAACAAGATGGCGCCTCTGACCTCCCACCCTGCCACTTTTCCATGTACAGAGGCTGAATGGCCCAGCAGTTGATTTTTCCTTCGACATTGGCAAGTGGATAGTGTTTTCTCCAATGTGCTTGAGGGTAGCAGGCTAGTTTCAGGAACATATGACAGGCCTGTGGGGCATACAGCTCCAGCCTCCAACAAGGGGCACCAATGGGGATGTCTGAGGACTCGACGTTGGGGGCTCCAGAATTACATTAGAGAAGAAAGCAGTAGTTACCATGTGCAGCTCCCTGCTTCCAGACAGATGGTCAGGGAAATTGCTGGATATACTATTGAGCTACATGAACACAGTGACAGTTGTTATCTTACCCATCCTGCACCATAAGGTCAAGAGGAAGTTACAATATTGTTGCACACAGCCTGAAGATCCAGCTGGCAACAGACTCCAGGGGTTTCTGAGCTTACTCAGGTTCAGTTTCCACGTACAGTGGTACCTCAGGTTACAGATGCTTCAAGTTACAGACTCCGCTAACCCAGAAATAGTACCTCGGGTTAAGAACTTTGCTTCAGGATGAGAACAGAAATCGTGCAGCGGGAGGCCCCATTAGCTAAAGTGGTGCTTCAGGTTAAGAACAGTTTCAGGTTAAGAACGGACCTCCGGAATTAATTAAGTTCTTAACCCGAGGTACCACTGTACTGACGATCAGTGGAGACTGTGGGTTTATGTATGCATTGCATAATTTGAACATAGGATATTTGTGGGGGTGGGGTGGGCAGGGTGTCACATCATTAACATTCAAATAGATATTGCTTCCACATTAGGATTCCTAAGGAAGGACAGTCCAGCACCTCCTGAGGAAGTCCAATCCACTGTTGAACAGCTCTTACTGCCAGAAAGTTCTTCCTGATGTTTAGTAGGAATCTCCTTTCTTGTAACTCCATTGATTCCTGCCCTCCCCAGCAGGAGAATGCAAGCTTGCTCTATCTTCCCTGTGACAGCCCTTTAGATATTTCAAGATGGCTATCATATCTCTCTGTCTCCCCTTATTCCTCTTAAGGCTTGGTTTCCAGACCCTTGATCGTCTTGGTTGCCCTCCTCTGCACATGGTCCAGCTTGACGTACCTCTGTGTCTCCAGCTTCCCAACTCTCACATACACAATCACCCTTGGCCTGCTGTTCTCCATCCTAGAGTGACGTGGCATCCATAATAATACAACATCAAAATCAGGTTTTTTAAGCAATTCAGAATGAGAATAGGGTGGGGTCCCAAAAATGCATATCTCAAGTGTCAAAGACTGATGGGTAAAAGAGTTGTGTCTTCAGCATATGATGGCTATACAGTGGTACCTCAGGTTACATACGCTTTGGGTTACATACGCTTCAGGTTACAGACTCTGCTAACCCAGAAATAGTGCCTCGGGTTAAGAACTTTGCTTCAGGATGAGAACAGAAATCGCGCGGCCACGCGGCAGCAGCAGGAGGCCCCATTAGCTAAAGTGGTGCTTCAGGTTAAGAACAGTTTCAGGTTCAGAACGGACCTCCACAATGAATTAAGTACTTAACCCGAGGTACCACTGTACAATGAAGGTGCCAAATGTGCCTCTGTGTGGAAGGGAATGCCACAGGTTAGGGAACACCAAAGTGAATGTCCTTTCCCAGGCCACATACGTGAACCTCTGAGTGTGGTGGAACAGGAGAAGGGTAAACACAGTTCCCAATCACACAAGTGGTTCTCCATCCCACTAGAGAAGCCTTTCTCAACCTGTGGGTCCCCAGATGTTGTTGAACTACAACTCCCATCAACCCTAGCTAGCAAGGCCAGAGCTCAGGGATGATGGGAGTTGCAGTCCAACAACATCTGGGGACCCACAGGTTGAGAACCGCTGCACTAGAGATATACGCAAAAAGAGAGCGCCTATTTATGTTTTCAAATGGTCCCTAGCTACGTCATGGCATCTTGAGACAGGGAGTGCATCAAATGCATTTCAGTCTGCGTCTTCTGCTTTTCCCTTCAAGTCGGAAATGCGCTTGCCAGAATAAAAGCAATTTCAGGAGCTGTGCCATAATGCTCTTCTCCCCAATTCAATGGCACCATCATTTAGAATTCTATAAAAGTGAACGGAAAGGGACAAGACTGCCAGAGGTGAAGTGATAGTCATGAAATGAGCACTAACAGGCAGCTACACAGCTGGAGCCATCATTGGTTCAATCCCTCTCAGAAACATTTAGCACTGAAATCTGACCTTGTCTAGAGGGTTCGGCCAAATGCATCATGCAGGAGAGATATAATGCAGAGGAATTAGATATTTTTTGTTGTTGTTTTTTGGTTTTGTCCCCCTTCAGGTTAATATTTCAAGCTTTCAGAATTTTATTTCTTGTGATTCCATGAAATCAAGTCTCCAGCTGTGGAAAATCACTCACGAAAAACCCATATTGCTGCAGTGGAATGAAGCCGAAGTCTCATCCAGTTTAGCTGTAGCATTTGTGGCATTACTAAGGATTGTAATATAATCTTCTTCAGTGAATACACCAAACAGATGGTATCAGCTGGGCTGCACCGTACTGACTATAGACCTCTCGATACAGCTCCCTTAGTGGAAGCCCTGTTCATAAATTGTACTAATGGGCTGTTTAATTTTTTTTTAATAATTTTTTGCCAAGTCTATGCATGCACTCCATCAGAGTAATGTGGGAGAGATGTGGTTAACAGTGTCCATAAATATGTATAATTCCCATCTGCTGTGCATTACAAATGCACTAAGTATTTCATGCCTCTTTCTCTCTGTCTCTCCTCTTTTTTTGTTTTACTATTCAGGCAAATAAAAAGAGAGCTAATCTTTCAGAGGAATGTTTCCTGATTGGCAGTTTGAATGTATACATTATATATACAAAAAAACTGTTTAGCTGTCCATCTTTCTATATTTTTTGGTGGATCCCCTTAAGGCAGTCAGCTGAACCAAAGCAAGGCTCCGTGAACTTTTAAATGACTTTTCCTCCCTCTTCAACTATTGATGGTGAGAGAGAGAGAAAGAGAAATAGAGATGATGGACGATCTGTTCCATCTGCTGGGATTTCCTGACTTCCAAAGAGATAACACAATGAAGTGAAAATGGAGACAGGGAGCAGATCATGACCGGATGCCAGAAAGGGGGTCATTTGGAATACCTGGGAGCTACCTAATGACGTTGCTCCTTCCCATCAGCAGTGCTTTTTATTACCAATGACTTAAAGCCACTTTCTCATTATGGGATAATAAAGTATTGCAATGGTGCTACATGACAACCATTTCTCGTCATATCATTTCTTAGCACAAGGGCTGCAAAGCACCCAGACGATACATCTCTATAATTTAGGCATTGGGCTGTGTGTGTGTTTAACTTCCAGGCACACATTCAAATCCATTTTGGGGGGTGGGGAGCCACATCTTTGATAATTTGCAAATGACAAAACTGTGCAAAGGTTCTGGCTGCTTCCCAATGTGAACATAAAGGCTGATTTTCAGAAGTTAAAGAACTATGATTTCTATCTAAATTGAATTGACCCATAACCTAGGGTGTGTGCATGTCATGATTCCATGGGAGTACAGAAATATGGTATAATGCCATATACTGAGACTCTCAGCTTTCTTTTCTTTTTAGAAACAAGTTTCTAGTCCCTGTTGGATTTGGCTGGAAGTATTGAACCAATACCTGATGAAATATGGGAAGCCAAAGGATGATATTTCCAGTGATCAGGGGTGAAGTTTCATTGTCATAGAAGGCTCCTTGCCTTTCCTGATGACGCAATTATGCAAAGAAGTTTAAAATATGAAATACATTTTGGAAAAACAAGCCAAACCTACATGTAGGTTAGGAAGATCATAAAATGATGCTTCTCTCGGTGAATTACCTTTGTCTGTAGCAGTGGCGTAGCAAGGTCAGGTGGTACCCGGTGTGGAAAATTTCTTGTCACCCCCAACCACACACACATTGAAATCTATTTGGAGTCCCAAGAGACTGCGTTCTACTCATAGTATAAAAAGACTGGCTGTGATCTACCCATTGTCATTGCCAGAAGTTGCTGACCTTTTTTTAGGGAAGGATTGACCAAAGTTGTTAGGGGAGGGTTGGCCAAAGTTGTTGAGCTTTTTGGGGGGTTGCAGAGTTTGGGTCCTGAGTTGAAGGAGCTTCTTTCCTTCCTTCCACCCTCCACTTGTTTGCTCGCCTGCCTCCTTCCTGTCCTGTCCCTGCCTGCCTGCCTGCCTCCTCCAGCAGCCCGGGAGTGCAGGGCTGTCAAAACGAAAGGGGAAGGGGGGAAAGCAGCCGTCAAAGTGGCAAAGCTCCCCCCATCCCCACTGGCCTGATTCAATTACATGCATGCATCCAAACAGCAGCAACAGAGGAGACTTGATGCCATGGCTACATTCAGCTGTCACACTAAACTTTGGTTTGATGGCATGTGAAATTAGTCTAGCGTCCTGCTAGCCCTTGCGCATTACAGTACCTTGCTCCCCTCCAACATTTTTAAGGCCAAGAGAGGAGCTTACAAGCTTTCACTTTCAGTTTTAACCATTTGCAGTTTGTCATGCAGTCCAAGCCAACAAACCATGGTTAACGGTGGCCATGGTTAGGATGGAAGAGGAGTTTGGTTAGGTTCACCTTCACAATTTGCTCATCCTGAGACAACCTGCAAAATGAACCACAGCTGTCCTTTGAAATTTGAGATGCAGTTCTCTAACAAAACAAAAACAAAAACGGGCACAAAAATGTGTATGTTGCTTAAAAATGCAGGGAGTGACAATAACATACAAAAAGGCATTAGGGAAAGTGGCTTGCAATAGTGTGCATAAGGCAAAATTGCACACACAAAGTGTTATATTCCCTGTTCAAGGAAGTTTTTTGTTTTCAATATTTCGTTGGGAGCCGTCCAGAGTGGCTGGCGCAACCCAAGTCAGATGAGTGACATATAAATAATAAAACTATTATTATTATTATTATTATTATTATTATTATTATTATTATTATTATTATTATTTTATTATGTAATGGAGGAATGATGGGAGCCCTCACTCGACACAACAAGCGTATCCATTAAGCTGTTTGCAGCAACAGTTCGTACCTGGATTATTTAAAAGGAACTGTAACCCTAGGTCATGCCAGTAAATTCTTATGTGCCATTCAGGTAAACTCGCTTCTTTTTTAAAAAGATCAATAATGTTAAACTATGAGTCATGCAAATATAGGAAACAGTACAGCCCAGAATGCAAGTGACCCCGGCGGTGTCTGATCCACTGTCACTTATAATACCCACACGAGATGAGAGTTATGGGTTCCACCCTTCCCCCCTTTTTATTCTTGTACAAATGAACTGCTGTAACATGTATGAAATCTCTGCAGGCCATCTGCGGCAGTAATTCATTTAGCTGCAGTTGTACAGAACAGATACACACAGAGAGAAGCGGAGGGGAAAGTCGCGGCGAAGAGAATCTGTGAACCATGTCTAAAAATATAAATTAAAATATATATATATCAATTGTCACTTTTGATGAATCAAGTGCCTGATGCAGATATGGGCAGCCAGTGGAGGGGGTGGGGAGCCATAGCAACTAGATAAATACGTTTTAAAACATTTTAATTTTGATACATTGGAGTGAACAGCAACAGAGGCTAGCTGAGGTTGAAATTAAGCAGGCGTTCCCAGTCCCTCTGAAATTGTTTAACTTGGAGGAAATGTTCCTGGAGATAACTTGGAAGCGCAAGAGGAAGTTTCTCTTCAAGCCCAGCAAAGCACTTCTGATGCTTGGTTATGATTACCTTTTTTCTTCTAAATCATCTGTTCCTCTCAAGGTGCCAGAACAAGTCAAGGAAGATTTGCATTAGGCCAGACTAGGCCGCTGGCCAAGAACACATCAGACACTTGGCTTCAGACGGTACAACGAAATGAACGCACAAGGTTATGACCTTAGAAGCAGCAACGTTGGTGTTGCTATTGGTATATAAAACCCAGTTTACCTACGAAATCACCTTACCCCCATAGGTGCCCATTCAACCACTTCAATCGGCAGATTCGGCCCTATCACAGATGCCACATAATGCCCGTTCCACATTTGTAAGAATTTGGTCATTTAGTGCCTAAACTTTGGAATTCCCTGCCTAATGAAATCAAGCAGGCAGCTTCACTGTACTCTTTGGGGCTCCTGCTAAAAAAACATTCTTGCTTTTACCTTACCCAGACTTTTAGAAAGTTGGTGTGTGTTTTGATCTTGTTTTCTGTCTGTTGTTATTTTAACTTTTTGAATGTCTTAGATGGTTGTTAAAATAATTTTTTAGCAAAAATATTTTTGTTTTATCTTTTTTTGTAAACCTATTTGAGGGGTTTTTAAAACAATCAAGTGGAAGAAGAAGAAGAAGAAGAAGAAGAAGAAGAAGAAGAAGAAGAAGAAGAAGAAGAAGAAGAAACAACAACAACAACAACAACAACAACAACAACAACAACAACAACAACAACATTTATACCCTGCCCATCTGGATGGGTTTCCCCAACCACTCTGGGTGGCTTACAGCACACACACACACACACACACACACACACACACACACACACGGTTTTTTTTTGGGGGGGGGGAACTATCTTCCAGCAAGACCCCAAACACCTTGCTCAGACAGCTAAATCAGCCAAGCACCCAGGTGGCTTACATTTTTTAAAAAATGTAGGATAGTTAGAATAGATAGATAGATAGATAGATAGATAGATAGATAGATAGATAGATAGAGTGCTTTTTCTATTAAAAATGTTTAGGGGTACTCTCATTTTCCTACTCATATTGAAATACTGCACCTCAATGAGGTCAAACTTAGATTCACAAAATGTTTAGGGGTATGTGTACCCCAGCGTCCCCCCAGGGAAAAAGCACTAGATATAGATAGATAGATGATTGATTGATTGATGATAGATTAGATAGATAGATAGATAGATAGATAGATAGATAGATAGATAGATAGATGATAGATGATGATAGATAGATAGATAGATAGATAGATAGATAGATAGATAGATAGATAGATAGATAGATGATAGATAGATAGATAGATGAGAGAGAGAGAGAGAGAGAGAGAGATGATATACCGTATTTTTCGCCCTATAGGACGCACTTTTTCCCCTCCAAAAATGAAGGGGAAATCTGGGTGCGTCCTATGGGGCGAATGCAGGCTTTCGCTGAAGCCTGGAGAGCGAGAGGGGTCGGTGCGCACCGACCCCTCTCGCTCTCCAGGCTTCAGGAAGCTCTGTGCAACCCTCGGGAGACCAGCTCCGAGGGTTGCGCAGAGCTGCCTGCAGTCCCCGGCTCAGCACAGCTCTGCACGGCCATCGGGAGTGGGGCGCTAAGTCCCGCCCCGCTCGGGATGGCGGCGCAGAGCTGTCTGCCGTCCCGGGATCAGCGCAGCTCTGCGCGGCCACCGGGAGCTGGGGGCGAAGCCCGCCCCGCTCCAGATGGCCGCGCAAAGCTGCCTGCAGTCCCGGGACTGCAGGCAGATCTGCGCCACCATCCCGAGCGGGGCGCTAAGTCCCGACCCCCTCGGGATGGCGGCACAGAGCTGCCTGCCGTCCCGGGACTGAAGGAAGATCTGCGCCGCCATCCCGAGCGGGGCGCTAAGTCCCGCCCCGCTCTGGATGGCGGTACAGAGCTGTCTGCCGTCCCGGGACTGCTGGCAGATCTGCGCCGCCATCCCGAGCGGGGCGCTAATTCCCCCCCGCGCTCCGGATGGTGGTGCAGAGCTGCCTGCAGTCGCGGGATCAGCGCACTTCTCCCCATCGCCAGCCCCACAAGCTCGGGGGACAGCGGGGAGGCAGAGCGTGCCTTCCCACTGTTCCCCGAGCTGGTTCTTCCAGCCCCGCACCTGGGGGGGAAATATTTTTTTTTTCTTTATTTCCCCCCAAAAAAACTAGGTGCGTCCTATGGGCCGGAGCGTCTTATGGGGTGCAAAATACGGTAGATAGGATCCAAAATGAAATCCATAGGAGTCAGAATGAAAACTTATATAAAGTCTGGGAGGAGAAAAATGCATTTGCCAGTGTGATGTAGTTGTTAAGAGTGGTGGACACATAATCTAGAGTAATGAGAAGTTTGGGTCCAGAGTATCACCTCTGGTGAACACAGTTCTGGTCAAATAGAAAAATGAAAACCTTGGGCGGAGAGGGAAGAACCAGCCCCGAGTGAGAGAAATTCAACGGAGGAGCTAAGTAGTTAAGGTTAAAATAATAGCATTCGCACATGGATAGTTAAAAGGGGTGTGTGAGAAAAACGAAATGACAGCTTTCTAGCAGAACTAAAGAGAAATGGAAGCAAAAGCAGATGGAAATTCTATAGCAGAACAAAAGCGGAACAAACAAAGAATAATCCAGGAGGAGGTGGGAGTCAAACCAGACGGAAGAGCTTAAAAATTATCAAAGCAAAGCAACGGTGCACAGGGAGAGCGACACAGATTTGGGGCGGGGTGAGTATAAGGCCTGGAAAGAATTTACAGGGACGCTGTGAAGTGTGAATGCAACATGCATGTGTTTTGCCCACATTTACATAATGCAGGCATCTTTGGTCAAGGGGCAACAGAGGTTTCAGGGAGTGCACCTGAACTCTTCCCTTGATTTTTCTCCAGAATTCAGACTAGGAGAAGTGGTATGGTTGTGTGCAACCCACAATCATCCATACACACAATGCTTTTTACATGGAAAAGTGAGGTGCTGGTGCTCATATATCGATAAAAGTGCCGTAGATGCCAGCTCAAGATGGCTGCTATGGGTAGCAAAGAAGAGGTCACAGACACCAGTACTCCTTATCAGTGACACACACAAAAAGCAACCACCACACATCCTGCCTCTGGCTTGCTTTCTATTCCCTGCAAATTGTGGATCAATACTATTTTATAATTAATTGATTGGATAAATGGATGTCATTTTGGGGGGAAAGAGTTTATGTGGTATTTTTATTTATTTTCGTACACTGCCCTGAGAACTTTTGTTGAAGGATGACTAGGCTACTGAATTATTGCTACCCAAAGCAGGACAAAAATAAATCAGAACATTTGTGGTATAAAAAGTTTTGGAATTTCAGCAGGAAGTTATGGGCTATGCACTGGTAAGAAATGAAGCAGTGTGGCTCCCCCAAAATCTTTGCAGGCACAAACAGTACTAAAAGTAGGAGGGATCCTGCATTACAAATACGTTCAATGCCCTTCGGATGCACCAAGCAACAGTCTAATTGAAACGGCTCAGAATCTTTTGGACTTGATAATTCAGATTGTTCTTTGAAGAGGGCACACTCTTCATTCTTTCCTACCGGAGTTCTGCAAAATGTTTAAAGCAGGCCTGTAAGTTATCAGAGTCTTCAGGCCTTCCCAACTCTTCTGGATCAGTGTCTCTCTCCCTGGGCCAGGCTGGACTTCTGAAGCCTCTTGAGAACAATCATCCTACCCTGAAATCCTATCTAAACTTAGTATTCTCCAACTACATCTAGAAAGAGAAGGAGGGTGGGTAATTGCTACACCTTATGCTGGTCAATACAAGCATGCTGGATTTCTGCTTGAGAAAGCAACTACAACATTTGACAACAGCATGGGTAACAGAAACAAACTGAAAATGAAATTAACACATTTATAGGCTCCAATACTTTGGCCACCTCATGAGAAGAAAAGACCCTGATGTTGGGAAAGATGGAGGGCACAAGGAGAAGGGGACGACAGAGGACGAGATGGTTGGACAGTGTTCTTGAAGCTACAAACATGAGCCTGACCAAACTGCGGGAGGCAGTGGAAGTGCCTGGCATGCTCTGGTCCATGGCGTCACGAAGAGTCGGACACGACTGAACAACTAAACAACAACAACATAGTATCAATCAATGTAAAGTTTGGGGCATCTTGCAAGACTACACAACAGAAGCAACACAATGAAAAAATAACAGAGTTAGCACGATATCATTTTACTTAACAATCCTAAATGACTCATTCCTCTTCTTTTCAATGTCAACAATGAGAAGGCGTGATTCTCTGTGTGTGATTTATGACAGCTCTTTCCTGTTCTTCTTTGAAGCAAGTGGGGGCAAGGAGGTAGCAGGTAGAAGAGGAAGAAGAACCATTGCAACTGAAAATTATTGAGTGTTATTGCACTCAGGTCCCGCTTGTGAACTTCCCATAGGTATCTGCTAGGGCATAGTGAGAACAGAATGCTGGACAGGCCTTTTGTATGGTCCAACAGGGCTTTTCTTAGGTTCATATGTACAAGAGACAGAGATCCTTGCTCTTGTACCCACCCATAGCGAAGAATGCAATATGGAGCAAACAAACCCTCAAAGTGAGCTCTCGCTGAAAGAGGCTTATGCCTGTGCTACACAGATAAAACCTGGCAGGGGAGGGAACCTGGCAATCCTACAGAGCTCTGGCATTTCAGTGCAGCTTGTGTGAAATAATTTCCTTGGTAATTATACCACCATCCAAGAAAGTCTGTTAATTATTATTATTATTATTATTCCATTTATTCCCCACCTTTTTCTCCAAGGTTAGACTGAGAGGCAGCAAGATAATTGTTGGTGAGATAATAATAATAATAATAATAATAATAATAATAATAATAATAATAATAATAATAATAATAATTTATTTATACCTCACCCATCTGGCTGGGTTTCCCCAGCCACTCTGGGCGGCTTCCAACAGAATATTAAAATACAATAATCTATTAAACATTAAAAGCTTCCCTAAACAGGGCTGCCTTCACGGCCAAGTGGGAACTTGAACCCTGGGCTCCCAGGTCCTAGGCCGACATTCGAACTACTATATCACACTGGCTCTTCAGAAAGCACAGAACACGTTTTTCTACCCTCCAACATTTCTCCAATGAAAACAGGGAATGTCTTAAGGAAAAGTGGGACCTTCCAGGATCAGATCAGAAACTGGGACGGCTTCTGTAAATCCAGGACTGTCCCTGGAATATAGAGACACTTGGAAAAGTCTACATTTTATTTCTACAGGGAGGTGAGGATAAGGGAAATGGGTGAACCTAGGAAGCTGTCTTATGCAAAGTCAGACCAGTGGTCCACCTAGGTCAGTGTTGTCCACCCTGACTGGGAGCACCTCTCCAAGATTTGAGGCCAGAGTCCTTCTCAGTCGTATCGGGAGATGCCGAGGATTGAAGTTGGGACCTGCTGCTGCATGGAAACCCCCATGAACAACAGTTCCTTTCCTACGCTGCAGTCCTGAACAGCAAGCAAGCCGCTTCCTGTGTGGCATCTTTGCTCCGCTATCGCCCACTGAAGTCTATTCCAGGCACCTAATTGGGGTGCCAATATGAGCCGGGCTGTCAGTTCAGTGACTCATCAAGGCTGGGGGGATTTTCTGCTGCGCCAACCCTGAGGGAGGGTGGGAAGAGCTGTCAAGTTTATTTCTCTTCTAAATGGGAACGAAGGGAGAGATATCTCTCATCAAAAGTAGATTATGAAGTGACTTGTAGGTTTGTCTTCCCGTAGGGAGATGCTGACAACACTTTTTTTTTTTTAAAGTATTTCTAGCACATTTACTGGGGGAGTGAGGAATACATGGTAAGGCTGAGTCCCTGCCAGATTTCCTGACCACCCTTCAGGGGGAAGCAGATTTTAGGCTGGGGTTATTCTGATTTTTTGAGGCTCAAGCTGAAAGCGAATGTGCCCTGGGCAAAGTCCTCTCTGGTGGGCCCTGGAGCCTGTCAATAGGTTTACTTATTAGGGAGGAGTTTGCTTCCTTTCAAAATCCTTATTTCAACTGCTCAATATGGGCCAGGGCTGTGGTAGCTTATGTGGTGCCCGTGAGATTTTTTGGACTACAACTCCCATCAGCCTCAGCAAGTGTGGCCAATGGCCGAGGATAATGGGAGTTGTAGTCCAAGAAATCCCAAGGGCACCCCTATGGGCCACTCCTGGCCCAGGGCCTCCTGTTGTCATTCTCTACAGCTGGGCTCACCCAGATGCCCTCAGCCTTTTTACTATGTTGCCGCCACAGTCATTTGCCTCACAGGGCTATTTTAAAGGGTCACGGTGTGAAACTGATATGCCCGCCCACTTTAAAATAGCTATACGTCTTCGTAGTATTGACATTTTGTCATTGTCAATTCAGCTGGGCTCATTCTTAAGTGAAAGTAGCACAATTAATGGAGAACAATACGTTAATTGATCTACATGACCAACTGGTCCTCCTATTAAATGTCTGTTTTGCACATGTCTGACTCAACGAACTGGAACTCATTAACCAGAGGAGGTGAGTTTCCATGAACCTATTCTAACCTGTTTTTTGTTTCCTGCCCACAACCTTGAGGATTTTCTGCTTCACTAAAATAAGAAATAAAATAAAATATTAAAAAAGTGGGGGACCTGAGCTTTTTCAGTTCCACCTGCCACAAAGCACTGATTTGTTTGTGTTACAAGGTGAAATGGAAATGACACAGGGAGAAAGCACCTCGCTCACCTCAGTGGCCAACAACGAGGGACAGATCAAAAAAATTGAGATGTACCTCAGCCAATTCAAACATGTCGGGAAACCTTTGCAAGAGCGCAGAAAAGAAACCAGATTGCTGTAGAAATGGGCGCTTAACATTTCAGCTGGAAAGCACAGCTTCAATAAATAAATAAAAAAAGCAAGGAAACCAACTAAGGACCCCCAATGGCACACATATTTATTGAGAATCCAATAAAAGTCTCGGAACAAATAACCGGAAGGACCTGTAGACGCAGTCTCCACTGTAATAAAAATGCAATACAAGGCACGAGGGAAATAGTAAAGGGTGAGGGGAACAAGGCTGTTCCATGAGAAAAATCAAACAAGAGTCCCATAGCATAAAACCTGGAGACACAAGCTGATGATGATGTAAAACTGCTGCCTTTGGGGAGAAAGAACAAGAAAAACAACAGGTTCTCTCTTTTTTTAAAGCATACAAAGAAACCCCAGATCCATATAAATGAAGCTAGGAATTCTGCACAAGCTGCTATAAAAACACATCGGAAAATAGGAAGAGAGTAACGACTTCTGAGCAACTAACTCCTGCAGGTTCACCGAGAAAGCACGTGTGCTAGCTTGACAGCTGCAGGGAATGCTGCGTATGCTCAGGAGACCCATGCGCATAAAGGTGAGCAAGCTGCAGTTGCAAATGACCCGAAGAAATTTAACAGGGTGCTTCCGTTCCATTCAGTTCAACGTGGCTTCAGCAAACGGGCCATCGTTGGTTTTAAAACGTATTCAGCAAACCACGAGCCATCTCACAGCTTGTTTCTCCAAAGCATGGCTGGTTTTCCAGCAGCTCCTACTTCATGCCTCTGCACCTTGGCAAGTGTGTGTGTGTGTGTGTGTGTGTGAGTGAGAGAGAGAGAGAGAGAGAGAGAGAGAGAGAGAGAGACCAAATTAATTAAATTTATGGTGATTGTTACAACTATTAATTTATTAATATATTGGAGAAGGAAAAGAAGGGAAAAAAGACCTCTGCTGCCTTGTGGCTATAGTCATGAAGAAAGAGTTCAGAAGTGAACTCGTACCTGCTGCCTTATGGGACATCTTCGGAAGAAGATAAAGCTAAAGAGTAAACCCTACATGAATCTGGAGCGGAATCTGTTGGATGGCACTTGTATGCCTCCTTCCGGCAAATCCTGTAGCCAAGCTGGTGCCAATTGTATTGCTCTGCTTTCCTTTGGAACACATCTGTGAGGCCAGGAGGAGGGTCTTGTTGCCTGGACAGCTCAGGAACCCCATACAACAGTGGTGGCCAAACTTGGCCCTCCAGCTGTTTTTGGACTACAACTCCCATCGTCCCTAGCTAACAGGACCAGTGGTCAGGGATGATGGGAATTGTAGTCCCAAAACAGCTGGAGGGCCAAGTCTGGCCACCACTGCCATACATAATGTCACTTCAGTGCTGCTAACACAGCAAAAACAACACTGTTACGAGTTATCTGTTCCTGCAGCCACAGCGGGTGCTGTGATTCTCCAGAGGTGATTCCCCGGAGGTGCACTCGGTTGTCTTTCAAGACAGACAGATGCCAACGAGAAAACATTATACAATTTTTCAAGGCTGAGCACCTCCACCCCTCTGCTAAAAAGCTCACATGGGCTGTTTTGTCACCCATTCAAATTTCTTGCTTGATGACAGAGCTGGAGATGATGGATACACCACTCATAGAGTCTACATCTACTGCAAGTGATGAAAGCTTACTTCCAAGTGCCCTGGGGGAAAGGGACATCTCGTTTTTTTCAAGCGAGATCGTGGCTGCCATTTTGGGTGCCATGATCCTGCAAACTCTTGAGCTGCACTCTCGCTTTTTTCCAGGGCGAGAGTGAGGCGTGGATCACATGACTCACCCAGAAGAAGTTTGGTGCTTTTGAAAAAGTTGGATGGTATGTGAAAATCCCTTTTATTCAGACTGGTGCTGTGTGGGGGGGGGGAGCAGCCCCGCCAAGAAATAAAGCACACATGCCCTTGGAGATGGACAAGTGATCAGTCTAATAAACCAAGTAACTTATAATTTATTCCCCTACTATTCTCCACTAACTATGGATATTGCTTAAAAAATAAAGTCACTAGCAAGTCAAGCTTTATCAGAGACTTTGATTTGTCTCTCATGTTAGCAAAATCACAGCTAGATGGATCTCTAATGAGCATGTCTCCACTGCTAAATTCATATTACATAGCAGATATAATTATAGCCATGTAGCAGCAGAGGAAAAAAACAGACTACAGGGCCTCTCCACTGACTCAGAATGGAGCCAACAGCTTTTGGCTCCTCATCTCATTTTCCCCTTCCAGCAGTTTGTTATAAGAACTCTATAGCTAAAAGTCAAATACCTGTGTTTGCTTTGTTCCTTCTCCCTCCCCGTCACCTTTCTTTGGTGTTGTGTTCTTTAGATTATAAGTAGAGGCTGTAACAACAACAACAACAACATCTGGAAGCCTTTTTTTTCAGCCAAAGACTAGGATAAGAATCCTTCAAATCAAAAGTAAAAATAGTAATCAGGCATAATAAGCCCTGGTAGTACTTGTTAATTCAATACTACATAATACTGGTATCCCTCTCCATTTGTACCTGTCTGACATCTATTTTTTTCTTTAAGACAATAATTTCTAATAAGAAACAATATAATTTACTGCTATACTCTTGCCAACATCACTTTATGAACAACAAAATGTGTGGTTCTTCTTACCTTTGATGCCATTTTCAGTCCTATTATGCAGTGATCCTATGATGATTCTGTTATGATTCCGTAAATCATTGATTGTAGAGTGTTAGGAAAACCAGGAATGAGCTTAAATGCTTTGCATAACATCTTGCAAAATTCCTGTGTAATTTGGCGACTCCTGCATATCACATTTCATTGCATGTGCTTATTTTTCTTTGGCAATCTCTTCTCCACTTGAATGGCAAGGGGTGTGTGTTTGTGTTTGTGTGTGTGTGTGTGTGTGTGTGTGTGTGTGTGTGTGTGTGTATTTATTTCCCTAAAAACAACTTGAGCACCAGTTTCATCTTGACTCACCACACCTGGGTAAAATCAAGATCACATGATCTGGAGGCACTTCTAAACAGGAAATACTCCATTTATTTTTTTAGCTGTGTTTGGGTAATAAAGTCTAGCATCCAAGTGTGAGCAACACATTTTCTTGTTTCATTAAACAGCATGAAAGGATTTATTACTTCTCTCCACCAAATGCATTTCTGGCTCTGAAAAGTGCAGGATGGCGAACCGCAAGGTAACAAGGTTAACAACATTGCAAGGGAACTCCTTTGGTAAGGCGGGAATCGACTGTGAAATACAAGGGAATCTATTTCACAAGTTTGGAGGCTTTGCTTGCTGGTGAAGACAACATCTTGGGTAACGTTCCAACAATGCATTTTTTAAGCAGGTCTGAGCAGTAAACCCCTGTTCTAGCAATGGTACAAAAAAGAAATTTAGAGGGGATAGAGGAGGGAACAAAAAACATTCCCACGAAGAATGAGCTTGATCAGTGGCCATGGAATAAGATCAGAAGAAGAGCCTGTTGGTCAGGCAAAAGGCCCATTTAGTCCAGCATCCTGTCCTCACAGTGGTCTGGGATGTGGGTGGCGCTGTGGTCTAAACCACTGTTCCTCTTGGGCTTGCCATTCAGAAGGTCGGCTGTTCGAATCCCCACAATGGGGTGAGCTCCCATTGCTCGGTCCCAGCTCCTGCCAACCTAGCAGTTTGGAAGCACACTAGTGAAAAGAAGATAAATAGGTACCACTGTGCGGGAAGGTAAACAGCGTTTCCGTGTGCTCTGGTTCTGTTCTGTTGCGCCAAAAGCGGCTTAGTCATGCTGGCTACATGACCTGGAAAGCTGTCTGTGGACAAACACCAACTCCCTTGGCCTGAAAGTGAGATGAGCGCCACAACCCCATAGTCACCTTTGGTTGGACTTAACCCAGAAGCAAGATCCGAGCACAAACGTCCTCTCCCTGTGGCTTCCAGTTACTGGTATTAAGAAGCATTGCTGCCTTCAGCTGTGGGGATAAAATATAGCCATTGTGGCTAGTAGCCATCTAGTCTTCTCTTCCATTAATTTGTCTGCTCCTCTTTTAAAGCCCTTTGAGTTGGTGCTGCCACCTGAGGGAGGGAGTGCCATTCTTTAACTATGAACTGCATGAGTATTTTCTTTCATCTATCCCAAATCTTCCAATGTTCAGCTTCTCTGGATGTCCACAGGGCAAGTGTGGTAAATTTAGGGACCTCTACTGCAATCCCAATTGCTTTCCATAAGTCAGAGCACAACATTCTGAAGAGGGAGGACTATCATGGAGGTCCACCATATGATGCAGAACCTCAACAGATGTGGTGTGGAGCTTAGAGGCTTAGCACCCTCTCCCCCTCCCTCTCGCAGCCACATGTTTCTTCTAGAGTGGAGGATTATAACAGCTCAAGAAGAAGAAGAAGAAGAAGAGTTTGGATTTGATATCCTGCCTTTCACTCCCCTTCAGGAGTCTCAAAGCGGCTAACATTCTCCTTTCCCTTCCTCCCCCACAACAAACACTCTGTGAGGTGAGTGGGGCTGAGAGACTTCAGAGAAGTGTGACTGGCCCAACGTCACCCAGCAGCTGCATGTGGAGGAGAGGAGACGTGAACCCGGTTCCCCAGATTACAAGTCTACCGCTCTTAACCACTACACCGCACCAGCTCTCAAGAGAGCTCATATGAGTGCCCAGTTCCATGGAGGCCCTGCTTGCACACGTCTTCATCATTTTCTGACAGGAATAATCACATAAGTTGTGTCTTTGTGAGATCAGGCAGTCTTGTGGGATTGTTGAGCTCACATAACCTCATCTGCATGATAGAAGGAAGAGGTCTCCACATTGTTCCTCTGCCATGTGATCACCCACCTCATTTCATATGAACCAAAGGATAGCTTCATGTGACGATACTTCATTGCAAGCCAAACAAGAGCAGGTTGTCTGATACATTTTCGGCCCAGCAGAGGGCAGCGGGTCTCATCATTATTTCCTTGAGGCTACCTGATCATAGTTCCTGAGAATGGTCCTCCCTATTCACATAGAAAGTGGTAGAGATGGAACAGTACAAGGAGGAGAGAGGTGCTGAACCCTCATCCCTCTGCATCTTGCTTTCTCCTCTGAGCACAGCGCTCCAAGTCCTTTCTCAGCTCACGTCTCATACAGGAGCTGAGCACAGAGAAAAGTGTTTTGAGAAACTGACTAATGGAGAGGTTACAGCACCACTTCCCCCATGACCTCTTTTGTACTTAGATTTGGGCCTCTGTAAAGGTAAAGGTAAAGGTAAAGGTAAAGGTAAAGGTAAAGGGACCCCTGACCGTTAGATCCAGTCGTGGACGACTCTGGGGTTTTGGCGCTCATTTCGCTTTACTGGCTGAGGGAGCCGACGTACAGCTTCCGGGTCATGTGGTCGGCATGACAAACCACTTCTGGCGAACCAGATCAGCGCACGGAAGAAGAAGAAGAAGAAGAAGAAGAAGAAGAAGAAGAAGAAGAAGAAGAAGAAGTTGTTATTATTTGTACCCCGCCCACTCTGGGCAGCTTCCAGAAAGACCAAAAATACACTAACGGAAACACCGTTTACCTTCCCACCAGAGCGGTACCTATTTATCTACTTGCACTTTGATGTGCTTTCGAACTGCCAGATTGGCAGGAGTAGGGACCGAGCAACGGGAGCTCACCCCGTCACGGGTATTCGAACCACCGACCTTCCGATCGGAAAGCCCTAGGTTCTGTGGTTTAGACCACAGCGCCACCCACATCCCTTATAAATCAGGGTACAGAGGCCTGTGGGATGCAGGTGGCCCTGTAGTCTAAACCACAGAACCTAGGGCTTTTCGATCGGAAGGTCGGTGGTTCGAATACCCGTGACGGGGTGAGCTCCTCTTGTTCGGTCCCAGCTCCTACCCACCTAGCAGTTCGAAAGCATGTCAAGTGCAAGTAGATAAATAGGTACTGTTCCGGCGGGAAGGTAAACAGTGTTTCCATGTGCTGCTCTGGTTTGCCAGAAGTGGCTTAGTCATGCTGTCCACATGACCCAGAAGCTGTCTGCGGATAAACGCCAGCTCCATTGGCCTATAGAGCGAGATGAGTGCCGCAACCCCCAGAGGGTTTGCAATAATCACATGTAGCATTGTCAGCTCTGAATGTTGTGAACTCTTATGCCTATTGGGAACTAGTAACCAACCACAGCAGCATGACAGGCAGTAGCTCTCCAGAGGGGGGACTTTCCACATCACCACCTTCCTGATCTTTTTAATGGGAAAGGTTGGATTGATTCATAACTATTGCAAAAATTCCCATGGCACTGTCTGGTCACTGAGGGCTTCAGGAGAGGTTTATGATCACGCCACGGGTGGCTGCAGGTGCCAACAGTGGGATCCAAAACAAGGTTTTCTAGAGCTGGGGTTGAGCTGGCCCAGGATCTATCAAATCCTGATGTTGTCCAGATGCTGTCATGTGGCAGCATTGGGCCCAATTTGGATGTCTACCAGCACTTTCCACCATGCAGGGCAAGGCTGCAGGTGAAATGATTGCCCTGCGGCTCCACAAAGCCACACTGGGCTGAGTTTAGGATTGCACCTTTAGTGCTTCTCTGTATTTTATTTAATACAGAGATACACTGCCCTGTGTTTATGCATCTTTCTCTCTCTCCTTCTCTCGTTCTCACACATTCTTCTGCCACTGATTGAATGGCAGATTAGAACATTGCAATTGGGTCTAAACAGAAGGGGATGCCTCTTCTAAGCTTCTGTCTGCTGTGGCGCATCTAAAATTACCTACAAAGCGAAGAAGTGCTTTTGTTTCCTTCAAAGGCGTTATCTGATTCATATGCAAATATATGCAGATTTAGGCAGCACTCCTGCGGACACTTACTTGGGAGTAAATCCCAGTCAATAAGGCGGGATTTCCTTCTGAATAAGTGCACACAAGGGGACTGCTAATTAATTAATTAATCAAAACTATTTAAACACATACAATTCATCAACTAAGATTTATTCAGTTCAGTGACAGCTATAATAAAAAAGGTGCGTGTGTGGCAGGGAGGCTCAAAACAGAGTTAGCTCAAAGGTCGTTCGCCTATGATAAATGTGAAAACAGATCATCCTCTGTTCAGAGGAGTTCTGTGTTTAAAGGAGTCCTCTGACTAAAGGACTGTCCAGCCTGGTTTAAAGTTAAAACACCATATGAAACCCTAAGAAGAGTGGCCTTGAAGCTACATATCAACAGTGGGCACTTGGACAGCAGATTGAGCTGGCCCACGAATCACCCAGTCACAGCTATCCTTGGCGAGATCAGTGCTTTTTTCCCCTGGGCGTACTCAAGGGCCCCTGCACCTTTTTTTTTCTAGAAGAAAAGCACTGGGTGATATATATTGTGTTTTCATTTACATTATTTGTTCTAAATTTGCGTCTGTGAGCATAAAATAGCATATGCAACTTTCAGGCAAATCTGTTTCCCCCCCTTTTATTAGCATCTCATGCACAGGAGGCCTGACTGGTGCCATGTCTTCTGCCATTTTGGCACCAGGTGAAAACTCACCTGTTTTGCCTAGGACCAATCTCTGTTGCTCAGTTGGTTTTCTCTGTTCCTGAAATTTGGGCTGAACTGTTTTACTGCATTGAAACCCACCCTGGGATCATATGATCAGTAGAGGCGGATGCTCATTGGGAACAGTCAGGTGGAAAGCTGGGAGACTACCAGCAGGTGGTGCCACAGCCAACTAATCCTGCTGAATTTTACCAAGGCAACATGGAGGAGGAGGAAGCGGACTGCTGGTGGGTGCCACCCTCTAGACCAGTTTTAAGTAAGGAGGTAGGCAAGTAGGCTACCTGCGGGCAGACTAGGCTTGGTGGGGCAGTACCCATGAAATATAATCGGAGTTGAGAGTGGATTTCATGCTCATTATTCAGCTCATAGTGGTGAGGAGGAATGGAAGTTCCCTCGGAATGTCTGCTTATATACATTATTTACACAATAGGCTCCACGTGATTGGCTAATTCCGGGATTCACCTGTAGGCCAATCAGGTTGCGGATTCACTTCCACCTGGAGCTGGACTGGGTGGCTCCTGTGGACCAATCAGACTGCTGCATTCTGAATCCTATTGTTCTAGGACCAATCAGACTGCTGCATTTTGGATCCTATTCAACTCAGTACATAACAACCCCACTGCCCTAATAAGCCAGACTTCCTTGCATATGACGGACAGGCTAGAAATCCTGTTGTTAATTTATGTATTAATTAATAGTTCACCAGACACTGCAACAAATGCAGGTATCCCAACTAAGTTCTTCCATGGCAAACAGGCTGTTCCCTGTTGTTTGGCAAACCAGAAATAAATGATTGAGGAAGTGAATTACTTCCTAGCACAAAGTAAACAGTTTCTGTGCTCACTGCCTCTTTTTTTTTTTTTTTAGCATGCTGATCATGGAGGCTTGCCTTCAAATATTTATGTAGGCTGCCAGGAGACAAAGTGCATCTGATCATTGCAAAAAACAACAATGGCTCCTCATAGAATTTACATCTCATTCCAACTAGCTGCCGGTGGCCACCGGGGAGTTCTCAATGGTGGTTTTGTGTCCAGAAATGCATGCTGCAAAATGTGCTTCGCGGTGTGCATTGTTACAAGCCTCTTTCAGGGAGAAACGGAGGGGAAAGGGAATGTCAGAGATTGAAAACCAGGTCTTCAATAAAGCTGCACGGATGCCGCAAGACTTGACAGTGAGTCTGGTCAGGATTTGAGCCAACAATATGATAAATAGTTCCTCCCGGCACTTAGTGCATGCTAAACAGCAGACACTTTGCATATGCTGAAGACTGCTGCTTCTGAGTTTTTGTTTATATTCCAAATGAGCATGCCTTGCAGTCCTCTAGGGGCCCAGTCCAGGCAGCTTGCAAGAGAAAGCAAGAGCAGAGGGAGCTTATCATTGGTCCATCTAGGTCAGTATTGTCTACACTGACTGGCTGCAGCTCTCCAGGGTTTCGGGGGGGGGGGGCTTACTTCTGAGTAGGCATGGCTAGGGTTCTTTGCATGCAAAAGGTCCTACCTGCAGATGCTGGGTTCAGCATCCACAGGTAGGACCTTTTGCATGCAAGGCAGAGGTCCTCCCCCGAGCTATGGCAATGAAAGCAACAGGAAGAAGCAGTATAATTGGCAGTGCAACCCTAGCCATGCCTACGCAGAGGTAAGGCCCTCTGATTTCAATAGGACTTACTCCCAGGTGATTGTACAGAGGATTGTTGCCTAAAACAATTATAGAATACAGCAGGGGTGGCAAACATTATTGTTATGTACTGAATTTTTCAGCCTGGGCCAGCAGGGGGATACTGTAGATAGTTTTCACTCAGGTCCACATATGCAAATAAGGAATTGAAAGTGACGTTCAGTGATTGGATAGTTACAAAAAGTTGCTACTGTTGCTTCTGGCTCATGTGGCCAGCATGACTAAGCCGCTTCTGGCGAACCAGAGCAGCGCACGGAAACGCCGTTTACCTTCCCGTCGGAGCGGTTCCTATTTATCTACTTGCACTTTGATGTGCTTTTGAACTGCTAGGTTGGCAGGAGCTGGGACCGAGCAACGGGAGCTCACCCCATCGTGGGGATTCGAACCGCCGACCTTCTGATTGGCAAGTCCTAGGCTCTGTGGTTTAGACTTTTATTTCCTAGGCTTTAGGATCATGAGGAAAAGAGGCTTTTAGTGTGATAGTGCTATGGATGTTGTCACTGCCATCTCCCCTAAGATTGGATTGTCGTTCTCTGATTTTAATTTTATTGACATTAAAATTTATTATTACATTACAATGAATTTAAATTTATTATTACATAAATAGCTTTGCTGTGAGCACACTGTGCTCCTGATTTGAGGAAGGGCAGGTTAATGAAAACTGCAAACGAATAGATAACCAGATAGATAAACAAATTGCCTAAAATATGAATAGAACATAGTGTATGCTTTTGCTGCTAAGGAAGACAAAAGGCTCTATGATTTTGTTATGTAGTGTAGTTTCACCCTGGGCCAACAGGGGGATACTGTATATAGTTTTCAATCAGGTCTGTAGATAGTTTTCACTCAGGTCCGCGGCAGTTATTTTAGGCGGGAACTCTGGGCTGTTGTGGTTACAATGTTGACAGCCGGCTGCCTATAAATACAGGCCGGCTGAGCTGTTCGCAGTTAGTTCTATTCCAGCTTACCTTAATAAAGAGCTACTTGAAGAAATCGCTGTGCCGGCTGCTATGTCAACCCACTATCTAACACTGGCGACGAGGATGGGATCGATGGACATCAGAGCACAGCCAGATGCGGCCAGCCTCTGAACTGAGCTGAATCACAGAGCGAAATCACCGAGCGAAATCACTGGGCGAAATCACTGGGCAGAACCAATTCAGAGCTGACTGTTCTGGCTAGAGCACTGTGTTCCATCCATCGCCCTTCACGCCGGCATCGGAATCATGGCTTCACTTGTGCCTCTACCGCCGTTTGCGACAGCCTCTGAGTCATGGGACTCCTACCTCGCTCGGTTCGACTGCTACCTCCAAGCCAACGAGCTGACAGCAGTATCAATGGATCGGAAGCGGGGCCTATTCCTCAGCCTCTGTGGGCCTGAGGTGTTTGAGACGGCCCGAGCATTGGTTGCGCCTGAAGCAGTCCAGGCAACACCATGGGATACGATCCAAGAGAAGCTCCGCAACCACTACGCACCAAAGCCGTCCAAGATTGCTGCCCGCCATGCGTTCTACCACCGGAACCAGGCAGAGGGGGAGTCAATCAACAACTACGCCACCGCCTTGCGACAGGCTGCAATGCACTGTGAGTTCCGAGACTTAGACGATGCCCTGATGGATCGAATCGTCTGCGGGGTCCGGGACATCCATCTGCAACGGCGTCTCCTAGCCAAGCCAGACCTCACGCTACAGAAAGCCATTGAGGAGGCTGTGGCCTCAGAAGCTGCTGAACGCTCCGCCCAGGAGATCCGCAAGTCCAGCAGCCCGCGTCTTGCTAGGGAGCCAGTTCCGGTGCATCATGAAGAGGCCAGCAGTGATGAGGCATCCTCCAGTGAAGACGATGACGTGCACCAGACAAAGCGGGAGCGCAGGAAGTTCCAACAGAAGTCCAAGGGCCAACCGGAATGTGCTGGCTGCGGAGGCGACCATTCCCGTGCCAAGTGTCGATTCAGAGACGCCATCTGTAGGAGGTGTTCCAGAAGGGGCCACATCGCTAAGGTCTGCCGATTGGCTCCGTCTGACACCCCCCCTTCATCGACTCGCAAGTTCAAGTCTTCACTCCAGTCTGCCAAGGAAAGTTGTTTCGCTCTCACCAACTGCCGCTGCCTGTCTGGAACCACGATTGGCCAAACTGACTCGTCTACGCGATGCAAGCTGAACGTCACGGTGCTCATTGAAGGAGCTCCATGTGACATGGAAATCGACACCGGGTCTGCCCTGTCCGTCGTGTCATGGAGCACCATCAAAAGACTGGTACCCAGAGTGTCCAAAAGGCAGCTTGACTCTCACCGCGTACACCTGAGAGACTACCAGGGAAATGACATTCCCGTGGTAGGCGTTGGCCGGTTCCGGATCGCCTTCAAGGATTTTTCGGGCCTGCTCCGGTTGGTGGTGGTCGAAGGTCAGCGGCCAAGCCTCCTAGGGCTAGACTGGTTTGATGCCCTCGGCCTGGAAGTCACCGGCATCAACTGCATCTCTAACGCAGAGACTGAGGGTCTGGTCAAAGACTTTGCCGAGGTTTTTGACGGCACCTTGGGACAATATACTGGTACGCCCATCTCCTTTAGCCTTGATCCACAAGTCGCCCCCATCAAGCTAAAGCCACGCCGGGTTCCCTTTGCTCTCAAGGCTAAGGTGGACGAACAACTGGACAAACTGATCGCCCAAGGAGTTTTGGAGCCCGTTGACCACGCAAAGTGGGAAACCCCCATCGTCACGCCTGTCAAGCCAGATGGGTCGGTGAGAATCTGCGCTGACTACAAGTGCACAATCAACAAGGCACTTCAGCAGCACGCTTATCCGGTTCCTGTTGTCCAACACCTGCTGCATTCCCTGGGTGAGGGTAAGGTCTTCGCTAAGCTGGACCTTGCCCAAGCCTATCAACAACTGCCAGTCGATGATGCCACTGCTGAAGCCCAGACGATCGTCACCCACCGGGGGGCATTCCGTTGCCGCCGGTTGCAGTTCGGGGTGAGTGTGGCTCCTGGCATCTTCCAAAGCCTTATGGAGCGTCTCCTGCAAGGGCTTCCGGGCGTGGTACCATATTTTGATGACGTCTCTGTGTCTGCAGACTCACACCAGCAGCTGTTCGAGCGCCTCCGTGCCGTGCTGACCAGGTTCCAGGAGGCCGGGCTCAAGGTAAAGAGGGAGAAGTGCCTGATTGCCGTTCCACAGGTAGAGTTCCTGGGCTATCTTATCGATGCCTCTGGCCTTCATCCAACCACATCCAAGATCCGCGCTATCCAGCAGGCCCCCACCCCAAAGAACAAAACGGAGTTGCAGGCATTCCTGGGGCTGCTGAACTTTTATAACATGTTCCTGCCCCACAAAGCCACAGTGGCTGAGCCTCTTCACCGACTCCTTAGCACTAAGACGCCTTGGGCCTGGGGTCATCGAGAGACGGCGGCCTTCAACGCGGTCAAGGCTCTCCTTTCTTCAGACAGTGTGCTGGTACAGTACAGTGAATCCAGGCCGCTGGTCCTTGCCTGCGACGCCTCACCTTTTGGCATCGGTGCTGTCCTTAGTCACCGTTTTCCAGATGGAAGAGAAGCACCGCTCGCCTACTTTTCCAGGACACTATCTCCGACGGAACGGAATTACAGCCAGCTCGACAAGGAGGCATTGGCACTTGTGGCTGGAGTGAAGAGGTTCCATGAATACCTCTATGGCAGGACTTTTGACCTCATCACTGACCACAAGCCACTCCTGGGCCTCCTCGCCGGTGATCGTCCAACTCCACCGGTCCTCTCACCACGCATGCTGCGATGGACTGTTTTCCTGGCTGCCTACCACTACCGGCTCATCCATCGCCCGGGGAAATCGATGGGCCATGCCGACGCCCTCAGCCGTTGCCCTCTTCCAGCATTTGTGGAAGACCCGGCTCCAGCTTCATCGCTCCTTCTGATTGAGGATCTTCCGGCAGCGCCTGTATCGGCTGCCACTGTGGCCTCCGCATCTGCCCAGGATCGCACCATCAGCCGGGTGTTCAACTGGGTGTGGAGGGGGTGGCCACAAGGGCCTTTTGCATCGGAGTTCCAGCCCTTCGCAACCAGACAACATGAACTCTCAGCTCATCGCGGCTGTCTGCTGTGGGGAGACCGCGTCGTGATTCCCCAGGGACTCCGTCAGCGCGTCCTGGAGGCTCTGCACGTTGGCCACCCGGGAATTGTCAAAATGAAGGCGTTGGCTCGGTGTTACGTCTGGTGGCCTAATATGGACGATGCCATCACTGCCTGGGTGTCCGCCTGTCAAGCGTGCCAAGAGTCGAGGCCTGCACCACCGGCAGCTAAGGGACACACCTGGGAGACGCCAAAGACACCCTGGTCGAGGGTGCACATCGATCTGGCTGGCCCCTTTCACGGCCGGACCTTTATGGTAGTGGTGGACGCCTATTCCAAATGGCTGGAGGTCGCCCTGATGCCCTCCACCACTACCGAAGCTGTCATCCGGGTGCTGCGAGGCCTGTTTGCAACGCATGGGTGTCCTGATGTCCTGGTCTCTGACAACGGACCGCAGTTCACGTCAGGCACGTTTGAGCGGTATCTTTTGGGACTGGGCATCCGCCATGCCCTAACGGCACCTTTTCATCCATCCAGCAACGGGCAAGCGGAAAGAATGGTGCGCTCGACAAAAGAGGCACTGGCGCGCCTGGACCGGGGAGACTGGCATGAGCGGGTCGCTGAATACTTGTTCGTGCAACACATCACCCCTCATGCGGCCACAGGGAGGAGTCCTGCTGAACTGCTTATGGGCCGCCGCCTCAGGTCACCGCTCGACCGGCTACACCCAGACTTTGCCGTGGCTGAACCCCCAGGCTGTGCCAACGCACCACGGTCATTTGTCCCAGGAAACCAGGTCTTTGCCCGGAACTATGTGGGGGACATCCCTTGGGTGCCAGCCACAGTAGTGGGAGTCACTGGACCTCGCTCGTACCAGGTGGCACTTGAAGACGGACGTTTGTGGTGACGGCACATAGGCCAGCTTAGGCGCAGGGTTGGCGACTTGGACACTACCGAGGTGCCCCCAACTGCGCTTGCGGCTCCAGAAGAGACACGTACAGATGGCGAGGCCCCACCTACACCTCCCTCGCAAACTGCCAGCGTGGAGCCGAACCAAGCCGTCTCAGAACAGACTCAGACCACTCCACTTGCGGAGGCTCCACCCACAGCAGCGGATCCAGGGGAGTTGGTTCCAACGCTACCTAGGGTCGCACCACAGCCTCAGCGAGAACTGTGTGGCCCTCCGGACTTGGCTACCAGTCCCTGGCGGTCTGGCAGAGTTTCCAAGCGCCCAACTTATTTAAAGGACTATGTTGTTGGACAGGTATCACTGTTGGGCTAAGTATGGGAAATGTAACCGATATGCTTTGTGCCTAATTGAACCATTACGCGTAGTGCTGTATATAAGGAAACCATTACGATTGTAACTAACGCCTTATCTCGGTGGGGAGGGGTGTTATGTAGTGTAGTTTCACCCTGGGCCAACAGGGGAATACTGTATATAGTTTTCACTCAGGTCTGTAGATAGTTTTCACTCAGGTCCGCGGCAGTTATTTTAGGCGGGAACTCTGGGCTGTTGTGGTTACAATGTTGACAGCCGGCTGCCTATAAATACAGGCCGGCTGAGCTGTTCGCAGTTAGTTCTATTCCAGCTTACCTTAATAAAGAGCTACTTGAAGAAATCGCTGTGCCGGCTGCTATGTCAACCCACTATCTAACAGATTTCATGCCTTAACTGTACCTCAGGGCATTCTCTTATTTGAAAGAGGTACAGCATTGTGTTGCCACATATGAAATCCAAGCAAGAAGTGTCGTTTTTAACAAGCTAATGACTCAACTATCAGCTGCTGGGCACGGTGCCCAGGTATCGCCCGGTTTCCACGGAAAGATGTTTACCTTGATAGAAACTGAAGACGCAGTCTGAATTGCACTTGTGGAGTACTTGACGAAGCAAGTACTTAAATCAGCAGATGAACTGAAATAAATATTGGAAATGGGAAGAGATTGTATAAGTTTTGTCTAGCATCATGAGGAAACTCTTCTCTCAGCCAGCTCTTGAAAGAACCAGGTAGCTGACGGAGGTAAAGAAAAGAAGATAAACACCCAGACAGCACTTCTTCCTCTTAGCTTTCTCTCTCTCAACAGTCTGGCTCTCCTGAGCAAAGCTTTGGGGAAAGTAATGCATTTGGGATTTTGTGGAAGTATAATTGCTTTCTTGCCCAGTTTTCCAGTCACCCATAGGAAACCTGCTCCCAATTGTGTTTCGTTTTGATTCAATGTTGTTGTTTATTAGAGTTATATACTTCTCTTCATCAAAAGATATCAGGCCGGTTCACAAGATAAAAATATAAATAAAAAGTTAAACACAAAAACAACAAAACAATACCCTGTGCAGCACAGGGTGAGCACAGCAAAATCCAATTTCTCTGACCTCCCTCCAACAATCTTGATGATTCCTGAGTCTGAACAGGCACGGTAAATTCTGAGATCACTGCACTGGCTGCCAGTGAGCTACTTGGACCCAATTCCTAGTGTTGGTCCTAGTGTAAAAAACTGTAAATATCTTGGGTCCCAAGGACTATTTAAGTATTAATTTCATTTTAAAAAATGAAAGCAATTCGCAATATAATAAAAAGCATAATTCAGAACAATTGCATACTCAAAAAAAAAACACAAACCAAAAACCCAGCCAAAGCATTTGCATATATAAACACAATTTAAATCAAAACAACAACCCACCCACCCATATAAATCCATTGAAATCTAGTAGATACCACATGGGATGGAATTCCCTATTTAGAGCTCAACAGAGGGCAACATATAAATAATAAAATGATGATGATGATCTTCAGCAGGTGGCAGAAGCACAACAGAAAAGGTGCCTGCCTGATATTTTATGGGAAGGTACTGCAAATGGTTAAGTGCCACCACATTAAAGGCCTGTTTCTGACATAATGCAGAACAGACCTCCAGATGACGATAGTAAGATGCAGAACAACATACAAGATATGTGGGGGATGGGATGATGAAGCAAATCATAGTCATCAGGCTTAGTAGCCACTGATAGACTTATCCTCCATGAATCTGCCTAATCCTATTTTAAAGTCATTCAGGTTTCTGGCCATCACTGCCTCCTGTTGCAAGGAGTTCCATAGTTTATCTATGCACTGTGTGAAGAACTACTTTTTTCTGTCTGTTCTGAATCTTCCAACATTCAGCTTCATTGGAGGCCTACAAGTTCTGATGTTATGAGAGAGGGTGAAAAACTTTTCTCTATCCACTTTAGATCATCCATTCCTGGGCTGCGATAGTCTGAGCTCTGTGATCCATGCTCAAATATTATCCAGTGTAACGGTAAAGGTAAAGGGACCCCTGACAGTTAAGTCCAGTCGCGGATGACTCTGGGGTTGTGGAGCTCATCTCGCTCTATAGACCAAGGGAGCCGGCGTTTGTCCGTAGACAGCTTCCGGGTCATGTGGTCAGCATGATTAAGCCGCTTCTGGCGAACCAGAGCAGCACATGGAAACGCCATTTACCTTCCCGCTGGAGCGGTACCTATTAATCTACTTGCACTGCATGCTTTCGAACTGCTAGGTTGGCAGGAGCAGGGACCGAGCAACAGGAGCTCACCTCTGTCGTGGGGATTCAAACCGCCGACCTTCTGATCGGCAAGCCTTGGGCTCTGTGGTTTAGACCACAGTGCCACCCGCATCCCATTATCCAGTGTAGATTATTACAATGTGCTATACATGAGGCCAATGGGCACCTATGAGAATAGGTGTTACTTGCCCCTCTTATTCTGTTCCCTACCCAATTTAAAATGAAGTATTCACCCCCCTTTTTTTTTTGCATACGTATTCTCTCTTGATCATGTTTGAAATGTAAGCAACTTTAGTATTATAGACTAGATAAGTAGTGACCATCAACAATGCTCAGTGCCTGGCTGAAGATCATTAAGATAAAATTTGCTGAAATGCTATTGCTGAAGGTTCTGGTGCTAGATTAGTCATCTTTCTGTTCCACGTCAGGAAATTCTGCATTCAGGCCATGCGGCTGACCCATGCTGTGGTTAACAGTCATCATAATTGTGTCACAAACTAATGGCAATTTGATGTAATTGGCCAAACTTGCCTCAGGACCTCTGCCTGTCATAGGCTGGTGACAGTTCCTTTATAAGCTTGCCAGAGAACTGCCATAAGCTGCGGAGTGCTGCCAACCCGACTACATTAGCCCCTCGCTGTCTTTGCAGATTATTGCAAAGTTACAGCCAGTTTGCAGCAATTTAGCAGCCAACGTTTTGACTTTTCATGTGGGCGGAACAGCTGCAGGACTTAATCCTTCTTAGACAGAAATGTGGAGTCGGAAACCAAAGAAGAGATCCTATCAACAAGCAGCACCAAACGCTGGCAGTGAGAACGTCTGCAGAAAAAGAAAATGTGTGCAGCAACGAGGCTGCAAGTTATTAGAAGGAGGGGGGTTTTTTCATAGCAATTATACATTTTCCCTTTGGCTCTTTCTATGGTTCAGATGTTTACCTAGCCTTCACATGGAGGAAGAGTGTGCAACGTCGCCTCCAATGTTCAGATGCTGGCTGCCTCCAGACTATCAGTATTTAGCAGGAGGGATTCTAGCACATACTAGGGAATGTAGGTTTGTGCTACTAAAGTGGATTAAAATGCTGTTGTTGCCCCTAGTGCACATAATCCACTGTTAAAAAGAAACCGACTTTTTACGATCAGGAAAGTGACAGCGAAACGCATTGAGACATTTTGGATGAAAGGATGAACAGGAAGACCTACAAACATCTCACAAGCAAACCAGGATGAATGGTCATTGTCATATAACCTCCCCACAAACAAATCAGAACAAATGCTCAGCAAAGATATAAACAAAGAATGCTCAGCCAGATATACATTCCCGTTTGATGTGCTGTCTGGCCCATGCCCAGTTTAAAGGCAAAGAACCATGAGAAGGGAGAGCAATTTGAAGTTGTCAGTCAAAAGTTGGCACCAGGAAAGCATACTGATTAGACACTCAGGTACTTTGGACACAGGTCACTGTGGTGAGATGTACAGTATTGAAGTTCTACTATAGTAATATATCTCTAAATGTTCATGTATCTTCTTTGGCGATCACTCATAGCCAAATAAAATTGTCTTCCATAAACACATAACAATGAGTCTGCAGCTGACTGTGGAGGCCAATTCTGGATCCACACGTCCTTCCACAGTGAGGACATTGATTTCTGGGCGGGAGTTGATCACGGTGTGGATTTGCCAAGCGTGCCTTCCTCTTAGCACGTTTCTCCCTTGCGTCCTGAGTTCAAGTGTCTTCAAAGCCCATGACAGCTTTGGTAAAAGCTGTTCTCCAGTTGGAGCGCTCGCAGGCAAGTGTTTCCCAATTGACAGTCTACATTTTTTTAGATTTGCCTTGAGACAGTCTTTAAACCTCTTTTGTTGACCATCCGCATTACGCTTTCCATTTTTAAGTTCAGAATAGAGTAGTTGCTTTGGAAGACGATCATCAGGCACCCACACAACACGACCTGTCCAACGAAGTTGATGTTGAAGAATCATTGCTTCAACACTGTGATCTTTGCTTCTTCCAGTACACTATAAATTAGCATTGCCATTTTTTTAAATAATGTGCAGCTTGCCACTTTACATAGAATTTCTGCATTTTGCAAAGGATTATGGGGCCACATTCCTGGGTGCCTTTCACTTGGGCCTGGAAGTTGTTGTACCTTAATGGAGAGGAGATCTTGTAATAATATCAAGCCTAAGACTACTCTGACAGCTGTGTATTGCAAGAAAAGAATAGTACTTCTGTTACAGATCATGGCACACAGAACTGGGGAGTTTGAAGGGACCACAAGGCTCATATAGCCCAACCCCCTGAAAAGAAGCAATCTTTTTGGCAAATGTGGGGCTCAAATCCAGAACCCTGAGATTAAGAGTCTCATGCAGGGGTAGACAACCTAAGGCCTGTGGGCTGGATGTGACCCAATCGCCTTCTCAATCCAGCCCATGTGCGGTCCAGGAATCAGTGTGTTTTTACATGAGTAGAATGCGTGCTTTTATTTAAAATGCATCTCTGGGTTATTTGTGGAGCATATGAATTCGTTCATTCCCCACCCCCCAATATAGTCTGGCCCACCTCATGGTCTGAGGGATGGTGGGCCGGCCCATGGCTGAAAAAAAGTTGCTGACCCCTGTCTCATGCTCTACTGACCGAGGCAAATTATTCATTTATTTATTTTTATTCCTCCAATTTGTACCCGCCCTCCATTGTGGTTTCCAACAAAGATGCAATCGTACATAAGTACTACTAAATAGTAAAATAAGCAATAATGCAATAGCACGGCAACATTAAAATAAGGGCATTTTTATCCTAAATGCCTGGGTGAATATGGTTTGTTTTACCTGCACAGAGAAACCCACCAGAATCTCTGTTGTATGAACATCCGAAAGATGGGCATCCTGGTGGGGAGAGAGAGAACAAAGAAGCTGGCTAGAGGAAATGCGCTGTGGAGAGAGGGATGGTTTTCATTCTTCCTTTTATTAATTAGATTTCTTTGCTGCCCTTCATCACAAGGTAAGTCATAGCAATGCAAAAACACAGTATTATTTAAAACAATTTACAACTAAAAGAATAGGGTGAGTCTAGGGATGGATGAATTCCTCGATTTAGTTTCTCTCAATTTTCTAGTCTTCAGTTCTCCACATTTCTGCACCAGATGGAGATCTTTTTTTAAAAAAGCCCTTCTGCAAATTCACCATTATTTTAGTGCAAATTTCTCCTGATATGCACATTAATCTATGTTAGCCACACTTTCCCTTAATATGCGCATTATTTGGTTGGAGAGAGGTGCATCACCAAATCTGTAGAAGAGCTGATTTTTAAGGATAGCCATGCTTAGTTTTTCATATTGTTTCTGAAAGTGTGAATCTGGTAGGTTCACAATGAAATTCTCACTGAACTTATCCACACTTCCTCTCATAGCAAAAACAAAAGTGCCAAACTTAATCCGTTCCGGAAGTCCGTTTGACTTCCGAAATGTTCGAAAACCAAGGCACCGCTTCTGATTGGTGCAGGCGCCCCGGAAACAATAGCCGACAACCGCATCAGACGTTTGGCTTCCGAAAATCGTTCGAAAACCAGAACACTTACTTCCGGGTTTTCAGTGTTTGCGAACCAAGGCATTTGAGAACCAAGGTACCACTGTACGTTATAAAGAGGAGCCACTCCTGACACTTACAGCCACTTAAGGAACTGGAATAAGCCACAGCTCCTTTTCTGTAATCGTTCAGTCAAAACTGTGCTATTCAAACTTGCATAACTCAGTGATTAATTTGTTCCAGGCCTCATCTCAGCTTAGGGCATTGTCACACATGTCTTGAAAATCACTTTAATTATCACTGGTTGATAAAAGACGTTAAGCTTCAAATGCAATTGTATTGCATCCCCTGCCACATAATCCTAAATCCTGCTGGGGCACAGAAAGTAATGGATTTTAAAATCCATTATTATCATTATTATCGATTCAGGAATTGATTTTACATGAGCCTCAAGGCAATTTACAAAAATACCATAAAAAGTGCTAAAAATATTGGTTTTTTAAAATATACATGCTTTAAAAGCTATGCAAAATGAACAGCAAATGCAGAGAAACAAATGCAGAGAAACAAATGCAGCCTGTCGAAACAGAAATGTGCTTAATTGTTTCTGGAAAGTACAGATAGCAGGCAACTTTTGTATCAAGGGATAAGGAGTACGTTAGTGGAGACAACCCTTTATTATTGCATTTATATCCCATCTGTGTCCTCACAAGAAGTTTCACCACAAGGCCGCATACAAAATCAACCACACAACATGTAAGATAAGTAACTTGAAATCTACAATTACACCCTTTTAAAATCAGCAGTAAAAACGTCACTGATAGCAGTTAATACATATGTAATAAAGAGCAGGTTGAAATACTGGCAGTCTTTTTAAAAGTCACCAATGAAGAAGCCGAAGGGACTTCATGTGGGTTCATATTCTATAAATAAAAATCCCACTACTGAATAGGTCCTGTGCTGAAACAGTTCTCTACTCCAGAAAAGGGGACAAAAAGTTGAGGGTTCTAGAGAAATGACAAGCAGGCTGCTGCCACTGCCCTCCATCTTTTGCCGCCTGAGGTAACCGCTGTTTAATGGTAGGGCCGGCACTGACTGATGGAGGAAAAGAGTGAAAGGTGTAGTGGCTGAATCCTGACTTGTTTATAAGATCTTGTAAGAGTCACTACAGCACCATTGGGGGGTGAGAACTGACAATCCAGTTCAAAGGATGGTTGTGAGAACAAAGTGTAACCAACTGTACGTGAGATGCTTGTTGGTCAGAAGAGAGAGATTCGGAATAAACATCAACGTATGTGAATGAGAAGTACTTGGGTGTATAGGCTTGTGGACTTAGACTTCTTGCCAATCCTAAATATGGTACGTTGAAGTATGATCCATCAATTTCAATAGAATCTGTTACACCTTTAGCATGCTTAGCATTGTGGCCAAAATTATCTAAATACTTTAATACACAGAAGAATCTAGTCTGTGAAAGTGCATGCCACAATAATTAGCACGATCCTATAAATGTATGTGCACTTCTTTACCCCTTTGAAGCCTGAGAAGTATATTCTTAGGACGCACTCTCATTTTGCAATTGTTTGTTGCTTTAATGCTGTATTTAAAATTGTTGTAACCTGCCCTGGGACCTTGGGGTGGTGGCCACGTAATGAATAATAATAATAAAATCCATTTTGCTAAGTAGGGTTTATTCCCAGATAAATGGATGTATCTATGGCTGATTAAGGCGCAAGAGGACTGTGTTGCTTTTGATGTATGTATCTGTTCTTCTGGAATGTGTTCCATATCTGTGGGAGATTCCCACCAAATGCCTTCTTGAATAGATCTATGATTTCCCTCCTCTTTTGGATGATACCCAAACCAGTGAAACGAATCAAGTATGGATGAGTACACAGAGTATAAATTAATTAAATGACATTTTAATTTTGAATAAGGGGAAGAGATGTAGCTCACTAGTAGAGCATCTATTTTGCATGCAAAAGGTCCCAAGTTTAAACTCAAGGTAGGGCTCTGAACGTCCCTTGACTGCCACCGTGAAGAGCCACTACCAGTGAGTGCAGGATGAAGTTAATGGACTATGCAGAACAAGATAAATTAACAGGAAGGATTCGAAACTGGCGGATCCAGAAATTCACGGAAGACTGGAGTAAATTTACGGACTATTTGAAAAGTATTTGTGAAGACCAGACGACGTTTGTAGGTTTGCAAGAAGTTTTGTGAGGAGTATTATTGGAATTATTGCAAAAATGTTTAAGGGGAAGGATTGAGGCATCTGATCAAGGCTTGTATTTTAAAATGAGCTTAAAAGATATATTTGCAGATGCTTGTGTGTTTCATGCCAGGCATAAAGCAGCTGGCTGGGTGCTTTGGCAGTTGTTTGTCTTCCTGCTCAGAGGCCCCTCTGATTTATAGCAGTAGCAGGAGACACGTTTCTCAAAGTTGTAAAAGGAAATTACAGGCTGGGAGCAAAAGGTCATACTGACCATACATATTACAGAATACAATCAAGCTGCAAAAACACAATTAAGAGTTGGTAAATAGTGAATTTATTGTTTAGCAGAAAATAATACTAGGTGCCTCCCATTAGACTTGAGCCATATTTTCATAAGGTTAAAGGGCAAGAGCTAATAGGAACAGCAGCTTGCTGGGGAAAGGGGGGTTGTAAACCGAAGAGGCTTCTCTCTGAAGCTGTTTCCTTTTTACTAAGTTCCTTTTCTTCTAAAAAGCTATATATGTTAATGTATGAAATATATTGGCTTAAATGTAAGTATGCAAAGGATTTAGAAAGTAAGAAATGTTAGATTCTTATGTTAGATTCTTATTTCATTGATGGTGTGTGAGAAGGTGAACCCAAGATCTCTGTTACCATGAGCCATCTGTTTTAGCCATCTGTTTTAGAGTGAATAGGGCAATAGGGCAAAGATGATCTGGTAATTAAGGTGCCTTGTCGAGGCAAATGTAAGATATATGGCTACTTGTCTGCCATTTATGGATAGAAGGAAATATAGCTCTTTGTCTCCCATAAAAGGTAATAGGAAATGGGTGTATCTTTTATGATTGGTTCTAGCAAACAGCCAATAGGAATTTCAACCAGGCTGATTGGACAGAGGCAGCCAAAGGAGGAGCACGGGGGCTGGGCTGAAGAAATATAAGTGCTAGCCATCAGGGCTGGAGTGGGCAGAGCTTTGGTAACCATATACCACTGTGTCTCTCATTTATTTGTCTGACAAATAAATTATTATTTTAATTTCTCTATTGCTGCGTTGAATATTTCATTCCAGCTAAGCGTTAACCACAAGCAGGGTACTACAGGATGATTTGTTAAAAGATTTAAAGGCAATATAAAGTTAAGAAATGCATAAAAAGTGGTTAAAACGGTGGATCATCAGAGGTGCTGATGGAAGTCTAAAAATATTGTATATGTGATAGGTTTTGTGGTACATTTTATAATTTATATGTTAAAATCAATAAAAATTATATATATATATATATATATATATATATATATATATATATATATATATAACAGTGAGTGCAAACAGAACTGAGATAGAGGGTCCAATAGCCTGGCACAGGTAGTTTCCTGTGTGCCTATGCATGCAAATCAATACATGTTTTTATAGTGGAAGAGGTATATGTGAGCCGACGCACGTCGCAACTGGCTGGCACCCACAACTGTTGTTTGTTTTATACTTTGCTTTATGGGTATGATTCTGATACCTGAACCTACCCCGTCCACCCTATCTGATTGTTACTACCGATACTAAAAGTTGCTAGACCAGTTATGGAAACTTTGAGTTCTGGCTAAAACATGCCAAGTTCACAGAACAGAGATCCATTTGGAATCACAACAATCTATGGATCTATAGAATACTAACCGTGCGTCCCGAGATTGCCGAGAGAGCCCTGTATGAGGGAAAGTGCTAATATGTGACTCAGCATGTTATCTGAACCACGATAGCAGCTATAATACTTTCAGCCAAGGCACACTGACCTTTCGCCAGCCTTGCCTGGAGATGCCACTGAACTCAGGAGTATTTGCAATACAAAGCAGATGCTCTACCACCGAGCTATAGTGATCCATTCTAATCTCAGTGGGTTTTACATCCAAGTCAACATGCATGTGGAGGATCGTGCTGCACGTATCTTTATTGCACTTGCCCATGTATTGAGCACACAAGCAAGATGGAAAAGCTATAAAGTGCATAATTAAATATTTATTTCAATTACTAGTGGCCATTATTTATTTAACAGCTCAGGAATTTTTTGGGGGGAGGGGGTGTATCGTCATTTCTCTATGGGATAACCTCCTCCATATTTGCTTAAAGAAGGCAGTTGCATCAGGAGAGCAGCGCTCTTTCTCCACATCATAATTAGCATTTGTATGCATTTCTGGCAGCAAAAACGAAACAGGTCATTTTGAGGATTTTTTACCATCAGCTTCTGCTTCCACCCAAAGTTCACGATGATTTTTAAAGGGGTGAAGGAATTGGATGCCCCAGTAGAAAAATTAGCTGGCCAGTGGGGTAAAACCAGTTTTTGGAGCCCGACAGTATAATGACACTAAGCCATACAGTTTGTTGCACGCAAGACACCTTGAGTGTCGTGTTTCTCTGAACAGGGGGAGACGGCTTATGATGTGGAACCAACTCCCAGTCACCTCTGACAACGGCAGAGAAGAAACAGAGAAAGGCTGAGCAAAGTAGGAACTCACTATAGGGTACAGAGCCACTGACACATTTTTTTTAAAGAAGAAATGTATTTGCATAAAATTTGCATATGCTAAAGGTAAAGGTACCCCTGACTGTTAGGTCCAGTCGTGGACAACTCTGGGGTTGCGCGCTCATCTCGCTCTATAGGCCGAGGGAGCCGGCTTTTGTCCACAGACAGCTTCTGGGTCATGTGGCCAGCATGACTAAGCTGCTTCTGGCGAAGCAGAGCAGCACATGGAAACACCATTTACCTTCCTGCCGGAGTGGTATCTATCTATTTATCTACTTGCATATGCTAGCTGATATGTAAAGATGCAAATATTTTAAATACAGACAGAGTCTATGACCATGTGACTTGTGTGCCTGCTGTGGAACTTCTAACCATTAGTGGGCAACCTTAAGGACCCCTTTGCTCTCCCTTTTTGGGGTCCCTGGGACTGAACAGCCCTTCAGATTGAGGGCATCTTCTAGAAGAGGTTTGTCCTCCGACAGTTCTTCAAACGCCCTTCTGTAAAGTAAGATACCTGCTCACCCTGCTATTGTGGCTCCAGCTGAGGCTGATCTCAGCTCACCAAGGTACCTGCTTCTGTCATCTCCCAATACCCACCACGGTGTGCACTGTCTCACACAAATACTTATGGCTATCCTTGTTCTTCCAGCCATCCAGAGGTTTAGCTCCTTCTCCTTGATGACACAGAAAAGGAGGTCCAAACCTGAAAACTTTGGATCAGATCCAGAGATCTGGCAACGTTAAAAAGCAAGAGGGGGAGCAGAATGTGTCACTTGCCCTCTGTGATATTTATGGGCACCTAGGACCATCTTCCCAAGCTGTCCCAACAGCACTACTGGTGCTAGTAGGGAGGATTTTGCAAACTGGCCAAATTGCACTTTTGAATCCTGATCAAGAAACACCATTTCCTTGTTGCTATCCGGAAGAAATGCATTTGGATTGCCTGCAATAAATTAAAGAGAGTTGTGCACAGTGCTTTTCTAAAAAGGGAAAAAAGGTGCCGGTAGCCCGGTACTGCGTACCCGTGAGTACCCCCAGGGGAGAAAAAGCACTGGTTTTGCATTCCTTAAAATAACAAGGCCATCATCCGGAGAGACCCTCCGGTTCAGAAGCGCCCCAAACGTGCGAGTCGCCTCCCAAATTAGGACCATTCGATCCCTGCGTAAATAATTTTTCCAACCTGCTCCCACGTGAAACATGAAATCGGCTGAGCACGTGCCCTATGCTAGACCACAAAGCTACAGTATTTATCGAGTATCGCATATTGAGAAACACTCAACTGGCAAACGGATCTGGAACCCATCCAGTGCTAAATGAGATGGTTGGAGGCGAGAAACTACTGTATACAAGAACCTGAAAAGAGCTCTCTCTCTCTCTCCTGTTGCAGCTTGTTACTGGCAGACGGTAGGACCGGAAGAAGCCCTCGTATAAATTATCCAGTCTGCCCAAATTCTTCTTCTGGGCATTTAAAAACATTTGCATTGTTTATTTTTCCTTGAGTCCTGGATGCCCCCGGAATCTACAGGTTGGAGGGTTTTGCTCCTCCTCCCGTCCCTCCTGCGCTCTCTCTCTCTCTCCTTTTTCTCCTCCCTTTTTTTCTGCTCGGGTGATACGGATCTCCTCCCTCCCGCCCCCCTGCGCTGCTTTCCTTTCCTCTCCGCCACACACACACGGTTTGAAATCCCCAAGCAGGAATGCAGAGCTTGGTCTCATGTCTTCATTTTGCAAACGGGGGCTGCTGCTGCTGCTCTTGCTACCGGCAGAGGGGACGGTCGCGCTAACCAGAATATCTGCTTGCTTTTCCCAGAGATTTGGAGACCCCCCCGTCCCCTCCCTCTTCTCCTTCCTTCCTTCCTGCCTCCCTCCCACCCACTAATTGGCAATAGGAAAAAAAATGATTAATCAGATGGCGATTGTTTTTTTTATCCTCTTGGCCAGAAAAAAAAGAGAGCAGAGGAGGCGAGGCTGACGTTGGCCTAGAGAGAGAGGCGTGTGAATGGGTGGCCGGCGCCAGCGTTACGCGTCTTGCTCTCCAGTAAACATTAACCAGGTGGTGTTTGTGTGCGCATTTCTGCGCGGCGGCTCATTCCTCACTCAAACCAGCGGCTGCGTCGCCTCTGTGCGAAACATCACAATATGCAACCGAGAATCCTCAGGCTTCACCTCCGTCCTTTAAAAACTTGAACCCACCGGGAAGGGGTTCCCTCTCCAGCCAGCCTCCTTCCCATACCTTCTGCACCCCTCTCCTCCGCGTACTGCCCTTTTCCTGTGCGTAAATGTGAGGTCTGGTGTGTTTTTTCGGACCCACCCTCCCTATACCCCTCCTGTGTCTGCTCAGTGGCTTTGAACGCCACCCCCCCTCCCCAAACTCTTCTGGCCAAGCAGTTCCTGCTCCCTCCCATCGCTCCCCTGCCGGTTGCGCTCTCTTCTCTCTCTCTCCTCCTTCTCTTCCTCGTTTTGCTCTCCCTCTCTCCCCCCCATCCTGCCTCCGCCCGAGTGCGCTTTCGGAGAAGGGGGAGAGAGAGAGAGCTCACGGAGAGGGGTACCCCCGCTTTTGCAGCCGCGGCGTTTCCATCGCCACTTCTGCCTCGCTCCTTCATGGCTGGGAACGAATGGGACTGGTTTCAGCGGGAGGAGCTGATCGGACAGATCAGCGACATCAGAGTCCAAAATCTCCAAGGTAAAAGCAAACAAATAAAATACCTAGATTTTTATATTTGTGCCCCCCACCCCCACCCCGCACCCCAATCCTGCCCCTCCGTGTTTCGAGTTTGTGTGCGCGCGTGCGGCGTGCGCGTCCGCACCCGAAGAGCGCGCTCCCCTCCGGCTTTGGCTTCCAGATGGATTCGATTTGGGGATTTTAAACTCCGGTTCCTTCCTTCTCTCCCTCCCCCCCCCAACTCCCGCGTCTTAATTCCGCCTGTTCATATGAGCACAGCTTCCCATTCGCTGGCTGCTTTGATCCGCTGTGCCTGTGAGACCAAAGAATAAAAAGAAAGTGTATGGGTGTTTATCTTAATGTGTGTAAACTTAAGGATAAAATAGCTGACGCTGGGGCACGAAGAGGAATTGGTGGTGGTGGGATGCTCTGTATGCAGGACTGGGGAATCGGAGGAGGCCAAAGATGTAATTTTAGGTGACTTGTTGAAGGTATCATTCTGCTTTTGCTGCTAATTTTTTGCTTGGAAATCATAGAAAGAGAGGCTTGGGCATAGAAGGAGAAGCGGTTATGTGCATTAGCTTTGGTCTTTAACTTTAGGAAAAGTTGAAGCAATCAGCATTGCAGAGAACCTAAAAATGGGATATACTGTATTTACATGAATCTAATGCACCATCGAATCTGACGCGCACCTCCATTTTCAGAACCTTGAAACCAAAAAAGTATTTGCTGGCGAATGTAAATGGGGCATCAAAGCTAATGCGTAACCTAATTTTCATGACGTAATTTAGCCAAAAAAGGTGTGCATTACATTTGAGTAAATATGGAAATGTGACGGTAGATCATGGTTCACTGGGAAACCACTGGGCTAATTTCTAGGCCCCCAAGGCCTGCTGGGATTGTTGCAAAGCATGCTGGAATTGATGGGCCCTGGTCTGAGCAAGCAAGGCACTTTTTTCAGCAATAATGTACTCTCAGGAGCGCATAGCACTGATTAGCCATTCCTTAACCTCCCCATGCGCCACGGCAACTAAGTTTAAGTGTGTGCAACTGAAGCAATATACAGTATACAGTGCTGCTGCCTTCATCTCTTCTCTCCCTCCATTTATACTTTGTGAAATGCCAGTCATATTGATGGTATTTTGTATAGATGGCAGTAGATCCTGGGTGTGTATTCTTGCATTGTACATTGATAGACCATGAAGATTTTAGTAAAAAAGAAAGAAAAAACTAGAGAGGGCAAGGCCTACATCTAACCTAGTCCTGATTTAATGGACTCATAAGGCTGGATACTCTGATTTCATAGACATCCTTGCACTGTCCTTTCTTTCTCCTCCACAGCTTCTAAAGCCTATCACAAATACTCACATTTTCAGCGGATTAAGGGAATAAATGTGCTAAGTATATAATTTGGAGCATGGTTAAGCAAGGGCAGTGAAAATTTCCTGGGAAATTGTAATGGACTGTTTCCTATAATCTGCCCTTGCTTCCTCCTCCACATCAGGTAGCTTAAAAAATATTAAGCTTTCATTGGATAAGTGGAAAAGTCCATTAAAATCGCACCTGACAGAAGACCCACGGTATCATTTAGAGCTGTGGTTGTCAACGTAGGGCACATGCCCCACAGGGGGGCAATTTGATTTTTAGGGGGGGTAATTCGAGAATGAGTTATTAACAGTGAATGGCTTTTTAGGTTTCTTCCACGTGAATAGCAGTCCACTTTTTGAATAATAAGAATTATATGTCACCGGGGGTGTGGGTGTGTGGACATCAGGATTTTAGAGATGCTTAGGTGGGGCATGGCCAAAAGAGATGGGGAACCACTGATCTAGAGGATAGCTCGGCAGCCATTTTTCTCTGGGAGAAAATCCCTTTTATTTATTTATTATTAATGTTGCAATACATATATGAAATCTTTACATAATGATACATATACATTATATTCGTAAATTCACATTTTCACATTTCATTATGTACCAACATTTATCCATTTCTTATTTCTTGCCCTGTGTCTTCTCTCCATCCGTGTGTGACTCCCTTGTTATTATTTTATAACTTTATTATTGAGATTGTATTTTTGTATCTTAATAATTAAACATTCAATCTTATATATCTGCTTAGCTTAGCTTAACTTAATTTGTGAAATCAGTCTATTCCTTTGAGGGTAATCATCAGGAGCCAAAGCCAGCAACGGTTGGGGCTAGAGGACATATTGGACAGGCCACTCCTTCTCTTTCTCTCTGCCACCCATTTCTCTGTCTCTCTCTGTCTCTGTCTCTCCTTCCGTCCTTCTCTCCCTCTCTGTCTTCCTCTTCATACCTGGCCAGTAGGTTGCCAAGGGAGGGACAAATCACTCTCGCCAGCGGTCCTGATCAATTGCAGAGGCATTTTGAAACTGGGCCAAGGGCTGCATGAAATGAGGCCTAAGGCCACAGGTTGCCAAGCTTTTGATCTAGAGCCAACATGGCAACAGGAAGGGCTGTCCATGCTGTTATTCATGGGATATCTATGTTATTCATGGGATAGCTGTGGTACCTGGTCAACCCGCCCAAGAATGTGACATCGTTAGGATGGCTTTTACTCTTGGCGATGGGTAACTTTCAGAAATGGCATCCTTTGGAGCACACTATTGATGCTGAACTTAGTGCGGACACCTGATCGGCATAGCCCACAGCAGCCCCAAACTCCTGAGCTCAAGCAATCCACCAGCCTCTGCTTCTAGGATTACAGGCATTTGCCACTGCATTCTTCCTCTTAGGTCACTAAGTTTAAATCATGTTTTCCTGAACATGACTGCTTGAATATAGATAGCTAGGAAGAGCTAGAGACGATGGAAGCCATCTTTGCAAGTACAGTGGTACCTCGGGTTACATACGCTTCAGGTTACATAAGCTTCAGGTTACAGACTCTGCTAACACAGAAATAGTGCTTCAGGTTAAGAACTTTGCTTCAGGATGAGAACAGGAATTGTGCTCCAGCGGCACGGTGGCAGCAGGAGGCCCCATTAGCTAAAGTGGTGCCTCAGGTTAAGAACAGTTTCAGGTTAAGTACAGACCTCCAGAACGAATTAAGTACTTAACCCGAGGTACCACTGTATGGACTCTTAAGTGTGTGTGTGTTTGTATGTATATGTTCATGCATGCCCTGGTTTCTGTATTGAGAGGCTGGGTTATCTTTATATTTGAAATAAGTAAAAGAGAGGGAGGCTTCCTCAGACTTGCCTGGAACATTTTCTACAACTAATGCTTTCAGTGGCCTTACACATTATGAATTCCTCCAGACAATTTATATGTTTGTCAAGGGTTTGTTTTTTGGGGAGTGTAGAGAGTCTTTTGCTCAGCGTTCCAGATCTGTGGTAGAACATCAAATAAGGCTTATTCTTTCACCGTTGGGAATTCAGACATTTCTGGGTCAAGGTTGTTCTGCAGTAGTATTTCTGCAAAGGACTGGACACAGAGTCCATGCTGCTGCTGGAAGGAAATGATCCTTCCAGTATGTATATCTCTCGAGTGTTACCATTGAACTTATGTTTCTTAAGTGCCCATGCTCACCAGAGTTTTCTGTGTACCTAGCCCCCAGATCTGTGCCACGCCAGCTTTGCTTGAATTTCTTTACAGTTGTAATCCTCGCGTGGGCTTAGGCCTGAGTTGACATGTTTAGGTTTGAGTTTTAAAAGCAATAATTTGCGTGCTTTCTTCATACAAGGCTGAAGGACTGTAGCACATGCTTTTCCTCCAGAAGGTCCCAACTTCAGTCGCCAGCATCTCCAGGGAGGACTGGGAAAGAGTCCTCTCTGAAAAACCTGGAGAGCTATTGCCGGTTAATGAAGAATTAGATGGGCTACTGGCCCAGATGCAGTAGGCTGCTAGTCTTCCTCTTAAGATCAGTAGGAACTACGAGGAAGTGGTTGCTAACAGAAATACACTTAAATGTGAGTTCCATGAACGCTTAGAGGCATGTGTATGATGCAGTTTGGCTTTGATGCTCCTCCACAAAATCTCTGTTCTAGGTACCTGACACAGCCATCCCCGAAGAAGTAATTTTAGAGTATTTCTCCCAGGCACTTTCTTGACAATCTGTTATTCAAAGGCCAGTATTTGTAACAATCTTGGTTCTTCTTCTTCTTTTTCTTTAAAGGTCAAATATTGTGAGGTAGACAAAGCAACTTGAGAGCCTGTGATCTTTGCAGGGTTTGGGGGCTCTTTTAGTTCACTTTGAAAGTGAAGTTTAACCTTTGATTTGGAACTTTATTTTCAGATGTTTGCTTTTATGCTGTGCATTTTTGTGTTTTAATATCTTAAACCGCCCTGTGATCCTCAGATGAAGGGCAGTATAGAAATAATTGTTGTTGTTGTTGTGTCTGGCCATAATTGAATGATCTTAAGCCATGATTTTGAGAGAGTGGAACTCATTTAGAAGTGTTGAGATGCTTTGAGCTGGACGGCCTCGGCCCAGTATACCTGAAGGAGCGTCTCCACCCCCATCGTTCTGCCCGGACGCTGAGGTCCAGCGCCGAGGGCCTTCTGGCGGTTCCCTCATTGCGAGAAGCAAAGCTACAGGGAACCAGGCAGAGGGCCTTCTCGGTAGTGGCGCCCACCCTGTGGAACGCCCTCCCACGAGATGTCAAAGCGATAAACAACTACCTGACATTCAGAAGACATCTTAAGGCAGCCCTGTTCTGGGAAGTTTTTAACGTGTGATATTTTAGTGTATTATTATTATTATTATTATTATTATTATTATTATTATTATTATTATTATTATTATTACTTGCATCAGCCAGTGGACAGGGAAGATGGGACTTAGTCTAGCAGTGTCTAGAGGGCCCTAGGTCTTACTTCCCTGGGTTGGAATTTTATTCTGGCAGTGCTGGTCTAAAGGGGAGTCCAGCAGTAGGTTTATATTGGTAGTTTTAGGATCAACTGCAAAGGTGTATACTGTGCTAGGAAAGAAATTTCACTGGGAAAACCAGCTTGGTTTACAGCACTCTTGTCACAATAGACCAGAACTTGACTGGTGGTGGAAAAGGGTTTCCTTGCAATGGAACCTCGCTGGAGCAAATTAAGGGAGAAATGGCACATGGATTGTTCTGTCCGCAATGCCTATAGATCGTCTAATGCAAAAGCAAAGCTGTATTGACTTTCATTAGCTTTCATTCCGTATGGATGAGATATGTCCAGCAAAGTTTATGTTTGCTCATCTCCAGTAATCCTGAATTGGCAGGGGCTGTGCCAACTCAAGTAACAGTAAAAGAGGAGCTGTGGTTATACAGGGATGGGAAAACAATTTGCTTAATGTAGCCTATCCCCATCTTTTTAATCAACAGTTGATGTTAAGCTGAAGTATAGCTGTACCTTGTATTAAAATAATAGGTTTGGGATTACATGCCATTATCATTAGGAGCAGGGAGTAAATGTTCTTAATACGACAGGAAAGCATGCAGAGAAAATTGCTGCAGTTGATGGGAAGCGACGTGGTTTCTGTTTTATAACAGACTTGTTTTCTACTAATACCAACCCTAAGCACACTTGGCTGAGAAGCAAGTTACATTGCACTCAGTGGGAATCGGTTTGGATCGTGTTGCCCATGAGCAAGTGACTTGAAACCGAAATCTTACGCATACTTACCTGAGAACAAGCTCTATTAAGTACAGTGCTCGGACTTATTCCTCAGTAAACGTACATAGGGTTGCACTGTTTGCGTAGGACTGAGCTGCCACCTTTTTATAGTGTTTGTTGAAAAGTGCAGTAGACTTTTGTCGTTAAAGTCACAAATGAGAATCGAGCCAACTCCAAGGGGCTATGGGTGCTTGGGCACCCACAATAATGTAATTGTGGGGGGCAGGCACCCACAAAGTCAATAAGAAAAGCTGGCAGGCAGCAGCGGCGCTGCCTCCGAGAGAGAAGCAGTTCAGTTCTGCCCTCCGCAGCCAGCCAGCGAGGCACCCTTTTCCTCGGAGTCTGAGCTCCTCCTGTGGAAAAGGGTACCTCGCTGGCTACGGAGAGGAGGAGGAAGAGCAGCCGCTGTCACCACTGCAAGGCAGACATGAAATGTCACATGCACACGCCTGCACGTCGTGCGTGTGATGTGGCATATGCTATGTACATGCGTGTGCATGTGACATGGCATGCTTGCATTGTGGTGGAGGGCACCCACGATTCTGAGGGTGAGATGGCGCCCCTGCAGCCTTGTCTGTGTGTGTGTGTGTGTGTGTGTGAGAGAGAGAGAGAGAGAGAGAGAGAGTGTACACAAACATAAACACACATATACCGGTATCTCAATATGTGCTAGGAAGGTTGTGAGGTTCAGGCTACATGTGTTTCAAGCTCATCGTTGTTCCTTTCGAGGTTTCCTGACCACTGCCGTAGAATTTAAAAGGAAACATTTTTAACAACACTTAAAAGGCGGCTTCCAACAGAATATTAAAACCACAATAAAACATAAACATCAAAAATTTCCCTAAATAGGACTTCCTTCAGATGTCTTCTAAAAGTCAGATAGTTGTTTATTTCTTTGACATCTGATGGGAGGGCATTCCACAGGGCAGGCACTACTACCAAGAAGGCCCTCTGCCTGGTTCCCTGTAACCTCAATTCTCACAGTGAGGGAACCTCGGAGCTGGACCTCAGTGTCTGGGCTGAACAATGGGGGTGGTGATGCTCCTTCAGTGAAATAGATCCACACTGAAATTGACAAGCTAAATCCTTTGACTTCAGTGGGTCCATCTGACTAACGCTGTAGATCATGCATTCACACATATATTAAAGAGTACATACATGGTGTTTATCATTTGTCAAATAAAATCTAGGAAAGAAGGGCTATAATGTTGAAACAAATATTATGCTTTTATGGTTGTTATAGAGAGTCCCGCCTAGCACTCATGCTGTGGTCTTCCTGGTGCCAGATGAAGATCTTTTTACTCCCCCAGGGCCATTAGAAAAGTGTTTTACTATTCTTTATACCTTTTGTGCTGCTGTTTTCTCTGTCGTAGGTTTTATACTGCACGGTTAGTTTTAGATTCCTTGTGTCTGTGTTTTACGGTTTTCATTATAGTGAACTGCAGAAATGTACTTCAGTAACTAAATAAATATTTGTGTGCACCTACTCTTTTGAAAGTTTTCCCCCCAAAGGGTAATATCTAATTAAGCCATTCTCGGAGTACACCCACTGAAATTAATGGTCTTGAGTCACTTAAGTGTATTGATTTTGATGGGTCTGCTTTTGAGTTGGACTACTATTGGTTATCACCAACCACCATGTGCTAAATTTTCTCGTTTCCTAGCGTTACAATTCCTTTCATGTCTTAATACTGATGGCCAATCTGCACATTAACACATACCGTATTTTTCGCCCCATAGGACGCACCGCCCTATAGGACGCACCTAGTTTTTTTGGGGGGGGGAATATTTTCCCCCCAGGCACGGGGCTGGCGCAGGGGAAGCCTGAGCTTCCGCCGACCCTAGCCCCCAGAACAGCCTGCTATCCGCAAGCCTAGGGAGCTGCGCCGGTCTCCCCAGGCTTGCGGACAGCTGTGCGAAGCCCGGGCGTGCTCTTCAGCGCGCCCGAGGCTTCGAAATGCAGGCAGCTCTGCGCAACCGTCCGGAGCCCGGCGTGGCTTGGCGCCGGGCTCCGGAGGGTTGCGCAGAGGTTCCTGAAGCCTGTATTCGCCCCATAGGACGCACCCACATTTCCCCTTCATTTTTGGAGGGGGAAAAGTGCGTCCTACAGGGCGAAAAATACGGTACTTTCTTTTTCTTTCTTTAGTAGTCCCCCCCCCACTGCTGTTTTCACATTCCTATTTTGTGTGCAAAGCTTTTTTGCTCCAGCTAATAAACTACCCAGCCATTCCTTCAGCTTTCTGCCCAGTTTCTTGGCTCATTCAGTAGCACTCCCTGCGACATCTCCTGTTATAGAACATCTCCTGTATGTAATTGAGAGCATACCTAAATTGTTGTAATGTAAATATTAACACTGTCTCCAAATGTATAAAAAAAAATAATCAAGCATTGTTAACACGGCATCACTAACATTTATCTGCATTATTATTATTATTATTATTAAAAATGTTTTTTAAAAAGAAAAATAGACAATACCTTTGCAGTATAACCTTTTATAAAGTTTTCTTCAGTTGCTATGTTGGTTGAAATCATTCCACTGTGTAAGTGGAGAACTTGCTATTTGCTTACATATTTGTTTCATATCTATAATGTTCATCTACCAGCCCCTCTCCAGGGGTAAGCATAGAAAAAGTACAAAATGCAACCAGCAAATATTAAAAGCGGTATAAACCAACTACATACAGCTGCAAACAACTACATACAAAACCTAACAGAAATTTTGCTGCATCTGTATTTGCCACCATGAAGCGGACTTTGCTCTGCTCACCACCCTTAAAGGTCTTTTTCTTTTTCTTTCTTTCAAAGCTTTGTGGTGGAATGCAAAGCATTTAATCTCCCTGTGCCTGGAGGCAGCAGCAACAACACCTAACCAGCTAGCCACGTACAGGGATCCAACACGCACAGGAATTCAAGCAGCTGCCGTGGGCCCAAATGGCTGTCTCAATGGGCTCCCAGTTCCCAATAGGATGGGTGGATGGCTTTCCAAGCCAAGCATGTATATCTGGCTAACTCCAGTGCAGAGGACCAGTTCAATGCGCAGGAGTAGACTGTCCAAGTAGCAGGAAAATGGGAACACTTGAGTGTCTATATAATACAACTGTAGAAGCAAACAGAGATACCTTTCTGCATCCAAGCAAGCTTTTGTTTGCATTTTACTGTACAGTACATTACTTGTCCCAGGACTCATGGGACTTTATAGGTGTGTTTGAATTAAGGGTTGGCACCTGGTTCTTGTCTGTATGTTTATTTAACTGTTAAAAGTATTTATAACCCACCATTCTTCTAGATACCTGGGCAGGATACAATGCAATATATAGACAAATGATATAAATAAAAGGATAAAATGCTGTATGAGAATTCTGTTGCATCTTCTCCATAGCTGAGAGTTTTAGCCAACTGACTTCTACCTAGGGTAGACCCACCCCAATTAATGGATCTAATTTCAAGTCCACTTTCCAATGGGTCTACTCTGGGTATGATTAACATTGGATACAGCTGGTTGTCTTTTAAGGCAAATTTACTGGTGCTTTTTGTCTCTTGTCCCCCCCCCCCTGTACATCATTGGTAAAATCTGTTCAGGGACTAATTGGAGCCTGACAAAAAGATGAAAAATGCAATTCTAGAAGATAAGCAGTGATTGACTATAGCCGAGTTATTGCTTTGGGATGACAAGGACTAACTAGTCAAATATATTATATTCTCATAGGCAACAGGCTGCATTGTCTGATGTAATGGACCTGGTGCAGCAGTCATCCAGTTAAAAATCCAATCTGTTTTTCCACCCAATGTGATGTATGATCTGAATGCACCAGTGAGGTTTTTGAAGTGGCACAGAGTGTTTGCCTTGCTCTTACTCTGAAGTCCAGGGGGAATTTTTTAATTGATTTTTAGAGAGGGCAGGGCTTTAAAGCTCCATTTGCTATGGTGCCAAAGGCAATTTCGGCTGCCAAAGTGTGTTCACCAGCAGAGCTGCTAATTTTTAAAATAAATAATAATAATAAAAACCCCTGTTGTGAATATGATAGTCTAACATAGGCCTAAAGTCCTTTTATGACCTTGAGCGAGAACTTCTCAAACTCAGGGAATTCTTTTTGACCAAGTTGAAAAAAAATCACATCTTGCTTGTTCCCAAATAGAATGCGAGAGGTTATGTTTAGAAAGCTTACTCGAAATGTTTGGATCTAAGTTTGTGAGCGGGGTGAAAGCCACTGACAAAAAGATGCACGTTGAAATTTATGGAGTTACGTGGAATTGCTTTGCATAAACATTATCCTGTTCTGAATCCTTTGGTGAAAAGGAGCATAGTTCAGTGGCAGAGCAAATGCTTTGCATTCAGAAGGTCCCAGTTTCAATCCTAGCATCTCCAAATAGAACCCGAACATTGGAAGGGACCCATAAGGATCATCTAGTCCAACCCCTGCAATTCAGGAATCTTTTGCCCAACGTGGGGCTCAAACCCATGACCCTGAGATTAAGAGTCTCATGCTCTGCCAACTGAGCTATCCCTGGCTATAAAGTAGGGCTGGGAATGTCTCCTGTCTGAATCCCTGTAAATCCACTGGTAGTCAGAGTCAAAGGGTTTACACCAAATACACCAGTAGACTTGACTCTGTATAAAGGAGGCTCCTATAGCCTTACATTGTTGTTACAGCCAAATAATTATTTACCTGTATGACATGCACCTTTATAATGACTAGGTCATCATGCTTCCATTCTGTAAGCTATAGAAATCATAATTTGCTTTACAGTGGTACCTCGGTTTTTTTAATGTCTCTGTTGATGAAAATTTCGGTTTTTGAACGCTGATGTAAACCCGAAAATAAATGCTTCGGTTTTCAAACACGCCTCGGAAGTCGAACATGCCACACAGCTTCCGCTGAGTGCAAGACCCTGAGGCCTAGCTGTCAGCTGTTGAGTTTTCAGTTTTCAAATGTTTCAGAACTTGAACCGTCTTCTGGAACCGATTATGTTTGAAAACCAAGGTACCACTGTATATTTTTATGGCACTGTAGTTTGACTTCTTTGATAAAGGACAGATCCTCTGACCTTAGCTTCAAGGATATCAGAACTCTGTTAGTTCAGACACTCCTTGTCTTGAGATGCCCAAGACATTTTGGTGCCAGAGGCAGAAAATCTGAACCTCCCCGCCCCACCCAATGATGAAAATGAAATGCACCAAATAACTGCTTAAATTTTCTGTAAAGTCCTTAGAAAACATAGGCACATTATTAATCACGATGCTTGGCAATTTACAACCTGTTAATGATAACGCTGGATGTGGATCAAGTGGCTTTCTCTTTCTCTCGGGGATCGTTTGATACAGGATCTGGATGGCCACATTGATGGCATTCTAAATGACCTTTTAGGACGAGAGGTTGGCTAGCAATTAATTGACAAAGCACACACCTTATGTGGTCTCTTCACTGCTAGTCTCCCACAGGTCTCTGGTTTAGTGAGGACTTGAGAGGCATGCATAAGGAAAGGTTTCACAGGTCTGGCCCTACTATCACATAGAGTGAGGCGTTTGCCTCAGGCAGCTGCCCTCAAAGGACAGCATAATGTTAACTGTTCATTAGGGTAGTACTCTGTTGTGTTATGATTGTTAACAGGGAGGGGGGAGAGACCCCTTGTGAGATTATCTGCCTCAGACACCAGAATGGCTTGGGGTGTGTGGGGTGGGGTCAGTGTTCAAAACTCCCATTGTTCTAGGTGCATTTTGTGAGGGGGGATTGCAGGCAGTTTCTGAGCTCTGGGCACAATACTGCGCCTAAGATTTTGGATTAAAACTGCAGAGTGGAAGGAAAGGAGGACCTTTTTCTGCCTCCCCACTTCCAGCTATTTTCTGAAGACTAGAGAAAAGATCCTCTTAAGAATATTAGGGTGGGTAGGTGGGCAGGGGAAGGACTAGGCCATGTGAAAAATGAACATAATATTTTAGCTGCAGTTCATTCCTTTTTAGCTTTGTATTCTTGTTATTTAAAAAAGCGTGCCTAGACATTCCGTTGTTGCGCCCGTAACCTAGGTTTAAGGTGCCATTTAGCTCCTAGCTTTCATATACCTCAGCTTCTAACACTTGGGGGGGGCATTACATTGTGCGCACTCTCTCTCTCTCTCTGTCTCCCCCATTCTTCCATCTTTCTAGGGTTGTTCTCGTGTCTCATTCAGCAAGTGTATACAGTCTGTGTACAAAGTAATTGACCTGTACAGTGGACACTCGGGTTGCGAACGTGATTCATACGGGATGCACGTTCGCAACCAACAGCGTTCGCAACCTGCAGCGGCGCGTCTGTGCGCACGCGGGTTGTGATTTGGTGCTTCTGCGCATGCACGATTTAGCGCTTCTGTGCATGCGTGACTGTCAAAACCTGGAAGTAACCCATTCCGGTACTTCCATGTTTTGGCGGTCCGTAACCCAAAGAAACACAAACTGAAGCGTCTGTAACCTGAGGTATGACTGTATATCCGTGCAGTTATTCACATGGAAAGTTCAGTGAGTATAAACAGTGCTTTTTACCTAGAAAAATAGGTGCCGATACTCGCCATGAAATTGTTAAAGTAAGTGCCACGCTTTTTAACAACAAAAAGAGGTGCCGGTACTGCATAGCTTTGAGTACCCCCTGAAAAAGAAGCACTGAATATAAAGAGGCTGTATGCCTTTGTACACAACAGTTGAGTCATCAAGTGAGCACCTTTTCACACAAACACTTGTACACGTGTAGAGACAGCTTAGTGTTCCTTGCAACATGTGAACCAGCCTGTTTTAGATCCCTTCTTCCCACTCCCCCTCTGATCTGAACTAACTTACTTGCAGAATGTTGCGTGAAATTAGGCTGAGGGAACCACAGGTTCCCTGCTCCTGCCTTGAAATTATACCGTCTCTGCAGTTTATCTGGGCTCGTTTATAGCATTTCCAGGGGGTTGGACACGATGGCCCTTGTGGTCTCTTCCAACTCTATGATTCTATGATCTGTTAACTGAAGGAAGCTGCCACTCTTCATCCTTGGAATAAGTGGAGGAGGGAAAACATCAGCTTTGAAACAGGCACTGGCATCTGGGGCTTCATCCATGCAAAAATGATGATATTCTGTTCGTTGTCTTCTCTTCCAAACTCGGTTTTTTACCATGGTGCTGCCTTCCTGCCACCCGAGCGAGACATTAGATGCAGACGGTGCTTAAATCTGCAGGAGCAGCTTCTGTTTCAGATGGAGCAGTTAAGCTGTCTGAGAACTCACATCGGAAAAGGTGGGGTGCTGTTGTCCTGAAGGGATGGGCAGACATGGTCCCACGACAGATGCTGGGTGCTCCCTCCTTCCAGCTGCCAACTTGGGACATAAGGTGCCAAGAGAAAAGGACATCTGTGGCAGCAGAACGTGGCTGAGAGGCCACATTTGGAGGCTATGGGTTGAGCCTCCTGCATGTATCGTACTTTTCCGTGTACAGTGGTACCTCGGGTTAAGAACTTAATTTGTTCTGGAGGTCCGCTCTTAACCTGAAACTGTTCTTAACCTGAGGTACCACTTTAGCTAATGGGGCCTCCCACTGCCGCCGCATAATTTCTGTTCTCATCCTGAAGCAAAGTTCTTAACCGGAAGCAATATTTCTGGGTTAGCGGAGTCTGTAACCTGAAGCATATGTAACCTGAAGCGTCTGTAACCCGAGGTACCACTGTAGAGTGGTACCTTTGTTGCGAACGGGATCTGTTCTGGAGGCCCGTTCGCAACATGAAAAGCCCGCAACCTGAAGTGCCGTATCTGCGCAGGTGTGCTGCGCGATTTGGCGCTTGTGCGCATGTGCAAGGCACGATTTAGCATGCGCGAATGGTGAAACCCGAAAGTAACCCTTTCCGGTACTTCTGGGTCGTCGCGGGACACAACCTGAAAAAAATGTAACATGAAGCAAACGTAACATGAGGTATGACTTTTATAAGACAATTTTTTTTTACTCTAAAATTATGTTCAAAAACGTGCCTCGTCTTATACATGGATAGTGAGTGAATGGGGTGGATGGGTGATTGGCTGCAGCTGCAAGCAGGAGCTTGTCACCAACGATTGTTGGCTGCTAGAAGGGCTGCTCTGGATTGGCTGCTGCTTCTCTAATGGGGTTGGTGATTGGTTTCGGCATCAAACACTGCTGTGGATTGGCTGCCGCGATTGGTGGCTGCTGTTCTGGAACGCATGTGATTGCCAGCGGACAGCTTTTCTCAGTCGGGTAAAATATTTTTTGCTGGGGAAGGGTCTGTTCGCAATTGGCTGTCACTGTGGCAAGTGGGTGATTGCTGGGTGCCGGTGATTGTCAGCGTTGATGCTGCGTGTGAGTGATTTTTGGCAATTCCCCCTCCCCAAAAGCTGCAAAACTCTGGGCAATCCTCTGCAAAAAAGCGGAGCCATCTCTCCCCCACTCCCATTTTCTGAATTTTGAGTCCCCCAAAATAAGGGGTGTCTTATCCATGTCTTACAGACAGAAAAGTACAGTATTTTCTTCCATTTACGTTTGCCTTTCTTCCATAGTGGTGCCTGAGGTGGCATGCATGTCATTCCAAGGCAGTCAGCCATAGACAGTGACCAGATTCAGGCCTGCTTAGCTTAAGCCATAATAGTAGTAGTAGTAGTAGTAGTAGTAGTAAGTGAGCAGATTCAGGCCTGCTTAGCTTAAGCCATAATAATAATAGTAGTAGTAGTAATAAGTGACCAGATTCAGGCCTGCTTAGCTTAAGCCATAATAGCAGTAGTAGTAGTAGTAGTAGTAAGTGAGCAGATTCAGGCCTGCTTAGCTTAAGCCATAATAGTAGTAGTAGTAGTAATAATAATAATAAGTGAGCAGATTCAGGCCTGCTTAGCTTAAGCCATAATAGTAGTAGTAGTAGTAGTAGTAAGTGAGCAGATTCAGGCCTGCTTAGCTTAAGCCATAATAATAGTAGTAGTAGTAGTAGTAGTAAGTGAGCAGATTCAGGCCTGCTTAGCTTAAGCCATAATAGTAGTAGTAGTAGTAATAAGTGACCAGATTCAGGCCTGCTTAGCTTAAGCCATAATAGTAGTAGTAGTAGTAGTAGTAGTAGTAGTAACAACAACAACAATTATACCCCACCTATCTGAGAGGCTACCAGTGCATATAAAAACATAATAGCAGCAGCCAAAGCAGCAGCTATCCTGGTAGACCAGTTGCTGATCAGGCTGTGGTGGCCAAACTACATGTTACACTGGAGCTCCCTGCTTAATACAGCAAGTAGCGTGACCCCGAGAGTAGCCTAGAATCTTCGCCTTCATTTATTTCATTTTTAATGGTCCAGCCGAATGTCTTTCATTAATACCTTTGAGCTATTTATGCTGTCGGTGACATCTCTGGAGCATTATCACTCAGAGCAGGAATGGTAATTAAAATAAATGAATTTGACAAGATCTGCAGGGTGCAAAGCTACATCATGAAGCTCTAGAACATTTAGTAAACTTCCCAACCAAGGGATGAGATTTGCATACTTGTGATCTGTAAACTGTACAAGGAGGAAGCTCCCACTGCCAGCCTTACAAGGGTTGTGCTAAAACACACGCAGCTCAATAGAATTTGAGTTTTGGAAACACTCTGAAAGGGAAATATTGACGCTGGCAGTGAGTGTAATCTGCACATTTCACTGTGAACTGTGGCATATACTGTATTTTCCGTGTATAACACGCCCCGTGTACAAGACGCCCCCTGTTTTGGGGGACTCCAAATTTAGAAAATGGGGGAGATTGCCAAGAGTTGTTAAGCTTTTTGGGGGAGGGTTGCCGAAAATCGTTCACCCACCAGACCAACACTGACAATATCCGTGTATAAGACGACCACCAATTTCTTACATAATTTTTAAATTAAAAAAACCTCATCTTATACATGGAAAAATACGTGTGTGTGTGTAAACTAGTTGTGAACCTGGTGCTTTAATATAATCCATGTTTGAGGTTGTCAAAATTTACAGTGAGTTAAGACCATAAGAAAATTCCTGCACACTCCCCACTTGCAATTCGCGGCAACTGGTATTCAGAGGCACACTGCCTCCCACAGAAGAAGGGAGAACACTGTGGTCGATAGCCATTGTTAGCCTCATCCTTACCAGCTAAACTGACTGAACTTCTTTTAACACAGCTCCTTCTCTATTATTTAATCCCTCTTTTTCAGCTAAATTCAGTAGAGGCGGGTGACTCTTAACAATGGGAATTGCAGGGGAGGGGGGTGTACTCGATCATAATTGCTGGTGTGTTTCCTAGCAAGCAGCTGAAACACATCTCCTTGCCGCAATCTGCAGTTTTAAGGCCACGCTTCTTCACTTTTAAATCAAGCATCTTTCCCCCCACAAAGCAATAGCTAGAGACTGTCTGCTGAAGAAGGGCTTGGGGAGGATTTATTTCTCCAAACAGATAGGACTTGCAGCTTTGCAGTCGGGAACTGTCTGTGCAGAAACAGTAATCAGTCAGACTTAAAAGGCATTTAGTATTTGGAGGTGCTTTCTGTCTCTGTCTCTTCTTAAATTGATGGTATGATTAGGGGCCCCTTTAGACTTCATTTGTATTGAGAAGTCATCATGGTTTGTACTCGTGATGCTTTCAAGGCAGTCATACACAACTGAGCTTTCAATAACATTCGCACCTGCAAATGTTTTGGAATGGACTTAACTGATTTGCTTGCAAGAAGCGCATGTCCCTTGGCTTCCTGCTTAAACCCTGTAACTTTTTGTACCACAAATGTTCCAGGCTGGAGGGTCCCACTTTTCTTGTGCTGCAATGCAAGAGTACCCCCACAGAAGACAATGCAGTAAGCCCATAACTTATGTGCATTTAACTCGTGTGCATACAGCTTTATGTGTGTGCCTGCCCCCCCAAAAATAAAAGGGATTGGAAAAGGGTCAGGGGTCCGAGAAAAATGTCTTTGGCAATCCCATCTGCCATTGAACCCAAGGTATTTTGACTTTCCAAGATTTTGGTTTTAGGTGAGATCCCTGGAACGTAAGTTTTGGGCTTGCTGTAACATTAGGGAAGCATTTCAGAACCACTAACAAAATTCTGTTGCATCAGTGACATGCTCTGGAATACACCTGTGGGGGGGGGGGAACCGCCCTGGAGGTGTCCAGTGTTGATGTGCCTATTCAGAAATGCAATGCCTGAGGGGATATTGCTAATAATAATACAACTAATGAGGCCGGACTGATTTTGAAATATGGTACATATGGAAGAGAAGGGTAGGAGCTGTACAAAGATCCTAGTTCTGCTGGATATCTCAGCGACTTTTGATACCATCGACCATAACATCCTCCTGGACCATCTAGAGGGGCTGGAAGCTGGGGGCACTGTCATACAGTGGTTCCGCTCCTTCCTCCTGGGCCGTGTTCAGAAAGTGGTGGTGGGGGATGAGTGTTCAGACCCCTGGGCTCTCACTTCTGGGGCGCCGCAGGGTTCTGTCCTCTCCCCTATGTTTTTCAACATCTACATGCAGCCGCTGGGAGAGATCATCAGGAGGTTTGGGCTGGGTGTTCATCAGTATGCAGATGATACCCAGATCTACCTCTCTTTCAAATCAGAACCAGTGAAGGCAGTGAAGGTCCTGTGTGAGTGGCTGGAGGCGGCTGGAGGATGGATGGCAGCTAACAGATTGAGGTTGATTCCTGACAAGACAGAAGTACTGTTTTGGGGGGACAGGAGGCGGGCAGGTATGGAGGACTTCCTGGTCCTGAATGGGGTAACTGTGCCCCTGAAAGACCAGGTGTGCAGCCTGGGAGTCATTTTGGACTCACAGCTGTCCATGGAGGCACAGGTCAATTCTGTGTCCAGGGCAGCTGTTTACCAGTTCCATCTGGTATGCTGGCTGAGACCCTTTCTGCCTGCAGACTGTCTCACCAGAGTGGTGCATGCTCTAGTTATCTCCCACTTAGACTACTGCAATGCGCTCTAAGTGGATCTACCTTTGAAGGTGACCCAGAAACTACAACTAATCCAGAATGCGGCAGCTAGACTGGAGACTGGGAGCAGCTGCCGAGACCACATAACACCGGTCTTGAAAGACCTACATTGGCTCCGAGCACAATTCAAAGTGTTGGTGCTGACCTTTAAAGCCCCAAACAGCCTCGGTCCTGTATACCTGAAGGAGCATCTCCACCCCCATCGTTCTGCCCGGGCACTGAGATCCAGTGCCGAGGGCCTTCTGGCGGTTCCCTCGCTCTGAGAAGCCAAGTTACAGGGAACCAGGCAGAGGGCCTTCTCGGTAGTGGCACCAACCCTGTGGAACACCCTCCCACCAGAAGTCAAAGAGAAAAACAACTACCAGACTTTTAGAAGACATCTGAAGACAGCCCTGTTTAGGGAAGCTTTTAATGTTTAACAGACTATTGTATTTTAATATTTTGTTGGAAGCCTCCCAGATGGGCAGGGTATAAATATTATTATTATTATTATTATTATTATTATTATTATTATTATTATTATTATTATTATTATTCCACCTTGACAGCCAGCTTTAAATAAATAAATGCTAGGTCCTAAATCCTATTAAGGAAAGAGACCCTTGTGGCAGAAATCTTTTAATACTCAAATAACTCTGCAAACTTCTTCATTTCTTCCCAGTTCTTGAAAGTAGTTTTCATTTTTATAGGTACACAAAGTTGGAAGGTTGGGAAAGTACTTTTTGTTCCAGTTTCATTTTGACAAGTTTGATACAGGTTCTAAAAGTAACTATTCTCTTGTGCCCATGCCAAGGTCAGAAAAGGTTTTTGCTCGGTAGGCTTAATTTTCTCCTGTGGCAACCATTGTGTGCTTTTTTGTGTGTGTTTTTTTGAAATATTGCATTCTGGCTTTATTAACTTGAAACATTATGCCTTTGTCAAAAGGATCAAAAGCAGCCAGAAATCTAATAGATGCATATAATTTGGAGACAAAAAAGGGGCTCCTTTGATCTGGATTGCTACTAGGAATGGGCACATGATGTACCTGGTCTGCTGGCAAGCGCATTATTGGCATAACATTCCTTGAAATCCTGATCCTGTAGCATAGGGTCAACCAGTATGGTTACCCTCCGTAGGTTGCTAACTTCCATCAGCCCCAGCTAGCACGGTCAGTGGTCAGGAATGATGGGAACTGTAGTCCAAGAACATCTGAAGCACAGGATGGTGGCTACTCCTGCTTTAGTATGCATTGTTATTAAAAAAACCTAGAAAGAATGGACAGCTGCAATGGTGTTGCAACACCTAGTTAGTTATTGTGAAGAAGCTGGCGTCAGGCATACATCAGCAATAAAACAATAAAGCACCTGATGAAGTTTCTTTACTCAAAGAAACAAAACAGCCCAGGTTTGGTGAGTCCAGCAACACCTCCCCAATGGAGCAGTTGCGAGGATGGAAGGTCCCCACCATCCCAGCACTTTCTAAGATGCTTCCTCTCCCAGGTCCTTTCCAAGCAACCCGAGGCTCCTTCGTCCAGCCCAGGGGTCCCCAAATTAAGGCTCGCGGGCCAGATAAGGCCCGAGGGACTTGTTTATCCGGCCCGCAGTGACCCCTGCTGCCGCCACCAGCTCTTACCAGTGCTGCGCTGCGTGGCTCCCCACTTCTGGGTCGGAGGAGCACCGGAAATAGCTTGTGCGCATGCGCAAGCGTTATTTGTGCACGTGCAAGCGTTATTTCCGGTCGGAGGAGGCCCGTGCACATGCACACAAGCTATTTTCGGCGCTCCTCTGACCTGGAAGTATGCCAAAAATAGCATGTGTGCCCGCGTATGGGCACGCGCTCCACTGCCCACCGGCCCACTGCGCAGTCGGTGCTGGAGACACCGGCCCGAGGCACAGTAAGTTTACTGACCCCTGGTCTAGCCTCTCTTTGGTCTCCTCTCTTCATTTCTCTGCATGTTCTAGGAGGGGAGCTGCTTGTTGCAGCAGGAGGGGGAGACTCCCTGGATTCTTCAGCAGCGTGCCTAATCTCTGTCTCCTAGCCCCCTTCCTTTCCTGCCTCTGATTCTGGACTGCTCTCTGGCCCAGCCTCTTCCTGCTCACTAAACCCTGTTGCCTCTTCAGCTTCCGACACCTCCTCCTCCCAGCCTGCTCCCTCTGACCACTCTTCGTCATCCCACCACCAATCCCCTGGCTCTGAACCTTCTTCCCCTGGGGGTTCCCTTTGGGGTTCCCCATCTGGTGCCTCCCACTACTCCTCTGCACCCAGACAGTCCATGACAGTTACTGTCATTTACCCAGGCATTTCTATGGGCCATGGTCTTGTGTGGGACTCCAGGGACGTCAAGCCATCACCATTATGGAAGGGCTGTAGCTCGGTTGTAGAGCACCTGCCTTGCATGCAAATGTCCAAAATTCAACCGCCGGGTTCTCCAGGTCCAGTCAATCTGAGCTAGATGGAACAACTGGTCTGACTCAGTTTAAGGCAGCTTCCTGTGTTTCCTCCATGTGCTCTTTGTGAGTTTCCAGAGACGTTCTATAGCTTGGTATGGTAATTCTTGTGATAATCCATAGACGCCAAGCCAATGAATTCTATCAGTTGTCTCTATAGGGAAGCACAAAGTGGGAATTTTCCAGAGTGGAATGTGGTAAAAGAACAACACATCTGGCGTTATCAGAGGCGGTGTGCCTCTCGCTATCAGTTGCTGGGAATCACAAGTGGGAAAGTGTTGTGGTGCTCCGGTACTGCTTATGGGATTCCCACAGGTGTCAGGTTGGCCACTGTGGGAACAGGATGCTGGACTTAGAGAAGAAGAAGAAGAGTTTGGATTTGATATCCTGCCTTTCACTCCCTTTAAGGAGTCTCAAACCGGCTAACATTTTCCTTTCCCTTCATCCCCCACAACAAACACTCTGTGAGGTGAGTGGGGCTGAGAGACTTCAAAGAAGTGTGACTGGCCCAAGGTCACCCTGCAGCTGCATGTGGAGGAGCGGAGACGCGAACCCGGTTCCCCAGATAAGGAGACTACGCTCTTAACCACTACACCACACTGGCTCTCTTAGATGGGTCTTTGGCCTGATCCAGCACAGCTATTCCTATGCCCTTGTGCAAAAGAAGGAGGAGGGTTTTGCTGTTGCGTCCATCCAAATTGATTAATGCAATTTGAGGTCACAAGCAATCCTATCCTCAAAGCAAGCTCTCACCAGAGGAGGCTTATGCATAAGATACACTTGGAACGCATGCAGATAAAAATAATATCTCATCCATAGTAATGGATGTTCGGATCAAAAGCAAAGGCAGATAATTAAACAAATTATGTCTGGGTACAGCAGATTGATACCTTAGATGCCTTCAGGTTTGGAAGGGAGCTGTGTTTTTTTCTTCTTTTTTCTCCTTCCACAGAACCAAACTTTAGAATTTAGAATGGTTTTTTAAAAATGCTGTAACTCTTTCCATTTCTGGAAAGCGTTTATTTACCTTGTGTAATAGTTCTGTCCTGATGTCAATTAGGCATTGGGCATTTTGGTCTCAGAAAGCATGCTGTGGAGGAGCAAAACTTGAATATGTCACATTTAAAAATATTATGGAGATGATCTGGAGAGCAGAAGTGCCACCTTTTTTTTTTTTAAAAAAAAGGAAACCTACATTCTGATTATTGATAACTTTGTTTTATCAACCTGAGGAATCCTAAAACTGTTTTCAGCATCTCTTACCCTGACATTTGTATATAATTATTACAGTAGGATCACATATGGCATTGGGGTTACGTTCCAGGGTGAGGTGTGGGGCGGGAAGCACATAAAGTAAAAAATCATGGAATTGTAGAGTTTGTGGGGGCCGTGAGGGTCATCTAGTCCAACCCCCTACAGTGCAGGAGTCTTTCACCCAACATGGGCCTCGAACTCCTAACCCTGAGATTAAGAGTCTCATGCTATCTGAGCTCTCCCACAACTGTCTGCATAAGACCTTTCCTACTTTTCCAAAGCTAAGTTAACCCTGCCCACAGGCAAGGCAGGTGAAGAGCTTACTGAGCTCTGGAAACGTTCGCATGACGTTGCGAGATCTTGAACGGTCCTGCGAGATCGCGCAAAGGCCTCCAAAGCCTGGAAAGCAAGGTGGAGAGCTTAAAACCTTTTTGCTGATGGTCTGCTCCTACTTTGCCCCCCCATACTTTAAAAAAAGAATTTGGCCAAGCATGTAAAGATGTGAGTAAGTAAAATCTGTGTGAGATGCAATCCTACTGTATTAATTTTGCATGCATGGAGAATTTAGGTGAAACTGAAGACCTAAAGCATCGCTGGCTCTGGGTTGCACCACAACAAGTGCAGATACAACCAGCTTTTGTAATCAATGGAGGAACAATGAAGCAGCTTCCTCCCTGCCCCCCGCTTTCCCATTTTCTGTTATACATTAATTTAGCTAACTATGGTCACCAGCATAAGACCAACTGAATGAAGTTGGCAGGCTAACATGCCCTGTATTTATTTTTAGACTTTTTTCTGACCTGTTTCAAGAATTTAGGGCAGGCTTCAATATAACCCGACATAGATGACATTGGGGGAAGGAGGGGGGGTGTTGAACAATTAATATTGTCCTGGAAAAAGCTGACTTGCTAACATTTTAATCAGGGCTCTGCTCCAAAACCTATGGAGAAATGTACTCCCAACACCTGTAGAATGTGAGCTGCGTTACAACAGGAATTCTGGTGTAGGCTGCTGGGGTTAAGGTCCAGGTGACTACATGCTTGCACTGATGTGCCTGCAACCTGTGCTTCAGGTTTCCAGCCTCCTCTTGTTATTCATTCATTCATTCAATTTCTGTACCTCCCTTTATCCAAAGATCCAGGAGAGCTGAACATAATGGACGCAATGTAATGATAAAAAAATAATACAGAGCATCAGAGCATAGTAATACACAGCACAAAAATAATTATAATAACAAACTCCCCCCAGCCCAGCACATTGAACAGGCCATGGATCATATAATGGCCTGTGTAAAGAGGAATATTATTCAGCTGGCCGCCTGCAGACATGTAATGATGGCACCAGGCAAACCTATCTAGGAAGAACATTCCATCAATGGGGAGCCACCGCAGAAAAGGCCCGTTCTCATGTTGCTACCATCTGAACCTCTTGGGGAGGGGGGACACAGAGAAGGGCCTCGGGTGGCAAGTGCAGGATCCGGGTTGGTTTGTATGGCGAGGAGAGGTGTTCCTTAAGGTATGGAGGGGCTTTGGCCTTGTATACAAGCTTTGGCTCTGTGTAACTGAAGGAGTGTCTCCACCCCCATCACTCAGCCTGGACACTGAGTGCCTTCTGGCGGTTCTCTCACTGCGAGAAGTGAAGTTACATTGAACCAGGCAGAGTGCCTTCTTGGAGTGGCACTCACCCTGTGGAACGCCCTCCCAGCAGATGTCAAGGAAATAAACAACTAGAGTGGTACCTCGGGTTAAGTACTTAATTCGTTCTGGAGGTCCATACTTAATCTGAAACTGTTCTTAACCTAAAGCACCACTTTAGCTAATGGGGCCTCCTGCTGCTGCCGCGCCTCCAGAGCACGATTTCTGTTCTCATCCTGAAGCAAAGTTCTTAACCTAAAACACTATTTCTGGGTTAGCGGAGTCTGTAACCTGAAGTGTATGTAACCCGAGGTACCACTGTATCTGAATTTAAGAAGACATATGAAAGAAGCCCTGTATAAGGAAGTTTTTAATGTTTGATGTCTAATTGTGTTTTAATTTGTTGGAAGCCGCCCAGAGGGGTTGGAGTAACCCAGTCAGATAGGCGGCAAATAAATAAGTAAATAAGCAGCTACCCCCTGGCAGCACAGGTGAACAGTGCAGTGGTACCTCAGGTTACATACGCTTCAGGTTACATACTCCGCTAACCCAGAAATAGTGCTTCAGGTTAAGAACTTTCCTTCTGGTTGAGAACAGAAATTGTGCTCCGGCAGTGCTGCGGCAGCAGGAGGCCCCATTAGCTAAAGTGGTCTTCAGGTTAAGAACAGTTTCCGGTTAAGTACGGACCTCCGGAACGAATTAAGTACTTAACCCGAGGTACCACTGTAGATGAATTGCCATCAGTACTGTGTCTTTGTGCAGGTACAAGGGTGGCGCAAGCCATTTAGAGGTGTAGCTCAGTGGTAGAGCATCTCCTCTGCATGTCCAAAGTTCAATGCTCGGCCTCTCCAGGTAGTGGCTGGGAAAGGCCCCTTGCCTGGAACTCCAGAGAGCTGCTGCCAGTCAGTGCTGTAAGCAACCCTGAGCTAGCTGGACCAATCGTCTGACTCAGTATAAGGCATTTGGTTAGGTCTTCTGCTTACCAACATGTGCCTCATTTGTAATTAACACAACCCTGTGTCAATTGTCCATATCTAACAATGTTGAAAAAATAAATAAAGGGAGGAATCTCTTCACAACCTTTAAAAATAGCAGACCAAGGCCTGGCAGAGAGAAAATTGTCCGGCAGAGCATAATACCTTAAGGCCACGCCGTGTCCCATCGCACATCTTCGAAAAGCCCATAGCAGTGTGCAAAATATACAAAACCATCAGCTGCGTCTTCCCCATATATTATTAAAGCCCAAATTTTGTTGTTCGTTTTTACTATACTGGAGAGCAGCGAAGCCGGCTAAAAATATCAGCTGTAGCGTCTTTTAAAAAAATGTGGCCATCAAGGAATAATGCATGAAATGTGTGCGCCGTGGTGGACTTTAAAATCTTGTGTTTCGATGTATTATTTAAGGGCATTTCTGCACGTTTTGTCTGCCATTGCTAAACCAAGAGGCAGCTGCTTTTAGCTGTGCAACTTCAAGCCTTCCCATGGAGCACAAATCGTTCCCTGGAGGTGAGACTATAATTGATGGGTAATTTCAGCCTGTCCTTGGTTTAATTTGAGGAACAGATAGGAATTACTATTTAGAGCAGCTTTCCCCCAACCTGGTGCCCTCTAGATGTTGAGGAAGCCTATTTCAAGAGTAAAATACAGGCTATTCCAAAAGAAGTGATACCTTGGAGCCAGGATTGAGAACCTCAGGCCTGGGGACCAAATGCTGCTCTTTGGAGCTCTCTGGCTGGCCCTTGAGACTGTCTACAGGCCACACACACCCTACTAGAGTACGTGCCTTAGATGAAGAAAATTCTAAGTTCATTTCCTGGCATCTCCAGTTAAAAGGTTTCAGGGAGGGCTATAGGCAGTCAGATTCGAGAGTGTTGTGCTAGCCTTCCACATCCCGGTGTCCTCTAGATGTTATGGGACTCCAACTTGCATCAGCCCCAGGCAGCTTGGTCAACTGGTTCGGAGATGTTGGGAGTTGCAATCCACAACAAGTTGGAGGGCATTCAAGATGACCTCAACAGATTGGGGAACTGGGCCCAAGCTAACAAAACAAACTTCAATAGGGACAAATTTAAGGTTTTGCACTTAGGCAGGAAGAACTAGCTGCACTAGTATAAGATGAGGGACACCTGGCTTGCCAGTAGTACATGTGGAAAGGATCTAGGGGTCTTAGTAGACCACAAGCTTAACATGACTCAACAGTGTGATGATGATGCAGCAGCAAAAAAAAGCTAACGCTATTCTAGGCTGCATCAACAGTAGTCTAGTGTCCAAATCAAGGGAAGTAATAGTACTTCCATTTCTGGGCACCACAATTTAAGGATATTGACAAGCTGGAATATGTGCAGAGGAGGGAGACCAAGATGATCAAGGGTCTGGAAACCAAGCCTTATGAGGAATGGTTGAGGTAGTTGGGTAAAAAAGAGATATGATAGCCGTCCTCCAATATCTCAAGGGCTGTCACATGGAAGATGGAGCAAGCTTGTTTTTTCCTGCTCTGGAGGGAGATTCCGACCAAATATCAGGAAGAACTTTCTGACAGTAAGAGCTGTTGGACAGTAGAACAGGCTCCCTTGGAAGATGGTGGACTCTCCTTCCTTGGAGGTTTTTAAGCAGAGGATGGATGCCGTAGTTGAGATTCCTGTATTTTAGGGGTTGGAGCAGATGATTCTTTGGGTCCCTTCCACCTCTACAATTCTATGATTCTATCAAATATGGAAAGGCTGGACTGGGTAGAATGGGCAGCCTGATGCAGTAGTATAAGGCAGTTTCATAGATTGGTTTCTGGCAAATTCAACCATCCTCTGTATTTTCCGCAAGTCTGTATGCTAGTGTTAAACTAAGTTTAGAGCTCTGCCTCAAATTAAGCCCCAAGGGGAACGTGGGTAGATGCACAGTGATTTATTTTTATTTTGTTTTTGGTGGTATATCTGACACAGGTTCTTGCAACAGGATTTGATATTTAGCAGAGAGATTAGGGAGAGGAGCTGGGCTACAAGCAAGCAGCACACAAGCAATTTGGAGCACAAATACGACTTTGACTGTGGCTTTGGACAGAGGACAGTGTGTGTGTCTCAAAAACTGATGGCTGCTCTTATCATAGCTCTAGGTAGTAACAGAGAAGCTACTTAAAGGAGCAAACCGAAAGAGGCTGGTTATTGAGGCGGTGAGAGAGAAGAACGCTGTGTTGCTTTGGTTTCAACAAGGGTGAACTTCCTCTGACAGTGCAATCCTTTCTTAAGCACTTAAGAGTGCACACTGTTGTCTACATCTGGATATACCTTGTGGTATCCATCGGTCTGGAAGCAGACTCAAAGCTTATTTAATCCAGCTTCCTTTGCACAGAGGCAGGAACCACTGTGCTGAAATGATCCCTCTGAAACTGGCCCATAAAATTGAAAAATGTAGCATGTTAAAAATTAATAGTAGACTCGAGGGAACCGTGTGGGGGCAAAGCAGCGAGGATTTAAGGTAAGCCAAAGTTCTTTTGTAGGGCAAACTGCACTTACAGACGGTGGTTTGGATGCAGCTTTAAATTAGATGCAACTTAGTTCCCATAGGACTTAAAAACAGGTAAAGGACCCCCAGGATGGTTAAGTCCAGTCAAAGGCGACTATGGGGTGTGGCGCTCTTCTCGCTTTCAGGCCAAGGGCATAGGCGCCGACTCCATGGGGCTTGAGGGGGCTCGAGCCCCCTCAAAAATTCGTTTGGGGGGGCTCCGCCCCCCCAATAATCTCCGGCGCCCCTCCAGCAGAGCGCCATCGCCGCCCCTCCCCCAGCCCAAAATGCACATGGTCGGGCTGCATGCCTCCTGCCCTCCCTCCCGAGCAAAAGCTCCACCCACTTTATTTGCATATTCATGAGCTTATTTATTATTCATGAGCTTTCCCGGGGCCCCCCCCCCAATATTTTTTATAAGTCCGCGTCCCTGGCCAAGGGAGCTGGCATTTGTCCACAGACAGCTTTCCGGGTCATGAGGCCAGCTAAACCGCTTCTGTCACAACGGAACACCATGATGGAAACCAGAGCGCACGGAAACACCATTTACCTTCCTGCTGCAGTGGTACCAATTTATCTGCTTGCACTGGTGTGCTTTCAAACTGCTAGGTTGGCAGGAGCTGGGACAGAGCAACAGGAGCTCACCCTGTCACAGGGATTTGAACCGCCAACCTTCTGATCGGCAAGCCCAAGAGGCTCAGAGGGTTAGACCACAGTGCCATCCGCATAGGACTTAAGTGCAACTAGCTAACATCCAAACCCAACTCTATGTCTTGCATATTTGGTTGTCTTGGAAGGTCATCTGTGTTTGTTCCAGTGTTAGAAATTAATATACATATAAGCTAGGTGCCAAATGGCACCTCAAGCCTAAGTTACGTTCGTCACAACGCAATGTCTATTTCTCAGGCGGTTGGACTAGATGAGCCTTGGGACCTTTCCAGCGTTATGATCTCGACTACATTGCTTGACTGTAGCTTGCTCTTAAAACAATTCATTTGTCCCAGTATGCAAGAAGGAGAGACACACACAGTGGAAATGGTATTAACTACAGTAATACCTCCGCAAACGTCCGCCTTGTCTAGTGTCCGCCTTGTCTAGTGTCCATTCTGGCGAATGTCCGCGGCAAACCCGGAAGTACCGCAACAGGTTACTTCCAGGTTTGCCACATGCGCAGAAGCGGAAACTGTTCTGTGTGCATGCGCAGACGCGGTGCTTTGCCCTGCGTCCTTTTTGGCTAGCCAGGGCTCCAGAACTGATCCCGGCGGCAAAACGAGGTACGACTGTATGGAATAAGGCAGCGGGATCTGCTTCAGCAGTGTGTTTCATGAAGGGAATGTGCTGGAGAAGCAGTACCAGCAGGATGGAACCCTCCACTCATCAGCTAATGAGCAGAGGGTTCAGTCCCAGTAGCTGCAGGGACCTGGTTTAATAATAATAATAATAATATAATAATAATAATAATAATAATAATAATAATAATATAATAATAATAATAATAACAATAATAATAATAAAATAATAATAATAATAATAATAATAATAATAATATAATAATAATAATAATAATAATAATAATAATAATAATAATAATAATACAGTGGTGCCTCGCAAGACGAAATTAATTCGTTCTGCGAGTTTTTTTGCCTTGCGAATTTTTCGTCTTGTGAAGCACGGTCAAGTCGCAACTGCACCTCTTCAAGCGGTTTTAAGAAAAAGGAAACAAACTTGCAAGACGTTCACTTCTCACATTGAAGGAACTGCCAGAAGGACCCCTGAACAGGACATCAGTGTCTGGGCTGGACAATGGGAGTGGAGACGCTGATTCAATATAGCGCATTCCCAGATAGCCACCTAGCCACATCTCTTCCCTACCCCTGGTGCAGATTGCGCCATTTCCATTTCTAGATATTCACGGGTCCAGAATTTCAGAGGTTCAGCCAAGTTGCAGTGCACAGCTATTGGGAACAGCTAGGATCATGACTCAACAAGCTACACTGGTGAGTGGGAGGACCAGGTCATCTTAACCTCTGTGGTGAATCAGGTTCAACAGCATTCATTCATGTCATGAGGCTAGTATCTATCTTGCATTCTTCTTCTCCCATTCCAAATTCAATTTTCCAAATGGGTGCTCAGGACTTCCATGTGATCAAATTATGTTTGTTATGGTTGGTTGTGGGGTTCTGAATTCCAAGCTGCTGCTGCTTTTCACAGCCATTTCATAGAAGATAAACACAAGTTACATCTGCAGGTCACAGACTTGGACTGCTCATCCCTATACAACAATGCAGGCCTAAATAAAACATGATGGAAAGTAATTTTAGTTTGAACAATCATCAGGTTCTCTCTCTCTCTGTCTTTAAATTATTTTTCTCCAATCTGTTAGTTGTAATAAAAGGCATTGGCTGAGAGTATAGGTAACATAGTGCCCTCTCAATGTTCTTGAACAACAACAACAACAACAACAACAACAACAACAACAACAACAACAACAACAATAATAATAATAATAATAATTTATTATTTGTACCCCGCCCATCTGGCTGGGTTTCCCCAGCCACTCTGGGCGGCTTCCATAGAAACCAAAAATACACTAAAATATCACACATTAAAAACTTCCCTGAACAGGGCTGCTTTAAGATGTCTTCTGAATGTCAGGTAGTTGTTTATCGCTTTGACATCTCGTGGGAGGGCGTTCCACAGGGCAGGCGCCACTACCGAGAAGGCCCTCTGCCTGGTTCCCTGTAGCTTTGCTTCTCGCAATGAGGGAACCGCCAGAAGGCCCTCGGCGCTGGACCTCAGCGTCCGGGCAGAACGATGGGGGTGGAGACGCTCCTTCAGGTATACAACTCCCACAATCCCTAGCCATTGGATGTGTGGACTAGGGTAAGGTTACCAGATTTTTTTCAATGAATCTGGGGACACTTTTCAACTTCAATAGGAATGATAGGATTTTGTAAGGGGACTGATTTGTAAACCCGGGGACTGTTCCCAGGAAACAGGGGCGTCTGGTAACCTTAGACTAGGGTTGATGGGATTTGTAGCCCAAGAACATCTGGAGGATGCTAGACTAAATGGGCCTGGGGCCTGATCCAGCAGGGTCATCTTACGTTACTGTATGCACTGTGCCCACATGTAGGTTCTGGTTCATGGAAAGGATGCTTCCTGCAAATTCACAGGCTGTGTTCAAAACTCCCATTATTCTAAGGCACATTTTGTGACAGGGAATTTCATTAGCGCAAGCAGTTTCTGAGCCCTGGGCCCACAGTACTACACCTAAGATTTTGGGTTAAAACTGCAGAGTGGAAGGAAAGGAGGACCTTTTTCTGCCTCCCCACTTCCAGCTATTTTCTGAAGACTGGAGAAGGGACCCTCCCAAGAATATGTCAGTTTCCGACACTGTTCCTGGGTCATATGCATGGAGGCCACTCTCAAAAATGGGCTGTCCGTTTGTAGTTCTTGCTGAAAGAATGAGTCATACTGAATATTTGGCATCATCTTTCAAAAGAGCGGATACCAGTTTTTGTTTCAAAATTGGTTCCATCTGACGGGGTTACAGCTGGATGGAATCTGAATGCTAATGTAGCTCGGGTTCAAATCCTGCCCTGTTGGACCAGGCCTTTTTTCTCCTAGGCATACCACCAAAAAAATAAAAATCATCTGTGATATAAATTGGTTTGGAATATACTGGACCCAGACTTTCCTGTGAAGGCAATTTCATCCTTAACAACTTGATTTTCTCTGGCTGTAATTCATACCTTGTGATCCGAATGAGAAGTCTCAGCAAGCAAGGCTTCGCTATGTAATGCTGTCAGCTTGCCAGCAGTCAGCAAAAGGGTTTTGGGTTTGCTATGGGTAGGAACTCTCTGCATATATTGACTTTTCCATAAGCAAGCTAGAAAGAACAAAAGGCAGGACCTGATTGATCTGGGCAGGTCTAATTTCAAGTTGAGAAAGGTTGTCAGGCTAGATTACTTGAAATCTCAGGAAGTGTTCCAGAGATCAGAGTTAAATTTTGGGTCTGGCTGTGTTTAGTTTATCTGTTCATATTACTGGAAAATGCATGGGCTGCACACACTTGTAACTTAAGACTTGACTGAACAGGCTAATTTTTGCACAGGGTAGTAGTCTTCACTTGCACTGAACCCCAGCGTGGGAATAATAATACTAAAGTTTCACTCCGCTTCTGACACTGAGTTGGCCACATTTTTTTCTTTTCACCTAAATGATATCAAGAGCATTTTATAGCTTGAGCCAGGCCCCAAAGGATAACGGTGTACATTATGGCTCTCTGAATCCAGTCCCATTGATTGGATTCTTGGGAATAGCTCACACATTGCACAAAGGCAACCACAGGTTTTCCACCCATCTTCATGCTGCGGATCATTGTAGCCAATCACGGTTCCCTGATAAATGTGCTTCTGTTGTGTACATTTGCACTGTGCATTTCTGGATGTTCACTTTAAAACCTCACAGATTGGGAAATGTGTGAAACGACCTTTTGTGGTTCGAGGACCCGATCACCGCTTGGTGGAATAAAGACATGTTGACACAGAATATAAGGTTAATGGGCAAGAAAAGGCCACAACTTTATTGATTACAGCAAGTGAGAAGGTATTGGCTTAGGCATTGAACCACGGAAGATTTGACTCCACCCACTCGAAGAGGGGTGAGTCTGAAGAGGGGATTAACCACCAGTAGGGGGAGCCTGTTGATGCTAATACAACTATAAGCTCTCCCCTGATGACACCGAGGGTCGTACCATGGCCCCCCGCCACACAGGCATCAGACAGGATTCACGACCACCGGATTCCTGTAACGGAATACCCAAATTTGAAGGGGTAGGCGATGGCTACACCTTGCCCTTCCACACGCCAACAACACATTCCAATGCCTAACCGCCCAATACCAAGAAAGTTGTGACAATTGCTATGAGGTAGGCAAAAAAACCAAAAGGCCTAGTGCCAATTGGAAAAATTCCTACCAGGCCCTCTGGGCAACCTGGGCGACCAACCATAGGTCCATAGCAAGGTCAATAGAAAGCTAAGCCCTAACGGAGAGGTGGGTGGGTGACTCGCGACGTGAAGATGAGGAAATGGGCCGAATGGCTGGCACGGCTGCGTCTTGAGCAGCAAACCACGCCCCCACCAAGCCGCCCGACTGGGTGCTCAACCGGAAGGTGTGACGCGCCAGCCATGTGGATGGGGTAGGGGGCGTTATGCCCCCTGCATGGCGCGGGAGTCATCTCCCGCCCACAACACCTCCCCTCCGGAAGGAGGAGAGGCCTTGCAATTCTGTGGCATTCGGTGTCTACAGCCACAGTAAGTGCTGCCATCTTCCAGCAATTGGACCTCAACCCCAAAGGTCCATTCCCCCATTGTCTCCCGATACAGACAGATGTCAACAATTGCTTTGGCTTTGCAGGGCTAAGGAAGTGTTCCCTTAAAAAACGAAAAGAAAAAAGGAGTGAGCGCTGAAAAGAGAATTGAGAAAATATTTAAATCCTGAAGGATTGGCGTTAATTCTTTTTCTTTGTTTTCTTTGAGATGATTCCAGACTTCTGCATGATGCCCTCTGCTCCCCCTGATGCTAATCTGTGAAGCATTTGAAAGCACTTGTGCATGTGCTACCTGCACTTACAGTCCTTGTGAGAACAATTAAGTGCATATGTGGAGAGCAGTTTTTCTTTTCTTTTTGCACTCATCAGGAGTGCCTCCAAAGCGTAACACACTCGGTTTTTCTGAACTTGCGGCCCCCTCTTTCTTAATCAGTGTTTGCTGTGTTAAAAGGTAACATACATTTCCTGAGCAGTGAAGGAGCTTTGAGGGATGGGCCAATCTAAACATGCGAAAGCTGCCAAAGGCTGACTCCGAGAGCAGCTGTTCACATCCTGGCAGCGGTAATGTTATGAGGCTTCTGCTAGCACGTGGGTTGCATGCAGACATCATCCTTTCGGAATGGTGGAGATGGGCATGATTTATGCCTGCACTTCTGCTGTAGCTTGGAAAGCTCAGAGCAGCTTACGTGGGGCTCCCAGGTACCTCCCACTGAGACATTGATTTGGGTCCATAGGAGCTAGACTCCAACACCTATCTTCCCTGACTGCTGGCTGGGGCTGATGGGAGTTGTAGTCCTCTAACAGCTGGAGGACCACAGGTTCCTGGTTTAAGTAATACAGGCATAAAGGTAAAGGGACCCCTGACCATTAGGTCTAGTCGTGACCGACTCTGGGGTTGTGGCGCTCATCTCGCTTTATTGGCCGAGGGAGCTGGCATACAGCTTCCGGGTCATGTGGCCAGCATGACTAAGCCGCTTCTGGCGAACCAGAGCAGCACACAGAAACGCCGTTTACCTTCCAGCCGGTGCGGTACCTATTTATCTACTTGCACTTTGACGTGCTTTTGAACTCCTAGGTTGGCTGGAGCAGGGACCGAGCAATGGAAGCTGACCCCGTTGCGGGGATTCGAACCGCCGAATTTCTGATCGGCAAGTCCTAGGCTCTGGTTTAACCCACAGCGGGTTAAAGTAGCTTCGGGTTGAGCGTTTTCAGGTTACGCTCCGCGGCAAGCCGGAAGTAACGGAACGTGTTACTTCCGGGTTTTGCTGCAGGCGCAGAAGCTCAAGATGACGTCGTGCTTGGACGAGGCAAATTGCAACCCGCAGATGCGGGTTGCGTTTGCTTCAAGATGCAAACGTGGCTCCGGAATGGATCCTGTTCGCATCCAGAGGTACCACTGTACAGCAATGCTTTACGCTTCCACCCCCTGATTAAACAGATACTTTGGGGTGTATGGGGTGTTAGGGGAGGGCTAGTGCCTCTGATGAGGGAAACATTGTCCTTCTTCTGGGGTAGTTTCTGTATCTTTGGTCCCCACCCTGCACTCAGTTCTCACTTGTGACTCGTAGAAGAAGTCAGCATGTGACAGCTGTCACACCACAGGACTGGCTTTGACTAGCCGGCTAAATCAAGTGAGGGTAGCCAATGGGTCTCAAACTCTCGGTGAGTTAAGAACTTCCCCTGTATGTGAACGAGTGGACGAGACCAATAGTGGGTCCAATGGTCAAGAAGGCGGTTTCTGCACATGCTTTAGAGCAGGCATAGGCAGACTCGGCCCTCCAGATGTTTTGGGACTACAACTCCCATCATCCCTAGCTAACAGGACCAGTGGTCAGGGATGATGAGAATTGTAGTCTCATAACATCTGGAGGGCCGAGTTTGCCTATGCCTGCTTTAGAGAGAAGTGAAGGGCAGACGGGGCTCGTCAACCTCAGAAGGTAGCCCATCTAGGAGATGGAAACTCCGATCCTAAATCTCTGTTGCCTTGCAGGATATCTTTGGGAGAAGAAAATCTTAGATAAGGTGATTGATTTATTGCTCAGATTGGCGTCCGGCCCGCTTCGGCTGTGCACCCCCTCGGCCAGGCCCCGGACTTCAAAGGCCACATTCCGATGTTCTGGCAAAACGCAGAGATCAGCAGCGGCAAGAGAAAGCTCCAAAAAACTCCAGTGCTTGCTTCAGTGTGCTCAAATAAAGTCCACTCAGGATCTTAGCAGCTAAAAGCAGTTTTATTTACAGCAAACTATCCATTGTCGTACAGCATCGTGAAAACACGTCCACTCTCCTCAAAAGCGAAAGTAGAGAGGACAAAGACTTGAGAGACTCGGAAATGACGCAGAGTCTCCCTCCTCCCAACAGTAGGCAGGGCGTACACTCTGAGCTGTTTAACCCTGTAAGCTCAGGTTCTCTTCACAGAAAAGGCTAAGGAGTAAACGCTACAGAAATCTGGAGGGGAGTCCCTAAGACAGTTGGATGGCACCTTGTATGCCTCCTTCCGGCAACTCCTGCAGCCAAGCTGGTGCCAAACGTATTGCTCTGCTTTCTTTTGGACCACATCAGTGAGGCCAAGGGCATCCCAGGACCCCCATACTACACACTGCCCAGGCTTGCGCACCAGAAGGTCACTAATGCAGCAGTTCGGCTCCAATCCCAGAGGCGCACTCCATTGTCTCTTCAGATGCCAACAGCAGCAGGGCTTTCTTTCCTTGTGTTTCAAGTCATAGGGAAGGGGAGTGGACCAGAGTGATGCCTGCAGGTAGCCTGTCTAATCCCAGGTGCATTAGGGACTGAAATATACTCGGAGTCGGGGGACTTCCGGGTTGACGCGATCTGGAAATGGCGGATTCCCTCCGAGCTGCGGAGGGAATCGGCTCTACCGAGGACGGGTCTTTGCCGCGCCGGCGACGCGGGGACCCTTAAAAACCGCAGGCGCGGATGCCTGCGGACTGAAGACTCGGCGGGTGCCTTAAGCGCCCCCCCTGATCCACGAAGAGCCTTTTTAAAGGCTGCGGAGAGGATACGGGGGTGGCGTGGCACTGAGAGTCGATCGCTACCTCGGTGGAGCGAAGCCGCGAGCCATGACCAGAGAGCGCTGACTTCCTTCCTTGAAAATTTGGACTGAAAGAATCACCCGTGAGTAAGACGGATTGGGACTTTAAAAAAAAATTACTCTGAATTGGAGACGACCGGGGGGTGTGCTAAAAGGAAGTCCGCACCCCCCCCTTGCAGACGATCTAAGCAACGACATAAGAGCTAAGCTGGAGAGCCTACCCTTGGTGGGGTGAGTTAAAAAGGACATTAACTTTCAAGATTTGGCTAAAGGAAATTTTGGGCTGGAGAGTGGAGTTTTGGAAACCTTCTTTTTGTTTTAAACAACCCCCCCTCCCGGGCTCGGGAAAGTCCTGCCTTTGTGCCTGTGTAAGAGCTGTGGAGTTTGACAGCTGTCAAAGCTGTCAAACGGGCGGTTTAAAGTGAAAAAATCACTATCTAAGATCCCTCTGGACTAAGGCGAGTTATAATTGAGCCAAAATTGTTGGAAACAAAGTAATAATAATTTGTTAAAGGACTGTTGGAGAAAAGACTAATAAGTAACCAGATTCCCCCTAGGGGGAATTCTGTGAAACTACAATGGATACAATGGCTGTGGAAGGAAAGTTGCTAGTGGAAATCGAAAGGATGTTTCAATTGGTGGGAACCTTACAAGAGCAGAGCTTGGCCATGAATAAACAACTTGTGACTATGACCTTGGGAACAGGCAACTCTGCTCTCTGTATTGAGGACCTGAATGAGAAAGAATCCACAGCTGAATGGGAAACAATATCTACAGAGGTGGAAGAGACTAAACAACAAGAAAAAGAAGAAGCAACCTTGGGAAGCAACAACCAAAAGCTGACATCTGTGGAACACAAGCAAGGAGACGCTGGGAACTTATCTACCACAAGTCTGCGAAAGACACAGAAGAAGAAGGAGGAGGTCCCGGGGCAATATGGAATACAGGAACTTAAAATAAAGAAATATGACTGGGGCCTCCGTTTGGACTCTGATTTTGAAGATACAGGCTTTGTGGAAATTTTTCAGCAGTTACTTTCAAATCTCCTTGTGGGAAGAGAATACACTTTGATGGTGAAAGAACTTTTTCCAGACTCGACGACTGACATAAAGGACTACCAACAAGACAGGCGGAGAGGGACTGAAATTGACTTGAAAGCCTCGGACGTGAGGAACCCAGGCTGAGAATCTCGAATTTGGATTTCTATTGGGAAGGGACAAAAACCGGGGATGGGAGGGAGGGAAGAGGAGATTTTTAAAAACTCTTAAGACTTTTAGGTTTGGTTAATATGACTCTTAATTAAGACAAAATGAAAATCGATGGAAGAGAACTTAAGTCCAACTTAGGAAAATCAATTTTTATTATAAAAGAGGTAATAAGATGAATAAGATGGTTAAGAGGAGAAACACCAACTTGCTGATATAATCTTGGGAACTGGGATGCACGAGGGGGGGTGGGGGGAAGTCAGGAAACAAGGTTATGAAATGGGGATTTGCTGATTTTATACATGTTTTTGTTTTGTGTCTTTTCTTTGTGTGTGTTTTGTTTTTATAAAAGCAGAAAACCAAATAAAAATTTATATAAAAAAAAAAAGAAATATACTCGGAGTCGAGAGTGGATTTCATGCTCTTTATTGAGCTCATAGTGGTGAGGAGAATAGAAGTTCCCCCAGAATGTCTGCTTTATATACATTATTTTACACAATGGGCCCCACGTGATTGGCTAATTCCGGGATTCACCTGTAGGCCAATCAGGTTGCGGATTCACTTCCACCTGGAGCTGGATTGGGTGGCTCCTGTGGACCAATCAGACTGCTGCATTCTAGACCCTATTGTTCTAGGACCAATCAGACTGCTGCATTCTGAATCCTATTCAACTCAGTACATAACAGGGACAGAGCTCTGTGGGCCTCTCACTTGCATTCTTAGGTTGATGGATCTAAAGAGTTGTGTCGTAGGAGCTTGGCTATTCCGAGAAATACTGTTTTAAAATTTGTTTGTATGCTAAACCAGCTTCATTAAAGCATGAAATGTTTGAGGCATGGATAAGGAAGTGAACAGAGGCTTCATACCACCATGTAGGATCTGCTCAGAGACTGTGGTGCCATGTGATACATCCTTTTAATGAGTCTGTGTAGGGACCAAAATCTCGTCATCAAACATTTAGGCCACATGGTGATCCGCTGCTGCCTGGCAACATGATTCTTGAGCCCCTCAAGGGGAATCCTAAGTTCAGATCAGTGTCACAGATTGAAGGGCTTGGATATTTTATTATGGCTCCTCTGATGCCTATCCAAGAGACCCAGGAGGTGAGCAGTTGCCTTATCTGCCTCCAGTTTGAATGCTGCTTAGCAGGAAAGCATTTTTTGTTTAATTGCACAGAAATAGGACCTAAAACAGCTTTTGCTAGTGTGGTGCCCTCCAGATGTTTGGGACTACAACTCCCATTGTCCTGGCAATCATATAGCTGGGCTGATAATGGTTTAATTTCCTGAAATGGGAATGTTTGCTTATTTCAAATTGCTGTGTATTTTTAGCATGGGTTTTTTCCTTTGGCAGTAGCTCTCTCATGTGATTGGCTGACTGTGAATCACATGAGAGAGGCATTCCATTCTGTTGTGACTGTTATTCCAGTAACTGTCATTTTTTTACTGTTTTCTGTTCTTCTCTCTCTGTGAGAGGAGAATGGCTGCTGAGAGAGGCTTCTCTGGATAGTGATGAGGACAGTGTGTGTTACTGTGATCTGTCTGAAGCAAAATAGACAAAGAGGAAGATCCCTAAAAGTTAATAGGAAGAGCTCTCTATAAGGAACAAAGTGAAAAAACATGGGATTGTAAATCGATTCTCCTCAGTTATATGCTTATGAATGTAAAGTTCTTTTGACTATAAAGAGTCTGGACATTGTATATCATCAATACACACATCCCTCCTGCCAGCCCTGACCAGCATGGCCAATGGGCAGGGATTTGAGGAGGCACCAGGTTGTCCTTGGATTTTAAGGGTTGGTTGCTATTTAAGATCCTTAATCCAGTTTTGGTGTTGTTTGCATTGCTATGGTTACGGTAGGCCACCCGGAACACTTTGAAGCCTTTAAGGTTTTACTTTTAAAAAGGCAAAAAGGAAGAATCCTGACCTAGTGTTTGAAGTAGCCACATGCAACAGCGTCCAGCAACTGGGCAGGGAAGCTTTACAAGAGCTGATTCCCCTTCCTTTAGCCTACAAATGAGTCATGGATATATCTAGGCCTCATAAACATTTTTGTGGGTTGATAACTCATTTTGCAAAGCTGTCTTCCTCCTTCCCTCTCTGAGGCCAGTAGCAAAATTTTTTGTTGATGGGTGATGAGAAAAATGAAGCCCAACATGCATGCTGGTGTCGATGCCTAATAATTGTGATGCTCAATGGGTTATATATAACACATCTTGATACCTTGCATCAGTTTTCCTGAACCTGGTGCCCTCTAAATATTTTTAGACTGCACCTCCCATCCTTGATACAAATTTTTGGGGCTAAATACATATTGTCCTCTTCACTATATTGTAAAAAAAAATAAAATATGACAATGGCTCACTGTGGAAAATTCTTTGCGTGTTTCACATGGGCTCAAGTTCCAGAATGTAGAAAGCTCAAGGAGATAAGTGCTGCAAATGATTTGTTTGTGATACAAGTGGGGATCCGTTTTCAGGAAATGGCTGTTCAAATACTCCTTAGACATTGCTGAAGCCTGGCATAGTCAGAATTTTGTCAAAGAGTTACCTTATTTTGTAGCTAGCAGGGAAGCTAAATTATTGTTGGGAAATTCCAGGCATTTTCAGTGGACCTGTGACCTTCAGTATGGGCTAATGGCCAAATGAACTCAAATATTGAAACCCACAAACTGTTAGACTCAGTGCAGACTTGACCATCTGACCTCTTTAAGGGTGGTGCAGGTTCTTAGTGGGCCATGACAACTCACTCTCCCTCCTGCTGTCATGTGCACAGTTGTTGCCGCTGCCCCCCCCCCGCCTTCCTTGCATTGAATTTTTATTCAGCTAAGACCAGAAAACTGTGCTGTCCTTGTAGTCTATTTTGACCATATCCCATTTAGGTTGAGTGCCATATAGCTGTATATCCAGGACTGTTTTTTCAGCCGGAACTCACTGGAACTCAGTTATGGCACCTCTCAGGTGGGCGCCATTGCTATTACAAGAGAATAAGGGAGGTGTTCATGGTGAGATCTGGCACCTCTTTTTCTAGAAAAATATCTATCTATCTATCTATCTATCTATCTATCTATCTAGTGGCAGATTTCTCCTATGGGAAAGTGCAATCATGTGCTAGCTTCTTTTAAAAACAACGTATTATTGCTTTCTCAATAAAGTGAACAAATAGTACAGGTACTCTTGTCTGAGTAGGAGCAGAAAAAAAGTTTAAGGAGGAGGAAAATGGAGGAGAAATATCCTGGATCTGACAGTAATTGTTTAGTCTGGTGGTTCCCAATTGGTAGTCCACCAACCCCAGGGAATCTTCATAACCCACCCAGGGGGGCTGTGGCGCCATTCACCTAACAAAAACTGCCAAAGAGATATAACATTTTTCGAAAGTAGCGAGTCCATGGTTTGACTTTTGAAAAACAAGGCGGTCCTCAGTACTTAGCGGATTGGGAACCACTGGTCTAGTTGATGGAGAAATGTCTCCAGAAACCCGTTAGTTCACGAAGACTTCCTCCCCTCTGTCAATTCGTTGATAACTGAGAAAAAGGCAATCCATGTTGTTTAAAATGTGGCCTTCCTAGAGTGCCTACAGGCTTTACGAACTGCATAAATCATTTTTCCCAAGAGGGCTAATGTCCAGATACGAGTGCACCAAATGACCATAGTTAAGTCCAAATCAGTTTTCCGGCCTTTGGCAATCATCATTGCTCCAACTTCCTTCATTAAGCAAACTCCAGTGACCACAGATGTCCTTTTCAGTGGGGCTTGCACAGAAGACAACTGGCAGTTGATTGTATCCCCATATTATCAGTCAAAGAAACTGTAAAACCTGCCTTGTTTTTTGTTTTTCCCCTGCCGATAAACATCAGTTTTTAGTATTAGGTCACGGGTAGCCAATGTGGTGCTTCCCATATGTTCGTAAGATCATAGAATTGTCCCACAATTCCCACCAGCCCCAGTCAGTATGACCCATAGTCAGGGGTGATGGGTATGGCAACATCTGGATGGTACCCCAGTGGCTACCTCCTTCTTAGCCCAGTCGTGTTTCTAGTCTTGGGGACACAGATTAATTGATCAGTGTGGCTGCCCACCAAAGTACAGCATGCATCTAAGGGGAAGGAAGGATCATCCTAAAAAATAATAATAAATGAAAGAGAGGAAACCGATCAATCCAAAAGAGGACTAAGTGGGGGAATCGTTTGCATAAAATGTGCATGTGCTAATTTGTATCTGCATAGGTGCAAATTTAGAAAGATTTACTATAATGTGAATTAGAAGTACAGAAGTGGCGCTGTGGTCTAAACCACAAAGCCTAGGGCTTGCCGATCAGAAGGTTGGCGGTTCGAATCCCCGCAATGGGGTGAGCTCCCGTTGCTTGGTCCTTGCTTCTGCCAACCTAGCAGTTTGAAAGCATGTCAAAGTGCAAGTAGATAAATAGGTACTGCTCTGGCAAGAGGGTAAATGGCGTTTCCGTGTGCTGCTCTGGTTCGCCAGAAGCGGCCAGGGGTCCCTTTACTTTTTTACAACTTTCCATAGTGAGGAAGGCTGAAAACAGATGTGGTGTGTCCTGCCTAGTCTGGTGGTAACTTCCAGGCCCTTCTTGGTTGCTTCTCTTAGGGTTCTTTATCTTTAAACTGAACTAGGACTGGATGGTCTTTCAGATACAGGGCTCCCTCTAATAGAGGATTGTCCTCTTTCAGCCCGTCAGACAGAGAACTGATTTATTTAAAGCTAAATTCTGCAATGAATATGGTGGTGGAATTGGTGAGTCAAAACAGTCTGCATAAGACATTGATTAGCATGGAATCATAGATTTGTAGAGTTGGAAGGGACCCATGGGTCATCTAGTCCAACCCCTTGCAATGCAGGAATCTCAGCTAAAGCTTCCGTGACAGATGGTCATCCAACCTCTGCTTAAAAACCTCCAAGGAAGGAGACAAGGAAGGAGACAGTTACAGGACAATTTGTATTCTAAACCAAATAGTAATAGCAACTCAGTTTAGAAATACATTTTATGAACAATGATTCCTTTCCCTGGCAGGGGACATGGAATTTCACACGACTCCTGGGACAAATGTTAAGCTCCATCATGGACAGAACGTTTTGCTCTAGTTCTGACTTTCCTATCAAGGTTGAAGCAAATGAAGACATGGTGAATTGAAACAAACAACGACACACACACAGTCAAGTCTTTCATCTCCTCCTCCTAAGGTGCAAAACCGGTTCAGCCTTGTGCAGCCTGGCCCATGTTCTCACAAACTAAGTTAGCAGGACTTTCAAACTGTTTGCCATATGTTTTTGTATAAACACAACGCTCTACAAGCAGATGATAGTTTGAGATCTGAACAGAGCCTTGTATGGGTGTTTGCGGCATGTAAGCAGTTAGGTGGAGGCGAAGGGCTGCTGAGCTCCACCCTGTCCCATGAAACGTATTTATTCTGTGTACAGCAAACCATGTGCTTGAGGGCAAGGATCTGAAGTAAGGATCCTTTTCTATGGAGGGAGGGTTGTTCAACAGTGAAACAGTCTCCCTTGGGAGGCTGTGGTCTCTCCTTCCTTAGAGTTTTTAAAGCAGAGGTTGGATGGCCATGTATTATGGATGCTTTAGCTGAGATTGGGACGCAGGTGGCGCTGTGGGTTAAACCACTGAGCCTAGAACTTGCCGTTCAGAAGGTCGGCGGTTCGAATCCCCACGATGGGGTGAGCTCCCGTTGCTCGGTCCCTGCTCCTGCCAAACTAGCAGTTTGAAAGCACATCAAAGTGCAAGTAGATAAATAGGTACCACTCCAGCGGGAAGGTAAACAGCATATCCGTGCGCAGCTCTGGTTCACCAGAAGCAGCTTAGTCATGCTGGCCACAGGACCCGGAAGCTGTACGCCGGCTCCCTCGGCCAATAAAGCGAGTTGAGCGCCGCAACCCCAGAGTCGGCCATGACTGGACCTAATGGTCAGGGGTCCCTTTATCTTTACCTTAGCTGAGATTCCTGCATTGCAGGGGGTTGGACTAGATGACTCTGGGGGTCCCTTCCAACTCTATAATTCTATGATTCTATTGTGGTTGCTAGCAAGACATGATATGTTCTGTGCCCACAGTTGCGAGGTAGCAATTTTTCTGAATACCAGTTGCTGGAACCCTAGTGGTAAAACAGTGAAATTAACTAAATGACAAATTGCCCTTTTAATAGCAACCCCAAGCCTGCCATTCATTTCTTTAACTTATATCCTGCCCTTCTTCCCAGAGGAGCACAAGTTGGCAAACAGCAAGTGATAAAATAAAAAAATAAAAACAATTCTGATACAGGTGCAGACTGGGAAAGACCAAAAAGTTTGTTAAAAGAGGAAGGTGAGGTTGAGGTCTGCTTCATCCTACCCAATGGTAGGGCTGGTCCTTTGTGAATCTTACAGAGTAGTATTGGCCATGGATGAAATAGCAGTAAGTGTATGTTTCATTATGTAATTTGGTATAATTACCCATTCCGCTGTAACTTCATATTTCAGAATTCCAGGGTGTTTTTCACCATAATTAACAAGATAGAAGATAATCCCATCAAGAATGGCTGTATAACCCATTGCCAGAGAAAATTATAGCATAAACTCTGTTTCTCGAAGATAGGAATAGATTTTAAAATATGCGGTGTGTTCACAGTGGCCAAAAATAAAACTGAAATGGAACGGCATCTGGATTTTTAAGGAAGTGGGAGTGGATGGGATTGCTGACGGTAGTTCGTAAAGTGTGCAACCAGATTTTCTGACACCAGTTTGTCTGAATGAGAAGAGATTCTGTTGAGATATGATAGGAGAGTGGAGAATAACAGGTGTGTGAAATACTTAAAAAAAGAAAAACACTGACAGTTCAACAATTCTGGAAAATACCTCTGACAAAGAGCCGAAAGAAATGCTAGGATACAGGTTTTTAAACTTCAGCGAGGTGTTTGTATAATTATTTGCTGGGATCAGAGCAGACGTGAAGGGAATTTAACCCTTTCTTCTTTAACTCAGTCTCTCTCCCACATCCCATCCCATAATATAAGAAGGAGCCTGCTGGATCCCATCAAAATCCAGCACCGTCTAGTCCTCCCAATGGAGTGTTTTCTACCCACCAAATGAAATCTCCACAGAATCCTGAAATAAAGGGAGGGGGAGAGAAGAAAGAGAATATCTGTGCGATTTTGCCACTACGAATGATTTGAAAATCGGAGTAGGTAAACTCATAACTTGAGCAATTTAAAGCTTGGCAACCTCCAGGAATAAAAGAACACAGGGTGAAGTTATTTTTCAATTAAATTAGGCTTTACTGTTCTAATCCAGTAAAACAAGAGGGACTATTTTTAGTAACTAACATCATTTTATTAAGTGGTAGCCAAATCCAATGCAAACTCATGAGGCCTTTTTGTCGTTTTTGTTTAAAGTACTACTCAATTGAAGAAGCAAATTCCCCGCCCCTTCTCAGATCCCTTGGGTAGTACAAAATGGTGGATGCTGGTCTTGCAAACAGCAGAAAAAGTTGTTGCATTTCCCATGACTAAAAAGAAAGAAAAATAAAATCTAGAATTCTACTGCACTCCTAAAGAACAGATGGACCAGTTTTAGAGGCCTTGCTTAAAAACTGGAAGAAGGCAATTGCCTAGCTGCCATGATCTGGTTAAACAAATCTCCCTTAAATGTGTGGTGTTGCACACCCTTAATGGCTTGGCCAGATGCAAGTCCACTCTGGAAGAAGCTGTGGATCCATCTGGCGAGCTCCAGAAGTTCTGACTTGAGCCAGAGATGATTCTGTTTAGCCTCAGTAATGTTCCCATAAAGCCAGTAACCATTGCACAGCCTTTTTCAGAACTATTAATACTCTGTCCTCTCTAATTCTGTTTGCTTTCACGGTCTTTCCACTATCTCCAAGGATTTGGATTGCACTGCCTGAATTTAGTATGCTCTAGTCACATCACAACCTTGAGAAGAGCCTCAAATGAACTGAGCCAGTGTTAATTTCGTGTTGGTTGTGAAAAGTATGTATTTTAAAAGATGTTGAAGGGCAGAAACAACTGTAATATAAAAGGGACTCCCAGTCCCTCCAGCCCTCCCCCTGCCTAGCCTTCCTCCTACTATTGCAGTTTGATAGTTGGATGCACATTGTTGAGAGACAATGGAGTGTGCCTCCGGGGGTGAAGTCGTAATGGCTGTGTTAGCAGCACCAAAGTGACCTCCCTGGGGTGCAAGCCTGGGCAGTGTGTATGGGGGTCCTGGGCTGCCCACACAACAAGACCCCCCCCCATGGTCTCGCTGATGTGGTCCAAAAGAAAGCAGAGCAATATGTTTGGCACCAGCTTGGCTGAAGGAGTTGCCGGAAAGAGGCATACAAGGTGCTATTCAACTGTCTTGTTGTTTAGTCGTGTCCGACTCTTTGTGACCCCATGGACCAGTGCACACCAGGCACTCCTGTCTTCCACCGCCTCCTGTAGCTTGGTCAAACTCATGTTGGTAGCTTTGAGAACACTGTCCAACCATCTCGTCCTCTGTCGTCCCCTTCTCCTTGTGCCCTCCATCTTTCCCAGCATCAGGGTCTTTTCCAGGGAATCTTCTCTTCTCATGAGGTGGCCAAAGTACTGGAGCCTCAGCTTCATGATCTGTCCTTCCAGTGAGCACTCAGGGCTCATTTCCTTAAAAATGGATACGTTTGATCTTCTTGCAGTCCGTGGGACTCTCAAGAGTCTCCTCCAGCACCATAATTCAAAAGCATCAATTCTTCGGCGATCAGCCTTCTTTATGGTCCAGCTCTCACTTCCATACATCACTACTGGGAAAACCATAGCTTTAACTATACGGACCTTTGTTGGCAAGGTGATGTCTCTGCTTTTTAAGATGCTGTCTAGGTTTGTCATTGCTTTTCTCCCAAGAAGCAGGCATCTTTTAATTTCGTGGCTGCTGTCACCATCTGCAGTGATCGTGGAGCCCAAGAAAGTAAAATCTCTCACTGCCTCCATTTCTTCTCCTTCTATTTGCCAGGAGGTGATGGGACCAGTGGCCATGATCTTAGTCTTGGGGACTCCAAATTTCTGTAGCGTTTACTCCTTAGCCTTTTCTTCTCCCAAAGATATCCTGCAAGGCAGCAGAGGTTTAGGATCAGAGTTTTCCTTCTCCTAGATGGGCTACCTTCCCAGGTTGATGAGCCCCATCTGCCCCTCACTTCCCTCTACAGCATGTGCAGAAACCACCTTCTTGACCGTTGGTCCCACTATTGGTCTTGTCCACTCAATGTGCCAGAGCCTGGTTTTGCATGCTTTAGTCATCTTGTCCACATTGCTTGTAAAATTCATTTGCCACCTTTCTGCTTCTCTTTCCACACAAACCATCCTTGCCTTCTAAGCAAGATGGGCAGCTTTTAAGCCTTGCTTCCTGGGCTCCAGAATGCTTTTGCAAGAGCTCACGATCCCTGAAGAACTTGTGAGAGTGTCCCAGAACCTGGTAAGCAAGGCAGATACCTTAAAAGCTCTTTCTGCACCAGAAAAACCTGGTGCAAAAGGAGCTCTTAAGCTTTCTGCTTTGCATGCAATTAATTTGCGGGATTTCAGCTGGCCGGCTTTCTTTTTTAAAAACAGAAATAATATTTTTATTAATTTTACAACAACTAAACATCACATGGAAAAGAAAAACCATACATCAAAACCTTAAAACAACTATATAAACAATCCACATTGAATCCAAAACCCGGGACTACTAGAATCCCCTGACTTCCCTCCACCCCCACCCCCACCCCCCGGTTCCCTTGTTCTATGTTGTTTATGCATGTCCATAAATTCAACTGGCCGGCTTTCAAGTGCATAAGGTTGAAATTGCACAAGTTGTTTTTGTTGTTTTATTTTTATTTGCATTTTCAAGAACAGGAACAGAGAGCACAAATTATTTGCACGCAAGATGCAATCATACTTCATTCAAAACTGATCCAGTGATCTAGGATGTTTGTGTGTGTAGGAATGATTTTTTTTATAACATATAACAGGTATTATATGCTGGCAGTAGTTTGCTCCCACAAGCAATCTAGCTACTGTGCTCTGCACTGACTGCAGCCTCCAGACCAACCTCAAGGGTAGCTCCAACACAACCCTTTCCTGTCCCGTACTGTTCATTTCCTCGCTACCCTGCTCTGATTTTTGTTAACTAGTTAATCTGAGTTGCAGCACCTGCATGCAAAGCTCAGTGGGTTATAGCCTGGTGCTGATAACTCCGTGGTTGCAGGTTCGATCTCCATATGGGACAGCTGCATATTCCTTCATTGCAAGGGCGACCTCAGGGTCCCTTCCAACTCTATGAATCTCAGACTGGGTTACTTTTGCTGCTGACTCAGTTTGCATCATCTTGCAGAGGCATACCATGGGAACATGACCTGGGTGCGCCGGGGCTCTAGAATGCCAATGAGCCATTGTCACGTCTTTACACACAAATGCTGAAGGGGTTCTGGAGTCCCGAGTGCAGAGGGAGAACAAGCAACGACTGGTCTCGGTGTGCTGCTTCAAACTTGAGTTGAGAGTAAGAGTTAAGCCTAGTTTTGAAGTCAGCTGCCTGGTGATCATTTCTCCTCTTGAGTTCCTGTTGTCTTTATTGAGTCTGGAACTCTTGGAAGGTTAAAACTGAAACCAGACTGTTCTCTCTCTCTTTTTTACTGTTTATATTACTGAGTTCTAGCAAACATGACTTCTTTCTGGCATGGTGCCGTGGATTGGTGAACAGGCCTAGCCGTGTGTTGTATGTAATTATGAGATTTATAATCCTGTTACTGCTCTCTGGATGCCCAGAAAAAGCCAACACAGATTCAGTAAACCATATGTATGTGAGCAGACATCTTAAGACTTGGACAGATTTTTCTTTCTTCCTTTTTGACTGCTGCTTTTCACAAGGATAGGTGCAAAAAGAACATGTTTAATTGGGTTTTTGGAAATGGTATTACATTTATGGAGCCTCTGTGAGCTATGCAGATTGAAATGGTTCGTATTGGGAGTTCTGCAATAGAAAAGGGGCAAGCAGCGAGAGACATGTGAATCAAATGTGGCTCAATGATGCTGGGAGCATCCTCTGGTGTTCTTTCGGCAAGTGTCCTTAATGTTGTTTTCGTAGATTGCATGACATATAAGTCCACAGTTGCACTGAAAGCCAAACCTTGCTTCTCCTAAGCAGATTCACTTTGCTAAATAGGCGCTTTCCCTTTTTAATAAACCCGAGTTTCTTTATATCTTTCCTTTCTAGTGGAAAGGGAAAATGTGCAGAAAAGGACTTTTACCCGTTGGATAAATCTACATTTGGAAAAGGTAAGTCTGCTGAACAAATTAGCCCATTCAGATATTATACACCTTTCTATCTTGGCTTTTAGCATTTTGGATGTGTATTTTTGGGACCCACCTTATCTCTGTGATTTTAAGTTGTTTAAAACTGTTTTGAATATAATGTTTTAATTGTAACCTGCCCTGGGACCTTAGGATGAAGGTTGTATAGATAACAACAGCAATAATAAACCAACAATCATTTTTAAAAATTGCAGTTATTGAAAAGTGGATGAGAAAGGATAGGGATTTATATTATTCCTTAAATATTTATTATCTGATTATACATTTGCAGGTGGTCTGGATGACCATTGAGGTCCTTTCCAACTGAGTGCCTATCATGGACTCGTTGGACACAGAGAAGTGGTGGGAGGAACCAGCTGGGAAACCCCCAAAGGAAGAAGACTCAGAGCGTGGGGATTGGTGGTGGAACGCTGATGAGTGGTCAGAGGGAGAAGACTGGGAGGAGGAGGTGTTGGAAGCTGAAGAGGTGACAGGGCTTAGTGAACAGGGAGAGTTTGTGGCAAAGAGAAGTTCAGAATCAGAAGCCTCATCAGGCTAGTGGAAGGAGAGAGGTGAAGAGGCAGAGATGAGTCATGGTGGTGAAGAGTCACGGGTGTCTCCACTTTCCCCATGATGCCCAAAACTAGAAGAAGCATGAAATGGGAGGAGCAAAAACAGGCATACAGGCATAGTCTCTGATTGCTTGTCCTGAAGAGGTGGAGACATAGACAACCGTGGGGAGGGGGGACCTTCAGTCTCGGCAACTGATTTCGTGGAGTAAGACCTACAGGGAATGAGCTTCTGTGCTCTTTAGGTCTGATACCCCTCTAAGTCTATGAAGACAGTGTTTGCAAATAACGAGTTGACTCCCAATTTTGAACTGTGTGATTTACTGTTTAGCTCGCCCTGTGACAGAGCCAAAGGTCACCTTTCTCAATCCTGTACCCCTTTCTTTCTTCACAGTGCAGCCCCCCTCTGGAAGTGAAAGATTTGTTGGTTGACGTTAAAGATGGCAAAATTTTGATGGCTCTGCTGGAAGTTCTCTCTGGGCAAAATCTGGTAGGTGTAAACCTTCGTTAACAGCCTCTGTCTGACATGATGTTGCCTGTTTTTACCAGGTCAGGAGGGCTGGATTTTGTAAGAAAGCTGTTTCTTCAGCCATGAAGTGGCTCACATCGGACGCTTTACGTAGGAACTGGTGGCTCCACCCCTTTCTGGCTCTCAGCCAGGCCCTGATCTGGACAAGTGTACCCTGTGGCTTCCCCTTCCATCTGTGTGGCCTTGTGTTCAGCTAGCTGTCCTCTTTGGTGGTTGCTCCAGCCGGGCTGTCCTGCTCCTATGGGGCTAGGGCAGAAATGGTGGGTCACTGTCCTAGCTCAGGCAGTTGGTGCAGGGGGACGCCAGTCCTGTGGAAGGAATGGGGTTTGGATCCAATGGCTCTTCATAGCCAATGACAGTGTGAGGTTTGCAGGTGGTGGGTGAGTCAAGTTCCTCTGCTCATCCTCTGAAGATACCTCCAGTCTGAGGTCCAGGCAGAGCTAAACACTCACAGTTACTGCTTTCCCAGCATTTGTGATAAAATTGAGCCTTTTCAACACCCAAGGACCACATCAGAAATATATCTTGAGGTGGGCAGCTGCAGCCAGTCTGTATATCCTAGTTGCATGTGGTTCATAGAAAGTACATGGACACAGCAAGTGTTGGCAGTTATAACTGCAGTCATAGAATCATAGAATTGCAGAGATGGAAGGGATCCGGGGGGGTCATCTAGTCCAACCCCCTGCAATGCAAGAATCTCGACTGAAGCATTTATGACAGGTGGCCAGACACCCTCTGCTTTAAAACCTCCAAGGAAGGAAAGTCGCCATCTTCTGAGGGAGCCTGTTCCACTGCTGAACAGCTGTTGCTGTCAAAAGGTTGAGTCAGAATCTTCTTTCTTGTAACTTCAAGCCATTGGTTCGAGTCCTACCCTCCAGAGCAGGAGAAAACAAGCTTGCTCCATCTTCCATGTGACAAGACGGCTATCATATATCCTCCCAGGTTTCCAGGCTAAACATACCCAACCTCCGCAAGCGTTCCTCATAAGGCTTGGTTTCCAGACCCTTGATCACCTCAGTCACTCTCCTCTGCAAACGTTCCAGTTTGAGTTACTGGTGTTTACTTCCTTTTAGATGTGCTCAGAATTAGCTCAGTAGAGTCTGCACTGTCTGGCAATGTCTTTCCAGGGTTTCAGGCAGTAGGTTTGAACCTGGGACCTTCTGCATGCAAAGCAGATGCCACAGCCTTTCCCCCTTCAATAATGCATTTTAAAAAGCACTAACTGGCTTACTTCCCTCTTTTCTTTAGCTACATGAATACAAGCCCTCAACCCATCGTATTTTTCGACTGAACAATATCGCAAAAGCCCTTAAGTTTTTGGAGGACAGCAATGTAAGTGATTCGAAAGCTGTTGAATTGTTTTTCACTTCTCCCAGTGCAATATATCTCTCTCCAAAATGAGGAATGTGTAAGCTGAAGGAATTATGTTTTGTTTAAAGTTGTGTCTGAAAGGCTGCATACAGTATGCAGAGGGAGGGGTTCTTCTCGACGCAAATTATTATTTTAATGTCGTAATGTTCAACTGGATTAAAGGATCAAGAGGCCAATATTAAAAGAAAATAAAAGAAATGCCTGTGTTCGGCAACCTTTAAGCAGCTGGGCTCAAGTTGCTCTGACGGTTGGTGATTTGAGTCATCTGACTTTCCTCCCCCCCCCCCCCAAAAAAAAATGCTTTCAGCATCACAAGTTCTATATTTCTCTGCCCAATTTATAGCAAGAGCTCATTTGAGCTTTGTGCAAAGAAAGATGGAAACTGTTACTCTAGAATTCTGCAAGGTCTGGGGTTGAACATTGTGTAACTATGTGGGGGGGATGCCACCCCACTCTAGTGATGCTATGCAGGCTGCCTTTGCATCAAGTGCAGAAGGAGGGATGTAGAAAGCAGCCTTATACTAAATCAGAAGATTGGTCCATCTCACTCAGCATTGTCAGAAGCTGCCCAGGATTGGGTTATCTCCCAGCACCAACTGGAGAAGCCAAGGATTGAACCTACAACCTTCTGCATGAAAGCATGTACCCTACCACTGAGCTGTGGCCTTTTCCCTAAGCATGACTCACACCCATTTTGGAGTCTTATGTGAAGGTGAGGAGATGGATACAGTTCCCTCTCAAGGCTGGGCGATGGGCAGCAATGTAAAGCAAGTCAGGTATTGGCAGCCATGAGAACCGCATCAGCAAATAAGCACCTCTGCCATCTGTCCCAATTTGGGTGAGATCTCGCCTGAAATCAGCATGCTCCCATCTGAAATCAGTGCTGGTGGTGGTGGTGGTGGCAGGAGTGACAGGGTGGCTCTTCCTGTTTCACCTCAAGCAGTTAAACACCACCACTGTGTATACCAAGTCTGGCAGTTGGCCCAGCTAGCTCAGCGTTGTGATAGCCAACATAGTGCTTTCCATATGTTTTTGGACTACAGCTCCCATCATCCCCAGCAAGATGGCCAGAGATGATGGGAGCTGTGATTCAACAAGATCTGGAAGACATGTTGGCTGTCCCTGGTCTACACTGACAAGCAGAAGGTGTCGGGGATTGGACCCGCAAAGCAGATGCTCTGTCGCTTAGCTGTGGCCCTATAAATCACCACCCAGCCTCACAGCAGTGTCTCTGTTAGGCCGTTGTTGCTCTGCTCCCTTATCACTGGATTCTGCATGTGCTGCTGACATCACACTTCACACGCTCATGCTAGCCCTGTTGCCAGGGGCCTTGGTATGTCATAGTAAGGTGCCTTGCCTTGCTTTAAAAGCTTATGTAAGGTGAAACACTCCTTTAGGCACACACTGAACTTTTCAGAGGCCAGATGGACTGATTTGGTCTCTTGTGTCCAGCCCCTTCCAAGGGTCTTCACAATCTCATTCTTGTAAGTCATGCTTAGTTGGAAAGGATGTAGAAGAGTTATTCACGTATGGTGGTGAAACCAGGGCCACCAGGTCTCGAATCCAAGGACTTGCAACAGCTGTGTGACTCAAGAGAAGTCCAGCACTGGCAAAATCTAACCAGCTTCCCATTTATAGGCTATTTTAAATTCCAACACAGGACCCACCTTGGGCAGTAGATAAGAAAAGTCAGGCTTGGTCTAACAATGAAGGTCTAACCCTTTCAGATTAATTTAAAGAAATATTATTATATGATGAACACATGAGCACGATTTGAACTATGAACAACAGAAGGGATTAGAGGTTATGGTATTCTTGTTAAGGTTTAAGAGATAAAAGACAGTGCAGCAGAAGGAAAGAAACAGAAACACCATGGGAATGGGGCTGGGAAGTTGGGGGGGAGTTTTTACTATGTATTGAAGTGTATGTATGAAGTTTTGGAAAACCTCAGAAAAAAACGAGAAGTCAGGCTTGGGACTGGAAGAGATGGGCCCCAAATTCCCCACAATAATTGCCCATCTTCAGCATGGGAATAAGAGTGATCCACCTCTTGTGGATGTTGCAGCAAGAACCAAACAAAGATATGGGTGGTTATATACTTTGCAAAAAAAAGGGACGCGGGTGGCACTGTGGGTTAAACCACAGAGCCTAGGACTTGCCGATCAGAAGGTTGGCGGTTCGAATCCCCACAATGGGGTGAGCTCCCGTTGCTCGGTCCCTGCTCCTGCCAACCTAGCAGTTCGAAAGCACGTCAAAGTGCAAGTAAGATAAATAGGTACTGCTCCGGCAGAAAGGTAAATGGCGTTTCCGTGCGCTGCTCTGGTTCGACAGCAGCAGCTTAGTCATGCTGGCCACATGACCTGGAAGCTGTACGCCGGCTCCCTCGGCCAATAAAGCGAGATGAGCGCTGCAACCCCAGAGTCGGTCACAACTGGACCTAATGGTCAGGGGCCCCTTTACCTTTACTTTATACTTTGCAAACTGTAAGTGCTACAGTGGGATAGAGATGTGCTTAAATAACCGCTCACCGGGTCTGGCGGTGGGCGAGGTTTGCGGCCCAGCATACAAGTTTAAATGAACAGGGCTATTTTCATTGTGACTCTGTGTATTGGGGGCCGAGTGATTAAACATCCGGACATTAAAATGTACAAGCTGGAATTGTTTAGAGCTGACGACATGCACCATTGGGAAATGAACACTGGTTGTGGGATGTGAAGCAGGGCCTTGAGGAATGAGGACATGAGGTGTGGTTTTCAGCTGTAGGTAGTCTTGGCGGCGAGGTGGCAATTTCATGGTCTTGGGTGGCAGTTTTAGGCCTTGGGCAGAATCCTTTAGTCCAACAATAGAGGAAGGGATGTTGTGGTGACCCTTTCTGCGGTGGCGATATCAGGGTTCCCTCTTAGAGGGGTCCTGAGGGGAGTCTCTGACCACAAGCGCTCAGCAGTGGGCCATAGAGCTTCCCTCAGCAGTGCAGGGAGGGGGCCAGCTGTGTAAACGCACGTTTTGCAGTGTCCCCCATATTACCGATTGACCCTGTCTTGCCTCAGACCCCCAGCTGGGGGCTGAGAGGGATATACGCCCAATGCCTAAGCCAAGGTTTCCTACATTTGAAATTCAATAAAGTTGTGGCCATTTTAATCCTAAAATATGTTGTCATGTGTTTTCCTTGGTCTGAGGTCTGGCTCCCGGAAGTGGGTGGGACTGTGCCTGGACACGCAAACAACACCCCCCCCCCAAAAAAAAACTTCCAGCCTAAAATTTTTCCATGCGCATCAAACATGGTGCTGACTCTCATCATCTCTCACCATTGGCCATGTTGACTGCAACTGGCAAGATTTGTAGGCTGGACCTGCTCCAGCCCATGCGCTGCCTTTGTGGCCTCCCCTCTGAGGAATGATATGACGTTGGTTACATCTTACCGGGACTGAACCATTGTTGCAGTTGAGCCACGGGTTAAAAGGTTTCCCTCTTGATCTCAAGCCAGTTTAACCAAATTTGAAAAGTCAGGGCAGGGCAGGGAAATGTTGTTACCATTCCCTTGGCAATGGAGAGCCAGCAGTTTAAATATTAAACCACCATGAAAGAGGTGGGAAGGGACAGCCATGGTGTGTAGTTAATGCAGAACTTGAGAGGAATTGTGACAGGTGGGGAGAGGCTCAATATTCTTACTGTCAGCGTTTCAGAAAGGTCTGAGGCCCTGTATTGCAACACAAGGGTTTAACACTATCATGGGCAGCCTGGGGATTTCTCTCTTTTCTGCTCTGCCATCCTGCTTGCAATGAATGAGCAAGAGAAGAGAGTGTGTCGTTTGAAGGAGAAACATAAGCTGGTCCTTGTCATATGGATTAAACCTCTCTGTGGGAACTCTGGGCCCTGTCATGGCTTCAAACCCAGAATCCTTGGTAACTTGATAGGAATGTAGGAAGCTGCCTTTATACAGAGACCACTGGTCCATCTAGCTCAATATTGTCTGCACTGACCGACAGCAGTGCTTCAAGGGTTTCAGGCAGGGTTCTCTTCCAGCCCTACCTGAAAATGCCAGGGATTGAACCTGCGACCTTCAGAATGCAAAGCAGATGTTCTGCCACAGATCTACGGCCCTTCCCCAGATCGTGCTCAACAAGCATTTAAAAATGGAGAAGGCATCTGGAGTGATAGCTGAGCCTCCCAAGATAGTGGAGAGGTGTTTCTCTGCCCAGTTAGTATTGGAGTGGCATTCTGTTCCGCTTTCCTATCACCCCAGAAGCTCAGATGGCACCTTAGAGGAAGGGTCAGCAAACTTTTTGAGCAGGGGGCCGGTCCACTGTTCCTCAGACCTTGTGGGGAGCCGGCCTATATTTTTTTTTGGGGGGGGGAATGAACGAATTCCTATGCCCCACAAATAACCCAGAGATGCATTTTAAATAAAAGCACACATTCTACTCATGTAAAAATGCGCTGATTCCCGGACCGTCCGTGGGCTGGATCTAGAAGGCGATTGGACTGGATCTGGCCCCCGGGCCTTAGTTTGCCTACCCATGCCTGCCCCTCCCCGAATCACACATGCTGCACGTCAGCAGGCTGTCTGCCAAGATGGACCTGATAAATCTGACTTCAGCAGAACAATGACAGCAGATTATGTATCTGCAAATATGCATAATATAATCAAGTAAATACTTCATCACAAGGGCCTTAAGAATAATGCAACTGAGGGTCAAACTAGTTACATGAGTGCATAGCAGCCACTGTGGCTTCACCCTTCCTTCCTTCCTTCCTTCCTTCCTTCCTTCCTTCCTTCCTTCCTTCCTTCCTTCCTTTCTCTCTCTCTCTCTCTCTCTCTCTCCCTCCCCCCCATAAAGAAAACAGTCTTCAGTGAGCCGCTATCTTGCAATCATATTGCATGAACTAGATATACATAGAAGCAAGCAATCCAGCTTTATACATTGCAAGCCAAAACCTCACCCAGTATGAGTGCAAAATGCAACTCCCTGTTCCCTGGCCTTTAGTTGTGACACATGTGCATTCTGTAATTAAAACTGCACTTGAGTGCATTTGTCTACCTGTTTTTAAACGTCTTTTAAAACCTGCAACCCCCTTTTCTGTAGGTGAAGCTGGTTAGCATTGATGCAGCTGAAATAGCAGATGGAAACTCTTCCATGGTCCTGGGCCTGATATGGAACATAATCCTGTTTTTTCAGGTAAGGAGCAAATGGTAATGTTACATGTTGGCTTTTCCATTAAACCTTTCATCGGAATGCAGATTTGTTATGTCTAAAGGCAAGGAATGAAACAGAATTGTTTCTCCTATGTACCTCGTTTTGTGTCGGGTCTTCATTTTTCTTACATTAAAGACTCCGTAAATTTATGAACAAACCTGGATAAACCGAAATAGATGAGACACTTGGGTGTCACTACACTTTCCTCCCCCCACCTTGCAAACCCCTCAGTCCACTTCATTGCCCTTGCAAATGGATTTCTGCCTCAAAGTACTTGTCCAGCCTGCCTTGTGTGCACGTGGCTGCTGGCCGGAACCCAGATCAGAAGATCTTGTTTTCTATTTTTGTGCTGAAAACACTTGAATGCTGCTTTGTGCATTTTTAGCAACATGAGTCTTAAGACCTGAGTCCTGAAACGAGGCTTTAAAGCCCTTTAATATGCATTACTTGCACTACTTTCATGTACTAAGATGGAATCTGATACGGATTTCAATGATCTGGGAGCCTTGAAATGCCAAGAATTGAATGCAGCCAGTGAACTTGACCATTCTCAAAAGTCTGGTGCAGATGTAACCTAGTTCAATCTCTTTAATCATGGATAAGAGCAGACAATGGGCTAGTGTATTACCCCTCTACCTACCCACCCACACCCACCTCTCCTTCCCTGGGCAGATTTTGAGGGAGGTGCAGTATGGAGGGTCCTTCACTGAGTCTGCAGCCATTACACACACACACACACACACACACACACACTTTTCCACCTCTACACCAGCTTTACACCCAAATTAGGCTCCTCTCCAGGAAGCACTTAGCTTAGGATCCAATAGATCCATAGCCAGCACAGTTCTGCTCTCACCCTAAGCCTGACATGTCTCATTTCAGGGTCCCCTTGTTGGCTACCATATCTTGCCCGCCCTCTGCAAGATCCTTTGCAGTAGGGTTGGGTGATAATCAGGTTTTCAGCATTGTGATATATCACCAGCTAAACATTGCGATATACTGATATATCACAATGTCTGAAATAAGGATGGAGCTATCTAGGGGCACGGTTTTCCCCTCACCATGATTTCTGCCAGCACCTGATCTTGTGATTCGCTGCCCCCTGCCTCAGGCAGGGGAGAACTTTGTCAGCAGAGTTAACAGGCACTACCGGGATCAATAGAAGCACTGGCTGGCTTCATAGTTTTCCCCACATTGTGATTTTTGCATCTCTCTCTCTCTCTCTCTCTCTCTCTCTCTCTCTCTCTCACACACACACACACACACACACACACACACACAATTGGCGATATATTGTCAAGTCAATAGTTATGAATCCGATACGACAATGTGGACTTCAAATCGATTTGGGACAATAAATCGATATATTGCCTAGCCCTACTCTGCTGTGATTCTGCCCCCTGTTGGCAGAGCCAGGCAGAGGGCTAGTAAAAGGTAAAGGGACCCCTGACCATTAGGTCCAGTCGTGACTGACTCTGGGGTTGCGGCGCTCTTCTTGCTTTATTGGCCGAGGGAGCCAGCGTACAGCCGGGTCATGTGGCCAGCATGACTAAGCTGCTTCTGGCGAAGCACGCCCCAGTTGTGCCAGGCATGGCACCCCATTTTTCCCAAGCCACTTGATTCTCACTGTCCTCCTCTAATGCTGTTCCTGAGGGTAGTACGCAAGGATAATCTGAAAAAACTGGGCAGTCTAATTTGTGCAGTGAAATAGGGCTTTCAAAATCATCATTGGATGCAATCCTATACCCTTTCACAAAATCATCCCACTTCTTGTTCTTTTACTGTATTGCTGCTGCTTCTTTGGCGAGCACTCGTAGCCGAGTAAGATTGTCTTCCATGAAAACAGTCTTAACCGTGAGTCTGTAAGTGGTGGCCAATTCTGGATCCACATGTCTTTCCACAGTGGGGACATAGGTTTCCAGGTGGGAGTTGATCACGGTGAGGGATTGCCAAGCGTGCCTTCCTCTTCGCTTGTTTCTCTTTTTCACCCTGAGTTTGTTATTCTTCAAAGTCCATGGCTGCTATGGTAAAGGCTGTTCTCCAATTGGAGCGCTTGCAGGCCAGTGTTTCCCAGTTATAAGTGCTTATGCTACATTTTAAGAGATTTGCCCTGAGAACATCTTTAAACCTCTTTTGTTGTTCAGCAGTATTTCACTTTCAATTCTTGAGTTGGGAATAGAGTAGTTGTTTTAGAAGATGGTAATCAGGTATCTAAACAACATGACCAGTCCAACGAAGTTGATGTTGAAGAATCATTGCTTCAACACTGGTGATCTTTGCTTCTTCTAGTACACTGACATTTGTTCGCCTGTCTTCCCAAGAGATGTGTAATTTTTTTCAGAGACATTGTTGATAGAATCTTTCGAGGAGTTGGAGATAGGGTTTATAAGTGGTCCATGGTTTGCAAACATACAGTAAAGTTGGTAGTACAATGGCTTTGTAAATGAGCATTTTGGTTTCTCTGTGAACGTCCTGGTCCTCAAACACTTGTTGCTTCAATCAGGAGAAAGTTGAGCTTGCAGAACTCAGGCGATGCTGGATTTTGGCATCAAAGTTGGCCCTTGTGGAAAGGTAACTGCTCGGGTAGGAAAAGTGGTCGACATTTTCCAACGTTACACCATTAAGTTGAACCACTTTCCTGTTACTCAGGGAAGGTGTGGACTGTTGGATTATCATGCTCTACAGAATAGCCGCAAGCGAGCACCTTGTTTCTTGTGCCTTGGGATCTGGATATCACCTTTTGAGAGCCTTCAGAATTTAAGGAAGGACACTGACATCTATGGGCCATTTCAGGAGACTGGTTACTGTAATTCCTAAACTAGACCTTGATGGCCTATGGGAGAGCCCATCAAAGTGTGCCAAGTTCCTCCTAGTATTTTTAAAGCTTTTAAAGTGTGAAATTGATTTCTGAAAACTCCTGGAATAGTTTTTTCCTGCTTAAAAGGCCAGAGATCAAACAACGAGTGCCCAAACCATTTAAAATAGACACATTGGAGGTTTTTAAACAGAGGTTGGATATCCATCTGTCATGGATGATTTAGCTGAGATTCCTGCATAGCAGAGGGTTGAGCTAGATGACCCCTGGGGTCCCTTCCAACTCATAAGAGTCTATGATTCTTTGAAAAGCATTGACATGGTCCTGAGCTTCCTTGAAAAACTATGACATCTCCATACAGGGGCATTGTTGGTGCAAACAGGTACAGTATAAAAGCACAGTACTAGTGAAGCCCTATTCATCTGCCGACCTCATTTGCCCAGAGACACTTGTTTCAGTTTTAATATCAGGCAAGGTAGAGGGCACAATCCACATACAGTATTTGGCCTAGAAAATCTTGGCATTCCACAGCTCAGGGTTACTTTGATGGCCAACCTTCCCCTTCCCTCTGAAAGTCTGTCTAACTTTGCACCTCTACTTACAAATTAACGTATGTCATTGTTTTTCACATTTGCATCATGGCCCTTTGCCTCAAGTCTTTTGAGGGCCTAGCAATGCCCTCTCCTCTGTGTAAAGCCTACCATCCCCTTTTAGGGAATCTGAAAGCTCCTAGAGAGTTTCAGGTGAAGAATCCAAATTTCAGATTTGGGTCAGAAGAAGAGGAATCGCAAGTGGAGAGAGTGCTGTTGTGCTCATGTCATGTTTGTGGACTTCCCACAGGCATCTGTTTGGCCACTGAGAAGACAGGATGGGCCTCTGGTCTGATCCAGCAGGGCACTTCTTACATTCTGGATTCCAGTATCCTCCCAAATGGAACTGATGAAAACATGACGGTGGTGGTGGTAGTGGTGGTGATATTGATATATTTGCTTGGGCCCCTGGAATTCCTCATCCCCAAACATCCTAGCGGATGTAGTCAGTCAACTAAACAAAATCCAGTTTGAACACTTAAAATCTTTTATTCCCCCTTCCCCCACAAGAAGGCCAAATCCAATTGGCATCATAAGCATCTCTTATGTCACCCTCTTAGCCACACAATTCCCGTCCAAAAATTTCCGACATTGCTTAACAAAGGGCCAAAGTAGACATGATGATAATCGCACAGCTGGTAGCTTGTGTGATTGTTCTTTGTTCAGTTAAATAGCAACCACACTCATGGGCTATTGTGTGTGTATGTGTGTGTCCAGATTAGGACTGCAGCTGGTGATAGGTGGAGAGAAGGGAATTTACCCTTTGCTGCCACCAGGGTCCCAATCCAAATTCAACTGACCCCTTGGCAGCTACTATTTACTAAACAAAGGACAATCATGCTTAATGCCAGCTGTGTCATTGTAGCCGCCTCTAGATTGACCCAGACTCTGTTTCTTTAAAGGTGAGCCAAGTTTTCAAAAACAGGAAAGCAGATCCTCCCAAGTCAGCAAACCCAGCAGGACAGCTTTCCTACCCCCAACTCTGCCCCTTAAATTGGAGAAGCTCTAAATGTTGCTGGACTCGTATCTCCCATCATCCTTGACCACTAGCCATGCTGGCTGAGGAGTCCAACCACCTCTGGAGGGCCACAGGGTCTCCACTCCTGCCCTAGGTGCTCATACATAACCTGTATTTTAGTGTTTTGTTGGAAGCTGCCCAGAGTGGCTGGGGAAGCCCAGCCAGATGGGCGGGGTATAAATAATAAAATAATATTATTATTAAAGAATAGAATTGTATAGTTGGAAGGAACCACTAGGATCATCTAGTCCAACCCCCTGAAATGCAGGAATCTTTTGCCTGATGTGGGGCTTGAACACACAACTGTGAGATTAAGCTTTACCAACTGAGCTATTAAGACAGCATAAGGCATGTCTATGACTGAACTCTTTAACTGCCCTTAAGAGATCAGGATGTGACGTCTGCATTCACCCAAATTGATTCTGGATTTTTTCTGTTATCTCATGCAAAGGAATTCCTAATATTGGTTTTGCTGATGGGGGTCTTCTGGCACCACAAGATCAAATGACTGAGAAGCAAGGATTCGCTCTTCTCTCCAGCACTATATGGTTCATTTACCCCAGTCTGCCCCATCCCCCAGCTGCCTATATGTTCCCGAAAACTCTGTTGTAGTTTTCTTCTCACCATTTGATCTCTCTCCACTGAGAGAATTGCTCCTCTGCATTCTAGCATTCTGTGTCTTCCATAGTTTATGGGAAAATCCATTTTGTCTATACAAGGAGCAAGGATCATTTTTGGCTCCAGGGGCGAGATCCTTATCAGGGTCAGCCTCATGGACTGCATTTGTCTGGTGGGCAAGGCTGCACCCATGACATCATAATGATGCCGTGAGCAAGGTGCTTTGAAGTCCCAAAGTCAGGACTTCCAAGCACCTTTCAAAGCAGTCGCTTTGGTGAACGTTAGCTGTGTGAGCGGTCTCCTGGCAACTCTCTGCAGCTTTAGCAAACTGCGGTTCCCAGGACTCTCTGAGGGAACCCCTGACTGTTGAAATAGCATAAGAGTGCTTAAAACGCACGGTACGGATGTGACCTTTCTTCTTGTGGTTCTTGTTGCTATACCAGAACATAAGAAGAGCCCTGCAGGATCAAATCCCAGGCCCATCTTAGCACTCCTGTTAACTGCAGTAACCAACCCAGAGGAGCTTAGGGGAATCGTGCAAGCAGGACATTGACATGAAATACGACCTTAAGACATGTGGGCCATATTCATTCCATTGCAGGATCCTTGCCTTTAGAGCAGGAATTGGGGGGTGGGGACCTGTGGCACTCCTGATACTGTGGGACTCCCACCTCCCCCCAGCCAGCATGGCCAATGGGCAAAGCTGACGGGAGCTAAAGTCCAGCCACATCCCTGATTTAGAAGTTGCTATGCATTTTTACTCGCTGTGTCTGGAATGCAGCAGCCGAGGCTGCTGGCTTGAGTCTTGCCGTGTGTCTCGCCGAGGGGTTTCATTCAGATAGCATGAAACCGGGCCCCAAGTCAACGCTGCCTTTCACACGGGGCTAGCTGGCATGACAGTGCTGTTTGTGAAGTTTGGAAGCGGCTGCTTGCCTGAAGAAATGAATAGGGTTGCTTGTCCTCAAGGCAGCATGACAGAATGATGGATTCTCTGCTCTGTTTTTCTGACCCTGGCTGCTGCCTTCCCCCCACCCCCCGCAACAGATTAAAGAACTCACAGGCAACCTCAATAGGAACTCCTCGTCTTCCAGCCTGTCGTCGGGACCCAGTGGCCCTGATTCAGACACCTCTCATCCCAACACGCCTAATGTCGAGAGAAGCATGTCTGTCTCGGTGAAGGATCAGCGAAAAGCAATCAAGACCCTTTTGAACTGGGTCCAAAGGAAAACAAGAAAGTAAGCCAACTTTTCTCCCCCCCCCTTAAAAGTCGCCGCAAATCCCACTGCCAATCAAATGAAAGATTTCCATTAGTTATCTGTGTGATGAAATGGATTGGATGCATTCAAAGTGGATTTGAGGGCAAGCAATAGAACAGGCTCTGTAATTTTGCCTGTATCAGCCAAGGAAGATCTTGGGCTATGCAGCTGGGTTTTCCCTGTCCTTCCTGTTTCACAGTTCTGTGTTTTGTGTCAGTAATAAGACCCTATTCCGACTCTTCTTTGCAGCATACGTTGCCTTGGGGTGATCCCAAGTGTAAAGATGTGCTCATGGCTGGCCCTTTCATTAGCTGACATGAGGCACAAGGCCATCTCCCAGCTAATGTAATAATAATGATAATGATGATGATGATGATGATGATAAAGTTTTATTTATACCCTGCCCTTCGCGGTTTAAAAACTGGGCTCAGGGTGACTAACAGGAAATATAAAACATTGATTAAAATATGACTTAAAAACAGCATAAAATACAACATAAAATGCAGCATCAGTATCAATAGATTTCAATAGACCAGGGGTAGGGAACCTTTTCGGCCTGGTGGGTCAGATCCCTCCCTATCCCCACCACTGTGGGACAACTTTGACAGGTGAGTGGGACAACCCACCTGTGAAATCATCAGTGGCATCAGGTGACCGACAGATGCACTGTCCTGTCCACCTGTCAAAGTTTCTCGTGCTGCGCTTCCCAAATGCCCAGTGGTAAACGGGTTGTTGGATGCTTGGAAAATGATGTGCATGGGGCTTCGCCATGCCACTGGGACGCATGCCAGGCCAAATTTGGCTGGAGGTTCCCTACTCCTGGTGTAGACTATATTGAGCTAGATGGACCAATGGACTGCTTTGGTTGGTTTCCTACATTCCTTTGCTGACAGTTACCATTTGCCAGGCAAAAGCTCCCACTGTGGTCCTCTGAGGGTGGGCAGCAGGGCTAAGCAGCTGGATCTCTCTCACCCCATGATGGAGGAAAAGGCACCTGGTGTACAAAAACTCCCTCTTGTGAATGCTTAGAGTATGATGCATTTCCCTAAAGCTAGGAAGCCTTTGCACTGGAATAAATTTCTGTGTTATGAGAGTCTTGAACATGCCCATCTCCCTGTATGGATTTTCATACCACCTCTCTCCTTGGTACTCTCGCCTCCAGGTATGGGGTTGCTGTTCAGGACTTTACCAGCAGTTGGCGAAGTGGCCTGGCTTTCTTGGCGGTAATCAAAGCCATAGATTCGAGCTTGGTAGATATGAAGCAAGCTTTGGAGAAATCACCCCGGGAGAATTTAGAGGATGCATTCACTACAGCACATAACCACCTAGGTATCCCAAGACTTCTGGAGCCAGAAGGTAACTTGTTCATACCTAAATGTCTTCTGCAGGCTTTTGGGATTTACAGGCTGATCAGTGGGGCCTTGTGATCGTTACATTGTTTTATCTTTGTTTGTAAACCACTCTGAATTTTTTTTCTACACTCCAGTGTCATATAATTTTTTAATGAAATCAATAAGTAAAAGGAAATAAATTTAGATTCATCACGAGACAATATGTGTGTCTCCCCAGACATCATGGTTGAGTCGCCCGATGATCAGTCCATTGTGACCTATGTGGCACAGTTTTTGGAACATTTCCCAGAGCTGGAAGGGGTACGTATGTTCCTTCACTTCGCTTTTTGAATGTTTCTTTCCTGTAAATGTAGTTAGGTCACTCTCAGCGATAAGCACCTCCTCCACACTTAGGAGGAAGTTGGGTGATTGTTTCCCTCACCTGGCCTCCTTTACTTCAGTTCAGTTGTATTTACTTCACTAGGTCAACCCAATTCCCAACAATATGGACAGTGGGCAGCAAGTGTGGGTGGCTTTCCTCTTGTCTCCCCACCCCCTAGATTGGAAATGGCAAGAATCAAAGAGACACTGTTGGGATCTTGACTCTGCATGAGCAGTTCCTGAACTGCACCTGAGAAACCTGGAAGTTGAGAGGGCTGCAGGTATATCATTAGATGTTCATCAACTAAACACTCCCATAACTCACGGTAGGCCGCCCAATGCATCTCTGCATAAGGTGGCTTGGTCACTTCTGACTATTGCAGAGACACAGCAGAAACACCCTCTGCCCTCAGAGGAGACCAGCCATTGCATGTCTGCATGTGAGTCACTGCTCTTGGTTTGCCTCCTTACGGTTGGGAAGCGCGCAGCAACTCAGGCAGAGAAGTCTTATTGTTTCCTATGATGATAGCAAGTCTTTGGTGGGCTGGTGGAAGCGTGGCTTAATTGTTCCAACAACTACCTTGCAAAAAGAAATATTATTTATCAAATGATGGTGATGGTGATGATGATGATTTATTTAATGTTGTATAGGAAGATTTTTCAGATCCGGACAAGGACTTTGCAGCTGAATCTCCTTTCCACGTCAAAGGGACACCAGGGGAAGAAAATCAAGGGAAGGTTTTGATTTTGAATGAGAATGGGAAGCACACCTATACCGGTCACCTGGACAGAAGCCAGTCTTCACCTCCAAAAATCTATATTCCTGGTTCGCCCCTTAATCCAGAGAACCCAAGTTTTCATATGGCAAATGAGGAGATTAATGACAATCTGCAGCAGCAACTATCAGATCATTCAGAGACTTCCACAGAAGAACCTCAGAGGCCGAGCTCACTGCCAATAACAGAGCCTGTTGATTATCGGTCCAGTTCTGCTGCCAACATTCTTGCCAATAATGTAAACGGGTCTGAAGGGGATCAGCTGAGTATGTCCGATTCACCAACCCAGAGCGATGACCTTCTTCCGCCAAGTTCACCTCCGTATCACAAACATTCTGTTGAACCTGCTGACTCTTCGGGAGTCGATTCTGAAGAATTCAGCAAGAACAAGCCAGCCACTGAAACAAAAGAATCATCTGATGGAAAGCCTTGCTCATCCCCTCTACCTGAAAACGTACCGGAACATCTGACAACGGAATTTGAACATCCAATTCCAGCTGCTGATGAGCAAGATAGCACAAAGAAATATATATTAGAATTGTTGAACAAGGAAATATCTAAGCTGCCAGAAAAATATGACCATGCAACGCAGTCTTCTTCTTTAAAGGAAGGACATGCTACTCACCAGGAAACTGGTGGACCTGATTTCAACGATTATTCAGAAGAGTGTTACCCATTGGAACGTTTTTCTCCAGTTAGAAACACTCCCAAGAGCCTAGATATTACTAATGAAGACAGCTCGGTGGGTGAAATGATGGCAAACCCTTCCAAAATCTCAATAATCCCCCATGACCTCTTCTATTACCCCCATTATGACGTTCCCATATCGGACGTCTTGGATGCTTTTGCTACACCCGGCGCAGACCCTACCCTCTCGGAAAACAACAAGATCTGCGCCGAGCTTTTAGTAAACTGTTTGGCGGAGAAAGAGTTGCTTGACCAAAACGCTGAGAAGGATATTTCAAAGGCAGGCCTACACACGAGTAATGCAGCACCAACAGCCTTGGATGATAAAAGCCCGGAGAAGCAGAAAAAAGATGCTCGTGGTCACACCAAGGCTTCCCTTAACAAGGCTGCTGCAGAAGGGAAGAATGTGATACTCAAAGCAAACAGCGTGGATTCTGCTCACTCAGATGTCCCTGTGGTACGGTTGCTTTTTGCACTTACTTGTTTGCTTGTGCCAAATTCTTCCCTTGCACTGGATGCCATCTAAATTATTATAGAGAAGCTTACACCATAGTTCTTTTTCTGAGAGCTCTGGTGACTAGCAACTGCTTGGGTCTACCCCCCTGGTGTTGCACCTAGAAGTAGTCTTTAAATGCAGAGATGGAGAACCTGTGACCTTCCAGGTGCTGTTGGGACTCCAACTTCCATCAGCCCCAATTATTGCCATTGGTTGGGGCTGATGGGAGTTGTAGTCTGGCAACATCTGGAGAGACCCAGGCTCCCCACCCCTGACTTAAATGCTTATATTTAAATATCTGGGATCAGGCTCATTGACTGGTCAAACACACACTAACCAAATTGGGTGGTTGCTGCTCCCATAGAGAGTCTTATTCCCATGAGAGTCAGGGAACTTGTCTTCCACCAATGTGACTTCTTCTTGGCAGAAGTAGTAGATGGTACTGCAGTTTAGATTGTGAGCCTCTGGAGCAATGCAGTATTTTCATGTGGTATACTATGGGTTGTGTCCAACTAAATCCTACTCAAAGTAGACCCATTAAAATCAGTGGTCGTGACTAACTTAGGTCCATTGATTTCAATGACTCTACTCCGGGTAGGACTTAGTTGGATACAACCGTATGACCCGATTTGGTAGCCATTAAAATAAGGTGTAATATCAGCCTAAAATGATAGTTTAATTTGGACTCGCTTCTGTTTGGCTTGATGTATTGTCCTAAGAGGTTAGCTCTGTTTGGGGAAGTGAGATCTTCAAGTGGCAAGTCTCTCACTGTATGTACTGATCCTGCAGCTGTGTTCATAGATGTGTTTGTGTTTTATTGGGTGTTAGAAAATCCCAGGGGTCATTTCACAAATAACACAATCCCAGATTTACCATGCAGGTGTACTCTCAACAGGGAGCTGTAGCCAATCCTGCCTTTTCTTGTGAGTTTGCCTCTATGGTGCCCTTGGTTTCAAACACCTATCTGTCACAATTGCACTATAGGTGCAACACCTATACCTAAACACCAAACGTAAGGTTGGATCCAGACCAACTTAGTTGCACTTCATTCCCTTTGACATCAGTGGAACATCAGTCAGAATTAATTTGCCCTGTTGATTTCAAGGAGGCCAAAGTTCAACTAAATTAGCCTCGATGCAAACCATGATGTGTGAAGCAGCCCTGAACCTGGATACTTGGTTGGTTTCATTTCTCCTTCGCTTTTCTTGAAAGTGTCCCAAGCATCATTTGGCAGTGACGCTGTATACATTTACTTGTTTAGGAAACAGTTGTCAAAATGAGAAGATCAGCTTAAGGATGGACAACATGTTCTGTCCACACATAACCCCACTTTGTTCAGCTTGTTTTGGTATCGGTAGGGCCCTACTTGCATTCTGGCGCACTAAAACACCCTCTGAGACAGAGGTCGTCAACATGGCAGCCCTCAGATGCTGTCAGACTCCAATTCCCAGCAGCCTCAGCCAGCCTAGCCAATGCGTAGCAATATTGGGAGTTGGAGTACAGCAACATCTGGCGCCAAATGAGTTGTGGAACCCAGTATGTGAAATTATCTGCCCCAGAAGAATAGATAGCTTTGTACTTCACAATTTTTCCATTGCCACCTGAGGATTTCTTTTTCCAATGAGATTTTAAGTTGATTGTTGTACAGAGTTCTTCTAGTTGGTCTAGGGTATCTCAGTGTTAAGATCGCTGCCTTTTGTATTTTCAGTGACTTTTCGTTTGATTGTTGCTTGTTAGCCACTTTTATTTTGTAGTGGTGGGGAGACAGGGCAGAAATCCTTCCCTCCACCCAGCTACCCACCTCTGTATCTATTTTATTTTGATGTTGTTTGCCAGCTTCCTGCCACTTTGGGAACCTCTATTTTGCTGGGTAGCGGGCAAAATAGAAATCCCTCTGTCTAAGTATGTGTGTGTCTAGTTAGCCTGCTAGCTAAACAAGCAAGTGGATGTAGTTTGCCAATATAAAGAAGAAAAAAGGAGCTTCAAAGATTAAATAGGTGGATCTTGATAAACTTGTACGAACTCTTGCTTTTAAAAACCTGAACTATCATCATTTTTATTTTTAACAGATAGTGGTAAACCAGTTTGATGCTGCGGCTGAAGAAAGAAAACTGCCAGAAGAAAGGAGCAAAAAGAAAGAGAAAAGGAAGAACAAGTCAATTTTTCAAGGAGAAAACAACCCAAGTCCGAAAGCTGGCTCCACCCGGCTACTAGATAAGCTAGAGGAAGAATCCACAGACCATCAGGGGCTTTCAAGGTGCTTTCCGTTTGCTTCTTTGGTTCCTAAACACAAAACCCGTCTTGCCACTTTTTCTTGTCTGGTTTCCAGGCAAAGCTTATTTGCCTGCCACGTCTCATATTTTGCTGGCCTTCTTGGCTGTAGTCCTGGACAGCCATAGAACAGGCAGGGGAGGAAAAGTCCAGGCAGCCGGATGCATTCGGGAAGGGCGAGGTGCAGCCAAAATCTAAGCACTTCTGGGACCTGCTGGGTGATCAGCTCCCATAAGTGCCGAATTGTGTTTAAGCCCCATTGGCTTCAGTGGAAGAATTTAGCACAAACATGCTTCGGTTCTTAACGATGACTGATCTCCAAGCAGAATGAGCAAGTTGCTTCCCCCACCCACCTGCCCGCCCCTGAAATTGGCTCTGGAGTGTCAGGGGAACCCCCAGATCAGCACACAGGTGGAGAAAAGGGGCTCGTTTCATCTGGTAAACTGAAATACTTGCGCAGATGGAACAGTTAGATGAGCACTGACTGGCAGCAGCTCTCCGGGGTTTCAGACAAGGGCCATTCCCAGCCCTATCCAGACTTGTAAGGTTTGAACCTAGGACTTTTCTGTGTGCAAAGCAGATGCTGAGCTATGGGCCTTGACCCATCTCTGCAGTAGCACTCAGTGGGAGGCTATTAAATGTCTGGATGAGTTGTGCATGTGGAGAGGGAGGGGGAGGGAGGGAGGGAGAGAGAGAGGGGGGGGGAGAAAGGAGACTTTGTGGGGGACTCACTGCTGAATATAGGATTCTGATCCTGTTCTTCCAGAATCATCATTTAGTACAATGAACCAAACTCGTTAAACCTTGTTAGCACAATGGGGATTCTCAAGCAAGCTTTATGCATTCAAGTAACATTGTTTTATATGTATTTTTAATCTGTTGGAAGCCGCCCAGAGTGGCTGGGGAAACCTAGCAGGTGGGGTATAAGTAATAAATGATGATGATGATGATGATGATGATGATGATGATGGTATTATATCTACCGTATTCACCCAAATATAAGCTGCTCCCTTCCTGGCCTTGGATGCAGATGGAGAAGTATGTGCAGGGCGGGCGCCACTTCACCACGCTCTAGGTGTTGTTTGCCCTACACTCCTGGCTGTATACCATAATGTTGCGAATATAAGCAGCACTTTTCACGGTCAGAATTGGGGGGGGGGGTATTTTGAGCCAATATGGTATTCTCACTTTCAAGATTTTTTGTCCTACCTAGCAATTTCACTGGGCCACCTCAACACCATTTCCTTTTCCTGCTCTATAACCCCTAGGAAACTATTTTGGATGTTCCTCATTTCATCCCTTAATCCTCACTGCCTTGTCCTCTTCTCCATAAGCTCTACTCATTCTGGAGAGAAAGGGTGCGGGCAGCAGAAGTTCATGCTTTATCCCTAGATGCAAACTTGGGAGTTTGGTCACTTTCTCTCCCAGAGCTATGGTTTCTCTACAGTGTTGCATATGAATTTGGGCTGGGATCGTTAATTAGATTGCAGTAAATGGGAATGCTGGTTGCAGTGGAGTTTGAGAACCATGCAGGAGATAAATGTCTTTGGACGATACGGTGTTGTGCATAACTTGAAACTGGGGTGGAGAAGAATGTCTAGCAAGTGTTTTGTCTCTTTAGACCACGCCTTGCAAAAGTGTTAGAGATGGGCTGTCTTTCCAATCAAGCTTCTCTTACATATTGATTCAATTAACCTTTTCAGGGTCAGCCACAGCGATCCCAATGTCGTTTCCCAAAGATATTTAGCAGAGTCGACCAGTAAGGTAAATATATGCATGTCTCTCTCTTTTGCATATTCATTCAAAATCAAGCTAGTACAAGATGGCTTTAAATACCGTATTTTTCGCTCTATAGAACGCACCCGACCATAGGACGCACCTTGTTTTAGAGGGGGAGAACAAGAAAAAAAAAGTATGCCCCTCTCTGTGCAGCGCCCCTTCAGCGAAGTGGCAGGAGAAACAGAGCCCCTTCCATCTCTCCTCCCGCTTAGCTGAAGGGGCGCTGCGCCTTAGTTGAAGGGGCACCTACCCTTCAGCAAAAGGAACCCGAAGCCTCCGAAGGGGTATTACTCAGAAGGATGGTGGGAATGGGTGATTGGCAGATAGGTGTGGTAAACCTGTTGACGACTGTTAATGACTGCAATTGGTCTTACAGGAAAAAGCAAAGGGTGAGATGATAAAACACGATAAAGCTATTTTTAGTAATATTCCTCCCCACCCTCTCACTATATATAAGGGTCTGGTGACTTCTGTTTCAGTGTATCTGAAGAAGTGTGAATGCACACGAAAGCTCATACCAAGAACAAACTTAGTTGGCCTCTAAGGTGCTACTGGAAGGAATTTTTTTATTTTGTTTCGATTATGGCAGACCAACACGGCTACCTACCTTTAACTATTCAAATGATCAGTTACTGATTTCATGGCAAAAGATTTGAGCTCCATAACAGCTTACAACAATCCCAAATACTTAACCAGTTTAGGGTCTTAAGATCTGTGAAAGTTTGGGTACTGCGGTGTGTTTCATTTCTTGTTTTGTTCTCTGATGCTGGCTTATTGCTGTGTTTAGATTTCATGGTTTTCATTTTTTTTAAATGTAACCATTTCCCCTTGATTGTAAGTTGTCCGGAAGACTTTTTTACAGTGTGGGATATAAATACTGTAAATACACCTGTTATATCTTTTACAGTCCAGGCTATTTAATTATATTGTTGTGACTATTTGGATTTGATTATTTTCCAGGAACTTGGCAGCACTGATGTTCCAAAGAGCACAGCTACAAGTGAAATTGCTAGCTCCTCTTCCAGGTGGGCACTTACCCTTCTTTCATAAGTTGAGCCTCAGGGTGAAGACAGACACCAGCTTTGACTGCAAGCCTCAGTTTTGCAAAGGATAAGCTCCAGTCAGGAGCTGCAAGTGGAACTTTGTCTCTTTACCTACCATACACCTTACGTTATTTGGCATTAAGTATGGGGCAGGTGGGACGCAGGTGGCGCTGTGGGTTAAACCACAGAGCCTAGGGCTTGCTGATCAGAAGGTCAGCGGTTCGAATCCCCGTGATGGTCCCTGCTCCTGTCAACCTAGCAGTTTGAAAGCATGTCAAAGTGCAAGTAGATAAATACCTCTGGCGGGAAGGTAAACGGTGTTTCCGTGCTCTGCTCTGGTTCGCCAGAAGCGGCTTAGTCATGCTGGCCACATGACCCGGAAGCTGTACGCCGGCTCCCTCAGCCAATAAAAGTGAAATGAGCACAGCAACCCCAGAGTCGGTCACGACTGGACCTAATGGTCAGGGGTCCCTTTACCTATGGGGCAGGTGGGCGTGGCTTAGGGAAAACAGCCTCATAGCCAAATTAGGACCCTGCTTAGCCTGATTTGGCCCATGGCCTAGTGCAGTGTTTCCCAAACGTTTTTGGGCAACGGCACACCTGTGTACTAAAAAAAAATCTCGCGGCACACCACCATTAAAGCCCCGCCCCGTGACGTCAGCGCGCAGCGTCACGCCGGGAGGGACGCACAAAAGTGAACGTTTTTTCCCTCGGCAGCTCCTCTCAGCTGCGCTCAATCCGCCTCCGCGCAGGCTGAGGGAGGGAGGGAGGGGCGCGTGTGACCCGTCTCTGCTGGGAGACCAAACCCAGCGAGACAGAGTCGCGCGGAGGCGCCCAGGCAGCGCTGCCGGCTGCGAGGAGGAGCGCCAGGCAGCAGCAGGAGGCGCGGCCTCTCCTCGCCACCCCCGCCCCGCCTCTCGCCGCCCGACTCGCCCGCCTCCCTCCAGGCATCTCGCGGCACACCAGCCGGTGTCTCACGGCACACTCGTGTGCCGGGGAACACCGGTTGGGAAACACTGGCCTAGAGGTTCTCTATGCCTGCAGTGGAGTCTGAGGACAAGAAGGATTATGCCCTGGTTGTTATTTATTCCTTGTTATGCTTCCTTATCCCAACTCCATGTTGCCCCCTACACATGCACACAGACACGAAGACGTAACTTAGATTAATGCCAATCAGAACAGCAATCTGTCTTTTTGCTTCTTCCTCCATAAAGTGCCACATATTCCAGCGCTATGTAATGATTGGTAATTCTGACTTTGCATTTTTATTTGCATTTTTATTTATTTATTTTACACTTGAAAGTCCTGTTCCAGAAAAGATTTTCTACTTCCTGTCAAACACCGATTGTAGGGTAACCCACAAGGTCTCTCTTTTTGCCCTAGCAGCGTTGAAAATCCGGACAAGGGTTATTAAGGAGATTGCATTCGATTGCTTTGGGGATAATGATTAATGATTTTGTCTGTATTAAATATGTAAGTTAGATGTGACTTATGCAGCGTTTCAAAGATGTAGGTTTTATGTATGATTCCAGGCAGCAACGTGATTTTACGCAGTATTTTATACTGTTGGGTTTTATATTGCATTTACAGTGGTACCTCGGGTTACATATGCTTCAGGTTACATATGCTTCAGGTTACATATGCTTCAGGTTACAGACTCCGCTAACCCAGAAATAGTACCTCAGGTTAAGAACTTTGCTTCAGGATGAGAACAGAAATAGCGCGGCAGCAGCGGGAGGCCCCATTAGCTAAAGTGGTGCTTCAGGTTAAGAACAGTTTCAGGTTAAGAACGGACCTCCGGAACGAATTAAGTACATAACCAGAGGTACCACTGTATTTATCTTCTATGCGAATGGCCTATGGCCCAAGCATTAAAAAAACTGACTCACTGACACTTGAAATATCTGTGTGCCACCTTTTTCTGCCAAATGGCATTTCAGCATGACATAACGAAATTTCCATTATTTTTAAAAATGATTATCCTAATAGAGAATAGCCAGCCGAATTAATAAAAAAATCTGCCATTGGGGGGCTAAAAAGTCGATAATAGCAATTTAACTAATTCAGCAGGCTCTAAACTATACACAAGCCAAATGCAGTGAAGCAAACCAAATTCTGCGATGCATTAAACCAATGAAACTAGCTACTGAAAGCTCCAATAATCAGTATTTTCTTTTCCTTGAACCTGGAAGGGTAGTAATGAAGGTGTCCGGAGTAGAAGTGACTTAGTGGATGTGGTGGAGCCTGGCACGTGAGTCGCTGCTGCTTAGTGAGAGGGAAAGTGGCAAGGAGGTCAGCACAGTGCAGTTCCATTGGCAGGAGCACTGGATTGACTCTGATGATGTGTTTGCACCACGCCCATCTCCCTGCTGCCTTGCCTCTCTCTCTCCTGGTAGGCAACAGCGACCCACCTGCTAGGAGGCTAGCATAATGTCCCAATCCCAGTGAGCTGCTTCTGGCCTGGTGGATCAAATTTGGAATTCCACAAGGCTCCCTCTCTGCAGTAGCTGCCCACCTTCAGCCAAGGTACTCTGAGATAGGCCTCCGGTGACTATCTTTCTTCCTATTCCTTTGCAGGAAGAGAAAAGACCTTGAAAAGAAAGACTCTTCTGACAAGGCCAGTGTGCCTACACCCTCTCCGCGGACAGACCAGCCTGAGCTGTTTTACTTCATTGTTTTCCTCTGGGTGCTGGTCTACTGCTTATTGCTCCTTCCACAGCTAGTTAGCAGCCCCCTTTGATCCCTGTGAGTGAGCCAGAATAATAAAAGATAGCGGCTTGATGTTCTTTGTTTGATGTGCCCCTAAATGCGTTTCTTCAGGAGGTAGAAATGTTAGCCAAAGTACAGGACTCCACACACCCCTCCCCTGAATTCAGAGCTCGTTCTTTTACTCAGGTGGCTTGTTACATTATGAACATTCAGCTCACCTGACTTTGTGTACATATAGTATATATTTATATAGATAGGTAGGTAGAGATTATATATATATCGAGAGAGAGAATGAAGACGTTGGGATAATTACTTCATACTGGCAATTTTTGTATGTCTGTGCCTTGCTTTATAGGATGTTAAATTAAATGAATAATCTCTTAGGGGAAAAATCCTAGATTTAGAGAGTTCTAGTCTTCAAAAAGAATCATTCTTATACTTCGGATTTTATCTACAGCCATGAAATCTGCCAAAAATATATATGTGTGTATTTTTTGTGTTGCCTTTTCAGTAGAAATTTTTGATTGAAGAAAGTTGTCCTTCCTCCATAAACTGAAACAAGATGTAATTATTTTATTATCTAACATGTGCAGCTAGAGCCAATCTAAGGCTGCAGTCCGGTACCCACTACTGAATTCATTGGACTTACTTCTTAGTAGACATGTATCGGATTGCACTATATAGTCTATGCTAGAAGAATCTGGAATAGCTCCAGAGAACTTTTTTAAGAAGTATGTGATATGGCTCAAGACCAGAATTTAACCAACTTTGAAGTTAATGTATATGGGATTGTGAAGGAATGGCAGACAGTGATTTAGGTCAGGAACGGGGAACCTGCGGCTCTTCAGGTCTTCACTGTTGTTGTTTTTAGTCCTCAAACAATACTTAATTGATGTGATACACAACCTTTGCATTGTTTCCTTTTTAATCCAATGTCCTTTGTATTTAAATGAATGATGTGGTATAGTATCACAATCGTTGGCATCTGTCTGTTTCGGGAGACAATGGAGGAGTGCACCTGTGGAGGTGAAGTCAAACCATTGGAGAGTTACAGTGCTTGCTGTGGCTGTAGAGATTGCTACAGGGGAGACATGTTTTATTGCAGGCGGGGCAGATGAAGGCTTCTGGTTTTGCTGCTTCAGGTGTACCATGGATTAATTACATAATTATGTAAAATTTCACCACAGTGAACAGCAAGATGAACAATGTGGCTTTTGATGGAAGTTGAACTGCAGTGGTACAGAACCGGCGTGGCGTGCTATAGACATGGGGCAGAATAGAAATGGATGCCTGCTTACATCGCAAGAAACTCCAGTTACCATCAGGCAGTGGCAAGGCATGATGGGAGTTGTAGTCCAACAATTCCTGGAGGGCCACAGGCTCCCCTCAGCCTTGCTCTAGATAAAAATGAAGGAGGGACCCTGTTTATCATTTTTAGTGGAAATGTATGGAAGAAATGTTGTTATTTAGAACTGTATCAGTGTCATGAGGGTGGACAGGAGAGAAGATGAGCCATAGAGGTGAGGTGAGAGACTGTGTTTTATTGACCAAGGTAGGAAAGTTGTTAGCCTCTGGTTGCCATACTAGAATCTGTAAAATGCTCAGTCCATGGTTCTCTCAGCATAATCCCGTAGCACCAGAGCTGCAGTGTCAATGGCTGGCATTATTATATAGTGGATTCCAGTGTGTGTCTTGTAGATGCTTCTTCCTCTACCTTCGCACAACCGGAATTTGCTTCGTGTGTTGAGATGTCAACGAACGTGAACCAGAGTTGGGATGTCAACAAGCGTGAACAATGGGGTCTCAATAATGGTTAGGTTTCCCAGATAAAACTCATAATGTCCCAGTGGATGGCAATAAGGACATAAGTTGGATCAGACCTATATCCATTTTGTCCACCATTTGGTTTCCAAAAGCAGCTAAGCAGATCCTTTTGGAGAGCTCAGAAACGGAGCATGAAGGAACCTGCTGCCACAGGAGGCAGTGATGGCCACCAGCATGGATGGCTTTAAAAGAGAATTTGGCAAATTCATGGAGGACAAGCGTATCCATGACTACTTTCCATGATGATGATGCTCCTCTACCTGCCCTGAATCCCTGCTACTGGGAATCACAGCTGGGCAGTGTGCTCATGTCCAGTTTGCAGGCTTCCCATTGAGGCATCCGGTTGACCACTGTGAGATCAGGATGCTGGGCTGGGTGGGCCATTGGCCTGATCCAGCAGGCTTGACATGTTCTGAATACAGAGGGTAGAGTCTGTTGCACCTCTTTGAATGTAGGCCCAGTTCATGCAATGAGAAGATTGTTACCACACTCCCTAGATTCATGCAGCAGAGAATGAGGAAATAGAATAGCCTGTGCCACCTCAGACTGCAGGTGGGGAAAATACCATTTTTAAAAGCTCTCCTGTGTAGATAAATTGATAGATATATATAAAAGTTCCAAAGAATCAACAGCCTTTCTTTGTTGTGTCCTGTCTTTTGCTAGAGACAAGGAACACAGAGAAATGATGTCGCCTGTCTGCAGTAAGAAATAATACCGTCAGTTCAGCTTGCCCTAGGGAAGGTTTTAAAAGGCCATCCAGCCTGTTGACATCCCAAGCTCACCTTGTCCCAATTTCAAATTATTCAAGCCTCTTTGATGTCCCTGAATTGACCCAAACGCATGGCGGTTCTGCTGGGCTTTTCTCAGCCGCATTAACTCCATTACTATTGCCTCTGCTGCCGTCTGCATGTAACAGCGGCCAAACCTCTGGGGTTTTATTTCCGTGTCAGATTAACGTGGCAGGAAGAGGACCTTCTCCGTGTGACATGATTTTGGCTGTTTTGAATTGTGCACGTCCGTTTTGGCAAGCATCCTGATCACTGGGAGAAATCATTTGAAGGCAATCCTGCTGAATTTCCCCAAATGTGTCATAGCTGCATTTTTGTTTTGTAAAAAAGTCAAGTCATCTATGACGAGCAGCACGATACGTCAGAAAAGTGTTTCTCTTGCCGCTCGATGCTACTGATATTCTTCCAAAATGATTCCTCTGCCAGGAAAACAAAAGGGCTGCAAGGATGACTGTATTATTATTATTATTATTATTTCTCCCTTTTCACCCCAGTGCTTACTAACTAGCCATTCAAGCGGCAGAGCGCTCAGATTAAACCAGACGCAGTCTGCAGCTGCTGCCCTAAACATCATGCAGTTGATAGATCATGCGGGTTAGCAAAACAGAATTTGTCTCTTGAACAGTGCCGAGAAACCTTCCTGAATTTACGGGAAGTGGAGAATGCTGCGGGAGAAGCAAACAGTGGTGTGTTGTCTGCCCACTCAGTTTTCCCATAGCTCTTAGTGTAATTTGGAGGATGCTGTTGTAGGAGGCTAAGAAATCCCATTTCTTAGCTTTTGCAGCACATAACTGCCCTGTTGCAGCTGCAGCCCTCCTGCCCATTAACAGCGCAATCCTCAGCATTTTCACTCGGTGGGGCTTGCTCCCATGTAACTCTGATTAGGACTGCAGGCCCAATCGTGCAACAAGGACAGCTAAAACCATCTAGTGCCGTCTAGTCAAATTCCGTCCCTTAAGCAGCATGAGAGACCTCATGGCTCTCTGCCAACGAACAGCTGATTGTTGGGCTTGCAGAGGCAGAGCCAGTGATCCCAGCAAAGGCACAGGAGTTTGCAAGCACTGGCAATCAGGTGGTCCTTAGCATCTGCAAAGCTCTGTGCCTTTTCTGGCGCAGCTTGATTTTAGACCATACAGACAAAGGAAAAGGGGTCACTTGATGTCACTCTGATGTTCAGTGATGGACACTTGGGCGGCTGCACTTACCGTATTTTTCATGCCATAAGACGCACCTAGTTTTTAGAGTAGGAAAACAAGAAAAAAAATATTCTGAACGAAACAGTGGATGTATGATTTTTGTGGTTCATGCTGTGGCCACAGACATGATATATGATTTGACAGTGAATTTGGGGTAGCCCAATGCAAAAATCCTGAGGATCCATGTGGATCCATGCTTTGTAACCAGGTTTTGGTGCCATTGCGGCCCCATGAAACAGTGGATGTGGTTTTTTGTGTGTGCAGGCTGTAGCCATGGACATGCTATGTGATCTGATGGTGAATTTGGGGTTACCCAGTGCAAAAATCCCGAGGATCCATGTGCTTTTACCTCCCCCCTCCCAGGCAGCCTCCTTTATTGCTAGCGTCCCTTATCTCCCTCCTGATCGCTTGCCATTCAGCTGTTCAGCGGCTTCCTTTCAACACCCCCTTCCCTCTTGTTTGCCTGAGCGTCTTTTCCTTAGCTGGAGCAGTTTTTTGCTCCTCCTTTTCTTCTAATTTCTCTCCTCATTGCTTGTTTTAGTATTCCTGTCTCCTCTCCTTGCAAGTTCGCTGTCTTTACCTCCCCATTCCCAGGCAGCCTCCTTTATCGCTAGTGTCCCTTATCTCCCTCCCAACTGCTTGCCAATCAGCTGCTCAGCGGCTTTGTTTCAACACCCCCTTTCCTCTTTCTAAAAAAAACAAAACAAAACACAATCTGCTTTTTGCCTCTGGGCAATTTGGCTCCAGGGACAACGCATTCGCTCCATAAGACGCACAGACTTTCCCCCTTACTTTTTAGGAGGAAAAAAGTGTGTTTTATGGAGCAAAAAATACAGTACTTGTGGAGTTATCCTGCAGGGGGCAGGGGAGGTAAGAATGTAGTTTGCCAATCCAGATCCAGCTCCCCATGCCTGCGTTAACGTGAAGACACACAAGACCCTTCCAAAGGCAGCATCTCCTGCACCCGAGGGATCTTCAGCAGATGCCTACCAACCTTTCTGTGCAGGCTCCCCCCCCCCCCAAAAAAAGAGGTGCCACACTCTCCCTTGGCAGTCTGTTCCACTGCTGAACTGTTTAAGAAATGGGCCACATTCAGCCAAGTAGTTAAATAACTAAAATTCTTCACTTAAAGCACCAAAGGAAGAAGCTCGCATTTCCAGAGGTGAAATCCTGAAACCCAGAACTTTTGTTTAAATATATACTGTATTCCAGTATTCTAGTCCTCAGGGTTGTAGAGAAAAATAGAGAACCTTATTTTTTTAAAAAGGAAAAGAAGATCCTGAAGGCGCTTAACCAGAGTTTGTAAATGAATTGAAGCAAACCAATGTGATGTAGTGGTTCAGCACTCTTACCTAGGACCGGGGAGTTACAGGTTCAAATCCCCACTCAGACGCGAAGCTCACAGGATGACCTTAGGTCAGGCAAAGCTACCTCACAGGGTTGTTGCGAGGATAAAGCGGGGCAGCAATCATGTATGTTGCCTTGAGCTCCTTGGAGGAAAGATGGGATATAAATGTAATAAACACACAAAGCAACAAAACTTCCTTTATGAACTCACACTACTGCACACCAGTATTTTTTTCTGGGGTGCATAGTGCAGTTCATTTATTTAGGCTGCAGTCCTATACACACTTTTTTGTGGCAGAAATCCTTAACAGATCTTCTGAGTAAATATGCAAAGGATTGTGCTGTGATTTGAACTCTTTGCAAACTACTGGCAACCTTTGGCTTATTCAGGTTTTGTTCTGTGGCGCGTTGGCATTTTGAGCGGGGACAATCTGAACATGGTGTTACTAAGACAGAAGGATTTGTTTTTAAAAGCACAGAAATAAGCAAGCACATTATGTACTCCTGGTATGTTTTCCTGGTCACTTCTATACACTGAATGTTTGCACTTAGTCTCCAAAAGTATTTTTTTAAGAATAAATAAATAAAATGTTTTATGTATAGTTGGAACAAACAGCAAAGGGGACGTGGGTTGCCCCCGCCCCAACCACTGATCTGTAGTTATATTAAAAGGAGAGTGCAATAGTGAACAGCTTGAAACTTTATTTTCTAATGCCTCTGATTTTCAAATAAATAGATGGATTTTCTGTACTAAATTGGTTTGTTTGCCTACTTTCCTCTTCAAAATCTATGTTAACATCTGCATATTTAGGAAGTCAGAACAGCTATTCATACCGTTTTTGTCACAAGCTGAAATAATTTGGTTATTATTATTATTATTGTTAGAGTTTATATAGTGCCCTATACCCAGAGGTCTCAGGGCGGTTCGCAGAAAAGATTTGAGAAGTGGCAGACAGGTACTAGGGCTTCCAAGCAACATCTTAATCCATGGTTGGGGAGCCAATTTTCCTTCAGATATTTGTTGGGCTACAATTCTCATACAGTGGTGCCCCGCAAGACGAAATTAATTCGTTCCGCAAGTTTTGTCGTCTAGCGAATTTTTCGTCTTGCGAATCACGAAATCCCATAGGAATGCATTGAAAATCAATTAATGCGTTCCTATGGTCAAAAAAAGTCCAAACAAAGCCAAATTTGGTACAACAACAGTTTATTAACTGCTCTTTAAAGTCACACATACTGTAAAGAGCAGTTCAAAAATTGAAGGGAAAATAAATTAACTTTATAAACATGACAGAAAAACATTTAAAAATCAACAAAGTGCACAGTACATTTTCTAAGACTCTGGGGGACCACTCGAAGAAGGCTCCTCTTCCACTCTTTGCTTCTTGGTCAAGAACCTGTCCATAGTCTGCTGCTTCCTCCGCCTTTTCAGCAGCTCCCTGAAAGGCGACATGACCCTCGTATCATAAAAGTTCCCAACGTCATGTGCCACGTGCTTCTCAGGGTGGTGTAGATCTGCAAAAGTCTGCACCTCCTTCCACTTCAGGCAAATGTCCCTCAGTTTTTCGGAGGACAGCCGTTCCTCAGCTGCTTCCTCCTCTTCCAGTGAGGCCTGCTCCTGCGCAGCCTCTGCCTGCAGTTCGACCAGCTCCACGGTGGTCAGCTCGTCGTCGTGCTCCTCCACCAGCTCGCAGACGTCCTCCTCCGTGACCTCCAGGCCCATGGTCCTCCCCAAGGCAACAATGTCCTGCACCACTGTTGACTCTGGTGCATCAGAGTCACTTGGTGCCACACAGTCCGGCCACAGGCTGCGCCAAGCGCAATTCAAATTTCTCTGGCTGATCCCGTTCCAGGCCATGGTGACCATCTTCAAGCAGGTGACGATGTCGAAGTGGTCCTTCCAGAATTCCCGCAGGGTGATGGTGGTGCAGTCAGTCACCTCGAAGCATCGCCTGAAAAGCTCCTTGGTGTAGAGTTTTTTGAAATTGGCGATGACCTGCTGATCCATCGGCTGGAGCAGTGGCGTGGTGTTAGGCGGCAGGAACATGATGTTGATGAAGCTGAACTCCTCCAACAAGTCCACCTCAAGGCCTTTAGGATGGGCAGGAGCATTGTCCATCAGAAGCAAAGCCTTCAGCGGCAGGTCGTTGTCCAGCAGGTACTGCTTGACAGCAGGGCCAAAAGCAAGATTGACCCAGTCCACAAACAGCACATGTGTGACCCAAGCCTTGCTGTTGGATCGCCACATGACACTCAGCCGCTCCTTGTCGATCTTGTGTCTCTTGAAGGCCCGTGGGTTCTCCGAGTGGTACACCAGCAGGGGCTTGATCTTCAGGTCGCCGCTTGCGTTGGCACAGAAGAGCAGGGTCAGACGGTCCTTCATGGGCTTGTGGCCAGGCAACTTGGACTCCTCCTGAGTGATGAAAGTCCTTTTGGGCATCCTCTTCCAAAACAGCCCGGTCTCGTCGCAGTTGAAGACCTGCTGTGGAACGTAGCCCTCCGTCTTCACAACCTCCAGGAACTCCGCTGCAAAGTCTTCAGCCGCAGGAACATCAGAACTGGCAGCCTCTCCATGCCTGACCACGCTGTGGATGCCAGATCTTGTCTTGAACCGTTCAAACCAACCTCTGCTAGCCTTGACGACTTCTGGCTCGGCTGAGGTTCCTGGCTGTTCCCGGATGAGGTCAGCGTGCAAGGCCTTGGCCTTCTCACAAATGACGGCCTCAGACACTGTGTCCCCTGCACGCTGCTTCTCTTCTATCCAGATGAGCAGCAACTTCTCGACCTCCTCCAGAACAGCTGGGCGGTTCTTCACGATCCTGGTGACTCCCTTGGCTGCATCAGTCGCCAGGATCTTCTCCCTCATCTTCAGGATGGTCCCGATGGTTGATGGATTCCTCCCGTACTCCCTGGCGATGTCCGTCACACGCATTCCGCCGCCGTGCTTCCGGATGATCTCCTTCTTCATTTCCAGCGTCACCTTCTCCTTCTTCTTCTCGCCGGCCACCGCAGCAGCAGTCTTCTTGGGTCCCATGGCAGCACAGCTCTTACCTTCGTAAACTAAGAAAAAGAAAAAAAAATCAGTGATGTGCTTCAAATCCAAAAAATTCAAAAGCACCCAGCCACCGACCACACAGAAATTAAAACCCAGAACCAAGGCCTTGAATCCCAAGCACCCCAACCCAAAATCCAAAATCCAAAAACCCCAAAAAAAGTTTTAAAAGTTTAACTTACCGGAACTTCCGGGTTGGCGCCATCGCCGAATGGCGGACTCCCTCCGAGCTCCGGAGGGAGTCTGCTCGGCAGGGGCTGGGTCCTACCGCACCGGCGACGCGGGGACCCTTAAAAACCACGGGCACGGAGACCGTGGACATGGGGACTCGGCTGGTACCGTTAGCGCCCTCCCGACTCGTGAAGGAGCCTTTTTAAAGGCTACGGATCGGGTGCCGGGGAGCGGCGTGGTGCTGAGAGTCCATCGCTTCCCCTGCCGAGCGCAGCCGCATGCCATTCGTTGGAGAGCGCTGGCTTCTTCTATTGGAAATTCGGACATTTAACAACAACCCGTGAGTAATTGGGTAATCGGGCACAAAAGGAGAAAAAAAAGAATTTTTTTTTTCGAATTCGGCACGAGCGGGGGGGATCTAAAAAGGAAGTCAGTCCCCTTCCTGATTGTAAACATGCTAAAACAAGGACTGGGAAACCAAGATCGATTCAGAAGTTTATCGCTGACAAAGATGATCAGTTCCACGATGGGATATTATAAGAATAAGAATTGTGCTGGAGGAGAAAAAGTCGAAGAGGGAAAAGGCAACCCCCCCCCCTGGGAACCGGGGCGATTCGGAGAACCTGGTGGAGAGAGACGGAGAATTTGACAGCTGTCAAAGTAGCTGTCAAATCTTGAGTATATAAAGAGGACTCTGTTACAAGTATTTTGCTGGTTAATTCTCTTACAATTGGACATAAATATGGATACAAAATGTCGGAGGGAAAAAGAAACAACAATTTGACTTTTGGATTAGAGGACACAAAGTTACTGCAACCCCCCTAGAGGGGCTTTGAGACATTACAACTGGCGTAAGTGGAAAACTACTCTGGGATGTGTACAGTCTTATCTCCTGGGAAAGCAGCTAAACTGAAATATTGTTTCGTCTACAGAGGTGACAACATAATAGAATTTTTCTATTGAAGTAAGGTAGGAACTGGACGCAAGTTTTTGTTCCTGAATAACAAACCTCTGTGGAGATACTAGATTTCGGAATAAGAATGGTTTTGCAGCTGAACAAGACAGAAACCTGAGAAAGCAAGAAACAAAAGAGCAAAGGACCAACTACGTCACAGAAAGAACAATGGGAGGAGTAATAAGGACTAAGGAAAATTAAAGGCCTCTATAAGTCTGGATTTCTGAAGTTAAACATCATTAAAACAAGCAAATTTAAAGAAAACCGGCAAGATGGATTGAGAAAATTCTGGCTGTGGACTTGAGACCTCCAGGCCGACAACACATAGACTGATGGACATGGGGAATCCAAACCGGGGAAGGGAGGGGGAATTCTAGAATCCAAAGGCTATGTAACCAAATTTTTGAATTTTCTGCTATCTTTTATCTTCTATCTTTCTATCTTGATTTAATATGTTTTGGGGGGAAAAAAAGGGGGGGAACTCGTGGGAGGAAACGGGGTAGATCTTGGAGGAAAAATCTTTCTTTTTCTATTTTGTTAAAGATGAGGAGTGATGTTAAGATTGTAATTCAAATTGGCTAATAGGTACAACATATTAGGTTTAAATTGGGAATGAGAGCTTGTGGAACTAAATTAGGGAAAGGGGAATACAGTCGGGAGGGGAAGGAGGGAGTCCCAGAAAGAAGGTTAAGAAAATAAGGGTTTAAAGTTGGTCTCTTTATTTCTTTCTTTTCTTTATCTTTTCTATCTTTTCTATTCTGTTATTATTGGAAATTATAATAAATATGATTAAAAAAAAAAAAGTTTAACTTACCAAATGGATGCAAGAGAAGTTCTGGAAAAGCTTCAACAATCAATCACCGAAGTCTTCAGAAACCTCAAATGGCTGCAAAATAAGTTTTGGAAAAGCTTCAAAAATCACCAATGTCTTCAAAAACCTCAACTGCTCCCACAGACACCCACCCACCCACAACACAGAAATTGCAAACCCCTCCCCAACTGCTCCCCCAGCCCCTCCCCAACTGCTGCAAACCCCTCCCCAACTGTTCCCCCAGCCAGCCAGCACTCAGAAATTCAAACTCAGAAAAATTTTTGGAAAAAAACACCCTTGCCCAATGGTCACAGAAAATCATAAAAATTCCAAAAAACGGCCCACAAGCCCACAGATTCCTGCAGAAACCTCCCCAACTGTTCCCCCAGCCAGCCAGCACTCAGAAATTCAAACTCAGAATTTTTTTTTTGAAAAAAACACCCTTGCCCAATGGTCACAGAAAATCATAAAAATTCCAAAAAAAGGCCCACAAGCCCACAGATTATCGCAACCCCCCCACAACACCAAGTCCTTGAATCCCAAACACCCCAACCCAAAATCCAAAACCCCCCAAAAAAGTTTTAAAAGTTTAACTTACCAAATGGATGCAAGAGAAGTTCTGGAAAAGTTTTGGAAAAGCTTCAAAAGTGAGCAAAGTCTGAGAAAAGGCTACCAAACCACGTGCTAACAGTTGCTCCTCGAAGTCAAGTCGCAACTGCAGCTGTTCAAGCTAAGCACCCTTGGTTTTAACGGTTTTTAGACAAAGGAAACATAGTCGCGAGACGTTTTCGTCTTGCGAAGCAAGCCCATAGGGAGATTCGTCTTGCGAGGCAAATCGAAAACGGAAAAACCTTTCGTCTAGCGAGTTTTTTGTCTTGCGAGGCACTTCCCAAAGCGCGTTGTCCAGGAGTTTCATTCTGGTGGTCTGTGGAAGTTAAAGAGAAAGGAGGCTTTTTTCTTCCCCAGGTGAATAAACTTTGGCTTGTGCAGGATAGAGATAGATCCCAAGTTGGGGAAAGAGAGACAAGAAACTTGAAGAGGAGCAGAGGGAAACTCGAAAAGCATACACAGCATATCATGATTCCTAAACAGGCATAGAAATTGTTGAGTGGTCCACCAAGATCCTCCGCAATTTTCAAATGGTCTTGGGGCAGGGAGATGTTTGGGAACCACTGCCATTCTGTAACCAAGAATAATAAGTTTAACAAAAATAAACACAGACCCTCCCCCAACTACATCTTTCCCCTCACCTGTCTTCTGTTGTCTCCCATGGGTTGAACTGTAGATTGTAAGTTCCTTGGGGCAGAGGGCTTGTCCTCTTACACTTTATAAAGTGCAATGTATGCTGGTACTGGCATTATACAAATAGCAATATCGGGAAGAATTGCATATTTTAATTACTTAAGCCACGGCATCCTTAAGAAGCTCTTGCCAGCCTCTCCAGGGATGATCAGTGGGACGTGGGTGGAGCAGGGCTCTGGAGTTGCACGATTCCTCCGGCACTTATGAGTTTATGGGGAACATCTGTGGCATGGGTGCCTTGTCCAGTATATCTGAAGGAGCGTCTCTACCCCCATTGTTCTACCCGGACACTGAGGTCCACCACCAAGGGCCTTCTAGCGGTTCCCTCATCGCGAGAAGCCAAGTTACAGGAAACCAGGCAGAGGGCCTTCTCCGTAATGGCACCTTCCCTGTGGAACACCCTCCCACCAAATGTCAAAGAGAACAACAACTACCAGGCTTTTAGAAGACATCTGAAGGCAGCCCTGTTTCGGGAAGCTTTTAATGTTTGATGTATTATAGTATTTTAATATTCTTTTGGAAGCCGCCCAGAGTGGCTGGGGAAGCCCAGCCAGATGGGCGGGGTATAAATAAATAAATTATTATTGTTATTATTATTGTGTGTCTGTGGGGAGGAAGGCAGGAAGGCCAAAAGTAGGGGGAGCCAGAGCCAATGGTAGGTGGAGCCACCGAATTCTTCTTTGGTCCCCATCCCTCCCTGCTGAATTCTGCAAAGGCAACCCTAAGAAGGTGTCAGAAGCTGACAGCCATGCCAGCCCTAGGACAGGTTTTCAGTAAGGAGGTTGGGGCTGCCAGAGGACAGATTGAACATGGCATGGCAGTGCCCTGTTTGCCCTATTGGGCCAGCTTCCCCTCCATGGAGGCTGCCTGAATGAGTGAGAACCTGGAAACTCAGCGTTCTCACTTTGTGCCCCGAAGAAGTTTGCTGCAAATACACCAAGGAGACAGTGAAAGAGGTGTGACGTGAAACTGGGCCAAAGGCACAGCCCCACTGTACATGTGTCCCCACTTCCTATGTTTCCATAGTCAAAATTAAAAAAAATTCCTTCCTGTAGCACCTTAAAGACCAACTAAGTTAGTTCTTGGTATAAGCTTTCGTGTGCATGCACACTTCTTCAGATACACTGAAATAGAAGTTGCCAGATCCTTCTATATAGTGAGAAGGTGGGGAGGGGTATTACTCAGAAGGGTGGTGGGAATGGGAGATTGGCAGATAGCTGAGATGAGCCTGTTGACGACTCTAAACGACTGTAATAGGTCTTACAGGAAAAGGCAAGGCGTGAGAAGGTGAGAAATGGCTTAGTCATGACATTATGTTTCCATAAATGTTCCTGAAGAGGGCTGGTACCTTGCTCCAATTTAGCCATCAATTCATCATTTTTAAAAAATAAAATTGTAAGGCATTTATAAACGATGACAACCTAGTCTTTTGATTCGACTTTTCCTTGTATGGAAGTCACACTTATTGGGTCAATCATGAAGGAAAGGGTTCCTGCAATTTCTCCTCATAGGGGGAAAGTTGCTTCTTAGAGGAATTCCCAGCTTTGGTCATCTCTATTATCTCCGTACCCCACAAACTCTCCATCGGCATGCTTCAGTTCCGGTCTGATTGACAGGATTGGAAGACCCCGCAGGCCAAATCTGGCTCGTAGCAGCTGGTCTATTAATTTCCATACCCGACATTTGATACGTTACAGACTTGCCGCCAAAAATCAGTCCAGCGAAACCAAATTTAATATGTCCATTTCAGACACCCTCCCCATGTCCGTGCATCCCCTCTCAACAACAATAGACTTGGTTTCTTCCCCTCCATCCCACCCCAATCTAGCCTCCCATTTCCCACTCAACAGCCTCACCGTTTTCAGCATACTATTCCATAGAACCAGCTAGTGTTCATTAACCTTCCATGACATCACAGCAGCTCAGCAAATAGCCAAAGGTGCTCAGAATTTATTTTCATGGTAAAGGCTAAATGGCATGTTTATGGAGGTGGTATGTTTTTAATGCTTCCCTGTGTAAAATAAATCTACATTTTAAAAACTAGCATACCTGTGACAGTCTCCCTGGCAGTCTAACTTTTGATGCTGGCAGGGGACTTTTAATGGGAGTCAGCATCTTAATAATTGGTCCACCATCTGCTTTCTCAACTGGTGCACTCTAGAAAGGGCAATTTTCAAGCTGCATTCTTGTAATGCTGCTGCTGCTGGAAAGACTTGGTGAAAAAGCTTCATCCTATTGTTAAGATTCAGATCACCAATGCAGAACAGTTTATTTTTAAAAATCCAACTATTATACCAGCCATTACGTTCCTTTACAAGCTAGCCTACCATCATGTCCTCCTCCTCGCATCCTTCTAATTAACAGTGTGATAAAATTGGCCCCTCAGAGTGCTTATTTCCTGCTAGGTCTTGTTCTCATAAGCAGCAGGTGAAAGCAGTCTGTGTACTGTACTACTTCAGCAAAAATAAATCCCTTACGTAGAAAACGTGTCAGGCTAGCACCTGCCTTCTCCCTCACATTCTAATCTTGAAAACTTATCCCTTCCGTGTGGAGCAAAATTCTATTCTATCCCCACAATCGAGTAGGAAGGTTACTGTTTCATTATGCTGTCTCATGACATCTGTGGCTTACAGAGTTACCAAACTGAAATACCCAAATGGACAAACATCTTGGGAGCTGTGCAAGAGAAACTCCCTCCCTTTACAGTGGTACAAGCAACGCCAAGTTTTGCCAAGCAATGCCCAAGATTACAGGGGTTTGGGCCCTCTTCCATGGTCTGTGTTCCTTTGGGGAAATGAAGGTGCGGCAGAAAAGTTAGTGACTTTTAAGATATGTGGTTTATGCACATATATGCAAACTGAGTGTAGGTGGGGGGAGTGCAGAAGTTACTGGCAGACAGAGGCACCCCTGCCCTCCCTCTCTACCTGCCAAGATGGTTCTGACCTTTGTTGTGCTTTCTTGTTCTCAGCATACCCTTCTGGCAAGCAACTCCTCCCCTGCTATCCCAAGCCTTGTTTTTTAGAGCCACATTTTTCCTGCAGCACAGTCTGCCAGGGTCCAAGGATTTCTCTGTGATGTTGGTCATCAACACATTCTGTCATACTAATGTCTCTATCCCAGGTGAGGCCCTGGCTTGTAAAGGAAGCTTAGCCTGTATTCTGCAATGGCCTGGAACCTTCTCTTCAATATTCCAAATATTAACTAGATCCTGACATTCATTCATTTATTAGGGGTTTTTGGGGGGAGGGGGATCCTCCCCACAAATTTATAACAATACAGACTACAGTGGGATTCATGATTAGACTGAGGAGGAAAATTGTGCAACTGGCTCTACCAGTGTTTCCCAAATTTGAGTCTCCAGCTGGACTAAAACTCCCATCATCCCTAGCTAGGAAGACCAGTGGTCAGGAATGATGGGAATTGTAGTCCAAAAGCAGCTGGAAACCCAAGTTTAGGAATCACTGCTCTACCCCATATCCAGCCCTGGATTCAGGGAGGTGCGAGCTGTGCCCCCCCCCCCCCCGGGGCACAGCCAAGAGGGCACAAAATTGAGAAGATCCATACTTGAAAATATGGGGGCACCAAATTTTGGGCTCACACATTACAAAAAATGACCAAAGCCTGCCCCCTGCCCTACTGTCAGATGGTTGACTCAGTCCTTCCCCTAACAGGTAGACATTTGGAACCTTCCAGTTGAGCAGCTGATGATGCCTAGTGGTTCCTTGCAGAAGGGCCTTAGTTCAGTGCATTGTAAAGTGCAAAAGATCCTGGGTTCAGTTCCTAACATCTTCAAGTTGGACTGGGAGGAAAACCTTGCCTGAAACCCTGCAGAGCCTTTGGCAGTCAGTGTAGACTTAGGGGTAGCCAACATTAGGGCATCAAGATCTTGTTGGACACTCAACCTCCATCACTCTTGACCAGCAGTCTAGTGACACCTGGAGGGGAGGAACCCCATTGGCTGCCCCATGTAGATGATACTCAACTAGATGGAACAATGGTTTGACTCAACCTAAGACAGCATCCTGCACTCCTAATTCCCAGGCACCTCTGTCACGTGGAGTCCCATCTGTGATGCATACCTGTCCATGCTCAATGTGCAGACATTGGGCGAAGGAAGGATTGACTGACCACACAATATGAAGGGTTTGGAGTCAGCAGCATTGCTGTGTGAATCAGAGCAGGGTATACTGGGCTAGATTTTCTCACCTGCTTTTAAGGCAGCTTGCTACGTCCCTTACCTTCTGCACACAAAGTTGTCCTGTCATTGATTCCTCGTAGACGTTAGATGCCCTTTCCTTTGATTTTATTTCCCTCTCCAATCAGCCCACGCTAACAAGAGGCACGGCTCGCTCTTTCAGGGGATAAAGCTCCTGCTGTATTTGGTTAATGTTCTGCGACCTTTTAATCTTTTACAGACTTCTTGATGCAGCTCAATGCTAGAATTGATTTTACTCTTCTTTTTCGGGAAGGAGTTCCTGAAGCGGATATCTAGGGCCCGTAAATTCAGGCTGGCATTGTAAAAACCAACGTTACAAATTGGGAGGCACTGACCTTTTGCAAAAGCGACAAAAGAATGAGAGAAGGACAACAAGAACAAGATATACAAAAAGCAACCTGCACCTAATTGCCGCGTTACACTCAGAACTCAGCATCACTGCCAAATTGAGCCTGCAAGCCAGAACAAGCCCAATTATTAATGAACCAAAGAGCCTGTACCTTAGAGAGAGCCTTCTCTCTTCCACATTTGAGATATAAGTGCACACACCTCCAATCATTTTACATAATTAAAAATTCCCAGTTTACAGATGGTAATCATGCGGTCTTCAGAGGCCTTTAGTGTGGCCAACGGGGGTGTCCTACCTCCAATTCCCGCCCCCCAACTGTTAGGTGAGCTGGGAGGGAGTGTGGTTGAGATCTTGGCTATGTCCTGGAAGACCTGCTCCCTGCCTTGCTGGCCTTCCCCACCTGATCTGAGAGGACTGACTCCAGCTACAAAAGCTGAGGCTGCTGAACACACTCTTGGGCTGGGGGCAATGTTTAAGGGAGGGGGTTGTTGCCGTTATTGACATTCATTATTTTTTTTGTATTTTTATTTTAGATCTTATTATGATTTATATGGTAATGGTTCAATTTCGTTGTCTACTTTTGATGTTGTATTTATTGTTTATGACTACTTTTACTATGTTTGTAATTATGTGATTCGCCCCCCCTTCATGTTGTAAGTTGCCTTGAGCATGGATTTAACTATGGAAAGGTGGCATACAAATAAATTTATGTATGTATTGTGATGATGGGGTGAAGAGTCATGTCTGTAAAAATGAACACCCCACTCCCCATAAGTGTATGTGGAGAGAGAGAAAGAAAGAGAAAAAGAGAATAGCCTAGGCCCCAACCACCCCTGGTTCTAGTCACGCCTACTCAGTGCTTGCTTGCTTGCTTGACTGATTGATGTTTGATTGATTGACATGAAGTTGCTACAATAAGTGCCACACTTTTAACATGGGGGGGAGGTGGGGGTCTGCATACTCTTGAGTACTCCCAGAAAAAGCACAGCCTAGTGATAAGCCCCCATTGGGGAAATAATGAGGCCACACTTAGTAGTAGTAGTAGTATTAATTAAATTTGCATACCACCCTTCATCCATAGATCTCAGGGTAGCTCACAAGATAAAAACAAAATACATAACAAAAACAACAAGAAAGAGCCAAAGCAATAACCCCCTCCCTCCCTCCCACAACACATTTAAAAGAGTATAGGATGTTAATCAGCCAAAGGACTGGTTGAAGAAGAACACTTTTGCTTGGCGCCTAAGGTATTATTAGATTCTGTAAGAAGCACAGAAGTTTTCCATCCCTATAGTTTTCTAACACGATCCCTGCTGTAATAGTGAATTTACCTGTTCTGAACTAAATTGTTTTTCAGGTTGAGAAACGTGCCCTGTGTTCTGGCAAGGCCTACCACATCAAACCTTCCCAACACCTTGAAGGCAAAAAACAGTGGTATCTTGGTTCTCGAACAGCTTAGTTGTTGAACAAATCGGCTCCCAAACGCCAAAAACACGGAAGTAAGTGTTCCGGTTTTTGAACGGTTTTTGAAAGCCCGCGGCTTCCGCTTGAGTGCTAGACGCTCCTACAGCCAATCGGAAGGCGCACCTTGGTTTTCGAACGGTTTCAGGAGTCAAACAGCCTCCCAGAACGGATTAAGTTTGAGAACCAAGGTACCACTGTATAGTGGGAAATTAAAATGGCAGTTCAGAGTCAGCAACCAGGTGCTGCTGATGTCACCCACTCTCACTTGGTTAAAGCACTGGGATGGAGGAAGAAGAAGAAGAAGAGTTTGGATTTGATATCCCGCCTTTCACTCCCTTTAAGGAGTCTCAAAGCGGCTAACATTCTCCTTTCCCTTCCACCCCCACAACAAACACTCTGTGAGGTGAGTGGGGCTGAGAGACTTCAAAGAAGTGTGACTGGCCCAAGGTCATCCAGCAGCTGCATGTGGAGGAGCGGAGACGCGAACCCGGTTCCCCAGATTATGAGACTACCGCTCTTAACCACTACACCACACTGGCACACAGAGGTATTCTCTGTCCAGGGCCTCTTCAAACCCGCTTCCTTCTGCAATGAGGCAGGAGGAATAGAGGAGCACCCTTAAAGAATCCTTATCTTCCTATCACGTCTTTTATCATGGGTCTATAAATCCTCCATGTTGGCCTTTATCTGAACTTCCTGCACATCATGATAAACCACCTCCTTTGATGGTAGCCTGCAAAGCACTTGCACGGGTTAGTCTTGGGGTTTGTGTGAGTTCCCCCACTCTTTCCACCTTGCTGCTATATTTTACTTTAAAAATACACTGAAGAATTCAAAATTTGCCTGACCTAAGCAGACGCACGGCCTCACATGTTCTGACCAACTCCCACGGCGTACAGCAGAACAGCTGCTCCCCTTCCTTCGGTCTCCTCACAGGACATAATTCTTCTTCCAGCCATGGAGAGCAGAACGATGCCCCTGGAATGAACCACAGATACTTTACAGCTTTAGCGATTAGTACCCGAGCAGCGCTGAAGAAGCGGGTGTAATTTCGGAAACGGACGAAGAATGGCTTTGGTAGTCCCACCTGGTACAGCTCAAAGTGCTAGATGAATGCAAAAAATAAAATAAAAATAAAAGTCTTCCAGCATTTTATCTGCAAACAGAACAGTTGGTACATCTGTGGCTCAGATGTAGGGAACACAGAGACTCCTTTCTGGTGCAGCATTGATTAGAGCACATTTGCATCGGGACTTTGGAGTCTTCCAATGTTCCCGTATTGGAAGAACATCCATCAGCCCCGTCCAACATGGTTAATGGATGGTGGGAGTTGTGCTCCCACAGCATGTGGAGGGCATCAGCTTGTGGGCAGGCTGCAGGATTCTTGTGAGACAGCAGGAGCTTCCTTTGAGGTCTGTGAGCCTGGTTACTTTTTCCCATCTCCCCTCATTAAGTGTGAGTTACACTTGACCCACCAGGGCAAGCAGAAGCCTCCAGCCATAATTTGAGACCTACCTGTCCCTTCGGCACACCTCCATTTTTTGCAGCCCCAACCAGTAGCAACAGGAGGTTGACCTCATGGTGGGCTGAATTCTACTTGGTAGGTTGATGTGCAGGCCTTTCCCCGTATAAACCATCCTGTACATCATCTGAGGCCCTTATTTGTGTGCTACCTCCATGTGAGGTTCAGAGGGTGGCAACACGAGAATGGGTCATCTCGATAGTGGCTCCCCAATTGTGGAATGCTCTCTCCTGGCGCCTTCATTATATATATATTTAGGTGCCAAGCGAAAACACTCCTCTTCAATCAGGCCTTTGGCTGATTAATATTCTATGGCCTTTTAAATGTGTCTGTGGGAAGGGCGGATATTGTTTGGCTGTTTTGTTTTCAATTATTTACTTGTTTTGTGCTGTATTTTATTCTATGAACTGTCCTGAGATCTTAAGATGAAGGGTGGTATATAAATTGAATAAATAAATAAATACTAGTAATACTACATACACCCTTTCCTGGAACATGTCCCTTCTTTTTTATTTGCAGAACATACATTCTTAAATAACCAGCATTCTGCTCAGATAGGAAAGGAGATGTAATGAAACCAACACTGTTTAGCAACATGGAAACAGTGGTTATTCATAGCCTTTACCCAATCCTCGTTCTTAGGACTGCGGGAAACTGCCCTATACCGAGTGAGACCACTTGTTCATCTAGCTCACCATTGTCTACACCAAGGGTGAGGAACTGCAGGTCTCCAGATCTGGGTGGAATCTTCTACACACATATTAAAAATGCTGTGAAAATGCTTTTAAAAACAAAGTTTTGAAAACTACATTGAATTTGACATAGCTCACTGTTGCTATCTAGTGTCACATTTGTATATTGCACTTTACAACACATTTGCAGCTGTATAGCTGAGTCCCTGGTTTAGTTTCAAAGCCCCCTAGTCCCAGCCAGCATGGCCAGTGGTCATGGATGATGAAAGTTGTAGGTAAAACAAGTGGAGGGGCACAGATCTCCCAGCCCTTATCTCAGGCATGGGGAACATTTCACCCTCCAGATACTGCTAGACTACAACTCCCACCATCCCTGACCATTGGCCATGCCGGCTGGAGCTGATGGAAGTGATGCAGCATCCTCTGGTCCAAAGGTTCCCCACCTCTGCCTTGCTATACTGGCTGGCAGTGGCTCAGGTGTCAGGCAGGAGTCTTCCTCAGCCCTACTGGAAGATGCTGGGGAGTAAAACAAAGACCCTTTGTGGGCAAGGTATGTGATCTGCCATTAAGCTATAATGGCCCTTCCCCAAGTGATTATACTTGTTCTTCTGTCTGTCTATATAGAAAGCTGGCTCTTTTATAACCTCTCCTTTATCCAAACAAGATTACTGCAATAACGTATATGAAGTGCTCTGAACACTGTAAACATCATATAAATGCTAAATAGTACTATAATCCTTTAAAATTGCATGGGTTTTTTTAAAGGAGATTGGACGATGTACTTCAAATGGCTCTTTAATAGAAAATATATTTAGCTTAGAAGCTTTCCACTGCAACAAGCACATTGCTAGCCCCTTACTGTTTCCTATGTAAGCCATTGGTTGATATCAAATAATGTGAAACATATAAATGCACAATTTAACAGTATCATTCTTTCCTTTACTAGGTAGTAACTCTTGCCGCTGAGTAATTGAGATTTTAATGTTTACATGTGGCTCTTTTAACAGAAATATGGGCGTATGGAATCTAAAATATTTTTTTACACTCTGGAGTTCTAAGGCATTTATGTTCCCTTGGATGAGACACTGGAATTTTAGAGGCCTCAGGACAGCTGAAGATGAGACCGAAGGAAGGGAACGCTAACTACACAGTATATAGTATGGTAGTTGGAAGCAGCTGTCAAATCCTTTTCAACCCCCTCAAATGATCTTTAGTCCATGTATCTTCTAAGTTGCCATTGATAGAGCCCCTTCCCCACATCTAAACATTTTTTTCTGCAGACTTCTGCTGGGGTTCTAAATTGTGGACAAATAAAACACACTTTCAAGTGCTTGATCTTTTTATTAATTTCTTGATTCCATCATTATGTTTTGTTTTCCCAGTGCTGAGTATTTTGCTGGAGTCTGTTCTGGTCTGTTTCATTATGTAAATTCCTTTTCTGCTTTAAGCTTCAAAAACAAAACAAATCTACAAGGATAGATGCCACATGCCACATATACAGCCCGCAATCTGAAACAAAATCACTTTGACCCACTTAACAACTGATTAGGCATATGTGGAAATCAGGATACTAGGAAATTATTGATGCTCATAAGATAGGGGCACTCCATTTTACAGTAGAATTTCAGACAAAAAAGAAAGGAGTGATTAAGCTCCTGCCTTGACCTGTCACTTTTAAGTGGGTTTGGCTGCAGTTTAAAATTTGTACAGAGAGGGGCTTGCACCATAAGGCTTTGAAAAGAAGAGACTGCTTTGCAAGTAAATATAATTAGAATCAGGGTACTGGTCCCTTAGGGGCTGAGTAGGTAAAATTATGGGTACTGTCCTGTGTGCATTTGCTTGGGAGTCTGCCCCATTGACTATAATGGGATCCGGATTCTTAGACTTGTAGAATTGGAAGTGACTCCCAAGTGTCAGCTAGTCCAACCCCCTGGTATGCAGTAATAATCTGTATTTGAATAAGCATGCTTAAGATCTGCAAACAATAACACACTGAAGATCCCGGGCCCCAGGGAAATTAGACTGGCCTTGACCAGAGCCAGGGCCTTTTCGGCTGTGGCCCCAGCCTGGTGGAACGCTCTCCCACAAGAGACTAGGGCCCAGCAGGATTTGATATCTTTCTGGAGGGCCTGCAAGACGGAGCTGTTCCGACAGGCCTTTGGCCAGGGTGCAGTCTGACCTTTTCCCTTTGTATAAGAACAAGCATGAAGGAGGCCTCCCAGCCTGTTCACAGGTCCTTATATGATCAGTGAAAACAGTTGGTCCTGGCAAGTGCTCTCAGTCTTAACCTGATAACTGCCATTTGTCCAGATTTTAATTTGTCTGAATTAATTTTAAGATGTATTTTAATTAATTGATGCCTGTTTTTATGTATACTGTGTTATTTATATGATGTTAGCTGCTCTGAGCCCGGCCCCGGCCAGGGAGGGTGGGGTACAAATAAAATTTATTATAATATTATTATTAAGCATGTCAACATACCTTCATATAATGAAGGGCATTTGTAAGAATGAGATGTACACACCCATTGTAGGTAGCTATGCTGCTTCATTAGTGAAAAACAGAAAGCTAGAGTAAATGTTATAATTCCTTTATCAACCAAAATTCATAGTTATTGGCCACAATAACAATTTTCTACCTCCACAGTTGGAGGAAGTATGCCTCTGAATGCTGCTTGGCAGGAATCACATATATGGAAAGCACTGTCGCACTAAGGTCTGGCTTCCAAGCTTCCCAAGCTAAGTGGGAGAGGACATCCCAGATAGAAGGAGAGTTTCTATCTCCATCCAATCTCAAAGGCTGGAAGAAATATTTAAAAGTACCTTGTGGGGATGGGGGAGTATTTCCATTTAGGGCGTCCTTTAAAAAATGGGCTGGGGTGGGGTTATGGGTTTGTTTTTTATGGTTTTTTGCTGCTTTTTAATTTTTTATGCTGTGAACCTAGGTTATGGGCGCAACAACGGAATGTCAAGGCGTGCTTTTTTATATAACTAGAATACAAAGCTGAAAATGAATGAACTGCAGACAAATGTTATGTTCATTTCCCACATGGTCTGGTCCTTCCCCTGCCCGCCCCCTAATATTTTTAAGAGGGTCTCTTCTCCATTCTTCAGAGAGTAGCTGTAGGTGGGGAAGCAGAAAAAGCTCCCCCTTTTCTTCCACTCTGCAGTTTCAAATCCAAAATCTTAGGTGCAAAATGCACCTTGGAACAATGGCAGTTTCGAACGCTGACTAGAACTCATGGGACATCCATGCAAGTCAAGCTGAATGCTGGCAGATTCAGGGCAGAGCACATAGTCAACCTACAGCAATGCTTCCCAATAACTGCTGCTGGAAGCCACAGGGTCCTGCTTGCGGGTTCCCCACCACGGGCGGATCGACTGACCCAGAAGGGCTTCCCTTGCGCTCCCCTCACTAAGCGAGCGCTCTGGCAACCCGGCGCCGCAGCCATCAGCGCACGCGAGCCTCTGCCCAAGCGAAGCCCCGCCCCCTACCCGTTTACACTGCCTCCTGCCACCCGATTGGTCCGCCCCTCCACCTTTCACCTCTCACCCGGCCCTCCTCTCCAATCGCGCCCGCCGTTTCATCGGCGCAAATTCAGGCGAGTGTGGTTTCTCTCCTCTCTCTCTCTTGTGCGCTGGTCTACGCATAGCGAAGGCGGCGGCGAGTCCCGGATTCTCGGAACGCTTCTGCGCCAGCAGCGCAGAGTCGGGCCCTATAGGCGGAGGAGGGTGGAGCTCCTTTTGCGTAGGCAGGGGCGGGGAGGAGGCTTGTCCTAACCGGGCCCAGGTGAATGGAGGAGCCTGACAGTTAAAAGAGGCGGAGGCGGCGAAATGGCGGCGGCGGCGGGGGAAGGAGCGGCAGCGGCATAATGAGGCGACGCCTGTAACCGGGGCAGCTCCAGGCTGGGTCCCGCCTGGCAGGTAGGAGGTTCCACCCGGCCCTTCTTCCCTCACAACCCGCTCGCCTCCTTCGCTTGGCTGCTCCTCAACGGGCCTGCCCTGGAGCCCAGCACTTGCCGGGGGGGGGGGGCTTCCCTTTTTTTCTCCCCTCAGCGGAGCTGTGGGCCGCCGCCGGGTGGGAGGAGGAGGAGGAGGAAGGGCGCCTTTGTCTTCCTCTCAGCCTCGCATTCTCCCTCCCGGTGTCTGTCTATGTCTCGCCCAGGCGGCGCGGTCGGGGCCTCCGCTCAGCTTAATCCGCCTCCTTTCCGTTTCCCTAAAGGGGGTGGGCGGCCGTGTCGCCTTTATTTCGCTTTATTTCCTCCTCCCCACGCGCAGCAAGCTTCCTCCCGCTGCTCTTTGTCTCCCCGGGGATATCCCGCTTTCTTCAGTTTGGCGAACTCCCAGGGGGGGGGGGAGAGGGGTTCAGAATTCCAACGTTTTCTCTATTTATTTTTTATTTTTTGATCAAATGCTCTTCCCTCTCCGGCCACCCGCCCATGAATCTGAAATGCATCCCCCTTAAGGCTGCGTTCCTTCTCAAGAGTAGATCCACTGGTATTAACGGGGCCCATGTGAGCCATGTGCGCTGAGCGTGATGAACGTTGGATGCAGCTCATAAGTTTCACCCAGCAGTTCCGAGAAGGCACCCGTGCTACTGGCACATTTCTGTCTTAAACACCCGCAGTAATGCCAAATAAAACATCCTGTGTCTTTGTTTTAAAAAGAATGGTGGTGCTCGATAAAGCATTTGCTTCCTGTGGAGACAAGTCTCGTTGGGGTCTGTGAGACTCTTTTCTCTCTCTCCATTTTCTTTTTAAAAAATGAGGTATGGATCAGGCTGTGGAGGGGAGGGATGTTCAGCGTCCATGTGCTCCTACGGGTATAATTCATGAGGCTGCCACACTTTGCATTAAGAGAGCAGCTAGATGTGCTTCCTTGTCTCCCACCCCAGCCAATTGTGTGGGCCATAGGGCAGCAGCAGCAGCAGAAATGGGCTTTCGCAGGCATGTTCTTCTTTTTTCCTCCCAGTTCCTTGTCCTACTTCATCCATTGTCCTTTAGGATTACCAGAACACAATGTCCCAAGAAATAAGGGGTCTCACTATAACACTGTGGGCTTACAGGGGTTTGAATTGAAGTGACTGCCATTGATCCATGTCAACGAGGCTAGAATAAATAAGAGATGTCTGGTAACCTCGATTTTTCCTGTGCACGCTGCTGCCTCACGTCTCTTCCAGCTGTCTGTCTCTGGCATTGTTGGGATAACAGGAGGGTTCTTTCTTTTACACACACACACACACACTTACACTTTAAATTAACTCAGTTTTCTTGGAATAAATATATTTTCCCTTCTCATCCCTCTGTTTGCAACTGAGCAAAAAAAGATGTGAATTTTATTCACTGCTGCTTCTAATGTTTCCCTCGTGGCTCCATGAGTAGATTGGAATTGTAACTTCATAGTGAGGGCAAGGTGGTGGTGGGGTTTTGTTTACTGTGTTTACTGTATCAATCAAGCTTTAAGTAACACCAAATAATAAACTGGATGTTTTACTGTGGTAGAGTAATCTTTTGAAAGGCATGATTTTTAAAGCAGAATTCCCTTGATGTAGCAAATTTTCTGCTCTTGATGAGTGTAAGGAGACACTAATCACATGATGCAGAAGTAGTATTTTATATTCTGTATAATCTTGGCCCATTACAGTCTCAGTAATGGGAAGAAGCTAGTTCTCTTCATGCTCATTATATTTGGGCTGTGCGTACAATAGTTTGCTATGGAACAGTGATCCTACAGTTTATCCAGTAACATTTCATGAGGTTCTTTGTTCATCCAAGCAACAATAAAGCAATTTTGCCCCTTGGTAACACTCTACAAGTATTATCCTGATTCACTGCTAATTGTATGTTATGCATTCTCTTCAATATACAGTACCAGCTATCACCTTTAAAGAACTTAAGGGATAAGTGAAATTTCACAGCTTTAACAAAAGTGCCCATTGCTACTGCTGGGGAAGAGGAATTAATTCTTCAGGGGGTTGGACTAGATGATCCTCAGGGTCCCTTCCAACTCTACAGTTCTGATTCCCGTTAACTACAGTTTCTGACACTTGTTGCTGCTTCAAGACCTTTGTCTTTTCACCCTTTGCCTGATAAGAATCTCTGCACCATTATTTCTGCTGCTGCCACCCTGTATTCTTTTCCCATGGGGAAAAGAAGCTTGATTGGTGAGGCAATTTTGGAAAGGCAAAATTACTAGCAGAGAAAGGGTTAATTAATCCCCTTCTTTTTTCCTAACTGCAATTTGAAATGCCATGTTTGTTACAAAGGAAAGGAAAAAGTTGCAGGCAACTCTGTAAAGCAGTCATGGGGAACAGATGATCCTCCAGAAGTTGTTTGATTTCATCTTCCATCATCCTTGACTATTGACCATGCCAAGTGAAACTGATGGAAATGAGTCTGACAATATATTCAGGGCCACAGGTTCACCACTCTTGATGTTATGTGTAATTTGTCCCTCAGAGTACAGTGGTACCTCGGGTTACATATGCTTCAGGTTACATACGCTTCAGGTTACAGACTCCGCTAACCCAGAAATAGTTCTTCAGGTTAAGAACTTTGCTTCAGGATCAGAACAGAAGTCGTGCTTCGGCGGCGCGGCGGCAGGAGGAGGCGCTTCAGGTTAAGAGCAGTTTCAGGTTAAGAACAGACCTCCGGAGCGAATGAAGTACTTAACCTGAGGTACTACTGTACAATTCTACACCTTGAAGGGCAAGTTGTGAAGGTTGGAAGAGGTTATAAAGCTTCTTTTTGAGGAAACTATCCAGAAGCCTACTTTCTATGCTGATATAATGCCCTGTCACTAGAACTGGCAACCCCATAAGAGCCATAGTATTTGAATGTAAACTGCAGAGAAGTGGATGTAATTGCTAGTGCTATGAATTGGTGGAGGTGGACAGGCGCTGTCAGGACTACAGTCAGAACTATCTATCAGGACTGTGTGATTGTATCCTCCCCAAATTGAAATAAGCATTTTAGCATTTACTGAAAATATATTAAATGGAAGCTGATTCTTCAACAAGTCAAACTCTAAAACCATCAGAGATCAGTTATGACACTGCCGCAATGTTAAGAATGCCAAAAGAATAATTGCTGAGCTGACTTCACAACCAGAAATGATTAGTCCTTTTAACTATTTCTTTGAACTCTGGTTTCTCTTCAGATCGTATAATTTTTTCACCTTTTATTAACTGTGTACCTTAGTTAGAAAGTTTGGGTATGAGTCAAATAATTTTTTTATTTTAAAAATCTGTATTCTACTTTTCTTCTGGAAGGAACTCAAGGCGACTCACAATGAAATAGGATATCTACTAGAAATTCAGTTACAACAAGAAGTATACCTGACACCAGAGAGCTTCAATATTCTAAGGGCTAGAACACTTGACCCATCTTATGACTATTATTTATTAAATTCATACCCTGCCCTTCCTTTGAATGAGCCCATAAATTATTTTGTGCTTTGAGCTACTTCCTGTGTATCTGAGAGCCCCTAGCTAGATTGGGGTGCATATTTATGGAAAATTACCTGAAACCTTGAGACTTTTATAACAGGGATTCTGACCATCTTCTTGTTCTAGGTATTGTGCAAGTTTTTCTTCCTTGCTGTTAAGTTATCGCTTATCCAAACCTTATTTTTATGCAGCACAGGGGATTCCACAATACTTTGGGCAATATATCCAACATCACTAGAATAATCAATATCCTGATATCTAAATAGCAGTTCTAATGCAACCTAGAACTACTTGTCTTCATGCTAATATTTTTAATATTACTTCCTTTGAGGGCATGTGCCCTCAGCCTTTTCACATGTTTCATCCAAAAAATTGATCATCCTTCCGGTTACGTTCTAATTTATAGGTATTATTAAATTCTCTCCTGCCTATGTCTTTATCTGAAAGGTTGATGAGATGAGGTGAGACTGAACTGTTCAAACTTTGCCCTCACCTGCCATTCTTGACTGGAGGCAACTTCAGTTGGCCATCCCTTTCTCTGTAAGAGTGGCTCTTACTGCTCTGGGGAATCATGTGCAGCAGTTTCCCTGTCCATGCATTCAGTTTCCTCTCCAGCTTAGGATATGCATGAATATACCTGCTTCTCTGTCTGTATAGTCCCTTGCTGAATCGGGCACATGTTGCAAAGGATAACATTAAAAAAATAGTAATGCCTCAGAATGGCTTATTAGACTTGATACAATTCTTTCTAATTGTTGATGCTCCTAGCCAAGAAGTATTGGCAGCAGTAGTAACTTGGTGAACATTACCATAGTCCTGTGATTAGTTTTAACTGTTTTTAATACTGAATTTTAAATAGTTGTAACCTGCACTGAGTCTTGGTGGTGAAGGGCAGGTAATAAATGTAATAATAAATGTAATCATTTATATAATAATCATACTGTCAAAGCAGGCATTTTTTTTTAAAAAAAGGGCAGGGATGGGGAACATGTGGCTCTCCATATGTTGCTGGTCTACACCCCCATCATCTTGGGCCATTGGCCATGTTGGCTGTGACTGATGGAAGTCCAACAGCATATGGAGGGTCACAGGCTCCCCATTCCTCTTTCAAGGGGAAGTTAGAAATTCCACAAGATTGAGCCTGTCACAAAGTGGACAGATCAATAAATTACGGTGGTGGTTTTAGAAGATGCTTTTATCTGAAGCAAAACAACGAATGTCATGACAAGTTCATGAACTCTGGTGGTTGCAATCTAGAACCCAAGAGATATATTGGAGAGAAGCAGAGAGCTAGCCAGTGTTTCCAAATTAGGAGTATTATTCACATGCTTCTAACCTTAGCTGAAACTACTTGAGTGGGTGATGGCAATGCAAAATTGGTATTCTGCATCCTGTATTTGGTTTCTGATAGTTTAGCTGTAAGTGGGCCCAGCTAAACTAAATCCGTGAGAGTGAGCTCGCTCTCTTCAATCATATGTAACCTTTACAGGGCAAGAGCCATTTAATACATTTCTTTTCTGATCTTGCTTAATTAGGCATGTGGAATAAACCTCCATCCAGTAATTGGAAGTGCTACAACAAACTTTCTGTATTCAAAGAAATTGTTTAACAGCCTATAAGAGCACAGCTAGGAGTGCTTGAGAGGTATATAAAGTGAACGATGTGATTGCAGCTGGAATCTAACAACACACATTTTCTTGAAACGAGGCTCTGTACTATAACTATTACATCAGTTCCAGCCAGGTTGGTAAAGGTTGCTTTAAATGCTACAGTTGAAACAAAAGTCTTCCCCTGTACCTTGAAAATTAACAACAGAATGGCCTGGCACCAAATATGCTAAACGTTGCTTTCACACATAAATGTATATAATTATATAGAAATAATATAATTAATGCACTGGCAAAATTTCTGTAGGAAAGAAAATGTGGGAAAATAAACTTTAAAGCACATTTCCTTCAAATTGGCACAAGGAAATGAACAGAGGTCTGAAGTCAGTGGCAACCATTTGGATAGATCTCCTGGATATGGAAAAAGGCTTCCACATGTAGACTGACCGTCCTTTCATGCAAGAAGTTTTCATGACTTATGCTCTTAAGGAGCATGCTGAACTCAGTTTTCAAATGTATATGTTTAACAATAAAGTAGAGTGTTTTGAAAACTGAAGTAATATTTTTATTGTCAACATCAAATTAAACATGTATTAACAATTTCTGCTAAAAATGTGTTATCAATGTGTCACTTATGTGAATTGTGCATGAGTTCCTGCTTATCAAAATAAGAAATAAAGTGTTGTTGACCTGCCCCCCTAGTGGCGACTAGACTGTTTTGGCATTTCTATCCTTGTTTCTAGCACTTCACCGTTTTATCTCAGGGAATGAATGACCGAGACGCCGTTGCTGCCCTCATACAACCAGTAGAATGGGAAATGGTGACAATATCTTTAGTCTTCAGACAAGATATGATTATAGCTCCTTTACAGTAAACTTTTGAAGTACCTTATAAAATTGGGAGCCTTATGAGAATTACTCTAGTGACCCATGTGCTATATGTATGTTATTTCAGGCCTCAACAGTGGATATTGTTTCCCCTGTACAAGAAGATAATTTATAAGTTGCATTTGGCCTCCAGAAGTTGCTAGATTTGCTCACATTAGCTGCCCAAGTGAGTTCACTCAGGGGAATTCTTCAACATCCAGATTGCAGTTGATACAAGCTTCTCCAGCTGTATGCAGAAGACTCTTGGTTTGAGCAGGAAACATCCATGAGCTGTAACTGGCTTGATCTCTTGGAGGTTGTTCTGGAGCTGGAAGCTTTTCAATTGGTGTAGGGGAGGGGTACTGTGTTTTTTTTTGGGGGGGGAGCTTCCTAAGTTTCAAGACCCATGCCATTCTACAGGTCTGGGACATTTAAGCCCATGTTTAAGAAAATTAGCTAGGGCTGATGATGTCTGCATAGAAAGTGCTTGTTTAAAGGGCTTCCTTGGTGAGAAATGTGGCACAGCCATTCCTTAATGAGTTGAACACACATTTCCTTGGAATAGTTTGGCAGTTTGCCAGCTCCAACTCAGTAGTGTAGAAAAGAGAAGTATATGATTTACATTTATGCAAATCTTGTGTCTGGAAACCACACATAGGCAGCTGCTATGCTCCCATGAAGTAAAAAATGGTTGAGGCTCTGAAAAGACCCCAGCTCTACCATTTGCCTCTAGTGTTGTTATGGAAAAGGAAGCTTATATCAGTGAGTCCTAAGTTTATAAAGTATGGAAAAAACTAACTGACTCTGCAGACCTGACTGCAAGATTAGTCTCAGTTTGGTTTATCATCTTTTTTTTCTTCTTAAGTGAATGATTTAACAGTGGGAGGGAAAGTGTTAAAGGTATTTCTAGATAGTTTTTGTGTTCAAAAACTCATATTTCGCATTATTATTTGAAAGTAATTGCATCCTGAAAAATCCAGTGCATTTTTAAAAAAAGCTTTTAATGTTAAACTTTGATAGCTTTGGAATTCTAAAAGTTAAGTAGGTTTCATTATACTTCAAACTAAGGAGTTGCCAAATTTCAGTGTCTGCATTTTAAAAGACCAGCACTAAGAAGCAATATGGAGCCTTTAACTTTTACAATATTCTTAGAGCATAGGACTTAGTATTACTGGGCATGTATGCTAGGATTAAACTAGCAGTTGCACAAATAAAAACACATTTATATGACACACATGGCTTTGTACGTACTGTGGTCACACAATCTCCTTGCATAAAGAACTAAAATGGAAAACAGCATGCTCCGTACTTAGCAGATATTCCTTTTCCTTACATTGGATCTTTATCTGTAAAATAAATTTACTGGTGAGTGGTGCTGCTTTAGGACCACGAGTATTGCTGCTGTGAGGCTATGCTTCCTGGCAAATGGTATATGACTTTGACCATCAAACAGAAGCTGGCTGGCTGGCTGGCTGGCTGGCTGGCTGGCTGGCTGGCTGGCTGGCTGCCTGCCTGCCTGCCTGCCTGCCTGCCTGCCTGCCTGCTGCAACAGGCCTTTTGTCCAGAGGAGAGCACCAACACAATCGACATGGTAATATGATGTAAGCTTGCACTTTCCTACTAGAACTTGGCTCAGTCTTTTGCGTGAAGCCTGTCTAGCAGTATGTTAGCTTAGGAACTGAAAGGGCCTGCTGCACCGAGGGCAGCAGTATCCAGTTTATATTTTTCTGTCAGCTACACTTCTACTCTTCTGTTTACACCACTTTTGAGGAAAACTAATGGCCTCCATCTTAATCTTAAATATTTTGGCGATTGAAGTGATGAGTTACCAGTGTTAAGGTGGGATAGACCAATGAAATGTTTCTGTTCAGACAAATGTTCTGATTGTAATGAAAGGCAGCATTACCTTTTATCTTGCCAGGGAAGACTAAATTCTGTTTTAATTCAGTGAAATTTTACAGGATTGAAAGCAACCGCAGAGTTTCTGTGGAAAAAGGAAGCAGGTTTGTGTTCATTGGCATAACCATACCTATTTATTACAGAAACATTGGGCAGAAACTACAGCTGAGATTCCTGTGGTTTCGCCATGGTTTTAGCAAGGGCAGCCATCTGCTGCAAACTTTTCAAGGTCTGGTATCTTTACTTGGTTTGCAGTGTGGAATAATCAGTTGTCCCACACAATCAGCATGGGATTAATCAGGATGGCAAATCTGTGGTCCTGCAGATATGGTTGGACTGTCATTTCCACGGTGGCTGGAGATGATGGGAGCTGGAGTCAAACAACATCTGGAGGGCCACAGGTTCCCCATCCTGCTTTAGCGGGAAGGGTATAATAAATTTATGAGGAAAGAAGATGGTGTAGTCTTATGAGGAAAGAAGATGGTGTAGTCTGACACAAAATAGTGTGTTATGCTGTGTGCTGAATTTCTGTCGCATATTGGGGATATGTTCATTGCAGAAGGACCATCTAAATTGTAATGGTGTTCCATGCCACCCCTTGATCTGGGTTACAGCTGAGATAGGAAGATTAACAGTTCTGGCTGGATATTTTGTTTTGGTACTTTCCCAATGTGAACCTGAATACCCATACCCCAAAGCTGCTGTTGATAATAGCCTCAATATTCTTCACTGATAGTGAACTGCTTTTTCAACTCCTGTGGATGAATTTTGTCTTGCTCTTTGCTAAATAGGCTGTTTTTGGACTACACAGACTAAAAGCATGCTGTTAAGAATTTGATTTCACTTGGCTAAAATGCATGGGAAATAGAACAGTTAAACTGAAAAGCCTATTAACATTTAATTTTTAAATCCAATAAGTGTCCATTGATTTCTGTACCGTTCTCGTAGTGAAGTGGGAAAAGGGTTGTTGATACATTGCCTTGTTTTACATGAAGACACACAAATGGGCAATGAGGACACACAAATGGGCAATGGTTATCTGTTTTGCCATTTTTCTCAGTATGTATAATAAATAATGTGGTAGTTGTGTTTGAAATTTGCAATAAAATGGATGCCAGTCACTTCTGCCCTATAACATAGGGCTGTTTTCAACTAATGAATCCCGTCAGTGGAATCCCTGCACAAGGAACTCGGCTTGCGTATCAGCCCCCCCCCCCTGTGCCCCCCAAATGGCTTTGGTGGGTCAGGAGAAACCCCAGAACTGCAGATAGTGTGAAGTGGGGAAGACAGTAGGAATCGTTCTGTCTGGCAGAAGGATTGCCTTAGCACAACTTCGAATTCCTCCAAAGTGAATATTAAGTTTCCCTAAGATTTCATTTTCATAGTGAAAGAAAGTGAAGTAGAACCAGTTGTAAACCTAATGGATGTTAGTGAGCAATTGTTTTAACAGGTAAAGTAGAAAATAAGCTAATATGTTCAGGCCCTTAATCTTTCAGACACTCACTGTCTGCATCCTTGGCCAAAAAGGACTTTTGAAGGGTAATGTGCTGTTCTCCAGAGCTAAACATTAAAATGCAAGGATGAAGAGTATTGCATGGTGTGGTTGGGTTTTATTAGAGTTTTTGAAAATGTGCTGTCTTTTTATTGCCTTCTAGGATATCTAGGTTTGAAACAAAGTTACAGGCTTGGAAACTCTGGATAAGCTCAATATCAAGATTCAAGGTAGAAAAATGCTAACGTGTGCTCCTTAATGCTATGGTGCTCCTTAACTTTTAAATGCTACTTGGGCTAGAAGTTTACTCATTAAGATTGTTTCCTTTTATTCTGACTTTGTTTTAACTTTTAAAAATGACCTGCTATCAGCATACTATTTCCCTTTCTGAACAGTTCATTAGGAGTAGGAAATTGTCTTTCATTCAGTACATAAAATGTAAAACTTTGACTCTATATTGTGGTTACCAAATCCTTGATGATTTTTACCAGTATGGATTTATTTATTTTTACGTTTAAAATGTAATGTTGCATAATGATCTTATTAAATTCTCAAGGATAATTATTTAAAAATGGCATCCATATTTTAGAAAATGATTATATGTATCTTCTACAATGGCTGGGAACCTTGCTGCTTTAGTCATTTTGATGAGTATAAATATACACGTTCTTACTCAACCTGTAGAAAGAGTAGAAGCCATTATCCCTGCTGCTTCATATGTAAAAAGGACTCTTTCTTAAAACTAATATTTGTCTTTATTTAATGAAGAATTATTATGCTGGTTTATTGTTGTATATTGGCCATGTTCACCATTTTTGTATAACTCAATTTATTAACATTATAAAATAAAACTTGAAGAGTTTATCCTTTTAATAACAATATTTTTCATTTTTACTGGGGTGGTGGAGGAAATATTCATTCAGGAACTTCTGTTATCCCAGCTTCTAGATACAAGGGATTTGTGGTATAACACAGGGCTTACCATGATAATTTTCTTTACTTAGCTTTAAAGCTCTCAAATCTAGCAAAAACTGTTTAGGGTCAATATGGTCACTTAATGCATTATTTCCTCCCCTTCCCGCATATGTGGCTCCTTGTACAGGAGTTCCTTTGGGTCTTTCCATCCTCTTCATTGACAGCCCTCTCAAAAACTGACATTTTCGGTTGCAGGGAGGGCTGGCACATCCAAAGATGGATTGAACTAACTTTTTTCTCTCCACCCCTTCTTGTTTTTAATAACACTTTATTTCAAATTTAATAACACAGTTTATGTACATCAGTTATCTGAGTATCATAAATTGATTGTTCTAAAGAGAAACTACAAATAGAAATCCACTTTTGACTGAAATCTTGAATGGAATCTTATTCTTAATATGTGTAAAAGTATTTTAGCTCTTCGCTAACAATTTTCTTATATTGATTGAGCAGGAGCTGAGCAGCAATGTGGTTAGCCTCGAAGCAGATATAATGGTGTCAAAATGCAGTTCAGAGAACATATACTTAGAGGGCACAGAAACTAATATGGTAAGTCTGTATCTAATTCAATCAGAAATCACTATCTTTTTAAATAGTCTACATAATGCTGGCATTTCTTTGGAAGAAAACTTCAAATCACATTGCTCAATTTCTCTTACGACTATTGGGAGGAATTCACCATTGGGGTCTTCTGATCGTTCCATCAGCACAAACATTTCAGCTTGCCATCGGAACCAGAGGCGTCGCTCAACAGCAGTAGCGAGTAGACCCCCATCGCACCTGTGCCTCCATCCCCTCAAGCTTCCAAACCCTTTTACTGGATCATTTGCCTTTGGGGAGATACACCAGGGGTGCCGCTGGGTCCCCATCACCCAAAACTTCCTTTTGGGTTTTTTTCTGGAGCTCACAGCACCTTTGTGAAGCTCCAATCTCCTGTTGAGCTCGGATTTCCCCAGAGAGGTTAAATCCACGTACGAAATGGCCCATGTAGCACCCATATTTTTTTGGAATTGCTGTACATTGCTAATTCTAAAACAAAACTTTTTGGGTTTCTGAAAAAGCAATCTATATTGTGTTAAATTGAGGAGTTTAGCTTTGAAACTTTATATACGACTTATTATTAAAGTGGTGATAGTACTTTTTTGGTTATGCTTATTGGTTCATAGCTTTTTCAATATCTAGGTTTTCTTTTCTGTACAGGAAACTGGTATAATTAAGTACTTGCAACATACTTGTTTGGAGTTAATGCCCCCTTAAAATAAAATCAAAACCAGTATAAAGAGAATTGAACTAATGCAAAGCACAAAATATATGTATGACTTTATATTGAGCTTAGTCCATGAACTCTATTCTTGTGGCAGCTGGAAGTTAATATCACTACCAGTGTGTGGCCTATATCTTAACAATGGTTAAGGGATCAGGTAGGGTAAAGCAATTGCAAACTATCTTCCCCTGTCAAGCATTATTTCTCTCAATACCTTCACATAGAATTTGCACTCTAGGCAGAGATTGGATAAGGTGGTGATGTGGCTTATCCTGCAATTTCACCAATGCAGGTAGAGGTGATACCTATTTTGATCTTGATTGTGGACATTTCTATTTAAAATAAGTTCTCAAATCACTTCACAATTGTTTAGTTATTGTTTGACATTAATAAAAGTAACTACTTATAGCAGCGGTTCCCAATCAGCTAAGTACTGTGGACCCCCTGTTTTTCAAAAACCAAGTCGTGGAACCACTACTTTTGAAAATGTTGATATCTCTGTGGTGGTTTTTGTTATGTTAATTTTGCCACACACCTCCTGGGTGGGTAATGCAGAGCCTCTGAGGTCCGCAGACCACCAGTTGGGAACCACTGGCTTATAGCATTAGTATCTTTTCAAAGTGCAATTAAATGGAGGCTATCCCCCACACCGCCCATAGCAATCTACAGTGAGAACGTAGTGGAATAATTGCTGTTAAGTGCTATAGGTTGAGAGAACATTCCAGTTTAATTTGGAGAATAGCAAGGACAGGTATAACTCAGGATTACAAGTATTTTCATCATCTGAGTTCCTCTTCATTTAACTGCACTGAATGAGCATATTATAGGGAAAGTGGGTACTGCCTTGTTTGCTGGGTATATCTGTGGTGCTTTCCATTACTTGTTTGGTCTCAATTTTCCAACCGTGGCATGTGGAAATAAACTTTCAATTATTTACGGATTTTTAAAAACGTTATATGATATTCTTTGGTGTACTGCACAAGACCATAAAGAGGTAGGTATGCAAAATTCAAGTTGAAAGTCCATGAAATATAGTTGTGTTAGTCCTTAAGTGATTAACATAATCTATCCAGGATGGAGAGCTCATATAATGTAGTGGTGAAAGAGCAATGATCTGGAAGGTTGCCAGTTTAATCTTATATTTGCTACTAACTCCCTAAGTTACTTTAGGCAAGCCACTTTAGGCATTACCTAGTGCCCATTTGCACTACTTACATAGCTGTTGTGAGTATTTACATAGCACTTGCAGTGAGATATGATTTATACGACTCGTTTTGAACATTGAGAACACTATGCAAATACTCCTTTTATTCTATTATTGATAGCATTGCTGCCTGTATTCGGCTGAATTTTATCATACTGGAATATTGCCTGTAGTTTGTCTTTGAAGATTCCATGGGCATATTTAAAAACGTAAAACCTGAGTTGAAAAGTCATACTGTAAAAGTTTTAATTTTTATTCTGTAAGATATGATTAGTAACTGGTTTCAACGCTCTTTCCCCCCCTCACAGTAAGCTGTGTTGGAACAAAAATGCAATGAAAGAAACACTGGATGAATGAATGAAAAGCCCTGCTTTGCAGTTCCTCAGCATGGCAGGACTACAACTCATGACCCCTGCTTCCTCACCAATGGGTCCTTTTTTTGGACTTCCATGGCAACAAGAAGCAATTCATGATAATATTTACACACCAAGAAAATACCAGGTACTAATGACAATGTTAATATTTGTTAAGCAAAATGAAATCTGGCTGCTTCCTGGAGACTGACTATGAGGCTGGTATCCGTCTTACATGCATTTCCATTAGAATGAACCACAGTGAAAAGAGACCCTTTTCTCTTCTTCGCTAACACTAGAAGCAGTGAAGATATCAGCACTAGTGTCTTTGGCTTACTGAGATAATTTATTATAGCGCCAGCAATTAGCTTGTCACACTTGAGGGATATTTGACTAAACAGAAGAGTATTTGATTAAAGTGCTCATAGTCTTACCATGAAGTCGCTACTTTGATGAACATTAAATAAATAAGAGTGAATAAAAATATGTGAGGAAAAATCCGTGACAATAAGCAGTCTTCCTCTGTGCATAAATGGAACTACTTTCTTTTCTATTATCATTATTATTTGTCACCTGTGTCTTGCCTTTGTCATGGGCTGAATGATTCCAGCTGCTCAGCCTCTCCCCTGCCTGAGAGGACTTCTTCTGGTCTCTACTTCCTAGTAGACAGGAACTATGTGGAAACACCAAGAAAAAACAAAGATGAGTGCAGGAAATGCCACTTGTATAATCCTGCCATCATATGATGTTTCTGTTCTGATATCAGACTTAATTATGATTTTTATTTTGGAAGTCTTAAAACAACTTTGAGAGCCTCTAAGGCAGGCATCCCCAAACTCGGCCCTCCAGATGTTTTGGGACTACAACTCCCATCATCCCTAGCTTACAGGACCAGTGGTCAGGGATGATGAGGATATATGGGGATATAAAGCGGAACATAAGCATTCTAAATAAATAAGAGCTCAGTAAAACTTTCAGAACTGCATGTTTCAAGAACACTGCTCTGCATTTTAAAGTGATTCTGGCAAATTACAACTTTTATGAAAAATTCACACAACGTCAGTTGTTTTAAAGGTTTGAATACTAAATATTTTAGAGCTGATTTAGGTAATCCATTTGTTGCTCATACTGAAGTCTTTGTGTTACTACTCCTGTAAGCTCATCCATGCAACAAAGTTATATTAGAAGAGGATTTCAGGGGATAAGGATCTTAAGGTCCTGTTGAAAACTTTACATGACAGTTTGCTGTACTGCAACTATTCCATGTGTAAAGCGTTCACAGAAAAATTCCAAAAGGTATATCACAGGGTGGAAGGAGAAATGTCAGATAGACTTTTAGATGTTTTAGGTATGCAGTTCATTGACTTTCTTTGGCTGATACATCAGAGAGACATCTGTGTCTTGAATTGTCTTTCATTGAGTCAGCTGAAACCTGTCTACATGTAATTTTAAGGATTCTTTTTTAAAAAAATAAATAAAACATTTTGTATTTGCCAATACAGGTTGAACTGCTGGAAGCAGCTCTGGATCATAATACAATAGTCTGTTTAAACACTGGCTCAGGGAAGACTTTTATTGCAGTACTACTCATTAAAGAACTGTCTTATCAGATCAGGGGAGATTTTAACAAAAATGGGAAAAGAACAGTATTCTTGGTCAACTCTGGTAAGGAAGTAATACACATTTTTGTACGGGACATAATTGATAAGGATTGGATAAGTGTTCAAACTGTACCATAAAATTAGTGGGCAATACTATAGCATTTTCAAATTAAGTAGTACCATAATTTTATAATGTTAATTTTGTATTAAGGTGTTATGGTGCTATACTACAGTTAACACTATACTACAGGAATGTTAATTCTGGTCCTAACCAGTTTCTTTAATTAAAAAAAGAAAGCATGGCCACCTAGCACTAATTAAAAGCTTGTTTAACACCCCCCCCATGCCAAAACTTTTTTTTTGAAAGTAAAATGTTTTGTTGGGTAAAAATAGAAGAATTGCAGAGAAAATAAAGATGACAATGATTGGTTGACTGCATTTTATGGATGCCCTGTAAAATGTGAGTGAATGAAGCATGACAATCACACACTAAATGCTTGCTATGGAATCACCCCTATGATTGCATGTACACAGTTGGAATCCCATTTCAAAGTAGTTGCTTTGCTGCCTAAATTCCACTTTTTCTTCCCTATGCAGCAAACCAAGTTGCTCAGCAAGTGTCAACTGTTAGGACGCATTCAGATCTCAAAGTGGGAGAGTATTCAAGTTTGGAAATAACTGAAGCATGGACAAAAGAGAAATGGAACCAAGAATTTGCTAAGTATCAGGTAAGGCAAATTAATATACCATGTTGTTGTTGTTGTTTAGTCATTTAGTCGTGTCCAACTCTTCCACTGCCTCCTGCAGTTTGGTCAAACTTACGCTGGTAGCTTTGAGAACACTGTCCAACCATCTCGTCCTCTGTCGTCCCCTTCTCCTTGTGCCCTCCATCTTTCCCAACATCAGGGTCTTTTCCAGGGAGTCTTCTCTTCTCATGAGGTGGCCAAAGTATTGGAGCCTCAGCTTCAGGAGCTGTCCTTCCAGTGAGCACTCAGGGCTGATTTCCTTCAGAATGAATAGGTTTGATCTTCTTGCAGTCCATAGGACTCTCAAGAGTCTCCTCCAGCACCATAGTTCAAAAGCATCAATTCTTCGACGATCAGCCTTCTTTATGGTCTAGCTCTCACTTCCATACATCACTACAGGGAAAACCATAGCTTTAATATACCATAAGCCCCTGCAAATTATAAACCAGTGTCATAGTTTAAGGTTTTATTGTTTTTAGGATGATTTGCAAAGTCTCCACCCTCCTCGTTCTGCCCGGACACTGAGGTCCAGCACTGAGGGCCTTCTGGCGGTTCCCTCGCTACAAGAAGCCAAGTTACAGGGAACCAGGCAGAGGGCCTTCTCAGTAGTGGCACCTGCCCTGTGGAATGCCCTCCCCCCAGATGTCAAAAAGAAAAACAACTACCAGACTTTTAGAAGACATCTGAAGGCAGCCCTGTTTAGGGAATCTTTTAATGTTTAACAGACCACTGTATTTTAATATTTTGTTGGACGCTGCCCAGAGTGGCTGGGGAAACCCAGCCAGATGGGCAGGGTATAAAATGCTATGGAGGTTATCTGTAGGCATTTCATACCTATATTCCAGTACTACCCCAGCCCACTAAAAGATGAGCACAACAGTAGAGACTACTTAACCACTAAAAACCTGGGTAGATTAAAATGTTTAGCATGGCTCGTAAAAACCAGTACCAGATGTGTTTTCCTGGGGAGAGCATTCCACAGATGGGGAGTCACTACTGAGCAGCATGTTCAAAAGATTTATACCCCACTCTTTAGCCAGAAAAGCTCCTGGAGAGGCTCACAAGTCTAGTTTGGTCCTTAGAGTAGATGGAAATGGAATATTTTATTTCAGTTGAGTGGCCTTTGGGCAGAATTAAAATGCACTTCACTTAATGTTGTCTCAGGTACAAGTGAATGGTCAATTGTTTGTTTTAACCTACATTTTGTATAGAGGGAAGAATGAATGCTTAATTTTTATTAATGCTGACTAAAAATCTTATAAAATAACATTCAGTTTTTTTCTTCCATCTCTTCATATTTCAGGTTCTGGTAATGACCTGTCGTGTCGCTTTGAATATTTTTAAAAATGACCATTTATCGCTGTCAAACATTAATCTTCTTATTTTTGATGAGTGCCATCTTGCAATTCAGGATCACCCCTATCGAGAAATTATGCAGGTAGGTTGTGACCCGTCTATATCGCTTTAACCACTGACAAAACAAATAAGTAGGCAAACTGAAGAGTTTGCATATTACGCATTAATATTTAACTTACCTTGGCATTTATTAATTTTTATCCGTTTTTGGACTGGCCTTCAGATTACCGTAAATTTCGCTCCATAACACGCAGATTTTTCCTCCTAGAAAGTAAGGGGAAATGTCTGTGCGTGTTATGGAGCGAATGCCTACAGATGGCGGGGGAATCTGCTGCAGTCGTGAGCAGTCAGTGGCTCGCTTTGAAACAGCAAAGCGGGTGTAAGCGGCTCCTGTCAGCTAGCGGAGCAGGGGAGGAGGGAGAGAAGCAGAGCGGGAGTTGGCTGCTTTAAAACAACCCCGTGCTCTCTGTCCCTGCCTGCAGTTTTTTGCTGTCCGATTTTGGATTAGGCACTGTAGGGGCTGTGTGTGTGTGTGTGTGTGTGTGTGTGTGTGTGTGCTTGAGCTATCGTTCTCCTCCTCCTGCTTCCCCTTCACTCTCCCTGCGCCCCTGCGACGTTAGAATTGACACTCTGTGTGTCTGTGTGTGCGTGAGGGCTGCTTCTCCTCTTGCTTCCCGTTCACTCTCACTCTCCCTGCGACGTTAGAATTGACACTCTGTGTGTCTGTGTGTGCGTGAGGGCTGCTTCTCCTCTTGCTTCCCGTTCACTCTCACTCTCCCTGCGACGTTAGAATTGACACTCTGTGTGTCTGTGTGTGCGTGAGGGCTGCTTCTCCTCTTGCTTCCCCTTCACTCTCCCGACGTTAGAATCCACACTCTGTGTGTCTCTCTGTGTGTGATTTGCTTCCCATTCACTCTTCCTACGACTTTAGAATCCACACTGTGTGTCTCTCTGTGTGTGAGGGCTCCTTTTCCTCTTGCTTCCCATTCACTCCCCCAGCGCCCCTGCGACTTTAGAATTGACACTCTGTGTGTCTCTGTGTGTGTGAGGGATCGTTCTCCTTCTCTTGCTTCCCATTCACTCCCCCAGCGCCCCTGCGACTTCCAGCGCCCTGCAACTTTAGGGCCAGTTCTCTCTCTCTCTGTGTGTGTGTGTGTGTTGACCTCACTGTGCTTGTTGGGGGAGAGTGTTGGTCGCACTTTTTCTTGATTTGTCTCAGAGTGGTTACTATCGTGGTTTCCTTGCTGGGGAGGAGGGAGAGATGCAGAGCCTGCTTGTTCTAAAGGAGCAAAGCCGGAGAGGAGCCTCTCCTGCATTATTAGCAGCACCCTTCTCCACCCCCCCCCCACGTGTGCTCCTTGTCCCTTGAGTGCTTTTCCTTCCCTCCCCACTTAAAACGTGGTTACAAAGCACGGATCCACATGGATCCTCAGGATTTTTGCACTGGGTCACCCCAAATTCACCATCAGATCACATAGCATGTCCATGGCTACAGCCTGCACAAAAAACACACACGCACCCACTGTTTCATGGGGCCGCAATGGGGCAAAAACGTGGTTACAAAGCATGGACCCACATGGATCCTCAGGATTTTTGCATTGGGCTACCCCAAACTCACTGTCAGATCACATGTCTGTGGCCACAGCATGAACCACAAAAATCATACATCCACTGTTTTGTTTAGAATATTTTTTTTCTTGTTTTCCTCCTCTAAAAACTACGTGCGTGTTATGGTCAGGTGCGTGTTATAGAGCGAAAAATACGGTACTCTCTAAATTGGGGATATCCACCTCCCCCTTGCTTCTAGAATAAATGAACAGACCATAATAGGCAGCACTGGTTGAAGTGTGTGCTTTCCTTGACTTGCATTCCTACCCCCATGTGGGCACTGTTGCTCACTCAGTGTGCACCAAGCTTCCTTCTCTGTATTTCTCTCATTCTCGTGCCAGCTGCTTTCACTTGAGGAAATAGCTCTCCCACTTGCCAAGGATTGGGGTGGAGGGATTGCATTTCTTTGCTCATCAGATGCTGCAAAGTGACTGGGAAAAGAAAGGAACGGAGCCAGTGCAGACAGAATGGTCAATAATAAACTATTTTTGTCCTCAGTGTGCAAGGATAGTTGTGCCTCTTACATTTCGAAGTTCTCTTCAGTCACCGCCGACTGTAATGGTTAACAGAGTCAGAAGCCTGCTCTAAGTTTTGGGAGGCTAATGAAGGTGGAAATGGCCTGATTAAACATGTTCCATCAAGGAGGTCTAAAAGGGGAGCACTAGATGCTGTTTTAAATGTTGGCAGGCTTCCTTGAAACTATCCAGTGAACGAGTTGGCAGAAAATTTGTGGTGACCTCTCATTGCCAAATGTTAAATCAGAAACATCAGGAGAGCTTACTAAGTAGCCATTACATTGCACAAATCAATGAACCTGGTCTTGCACCTGGTTCTGCAGAGTTCTTGGGCTTCCTCCTTTGGAAGCATGCAGTTGAGGGATTGAAGCTACATTAATTTTCTCTTATTTAGGATCACATGACCTATAGGACTTCAAAACTGTTATCCTACTCCACTAACTTGAAAAGTTGTTGTTTAAAACAAAAGTCCTGTTACTTTTAAATATAAAAATATTAGAAGGATCAATTCCAGTTCTGGGGTCACCAGGTTTATGTGTGTGAGGCATGAACTCTTTTTTTCATCCCCCCTGCAGTAGTTCAGTAAGCCTCTTCTCTTATTCATTCTGCTCCTCTAGGATTTGTGTCATGCTGGAAAAGAAGGTGCAGAACGTCACTGTTCGCCACTGGGTTCCTTTTCTTGATTTGGATCCCCCCCACCCTACTTAAGAGCAAACTTAACATTGCAGGTTATTCTGGTTTATTTTTCAGCTTTGTGAGAGTTGTCCATCATGCCCCCGAATTTTAGGATTAACAGCTTCCATTTTAAATGGGAAATGTGATCCAGCAGAGTTGGAAGAGAAGATTCAGAAATTGGAGAACATTCTAAAGAGTAGTGCGGAAACTGCAACTGATTTAGTGGTTTTGGACAGGTACATTTTGTTATTTTTGAATTTTGTGTTGAATACCATTCATAAAAAAACACGTTGGAAGAGGTGACTTGATATCTATATGCTTGGTGTGCTGTTGTTGTTGTTTTAAATTAATCTAAAATTAATCTAAACACTCAACGGCATTCTTTAAACCTATTTCAATAAAGTAAAGCCAGGTTGAATTTGCATTTTGCTGTGCAGCCCATATAGCTTTTTAGAATTACCAAATCTGTAATTGTGCCATTTAAATAGCAGTTTAAAATGTGGCTGACAAGCTTGTTTGTTTGTGTTAAAGGTATACTTCTCAGCCTTGTGAGATTGTGGTAGATTGTGGACCATATGCTGACAAAAGTGGGCTCTATGAAAGGTTGTTAACGGAGCTGGATGATGCACTTCACTTTCTGAATGATTGCAACATATCTGTAATGTGTAGAGAGAGAGATTCTACCTTAATTTCTAAACAGGTATGGGCACATGATTTATCATTGTTCCTGCATTGCTTAACTGCAGTTTGGTCTAGCCTCTTAATAGAAATATTTACTGCTTTCTTCCAGAACTACTGCCACTTTTAAATTATTCGTACTCATTATTAAGACAATCAGTTTGGCAAGGTAGCATACATTTTCAGCTACTTCTCCAGAATATCAGTCTTTAGTACTTCAGCCAAGTATGAGAAAGAAAGTGCACTTCAAATAATGACCAAGTGGTAGGCAGGGGACTGAGGTCACTCTTGATGCTAATTTGCTCAGTACCACAAAATTTTACATGTCTCAGAATCTGTCCCTTGTTTTACCTAGTCTGAGATTATTTTATGACATCTGAACAAATATACAGTAGAAACTTTCCAAGATTTTCCCTACAAGCAGCTTGTACTTGAGCGAGAAAAAGTAGTTCAGACTGTGATCTGTTTCAGTCATGAAACTTGTTATGAACTTGTATATTTCTAATCTTCACACCTTCCTGGGTGTTCCAATTCCCTCCCTCACAGCCTTTTTCATGGTAACTATAGTTTTCCTTGGCATATTGAACCAGTGTGACACAATGAGTTTCGGGATCTGTTATGGAGGCATACTATAGTTTGCAGTAATGATAATTTGTGCAGTTTGGACATCAAGACAAATTACGGTTAGCACATAATATCCTTAGATCATGCTGCAGGTGTACTGATTTGTTTTATCCCACTTCACCCCCATGGTGTTTCCACAATATTGCTTACGAAACTAACAGAATTGTGAAAGCTATTTTTAATTAGCAAAGCGAAAACACAGTGGAACAAATTTCAGAATCTCTAGATGAACCCTCCTTCGTGTGTCTTACCTAGAACTGCAGGTTCTTCACAAAGTATGGTAACAAGTATTGATGCACAATTCTGTGATTGTCTGCCATGTCTCTCTGCTAAACCTTTAGCATTCAGAATCTGGTCACCTATTAAACCAGACCAATGTGTGATTTTAAAAAAACAAAATCCCAGGAAAATGTAGCTATGCAGTTCATTCCCTCCCTTTGTTGCCTTCTGAAATGATACTTATCTGGAACAGTAATCCCTTTACAGTGGTACCTTGGGTTAAGTACTTAATTCGTTCCGGAGGTCCGTTCTTAACCTGAAACTGTTCTTAACCTGAAGCACCACTTTAGCTAATGGGGCCTCCTGCTGCCGCTGCGCCGCCAGAGCATGATTTCTGTTCTCATCCTGAAGCAAAGTTCTTAACCTGAGGTACTATTTCTGGGTTAGTGGAGTCTGTAACCTGAAGGGTCTGTAACCTGAAGCGTATGTAACCCGAGGTACCACTGTGTATATCATTAGTTTATCTACAAAGAAGCAAATGTAAATTGCAGTTCTCCCCCCACCCTTTAAATCAGAGATCGGCAACCTAAGGCTCATGGGCTAGTTCCAGCCCATGAGTTTCCTGGTGTGGGGATTCCATGCTTTTTTTTTTTCTCGCCATGGGGACCGACTTCTGGGTCGGAAGAGTGCTGGAAATAGCATGTGTGCGTTTGCACAGGCGCTTCTTTGTCCTGGAAGTGCACCGGAAATAGCGAGCGCGCACTTGCACAGGTGCTCCTCACCCGGAGGAGTGCCAATATACGTTATTTCCGGCTCACTTCCAGGACGGAGGAGCACCTGCGCACACGCTGGAAATAGCTTGGGCATGGGCATGGGTGCTCCAGCCCACCGAGAGGTTTGCCGGGGAGTGGACCGGACCGGCCTCAAAAAAAATTGCCAACCCCTGCTCTAAATAATGGTTTGCAGGCTCAGTGTAAGCTGTGTCGACTGCTACAGTGCCATACCAAACTGATGAATTTAATTTGTTTGCAGATACTGTCAGACTGCCGAGCAGTGTTGCTTGTTCTGGGACCCTGGTGTGCTGATAAAGTAGCTGGGATGATGGTGAGAGAGCTACAGAAGTACATAAAGCATGAGCAAGAGGAGCTGCACAGGAAATTTTTATTGTTTACAGATACTTTCCTAAGGAAAATACATGCACTCTGTGAAGAGCACTTCTCACCTGCCTCACTTGACCTGAAATTTGTAACCCCAAAAGTAATAAAACTGCTTGAAATTTTGCGTAAATACAAGCCCTATGAACGGCAACAGTTTGAAAGTGTTGAGTGGTATAATAATCGGAATCAGGATAATTATGTGTCCTGGAGTGATTCTGAGGATGAGGATGAAGATGAAGAAATAGAGGAGAAAGAGAAAACAGAAACTAATTTTCCTTCTCCCTTTACTAATATTTTATGTGGAATTATTTTTGTGGAAAGAAGATACACAGCAGTTGTTTTGAACAGGTATGGTTCCTTTTTTTAAAAAATAATAATATTATGAATTACAAAAGAGCTAATTGAACGCTAATCCGGAATTATTATAGAAGAAATATGTCCAAATGCTCATGAAGCCTGCTAGTTTTTGCAAATATCTGCAAACCACACTTCATAAAAAGAAGAAAAAGATGGTCTATATAGCCACAACATAACGTAAAAACCCTTAAGAATTAGCAAAAGCAACTTCTAAATTTATTTAAATGATTTAAATGTAGTAAGGCTATGTGGAATATGCAGTTATCAACTGTTTAAAAGCTTAGGATAATTATTTAATAGAATTCAGAAGGTTTTTTTACCACAAATACCAGGCACACAAGCAAAGGTGATAATATACAGAGTAATAAGAGAAAGGCACGTATGTATGTATGTATGTATGTATGTATGTATGTATGTATGTATATAGAGATAAAACAACTTCCACTTTTCTGTTTAAAAGTATCCTGACTAGTTTTGTGTATTGCCACAATTCATGTCCTCTTCATAAACAGAAAAACTAAAGCCTTGTTAACAGAAACAAATTTAATTTGGGCTGCTTTATGGTATACAAGATGTGTAACAAAGCAACAACTAAAACAGTAAATAAATAGTGCTTCAGGTTAAGCACTTTGCTTCAGGATGAGAACAGAAATTGTGCTCCGGCGGCGCGGCAGCAGCAGGAGGCCCCATTGGCTAAAGTGGTGCTTCAGGTTAAGAACAGTTTCAGGTTAAGTACGGACCTCCGGAACGAATTAAGTACTCACCCTGAGGTACCACTGTACTTCCCAATGAGGGATAAAATTAGTTGCTGGCAGAGAGAGCAAGAAAGGAAAACACTTGCAGTTTCCTTGATTTCTCTGCCAAAGAAAAGAGAAGCACTGCTGTGAGTGAATATATGGCAGCAGTCTCCTTCACAGAAATGTAGGGCAGGGCAAGGTCTGGCCATAGCTACTTGTAGAGGCTGTTAGAACCACATGCCACTTAAAGCATGATGGATTTTAAATCTTCCCTTGTCAAGTGGGTAATGTGTAAATTAAGCCAGTGGAAGCTTATCATCAGAATGACTAAATCCAGGAACAGGTTTCCAAGAGAATAGGAATTTCCTATGGATTGCTTTTCTCAGAAATAAGAACCTTGGTTTTGCTGCATGGTGGGGTTATGTGACGATCAGTCCCTACTAAATTGGCACTCACTATTGGGACTTGTTAGATACAATATTTTCTCTTCTAGACTTTGGGACCATTAAGAATACATGAACTAAATGTTCTTGATGTTCTTTTATTCTTCAAAAGTAAGGCTGTCTTTCTCTGTGTCGGGTATAGAACCACTGGAGGAATTTATTTTAAGAATTTTAAATGCAAATGCCACCTTGATATCAAGAAGATGATTAGCTTACATTTTCTCAACTATTTTCTCAACTACTTCCAAAATGTGTATAATGTGTTTAGGTTGATAAAAGAAGCTGGCAAACAAGACCCAGAGCTGGCTTACATCAGCAGCAATTTTATAACTGGACATGGCATTGGAAAGAATCAGCCCCGTAGTAAACAGATGGAAGTAGAATTCCGAAAGCAGGAAGAGGTAACTTTAATGAAAATAATTGTACAAAAATGCTGTATAGTTGCTTAACCTTTAGAACCTTTGCAAAGTCCAGAGATTCTGCATCTTACAAATTCTGCATAGTTCTTATAGATCAGTATGTAGAAGCACATGAGTTTCTGAAGCAAACCTGAATTTTAAAACAAAAATGACAAACAACAGCTGGCTGAAATTGTACTGCTTATGCGCTAAGGTTTATGCTGAATACTACAGAATGAAAAATGTTATTCCTGGTTTAAAACTTTAGCTATTTTTCAAAATGTTACTTTGATATCAGATTTGTAGTCTCTGTGAAGGTACTGTAAATGCCCTGTTTCTGAAATACTGATAGTTTTAGTTCTTTTTGTGTGAGTGACACACACAAAATGAAATGTAAAGAAAAATGCAACTTTTAAAACAAAATCATATTTTTTTCTAAAAGCAGCGATAAAATTTAACAGACTGGGTCCCTCCTCCCCAGAAAAATGTAACGGGCTTTAGTTTTACACTTTGGCAAAAGTGTGCCAGCCTGCTTTCAAAGGTGAATAATACCTGTATTTAAGAAGGAATAGAACAGACAACATCATGGAATTCTTTAGTGTCCGCCACCCCCGTAAGACCATAGTTGCTGTGTGATCTGATTTCCATTGTCTGCATCAAAGACTTCAAAACCAGTGGGTTTCTATCAAAGGCCTCTGTGGTGATAAAAATAGTGGTTTGCTTCTAGGGCTGTTACAATATTTACCTTGTTAGTATGAAGAAGAGCTGAAAGTATTCAAATCCCACTTTTTTCTAGTAAGCTGTTTTTCTAATTACAAAATTATTTTTCTGGTTAAAACCTGTCTTTGCTAACTGATGGCTTGTGAACAAATTTGTACACTTGATTATTGAATTCTGAAGTATGTATTAAACTTTTGTCAAGCTGATGATTTAATAACTGATTGGTCTTAGATATGTATCTTCTTGGTTGCTTTTGTAGGTACTTAGAAAATTTCGAGCACACGAGACCAACTTACTAATTGCAACTAGTATTGTAGAAGAGGGTGTTGACATACCAAAATGCAATTTGGTGGTTCGTTTTGATTTGCCCACAGAATATCGTTCCTATGTGCAGTCCAAAGGAAGGGCCAGGGCACCTATCTCGAATTACATCATGTTAGCAGATTCAGACAAAATCAAATGTTTTGAAGAAGATCTTAAAACATACAAGGCAATTGAGAAGGTATGTGGCAAAAGAGAATGAGTAACAAATAAAAATTGCTAGACACTCAAGCAGCAATAAAAATGGGGGAAAGGGTGCTTGGCCCCAATCAAAACACTGTTCTTAGAATAAATATGGTGAACCTGGGCTGAAGAAGACTTAAGGGCTGGAGACTTGAGAATCCAAGCTTAATTGAAAATTATGCCTTGAAAAATGATAGGAGGAAGTGACTAGGGCAGAAGGTTTGAATATCAATTGTTTGGATGGGTTGGAAAAGCTGCAGGAAGGGGCCTAGTGAGTAAAGTGTGAGGGGTGGGTTAAATAAAAATTCAGTCCCTGGGTGCCTCAGGGTCTGAAAAAGGATCTGGCCAGCCTTTTCCCCCAGGCCTACTACATAGCAGATGAGTAAAAGGATGGAAGACTCCCCCCCCCCTCTTTCCTTAATTTAGGTATTCCAGGTATGAACATTCATTTGAGACTTCCACCTCCATTTCTGTTTTCACTACACCCTGTAACAGGTTGCAAATTTCCCACAAAATGTACTGTTGGCCAATACTGATTCAGCCCCTTCCATTTGTGATGCCCAGGGCAAGTGCCCTCTTTAAAGGTGGTGTGGGTAGCTAAAAGTGGCAAATCAGTTATTGGAGCTAGTCAGTAGCTTTTGTATACAGTATGAGGAGGTTGTAACATAGGCTAGGGCTTAGCCACAGCTGCTTAATACAGCTCTAGGTAGCTTCTCTCTTCATTCCCCCACATTCTTATACTGAATTATTTAAGCGTCTGGGGAAAAATCATTGCAGTTTTGAAAGGTTTAGTCTGCCGTCTTGATTCAAAATCATGTCTAATTGTATAGACAGAATCCAGCTTCTTGATATTGGAAACCAATTGATATTGCAAAATTTGGCTATATTTTAAGAGGTGTCGAAATGCATGGAGAACAGGAAATAGACATTAAACTTTGCAAAATACATAGATCAGTTCTGAGTTACATAGAATTATCATCACTGTCATATGTATATTTTAAAGATCCTGAGGAACAAATGCTCGAAGTCTGTGGATACTAGTGAAACCGAAAATGAACCCATTATAGATGACGATGATATATTCCCACCATATGTGCTAAGACCAGAAGACGGCGGTCCGAGAGTCACAATAAACACTGCTATTGGGCACATTAATAGGTATGAAATTTATTGGTGTTTCAATTTTGACATAATTTGCTGAATTTCTAATACAGCCTGCTTTAGCCTGAGGGGAACTGTCTTTAGATCTGAGGAAATTGTTCTGGTAGTGCTATGGTTTCCCTTTATTAAAAGAATAAGGCAATCACATCTTTAAAAATATTGATTTATATCATTATTAGGATACTCGTGCGGAAGAATGTTTTAATGGTACAGAAGAATCTGCTTATGTTTTAAATCCTCCTATAAGGATCAACAAGTATTGTTCCGTGAACTTGAAATTGTTCCCCTTAGGGAAGCAACTAATTATACCAGTTACCCTGCTTTCTTGCTATGTTATCTTCCACTTAGCATGGCTCACTGGCATAAATACAGTGGTACCTCGCAAGACGAACGCCTCGCAAGACGGAAAACCCGCTAGACGAAAGGGTTTTCTGTTTTGGAGGCGCTTCGCAAGACGAATTTCCCTATGGGCTTGCTTCGCAAGACGACAGCCCATAGGGAAATATCCGGGACAGCGGGGAAGCGCAGCGCGTCTTCCCCACTGTCCTCGGACCTCCTCCTAAGCCGGGCGGCGGGGCGGGAACGCCTCCTCTCGCCGCCGCCGGGCTTCGGAACGATTCTCCGAAGCCGGGCGGCGGGGAGGGAACACCTGCCCCCGCCGCCCGGCTTCGGAGCATCGTTCCGAAGCCGGGCGGCGGGGAGGGAACACCTTCTGAAGGCGGGCGGGGGGCGAAAGTCTTTGCTCCCCCCTGCCTGCCTGTCCCGGAGGGCTTTTGAAGGCATGCGGGGGGGAGCAAAGACTTTCGCCCCCCGCCCGCCTTCAGAAGAGGTCCAGGACCTCTTCTGAAGGCTGGCAGGGGGCAAAAGTCTTTGTCCCCCCCTGCCTGCCTTCCCAGGGGCTTTTAAATCGCCCCGGACAGCGGAGAAGTCCTCCGCTGTCCCGGGGTTTTTTAAAATGCTAGGGGTGGGAAGAAAAGCCCTTGTCCCCCCCCCCCCAGCCTTCAGACTGTCCCCGGACCTGGTCTGAAGGCGGTTTCCCTAGGAACGCATTAATTGATTTTCAATGCATTCCTATGGGAAACCATGCATTGCAAGACGAAAAACTCGCAAGACGAAGTGACTTGCGGAACGAATTAATTTCGTCTTGCGAGGCACCACTGTAAATGCTGACCAGTGTACGTCTTACACAGCAACCCAAAACCCCTTTGTGCTGGGTTGGAGTTAGAGTCAAGCACTAGTGGGTGGAAGTTCTGCTGGCAGGATCCTTTCTGGCTGCAGACAGTGGACAGACCTCAAATTTGATTAATCACTGCCTTTCACCCACCTTACCCATGCATGGTGCTCCCTTACTCTTAAAGGTAAAGGGACCCCTGACCATTAGGTCCAGTTGTGGCCGACTCTGGGGTTGCGGCGCTTATCTCGCTTTATTGGCCGATGGAGCCGGCGTACAGCTTCCGTGTCATGTGGCCAACATGACTAAGCCGCTTCTGGCGAACCAGAGCAGCACACGGAAATGCCATTTACGGAAATGCTGGAGTGGTACCTATTTATCTACTTGCACTTTCACGTGCTTTCGAACTGCTAGGTTGGCAGGAGCAAGGACCAAGCAATGGGAGCTCACCCCGTCGCGGGGATTCAAACCATGACCTTCTGATTGGCAAGTCCTAGGCTCTGTGGTTTAACCCACAGCGCCACCTGCGTCCCCCCCCTACTCTTAGGACACTGTTTATTTCTGTAACACTTTCTGGTGTACAAATGTTCTACTAAATCTCATTTTTAACTGAAATTTTAAGCAGAGAATCCAGTTTACCTAAGCTTTAACAACTGAATTAATCATTCTCACTGTATATTAGAACTTCTCTGCCCTTAAGCCCAATTTGTTCCTGCTCGATGGCTGTCAGATAGTTATTACTGTTCATTCCTTAACAGTGATTCCAGTTGACGACTCTGAGCCTTGACTTTTAACATATTGGCTCCTCCTTCCCCATTCATTTCTAGTATCTGATTTTAAAAATTTCCACTAAATCCCTGACCTTTCCTTGTTTAGCAAGGAGTTCTGAGGGGGCTTATAAGTACATTCAGCCTTCACATGACCAGGAACCTTTCTGATTATGAGGCAGTTTGCAACTGTGTTCAGCTGAACATTCAGGTTTCCTGTAGACTTTTCAAAAAGATCAGAGGTGGAGCAGCTGCAGGGATGTTGGAAGCAGGGCTAGCACGTGATGCTCACTTTCCCCTTCCCAGAGTAAACCCAATGCATTATTTTAAATTCTTCAGTGGCATGGCTCTTTCCTAGAATAACTTAATTATCTTTAATCTTGTGTTACATAGGTACTGTGCTAGACTGCCAAGTGACCCGTTTACTCATCTAGCTCCCAAGTGTAAAACTAGAGAACTGCCTGATAACACATTTTATTCAACTCTTTATCTACCTATCAATTCTCCTCTACGAGCATCAATAGTTGTAAGTATTTCAGTTTATTTTGGTTACTTTATGCTTGGAATATGTTCAAAGTTCTACTTTTTTCCATTGGCACTGGTTTAAGATAACGCTTTGCTGTAGTGCTTATTTTGCAGCCCTGTTCTGCTTGGCAGCTTGATCCCATGGATTTGCCATAAGCTCGATAATTGGTGCAAGCAGCGAATTATGCTGCATCAGCTAAAACTATCAAATGGGGCACAGTTGACTGTTCTAAACCCTGTAGAGCATAGAGCCCAAAATAGGAAGTGAGAAAAGATAATCTTAATCTTTTTCATCATCCTGACTAGACTAGCATATTAAGACATGAATGAACTCATTGGAAATTGCATAGGAAGTGCTTCATTGAGCTGGGTCCGGGCCCAGTTTCTGTTAGCAGCTGTCTCAGCACAGAGCTTTTGGAATCTAAAGGAAAATACATTATTCCTTCATGTTCTGTGTTCACTAATCATCTGTGGTTTGGTATTTATTATACAGTAAGATCCCATGTATCTTATTTGCTGCTGCATGAGAAAAAATTAACAACTTGTGCTGGTAATCAAATTTTTATCTATTCTATTTAGGGTCATGTGTTTTTAATGTGATTTTATTATTATTTAAGGTGTCCTTTGCATAGGAGCTGTGTGTGTGTGTGTGTGTGTGTGCGCGCGCGCGCACACACACACGCACACACACACACACACACACACACATGAGTATGAGAACATATGCTTCCTTTAATACAATTGGTTCAAATTTTATTTCTAGGGTCCTCCAATGAATTGTACAAGATTGGCAGAGAGAGTTGTTGCTCTTATTTGCTGTGAAAAATTGCATAAGATTGGTAAGCATATTTGAAAGCGAGGAACATTTATTTAGTCATGAAAACCTAAAGGATACAATTTTGTACTTTTTTATTGATATGCTTGTCAACGCCTACATATTTGCTGCCAAAAACATTTCATGCAACTGTGGAAAGCACAACAGAAATTTGGGAACACTTCCTCCAGATATATATATATTTGATTATATAACTGATACATCATTGGCTGCAGGGAAATAGGATTTGGAGCCAAAAACATGTGAGTGGAAGGCCACTCATACAATGCCAGTTTCCCACCTCCTCCTTTATGCAGCCCCCATGTGCCCACCCCTAACTCGTGAGGGTCACTTGTAAGGTATTTCAGCTTGATTTCCCCCAATTCTTTCCACAAGTTGAAACTCCTCTCTTCTCGCCCCCGCTGTTACGGAAGCTCTTCAGATCCTCTGCAGCATTTTTGTTGTTGTAGTAAATATTTTTTATTGATTTTTATAGATGTTGTTACATTTTTAATATATACAACTAAACATAATTATAACTCTCCTACCCCACCCCATTTTTGCCAGCTGTTGCAGCTTTTTTGAGACTATTGGGGTTATCGTCAAGAGGAGAGGCCATGCCATTTGCTTGAGTGGAATTCCACCTTCACAAGTCTGGATCCCAGTCAATATGTTTGGGAATAATGCAAACGTGTATTGGAAATAAAGCCCAATGAACTTGGTGGGACTTCCTTCTGAGTAAACATGAATAGGATCATGCTGAATATATTACTTTTAGATGCTAAGTGTTATAGATTGGTCTCTAAACAATAGCATTTAACAAAAATAGTGTAGCATCTGAGAACGTTTAAAAGCTTTTCGTCGGTTATTTAAATTTAGGCAGCTTTCACCAAGCCATTGGTGCAGGAAATTAAGTTCCCTGTCACTTCCAACAAAGGATTATTTTTAATTCTTTTGCATGTACTTGGAAAGGTTTTTAAAAAAGCAACCAAAAAACAACATTGCCTTAAACAACTGAGGAATTTAAGACCTTTCATTGGCAATGAATATAAGGTGCATGTGGATTGACTGCTGATGCTTTGTTACTGAGTTCACTGAAATGTCACAGTTCCTCAACATTTTTATCATAGGTCTTATAAAAGTTCCCCCGGCCCTGAAGGGATAGATATTTCCACATTTTATGAAATAAAATTGGATTTATAACTTGTTCTTTATCAATGCATTTTAGGTGAACTGGATGATCACTTGATGCCTGTTGGGAAAGAGACAGTGAAATATGAGGAGGAACTTGATTTGCATGATGAAGAAGAAACCAGTGTTCCAGGAAGGCCAGGCTCTACAAAACGAAGGCAATGCTACCCTAAAGCTGTTAGTATAGTTCTGTGCCCTCACTATGTGTGACTGTGCTGTGGTGTTGAACCATGTTTACTTAAGATTCTTCTAAGTTGCATAGCAGAGGCAGGATATGAATAGACTAACCCCAAGGTCCTACAGGAATGTTTTGCAAACAATAATTCCCATATGTTTGGGGAAAGGAGTCTTGATACTCTACCACGGAGTAATGGATACTATGATCACATAGGCTAAGACAGACTTTTTCCATTCAGATCTGGGGGGTGGCGGGTGGAGAAGGAGATTGAGGGAGGAAATAATTCTGTATAAAGTTTTATGTTGTGGACGCCAATCTGACATTGTGGAAAATTAATACTTTTTGCTTCATTTAAGAATGTATAGTACTTTTTAATATTTAAACGACAGCAGAGTAAAGAAAGGCAGGCTGCTACTTCAGGTTTTTGCTTGTGTGATACAAGACATGGTTGATGGCGCATGTTGCAGCATTCTTACTTAAGCCAAGTAGATGTAGGACTAATTAGTGCCTGTGTGAAAGTCCTCAGAAAGCCAGAGAATGATGCTCTGACTTCTGGTGTGCAAAATAGGTGCTCTAGCACTACGCTACAGTCCTACCCATAAGTTTTATGGTGTAGTAAAGTCACTTAGCCTTTAACTCTTAACAATTCCATCTTTTAAACGGTTGCTTAATGAACTACTTTATTACAAGAACAAGTGTATTCATACACTGCTTTTTATGCCCCCGTGTGCAGCCAGAGTCCTTGCAAAGATTCACCAGCTTATTGGATCATGTGCATTTTGTAGGCTAGAGTTCACTCCATGAATTATTTGTTCCATACTGCTGCACTCTTATTTGCGGATTTATTATTTTACTGTTGTTGTGGCAGAACACTTGTAAGGGTAGAAATTATGCACGTTGTGGAGCAGAGATTCTGATCTTCTTGTTTTGCTTACACTCAGAATGCACACTGAAATGTGTTCCTTTATCCTGATGTCTTTTCCATTTTAAACTACTTGTGTACAAAGATAAATTAATAAGTAAAAAAATAAGCACAAAAGTAATTCATAAGGGAACTTTTTATTTTAAAAATAAATTCAATTTATCCTATACCTATAGATTCCAGAATGTTTGACGGATAGTTATCCCAAACCTGACCAACCCTGTTACCTTTATGTAATTGGAATGGTATTAACTACCCCTCTACCTGATGAGCTCAACTTCAGGCGGCGAAAGCTATATCCTCCTGAAGATACTGCAAGATGTTTTGGAATACTGACAGCCAAACCTATACCTCAGGTAGTAAATTTGTGCTTGTAGTCTTATCTAGTCTGCTTTGAGATGTGGCAGATTTGGAAGCAGGTCATTGTGCCACATCACTCATTCATATTCATGAAACAAACTTAAATCATTTCATTTTAGCTCACTACAAAGAGTTGCCTCAATCATTCCAGCATAATTTATCCTTTCAAAGCAGTAGCTCAGGGCTTTTTGGTATCTGTGGCTTTCCATGTCGCAATCCAGTGGCTTTTGTATCTTATAAAAATGACTTGGAAACAGACAGTGGTAGATTTATTAAAGGTAAAGAACCCCTGGATGGTTAAGTCCAGTCAAAGGAGACTGGGGTGCGGCACTCATCTTGCTTTTCAGACCAAGGGAGCCAGTATTTGTCCACAGACAGTTTTCCAGGTCATGTGGCCAGCATGACTAAACCTTTTTTGGCAGAACAGGACACCATGACGAGTGGCAGAGTGCACGGAAACGCTGTTTACCTTCCCTCTGCAGTGGTACCTATTTATCTACTTGCACTGGTGTGCTTTCAAACTGCTAGGTTGGCAGAAACTGGGACAGAGCAACGGGAGCTCATCCCATTGCACAGATTCAAGCTGCTGATCTTCTGATCGGCAAGCCCAAGGGGCTCAGTGGTTTAGACCACTGAGCCATTCACATCCCAGGCGGTGGATTTATAGGTATGCTCGACTGAGCCTCCCCGCCCCCAACTTATTTAGTTTATATTGTTAGCTGAGAGGATACCTTTGAAACATGACTACAAGCAATTAATGGTGCTTAATGAATTTTGGTATTTTAGCTTGTTGCATTATTTCCACTCTTCATTTCTCCTACTTCATGATTAAAGTCAGTGGAGGCTGGTCCATTAGGTACCCAGGGCTTAGCCCTACCAAGTGATATGCCAAGCAATTAAAAAAAAGTTTTCCCCAAAATCTCAAAGCCACACATACCCTTCCAGAATCCATTTGAATTTAGAGATTCTTGGAGAGACATTTCTGTGCATCAGTTCTCTTCACCACTCAGCCAGTCTCAATCCAGAAGTATTACTGTGGTTATGAGATTCCAGTCATTTGTCTTCAGGTAGAAAAACTATGCATAAGTAGTTGCACATTAGCACTTTGGCCAGTTCTTTGTTGGAACAATCTCATGTTGACTTGTCTTTCCCCCCCTTTCTTCACTCAGATTCCTCACTTTCCTGTGTATACCCGCTCGGGAGAAGTGACCATATCTATTGAGCTAAAAAAATCAGGATTCACTTTGTCTTTACAAATGCTTGAGTTGATCACAAGACTTCACCAGTACATTTTCTCTCACATTCTTCGGCTTGAGAAACCTGCACTAGAATTCAGACCTACCGATGCTGATTCAGCCTATTGTGTTCTACCTCTTAATGTTGGTGAGGAGAAGACTGTTGTAAATATTAATTTGCTATTATCGTTATTGTCATTATTATTATTATTATGCATCCCAGAAGGTCCAGTGGAAATTTAAAAATCATTATTAAAAACAGTTAAAACAAATTATACTTTGTGGGTGGGTCTTGAAAACACACACCTTAGGTATCAAAGGACAGGGTAAAGAAGTATTTTTGAGAGTTCGTTGAAAGCTGTATAGTGAAGGTGCCAGGCACACCTCTATGGGTAGGGAATTCCACAACCTGGGAGTTTTTTTCTATACAATGGGTTGGATCCATCTGCATGCAGAAGGGGTTTTCTGCTTAAGTGAGGGGCATTGTACAAGAAAAATGAAATAAATCCAGCTTTGTTCTTCCACTTGCACTTCAAAACAGGATATTTAGAACTGTTGTAGAAGCTACCCCTTACATCACTTCAGGCACTCCTGTGCAGAATATGTTTGCATTGGCTAATTTCTATTCTTCTTTGTATCCAGTGAATTGTTCTGTTTATTTTAGATTCACAGTTTGAGAAAAGGGTAATGGTTATAGTTGGAATTACATCAGAGGTATATAATACAGCAGGGATAACCAGCTTGGTGCTCTCTTAGAAGTTGTGGGCTGCAGAATGCCCTCCAGATGCTGTGGATTACAACTATAGTTCAGCAAGAGTCCTGTGATACTAACAGATCTATTGCAGCATTAAGACTTAGTAGGTTTTGCTACAATAGTTAAATGGATGATGATTGGGAATGTACACAAGGGGGTTTGTTTTTTTTAAAAAAATCTGTTCTGACAGCTAAAACAAATACATTTTCTTTCTTTCAAGTTGATGGCTCCAGCACTTTGGACATTGATTTTAAATTTATGGAAGATATTGAAAAATCTGAAGCACGTACAGGCATTCCCAGTACACAGTATACAAAAGAGACACCTTTTATTTTTAAATTAGAAGATTACCAGGATGCAGTTATCATTCCAAGGTGATTATACTGTGTGTGTGTGTGTGTGTGTGTGTGTGTGTGAGAGAGAGAGAGAGAGAGAGAGAGAGAGAGAGAGAGAGAGAGACCAGTATTTGTCAGCTGCTAATACTTCATAGATATAAACATAGTTAAAGATTCTTAACCCTGGCTTACAGTAGCTCACCTCCTGATATGCAGGAGAGTAAAAAATAATATGGTTAATGAAATAAAAAAATAAAATTAAAACCAATAAAATTATCATTGGCACAGATTACTGGATGTGCCCAGAGTAGCCCTTTGTGTCCTGGCCAGTGCTTAACTATTTTGATAAATCCAGTCATTCCACTCAGCATTAATGGAAATAACTTATATTTTATTTTGGACTTGCTTGTGGTTGTATAGTAGGACTTCTTTTCTGATGTATAACTTCAGGTCATGTTAGGGAACCTGTTCAGCAGAACATTTGACATTGCAACCCAAATATCTGCTTCTGTCTAGGTATCGAAATTTTGATCAGCCTCATCGATTTTATGTTGCTGATGTCTACACAGATCTTACTCCACTGAGCAAATTTCCTTCCCCAGAATATGAAACTTTTGCTGAATATTATAAAACCAAGTATAACCTTGACCTGACCAATCTCAACCAGCCATTGCTGGATGTGGACCACACATCTTCAAGGTAAAGAGGGTTTTGATAGCTTAAAATAGTTCTAATTTGTATTGTTTCAATATAGTCAACATGGGATCTCTCAAGGTTTGCAGAAGTGGAAAAAAATGGCTGCAGAATGCCGTATGTTTGAGAGAGGGTGGGGAGAGAGAGATATGGGAAGGGGAAGAATAGAATGTAATGCTTGGAATCCAGAACAGCTGCTCTCCGTGCTGCAATATTTTGCTGCAGGCCCCACTTGTTAAATAGAGTTGAAATTACCATATTTTTCGCTCTATAAGATGCACCAGACCACAAGACGCACCTAGTTTTGGAAGGAGGAAAACAAGAAAAAAAATATTCTGAATCTCAGAAGCCAGAACAGTAAGAGGGATCGCTGCACAGTGAAAGCAGCATATCCTCTTGCTGTTCTGGCTTCTGGGATAGCTGCACAGCCTGCATTCGCTCCATAAGACGGACACACATTTCCCCTTTTTAGGAGGGAAAAAATGAGTCTTATAGAGCAAAAAATACGGTAGTTTTTACCTGAAATGCATTTGGTGGTTCCTGCTCAGGAGAAATATCTGGGGAATTTCAAGGGAAACAAAAATAATTTCTCAAAGTCTGGTAACATATCTAATATTATTTTCCCACATCCCTGGTTTTAACATCTTTTAATCAAGCTTTTCCTCATTTTTCCTTGCACCACCTTCCAGGGTGAAATGCAAAGTTATACTGCATGTTTTAAAGAACAGCCCTTCCCATTTTCTCTTTAGACTTAATCTTTTGACTCCTCGTCATCTGAATCAGAAGGGGAAAGCTCTTCCACTGAGTAGTGCTGAGAAGAGGAAAGCTAAGTGGGAAAGTCTACAGAACAAACAGGTAATGACAAATTTCCTATTTTATGGTGTTCAGCACCTCTTTAGTACCCTAAAATGGGCTGACTAACCACTTTTGGTCTGAGGACTGTATTCACTTTTGCCCCAACCCTCTGGAGGCTGCACCTCACGCACGTTTTTGCACGTCCCCCCTCCAAGGTATGCACTCCTCCACTTAGATTGTCTGAAGAGAGGCTGTTTCCCACTCCAAACTCATCAAATGTTCGATCTGATGAGTGGAGGGTAGGGTGGGAATCTGCAACTCTATCAAGGTGTTGGGCTTTTATCCTTCCCAGTGCTGAATATTCTCCTTTTTTTCCTTTCCCTTTTGGCTGCTGTTGCCAAAATTAGTTTGGTCTTGGGGAAGGGAAGGGGGGTAGAAATAAAACCTTGGTGGGAAATCAGGCCCTTAAACTGTGGGTTGCCACCTGTGCTCTGAAATATCGAGAGACTAAAGGCAAATTTTATTCTTTATTAAAGATTCTGGTTCCAGAACTCTGTGCTATCCATCCTATTCCAGCATCGCTGTGGAGAAAAGCAGTTTGCCTCCCCAGCATTCTTTATCGTCTTCACTGCCTTTTGACAGCTGAGGAACTCAGATCCCAAACCGCCATTGATGCTGGTGTAGGAGTTAAGTCACTTCCTTCAGATTTCAGGTATTGGAATACTGTAGTTAATCTCTATAAAGTTATGTTGTATAGTAGTCTGACATTTTGCCATTGCTATGTCCTCTGGTAGCTTCTCATTTGCCAAAGGTGTGCCTTCCATATGTAGAAACCATCTTCTGCTCATGGAAGGGCTATTTATACACCTCACGCCTAATATGTTGTGCAATAATTGAAGCTGAATTCAAACATAATGCTCTCGATGCGCAAGCATGATATATATTATATAGCATGCCTCTTATAGCACTATGCAGACTCTTCGTCTGTAGTTGTGTCTTTGAAGGATTTTTATCCCATGCATCCACCAAAAAAGTCTTCCAGAGCAGCTTACCAGGATCAATAAAAAGACTATTCCTAATCCCAGACTTTATCATTCATCTAAAAGGCATGGCAGAAGGAAAAGGAATTGGGTGGCAGGGAACTAATTTAGGCACTTAGTTTCAGAGTTCTTATAGTAGCATGTGGCTCACGTATTTGTAGAACAGTGCAAGCAACTACATTGTTCCGCTTGTGGTTCTTCGTATTTTATAACCAGCATCTATCAAAAAATATAGATATCAAACTGTTACACTATGCCCACTGCCCAGCATAATGAAGTGTTACAGCGGGATCAGGGGTGCCAACTTGAATAAAAAATTGGGGTGGGGGGAGGTAAGCCCCGCCCCACATAATCACAAGATGCAGCATACACACACCATTTGAATCACAATGCCCATCAATTTTGCGGGGGTCTGCCCACCTCAAATATTTTATGGGGGGGAGGGTCATTAGCCCCTAGAAGTTGGCTCCTATGAGTGGGATCTTCCTCTTTTGCTACTAGGAGTGGCTCAATTCCTGTTCAGGAGCTGACTTGGAATGTGAGTTCTCAAAGCAGTTTTCAGTTTGTGCTATTTGGGTGTGTGATTGTTGTAGGTAGATGGAAAGCACCAACGTTGTGGCCCTGTGCCTTATTTATTTAGCTAACAAAATTTATATACTGCTTGATTGTCATAAAACCTCTAAACTGTTTACAAGAACAGTTAACATTATCAGTAAAAACAAAATCAATTAAAATGCTTTCAGATAATTAACATTTGCAGTAAAAAATAATAATCACATCAGCATCTATCTACATGTATGTGTACACATGATTAATCAGTTAATTTATTTTACAGATATCCTAACCTGGACTTTGGGTGGAAGAAGTCTATTGACAGCAAATCCTTCATCTCTGCTTCTAGCTCTTCTGTAGCAGAGAATGAAAATTATTTTAAGCACAGCGCAATTGTAGTCCCTGAAAATGCTGCATATCAAGGTGCTAATAAAACCTCTTCTGCAGATAAGCATGACCAAATGTCTGTGAGCAACAGAACATTGATTGAGTCACCTAGTAAACTCCAAAATGACGTCTCGGTAGAACTGGCAACAGTTAATGGTGTTTCTTACAATAAAAATCTTGCCAACGGCAATTTTGACTTAGCTAGCCGAGACTTTTGCCAAGGAAATCAGCTAAATTACTCCAGGCAGGAAATACCTGTACAACCAACTACCTCGTATCCTATTCAGAATTTATACAACAGTGAGAACCAGCTCAAGCCCAGCAATGAATGTACTCTACTGAGTAATAAATATCTTGATGGAAATGCTAACAAATCTACCTCAGATGGATGTCCCAGAATGGCCCTGAACACCAGTGCTTCAGATGCTTGTGATCTTTCAAAGGAAAGAATGGATTCTGTAACAAGCCCTTCCAAGGGATACTCCTCAAAAACCCTTGGCCCAAACCCTGGTCTCATTCTTCAGGCTTTGACTCTCTCAAATGCTAGCGATGGATTTAATCTGGAGCGTCTTGAAATGCTTGGTGATTCATTTCTAAAGCATGCCATCACTACATATTTGTTTTGCACTTACCCCGATGCTCATGAGGGACGCCTGTCGTATATGAGAAGCAAAAAAGTGAGTAATACTTCCATGATCCTTAACTGTTCCAAAAATAATAAGTCCACATACAGGATGGAAATGGATGGGTATGCCAGTAGCACTGTAATGCACAGATTTCTTAAGAACTTCAGCCACTGGATTTATTTGTTTGTTAGCATGATTTAAGTATTTTTGTGGTTTTATAAACCACCCTGTGATCCTGGGATGAAGGGCAGGATAGAAATATGCTGTGTGGAAGGACCATAGCTCAGTGGAAGAACACCTTTTTTCATGCAAAAATTCCTACATTTCAATCCCTAGCATTTCTACCTTGGGAGAGACAAAAACCTGGAGATCAGCTGCCAGTCAGTGTAGACAGTATTTAACTAGATAGACCCAGTGGTCTGACTCCACAAGGCAGCTTTTGAATGTTATATAACCAATGCTAGTATAAATTAATAGGGATTTCTAAAGGCAAGCAGCTTTATCATCACTGAGAAGGGACGGCTGAATATATCTGACTAGGGGCAGCTGACCTTTCCCCACACCTGAACAACTCTCCCTCCCTTTAAACTTCCCCCACCCCACCCCTTGTTGCTCACCCCAATCTGCAGAAGCACTTCACACAGTGATTTGCATGATTAGGGATTGCCCAAATTCTTAGATTAGAACTAGAGAGGGAAATAGACTTTTATCTATCCGCTTTCTCCACACCATACATAATTTCACACACCTCAGTTGTGTCCCTTACTCTCCTTCTTTTCCCTAAGCTAAAAATCCCCAGATGCTGTAAACCCTCATGGGTAAATTGCTCCAGCCCCTTGATCGTTTTGGCTGCCCTTTCCTCAACCTTTCCCATTTCTACAATATCCTTGTTCACCAAGAGTTTTTCTTTTTGATTCGAGTGTGAAACATGATAGCTTACTGTTCCTGATTTCAATAAAAGATACAATGCAAATATTAGGAGCATGGGATTTTGTCTTATATCATGTCACCCTAAACTTAAGAGCAGCTTTGTTTTGTCCTAATTCCTTGTCCTTCACACGGACTGTATATTAACTTTTTTTGGATAAACCACGAATAGTAGGTAACAGCCCATATCTGAGCATAGTTAGATAACAATTATGGAGGGGTGTGTGTGTGTATTTAAATGCTGTGGTTTTGAGATATATGGGGGAATTTACCACAAAATTAAGCTTATAAATGGAAGTTTTAAATCAAAGTTTGTGTTTACTGTGTTCTCAGAATTATTGATTGCCTATAGATTATAATAAATTCTTTTTCTTTAAAGGTCAGCAATTGTAACTTGTATCGTCTTGGAAAAAAGAAAGGGCTTCCTAGTCGCATGGTGGTATCTATTTTTGACCCACCTGTCAACTGGCTTCCTCCTGGTTACATAGTAAACCAAGACAAGAGTAATACAGACAAATGGGAAAAAGATGAAATGGTAAGCCTTTGTTGAAATACATGAGAGCCAGTGTGGTGTAGTGGTTAAGAGCGGTAGTCTCCTAATCTGGGGAACCGGGTTCGCGTCTCCGCTCCTCCACATGCAGCTGCTGGGTGACCTTGGGCCAGTCACACTTCTTTGAAGTCTCTCAGCCCCACTCACCTCACAGAGTGTTTGTTGTGGGGGAGGAAGGGAAAGGAGATTGTTAGCCGCTTTGAGACTCCTGAAGGGGAGTGAAAGGCGGGATATCAAATCCAAACTCTTCTTCTTCTTCTTCTTCATGTAAAATGGAATGTCTTGGTGTATAAGTATATCATTACAAGTGAAACAGGCAAATGGGGTTTCTGCTTCTTATCATACTTCAGCAGAATATCACCTACTACATCTTTGTGTTTAACTCCTCTTAAACCACTGCTTTAATTAATAAAAATAGGGAGCAAAGTGATGTTGGAGTACTAACAAAGGGCAATTTGTGGAAATTGGTTCACTAATAAAGTGGAAAAGAACAGAAATACTTGCAGTGAAAATATACTGTCAATATTTTCCTTGGCGTGCTGTTAGGAAACTCCTAATGTCCCTCAGGAACATTTATCTCTTTGCTATGAATGAACATGAATACTCATGAAAAATAAGGGTTTTTTAAAATCTAGATGGCCTTTTTACCTTGGTGCTAGCACCTATTATGGAAATTGATAAAGAATGTGTTTTCAGCAATTCCAGCCTCATGTGACCAAACGAGCAAGATTGTCTGGGTTAAAGATGTGTGTATGCAGCTTTTACTATGTCTCACGGCAGAGGGTTGTCTTTTAAGAACCCCTCTCTGCCCCATGCACTTGCTGCAGTGTCAAACACAAGGTGGTTCAGATGTAGCCCCCACCATGGTTTGGTGTTACGTTAACTACCAGTCAGTATCCTCAGGTTCACATGCTTCTCCCCTCCTCTCAGGAGCAGTAATTATTTGCTTCTACAGATATATAAATATGCATGGAAATATTTGTAAGACTGCATGTACAGATTTGCATGTTGCTTACTGGACCTAAGCAATCCTCTTCTCCTTCCAAGAGGGGATGTAAGGAAAGCTGTGAGTTTACATTTATCTTTTCTTATGCTTGGTTCATATGCGACTTGCATTATATTGTGGCTGGCGTGTTTATCCCAGGGAGTACAAAAGTAAAGGTTTTACTTGTAGTGCTTTCAGTGCGGGGTGTCATCTTGCTGGCATTTTGCAATGGGACTGTTAGCTCATTAACATTCATTAAATCTTCATTAAGGATCAAAAACATAGATCTGAACTAATATTTGTCTTGCTTTGCCAAAACTGTCACTGCCTAGTGGGATTTACTGGGGTTCTGAAGCCATCGCTCAATTTACTGGAAACACTGACACAGATAGTGTTTGGACAAAGTCCAGATGTGTCTAGTACTATGAATTGTTTCACTGTTGAGTAAAGAATATTGACTGGTAAAAATAATCAGATGTCAAATTGCTAGAAAGATTGCTAGACTTCTACTGATTCATTGGTGATATAACTTCCTGAATAATAGCCTTGTTTGTATTTTATTATTTCTTTTTCAATATTCATATAAAACAGCTCAATAGGGGGGGACTACAGTGGTCCTTCACTTTATGATTAGCTTTCCTCCATAAAAAAATCATATTTTGATTCAAAAAAGCAAATAATGCTTTATTTGAGCTCATCAGTTTTCTGAAATTCATATTTTGACTACAGAGCCACCAGAGGGCACACTGAAAGACTGTTAATGTTTGCACTGTGAAATATTTATTGTAGAGTAAAACGTTTCAAGTATACTCACTTCAAACAGTATTATTTTATTATGCTCTTAAAATGGAATGGTTTTAATGATATAGCTTGTGCACATAACATGTAATATAGTTTGTATGTTATAATCTCTTAGCAGCATGTAAGCTGTTATAGAAAGGGAAGGTACACAAATTGAGAGGGTGACATGAAGGTGGGGAATGTTTCTGCCAACACCATGAAACACTTGAAGGTATACGGATAAGACAAGCACTAGCACACAGGGAATCCATTACACTCTAGCTGTATAGATTGAATGCACTGATTGTGGGAATTCCTCAGGAAAAAAGGGAAGAAGCTGTTCTGTCCGTCTGAGTCTTGTTCACTCACTCTGCAATAATAATAAAAAATCTGGGAATTTTGAGATAGCCAAATCAGAACTGTCTTTCCGTGTGTGTGTGTGTGTGTGTGTGTGTGTGAGAGAGAGAGAGAGAGAGAGAGAGAGAGAGATGTCATCTTGGCCAATGGTAAGGGGTGATGGTAGTTGTAGTCCAACAATATCAGGCTATGTTTGGTATATTTCAAATGTGACTATGCTAAAATTGATCCCTAACATTATTATTTTCCTTGTCACTATTTTCTACATTGGCATCTTCTTCATCCATCAAGACGTAGCATCTCTTTCATAGTCACAGCCTTTTAAGGTCCTGTCAGTTGATGTTTTTGCTGCAAGATGGGAGTTATTCTACACTTACATTAAACTTGATCGTCTTTGATTGTTTGGAAGAGCTCTTTGGAACTCTTCAGTTTTCACCTCCTGAATAGCTTGGTGTCATCCACAAACTTGACCATCTCAGCACTCACACGACTCCTCATTGCTCATGAGCACGTTAAAATAACACTAACCCTAGTAAATATCATTGTGATAATCCACTGATTCCCACCATTGTGAAAATGTTCTTTAACCAGTTACTGATCCATAAGAAAACTTGTCCTCTTGCCTCACTATTGCAGTCAGGAGCCTGTGATGAGGGTTCCTGATGCCCAGCTGAGCCATCCCCAGTGCTCTTCCTGCTCGTGCATGAGAGGGGAAAGCAGCGGGGATCCTTTGCCCTCTGCCGAGGGTGGGGAGGGCTCCCCGTCCCCGGTGCTCTTCCCACTCGTGGGGGAGCCAGCGCCGGGCTGGGGGATCCTTTAACTGTTCGGCTGAAGGGGGCAGCAACCGCATACTCCTCAGCCGACCAGTTAAAAGATGCAGAGGGGGGAACAAGCTGTATCGGCACCTCACCAATGCAGCTTTTTTCTCTCTCTACGCAGTATGAGGGCAGATATATTGCTGGTGAAACCGCCACTGCTCCTGTCCTGAGTCCCTCTGCTAGCAACGCTTGCTGGAGGAAGTTGCTAGCAGAGGGACTTAGGAGCAGTGGCAGTTTCACCAGTGATATACTACTCAGCGAAGCTGACATCGTGGTCTGCTCCTCATACCAATCCTGGCGCTGTGGTCTAAAGCACTGAGCCTCTTTGGGCTCGCCGATCAAAAGGTCGGTGGTTCGAATCCCTGCAGCGGAGTGAGCTCCCGTTGCTCTGTCCCAGCTCCTGCCAACCAGTGCAAGTAGATAAATAGGTACTGCTGTGGCAGGAAGGTAAACGGTGTTTCCCTGCACTCTGGTTTCCGTCACAGTGTTTCATGTTGGTTTTTCTTTATCTTAAAGTGGTCAATGATGCTACGCAGGAACGGGGTTGGTTAATTGAAGCTCACAGGTGTATGTTTGCAGTTTGACCTACTTAGCTGCACACCTGTGGTCTCTTGACTTTTTCCCTAATTAGAAAGGGGAGTTACTTTCTGCACCAGATGCAGGAAGGGATGTGATAGGATAATTGATTATTTGAAATTGTATTTAAGTTGATCAAATGTTTTGTAAGCTGCTGGTGAGGACTGGTGATAGCTTGCAGCTTTTGACTGTTACGTTTTCGAAAATAAAAATAAGCAAAAATATTGCGGACAGCCTTTTATTTCTATGCTCCAGTCGCTGCGCACACTGTGTTGACGAAAAAGTCCAATATTCCTTTGTGCCAGTAGCAGTTTAGTCATGCTAGCCGCATGAGCCGGAAAGCTGTCTGCGGACAAACACTGGCTCCCTCGGCCTGAAAGCGAGATGAGCGCTGCAACCCCATAGCTGACTGGACTTAACCGTCCAGGGGTCCTTTACCTTTACCTTTTATTGATATGTTGCCCAGGCCTATTGCTCAGGTCACCTAACCATCCAAAGCAGATTTGGGAGGTATACAAGGGACTGCAGGGATGAGAAAACCCAATGTTCAATTGTCCATTCATATTACTGGTTCACAGGCACAATTGGATGTCCCTCATTGTCTCTTCTTACTCTATTGTAAAAACGAGAGCGCATTGGAAAGGAAATGGCTTGTTTCTGTTTGGATGTATTTCAGTCTTAGCTTCGTTTACTTTGCAGATTTGAATACAGTATCATTCTTGTCCTAAATCATAATTGATGTGTTGGCAGAATATCCAAAATGTTATGTATTAAAACTAAAAAAAAATCACAATTTGTTGTGATCCCCCCCCACCCCAAATATAATATGTATCTGAAAGCTAAAACTTTCTTTAAACCTATGGCATTTACCAAGCTATCAAATTCCTAGCATGGTGTTTCAGTACTATCCGAGTAATTGTTTACATCAGTGTCAACCCCTGCTTAAAATATTTGGTCTACAGCTCTTGCATCTGTTTATAGATATAATTTAACAATAGTCTAAACTGGTTTCATTCATGCTGAGCAAATCGGCTTCTCACTGATTTGCAAAAAGCTCTATTTACTAAAGTGAGAAATTGACATTTTCCTGCTTAAGCACAATATAATTGCAGTAGTCCAAGATAATAGAGATTTCTGTTTTCTCTGTAGTTTTGCTGTGCCACATTCTGAGACAAACTTTCCAAAAAGGACTGAAAACACTGTAGAACAGTGTCTCCCAATGCCTAGCATTGTTTCTAGGTGGTTCAGGCATCTATAGTTCTTGGACAGCATAAATAATAATGTATTTAGATCTAATGTAGGAGAGAGAGAAAGAAAGAAAGAAAGAAAGAAAGAAAGAAAGAAAGAAAGGAAGGAAGGAAGGAAGGAAGGAAGGAAGGCATAGTTAATACTGTCCATAACCATTTTATTGTGATGCTGTGGAATTATTTTTGTAATTAAACTAAGTGGCCCTTCCTGTTTTATTTTTTTCCTACTTTCAGGCAAAAGAGGGATTGATGTCTAATGGAAAACTTGATGATGATTATGACGATGACAATGACGACGACTTAATGTGGCGAGTACCCAAGGAGGAAGCTGACTTTGAGGATGACTTTATGGAATACGATCAGGAGCATATCAAATTCATTGACAATATGTTAATGGGTTCTGGAGCATTTGTGAAGAAAATATCCCTTTCCCCATTTTCACCCACTGATAACAGTTATGAATGGAAAGCACCCAAAAAATCAACCTTGACTAATGTCCAGTTTGCATCAGATTTTGATGATTTTGATTACAGCTCCTGGGATGCAATGTGCTATCTAGACCCTAGCAAGGCTGTTGAAGAGGATGACTTTGTAGTGGGTTTCTGGAATCCATCAGAGGAAAATTGTGGTATTGATGCTGGAAAACAGTCCATCTCCTATGACTTACATACGGAACAATGCATTGCTGACAAAAGCATTGCAGACTGTGTGGAAGCCCTTCTGGGCTGCTATCTGACCAGCTGCGGTGAAAGAGCTGCCCAGCTTTTCCTCTGTTCACTGGGGCTAAAAGTGCTTCCGGTTATTAAGAAAACTGATTGGGAGAGTGCTCTGTATTCCTACAGAGAGCATTTTAACCACCAGCAGAAACATTCTTCAGCAATCTGTGTTTCTGCCTCTCTAGCCAATCAAGAGTCTTCTCTGTATAAAGACTTGATGTATGGCTGTTTAAAGATTCCTCCAAGATGTATGTTTGATCATCCAGATGCTGAGCGAACCTTACATCACCTTATATCTGGCTTTGAAAACTTCGAGAAGAAAATTAGCTACAGTTTTAAGAATAAGGCTTATCTACTTCAGGCATTTACTCATGCCTCCTATCATTACAACACCATTACTGGTAAGTCATGTGAAAAATCCCCTTTTTGCATTAAGCTTACATGTCTTAAGAGATGCAGATTATTTGGGAGGATTGTTAATTATATTGCTATCTATTTCTTGCCAATCCCTCAACCCTTGTGTGTTAAGATTGTTACCAGCGGTTGGAATTCCTGGGAGATGCAATTTTGGACTACCTCATAACCAAGCACCTTTACGAAGACCCACGGCAGCACTCTCCTGGAGTTCTAACAGACCTGCGATCTGCTCTTGTTAACAACACCATCTTTGCCTCATTGGCTGTAAAGTACGATTACCACAAATACTTCAAAGCTGTCTCTCCCGAGCTGTTTCATGTTATTGATGACTTTGTGCAGTTTCAGATGGAAAAAAACGAAATGCAAGGAATGGATTCCGAGGTTAGTGGCACTGGAAAATCATTTGCGTGTGTTGAAGCTCATTTTAGTGTGAGTTTATATTGAAGAATTTAAACATCTAGCACAACATGGCAAGATCAAGTAGAGGCTTTCTACTGAATAGGACATTGTGAATAGCAACTAGTTATTGGATTCTGGCTGCATTCTAAATTTCATCCTTGTCTGTGCTGCATACAAGCAAGGACTTTTGTCACACTACTTCAGAATTATTGTGAACTACTGACCCTATGACCAGGGCTGTGTGTTGCATTTGTATTTATTTTTTAAATTAAACTTTGTAGCCAAGTAATTCAAATTCTGTGCCAATAAAAACAGTGTTCTGAGACCAGTATAAATTACTTAAATGGAGCATATTTACACCATTTCTCTTTTGCATAATGCTACAATTTTGCATATAATTCTTGGAGGTTTATTTAGTTGGGAGTGGGGGACACTGAAGCCTGTTCCCAGTCACTGATATCTTAGTCACCCTCTTGCTTCTCAGACTTCAACAGGCATCACTCAAACATTTCTTCACAGCTGTAAGAACAGAAAAACAATTTTGTAACACAGTTTTGTTTTGGTATTTGCTTTAGCTCCGAAGATCTGAAGAAGATGAAGAAAAAGAGGAGGACATAGAAGTACCAAAGGCCATGGGGGATATATTTGAGTCACTCGCTGGTGCCATTTACATGGATAGTGGAATGTCTCTTGAAATGGTTTGGCAAGTGTACTATCCAATGATGAGGCCATTAATAGGTAACATTGGAGCTCTCAGAAGAAATGTTCAGTAATTCATTGTTTGTCGTTAAGAGGGTTTACAAACATGGTGTTGTTGTTCTTAATCACAGAGAAATTCTCTGCAAATGTGCCCCGTTCCCCAGTACGAGAGCTGCTGGAAATGGAGCCAGAGACAGCTAAATTTAGGTAAGAATTAATCTGCTTAATATTTCTGTAAAATATTCCTGAAGTCATGCACCTTGCAATGGATTATAATTGTGTTTTACTGTATAATAGGAATTATATTTGTATTATTGAAAAAACCCCTGTATTTTAAAATTGCTGCATTTTAAAACTGTTCGTGACCTTATATTGAAGGGCAGGTAAGAAATTGAGTTAATAGTAATATGTGATGTCTAGCTAAACAGCTCTGCTGGCACAAGCTTTTCTTTTTTTGGCCTAACAGTGGACCTCCTCCTCTTGCTGTACACCCCTTTAATATGTTCTAGGGTTTCCTCCAGTACTTTGGAGCAGATTTAGGGACCGGAGGGGAGAAGGAGTGGGGTGTTCTGCTGCACAGTTAGAAGTGCGTCTGCTAGTAGAACTGCTTAGCTGGATGCCACCCAGTGTTCTTGTAATAATTTTAATGACATACTCTTCTGGAAAAGAAATCTCAAAACTGAGGAAAAACAGTAACGAACTTCCAGCTACACTTTTGCTTCCATTTGAAGTATGTGAAGGGTTTTTGTTTCCTCCCACTGGATGCATGTCTGTATATGTACACAATGTCTTTATACTTCATGCATCCCTGCAGCAGGCTGTTGCTTCTACAAAAGCTCATGTTGCAATAAATTGTGTTTCACAGGACCGTACACTGTTTCAGATTAACATGGTTATTCTTCCGGAATTGATTCCACTTTGAGTATCTTTGTTTTAATTGGCATATGTGTTTATTTCTGTTTTTCCTGCTTCCCCCTCCACTCACGCAGTCCTGCGGAAAGAACCTATGATGGAAAGGTCAGAGTAACTGTGGAAGTTGTAGGAAAGGGAAAGTTCAAAGGTGTTGGAAGAAGCTATCGGATCGCCAAATCTGCTGCAGCAAGAAGAGCTCTACGAAGCCTCAAAGCAAATCAACCTCAGGTTCCAAATAGCTGAGACACCTCTTAAAAACAACAACAACAACCACACACTCAATAGAGAAATTTAAAAGATATATGTTGAGAGGAACAAACTGAAGACAGCATTTAAAGTTTGATAACAAATAGCTAACAACATTTAACATGTACACATAATTTTGGAACGAAATGTAGTTATAGGGTTTTTTTGCGCAAACACAATCTTGTCTTCTTTCCTCACTTCTGCTTTGTTTAATCACAAGAGTGCTTTAATGATGACATTTAGCAAGTGTTCAAAATAATTGTTGTCAGGTATCTTTGGTTTACTTTGTCAGTACAGCTTTGCTTAGTGTGTAAAGGCCAGGGAGCTTATGCCTATTGCAGTTACTAGATTTATATATATATGTATATATATATAGTAATCTTGAAATTCCTCAAATCTGTGCACTAGTGCCAGTCACGAAGCAGTTTATAAACTGCACCGGATGATTTGGTGTAAGGATTAAGTGTGCCAGTATTGTCCTTGTTCTTTCCATGCCATCTTTGCATTAAGATGGCATTCCCAATCATTATTGCACTTGTTTGTTAGGGACAGGTTTAAATTGAAATGTCTGGCATCAGATAGATTTTAAAACTGATGCTGCATAGTCTTGCATCAAAAGGTTCTTGCCTTAAAAGTACATAAGCCCTCACTAATGCAACCTTTCATTTCTGAACTCCTTGGAGCAAACCGTATTACATTCCCTTCATTTTTAGAACGCATTTTACAATGATGAAGCTCCATATTTACAGTACAACATGTTAGTTTAGCTGTGACCTAACTTATTACAGGACTGTAATAGAAATCGTATTCATATATATGTAGTGAGGTTATTTTTTAACAATTCAGAGGAAATGGTTAGTACAGATCTTATTTGTTATTGCAAACAGAAAAGTCTCTCGCTGATTTCCATTGTTACAGAAACCGAGACTGAGCACAGTCCATCACTCTTGTGGAACCTCCTTTCCCTTCAAGGGACTTGTGCAAGAGATTTTCTTGGTGGATTGCAGGCATTGCTTCCAGTATTGGAACTTTGTAATAATAGCTAACTGCACAGTGCAAACTGTTGCTTTAAAAAGAACTTTTGACATATCGCACCTAAAATATGCTGCAGATTTTATATTGGATACATATTTAACAAACGGAGCACCTTTACACCTTTAAGAGCGATTTCCACGTAAATTTCTTACTGTACTTTTCAGAATTGCATGCATATTTCACCTACCAAAGCTGTGCTGTTAAATGCCATGGAAGTTGTTGTGTGAGAGAAATTGCCATACTTTTGATACATCTGTGATTTAGGTCCTTTACCTTAGAATAACTAGCTCATTATTGTTGTTTCAGTTGATATGAAAGCATACTTTTTAGGCTATGCCTAAGTTTCTTTAGATATTTGTAGGCACCCTTCACTTAAATACCTCAGTTCTTCTTTGTTCTTTTTGTGTCTTTTTTCCCTTTTGCATGCATTTTTGTTTGTTTTTGGTGCTATGTGTATGTATTATGCTTGAAATTTTAATTTTTGCACTGTAACTATAATACCTCTTAATTTTACCTTGTTTAAAAAGCTGTGGGTCGTCTTGCACTCCCACCAATATCAATAGAGGTTTGCTGCAATTTCCCCCCATTAATTATGCTTGAAGTTTGAGAGAGCTGAGCAAGTTTTTTTTAATGTTTTCCAGCACAGTGGTCTGCTCTTGATGCTGTTTTATGTGTTAAATTACAGATAATACTGTGTTCTGTGTTAAAGACACCCCCCTTCCTCACACATGTGCATTCAAAATTTAGAGGGAAAAACATCTGGCTTACCTTTCTAAAAGAGAAGGATCATACCTTAGTGGCAGAAGACATTAAACTTTTTCTGAAATACAGAATTTAGTTTAACAAATCTTTCTAACGATGACAGTGAAATGAAAGATTTTTGTGTGACTTCAGTCATAGTGAGCAAGTAAAATGTCATGGAAGGATTAAAAGACAAGCTCATGTGCAAGGATGAACTACACACATGGCTCAAAAGTTTCTTTGTTTTTTGCTGCAGACACCCCACCCCTACCCCCACCCCCCTGGATGAGGAAGCAAGCCTCATTTTCAGTTTGGAAAATGACCGTTCTTCCATGCTGGCACACTGGATCCAGGTAGGTTAGTGCTGCCTAGAGCTCAAAGACGGGAATGTCATTAGAGTCACAGGATGTTTTAACTGTTCCTGGAATCGGTCTTCAAATACGTTCCTCGAGAGCAGCAGCTTTAGGAAGGTTTCTGATTTCTCCTCTGCTTCAGGCTTGCATTTTCTACTTTCACCTGCTTATTTCTTTACTTGCTCTTTTTGTACTGTGTACTTGGCCAGGATCCTTCTAATTTCCTTTCTTCTTGCGTGCTTTGATCTGTTTGTATTTTTCACTGATTGCTTTTTGTGTTCCATGGGGGATTTTCCCATCTACCCAAGTCCTAGTCAGAGTTCAGCATCCTCCTGCTTTTTAGCTCACCATGGCTACCTCAGATAGCTTTATTTTTCTCTTACAGTTTGTGTTGTCTCTGTGTGTGAGAGGTTTGGTTGTTGTTAAAATCATTTTTATTCCGAAAAAAAATACCTTCTGCAATGGATTCTACCCCTCCCACTGTTGATTTTCCCAGGTTTTCCCTCTGATTAAACTCCCTAGCTGTTGAGTCAAATAATTTTTCCTATTCATGCAGCTACAATTAACTAACGACATGCAATTTTTGTTAGCAGAAATTACAAATTTCTTTCCCCCCAACTTAACCTATTCAGCAGCAGCCTACTGCAGCACCTGTTGCACAACAGCCAGGGCCTGGGCCAGCTCTACTTGTGCCACTGCGGCCTGCCTTTGTATGTCATGACTACCCTGATTTGCACTCAAGTCTCCGTATGAATGAATCAAAAGCAGTGTTGGGCAAAGTTATGGGAAGCAGGTCCACTGTGTCCAAATGTTGGGCATCCAAGTATTTTCTGGAGCCTTGCAAGACACTCAATTCTCTGTACTGACAAGACTAGTGGCTTCATTGGCCAAACATTTGTGCACCTTCCCAGACATGTGGATCCCTTCTTCATCCTAAAAGCCAACTTGACCTTCCACTGATACCAAGAGGTCATTCTGCCTACCTTCTGCAGCTCCCCACTCCACCCCACTGAGAAAGTGTGGCACTCCCTAAGATGCCTTAAAGCGCTACATCTCTAGGACTCAAACATAAAAAATACCTTGTTATCTTTTCTGCCCTCAACCCAGGCAAAGCAGATTAAGGCTGGCATTTCCCTGGCTTGTAACTTCCTAAAGTTGCCCACCACAACAAATTTACCGCTCGCTCCAGCAGCATTTTTCAACCAGCACACCTCTTTAGGAGGTATGCCAGGGAGCTACAGGGTAATTTGTCGTCATAAGGTAGACCTGTTTGCTTCAGCTGAAGTGGCCTTTGGAAGATGAGTCTTACAAAGTGTGCTTCCTCCACCCTAGGCAGCCACCAATAACCCTATTGATATTGGTCAGCTTTCAAACATCCCATCTGGGTCCAGTATGCCAGTACAGGAGAGGGGTCTGTTAAGCTCACCTGAAGGGTGTTTCTCCTGGCACCCAGGGCCGCATCTTACTTTTTCCATGAATGGCTGCCTACAGATCAAACTTTTGGGGAGTGGTTATATGCACACACAGAGATGTTTAACTGAGTTCAACCTGTCTGCATGTTGTATGCGTGGTCTTCTGTCTGTCTCTTCTTCTTAGCTTGGCAAAACTGTTCCTGGAGACTGCTCACAGGAACACAGAGGTTAAAACTTCCCGTGAACCTATTGATATTCCTGCCTTTGACTTCTAGGCAGCACTAACCTACCTGGGTCCAGGATGGCACAGAGAAACACCCTTCAGGTGATTCCAGCTGATTCCAGTGGGCCCTTTTCAGCTTCAGTATGAGCAGCTGCTGTGAAAATGTCTGTGAAAATGCCCATTACATGCATAGTATTCCCGAAATTTAGCTTTGTATTGTGACATTTGTTACAACGTTTAGGTAAAGCTGTAGTCCTCAAACCACTAATCTGAGGTGCTGTAAAAGTATTCTTACAAACAGAGTTTAACAAGACTTTTCAGTGGTAAGTGGATTGAGGATTACCATCTAAATTCTATTCATGCATAGGTAGTTTATGAATAAACACTGTTAAATCTACAATTGCAGCCCACAGCAAGGATTTTGCAGCTCTAGTAAATAATAGCTACTAATGTTGATAGTTTTCTTTGCTGTTGCCCAGATCAGCATTTAAAAGCTCGCAAGTTTCTGTAATTCAAAAAAAGGGCATGTATTATCCCAATCAAATATATAAGCTTTGGTTTTTCTTTTCTTTTTGTGAAATGCCATATGTAAAATCAAAACCAATCTCATGAGACTGAAAGATAGTAAATGCTTCACATAAATGTTTCATACTTGGATAATTTCAAAGGTTAAGAGTGTAGCCTGATGGCAATAGGAATAATTACACTCTCTAATCAGAAGTATTCAATGCCTCCCTGTTGAAGAAAGCTAATGAACTGAAACTGAAAATATTGAGTAGGGGCCAATGGTAAATGTAGGTCCTGCTGCTGTTTGTGTGTGTGCGTGTTTAATGCAACAACCTTTTTGCTGTATGATTTAATTCAAATATTACATAATGTTGTTAGAATGCAAAAACACACTAGTTTCCATGCTGTGCAACTGCATTACCCACGTCCCCATTTTAGTACAGTTGGAGTATTGCAAAATGTATGCTATTTAGACCTAAATCTCACCCTTTGAAGGTTGGGATCGAAATCCCTTGACATGCTACAAGCATGAGAGGAAATGGACTGTTGCAAGCCTGTCTTCACAATGTATCACACAGACCCCTCATGTAGACAGCAGAGGGGTTAATTGGCATGAACCTAATTTTGGATTTGTGTGTGTGTTTGTGTGTTCTGTTACACTGTATACTTAAAACAGTCCTCCTAACTATGCTGCATTTTTATTTTTGTTATGGCTTTGTTTTGTGCTGTTCTGTTCATTTAGCACAAATAAGCATTGCACTTGGTACCGTGCTTTACCTCATTTCAAGGAGAAAGATACTTAATTAGAGGAATTAATGTGGTTTGGGCCTTGCTGCTGCTTTGATTTACTGAATTTGAAAAAAGATGATTAGAATACCTGCAATGTGTCACTTAAATTGCACAACTGAAATAGGCTATTTGTTGGTTTTTTGTCTGTAACTTTTTCTATATTTTAAGGAAGAAAGACTTTGGTCTAGGATCCAGAGAGCCCCTTGCATGACTGGAAGGTGCTTCTGCAAGTGGGAAGGGAGGGGTATTCTCCAATTTCCAATGAGTCTTCTCTCCCAGATGCAGCTACCCACACCTCATCCTATTTCCTTCTGGAGATCCACTAACCCAGACATGGGGAATCTATGACCTTTGGATGTTGCTGGGTTACAATTCCCATTATCTTTGACCATTGGTCATGCAGGCTGGGGCTGATTGGAATTGTAGTTCAGGAACATTTGGCTGGCCACCAGTCCCTGTCCCTCCCCTATCTTTTCAGTGGATGCAAAGGGCTGCAAAAAGGAGGCGTGAGATCCACACTGCACAAGCAGAACACTGCCCAGGGACTCCTGGGGTCCCAGCAGTGTCTTTTTTTGCCATCCTTTTACTGTCTTGTGAAACGGTTAACATTTAAAACGGACTCTTTCCAGCCCCCTTCCCTTGCCCTGCCTTGCTGTAAATTCACTGAACATGCATACATAACAGTCAATAAGATTTCTCCTTCGTTTTGAATACAAAGGGATCTATCTGTAGGTATCATCTGGTCAAGTGCAGAGGGCAGAATTTTTAACCAGATTGAACTGTGAGAAGTCCTGTAAGGGGTAAGGCTACATCTGCAAGTGGCATAAACTGGCATTCCCCAAAGTCACAGCCTTTTCTAACGGGGAAAAAAAGTTATTTGACAATATTTGAGCCATGCGCTGTTCTACCTTCCTCATTGAATGTAATGGAATTAGTTGTGTGTGAGTAATTAAAGAGACTGAACCTAGGGCAATGTTACACTATTAATGGCAAATATTTTCACTTTCAGTGAAGCGAAGATGTGTTAATATTTATAAGACTGTGTCTTTAAATCCTTAAGACTTTACAACCATGAAATGTAACTGAAACCTACATTTTCACCAGCAGAAATCTGATAACAGATATCCATAAAGTCAGGTAGAATACAAAGGGTTGGATCTTGACTAAGCGAGTTGAACTTAGTTCCTATAGATATCAGTGGGACTTACGACTAGCTTGATCCATTGCTTTCAGTGGAATTTAAGTTCAGCTATCTTAGTTTTGATCCAGCCCAAAACCGTTAATTGCAACTTCATGCAAGAGTAACTCAACATTATCAGTTTTATTTCCTAAGTCCTTTTATAGCTTCCCCACTTGCATATGTTTAATTTGGATAACCACAGACTGTTTAAATTGATATGATTGATGCACTCAGTTTTACTACAGCAGCAAGTTATCTAGAGAAACAGAAGTTGAACAAGCATTGAAAATTGCAGGCTTTTTTATTGTAAATAGTTTGACTGTAAAGATGGTTAAAATCAAGTAGAATGAATAACATAATTTGATGGACAATAAAATATTTCCCATCACATGCTGCAGCTGTCTAAGGGACATAAAATGTAATTCATTCATACTGTAATCATGCTGCAGAAATTTGCAGTCTGCACCTTATGGATCACAATTACCTTTAATAGATTTTTTTGTAATAATTGTAGCTGAATATATCTCCAATAAAGTTATGGTCTGTTCATTTTTGTGTTTACTGTTTTCCTTAAAGCCTTATGTAATGCATGTAAATGTAGAAGTGTTAGTATTAACATGAATATTGATCACGTTTTACCTTGCCCTTCAAATAGCCTGGGGCAGTGTACATAATTCTCTGCCTCCTCCATTTTATCTGCACAACACACTTGAGAGATTGGTTAGACTGACAGCTAATGACTGTGCTGAGGTCATCCAGTTATTTCCTAAGCATGGCTGAATGGGGTGAGGTTGGTTCTTTCACTACAATTTCAGAGGGAAAAAGTAAATGTATGAAAACTCACAACAGTGACTAGGATATCATATAAGTGACTGCATTTCTTGGTTTGAAACCAGTTTGGGAGGAGGGATATCTATTTTCAAATATTCACAAAATGTATTTGGAATCGTAACTTGACACTCAGATCTTATGGAGTCATATACGTTAAAAACAACAGCACTCCAGGTAACTGTATTCATTGCACTTGAGCATTAGTAGTGTGGAAGTGAAGAGCTAGTAGCTGAGTGATCAAGGTTGCCTTACTGCTCTGCACATTAAATTAATGGGCTCTTACCCAGTAGATAATAGTGAGAATAAGAGGAAAATGCCATCAGTGAGCTAATCTTACTGACTTGTGATTTCCAGCAGCTCCGACCCTGGAGATGGAATGTAGCTCACATGGCTGGTAGTTTTTGATAGCCTTGTTGTTTAGTCATGTCCGACTCTTCGTGACCCCATGGACCAGAGCAGCCTTATTTTCCCTGAATTTATCTTTCAGAGCTATCCAATTTTAGCTGTGCACTGTGTGAAGAACTTTCTTTTGTATTCGTAGTGAGACAGAGATTTCCACGAATGGATCCCCGGATTGTGGCCATAGAAGCAAAATTGTGTGTGATCAAATCTAGCTTTGAGAGGTCTAATCACGTGCTTGAGGGGCAGAACCACTGTTCTCTGCTCCTTCCCCACTCCTCTGTCAAAGTTGACTTGACATCCATTTATTCAGCACGAGAGATTCTCCTGCCCAGCAACACGTGCACAGCTTTTTATGGTGTGAGAGCATCTGGGGGCTGGGGCCATGGTTGTAAAATGCCGACCTGAGATTTGCTGCTTTAAAATAGAAACTGCAAGTTTAAAAGCCGGGGGAGATTGGAGGGGAGAGAGAATAAGACTTCTGCAGAATTTCTCCACACAGCCTTCTAATTCATTACATTAAGGTTCATTATATACCGTTAGTGAACAAATCCCAGTGAAAATATTTTAAGGTCTAATCATGCTGCATGAATCCAGCATCAATTCTTGCCATAAGCTGTCATAAAACTACTTTTCGTGTGAGAAAGAACTGTAAAAGCAATTCATAAACACTCTTCATAACCAATCTCTGCAGTAACTCAATGGAGTCGCAACTGCCTATTCAAAATTCACAAAGTCAGAATTCATCACCTATGATGAATGGAGTTTCGTTGATTTAATAGCATATATATGATTCTTTTTTCACATACAGTCTTGCCTCCTATCCCAAACCACTTTTAGCAACAGGGCATTCAGGCTAGAATCATTTCACTCCGTAATGAAATGGTCGCGTGAAAAAGAACCACAGCTCAGGGTCAGAGAACCTCTAGTTATAAGGATCCGAGAACCAGCAAGCTGGTGAGGCAGCTAAATGGCAAATACAGCAAAACAGTTTCCTATGCGTCATTAGGCAGGGTGAAGCTGCTGCCTCAGGCAGCGGGAGCTACCAAGACATAGTTGACTTCCTTCCATTGGCAGGTGAAAACCATTAGGCAGGTTGAGGTACCTGCCTCAGACATCAAATACAGTGGTACCTCGGGTTAAGTACTTAATTCGTTCCGGAGGTCCATTCTTAACCTGAAACTGTTCTTAACCTGAAGCACCGCTTTAGCTAATGGGGCCTCCCGCTGCTGCTGCGCCGCTGGAGCACGAATCCTGTTCTCATCCTGAAGCAAAGTTCTTAACCCGAGGTAATATTTCTGGGTTAGCAGAGTCTGTAACCTGAAGCGTATGTAACCCGAGGTACCACTGTATCGAGGAGTGTGGTGATCAGAGTTGGTAACCCTGGCTGTTCCTCCTGAATGCTGCTCCTGGGGCATTCCCCTCTGTTGGAGGACAGAGCTACCGTATTTTTCGCCCCATAGGGCGCACCTAGTTTTTTTTTGGGGGGGGAATAAAGAAAAAAAGTTTTATTCCCCCCCCCAGGCGTGGGGCTGGGGCGGGGGAAGCTTGAGCTTCCCCAGCCCCCAGAACAGGCTGCTATCCGCAAGCCTTGGGAACTCCCGCCGGGCTCTCCAGGCTTGCGGATATCTGCCCGAAGCCCGGGGCGCGCTGCTCAGCGCACCCCAGGCTTTGGGATGCAGGCTGCTGCCCGCAAGCCTTGGGAGCCCGGCGGGAACTCCCGCGGGCTCCCAAGGCTTGTGGATAGCTTCCTGAAGCCTGGAGAGCGAGAGGGGTCGTTGCGCACCGACCCCTCTCACTCTCCGGGCTTCAGCGAAAGCCTGCATTCGCCCCATAGGACACACACACATTTCCCCTTCATTTTTGGAGGGGGAAATGCGCCCTATGGGGCGAAAAATACGGTATTTAGGCCACACAGCCAGTTTGCTGCCCTCAGGTTCAGCCCCACAACCTGTTACAAAGGACCATTCAAGTACCTTCCTGCAGAAGTGCCAACTTGAATAAAATATTGGGGTGGGGGTGAGTAAACCCTGCCCTACATAACTGATCACAAGATGTGGCCCATGTACACCATTTTAATAGCAATGCCCATCAACTTCGGAAGCCCCCGCCCCCATGCCCAGTTGGAACAGTGTATGGGAGGCCATCTTTTCCTTTGCCTCCAGCCGCAAAATGTCCTGGGCTAGCCTTGTGTGTTGAGGTTTATTTAAAACTAGAGTTGACATATTAGAGGACAATTATATATTTCTATTACAGCATTCCCTATCCTTTTTCAAGTGGTGTGCTGCAGGCTACTTTGGGGTGAATGAATACAGCATATAGTAGGGTTGCCATATATTTTTAATTTTTTTGGCCAAACGTGTTGAGCTTTTTGGGCAAAATCGCCACACATCAGGATTTTCACGGACATTTCTGCCATTTCTGCCCAGACACTGCTTCCAACTGCAGTATTCCGGCTATGTCCTGGAAATTCCAGACATATGGCAACCCTAGCATATAGCAACTGGAATACAGTCTTCATCAAAGTGTATGGTGTGCCTGGAGGGCTTGGCCAGCGATCCTCGGAATGAGACTATACATTAGGCTAGAGCTTTCCAAACTTTTCATGTTGGTGACATGCTTTTTAGACATGCATCATTTTGCAACACAGTAATTCAGTTTTTACTAGCAAACAAGGTTCAACTAACTCCACTCCAGCCCCAGGAGGATTGCAGGCAGCGTTCACACGACACACCTGCACTCTGCAGCTGACACACCTACGTGTGCGACACACAGTTTGGAAAGCTCTGCATTAGGAAGAACTTTCTGACAGTAACAGGTATTTGAGAGGGGAAAGGAATACCTTAGAACAGGGTTTCCCAGACTTGCATCTCCAGCTGGTTTTGGACTACAGTTCCCATCATCCCTGGTCACTGGTCCTGCTAGCTAGGGATAGTGGCAGTTGTAGTCCGACAACTGCTGGAGACCCAAGTTTGGGAAACACTGCCTTAGAAGGTGGTAGACTCTACTGCATTGGAGGTTTTTGAACAGAGATTGGAAGGCCATTTGTCAGAAATTATTTAGCTGTGATTCCAGCATTGGATGACACCTGGGTTTGGATTTGATATCCCGCTTTATCACTACCCGAAGGAGTCTCAAAGCGGCTAACCATCTCCTTTCCCTTCCTCCCCCACAACAAACACTCTGTGAGGTGAGTGGGGCTGAGAGACTTCAAAGAAGTGTGACTAGCCCAAGGTCACCTAGCAGCTTCTTGTGGAGGAGCGGGGACGCGAACCCGGTTCCCCAGATTACGAGACTACCGCTTTAAACCACTACACCACACTGGCTCTCAGTTGTAGGGTTCCCTTTCAACCCTACAATTCTGTGATTCTATAATTCTAGGAGACTTAAGGGCATCACCAAGGTGTGTCTGTTTTCACCTGTGAAATATGGAAGTGTAATCAAGGATGCTGGGACGCGGGTGGCGCTGTGGGTTAAACCACAGAGCCTAGGGCTTGGCGATCAGAAGGTCGGCGGTTCAAATCCCCATGATGGGGTGAGCTCCCGTTGCTCGGTCCCTGCTCCTGCCAACCTAGCAGTTCGAAAGCACGCCAGTGCAAGTAGATAAATAGGTACCGCTGCGGTGGGAAGGTAACTGGCGCTTCCATGCGCTGCTCTGGTTTGCCAGAAGCAGCTTAGTCATACTGGTAGCATGACCCGGAAGCTGTATGCCGGCTACCTTGGCCAATAAAGCGAGATGAGTGCCGCAACCCCAGAGTCGTCCGCGACTGGACCTAATGGCCAGGGGTCCCTTTACGTTTACCTAGTCATGGATGCTAATCATGTTCTGATCATGGATGACGATCCTTTTATGTTTTAATTATGGATGCTTACCTTTTAATGTTTTGGCAAAATTGTTTTATTGGGTATGTTAATGTGGATTTTTATACTTCAATGCTTGTGTTATTGGTTTTTAAACTTGCAAGCTACTCAGAAGCCAATTTTGGCATTGCAAAATAAAGCACGAGAGAACAACGGGATACGTAGACCTTATCACCAGATCTCAAATTGGGGGAATATACAGGAGGGCATTCCTAAACATCTTGTGGTTGGCAGGTATGTATGCAACAAGCAGGGGGAGCCTCATACAGTGGTATGATTTATTAAACGCCTCAGGTTACAAACGCTTGAGGTTACAAACTCCAATAACCTCGAAGAGTTACCTTGAGTTGAGAACTTTGCCCCAGGATGAGAACGGAAATTGTGTGCCAGTGGCACAGCAGCAGCAAGAGGCCCCATTAGCGAAAGCATGCCTCTAGTTAAGAACAGTTTCTGGTTAACAAGGGACCTCCGGAACGAATTAAGTTCGTAACTAGAGGTACCACTGTATTGGGTTCATCCAGCGCTTACTTTATAGGACGGGTGGGGAACTTGTGGGGAACTTCAACTCCCATCATCCCTGGCTATTGGCAACACTGTCCAAGGCTAATGGGAGTTGGAATCCAATAATCTCCAGTGGGCCATGTGTTCTCTAGCCCAATGGCAAGGTATGAAAGGACCGTGGAGGGGATTGCAGGTATTGACCTGGGATTTGGGAGAAGGTGAAAGGGCAAGAGGAGAGGTCATTTAAGTCCTTGACTCAGAGATGCTGCTTTTGCCATTGGAAGGAAAAGGCACTTAACCGCTCCAGCATAATTACAAACCCAGGGAAGCACAAGGGAAATCCATCTTCTTTAATAGCACTTGCTCGTCACCGACCAGCCGGCCCTGCCATTAGGTGACGTTTGCTCAGACACCTTTAGCCTCAGGTTTTTAATTTTGTGCGACGCATCCCCCTCCCCCCCCCCAAAAAAAACCCAGAAAGGAAGGTTTGGGGTTTACACAAAGCCAGAGAATGACATGAAAAGTTTTAACTTAAGCAGCAAAATAGAAAGGCTAATCTTATTTAAAAGTAATATGTGTTTCTTGATTGAGTGCCCAGATACACTCAACTGGGACATTTTAGTGGAATCGGTTCTAAGCTGTTACACTGAGTTATACAGAGTAAGGTTTCCTGAGCTCACGTTGCCAGACCTGAAATACTCTTGTGGCTGCATTTAATAAAGAAACGAAAGTCTCGGGGTAAGGGGATATGATTTTTTATGACAGAAGGAATGCAAATAACTTTTAGTCTCGTTGCCTAGACCGGGTTGGGTCTGATTTGATGGAGTTTAATAATGACTTATAACCTGTGCTGACAATGTGCAGGCCCCCGCAACGTCATTTAACTCATTTATTCTGCTTGCTGTAAAAACAAAGAGATGGCAAATAAATATATGGAAAGTTCATTGTTTGTCAGAGGGCCCAAGCCAAAAGTTTTCAGTGACCTTTTAAAATATGGTCCCTTGCTAGTACTAAAATGTCTGTCACTCAACGCACACACTTGCACGCTCTGGCCTTTTAACCCGTGCATCTTGTTTTTCTCTCTTTCAACTGGTTGTATGAATTTCAAATCAGCTGCAGCTCTTTAAGACGACCCCCCCTTCTTCTTCTTCTCCCCCCCCCTTGCATCGGAGGATTACTGTAAATTGCAGCCTGACAATTACAATGTACAGCGCACTGGAGAGTTATTAATGGATAGGCCTACTGATGGCCTTTCAGCACAAACCCGGGCCTGGTATTCCTCACTCCTAATTGGATCCAGGGCTAGAGGCCTAGGTGGATGAGGCTGGGGGGGGTACTGTGGGGGGGGGAGCGGGTGTCTTCTGCGGAGCCCCACTTTATCAGAGGAAGGTATCAATTGATCATAGATAGCTCCTATTGGCAACGTCAAGATCTCTAATTCACCTCCGTCCTAATGACTTGTATTGGCTTAAGCAGGCCCATTATTTGACAGCCTTCGCCTCAGCTGACAAAGCCCTGCAGGTGGTTTTAATAGAAGATTTCGATTGCGGGAGATTGTACTAAAGACAGAGCAGCAGTTCAACAGACACAAAAGAGGCTAGTAAAATACCCCCCCCCCCCAATTTTTTTAAATGCTAAGTCTCTTTTACAGTACTCCCAGAGAATGCTAATAAGACTGGAACTGAAGTTAACCACAACTTCCATTTACTTGGCACTTTTTTTTTGGGTGTGCGTTTCTGTTTTAACGTTACAAATCCTGCACAGAGCTTTCCTCTTGGGCTTCAATATTTATTTTAAGCAATGAATTATGCAGGGGCATAAATTATGGTTGACAAATGTAAACTGGAATGGGGGCAACATGTGCAGAGCGAAGGGATGGGCGAATCTGTCAAGTTTGCTTTCTCTCAATTTCTCCTTTTCCCACTCTTATGTTCGGCTCTCCGGCTTTCCACGCCGGTTTGCAATTTCTTTTCTTCATCATTTTTAAAGCCCTCACAAAAATTCATCAGCATTTCATGACGAATTTTACTAACGTAACACATTTTGGTATGCAACTTTCCCTCATGTGCATAATTTCGCAGTGCAAGTTTGCCTAATATAATGCATTCTTGTATCCATCAGCGATTCTTTAGCTGTGATTCCTGATTTGCAGGGAGTTGGAATAGATGACGCTTGGGGTCCCTTCCAACTCAATGATTCTATTATTTTAACCATTAATATCCAAAATGCACTGATCTTTCGTTCTTTTGTAGTGTTCCTGAGCCACTGGGTATGAAGTTGCTGATATATATATATATATAGATATAGATATAGATATAGATATAGATATAGATATAGATATAGATATAGATGCTTTCGTAGATTTTCACGGGTACAGGAATGCAGGTTTTGGTGTCTTCGGGGGGTGTGGTCCCGCCTGCCAGACATCTGGAAATTAGCCCTCCCCACAAAAACCGACACCAGAACCAGAGGCACACAGAACGCCATCTCCAATCAACCACACCAGACCCAAACCCAGACCCTCTCCACAGATAAATTACAGACACCATCCAGTAGCCAAACCATAGTGGCACCTCCGGATGCTGCACCCCCCTGCAATCCCTACACAGATCTGGCTGGCACAGGGCACAAAACCACAGCTCGCCCCTATACACGAAGCCAAGCCAGAGCACAACTAAGTGCAGTACAACCATCTTCTCAGAAAAACTCTTTACAAGGTCAAGAGGTCAAGACACGAAAGCTTTAGCAACTAATCCACACCTAATGACCCTCCTAAGTGGTACTCAGAATATCACTCAAGTAATCACTCAAGATATCCCTCAAGTAATTAATGAACAAAAGAAGAAAAGGCACATTAACCTAGGAACTTCCTCTCTGCCCAGAACGTTGGAGGCCATACACCACACCCCCTCAACAGTATTTATAGGAACTCAAACACTGAGATCCTGCTCTGTTCTAGTAACAAGAAGCCGAAAGCACCAGCCTGAAGATGACGAGTGAGACCTCGTCGAAACGTCGCCTAGACACCCCAACTCTTACACGGGAAGACACCCGAAGACACCAAAACCTGCATAGATATAGATATACATACATACTATTCAAAACAAATAAATAACACAAGACAAGACAAAGAAACAAAATTAAAACCTGAAAAACTAAACTGCAAAATATTTATTTGCATGTTATCTTCTGGGCCCGCACTTCTGTGTAAGTCATGTGACCCATGCAAAAGTGCCTTTTGGGGGCACATTACCCCAAAATGTTTGTTTATGGGTGCTATGCCTGAAAAAGTGCAGCCTGAAATTGCATGGGATAGCGGCGGCCATTTTGCACCATTGTCGTGCAACAAAAAATGGATGCCCCGTTTTTTTCTGGGGCAGTTGATGGGTATGGTGTAGTGGTTAGAGTACTGAACTAGGACCTGGGACACCAGGGAACAAATTCCTACTTGGCCGTGAAGGTCTTTGGGTGGCCTTGGGCCAGTCACCGCCTCTTAGCCTAACCTGCTTCACAGGGTTGTTGTGAGGATAAAATGGGGAAGGCAAAAACCACTCGCAGCTCCCTGGAGGAAAAGTGGGATACAAATCAAATAAATGAAGAAATATAAGAGTATGAATATGTGACCTTCTCACCCCCTTTTTTGCCCTTTGCCGTTACTTGTGGGAAGCACTTTAAAAAAACAACAAACCTGACCATATCTGCGCCCAATTTAAATCAGCTTTTGCCAACCTGGTACCTCTCAGAAGTTTGGGTCTGCAACTCCCATCAGACTCATTGGGTTGGCCACTGTGAGAACAGGATGCTGGTCTATTTGTGCCACTGCCCTGGTCTAGCAGGCTCATCTTATATCCTTAATGTGCCAAGCAACTCTGCTCCACTTGCCAGACAAATATAATGCAGAGCCTAAGCAAAGGCTAACACGTTTTAGCCTTTGTGGAATAGCCCCTTAAATCCTGATTCAAAGCCAGTAATATGCCATTCAGCCCTTACCTAATGGATAGTGTGGGAGTAGGGCTGCTTCAGGGAATTGTGTCTACTGCTTAAAATAAAAACAAAACAATGGAAAATCCTGTGTGCAATCCAGAGAAACTCAGAGAGGGCGCATAAAACCGGCAGAGAGCAAATCAGAATGAATAATGAATTGTCCAGTTCATTTTTTGTTGTCATTCTAAAGGGATTTTGAATTATACTGCTTTAGAGCTGTGGACAATTTTTATTTTTATTTTTGATGGTCCTGGTTTTTTCTTCATACTGTGAGCCGTGTTACGTAGCTGGGATGGGAGCAGTAGAGCAGAAATGATATAAGTAAATGCATAACCTCCTTAATTAAAGGTTTTTAAATAAGAGGTTGGATGGCTATCTGCCAGGGATTGTTCAGCTGTAATTCCTGAAGTGCAGGAGGTTGGACTAGATGACCCTTGGGTCCCTTCCAACCCCATGATTCTATAACTCTACAATACCTGAAATGAAAAGGCAGAGTTCTCAGAATGGAAGACGGAGGTCGCCTTGCTGGTTTTTGTTTTGTTTTAAGGCTGTTTTATGTGAGTGCGGGTGCAAGACTGCTCAGCTTCTAAATGCAAAATTCAAAAATTATTTAGGCATGATGGACATCGCCATTCATCAACAACCATATCACAGGTATGATGATCCAATAGATGTTCATGATGCTCATACAATCATACTGCACACAGCACTGGCAAGAATACAGTGGTACCTTGGGTTAAGAACTTAATTCGTTCTGGAGGTCTGTTCTTAACCTGAAACTGTTCTTAACCTGAAGCATCACTTTAGTTAATGGGGCCTCCCACTGCCACCGCACCGCCACCACACGATTTCTGTTCTCATCCTGAAGCAAAGTTCTTAACCCGAGGTACTGTTTCTGGGTTAGCGGAGTCTGTAACCTGAAGCATCTGTAACCTGAAGTGTCTGTAACCCGAGGTGCCACTGTACTTGCTATGTACTATGGAGGGAGGGAAATACTTCTCCTTCCACATTGTGGTTTGAGCGCTGGAAAAGTTACACTTCTGCAACAGAAGCATAAACCTTGGGGGAACTGTGCAGATCTGCTGTGACAAATGAGCAACAACTGCCCAATTTGCTGCACTACAGGCTGATTGTCTGGAAAGTCCCTTAGCTGTGGTGGAGCAAGGCATTGTTTGTTTCACCACTGGAACTAATGGGGATTATGAGGTTCACTTCAGTACAAGCAACTGCTATCCTGGAAGGATGGAATTGGAAGAGCAGAAAGTTTGGGAACATAAAGTCAACATGTCCATAGTTTTCCCATTATCTCCGCAGACGAATAATCAAGGATCCAATTCAAAAAATGCTTTCTTGTTTGTTTCCCAAGATTTCTAGGGAACTTGCCTTCCTTTTACTGGCAAATGCACTTACGCTACAATTCTATTCCTAAATCCCAGGCACATAACAACTTCTGTGTCAGCAGATCAGACCAGAACTGCTTCAGAGCCTTCTGGATCAGCATGGATGCATGCAGAAGCGTTCTTCAGGTATAGTGAGAAGGCACCTCCTCATTGCCATCTTTATTTATTTTATAGCATTTCTTATTGACCATGGTGATTAACTCCTCCCCACCCCCGGCTTCTCTCTGTAATATTTCATTTGTATTCTGGTTTGTTGTTACCTTTTGACAGACATTTCCTCCACTAACTTATAACTTGTACACTTGTGGATACTCTAGGTTATATTCAGTATCTCCAGGTCTTTATGCTGTCTTTGTGCTCCCATACTTTCTGCACTGAATGCTGAGGATCGAAGGTACCACCTGTTCTGTGCTAAGAAAGGAAAGGTAGAGATCTACCAATTGCCACCATGCAGGAATGTTTAATTAAACGCGCTCAATGTGCAGGTTATCAGCCCATGATATGGAGAAGGTGTTTAGAGCAGGACCCAAGAACACCAAGTCCTGTGGGCAGGGGCTGGAAGTCAGAGATGGGTGGCTAGCTATATAATGGCTAGAGAGTCTGCCAGCGTCTGAGGCTGTGCTTCGTCTACCAGCCTGCAATTGCGCAAGGAAGTGTGAGCTACCAAAATGTGTGTGCCTAAAAAATGGGCTCATGTGCATGGATACGTGCAAACTCCCCAACTGTGGTAACCAGGATTTAAGTTCAGCAGACGGTGAACATCTATTTTAGGAGGAAATGGATGATCATTATGATGGCTCATCTGAAAATAAACAAGTAGTGTTACAAAGATGTCTGGAAAAATAACATGAAGACTGGCAACATCAACCTTGCCATGCAGGAATCCCTTGCAGACGACCACAGTGCCTAGAGACAGGCAGCCATGTTGTGTATCCATAGCAGTGACCAGAGGAGGAATGACCGCTGGGAGGAGTGCACAGAGAAGAAACACCATAGCGCATCTGCAGCAGCAAAACTGGATGCCTTCATCTGCCCCAGCTGCAGCAAAACATGTCTCTCCCATATCGGTCTCTACAGCCACAGCAGGCGCTGCAACCTTCCAACAGCTTGACTTCACGCCCAAAGGTGCACTCATCCATTGTTTCCTAAGACAGACAGACACCAAGAGACTAGATACACCCAGGACAAGCTAAATAAACATTTCATTTGAAATTGTGAGGTTTTGTGTGAAGTTGCTATAGTTGGCAGTGCCTAGTGGAAAAAGAAAGAATTGGGCCAGACTCAACTCTATGGCATGCCACAGAAGACACTTGAACTCAGGACGCAAGGGAGAAACATCCTAAGAGGAAGGCAGGCTTGACAAATCCACACCATGATCAACTCTTGCCTGGAAACCAATGTCCCCACTGTGGAAGGACGTGTGGATCCAGAATTGGCCTTCACAGTCACTTATGGACTCATTGTTAAAACCGTGTTTATGGAAGACAATCTTACTCGGCTATGAGTGATCGCCAAAGAGAAGAGAGAGAGATCCTTTGTGGTGTGGAAGTGGCATTTGGGGTGGCCTAATGCTTCTTTTAAGGTGCATAGCTACAGTTCCCTGATTCAGTTATGGCAACTGTGGCTCCAAAACATCTGGAGGGGACCAAGTTGGCAAAGGCTGTGTTATATATATATACTGGATATTCAGCATCAAGGAGAAAGGCTTTCCTGCAGATAATTATTGTGCTTCCCAGGTCAAATCCAGACATCTGGCGCCTTACTTTAGCTCTTTCATTAGCTTTAGAAAATCCATTTGATTTTATGAAACGCCAAGGCTCTCAAGCTTCCTAAGTACTGACCTAAAGGCTACAGGGAATACTGGGAAATACAACATGATATTACAGAGAGGAAACAGGATCGTCTTGTGCAATAAAGGCATGACATGGAAAAGTGCTGCTTGGTGAGTGGTATTTATGGGTCTGGCTCCAGTCACATGACACGGTCCAGACTCCTTTCAGGGGTTAGAACCCTGTCATGTGACAGGACCTGAATATCTACCACCTTTAATGGCAGCCATAAGAACGCTGACAGATTAGACTCTAGCATATCCTGGAGGATTCACGACTGATGGGTCAGCCCTTGAGCTTCCTAAGAGCCATTAGCGATGGGCTGTTCTTGAGCTCTGTAAGAAGAGCACTGTGTGTGCAATTGCTCAGTCCTGAACCTCCTCCTCTTATGTACAACAGGCAAAAGAACAATTCCGGCTGTGCATCATATTACTGTCTTGAGGGCAATCATTTGTCTATCCACTTTGCCCCCACCGAAAGAACTCTGTGTGAGAAATATGACAAATCGGCCCCATGGCAGGTTCTGCAAAGAGCGCGATGCTGATCAATCCCAGAGAACGCGACCAAAAGGGCAAGAAGCAAATGAGGGTCTGTAGGGATTGGTAGCTTTTCAGACGGGATAAAACACCTGAGAAATATTGAGTTAGGATTAATGTCCTTCAAAAACTTTTGTCTTGTCAGAAATAATAAAGTCCATGTCAGCAGAGCATATGGAGATAAAACAGGCACGTCTTCGATCAGTAGATCTGCAGGCTGTGTCACACAGATGAACAGGCTTCTGCTGAACCATGTCACCTGGTTCATTTCAGATCCTTTTCTTCACCAACACACGGCAGTCCCACGATCAAGCAATCACTGAACGAGCAGTGCTGGATTACCAGATTGGCAGAGTAGGCACTGGCCTATGGGCCCCACAACTTTAAGGGGCCCTACGATAATAGGTCAAAATAATCTTGATTTGATTTTGAAAGAAAATTGCAATCAAGCTTTCTTAGTTCATGAGAAACCTCCAGATACAAAGATTTTTGTGAGTTAGTGTGTTGCTTTCTGGGAATTCATGATGTTCCTTAAAGTGTCTTCTAAACCCAAGCATAATGACGCCTTCAACATTGTTGGTGCTGACCTTTAAAGTCCTAAACCCAGTATACCTGAAAGTCCTCAACCCAGTATACCTGAAGGAGCGTCTCCACCTCATCTTTCAGCCCGGATACTGAGGTCCACTTCCGGGTGTCTTCTGGCAGTTCCCTCACTTTGAGAAGTGAGGTTACAGGGAACCAGACAGAGGGCCTTCTTGGTAGTGGCACCCGTCCTATGAAATGCCCTCCCATCAAATGTCAAGGAACTAAACAACTATCTGACTTTTAGAAGACATCTGAAGGCAGCCCTGTTTAGGGAAGTTTTTAATGTTTGATGGTGTTTTTAATATTCTGTTGGGAGCTGCCCTTAGAGGCTGGGGAAACCCAGCCAGATGGGCGGTGTGTGTATAATTATTATAATTATAATTTTTATTTTTATGAGTTCCCACCAACTCCAGCCCTAGTAGAATATTCAAGAGTATTAGGAGATAATTTGCAAGGTCCCCACCCCGAGATTTCAACTGCCTAGGGGACTCCACAGGGTTTAATCCGGCACTGTGAATGAGCAACAGCAACTCTTTGTGTGTTAGATTGAAATTAGTTTGTGACATTTAAAAATAACTGTGGGTTATAAGAACATGGGGACAGAAGGATCGCCTTGCTGCAACACACCCACCACCCACCAGGACCAGGCTTCCTCATTATGGGGTCCTCTGGAAACCCATCAGTCCCAGTCGGTATTGCACAATTGTCAGTGGAGATGGGAGTTGTAGCCCTGCAACATTTGGAGGGCACCAGCCTGAGGAAGGCTGGTCTACACCAACATCCTGTTCCCTAAAGCGGTCAACCATTTGTTTCTGGTAAGCCCACAAGCATGACCTGGCAAGGGCAACAGCCCACTTCCATTGTTGCTCCATAGCATGTGGTATTCACAAGTGTGTTGACTCTGAACCTGGAGGTTCTCTGTAACTGTTATGACTAACAGCCATGGATAGTGAGGTCCATAAAAGTATCACATGGTGTGTGAAGAAATTTAATTCCCTCCACATTTTAAAGCAAATATATTGAATTGGCACTTTCCCAAACAGTATGGGAGACAACAATAAACTTACACTTATCCAAATTTTGTGATGCAGTTCTCAAACCAGTCCTTGTTTGCAAAACTCCATATATTAATGTGCATAAAAATGAATATACTTGTGAAATTAACATACAAAACTGCATTACATATGGGGAACTTGCTTGCAAAAATGTGTTTAACAGGATTAATTTGCACTAGAACTGATGAATTTTCATGAAGATTTTCTTTAAAAACAACAACAACCCACAAATTGCTGCAGAAATGTGGAGAACTGAACTGAAGGTTGGAAAAATGAGAAACCGAGAGAACTGAAATTGACAGAGATTCCTGCATTGCAGGGGTTGGACTATCAATGTTGCCCAACCTTGGATCTCCAGCTGTTTTCAGACTACAATTCCCATCATCCCTGACCACTGGTCTTGCTAGCTAGGGATGGTGGGAGTTGTAGTCCAATAACAGCTGGATACCCAAAGTTGGGAAACACTGAACTCGATGACCCTCACGGTCCCTTCCAACTTTATAATTCTATGCTTCTATGACAGATGCTACTATCCCTAGTGAAGAAATACTTCCTCCTGAATCTTCTATAGTTATCAGTTTCATTGGATGACCCCAAGTTCTATTATTTCTCCACCCCATGCAAAATTGTATAGAGCATTATTATGACCTATTCCCTGTTCTAATCTGTAAAGGATTGATTTTTGTTACCATTAAAAGTGTATTCCCATTATTCTTATGCCGTTAAAGACTGCTTTGTGCTTTTGAAGAAAATAATTACAGATAGAGTTCACTGCAGCAGGAGGCAAGAAGTGCTATGCTTCATAATACAACCCATTTAATAATCTTCAGATTTTCTAATTTCTGATTTTTTTTTTGTTTTATGATGGTTTGGGCATATTGATGTAATACTATAATCCCATTGTCCCATGTTGTTACTGCTGCTCTCTGTAAACAGCTGTTACCATGTGAGACAGAGAAATGTTTACAGAACGGAGAAATAAAAACAAGTGGATTTACTGTTTCGCAGAAATTGGAAACAGCTCCCAAAAGCTCTTACGATTTGTGCTCACAGGACCCTTTACTGGTGGAAGTTGACCTCTCAGACATAGCAGAAACAAGGAGGCTTCTTCTAGCCCCCCCCCCCGCCCGCGCCCAGCTCTCTTTCAAGGAAAACGTAACATGCAGGCAGGACTAAATTTCTATAAGCAGATGCTCCTTGCAAGTAGGATGCGGGAAGCAAATTGCTGTAAACCAGGAGCGCCACTCTCCAAGCTTCTCTGCCTGGCCTTCAGGATTCTCCTTACGCCACACCCATTGCCCAGATGCACCTGCTCCTGGTCCCTACTTTGCTTCCTCCTCGAGTGCCTTTGCCTGACTGGAATTTGTCCTTGAACTCTGACAATGCATCTTGTTTGCTTGTATGGATTATAGAGAGGGGTGCATAAGTGTGCATAGAAACTAGATTGTACTACCCAAAGGTAACATTAGCATCCATCATTCCACCTACTTTTAACGGGATAATAATAATAATAATAATAATAATAATAATAATAATAATAATAATAATAATTTATTTATACCCCGCCCCCATCTGGCTGGGTCCCCCCCAGCCACTCTGGGCTTCTTCCAATAAAACACTAAAAGACAATAACCTATTAAACATTAGAAACTTCCCTAAACAGGGCTGCCTTCAGATGTCTTCTAAAAGTCAGGTAGTTGTTTATTTCCTTGACATCTGATGGGAGGGCATTCCACAGGGCGGGTGCCACTACTGAGAAGGCCCTCTGTCTGGTTCCCTGTAACTTGGCTTCTCATAGCGAGGGAATTGCCAGTGGGCCCTCGGCGCTGGACCTCAGTGTCCGGGCTGAACGGTGCAGGTGGAGACGTTCCTTCAGGTATACTGGACCGAGGGCCGTTTAGGGCTTTAAAGGTCAGCACCAACACTTTGAAATGTGCTCGGAAACGTACTCCATTTTCGGAGGGGTCAGGCAGAGACTAAAACCTCCCCGCCAACCAAGACTCTGCCTATCCAATGCCTAAAACAACAAAGTTGTGACAATTGCTATGAGGATGGCAAAAACCAGAGGGCTGGAGCCAATTCTCTAACTAAGAAAATTCCAACCTGGCCCTGAATGTGGCAACTGGCTATGCCATAGCAAGGTTGAGCAGAACAACATGCAACAGCAATATATAGGTGATAGGGAGATCAAACAAAAAGAGGCTGCAGAGCAAGCCACATGCCTATGGTGACACACGGGCCTGGAATGACACAGACTGAGAACTGCACTCTAAACTGCCTCTTGCACCCTGTGCTGCTGTCTGCTGCAAAACTTAGTAAGGCAGAGCCGCAGAGACAAATCAACCTGGCCACCCACTACTGTAATGATACTGAACTGCAAGTCACCCTCTAGATCAACTATTGCACTTTTAAAACCCTGAAACTAAATCAACTTTTGATGGACAGGAAAGGGATGGACAAACGCACTGAAAGATGCGGCAGGAACAAATGTTTAATGGGAATACATATAATCACAGTGCAATCAAATCAGGATGATTGTTCTCGCATAACCTCCCAGCATACAAGTCAGAATGAATGCTCATTAAAGACTGGACGTGGTGTAACCTCTGTGAAAGTTTTGTGCAAGCCAAAAGCAGGTCTTCTGGATGAGCCCAGGGTAAGCTGGTAAAAGCTTTTCAGAGCTGCTTTTCAGCCACTTGTTCCAATCCTTTTTTTCCTTCTTGTTATGTTCTGGCACCTTATTCAATTCCATCCTCCTTAATAGCTATGATTCTTTTGCTAACCTTTCTGCGTTGTTTAAAAAAAGAAGTGATTTCTGTATAATGAATACTTGCCAAATTGATTTTTGGCATCTTTAGTCAATGTGGGTGGATGTGTTAAGCAATTTGCGCTAAGAAAGAGGCATATGACATGATGACTTGCAAATTACAGGGAAGCCAACAAATTTGTCGAATGATTCTTGGTTCCTTCTGAATAAACAGGTATTGGCTGTGTTTACTGCTTCACTCAAAAGGAGAATAACTTCAAAATCTGGGGCATAAGCAGCGGAATTGAGCTCTTTTGAAAAGAGGCCATACCATTGTGTGTTTATATTTATATAAAATAAGTAAATTCTTTGGATCAGACTGTAATAGGAAACATTTGCAGATTGGTTTTTTTTTGGGGGGGGGAATCAGTAATAAATATTTTGGTTAACCCTTAATAATTCTGATTTCTTCTCATATGTTTTAAGCTCTGCCAACCATATTAGATGTGGAAATTATACTTGTGGTATAAAAGCACGGTGTAAAGCAGAAGGGTAAATGAAAACAGTATTCCATTATAATAAGAGTGGGGTTTTTTTTGTTAAAAAGAGAAATAGGAAGTTGCCTTATACTAGGTGTGAATATTTGTTGATCTAGCCAGTGTTGTCTAGTCTCATGTTCAAAGACTCTCTCAAGGCAAATATAAAGAAATGTAGTATAAACACCAACAACCAGGAAATACTGGCCTGCAAGGGCTCCAATTGGAGAACAGCCTTTACCAAAGGTGTCATGGGTTTTGAAACCACTCGAACTCAAGACAAAAGGGAGAAACGTGCTAAGAAGAAGGAACATTTGGCAAACCCTCACCATGATCAACTCCTGCCTGGAAACCTATGTCCCCACTGTGGAAGGACGTGGGGATCCAGAACTGGCCTTCACAGTCAGACAATCTTACTCGGCTACAAGTGATTGAAGAAGGAGAAGGAGAAGTCGTTTCCAGGCCAGTGGCATTGGAAGGGAGGTGCGGTGGGTACAGACCGCCCCGTGTGTCATCACCGAGGGGGGGGTGACAAATTGGCAGAAATATGTGTTTTAAAAACACAGCTGGGTGCAAACAGGTGCCCCCACAGCAGACTCCTTCATTGGAGCCTGGCTCCACGCCAGAAGGTACTGTAGTGCTTGGTGCAACTCTGCCCTGAACCAGGGCAAAAAGAGCAGGTGAGTGGACGGCACCGCTGCTGCCCACCTTTCTTGGCCACAGCACACCTGGCAGCAGCAGCTCTTCTGACCTGGCAGTAGAGAGCAGCCCTCCTCTGCCATGGCGAGGCACACCCAGGGACAGCAGCTCCAATGCCGGGTCAGGTTTGACCCAGTGGCAGAGAGCATGAGGGTCAGCGGCAATGCTGCCACCCACTCCTTGGCGTTGGTGCCCCAAGCCCAGCTTCTGTACCTCCGTCGCCATGTCATGTCTGACCCGGTAGTGGAGAGGAGGGGGAGAGTGAACCACAGCTTCCCCACCCCTCTCCTACCCTGAACTGTGGCGCGTGGGAGGGCACCCTTTGCGCCCCGCCCTCCTCGGAGGCGTGCCCCATGTGCCTGCCCCGGGCAGCACGGGCATATGCTTCACTACTGCTCCAGGCAGGAACAGAGAACATTGTACCCTACAGATGTTTTGGACTCCAATTCCCATCAGCAAGGTCAACAGTCAGGAATGACGGGAGTTGTAATGCAGCAACACCTGAACATAAGAATACAACAAGAGCCTTGCCAGATCAGGCGGAAGACCTGTCTAGTCCAGCATCTTCTTCCCACAGTGGCCAACCAGTTGCCTATGGGAAATCTGCAAGCAGGACCTGGGTGCAACAGTGCTTTCCCCACTTGTGATTTCCAGGCATACTGTTTCCAACAGTGGAGGTGGAGCATAGCCATTAGGGATAGCAGCCACTGAGCACTTTATCTTTCCATAAACTTGGAGGGCAAAAGGTTCGCCATCCCTGCTCCAAGGTCAAAGGTTGGAAGTCTTTCCCATCTCCTGCTTCCCGATCCTTTTAAGCAGATGGTATTGTGGTGGTGGGGATGGAAAACTGGAGAGAGAGGCAATGGGGTATCCTGGAACAGGGCACTGCTGGCTGGCAAAACAGAAGCATTCTGTCCTGGAACGTTATGATACAGGTCCCAGCCTTCATTTTATCTCTCTGAAGTTCTCTTATACAAGGGCATGGTGCGGGGGTGGTGTGGGAAGACCAGTATTCAATAAAAATCCAGACTGGATTATTGTAACTCACTCTATGTGGGGCTGCCCTTCAGATTGACTCAGAAACTCCAGTGGGTGTAGAATGCTGCTGCAAGACTCCTTAAGGGGTCCTCGCTGTGGGATCACATTCACCCAGTGCTATACCAGCTGCGCTGGTTCCTGGTGGAGTACAGGATCAGGTTTAAGGTGCTGGTTTTAACCTTTAAAGCCCTATACGGCCTAGGACCCTTGTACCTATGGGACCGCCTCTCCTGGTATGCCCCACAGAGAAACTTACGGTCTTCAAATAAAAACATCTTGAAGGTCCCAGGCCACAGAGAAGTTAGCCTGGCCTCAACCAGAGCCAGGGCTTTTTCGGCTGTGGCCCCGATCTGGTGGAACGCTCTGTCACAAGAGACTAGGGCCCTGCAGGACTTGACATCTTTCCGCATGGCCTGCAAGACAGAGCTGATCCACCAGGCCTTTGGCCAGGGCACAGCCTGACCCCCTCCTTTGGCAATCCTCACGGAACTCTAGACCAATGGTTGCCATTAATTTGATTTGAACTGATTTTATAATGAACTGATTTTAGAGTGTTGTATTATTTTACTGTTGTTATCCACTCTGAGCCCGGCTTCGGCTGGGGAGGGCGGGATATATATAAAAAAGCATTTCAGCGGACAACCCGGTTTCCAAGCAGAGAAAGTGACCAAACGGCATAGTATCTCATCCAACAACCAGCTGCGTGGAACCACTTTCCGGAAACAAGTATCAAGTATTTCTAGCCTGCAGTCCAGTGGTTGCAGGAACCTAAATCCAAAGGGGGAAAGTCAGGAGAAATCAAAGTGGGGGAAATGGAGAAAAATGCATGAAACCCCAACAAGTGTAGGTTTCACAGTGGAATATCAAAGGAATATTGAAATAGAAGAATATCATATACCGATACTTGGGGTTTTTCATGTTTTGCATTTGCTGACTTATTTTTCAGCCCAGCGAAGCCCTCTGCCCTTAAGCCTCACAACGTACATTTTATTGGGTTTAAAGGAAACAGATTGGGAATCTGGGTCAAGAATATCTCTCTTCTCCCCACCCCACCCCACCCGCATAGATGTTATGGTTTAGCTACAGGAAGCTTTAAGAATGTTTGATGTGCTGCTTATTAAGAGCTATTTAAAGAGATGGGGAAGTGAAAGTACAAAGACAGCTGGCTGGGGGCTTGGTTCAGAAGAGGAGGGCTGGTTTCTGAAAAGAAGCCTTCCTATCAGTAAGCAATGAAATGGTTAGATGCTTGTAGGTGAGCCTGGGGAGCAAGGGAAAGCCACACATGCTTTTTTTGACCAACAAAATTGTCCTACAAAACAAAATACTTCTACACGCAGCTTTAAACTATGGAACTTTCTCCCATAGGAGGCAGTGATGGCCACCAACGTGGGTGGCCTGAAAAGTGGATTATGCAAATGCATGGAGATTAAGCATTTCAATGGCCACTAGGTATAATGGCTCTCCTCTCCTTCCATGGTCAGAGGCAGTAATGCTTCTGAAGACCGCTTGCTGGAAACTACAGGAGGAGGAGAGTGGTCTTGTGTGGGTTTCTGATAGACACCTGGTTGGCCACTGTGAGAACAGGATGCTGGCTAGAAGAGCCGCTGGCCTGATGCAACGGGGATCTTCTTATGCTCCCGGGTTAGTAGATTTCGGGGCTCTAGTGAAAAATAAAGTAGATCTAGCAAGTCTGAAGTCTGCTCCCTCCTGAAATGAAAAGGTGATATTGAAAGAGAGATTCTGAGGAGCTTAAATATGAAGCCCAGTGTAGCCCTTCCCCTGCCTAGTGCCCTCAGACTATAACTCCCATCATTCCCGGCCATGGGCCATGCTGGCTGGGGCTGATGGGAGCTGTAGTCCAACAAAAGCTGGGATAGCTCAGTGGGTAGAGTAAGAGACTCTTCAACTCAGGGTCATTGTTTTGAGACCCCTGTTCCTGCATTGCAGGGGCTTGGACTAGATGGACCTTGTGGTCCCTTCCAACTCTACAATTCTAACATCTGGAAGAGTCCAGGTGCTGAGATCGTGCATAATGTCCAAGTTTTGGAGACCCAAAACTGGGACGCACGTCTTCCAGGAGATGCTCCCGGACAAGTCACTTGACCCGTGCCTTGCTCTCACCCTGAAAAAAGTGCTTTCCCCGGGGCAAAATCTCACCATGATCTCACATGAGAAACAGGATGTCCCTTTCCCCTCAGGGCACTTGGCAGGTATGATAGTGTTGGACTAGGCCTAGGGAGATCCAGTTTCAAGTCTGCACTGAGCCGCAGAACTCACAGCGCAACTTTAGTCAATCCTACCTTACAGGGTTGTTTGGAAAATAAAAGAGGGATGAGGTGAAGAATTGTGTATGCCACCCTGAGATCCTTGAAGGGAGGGTGCAATAAAAAAATAGAATAAAATAAATGAAATTATTCTACTGGAAGCTATTTTATTTTTAAACGTTCCAATCTTTTGGTTAATAAATTCTTTTAATGGTTTTGATTCCCACCTCCCCACCCCCCGCTACCTAAAGCTGATGCACATACACATCCTGACAACTTAAAGCTGAGTATACATTCCTGCAGCCACCATTGTATATACATTTTGTGCAAATTGAGAAAATAACATGGTGTGTGTAATTTCATCAGACCGGAGGGATCAGTCTAAGATTCGCATCTGAAGATTAAATGGTGCAATTACCGTGGCAGACCATCTTTCTGGAATCTCTTCAGTCAAAAGACCAAGCAAACCATAATTGAGGATTCTAGTGGAATATAGATGTAACAAAAATGTTCTCGACCACTGAGATTACATCATCTTTATTTCAAAAGATCCCGTGTTGTTCACTCCCAAAGCCAGAGAAACCACAGCTTGCTTTTTTATGTCATAGAGATCAGTGACATTGTACAGATGAACAAAAACACAAACAAAACACAATTAGGGCTTATAAGGATTAGTATGTATATACATGTGTGCTTACTTGCACACCCAGAAGGAGAAGAAAAAGGCTTAGTGGTTTGAACTTCAGTTTAGACTCTGGAGAGCCGCTAGTTCAAGTTGGGAGTAGAGAGAATTCAGCCACTTTCCCTCTGAAGCTGGCGTTTTGGGCTGTGCTTGGACCCTTCATATAATTACAGATACTTAAGAAGAGCTCTGCTGCAACAAATCAAAGTCCAGGGTCTCGGTTCTCACAGTGGTCAAGCACAACCAAGTGCTTATGGGGCCTACCCTCTGAAGCAGCAGAGAATAAGCTTGCTCCATCTTCCATGACAGCCCTTGAGATATTTGAAGATGGCTATCATATCTCCTCTCTTTTTCTCCAGACTAAACATGCCCAGCTCCCTCAAGCCTACCTCCTAAGGCTTGGTTTCCAGAACCTGGATCATCTTGGCCACTCTCCTCTGCACGTGGTCCAGCTTGTCAATATCCTTCCTGAAATGATCCCAGCTAACTAAGGATCACAAAGCCCATGCAATTACATCACGCAGATATATGACATTTCTGCATCTTGCATGTTATTTGTGTGATCATTCCCGAGTGTTATCAGTAGCGACTGCAGAAGAGAAATCAGATATACCATATTTTTTGCTCTATAAGACTCACTTTTTCCCTCTTAAAAAGTAAGGGGAAATGTGTGTGCATCTTATGGAGCGAATGCAGGCTGCACAGCTATCCCAGAAGCCAGAACAGCAAGAGGGATTGCTCCTTTCACTGCGCAGTGATCCCTCTTGCTGTTCTGGCTTCTGAGATTCAGAATTTTTTTTTTCTTGTTTTCCTCCTCTTGTGGTCTGGTGCGTCTTATAGAGCGAAAAATACGGTACATCATAGCTAGTTGTTAAACAAACACACTTTTGCATTCACATTAGTCTGCTGAGTTCTGGGTTCCTCCTCTGAACCATCTAAAGGAGCTTCTTCCTTCCTGACATTATTTCAGAAGCAGCCAATGTGATGGAGCAAGAGTGGGAAAATACGAACTACAAAGGCAGAAGGACACTTGGTAAACTGTTCTAATTATAAAGAGGGAACACAACACTGGGCGGCCTTTTTGTTGTTGTTGAAGCCCCACGTTCCTTGCACTGTGTAGTGCCACACTAATTCCTACTTGAATATACTGAAATTCACAAAGATGTGATGAGTATGGATTAGATTGTTGATGAGATCACGAGTCTTCTGGACCAGGAATGGTCCTTTCTATGCTGCCTACACAGTTGGCTGATACTGTTCGCTACCTCTAGTAGCAGTTGTTGGTTAGCTTAACATCTGCTCCATTAAAAAAAAAAAAACTGGTGGAAAGTAATATTAAAGATAAAATGGCCTAGAGTAGAGAAGAGCAAGTCTTGCTGAAAAAGAATGAGCTTGGTTTCCCAAAACGTAAGTGCTGTTTAATTAATGGGGTGCTGGTGGTGTCCTGACCTGGGACACTGGCCTTTGTCATGCTGATGTTGAGGCCGAACTCCCTGCAGGCTTGGGCAAAACGGATGATGAGTTTGCGTAGAGCTTTGTCGGAGTGCACTTTCAAGGCTGCATCATCTGCAAACAACATCTCTCAGATAAGGACCCACCACACTTTTGTCTTGGCGTGAGATGTGCCAGGTTGAATAGACCTCCATTCCTCCTTGAATGGAAGAAGTACACACCATCTTCAGTAGAGCTGAAAGCATAGGAGAGAAGAGGGATAAGAATATGCCAAAGAGACTTGGAGGAGCGAGAACATACCTGTGTTTCACACTGCTCTTTATCAGGAAGGCATCCATGGATGAACCTTCAGACTATGCAGGGTGGGGCATGCTGTCATGGAAGGACACAATAATCTTGTGGAGATTAGGTGGGCATCCTATCTTGCCGAGGGTTGTGAAGTGTAATAATGTCCACCATCTTGGATGGCTTTAAAAGGAGATTAATTTCACACAGGACAAGGCCATCATCAGCTACTCTCCCTAGTATTGGAGGTGGTATACTCTCATAGGGATGGGGGTGCCACTGTGGTCTAAACCACTGAGCCTCTTGGGCTTGCCAATCAGAAGGTCGGCAGTTCAAATCCCTGCAACTGGGTGAAATCCCATTGATCTGTCTCAACTCCTACCAACCTAGCAGTTCGAAAGCACACCAGTGCAAGTAGATAAATAGGTACCACTGAGGTGGGAAGGTAAACGGCGTTTCCGTGCACTCTGGTTTCCATTCACAGTGTTCCATTGCACCAGAAGTGGTTTAGTCCTGCTGGCCACATGACCTGGAAAGCTGTCTGTGGACAAACGCCGGCTCCCTCAGCCTGAAAGCGAGATGAGCGCTGCAACCCCATAGTCGCCTTTGGCTGGACTTAACCATCCAGAGGTCCTTTACCTTTTACCTTTTTACTCTCATACCAGTTGCAGGAAACACGAGTGGTAGAGAGCTATTAGATTCAAGTCCTGATTGTGGTCTCTCCTTGGGCATCTGGTTGGCAACTGTGAGAACAGGATGTGAGAAAAGCTGGATAAATAGAGCAGGGCTCTTGAATTCAGGTTCTGAATGCCGGTGGTTTTCAAGCAGAAACAGCATCACTGAGAAACAAGTGGGAGGTTTGCAGAAGTACAAAAAACTTTAAAAAAACAAAAAACCCCAGACCTGTGTTCAAAACTACAAAAACCAGCCTAAGGATGACTGAGTGTGCTGAGGAGCCATTGGCTGCCACTTTGGAACCGACCCACTCCCAAAAACCATGGAGTTGGGAACTGCAGAACAAACAAACAAACAAATAAAAAACCACATGGCTAGTCGACTGGAACCCTTAACGATGCACTGCACCATTTTGTTGCGCGTCTCATTTACAGATGTTCAATAGTACTAATTCCCACTTTTGTCTTGGAGTTCCTTGGCTTGTAGCCTTTCCTGACCCATTAAGAGCTGAAAATGGAAATCCCTCCCTTTAGAGGGACGGGTTATCCAAATACCCATGATCCGTGTCCCTTCTCCCCCCTCTCCAGGTTGCCAGAGTTCTATTGAACTTCTCAAGGAATTGAGCATGAAGTGCATATCCTGCCTTTTAGTCATAATAGTGGGACCTGAGGTGCTGTATCTGGTGCCGTGCCCTGTCGTCCGCCTCTAATCCACGCTGGCGCAGAAGTGTTGCCACCATTAGATCACCCGGACCCTTTTGAATGCGGCCGGCGATCGCCTTTCTAATTTCTCCCACACCTTTGAAGCTTAATAGCTTTAAAACCATGCAAGTTGTAAAAACAATCATAGCAGGAATATTAAAAACAACAAGCAGAATGGGAACCTTCAAAAGAATGCGAACTCTAGCACTCTGCTGGCGACGCGAGGGCCCCCGTAACTCAGTCATCTGAAGGCCAGCTCTGAGAAAACGCAGAAGTATCCTGCGAATTTGTTGATGCCAGCTCAGACAGACTGTTTATTTTCGTGATTTCATGGAAGAATTTTAATTTAATGAGTGTTTTATACACGAATGCAAAGCATAGTTTCAGCCCTATAATTATTGTGTCAAAATATTTCTGCTTAAGCGGCAGCAGCTGACTGCAAAGATGTGATTTACATCTGAATTGTATCAGGGGGACGCAGCTAAAAGTAATCAGCATATGCTTCTTAATTGAATAAAAAAATTAACAAAGAATAGCATGGCCTTTACAGGCTCCCCGCCACCGCCTCCCCCAAGTGCCTTTCGATGAAACTTTACACTTATTTAGTACAGAGCCCTTAGGACTAAAACTTTCAAAAGGTTTTAAGCAGTCGCAAGGGTGTACCAATTTGCCGCCTGTGGTTACAATGCATGCAGCCGGGCAGATTGTAAAAGCATCTAACTCATCATAGTTGCAGGTCTGCCAGAAGATTTTAAAAATCTGACTGTCTAGTTCATTCACCCATTCATTCATTTTTTTTAATAGTCCAAATCACACTTGTTGTTGTTGTTTCATGTATACAATATGGTCCTGCCAGGAGTCTCATGTACATTGGAGGTTGTATGGTTGGTCAATTACAGAAGTAAAATTCTGTGTCAAGAAGGAGGTAGATTCTGCCCTTGCGCAGATGATTCAAGGCTCTGCTATCAAGGCAGACAGAATCCAGGCTGGTGCAATGCACTGAAAGCACCAGAGAAGAACTAGACATACAGTATAAAGGTAAAGGTAAAGGGACCCCTGACCATTAGGTCCAGTCGTGGCCGACTCTGGGGTTGCGGCGCTCATCTCGCTTTATTGGCCAAGGGAGCCGGCGTACAGCTTCCGGATCATGTGGCCAGCATGACTAAGCCGCTTCTGGCGAACAAGAGCAGCACATGGAAATGCCGTTTACCTTCCCGCTGGAGTGGTACCTATTTATCTACTTGCACTTTGATGTGCTTTCGAACTGCTAGGTTGGCAGGAGCAGGGACCGAGTAATGGGAGCTCACCCCATCGCGGGGATTCGAACCGCCGACTTTCTGATCAGCAAGTCCTAGGCTCTGTGGTTTAACCCACAGCACCACCCGCGTCCCAGACATACAGTATATGCAGCATCAATAACTAAATTATTGTTGTGTTTTATTTATCTTGCCCAGGATAACCCAGTGTGACTTATAAACAACCAAACCAAACAGTAGGAAAACCACAGCACAAAACTCCCATGATTCTCAAGGTTAATGTGGGTTGCAAACATATATCCCCCCCCCCCCCGGAAGCAGTTAGCATTTGCTTCTTCAACACCCTCCTGGGTGGGTGGGAAATGGAGTTCCTGACTTTGAGTTTAATTAGTGCAGTGGGTAGCCAGTAATCCTGTGTCCTACTTTACAAAGGTCAGTCCTCCATGAGTAAGATGGTCAGAGGACAGTCTTTCCTTTCCAAGGATCCTCTAGTTGAAGGGTTATCTGATCCAAGTCCAGCTGAAAGATTATTAAAACAACAACAACAACAATTAGAAGGGGGAGGAGCCTTGAGGTTTCCATCAATGGTGAGCACTTGGACATTAGACACACAGGTCACCTGGTCCCAGTCTTTCCCACTTTGAGGAGCTGTGTTGCATTTATATTTACATTATAGCAATTATTTCTAAGTTTTCATCTTGACTCATTAGCATGTGCAAATTGCATGCAAATCTCTGTCCTCCCGTGTCCTGCTTTCGAGGCAATGTGTCAGTACTCTCCCTTTTGGACCTCAGGAATATTTCCTTCCACTTGTCTCTTGCCCCATCAATCAGGGATGGGAAGCTTGTGAGATCTGCTTTCCAGCTCCCCCACTAATGCAGTCTGATGATGATGTTTAGTTTATTCTAGATCATTTCTTCAGACCAAAACACTATAAAGTGAACAATATCAAAATTACAATAAAAGGCTCAACCCACCCACCCCATAAAATCCAGCAGACCAAGATTATACCCATGGATTGGGCAACCTGTTTCAAATAGAGAATCACATTTCCTTATAGGCTGTCTTCCAGGGGATCATGCCAATGGTGGGCAAAACCAGAGTCAAACACAGATGCAGCAATGACTCTCACCTGTGTACAGTTGGGTGCATTCCAGCCACACAAAAGTCAGAGATTACTACACACACATGTGCCCACCCCATCTTTCCATTTAGGCAATGGATCACAAGCTATCCAGAGGTTAGATAATATTCAGTCTTCATTGAACCTTTGTTCTGCATTCATCCTGATTTGCTTACAGGGTGTTTATAGGCCTTCCCATTAACCACCTATTCATACCATACTTTTCAATGCGTCTCCCCATCACTTTCCTATCCCCGCGAAGTCTGTTTTCTTTTTTAAAAAGTGGATTATATGCACTAGGGCAACAAGAGTGTTTTAATCCACTTTAATTGCACAAACCTTAATTTCCTGGTATGCACTTGAATCCCTCCCACAAAATTACTGAGAGTCTGGAGGCTCCCAGGGTCTTTGTTCTTTTATTTACTTCAGGAGTACTTGATGTAGGCTAAGACGGCGATATTTAGTCGTGCGACGCTTGAAATCTGTTCTCCAGTTTTTCAAAAGTTTTCTTCACCTGTGAAAGGAGGCTTCCATTTTCCCTTGCCTCTTTCTCCGGGTGCTTTAGAATTTCTTTATACTTTTGGTGTGTGCAGGATGCAGTTTTATTTATCGTTACAAGTGGCTGGGGTTTTTCTTCCCATGAAGCATTTCTCCAAAACTCTCCAGCCTACCCAGCTGCCTGTTTGTCATCATCTCAGGAAGCTCCATGGGAGGAGTTACCTTGTGGTGTCTTCCCCTGGCATTCGGAAAGCTGGGGGTGAGGGCTGCTACGCACTGGACAAGAAAGGCACAGCTTCCTCAAGATCAGTCTGCCTTCAGCCGACCTTAACTCCTTTCTTAAAATCATTCTAGACCCACCTCCTCCTCTGCCTTCTGTTCAGTGTTGTCTTTGCAGAACTCAATAGAGAGGAGGATGGGAACAAAAGCAGAATTAGTTGGCTATACCAACCATTGGCTCTAGCGCCACCTACTGTTGGCCTCCCTGCCTTCTGTCCTCCCAGTGCTAATGAGCACCAGCCTCCATTGGTCTGGAGGAGAAGGCTTTCAATGGCTTCCAGCCATGTTGGCTATGCTCTGCCTCCATAGTTGCAGGCAGTAATGCCAGTTGCTGGAAACTGCAGGAGGGCAGAGGGGTCTTGTGCTGCTTTTGGGCTTCCCAAGGGCATCTTGTTGGCTACTGTGAGATCAGGATCCCAGGCTAGATGAGCTCTTGGCCTGATCTAGCAACCTCTTCTTACTGTCTTATGTTAGGTGTCAGTATAATCATTAATTTCATTTTTTTTTTGGGGGGGGAGGCAGAATTCTTTAAGCTTTTTGCACTGATTTCTTTAAAAGTAAAAAAAAAATGTTGCTTCTACATTAATGAACAGCAGCCAGGCACACAGTAGGCAGCATCCCTGCATCCCACACTTGCAGTGATGCCCAGCTAAAGACGCCATGGTGTTTTCAGAAAGGTTGCAGAGTGATGATTTGTAGAATGAAAGAAATGACATTCACAAGCATCTCTCCGAAAGTAAGTCATACACAATGAAAACCTTGAACCCCACCTATGGGGTTTTCTCCAAAATCTTATCTTCCCTGTCGCAATTTTCGAACATTAAATTCCTCATTAACTGATGGAGAATGGTTGGGGGGAAATACAAGAGATGTTGTTGTTTAGTCATGTCCGACTCTTCGTGACACCATGGACCAGAGCACGCCAGGCACTTCTGTCTTCCACTGCCTCCCGCAGTTTAGTCAAACTCATGCTGGTAGCTTTGAGAACACTGTCCAACCATCTCGTCCTCTGTCGTCCCCTTCTCCTTGTGCCCTCAATCTTTCCCAACATCAGGGTCTTTTCCAGGGAGTCTTCTCTTCTCGTGAGGTGGCCAAAGTATTGGAGCCTCAGCTTCAGGATCTGTCCTTCCAGTGAGCACTCAGGGGTGATTTCCTTAAGAATGGATAGGTTTGATCTTCTTGCTGTCCATGGGACTCTCAAGAGTCTCCTCCAGCACCATAATTCAAAAGCATCAATTCTTCGGCAATCAGCCTTCTCTATGGTCCAGCTCTCACTTCCATACATCTACATCACTACTGGAAAACTGGGCAACTGGATAGCATTTAGTAACCCATGCATGTATAACCCTTGGCCCAAGTGCAGCTGCTACACTGTTGAACTCAGATCTTGCTTGCAGACTTCCCATAGGCATCTGGTTGTCCACTCTGAGAACAAGATGCTGGAGTAGATGGACCTTTGGCCCGATGCAATGTGTTATTACATTGACTTCATGGACTAAGAGGTGCAGAACACCTTAATTTCTTGTCTTGAAATGTCTCCATGTGCTGAAACGTTCTGCAAACTTTTGAACTGCTTGTCGCTCCCCTGTGTGCCATTGCTAGAGTCATAGTGTCCAATTTTGATGAGCACTGCTGGTGTTTCTATGGGATGTTGGTGCCTCCATGAAACCAATATAAACTCTTTTATTTTGAGATTCCACTAAAATTTCCTACGGATTTATTTTCAAAAGGCAGAAAAAAACCCCAAGAAAGCAGCAAAGATTGCTCTCTGTATAGTTTAGTTGCTTTTTAAACTCAATTACATTCTGACAATTCAGTATGAAACTTTGGAGCATGTCTTTGTTTAAGCTGTATACTTTCCTTAGGAACAGTTGGTTAAATGGGCATGGCTAGTGTCAGGCATAACTAGCTCTGACAAGGGCATTTAGTGGCTGTAATTCAAATCTAATTCAGAACATCTTAGCGCCGGACCTGTCAAGCGGTTGAAATGCACTGGAACTGCAAAAACCAAAGGGTTTGAACCCAGTCTTGTTCTGTGTGGCATCAAGTTGGTGTGTCAACAAGAGGAGAAACAATTACAGGGTCTTTCAAGCATACTAAACTCATTTACAGTACTCTTGGAAAAAAATATATGGGGCGAACACAGCTGCGTATCTGAAAGGGAGGGGAACTTCTTAGTTGCAAAAGCATCACAATTAAAAGAGCAATCACACTAAGGACCTGATTATTGCCCAATTTAATTACCACATTAGGAACTCTGATTCAAAGATTCTTTCCATTATGGGTCCCCACCCCCTTTCCCTTTCTCTCTAGGTACTACCCGAGATTTAATTTGAGCCGGAGATCACCAAAGCCCAGCTCTGGAATCTGTTTCAGTCTCAGGGATCAGCCCTGTAAGATGTGATAAGTATGGAATGTGTGAGCATGTGCAGGATACACTTCTCCCCCTGAATAGGAGTAACCACAGCCATTTTGGGCCTTATTGGGGAAGGCAGCTGAATGTGAGTAGTTCCAATACAGGCACACTTGGAGCCTACTATTCTAGAGCACGGCCTGGGAGGGTGGTACTGAGATTTTTGTTGATAGCTTTCATCAGGTATGTCTGCCTCAAGTCTGATATGGGCAACTGCATCCTATTGATCCTGGTAGACTTCTCCACAGTCTTTGACACAAGGCCTTTGCAACATGACAATGGGAGTGGTGGGTTTCTATAGAATAGCCTTCCCCACAACCTGGTGCCCTCTTACTTTTGGACCACAACTCTCTTCAGCACCAGCCAAGACAGGCTCCTCACTGATGGCAGCTGTCGTCCAAACCACTAGATTGGGGCACTAGCTTGGGGGGAAAGGCTACCAAGCAAACAACATTCAAACAGATTCCAAACCCTCCAAGTGTCCCTATTTCCCAGGGATGGTTTCCCAGATTTACAGAAGCCACTGCGTGTAATTCCATACCCGCCAACATTTCTCCAATGAAAATAGGGACATCCTAAGGAATAGCAGGACCTTCGGAGATCATATCAGGACCTTCTGGAAATGAAAAATAGGGACCTTATTAAATTATTTCCTGGTGCAGCACATATAGTTGGTCGTGTGCGAGTTGCTTGTGCGCCACTGGGAGGATGTTTGAGCTGCCTCTGACTTTGAAAGCCGAGCATAGCCACCATGGTTCATAGCACTGATAGACTTATCCTCCATGAATTTGTCCAATCCTCTTTGAAAGCCATCCAGTGTCGGATGCAGCCCGGTGTTTTGGCTTCATACAATCTGGACGGTCTCCTCAGGCAGCAGCGATCTCCTGCAGCTCTCCTATTAGTGATGAAGTATTGGTTGTGTCAGCCCCCCTTACTTAAGGGGAAAGAACCTGGGGTACAAGTTGGCTACCTGTATCTGAAAGGCATTTATTTGATAATCCCATGTGTTTGCCTTTAATCCTCTCTGCTCTGATTTGTTTCTATTTACATAATTAGCACTCTTCGGATTAGTTGGGGGGGAAATACTTACGGCTGGATTTATTTGTGTACATTTAAGATTGTTCCTGTTAAGAGGCTTCTTACTAAGAAATCCCTTCGGAAACGATGGCCCCAAAATAAAAGGAAGATAGCATTACAAGAGCCAATATGTAATTTAACTTCAAAATATATAAATACTTGATTTTTTAAAAATGCATCAGTGATTTAAGGCAGCTGCATGCATTTAAAAAGCATTACTCTAATGTACTGTATTCACAAAAGGCTAATGGAAGCTTTTACCAAATAAATAAATGAAGCCACCCCCCTTTTTTAAATAATGATTTATCTACTTTTTAGGCACAACAATATAGGCCCTCTGCTCTAGGGACTCATAAAAGTGAATTTTACTTCCCAGATTACAAAGCTAGTCAATTATCTGGGAATGAGTCATTCATTCAAAAGCGCCTGTAACGTGATGTGTTAACCATCAGGAAATTTTACACCAATTGGAATTATAAACACCAGAGGGTCTTCTTTTTCATTCACTCCTGGCCAGCCAAGTCCATTTGCTAAACCTCCAGGTGATGCAATTCATGTAGGAGAAGCTCAGGCAATGCTCTTTTTATTTTATTTTATTTTTTATAATGCTTTTAGAGTTTTGGATATTTGTAAGGGGTTTTGTTTTGTTTTCCAGCAACATGCTCCACACCAGTGGATATAATTTAGTGTATGTTTCAGTGAGCCTGTGGGGGTTTCCTAGAAATCTTATTGAGAATTCCTTGCAGACAACAGCAGTATAGTCATGGCAGACAAGTTTCCTTAAATTATAGCTTGGTGCAACCAGCATGCAATCCAGTCCAGTTGTCTGTAGATTTGCACATTTCAAGACTATATATATATGCATATCACGGCCAGTTTACCTGGACCACTGATGACACTCAACCACCATGACCAGGCCTCTTGGCACTGACACCAACATCTGTTTGCCCTGCCCTCCAACCACCCTGTTCCCTAGCTGCAGGCTTTTCTGGGTAGCTGCATCTGGCAAAGCTGTCCACCATGTTCATTACCCATAATGCCCCAGAGTTAGGCCTGTTGCAGCATTGTTGGGCTAGGGTTTTCAGGCACTGTGTGAATTTTGACATGGTGGGTAGTTTCCTAGACTCAGCTGTTGCCACCAAGTAAGGCCAGGGCCAGGGCAGGGTCCTCCGATGGGGTTGGGTCATTGATGGCAATTTTGCTGGTTGTGCCATAGTCATTATATGTGTCGGATAAACTGCTGTGTTTTGTGGGAAAGCGCTTAACCTCGCTTAAGGAACTACCCCGTGACACCCCAATATATTTTGCTGACGGAGGCAGAGTCAGAATGGTGTGTCTCTCCAACGCTAAAGCATTTCTATATCATTTTCAGACACCAATTCCTGCTTTTATCTATCTCCTTCCCATTCCCAGTGTTTGTTTATTTTTTGTTTGTTTGTTTGTTGGCGTTCTTACCTCCTCTTTATTGTAAGGTCCCAGGGTGAGTTACAAGGGCACAATATACAACTATATATATATATATATATATGCAGGTTTTGGTGTCTTCGGGTATCTTCCCGTGTAAGAGTTGGGGTGTCTAGGCGACGTTTCGACGAGGTCTCACTCGTCATCTTCAGGCCTCGTCGAAACGTCGCCTAGACACCCCAACTCTTACACGGGAAGATACCCGAAGACACCAAAACCTGCATTCCTGTACCCGTGAAAATCTACGAAAGCATATATATATATATATATATATAGGTTTTGGTGTCTTCGGGTGTCTTCCCGTGTAAGAGTTGGGGTGTCTAGGCGACGTTTCGACGAGGTCTCACTCGTCATCTTCAGGCTGGTGCTTTCGGCTTCTTGTTACTAGAACAGAGCAGGATCTCAGTGTTTGAGTTCCTATAAATACTGTTGAGGGGGTGTGGTGTATAGCCTCCAACGTTCTGGGCAGAGAGGAAGTTCCTAGGTTAATGTGCCTTTTCTTCTTTTGTTCATTAATTACTTGAGGGATATCTTGAGTGATTACTTGAGTGATATTCTGAGTACCACTTAGGAGGGTCATTAGGTGTGGATTAGTTGCTAAAGCTTTCGTGTCTTGACCTCTTGACCTTGTAAAGAGTTTTTCTGAGAAGATGGCTGTACTGCACTTAGTTGTGCTCTGGCTTGGCTTCGTGTATAGGGGCGAGCTGTGGTTTTGTGCCCTGTGCCAGCCAGATCTGTGTAGGGATTGCAGGTGCATCTCCAATCAACCACACCAGACCCAAACCCAGACCCTCTCCACAGATAAATTACAGACACCATCCAGTAGCCAAACCATAGTGGCACCTCCGGATGCTGCACCCCCCTGCAATCCCTACACAGATCTGGCTGGCACAGGGCACAAAACCACAGCTCGCCCCTATACACGAAGCCAAGCCAGAGCACAACTAAGTGCAGTACAGCCATCTTCTCAGAAAAACTCTTTACAAGGTCAAGAGGTCAAGACACGAAAGCTTTAGCAACTAATCCACACCTAATGACCCTCCTAAGTGGTACTCAGAATATCACTCAAGTAATCACTCAAGATATCCCTCAAGTAATTAATGAACAAAAGAAGAAAAGGCACATTAACCTAGGAACTTCCTCTCTGCCCAGAACGTTGGAGGCTATACACCACACCCCCTCAACAGTATTTATAGGAACTCAAACACTGAGATCCTGCTCTGTTCTAGTAACAAGAAGCCGAAAGCACCAGCCTGAAGATGACGAGTGAGACCTCGTCGAAACGTCGCCTAGACACCCCAACTCTTACACGGGAAGACACCCGAAGACACCAAAACCTACATTCCTGTACCCGTGAAAATCTACGAAAGCATATATATATATATATATTACATACGAACGAGGTTTATGGGGAAATGGGCATTTTTTGTAATGTTTTAGAACAAGTTCAGTAATACCGTCCAAGCTTATGCTGCTTTCAACCTGCTGTAACAGTATTTATTTATGCTCTTTGCCTTTGGTTTATTTTGTTTATTAATTATATATCCAGTTACAAAACAAATAGAACCATTGCAACCATAAAGCAAGAAAAGTGCAAAGGGGTGGAAAAAAACAGGTGCATCTATAAAGCATCTTAAAATTATTCCAGCTGTAAAAAAACAAACAAACAAAACAAGACGAACATTTAAAAATAATTCCATTTCTAAAGATAGTAAAAAACAGTTCCAGTACAGCTGTAGACTGGGATAAAGATTTCCTCTTCTTTTTTAACAACCTGGGACCAGTTTACTTACAAGATTCGCATTTGTAAGAACTCAGTCATGTAGCGTAGCGGTACCTATTGATATCAAGCAGGAATCCTCACTGCACTCTTTTCGGTGTCTGCTAAAAACATTCTTGTTAATACAAGCCTACGCAGACGCAGATGCTCAGAAGGTTGAGGTAATCTTAATCTGTTTTAGTATTTTAACCTTTGTGTATTTTAAAGTAAGGTTGTGAACTTTTATTGATTTTATTGTTGTCTCTTTCTGTAAATCGCTTTGAGTTTTTAAATAATAAAAAAAACAGGTAGTGTATTGATAAATTCATAACTGCAGGGTTCTTTCATGATGGTCACAGCCACACAACCCTTCTAAGCTTTCTACGATTACACAAGAATCTTATAATTATACAAGAATAATAATTAGCGATGTATTGCAGACTTCAGTGCAGATCTCCATTTGTTGCCTTTCAGCTTACCGGTAAGTCTATTTTCTGTGCACATACATGGGCAGATGATGGTTGGGAGTTTTCCAGTATCAAAGTGACTTAAGTTGTGGTTTCCTTGAAGTTACATTGTGCGTAACACAAATTGCACTCCATTCTCTTGAAACTGAAGCACCTTGTGTTTTCAGTGTTCCTAAATGGAGCAAACAGAAGAACTGCTCCTTGGTTCTTCCCACCCACTTTCTCCAGAGTGATCCTCACCTCCTTTCTATCCCATTGGCTCCATTAAACACAAGGAGTAAGAAGACTTCCTCTCAGTAGCTAAAAAGCTTCCCTTTCATGCCAAATGGGTGGCTCCAAGATTCTGGAAACTGGGGCCCTGCTTTAGAAATAGAAATGGATCTTTGACCCCCCCCCGTGACCCTGGGCTACTACACCTCTGAGATGGAACTAGAGAATGAAAGGAAAGGGGAAGAGAAAGATCTAGCATGCCATACTTAGCATAGAGCTATTGGAGTGAATGTTCTGAAATTAGTCTTGTTCATTGATTTCAGTGGGTCCGAGTGTTAGTTGGAGTCAATCCCAAAGCTTCTTTTGGGGCTGCGCAATCCAGCTATATACTAAAGTGGTAGGAATGAATCTGATTTAATCTCCACTGACTTCAGAAGGATTAATTCCCCCACACCTACACCCCAATTCAAGTCCTTCACCTTAAATTAGTTGTGCTTGCTTTCTCACAAACTGCTTTCCTATTTAACCTAATGATGAGCCTTCCAGCTCCTTTTGAGACAATTTAAACCCGAGCTTTAAGTGTAGCGTAATTAACCTGTCTAAAATCTCCCTAGAATTGCTCCTGATATGCAATTTCTATTTTCTTGAGGTCAGTTTTTGATGTTCTTTGGATCACTTTTCCCCCCTCGTGTGGTGTGGGGGTAGTGGCTTTTCATCTTTCCTGCTGCGACAGCCTCTCCTCTTAAATGAGGGGTGGAGGAAGGGAATAAAGATATATGAGGTTTTAGAGATATGCACACTGACATTGCTTTGTGCTTCTGCTTGATGGTGGAATAGTATATTATGGCTCTTGCTGGAGGACATTTTCCTAATTCCCCAGTGTGGCAACTAAACCTGAAACCTGCCTGCAAGGACCTTATGTAATCTAATGGAATTGTTCTGACAAGCAACTCCATAAATCCTAGGTCACCTTTAATCTCAAATCGCTGGATTTCTTTAAAAGGGTGATGCCCAGAGTTCTTTTCTCTGTGCAGTCTTACGAAATCCTTTAAAAAGAACTGCTTCTTCAAAACATAACTACTCATTCAAATCATGGAAAAGTCAAATGCACTTGCCTACTAATACATCTTGGGGGATTTTTCAATGTGTGACACCCCCCCCCCCGCTTTTTTATATAAAAAAAGAAAGGATAGACTCTTCAGTCTTTGCTCTTCTTTATAAGAGGTTTTACTTGATACTGAAAACAATTGTGTATTTAACCGTTTGGATAGTACAGTGTAAAAAAACAACTGTACTTAATACTGAAACTACTGTTTGATTGAATTGATAGTGGAATCAAAACCATTATTGCAGTGTTAAGTGGATGTATAAAAGTTTGCAAGAATGAGCTTTTCAATCAGCTAAGTCTTATTAAGCCAATGCTTAAAACGAGCTTTCCCCCATAGCTGCCTGAAACATTTAAATAAGGCTAGCTGGTATTGTATAGAACAGGGGTAGGCAACCTAAGGCCCAGGGGCCCATAGCTGTCAACTTCCCCCCCTTTTTAAGGGAAATTCCCTTATTCCAAATAGGATTCCTCGCAAGAAAAGGGAAAAGTTGACAGCTATGCCGGGGGCTGGATGCGGCCCAATCACCTTCTCAATCCGGCCTGCAGACGGTCCAGGAATCAGTGTCTTTTTACATGAGTAAAATGTGTCCTTTTATTCAAAATGCATCTCTGGGGCATAGGAATGTGTTCATTCCCCTCCAAAAAATATAGTCCGGCCCACCACATGGTCTGAGGGACGGTAGACAGGCCCCCTGCTGAAAAAGGTTGCTGACCCTGGTATAGAACCTGTCATGCACAGAATTAAGCTCTTTGCACACCCCTCTAGGTTTCTGATGGACCTAAAATCTGAATTGTGTGGATGGCAGAAGCTACATATAGCCATAGTCAACATATGTATGAAAGTCTGCTGTGATGCAGAGAATTAAACTCTTTTGCATGCCCCTCGGTAAGTCCCCAGTGCAATAAGATCTGAACTATATGCAATGTATTCATACAACCACAATGAACATACATATGGATTTCAAGTGTCTACTGTAAACCCAATGTTTGTGTGAATGAGTCCTTAGTGCAGGCATGTTCTCACGCATCCAGTTCACAACAGAGGACCACTATCCAAGCATGCTATGATGACATCTGCACTCCCTATCACATTTCCACCACTGAGCATGTAAATCGTCATAGATGAGTGGTTACAATTTCACATGGAAAACTGCCTCATACCAGGCCAGACTATTTTTCCACCTGATCCAGAACTGTATAGGTACTGTACTCCAGGGTCTTGGGTAGATATATTTTCTGTCACCTGCTGCTTTGTTTTGCTGGAGATTACTGGGATTGAAACTGTGCCATTTCACATACAACACATATTTATGGTCATCAGGCTCAACACCTGTTGGCACATATTTTCACATGTGGTGGCAATGTCCCTCCTATGCTGACTGTTTTGGGGACAAAGTCTTTGATCACCTTTCCAATATTGCCAGTCCCCAAATCTTTCTTCCTAGCTTTGCTATTTCTGCAGCTGGACAGTTGCCTATTTACATGGACCTTATATACTTTTTATTTGTTGTAACCACAACGACGCTGGAAGATGTCCTCTGACTTCACCTTGGACAACAAGTACAACTGGAGCCAGTCTATGGCTCTCTCCGCAAAAGTGATTGAGTTGGTTATAGGCCCAGAGGATGTTTTGAGAAAGACTCAGTGACCATAACAAAACTTCCTTTTTTCTCATTTATTAATGACTGAGTTGATAGTTCCAGTTACAGATAGGTAGCCGTGTTGGTCTGCCATAGTCAAAATAAAAATAAAAAAATTCCTTCCAGTAGCACCTTAAAGACCAACTGAGTTAGTTCTTGGTATGAGCTTTCGTGTGCATGCACACTTCTTCAGATACACATATCTGAAGAAGTGTGCATGTGTGTATCTGAAGAAGTGTGCATGCACACGAAAGCTCATACCAAGAACTAACTCAGTTGGTCTTTAAGGTGCTACTGGAAGGAATTTTTTTATTTTTATTTTGAGTTGATAGTGTTAGGATATTTCCGTTCCACCTTAAAAGGGTGGATAGAAGTCCCCAGAGGCTCAAAGAAATTTCCGGAGAGGTTTTCTGCAATAGTTGTTTTGTTGGAGAATGGGCCTGCTTAACCTTCCAACTCAACTTCTTTGCTGGAATCTCTACTTGAGACATGTATCGTGTGTTGCTATTGTTTATCTTATAAAATGGATTTAAAATATTCATAACAAACCACCAAACACCTGTTGGGGGGCTATATGTAGTATTTGGCCTGCCCATCTCTAAACGTGTTTCTCCCCGAAAATTTTCTTTTTCTGCTTAAAAAGGGTGTTTTCTGGACATGCTCATTTAAAACCAAATCTGAACTTGTCCAAGGGATTGGAAATGTGTATTATTTACAGTGTAAATCAAGGCAACTCCTCCTCCCCCTGCCTTTAACCTGATGCACACGCCAGGAATCTGACACAGGATTTGAACCACAACATTGGAAAATTAAGGAAACGCAAAGGCCTATTCTCTTTGTCATCATACTTCCCTTCTCAAAAGATATGCTCTTTTGTTATTAAGCAGACCCAATCAAAACAAAAGGGATACTGTTTCTTTTATGAGTAATGCACTAACTCAAAAAAAAGGGAGAGGGGGAGGAAGAAAGTTCATGCAGGACGTATGAATTCAGACAGCATAAGATTTATTACAATGGCTGCAGAAATTATTCCTCCTTAACAGCACTTAAATTGTCTAATTATTCCCAGCTGTTTTCAATTTGTTTCAGGTTGTTAATTAGAGGGTTAGGGTCCTTCTTCACTGATCTGGCAGACCAAGTCAGCAGTGAGCAAAGAACTGCCTTCATGTCAAAGACACACAACAACCCTTTGGAAATCTGCGGAGGAGAATTTGATATTCCTACTCACCCATCTCCCTCCCACTGGACTGACAAAAAGAGTTCTGCGACACACTATTTCCTAGTCATTTGGAAATTAATTACACCCATTGCTGCTGAAGAAAAGAAGGAAAGTGGTGTTTGTTCTTTTGTTTTGTAAAAGGAAGAATATAGGGGTAAACAGATTAAACAGGGACCAAGCTACTGATAATCTTAATTAATCCCTGGATGGAGAGAGTTAGGGAGTCTTTGTTACAGTTTAACATAACTACAGAAGGCTGAGCGTTTTCTTTTTTTTTACTCTTAAGACAATAGACAGACAGGTCCAAATACTGGGGAACAATCTTGGGAGACTCTTGAGACATCTGTTGCAGAGCAAATGGGTGAAGGAGAAATTGCTTTCGTTGATGATGTTTCTCTTTGATGTGGGAGCATGTTGTTTTCCCGCAAGTATAATGAGGCATAAGGGTGTGGCATAAGTTTTTTTTAAAAAATCTGCATTTGTTGTATGCATCTGTCCAGGAGACTTATTCAGAGCCACTGCCAATTGAAACAAATAAATTGCTGTGATTGGTATAAAATTGAGTATGCCATTGAAAAGGGGACATAACTGAGGTTTATACATTTATGCACATTGTGGAGAAAGTGGTTAGGAATATGTGTTTTGCGCCTTCTCTCATAATCCTACATCTTGGGGTCATCTCATGCAGCCGGAGGCAGTCATGATTCTGTATACTTGTTGCTATAGATCAGAGGAATGGAGAGTCTTCTTGTACTTGAATCCTGCTTGAAGGTTTCCCACAGCCATCTGATGGGCCACTGTAAGAACAGGATGCTGGACTAGATGGGCCATTGGCCTGATCCAGCAGGCTCTTAAGCTAAAGGCTGGGAGACCTAGGGATAAACAACAGGAATGACTTCTTCACTCAGTGCATAATTAAACTGTGGAATACAGTACCACAAACCCAAAATTCCTGCATTCCTCTAAATGACCAGTCTCTGGAGAACAGCAAGAGAGGACTATTCTTCTTCACGTTCTTCTTGTGGGCTCCCCAGGGCACCTGGCTGGTTATTGTGGGAAATGGATGTTGGGCTACATTTATCTTCCCCAGGCCACCCCCTAACTGGCCTTGCTCCTGACGCTTGCTTATGCTTTGGCCAGGCTGGAAAGTGTTCTTGAACTTTGATAATGTTTCTTCCTTGCCTGCAGGGGTGCCAACTTGAATAAAAGGGGGAGGCATAGGTAAGCCCCACCTTGCATGATCAGTCACAAGACGCGGTGCAGGCACACTATTAGAATGGCAATGCCTATCAGCTTAGGAGGGGCAGCACCCTCAAATATTTTATTGAGGGGGCCAAAGAGACGTTGGAGTACAATGTGTAGAAACCACTGGATTTGTATAGCTGGAATATAGGCTACTGAACAAAGGTTGAGTTCCACCCATTGCCCCACCTACTTGTTGCCTCTGGCCCCACCAAACACTAACATGCAATCTGTGAAGGTTGCCCAATGGGGAATGTTGAAAATTCCCTACCTCTGGCTTGTCTGCCTGTGGGCTTTGTTCATGGGGATGATGAACAAAGGGGGGTTGCAGGTAGAGGTGGCAGGCGCAATCCTGCTCCCCTCCTGTGCATTATTACCTGTGCTTGCAGACCGTTTCAACAGATGCAGCCTAGGTCAAGTCCATTCAGACCTCTTGAGTACAGTGAAACTGCATTACTGTTGCATATTGGATAAGGCAAGGTGTCACAGCATGCTCTGAAGACCTGTGGACAAATGAACTGTGGGAAAGCCACATATTGCCAGCATGCATAGTAATTTCTGTGTGTGTTTGTGTGTGTGTAAGCTATTAAGTCACTTAACTCTGAAAAAAATAGTATCCCAGTTTTAAAAATCTAGACCTTGCTGTGACAAGCTCTCTTAATCTGGAACTGGTGTACATTTGGCTACAGGTCTGTTTTGATAGGGGAAATGGGCATCAGTAACTTTGAATTAGATGACTTCATGGTGCAGTCTTGGTTGACTCCAGTTTAGGGTGCTTATGATTACAGCTTGAAAACCAGTAAATCCAAATCATTTTTGAGAGAGCCTTCAGTTTTTTAAAAAACCCCAAAACCTTAGACCAATATAATTTTATGGTTGCATGAATCATCCCACTGTTTTGCTAAGCCTTAACTTAGTTTACTTTGCAAAGGTTCACTATGACACCAATAGGAAAGAAATATCCATAAAGGAGGAACAGCTGGCAGTTTGGAGTAAAATCATGCTAATATTTTTTCCCTTTCAATAAAGACTGAGATAATTCTTGTGGAGGCAAAGTCAAAACTGCAGAAAGAATTTTTTAATACTTTCTAAGCAGCGTCTGAGAACTTTGTGATTACATAAGGAGTAACAAGTGATATTCAGTTTAAAGGAATGTTTTGCCAAAAGAGTAGGTTCTTAAGAGTTGGTTAACTGCACTACTTCTGATGAAAGAATTAACTTGCTGGTTAAAATAATGCATTTTAATTTATGGTATGTTTTGAGGATATGTAAAGAGAGTAATAGAATCAAGGAGACGGACATGTTCAGCAGATTCAGATTAATGTATATTATAAGCCACAATATGTCACCATATACTACAAGGTGTCCATGCAGCAGATACATTGATACTATATGCGTTAATAAATGGGTTGAAGCAAGATGTGCTAAGCTGTAACAAGGCACAGGTCTTCTAGAGTCTGAAATAATGGTAGCATTCAGACGCCACCACAATCGTGTGACCTCAGGTAAAGTAGAGGTGATGAAAAAGCATAGGCTGCTCCCTTAGAGGAGGTCCTCAGCACTTTCCCCCAAGTCCTCCAAGCCCTCTTACCTTCCTCAGACTCAGGAGATGAGCCTTCAGTGACATCTCCTCCTCATCTTAGAAGCCAGAGTTTCCAGAATTTATTAAGGGTCCCATATGACCACACAGCTAGCTCCTCCAAGGAGGCAGGGTCAGCTGCAGTACAGGCCTTGCAAGACTATAATGTTTTAGATGCCTTCAGCTCTCTGCTGATGCAACATTTCTCCATAGCTACAGTGTGGGAGAAAGCTTCAGCTAACAGGACCTATAAGGATCTCTCCATGGTACTGATTCATCTGACATTTGCTGAAAGCATGGGTAGGCAAACTAAGGCCCGGGGGCCAGACGCAGCCCAATCGCCTTCTCAATCCGGCCCACAGACATTCCGGGAATCAGCGTGTTTTTACCTGAGTAGAATGTGTCCTTTTATTTAAAATGCATCTCTGGGTTATTTGTGGGGCATAGGAATTCGTTCAACCCTCCCCCCAAATAGTCCAGCCCCCCACAAGGTCTGAGGGACAGTGGACTGGCCCCCTGCTGAAAAAGTTTGCTGACCCCTGGCTTTTCTTTTCCTTCTCCTGCAATGAGGCTCCATTTTAATATTTTAATGTTCCATTATTTTAATGTTGTATTTTATTTTTGTTTTTAAGTTGTAATCACTCATCTTGTTTTTATTATTGCTTGTAAGCCGCTCTGAGCCCGGCCTTGGCTGGGGAGGGCGGGGTATAAATAAAAAATTATTATTATTATTATTAAAGAGATCCAATCTGACTTTGCCTGACAAGACCAGCCTGGCAGAGACTCTGGTTAGCAGTTCCTATTTTCCCTGCGAGCCCCGAGCCCCAGCAGCACAGGAAACATGATGCACAATGGAAGTTAACTACCATTCACCCTTTCATGGTGTGATATCTTGGCTTGGTAATTAACTCTAAGTTTCCCATAATCTATTCAGGAGAAATGTGAAAGTGCAGTGTGCTACAAACCATGAAGGAGGGAGGGGTGTTTTAGCCCAAGGATTGCGCTAGGTCATCCTTACTACAATAAACCATGATTTGTTGCAACATCTGAACGCAGCCAATGTTTACAAGGAAATGTCTCCATAAAGTGACATTTCCTCGCTGTAATTAAGAACATAAGAAGAATTTTGGGGCATCCTCACAGATGCCCGGCTACACATATACAGACACATTGTGCCATGGAAATACAGCTATATAAAACTAACCAACGAAAAAGGTGTCAGTTTGCATTTCTTAGAACAGAAAGTATTGATCTGCTGTGTTGAGATCTTTCCCATTCTGCTTAATTCAAGAGGGTTCTAGAAGGTTTCTTCTCTTTGTGAAAGAAAGTTTTCTTTCTATGTGAAAGAAACAGGAAGAAGGTTTTTGTTTGGGTTATTGCCGCTGGGAAGCTGAGTACAGCTGGTTTAAACAAGTTTTGTTGTTCTTTCTGTCAAGGTCATACAGTCAAACCTCGGTTGTCAAACGTAATCCATTCCGGAAGCCCGTTCAGCTTCCAAAATGTTTGACATCCAAGGTACGGCTTCCGATTAGTTACAGGAGTTTCCTGCACTCAAGTGGAAGCTGCGTCGGACATTTGGCTTCCGGAAAACTTACTTCCAGGTTTTCAGAGTTCAAGAGTCAAAGCGCTCCAAAATGGAGGTTTTTTGGAACTGAGGGGTGGCTATACTGACTATAATAGGGAGATCAGGAGGAGCCTGGATCTCACTCACTTTCTCTCCTATCTCTCTTTGTTCTGATGTTTAGTCTTATTATAAGTTTGTAAGTTTTATTGTAAGTGCTGCAACTGGATTTCTTATGGACTGTGCCAATCCTGAATGTTTTGGATTTGTAACCATTATGGTCATTTGCCTTCAGTACAAGTAAAGCTCTGCTGGATGAAGTACAATTGCCTCTGGTCTATTTTTGGGGAATCCTGCTATGTGTTTAGGTTTTTCCCTTCTCTGGCACTGACGCGACAAAAGGATGCTCCATTTTCTGTGGTTATGCGTTGGTATCACTACAATGGTGTCATTTTAGTATGGCATAGTGATTAGAGTGCACTCAAACATGAAACCTGCTGTGTGTCCTTGGGCTAGTCACTGCCTCTTAGCCTAATATCTCACTGCTGTGAGCAAAGGATGGGGAGAACCATGTTTACCATTTTGAGCTCCTTGAAGGAAAGGTGGGATCTAAAGGTCATAATAAATTAAATTAGATAATAACAAGTAACTGGGGGGGCGGGACCCAAGAAAATGCTTGAAACACATTCTCAAGGCTTGAATGGCTATGGACCAGTGGTTCCCAAACTTTTTTTGCTCTCCTTCATGGACTACTTTGAAATTGCTGAGGGTCTTGGTAGAGCACCTAATCATTTCTCTGCCTGTTGTAAGTCCATAGAATTCAAATTGTAATTCAATAAAACACAACATAACAAATAAAAAGCAATAGAAATGCAAATAAAAAGCAATGTGAATACATGTGTCATCTCCCAGCTTCAACCACAAATCCACAAACAAATTTAATAAATAAAGTAAATAATAAATGAAATGCCACAGTCCACCTGAATGAAGCTCACTGACCATTGGTGGATTCATCGGTGCCTGTGTATTCTGCTAAGTTTTGTGTGGTGCAGTTGTCTCCCATTTCTCTGTTCCGATTCTATATGGGGCTGCTTCTTCTTAGCTCCTTAATCTATTGCTTCTTGTCTTTCTCTTTGAAAAATGAAAAGAGGAAGAAGAAGAGGGAGTGTTTCCTTCCCATCCCCAGCCCGTTCAGTAGCAGGGGAAAGAGATCTGCTGCATTTATGCATTAACTGCTTTGTGGCGATGCCGAGTCCCTAATTACAGAGTAGAAGAAAAAGTGACCTGGGGGAAACTAGTAGCGTTTGAACATTCTTCCCTTTGACAAGCTTCTGTTCCTGTGGATTCGAAACTATGAGCAGAAGGCAAAGATGCTATTAGGCTAAGTAAAGCAGCATGCAAGCAAAGAGAATAAAACAATGAACTAGGATTACACCGAAGGACATATTCTCCACCTTAACCTGTTGGTTTAATGCAAAGAGGCAGGTAGATTGCAAATGACCATGTAGAATTGCATTTAATGAAAGTGCGCATTCTATAGCCATACTGTTATTGTTCAGTTTCGGTTTCAGTTTCTGTTAATTGGTTCTCGTGAGAAACTTGCAGATTCTAGCTTCACCAATTAACTCAAGCTGGTGTCAATTTACTCTTGGCAGAAAGCCCAGGTCTGCTTGACCTAGAAACTACTCACTCTGATTGGTTAACGAGCAGCACTCAACTCTGTTATCTAGGGATTGCTAGCACAGTTTGATGTGAGGTGTGTTAGGAGTTAGAAGTGCTGTGTATGGTTATGAGAGAGAGAGAAAGAGAAAGAAAGAGAGGGTTTATTTTGTTTTATTTGTATGCAGAAACTCTGCTGGTTTTATTTTTCCTTTTAATAAATCCTGTAAATAGTTCTTCTGAGTCTAGCTGACTAGTCATTACCGCCGCAACTAGCTTCCTCGCTGTGCAGGAAAACTCTGCTACGTATGGGCTAAAGCCAGTAGGGCTATGCCTGACACTCCAAAGTTTCCATGAGGTTATGGGCATTGTGCTGCCAGCCTGAGTTGCGGTGGTGTCAGCATCAACGGCGTTGGTTCCAGTAGTTCCAGAAGTTGTTGTTCTCTGGCTGGTTCCTGACCGTGGTGAGCTGGTGACGCAGCGGACTCAAGGACAACAGCTGCAGCGTGTGAGTGCTGGGTGCTGTGGTTCCTGTTTTCTCTCTCGGTGGTCGTGAGTAGCTGGTTCCAGGTTCCAGGGACATCGCTCTCAAGATGACCTCACAACCAGTTCAGATGGCTTTTGAGCGTCTGAATGACTCCAATTACTTGCTGTGGTCGGAACGCATGCAGGCAGTGCTGCAGAGGGATCGTCTCTGGCAAGTGGTGAGTAAGTTTCCTACGAAGCCTGATGATGAAGACCTCGATAAAGACCAAAGAGCAAGGGCCACAATTGTCTTGGGGCTGGAAGATTCCCAGTTGCCCTATGTGAGGGGAATCAAGACAGCTAGAGGTGTGTGGCAAGCACTTAAAGAACTCCATGTGCGTGAGACAGCGGTTTCCAAGCTGTTCATTCGCAAGGCATTGTACAAGGCAATGTTACAGCCTGGGGTTACAATGCAGGAACACCTACACAGTTTACAGTTAAAGTTTGCTGCGCTACAGGAAAGAGACTGTGCATTAGACCAGCAGGAGAAGGTGGCTATTATTTTGAGTTCTCTCCCTGAAAGCTGGGATAATTTAGTTTTGTCTCTAGAAGGCATGCAGGAGCGTGATTTATCAGTCAGTTACGTTACTGGGCGTTTGATTGAAGAATGGCAGAAGAGGCAAGAAAGGTCGTTGGCTGCAGAGGCTTCTACAGGCGGGCTGTTTGGAAGGAGTTCTCATGCCGTGCCAGAGGTGAAGCAAAAGCAGCGTACCGGTGAGGAGTCAGCGTTTGCTGTTAGGCGTTGTTTCCGATGTGGGTCTTCAGCGCATCTAAAACGACAATGTCCGGAGTTGGTCAAGTCTCAGTTGCCGGTGCAGGAGCAGAGACGAGATCAGCAGCAGCAGCAGCAGCAGCGTAAAAAGAAATTCTTCAAACAAAAACAGTCGGCTCAGCTGGTGACCGGCGAGGTCAAGATTGCTGATGAGAAACAAGCGGTCTGGGTGGTCGATTCGGGAGCGTCTCGCCACATCGTAAATTCAGATGAATTGTTTGTTTCCAAGAACTCAGCACAGCGCAGCCAGGTGGCTCTAGCAGACGGAAGTACTTCCGAAGTGATTTCGGGGGGTGCAGTTTTTGTTCCTTGTCTTCGTGAATGCCTGCAAAATGTACTTTGTGTGCCGTCATTAAGGAGCAATCTGATGTCTGTAGATTGTTTGCTAAAAGCTGGGTTTAAAGTGTATTTTGAAGGAGACAGTTGCATTATTAAGAAGGCTGGTGAGATTTTAGGCACTGCTAAGTCAGAGGGAGGCTTGTTTTGGCTTAAAGCAGGATCTCAAGTTGCAGCAGTAGTCAGTAAATCTCAGCCTGCAGTGAATAACAAAGCTATACATGACAACTGTGTGCACTTATTGCATAGGAAAATGGGGCATGCTTGCTGGAAAAGTGTACTAAAAATGTCTGAATTGGCTGATGGGGGTAATTTAAAGAGTTGTAACAAGTACCTTGATTGTAATGTGTGTAAAAAGGTTAAAACCCACAGAGTCTCTTACCCCAGAAGTGACAGAGTTAGTGAGTCACCGCTACAGCTGGTTCACATGGACGTAATTGGTCCATTTGCTGTAAGCAGGGGTGGATCGCGTTTTTCACTAACAATTGTGGATGACGCTACGCGTTATTCCTGGGTTTTTCCCATGAAGAATAAGGGTGACGTGTTCACTAAGTTTAAAGGCTGGGTGGCATCTGTGGAAAGATTTCTGTCCATTAAACTCAAAAGGATTCAGACGGACAGAGGCGGCGAGTTTATGTCAAATGCCTTTAGAGATTGGTTACAAAAGCGTGGCATTGGGCATAGAAAAACGAACGTTTTTTCCCCAGAGGAGAATGGCGTTGCAGAACGAAAAAACAGATCTTTACAAGATATGATGTTTGCCATGCTTGAGGATGCTGATTTGCCCATGTCTTATTGGGGGGAGAGCATGCTCACCGCGTGTTATCTCCAAAATAGGCTCTTTCATCAAACAATAGGTACAACCCCGTACTTCAAATTGTTTCAGAAAAAACCTAAAATTGACCATTTGCATGTGTTTGGATCAAAAGCCTGGGTATTAATTCCGAAACAAATGAGAAAGAAGGGAGATCCTAAGACCAAACAATTAGTGTTTGTGGGTTACCAGGAGCTGGGAAAAGGTTTCCGCTTTGCTGAAGGGACAAATGGCATTGTGATCTCCAGGAATGCCAGTTTTTGTGAACATAGTGGCTGGGAGAGACTACATGCCAATACTGAGGTTTGGTTTGAACCTTCCCAGGAGCTTTATGACTCTGAAGGTAGACACAGAGAATCAGAGTCTGAGGGGGAGGAAAGTTCAGATAAGAGCTCTCAAGAAAGTGGAGTTAGCCAGAGACCAGTTGCTAAGCAACAAAAGAGAGGTCGTAGTTCTGAGGAGGAAAGTGGGTCAGAAGAAAAATTTTCTCCCAGAAGATCTAAAAGACAAAACAAAGGAGTGCCTCCAGTGCGTTTTTCTCCAGATACTGCAAATGTGTTTAGTGTAAGTGCAGAACCCAAGAGTTTTCAGGAGGTGTTAAAGTTACCAAAAGAGGAGGCAGAGCTCTGGAAACAGGCAATGGAGGAAGAGATGTCCTCTCTGAATGAGCACAAGGTTTTTACACCAGTAGCAGCGCCTGAGGGGGCAAAGATTGTAGGCTGCAGGTGGGTGTACAAACTTAAACCTCTGGTGACAGGAGAGTACAAATACAAAGCTCGTTTAGTGGCTCAAGGATATTCTCAGAGGCCTGGAAAAGATTATGACGAAACTTTTTCCCCAACTGCTAAGGGGGACAGTGTAAGGCTGATTTTAACGCTTGGAGCAAAGAGAAAACTCCTGTTAAACCATTTTGACATTCAGACTGCATATTTACATGCATCAATATCAGAAGACCTGTATCTAGCCGAACCGCCTGGTTATGAGACAGGTTCCAATAGAGTGTTGAAATTAAACAAAGCTCTATATGGTCTCAAACAGGCTGCAAGATCTTGGAACAAATGTTTCCATGAGGCCTTAGTGTCATTTGGTTTCAAGCAGAGTACAGCTGACAATTGTGTTTATGTACGTGGTACAGGCAGTGATCAAGAATTTTGTCTGATTTATGTAGATGATGTATTGTATGCCTGTAAAACAGATAAACAAACTAAAAGGTTTGCCAAGCAATTGTCCAGTAAGTTCAAAGTGAAGGACTTAGGCCCGGTTAGGACATATCTAGGGTTGGAAGTGTGCTGGGCCCAAGATGGCAGCTGCCTAATTAGTCAGCAGAACAAAGTTAAACAACTACTGACTACATACAGGATGCAGGATTGCAAAGGGGCAGCGGTGCCTATGGATCCAGGTTTCATAAAAACACTTCACATAGATGAGAGTCCTGAATTTGAACATCCTGATGTATATCACTCTGTAATTGGAAGTTTATTGTATCTAGCACAGTGGTCCAGACCTGATATTAGCTATGCAGTAGGCATATTAAGTAGATTGGTCTCAAAACCCACACTAAATGCCTGGAAAGGGGTAAAACAAGTTCTGAGGTATCTCAAACAGACAATTGGCTATATGTTACAATTAAATTCTTCAGAGGATGAAATGTTGAGTTGCTACTGTGATAGTGACTGGGGAAATTTGCCAGATAGAAAATCTGTCACAGGACTAGTCATAATGGTCGGTGGAGCTTTAATCAGCTGGCGGTCACGCAAGCAAGACGTTGTAAGTGTGTCATCAACGGAATCAGAGTATGCTGCATTGAGTGAATTGTGCAACGAGGTGATTTATTTCAAGCATTTGTTAGCAGATTTAAATGTAAATTGTGGAGAACCAGTACAAGTTTACATTGATAATCAAGCTTGTATAACCTTAAGTAAAACAGAGGGTTTCAAATCGCGTTCCAAACATATCTCTGTAAAATACCAAAATGTACGTTGCTGTGTACAAGACAATGTAATCACCTGTACTTATGTGTCAAGTGAAGAAAATGTAGCAGATGTGTTAACTAAACCATTGGCAAAGATAAAGAACAAGCGAATGTGCAAGGGTTTAGGTTTGCTGGAAAAATAATCTCCTACATAGGTGTATTTGGAGTTAATTGTTCAGCAGAATCTGTGAGGGGGTGTTCAGTTTCGGTTTCAGTTTCTGTTAATTGGTTCTCGTGAGAAACTTGCAGATTCTAGCTTCACCAATTAACTCAAGCTGGTGTCAATTTACTCTTGGCAGAAAGCCCAGGTCTGCTTGACCTAGAAACTACTCACTCTGATTGGTTAACGAGCAGCACTCAACTCTGTTATCTAGGGATTGCTAGCACAGTTTGATGTGAGGTGTGTTAGGAGTTAGAAGTGCTGTGTATGGTTATGAGAGAGAGAGAAAGAGAAAGAAAGAGAGGGTTTATTTTGTTTTATTTGTATGCAGAAACTCTGCTGGTTTTATTTTTCCTTTTAATAAATCCTGTAAATAGTTCTTCTGAGTCTAGCTGACTAGTCATTACCGCCGCAACTAGCTTCCTCGCTGTGCAGGAAAACTCTGCTACGTATGGGCTAAAGCCAGTAGGGCTATGCCTGACACTCCAAAGTTCCATGAGTTATCAAGGCAGAAGAAATCATCCTGGCTGTTCAGTGGTCTGCTTAACACAATGAGGAATCCAATGTGGCCAGCTAAGATTTACTTATTAATGTAATTATTTTTAAAATGTATCTGCCTTTTCCCTAGAAAATAATAATATCCAAATCAGTTAATACAATTTGACATAAAGCATTGATTTAAAACGTAATAAAGGAAACAATGAATTTTCCCCTACAGCTGTAAATGCAGTAGAAAAGTGTGTAAAACACAGGCATGGACAATACAAATGGGCAAATGTCAGTCACCTATGAAAAGCCTTAGAGCACCCTTTGCCAACCTGTCCGGATGTTTTGGAGTACAACCCCCATTTCGTGCGTAGCAAAGCTGGAGTCCACTAGGTTGGGGCAGGCTTCCTTATAGTAAATAGCTCTTTAAATACTGCCATTGTAGTCAGCAGTAGTAAAAATAGGAATTAACTGCCAAATAAATAAATAAAAATAATTTGTTACAGTACTACTAATGCACAATGAGCTAATACAAAATCATTACATTTTTCTTTGTCCCATCAATGGGCAATGGACATGCATTTTAAAGTTTGTGTTTTGTTTTTGATTGCTTTGTTCCTTAAGTATTCCGATTGCTTATCAAAGAGCAGAGAGTGCCCTGACCTCTGAATACGTCAGGGTACTAGCTGCAGCAGCTAATTCTGGGAACTACTTCAAAAATGTGCTTTATCCTGACTTTAAGTGTTTTCTGTATGAAGTGTCATCCCCTTTAAATAAGTGACGTTCCAAATGTTTCCAGAAAAAAAAATGCTTTCTAGGTTTTCCTTGTGGTACTAAGTTTTAGTTCTATTGACACAACTTATCTCAGCATAAAAATGACTCATTAAACAGCAAATCTCTTTTCGAGTAAGGGAGTGACTAAAGGCCAAATCAAACACTGCACTACCCACACTAAGGTCACCAAAAAGGCAATTCTCTTATATTCAGGCATGGTGAATTAACTGCGGGTGCAACCCCTTAGGCAGATCCTGCCCTTCTTCCTCCACCATTCCATACATGCAGATACTTTCAAAAAAACCTACTCTATGGCCAGAGCAGCTGCCCGCTGCTTGCTCCACAAGACCAGCAGGCAGCAAAGCAAAAAGGAAGCAAATGAGACCTGACACTTCTTCTCCCCTGCCCTTTTCAATAAGCCATTTCGTGCGTAGCAAAGCAAAGAGAAGCCAAGCAGGCACGACATTTCTTAGGGCTTGTCCCCACTTCCACTTGCCTTTTTGCCTAGAAAGCATAGGTCTGAGCGGTTTGCTGCTGCTGCTGCTTTACATTCCTTGGAGGCTGGATTTGCTGCCCCTGTGGATCCTGCTGCCCAAGACGGTTGTTTCACCTTCCTCATGGGTGTGCCGGCCCCAGGTCTGCCACTGAAGGAGAGCAGGGTCCTTTGGCATTTAGCTGCGTGGCAGGGAGAAATTCAACCAGTCAAGCACTTTTCTAGTATTATGGGGAAAGCTTCACCTTTTGAACATTCTCCCTGTCTGACATCTTATTAGTCATAAGTGGCCCTTAGAACTCTTATATAGAACGCTACCCGCAAAGGGAGTGCAGTGGTACCTCTGGTTACATACTTAATTCGTTCTGGAGGTCTGTTCTTAACCTGAAACTGTTCTTAATCTGAAGCAGCACTTTAGCTAATGGGGCCTCCTGCTGCTGCCACGCGATTTCTGTTCTCATCCTGAAGCAAAGTTCTTAACCTGAGCTACTGTTTCTGGGTTAGCGGCGTCTGTAACCTGAAGTATATGTAACCCGAGGTACCACCGTATAATATTTGCATTTCACCCTAAATCTATGTACATTTTATGTAGATGTGTGTCCTCTGCGGTGAGTGGGGCCTGATCCACACACATTATTCTGGGTCCAGAAAATTCTGTGAGCACCCCTGATTCCAGGCCTACTTAGCTGTCTCCACTGTTCATCTTCCCCTCCACAGAGGAAGTGGCACAGACACGTGTAGATTATGCAGATTTTAAAAGGAACAAATATCTTTGAATGAAGCTAGACTACTGCTAAGTGACTGAAGCATTTCCCCCTGGAGTTTAGCTCAAAACGCTAAGCCGGAAATTGAGCCACTGATTCGCCAAACAGTTCAGATTTCTCCAAGGGCAAAAGCCGACCAGGCTGCCAGATTCATGAGGTAATTTCAGAATGAGATAATTATCTGAACCTCATTCGGAACATGAGTTTTGTTTCTGGTATGCGTGTTTAGTTCCTTCATTGACTTTACAATTGATCTTTACATTTGCTAATTTACCAAGTGTGACCATTTTTTTAATTTAAAAAAACAGCAATTGTAGCTTTTTTGCCAGATTGGGTTATTACCATTCTTCCAGATCACAGAAAAAGAGAGAGAAAGAGAATTGGAGAGGCATAGACTGGCCAGGAATTACTCCTAGAAATTCCTTATAGATTCATGTGCTGCAAAGCCTGAAAGGATGATTATGAAGCCAAGGTTTGATCTACAGAGCACTGTATTGGAATGCTGGCTCTATTAGTAATGAAGGCCAGCTTTCAGACATTACATTTCTCTTGTAGCAAATTAGTGGTAGATGGTCCATGCATACCTCTCATATGTCTCTCAGAGCCGAAGGCCTTTCTGATTTCAACCTAATGTCTGAGCCCTTTGTGGTTACTCTGGATCACCCTTCCCCAACATGGTGCCCTTCAGATGTTGCTGGATTGATGAAGAATCCCTGCAATTCCAATCTTTCTCCCTCTTGCATAGCCTGATGGAATCTCTGCTGTAGACAGCAGTACAACTCCCAGCAGCCCAAGGCAGCATGTCTAAAGGTCAAGGCTGCGATAGGTGGGATTTGCTGGGCCTTTCCATCAGTTCTGATGAAAGAAGGACACGGGTGGCGCTGTGGTCTAAACCACCGAGTCTCTTGGGCTTGCTGATTGGAAGGTCGGTGGTTTGAATCACTGTGACGGGGTGAGCTCCTGTTGCTCTGTCCCAGCTCCTGCCAACCTAGCAGTTCACCAGCACATGTAGATAAATAGGTACCACTGAGGCGGGAAGGTAAATGGCGTTTCCGTGCGCTCTGGCTTCTGTCATGGTGTTCTGTTGTGCCAGAAGTGGTTTAGTCATGCTGGCCACATGACTTGGAAAGGTGTCTGTGCACAAACACCAGCTCTCATGGCCTGAAAGTGAGATGAGCATCACAACCCCATAGTTGGCTTTGACTGGACTTAGTTGTCCAGGGGTCCTTGACCTTGACCTTCTGATGAAAGAGCGGCCATTTTTTGCTCCTCCTTCCCTTGAAATATTTCCATTCCAGGTGGCCATTACTGTAATACTATAACTAAGAAATAATGCCTGCTTTCTTTTTTTCTGCTTCCCTCCCAATAATTGTACACAGGCTGAAACACAACCATCCTTTGAAATCCACTCTTTTCTGAATTTTGCAATGCAGTTTTCCAACCAAGTTATGTGCAACAAATGGCATATATTAGGATCGAATGTGCATAAGAATGCCTATATTAGTGAAAATAACACACACAAATGCATTATACTGTAACTGGGAAGATTGCTTTGCAGAAGTGGGCATCCTAGGGAAAATTGCATTCAAATGTATATATTAGGAAAAATTAGCACTAAAATGCTGGTGAATTTTCATGAGGAATTTTTTTTAAAAAAACCTCACAAAATGAAATTTGTGGAAGTGTGGAGAACTAAACTTCAGACTGGGAGAAATGAGAGAAATGGAAATTGACAGATTTGCCCATCCTTATCTGGAGGGTGCTAGTCTGGATTAGGGAAGCCTGCCCCAGTATCTCACCATTTGCTCGTGTTCTTCAGAATATTACCACAACAATGTCAGATAGCCATAGACACATAGTGGTGCTCATCACAGCAACTAGGAAGCGGTCTGCGCTTGTTTACTTTTTTCCACTGCAATACAGATGGTTTCAGAACAGAGTGGAGCAGTCTTAGTGCAAAATAATAGTTTTATGAGTGTGGTATGGATATGCCAAGCAGCTTTGTATTGAGTCTGGTCAGGGCTCGTTTTGGCAGTGCTGCCACTTTCTGGGATTCGGTGGGGCAAGGCAGGGCAGCACTCACTGCCACTACTAACCAGATGGTCCCCTGCCCTAGTTGCTATCCTATCCTGTTACAGCAAGCAACCCCAGTGTGGCAGCTAGGAGGGTGGTGCCCCTCCTCACATCCCACAGCTGACTGAACCCCTTTTCATGGTGGGTTGGACTCTCCTGCTCTGGAGGGTAGGATTCGAACCAATGGCTTCAAGTTACAAGAAAGGAGATTCCTGCTAAACATTGGGGGGGGGGGGGCTTTCTGGCAGTCGGAGCTGTTTGCCAATGGAACAGACTCCCACAAGAGGTGGGGGACTCTCCTTCCTTGGAGGATTTTAAGCAGAGGTTGGATGGCCATCTGTCATGGATGCTTTAGCTGGATTCCTGCATTGCAGGGGGTTGGACTGGATGACCCTTGGGTCCCTTCCAACCCTGAAATTATGTGATTTTCTGATTCTGTGACTCAAGCCTGCAGAATTGGAAGAACAGCAAGCAGGAACTGGCCTTGCGTGTCACCATCCATCTCTGCCTTCAGCGCAGGGAACACAATCAGCCGACTTGCTCTACACAACTGGCATGAGCTGCCAGTGCTGATCAGGTATTTAGCATTACGTGCTAAGAGGAAGCCACACTTGGCAAATCCACACCGTGATCAACTCCCACCCAGAAACCAATGTCCTCACTGTAGAAGGACGTGTGGATCCAGAATTGGCCTCCATAGTCACATAAACACTGTTAAAACCGTGTTTATGGAAGACAATCTTATTCAGCTACGAGTGATAGAAGAAGAAGAAGAAGAAGAAGAAGAAGAAGAAGAAGAAGAAGAAGAAGAAGAAGAAGAAGATTTAGCACTAAAAGAATTGGCAGGGGGGAAGTGGTGAGTCAAAGGCAAAACCACTCAGACCATGTATAGAAAGCATGGGACAAGCGAAAACAGCTTGGACCTGTGCTTTCTAGACACAGGACACCCCACATGCCCGTCGCACACACATGACATCGCACACGTTCACATGTCACGAGTGTGAGATGTGTGCATGACTGGAGAAGACTGAGCATCGTGAAGTTTGACCTTCGCCCTGGCGTGTCCCTTGGACAATTGCGAAGGTGTGCTGGTGATCTCAAAGGGATGTGCCAAGGCAAAGCACCTTCACCCTGCCTGTCCCTTTGAGATCACCAGTGCGCCTTCCTGCCCATCAAAGAGGTTGTTGGGAAGTCTGACATTGAGGGGGTTCAGCCCCCTTCCCCAAATCAGAGGGGGCTGAAGACACTTCCACCCCATGGGGCTGGCACACCTGCCTGCATGTGCCATTCTACTACCCATTCACCCAGTTTGGAGATATCCTTCTGGAGCCCTTCACAACTTTGTTTTGTTTTAACTACCTTGGATAATTTGGTGACACCAGCATATTTTGCCACATTACTGCTCATCCTAACTCAAGAGCATTTATGGGCAAGTGAAAAGCACTGGGCCTAATACAGTTTTTTGAGGGAAACCCACTTTTTACTAGGGGTGGAGGGGGAATTAGGTTCACTTTAAGTTTAAATATAGAACTCTCTAATTAGAACTTCCTGAAACAATACGTGAACAGAAAGAGTTAGCCTCTGAAACTTTCACTTTTCAGAATTTTCTGGTGCAGTCTTCCAACCAACCAATGTGTGCAAAAATGTTTGTATGAATTCCTATATCAGTGAAAATAGCGCACAGAAGCACATTATATTAGGGGAAATTGTTCGCAAAAATGTGTCTGTTGGGAGAAATTCATGCTAAAATGCAGGTGAAACTTCATGAGGCCTTTTTTTTGGGGGGGGGGGTCAAAAACTGATGCAAAAATGTGCCAAATGGGAAAATGGGAAACTGAAATTGACAGATTTCTCCATCCTTATCTCTTATTTTTGCACATCACTCTCCTCTCTGCTTCCTTTCTTTAACCAGCTACCAGTTAAAAAATGCTACTCATTTCATTAGATGCCTTGGATATATTAAATTTGATGTTTATACCTGTGTTTATTTTTTCCCCAGGCAGGAGAGGAAAAGAACTTCACAAAGGAGATTAAATTATTTTACTAAACTGTTCCTCTTTTGGCCCAAAGCACAACCTTTAGACAAGGGAGAGATTTGCCATTACAAAATGCAGAAAACATGCCGAGCTGGAGGACTGCATTTTTGGGTGGGGAGTTCTCTGAACTGATGTACTTTGGACGCCGTCATGAGTTAAAGTGCGTAATTTCTTCCAAAGACTATAGAGCCTCAGTGCAGAAGTGACATCAGAATTGTGGCCTTTGCAGCCAGGACTGAATTGAAGAAACAGACTCTCTTTTGCCCACCTTTGATCCATCCTTATCTTTTCAGCTGCACACTGCAATATTGTATATAGATTTATGGGAATTCTTTCCATGTTCACAACTTATAAAGTATTAATAGTCGGTCCAAGTTGGAAAATAATACACCATTCCTAACTCTATTAAGGACATAAAAATCTGGCTTTGGTTAAAATGAGATTCCCTTTAGCAATGGCCAATATACAGTATGTATTATGAGTATATAAAAAACCAGACCTCTCCTTATCTGACGTACAGCAACATTAAGATTACTGCCCGAGGCTCAGCAAACTTCAAACTTAGAAAGTAAGATTGAGAGAGAGTGAAGGGGTGCAGGCAATCATTGGAAAGTAATTACTGGTAACCCGAGCAGTCACTTTCAAGTAGATTTCATCTAATAAGACCTATACACAAATGTAGTTTTATGTTGATAGACTGACGTATGACAGGAACGCCATGGTACAGATGCACAGCACAATGCTTTACTGCCCTGTTATTCCGCAAGCTGCCTAGAACGCCTTCCTCTTCTAAGCCTTCACATCATTGGCAATGGCGTTTTCAGTAAACAAGCACGGAAGATTCTAACCAGAGCTGAATTCCTGCACCCAGTTGGGCTGTTGAAATCCTACTGAAGTTCTCGGGACTTAAGCCACGGAGAACCACCACCATCAGGTATATCATTTTAAACCTGACTTTGGATTGTACCCAACGTAGTGCTAAGTTAACGTCACTTGGACCTGTTCGGCTGGCAAACTGTTTTGTGCCTGTGGAACGCTGTTGTGCAAGAAAACAGCTAAGCAGGTTGATGTTGTCTGTTTCACAATGGGTTTCTGCTAGTGCAACGGTAGCACTGGATCCCTCCACTGGGCAAAATAAAACTCACCCATCTGCTAGCGCAATAGGACTTGCACTGGAGGACAGAGAACTTTTCCGGAGGTACCAAGATGTGCAGCCCAATCCCGTCTAAGGATGGGTGATGTGCCAATACAGTGTTCAAAATTGTTTTGAAGTCCACATTGTGGACATATATTCAACATGGCGATGTATCGCAAATCACAATGGGGGGGGGGGCTTTGTAAAAAAATTGTGACGTGGGGAAAACTGTGATGCCTTCCATTGCATCTCCTTTTGCTCTGTACAGTCGTACCTTGGTTGACGAACGCCGAACATTTTGGCTCCAGAACGGCGCAAACCTGGAAGTTCTTTGGAACCTGAACGTTTGACGTGGCTTCCGAACATTTTGGAAGTCGAACGGGCTTCCAGAACGCATTCCGTTCGACTTCTGAGGTACGACTGTACTATAAAATAACAGTTGTAAGAATGTGTTAAAGGTAGGTACAAATGTATCAGACCCTGAAGTCGTAGCAGTTGGCAGGAGATTATGCTGTTCGCCTTTACATAGTTACATCCTTATTTCAGACATCATGATATATCGATATTTTATTATGTTTAGCTGGTGATATATCATGATGCTGAAAACCGGACACCACTCAGCCCTAAGCCTGTCCAAAGTAATCCCTACTGTGTTCAGTGGGACTTACTCCCAGGGTAAGTGTGCACAGGACTTCAGCTTTAATTTCACTTATTACACTACATTTTGGGCACCTTGTGTCCAAGGTGGATCCTGGACCTCCACATTTTGAACCAGATTAAAGGCTGAACATTAACAGCATCTTCCTAAAGGGAATCTATTTGACAATTGAACAAACTACCTTGGGAGGTGGTGGGATCCCCTTTGCTGGAGGTGTTTAAGCACAATCTGGATGCCCCCTTGGACTCAGCTGTACAGCTGCAAATAAAACATTTTAAGTGTGTTGTAAAGTGCATTATACAAATGTGACACTAGATGGTGATGGTGAGCTATGACAAATTTAATATATATTTCAAAACGTTTTTTAAAAAAGCATTTTCACAGAGTTTTTTATATGTGTGTAGATTCCACCCTTGTCAGGGATGCTGGGGCTCAGTAAAAATCTGTGGGGTGTTGTTGTTCCATGGCTTCCCAATGTGGAGGTCACTGCTGGTAAGGGGGGGAAGGTGGTGGGGATCTTGGTGCAGTGCAGGCACAATGCTGGCAGCATCAGATTGGCTCTGAATATAAGAAGAGCCTGCTGGATTAGGCCAGTGGTCACAGAATCATAGAGTTGGAATGGAGCCAGAGAAGCATCTAGTCCAACCTCCTGTGATGTAGGACTATGCAATTGGCCCATACGGGAATTGAACCCACAAGCTAGGCATTATCAGCACCATGCTCTAACCAACTGAGCCACCACACCAGGTCCATCCATTCCAGCATCCTATTATCACAGTGGCTAACCAGACGCCTGTAAGCAGGACCAAAGTACAAGAGCACTTTCCCATCCCGTAGCTTCCAGCAACTGGCATTCAGAAGCACTGCACTCAGTTTTACATGTAATGAAATGCAAAGGCCAATTGTTAAGGCGTCTATCTGTTTCTTGGTTTCAACTTTACACCCTGCCTCCTTACTCCTACATTAAGTTTAAATTTAAAAAAACAAAATAAAATTTCAGTCAAAAAAAGTGGAATATAAAAAATGAAATTTTAAGAATGCAAAAATTAAACTGAGAGCCTAAAATTACAGCAATAACAAACAGAAGCAATAAAAATATGGCAATGAATGGCAGCAGTGCAAAAAAAAAAAGTGGCACTAACTATATATCTTAAAAAGTGCACCACTGAAACCAAACAGTTTTGAATGCAAGCTTAAATGCAGGCAAAGAAAGGGTCCAATGAAATCCTCTAAGACGGCTGCCACATTGGGGAAGGGTCAGTGACATAGCAGCTAATTTCCATGCATGAGATTCTGTGTTCAAGCCCTATTTTTCCGGGGGCTGGGGAAGACCCCAGGATGAAACCCTGGAGAGCCGCTGACAGATGATACTGAGCTAGATACAGCAACAGTGTATGTTCCTACAATCTAGAGCCCTTTAGGAAGGCTGTTCTATAATCCAGGTCAGGGATGGGGAATATGGCCCTCCAAGTGTTGTTGGATTCCAACTCCCATCTTTGTTAGCCGTGCAGGTGGGGGCTGATGGGAGTTCCTGGCAGATGAGTCATTGTTGCTTATCAAGCAATCCAGCACTCCCACTGGTGCATTTGTGCCACGATGGACTCCTCATTGCCTCACCCCTCTCCCTCCCAGAAAGCAAAAGCAACCCATCTGCAGGGAAGCCAGTGTAGTGGCTCCATTTCCACCCAGTGGCGAAGCTTTTACATGAAGGTTTTTATTCTAGCTGGCTTTCTGGTAGCTGAGCTGCCCATAGGATGGCAACAGCAGGCACCAGGCCCTCTGGCAGATCAACAGTGTGTTACCAAGATATCTGCTAACATGACATGAAAGTTGGCAACATCGACTCTGGAGCGTGGGAATCCCTTGCAGATGATCGCAGTGCCTGGAGACAGACAGGTTGTGAATCCATAGCAGTGACCAGAGGAGAAATGACCACTGGGAGGAGCACAGAGAGAAGAAAAGTCATGGTGCATCTGCAACAGCACAACCGGGCATTTGCATCTGCCCCAGCTTCAACAAAACATGTCTCTCCCATATCAGTCTCCACAGCTACAGAAGACACTGTAACCGTCCAACAGTTTGACTTCACCTGAAAGGAGCACTCCTCCATTGTATCCTGAGACAGACAGATGCCAACAAGAAGAGCTTGGGACTACTAGGAATGTCCTTAGTGCATCTTTCTGGAGCTTAATTTCATTGCATTCCATTGTGGAGGGTAAGTGGGATGCAATTCAGATTGAGTTCACTGGTTCTTCTCTATGAGTGGATGAATCCGCCAATTTTGGTTTCTCTGAGCTGTTTAATTTTCCCAGCCTCTTTTCAGTTCTCTACAATTGAGCAACTGTTTGCAAAATACTTTCTTATATGAAAATGTGTTGGTGTTTTAGTGCACATTTATTTCAATATGCGCATCTTTGTATATTTTCTTTCATGAGTATATCTATTTCTATTCAGGCCTGCCCTGAATATATGCACTTCTGCACACATATTTACTGCAAAATTTGAAGAAATGTGAATTTCACATTCGAAGAAATGTGTGTTTCTGTTTGTTTATTGTTTCAGGAGGTGAAATTAGGTCTATTTAGATTAAAATGTGAACTGAACTGAATTTCTCCCCCCACCCTAGTCTATCCTTAGCCCAACTTGCATTGGTTGCCCCAGTCACTCTGGATGGATTCTAACACATATAAAAATGTAATAACACTCTAAAAGGCTTCCTTATACAGGGCTGTCTTCAGATGTCTTCTAAAGGTTATATAATTATTCATCTCCTTGACATCTGTCTGATGCATAATGGCTGGTGCAGGCTTTCTACACAATGGATGGGCACTGGCCTTCCAAATGTTTCTTTTTTTAATGCAATGCTATTCAGGTCTATTATCAGGTAAGTGAGTTTAGGTCTGCAGCTTCAAGATTTAAACTCATTAATGTGTGTGTGTGTGTGTGTGTGTGTGTGTGTGTGTGTGTGTGTAGAATAGAGGAGGTCTACATAGCTAGTCAAATATCGAATAAACAACACGATAAATTTCCTATGCCAGATACCTGTGAGTTTGCTTGTTATTGAAACAACCCCCCCCCCAGCCTGTTCATTTGCCTGCCATCCGTGTGTTTGTATATGGCGGAGCCCTCTATAAAATTCAGGGCAAGTGCTTAGACCCGGGTCCTTTTTCCTATCCATTACTGCCGTTTTGAAGAGTAAATCATAGCTGTCAGTATGGTAGCAGCTTGATTAAAGTTCAGGGGTTTAATAGATCATTTTAAAAACCCCAAATTACTCCGGCTCCCTAGTCGATCCACCTGGACCCTTGCCCTAGGTGCATGGCAGTTTTCAACCAGCACCAGAGAAGCCAAGTCTGGGCCCCGAGGTTCCTGCTTATTCCCCCAGGATGCCTTGTTGCAGACCTAGACCAACATTCTCAGCTGTATTTAATCTGCTCTGAGACAAGCTGGCTATGAGAAAATGCAAGGGGGGGAGAGAAAAAGGCACATAAGCAGAAAGACGCAGGGGAAAAAGTTGGACAGTTGGCCGGCTTTGTTCACTTGGTAAACTGGAGGCCAGCCAGCTACAGCGGAGCTCCCTTGGCAATACAAGTCTGTTCCAATTAATCGTGTTTAACCATTCTAATCACACTTTAGCACATTAATCCTATTTTCAATCCAAAACACATCTGAAAGAGCGGCATGTGGGCCTTTTTATAGCAACCGCAAATCAGATGTAACGGAGAGACAGAGGGCCCTAGTTTACTCTGCACTTTCACTGAACTTAGACTTAATAAAATATGTGACTGACTTGTGGTTGGATTTACTGCATGATGTTGATGCTTCCACATATAAATAGATCCCCTAAGCAACTTAAAAACCTGTCAGAAAGAGCAGCGAAAATTTGATTATAAGGTAAGCAATGCACAGGCTGTGCAACAATGACACCGTTCGTCTGGGCTTGGGGCTGGGGAAGAAGATGAAGGGACCAACCCAATTTTCTGGGCATATATATAGAGAGAGATGCAGAGAATGAGTTCGGTATCAGAACTGCACAAGGCACCGCATCGATTCTTAGACTTAATTCATACTGCATTTAAAGCACATTTAAAGCCACAGACATGGCTTCCCCCAAGGAATTCTGGGAGCTGTAATTTGTTAAGGGTGCTAAGAGTTGTTAGGGTTTTCGCTCATGGAGCTACAGTTCTCTTTGTGAAAAGAGATTGGTCATTATACCACTCTAGAAATTGTAGCAGAATCTTAACAAACCTTGGTACCCTTATGAAACTGCAGTTCCCAGAGTTCTTTCGAGGAAGCCACGGTTGTTTAACCGTGCTTTAAATGTAAGGTGTGACTGTGGCCTTTGCAGCGGAAAGAAAACAATACTGGAAACTGTTTTCCTCACAGGGATACCGGGACTTAATTTCATCCTTGTTTGATTCCACCCACACCATAAAGCAGGCATGTGGCATTGAAGATGGTTCTGGATTCTAGTTCCCATCAGTCCTGACCAGCACAGCCCAATGGTCAAGGGTGATGGAAGCTGTGGGTTGAATCAAATAATAATAATAATAATAAATTTTATTTATATCCCGCCCTCCCCAGCCGAAGCCGGGCTCAGGGCAGCTAACAACAATAAAACAGTACAAAAGTACAACATAAACAACATTCTAAAATCATTCATTATAAAAATTAATTAATTCAAGCCACTGGCAACCATTGGGCCAGAGCTCTGCGAAGATTGCCGAGGGAGGGAGTCAGGCTGTGCCCTAGCCAAAGGCCTGGTGGAACAGCTCTGTCTTGCAGGCCCTGCGGAAAGATGTCAAGTCCCGCAAGGCCCTGGTCTCTTGTGACAGAGCGTTCCACCAGATCGGAGCCACAGCCGAAAAAGCCCTGGCTCTAGTTGAGGCCAGCCTAACCTCTCTGAGGCCTGGGACCTTCAAGATGTTTTTATTTGAAGACCGTAGGCTTCTCTGTGGGGCATACCAGGAGAGGCGGTCCCGTAGGTACGAGGGTCCTAGGCCGTATAGGGCTTTAAAGGTTAAAACCAGCACCTTAAACCTGATCCTGTACTCCACCGGGAGCCAGTGCAGCTGGTATAGCACCGGGTGAATGTGATCTCGCAGCGAAGACCTCGTAAGGAGTCTCGCTGCAGCATTCTGCACCCGCTGGAGTTTCTGGGTCAGTCTCAAGGGCAGCCCCACGTAGAGCGAGTTACAATAATCCAGTCTGGAGGTGACCGTCGCGTGGATCACAGTGGCTAGGTCAGGGCGAGAGAGGTAAGGAGCCAACTGCTTAGCTTGGCGGAGATGGAAAAATGCCGCCTTTGTTATAGCTGCAATCTGCGCCTCCATGGAAAGGGAGGTGTCGAAGATTACACCCAAACTCTTAACGGACGGTGCTGGCACTAATTGCACCCCCGCAAGAGATTGGAGTTGCTCCCCCAATCCCATATCGCCCCGTCCCAGCCACAGGACCTCTGTCTTCGAAGGATTTAGCTTCAACCGGCTCCCACGTAACCATCCAGCCACAGCTTCCAAACATCTGGTCAGTGTGTCTGGGGCCGAGTCAGGATGGCCATCCATCAACAGATAGAGTTGGGTGTCATCGGCATACTGATGACAACCCAGCCCAAAACTCCGAACAAGCTGGGCGAGGGGGCGCATAAAGATGTTGAAAAGCATCGGGGAGAGTATCGCACCCTGAGGTACTCCACACACCAAGGAGTGGCGCGATGACAATTCCCCCCCAAGCGCCACCCTCTGTCCCCGACCAGAGAGAAACGAGCGCAGCCATTGAAGGACTGTGCCCTGGATCCCCACGTCGGCAAGGCGGTGGTCCAGAAGTTCGTGATCGACCATGTCGAAAGCTGCTGATAGATCTAGAAGAATCAGCAGCCCCGACCCGCCTCGATCCAGCTGTCTACGAAGGTCATCTGTTAGGGCGACCAGAGCCGTCTCGGTCCCATGACCAGCGCGGAAGCCGGACTGGAATGGATCCAGAGCCGATGTTTCATCCAGAAACCCACCAAGCTGTTCAGCAACCGCTCTCTCAATCACCTTACCCAGGAACGGAAGATTCGAAACCGGGCGGTAATTGGATAGATCTAAAGGATCTAATGATGTTTTCTTTAAGAGCGGGCGCACCACTGCCTCCTTCAGTTCCCCTGGGAATGTCCCCGTGCCAAGGGACAAATTGATGATATCCCCCAGGAGGGCCCGCACCTCGTCTGGACACACTCTAATCAGCCAAGACGGGCACGGGTCGAGAGGACAGGTGGTGGGCTTTCCAGCTCGGAGGAGTCTGTCCACATCGGCTGGGGATATCTGGTCGAAGTGGTCCAATACTGGACCCGAGGACAGTCGAGGGGCCTCCAGTTCCTTTATTGTATCCAAATTGGCAGGGAGGTCATGGCGGAGCGACAAGACCTTCTCCGCAAAAAAGCTCGCAAATGCCTCACAGCCGTGTGTCAATTTGTTATTTAAATTTGGCTGTCCCTCAAGGGACGTTAAAGACCTGATTATACTAAATAATTGCGCTGGGCGAGAGCTAGCGGATGCAATGGAGGCCGAGAAGTATGACTTCTTAGCAGCCTTCACCGCCATCTCGTAGGTTTTCATAAAAGCCCTATAAGATGTTCTTGAGGCTCCGTCACGGGCACCCCGCCATACTCGCTCTAGCCGTCTGAGGTCCCGCTTCATTTTCCGGAGCTCCTCGGTAAACCAGGGAGCCCGGTTTCTGCGGGGTCGCAGAGGGCGCTTAGGTGTGATCTCATCGATGGCTGCCAGGAGCTGGGCATTCCAGCCCTCAACAAGCTCAGTCAATGAGTCGCCAGGGGGAGCAAGGTCCCGCAAGGCTTGGCGGAATCTCTCAGGGTCCATCAGCCTCTGCGGGCGAGCCCAAATTGGCTCGCCACCTAAGCAGGGTGGGGGTGGAAAGTCAATCCTGGCTTTCAGAGCGTAGTGATCAGACCATGGCACCTTAATCGAAGGAGACATGATCACATCTATACCGACGCCAAAGATCAAATCCAGCGTGTGGCCTGCTTGATGTGTGGGGCCCGAAACAAACTGGGAGAGCCCTAGTGTCGCCATGGAAGACACCAGGTCCAGAGCCTGTGAGGAGGGAGTGGCATCAGCATGGAAGTTGAAGTCTCCCAATACCAATAGGTTAGGGAACTCCAAGGCCCAGCCAGCCACCGCCTCCAGCAGGCCTGACAGGGTGGCTGCTGGTGCGCTAGGTGGCCGGTACACCAGCCAGACAGCCAAGCTCTCCTCGGAGCCCCACACTAGGCCAACACATTCGATGCCGGGGATCGATGGCGATGGTAGAGCCCTGAAAGGACAATCTTCCCGGATTAATAATGCCACCCCTCCCCCCCGGCCCACAGTCCGCGACTGGTGGAGGACAGAGAAACCCGGGGGCGCCATCTCTCGTAAGGTAACTGTTGCCCCTTTGCGCACCCAGGTCTCCGTCACACAAGCCAGGTCGACCCCCTGCGAGATAAAGAAATCTCGCAGGGTGGCGGTTTTATTGCCTATAGACCTGGCATTGCACAGCACCAGTGACGGAGGTGAGTAATCCTTGCTCACCCTACCCTCGTCCCTCGGGATGGGGCGCAGATTGGAAAGGGTACGAGCGTATCCATATCTCGATCCCCTTCGCCTGTAACATCTGCCCCCACCGCCATACCTCCCTCGCCCCTCCACGGTAGCAATCCCAGGCCTCATAGTGGCCTCCATTGATGGCAATTAATATTATTCTTTCGCAGCCTAGAACAATAAAACCTTAAAACAATAAAAACAAAAAACAAAAACAACCCAGAAAACAGTAAAACAATACAAACAAAAACTGCAAAAATTACAAATTCATCAAAATCTAACAAATTCCCCAGCCCACCCAAACATCCATCCCACCCCCATATATAGAATCGAAAGGGAAAGGGAAATATTAAAAAACAAAAACAAAACAAAACATGTTAAAAAGAGCTCTGCACTCCTCCGGGTCCTCCTGGGCAGTAGCAGCATCAATGGCAACAACCATCCTTGTGAGGCCCCACCCTGGGCCAGATAGTAAGTGGCAGGAGCAGTCCTTGTGAGGCCTGTCAGGCCCTCCCTAGGCCAGGTGGTAAGTGGCAAGAAGGAGCAGGGCCCTCAGGCACTCACGCAGGAGAGTCTTCCTGGGCAGCAGAGCAGTCCTTGTGAGGCCCCAGGCCCCGCCCCAAGCCAGATGGTAAGTGGCAAGAAGGAGCAGGGCCCTCAGGCACTCACCACAGGGGAGTCTTCCTGGGCAGCAGAGCAGTCCTTGTGAGGCCCCAGGCCCCGCCCCAAGCCAGATGGTAAGTGGCAAGAAGGAGCAGGGCCCTCAGGCACTCACCACAGGGGAGTCTTCCTGGGCAGCAGAGCAGTCCTTGTGAGGCCCCAGGCCCCGCCCCAGGCCAGATGGTAAGTGGCAAGAGCAGGGCCCTCAGGCACTCACCACAGGGGAGTCTTCCTGGGCAGCAGAGCAGTCCTTGTGAGGCCCCAGGCCCCGCCCCAAGCCAGATGGTAAGTGGCAAGAAGGAGCAGGGCCCTCAGGCACTCACCACAGGGGAGTCTTCCTGGGCAGCAGAGCAGTCCTTGTGAGGCCCCAGGCCCCGCCCCAGGCCAGATGGTAAGTGGCAAGAGCAGGGCCCTCAGGCACTCACCACAGGGGAGTCTTCCTGGGCAGCAGAGCAGTCCTTGTGAGGCCCCAGGCCCCGCCCCAAGCCAGATGGTAAGTGGCAAGAGCAGGGCCCTCAGGCACTCACCACAGGGGAGTCTTCCTGGGCAGCAGAGCAGTCCTTGTGAGGCCCCAGGCCCCGCCCCAAGCCAGATGGTAAGTGGCAAGAGCAGGGCCCTCAGGCACTCACCACAGGGGAGTCTTCCTGGGCAGCAGAGCAGTCCTTGTGAGGCCCCAGGCCCCGCCCCAAGCCAGATGGTAAGTGGCAAGAGCAGGGCCCTCAGGCACTCACCACAGGGGAGTCTTCCTGGGCAGCAGAGCAGTCCTTGTGAGGCCCCAGGCCCCGCCCCAAGCCAGATGGTAAGTGGCAAGAGCAGGGCCCTCAGGCACTCACTCAGGGGAGTCTTCCTGGGCAGCAGAGCAGTCCTTGTGAGGCCCCAGGCCCCGCCCCAAGCCAGATGGTAAGTGGCAAGAGCAGGGCCCTCAGGCACTCATCACAGGGGAGTCTTCCTGGGCAGCAGAGCAGTCCTTGTGAGGCCCCAGGCCCCGCCCCAAGCCAGATGGTAAGTGGCAAGAGCAGGGCCCTCAGGCACTCACCACAGGGGAGTCTTCCTGGGCAGCAGAGCAGTCCTTGTGAGGCCCCAGGCCCCGCCCCAGGCCAGATGGTAAGTGGCAAGAGCAGGGCCCTCAGGCACTCACCACAGGGGAGTCTTCCTGGGCAGCAGAGCAGTCCTTGTGAGGCCCCAGGCCCCGCCCCAGGCCAGATGGTAAGTGGCAAGAGCAGGGCCCTCAGGCACTCACCACAGGGGAGTCTTCCTGGGCAGCAGAGCAGTCCTTGTGAGGCCCCAGGCCCTGCCCCAGGCCAGATGGTAAGTGGCAAGAGCAGGGCCCTCAGGCACTCACCACAGGGGAGTCTTCCTGGGCAGCAGAGCAGTCCTTGTGAGGCCCCAGGCCCCGCCCCAAGCCAGATGGTAAGTGGCAAGAGCAGGGCCCTCAGGCACTCACCACAGGGGACTAGAAATAAATGACTAGAAATAAGGATGAACTCAAGTTCTGCCATACCTGTGGAGAAGTTGTCTGCTGTGTTGATTCCTTATTATTATTATGATTTAACTGCTTTCATGCCAACTAGTCATCCATTCAAGGTAGCTTGCAGGTTTGTTTAGAAAAACAGCAAAGATATAATTATAACGTTCTTACAATTTTTTTTAATTTTTTTAAAAAAGCAACACAATTCAGTCAAGTGACAAACATGCTGTAGGTTACAGTGTTCTGTGAGCTTTGCTGGCTTCTCAAACTCCTGGCCCACCTATTGGGGTAATCAGTGCTTTTTTCTTTAAAAAATGTTTAGGGGTACTCTCATTTTGACTCAAGACAATCACCATTTTATAGTTCAAATCGGGGGAAATAAATAAAGTAAATACAATGAAACTGACCAATCACTGTGCTAGATTCCAACTCCTGCTTCACACATTAAACGCTCACTTCCGTCTGAGACTCAGGAAACACCGTGACAGGAAATGAGGCCGCCATTGAGGGTAGCAACGGAACTGATGATTCACCGTGCTAGAGAAGAAACTAAAATTTTTTTTAGTTTCTTCTCCCGGTATATTCACAAAATGTTTAGGGGTATGTGTATCCCTGAGTTCTCCCCCCCCCAAAAAAAAAGCACTGGGGGTAATGATGCCTATGCCTCATGCCCTTGGAAGACAACTTCTGTGGAGCAGTTACTCATGCCATGTCCCAACACCATGGCTCCTTCAGGCAATCTCAAGGATAACCCAGACCAAATGTTTGCAGTGAATCAGGATTTCCCATCTCCTAAACTTTTCTAGCAGTATGTTGCTCATGTACTGAAATCTTGATCTTCAGCTGAAAGAAACTCAGGAAATGGTGCTCTATTTATTTGAATATTTTAAAAATTGTATTTAGCCATAAGCTGCTTTTTGTGAAGAGACACATAACATATTGTTAATATATCGATCCTGTTCTGTTTGGAAAGCTAGAATCTGTAGTGCTCATGGCTGGACCTTTTCATTAGTGGTAACTACAATTATTAACTCTTTTTTTTTAAGGGGGAATGATTTATGATGTTCCAAATTTATTAAGCTATATCCCATTTTCTTCCAGCATGAAAGTCAAAGCAGCATGCATATTCCTCTAAGAAAGTCTTTCACACAAGCAGCTGACAGACGCTGACAAGTCGTCGTATGCAGGGCCTGCACAATAAAGAGGCACACTGAGGCAACTGTTTCAGGTGGCAGGAGCAGGGACACAGGAAACTGGCACAGTCCTGAGTCCCTGGATGTTTGCTTTGTTTTGACCGGCTCTCATTATTGCTGCTGCCACCACTCATTCACCCACCTTCCTGGTGAGGCCCTCTGCCCCCCCCCAATACCCCACAAGTGTTCTGGAAAACATCCCATCTTTTCTTTCAAGACAACGGCAGGCATTTTGGGCACTGTGATCTCGTGTGATTTAACACTGCGATTCCCCCCCCCAAAAAAGTGCTGGGGGGCAGCAATCTTGTGCGGCAGCCCAAAACATGTATTTTGGAGCTCTATGCCTGAACAAGTGCCTTTTCCTGTGGAAACTGCAGCTCAAAATCATGCAAGATCATGGCTCCCAAAATGGCCGCCATGCTCTCGTGAGGGGGAAAAAAGGGAAGATGGTGTCCAGGAAGATGGTGTCTCAGATTTTGCTGTTGTGGTGTTGGAGGGTATGCCCTCCACCCGCAAGCCTGGTCCTTCCTGTAGAATGAGGCATTCTGGGTGAGGTGGTGCTTGTGCCATTGCTTACAGTTTGGAAAAAGTTTAAACTTTCACTTTAAACTAACTTCATGCCCCCTCCCTGTATGTATAAACAGTATTTCTAGCCATTGCATCAGCAACAAAAGCAAATTCTCATCCACCGCATCCAGAATGCCTTTCTCTTAGAAAAAAAAACCTGTTGGCCCTCCATCAGAGGGCAGGGAGGGCAGCTTTTGAATCCTGGCAATACGGAGGGACTGTGAGCGAGTAGCTGCCATGTTTGAGAAATTGTTCGGCTGTCTTCCTAATGGAGCAGATTCACAGGCTGGCAGTGCTTCTAGATCCAGCTTTGCCACTGGAGTCTCAGTGACAAGGAGTGTGTTTTAGCACTTATGACTGGTACAACATGTACCACCATTCCTGGAATGGGAATGCTGGGCCATAGTAGAATCATAGCATCATAGATTTGTGGAGTTGGAAGGGACCACAAGGGTCATCTTGTCCAACCCCCTGCAATGCATGAATTTTTTGCCCAACATGGGGCTCGAACCCACAAAGCTGTAATTAAGAGTCTCATTCTTTACTCAGTAAGTTCCTGCTTTGGCTACTTCAAGCCTGGATTACTGTAAGGCACACTATGTTGGGCATCCCTTGTGCAGAATGTTGTGGCACGATGATGCTGCCAGAAATGTGTCCATGTCATCATATAATCTTTCTGCTCAGAAATTTCTGCCTGTTGGCTCCTGGGCTAAGTTCAAGTTGTTAGTATATAAAGCCCTTAACACCTTGGAGCCAGTTTACTCGCAAGATCTCCTCACCTGATATATGCTTCCATAATCACTTCAATCTGCGGAACTAACACTGTTACAGGTACCACATAATTCTTGTTCTGTGCTTGTAAGAAATCCATCTTTTGAGGTGTGCCCTTTCTGGCACCTGCTAAAATCATTTTTGTTTAGGCATGTATCCCACCAGGTAGAATGTTGGCATGTGTTTTCATCATATTTTTGATTTCAATTATTTTTGGGATGTTTTAAATAGTTGTTTTATTCTTACTGTAAAGCACTTAGAGGATTGATTACAAGCAAGTTGTGTTACGATATGGATGCAATGTAGCTGCAAACTGCTAGCTTGACAACATCACATGATGGGAATGTTGGGACTGTCCGTGGTAAACAGAGGGACAGTCAATTCACAGGGCAATGCACCGGAATTAGCTCAGAGTGTAATATGAGCTCTTCCTATTGCGTATGTACAGGAAGTACTGGAAGTCTTAGTCACTTGACTGCTGGAGCTTGAAGTGAGCAGTAAATACGTTTTCTGTCTATCTCCTTTTCCCTGCCGGGAGAGCAGGAGGGAAGGGGTGTGTTCTTGCCACGTTTGGGAAGAATCGCCTATCGTGACCTAGCCTGGATCTTGCTGGGGAATGCAGCCAGGGAGGCCAACAGGAGACCAAGCCGGGGGCCTGGGGGAGCTGCCAGTTTCTCCCGATAAAGGCTTGATTTCCGACAAGTTATACATCAATATGGTGTCAGTAAATCAATCCAATTAACAAACAAACGTTTTTAGGAATTTGCAATATCCCTATGTTGGTTTAGTGACCAACATGCTATCTGTAAATTTCAGCAGCTTGAGGGGAGCATTTTAATTTCTCCACCTCCAGATGCTTCTGACCTGATCTACCAACATGGAAGAGTAGTGGAGGACTCCCTGGTCCTGAATGGGGTAACTGTGCCCCTGAAGGACCAAGTGCGCAGCCTGGGAGTCATTTTGGACTCACAGCTTTCCACGGAGGCGCAGGTCAATTCTGTGTCCAGGGCAGCTGTCTACCAGCTCCATCTGGTATGTTGACTGAGACCCTACCTGCCCACAGACTGTCTCACCAGAGTGGTGCATGCTCTAGTTATCTCCCACTTGGACTACTGCAACACACTCTTTATGGGGCTACCTTTGAAGGCAACCCAGAAATTACAACTAATGCAGAATGCGGCGGCTAGACTGGTGACTGGGAGTGGCTGCTAGGACCATATAACACTGGTCCTGAAAGACCTACATTGGCTCCCAGCACGTTTCTGAGCACAATTCAAAGTGTTGGTGCTGATCTTTAAAGCCCTAAACAGCCTTAGCCCTCTATACCTGAAGGGACGTTTCCACCCGCATTGTTCAGCCTGGACTCTGAGGTCCAGCTCCGAGGGCCTTCTGGCAGTTCCCTCACTGTGAGAAATGAAGTGACAAGGAACCAGGCAAAGGGCCTTCTCTGCAGTGATGCCCTCCCTGTGTAATGCCCTCCCAACAGATGTCAAGGAGATAAGTAACTATACAATGTTTAGAAGGCATCTGAAGGCAGCCCTGCATAGGGAAGTTTTTAATGTTTGATGTTTTATTATGTTTCTGTATATGCTGGGGCAACCCAATCAGATGGGCTGGGTGCAAATAAAACAACAACAACAACAGTATACCGTATCTAGATTATGTTTTTAGTGCAAGGTGTGTGCATCAGAGGACCCTGTTTCCTGTGCTTTGTGTTTTAATACATCACTGCATGAATGTTTGATACAATTCCTTCCATTTTTACATTGAAGATTTCTGGGCCAATCAAATGGTTGCATATTTCTTTCAGGGTTAAGTGGTAGTGAGTAGAGAATTCTGACAGTTGTATATTAAATGCAGGTGGCTCTGGGCATGCCATTCCCGTCTGATACACTACATTAACCATATCCTGCAATGCTTTCAGAATGGAGCTGCAATGAATTAGATTCTTTAATAAAGCCTTGCTTACCTGGCTCAGCTAAAGTCTACTTTGCATTTAGCTCCTCTTAATGCATCTTTCAAGATTTCTTTTCTTTTTTTAAAAAATAATAAAATGTAGCATTAAAAAAAGCTAGAAGTGATTACTAAGAAAACAAAACAGCCACTATAATCTGCCCAAGGAGCATTTTCTAAAAGCTCCAACAGATTTCTTTATCATATTATGAACCGTTACATATTTCATTAAGCATGAATCGATAACTTCATCCTTACTCCAGATCTAAATTAAAGACTTATGGGTTTAGTTGATTTTGGTGCACAATTTACATTTCATTGGGTTTCTTTAGAACGGGCAAAATAAAAGCTGTGATGTATCAGACAAATGCTAAAGAATAGTGAAGGATTTTGTGGGCTTTTAAAAAAAATCATTGCTGGTTTTTTTAAAGCTACATGGATCAAAACTGGAGGTAAGAAAATTTTCCCCTGGGGGAAAAAAGCTCACTTGTAGAGAAGAACCCAGTAGATGAAAACGTGGTTGTGAGGTATAACCATATATTTGAATGCCTGCTCTACTATTATGAGACAGATGAAAAAGGCAGATCAAACTGATGCTGGTTTGGGGTGCCGCAGTAGGAAATTGTTAAATTAATCAATTTGTTTTTATCATCATCATTTTTTTTAAAAAAACCTGTATACCGTCTTTCTATCTTACAATACTCAAGGCGGTTTACAAGCTGAAGAAACAAAAAATGTACATCTTATAACAATCTTTTATTCTATTTTGACCTACCAGGAAGAGCCTTGTCTGATATTTTTCTCCCAACGGTGTCGAAATAACTTGGTCGCCTTTATGTATCACCACTTTGAGATTTTATTACAACCAAGTGGTACAGAAATCTTTGGAAATGACTTGGGGTGGGGATGTCATTTGCTGCTCTGTCTGAGGCAGTAAAATGTCACGGGCCAACCATGAAGACCAACAGCGAAGTGTGTGTGTATTGGAAGTGTTCAGACGTTATGTTGTTGTTGTTGTTGTTGTTGTTGTTGTTGTTGTTGTTGTTGTTGTTGTTGTTGTTGTTGTTGTTGTTTGAACCCCACTTTGTATACAATAGCTGAGCTATGCAGATGAACAAGGGTGCCTCTTTCATACAGACATTTGTGTAGAGACAACTTGTTCTTGTGCTCAGTGTAATATATGAACAATATTTATTTATTTATTTATACATACATACATGCATACCCCGCCCGTCTGGCTGGGTTTCCCCAGCCACTCTGGGCAGCTCCCAACAGATAAAAAACAGAATAAAACATCAAATATTAAAAATTTCCCTAAACAGGGCTGCCTTCAGATGTCTTCTAAAAGTCAGATAGTTGTTTATTTCTCTGACATCTGATGGGAGGGCATTCCACAGGGCGGGTGCTACCAGCGATAAGGCCCTCTGCCTCGTTCCCTCACTTCTCTCAGTCAGGGACTCGCCAGAAGGCCCTCGGAGCTGGACCTCAGTGTCCGGGCAGAATGGTGGGGGTGGAGACGCTCCTTCAGGTATACTGGTCCCAGGCCATTTAGGGTTTTAAAGGTCAACACCAACACTTTGAATTGTGCTTGGAAACGTACTGGGAGCCAATGTAGGTCTTTGAAACATGCACTTCACTGAATTTTGTCATGCAGTTCTCCAACCAAATGATGTGTACTAAAATGTGAGTATGAGGGGAAAGTATGCATTGAAATGCATTAACTGGTGTGTGTGTGGGGGGGAATGTCAGAATGCATTGCATTACAGAACTTTGCTTACAAAAATGTGCATCTTATAACAATGTGCATATTAGAAAAAATGCTTATGGATTTCCATGAGGACTTTTAAAAGTAACAACAACAACAATTGCAAACTGATTAAGAAATGTGAAGAACTGAACCAAAGATTGGAAAAAATGAGAAACTAAAAGAAACCAAAATTGTTCATTTCCCCATCCCTACTTGAAAGCAAATCCCACTGACTTTAATGGGCTTTACTCCTGTGTAAGTGAGTACAGGATTGCATCCTGAAGTTATGATTGATTTCCAATGGGGGATGAACACTCCTGTGGAATTAGTGGAAACTGAAAGTGTTTTTCTTTGGCTGGAATGTACCCTTTTGATTTTTGTGAAACTGTGCTCAGTTCTAACACACTGGTGTTGCAACTTGCAAAGACAAACAGTCGCAAGCAGGGGACGTGGGGTGGAGTGGCTAGCTGTAAAATGCCATTTGCAGAATCATAGATTCTGAGGTTAATTCAGGCAAGGCTTCATTGTAATTCAGGAGTTAATCTGCATTTCCTCTGATGTGACTGAAGAAGCGAGACCCTTTTTTTGCCCCAAAGCAGCAATGCAGCTCTTGTAATGCTGATTTTAAGTTAGGCAGGCTTTGGCCCCATCTGTCCTTGGCAAATTAACTGCCCCCCCCAATCCAGATGCATCTTTGGGGGAGTAAAGCCACCTAATTCCTTTCTTGTTACAATGCAGCTCTTTTGTGCTAGGGTTCTTTAAACAGATTTCCCTTTCCAAAAGACTCCTTGTTTGTTTACTTGTGGGATAGACTTACCCCAGATATGGCCACTCAATCTGCAGAACTGACGCAGGTGCCACATAATTTTCCTGCATTTGTAAGAAATCAATCTTTGGAACTCCCTGCCTATTGAAACCAATCAAGCATTATATAATCATTGTGAAATAAATGAATAAATATTTATCTTGTGGCCCTATCTGCACTATACATTTAAAGCAGCACTGTGGCACTTTAAGCACTTCCTCCAAAGAATTCTGGGAACTGTACTTTGTACAGTGGTGCCCCGCAAGATGAATGCCTCGCAAGACGGAAAACCCGCTAGACGAAAGGGTTTTCCGTTTTGGAGGTGCTTTGCAAAACGAATTTCCTATGGGCTTGCTTCGCAAGACGAAAATGTCTTGCGAGTTCCTGCGGGGTTTTTTCCCTCCCCCCCTTTCCCCAAGCCGCTAAGCCGCTTATCAGCTGATCCGCTAAGCCGCTTAACAGCTGATCCGCTAAGCCGCTAAACCGCTTATCAGCGGATTTGCTAAGCCGCTAATAGCGCTAATCCGCTAAGCCGCTAATGGGCTTGCTTCGCAAGATGAAAAAACCGCAAGACGAAGAGACTCGCGGAACGGATTCTTTTCGTCTTGCGAGGCACCACTGTAAAGGGTGCTGAGAGTTGTTAGGAGACCCCTATTCCCCCCATAATTCCCAGAGTTCCCTGGGAAAAAAGATTGATTGTTAATCCTCTCAGATTATTGGGAAATAGTTCTGTTTGGCTCTTTCACACCCTGAACATCTTCAATTTACCCTGGCTACTATAAGTTAAGGGACGCGGGTGGCGCTGTGGGTAAAACCTCAGTGCCTAGGACTTGCCGATCGTATGGTCGGCGGTTCGAATCCCCGCAACGGGGTGAGTTCCCGTCGTTCGGTCCCAGCTCCTGCCCACCTAGCAGTTCGAAAGCACCCCTAAGTGCAAGTAGATAAATAGGTACTGCTTTATAGTGGGAAGGTAAACGGCGTTTCCGTGCGCTGCGCTGGTGCTAGCTCGCCAGAGCAGCTTCGTCAAGCTGGCCACGTGACCCAGAAGTGTCTTCGGACAGCGCTGGCTCCCGGCCTCTTAAGCGAGATGAGCGTGCAACCCCAGAGTCAGTCACGACTGGCCCGTACGGGCAGGGGTACTGTCAGGGGTTCAGGAGCAGAGGCACAGGAAAGAGAGCGAGGGGGAGGAATCCGAAGGAAATATGAGCGATGACAGCGGCCCGAGATCTCTGAGTCTTTCCAGTGAATCGGAAGATTCACAGAAAGGGGCGCCAGTGGTCAGAGCAAGGGGGGCGCCTAGGGGGACACCCCAGGAAGAAGGGACCAGAGGGGACTCAAAGAGCAGCAGTTGGAAATCGGGACCAGCTTCCCCGCCAGAGCGCAGTAGGGGGGAGGGGTCCCAGGTATCGGGATCTGGCGGCTCGCCGCAAGCAGGAGGGCATGAGTCAGGAGTGGCCACACCTCCATCGGGGAGCGAGGAAACGGTCAAGAGGAAGGTTGAAGGCTGTGCGCGCGCGCCAAGTTCAAATGCACAGGAAGGCGGCACAGTAAGCAGCCCGGATAGGGAGCCAGGTCCTAAAGCCCGCCGCAAGGAGGGAGAAGAGTCCGGGGGGTCCGCGTCAGAAGAGTCCAGGAAGGAAGAGACCACGGGGGGTAGAGGGACCCAGAGGAGGAAGGAAAGACGGAAGAGGTGGAGTAAGACTAGAGTATTAAGTTGGTGTACAGGAGGCGGAGACTCAGACGGAGCTTCGCCGGTCTAGCTTCTAAGACGTAGAGCTGTGCGCTGCGGCTTGAAAATGGAAACTGTAACTCAATAAAGACTTTTGTACAGTACTGCCGGCTAGCGTGGTCCTCTGTGAGCTGGGACCTGGAAGCGGCTCTGACAGGTACCTTTACCTTTACCTTTACCTTTACCTTTACCTTTACCTTTACTATAAGTTAAGAACAGTTGCCTTAAGAACAGAGTTTGCTTGTTTTCCTCTGCCCTCCTGAGTCACTTTTCCTTGAATTGTGTTTTTTACACTCCAAGCCTTCAGGCAGCCATCGCCTTGTTTTTAATCTACCTTGCATAACTTGTCCTGGGAGCTTTTTCTGTGCGCTGGCGTGTGGTGTGAAAGGGCTTCAGTTAAAACATTTAAAACAGAGGAGGAGTAAATGCATAGCATAGCGCCAGTTGCAATGGATGTAGGGAAAATGTTAAAACCTGAGTGAATACCCCTTGCCACAATGATCTGTGCATAAAATATTCACTGCAGTAGAAACCACAAGCAGATCCATCATCTGGTAGATTTGGGAACCTGATAATTAAACAGCTTTGGTTCCGTATCTGTAGGTATACACGGTGTTGCTCCTAGAAGGCAAGGTTAATCAAGAAGAAGAAGAAAAATGCATTTCTAATTCTTGTTACAGTAGTACCTCAGGTTACAGACACTTCAGGTTACAGACTCCGCTAACCCGGAAGTAGTACCTCGGGTTAAGAACTTTGCTTCAGGATGAGAACAGAAATCGGGCAGCAGCGGTGCAGCGGCAGCAGGAGGCCCCATTAGCTAAAGTGGTATCTCAGTTTAAGAACAGTTTCAGGTTAAGAATGGACCTCCAGAATGAATTAAGTTCTTAACCCAAGGTACTACTGTATATTTGAATGGAAATCCAAGCACTGTGAGAATTTCTAAAGTGCCCAAATCGAGCTCTGGTAGTGGTTTGCTTTTAGTTCAGAGCTAAAAAAGGTAAAGGTAAAGGACCCCTGACAGTTAAGTCCAGTCACAGATGACTCTGGGTTTGCGGCGCTCATCTCGCTTTACAGGCCAAGGGAGCCGGCGTTTGTCCGCAGACAGTTTTTCAGGTCACGTGGCCAGCATGACTAAGCCGCTTCTGGCACAACGGAACACCGAAACCAAAGCAGCGCACTGAAACGCCATTTACCTTCCTGCTGGAGCGGTACCTTTTTATCTACTTGCACTTTTTGGTGTGCTTTTGAACTGCTAGGTTGGCAGAAGCAGGGACCGAGTAAAGGGAGCTCACCCCATTGCAGGGATTTGAACCGCCGACCTTACGATTGGCAAGCCCAAAAGGCTCAGTGGTTTAGACCAGTGTTTCCCAACCACTGTTCCGCGGCACACTAGTGTGCCGCGAGATGTTGCCTGGTGTGCCGCGAGATGTTGCCTGGAGGGAGGCGGGCGAGTCGGGCGGCGAGAGGCGGGGCGGCGGCGGCGAGGAGAGGCCGCCCAGCGCAGGGCTCTCGCCGTCTGCCTGCCTGGCTGCCTGCGAGCTCGGCGGGCAGCGCCTCCGTCCGCAGCGCCCGCCTCGCGGCTCTCATTCCCTGCCCCTGCCAAAGCTCACCCAGCCAAGCCGCGCTCTCCTTCCTGCCTCGCTTTGCTGCCTCCTCCCCCACCCCTAAAGCTTGGAGGTTCCCCGGCAAGGGGGAGGGGAAAAAATTGAAACTTACACTTTCGTGCGTCCCTCCCGGCGTGACGCTGCGCGCTGACGTCACGGGGCTGTAATGGTGGTGTGCCTCGAGATTTTTTTCATCAAACAAGTGTGCCTTTCCCCAAAAAAGGTTGGGAAACACTGGTTTAGACCACAGAGCCACCCATGTCATCAGTTGAGAGCTAGTGGGATGCAAATAGCTGCACACACCCTTTCCCTAATGCTGTCTCTCTCCTCATATGCACATGTATTACAACCCCAAGGGTGCTTTAAGAGGAGGCCACATGCCTGTTTCTTAGCTGTTTCCAAACCAGCATTCTTTATAAGGCAGCCCAAGCCTTTTCTCTTATAAATGATGTTGTTAGAAATACAGGCTAAGCTCTTTTTTGAAGGGCAGTTCACACGATCGGCTATGCACAGAGAGTCAATAGGCAAGGAGTTTGTGATGTGGATAAGGAGACAGTGTGGTGGAGTGGTTAGAGTGTTGGACTAAGACCCGGAGACCAGGGTTCAAATCCCCATACAGCCCTGAAAATCCCTGGGTGACCTTGGGCCGGTCACAGTCTCCCTTCCTAACTTACCTCTCAGGTTGTTCTGAGTACAGAATGGGAAAGAGGATAACTATACAGACCACCTTGAGCTCATTGGAGAAAAGGCAGGATAGAAATATAAAAGTAAATAAATAAGCATAGACACCAGGCAGGTGCCCATATTGTACTCTTTTTGGCTCCTGCTGAAAGACATTTTTGTTTAGGTTAGCCTAACCACATATGTAGAAACTGTTTTAATCTGGTTTTAACTTATTGTTGATATTAATTCTTTTTAAAATGTTGTAAAACTTTAAGGTTTCTTTTCTTTTCTTTCTTATTGCTCCTGATAATATTAATGTTTTATTCTTTTTGTAAACCGCTTAAAAGTTTTATTGCAATCAAGTGGTGTATGAATGTTGTGAAATAATAAGTAAATTAAATAATTCCTGCATTCATCCTGATTCGCCTCTAGAGTGTTTATATTACTCACAATTCATCATAGAATTGTGAGCTGGAAGGAAACTCAAAGCATTTCTGTATCACTACCCAAATTGTAACAAGTCTGATTCATTTTCAAACTGGAGCAGTTGTGCCACAGCAACAGAGCACTTTAGCCCCTTTGGCTGTGCGAAACTAAATTTACAATATTTACTCGAATCGCTCCTGCAAGATACAGACTGTCTGAAATCTCGGTAGAATAAAAGAGGCCGCTATAAACCTTAAACTGATGGATGCATAGCTGGTTTCCACTGTCGATTAATCAATTCCAGTTTCAATTGTAGTTCTCATAAGAGCGGTTAATTCCACCTGTTCATGTTTGGTGAGAAAACAAAATACCTCTGGCCTTGCACTACTGTGCTGTTGCTGTCAACAGGGGAACGCCATAAAATCATGGTGACACTTAGCACTTTTTGGATTACAGCTGCTGGCCATATGATTGGGGTTTCTTGTGGAAGGCTTGGTTTCATGTATGCACCTGCACTCAGCTCAGTCCTGTCCTAAAGCTTTTATGTGTCCTCATAAAACTGACATTTTTGCTCTGAATTAAGCACCAATACATTCAAGATCTTTTATTTTTTTAAGACTGTAATGTCCAAGCTGAAGGCCATGAGATTTCCTCGCTCTGACTTGTGTTCGTGATGATCCAGTGGGTCATCCTAAACTCGTGTGGGATCATGCAGGCAGAAAAGCTGAACCAAGTAGGAAAATCAGAGACAGACGCTTTCATGCTGCCCTGAGATCTACAGGTATAGGGCGGTATACAAATTTGATGGTGGTGGTGGTGATGTTTTTGCACACAGTTCCTGTGAGCTCCTTCTTTTCCTTGGAAACTCACTGAAGCCTGGGACTAAGAGAAAGTTAAAACTTGATATGGGACATGGGTAGGCGTGCGATTGTAGATATTATCGGTGGAATAGTATACTGATTTTTGAATAGCCTTTTGCTTGATTGTTAATACACTGCATTGAATTATATTTTGTACATCATGCCGGGTTTCTTTTGAATATAAAGCAGTAAAAAAAAAAAAAATCTAAATAAATAAATAAATAAATATACTTATTCTTTCTTCTCTTTTTGTGGGGCTATCATGGAGTGCTGCCTGAATGTGATGCTGAATGCATGCAACTCAACACATCTCCCACACATATGATCCTATGGGTAGGATGGGTGTCAACAGGGGAAGGTGTTGGGGTGAGATGTGCCAGGGAACTGAAATGAATGTATATGAATGAAATGATGTATATCATGCTGAGCTGAGGTCACTCCGTTCTTCCTTTCTTGGCCTAGAGGGCAAGGCAAGGTTCTCACCCGACTTGCTTGGTGTTTCCCCTCCCCTGTATCTTGGATGCCCATAATGAGGGTTTGGAAGCATTGCCACAATTGCAGGAGGATCCACTTTGGTCGACCACTCAAGTTCTATGGAACTGACATTGGTTTCCAAAGCAGCCTTTGACATAAGGAAGGGCCACAGCTCAGCGGAGTAGCATCTGTCTTGCATGTAGCAAGTCCCAGATTAAATCCTCGGCACCTCCAGATAAGACTGAGAGTGTTTTTCTGCCTGAAACCCTGGAGAGCTATTGTCAGTGTAGACTGAGTGGGTGGCACTGTGGTCTAAACCACTGAGCCTCTTGGGCTTGCAGATCAGAAGGTCAGCGGTTTGAATCCCCATGACGGAGTGAGCTCCCATTGCTCTGTCCCAGATCCTGCTGACCTAACAGTTTGAAAGCACACCAGTGCAAGTAGATAACCTTCCCACTGCGTTGGGAAGGTAAACAGCGTTTTTGTGTGCTCTGGTTTCTGTCATGGTGCTCCGCTGCACCAGAAGCTGCTTAGTCATGCTGACCACCTGACCCAGAAAGCTGTCTACGGACAAACACCGGCTCCCTCGGCCTGAAAGCGAGATGAGCACCGCAACCCCAGCCTTTGACTGGACTTAACTGTCCAGGGGTCCTATACAGTCGTACCTCGAGTTAAGTACTTAATTCACTCTGGAGGTCCTTTCTTAACCTGAAACTGTTCTTAACCTGAAGAACCACTTTAGCTAATGGGGCCTCCTGCTGCTGCCGTGCCGCCGGAGCACAATTTCTGTTCTCATCCTGAAGCAAAGTTCTTAACCTGAGGTACTATTTCTGAGTTAGCAGAGTCTGTAACCTGAAGCATCTGTAACCTGAAGCGTATGTAACCCGAGGCACCACTCTATCTTTTTTTTACCTAGATAAACCAATGGTCTCACTCTGTATAGGCCAGCTTTCCTTGTTCCTCCTGATTGGCCATTTTGTACTTCTGGGTTGTTGTGTTTTTTTGCAGGGATGCAGGTGGCGCTGCGGTCTAAACCACAGAGCCTCTTTGGCTTGCTGATCGGAAGGTCAGCAGTTTGAATCTGTGCGACAGCGTGAGCTCCCATTGCTCTGTCCCAGCTCCTGCCAACCCAGCAGTTTGAAAGAATACCAGTGTGAGTAGATAAATAGGTACCACTACGGAGGGAAGGTAAACAGCATTTCCGTGCGCTCTGGTTTCCATCATAATGTTCCGTTGCGCCAGAAGCTGTTTAGTCATGCTAGCCACATGACCCAGAAATCTGTCTGTGGACAAATACCAGCTCCTTCAACCTGAAAGTGGAGATGAGCACCACAACCCCATAGTCGCCTTTGACTGGACTTAACCATCCAAAGGGCCTTTACCTTTTGCCTACTAGAACAAGACCCATAAGAGTTCTGATCTTCATATGATTCGTGCTGGAAACCACTATTCTCTACCCCCCCTCCAATACTTTCTGCAGTCCAATAAGAGATTGTGTTACATCTGGATTGATTTTCTCCTTATTGACCCAGAGCTGCTCAAACAGCCCAGCTCTGGTCATGGCTGAGTTGGACATACCTTAAAAAAATTCCCTTTGATAGGGTATGTATATCTCTTCCCCCCCACCTTAAAATCATGACAAAAGGAAAGTATTTATTACCAAGAAGTCTGCACCCCCGGGCCAGAACTAGTCATCTTTGATTTAACTTTTAGCTGAAGTTGCTGAATTAAATGCAGTTTTGTTTTTATCTATTTGCATGGAAGGGTTCCAGATAAAACAACAGCTCTAGTGACCTGAGAGCGCTTGTATCATGATAATTAGGTTTGAAAACTCGTATATTGTTTTCATAAGGCTATTACATTTTCCGTAATTAAATTAAGCAAAAAATAAAGGATGCATGGCAATAATATTTATTATTAATACCAGACTCGAAAGGCTTACAACATGCGAAATTGAAGTTAAAAGGCCTTGAAGACAAGCTGAACTTCAAAACAATGTACAAGAGGCTGAGCTTTCAGCAAGTCGTTTAAAGAGAAGCAACGATAGATTGAAAAATAGCCTGAGCGGACGAGGCAGGCTTCTGCTTCCAGTTGGAACTGGGCAGCCTCCATGGAGCTTTTCGGGCTTCAGAATATAGCAGTTCCTGTGTGCTCCCTTTTTGCTGTGAAGCTTCTCCTTCCCTCTGTGGTCCATCTAGTGGTGCCTCAGGGCCAAAGCCCAGGGAACGAAAGCTCAGCCCATAGAGAATGGCTGGTGATGGGGGCAGCAACAGGGGTATACCTAGGGGTTGGCCCAGGGGGTGCAAAAATCATACGTCTCCACTCTGGCTTGGAGTGGTGAGGAGCACACCCTCCTGTGTGCTGCTCTGGGCAGCCGAGCAAGGCATGCAGGCTCCTCTGGATGTGAAAAGCGATGGCAGGGGTTGGTGATACAGCTCTTTGCCAAAGGCCCAAGAGAGCCTAGATATGCCTCTGGGCAGCCTAGCATCCATCGGAACTGGTAGCGTGGAGGGTATGGGGAGAGTAGGTGGAGCCACAGCCAATGACAAGCAGATTCCAGTTTCACCCCCCCCCATCTTCCTCCCTGCTAAGTTCTGTGAGGATAATATCGATGCTACGCAGGAGGAAGCCGATAATCAGGACCATCTCCTGAACTCAGAGGACAGGCAGGAGAGGGCTGGTTGAGGCTGGTGGGTCACTGCCACATTAGCCCAAGTGGGGAAGCCTCTACTGCTTAGGGTTACCTTAATTCAGGACACAAAGTTGTGGAGCTGGAAATGAAACTCAGTCTCTTTGCTCTGCTCAGTAAGGGGAGAGCATTGCAACAAGTTGCCTGGCAAAGCATGGCATGCCTGCAGAAACAAATCTAAGCCAAGGATAGGAAGATTTGGTTCAGTTCTTAAGATGGCACACCTTCTATGCGCAGAAAGACCCTGCCTTGCATGTCTAGAGCATTTATTTACATAAGAACTTGTGCAGTGGAAGACAAGCATTTGGGGTGCTTGGTTGCTTCTGCTCTTGAAGCTGGCAAAGAAGAGGCCATGAGGAGACAGGCTACACAGCAGCCTTCAGATATCCACATGGCTGTCACAAAGAAGATGGGTATCACTTCATGGAGCAACAGAGTAATGAATGGAAATGGCAAGGGAATGGGTTTGCAGGATATACCTGTATTAGGAGAAACTTCCAAACAGGAAGGACTTTCTCTGGAGCTAGCCAGCTCTCTTTTCCTGGACAGAGGTTGGCTCTGGGTGGCCATCCAGGTCAGGAATGCTGTGGCCACATAATTATGGTAATGTTGGAGTAGATAACCATGGGGCTGTAGGTCAGTGCAAGAGCATCTGGTCCAGGTTTAATCCCCCAGCATCTGCAAGTAGGACTGGAAAGATTGTGCGTTAGCACCTGTCTGTCTCAGGAGACAATGGAGGTATGTTCATTTGGAGGTGAAGTCCAACTGTTGGGTGGTTGCAGCACCAGCTGTGGCTGTAGAAACCAATATGGGGCAGATGTGTTGTTGTGTCTGGGGCAGATGAAGGCATCCTGTTGCGCTGTAGAACCTCAGAGTAGACAATACTGAACAAGATGGTCCAATGGCCTGACTCAGTATAAGATGTGAACACTAACATTTTTTAATTCTTTGTGTCACAAGCTCTTTCCAGTGCAAAGCCAGCGACTACCACCTCAGTGCTAGCTATAGATGGCGATGGATTTTAAAGAGGTAGGAATTGTATCCCTCATGCTTTTAACCTGTAGCAAACACAATTTATTTGAAACAACAATAATTGAAACCGACGCTAGCAAACATTCAGAAGGAAGACATTCCACATTTCAATGTATTTCTTTTCTTTTCTTTCTAAATAAAAGACTACTAACCAAGTGGAATATAACGAGAATTAAATGAGTGTAACTCTCATTCCAGTAAAGCTCTTTTGATCATCCAAGAAATCAAATTAAATATGGGGCATATTTCAGCTCTTTCCTTTACATTAGACATTCTTTGGGAGACAATCAAGGCAGTCTTGAGGAAGACTGCAAGGGGCACAGTCAGGGAGCCAAAAAAGAAAGAGCTCTGGTGTGCTCTTAAGCAACACACTCTGGACTTGGCCTTGCACATCAATCAACCAGAACTAATCTAATGGTAAACATATACTGTAAAGGCAAAAGGGCTGCTCAATCCTCTTAGCTTCTTTAATGAAATACCTCTGAGAGATTTTTTTAAAACTGCTAAATGGGATTAATTATCAAATGTGCTTTGTATTTGTGACAAAATTGTTTGTTATTCAGGCTGTGTCCTCTAACTCTGAGACTGCATAAGCAAACTGCTCTGCAGAAAGGGGGAAGGACGCATCACATTCAACAAGGCTGAAGTTGTTCTGCAAATGACATAAATATATTAAAGATAAGGACTGTAGCTCAGTGGAAGAAAATCTGCTTTGCATGCAGAAACTCCCAGGTTCAATCCCCAGCATCTCTAGATAGGGCTGGGCAAGACCCCTATTTGAGAATGCAGAGAGAGAGAACCACTTCCAAATGATGTAGATAATACGGAGTTAAATGGACTGGTTGGTCTGATTCAATATAAGGCAGCTAATCCTAATTGTGCCATGTGGTTGCACAGCCCACTGAAATAAACTGAGATAATGCTGGTCAACTACTTCGCTGGATTGTTGTTCAACAATAAGCATCAATCCTAATTTTCTTATGGGATGTTCATCCATCCTCCCATTAATCATTTGCTTTCTGTGCATTTCATGTCACCTTCCTGATTGCAAAAGTCCTTGGGGAAAAACTTGCATTGGGGCGACAGAATGTTTAATCCACTTTGATTGTACAAATTTAAATTGCCAGCATGTGCTTAAGCACCTCCCATAAAATAGTGGCATTTGGAAGACACCCCAAAATATATACCGTACATACATATCAGACTGGCTGCAGCCACTGGGTGATATCCAATGTTCATCATTCTCAGAGCAGACCTCTTGAAGTCATTAGACATTGATTTCAATAGATCTGAATATGATGAACACTGAATATCACCCAGTGCATCCCACTCTTCAGACACCCTTGAAACCCTTTGAGGAAGTTGGTAGAAATGAGAAAATTCACCCAGATTTGGCCTTGAGATTTGCAACTTCATCCCCTATTTGTAATAGCCCATTACACAAATTCCAATTAACTCTCACAGGAGGTTTAGAGAACTTGTTTGCTTCTTTCTGTGTTGCTCATGATGTGTGAATAGCCTCCTAAGTGACAAGGGATTATTTCTGTGCCCCAAAAACGCTTAACTCTTACACCAGCAAATGCCAAAGCATGAATCTGACACCTTCTCTGCCTTGTGTAATTAGTTTCCCTGCTTAATGAAGTTTGCAAGTCTGCTATGCAGATATTTTAAGTCTGTGAAAGCATCCTGCAAGGTTCTGAGCACTGAAAGACCCTTGTGATCATGAGAACATTTGCACCCACTTCATGGTGCTAAGTAACAAAGAAGAAGAAACAAGGAAATATTCATCACAGGCTATGCAGTGAAAAGAGAAACAGCTGGGGATGTTTTGCATTTATGCACCAGCAACTTGCCATTTGACAGTAGTCCTATTTATGTACCCAGAGTGAACACCTGTGGGCTTAAACTAGGGAGCGAGTGATCATGCCTGCCTCACTCCAGGTACCCTAGCACATGGCAGCTACACAGTTGACCTTTATGAAATCCGAAGGGAGTTTCTGTGGCTGCATACACAGCATACAATTAAAGCCTATCTTTTGTTGTTGTTGTTTAGTCGTGTCTGACTCTTTGTGACGCCATGGACCTGAGCAAGCCAGACACTTCTGTCTTCCACTGCCTCTCGCAGTTTAGTCAAACTCATGCTGGTAGCTTCGAGAACACTATCCAAGCATCTTGTCCTCTGTTGTCCCCTTCTCCTTGTGCCCTCCATCTTTCCTAACATCAGGGTCTTTTCCAGGGAGTCTTCTCTTCTCATGAGGTGGCCAAAGTATTGGAGCCTCAGCTTCAGGATCTGTCATTCCAGTGAGCACTCAGGGCTGATTTCCTTAAGAATGGATAGGTTTGATCTTCTTGCAGTCCATGGGACTCTCAAGAGTCTCCTCCAGCACCATAACTCAAAAGCATCAATTCTTCAGCGATCAGCCTTCTTTATGGTCCAGCTCTCACTTCCGTACATCACTACTGGGAAAACCATAGCTTTAACTATATGGACCTTTGTCAGCAAGGTGATGTCTCTGCTTTTTAAGATGCTGTCTAGGTTTGCCATTGCTTTTCTCCCAAGAAGAAGGCGTCTTTTAATTTCGTGGCTGTTGTCACCATCTGCCTATCTTACCCCTGTTCAGACTAGTTTTATATGGGTGTGTTATTGGGTCACGCAAGGTTTTCAGCTGCTGTTTGAAATGACTGTAGTTTATGCGAACACATTTTGCTTTTATATATATATATATATATATATATATATATAAAAGAACGTAAAAAGTATGTAAAAGCATGTAAAAAGTACACATCGAACCATTTCCACATAAATCATAATAAGGTCTAAAATAAAGATAGACAAAATTAATATCAATAACAGCAATAACTCCCCCCCCCAACAACCCGCCACCATAAACAATACCCCACCCAAGAATCTATTCAGCAGCCTCAGCTTTTGTAGCTGGAGTCAGTCAGGCCAGGTGGAAAAGGGCCCGCAGAACAGGGAGCAGGAAACAGCAGGAGGGGAGAGTGCTCTTGCACACAGGTCCTGCTTGCAAGTTTTAAACATGCATGTGGTTGGCCACTATGAAAACAGAATGCTTGATTAGATGGGCCATTGGCCGAATCCAGCGTCTGCTTATATTCTTATGCTGCAAGAAGTGTGTGCCCTTGAAAAATTAAGATGCAGTGTTGGGATGCATATGTTCTATGCCCTTTGCAATGGAGAAATCCCATGAACCATCGATCCCTCTTCTCCAAAACAATCCAGACAGAGTTGTTGAGCTGGGGGGGGGGGCTTTTATTTGATTTTTCAATATTATTATTATTATTATTTTTAAAATAACCCAAATTGCCATACATCTCGGTTTTCCCAGACATTTCACCGATTCAGGAAAATCCCACCCGGACGCCATTTTTCTGAGCGATTCCCAGACATATGGCAGCCTTAATATATGGGTGTGATTCCTACAGAGTAATTTGCAGAAGAATCACATGTGGCGGTATTGTTATTATTAGGTTCTGTCTACTGCTAGCCATACTCGGAGCATGGCCCTACTCTGAGAAGAACTTAGTTGAACAGCTTAGTTGAAGAAATCTTAGGTGGATTTGTAGTTGGCTGACTGACCGAACCCAAAGAGCACTCATTAACGGTTCCTTGTCATCCTGGCAAAAAGTGACAAGTGGGGTGCTGTGGGGTTTTGTCATGGGTCCGTTGTTGTTCAACATACTTATAAATGACTTGGATGAAGGAATTGAGGGGAATGTTCATCAAATTTGCAGATGACATGAAACTGGGAAGGGTAGCTAATGCCACAGAAGACAGAATCAGAATTTCAAAATGACCTTAACATATTGAAAAACTGGGCACAAGCTAAATGAATTTCAGTTGGGACAAATGTAAGGTTCCTGCATTGCAAGGGGTTGAACTAGATGACCTTTGGGGTACCTTCTAATTCTAAGATTCTATGATTCTATGAATATATCCTATTTTTGATTATTATTATTGTTGGTGGTGGTGATAATTATCATCATTGGATTTCTTACCTGCCCTTTGCAATAAGGCCCTTGGGTGGGTTGCAACACCACACACACACACACACAGAGAGAGAGAGAGAGAGAGAGAGAGAGAGAGAGAGAGAGAGTTAAAGCCATTTACAGTTTTCATCTTGTACCTTCACTGCTTAGTTGTATATGCTGAAGATGCACCTCTTTGCCCTGGCGCTCTCTCTCTCTCTCTCTCTCTCTCTCTCTCTCTCTCTCTCTCTCTGTGTGTGTGTGTGTGTGTGTGAGAGAGAGAGAGAGAGAGAGAGAGAGAGAGAGAGAAATCCCAAATTCTTTTCTCTCAGGTATCATAAGTCAGGATAAGGGGCGTGTCTTCAGCATATGATAATGAAGGTGCCAGATACACCTCTGTGCAGAAGGGATTCCATGTCTTAGGGACGCGGGTGGTGCTGTGGGCTTGCCAATCGGAAGGCCAGCAGTTCAAATCCTCCCGACGGAGTGAGTTCCCGTTGCTCTGTCCCAGCTCCTGCCAACCTAGCAGTTCGAAAGCACGCCAGTGCAAGTAGATAAATAGGTACCACTGTGGCTGGAAGGTAAATGGCATTTCCATGTGTGCTGGCACTCGTCACGGTGTCCCGTTGCGCCATAAGAGGTTTAGTCATGCTGGCCACAAGACTCAGAAAGCTGTCTGAGGACAAACACCGACTCCTCTGGCCTGAAAGCGAGATGAGCGCAGCATCCCCACAGTGGTTTTTTGATGGACTTAACAGTTCAGGGGTGCTTTACCTTTACTTTTACAGGAGGTGAACTGCCTAGCTTAACTCCTGGGAGGATCCGTTGTGAATAGTAGTAGTGGCAACTGTAGTAATAAAAACCATCATCACCAACTTTTTAAAGAGTCAAGTGAAGTGTGCCTTCAATTTTATCTGGCCAAAAAAGAGAAAAGATTAAACAAAAACAATCCTAGGTATCAGAAGTGTGTGAACTATTGCTTTGAAACCCTATTTTGAACTCATTGCACATGTGCACTTGAAAGCCAAGAGTGTGCAGCCTGCTACAATGTATTATTTGTAAAAGCAGCCTATGTCCAGCTGTTTTAAATACACCTTGCTCCTATTTAGTATCTTGGTAGAGGGATTTGTGGAATCCATCTGCTCGAAAGATGAATTTTGTACTGGGCAGAATAAAGCACCAAAGAAAGCAGTTATTAATGTGCAGAGGGGTTGCTGAAATCCCCTTCCTCTAGTTTACTACACAGCATGCTTTTGATTCCCCCCTTTTTTCCCTTAAAAAAATGACGATTACAATGTATTTGAGTTGAGATGAACAAGGCGATGTGTCTCCTAACATGCAGCCAAGAGGGTCCTGATGGTCACAGTTGGTGGTCTGGAAACTGCAGGCTAGAGGGGGATTTGGGCAGCTTTGACTCCTGCTAAACTGCCTTTGAGTTCAATAGAAATCTATGGCCAAAGCAAGAGGTCTAGTATCTGGCCTCATGTGAAGAATGCTAGTATGTAAAACTAATTATCCTCCTATTGAGATCTCCTCTCTGACCAGGTCTCTCCCTCCTTTTCCACACACCCCTACCAAATCCCATCTAACTTTTTCATTAAGGTAATTAATTGCTACATTCCCAGTAACACATAGATTGGGGCTTGGGGATTAAGGCACTGTGATTGAGTAGTTAATACCAAGTGTAAACACCTCGGGTGTTCCTGTTAAGCGTGGTTTTCCTTGCTGGGAGGAATTAAATAATGGCTCCATGAAGAAAGTTTTTTTTTGTGTGTGTGCATCTCTAGTAGATTTCAATTGTTTGTGACTTTGCTGTGACATGCTGTAGAAGGTTCACTTATACACAGTTTGGTTTCTTTACATGAATGTCAACTTAAGTTACTTTTTCCACACACAAAAAGGAAAGAAAGAAAGAAAGAAAAAGGAAGAAGAAATTGTTTGTTGGAGGAGGGCAGAGGAGAGAAAGCAATATATTAGAAACATGAGTAGGTGCCCCAGTTTGTCCATCAGTCTTGGCATTATTTTATTTATACATTTTCTAAAGGATTAGGCATAATCAGTTCCAGAGGATGTGCTTAAGAGCACCGGCTGCATCTACTTTCTTGGCAAGGGTTGTGAATATGTTATATCATCTCACAGTGCTGAGCTTTGTGCTGCGGCTCGAAGGAGACGGTGTTAATGTTTTGAATTCAGTGGCAGCATCAGTTAATCTATTCCACGTTATTATATGCTGTGCCAGTTTAATTTGAGACAGAACTCGCTGAGCGGTGAAGATATGGGGGCTTTGTTTTTACAACAAGGCTTAATCCTGAGGCATATGAAGAGTGCCTCTGAGCATGGGCAAAGTGCCATTCTTCCTTTAGCGCAGGGGCAAGGAAGCCTTTGGGCCACGTTTGGCCCACCAGACATTCACATGTGGCCCATGAGGCCATTTTCCCCAAACCATACCCACACCTGAAAACCCACACTTGGGAGCCTTAATTCATAGGACTGTGGAGTTAGAAGAGATCCCAAGGGTCATTCCTGCAGTGCAGGAATCTCAACTAAACCATCCAAGACGGTCTCTGCTTGAAAACCTCCAAGCAAGGAGAGTCCACCACCTTATGAGTGAGTCCGTTCCACTGTCCAACAACTCTTACCATGAGAAAGTTCTTCCTGATATTTAGTTGGACTCTCCTTTCCTATAATTTGGATCCATTGGTTCACTGGTGAGGGAAAGAAGACTTTGGGTGGGCAGGAAAGTTGAAGCCTGATGAATCAGCTGCATGAGGAGTTCCTCAAGATCTGATTGGCAGCAGAGTTGAAGTATTGGGCACTCTAGAGCACCACATTGGGATCTTTGCAAGCCTCGCCTGGTGCTCTGAAGTTCTAATGATGGGACTTTAAAATGCTCCATCATCTGATACCATGGTGGCATCAGCTGACTGACAGGTACACCACTGTTAAGTATAGTAATTTAATTGACTGGAATTGTAAATGCTTGTATGCATTACCATGTGTTTAAATTTGATTGGTTGGTAAGTGAATTCTAGAGAGTTCCGTAGTAGTTCTCATGTGATTGGCTAACGTTGGTCACATGGGAGGTATCTAGTGAAGGAGGGACTCCATTTTATGTGAAGCAAGGTGACTGTGCTTTAGAATCCACTGTGAACACTGCTAAGTTGAATAGAGTGTTGGAGTGCTACTGCTTCTGTGCTGAAAGAAAGAGAGCAAAGCTGCAAGAGATTGTAAAAGTGGAAATCTCTCATAGGAGCGGCAAGGCATGGCTTAACTGGGATACAGGAGGCTGAGTGCTGAGCTCTGGAAAGAGAGGAAGATACAGTTGTTTGGAAGGCAAAAGAAGGAACTATAAGCCCATGATTGGAGAAGTGTGTGACTGTAAATATTATGTTTCAATCCATCTATAGCTATAAGTTTCTGCAAGTAAATTTTTGAATGTTAAAGTCTAGACATTGGTTGATTTCCAAAGAAGGGTGTCAGTCAAATATATGATTTGAGCTTCTTAGCTGTGATCTCGCTACTCTGACTTCAACAAGTCCTACTGGATAGGAGCAATGGTTGATCTAGCCTAGCATTCTGTTTTCCATAGAGGCAACCAGATGCCAAAGGGAAGTTCACAAGTGGGGTGCGAGGTCTATAATCCTCACCTGCTTTCTGTCCCCAGCAGGTTCAAGATGCTTTTGTTGATATACAAAGTCCCAGACAACTTGGCTCCAGGATACTTGAAGGGCCACCTCAGCCCTTATATCCCAATCATATTGCTTGTAGTCCTTCATATTACAGAGACTTGACTGGCTTCTCCCAGGAATTGGGCATTTAGTGTTGCCTTTCCCATTCTTTGGAACACTTGCCCAGCACAGACTTGGCAGGGATCCTCACTTTCACCTGTCAGGCATCTCTTGAAGACCTTTTTATGCTGGTAGGTCTTTTCAGCTGTTTAAATCAATTAGCCAGTCACTTTGATAAATATTTGTGTTGATGCTGTTTTATTTTTTATAGCTACACACTGCCCTGATACTTTACGATACGGCAGCACAAAAATAAATTGGTAATAAATAAATTAAATAAACAAATCTTTTTAATAAATAAATGTTCCAGTCAGTGGTACACTGCCTCGATTGAACAGGAACAGGGCAAGGGGCAGACCAAATCAAATGCATAAGGAGCAAGAGGTGGGGAAAGACAGGAGATGGGTGCTTGTGGTGATTATTCCTCCTGAAGCCCCTGGTCGTTTCCTCCTGTTGTAGGACAGAACTGTCTGAGCTCTTATGCTAGTCTGCTGCCCTCTGTTGTTGAGAAGGACACTGCCCCATTGCCAGTGTTGAAGGATAAATCAACTGGCCTTTTAGCGAGGACCCCATTTTGTCCTTTGCTTTAGGCAGTGAAATGCTTGAGCTGGCCATGACTGTAGGTGTGGGTGCCTGGAAGCTTAGAGTTATCAGGTCTGGGCCTCAGGAAGCTCCTGTGCATTGGAAAGATACGGAGAAGGGAGACTTTTGGCTTCAGCTATGAAATATAAATTGTAGGAGTGTTTTATTGTTGATAGAGTTTGTGGGAATGGTTTTAACTATATTATCAGAACAGGTCTATTCCACATGCAGAAGTGAACTGCCCCAAGATCTTTTGTTGAAGGGTGATATATAAATCTAATAAATAACAACAACAACAACAACAACAACAACAACAACAACAACAACAACAACAACTGCACTAGAAGTTGAATCTTCAGTACTTGTACTGGGGCACTCTACTTTTGAGAGCAGATTTTAAGGGGTGCTGGATAGACTATGGGGTGCACATAACTCTATCCTAGAACAGAGAGGAACAACTGGGAGGCTCAGGGGGAAGAGGTTGTCACCACTCCTCAAAAACACATACCCCAACATCTCAGAGGCCTGCCCTACTCTGCCTAATGGTAGGGTTGGCACTGCTTCTAGTTTATCATTCTGATAGAGCAGTTCTTCATTTCACAGGACATATAACAGAGTTATAACAGAGTTCTATCCTTTGCTCTGAGTCCTGTTGTTCGCACACCTTCTATCTCAAAAGAGATTGTAGTTGTTACTAGAACAGAAGTAAGTTTGCGCACGGAACAAAATGTATAGAATGGAAGAAACAGAAACAGAAGGTGTGTGTGTGTTCCTGTTTTTATTTAGGATTGGTTTTAAAAATGCCAGAGAAGGAGCAGGCAAAAGTGGAACATGAATACACCCACACATAGAAATTATTAGCTAAATTTACGACCATTTAATGAAGTAGGTAACATTTGTGTCTGTCTTGTGAGGAGCGATCGGTTTTTAACATGGCTTTTGCCTAAAGTAATGTTACCGTTGATTGAAATAATGCAATTTTCATATCTAAAACGCTGAGACGGGGAAGCATGTCCATTTCAGTTGTGTTTGCTGAAACTCAATCTACAGGAAAAGATTTTATAACAGAATTGGAGCTTAAATTTCATTTGCTGATTTAATAAAAAAAAACCCCTAACAGGATGGATTTGGGGATATTTCATTAATCTTTCTTTCCTTTCAGTGAAAAGGAAATTAAGTTCAATCTAGTTCAAACTCTGCTTCACCATTCTACAATAGCCTGCCAATGTCCATTTTCTCTCTGGCAAGTTGAAACCTAATTAGTCACAGAAAATTCTTCCCTGATCCTGTCACTCCTAGGCAGGCAAAAGACTGAACTTCAGACAAAAGGCTTCCAATGCACAGTTGCTTAGTTTTGCCTCTTTGTTAATGTACTTTCCTTTTTATTATTATTGGGGTGTTTTTTTTTAATGCAGCATCCAGTGGCCAGATCTGGAAGCAATGAATTCACATGCAAAAGCGTAGTCACACACAAAGGCATCCTGCACGTTCTATAGTCTGTGTCAATAACACATGGGCATCACTGTTTACAACACAAGAAAGAGAAATTAAAACCTAACTTAAATATGTGAACTGGTGGATAAATATTGCCGGTCTGGTGTGTGTGTTGAAAGAACAATTCCAGCTTCTTTTAAAACCAACTGCAGACTCTTGTGGTTAGGAGCTGATGTCAGCTGGACACAGTTGAGAAGTGGGGCAGAAAACTGTAGTTCCTTGAGCCTGAGGGCTATTCCAAGCTATGCTGTCTGGCTAGCCAAAGTCAGTTCCCCCAGCCAAAATGGCATGTTGAGAAAGTGAGTTGACGGATCCACGTTAGGTTCAGAATGCACAGAGGAAGCACTTGCTCCATTAAACACTTGGTTGGCAGCTCAGCTCAGATTTGCAATGTCAGTGCAAGGCTGCAAACAAAATGAGATCAAGTTCGTGACGCCCCAGTACACTACTGAGAACCAGCATGGTGTAGTGGTTAAGAGTGGTAGTCTCGTAATCTGGTGAACCGGGTTCGCTTCCCTGCTCCTCCACATGCAGCTGCTGGGCGACCTTGGGCTAGTCACACTTCTTGATGTCTCTCAGCCCCACTCACCTCACAGAGTGTTTGCTGTGGGGGAGGAAGGGAAAGGAGAATGTTAGCCGCTTTGAGACTCCTTAGGGTAGTGATAAAGCGGGATATCAAATCCAAACTCTTCTTCTTCTTCTACTACTGAACGTAGAGCCAACATCCATTAAACATTATGTTTGAAATTAGGTCAGAGCCAAATATATTGGGATGTCCGTTGTGCAGTTTGCCCTTTGTGTCGTTGTTGGGTTGCTTACTTTCATGGATAGTTGGAATGGGATCGTGGCATTAACCCTTTCCTCCTCCCCATGGTCCCAAACAGAATTGCCCACACAACACCCATTGCTTGCAATGGGAACAAGGATCCCATTCAGCAGAGACTGGTGCCCATTGGAACTGGTAGGGCAAAAAAAGCAGAGTAGATGGAGCAATTGTGTCTCATTTGGCCTCAAAGCCATATAAAGGTGCTGCTGATGATAACCTTATTGTGCTGCCACAGTCTCCTAAGCCGGTTATTGGGTGGGGAGGGAGCTGCTTATTATATGTTGTGTGAAAATGTTAATGTTTTATATGAATTTTTCTTCCCCTTCCCCTGTGGTATAATGTATTAATGTTTCTGTTTCTAAATGTAATTCACTTGGAGACATTTTTGGTAACAAGCAGCTAGTAAGTTTAACAAATTAATAAATAAAGAATACTACAGTATAAAAATTCTCTGTGGAGTTTGGGCTGCGATGGCCCTTTCACACATTCATGCAATCACTAGATGCTTCATCTACTGTGAAGGGCATGTGTGAGCTCACCTAATAATAATAATAATAATAATAATAATAATAATAATAATGATGATGATGATGTTTTTGAGTGTTCAAAGCACTTCACATACAGTACCTTACTGTAATCCATGCAACAATTCTGTAAGGTTGTTGAGGATTTCTCTTACAGTGCAGATGAGGGCCTGAGACTGAGAGGTTATGGCCTGCTTAAAGCCATCTAATCATGGTTGAGGTGAGATGTGAAGCTTGGGCTTTGTGATCCATAACTCTGCCTCTTTGACCTTTGTGGGCCAAAGTACAAAGCTCTGTCCCATTCAAGTAAAATGATTGTTGCATCCTCTAAGCCAGGGAGTTGTAGGCAAGCAACATCTGGATGCCACCGCACCAGTGGGATGATTACAATACATATTCCCTGATCCTCACCTTGCCTGCTGGATCAGGAACTGTGCAGGCAGAAATGTGCTGCAGTTACAGTTCCAAGAGCTAGATCACTGTTTTCAAAGCTAAAGGTACAGTTCTGGGCACTGTCTTAAGAAACTCCATCTGCAGTATGAACAATTCTCATTCTATCTATAATTCTCTCTCTCTCTCTCTCTCTCTCTCTCTCTCTCTCTCTCTCTCTCTCACACACACACACACACACACACACACACACTAACTGTTCTTCTATAATAATGTTCTGTTCATAAGTTCTTCTGAATCACAGAATCATAGAATTTCAGAAAGGACCCTGAGAATCATCTATTCCAACCCCTTGTGATGCAGGAATATGCAGCTGTCTCATACGGAAATCGAACCTGCGACCTTGGCATTATCACCACCATGCCAAGCTATTTAGAATCCAGTTTCTATCAGATGATTTTGCTGATCCCTCCTAATATTAAGGGATAAAACAGGAGTAAATAAAGAGAAGGATACTTGCAGGAATTCCTGCATCACTGTGCACTGCTTGTTCTGTGCTACTGTCCTGTTATTTCATCATTGTTGTTTTGTGTTTTCATTTTATGATGTTAGTGCAAATTGCACTTGTTCTTAATTGTGGAATTTTTGTTGCTCACCCTGCTCCCCTCAACAAAGCTGGCTAGATTGTACAAGGTGGGTTCAACATCTGAATGTTTCAGAATACTGCCGAACCCATGGTGAGTTGTAGTACTGATTTAACTTCCCATGGTCTTCTGGGAGGGATGACCATCTGGGTGCATGGTGAATCCATTTACACAGCCACTTACCAGATATATTAAAACTGGACTTTTATGTTAATACCATACATGCTAAGACTCAAAAAATTGAGCCCAGTCTGAGAAAGGGATTATTTGAATTAGCTTTTAAAACCCAGAGTTGTAACAGCACTTATAAGATCTTCTAAATTACTGTATACATCTAGACTGAGACAAGATGTAGCCTTCAGTATGTGAGATGATCGTCCCCTTGGCCGTCATAAGCATTTTCCACTTAGGAGACATCACCATTAATAAACTGTATTGCAACGAGGTGATTTAGCATTTCCCCTCTTCTCTCTTCTAAAGACTTTGCATGTCTAGCATAGGCTAACAGGCAGAACCAGAGCAACAAATTAGATGGGGCAGTGACCTTGTTGATTTGTCATTTTCTATTTATTTAGCATGGAGTGTAGGCACTTGGGAGATTTCTGCTCCTTTGGAAATCCTAGACTTTCACTGTAAACAACTTTCAGATGAGATGGTTCTGCTCTATTTAGGCAGAAAGTCCCTTGCCCGCAATGTGACCCCCCACCCTGCCCCGGGCAAAGAATTGTGCAGTAACACCAGTACTTTCTGGAATTCAGCTGCTAAATATAACTCTGGGGAGGGAACAGGATCCAGATTAGCTCTGTCTTTGGGGGACTGATCTAGAGTCTGAAGAAGCAAACATTTTCTAAGGCCTCTTCTGCAAGGAAAAGGGGGTGGAAAATATAATGTTAGTTTTTCCACTGGTTTTGATAGTGTGTTACTGAAAGCTAGTCCGTCACAGATGCAAATCCAACCACTTCTCCATCAGACCAACAACTCTTTTTGCATGAACATGTGAATATACAATTGCGTGTGAACAAAGGCAGGAGTCGTCAATAAGGTTTCTTGGTCTTGTAATTAGATGCACTCCTGTTGTGAAACGAGCTCATTGTAAAACTGGGTGTACAGATTCTCAACACGGTGCAGCCTGAATAGGCAAGATCTACCTGTGGGATGTGGGTAGTGCTGTGGTTAAACCACAGAGCCTAGGGCTTGCCATCAGAAGATCGGCGGTTTGAATTCCCATGACGGGATGAGTTGCTCAGTCCCTGTTCCTGCCAACCTAGCAGTTCAAAAGCATGAAGTGCAAGTAGATTAATAGGTACCACTCCAGCGGGAAGGTAAACAGTGTTTCTGTGCGCTGCTCTGCTTCACCAGAAGTGGCTTAGTCATGCTGGCCACATGCTGACCTGGAAGCCGTACGCCGGCTCCCTCGGCCAGTAAAGCGAGATGAGTGCCACAACCCCAGAGTCGTCCGCTACTGGACCTAACGGTCAGGGGTCCCTTAACCTTTTCCTGTGGGAGATGTTAGGTGGCTGGTGCCCCAGCTACCTGGATCACTTTTGCAAAATTAAAAAGCATGCAGCCTGTTTAGAAGAGGAACAGGAGGTACAAAGCAGATCGCTAAATCAGCTTTTGATAGTGTAAATCTGTGGTGCAAATCGCAAAGCCAAGGGCAGGGGGAATCAAGTTCACATAGCATACAGAAGGTTGGTGCTCCAAATAGGTGTTCAATCTAGCTATCTATTTTTTAAAAATAATAATATTTTAATTAAATTTTCAAGAAAAACACACACGACAAAAACGCAATAACAACCACAAACAAAGAAATTTTTACACAAACCAATGTCAAATCCACTTCCTGAATAACACTTCCTGGAGACCGCAGGAGGAGAAAGTGCTTGTGCACTCAGGTCCTGCTTCCAGGTTTCTGACAGGCATCTTGTTGGCCACTGTGAGAACAAGGTGCTAGACTAGCTGGTTTCTTCTTATGTGCTTATGAGAGCACCCCTCCTTGCAAAGCCATCATCAGCCAGTTCTCTGGACACCTCTGTGTAATTGCCACTTGCCAAAAATCCATGGGTGTACACTTCTCACATGCATAGGATTGCACACGAAAGAAGGAACGCCAGATGTGCAACACAACGTCAGATCTGGCCCGAAGCAAACTCCTTTGATACAAACATTTCCATATGCTCCACTGGCACTTTTACAGTGCAAAACTGTTGACGCGAGGGAAATAATAAAACATGTCAGATATATTAGGTACGTTGAAACAAACAGAACGTTCATTACGTTCCTCATCAGCTTCTGCAAAATAGCATTTAAAACTTCATGTCATGTCAGTGTTTCTCCTCTGTGCAACCCCCCCTCGCCTATTAGCATGCATTTTATTGTGAGAGGTATTAGCATGCCAGCTTTCCCCTCCATTTGATTATAGTTGATAGCAATCAAGGTAATTTTACTGCCAATAACAATGATGCCAGAAATAACATAATTTAATAGCGTGTGGTTTGGGTCTTGTTTATAACTTTTCTCTATACTGTATGCAATGAGCACATAAATTGCTAATATCTAATGCCCTGGACTCATTTTTAACAAATGTTGACATTACTTGAGCACAATCTGATGAAACTTGTTCTTGCTTACAATCAGGCCGTGAAACAAATTGTTTCATTTCTCTCGTTTTTGTTTTTTTAAAAAAACAGTCATCTTATTATAACATGCCATTCTGAAAATGGATCAGTTGATCTTTCCAGAAAGTGGAGGGGAATCCAGGCTATGTTTCTGAAGGCTAATCATGGAGAAGTAGCTTACAACTAGTTAACTGGAACGAGAAACCAAGGCAATATATTCCTGAAAAATAAGCTATCTTCATTTGTGCTTTACAAACTTGAGCTAACTAAGGGTCAAAGGCAAAATCACATGTCATGCTTCCATTTTCCCTCCGCTTTAAATTGCAGCATGGGTGCTTTGACCAGGATTTGGCCCTTGGAGTGCAGGAGGAATGGGTTAACACTTTCTCCTTGTTCCATTGTGCTGATGAAAATCTCCCCCTTGAAACGGGTATTTGTCCCTAGGTGTGAGTTGCCATTGGCACCCATGGCGCCTTCCCATTTTGGGAAGGGGATTTTTGTTGGGATCATGGCGCAAGGGGAAAAGTTACTCCCCACACACCACAGATCCAATCCTGATGCTGCACCCTGCCTCCATCCTGATATGATATTAACAACAACAACATTTGAAATGCAACCCCACATTTCTTGTATGAGGACACTGAGTGCCATCAGGGCAGAACTCTCTCTCTCTCTCTCTCTCTCTCTCTCTCTCTCTCTCTCTCTCATTTTTATTAAATTTTCTGTTTTACAATTTTATAATGCTCATTTAAACATCCTTAAAATATCAATGACTTCCCTACTTCTCTTTCCATGGTTGATTTTGCATATCATAAATCCCTGCATATTTTACAAAAACTAAACCATTATTGCATCCATCAAAACTTATTTACACTGTTGGATTTATCTTAACACTGCCAACATTTTCAGGTGTACACAGTTATTTCCCATATATTCAATAAACATTTCCCAATCTTCTCTAGACGTATGTTCTTCTCATTCTCTTATTCTATATGTTAAGTCTGCAAGCTGCGCATATTCTGTCAACTTAAGTTGCCATTCTTCTTTAGTCGGGACCTCGCTCGTTTTCCATTTTGGGGGCTAACAAATCAGGGCAGAACTTTAGGGCACATATCCAGGGCCCCACACCAAAGAGTAAGCAGGTGGGACCCAAATGCAGCAGGGGAATAGGTGGTCTCCTAACAACTCTAAGCATTCTTAACAAACTGCAACTTCCAAGGATCCTTTGGGGAAACCATGACTGTTTGCAGCAGTAACACAGTGCTTTAAATCTCAGGTGTAGATGTTGCTTCTGTTTGTCTGCATATCCTCCATAGACTTGGAAGAGTCCTCAAAAATCAACTAGTCTAAACCCTTGCCGATGCAGGAAATTGAATCCTGCAGCCTCCTTGATTGGTGGTCATCCAGCTTCTGCTCACAAACCTCTCATGAAGGAGAGTCCACCATCTTTTTTCTCCTTCAGGAAATGCACAGTTACAGCTCTTAGCTTTATATCCATAGGCTACTGCCTAGTTAAGACCAGGGAAAACAACCCACAAATAAATCAGCCTTTTCAACTCACTCTTCAGTGAGTTGCCTCTCTCCTTTAATAGACTCTGGTTTAAAGACAAAAAGAATTGTGTAGTTATTTCCAGGATTATTAAATTACATATCTAATATACTTCCTGGGTATTAGTAGAGTTTAGAACTGAATTCATCCCAACCATGCTCTGGTTACGTCTAATGAGGATAATTATTACAGGGCTTAACTATAATTCTCTATTGATTCTCTTGCACATGAAACGCTTCTGTTGGCAACCAAGACTGGAACGTTGCAACAAAAGGCATCTTTAACTTGTGTAAATATTGTTAGTTTGAGGTCTTGCCCTAAACCCGCTCACAGACTGAGAGCCAGCTCCTCCCATGAGCCGAAATGATATGAGGATGGGAATGGATAGCGACATATAAAGCCGGGGGTGGGGGGTAGGGCAGGAATGAAAAGTTGGACAAAAAAATGCAGCTAATTCCATCCTGTCAGCAGTGGATATTAAAGATTATGAGCTGGCACACTCAGTTATGTGTAAATCACAATAGCGGCACTGTTAAAATTTGATTTGATTTTACAGAGGCAGGTAAGATTCAGAATATAGGCTTGGTATGATCTGCTGTAACTGATTCTTGCCCACTGCGATCAGATTAAATTTCTATATCACACTCCATCCAAGGAGCACAGGGAAGTTTACAATATAAAAAACACAAGAATTCATACCATAATAACAAACAAAAACAGAAATCCACACACCCGTTTAAAAGGTCCAGGTGGGGCACCTATGCAGGAACATGAGGGCCATGCCCCCCCCCCCCAATTTCCACTGAGGGGGCCCAGTTCTCTCTGTATTCTGCAGTTGGGTGAGTCTTGTCAGCTCTCCTGCAGCTGCGACGGGCTCCGTCAGGCCACCTCCCACTGTGTGACATCACACACACACACACGGCCCCCCCGCAGTGTTGGGCAGAACTTGGCACACCTGAAAAGGTCATCAATTGCTTAATTAGCCAAAGGCCTGGGAGAAGAGGAATGTTTTGGCCTGGTACCTAAATATATGTAATGAAGGCGCCAGGTGAGTCTCCCTGGAGAGAGTATTCCATAAGTGGGGAACCACCTCAGAAAAGGTTCATTCTCATGTTGCCACCCTTCAGATAAGACCTGGTGGAGGAGGCACAGGGAGAAGGGCCTCCAGTGATGACTGCAGGTCCTTCAGGCCGTTTCAGCCAAGACACACCCACCTGCTCTAACACCTGACATTCTATATGATGTCAGGTTGATGAGCAAGGGAGGGAAGGGCTTGGACAAACTGAGCTCTGCAGGCAGGATTTCCCAAGCACAGACAGTCAGGTGGTAGTCAGTGTTTAGGACATGGGCAGGCAAACCAAGGCCCGGGGGCCGGATCCGGCCGAAACCTTCTCAGTCCAGCCCGCGGACAATCTGGGAATCAGCATGTTTTTAAATGAGTAGAATGTGTCCTGTTACTTAAGGGTTATTTGTGGGGCCTGCCTGGTGTTTTTACATGAGTAGAATGTGTGCTTTTATTTAAAATGCATCTCTAGGTTATTTGTGGGGCATAGGAATTCGTTCATCCCCCCCCCAATATAGTCTGGCTGCCCACAAGATCTGAGGGTCAGTGGACTGGCCCCCTGCTGAAAAAGTTTGCTGACCCCTGGTTTAGGAAGTGGTGCTCACCTAGTTTGATTTGAAACCTTGTGGGCAAAAATGGATCATCTGAAACCATTGTGATGTCAGGTGTTTGACAGGAGGGCAGTCCCCACCCCACCCCTGGTCAAATGTCATCCATGGAAATAAAGATCCGGCCTGTTAGCTGGATCCAGTTCCCCACCCCTGATTTAGAGGCACTGGATAATGCTTTCAATGATCAGGCAATGTTGTGCTGTATACAGCATTTCACAGCTTGACCCAAACTTATCTGCCTAATAAAGGTATGTACATAATATTCACTAGCCAGAGTCAATAGCATCAATCTAGTTATGCCCCAAAATTGATTATGAAAACCAAGCAATGCCCTCATTCACATTTTCAAGGGAAGAATCAACCCTTACATTTTCTTGACTCCTCAGAGATCTGTGGGAAACGAAAACCACAATTGAAGAGTCAGGTGTTGCATGCTGCAAAGAAAAATAAAACAACATGGCACGTTTCACTTCCAGAGTACACTGGTGATATTTCAGTATTATTCTCCAGGGTTTATAAACAGGTGCTTCTTGAGGTCATAACCATCCTGGTTTTCCCAGACAAGAGAAGGTGAGCTGAAAATTCCAGACCAAAAATGGCAAGGAAGTCCTCTCTCTTGAATTAGCTGTGAACTGTTAATATTCTCAGGATCCCAAAATTCATTGTGGACAAGAACTAAACTTATAACTGAATATTTTGGTGTGGTATGCTGAGATAGGATGATATATAGCAGCTGTTTATGAAAACACACCCAATATCCAAAGATTCCTCAAGCTGGCCAACATCCCCCCCCCGCCCCCCAAGGGATAGCAAGTGATAAAATGATTAGTGTCATTCTCACACAGCATGAAGTTCCTAAGATATTTCCTCCCATGTGGGAGAGACTTCCTGACACCATAAAGAATAGATTTTGGTTGCTACAGCCACCAGAAATATGGCAGATGTATGGTAGAGCTGAAGCCCTTGCCCAGCACACTTTAAGGTTTCTGGTTGTGCAAAAGGCAGCCATGTCTGCCCCACACCTGATATCACATATGGGTGGACATGGTTTGGGGAAATGGCCTCATGGGCCAAATTTGAATCCCCAGTGGGCCAGCTTTGACCTGTGATCCAGAGATTCCCCATCCCTGCTACACTGGGCGAAATGGAAACCGTGGTTAGACTTAACTACAATGAACGAGGCTGCCTATATAGAGGTTAACCACCCCAACTATCTTTTAAAAATCCAGTGGGGAGATTTGTGCTCCAGAAGAGAAGAGGTGGAATGGGAGAATATATGGTCCGTCTCAATTTCTTAACAATGGATAATCAGCCAGTAGTATTGCAGCTCTACCAGTCCTCTGATGTTGGAAAAGCAAAGGATGACGTATATAGAAGTGAATTTGTGGAACTGGGGAGAAGTCCAGCCCTCTTCCCGCAGACCAGTGAAAACCTCTCCTGCTAGAAATTTCGTTGCTCCAATATTGGCATTAGAGGTAAAGACAGAACCACTTAATCCAGCTCTAGTCGACTTTTATTATGTCCCAGTGTTTATTTTTCCCTGTCTTTATGACTTACCATGTTGATTTTTCAGTGGAAGGAGGACTTGCAAGCCAAAGAGACATGGCATAATTATACAAATTCCTCTGCATGGAGTCTGTGAAAAAGGTTGATCTGTTTTTATGGGGAAACACAGGAAAAAAAATGCTCATTTTGATGGAACTCATTGGCATTTATTGCAGGCCCGCCACTACTAAAATTTAAAGGCAGCCTTGTAAATTTTATGGAAACTACATGCTGCAGTTATTAGCCCAAAGACCTCCTGTCTCGAAGGAATGGGTCAGATTTTGCTCTCCACATACACATGGGTTTACACCTGAAAGAGATTAGTTGGGGACCACCAGTAGCTTGAAAACTTAATCTCCAGTATTTTGTTTCCAGTTTTGCTCTGAAAGATACTCCAGGTGTTCTAATTAATTAGCCAGAGTAAGTCACTGTGTCACACTGGTCCCCGCGGAACAGCTGTTTGCTGGTAACACCTTCTCTTCAGGAGTGTTTTCAATTAAGCGCTGGTTAGCACACATTGTTAAGTGTTTCGAAACATTTATGTGAACATGTATGGAAATGAGTCCATAGCCTCCCTTGTGGAAAAGAAAAGAAAAGAAAAGAAAAGAAAAGAAAAGAAAAGAAAAGAAAAGAAAAGAAAAGAAAAGAAAAGAAAAGAGTCTCCTCCAGCAATGTAGAAAGAAAAATTCTGAATATTTGGGGTGGGGAAAAAATTAAGGCTACGATTATAACTTTGATCTAAGATCCATCTAGCCAAACTGGGACATTTCAGCTCCACAGATTTCAGCAGTGAGGTTAAGGGTTGTAGCTCAGTGATAGCACATCTGCTTTGCGTGCAGAAGATCTTGGGTTCCATCCATCTCTGCCTAGGGCATCTCCATGGAAGAGACCTCTGCCTGAAACCCTGGTGAACCAATCAGTGTAGACAATGCTAAGCTGGGTGGACCCATGATCCAAGTGTTCCTACTCCAGTGTTCCTAAGTGTGTGTGTGCCATTTCTCTCACTGAGGTCAATGGGAAATGGCCTGCCCAAGTCATTTCGATGCCTGAGATGAGAGGGGGAAATGGCACACACACCTCACCCTAGTTGTTGTTGTTGTTGTTGTTGTTGTTGTTGTTGTTATTTATTGTGTTAATATACCACCCTATACCCGGGGGTCTCAAGGTGGTTCACAGAATAAAATCAAGATATAAAACCACAAAATACATAATAAAAATAAAAACAACACATTTTTAAAGGACATAGGATGTAAATCAGATCAACCAAAGGGCTGGTTAAAAAGGAACATTTTTGCCTGGCGCCTAAAGGTGTATAATGAAGGCGCCAGGCGAACTTCCCTGGGGAGAGCATTCCTCAGGCGGGGAGCCACTGCAGAGAAGGCCTGTTCTTGTGTTGCCACCCTCTGGACCTTTCAAGGAGGAGGCACACAAAAGAGGACCTCAGAAGATGATCTCAGGGTCTGGGTAGGTACATATGGAAAGAGGCGGTCCTTGAGGTGTTGCGGTCCTGAGACATTTAAGGCTTTATAGGTCAAGACCCACACTTTGAATTGGGCCCAGAAACTAATTGGTAGCCAGTGCAGTTGGACCAGGATCGGTGTAATATGCTTAAACCGTCTTGCTCTGGTGAGCAAGCTGGCTGTTGAATTCTGCACATGCAGAAGCCTACCAGGCTGGCATCTGACTCTTGTTTCCACACTGGTGATGTGACAATGTCCCACAACCTCACCTGAGAGCAGCAGGTTAACTTAGGGGGTGCAAGTCTGGCTGAGTGGCACACCCACAAGCACTGCTGACACTCCATGCCCCTTAGCACCAGTTCTTGCCAGAGGCAGCCAACTCACTCTGCCTAATGCCAGGACTTGGCCCCACAATGGGATGCACAACTGGGGAAGCCGCGGGGACCAACCAAAACATCCAAGGAGATGTCCAAGTGTGGGGATCAGAGGCACTGAAGCAACATTTCTCAACCTCCCAATTAGAGCCATCTGAAGGCAGCCTATGTCTGAATTGGTTGCATGCATGAAAAAAGAGGAATGGGAGCAGTGAGGGACTATTTGTGCGTAGACGGCTTGATCTATTATACCATCTTAATGTTCTGTGAAATATAAATAAGAGTCGGATTCTTGCATGGCATTTGGCTGCCCAACAGCGGGAGTGTGTTAAATCCTTCCTGATTGCCTGGGATTGATAAATGAGATGGTCTGCTGCAAAGGACTATTCCGTGATAGCAGGCAGAAAGGCATCGTCCAAGAAGAGAACTCAGTGGAATACAGGGAATTGGCATTGAATTTATTGCACGGTCCACTGTTATGGAAACTTTTCAAAATGTGCTGAGCTCTTCATCATTCATATATATGAAGTTTTCTGGTTAGATATTCATCTGACAAGAGACTTAATAGTCTAAGACTAGATTTTCTTTAAGAATTGGAAGAGGGGCCATGGCTCTCTGGCTTTGCAGCAGAAGGCCTCAGGATTATTTCCTGTCACATTCAGTTAAAAGGATCTTAGGTAGCTCAGCTGGGAAAGGCATAGGAATACAGGAAGTCAGATGAATTGGTCTCTCTATCCCAGTATTGTTGCCATGGACTTGCAAGCAGCTCTTCAGAGTTTCAGAAGGAGCCATTCCCAGTCTGTTCTGGAATTTCTGGGGATTGAACATGCAAAGCATGAACTCTCTTACAGAGCTGCGGTCCTTGAAGCCCCTCCCCAACCCCCGGTGCCTGGCTGAGCTGCTCCAGATCAGACTAGCCATTACTCATCTAGCTGGACCAACAATGGGACTCACTCCTCTTTTTTGGAGAAAAGGACTAATGGTGTGGTGTGTCAACCTACGTCAATATGCTCCCATCCACACAGAAAGCATAAAACCACATATGCATGTTCCTAAATCCTGGCAACTACATTAAGTAAGATAAGTACAAATATTGATTGAAGGGTCTCACCATTATCTTTCATTGACAGGGAGCAATGTGGAATGGAAACATTGTGCGTGGTTATTGCTCTGAACCTAATGCAGACTGCCAGGCATTGTGTCAGGCTCCCATATGGCTCTCTTGCTGTGGCATTCACAGTGTACTGTAATGCTGACAGTTGTTTCAAAGATCAGGCAAGGTCCAGTCAGAGTCAAGTACTTTCTAAATCTCATGGACTAAAGCATGTGCTTTAGTCTGCTGTTGAAACCAATGGAACTTAAAAAGGCTGGATGATTTCCTTCATACAAAACCACCTTAGGAAATAAGGGCCATCTGAAAGCACCGTAAGAAATGTTGGACTTGCAAGCTACTGAACAAGCTTAGCAGTAAAAATGGCAACATGCGAATGCAATTTGTAACAAATTCAATGTTAATGTGCTCTAATTTGATTTGACATCAAACTCTGAGCCTTCATCTTTTATATGATGACCCTTGCCAAGATGCAATTTTATTGTGAAGTCTTAAATTTTACCTTTGGTACATTTCCAGCAGATGGAAATTGAAAAGGGAAACTTAGAGTGCAAAACAGTGGACACATGTAAATCAAAATTTGACTTTATGATTACATTTTATTTTTATTTTTTTGGCCCCTGCTATCTCTTTGGCGAATATTTATCTTGAAGGCCATCACTAAATAATTGCTTGGTGTCCAGAGCTCTTTCTTTTTTATGACAGGCAATTCAAAACCTTCATCAAGGTCAGTTGTTAAGGTGCCAGAATCTTAAAGTTTAATCATCGCCAAAGATGAGAATTATGCCCTTAAGAGAAGCTGCTGTTAACCGGGGAAAGCATTTATATATACACACACAGTGATCATAGTAATTTCTAAAGTGAGCATCTGAGAATTTGCTCTGACTTATTCTCTCAGGGAAATAGCTATTTGTTCACTCACTCACAAAATTCCGGGCTGGACAGCTGATCAGAAGAACAGGCCAAATCCAGACCAACAGTCACCCAGGCCTCATTCAAAACAACTAGACCAGGGGTCTGCAACCTTTAAGACAAAAAGAGCCACTTGGACCCATTTCCGAAGAAAAAAAAACTGGGAGACGCAAAACTGGGAAGGTGACGTCGGAACGGTGCGTGCGACGTCACAGCCAGTACAGCGCCCGCCACAGTGGGGAGTGTTGGGGCGCACAATGCGCCTCCTCCCCTCGCTAGTATCCGCCCTGGAGCCGCGGCAAAGGTGTTAAAGAGCCACATGCGGCTCCGGAGCCGCGGGTTGCAGACCGCTGAACTAGACAAACCTAGTGTGTTTTTCAGTCGATTACCCCTCAGATGTGTCTGGAGCAAACTGAAGAACAGCTCTGTGTCACCTGAAAACCCACACATTCTCACCAAGAGGGAAAAGAAATAGGCAGGCAGGCTGGTTGGCAGTGTTTTTTTTAGAAATATTGGTATATTGTAGCTGTATTTCCCCCGCTACTGTATAGTAATGGAAGCTGAGGGTGGAGGTTAGGTTAGGAAAAATATATGGGTAGTGACAGCAGTAAATCACACCAAGCAAGTTGGAGTTAACTCTTTATTAGCAAAAACAGAGCCAGTCTGTGACAGGTGGAAAGAATTAACCCCTCCCCACCTAGCATGGCTGTTCCACTCATATTTGGAGCTCCACACAGCTGCTTTACAGTGTAAATCAATACACTGTGAAGCGCTGCAGGGAGATCTGGTTTTGTAACTGGGGGGTGGTGCAGACATGGCTTCCCAGCACTGATATCCCTGCAGCTTCCTGGGAAGGGGTGAGATGAAGCAATGGGGAGTTTGGTGCTGTGCAGACACACCAGCAGAGCCAGTCTGCTGTTCATGCTGACGTGTCCGCACAGTGCTGCCACCTCTCTTTTCCAGTATGTTACAATGAAGCCAGTGCCCAGATTTTTGCCATTGCACTGCCCCTCCCCCCAAGCCTGGCATCCTGCCTAAAAATACAGTAGTTGTCATCATCTCCTCTATCATCTGCTCTTTGATTTGGCATTCTTCATTCTTGATTACATCTTATTGTTACTTTTGCTTTCCAGAACCCTTCCACAACTGTGTAGTCTTAATACATTCCTTTCAGTCTATTAAGGTATGTGCTACCCAACAAAATTTCCAAGCAGTTAATTCCATTACATTTTTTCCTCTTTTTATTGGATTAGAAATGGATTTTCAAGGAAATGGCACTGCTGCAATTTATGAACGCACAACAGGCACTTTAGGAGACAACTGTCTCTCTTGCCTCTGGAACAGGAAACTATTAAATGGGAATTGAGAGAGAATTTACGAGCTTTATTTTCCCGCCACTGGAAACCCCTCAAGAACCTGATCTGAAAAATAGATTACAGATACTTCTCCCAGTATTTGGGAGACAGTGCCATAATTACTGCGGATATATAATAAATGCAAGTGTATGCAGCCTAGGTAGGTCGTTAAAAAAAAACTTGCCAAGTTATTTTAGCAGAAGCAAGATTTGTCTGTGACGGGTTCTGCCAATGTGTACAATTGTGGGCCAAACAAGACTTGGCTTCAATCATGTCTTCTGCTTTGGCATATTTGCTTTAAAAAATAACCATAGATTTAAGCCTTTGCCCTTGCTGCAGTCTTGATTTGAATCACCCCTCCTGCATCTGCTATTTGCAATGAGAAGAAACTTCCATTGGCACTAAAAGGGGAAAGTTTCCATTAACATTAATTAGCTACTGGGTCCAATCAGTGGCGTAGCGTGGGTTGTCAGCACCCGGGGCAAGGCAAGTAATTTGCGCCCCCTAACCCATGGATATGCGCCCCCTAACCCGTGGATTTGCGCCCCCTAACCCTAACCCCCAGATGTTGCACCCGGTGCGGCCGGCCCCCCCTGCACCCCCCACGCTACGCCACTGGGTCCAATACAAAGTGCTGTTTTTGACCAATAAAGCCTTAAACGGCTCAGGACTGCAATACCTTGAGAACCACCTCTCCCCATGTAAACCGCCCGGGACTCTGCGTTCATCTTCTGAGGCCTTTCTTTGTGTGCCTCCTCCATGAGAGGTCCAGAGGGTGGCAACATGAAAACGGACCTATTCTGCAGTGGTTCCCCATTTGTGGAAGGTTCTCCTCAGGGAGAGTCACATGGCACCTTCGTTATATACCGTATTTTTCACTCTGTAGGACACACCTGACCATAGGACGCACCTTGTTTTAGAGGGGGAGAACAAGAAAAAAAAAATCTCCCCCTCTCTGCTCAGCGCCTCTTCAGCGAAGCGGCAGGAGAAACGGAGCCCCTTCCATTTCTCCTCCCGCTTCGCTGAAGGGGCGCTGCGCAGCTCTCCCTCTCTGCTGAAGCCAGGAGAGTCTTGCTCTCCCGGCTTCAGCAAAAGGAACCCGAAGCCTTTGGAGCGCAGCGCGAGTTCCCGCTGCACTCCAAAGGCTTCAGGCAGCTATCCCTGAAGCCTGGAGAGCGAAAGCAACGCGTAGCCTCCGGAGCGCAGAGGAAGCACTCCCTCTGCACTTCAGAGGCTTCGCGTTGCCATCGCTGAAGCCAAGGAGCCTGCATTCACTCCATAGGACGCACACACATTTCCCCTTAATTTTTGGAGGGGGAAAAGTGCATCCTATAGAGCGAAAAATACAGTATTTTTAGGCACCAAGCTGAAGCTTCTCTGTGCCTAAGCTGAGCAAGCCCCTGTGCTGCTCTGGCTCACACGAAGTGGTGGCAAGGTGCTTGTTAAGATGCTCAGCTGAGGTGTGAAAGGCTGGCTTCACTTGAAATATCTGGGGCACCAGACATTTGCTTCTCCATCCACTGGCGGAGGAAGTGGGGTGCGGGGGGAGCGCACCGCCCTCGGCAGCGCGATCCCGGTGGGGTGCCATCGCGGCTCCCCCTCCCACCCATGCTGAGTGCTATGCCCCCCCAGGACGTGCACCAGCCCTGCCCCACCTGCTCTCCATCCCCCGGTGTCAGAACACGAAGCTCTGCCACTGTCTCCATCCCCTTTTACGCCCAACACCACCCACCCCTGGCATATGGTCCTTGGGAGGTTACATAGAAGGAAAGATGGCCCTCAGGCCAAAATTGATTCCCCACTTCTCAGGTAGACCCATGCATACAATTGTTGTGAACAGTGGATTCCCAAAGGCCCTGTGATGTTTTTATGCAGAGGACCGCAGTGCCTAGAGACAGCCAGGTCATGTATCCATAGGAGTGACCAGAGGAGGAATGACTGCTGGGAGGAGCACAGAGAGAAGAATTGCCATGGTGCATCTGCAACAGCACAGCCAGACACCAGACCCTCCAAGTGTCCCTATTTTCCAGGGATATCCCTGATTTAGAGAAGCTGACCTGGTTTCTGATTTGATTCAGGAATGTCCCACTTAGGATGTCCCCATTTTCACTGTCTGAAGGCAATCCTGTATAGGATTGTTTAATGTTTTATTATATTTTTTATATATGTTGGAAGCTGCTCAGAGTGGCTGGGGCAACCCAGTAAGATGTGTGGGGTATAAATAGTAAAATTATAATTATGGAATGGGACGTCCCCATTTTCATCAGAGAAATGTTGGAGGGTATGCCAAACACCTTCATTTGCCCCAGCTGCAACAAAATATGTCTCTCCCATATCAGTCTCTACAGCCACAGCAAACACTATAAACTTCTAACAGCTTGACTTCACCTACAACGGTGCACCACTCCTCCATTGTCTCCATATACCTCCAGGTATATGTATGCTAACAACAGGATGCGTACAAATGTAGAAAAGATAAACTCTGTGACCTTCCACAAGAGCAGTAACTGGTGATAATGACACAGTCCTTCAAGCTTTGCAATGCTAATTTAACACCTGTACTGAAAGGGAACACATTGACCTAAGTTGCATCCTGACTTACAAACACAGCTACCTTTGCTTATTACTATTACTATTACTACTTAATATTTAACTCTCAAAATAAATCACCAGGGTAGTTTGAATTTTTTTGACATAAAACTGCATGTTGGAGCAGCCTTGAATTGCACACATTTCAGAAGTCATTAATGAAATTAATACCCACAATGAAATTAATACATAGGCAGACTAACCCTAAGGATTCTGTCCCATCAACCTCCTATTTTTCCATCTTCTTATTAGCAATTGTGTTTATTAGTACTCCAAACATCTCCTTAAAATATAAAGAAACTTATCCATCCAACTTTTTTTTAAGAAATGTTTTCACACTTACCCACCCTAAAGAGATAAGCAGAAAGGTGTGATCATGTTCAGTTATGAGGGACATCTTCTAAAAGACAAAGTTTTTCCCCTGAAATAACAAATTATCATTGGCAAGCTACTACCTGCAGTTAATAATCCGTTTATTAGTCAAACTCTCCAGCTGTTAGCACATGAGAAAAATCAGCTAACTTCTGTTAAACATCAGTTTAGACTAACCTGATTGGTATTGTTATGAGTTTGGTGGGGAGGAAGTAGGTTGTATGCCGAGGTTCTTCTAATTCTTGGATCCAGCATGGATTCAACTGCTGGAAGAACCAGGCCAGTCTGGTAGTAGCCTGCTAAGTATGGGTCCTTAAGAGAACAAAGGGAGTGGCTCTGTGCTAGAGAGCAAATTGGTGGGCCTCCCAAACTCAACTGTCTATTGGTTAGAAAGAGAAAAGGTCAGAGTTGAGAGCTGAGTGATGAAACCTCCTTTCTTGGAGATTTTTAAGCAGAGGTTGGATGGCCATCTCTCATGGATGGTTTAGCTAGGATTCCTGTGTTGTGAGGGGTTGGACTAGATGACCCCCAGGACCCCTCCCAACTCCACATTTTTTAATTCTATGTGAGCTAGAGGCTGGATGCAAAAGCTGGAGGCAGAGATCCATGGCTCATTTCTCCTGGCATCCAAGGCTATGGCTATGAGAGAAGCAGGACCTTTTTCGGTTGCTTATGCTATGAACTCCTTCATCATAGGCTCAGGTTGTATATATGTGTAAATAAACCATATATCATAAAGACACCACAGGTTCTGCTGTACCCCATTCTGAAGGAAACATGAATCCTGGAACACCTGTAATTTCACACCACTTGGAGATTGGCATGGCATGCAACAATGGTGTTAGAAGTGGGACCCGTGTTTCCTGGAGGAGGGCCTTTGAGCAAGGAGTGCCTGGGTCAAAATGGAGGGAACTCCTTGAGCAGCTGATGAGTGGTTGCGAAATTACTGTATATTTTCTCAAGTCCTCAGTGTTGCCTCTTGTTCACTGCTGAAAACCAGGGCCAGCTAGGAACCAGGCTGCTGTTCTTTAGGGAGCCAGTGTGGTGTAGTGGTTAAGAGCAGTAGACTCGTAATCTGGTGAACCGGGTTCGTGTCCCCGCTCCTCCACATGCAGCTGCTGGGTGACCTTGGGCTAGTCACACTTCTATGAAGTCTCTCAGCCCCACTGACCTCACAGAGTGTTTGTTGTGGGGGAGGAAGGGAAAGGAGAATGTTAGCCGCTTTGAGACTCCTTAGGGTAGTGATAAAGCGGGATATCAAATCCAAACTCTTCTTCTTCTTCTCTTCTTAGGATGCCCTGGCAACTTTAAGCAAAAATGGAGCATGTGAATCAAATTGTCGAATGCTCCTCTTTCCGTGATGTGCAGGCTCTTTGTGGCAGACTGCGGCCAGGACTCGGTAAACTTGGCAGGGTGCTTGGATGACTCTGGGTTGTAGGAGAATCTTAAATCTCTTAAATCTCTGCGTTCTGTTCAACTCTGTGCACAGACAAAGACAGGAGGTTCATTGCGTAGATCCCCTAAATATTTCTTATGGGGTTTTCATGTACAGTATACAAAAACCAGGTGTCCAGTCCTGATGTTAGTAGGCCCTACTAGCAGCAGGGGAGACTGAAAAGCTGTGATACACTTTAATGTGAATACAGGCTATCCAGTGTACAATTTGCACATGAACTAAAATCTGTACCCAGCTAGCTTCTGCACCTCACTGGTCCTCAATATCTCTTGTAATATAAATAATAATGACTTTGCTATGACTCCATTCCAGAGTTGTTTAAAATATGCTATGGCTGGATTGTATTTGGTCATACCTTTCAAAAGGTCCCCATTTGTTACCTTTTTTGTGGTCAGAGTTGCCTGAGAGATCAGGCAAGAAAGTTAGAAAGCCTAGAAGCATGGCAAATGGAAAAAAATAGGACCCACGGGGAGTAGTTAATTCTGCAGTATCACGTGGACCCGGGGTTTTAGTTTAGTTCCTTAGCATTTGGAAATTGCATTGAATTCCCCAAACTATCATTACAAAGAACAGACTACACCTCCCCTCCTGAATACATAAATTAGAACTAAAACAGGGATGAAGGCGATTCGGTCCTGCGCTTTAAATGAGACCTGGTCGAAGGATGAGAGATTTCCTGGTTCCATGAAACACAGTTACTTTTGGCTAGATATTTCTGTTTTATTATTTTACTGCACATCCTGCCCAGTCGCTGGTTACTGAAACTAGCTATTTATGTCACTGTTCCAAATATTTATTTTATGACTCACTGATTTAGAGAGGCAGTGTTGTGTAGTGGTTAGAGTGTTGGACTAGGGGCTGGGGTCAAATCCCCAATCAGCACCGAAGCTCACCTTGAGCCAGTCAGTAACTGTCTACCCAATCCTTGTCATCAAAAGTGATCACATAGATAATACTGTAAGCAAAAATGACATTGGGACATAAAGCATTCAGAGAAATCTATTATTTTTGCCATTGGCTGTTTTTTTGTCCCAGAGAATAGAATGTGTTTTAGTAAAAACAAATGTCACGTGCGGGTTTTCAGGCTGAAGCTGATTTAGGCTGCAATCTTATATACACTTACCTCGGTTGTGGTTAGATCTCTATAAGATTGCACTGTGAAGTGTCCTTCTCTGAACATATAAAACATGAAAGGAGCCCCTGGCAGAGGTATCTGAAACTCTGGAGAAGAAGAAGAAGAAGAGTTTGGATTTGATATCCCGCTTTATCACTACCCTAAGGAGTCTCAAAGCGGCTCACAATCTCCTTTCCCTTCCTCCCCCACAACAAACACTCTGTGAGGTGAGTGGGGCTGAGAGACTTCAGAGAAGCGTGACTGGCCCAAGGTCACCCAGCAGCTGCATGTGGAGGAGCGGGGAAGCAAACCCGGTTCACCAGATTATGAGTCCACTGCTCTTAACCACTACACCACACTGGCTCACTGGACAACTGCTGTCAGCCAGTGTAGACAATATAGAGCTAGATGTAGTCTGACTCACTATAAGGCAGCTTCCTCTGTTCCATACTAGGCCTGAATGTGACCGAAAAAGAAATTCTGGAAGGGAAAAGTTGTAGAGTAGGAAGAAATCTCATACAACTGGAAACTGATTTGCATTATAGTGCATGTGATTTGGGGTCAAGGCTATTTGAAAGACTGCCCTTTCTTGGATGAACCTGTCCATCAACTGCAGTCATCTTCTGGAGCCCTGGTCTATGTTCCTTCACTAAGGCTGGTCCTTTTCAGTGGCAGCACCCCAGTTATGGAACTTTGTCAAAAGGAAGGTTAAAGGTAAAGGTAAAGGGACCCCTGACCATTAGGTCCAGTCGTGCCCGACTCTGGGGTTGAGGCGCTCATCTTGCTTTATTGGCCAAGGGAGCCGGCGTACAGCTTCCTGGTCATGTGGCCAGCAGGACTAAGCTGCTTCTGGCGAACCAGAGCAGTGCACGGAAACGGTGTTTACCTTCCCGCCGGAGCAGTACCTATTTATCTACTTGCACTTTGACATGCTTTCGAACTGCTAGGTTGGCAGGAGCAGGGACCGAGCAACGGGAGCTCACCCCATCACGGAGATTCAAACCACCAACCTTCTCATCGGCAAGTCCTAGGCTCTGTGGTTTAACCCACAGCGCCACCTGCGTCCCCAAGAAAGGAAGGTTAGAGTGGACTTTTTCTCACTCGTCTTTAGGTAGGCAGTTAAGGCATTTTTGTTGTGCTAGATTTTTAATGTGTTTTCATTGTATCAATTTGTGAATGCTCGTGTGTGTGTGTGATATTTTATTGTTATAGATAGCCCTGAGGCCCTGAGGGTGGTATTGATATTTATTTATTTATTACAAATAAAATGATAGTGACAAAACACAAGCCCAGACCTGTGGACGCAGAATGAGGTAAGGTTTCTGGTGGGCCTACTCTTTTTTACATAAGTTTTTATTTTCATTTCCTAATACAAAAAAGCAATAACAACAGCAATAAAGAAGAAAGCGAAGAGATCAGAGCAGGATAGAAAAAGAAAAGGAAGGAAGGATCAGACTAGAGAAAAGGAGTGGTAGCTGTATTCCAAAAACAGTATTATAATTCCAGACAATTGTTCCTCATAAGCGTATTATTATCCAAGAATGTTTTTTCCAAAGGAATCCACGAGAAAGGGGCGGCTACCAATTATGTTCCTTTACTTTAACATATTTAATTAACGGATGCCAAACTTTAAAAAAGTTGCAACCAGCCTGTTCTTGTGATTGCAATTTGTTTTAAATGGTATTTAATATTATATTTTAATTTGTTGTCACCTGCCCTAGGACCTTGGGGGTGAATAGTGGGTAAATAACAACAACAAAACATAAAATAATGTGGACCTTAAGAAGAATAACAACTTGGAACTGTTGACATTTGTAATAAAGGGGAGATGCAATACAGTATATGAATTTTCCTCCTAAAACGCAGCATGCTGAACTTGAAGCACACATGGAACCTGCATTAAACCCATTTTGCCTCTGGGTGTCCACCTTCACAGACACCTTTGCGGGATTCTGTCTTCTAAATTAGTTTTCACCCCCCTGAGAAATATGTCCTTGTTATTAATGCATTCAGAATTACTATTGCATCTGAACTGTATAGAAGTGCCTTGCATCCATCTCTTGCTATAATCTTGACGAGAGAGAGTGTGTGTGTGTGTGTGTGTGTGTGTGTGTGTGTGTGTGTGTGTGTGTGTGTGTTTGTGGGGAGGGGGGTTGCCTTAAGGAGCTAACAAAAGGTGCAGTGTGTCTCAAGAAATCTGTGCATGACAAACTGACATATACAATAAATATGCATTTCTTTTACTACAGTAACAGATTGCAATTATATCACTCCTTCCAATCCCCTTCCTAGATTCGGCTTAGCCCCAGGAAATAAACATATTGAGCCGTCTGGCACCAGGCAAGCCTCCCAAGTCCTGTTCTGTCTAGCACGAGGGTGAGACTTCTCCCTCCAATCAACATTAGGAGATTATATATATATATATGCGCATGCAGTGAGTAGATTTATTCAGTAGCCCACTGGATTTATGCACTTTTGAAATTCATTGCATTTGGTAACCTAGGGAAGGAGTCGGCCCTTCCCCTGAAAACAATGGGCAAGTGAGGTGAACACATTTCATTAGGATAGCTAATCTGCCTTAGACTTCTGCGTTCTTCTACAGGTGGTCAGAGGTGGTGGTGAGGATGGGAATAGGAGTTGCCACCAGATCGTAAACCCCTTATTTTAAAGCCAGTACTTTTCCTATTGAGCAGGAAGCAAATGTTTCTCTGTACGCAAATAATTTTCTGTACGCAACACGACAGAGATCTTTCCTCTGATTTTAGTCAGTCTTTACACAGGCATGACGGCTGCTGAAATAATGGAGGATCTTGTAGGGCAAAGCCCTAAAAATATGGAAGTAAGTTCCATGGACATGAAAGGCAGATATGATCTGAATGGTGAAGAGGTTTCTCTAAGTCTGGCATCCTTGTGCTTAATCACACTCCTATACATGCTTAAGGTAAAGGTAAAGGGACCCCTGACCATTAGGTCCAGTTGTGGCCGACTCTGGGGTTGCGGAGCTCATCTTGCTTTATTGGCCGAGGGAGCCGGCATACAGCTTCCGGGTCATGTGGCCAGCATGACTAAGCTGCTTCTGGTGAACCAGAGCAGTGCATGGAAACGCCGTTTACCTTCCCGCCGGAGTGGTACCTATTTATCTACTTGTACTTTTACGTGCTTTCGAACTGCTAGGTTGGCAGGACCTATACATGCTTACTTGGGAGTAAATCCCATTGAACTCAGGTTGGATTGCTTCTGAGTAGACATGCATAGAATTGTACTGTAGATCAAACGAATGGAAAGAGATCACTTCAAGCAGGGATCTTCAGGCTTTTCAGCCCTGGAATATACTAGCAACATGGGATCTGATGTAAATTGTTTATATTATGTAATGGATGGGCAACCTTTGGGCCTCCAGATGTTTCTGAGCTACAGCTCCATGCTGTCTGGGAGTCATAGATTCTACAATTCGAGTTGGATGGGACAGCAGGGGTCATCTAGTCCAACCCCCTGCAATGCAGGAATCTCAGCTAAGGCATCAGTGACAGTCCAACAACATCTGGAAGACAACAGGATAGCTGCCCCGATCAAGGTGGAATTTCATTTTGGCTAGAGTCAAGGCCCCAGTCATGAGCTAGAAGGATTCCTATCAAAGATTCCAGCTACAATTATCTGTTACAATTATATATTGCCCTGTGATTACAGAGGCAGATCTAGTCCCAGTTGCTGCTGTTGATTAATTAATTAAATTTATATACCGCCCTACAACCGCAGGTCTCAGGGTGGTTACTACAAACAAGAACAACTGCAAAAGTTCTCAGAATCACTGCCCAGGGCTGCTGTAGCAGATGGACTTTTTGTCCAGCAGGGCTGTTCATATGTTCTCCAATGTAGTTCATGGGGGGGGGGGGATATTAGAATCTAATTTCTATGGATTAATTTTTTTTAATACAGCATTTTAAATATTTTTGCAAGGTGTTCAGAAATGCCGGGACAGAGCAGGATATAAAACCGATGTGCGTTAAATAAAGGAATGCATGTTTCTATCTCTTTGTGCTATTGATCTCTTCCCCACCTTAAAGAAAATGCTTGTAAAAAAAATAAATTGAAGTGATGCCCCAAATGCCTAGACCGGAAACCTGTGGTCCTCCACATGGTGCTGGACTACAACTCCCATCATCCCTGACTAATGGCCATGCTGGCTGGGATTAATGGGAGCTGAAGTCAAGCAAAACTGGAGGGCCAAAGGTTACCTGTACCTGCCCTAAAGGAGCCACCTGAGGTCAAGGCATAACCCAGTTGCAGGTGTCCCATCAATGGAAAATGAATGCCTTCACATGCAGGAATCTTTGTGGATTGCCGTAACTCAGACGGAAAGCACATGTTCTGAGTGCGAACAGTCCCAGGTTCAATCCCTAGAATCTCTTCCATCTGAAATTTTGGAGGGTCTCTACCAGTCAGGGCACTGAACTGGATAGACCAAGGAACTGATGAAGTTTTAAGACACCTTCCTGTCTTCTTCTTCCTCATTCATATATCCCCAATGTTCGTTCCATCAACAGGGTGGGGAACGAACCCTGTTTTGAAATGGAGTATTGGAAAATAAATACAGTGGGAAAGTCATTTGCAATCTCTATGTTTACAGTTAAAACAAGTACAGCAAGGTTATCGATGGCCAGTTTTTAATTTGAATTAATATACCCAGCAGGACATTTTAATAGATATCTGTGCTGAAATGATAACTTCCGGCCCTAACCGCCCCCCCTCCCAACACCTTGTAATGCTTTGCCAATGATTGATCTGTCGGAAGACATATATTCAATAGCACGCATGTTATGTTATGTTAAGTGTTTCTGCACTCTAATTTTCCTTTATCACAAGGCGGGCAAATGACAGTGGCTGCACTTTAGTGCTGTGATTCATCCATTTCCTCCAGAGAATAAATACACATTCTCACCTCATTTGCCTTCATATATATCTCTGTATCCAAATGGACATTACTTTTTGAAATGCCCCCCTTGTCTCCCTCCCTCTTTCTTTCTCTTGCTGAAATGCAGCAAAGACTGTAATGGTAGGTGCCAGTTTTTTGAATTACTGGGTGACTGCTTTAGCTGATCCTAAAAAGCAAGTGTCTTTTTCTACCGCATAAAAGGGCTGAAATGTTTACATATCAAAAGGCTATAGGCCAATTTCTGTCAAAATTATACATGAAGTTAAGCAGTACAAGCAATTTATTTAAACACTAGTCATTGTAGAAAAATTCCAAACCATATGCTCTTTTTTAGCAGCTTCCCCCCCCCCCACACAAATGCATTTGACCCATGACTTGGCAGAGACATGCAAGCTTCGTAATTTACTTGAAATTTCAAATCCCCCCTGACATTTCAGGCAAAGATCTTCATTAATAAGGTTTATATGAATGAAAACTTTAGAAGCCGATATTGTTCGAGGGAAGGGTTGAGGAATGGGCTTTTTCTGCTCTTTTCTTTCGCTGTGTGTTTTCAAAATGGACTTGACTTTCCTGATCAGTTCAAGAGAAGTTTATTCAGGAAATAAATCCGACCATACTATAGGGAACTTGAAGCAGTTCTCTGTGGGCACAGTGCCCATACATGAAGGGATCCCTACAGGGCATTTCAGAGCTGTGTTTTCTTGCTCTCCACCCACACCAACAGACACTCTGTATGTCAGGTCTTTATGAGGAGGATTGTAGGCACTGAGAATCATAGAATTGTAGAGTTGGAAGGGACCCTAAGGGTCATCTAGTCCAACCCCCTGCAATGCAGGAATCTCAACCAAAGCATCCATGACAGATGGCCATCCTACCTCTGCTTAAAAACCTCCAAGCAAGGAGAGTCCATAACCTCCCGAGGGAAACCGTTCCACTGTCAAACAGCTCTTGCTGTCAGAAAGTTTTCCCTGATGTTTAGTCAGGATCTCCTTTCTTGTAACTTGAAGCCAATGGTTCGGGTCCTACGCTCCAGAGCAGGAGAAAACAAACTTGCTCCATCTTCCTAGATTCATAGAATTGTAAAGGCATCACAAGCTATTCCAACCTCTGCAATGCAGGAATCTTTTTGCCCATGTGGGTCTTGAACCCACGAACCTGAGATTATGAGACTCATGCTCTACCAACTGAGCTATGGAGAGGAAAGGCTGGGTAAGTGCACATGGGCTTCCCTTTCCCAGGCATGGCAGTGAGCGTCAGTGGGACGGGGAAAACATTGTTTTCTTGAGCCCCACGGGTCCTTCTGCATGCAGGCATTGTGCCCATGGAGGACTGGATCCAGCACTAGGCGTCTTTTGAAAGGACACAGGGAAAGATTTCCTGAACTTTGAGAAATCAGGGAAGAGGGCATTGTTAATTGCACTGGAACATCTGCAAACAAAGGGAGCAATAATAATATTTACGGGGTGGCTGAGATGTTCTCTACACTAAGCGCGTTGAACTTTCAATGAGCCCTTCATTAAATATCGATATAGTGCATGGGTAGGCAAACTAAGGCCCGGGGGCCAGATCCAGCCCAATCGCCTTCTAAATCCAGCCCGCAGATGGTCCAGGAATCAGCGTGTTTTTACATGAGTAGAATGTGTCCTTTTATTTAAAATGCATCTCTGGGTTATTTGTGTGCCCTGCCTGGTGTTTTTACATGAGTAGAATGTGTGCTTTTATTTAAAATGTGTCTCTGGGTTATTTGTGGGGCATAGGAATTCGTTCATATTTTTTCCCAAAATATAATCTGGCCCCCCACAAGGTCTGAGGGACAGTGGACCGGCCTCCTGCTGAAAAAGTTTGCTGACCCCTAATTATAGTGTATAAGATAGCTCATAACAACAGCAGTAATAATTAATTATCGTATCTTTACTCATGCATTAAGTGCCACATGGGTGTTGGCACTTAAGGAACATAAGGAAAGCCCTGCTGGATCAGACCAAAAGTCCATCTGGTGCAGCGTCTTGTTCACACTAGGGACCAGGTCTTTGGAAACCCTACAAACAGAGCCTGAAAGCAGCAGCATTTGGTATCTAGAAGCCTATATGGCCAAGTCTGCACCAGAATAGTCTGGCCTCGGTTTCCATAGTGCCTCCCTGGGCTCCTTTGGGAGGAAAGGCTGGATATAATTTGAACAAATAATAATAAATCATGATTTCCAAGCTGGACTACTTCACTTTGCTCTATATGGGGCTGCCCTGGCAGATGGTCCAGAAGCTGCAGCTAGTGCAAAATTCATCTACTACATTGATGGAAGGCAGGAGGCAGCCTGGTGAGATCATGTTCCACCAGTCCCAGAAGTGCCACATCGGCTGCCTGTGAATTACTAGGCTCAATTGTCCTAGCACACAAAGCCCTAAATGGCTTGGGACCCACATACCTAAACCACACCTTCCCTAATACCAACCATTTCAGCATGTATGATTGGCAGGGGAAACCCTGGTGGTGGTGGTGCCACTAGGTGTTGCCAGGTTGGCGCTGACCTATGACAGGGCCTTCTCGGTGATGGCTCCCCCATTTGTGGAATGCCCTCCTTGGTGAGACGCGACTGTCTCCCTCATTATCAACATTCCTGTTTGCCTAGGCATTTGATGTCTGAAATATACCACCCCTGGCAACTATGACATTTGATGCTGTGATTGTATTATAAAATGTTTTTAGATGCTGCTAACTGTTTTTTAATTATTTTTATTTCATATTTTAATTGTATTGTTCCATCACTTGCTGCCCTGGGCTCCTTTGAAAAGAAGGTCTTGTTAGATCTATCCTCTATAAATTTATTTTAGTGCTTTCACAAGGCCAAGTTAGCAGCCATTGGGACATATTGTGACAGCGAATCCTTGCATTAACAGTTAGTTAACTACGGTTTGGACTTTGGTTTTTCTGCACCGTTTCAGCTGGTGGACTCATGTTCCAGTATTATGGGGCAAACTAAGGCCCGGGGCCCGGATCTGGCCCTGTCGCCTTCTAAATCCAGCTCGCGCATGGTCTCGGAATCAGCGTGTTTTTACATCAGTAGAATGTGTCCTTTTATTTAAAATGCATCTCTGGGTTATTTGTGGGACATAGAAATTCGTTCACCCCCCCCCAAAGTCTGGCCCCTCACAAGGTCTAAGGGACAGTGGACCGGCCCCCTGCTGAAAAGGTTTGCTGACCCCTGCTCTACACGCTTGAGAATGTAATTTGTCCCTCCCCACAAGCTTTCCCCCACCCCCTTCTAAACAAAAAGATCCCAAATGTTTTAGCAAGAAAGGTGTTGGACCTCTGAATTACTTCAGATTCTCTTTCTGGTACCTCTGGTACCTTGTAGTGTAGCATTCCCCTCCTCTCCTTTTTTAAAAAAACCTGGCTGTCCCAGTGAAACTTGTGTTTACTCCATAAGCAAGCCTTAAACGGCTCAGGACCGCAATACCTCAAGGACTGCCTCTTTCCATATGAACCTGCCTGGACCCTGAGATCATCTTCTGAGGCCCTTCTTCGTGTGCCTCCTCCTCAAGAGGTCCGGAGGGTGTCAACACGAGAACTGGCCTTCTTTGCAGTGGCTCCCCGTTTGTGGAATGCTCTCCCCAGGGAAGTTTGCCTGGTGCCTTCATTATACAGTGGTACCTCAGGTTACATACGCTTCAGGTTGCAGACTCCGCTAACCCAGAAATAGTACCTCGGGTTAAGAACTTTGCTTCAGGATGAGAACAGAAATCGTGCTCTGGCGGTGCGGCGGCAGTGGGAGGCCCCATTAGCTAAAGTGGTGCTTCAGGTTAAGAACAGTTTCAGGTTAAGAACAGACCTCCAGAATGAATTAAGTTATTAACCCAAGGTACCACTGTACACCTTTAGGCACCAGGCAAAAATGTTCCTTTTTACCCTGGTCTTTGATTGATCTGATTTACATCCTATGCCCTTTTAAAATTTTTTTTTGGGGGGTGGGGTGGGGGGGAGCTATTGGGTTGTTGTTTTTATTTTTATATCTTGATTTTATTCTGTGAACCGCCCTGAGGCCCCCAGGTATATGGCGGTTTTTAAACTCAATAAATAATAATTATTATTTTTTAATCTGAGAACCGAAACTAGTCAATGGCACCATCTTGCACAGCCTCCTGACCCCAAACTGTGCACCAGGGGAGACTACCAGTTAATCCAGAGTATTTGAACTTCAGCCAGTTTTAAATGCCGTCTTTAGGGACAATTTATTGGAAACCAGTTCTAGTGAAATTGATTGGGGTCTTTTCTAAGCACCAGTGTCTGGGTTACTATAAGTAGGTAACAAGAGCTGGACCAGGCCAAAGTCCCATGTCTAACTCTAGTAACCAACCAGATGATGCTGGGATAGCTCAGTCAGTAGAGCATGAGCCTCTTAACCCCAGGATTGTGAGTTCGAGCCCCACTTCGGGGAAAATATTCCTGCATTGCAGGGGGTTGGACTAGATGACCCTCATGGTCCCTTCCAACTCCGTCAGGCTATGATTCTATAATTCTCTGCCTACTATGGGAAGCCCAAAAGCAGGACCTGAGCGCAAGAGCACGCTCCCCTCCTGTGAATCCCGGCAAGTCTTATTCAAAAGCATACTGCCTCCGACGTGGACCCACGACTCGGTGAAACGTCTTAAAATGATTCGTGTGCCATTTATTTTTATCAGATTTATTCCAAAGCTCCTTCGACACGCTGGGTGTTGTTGTTTTGTAGCGTTTTGTGTGGATTTAGCTAGCCAGTGTGCTTGGGGTAGATTTCTCGGGCGCGCACGGTGTGAATTCAGAACGACTCTGACGTCGAACTGAATCCACCGTGACAAGACAGACGCGTCCATGAGCCCGTTGTCAAAGTCCGGCCTTTAAGCAGGATGTAAATCGATCTGATGGGTTTACACCAAATCTGGGGCCCTTACCTGCTTGTGGATACTGATCCGCACCAGGTAGGACTCAGATTGCTCCCAGTAATCCGCTTTGCAGGGGGATTTTAAAACCTTCAGTCATTTACATAAGGGGTTCCTTCAGCGGGTGACTTCGAAGTAAAGGTCGAAGAGTTTCTGGTTTTATTATAATATTTCGGAAGGGAACATGCCCAAAGTCATGACATGCATTAAGCATCTAAACTCTTTGCTCCCCTTTAGCCAGAGTCCCTCAAACTCACTTGTCACAACGTTGTAAAACTCCCCATTTTCCGTCTGCGTGCGCTGCTATTACGCGCGATGGCCCTGATTCCTATAAGGTCTAGCGCGGATACGACCCAAGTTCCATTGAACTCTCCACGGGCTTACTTCTGAGTAGACACCCCTCGGATTGCGCTGGCAATCTCGTCCTCTCGGTGTTTGGAATTGTGCGGATGATGGCACAGTCAAGGATAAAAATCCGGGGCGGACGCGGGGATTTAGGTTTGAGGAATGCGCAACTTGTGGACACCGAATACGCTCGGCATTCATTCCGGAATGAAATCGTTTGGCTGCTTAAAGAAATTGTGGGATATCTTACCCCGGCGTCGCAGCGCATACCTCTGAACATACTACTACCATTTTCTTTTTTAAAAATGAGATGGCAAGCGCCTTCAGCGCCTTCCAAGCGGTGGAAAATTCCTTGCGGGGAAAAATCTGCACAGTCCCTTATTGATCATCCTGCGGAGCCGAATGCACCGGGAATGCGCTGTTCCCTTGTCTAGTATTTGGGTTCATAGCACTGGACAAATGGGGGATCTCGCGAGGGGGTGGGAGATTGAGTAGCAAGGAAATCTGGAGAAAGGGAGAGAGTCCTTTTTCTCTTTATTTTGCAAACCCCATGGCAAATAAAAGCGCCGTAAGCAATCACCCTGTAAAAGGACGCTGCTTACATTGAACTAGAAGTATTCCCGTTCTTTCCTATTGAAATGTTGGTTCAGAGTGACCATCTTTTCAGCAAACCACATTTCCGTAGACTCATGCGTCGTGATTGCTTCGTGGGAAATCGTGTTTGGGTAATAATATTGAAAATCACCGCCGTGTTTACTTGATTCCTCCTCTAACAGCTCCTCCTGCCCTTGCCGAGTTCCCTCTTTCCACGCATCCTCCAGCCCACGCTGTGACTCTGGCCCCGGGAACTAACAAGCCCCACACCCGCTCTCCAGCAACGCGCCAGTCGCGCGAAATTTCCTGCGCTTTCATTTGTTATTCCAATGTCATCCTCTTCCAATGAGTGACAAGTGATTGTTTGTTTAATATGGAATGGGAGGCGAAAGTGAAGAAGGGGGAGATCAGAAAGGGGAACCAGAAATTCACCAAAGTCCATCCAAGGGGGGCGGTGGAGCCAGACAGGTAGTGCTTCAACTGGATGGACCACGATCCGGAGTAAGCTTGCAGGAATTACCGGCAAAAGGAAATATGCCTGTCCCAACCCGTCTGTCTGCATGATGTGCGCGAGGCGAATTGGGTTATGATTCTTGAACAATATGAAAAGCGTTGAGCGCGCACAGTCATTGGAGCGGGGATTCAAAATAAAGTTGTTGTTGTTGATGATGATGATTCGTAATAGTCGAAAATCAAAACCTAAACAGAAATAAGATTTCAAAAGGCTTAAATTCCAGCTAACCAATTTAGCAGGGGAATTAAAAAATAATAATAATCCTAAAACGCAATTTCTGATTTCAATGGGATTTATTTCCCAGAAAGTGTCGTTACGATTGAGGTGTTAACACACAGCCCGACCCCTAAACTCAGATGGGGCCATAATATTTTAAACCAATAAAATTTCCGAGTCAGAAACAAAAAGAAAAAAAACTATATGCCCCACCACCACTCCCCAATTTATCGGAGTGTAAGTTCCACAGAACTGAGTTCTGTGAAATTTACACCCAAGAATGCTTGCAGTACAGTGGTACCTCGGGTTACATACGCTTCAGGTTACAGACTCCGCTAACCCAGAAATATTACCTCGGGTTAAGAACTTTGCTTCAGGATGAGAAAGAGTGGTGCTTCAGGTTAAGAACAGTTTCAGGTTAAGAACGGACCTCTGGAACGAATTAAGTACTTAACCCGAGGTACCACTGTACTGTATTAGGCATATTTATTTGGATCCTAAAGTCGTTTACTTGAAAGTAAGCAGAGCCGTAGAAAACCGTTGGATTTCCTAGGGATGGAGGCTATAGCTCTTTTGAGCTCAGGTAACCACAGAATTTTAAACCGAATTATTTTAAACCGAATTGGACTCCCTTTTGATATGTACTCCGATCCGCTGTCTGGTGCTTCCGACCTATATCTCGTCAGCTGCTTGTAGGCTTCTGCATGAATCAAGTACTGTACATCTTCTCCTCACCTGGCTGCTCGTTTCACGAAGGACTGCTTTGTATCCAAATATCTGTGCTGTTGACTCGCCACAGATTTTCTCATTAAAGAACTCTTGTGTCCCGAGGAGCAATTTTCCAATGGGGAGAGGAATAAATTAAAGCGCGGGGGGAGGTATTGCTAATTATATAAACACGACCAGCCTACATACAAGTGAACCTCTGCTTTTGCAATAGCCAACTCTCCCGTCCCATTGGATTAGTGAATATACGTTCCTTTCTCTCTCCAAAGCCCTCCATAGGCACGCAGCGAAACTGACCAGCACTGCCTCAGTCCCTCGTTTGCGTGTTAAAAAGGCTAGAGGTGTGACCGATTCGTCGGAAAATAATCATAACAGAGCATCCGGTCAGATCTTCTGTCTTCCAATGACTTCTCCCTAATTTTCACAGGCGGCGTGGCTCTATCTATTCCACTTTTGATGCGCCACAAATTACGCACAATGTAGGTATATATGCACACGGGGAGGGGGAAAAAGAGAGAATCCTGCCCCTTTCAGACTCCAAAACTGTGGCATATTTTTGGTGAAAGGATCTCGACTCTGGACCTTTCTGTCTTGCATGGATGCTTAATAAAGTGAAACGCTGACCCAAGTTGAAGCACAGAGCAAAAGCGCGCGCCACTGCAGCTAAACAGTAGTTTCATGTTGCACGCCTGGGCTATAGTCGTTGGAGCTGCATAGTCGACGTCTCAACTGCATTGGACCGGGAATGATGCGGTGGGGGTGGGGGGACTTGGGTCGCGGAAATTGCCAGGCTAGTCCCCTACTTTAAAAAATAAATAAATACAGGCTGTGTTTATTTTTTGCTAACTAGTCTGGAGGTGCCAATCAAAGCGATGCAATCACTTTGCGGCATCGATAAAGCTGCGTTCAGTTTTGATAGATAGATGTATATACATTAATTTAGTGATTTCCACATTAAAACTTAATACTCAGGTGCTTGTTCTGGGTGGGGGGTTGCGACAGGGGAGTAGTTGGTAAAACCGACCTCGTGCGGAAATCTAAAGATTTAAAACTCTGGGGAAAGTGTCAATAAAAATGTATTTGTGATTTTTTTAATTTTCTAAACTACCGTAGAACTACTCAGAAAAATTTGAAGACGTTTGAAGAAAAAATACGCACAAACACACACACATTTTCAAATTTTTCAAATATATCGTGTTGGCCACAGGCATTAATGTCATAGGATTGTACTGTACTCATTTTGATTAATTGTATTTAGAAACTATATTGTCTATGTACTTTTACTGAAGAGAAAACTCTCTGCCCTCAAGGAGCTTACAGTTAAGCAGCTCCATTCATTCGGGGCCCCTTTCGCTCCTACCTAGATTTACTTGAACAGATCCAGTGCGCCTCTAAATAGACGGAAATTAAACTGCTTTCTTAGACTACTTGTCGGTCACCTGAGCTGGGGAAGCGGCGAAGGAAGGTGAAATAGAAATAACGAGAAACGCACATATGATTGTGTGTGTGTGTCTCCTTTTTACTGCGACGTGAGGTTTGCTTAGACTAAGAGAGGATAAAAGAAGGCTTAGATGTCACATTTCCTATGCAAGCCTTGAGAGAAAGGAATTCTTTTGTTCAGGTTTTTTTTTTTAAGAAAAAAAATAATAATCATTTGTTCCTCGTAAACAGCCCCTAATGGCTTAGTTTTGTTTCGCGCGGACAATTTCCTACCTTCATTGATGCAGGGCTGATGGGGTAAATATTCTAATCTGATTCAGTTCACCTCCTGCAGATCGCTGCAGACAATCGTGACAGACCAAGGGTTTTGCAAATCACAAGGACCCGGCTACCAGGAGAGACGGTCGCGTCTTAATCAACAAGAGTTTTTAAAGGACTTAGCCGACCCACCCCTTCACCAGAAGGTACATGCGAAATGTAAAAAACCACATCAGCGCCAATACATACATACATACATACATACATACATACATACATTAGTTGGAGGACTGGAAAAGAGATTATTTTTTGAGATGGTACCCCAATAGACCCTCCTTTTTCACATGTTTGTCGAAATCCACATTTGAAATTATTCCCCAATATGTCCCTTTTGAAGGCGCAAAAGCACCATATTAATTTCTACACCTCTCCTGCAACTACTTTTTTTTAAAGTAACCATTACTCTGTGTGGGATGTGTGTGTATACCAACCTAAAGACAGTCGTAATGGCACAGATCCGGAATCCAAAATCCCAGACGAAGCTAAGAACCATTAAATCCTGTCGGTTTCAATGGGTGTCGTCTTGCTGCTCTTGCATATGGTTACTCAAACGCGCCCCGCGGAAACCCGAGCGACTAAAGCGCGGTGGCCGGGTCTTGACTTAACCTGATCTCAGCGGGCTTTTATTTCCAAGCGAATGTGCTTCGGAGAGGTCCCTTTCCAACCGCAGTCCTATGGACACTGGCTGGTTGGAGGCTAAAGATCACCGGACTCATCGGGGCTTACTTCTGAGTAAACCTGCAGAGGATGGCCCAATGGGCCTTTCGTTCCGTCTGCGGCATCCTTCACGCCTTTAATCATGTAGCTATAGACGGCAACAGACAGAGCACCAAATCGTTCACGAAATAAGAGCGAGTTTTGCTAGGTAGGAAGTTTAGCGGAACATAATTTCGAATATATATGTTCGGGTTCAGGGGAGGGATGGGGGGTTCAGCTGGGGGGGTGGGACAGGAAAAATGGGATAAAGGAACACACTCTAATCAACATATGTACAGTATCAGTGACCGGAATGGCTAAAGCGAAGGAAACGCTACGCTCTTTGAAGCAAGGGGTTTACCGTCGAGTAAAGACAAAGCCGATCGGGGAGGGGCTGTAATGGACAAAAGATGAACATTATAAACCTTGTTTCCCCACTTTCACTCTTCCTCCCCTTTCCCCCCCCCGACCCCGCACGCATTTCTTCTCGGGAACGTCTAACACCGATCCTAAGTTCATTTATGGACGGCAGGGAAGTCGCCCTTTTGGATCGCGACAGAAGCTGATGAATTAGCAAACAGCCTCTTCAGCAGAAAAATAAGCGGGGCACTTTCGGAGCGGGCCGGGAGGCGGGAGCTGGTGTTAGGCGATTCTCCGCAATAACATTAACCAGATTAACCCGGGCAACAATTAGCGAGGGAGGGCAGCAAACAGCGAGAGATCAACCCTAAATCGCGCGGGGGGGGGGGGAGGCGGGGTGCGAGGAGCGAGCTCGCCGAGAGCTGGGAAGGGGCGAGAGGCGGAGAAAAAAAAGAGAGATCCGCTAATGGAAAGGATTACGTTAATTTCGTTAATTCTTAATGCACAGAGACCCGTCTCTCCCCCTTTCCCTCCTCCCCCAGACGCGCCCACCAGCCCCACCCCTCCACTTTCCCTCCTCCCCACCGCCACCATCTCTACTGACTTTACTTTGGTAAAGATGGAAAGAGGGGGGGGGGCGAAGAGAGAGAGAAATCTGGTTTTATTTGTGATCTGATCTATAACCAGGAACTAAATCCAGGATGACGTCGCCGGGGTATAAAAAAGGAAAGAGGGTCGGGGTGGAGTAGAGACTCCCATGCAGTTGAGATCTGAGGAGGAAACGGACCAGAGGGGAGGAAAGGGGGAGTGGAGAGGAGGAGGAAAAGGAGGAGGGGGAGAAGCGCGCAAAGTGACCAGGAAGGGCCTCTCCTGGCTCGCTTGCTTTCAAAAAAGAAAGCGCTCGCGGGCGGGCCCCCCTCTCCCTCCCCCTCCCCCAAATAAGCCTGGCGCCCCGAGCCTGGGGAAACCTCAGTCCGCGTTTTTCCTCGGCTCCGCCGCCGCGCACGCTCCGCTCCGCTCCCCCTCCGCCGCCTTGCTGAGCGGAGCTTCTCCTTGGCTCCGTCGGCCCCCGCCCGCCCTCCCTCCGAGCCGCGCGCTTTGGGGGCTATGCCTGCGGGCATGTTCAGCATCGACAACATCCTTGCGGCCAGACCCCGCTGCAAGGAGTCGGGGCTGCTCCAGCAGCAGCAGCAGCAGCAGCAGCAAGCGGCGCCTCAGCCGAGCGCGCCGTCGGTGGTTTTCTCGACCAGCCTGCACGGCGGGGACTCGCTGTACGCCTCGGCTGCCGCCGGCGGCGGAGACTACGGCGGATATTACTCGCGGGCAGTGGCCCCGGCCTCCAACTTGCCCGCGCTGGGCGGATCTCGACTGGGAGGCTATGGCAACTATTACTACGGGCAGCTGCACGTCCAGGCGTCCGCCGTGGGGCCGCCTTGCTGCGGCGCGATGCAGCCCCTGGGCGCGCAGCAGTGCTCCTGCGTCCCGGCAACAGGTAAGGCAATAATAATGCTAATAATATAATAATATAAACCCTCCCAGTACTAACTGCCCTATTCACTTTCAACCCAGAGGGATGAGGAGGGAATGTGAAAGAGAGAATCAAAGTTAACCACCACTCCCCGTACTTTTTTCGCTTATTTCGCTTATCTTTACGCGCGCCCCTCCCAGCGCTTCCAGACTTTCCTTTGCGCTTGGATAATGATTGAGAAATGGCCGTCATTTACAGGACGAGGCTCCGCCGCCGCCGCTCCTCTGCGCGGTGGGGAGAACGGTCCCCTGTGGACTTTCGTTCGTGGCCCATTCACTTACAATGAGGGAAATTTGCAAGGGTGTGGGAAGCGGGGAGCTCAGTTTGCTGCTGGTGACCCCGTGCATTAAGGTTGCTTCTGTAAGGCACAGCTAGTCCCGTCCAGGATTCTGTTGCCTGGTCACTCCTCGGCGTGACAGAATGCTGCGAAACGGCGATAGATTCCTTCGCATTGGCTGGAAGTGACGTTCCATATTCGAACCAAGATGGCTTGTGATCGAAGTCGGTTTGTGTTGAGAGTTGAGCTGGTTGGGTGCAGTTCTCTGAAGCGGCGTTTCCCCGTCCCTTCCTATCCTTAAGACATATACCCGCTCTGACGACCCGCTCAGAAACACAGGTTTGGAATCCTTGCAACTTGCAACATTCCTGGGAGTATTTAGATTGACTTCTGAGTAAAGCTGCTGTCCTAAAGCATATTTATGTGCCCGTCAATGCAGTTAAAGAAAGTGGGACTTGCTTCCGCGTAAACAAATGCTGCAAACGTGTTTAGGATTGGAGTGTAAACTTCTGAGGCGGCGACCTGCTCTCCTTAATTTACATTCAACTTTCCAGTCCTAACCATTTTTTAAATTTTTTTTTAGTCCCACTGAATTAAATAAAACTTCCAAGAAAATATATCTGAGATCCAGATGTAAATCACTCCATAATAAAATAAACAAATCTGGCAAACCTGATTTTTGAAGTCAACCAAATCCGATCCACACCCAGTTAAAATGTGTGGGTTTTTTTTTTGGGGGGGGGGGGTTGAACCTGATTCAAAATACAATCCTCAACACATTTATTTAGGACAAAGTTAAATGTCACTGAATTTAGTGGGGCTTCCTTCCACTGACATCTGATTAGGCTGCTAACTTGGTTGAAGGCAATGAGATTATTCTAAATACATAGAAGGAAACGTTAGTTTATTAATTGAACTCCCCCCCCCAATATGTGAGGTTTAGGGGCACAGTTCTAGATCGGTTATTAATCCTGTTCAGTTTGAGCTGATTTTATCTGGATGGCAATGGCGATTACAGTTGTACCCCAACTTCCCTCCAATGAGTTAGGTGGGGGCATATATTGATGGGCTGGTAAGAAATCCCCGCACTTTAACGTGATCCCAGTTGTGGGCTGTTTTTTGGGGCTCCAAGGTGAATTGAGCGAGGATTTATTGCTTCGTCGTTGAGAGGCTTGGATCCTAGTTTCTGACCCGCTTAAGCGGCCCTAGCCGGTGAGCTTAATGCATGCCCCCTAATGCGTAAACTCCACTGAACTAAAGTGGAGAGTGAAACGCCGTCGGACTCACTGGGACGTATTCCCCCGTCTATCAGTGTCTATCATTTTGGAGAGGGTCACGGGTGGAGTGGCAATCAGCATTTTCTCCATGTGTGCATGAGACTTACTTCCGTCTTCCTGGGCAAATCTGGAATAAGCGGCATGAGCGTGCGCTGCAGCGCCAAGCCCAGACTCCGCATCCCTGCAAAAGTTAGTGGGAGCGTTCACAAAACTGAAACTTCCAAATTTGCTCCATAGCCTTTAATCGGCGTCTTCGTGACCTTTTGCCCCTGGCTGGCAACTGGTTGGTAACTCTCGGAGTTGGCAGGCCGTGCTTTTTCGTGGGCTCGGAATCCAGCTCAAACGGTGCCATATCACCTCCTTTCGCCCCTCTCCCTTTCTCTCTAGGCTACGAAGGGACCGGGTCCGTCCTGATGTCTCCGGTGCCCCATCAGATGCTACCATACATGAACGTGGGCACCTTGTCCCGGACTGAGTTGCAGCTGCTGAACCAGCTGCACTGCCGTCGGAAAAGGAGGCACCGCACCATCTTCACGGACGAACAGCTGGAGGCTCTGGAAAACCTCTTCCAGGAAACCAAATACCCAGATGTGGGCACCAGGGAACAGCTGGCCAGGAGGGTCCATTTGCGGGAGGAGAAAGTGGAGGTAATTCGAATGGGCTTTTGGACTTCATTGCAAAATGCAGGGCGGAGGGAGACGGGGAGCCGTTTGAGGCTGCTGTTTCTTCCTTATGCCATCCAAGGGGAGGGCGAGTGATGGTGGGGGTGGGTGGGAGAGAAGCAATCCGTAGATTTCCAAAGGAGGGAGAAAGTTTGCATCTTAAACCGACTGCAAACACGCTTCTGTATTTTATGCAGCGCCTGGCACGTCCTTGGTGAGGAATAATATGTAAGGCTTACTCAGTAGTAGCAGTAGTACTTAGTACTCAGTAGTAGCAGTTACTCAGAAGACTTGAGTAGTGCTGCAATTCTGAACCTAGTTTACCTGGGAGTAAGCTCCGTTGAGTTCTGCGATGCTTACTTTTGAGTAGACATGCATAGGATTACTCTGTAACTCTCCTTACCACTGTCATTCGGCCGCAATCCTGCACTGTTTACCCCCAAGTGAACGCCACTGATTTAAATGAAACGTAATTTTAAGTACGTGCGTTGAGGACGCGTTTTAGTCAATGGGATCAACAATTCAACGGGTCTCTGGATCGCAGCTTCAGTTCCGCAGATTCCCAACTTGGACGGGCACTTTGCATACTCAGACGTGCTCAATCCTATTTGTGCGGCGCGATCCACAACTTTGAGAGTTTAACCCTAAAGCAGTGAGTTTAATGGAACTTATTCCTTGATGAGTGTGGTGAAGATTTGCAGCTTCCCTCCACCTCAGGTTTAGTTTTAAGAGGCACCGAGTCCCCCTCTTAATACTTTGGGACTTCGGTTTGAAGGGTGACTTCTGTGTTCATTGGATCGCCTGTCTAATGACAACCGAAGTACTTGCTCACAACAATTGCACTAATTTATAGAGCCCGGCAGTGTACTAGGCCCAGAGTAAAACAGTACTAGGCGGTTCTGGGAGGCGTCGGCACGCCGATCCTGCACGCATTTCGTAGAAGCAAGTCCCTTTGAATGCGGGGAGACGGGCAAATGCGTCCGATCTTGGCCCGGGACATCCTTTGCCAGGTAAAGGAGAGAGAAGGGGGTGGGGGTGCAGAGCTAGACAACGCCTTCCAACTTGCCTCTGTAGCTGCGATGCAAAATGCCTCGCTTCTTAAGCGTTCGCGTCCCAGGTTTTAGGATGCGGCTCGCTCTGCTGGTCAGATGTATTTTCTTGCAGGCGCTAAGCACTTTAGGCAGGACATATCAAACCTGTATTTTGCACAACTTCTGACACACCCTTGGCCCTAAGATCCTAGGAACAGTAGGATAACCAGCAGCGCTATTTGGATAAACTATTGGTAACACTCCCCATCCTTACGCTGTCAGTCCTGCAGTGTTGGCTTGAAAATAACCCCGGCTGCACTGCGATCCTGTAAGGTATAACACTTCCCAGGTGCGCGGAAGCAACTGCCCCCGCCGCCGAAGTAGCTCAACCGGGAGTTGAGCTTGCTCAGGGGAATGATATTAGATTCTACCTTTTGCGCATACGCGCAGCGAAATGCAAGATCCGTCTCTTAGTTCGCGGCTCTGTGTTGAAGCTATAGGTTGCACAGCATCTTGTTCAGACGGTAGTCTGTTCACACATGCATGTTTACGTCATCGGGGTGTGTGAACCGATTCCACCAGAGGAAGCATTACGTTTGAGATGGCGTGGCATCTAGTGATGGGAGAACTCGATCCCAGTGCAATCCTATACATGCCTACTCAAAAGTCCCATTGAGTTCCCAGGGAAGTAGGTATAGCACTGTCGCTTCCGTGGCGTTAGATCCGTAACGGCTGGTTCGCACGTGCAGCGCCAGCGCTCCATGCTGCTGCAGCAGCCGTGCAAAATTGAAAGACGCGGTGCAAACAGTGTTGTTGCAAGTATTGACACCTTCCCCTCCCCTCCTTCACTTCCTCGAATGGCAGGTTTGGTTCAAGAACCGCCGGGCTAAATGGAGAAGGCAAAAGAGGTCTTCTTCGGAGGAGTCAGAAAATGCCCAGAAATGGAATAAAGCTTCCAAAACCTCCCCAGAGAAGAGACAAGAAGAAAGCAAAAGCGATTTGGACTCCGACAGCTGATACCTTTCCCCCCACCCGGAGGATAAATTTGCTGGGCCGGCGGAATGGACATAGCTTGCCTGCACAACTTGCACCGAGAAGGAAGATGCTTAAGAATTCTTGCACAGACTCTGCCTATGCAGGAGGAGGGAAAGGAGGACCGTATAAATATATAAATATATCTATCTGTATATAATGTACACATGACGACCCTGGGAGCGATCCCCTTTAAATAAAGCGTGTTGCGGAGGTGTTGCACAGGTGGGTGTTTGGGGTCGCTTGTTTTGTTTGGGTTTCTCTGACAGACCCGGCTCCGAAGAATCACAGGCCGGGGTGGGGCCCACAGCCTTGTTTAGTCTGCTGCTCTTTTTTTGTTTGGTTTGGTTTCCATTGTTTTGGCTGGCTGGGTTAGGAAGAAGGCGGGGTGGGGAGAACGGAGAGCCGGAGACATAAAGCTGCGCTATTGGTTATTGATTCCCAACTCTGGGAAAGCGATGCTGGCTTAATGCGTTTAGAAGAGAGAAGTTGCAAGGCTGCAAAGGCGTACAGAACAGCACACACTTCCTTGCCAGTAAGACCCCTCGAACTTCTGGGACTTAACTCCCGTGCTGGGATCCGCTGGGATCTTCAGCAGGGCTCCCCAAACGAAAACCACACGCAGCCCGTTAGTATTTGCTCCCTTAAACGTGCCTAGGACGGCCGCTTTCTCAGAGTAATCCAGGCTCGCAGAGGACGTTAGTCCCAGGCAAACGGCAGTCAAGTTCAGCGAAAGTTGTCCGAGTTTAAACATTTTATCCTTTCAGTGGAACACAATAATAACCTTTAACTTGACCGGGCTGTAAAACTGAAAGAGATTTGGGCTTGCTTGGTCCGATTAACGATAGGAAGTGGCAAAACTCCGAAATCGCACCCCTCTTTTTTCTGTCCCCGGGAGTGCGTCCCGTCGATTGCAATGGGACTTATTTCCAAGGAAGTTTACTTAGGATCTCTGCCTTCAATTAAAACGGGAAAGGAGGAGAGCAGAGGGGATAAAGGAGCTGCTGGCTTCTTTAAACTTGATCTTGAAATGGTGGGGAGACGCAGAACTTTCCTGGGTTTCTGGTAAGACTTTTTATTGAGACCAGGATTTTACCGGGGACTTAACCTGGGCCTTCCAGCGCGCAAGGCAGATGTCCGCTCTGCCGCTGAGCCACGCTCGTTTCCCCAAAGGCTTTAACGTTTGTTTATTCCCTTTGGCAGTATCTGATCTGGAGGGGTGAGGGGGAAACCCACAAAAGCAGCTGAACGTTTTACTGCACTTTCCCCTTTCCTAGTAACCAGCTTCATTTAATGCTGCTTAGGGAAACGATGGCGGGAAGCGCAGAGTTTGCTAAACGCCACTTATTCCATAGTTTAGCACGCGAAGGAATTGCTGAGCAATCCGAAAACCGCAGCATCTCTCCCTATTTCCTCACGAATGATAATATCGGAAAAGGTATCATTGTTGAGGCATCTGAGGCCAAATCAAGACGCGTTGGAGAGGGTTGTGCGACCGCGAGCAATAACAATCAGCTGTTTATCGCATTTGGTTATGTATTTCCCCCCACATATCTGTCTTTAGCGGACGAAATCAGCCTATTTAGAAAAGGGATGAATTATTTGCCTCCTTGAATCCGGAATCCCGATTGCGATCTTAGCTGATAGCCAGTGTTAATGTTCCGTCAACATTTTGCGCTGTGAATGCCACCTCTCAGGTTTATTAAGCTTGCTGAGCATAGTCAGACAGACCCATTGAAATGAATGAACATGACTGAGCGAGGTCCGTTAATTTCAATAGGTCTACTCTGAGTAAAATTTAGTTGACTGCCACTCAGAGATTCAAGCGTGAAGGAAATCTGCCCAGGCACATACCTTTCAACCCCCCAAATTATTGAGCACCTGCCAGAAGTGACGCAAGTCATCTGTGAAGGGCCACGTGAAGACTCAATAATCTTGTCCCGTCTTAACCTTTCCCTTGACCCGAAACAGGGCTGCAAGCCTATACCCACTTACCTGCGAGTAAGCCCCACTGCGTTCAGTGGGATATACCTCTGAGTAGACATAGGATTGTGCTTTAAGTCTCGTCGATTACTTGTTTCCTGAAGGGACAAAGACCACACACATGCTTCCAAAAAGCACACTGCAATTGTATCCATTTCTCCACAAAAATAAGCACCACTGGGTTCAAGGGAGCTTACTCTCAGTTAAGTGTGTAATGTTACCTGGGCCCCTTCTTCCTAGTTAACAAGAGCCTTGCAAAGCGTGCAAGATTGTGGGGGCGGGGTTGCTTGTGTAGGTGCTTTTCTCTTTTTGCATCCCGAAAAAAATCCTACCATACCATTCAAAGGATCAGAGCGTCAGGGTCAGTCCTCTGGTCCCTCTTCACTGGCCCCAGAGCAAGAGGGGTGATAGCTGGCGATGGGTCCGCTCAGCTAGAGCCCCACGGGATCCAGTGTTTTCAATATGTGCGTTAGAATCATGGAAACAGCAGCCATGGAATGCACATTTCCATGCTCTGAGCATTGGCTAGCGTGAGCAATGAAGACTCAACACCGACAGGCAATGGTGGAGAGCAATCTGTATGCCCTCCTCTCCTTTAAACTGCTTGGAAAGAACTTGCCCAATAAGTCATGTGACCAATGCCATGATGTGTCATTAATCACCTTCCCAAATCTTGCTCTTTACCCAACCCACAATTCTGGAACAGCTTCCTCCTTTAAAAAAACAAAACAAAACCACAAATCAAATTGAAGGAGAGTGAAAGTGCCCCTGTTAGGAACAGAGGGTGTTGCCTTAAGTTACACCCACTCAGATCGTTGGTTCAGGGGATATTATTCAGACAGGGGATATTACTATTATTATTGTTGTTTTGTTGTTGTTGTTATTCCATCTTTTTACTTGACAGGAACTCAAGTAAAGGCTTACAGCTAAAACAGAAACAGCTAAAAACATAGGAAAAAGCAATCATGAAAAAACAATTAAACATTAATAAAATATGCACACACACAAAACAAACAGATCATTACAATAAAATACCTACACTTTTCCACCCTTATATCTGCAGAAAGAAAAATGTTACAATAAAAAAGTCTTTAAAAAAGACACATTGCGTAAAATGTTCTCATCATATTCCCCACCTTAACTGGAGATGTGGGGAATCAAACCTGCAGTCTTGTGCACACAAGGCTGTTTACACTCTTTCACTGAGCTATGGCTCTTCCCTTCAGTGTCATTACATGAAATCTATGTTTCTATTGATTGGTTTCATTGTACGCAAGTCTACTCCCCCCCACTTCCTTACACTTTTCTACTTGAAACTTGGCTCCTCAGGATTCACACCTCCAGAACAGCAACCCAGAGCCTTCTCCCTCAGCAAGTTTGATGTGGATTAGAGCCAAGAGTTTGTCAGGCAGCCTCCCTGACCCATGGCGAGATGGGCTTTAAAAGAGATGGGGAAAGGCTACAATAAAATGTGCAACTTTTTTGTGTTCCTGTCTCATAAGGGCCTGGGGAGAAACAACTAACCAACCAAATAAATCCAAATTAAGGAGCGACCAGAACACTTCCAGAACACCAGAACACAGTGGTACCTCGGGTTACAGACGCTTCAGGTTACAGATGCTTCAGGTTACAGACTCTGCTAACCCAGAAATAGTACCTCGGGTTAAGAACTTTGCTTCAGGATGAGAAAGAAATTGTGCGTCGGCAGCGGGAGGCCCCGTTAGCTAAAGTGGTGCTTCAGGTTAAGAACAGTTTCAGGTTAAGAATGGACCTCCAGAACAAATTAAGTTCTTAACCCAAGGTACCACTGTATATGTTGCACCTTAAAGAGCTTTTAAATTAGCTCCCTAAAATATTTGATCCCATTGCAGGATATTTGATTTCTTCTTCAGGCCAGGCTCCCGGGAAGAAGTTGCAGTGATACCTGGACCATAACGGTCATATTCAAGTTGTGGAATGTTTTCAGTTCTCCTTCCAGCATATTATCTGGACTTATACCCGACGTCATCCTACACATGTTTACTCAGAAGTAAGTCCAATGGAGCTTGATCCCAGATAAGTCTTCTGGCCTCCATTGAGCATCATAAGGTAAATAATGGTATGCAAAATGCACCTTGGAAAGCCTCTGGGTTGAGAAATGGCAACGTGAAGTGGCCTATATACCTTTCTGTACTATTCTCTAGCACCATTATGATGGGAATGTGGAGCTCCTGATCCATGACTATTGGCTGTGCTGGGTGGAGCTGATGGGTGATGGAATCCAGCAACACCTGAAGGAAGGGGGGGGGGAGCATAGGAAATATTATCCTAGCTCAGTATTTTGCATACACCACCTACTCCCATTCTTAAAATGCAAACAATATCAGGAGCTCAAAGTACATGAAAACAAACCACCCTCATGTAGATGTAATAATTGTTGTGAAATACGGCGTAATTGGAAATCCCAAATTCTGCATATCTACCTGCTCCATAGGGCCTAGGGTTTGCCGATCAGAAGGTCGGCGGTTTGAATCTCTGCAATGGGGCGAGCTCCCATTGCTCGGTCCCTGCTCCTGCCCACCTAGCAGTTAGCAGTTAGCAGTTAGCAGCGGCTTAGTCATGCTGGCCACATGACCCGGAAGCTGTCCGCCGGCTCCCTTGGCCAATAAAGCGAGATGAGCGCCGCAACCCCAGAGTCGGCCGTGACTGGACCTAATGGTCAGCGGTCCCTTTACTTTTAAAGGTAAAGGACCCCTGACAGTTAAGTCCAGTCACGAACGACTCTGGGGTTGTGGCGCTCATCTTGCTTTACTGGCCAAGGGAGCAGACATTTGTCCGCAGACAGTTTTTCCAGGTCATGTGGCCAGCATGACTAAGCCGCTTCCGACAAAACCAGAGCAGCGCATGGAAACGCTGTTTACCTTCCCACCGGAGTAGTACCTATTTATCTACTTGCACTTTGATGTGCTTTCGAATTGCTAGATTGGCATGAGCTGTGACCACGCAATGGGAGCTCACCCCATCGCAGGGATTTGAACTGCCAACCTTCCGATCGGCAAGAAGTTATTTTTGTTATGTTTTGTACATTGCCTTGCGATATATATGTGTAGGGCAATTAATTACTCAGTGCAAAGACGCGTGGAAATGCAAATTTATCTGTGCTGCACACAGTCTTAGGTCATGGCAATAACAGTAAAAAGAATCCCAAAACACTAAACACCACCTCCACCACTGGCAGAGAATTGGTGCCACCATTGGCATAGGCGCCGACTCCATGGGGCTTGAGGGGGCCCGAGCCCCCTCAAAAATTCGTTTGGGGGGGCTCCGCCCCCCCAATAATCTCCGGCGCCCCTCCAGCAGAGCGCCATCGCCGCCCCTCCCCCAGCCCAAAATGCACAGGATCGGGCTGCATGCCTCCTGCCCTCCCTCCCGAGCAAAAGCTCCACCCAATTTCCGCTCCGGAGCTGATTAATAGGCGCAGCACGCTCGCCCCTATTCGCTCACGAGGAGGCGGCGCCACTTTATTTGCATATTCATGAGCTTATTTATTATTCATGAGCTTTCCCGGGCCCCCCCAATATTTTTTATAAGTCCGCGTCCCTGACCATTGGTGCCAATTTCCAGTAAGATCTTGTGGAGTGTGTGAGATCTCATAAGATTTTAGTGAGATCTCATGAGATCTCACCAGAAATCGGTGCTGATGCAGGACCTACATTTCTGCAGGTCGCAGTAGGGTGGACGGCATGGCACAGAAATGGTGGCCAAGTGGAGTAAAATGGGACATACTGTCCCTGCATAGATGCATGTTCCAGTCATGGCTAAGAAGCAAATTTTCTAAACAACTGAGCCCTAGAACAATCGAACAACAGTGGGAGCATCTCAAAGCAATCATAGCCTGCTTATGGGATTCCCAGAAGCATCTGATTGGCCTTTGGCCTGATCCAGCAGGGCTCTTTGGTTCTTATGCATTTACTTTATATCCTGCCTTTCCTTCACCAAGCTCTAGGTGGTGTACATCAGGTTCCTTACTAGATGGCCTCCATACTTTGATCAGATTCAGAATGAGATCAAACCTACTTAGCTCCAGTAAATTTGTCACTTTATGCTTTTAGGTAATTCCCACTGTATCTATCAAATGCTTTTTTATTATTAAAAACAAACAAAAACCCCCCATACCATTATATACCAACTGCCAAATAGTGCTGAATATTAAATATTATTGCATGCCAACCACCAGATACTGTTAGTGGTTCTCAAATATCTTGCAATCAAAGTTTAAGGAGGGATTTGTTTGCAAGGGGACCATGCTGAATAAGATATCATAGGCTAAGGTATCAACACTGATAAACCTGGACCGTAAGGGATATTGTCCAGATCTAACTGTTAGTGGTGCAGCTGCATTACTCACGAAAAGATTTAAGGCAATCCAAACGGAATTCTTTGGAACTATTTCTTTCTTTCTGTTTTTGTGAACTCCCCAGTGATCCGTACCATAAAGAATTGCGGCCTGTACCATAGCCTTGGAAATGCAAAGGGCAGGGTCAGTTATATTACTTCCATATTTTCTTCAAAATTATAAAACCGTGTTATCTGCCCTGCCTCATTATAGTGAAATATTTTCATGAAATAACACTGTTTGGCACATGTACGATGGCAAGAATTCAAAATTTGACAAATGTTTTGAGCTCATTAACTTCTTTCATAGTATTGGCAAGGAAGGTAGCTTTCGCAACTGGAAAAAGCTTGATTTTTTAAATACAAAAATAGCCAACTAAGGGTTTTTTGGGGTTTTTTTTTGAGAACACAGTGGTAGAATGTAAGCCCTCCAGTGTCTCTTAATCTTTATTTCTCTTCTAGCCATAATGAAAAATTTCCTCAGACTTGTTTAATAACATTTTTTTAAAACAAAAAATGCTACTGCCATTAAGTGATATCTGCACCAGAGTCATCCTATAGCAGGGGTCCCCAAACTAAGGTCCGTGGGCTGGATAAGGCCCGAGGGACTCGTTTATCCGGCCCGCAGTGACCCCCACCGCCCATTGCTGCCACTCGCTCTTACCAGCACTGCGCTGCACGGCTGCCCACTTCTGGGTCGGAGGAGCACCGGAAATAGCTTGTGTGCATGCACAAGCATTATTTGCGCATGCGCAAGCGTTATTTCTTGTGCACATCTGGGTCAGAGGAGGCCCGTGAACATGCACACAAGCTATTTCCGGTGCTCCTCTGACCTGGAAGTGCACCGGAAATAGTGTGTGTGCACGCGTATGGGCACGCGACCTCCAGTCCACTGCGCAATCAGTTCTGGAGACACCAGCCCAAGGCGCGGTAAGTTTGCTGACCCCTGTCCTATAGCCATCGTTGATACCTTGGAGGAAGGAGAAATATGTAGTGTTTTTCATCTTTAATGGAGATGAAAAGTAAATTCTATTGAAATGAATGAGAATGCAAATATTTGATAGATTGCCCGCATATTCATTTTGTGTGTGAATTTAGAACAGATTCACACAATGACTTGGTTCAGACCATCATCTCTTCTAAACCATAGTTTAGACTATTGCAGCCAAGTTGTGGCAGGCCTCAGGTTTGCAGGCTGCGATCTCTTCCTCCTTTGAACAAGGAAAGTGAAAGCTTCTGTTTTCGGTTTTGATTAAACTACAGTTTCAGAATTCAAAGAAATGTGTATGAGTTGTTTAATTATTTTGATACTGCTTAGGAACGTTGGAAAGGGCCTTATACAGAGTCAGCTTTTTGGAGGCTACAGTTCCCATCATCCCTGACCACTGGTCTTGCTAGCTAGGGATGATGGGAGTTGTAGTCCAAAAAATAGCCGAAGACCCAAGTTTGGGAAACCCTGATCTACACTGATTGGCAGTGGCTCTCCATGATTCCAGATGGGAGTCTTTCCTAGTCTTAAATGGAAATGCTGGGTTTTGAATCTGAGATCTTTTGCATTCAAAGCCCCTGTTCTTCCTTTGAGCTAAGGCCCTTTTCCTGGTTTGCTATTCTGGTTGGTTTGTTTATCTTGAATTAGAATAAACCATAGTTTCTTGAGGAAGGAAGAAGTTTAGTCAAACTTTAGTCAAAACTGAAAGCAAACGCCCACTCACATGCAGAGGGAAGAGTGAGTGTGAAATCCTGAGGCGTGCTGCAACTCATTCACAATGGTCTAAACTATAGCTTAGATCAGGGATGAAAAAGGTGTCACCCTCCAGATGTTCTTGCACTACAACTCAAATCATTGCTGGTCTCCAAAGGGTCACAGGTTCCCTCTCCATCTCTGTATTAGTCAATGGTCCAGGGTCAACCTAAGGGCTAGTGAGCTGACCAGACATAACTGATAATACTAAAGAATAATCATAAGGATTCCCTAAATCGAATAGGGAAGTGCAGGATATTTGTTTTGAAAGCATGGAATCCTTCCCCTTCTAAATTACTGAATTTAGTCTTTATCCTCATTGCCTTAGCGGCTTGTTTCATGTAAAACTGCTTGCAGCCAGCATTTCCCCTCTGATAACTTGAGGAGTAAGTTTGTGTTAGTATGAAACGGGATGATGAGAGGTTGAAGCTATCCATACACACCGGTTTCTAAACATTTGGAAGTACAGGTAAAAATGTCAAGGACCTCTGGACAATGTAGTCCAGTCAATTGCACACAGTAGTAGGGGCTGGATCCAGACCAGCTGTTCCATGAACAGAAGGGCTCCTTCCATGCACAGAAGTGAGTCAGATCCAGTGGAATCTCCTGCTCTGTGAACGATACATTTCCGGATCTGCTGGTGGGAGGGAGAGACACAATTCTTGCCGAAGCCCCTCTGTCTCTGGAACTACCAGCACTACTGCCCACACTGTTTGGAAGCCCCCCACCCACAACCCTCTGGAGAAGAATTTTTGGGCACAGGGGGCTGCAGAGGAAGAGAAAGGACTAAAGTTGTTCATTGTGCTCTCTTCTCTATTGCTACTCAGGTGTTTCTGTGCGCTCTGGCTTCTGTCACCGTGTTCCAGTGCACCAGAAGTGGTTTAGTCATGTTGGCCACATGACCTGGAAATCTGTCTGTGGACAAACACTGGCTCCCTCGTCCTGAAGCAAGATGAATGCCGCACCCCATAGTCGCCTTTGACAGGGGTCCTTTACCTTTTACCTTACTACAGTCATACTTCGGCTTAAATACGCTTTGAGTTGAGCGCGTTCGAGTTGCGCTCTGTGGCAACCCGGAAGTAACAGAGTGTGTTACTTCCGGGTTTCGCCACTTGCGCATGCATAGACGCTCAGAATGACGTCGCGTGCATGCGCAGAAGTGGCAAAAGGTGACACTCGTGTGTGCAGATGTGCCGTCGCTAGATACATTTACCTCTAGATGCAAACGGGGCTCCGGAACGGATCCTGTTCGTATCTAGAGGTACCACTGTACTCAGATGTAATGTCCTCTGGGGTCAATAGGGCTTGGTAAGTATATACCATGGATGCTTGTGATCTGTGCAGGAAGCACGTTCGCAACCCACAGCGTTCGCAACCCACAGCACCACGTGTGTGCATGCGCAGGTTGCGATTCAGTGCTTCTGCACATGCACAAAGCACGATTTAGCGCTTCTGCGCATGCGCGACTGCCAAAACCTGGAAGTAACCCGTTCCGGTACTTCCGGGTTTCGGTGCGTCCGTAACCCAAAAAAATGCAACCTGAAGCGTCTGTAGCCCGAGGTATGACTGTATAAATTTCAGCAGGAACAAAATAGGCAAGGACCGAGCACTGGATCAGCTTTTGGTTAAGAGAATGTCAATCTTTTAAATACACCAAACAAAGAAGCAAATGGTATTAGGATTAGTGGAATCACTGGAAAAGGTGGAAAACTTGCCCATGCCAAAGAGAGTCTGTAATATTTCTGCATCACAATGTGCATTTTTATAGGTCTTCTGGGTTTTATCTGCAAGATAGTATAAGTGAACAAAACCCCTAGGAGATTTGAAGTGCATTACACTTCAAATGTCTATATTCCATTTATGCCATGTGTTTTCTTACTTTGCAGACCCTGGAAGTCTTGAATGAATGCAACTAAGAGTGTTAATCAATTTAGTTTCAGTCTCCAGGGTTCCCACTTACCCAGGCCTGACGTTAAGGCTGCAATAGGACAACAATTGTAGCTGCAGTTTGTTGGGCTGGAAGTTCACATTTTCGGGACTTAATATCATGTAAAATATGGTCACTTCCAAACTTCTAATATCCATGGAAGGCAGGGAAAGCAGGGCAGATGCTGGAAATTAATTTAATTCTTACAGGGTATGACTAAGTTATGAACCAATACATAAAGAGTGCATAGAAAAGAAGTGTTTGTGAATTACAAAATAAGGTGTATGACTGTACCGTGCAATTGGATTTCATAATTATGAAATATAGGCTGAAATTCTACACACACTTCCTGGAGGTAGGTCTCATTACATCCAATGGTGATTATTTCTCAGCAGACATGCATAGGGTTGCAGTGTCAGCTTTAAGCAAAGGATGTTAGCTTTCTTTCTTTAACAAATATTAATTTGGGGGCCATTTTGCTTAAAGTGTGACTTATAGATATCAGCTGCTGATATTATATTTGTTATTATGTATTTCATAATGACGCAATATGCTGATATGTACATGAGCTGGCCTACGAGACCCACTTTAAGCAAGCTGGCTCAGAATTAATTTCCTTTATGAAATAACCCATATTATAAATCACCAGACTCAAACACAGTAACCACCATATTGCAAAGATCTCTCTCTTTCTTTGTGTGCGTACATACATATATTCATTTCACAGATTTTATGTATTTATATCTGAGCATTTCCACCTGACTTTTCCATTAAAGGAAAATGTCCCAAATAGTTTACCAAATGTGTAAATACCCAATGAACAGACAGTGCTAATGCTACTAGATGTCCCTGTTCCCAATGCCCTCCAGAAGCTGCTAGACTCCAGCTCCCATCAGCCCCAGACAGAAGGATCAATGGTCAGGGATGATGGCAGTTGTAGTCCAACAATGCCGGAGACTCCTCATTAGCTACAACTGGCCCACAGAAAGCTCTGTGGATACTGATGTTCTGAAAGTGGGGGTCCACCAGCAGTGTGCAGGAAATGACGTATTTCAGGTCAGTGCTGTAGTATGGAAAGGGAAGCTGTGGATCTGCAGGACCTCATTTTCCTTTGACATGCCCCACAGATGGGTATCAAACCATGAGAGCTGGCACGATAATTTTCCTTGCAATGGAGTCAGCAGGAAGAGGAAAAATAAAAATGGAAGGGGGAAAAAGAGAGCAGACTGGGCTCCACTACCTGCCCTGGCCATAACTAGACAACAGGGCTTCAGTTGAGGACTTCTGTTTCCCCCTAACATACCCCACCATAGGATTGCTTTCTGAACACCTTAGTGCTGCCCCACAAACACTTAAGGGAGAGTAAGTCCTATCAGTGGGGCTTACCTCTGAGTAAATGTTCATGGGATTGGCTGCTAAGCAGTACCTAAATATTTGCATGGAGTGTCTTTTCTTTTCTTAACGGGAAATGTTTTATATGTCTGCAAGAGAGCTTTGGGTTTCTGCGCAGCGAACACACAAACCTTTTTGTATGCGGAGCCGCTGGTGCGGCATAAAATATTTTGGTCCATGCATAAATCACAGCCATTTGCCCATCAGACACTTAGTCCAGGAGGGAGCCTGGCTTAATGAAATGCGATTTTAAAATTCAAGAATACATCACGGAAATCATTTCATGAAACCTTGTACATAATCGTTTGCAAACCTCCTCAAATAAACTCGGTGAATATATTGATAGCAAGGAGAGCCGAACAGGGCCCAGAGTGAATAACTCTTCATTAAGAAGAGCAGAGAATTGGAAAGTATCAATCTGGTGCCAAATGGTACCCCGTGGTGAATAATTACGGCCAAGCTGTAAACCCCTTAAAAGCTACAAGGCACCACTGTAATGAAACACATAGCTGAAGTTTACGGTATGTATATATTGAGGGTTTATGCCTGAACATGTAGCCCTTTCAGTTCTTAATGTATAGTTTCCACAAAGGGCTTGTAAGTGCTACAGCTTTGATTAACAATATCAAATAAACTACGGCTATTGTTATCAATGTACATTTACTTAAAGCAAAAGCTGTAGTTTGATGCTGAATGTTTTATTGTGAGTGCATCTGTGTGTAAAGCAATTGTTGAGAGAGAGAGGGGGGGAATCAAACTTGGTGCTTCCTTTTGTTACACAGAACCAATCAATAAGTATAAGTGAATCAGAGGATTGCCTGGGACCTTAGTGGACATATAGTCCACCCCCTGCCAATGCAGGGAGCCTCATGGATGAGTGGAAACCAGGCTGTCACTGGTGTAAATATTGTCTGTTTGGCTAGAAATGAACATTTCATCCAGTTTTAGCAGAACTGGCAGAATTCTGAAGGCAGAGAAAAGCTCCATGGTTTTGGGCTACAACTCCCATCAGAGAAAGGGCAATAGGTTGATGGAGGCTGGTTTACTGGCTTCGCTAGTATTTTTTGTTCCTCCTGCTTTTATTTTCAGTCTCCTCTTAGGTTGATCACAAAATCAATGCCTCCAAATAGGGACATCCTATTCAACAACACCAACACCAACACCAACAACACCAACGCCAACGCCCATCTGACTACTCAGGGCAGCTTCCAACATATATAAAAACATAATAAACATTACACATTAAAAAAGCTTCCCTATACAGGGCTGCCTTCTAAAGGTTGTACCTCCTTGACTCAGGGGTTGCATAACTCCATACCCTCCACCATTTCTCTGATGAAAATAGGGACATCCTAAGGAAAAGCAGGACATTCCAGGATCAAATTAGAAACCAGGATGGTGTCTGTAAATCTGGGACTGTCCCCAGAAAATAGGGACACTTGGAGGGGCTACAAAATCACTAGAATTTTCTGTTCCTCCAACTTTTCTTTTCAGTCTCCTCTTAGGCTGATCACAATATAGCCTGTGAATTCCCTAACACAACTACAGTTTATGAACTGATCTGGAAAGGATGTTCCAGAAATCGTGGACGCTCTTGAGATCTAACGTTTATGAGAAGTCCAGACTAAAATGTCCAAATGTGCCAGTTTATTCTATAAGCTTGAGACAGGAGACCACAGTGTAGTTTAGACCCACAGATAACTTTGCTGCAAAAACACCTGCTCACTTCAGCTAGAGCCTGTACTCATAGGGGGAATACAGGGCCAACACGAAGTTAGCCTCTTACCGCATTGGAGAGAGAGACAGAACCCAACTCCCCGCTCCCCACCCATCAGCATCATGCTGCTCAAATATTTCCTGGCATTTGTCTATGCCAGATTTGGAATCTCTATTTGTATACTTCCTGGTGCGGCTGCCAAACTGTCATTAGCAATCATATTTACAAACCATTTGGCTTCTGAAAACTTGTAATGTTAGCCAATGCGCCATATATCAAAGCCACATATGCTCAAGATGTCATTTACAACTGCCATAAACCATAAAGCTGGAGCTCGGATATGTCAAAGCCTTTGAGCCACACAGAAAGAAAGTCAGGAGGAGGAGGAGGTGCAACAAATGAAGGAGAAGGATTTGTAGGCAGTGGGACATGATCAGATCGGACAATCTGAAGTGAGCCAGGCTGCTAGGCTGAAACTGGAAGGAAGGGTGGTCAACTGCAAGGGAAAGAGGAACTTGTGGTGTTTAAGTGCTTTTTTGTTTGTATAAAAAAATAGAAAGAGGGTCAGCCCTAGAGTGGGATTTGGGATACCCAGAGTCATTCCTTCCATAGCCATCACACACACACAGCTTAATTCCCTTAGCATTTATGAAGACCACATGCCCCCCGTGGGCATCAACTGATAGGCCACATCAGTGGATGTGCACAAGGCTTCCTCCTCTCCTGTCCCTGCATCCCTTGACATTGGTTCAGGGTGTGTGTGTATGTCAAAAGACCCCATTGTTCTACCCGGACACTGAGGTCCAGCGCCGAGGGCCTTCTGGAGGTTCCCTCACTGCGAGAAGCCAAGTTACAGGGAACCAGGCAGAGGGCCTTCTCAGTGGTGGCACCCGCCCTGTGGAATGCCCTCCCACCAGATGTCAAAGAGAACAACTACTACCAGACTTTTAGAAGACACCTGAAGGCAGCCTTGTTTAGGGAAGCTTTCAATGTTTGATGCATTATTGTATTTTAATATTTTGTTAGAAGCTGCTCAGAGTGGCTGGGGAAGCCCAGCCAAATGAGCGGGGTATAATAAATAAATAATAATAATTATTATTTCAGGTGAGGGGAGGAGAGAGGGCATTGTTCCATCAGGCAAGCCAAAATGCTTGCCCCGAGGGAACAATTGCCTTAGCATGGTGTTGAATTAGTCCCAGGAACCCAAGGGAACTCAGGAACCCATCACTTGCCTGCCCCTTGCCTACATATTTCTAGCTCTCTTCTTTGGGCCCATTTGGATAAATGCACATGCTTGCAATCAAGCACACATCTCACTTGCAATGGAAGGCTTCTTTCAAGTCTTTTTTTCAGCAGTGGAAGGGGTGTTGGGGAGGAGGGGAGGGGTGGCACTTGAGAAGACCCCCAAAGGCTCCCGTGCATCTACGGGTACCACACCAGCAATCCCTGAGCTGTATCATTCATTGGAACAAATTATGAGGACTGATTCTCAAGAGTACTTTAGGGTAGGGGTGAGCTGAAATGACCCAGTTTTCTCTTACTTCATTTTTACTCAGAAAAAGACATTACATTAGGGAAACTATGTGTGTATGAGGCAAAACTGCATACCAAAATGTGTCTACTGGAAGTGCACACTGAAATGCTGACGAATTTTTCTGATGACTTAAAGAAAATTGCAAACTGATGTGTAAATATAGGGAGAGGAACTTAAAACTGGAAAAATGAGAAACTGAGGGAGACCAAAGTTGTCAGACTCACCCATTCTCAGTAGAGGAGAAGAATATATGACAGGCACCCACTATTTGCACTACCTGGAAACAACTGAAGACATTTTTGTTTCAACAAGCATTTGAAAAGTTATTTGCCTTAGATCATGGGTAGGCAAACTAAGGCCCAGGGGTCGGATCTGGCCCACGGACAGTCTGGGAATCAGCGTGTTTTTACATGAGTAGAATGTGTCCTTTTATTTAAAATGCATCTCTGGGTTATTTGTGGGGCCTGCCTGGTGTTTTTACATGAGTAGAATGTGTGCTTTTATTTAAAATGCATCTCTGGGTAATTTGTGGGGCATAGGAATTCGTTCATTTTCTCTCTCTTCAAAATATAGTCTGGCCCCCCCACAAGGTCTGAGGGACAGTGGACTGGCCCCCTGCTGAAAAAGCTTGCTGACCCCTGCCTTAGATGCTCATTTTGTATTATGTTAAAATCTATCTTCTATATTTTTTTTGAAAACTATTATTATTATTTATTGCATTTATATTCCACCTTTTTGTCCCAGGAGCTCTGGGTGGCATACTTTGTTCTTCCCTCCACTTCTGTTTAATTCCCAGAACAACACTGTGAGGTAGGTTAGCCTGAGAGGCAGTGACTGCCTCAAGTTGAACTTCATTGCGGGGTGGCAATTTGGACCCTGGTCTTCCCAGTCCTAGTCCAACACTCTAACCACTCTACCACACTGTCTCTCTGAAATGAGTGTGTGAACACATTAGAGATGGATGCTTATACAAATCTTTCTTTAACACTTTAGGAGGGCTCTAGTCTTAGAGATGGTGCAGTCCCTCAATCATTTTGTTCCAACACCCATCACTGGGCGCTGTCGCCCTCACAGTATCATTTGTGGAATGTTTTAATACAGTTCTGCTGTAGAACGCTTTTCTTTCTATCCTCCTTTCTTCAGGGACATATATTAGAAATGCACTGCAACTGTAGATCTGGATCTCAGTTAAGAGCCCAAAATAATTTCCACTTGCATAGTGTGATAGAAAATAGTAAAATGGTAATCCTCCTTGGCTAAAATTCCTGCTCTCCACCTGACTGCCCAGATTCACACTGCCACAAACTGTTCCTCTGTCCTGTTCACTAGCTGAAGGGTGTGACATTCCAAAGGCTGGAGAGGGATTTATATCCATTAAAGGATGATTAAGTCTTTTGCAGAATCAAGCAGATGTGCTGAGCCTCATTCACTTTAATCAAACCAGCAAAACATGCTAGCTTAGAGCTAGGAATCAGCAAGGCATGTTGTTTATGTACAGATTCAGCAGAACTGTGGATTAGTGTAGACTTTTACCCAGCCATGTTCAGAGTCCTGGTAAAATGGATCTGGAACACTTACTGCCTTGAAAAATTATTGGGCTCTAAAGTTAGGTTCTGCTAAGGGTGCACAAATTATTATGTCTCTGAGCTGTTGGCTAATGGTGCCTTTGTCCAGCCCGATATAAACATGCACTGATTATTAAATAATTTTTCACACATGTCTTCTTCCAAAAAGTTGCAGTAAAGGCAACCCTATTTTGCGTTATCATCCTATGCTACCTTAACGCTCCTCTGTTGAACTGAATAAAGTTTCATATAAGCTGTGAGGAATGGAATGTGCAGTCATAAATAAGTAAACTCCAACAACCATATTAGAAATTCCCAGAACTTTTGCCAGGACATGGATCTGTGTGTCCAATATCCAGATGGAAGAAATGCATGCATTTAATATGAGTACAAAACAGATGCACAGGATATGGGGAAATATTCATCTCCTACGATGAAAAAATAATTCAAAATACAATATTTGGCTTCAGTCAGTCAAGTATCACTTCAGTAATAGTGCATCACCCAGTAGAGAATTATGGTATCATTTATTTATTTTTTGCAATACCTTATCCAACAGAACTTAAAAAGAAAGAAAGAAACAGACATTGGAATACCAATCAACTCACAACAAACTTTGGGTTTAATTTAGGAATAATTTAGGAATTGGTTTCAGTTCCTTCCATGACCTTCTTCACTGTCTCTTTGGTCGGTTAGAAGGAAAGATTCCCTCAACCAACAGGATCAAAAAGAACTTGAAAAAGAGCAGATTGGGCCAACAGCCAGATCAATCAAGATGAGAGATAAATTGCTAGGTATCAGCACATCTGAAACTTTTTAAAATAAAAACTTTCAACAGAAAACAAATGAAACATAAGCCAGCAACATGTCACTGCAGCCCCAAAGGTAAATGTAATTTTAAGTTCATACAAAACCACATTGTACTAATTTATGTCATGAACCTCTCTGCCTGCTGCTGTAGCCCAGTAGTGTGAAGTCCAGGGTTCTTCAACCTTGGGTTCCCCAATGTCATTGGATTACAACTCCCACCATCATCAGCCAATGGGGACCCAAGGTTGAAGAACTGTGGTTTAGTCTGAGTGGAAGTGGCTCTCCAAGGGCTTAAGTGGAGGCGTCATTTCTTGAGATGCCAGAGATTGTGCCCTCACTCCAAACTATTGTTCCTCTGCATTGTATGAAAAGAGGGTTGTTAAGAGCCTATGTTGTGTACATTTATCCTAAGACACAGTAATCCCTCTCAAGTCGCTTCTGTCCTTTACAGTAGCCATCAGAAGGGCAGTAGCGCTTACCGGACTTTCTATCACCGGCCAGAGTGTTGGATCATACTGGGTCAATCTTGCTGCTATCTCACCCTTCACCTTCCAGGTAAGCCACAGAGATGCCAGGGACACGTCAGGCAAGTGCCACTGTCTTGCTCTGCTGGTGGTTTTTGATTCATCTACAAGACTGAAAAACTTACGGTAATTCAAGTTTGGACTAGGTTTCACAATGTCAACATTCTGAAAATGATTATTTTGTGTGGAGTGGGATACCTGGCAGTCTCACACTCACAGTCATAGGCCTCGATCTTGCTAAAGTTAGCTTAGACCAGTGTTTCCCAAACGTTTTTGGGCAACGGCACACCTGCTTACCGGAAAAAAATCTCGCGGCACACCACCATTAAAGCCCCGCCCCGTGACGTCAGCGCGCAGCGTCACGCCGGGAGGGACGCACAAAAGTGAACGTTTTTTCCCTCCCCCTTGCCGGGGTGGGAGGAGGCAGCAGAGCGAGGGCAGCTGAGGCGGCGGCGGCAGCTGAGGCGGCGGCGGCTGCGATAGCGGGCGGAGGAGGAGCCGTCGCCGGGAGTTGCTGCTGCTGCTGTTGCTGCTGCTGCCCGGACATGCCGGCCTCCTCCTCCTCCGCTGTCTCGCGCTCCTCCCTTTTGCGCGCGCTGCCCCGCCGCTCGGCACCACCACCGCGGAGCCGCCCCGGCTCGACGCGGATCCTCGCCGCCGCCGCCTCTCGCCCGCCTCCCTCCCACGGCACACCAGCCGGTGTCTCACGGCACACTAGTGTGCCGCGGAACACCGGTTGGGAAACACTGGCTTAGACAAAGGCTGCAATCCTATGTACACTTACTTAGGAGTAAGCCATGTCAAATTCAGCAGGACTCACTTCTGAGTAAGCATGCAGAAGATTGCACTGCAAACTCTGTTGAAACTGGAGCTGATGCAAAATTCATCTGAAGTCACTTTTTTTGCTGAGAAAAGTTGTGAGATTTTTCTTTTTCTCATCCCTCGCCACATACCCCCAAATAGCTATTAGCCAGGCTAGTGAAAATTATTATTGAAACTTTTTAGCTGCTTGTTACCTAAAAGGTCTCCAAGCAACTTACATTTAAAAACACAAACACAAAGGCATTATAACATTGTGAAAAAGAGAAAATTAATATAAAACATGCAACATACAAAAAACAGGGGTCCCCCATAACAGCCATAGGAAGATTGGTCAGCACATGAACCATAAAGTAGAATCGGCTCAGTCCATCAAAGGCATGGAGGGAAAGGGAGGAATTTGATGTTGCTCTAAGGTGGTAATTCTCAGGGCAAACATTTCAGCTTGACGGGTGGCATGATGCCCTCTCCCCCCTCATACTGCTCCCCCACAGCCATTTTCAGCAGCAAAGGAGACACACAGATGGGGGAAAGGGCGGAAATCCCCACTGCACAAGTGGAAGTCCTTCCGCATGGCTTCCACTTACGAAACTCATTAGTTGAATTCCCACCTAAGTCTTTATCTGGTGCTGAAAATATGTCAATAAAGGTGCCAGGGAGATTTGACTGGAAAGAGCATTCCATGGAGGGGGAGCCACAGCTGAAAAGTCCCTCTCCCTTGTCATCTCCTACTGAGCCTGCCTCAGAAGAGGGACCCAGAGAAGGGCTGCAGATGAAGCTCTAAGCATCTAGGTAGGTTCAAATCAGGACAAAAATGCATTACAAGTGGAGCTAATAGAAGATTTGGGTGGTGGGGTGGTGGTTAGATAATGAAAAAAAGGGGCACTGGGAGAAAAGGTTAAAATCTCTCCTCCTCTAGCCAGTGGCTTGGCATGGGTTGCCAGTGCCCGGGGCTGCGCAGATTCAATTGCCTAACAAGTGATTGCAGCCACAGAGATAAGAAAAGAAGAATCATTCCTTTGTCTGGAGAGGTTACTTCCTGGTTTGCATGGAGAAGCTGTTTCCAACAGAGCCCAGTGACAGAAGCGCACAGCAGTACTGACGCAGCACCAGGTGTTGAAATTTTCTACTCCCTAACAATTTTGCGCATGGGGCAACTGCCCCTGTGCCGCCCCCCACGCTACACCACTACCTCTAGCATTGCTGCTCCCATCAAAACTGGAGCCTTCTGTAGCTGCTTTTAAATAAAAGTTGAAACATGGAGAGATCTGATCACAGATCTCATGCATAGTGTGTATTTTAGCCCGTAGAGATAGGGTACAAGTTATGCTACCCTCATGGCATGCTGCCCAGCTCTGACTGTACAGAATGTTAAATGCTTCCACATGCTGTCTGTTCAGTCAAGGTTGACTGGAGAGGCATGAGGCACTGGGTTGGCCTTTGCTGTTCCTCCACAATACCCTCAGCAGATCAGCACATTGCTAGAGGGAAGGACTTGTTGGCCGGCTTCTCCTTGCATTGTTACATTGTGAAATTAATCTTTCCTGTTCCCTCCCCTCCCACAATCTGGGGTTGTGTCTTTGGGATCAGTCTCCATGGCATCCCAGTTCTTTCCAGCTTTCTGCTTCTAAATAAAGAGTGATTTGACCTGTCTATGAATCTGTACTTATTACTTCAAGGGTTTACTGAAGACAAAGCTACACATACCCACTTCCTCGGGGAACATCCTGCAGTCATATATCACCATAAGCTATCTATAGAAAGCTTGCAAGTCCTAGATAGGATTTGGGCTGATATACTTAACTGATGCTCTCTGAGACACTTAAAACTTCAGAAATGCATTTTATCCCAAATCCACATCTTTCCAATTTGACATAGCAAAGCCACAGAGTAGGGGGAGAGGGGGAGAGTGAGTAGAGGGGAGGATTAATTTGGCCAAGAAGGGTATATTTGGTACAATGCCTGGATCATTTAATTTTCTCTCTCCAAGCACCACTTCAATGAGGTTCATTTTACTCCCACAAGTTATTCAATCCCTGCGGTGGAGAAAGTCACCCTTCTCTGATGTGGAGTATAGGGGAAGCCAGCTGCCAACTTGGGTTTGTTTAAATGGAATATATGCTACAGCAGTGATCCCTCTGTAAACATCTGGGCCCATGAGTCTCCTGCAGCTTTTCGGTAATCCCAAAATGAGTCCAATCCCATAAAAGTAAGAAAACCCAAACCTCTATGACACATGGAGCCCTAAACCCATATGTGCTCCTAAGAAGGGGGAGTTGCTATTACCGTTTGATTGGCAATGCAACCTAAAATGATGCATGTCGCTGAACAACATTGAGATCAGAACATCAATAGCATAAGTGAAAGAGAGAGAGCAAAATTATACTTAAAACTTCCTTGGATTATTGGACCATTGACTGGCCAGAACATTGACAGATTTCATTTTTGTTCAAGATCCTTGAGAATCTTTCCCCAAATTACCCCAATTTACCTTGAAATTTGGGGTACAATGCACACCACTAGTAACCAGAATATTTGTACAGAGGTTTGCTATTTACTTTGTGACAGCTATTTAAATCTGTGGGAAGACATGAATGTCAAAATCTTCTCAGCACCGAATGAGAAATTTCTCCCTTGAACTTCAGGAAGAACAACTTCAGAGCTGAAAATGTTTCCATATTAAAAAAGCAAAGAATGTGTCAGGACATTAAAAGGTCAGTTGTGACAAGCGTAGAAAAGGAAAACATGGCTATTCTCTTCATCTACTCTTTCATTCGCATGGCCTTCCTGAATTCAACCCAAAAGTCATGTGAATTTTAATTCTATCCAGAATTTTTCCATTGGCAAACCCACCCCTCTCCCCCAGTTATGAACATTATATCCTAGAAACTTGGGAGAGGGGAGCCCAATCCATTTACAGGCTCAAATCCTGGTATTTGAAGTTGATATACAACAGCAGCTTTGTAAGTGCATGCACACACACATCACTTTGTGAATCCCTCTGATATGGCCAATAGCTCAAAAATTCATAAAGGCAAATTCCAGAAGAGAAGCTGTGTGAATTAGTTTATAGCAAAACCAGGAACCTTGTGGTGTCTTAAGGACTATCATATTTATTGAGACATGGTTTTGTAGGCTAAATCCCAGTTTGGTGCATGAAGTGGTCACTTAAGTAGGCAGAAGTATTAAGTAGGGCTATGCACAAGATTCAGTTCAGTCCCTGATTTGGTGCTTCCTGAAACAGCCAACCTCAGTCCTAGGTGCTTTGCAAGTCTGCCCGAGTCAACTTTGTTTTTCTACTTATTCACTATTAAGAGAGAAAAGAACAGCTATAACCATCTTTTGACAAAGGCGAGTGAAATTTGCTTACTAGGCAAGCCTACTAGTCCCTCTAGTGTGGATAAAGCCAACCAAATCACAGTAAATAATAGATCCAGGGGCTATATTGCTGGACACCTTTGAAGTCTCATTAAAAAAACAACACCAATAAACCCACATCTATAACTTTTTATTTTTGAGCCGAAGTGGATGAAATGTGCAGGCAAAGTCATCCCTTTTGAGGGCATGAATTCCACCAAATTTCAGGAGGATTGCTGCACCAGTTTTCCTGCAAGGGCAGCCATTACAATTCTGGGTTGTGTAACAAAGGACTAACTCAATTACGAGTAAGGCTGTCAGTCACGAAGGAGCTGTTCCCTGCTTGTCTTCTTGTCAGCCCAGGAAGCAACACTGTTTGTTACCTTCCTCCACCTCTTTAGCTCACTCTTGTCTTTGTAGAACTGAACAGAGAATTGAGCCCATCACTGGTTCTAGCTTCACCTACTGTTGTCCTTCCCATTTTCTCCTCATCAACGCCACTGCATCAAAAATATATTGGTACAGCAACCTCTTCTTCTGTCCCCAGTATCATAACTTTTAAAGTTATTTACCACTTAGATAATGGTATGCTGGTGGTGCTGTGGTTAAACTACAGAGCCTAGGGCTTGCTGATCAGAAGGTCAGCAGTTCGAATCCCCGCGACGGGGTAAGCTCCTGTTGCTCAGTCCCTGCTCCTGCTAACCTAGCAGTTCGAAAGCACAAAGTGCAAGTAGATAAATAGGTACCACTCCGGCGGGAAGGTAAACAGCACTTCCGTGCATTTCTCTGTTTCACCAGAAGCAGCTTAGTCATGCTGGCCACATGACCCAGAAGTTGTACTCTAACTCCCTTGGCCAGTAAAGTGAGATGAGCGCCGCAACCCCAGATTGGACCTAACAGTCAGTGGTCCATTTACCTTTACCTTTTTACCACTTAGATAACTGCCATTATATCAAGTGTAAGTGGCTAGGGACAAAGAACAAGGCTGCAGAAATTCATTTTATAGCTGCCACGAGGCAAGATGAGGCGGCTGCCTCAGGCAGCAGGATCCTCAGGGGCATCAGATCCAAGGAATGCACTGCCCACTGCTGTTGCTGCCACCACAATGACAGCAACAGCTGTGGAATGGTCCTTGGAGGCTGGATCTGATGCCTCCTTGGTAGTCCCCCACCAATGCTCCTTTATAGTGGACTCTTAGTAAATAGGAGGTGCTGCTGTTCTCTTCCCACCCTTGTCGTTCCCAGTGTATATCTTTATTCCTCGCTTATTCCTAATGTAGATCTTCACTTGCCGCTTCTTCCCTGAGCATTTTCTGGTCTGCCTCAGGTGCCAAAATGTCTTGGGCTGGCCCTGAGAGAGAGCTTGGTGACTGACTTCAGCGGCAGGAGGCCACATGTCAGAATTAGCAGAGAAAAAACTGAAGGCCACGACTGTTTTGATCTCCTCCCGGTTCTTGCCTCAGTAAAAACATTCCTGCTAGCGCTGCAAAGAATGAAGCAGAGCTGAGCAGCCGTGCAGCAGTGACTGTTATTCTAAATACTTTTGGTATTTATGAAAAATTGCCAAGATTCCATTGTAATTTATTTAAGTAAATCTTGGTAAGTGCTTTTCCCGCCCTGCCCTGAAAATGATTTACAAAGTGTTTGTAACCCCAAGGGTTCCCAAAAGCCTCTTGGATGTCAAAGCAGGGCTATTAATCTTGTGATTAGCTTTCTCAAAAACCGTATTTGTGGCCTGATTAGCAAATATTTGTTAGCATTCCATTTTTCTACAGAGAATTGTCACGCTGACACCCCACCCCCTCTCGTTTTAGGAGCATTATGCAGTTCTGGACTCAGAAAGATGATAAATTTGTCACATATCTGTAAAGTGGAGGGCTGGAAAAACAACAACAACAACAACAACAACAACAACAACAACAACAACAACAACAACAACAACGCACAACTTGCCACAGTGGGGTTCTGATCCAGATTGAGACCCTAGCGGGGGGGGGGGTTTAGGTGGATTTAACCCTTTGTACTTCACTATGATCCTGATCCAAATAATTCCTGAAATTTCCCTAGGAAACAACCTTCCATGGAACTGCATAAGAATTTCCTCCCTCCACTATTGTAAGTAGTGAGGCACTGATTTGGACCCCCCACTCTTAAGGGCACAACAATGCCATTTGTATAGCTAACCTATTATGTTGCTTGGCCCTGTGTTCCTCTTACATATCCAACCCAGAAGGGCCAGTCACATTGCACAAATACATTAGAAGTTAAGAAGAACCCTGAAGGAGAATAGAGGCTAGACTAGCCTTCTGTTTTCTGTAGTGGCCAACCAGATGTATCTGGAAAGCCCACAAATAGGACAAGAGGGAACCAGCCACAGCTCTGTGACAGACCACCTGCATTCTGTGCTGGTTGCAGGTTCAATCTCTGGCATCTTAACCTGATGAGAAGCCTGCCTGAAATCCTGGAGAGCTGCTGCCAGCTGTGTAGACAATACTGATGGACTAATGGTGTGACTTGGTGTAAGGCAGCTCCCTATGCTTTCCTTATGCTCTCACTATCGCTGTTGTTTCCCTGGAGCCTGGAGCCTTTTTCAATGTGCTGCTGAAGGGAACGACATGTTACACTATGAGAAAGGGCCTTCTCTGTGGTGGCACCCCAGCTATGGAATGCCCTTCCCTCTGAGGTGCAGTTGGCGTCTACTGCATTTTACTGTATGGAGCTGCCTTGTACTGAGTCAGACCATTAGTTCATCTAGCTCTCCAGGGTTTCACATGGGGGTCTTTCCCCTGCCCTATCTGGAGATGCTGAGGATTGAACCTGTCATAGGTGCCTGCTCCCTGGGGCCCTGGGTGCTAAGCACCCACAAAATTCCCCAGGAAGGGGCCAGGCACCCACAAATTTTGGTGCACACTGCATGGCACCCACGGCTTCGGACACCCATAGTCATGGAGCCAAGTTGACACTCCTGGAACCTATGATGTTCTGCATGCAAAGCTTGTGCTCTATTATTGAGTCCTTCCCCTTCTCTCAAAGCAATCTTCTTGTGCAAGCTGAAGCATACGAACATTTGCAGATTCTACTTATTATAGCACTCATGCACCTGCATTTACTGAACAGCACTAAGGGGCTACTTCCATCTCCTCATAGTTCTTTGGTCCTCTCACAGGGAGGTCAGGCTGACCTCAACCAGAGCCAGGGCTTTTTCGGCTGTGGCCCCGATCTGGTGGAACGCTCTGTCACAAGAGACTAGGGCCCTGCGGGACTTGACATCTTTCCGCAGGGCCTGCAAGACAGAGCTGTTCCACCAGGCCTTTGGCTAGGGCACAGTCTGACCCCCTCCTTTTGTAACCCTCATAGAACTCTAGCCCAATGGTTGCCATTAATTTGACTCTGAATTGATTTTAGGATGAATTGATTTTAAAATGTATTTCAATTAACTGATTATGATTTTATATAAACTGTGTTATTTTTACCATTGTTAGCCACTCTGAACCCGGCTTCGGCTGGGGAGGGCGGGATATAAATAAATTATTATTATTATTATTATTATTATTATTATTATTATTATTAGGATACAATCAGGGGCGGAGGAAGGGGGTGCGGTCTGCCTCAGGTGTCATCTCTGAGGGGGGTTACAAAATGGTGGGCAGCACTCACCGCGGGGCCTGCAATGTGCCCGAGCCATGCATCTCTCCTGGGAGTGACATGGTGGCTCGGGCGCTTGCAGGCTCCACGTGCCCCAAATGGTCCGCCCACCACCTCACCCTCAGCTGTAGGGCAGCTGAGTGGGAGGAAGCAGGCGGACTCCTCAGAGGACCTACTTCCAATTGGCTTGCTCCGCCACTGGATCCAACCCACTGGGGTTTTTTTTTAACAGCTGTAATGTACTCCTCAGGATATCTGCCAATGCAACAACAACACTATTTTTTTCTGCTGCCCATCTGACTACCCAGCCACCCTGGGTAGCTTCCCAAAAATTATAAAATCACAGTAAAACATCAAACATTAAAAACTTCCCCATACAGCTTTCTTCCAGAAGTCAGATAGTTATTTATTTCCTTTATAAAATAAATTTGTAACAGAGTAATAATATTTTAAAATAATAAATTTATTATTTATACCTCGCCCATCTGGCTGGGTTTCCCCAGGCACTCTGGGTGGCTTACAGCACATATAAAAACATACTAAAACATCAAACATTAAAAACTTCATGATAAAGGACTGCCTTCAGATGTTTCCCCCCCAAAAATAATTTTATTATTTCTGAAAAGGTAACAGTAACATGCTGATCAGTCAGGGGGTTATTTTTTGAACTGAAACAACACCATGAAGATTTGTGATAGAATCTTTTGGTTGATCCTGAGAAATAGTCATACTTTGTTACAAACCTTTTCCAGGGAACACGGCCTTGCATGAAAAGTCAGAAGCACAAGCTGCAACATTTCTGTGGTCTGTTAGGAGTGAAGCAAAACTGAAGCCCATTCAGAATAAACAAACAGGTCTTATATGATGGGGGTTCAAGAGGTTACGCCATGAAAGGTCACAGAAATTAATCGAAACGTGAGACCTGGGAGGTCAAAAATGGGCATATTCTTGGCAGAAACTATTCCTGCATTTTATTCTCCTACAAATTTTGAGCCTGGTGCTGATAGATGTTCAGATCCCTCAATTTGGAAGTGCCTGCTTTAGTTATTTCCTTCATTTTTACTTATAGTTTAAGAATAGGAGAATTTAAGGAGAGCCCTACTGGACCAGAAAAGGGAGTCATTCATGAGAATGCTGTTGTGCTTCTTGAATGCTTCCCACAGGCGTGTGGTTGGTCACTGTAAGAAGAGGATTCTAGACAAGAAGAGCCATTGCCCTGGAGCAACAGGTTCTTATGTTCTTAAGCATATACTAGAAATACCTGGAACTGCCATTGATGGACAGTGAAAACTAGGGCTGGTAATCCTTGGATCTCCTTTGGACAGACCGGTAAAATTTTAGCTTTATAGCCAAAATTTTCCAGAAATACAAACAGTGCAGAGAACATATGAAGTGCTTCCATGTGACACGTAGTATTCTAGCCATGGGTGGATGGAGCCCACAGAAGAATATGCTGAAAGGACCACTAGGGGGAGCAGGATGGCAACTTCTTCCCAAGCATTATTTGGCAGTCCGTTACAGTGGCCAATATTTCAGCGGATGTGGTTGTGGGAGATGAGCCCACAGAGATTTGAGCCTCCCCATTCATGCCCCCAGGATCTGAGCGCTGGAATCATTCCTCTGTGTGCTGCCTTCTCAATCTGATAACTTTGGCCTGGATGTACGTACCTAAAACATGGCCTGTCTGATTCATTAAATGTCAAAGAGCCCTGCCTCACATGTTTAGGGATTATCTTTCCCTCTGGAAAAGTTGTTTCAACTCATGCAAAGAGAACATTTTAGAAAGAGCTCGATTGTTTGTGAGGCTTTGTCGGATGAGCCCAGCAACACTTCCCAGAAGTGATGTTTCCAGTATGCTATGTCAACCCAGCTACAGGTGTGCTGTTTGCCATCTTTCTGGTGCAATGAGTTTGATACCTGACCACTCTAAATTACCCGCTTTGCTGGGGGGTTTTCTGGAGGGGCCCATCACACCCTCCGACAGTCCTAAAGGGGCCTGTTGAGGCTGTGACAATCTCCATTGGGCCCTCCCACTTCAGCAGTGGGCTCTGACGGACCCCACAATGTTGGGCAGAACCCTGTGTGCCTTGGGGAGTCGCTCCACCCCCTTGATCATTTTGGTTGTCCTTTTAGTTCATACCTAAGTCCTATGAAGGGACGCGGGTGGCGCTGTGGGTTAAACCACAGAGCCTAGGGCTTGCTGATCAGAAGGTCGGCAGTTCGAATCCCCGCGACAGGATGAGCTCCCATTGCTCGGTCCCTGCTCCTGCCCACCTAGCAGTTCAAAAGCACGTCAAAGTGCAAGTAGATAAATAGGTACCACTCCGGCAGGAAGGTAAACAGTGTTTCCGTGCACTGCTCTGGTTTGCCAGAAGCGGCTTAGTCATGCTGGCCACATGACCCGGAAGCTGTATGCCGGCTCCCTAGGCCAGTAAAGCGAGATGAGCACCGTGACCCCAGAGTCGGCCACGACTGGACCTAATGGTCAGGGATCTCTTCACCTTTACCTTTAAGCCCTATGAAAGAGCATTCATGTATGTTCTGGGGTCTGTAGTATCTACAGTTGACAGCTTTTTGGAACAATGCCCTTATCATTTGTTAGAGTAAGGAAACCTCTGGTTTTGTATTTGATAATCAGGGTGGTATATTTTACAGTTGTGCTGTCACCTCAATTCAGCTGCTAACGGAACTATTTTCTGAGGTTAATTTAATTTGATTTTTAATTGGTTGAAAATCTGTACTTAAGGTAGTTTAGGAACTGTCAGCAAAGCCACTTAGATGGGATCCCTTCCAACTTTTCAATTCTATGAAATGCTCCAAGACATTGAAAGAAAATACTAATTATATGAAAACTGGAAGAAAAAAATCAAATGGTTGAAGCTGAAAGCAATTGTTCTGGAAAAAAGGAAAAATGTAAGTGGCATCTCCCAGGACAAAGGGGATCCCTATATTCCTAGGGATGTGGGTGGCGCTGTGGTCTAAAGCACTGAGCCTCTTGGGCTTGCTGATCGGAAGGTCGGCAGTTCGAATCCGCAAGACGGGGTGAACTCCAGTTGTTCTGTCCCAGCTCCTGCCAACATAGCAGTTCGAAATCACGCCAGTGCAAGTAGATAAATAGGTACTGCTATGGCGGGAAGGTAAACAGCGTTTCTGTGCACTCTGGTTTCTGCCATGGTGTCGCATTGCACCAGAAGCAGTTTAGTCATGCTGGCCATTACCCGTAAAGCTGTCTGTGGACAAACTCAGGCTCCCTCGGCCTGAAGCGAGATGAGTGCCGCACCCCATAGTTGCCTTTGACTGGACTTAACTGTCCGGGGTCATTTACCTTATATGACTTATATTACTAGATGGCCACAGTCTGAGGAGCTTCTCTGAACAAGTGCTCTAGACTAATTACAAATTGTTTGGAGCAGTATATCAATGAGCTTAAATTTAAAAAAGGAAAGATGAGGTTATGTTAGAGCTGAGGCAGGGAGAAAGGTGGGGAGTCACAACTGAAGGAACAAATAGAACCACTCTAGAACCAGGAAGACTTTGCTGCAAGGTTCCATTCCAGACACGAAACCTTTTATAGCCCTTCCTGTCTAGGATGGCCCAATGGTCAGTGTAGATGGGAGGGGCCAGTTCAAAACCTCAGAAAACTTCACCACACAGGCAGATGCCTCAAATCTGAAGTTCTGTGGCACACCACACTGGAAGCTAAATACAGACTTGAATGTCCCCACAGCCTGCAGCCACAGATAAACAATCACACCCAGAGGTGGGCACTAGCTGGGCTCTGCCCAGGGTTGCAGAGAAATGGCAAGTCTTGGCTCCAGACTACAAGGCTTTCTCTAGTAACTTTACAGATCATTCTTCTCATTTAAAAATCTTTCATTCTGAACTGGTTAATAATGAGGAATGTGCCTCTTCCAGAATGGCTGTTATCCCCCCCTTCCCCCGCACCATAAACTATGTTTCCTGATCTGGAAAAAATGCTTGCTGGCTTCGATTTCGTTTCTTTTTCTCAATTGCGCTGCTCAGCCCAGGCCACACATTTTCTCCCTGTGAGTAAGGCTTCTCAGAAATGTTTGGTCAGTTCTCCAGAGCAAGTAGCACTGGAGCAGTGGATTGCTTTGTGAGATGATTATTCACAAATAATGGTATTTTAAGTGTAGCTGGCACCAGACCCCATGGCCTGCTTTTAATTCACTGAGGACAAAAGAGAAGGCAGTACCAAGGGCCAAAAACTTGCCCCAGCTCTGTTAAACAGAGAGTAAATTAAAGTAAGGGTGGAGAAGCTGTGGCTCTTCTCCAGATGTTGCTGGAGAAAACAAGGCATTTAAATAACTATTGTACAACTTTAAACAGTTATGGCTTCCCACAAAGATTCCTGGGAGCTATAGTTTGTTAAGGGTGCTTTTGGGAGCTCCTATTCCCCTCATAGAGCTACAATTCTCAGAATTCCCTGGGAAGAGAGAATAATTATTAAACCACTCTGAGAATTAGATTCAGGTAGGTAGCCGTGTTGGTCTGACGCAGCTGAAATAAATTAGAAAATTAAAAAATTGTCCAGTAGCACCTTAGAGACCAACTAAGTTTGTTCTTGGTATAAGCTTTCGTGTGCACGCACACTTCTGCTGCTGTGCAATTTCTCTTCTCATCCTGAAGCAAAGTTCTTAACCTGAGGTACTATTTCTGTGTTACCGGAGTCTGTAACCTGAAGCTTCTGTAACCCAAGGCAGTGTTCCCCAACCTTGGGCCTCCAGCTGTTTTTGGACTACAACTCCCATCATCCCTCGCTAGCAAGACCAGTGGTCAAGGATGATGGGAATTGTAGTCCAAAAACAGCTGGAGGCCCAAGGTTGGGGAACACTGACCCAAGGTACCACTGTAGTATAATAGTACTATAAATGTATGGTGCCGATGGTGCCTGGGTCAAAATTTGCTCCAGTGAGCTAGTGATGATAATCAAGAAAGGATCAGAATATGAACAATACAGTGGTGCCTCACAAGACGAAAATAATCCGTTCCGCGAGTCTCTTCGTCTTGCGGTTTTTTCGTCTTGCGAAGCAAGCCCATTAGCGGCTTAGCGGATTAGCGCTATTAGCGGCTTAGCGGGCTTAGCGGATCAGCTGATAAGCAGTTTAGTGGCTTAGCGGATCAGCTGATAAGCGGCTTAGCGGCTTAGCGGATCAGCTGTTAAGCGGCTTAGCGGATCAGCTGATAAGCGGCTTAGCGGATCAGCTGTTAAGCGGCTTAGCGGCTTAGGATCAGCTGATAAGCGGCTTAGCGGCTTGGGAAAAAGGGGGGGGGGGAGGAAAAAAACCCTGCAGGAACTCGAAATACATTTTCGTCTTGCGAAGCAAGCCCATAGGAAATTCGTTTTGCGAAGCACCTCCAAAACGGGAAACCCTTTCGTCTAGCGGGTTTTCCGTCTTGCGAGGCATTCGTCTTGTGGGGCACCACTGTAAATATAGAAAGAAAATAGTAAAGTTTATTGAAATTAAAGCAGAGAAATGATTATATATATGTATACAAACTCAGCAGTAACTCAAATATAATAATAAAAAGGAGGTATGAATCAGTTTATGAAAGGGAAAAAACTATTATACTGGCAAATAAAAGTAATCAATGCAACAGATATCAAATTGCACTCTCCTGAAACATCCTTACCGCAATTTAAGCTAAATCTTAAAGACGTGACTATTGTAGCTACCAATCCAAGGAAAAGTCCATGAAACTGGCTTCTGTGGCCTCAGGGGCAAAGTTGAAAAAGATGAACTCAAGATCCAGTGTTTGGATCCTGAATGGTCCAAGTGGAAAATAATTTCAGATAAAATGGAGGGAAAATCTTTGGACTAGTGAACTTTTAGCTTCACAAGGGAACAAACTAGGGTTGCCATATTTCAAAAAGCTCTTTTAAAGGAAATTCACCAAAATCTACACTTCCGACATGGGTTGCTGTATGTCCGAATTTCCCTGGACATTTAAGTGATTTCTGCCCGGGCGCTGTTACAGATGTCTGAATCCCAGCTATATCCGGGAAAATCCAGACGTATGGCAACCCTAGAATAAACAGAAGGTAAAATCAAAATCAAAAAGATTTCAGGGGTAAAAAAACCAAAAAAACCCCTGTGTCTATTCAAAGCAGTTCATGAGCCAAACATCCAGACCCAAAAAGGTTAGTTCAGAGAAAATGGCCACGAGCAAGATAAAAAAACTGAAAGACAGATATGCTCAAAGCAATGAATTTCTTCTCCTCTCAACCAGAAGGCAAGAGAGCAAACTGGGTTCCAAAGATCTCAGAATAAACATTGCTTGGAGCCAAGCAAATACAAAATTAAGAATAGTAGAAGAAGACACCTCTAGCTATGAGTGTAATCTCTTTTAGATCCCTCTGCTCCTCCAAATCTCCCTGTTTTCTGAGTCAATCTTTTCTCTCACCCTGCTGTTTCTCACTAAAGTTCAGCTATGTATTAGTAAATGACATCAGGCATAGACTCCTGTTAAGAAGGGGTTTATTATCTTTAATTAATGATTTGGGGAGGTTGGCATATTCTTGAGCCTTATCAGGGCAAATTGGGATTCTCGAGTCACTCACTTAAAACAGGCATCGAGGCCTACCTCAGTTATAAGCCAGAGTTTCTTGACCAAAGTTAGCTTCCATTCCGTTCCACAGCTTTTGGGGTGATCACCTTCAATACACAGATTCACTCTCAAAATGACCTGACTCAAACTTCTGACCTACGCTGTCATACCTGAAAAGTTTAGCATGGGCTTTAGTTTCACAATAGTAAGAGAAATTAACTCTCCACGGCCTCCAGGAATAAGTCTCTCTTTTTATTAGCTCACAGGAAATATATTTGAGTCTACCCTGTTTCTCATACTTTCAAGACCGGAAAGTATTTCAATAGTTTTGTGGAGAAGCTACGTGACTCTCTCTCCTTCACAACAGAGAAACCCTGTGGTGGGAAACCACGCGGTCATATTGACTCAACGTATGCAGATTTGCACCCCCCCAAAAAAAAAATTGAGCTCAGTAACAGACTACAGTTCCCATGAATCCCAGACAACATAGCCACTGGTCAGTGGCAGAGGTTGTATGGTTGAGTTCCTATGTCCTGCCACATGGACAACCTAGTCAGCATGTGACCTGGACCATGAAACCAACAGATCCTGAAGCAAATGATACAGCAGTTTATCTACTTACCGTAATCGGTTTGGACTAAGGTTGGAAACCTTCCCAGTCTAAAATAAAGCTTGTGGTTTGTAGGCAAACTAACACAACATTGCAGAGTAGTCAGAGGTGACATTACCAGAGATAAATTTTATGGTAACTGGTCTCCCTTCATTTTTCCCATTAATTTCATTTTCATTAATTAATTTCATTAATTTCTCACCAGAAGGATCTAGACCACCTTTTTAAGAGATATATTATCTTGAAATTTTTCTCAATATCCTGCATTTTCTTTATTTAACTATCATGTCACTTCCAGTAGCACCTTAAAGACCAACTAAGTTAGTTCTTGGTATGAGCTCATACCAAGAACTAACTTAGTTGGTCTTTAAGGTGCTACTGGAAGGAATTTTTTTATTTTGACTATGGCAGACCAACACGGCTACCTATCTGTAACTGGTATCATGTCACTGACTCTCTCCCAGGTTTAAAGAAGGCCGCTGTTAACTTTGCAAGTCTGTTGTTGCAACCAGTCCTATATATGTTTGGTATTTATAGATATATTCTTTCCAAAGTGTGTAATGAGGCTGCATGGTTCACTTATGCACCCCCTAAATGATCTCTGAAATGTTTTGATTGCTTTATATAAGTTTGCTTGTTTTAATGTTTGTCTCTATAAGAGAGAGAGAGAGAGAGAGAGAGAGAGAGAGAGAGAGAGAGAGAGAGAGAGAGAGAGAGAGAGTGTTTGTGCAAACTTTAAACTCTGTTGCAGATAGGTAGCCGTGTCGGTCTGCCATAGTCAAAATAATAATAATAAAAAATTCCTTCCAGTAGCACCTTAAAGACCAACTAAGTTAGTTCTTGGTATGAGCTTTCGTGTGCATGCACATTTCTTCAGAAACTCTGTTGTTAGCTGTTCCTGCAGCTATAAACACTTGAAAAGTCCTGGATATTTATATTCCTATATACATAAAAACGCAGGACTCTCGTTGTTCAGCCCCGTTTGACTTCATGCAAATCCAGGATTGTGGTTTGGAGCAAGAGAGGGGGCCGATTTTGAAATGGTGGTTTTAAGCAAGAACAGAGGTTTCAATAAAGCAGGGATAGAGAGACACAGGAGCTGTGAGAATATTGGGGGGCGGCGGCGGCTGAGCAATGCTAGAAGGGGGCAGCAGCCGTGTGTGTGTGTGTGTGTGTGTGTGTGTGTGTGTGTGTGTGTTTGTCTACACACACACACGTATATCCTCTGCAGGTGGATAGTTTTTTTTAAAGGCTAGTTTTATTACCAGTGAGTGTTGCTGAATGGCAATTTATGTGAATGGTAGAATTTAGACTGTCCTGGCTATTGTGAGTTCCTTTTCTTTAACAATAATATAACGGTATGTAGGTGAGTGTTGAATCGCCTCCCCCCCTTGCTTGAAATAGCAAATGTAGAAGCCCTATTATTTAATCCCCAGTCTAAAACGCCAGCGGTCTCTCTTAGATCACAGGTTTCAATTAGAAAATTAACTTGCATGTCGCTTTGCCATATTAAAAAAAGCTGATTTCCTCCCATACAGATGATACATTGTTACAAGGGGCTGAAATTACACTTAATATCCTCTACATAAAAAAGAGGGAAAGGCACACAAGGCTTTTCCGCTTCGTTTGGGTTAAAGCTTTAAAAAATAATACATTTTTTACAAGCCTAGCTGCAGTTTTTATTCCTCTGAGTCACGTGCGCCCCTTGAAAACCATGCACTCTCCATGGTTCTCAAAGCATAAAATAGGCAATAAAATGTTTTTGAAGGAATTCTTACTATATTTGGCTTTGCAAAATAAAAGGCCCCAGTACGTTAAGCCTAATATCATTAACTTTTTTTTGCGGTTTTCATGCAATTTGTAATCCAGAAATCTTTGGTATTAGAAGCTGAATTGGAGGGGGAGGTGGGGGGGAGGGGAAAGGAAGCTAAAACAACAACTATATATGAATATGAATACATGCAGCCAGCATTCCATTTTTTTCCGGGAAGGAAAATGATCTGGTATTACAATTCTATGAAAGGATGGCTTCCCAGGCAGAAATTTGTGAAGAAGAAGAAGAAGAAGAAGAAGAAGAAGAAGAAGAAGAAGAAGAAGAAGAAGAAGGCGGCTTGGAAATTCAGTAAAATCATAGAATCTTAGAGCTGGCAGGGACCCAAAGGTCATCTAGTCCAACCCCCTGCAATGCAGGAATCTTGGCTAAAGCATCCATGACAGATAGCCATCCAATGGACTTGCAGCTTGCCATCTGCATTGGACCCCCATTATGAAAGGCTGGTATGCATGACCACTGGAATGGATTTCCTGTTGGGAAGTGGGGAACTCAAGAAAGCTCAATAGTGTTGGAAGCTTCAGGAATATACTGCAGCAGAGGTGGGGAATGTCAGGCCTTGGGGTCAAATTCAGTCTTCCAGCCTTCTCTGTCTGGCCCTTGGAATTTCCCCCTGGCCATAGACCCTCTTTCCAGGTCCTGCTCACTGGCCCCGCTTCAAGCCATAAATACTTTTGCCTGGCTGGGATGCGTTCTCAAACTCAGTGCATTTGGTCTGCCTGACTGGGGGACAGAGAGGTATGTATGCATGTAGAAACTTGCCAGCTGTACAAAGGCCACAAAGAAGTGGCGTGCTGAAAGAGGGCGCTGAACCTTTCCACTTATCACTTCTTTTCAACAGCCGCACCATCTTGCCCAGCCTGTTTTATCCCAACTAAGCATCTCACATTCCAAACCAATCCCAGATGTCTTGCAGCATTGCCTGCTGGTGGAAATGCCAACTTGGTCGTGAATGAAGTTTTTCTTTTTTTCTTTTGCTTGCTCATCAAGTTGCAGTTCCAAATCCAGATTAAGAAAGCGGAACGCTCGTGTCATTCAGACTCACTGCCATGCCACGTGAAAACCTCCTCTGTGATGAGCTGGCAGAAGGATGACAAAAGGTTCTAGAAGAATGCCTGCTTTCAGGTTTAATCCATCTTGCCAGCTACCGATGTGTGCAATGAACAGACACAGATCTATCTATTCTAGGCTGCACCAACAGAAGTATAGTGTCTGGATCAAGGAAAGTAATAATACCACTCTATTCTGCCTTAGAATCATAGAATCATAGAATCATAGAGTTGGAAGAGACCACAAGGGCCATCGAGTCCAACCCCCTGCCAAGCCGGAAACACCATCAGAGCACTCCTGACATATGGTTGTCAAGCCTCTGCTTAAAGACCTCCTAAGAAGGAGACTCCACCACACTCCTTGGCAGCAAATTCCACTGTCGAACAGCTCTTACTGTCAGGAAGTTCTTCCTAATGTTTAGGTGGAATCTTCTTTCTTGTAGTTTGGATCCATTGCTCCGTGTCCGCTTCTCTGGAGCAGCAGAAAACAACCTTTCTCCCTCCTCTATGTGACATCCTTTTATATATTTGAACATGGCTATCATATCACCCCTTAACCTCCTCTTCTCCAGGCTAAACATGCCCAGCTCCCTTAGCTGTTCCTCATAAGGCATCGTTTCCAGGCCTTTGACCATTTTGGTTGCCCTCCTCTGGACACGTTCCAGTTTGTCAGTGTCCTTCTTGAATTGTGGTGCCCAGAACTGGACACAGTACTCCAGGTGAGGTCCAGGTGAGGTCTGACCAGAGCAGAATACAGTGGCACTATTACTTCCCTTGATCTAGATGCTATACTCCTATTGATGCAGCCCAGAATTGCATTGGCTTTTTTAGCTGCCGCGTCACACTGTTGGCTCATGTCAAGTTTGTGGTCAACCAAGACTCCTAGGTAATACGGTGTCCAGTTCTGGGCACCACAAATTAAGAAGGATATTGAAAAGCTGGAACATGTGCAGATGAGAGCAACCAATTTCTGGAAACCAAACCTTATGAGGAGCGCTTGAAGGAGCTGGGTATGTTAAGCCTGGAAAAGACAAGACTGAGAAGAGATATGATAGGCATCTTCAAATCTCTAAGGGGCTGTCTTATGGGTGATGGAGCAAGCTTGTTTTCTTCTGCTCAGGAGGGTAGGACTCAAAGCAATGGAACCAAGTTATAAGAAAGGAGATTCTGACTAAACATCAGGAAGAACTTTCTGACAGTAAGAGCTGTTAGACAGTGGAACAGTCCCCCTTGGGAGCTTGTGGACTCTCCTTCCTTAGAGGTTTTTAAGCAAAGGTTGGGTGGACATCTGTCCTAAATGCTTTAATTGAGAGTCCTGCATTTGGACTAGATGACATTCAGGGTCTCTTCCAACTCCACAATTATACAATTATCTATATGAACACAGAGTTAAACTATGGAACTCACTCCCACTGGAGGCAGTGATGGCCACCAACTTGGATGGCTTTAAAAGAGAATTAGGCAAATTCGTGGAGGAAAAGGTTATCAGTGGTTACTGGCCATGATGGCTCTGTTCTGCCTCCACATCTGGAGGCCGCAATGCTTCTGAATATCAGTTGCTGGAAACCGCAGGAGGGGAGAAGGCTCTTGTTCTTGAATCCTGCTCACTGGCTTCCCACAGGCAGATGTTCAACCACTGGGAGAACAGGATGCTGGACGAGATGGGACGCTGGCTTTATCCAGCAGGTCTGTTGTTATGTTCTTGACTGGCCCTGGGCAAAGGCTTCCAATAGTGCAGCAGAGCTACCCCCACTCTCCTCCTTCCATAAGAGCTGACTCCCAGGGGCCGGGATCCCTTCAGCCCCCCAATAAAATATTTGAGGGAGGTGCCCCCCCCCAAGTTGATAGGCATTGTCATTCAATTGGTGCATGTGTGCCGTGTTATGTGATCAGTTATGTTGGGCAAGGCTTTATTGCCCCAAATACCGGTATATTTTTTCAGGTTGGCACCTCTGCCTCCTTCTGTGCTTCGCCTAAAAAGGTAAAGGTACCTGAAGCTGAGGCTCCAATACTTTGGCCACCTCATGAGAAGAGAAGACTGCCTGGAAAATACCCTGATGTTGGGAAAGATGGAGGGCACAAGGAGAAGGGGACGATAGAGGACGAGATGGTTGGACAGTGTTCTCAAAGCTATCAACAAAAGTTTGACCAAACTGCAGGAGGCAGTGGAAGACAGGAGTGCCTGGTGTGCTCTGGTCCATGGGGTCACAAAGAGTCAGACACAACTAAATGACTAAACAACAACAACCCCTGACCCTTAGGTCCAGTCGCAGACGACTCTGGGGTTGCATGCTCATCTCGCTTTATTGGCCGAGGGAGCCGGTGTACAGCTTCCAGGTCATGTGGCCAGCATGACTAAGCCGCTTCTGGCAAACCAGAGCAGCACACGGAAATGCTGTTAACCTTCCCGCCAGAGCAGTACCTATTTATCTACTTGCACTTTGATGTGCTTTTGAACTGCTAGGCGGGCAGGAGCAGGGACTGAACAACGGGAGCTTACCCCATCGCGGGGATTTGAACCACCGACCTTCTGATCGGCAAGCCCTAGGCTCTGTGGTTTAGACCACAGCGCCACCTGCATCCCTTGTGCATTGCCTACGCCCTCCCCCAAAAAATTGGTTCTGGGGGAGTGCTTGGAGAACCCCCAGAACAGACCATGGTGGTAGAGGAGGGAATCATTTCACCTGATAGTGCCATGTTGAATTCCACCCATTGATTCTGAGGAAGGATTTGAAGGGAAAGCGAGTCAGTAGTTGCATCACATAGGTGGTTTGGATGTGATGAGGGGGTACTTCAAACATGTGAGAGATCTGCGCCAAAGTCCAAGACAGATATAGGTGCATTAGTCTCATTGATTTTTATGGGCTTAATCAGGTCAGAATAAAACAAAACAAAATGCCTAACTCTGAGCTTGTTTGTGGACTATTTTGGTCCCCCGTGTGAACGCAATGCAAACAGAAATGGGATAGGAACCAGTAATGAAATGCAAAAACTAATGAACAGAAGTTCATATTTGAAATTCCCTTTGCCGTGTCTGTCACAGCCACAGTATTTGTCTGCAAATGCTGTTTCGGCTGGGAAGTTCAGATTACTAACTTTCCAGTCCTTTTTACCAGTTCATTCCAAGAACAATTCCAGTTTTTATAAGTTAATAAAAAAAGAAAATAACTTGAGCGCTTTTAATAAGGGAGCGAGGGAAGCCAGAAAATAAAAAGTTGGGACAGCAGATCAGGAAAAGTATCAGTCTGAGCGTGCAGGGTTGCCAAATCCAATGAAGGAAATAAATCTTGAAGCTCTGAGCCTAGTACAATCCAAGGGAACCCTCAGTGATCCCTGAGCAAGAATTATTCAAATTCAATTTCGTACTTTCTGCTTTTCATACGTGCTACCAGAAGCAGACAGTTTTAAATACCACGGGCATGGAGTGTGCACTCAGACCAGACTGTGCTTTAGTGTGCATGTGTGCACACCAACACACACCGGTGCATCAAAACAAGGAAAAAACATATCTGTTCCCCTTGGGGGCAGGGGGAAGCTGATATACGTTTGTGTGCATTGCAATGTTGAAATTATGCAACTGAAATGAAATGGGAAGTGAGCTTACATTCTTAAATTCTTATTTTTATTTTTTAAATCAGTTTGAAATGAGATTTGGTAGTTTTAAAATATGGCAGTATTACTAACTCCGGTTTAGAGCTCTTCTAGTGGTAGGTTGTGCTCCATGACCGGGTCATGCTGTGACACCAGTACCACTCTGCTCATAGCATAATGACATCAAGACACTTTCCTTATTGTCACTTACTTAGGTGACAGATGGAATGGGGAACCTGTGAGCCTCTGGATGTTGTTGTACTACAACTCCCATCATCCTTGGCCAGTGGCCATGCTAGCTGAGGCTGGTGGGAGCTGGAGTCGAAAAATATTTGGATCACAGTACTACAAGGAGGCCCACCTGAAGAAAAGTCTAAATTGTGCAATATTTCTCCCCTCCCTTTTTTGAGAATTTCATGCTTTGTGTGTCCATGTTTATTTTTGCGCAGAGTTCCTGCATCATGCATTTTATTCTGTGCATGACAAAAGGGTGAGATGGGCCCTTGTTCCTTCACTACATTGGCTGGGTAAATATCTGAAAGAACAGTGGTTTGCCTTTGCTATGAATGGTACAGTGGAGAAGTCAATAATGTTCTGTTGGTTGCAAGGGAACTGGTATAAAAGTAGAATTCCTGGATGTCAAGATTCAAGTTTGGGGCAATTACTCTTTGTTGCGAGAACCCCAGGAGAGATTTAAAATCACAACATATGCAGCAAGGAGAAACATGGAAATATAGGCAGGACAGCTTACTCTATGGTTTTAACCCCTTCATGCATTAACTAGACTTTAGCATGTTGGTTATATGAGGCTGATTATCCCACATGTTCTACAATGCACATTTTGCATCTTATCAGTTGATGACTGGCATCTTGGCTGTAAGTCCTAGAATACCTGTTCCCTCCTTTGCTGAGTCCAGCTGACTGACTCCAGCTACAAAAGCTGAGGCTGATGAATAGACATTTGGGTTTAGGGTTTCTTTGTTGCTGTTGTTGCTGTTGTTGCTGTTGTTGTTGTTATTATTACTATTATCATCTTTATCTTTAGATCTTACTATGATTGAGTTTGTTTGCCCACTTTTTGTTGCTTTCATTATGTTTGTGATTATGTAAATCTTGTCATGTTGTAAGCCGCTTTGAGCATGTTTTTAACTATGGAGAGGATTTCGGGCAGGGCTCTCTCCCAACCCTGTCTTGAAAAGCTGAGGATTGAACATGCAAAGCAGATACCGTACCACAGGGTTACACCTCCTCCCTGTTTGCCCGAAGAGTGCTATACTCACAGCAGGATAGGATCTGGCAACCGTATGCCTTTTTCTGAATGCGAAAAATATCTCCCAATGGAGGAGATATAACATGTCACATTATTTGAATGAGATGGCCTTAAGTGTTATCTGTGCTGATTCCTTCAGTTTAAGTGATAATCTGAGGTACTTGCGGTAGACATAAAAGAGATTAGAACCACTCTCTTGTTTCATATTCCCATTCACAGGACTAGGAAGTATAAATTGGAAACACATGAGGGAGATATTTAAGAAAATAGCAGTTTCCCATAGACTTTAAAGCACTTCCTAATAGGAACTGCATTCATAATTCTCTCTTTTTGGCAGGGTGGGGGAAGAGAGGATATAGGGACTCTTAGTAAGTGAGAGATTTATCTAGTAAACACTAAGCTACCGAACCTTAAATTTGTTTCCTTTCCTTTGTTAAGGCTGACAAGTGAAAGGAATATTTCTTCAAACATGCTTCCTAATATTCAGTGAGGTAAATGTTGAACAGCTGTAACTTAAAGTATGGAAAAATTAAATGAAAGGCACATTTAGGATTTATGGAGCTGAAAACCAAGAATCCAATGGAAAATGGAACTTTGATGAGCAGAAACTATGCTGTTAATGCCGATTTTTTACTGGTACTTAAAATAATATTAACTCCCAGGCCCCCCCAGACTATAATCTGGAACTATATAGACTTTAGGTTTTTTTTAAATGATGCAATGTTAGTTCTAAAAAAGTAATATGGCTGTAAAATATATTTTAATGTTCAGTTAAAATTAACAGTGACCAGTTAACTAGAAAATGACTTGATTCCCAGAATAACGAAACTCTACAGAAGTCTGGAAGTTTATAAAGTGTGGATGGTTTTCCAGTCAAAACTCTCGTGATCAAGGAATTTTACAGATGTGATGGTGAGACCCACATAGTTGTCCGTTCTCTGAGAAACACATGTCAAAAAACCTGAGAGTCAAAGTAATTGCATTCTACTGAAATTCATTCATATGATAATTTGGGTGTGCAATATATGTTCACATTTTCACAACTACCTTGTGAGTCAAGTTGTTGCCATCATATAAAATGCCAAACATTGTAAAAACTCTGCACAGAGATCAAAAGGCAATGCCTGCCCCATTTGCCTGCAGTCTTCAAGAGATGATGTAAAAGGACAAAGTAATGGAGACAGAAGAGGAGAGCAAGCAAATTCAGGCAGCCGTTCTTGAAATAACATAACTTTAGTGTCAGTGTGTAGTATCAGAGACGGGACTCAGCTACATTTGACAAAGAAAAAGCTCTTTATATGTGTTATAACACTGTGACACCAGGTGGTGCTGTGGAGTCCCTTTTTTCGCCAATGTGATTTCCCTTTATGAAGTTTATAACGCGTTTTCCTGAAATGCTTTTTGATCCAGGGACAGTGTGGAGTAGTGGTTAGAGTGTCAGACTAGGACCTGGGAGACCAGGGTTCTGGCCCCACTTGGCCATGAAGCTCACTGGGTGACTTTGGGCCAGTCACCATCTCTCAGCCTAACCTACTTCACAGGGTGGCTGAAAGGATAAAATGGAGGGGGCTGTGGGGAAAACTATGTGATACGCTTTGAGATGTTTGCAGGAAAGGTGGGTTATAAAAGTAATCAATCAGTCAATAATGTGATCTGGTTGGATGGATGGCCCTGCCTTTAAATAAACACACCCAGCAGCTCTTAGCCCCCAGATTCCCCTCACAGGTGCAATCCTTTTCCAGAAGGTAGGGGGTGCAATCTCCCAGTGGCCCTTGCTCCCCTACCTGGTGGCAGAAGCCAGAGGATGCTTTTCTTTTGTGTTGCAGACCGAGCACATCTGTCAGTTGGGACCAAATATTCTTTCTGGAAGTCAGGGCCTTCTGGTGGTTCCCTCACTGAGAGAAGTGAAGCTACAGGGAATCAGGCAGAGGGCCTTCTTGGTAGTGGCGCCCATTAGATGTCAAGGAAATAAACAACTATCCGACTTTTAGAAGACATCTGAAGGCAGCCCTGTTTAGGGAAGTTTTAAATGTTTGATGTTTTATCGCTTATTATTATTAATATTAATATTCTGTTGGGAGCTGCCCAGAGTGGTTGGGGAAACCCAGCCAGATGGGCAAGGTATAAATAATATATTACTACTACTACTACTACTACTACTACTACTACTGCTATTACTACTACTACCTGTAAGAGTGCAGCCTCCCTATGCCCCCTTTCCCCTTGGCCAGTAGTAAAGGCCCAAATCACCTTGGAAGACTTGATATATCAGAGGGAAGGTCTGATTATGTGTCTGAAAGTGGTGGGAAGGGTGTGGCTCAGACTTCATGAAGAAATTGAGACTAGGTTGGGGAGGTAGTGTGTCTTCTGAAAGAGACATACCTTGGGATGGCAGATCTATGTAATGGAGTCATGACAAAAGAGACAAGGGATGCCCTCTGCCACCCCTGCTGGTTCATACATCCATGTACACCATGTGATTTGTTGGCACTTGACGAGGGTACAATTAATTTCATGCTTCACTCATAAATATTCTTCACTCGATGGTCACACAGCATCCAGGGATGATTACATGTGTTCAAAGGTCAACACAGATACAGAACTTTCATAACACCTACATCCAACCAGCACATTCCACCAGCACAAGGATTTCTGCTTTCACAAGGGAACTTCCTCCCTTTTCCCCCTTTCCCCCTCTAAATCTCTTCTGGGTTTCCCATCAACCATCTGTAGAAGAATTGGGAAGGGCGCAGGGCGTGTGCAGGGAATGGAATGGGTTGTTTCTGTTGCACAAGTGAAAATCCTTGCACTGACAGAACAGGTTAGTTGGATGTCACCCATTGCTTTTATTTGGTGTCAGTACAGGCATTTGGGCTGCAGGCGCTGAAAGGTTGGTTCACACATGCATGCCAACCCTTCCTTGGGCCAGAGTATCCAGCGATGACTGCTTGTATGAAGTAGGTCATCACAGATACAAGACCACAAATAGAACTTCCATATCACTTCACATTTCATCAAGTGAGAGCCAGTGTGGTGTAGTGGTTAAGAGCTGTTGACTCGTAATCTGGTGAACCGGGTTCGCGTCTCCGTTCCTCCACATGCAGCTGCTTGGGCTAGTCACACTTCTTTGAAGTCTCTCAGCCCCACTCACCTCACAGAGTGTTTGTTGTGAGGGAGGAAGGGAAAGGAGAATGTTAGCCGCTTTGAGACTCCTTAGGGTAGTGATAAAGCGGGGTATCAAATCCAAACTCTTCTTCTTCTTCTTCTTCTTCTTCTTCTTCTTCTTCTTCTTCTTCTTCTTCTTCTTCTTCTTCTTCCCAAAGTTGTCCATGCTTTCAGCTGCTGCTGAGGTGGTTATTCACACATGCACTAGTACCTGAATATGAGGAAAGCACTGCATGTAAAATGGCATGACTGTTACCTCTGCACTTATATCTCTGAAGGCTGCTGCAGTCATCTAGGACCAATTTTTAAGTTATCTTAGCTACTTAGTTGTGCTTCTATGTTCAGGTTTTAAATAACACACATACAAATGGCCAGCACCTGCTTCCCCAATACAGATTGGGACCCTATCATTGTGTGTGTGTGGTTGGGGGTAGGGGCTTTAATATTTTAGCTCCCACTATATATCTGCCTTGGTTAGCCTCTCCACACCTGTAAATTCCTGTGCAAATTCAAGGTGTGCCCCCCTTAAGTCTGGACCATAGCAAGGGGCAAAGTGCTAAAGTATTCCCCACCACGATAGGGTCTCAGTCCAGAGTAGGCCTGCCCCACTTGCCCCCTGCACCAAGAGAAATGGCTGAGCAGCTAAAGGAACAACAACAGTGCATGGGAACCAGGCCTTAGCCATGAAAAATCAAGCGAGGCACACCCAGTCTTCTGAGCACCCAAACAATAGGATTTTGTAATGCAGCAAATGCATGACTCAATCAAGCTCCACTGGCAAAAGATGAAAACTTCAGCAAACTTCAATAACTCTCACATTAACTTTTGAAAGAAAATGACTTTTGCTTGATATCTTTATTACAAGCAGACATCATTAGCGAAGGCAAAGAGTGCATTACTGAAGCATCTGTATGTGCTTTGCTAAGCATATTCCTTATCCAGCAAGCACCTCTAGAGAGTTGTGCCCTGTGTTTCTCCTTCCTTTTGCATTCTGTGTAACATGGGCTGATGTGCTAGACATGGGCTGATCGGCTAGAAATACTAGGGTGTGCCATAAGAGAGTATACTTATTAGGGCCACAGTGACGCTTATTTCAAACTCTGCATCCACTTTGTGAAAACCGCCCTTGCCCCATATTCATTGCTGTGTAGCAGAATTTTCTTCCTTTTATAAAAAGCCAAGTAATGCAAAATAGAACATTTAAGCAAAGTTCAAGGTTTACTCCCAGTCCAAATTTAGTCATTAGGGTGGCTTGGTACCCTACTTCAATCATTCCACTGGCATACAGGGTATCCTACTTGTCAGAGGACAGTACTTTATTTCCAAGATTAGGAACTTTTCTTGGACCAAGGGACACATTCCCTTCTGGGCAGCCCCCCCCCAATAGACTCTTTTGGCCATTCAGTTTACTTGTATGGGACTAGAAGGAGAAGCAGGGGTGCACTGACTTCCCTGCTACCTTGCCCCACCCACTTCCAGTCACCAGCAGCAACCCTGGTGTTGGGAAGCCAGGTAGGCACTGCCCTCCCCTGTCAATCACTGCAGCTCTAAACAGTGTAGCTGATGTTTTGGATTGGGCAACCCTTGGCAGTAATGTGCCTAATTCTTCTAGCATGTGCATCTACATCTGAGGAGACTGGATGCACCAAGATAGCTTAGATATCTGCTTTGGAATGATGGTTTTATTTCTACAGTTGTCAACTATCCACATGCTAGTTGTGGGGGTACAAAGGCAAAAGTGGGTGGGCAATAAATGGAAATTTTACTTCCATACAGTAGACACATCCCTCTCCACCCTCCATCCATCCATCCAAGCAAGAGGCAATATCAGAGTTCAAGGACACATTCCGACCAAGCTTATACTCCTGAGGTACAAAGCACAGCCAGTGAGGAGTGTGAGCTGGGGGGAGTTTGGAGGGCCAGATAGACCTGGAAGGCTCCATTTGGCTCACTGGCCTGAGACTCCCAGTTCCTGCTCTATTTATAGGGCCATCCTCTTTTCACAGTTCTCTTTTGAATGGCTATCCAGTCCAAGACTTGCTGAAAGATAAAGAACTGTAAGAAGAAAGAACAGGGACCTTGAAATTGTCCATTCAGTTAGGACCTAGAGTAGTCTGAGCAGGCACACTGGTCATTTACTCAACCATGTCTTTTCACTATTATAATATTTATTGCATTTTTATTTACACTTAATTGTTTCTAAAGTTGCCTCTTTATACATCAGTTGGCATGTGCCTCTTTTTATTTTCATAGAATCATAGAATCATAGAGTTGGAAGAGACCACAAGGGCCATCGAGTCCAACCCCCTGCCAAGCAGGAAACACCATCAGAGCACTCCTGACATATGGTTGTCAAGCCTCTGCTTAAAGACCTCCAAAGAAGGAGACTCCACCACACTCCTTGGCAGCAAATTCCACTGTCGAACAGCTCTTACTGTCAGGAAGTTCTTCCTAATGTTTAGGTGGAATCTTCTTTCTTGTAGTTTGGATCCATTGCTCCGTGTCCGCTTCTCTGGAGCAGCAGAAAACAACCTTTCTCCCTCCTCTATGTGACATCCTTTTATATATTTGAACATGGCTATCATATCACCCCTTAACCTCCTCTTCTCCAGGCTAAACATGCCCAGCTCCCTTAGCCGTTCCTCATAAGGCATCGTTTCCAGGCCTTTGACCATTTTGGTTGCCCTCCTCTGGACACGTTCCAGTTTCTCAGTGTCCTTCTTGAACTGTGGTGCCCAGAACTGGACACAGTACTCCAGGTGAGGTCTGACCAGAGCAGAATACAGTGATGCAGTTCCTGTTTTTTGATGATGTATAAATGACCACCCTTTGATATCTGGCAGGCTTCACCCACTCCAAAAAGGGTAACCATGACCAAAATTTACATCCAATTCTGGCAGAACAGAAACAAGCAATATACTCTCTTTCTTTCTTTCTTTCTTTCTTTCTTTCTTTCTTTCTTTCTTTCTTTCTTTCTTTCTTTCTTAAATTAAAGGTTCCTTGCATGAAACCACCTGGATAGAACTCCCTACAATTTAGGAGGCTTAATCAATTTGGGAGAGGTTACTTTGTCTGCAAATTTCATCCACTTATGTCAACAGGAAAAAAGTTATGGTCATTTTTAGATTCCCCGTTATAGCCACCGGAGGTGAAACAGATCTTTGGCTTTAACTGTTCAGATTTGGACAATGGAATCAGAACAACACAGAGCAGATCCAAAACACACCAGGCTGCTTCCAAATGCTACAGATGCAAAGCAAATATATTGGTCTCTGCACGCCACTACTTTAAATTATATTCCCCAAATGCCATCTGGAAAAAGGGGCAGGGAGAAGAGGTGAAACCCTTGAAATATCTTGTGCTGAGGGAGTGGAAGCCCCCCACTGATCTTTGAGGTGATAGAGTCCTTGCTGGAGGGTGAATATCTTACCCACTCCAGTCCTTCCTGGAGACTCATGCACTCCCCGCCCACCTATAATTCCTATTGTATTCAGTGGTAAAGTCTTCCATTATGGTTCTGCAGCTGTTCTTCTGCAGCCCTTATTTTGATACTTATCTGGTTTCATCCCTTCAGAAGGGGTGACCATGCCTGCAATTTGCATCTGATTCTGGCAAGCAAGAAAATAGATTTCAGTCTAATGACATTAGAGGTCCGTCTTGCAACTGAAGAGAGATGCTTTTATATCTTCTGGGTTATTTGACTATTCCCCTTTGTACGTCCAACAGCTCACTCGATTTTTCTTTTCACTGCATGCTTCCTAATATTTCATGCACCAAATGTTAAACAGATGTAACTCGAGTCAGAATAAATCAAATAAGAGGCATATTTAAGACACAAAGCTGAAAATCTAGAGAGTAATGGACAGCAGAGCTTTGACAAGCCAACTTCCTTAAAAAACAAAAAGCAAAGATCTTTTTCATATCTCTGTGTTCCAACGTAGCAAAGGTGTACTCAAAACAACGGAGAGAAATTGCTGTAATTTTAGAATCCACATTCAACCAGTGTCTTGACAAAATGATCCTCCCAAACAAGTAGGTCATCTGTTTATCCTGGCCAAAAAGTTGCAGTGCTCCCAGAAAACTTTTTTAAAAGTACTTTTGGTTCCAAAAAAACAAAACAAAAAAGAGGATCTTGCATAAGCACACTGAACAGCTCAACTCAGCCACTGTCTGAAAGTGGAACCTTTTTTGCAGTTATCTCAGTGCCTCAACAGAAAATGTTGGACTATCAGACAGTAGCTGCCATAGGGCTGGTTCACTCAGGAATGGTCCATGGCTTGATAATGATAGCATCTTGAGAGGACCTGCATCTCTAAGTGAACTGTCCTAGAGATAGCCACCATAAACAGTATACCTGAAGGAGCATCTCCACCCCCATCGTCCTGCCCGGACACTGAGGTCCAGCGCTGAGGGTCTTCTGGCGGTTCCCTCACTACGAGAAGCCAAGTTACAGGGAACCAGGCAGAGGGCCTTCTCGGTAGTGGCACCTGCCCTGTGGAATGCCCTCCCACCATATGTCAAAGAGAAATACAACTACCAGACTTTTAGAAGACATCTGAAGGCAGCCCTCTTTAGGGAAGCTTTTAATGTTTAATAGATTATTGTATTTTAATATTCTGTTGAAAGTCGCCCAGAGTGTCTGGGGAAACCCAGCCAGATGGGCGGGGTATAAATTATTATTATTATTAAGAGAACTTCCATGTCATTTTGTGCCATCTCAGACACAGTATTTTTCAGTGAAGGCAGGACATATATGTGGGAGTTTGGTAAATACATTGCAATGGTATGCAGAAAGAAATAGCCTGGGAAGCCTGCTGGTTGACAGAATAAAGAAGCCATCATGGCAAACAAAGCCATTGTAAATAAAGGTTTTACATTCGGGCAAAATGGAGTCAAGGAGTCAACACAACTCACATGCTTCCTCACATTTGGCCCAATCGGCTTGCTTCGGAAAAGCACAGTACAGTGGTACTTCGGGTTAAGTACAGTGGTGCCTCGCAAGACGAAATTAATTCGTTCCGCAAGTCTCTTCGTCTTGCGGTTTTTTCGTCTTGCGATGCACGGTTTCCCATAGGAATGCATTGAAAATCAATTAATGCGTTCCTAGGGAAACCGCTTGCCAGGCTGGCGGTGCGGAGAAGGGCTTTTCTCCGCACCGCAAGCCTTCAGGACAGGTACGGGAACAGAGGGGAAGGCGCGCAGCGCTTTCCCTCTGTTCCCGGAGCTTGCGTGGGAGGAGGGTTTTTCCTCCCCGCCGCCAACATTCAGAACAGCATTCTGAATGTTGGCGGTGGGAAGGAAAACCCTCCTCCCACCCCAAGTCTTCAGGAAAGCCATCCGATGCCGCGCGGCGGGAGGAGGCGTCCCCCCCCCGCCCGGCATCGGAGCTTCCTTCCGATGCCGCGCGCCGGGAGGAGGCGTTCCCCCCCCGCCCGGCATCGGAGCTTCCTTCCGATGCCGCGCGGGGGGGAGGAGGCGTTCCCCCCCGCCCGGCATCGGAGCTTCCTTCCATTGCTGCGCGGGGGGAGAGGAGGCGTCCCCCCCGCCCGGCATCGGAGCTTCCTTCCGATGCCGCGCGGGGGGGGGGGGAGGAGGCGTTCCCCGCCCCGCCCGGCATCGGAGCTTCGTTCCGATGCCGCGCGGGGGGGGAGGAGGCGTCCCCCCCGCCCGGCATCGGAGCTTCGTTCCGATGCCGCGCGGGGGGGAAGGAGGCGTTCCCCCCCCACCCGGCATCAGAGCTTCGTTCCGATGCCGCGCGGCGGGAGGAGGTCCGAGGACAGTGGGGAAGACGCGCTGCGCTTCCCCGCTGTCCCGGAGATTTCCCTATGGGCTGTCGTCTTGCGAGGCAAGCCCATAGGGAAATTCGTTTTGCGAAGCGCCTCCAAAATGGAAAACCCTTTCGTCTAGCGGGTTTTCCGTCTTGCGAGGCGTTCGTCTTGCGGGGTACCACTGTACTTAATTCGTTCCAGAGGTCTGTACATAACCTGAAACTGTTCTTAACCTGAAGCACCACTTTAGCTAATGGGGCCTCCTGCTGCTGCCGTGTGGCCAGAGCATGATTTCTGTTCTTATCCTGAAGCAAAGTTCTTAACCCGAGGTATTATTTCTGGGTTAGCGGAGTCTGTAACCTGAAGCGTATGTAACCCGAGGTACCACTGTAGTTTCGGGATATAGCATCTACTTTGCACGCAGAAGGGTAGATCCCTGGCATTTGGGAAGATGCCTTGTAGGGATGAGCAAATCTTATCAACCTGGATTTCTCTCAATTTCTCACCCCCCCCCCATTCAGTTCTCCACATATCCACATCAGTCAGCATTTTTGTAATATGCTTATGAAAATTCGTCAGCCTTTTAGCCCAAATTTGTCCCGATGCAGTTTTGCTTAATGTGCAGATTTTTGAAAAGCAATTCCCCTAATATCACACGCTTGTGCATGTTAATTTTCACAAATATATGCATCTTTGTGCACAGCTCACTTTTGTGTATCCATTTCCATACTTGGCTGGAGAACTACGCTGCGAAATTCTGCAAAGGGAATTTCAAAGAATGGCTATGTTTCGGTCCACATGTTGTTTTGCGAAGGGCAAATCCAGTAGGTTAGCCTTTATATGTGAACAGAATCCAGTTTCCTTGCCATCCCTAGCTCCTTTCTGAAACCCTGTGGAGCCTCTGCCAGTAATACAGTGGTACCTCATGTTAAATACTTAATTCATTCCAGAGATCCGTTCTTAGCCTGAAACTGTTCTTAACCTGAAGCACCACTTTAGCTAATGGGGCTTCCTGCTGCTGCCGTGCTGCTGGAGCACGATTTCTGTTCTCACCAGAACTGAAGCAAAGTTCTTAACCCGAGGTATTATTTCTGGGTTAGCGGAGTCTGTAATCTGAAGCGTATGTAACCTGAAGCGTATGTAACCCGAGGTACCACTGTACTGAGATAGACAATATTGAGCTAGATTGACAAATGGTTTGACTCAGTAGGGCAGCTACCCCTGTTCCTATAGATGGACAATAATATTTGATAGGATCTGTTGGATCCTCCTTCTCTTCACCGTAAAGAGAAAGAGTGAACATCCATCTCTGACATGCCTGTTTCCTATTTTCCTTTAGTTTCTGGGACACAAACTTTATTAAATTAATAAGAGGCATGACTGTTGCGAACACAGAAACACTGCTAAAGAGACCTTAGGAGTGGAGGGAAACACAATTGTTTGTTTGTTATTCTGACAGAGACGCCCCTCTCAGAGAAATCCAGACTGCCATTTAACACATGGGTCTTAAAGGTTTAAACAAGAGCAGATAGGGTTTAATTCATAAAAGCAGTCCCAGAAGTCACTCATGTTTAAAGCTTCATAATTTAACATTGTTGAATGTGCTTGATGCTAGAATACAGCCAGCCAAGAGACATACCTGGTGAAATATTTAGACACTCTTCATCATTGCTAATTAACAGCCTATGAATTTTAACTTGTGTCATGATCATGGCAGCTGGATTCTGTTGCTAAGGAGGTCTGCATTTGTCATTTGAAGACATTGCCAAAGGACTTAGAGGGAGAGAGTGAGAGAAAAGGATTTCCTCTAAAGTGAATTTCACATCCTGAAAAACTGGTTCTCTGGGAGGTGACTAATTAACACAAAAGGCAGGTAACTGACCAAACTAGGTTCATAGGAGGAAAAACAGATGGACCATGTAATATCCGCAAAACAGTTGCAAGTGGTGGTGGTCGGTTAGACACCTTTAATTCATCCTCTTGTGAAGAACATGGGGTGGAGAGAATTGCTCATTCTTAAAACCCTACAACTTGGAAATCATCCAATGAACTATATTAGAATACACTATTCTGATTTTCAGGCAGGAAAATTTATTACTTATTATTATCGTGAGTATCCAGCCTTCACTCTTAATGCCCCGGGGCAGGTTACAATTAAAACAAAATATTAGAAACAGTTTAAAGCAGCTTAAAATCACATAAAGAAGGCGAGCCCTAAAAATATACACCTCAAGTGTCAGAAGCCAAGGTGGTGAATAGTGACTTCAGGTCATCAGATTAGAAATATTTATTTATTTATTTGATACATTTCTGCAAATAAAACAGGAAAGAGAGAGAGAGTGAGAGAAGGAAGTTTCATCTGCTGACATGAACAATAAAAATATCCACAAACCCTGACTTAAAGGTATAAAATAATAATACATAGGCAGTCCACGTATTCAAAAAGGTATCGAAATGAGAGTGACAATTACAGTGGTACCTCTGGATGTGAAAGGGATCCATTCTGGAGCCCCGTTCGCATCCTGAAGCGAACGCAACCCGCGTCCGCGGGTCAGGATTCGCCGCTTCCGCGCATGCGAGTGATGTCATTTTGAGCATCTGCGCATGCACGAGTGGCAAAACCTGGAATTAACACACTCCATTACTTCCGGGTCGCCGCAGAGCACAACCCGAAAATGCTTAACCTGAAACTACTTCAACCCAAGTTATGACTGTATAAGCTATTTGTTCAAACACAGTGTAAGAAATATTTACTGGGAAATACTTTAAGAACCTTCAGCCTTCCATCTGGTGCCACTGTTTCACCATGTGTAGATATTTTGGGATCCATTTCCCCACCCTTGGTTAGCACTAGCCAGCATAGGAGACCCCTATCCAGTCCTGAGAAGCCATCAGGAGCATGTTGGACCCCTCTTGGCCAGGAGCTGCTGGAAATTGCTGTATGCTGGCACAAGACCTGCTTGGCAGAATTATCCAGATACCTTACCCTGCATAGTTTGGTCACCTGTATGGGTTCTTATATGCAAAGTTTCACGGGAAATAGCCCTCTGCCAAGACCTAGCTGGGAAAACCTAGTGCATTTCCCTCAAGGGCCTTTCAGGTTTTCAAGTGATGAAAAATTCTACGGAATCCCCTTTCCTTCCTACCACCCTAAAGTACAACTTTAGCATAGAGAAGTTCAGACCTTCCAAGTGTCCCTATTTCCCAGGGACTTCCCAGATTTACAGAAGCCGTCCTGGTTTCTGATCTGATCCCAGAATGTCCTGCTTTTCCTTAGGACATTCCTATTTTCATTGGAGAAATGTGGAAGGGTATGGAGTTATCTGACCCCTGAGCCATCTGAGCAGCCCTGTAAAGGGAAGTTTTTTTTAAAAAAAAAGTTTAATGTTTTATTATGTTTTTATATATGTTGGAAGCTGCCCAGAGCAGCAACCCAGTCAGATGGGTGGGGTATGTTGTTGTTGTTGTTGTTGTTGTTGTTATTATTATATTGAATGTTCCTATTTTCATCAGAGAAACGTTGGATGATATGGAAGTTGCCATGAACTGAGGAAGCAAGCAAAAGAGAAAGGCAATAGAATGTCATGTAATCCTAGTTTGGGAATGGGAAATAATAATAATATAATAATAATTTATTATTTATACCCCGCCCATTTGGCTGAGTTTCCCCAGCCACTCTGGGCAGCTCCCAATCGAGTGTAGAAAACAATACAGCATTAAATATTAAAAACTTCCCTAAACAGGGCTGCCTTCAGATGTCTTTTAAAAATAGGAAATAATAATTGGCTAGGGTCTATATACTTAATGAAAACTAAACAGGAATATCCTGGTCCATGGTGCCATTTCTTTCATCCTTTATTAACTTTTAAAAAAAGGATTATACTAGAAGGCAGACTTGGAAAAGGTAGCACGTGCGCACACACACACACACACACACACACACACAGACACACACACACACACACACACACACACACACACACAGTGGTACCTCGGGTTAAGAACTTAATTCCCAGGAAGACTCCCTGAGTGCCCAGGAAGACTCCCTGAGTGAGTGCTTGTGGGCCCTGCTCTTGCCACTTACCATCTGGCTTGGGGCGGGGCCTGGGGCCTCATAAGGACTGCGTGCTGCTTGCGGCCTGCTGCCCAGGAAGACTCCCTGAGTGAGTGCTTGTGGGCCCTGCTCTTGCCACTTACCATCTGGCTTGGGGCGGGGCCTGAGGCCTCATAAGGACTGCGTGCTGCTTGCGGCCTGCTGCCCAGGAAGACTCCCTGAGTGAGTGCTTGTGGGCCCTGCTCTTGCCACTTACCATCTGGCTTGGGGCGGGGCCTGGGGCCTCATAAGGACTGCGTGCTGCTTGCGGCCTGCTGCCCAGGAAGACTCCCTGAGTGAGTGCTTGTGGGCCCTGCTCTTGCCACTTACCATCTGGCTTGGGGCGGGGCCTGAGGCCTCATAAGGACTGCGTGCTGCTTGCGGCCTGCTGCCCAGGAAGACTCCCTGAGTGAGTGCTTGTGGGCCCTGCTCTTGCCACTTACCATCTGGCTTGGAGCGGGGCCTGGGGCCTCATAAGGACTGCGTGCTGCTTGTGGCCTGCTGCCCAGGAAGACTCCCTGAGTGAGTGCTTGAGGGACCTGCTCTTGCCACTTACCATCTGGCTTGGGGCGGGGCCTGGGGCCTCATAAGGACTGCGTGCTGCTTGTGGCCTGCTGCCCAGGAAGACTCCCTGAGTGAGTGCTTGTGGGCCCTGCTCTTGCCACTTACCATCTGGCTTGGGGCGGGGCCTGGGGCCTCATAAGGACTGCGTGCTGCTTGTGGCCTGCTGCCCAGGAGGACTCCCTGAGTGAGTGCTTGAGGGACCTGCTCTTGCCACTTACCATCTGGCTTGGAGCGGGGCCTGGGGCCTCACAAGGACTGCGTGCTGCTTGCGGCCTGCTGCCCAGGAAGACTCCCTGAGTGAGTGCCTGAGGGCCCTGCTCCTTCCTGCCACTTACCATCTGGCCTGGGGCGGGGCCTGGGGCCTCACAAGGACTGCCTGCTGCTTGCTGCCTGCTGCCCAGGAAGACTCCCTGAGTGAGTGCTTGAGGGCCCTGCTCCTTCCTGCCACTTACCACCTGGCCCAGGGCGGGGCCTGACAGGCCTCACTAGGACAGTTGTTACTGCCGGAGAGGCACAGAGTGTTTTTAAAATGTTTTTTAAAAAAATTTCTCTGGATTTTTTGTATGTGGGGGGTGGGGGTGGGATTGATGTTTGGTTGGGCTTGGGGAATTTTTATTATTATTATTAATTTGATGTTTTTGTAATTTTTACATTTTTTTGTTTGTATTGGTTTATTGGTTTTGTTTGTTTGTTTAAGGTGTTATTTTGTTTTTAGGGGGAGGGGTCAGGGCTGCCGGGGAGTGGGCCCCAGCCCACAAAATGGCTGGGGCATGTTCCACAGGGGGGGATGCACTGGGACAACCGATCTCAGTGATCACGGGTAGGAGGAGGAGTTACGCTAAGACCAGACCATGTCATTACAGAGGAGGCAGGTTTAGTCGTTGTCTGAGGACTATCCCTGCCTCCGGGTCTGGTCCTGACCGGATGGATACTAGAATCAGCAAGGGATACCCACATGACCTGAAGGTGCTGCTGTGCAATGCCAGGTCAATGATTCATAAGACCACTGCCATCCATGACTTGATCGTGGATGGAGGACTTGACCTGGCATGTGTAACAGAGACTTGGTTGGATGAAGCAGATGGGCCTGTCCTTGCCGCTGCTTGTCCACCAGGTTTCTCTTACGCACAGCAACCCAGGTCACATGGGCGGGGAGGGGGGGTTGCAGTGATTTTTAGGAAGTCATTAGTTTGCACCAGGCGTCCTATTGGGAAGACCCAGTTTTCTGAGTGCATGTTCTGGAAGTTGGGCAATAGGGGCAGTACAGGATTCCTTTTGGTGTACCGACCTCCCCGCTGCACCAAGGATTCCCTGCCCGAGCTGCTTCAGGTCGTGGCGGATGTTCTCCTGGAGACACCTAGCTTGGTTGTCCTAGGGGATTTTAACATCCATGCCGACACGACCTTACAAGGGGCCGCTCGGGACTTCGTGGAAAGCATGGCCTCCATGGGGCTGTCCCTGAATAAGTCTGGCCCAACCCACAGCCGTGGACATGCCTTGGACCTGGTGTTTACCTCTATGGATGTTGGTGATCTGACACTAAGTAAAAGTGAAACGAAAGAAGTGCCATGGTCAGATCACTTCCTGGTGCAACTGGACTTCTCCGCGACCCTTCCCCTCTGCAGGGAGGTGGGACCAATTCGGATGGTCCGCCCCCGCCACTTAATGGATCCAAATGGTTTCCAGAGAGTGGTAGGGGATACTTTATCCCATGTTGATGGCCTTTCAGCTGATTCCCTGGTGGCCCGCTGGAATGTGGAGTTAACCAGGGCTATTGACTGTTTGGCTCCGAAGCGCCCTCTCCGATTGCATGGAGCCCGGACAGCCCCGTGGTTTTCCACGGATCTGAGGGCAATGAAACAATCGTTGAGACGGCTAGAGCGCCGGTGGCGGATAACTCATTCCGAATCTGACCGGACACAGGTTAGAGCTCAACGTCGAGCCTACCAAGTGGCGATAGCGACGGCGAAGAAGAATTTCTTCACCGCCTCTATTGCATCTGCAGAAAACAGCAGCAGGAGACTTTTTCAGGTGGTTCACAATTTAGCGGAACCACCTGCAACATCGGGGCCCAGTACGGGCCACATGTTCTCCTGCAATGATTTTGCAAAGTTTTTTGCAGATAAAATCGCTCAGATTCGGGAAGAAGTAGACTCCACCGTGGGAGCAGGGCCGGGGCGGGAGAGTGCTAGAGTTCTGTCTAGTCAAGTTGAGTGGGATCAATTCCAATCTGTTACCTCCGAGGATGTGGACAGGCTGCTTGGACGAGTGAAACCAACCACCTGTCTCCTGGATCCTTGCCCATCCTGGCTTATAAAAGCTAGCCGGGAAGGACTGGGCGATGGGCTTCGTGGGGTGGTGAATGCTTCCCTCCGTGAGGGAGCCTTCCCAGACCCGCTGAAAGAGGCGGTTATTAAACCGCTTCTTAAAAAACCATCTTTAGATGCGGCCACGATGGCCAACTATCGCCCAGTCTCAAATCTTCCATTCCTGGGCAAGGTGATTGAGCGAGCGGTTGCCGAACAACTCCAGGCACGCCTGGAAGAAACGGACCATTTGGATCCCTTCCAGTCGGGATTCAGGCCTCATCATGGGACTGAAACTGCCTTGGTCGCACTGGTTGATGATCTCCGGCGGGCTAGGGACAAAGGTGAGAGCTGTTTCCTAGTTCTGCTGGATCTCTCAGCGGCGTTCGATACCATCGACCATAGCATCCTTCTGGACCGTCTTGAGGGGCTGGGAGCTGGGGGCACTGTCATACAGTGGTTCCGCTCCTTCCTCCTGGGCCGTGTTCAGAAAGTGGTGGTGGGGGATGAGTGTTCAGACCCCTGGGCTCTCACTTGTGGGGTGCCTCAGGGTTCTGTCCTCTCCCCCATGCTTTTCAACATCTACATGCGGCCGCTGGGAGAGATCATCAGGAGGTTTGGGCTGGGTGTTCATCAGTATGCGGATGATACCCAGCTCTACCTCTCTTTTAAATCAGAACCAGTGAAGGCGGTGAAGGTCCTGTGGGAGTGTCTGGAGGCGGTTGGAGGATGGATGGCGGCTAACAGATTGAGGTTGAATCCTGACAAGACAGAAGTACTGTTTTTGGGGGACAGGAGGCGGGCAGGTGTGGAGGATTCCCTGGTCCTGAATGGGGTAACTGTGCCCCTGAAGGACCAGGTGCGCAGCCTGGGAGTCATTTTGGACTCACAGCTGTCCATGGAGGCGCAGGTCAAATCTGTGTCCAGGGCAGCTGTTTACCAGCTCCATCTGGTACGTAGGCTGAGACCCTATCTGCCTGCGGACTGTCTCGCCAGAGTGGTGCATGCTCTGGTTATCTCCCGCTTGGACTACTGCAATGCACTCTACGTGGGGCTACCTTTGAAGGTGACTCGGAAACTACAACTAATCCAGAATGCGGCAGCCAGACTGGTGACTGGGAGCGGCCGCCGAGACCATATAACACCGGTCTTGAAAGACCTGCATTGGCTCCCAGTACGTTTCCGAGCACAATTCAAAGTCTTGGTGCTGACCTTTAAAGCCCTAAACGGCCTCGGTCCAGTATACCTGAAGGAGCGTCTCCACCCCCATCATTCTGCCCGGACGCTGAGGTCCAGCGCCGAGGGCCTTCTGGCGGTTCCCTCATTACGAGAAGCAAAGCTACAGGGAACCAGGCAGAGGGCCTTCTCGGTAGTGGCGCCCGCCCTGTGGAACGCCCTTCCAGCAGATGTCAAAGTGATAAACAACTATCTGACATTCAGGAGACATCTTAAGGCAGCCCTGTTCAGGGAAGTTTTTAACGTGTGATATTTTATTGTATCTTTGGTTTTTATGGAAGCCGCCCAGAGTGGCTGGGGAGGCCCAGCCAGATGGGCGGGGTATAAATAATAAATTATTATTATTATTATTATTATAATTCGTTCTGGAGGTCTGTTCTTAACCTGAAACTGTTCTTAACCCGAGGTACCACTTTAGCTAATGGGGCCTCCCGCTGCCACTGCACCACCAGCATGCGATTTCTATTCTCATCCTGAGGTAAAGTTCTTAACTCGCGGTACTATTTCTGGGTTAACGGAGTCTGTAACCTGAAATGTATGTAGGCTGAAGCATCTGTAACCCGAGGTACCACTGTGTGTATGTGTATGTGTATGTATGTGTGTGTGTGTGTGTGTGTGTGTGTGTATATACATACATATTGTCAGGGATTTAGGAGCAGAGGCAAGGCCAAGGGAGGAAACAGAGAGCGAAGGGGAGGAGGCAGAAGAAAAGATGAGTGATGACGACGACCCGAGATCTCCTAGTCTTTCCAGCGAATCAGAGGATTCACAGAAAGGAGCACCAGTGGCCAGGGCAAGGGGGGAGTCTAGGGGGGCACCCCAGGAAGATAGAGCCAGAGGGGACTCAGGGGAGAGCAGTTGGAAATCGGGACCAGCGTCACCGCCAGGGAGCAGGGAAGAAGAAGGGAGCCAGGGGGCAAGCGCTGGCAGCTCACCACAGGAGGGAGGGCATGAGTCAGGAGTGGCCACACCTCCATCGGGGAGCGAAGAAACGGTTAAGAGGAAAGTGGAAGGTTGGGCGCGCGCGCCAAGTTCAAATGCAGAGGAAGGCGGCGCAGTAAGCAGCCCGGAAAGGGAACCAGGTCCTAAAGCCCGGCGCAAGGAGGCAGGAGGGTCCGGGTCAGCGTCAGAAGAATCCAGGAAGGAAGAAACCCCGGGGGGTAGAGGGACCCAGAGGAGGACAGTCAGGCGGAAAAGGTGGAGCAGGGCTAGGATATTAAGTTGGTGCACAAGGGGCGGAGACTCAGACGGAGCTTCGCCGATCTAGCTACTAGACGTAGAGTTGCGCGCAGCAGCGTGAGAATGGAAACTGCAATTCAATAAAGACTTTTACTTAATGATCGCTGGCTAGCGTGATCCTCTGTGAGCTAGGATCTTCAAGCAGCTCTGACAGTAAGCTCCGTCCCACTCAATTGTGGGCATCTACAACCTCGAGGAGGGGAGAGAAGCAGGTGCCCACTAGCGAGCTCACGAACGGCAGACGACATGACGGCGGAGCAGCAGATAGAGGAACTCAGAAAAGCAGTGGCACAACTGAATGCCGAGGCTCTCGCATCCAGGAAGAGAGAGGAGGAGGCAGCTGCCGCCTGCAGGGATCTCCAGGTCAGGTTAGATGTGCTGACAAAGCAGACACCCCGGCAGGAGGGAATTGGGGTTGGCGAGACGCACAGGCGGGCTGGTCTCTCACTTCGATGGGAACCTGCAACAGTATCCCAACTTTAGAGCAGACGTACTGTGCGCACTGCAACTGCTGCATAAAGACTTTAGAGATGAGCAAGAGAGAGTGGGATTCATCATGTCTCATTTGCATGGGGATGCTAAAGCATGGCTACGCAATTTATGGAGAGATAAGGATCCGGCGCTCCAGAATGCAGATGCCTTTATTAAAGCGATGGATGGGTGTTTTTTATCAAGCATTGACGTGGATCTTGCCCGGAAGGAGGTGCATGGGCTAAGACAAGGGAGGGCCAGCGTCAGGCAGTACCATGCCCGCTTTTTCGCCTTGGTCAGTGCCCTGGAATGGGACAGAGATTCGGCCCCTGTAAGAGACCTCTTTTGGGAGGGGTTGCACAGCTCGATTAAAGATGAGATCGCGAGGGGGGAGAGACCCGAACCACCCAGGAGGTCGTTCAGAGGGCACTGGCAGTGGGGGTGAGGCTGGAAGAACGCCCGTGGAGCAGGGACGAAGGGCGTGGAGGGCGCGAACCAGCCAGGGGCCCCTCCTTCCTTCCCAGAGAAGCAGCGCGGGCGCAATCCACACCTCCGCCAGGAGGAGGAGCCGAACCTATGGAGGTTGGAGGTGCAAGGGCTCAGTCAGCAACCAGAGCCCTAGCACCGGCAGCAGTGAAAGCGAAGCCTCCTAGAGGGAACAGGAAGTGTTACGTCTGTGAGGAGCCAGGGCACATGGCGAAAGAGTGTCCCCAGAGGCCCCACAAGCTCACTGCAGCCTCAGCAATGGTGACTGCAGCGACGCAGCAAGGTGGACCACAGCAGGGAAACGACGCAGTCTGGCTGGAGGAAGAGGCCCTGGGGCCCAGCCAGACGTGTCAGTGAAGAAGTCCCCAGAGATTTTACAGCCCGTGAACCCCCTCCCGCCCAAACCAGTAGTGAGGCTCACCGCATCTCTCCAGCTGCCCAATGGAATCACCATGGACGTGCCCATCACAGTGGACTCGGGCAGCAACGCGGACTTTATAGGGCAGGACTTTGTCGACAAGCACGCTATACAGTTGCTGCCGGCCACACTGCCCCTGCAGGTTGTCACGGTGGATGGCAGGGAGTTGCTAGGGGGGCAAGTGGTGAAGCAGACGCCGCCAATGGCGATGCGACTTGGGAATCACAAAGAAATCATCAGCTTCAATGTCACTCAACTATCGGATACGCCCATTGTATTGGGAATGAGTTGGCTGGACAAGCACAGCCCAACGCTGGCTTGGTACCAGAGGCAGCTGGTCTTCGGCTCTTCCTTTTGTGCTGAACACTGCATCGTGCACCGGCAGGAAGGAGAGGAAGAGGAGTCACAGCTGCTGCTAGGCACGCTGCAAGCGATTCCCCACAAGTACGCAGAATTTTTGGAAGTTTTCTGCGAGAAGGAGGCGGACAGGCTACCCCCTCACAGACCATATGACTGCAAAATTGACCTGCTGCCGGGGGCGGCGCTGCCTAAAGGGAAACTGTATTCCATGTCGGAGGACGAGCTGCAGGAACTCAAAGAGTTCATCGATCATAATTTGGAGCGCGGTTTCATCCGAGAGTCCAAGGCAGCGGGGGGCAGTCCTGTATTCTTTGTTAAAAAGCGAGACACGCCCCAAAAAAGACTGGTCGTGGACTATCGCATTTTAAACAGTGTGACCAAGCCGTCGGACTTCCCCATGCCCCGAATCGACGACCTCCTGGCGAAGGTGCGGAAGGGAAAAGTGTTCACCAAATTAGACCTGCGAGGGGCGTACAACCTCATTCGCATGCGGGAGGGGGATGAGTGGAAGACGGCCATGTTCACGCCACTGGGTACCTACGAATACAGAGTTATGCCTTTTGGACTGCAAAATGGCTCCCACGTTTTTCAAGCTTTCATGCATCACGTGTTGGCGGGACTTCTCTACAAGACGTGCGTCTGTTTCTTAGATGACATCCTGATCTTTTCGGAATCGCAGCAGGAGCATGACAGGCACGTCAAGGAAGTGCTGACCAGACTAAAGCAACATAGGCTCTACGCCAAGCTGGAGAAGTGCCAATTCGACGTGACGGAGGTGGATTTTCTGGGCTACAAGTTGTCTGACAAGGGGCTCGCCATGGACAGCGCCAAGGTTCGAGCGGTATTGGACTGGAAGAGCCCACGCAACCGGAAAGAGGTCCAAAGGTTTGTCGGCTTTGCGAACTTCTATCGCAAGTTTATCAAGGGCTTCGCTATGCAGACAGCGGCCATCACAGACACGCTTAGCTCCAAGAAAAAGAAGTTCGTTTGGACGGAGGAGGCGGAGCAGTCCTTTCAGGCACTCAAGCGTCTCTTCGCGTCGGAAGAGCAGCTGCTTCACGTCAACCCCAGCAGGCCGATGAGGGTGGAGACAGACGCCTCGGACAGAGCCGTGGGGGCGGTCCTGCTGCAAACGGACCAGCAGGGGGTGTGGCGACCGGGAGCGTTTTACTCCAGGAAGCTCAGCAAGTCCGAGCAGAACTACACCATCTGGGACAGGGAGTTGCTGGCCATTCATGCAGCGTTCAAAGCGTGGCGGCACTTCCTGATCGGCGCCAAGCACACGGTGCAGGTTTGCACGGACCACAAGAATCTGGAGCACTGGCGCACGGCACAGTTCCTAAACCAGAGGCAGATACGCTGGGCTGAGTTTTTTGCGAACTTCGACTTCCGCATAGAGTATGTCCCGGGGGACACTAACATCATGGCGGACGCCCTCTCCCGTAAGCCACAGTATCTGGAGGACGCAACGCCAGCGGCAGCCATGCACATCTTCGCACCAACAGTATGGGCGTGCGCCGCGGCCACCGTGGACCTGGAGGCGGTGCGACGAGCGTTGCAGGATGACTCCTTCGCGCAAGCAAAGATGGCAGAGGTGCAAAGGGGCAAGGCTGTGGCCGACGGTTTCCAGCTACGAGATGGATTGCTCATCCGTAAAGGGGCCATCTACGTGCCGGGAGACGACCTTCGCGCCAAGGTGCTGCAGCAGCTGCACGACGCGCCCACGGCCGGGCACTTTGGCAAGGAGAAGACGGTGGAATTAGTAGCCAGGGATTTCTGGTGGCCTGGAATGAGAGGGGAGGTCGCAGACTACGTGGCGAGGTGTGACACCTGCCAGAGGGCCAAACCAGTGCACAGACCGCCGGCCGGACTGTTGGAACCGCTGCAAACTCCGGTCGAACCTTGGGAAAGGGTGGCTCTGGACTTTGTCACAGATCTGCCCAGCTCGAGGGGCAAGACGGCAGTGCTGGTGGTGGTGGACCTGTTTTCCAAGATGGCCCATTTCATTCCGTGTGCTAAGGTGGCCACGGCGGAGCAAACCGCCAAACTGTTCATAGACCACGTGTTCAAGGTTCACGGTCTGCCACGGTCTATTCTGTCCGACCGCGGGCGGCAGTTCATCTCGAATTTCTGGCAGAAGCTGATGGGCTTCCTGAACGTCAAGATCAACCTGGCGTCGGCGAGACACCCGCAGACCAACGGGCAAGCGGAGCGGGTCAATGCCATCATGCAGCAGTACCTGAGATGCTATGCGAATCAACAGCCTGCGACGTGGGTGGATTACCTGCCGCTTGCCGAGTTCGCCTACAACAACACGAAGCACGTGTCCACGGGGGTCACGCCGTTCTTCGCCAACAACGGGAGGCACCCCAGAACCTTCCCGGGACTGGAAAGAATGGGGGAGGGGGAGCCGCAGACGGCAGATGCGTTCGCGTCGGAGCTGCAGGAAGTCCACGATCAGCTGAGGCGCCACCTGGAGCTGGCCAAACACGCATACAAGGTACAAGCGGACAGACACAGAAGGGTTGGCGAAGAGCTCCACGTGGGAGACTGGGTCTGGTTAGCAGCCCACGCAGTGCCAGCCAGGTCGTTGGCCAAGACGAAACTAGGGCATAAACAACTGGGGCCCTACCAAGTCGAAGAGCAGGTCAACCCGGTAGCTTTCAGACTGGCACTTCCGGAAGGTTCCAGAATGCATCCGGTGTTCCACAGATCGGTGCTCACTCCCTACAAGGCACCGCACAGGTTCCAGGAACCCGGAACGGCGCCGAGTCCGGTCAGAGACAGAACAGGGCACGCGGGAGTGGCACAGAAGGAGCGCATCAACGAAGTCACGGAGATTTTGGACTCCAGATGGGGGGAAGAGGGGGTAGAATACTTTCTCGCCAAGGAGGGCACCCCGGCCAGTGCGAACAGCTGGGTGCCGGGCTACGCCTTGGACGAACCTCTACTCAAAGACGAGTTTCATGCCCTCTTCCCACATAGACCTATGCCAGCAGACTTTTTCGACGACTGGCTTTTCACGCCCACGCTTTCGGCCAGCACTTTCCGGGGGTTCGACTCGGAAGAGGACCCGACACAAGACGTCCGTTCCCCGGAGGGGTCACCCTCGGGATCTGCATCAGAACCCTCGTATTGGTGGGACGATAGACCAGAGGAGCAGTTCCGCAGAAGGTGGCTGGAAGGCCCAGGACGAGCAACGCCGCCAGGAGGAAGTGAGGGAGAAACGGACATGGACGTTTTCGGGGACGACCCTGGTTTCGAGCACGGCGGCACAGAGATGGAAGCGGAGGTGACCGTCGTCGACGAGAGCAGGGAGGAAGACCCGCGAGACTTCAGATGGAGGCCCGCCACGGGAAGCGAACGATATCCGACGTTCGTCCCTTTGCAACAGCAGCACCCAGCTCCAGCACCGGAAGGAGGGGAGGGGGGAATGGGGGGCTTCGAGGGGGGGATGGATGTCAGGGATTTAGGAGCAGAGGCAAGGCCAAGGGAGGAAACAGAGAGCGAAGGGGAGGAGGCAGAAGAAAAGATGAGTGATGACGACGACCCGAGATCTCCTAGTCTTTCCAGTGAATCAGAGGATTCACAGAAAGGAGCACCAGTGGCCAGGGCAAGGGGGGAGTCTAGGGGGGCACCCCAGGAAGATAGAGCCAGAGGGGACTCAGGGGAGAGCAGTTGGAAATCGGGACCAGCGTCACCGCCAGGGAGCAGGGAAGAAGAAGGGAGCCAGGGGGCAAGCGCTGGCAGCTCACCACAGGAGGGAGGGCATGAGTCAGGAGTGGCCACACCTCCATCGGGGAGCGAAGAAACGGTTAAGAGGAAAGTGGAAGGTTGGGCGCGCGCGCCAAGTTCAAATGCAGAGGAAGGCGGCGCAGTAAGCAGCCCGGAAAGGGAACCAGGTCCTAAAGCCCGGCGCAAGGAGGCAGGAGGGTCCGGGTCAGCGTCAGAAGAATCCAGGAAGGAAGAAACCCCGGGGGGTAGAGGGACCCAGAGGAGGACAGTCAGGCGGAAAAGGTGGAGCAGGGCTAGGATATTAAGTTGGTGCACAAGGGGCGGAGACTCAGACGGAGCTTCGCCGATCTAGCTACTAGACGTAGAGTTGCGCGCAGCAGCGTGAGAATGGAAACTGCAATTCAATAAAGACTTTTACTTAATGATCGCTGGCTAGCGTGATCCTCTGTGAGCTAGGATCTTCAAGCAGCTCTGACACATATATATATATGTGTGTGTATATAATTTCCGTTTACCATCCCAGAACACAACTATTAATCAAGAGTAGCAAATACATTACCATAATCTACACAGCTTTATTTGAGACTGTAGGGAGGAGATATAAATGTGATGGTACGTTCTTATTAACTATGGCGTGTAAGACTATGGCATCTGCAAGGCGTAGTGATGGCCACCAACTTGGATGGCTTCACAAAGGAGATTATTTACTCATTTATTACATTTCTGTCCCAGCTTTCCTCCAGGGTGGTGAACATGGCTCTATGTCTCCCCATTTTATATCCACGACAGCTTTGTGTGGTATGTTAGGCTGGGAGAAAGTGACTGGGCCAAGCCCACACGGTGAGCTTCATAGCTGAGTGGGAATTAAATTTATACACCCTCCCCCTTCATCCAAAGATCACAGAGCAGTTTATAGCATAAAAATATAAAATAAAAGCACAAAATACCTAATCACAACCACCGACATTGTTTGCAAACTCTGTGTTTCATTCCTACTTTCTTTTAATGGGGTTGAATGGGAAGGGAGGGACACAGACCTCTTTTTCATTTTTGTCCCAGCATTACTTCACTCTATCCTTTGTTGTGTGCATTCATAGACGTCCGAATATCCCAGCATCATATTCTTTTAATTTGTTTTCTGTAATTTGATATTCTCGGTATTGTTCTGTTTTATGTGCTTCAAGTGTTGGCATTAGAGATACTTATTTGGAAATGGCATGCTTTCTTCTTTGTAACTTTGATCGTTTTGTGTCAATGTAATGCACGGTTTGCAAGTTCAGTGTCTCGTTCACACTTTCTTGTGGTGTTAATGGGACCAATATTTCATTTTTTGTCCCTGCGTTACATCACTCTGTCAACTTTGGATGTACTTCTTTTTTGGCGATCACTCGTAGCTGAGTAAGATTGTCTTCCATAAACACGGTTTTAACAATGAGTCCGTAATGAGTCTGTGGAGGCCGATTCTGGATCCACACGTCCTTCCACAGTGGGGACATTGGTTTCCGGGCGGGAGTTGATCACAATGTGGATTTGCCAAGCGTGCCTTCCTCCTAGCACGTTTCTCCCTTGTGTCCTGAGTTCAAGTGTCTTCAAAGCCCACGACACCTTTGGTAAAGACTGTTCTCCAATTGGAGCGCTTGCAGGCCAGTGTTTCCCAGTTGTCAATGTTTATACTACATATTTTTTTTTAGATTTGCCTTGAGAGAGTCTTTAAACCTCTTTTGTTGACCACCAGCATTACACTTTCCATTTTTAAGTTTGGAATAGAGTAGTTGCTTTGGAAGACGATCATCAGGCATCCGCACAACATGACCAGTCCAACAAAGTTGATGTTGAAGAATCATTGCTTCAACACTGGTGATCTCATCTCGCTTTATTGGCTGAGGGAGCCAGAGTACAGCTTCCGGGTCATGTGGCCACTCTGTTTGTAGTGAGGACTGACGGTCCTCACTACCACTCTGTTATATTGTATATATGAACTTTGATTGGCTTAGTCCTATAATTTGAATGATATCATTATTCTGTTATATATTTTCTACTAACTATTAGCCTATGTGTTGTTTCAGTTACAGATAGGTAGCCGTGTTGGTCTGCCATAGTCAAAATAAAAAAAAATTCCTTCCAGTAGCACCTTAAAGACCAACTAAGTTAGTTCTTGGTATGAGCTTTCGTGTGCATGCACACTTCTTCAGATACACTGAAACAGAAGTTTCCAGACCCTTCTATATAATGAGAAGGTGGGGAGGGGTATTACTCAGAAGGGTGGTGGGAATGGGAGATTGGCAGATAGCTGAGATGAGCCTGTTGACGACTCTTAACGACTGTAATAGGTCTTACAGGAAAAGGCAAGGGGTGAGAAGGTGAGAAATGGCTTAGTCATGTATAATGAGATAAGAATCCAATGTCTTTGTTCAGACCAGGTCTCTCCATGGTTTTAAGTTTGGTAATGAGTTGCAATTCACACAATCCTATGTGTTGTGTTTGTATTGTTGTGATTAGTTCTTGCAACACAGGAAATCTATATTTTGGCAGATTTCCTAAATAAATAGCTCAAAAACTTCATTCAAAAAAAGATTTTTCAAAAGCTCTTGTGTCCGGATGTTCACTTTTTGAAATATGGCAACCCTAGGTTAGATGTACTCAGAAAGGCAGGGTTAGGCAATGTGATGCCCGCCAGATGTTGATGGACTCCCAGCTCTCATCAATAACAGCGAGCATGCCCGAAAGTTAGGGATGAGGGGAACTGTAGTCCAGGAACGTTTAGAAGGCATTGCATTGACCAACTCAAAGGAGTTGCGCACTGTGGAGGCATGCAGCAAAAGCTTTCTGCGCTCTTCTCCAGAGTCCAGAGAGCTTCAGCATGGGATCTTGGCATCCCTAAAAAAGACTTCTCAGCACCCTTGCAAAGCTAATTGGTACCCTGAAGGAGGAAAAAAGAAGTAAAAGCTATTTGCACATTTGTGCAGAAATCTGTTTCAAATCTTCAGTAGCTAAACCCAAGAACGGTGTTTTTGTTTCTAAAGTCGATCTGCATCTTTCAGCTCCTTTTGCAAGCACATGCAGGAAATAATGCTTGCTTTGGTGCCCTCTAGTGCCAATATTTCCTTGTAGTTTTAAATCCTTCGCATTCCCTCTCCCCTCCGGCTTTCACAGAAAAAAAATATCATATTGTTGTTGTTATTTTTTAAAATGCAGTAATTGTGTTATTATTTCTCACTTTGTTGTATGCGCTGCAATGAACCTGCATTTTCCAATTCACCGTTTTGCTTGCCAACATGCAAATGTAATTGATCTCCTACAAAGGGCATCCTTCAACACAGTTTCGTCACCAGCGAAACTTTACCTCCTGCTGTCCTTCGAAGGTGTCTTGCTTCATCGCTGTCTTTGCTCATCTTCCTCAGCTGCCTTAGTGTATCATCATTGGAAAACATAAATGGCTGCTTTGACAGCCACATATCTACTCTACAACTATTGTAACTGGCAGGGGGGGGAGATGTTATTGCTACAGTACCATCAGTTATAGTTACAGGGGGCTTTACAAAGGTTGAGTGGGGTGGAATGTCAGATCCCTACCCAAAAAACAGCTCCCAATCTGGAACAGATTTTTTTTATTGCACACATATTCAGATTTTGTTCACCGATGGAAGTCAAGGCAGCTGATTGCTAAACATTGTTCTCTCCAGCCACTGACCATCTCAAATCCTGGTCACTTATATAATGGCCATTTTTTATTTTTGCAAGCTGATTTCAGTGGGCTCTGCCAGGGTCAGTGAGGATGACAAGAGAGATTGTCAAACATAGGAAGAGATTAATGTCAGAAAGTTCTTCCTGATGTTTAGTCATACTTTATGACCTACTAGGCTGAACAACTTTATCCAGCATTGTATGGCAGCCCACCAGGAACTCAACAAATCTATTTTTGCTCCCTGCTTAGGGTAGAAAAAATAGGGGTTGCAAAGCTTTTTTTTGGAGATAACATTGCAGATTTTTTTGTGTGTCAACATGTTAACCAAAAGCAGCTCACCCGGCAAGTATTTTGGCTTGCTTCACAGGCTGTATTTGGTTTAGGACAGCCATCCCCATTGCCCCAAAAGGAGGGCAAAAGAGGACACAGATTTGCATAGCATTGGCAAATGATAACTTATATGTGCTGGGTGGAATTCAACATTGCACTCTTCCAGTTGTTCCATCTGTGCAAGCATGGCAGGTTTCTGGATAGAATGATCATCCTTCTCTGTCCCCTGCATGCTATCTGGAGGTTCTCGCAACCCCGCAGAGCCAATTTCAGGAGGAGGGGCAGGGAGGAGAAGCCATGATACACAAGCAGAAGTCCATGAACAGGGCTTCTGCTGATGGGGCTGGTTAGCTGAATCCCGCTCATAATGGATTCAAGTTTAGAAAACGCTACTATATTTTAACTAGAAACACAATACATCTCACTATAGTGGGAGGTCCATGATCTGGTGATCTGTGTGCCTTTTGCCCAGATGCTAATCTTCCACAGAGCCACATGGTGAATGATGGAAACACATCTTCTCCTTTAGCGTATGAAATTGCCTTTATGGAATTGTTCCTTGTTTGTGCTCTTCATCCCTTATTTTAACAGATGAACTGGTAACATTTCTATAAAAGCTGCAAATGCGGTTAGGAATAATTACAGGCAAACTGGGGTTTTTGTCCCATCAGAACACTACATTTATGCAACAAGGGAGATTTCTCTGCTTTCTTTCCCCAGGAAACGCCAGACACAAGAAGGAAAGAAAGAGGGCACTTATGTGCACTCCTGTATTGCTTTCCTTTCTTTAACAAGCCCATGTTATGCTCTGGGGCTGTTACAGGTTTGCAGGAATGCCTTAGAGAGCATTTCTGAATTTTACATACATGTTCAGGAAGGCCAATAAACATACCGGTGATATCTAGGTTAGGGCAGGGAGCAAACAGTCAAGAGAGAAATGCCTAGGTAGATTTGTTAAGTTAGCGCTTTCTGATGGACAGCCTTCTTACACAAAGCAAAGGAAATGGAAGGGGGCTATTTTGTTAGAGTAAAAACATCAAAGAAAGTTGTATTATGACTAGGGATGGATGGATCTGTAAGTTTCAGTTCTGTTTCTCATTTTTCCTAATCTTAAATTCAGTCCCCCATGTTTGCATTTTTAAAAATTAAATAATTTGACATTTAAGAGCAAATTTATCCCAACAAACACATTTTTGTTTGCAGATATGCCTAATACACATTTTTGCATTTCCCTTTGACATAATGCATTTTGTATGTTTTCTTCATGAGCGCATGCATTTCTATGCATCCATACGCATTTTTGAACGCATTATTCGAATGGAAAACTGCACCGCAAAACTGCGATAAATGTGGAAATTTCAAAGGACGGCTGTGCTTAGTTCGCATATCGCTTTGGAAAGTGTGAATTTGACAGGTTCGTCTTTAAAGGCAAACTGAATTCCTCCCCTAACCCTCACTGTGGCACAGGTTTTCTGCAACGCAAGCTTTCGTGGGCATTGTGACAATGTGTGCTATGGCTCCCAAGAGCTTCTAGCACCATCAATTTGCTTCATTCCTTAAGCGCCACAAGATCCCCTCTTACGGCATCGATATTGCTTGCTTGTGATTCACCCATCAAGAATGACTGGTGCCATAGCAGCTTGTCTCAAGGGTGAAAACCATAATGGGATTTCTGCCTAGAAAGCAACGGTTAGCCAGTGCAGATGCTGGAACATTCTTACTGTGAACTCAGCTCCATTAGCTAGCACCCAGCAATTATCCATGGAAGTCAACAGCTCCTTGCTAGGTGGGGTGGAATTGCGATAGCAACTTTACCCAGCAGGTGGGTTGCTGTTGTCTTACTGGGAGGGGGAGGGACAAGGTGGTGGGGAGGTCTGGCAAAGCCGCCCCACTATGTCATTATAAGCTGTTGCTTCTGGTGCAACTACCAGTTGAAGCAGTTTGCAGGAGGGTTGAGGGAGTAGGAGAACCCTCACCTTATCAGAAGCTACAGGATGCATCAGCTGCGAAATACCTCAGCAACATTCAGCAAGTGATTCCTGACTAGCCGGCCCCTATTGCTGATGCCAGAAACCTGCATCTACAGATCATGGTGATGACTGCATTGTTAAAGATGGAACACCTGCCTCTTTTCAACTGCCCCATAGTGAAAGTCAGTGTTTCTTACCAGAAAATTCCTTTACCTCCCTTCAGTGGTCATCTGTCAAGAGCCAGAATTGCCGACGGCTGCCTCTTGGTTTAATAGCACCAGGGACAAATGTCCCATCGATTCCATCGATTGAACAGGCACGAACATTGCATCTTGCACACATTCTGCAATAATTAGGCCAACCCCATAGAAAAAACCCTGTTTGCTTGTATATTTTTAAGCTTAGCACACGTTCAACCTATAAGGCAACCGAAACAAACATGACAAATGCCATTTTGTAGCGGTGAATGGTATTTTAAAAAACAGAAACAGGAAGGCCTCATTCATATTGGAAACCTGTAAGTATGTTTGGGTTCCTAATTTTGTTCTTTATTTCACAAAGAAAACAATATTGGAGTCCCCACTCTCCACCCCCGGAATATTACTTGTGGCAGCGCAATGAAAACACACACCAAAAAACAGGAAATTTGGCTCTTTAGAGTTAATAATGCTTTCTTTATTGAGCAGAGTCTTGCCTGTTGGTTCCCTCCCGCTGCCCCTTAAGCAGATTTTCTTATGAAAGGGTTAGAAGTGCCTATGGCCAGTCCAAGCTCATCTGATTTCTTTTGATTTATGCTGACCTTAAGGAGTGGAAAGGTGAGCCAGTTGGCAGTCAATAAGATCTAATCTGCTACTAAGTGAATAATTAAAAGTGAGGCCTATATATTTTGGTAACGAATTGACAGCTTTTTCCATCCCTGCGTCATACTCTCGCTCTCATCAATCCAGTCAAGACTTTTAATGCTCAACGACAAGTTTAGAAAAAAGTCAAAAGGCAATTCCCTTCTCTTTCTCCTCCACCCCCAAATATGCTGGACAGATGAATAGGCTGTTTATACGGTACAGGGGGAGGGGGAAATGCCAAGAAATAACGAGGGCCAGGCAATTTTTATGTATTTCTTTTATTTGTGTTAGTTTCTAATTTGCCTCTTCCAAAGGTATTGGGCTTGGTAACAGCAATTCAAGAAAATGAATAATAATAATAAGATGAACAGCAACAATAATTTTACTATTTATACCCCACTCAAACGACTGGGTTGTCTCAGCCACTCTGGGCAGCGTCCAACTTTTTTTTAAAAAAGTGCTAAAACATGGAACATTAAAAGACTTCCCTATACAGGGTTGCCTTCAGGTGTTTCCTAAAGGTTGCATAGTTACTTAGCTCCTTGGCTCTGGGGGTCACATAACTCCATACCCTCCAACATTTCTCTGATGAAAACAGGGACATCCTAAGGAAAAGCGGGACATTCTGGGATCAGATCAGAAACCGGGACGGTTCCTGGAAATCAGGGACACTTGGAGGGTCTATATTTTTGCCTCTGGTCCTTCCAGCCACTGCTGGGCAACCTCTGGACGACAGAATACAGCCCCTGGGCTGAAAAGGACAGCCTGCCTCTGTTGCAGGAGGATCACATCTGTGAGGCATGAATCCAAGCCAGAAAGCCAAAGAAATTGCACCAGAACCATTCTCCTTGCTCCCCACCCCCAACCCTGCTGTTCAGAGGATATTTGGAACCCTGCTGGGGATACATTGCCAAGCGATTCAAGATTCTGCTTTGTTATTGAGAGAAGGACTTTATAGTGTGAGGGTGGGGAGCAGAAGAGGTGTTGTATTAGGGAAATGTCTGCCTCCACCCTGTTGGTATTTTGCAGTGAGGCCCTTGGCACGGGTCCAGCTCTCTGGAAAGCCAGCCTTTGACAGGCTGAGGCATGTCTTATGCAACCGAACCCTGCTTTCTATGTTCTCTTATGTGCATCGCGTCTCTCTGCTAGACGAAGCACTTAACGATCAAATTACAGAAAAATATAGGGGTTGGTTTCGTGTTTTGTTTTTTTGTCGGAGAGATTTTATTTGTTGTTCCATTTCCTGTTTTATTTCCAGCTAACCCTTGCCCCCGCCCCTCCTCCACCCAAAAACAAAACAAAACAAAATCTTATCAAAGCAAATTGGGAAATGAACATTGTAAAGATGAGAACGAATTGCACAGTACATGTGCTGCAGTGAGTATCTTTGTTTCAAACACACACCCCACATCAATATTTATTTATTTTTATTTAAATAATAATAATAATAAATAGGAGGGCTTTCTGTTTAAAGGGCCAAATGAATATTAAAATAACAATAGTAAACAAAAACAGCTTTGACGGGAGAACAAAAGGCCTGCCACCCAAATAGTTTCTGGTTAGTTCAAGATGTATTTGTGAAATTCAGCAAGCTGCCCCCTGCTCCTCCATTGCCTCTTTACCATTACTGCTTCCTTAAGAAGGTCAGGTCACAGGGAACAGTCATACAGCAGGATCAAGATGTCTTCTGGAGAATCACGATGCTTCCAGACAACCTGATCACAGGAACTCAATCTGAAAAGTTTGCAGGTAGGTTAGACAATGCCAGATATTTATTGAGCATTCTTTCTGAGTTTTTGTATCTAGGAGGTTAAGGCCACACCCACACCGCACATTTAAAGAATTATGATACATCTTTAAACAGTCCTGGTTTCCCTCAAAGCATTCCAGGAGCTGTGGTCTGTTAAGAGTGCTGAGAGTTCTTAGGCAACCCCATTCCCCTCACAGAACTACAACTCCCAGAGTTCCCTGGAAAGAAAGGTTGATTGTTAAACCACTCTGGGAATGATAGCTCCAGGAGGAGAATAGGGGACTCAACTTCTCTCAGCACACTTAACGAAGTACAGTTCCTAGATTTCTTTGGGAGAAGCCATGGGATTGTGGTGCTTTAAATGCAAGGTGTGATTGTGGTCCTAATGAAGCTGTTTCAAAGCTAGTGTTGCCCCACACTTTTCACTGCATTTTCCTGTCATTTTGTTTTTAATCACAAAAGGTTTGATCTTTTGGGAAAGCGGGTTTGTTGCGCAAGATCTTCCAATCAACAATATTTGCACAATCTGAACTTGATGGTATGTGATTGAATGCCACCCAAAAATAGTGACAGTCCAGAAATCCCCATAGACTGGCTGACATTGCAAAACATTCTCTCTTACTTGTTTGTTTAACCGTGGAAAATCCTTGCCAAAATTCCTCTTTCCTTACTTTTTTTCTTTTCTAAAAATGGTCCAGTGTTGGCAAGATCTGGGCCATGAAGCTAGAGCAATAGGGCTACTTGCAGAAAGATTGTGACTGAATCCAGGCCAAATGATAAACATAAGCTTGGGAGTTCTAATTCTGACACTCCCCTAGTGATTCATGGATGAGCAGCCCGAGGCCAGATTACATCACTTCGTTGTCTGTCTTCATCTCCTAGGTGGGTCTGCAATCTTAGCAGTGGCAACTGAAGTGTTGTAATGATTAATTATTGTTTATAGTGGATGCTTGGAGCACAAGAAGAGATGCTTGCTTAATAAACTCATGCACAGCAGCTGCAACAGTACAACCCTCATGGCAAGCCGGAAATTTATGTGATCAGGAGGGTTATTAATATTAATATTAATATTAATATATAGGCAGATACTAGGAATCCAGAAATGCTTGCTTGATCCTCCCCCATGTTGCTTCGTTCATTTTTGAAAGTTTTTCTCCCCTAACAAACTGGCTCTTCAGTGAATATTTCCACCTCAGAGTAAGGAACAATGAAATAAAATAAGCTCTGTGGCTTTGAATCCAAGGCCCAAACTGGACTTCATGTTTCTCATTCCATTTGCCATTCTTCTTCTTCTTCTGAAATATAACTTTTTTTGAATTTCCAAATTTTTACCAATTGACTTACAAATTAAAAAGTTACATTGTTTCATGTATTGACTTCTCACCCATATCTCGACAGTGTTTTTGTTCAAACCCTTTTCAACCGCATTAGAGATCAAACTCTTGCTTATCACAGAAATCCCTCTAATACAATTAATTTCTCATTTTTCTTCCGCTGCTTCTGTCTCGAACTGTGCCTGTGATTTCACTTGACTATAGTGCCCTTTCAAATAGTAAATTATGAAAAAAGCTTCCACATTCTTCTATAAAAACCCACTTGCCGTTCCATATCTGATGTTTCTTTAACAAATGTCTAAGAAAATCTGTGTGGTGTAGCGGTTAGCTTGCCAGAATTAGGACACGGGAGACCAGGATTCAAATAAGTTAGGCTGCATGAACTCAGGCCACTTTCTCTTCAGCCTAACTATACCCCACAGGGTTGCTGTGGGGATTAAATGAGGAGGGTGAGAATAACACACACCACCTTGAGTTCCTTGGAGAAAAAGCAGGATATAAATGCAGTAAGCAAATGAATGAATGAATGAATGGGTGACATTTGTGGGGTGGGAGAAGCAGATTGGAACCAATTCCAATCAAAATCACCCCTCGACCCCTGACCATTAGGTCCAGTCACGGACAACTCTGGGGTTGCGGTGCTCATCTCGCTTTATTGGCTGAGGGAGCCGGTGCACAGCTTCCGGGTCATGTGGCCAGCATGACTAAGCCGCTTCTGGTGAACCAGAGCAGCGCACAGAAATGCAGTTTACCTTCCCGCCGGAGCGGTACCTATTTATCTACTTGCACTTTGACGTGCTTTCAAACTGCTAGGTTAGCAGGAGCAGGGACTGAGCAACGGGAGCTCACCCCATCACGGGGATTCGAACCACTGACCTTCTGATCGGCAAGCCCTAGGCTCTGTGGTTTAACCCACAGAGCCACCCGCTATTTGGAATGGGAGGAAAACTTAGAGGTTAGTGGGTTCGCCTTATTTTATTAATTGGTGTGTATATTTTCTAAAATAAACAAATATTCCATTGGATGCAATGGGAACTTTACTCCAAGTGAGAATAGCAGGAAGAGATTCATATCAAGGCCACCGTGGTGGTGGTGGGGGGGGGGCAAAGAACTGAAGCCTCCCAGCTTCATGCAATGCTCTTTATTCACCTCAAACCCCCCTTCCATCAACTATGGAAGGACAGAAGTCATACCTAGTTTAGCCCGAGATGTTAAATAGCTCGAATCAGCCTGGTTTGAGACTTATTTGTTTATTCATATTTATTTTACAACTGTGTAAGCCATTTCAGCACTTGGGGCCATCAAAGTGTTGTACAAGGCAAAAATAAGGTAAAGTACAAACAAAAACCTCCCCACAAACTTCAAAAACCCCCAGTAAAGCCATTCCTACAGATATTTTGCATTGCCCCTTCCTAAACAATAAGCATCTTCATTAGGGACTTAAGCATCCAAGTATCTAGAGGTAGGCTATTATTGGAAAATTCCAGCTTCTTGTGTCAGCATGGATCCCCAACAAATGAGTGTTATCAATCAGAGAAGAACAAGCCACTGAGCTTCAAGATGCAATGGTTTTCCAAAAGTTATGTATATATTCTGAATATGCACACACACAAACACACACACAAAGTATAAAGGCCTTGTAGTTCCCAGCAGGAATGAGGCAGTGGACTTATGGAAGCCATGCACAGAATATTCTATGAAGAAAATCAACGCCGTTAGCCGTACTCTTTGAATGACTTATTTGCACTGAGGAAAGGCTATTAAGATTGATGACAATGTGATGTGAACCCAAAGCAAATGTTTCCCCTGAGTACCAGCAGAAGCTAGGTGGAGGAATTGCTGATATTCATTGCATTAGGCAAAACATCATGAAGGAGAGTAAGAAACAGAATACCCTGCTGGCTTTTTAAATTTGTTTTGCACGGGAGAGCTCCGTCTGTTGCTAGACTGACTCATTTGGAAAGCTGTAGTTACATCAGATTGATAGCCTCTGTTCAATTTGCGCTACACAGATTGTTCTATAGCTATGTAAATTCTTTGTGATTCATATATACAATTCCTTTCCATGCCTCCGTTCCAGCGAAGGCAATTTCTAAGATAGCATTAGATCGACGGCTTCCAAACTTTCTGCTTTGATGGAGACCTTTCCAATCTCCAAAGAATTTCCTCCACCATTAGGTATAGTTAGGCAGAGATCACTATTAGCTGTCTTTGTTTTATTATTCTATTTTAAGTCCAAAGGTGTGCCACTTGTGGAATTATCTGCCTCGGGTGCCAAGATAGCCTCACCAGCCTTCTGTGCACCGTGACTAGGGCCATATCTGCACCTCTCCGCACTATAATTCCCAGAATGGTTTAACAGTCCATCCCTCTTCCCAGGGAACTTTTGGACTTGTCGTTCTGTGCAGAGAATACATGTCTCCTAACAACTCTCTGCAGCTTCAATGAACTACAGTTCCCATGATTCTTTGGGATGAATGTAGCTCTATGGGAGTTACCACACGTGTCTGTTTCACTAAACGTATTCCCAGCAAGCAGCCATGTTAGACCACAGATTGTCAGTATGAACGGTGGAAATAAAAAATTAAAAAGTAGTCAGGTACAGGGCATAAGGCAAGGCCATATCCCAGTGGGTTCTGACAGATGCTCCCAAATACCAGGTGCTTATGCCGGGCATGAATGCACCTTATACTTATAATCAAGAGCTTGACAATGTCTGTACTGAAAAGACCTGGGCACCTTAGAGACCAACTAAATTTGTTCTAGGTATAAGCTTTTGTGTGCATGTACTGGACCATTTTTTAATTTTTTATTTCGACTGTGTCAGACCAACACGGCTACCTACCTGAAGTATGAAAGGTGAAATAGATAACCTGTGCCACATGTAGCTATCATGCTGTTTCCTACACAGACCCACTTGGCATGTAGAAAAGCCTTCAGTCTACTAGTTACTTGGATACTGCTGTAAGTAGCTACATGCATGTAGGAAGATCTTTGCACTAGCAGCTTTGCACCAGGATAAAAATGCGAGAGTGTCCGTGTGGACAGGCATGTACCAATTTTGCTCTTTGAACTGGGAGTTGGTGGTAAAACTGGGGCTTGAAGGCATCCTCAATGAGCTTGGAATTCTGTTTTTGTGTGTGTGTTTTTAAAAGTTTCCTTAACCATCAGTATATGTTTGCTTCTTTTACTAAGCATCCTTTGCACAGTACTTTGGAAGAAGACCTATGTTTAAAGTCTTACCAACTGCCGCTTCTCAAGCCACATCACTTACTCTGCTGAAGATGAGTTTGGTGCTTGTAGGCATGTGGCAAACAAATTATAATATTCTGGGCAAAGACATCTTGTTAGATTTGCTTTTGATGTGCCATATCTTTTACACAGACCAGCCCCAAACACTTTGATAGCTTCGATCGATCCCCATTCTGTGGGATTTGTGCTATGTTTAATACTCTTATTTAGCACACCAATAATTTTGTTCTGGGTTTCTTTATTACTGTTTGTGTGCGTAGATCTTAGCATTATCAAAATCCTCGTTAGGAACACAAAGTCGTGACCTTCCGGTATTATCTGAAAGCAGCAATTTGAGCCAAAGATTTGCTAATTGCACATTAACACACACGTTCAGCCTGTTTGATTCTCTTCCCACGCTCGCATCACCATTACAGTAGCTACTCATTTTGCAGCTAGCTTACATTTTTAGTCCCCATAACGCTGCAAAAACAGACAGAATAGTTGCCACTCATTTCTCTCCCTCTCTCCCTCCCATTTTGGCAGCTGAAGCAGCGATTTAAAAAGCCACATCACAGAGTCTTGTTTCCCCCCCCTCCCTCCTGGCTAGTGACTTGTGGCTCCTTGCAACTTCTGCCGATTTGCCTATTTCAGTATTTACCGCTAATCCAGTAATGCGGGGACTTTATTTTTAGCTTATGTTTCGCTTGCCAAGGTACATCGATGCGTCAGAAGTAGCAAAATAGAGGCTCTTTCAGAGAAAATGTTTTCTATTTGCCTGTTGGCCCAAGCCCACTTTTTGTCATGCCTATGCTAGTGGCAGAACATTATCGCCGCGTCTTAACTAAGGACAGATTTCATTGCCATTTGTAAACATGTTGACTTGCCTCCTCCCCGCTCCCCAGTTGATTTTGCACATTTTGACAGCTGCAGTGGGTGAAGCTGCTCGCAAGTTGGAACCGCCAACCGTCAAAGGGGAGGGGAGCCCCCTTAGTTACTGAAACCGATGGGACACAACTGTGGAAGTATCTTAGCTTGCATCAGGCAGGTCTGTGGCTGCTGGTTGGATTGCTCCTCCGCTCTTCAAGCAGGCAAGCAGGCAGATGCTGATAATATCAGAGAGGGCAGCTAGCCAATAGCAACCAACCGGACTGATGCCTCCACTGCCACCTCCTGCTAGATGCTGGTTCTGCAGCAGCTGCTACTATTGAAATACTTCACTGGCCATCACTTAAAGCTCATCGATACTTCCTTTTGCACTACATTTCTAGGCAAAGGCCCACGCTTTAAAGCAGTGTGTCCGAGCGCTCCCCCCCCCCCGGCACTTTTCCTTCAGAAGCCTCCTTTTTACTACTGAATTGGAGCAAGAGTAATCCGCAAAAAACCCAAAGTGCAATTGGTTTTGATTTAGTGTTAAAGAGAGAGTATTTGCAGGGGAAATGCCAAGACAAAAAAATTAAAAATCACTTGGACACAGCGCTTCCACTCTACTTGTGATTAGTGCAATTGAAATATACTCGGAGTCAAGTGTGGATTTCATGCTCTTTATTCAGCTCATAGTAGTGAGGAATGAATGTTCCCCCAAAATATCTGCTTTATATACATTATTTACACAATGGGTTGCACGTAATTGGCTAATTCCGGGATTCACCTGTAGGCCAATCAGGTTGCGGATTCACTTCCACCTGGAGCTGGATTGTGTGGCTCCTGCGGACCAGTCATACTGCTGCATTGTTCTAGGACCAATCAGACTGCTGCATTCTGAATCCTATTGTTCTAGGACCAATCAGACTGCTGCATTTTGGATCCTATTCAACTCAGTACATAACAGCAACCATACCCTCTGGTTGCACTTCTTCAACTCATGCAGTATTTTCTCATTAGTATTTGGGTGTTCAGTCTCACATGCAATTGTCATCACATAAAGGGAGAGGGAGGGTCACAATAGCTGGTCCCACTCATGGACGTGGCTAGGATTTATGGGCGGGGAGGGGGGCAGTACACCCATCTGTCCCCATCCTCTGCCTGGCTCCGTCCAGCAGATTCAGATTGAACTGTCTCAACAACAGTTGTTTTAAGTTTTGACCCCATGCGCTCAGAAAAATCTCCATTCCTTTTAAAACTATGACGTTAGGGTAGGTGGGTGGGAATTAACACCAGGGCATAACTTTCATGCGGTTAACAAGCATATTTTGCAAAATTTCAAAGAACACACCTTTTTCCATCTTATTTTTAAAAAAAGCTAAACTAAAACAAGTTTTCTTGGATTTGCTGAAAACCTTTCCAGCACTTCCTTCTCAAATTCCTCCTTTTTTCTGCAATGCAGTTTTTCTGTGCACGCTCAGTAGGAATAGCCCATTGAGACGTACCCCTGTCATCGTTGACCTTAGCCAGGTCTTTATTCTCTGCCTGAAAGATTGCTGTATGGTACTAGTGAGAGCCAGAGTCTCGTAATCTGGGGAACCGGGTTCGCGTCTCCGCTCCTCCACATGCAGCTGCTGGGTGACCTTGGGCCAGTCACACTTCTGTGAAGTCTCTCAGCCCCACTCACCTCACAGAGTGTTTGTTGTGGGGGAGGAAGGGAAAGGAGAATGTTAGCAGCTTTGAGACTCCTTAAAGGGAGTGAAAGGCGGGATATCAAATCCAAACTCTTCTTCTAGTGGTGCAAGGCTCAGCAAGAGAGACGAGCACAGCCTTTTTTGTGGCAGTGTAAAAGATTTCCTCTTTTACTAGGTCTGCTATGTCCAGCTCTTTTAACTTCTCTTTGCTGAGTTTCCGATTATTTCTACCTTTAGCTAAGTATTTTTTTTATTTTTATTTTACTTGATTTAGGGGAGGGTAGCTGCCCCCTTTCTGCCCCTCTGACTATGCCTATGGTCCCACCCTCTCCGTTTCATCTTTGGTGGCATCTAGACACATATAAAAAGCACTGTGAAAATGCTTTTTTAAAAAAGTTTTGAAAAATATATTGAATTGGCCATAAGCTCACCATCGTCATCTAGTGTCACATTGTATAATGCACTTAAAAGTTATATTTGCAGCTGTGTAGCTGAGTCCCTTGTCCCATGTCTCTGTTGCTCTAGTTATAGATAGGTAGCCGTGTTGGTCTGCCATAGTCAAAATAAAAAAATTCCTTCCAGTAGCACCTTAAAGACCAACTAAGTTAGTTCTTGGTATGAGCTTTCGTGTGCATGCACACTTCTTCAGATACACTGAAACAAAAGTTGCCAGATCCTTCTATATAGTGAGAAGGTGGGGAGGGGTATTACTCAGAAGGGTGGTGGGAATGGGAGATTGGCAGATAGCTGAGATGAGCCTGTTAACGACTCTTAACGACTGTAATAGGTCTTACAGGAAAAGGCAAGGAGTGAGAAGGTGAGAAATGGCTTAGTCATGTATAATGGGATAAGAATCCAATGTCTTTGTTCAAACCAGGTCTCTCCATGGTTTTAAGTTTGGTAATGAGTTGCAATTCAGCAGCTTCTCTTTCCAGTCTATTTCTGAAATTCCTTTGTAGTAAAACAGCTACTTTCTCACTATATAGAAGGATCTACTGGAAGGAATTTTTTTATTTTGTCTGTTGCTCTAGGTAAGGCATGGCCAAGCTTGGCCCTCCAGCTGTTTTAGGACTACAATTCCCATCATCCCTGACCACTAGTCCTGTTAGCTAGGGATGATGGGCGTTGTAGTCCCAAAACAGCTGGAGGGCCAGGTTTGGCCATGCCTGCTCTAGGTGAACTGGAAGAGAAGATCTGAGGCAGAGAGCCTGTTCTATGCTTATAGCCCCATCACATGATTTAGAACCCTGATCTTGCAGAGTTCTGAATCATGCAGGGAGCCTACATTATGGAGCAGGCTTCTGACTTGGGTGAGCTTGAAGCCACTTTCCCTGGGCAGAGTTGGGTGGAGGTGACCCTCAGTACCTTCTCCTGTGCCTTTTCAGCCAGAGGAGGTAACCCCCACCAGTCAGGCTGACAAAGCAACAGTGGATGAAATGAAACTAAAAGCAAAATCCAGCCCCACCCAGGTCACTGGCCACAATTCCCATTGCCTTGGGTAGCAGACCTATGGCAATGCTAAATCCTTCGTTCCCCACATCTGTAATTCTGAATGCACAACTCTCTTTCATTTTCCTTCTCACATTCCAATAGTTGAAACATGACTAGTTGTTGGTATCTCTTGCGGAAAAGTTTTGGTAGCACATTCAGAGTTGAGGAGGAGACTCCCCCCCCCCCAAGTTCTCACAAGGCAAGAGGTGGATCTTGCAAACCTCAAATTGCTTCGTTGACTTCAGGAAAGCCAAAGGCATGAAAGAAGCTTGTGAGTAATGGGGGCGGGCTAAATACTTATTACATCTCATTTTGGCAGTCAGCCTTGATTTCCAGCCAGACAAGTGAAGAGCAGCAATTAGATAGGAAAACACACTTGAAGGACGTCTAATTAGCTGGCAGAGAGAGAGAGAGAGAGAGAGAGAGAGAGAGAGAGAGAGAGAAGTGCTTTTATGCAAAGCTGGTGAATTTACATAATGCTCCCTTGAATCAAAACTCTAGCAAGCTTGTTGCTTGTGCTGTGCTGACTGGCAGCCATCTCAGCCTCTGGCTACAAGCTGCTCCAACATGTTGCCACCACTGATTTAAAACTGATAAGACCACATGGTGCTCCTGTCTAGACGGGTTCTCTCTAAGGAAGATCCACAGCTATTCTCCCCTGTGCACTTTCTTTGGCCAGCTTTGAGCAGCCTGCTCCATGGGGTGCATTCTGGGAGCTGGACTGCAGTGCTTTGCCAATAGGAACAATCCACTTCCTGATGCAGACAACTGTCTTTTGTCATTGACCTCTTGGCAAGAGCCCTTAGAGGTGCTCATATGACTCCTCCTCTGGGCATTGGGAGAATATCATAGAATCTTAGTGTTGGAAGGGACCCCAAGGGTCAGCCCCCTGCAATGCAGTAATCTCACCAAAGCATCCATGACAGAAGGCCATCCAACCTCTGCTTAAAAACCTCCAAGGAAGGAGAGTCCACCACCTCTTGTGGGAGTCTGTTCCACTGCCCAACAGCTCTTACTGTCAGAAAGTTTTTTTCTGAATGTTTAGTTGGAATCTCCTTTCTTGTAACTTGAAGCCATTGGTTCGAGTCCTACCCTCCAGAGCAAGAGGAAGTCAGCATGTTCCCTCCTCCATGTGACAGCCCTTAAGATATTTTAAGACAGCTATCATATCTTCTCTCAGCCTCCTCTTTTCCAGGCTAAACATACCCAGCTCTTTCAAGCGCTCCTCATAAGGCTTAGTTTCCAGGCCCTTGACCATCTTGGTTGCCCTCCTCTGCGCACGTTCCAGCTTATCAACATCCTTCTTAAATTGTGGTTCCCAGAATTGGACATAGTATTCCAGATGTGGTCTGACTAAGGCAGAATAAAGTGGTATTATTACTTCCCTTGATCTGGACACTATACAGTCGTACCTTGGTTTTTGAACAGAACGCATTCCGGAAGTCTGTTTGACTTCTGAAACATTTGGAAACCAAGGTGCAGCTTCCGATTTGCTCCCGATTGTGCAGGTGCACCGGAAACAATAGTGGAAGCTGCATTGGACGTTCAGCTTCCAAAAGAATGTTCGAAAAGCGGAACACTCACTTCTGGGTTTCAATCATTTGGGAGCCGAAACGTACAAGTATCAAGGCACTTGACAACCAAGGTACGACTGTACTGATGCAGCCTAGAATAGCATTAGCCTTTTTTGCTGCTGTATCACACTGTTGACTCATGTTAAGCTAGGACCCCCAGATCCTTTTCACATGTACTGCTAGTCAGCCAGGTGTCCCCCATCCTATATTTGTGCATCTGGTTCTTCCTGCCTAAGGGCAGAACCTTACATTTGTCCCTACTGAAATTCATTTTGTTGGCTTGCACCCAGTTTTCCAATATGTTAAGGTCATTTTGAATTCTGATTCTGTCTTCTGCGGTGTTAGCTACCCCTCCCAGTTCGGTGTCATCTGCAAATTTGATGAGTATCCCCTCAATTCCTTCATCCAAGTCATTTATATAGACGTTGAACAACAACGGGCCCAGGACAGAACCTTGCAGCACCTCACTCGTCACTTTTTTCCAGGATGATGAGGAACTATTAGTGAGTACTCTTTGGGTTCGGTCAGTAAACCAGCTACAATTCCACCTAACAGTTACCTTGTCCAACCCACATTTTACCAGCTTCCTCGCGAGAATATCATGGGGGACTTTGTCAAAAGCCTGACTGAAATCAGGATATACTATGTCCACAGCATTTTCCTGATTCACCAAGTTTGTAATTCCATATGTGGAGGCAGTCATGGGGTTCTATGGGCTAGCCCTGCTTGTTGCCACTGTGCACCATCAACCAATGCCCATATTTCATCCAAACATCACTGTCAACACTTCCCTTTTTTAAAGGGAAATTCCCTTATTCCGAATAGGATTCCTTGCAAGAAAAGGGGAAAGTTGACAGCTATGCATCCAAAGGAGTTAAGTGCATGCACGGATGGATGCATGTACAGTTCCTCCATGCAAGGGGGAAGCTCTGATTGGGATGAGAGTCTCTCTCCTTGCATCCACTGGTACACGTGGAACTACCGTATTTTTTGCACCATAACACTCACTTTTTTCCTCCTAGAAAGTAAAGGGAAATGTCTGTGTGTGTTATGGAGTGAATGCCTACAGATGATGGGGGGATCTGCTGCAGTCCTGAGCAGAGGATCCATGGTTCCCCTTCCTTCCCTCCTCCGTGGCTCGCTTTGAAACAGCAAAGCGGGAGAAGAGCCGCTGAGTGGGGAAGAGAGAGGAACAGAGCCTGCTTGCTTTAAAGGAGCAAAGCGGGAGAGGAGAGGAGCCTTCTCCTCTTATACTCCTCTTCTGCATTATTAATAGTATCCTTCTCCACCCACCCCACGCGAGTTCCTTGTTTCTTGAGTGCTTTTCCTTCCCTCCCCACTTAAAACGTGGTTACAAAGCACAGATCCACATGGATCCTCAGGATTTTTGCACTGGGTCACCCCAAATTCACCATCAGATCACATAGCATGTCCATGGCTACAGCTTGCACCAAAAAAATCACGTACCCACTGTTGCATGGGGCCGCAGTGGTGCAAAAACGAGGTTACAAAGCATGGATCCACATGGATCCTCAGGATTTTTGCATTGGGCTACCCCAAACTCACCGTCAGATCACGTCTGTGGCCACAGCATGAACCCCAAAAATCATACATCCACTGTTTCGTTTAGAATATTTTTTTTCTTGTTTTCCTCCTCTAAAAACTATGTGCGTGTTATGGTTGGGTGCGTGTTATAGAGTGAAAAATACGGTACTTTTGACATCATTTGAGCATGTGGATGCTGAGAGGGCAGGATAGGTTTTTAAAATTTGTATATCGCTTCTCACTAAAGAGCCCCCAAAGCAATTAACATGCAAGTAAAAAATACAATAAAAAGCTAACAAGCAATAAAATTACAAAAAAACATGTTAAAAACAAATTTAACAATATGATGTAAAACCATCGGCATTGCCCAAATGCTCAGGAAAACAGAAACACCTAAGCCTGGTGCCAAAATGATGAGGTTGGTGCCAGGTGGGTCTCCCTGGGGATAGAATTTAATGAATGGGGGGCTACCACAGAAGTGTAGACTTTCTCTTCGATTGACCAATATGCCCTCCAGAGTGGATAAAGCCTGCCAAATCACAGGCAAATAGGTCCAGGGACTTTGGTGTTAGGCACCTTCGCAATCTGAGCCTTTAAAGCAAACATCTACAAATGTTAATATTTTGGAGCAGAACTGGCTGAAATTTGCTGACAGAGTTACTTTGGAGTGCATGAATCGTGTGGAATCTCTGAAGGGTAGCTGCAATGTCTACCTTGTAAGAGCAGATATTTTAGGGAGGGGGTGGTTTGAGAAAAGGAACCACTGGGACCCTGGCTAGGATAAGAGAATGGATCATCACCATCAGCAGTTACATCACCAATGGAGATATGTGGAATTCAACATGTGGTTTTATCTCTTCTTTCAAGAACGCTCCATCTCAAATAAGCTCCCCATGTGGTGAAGCTGGCCATTGCCCACAGCCAGAACAAAACCAAGCCAGGGATTATAAATGGGTGTGATTGCTCTGCCTGCATCTGCATGGAGGCAGGGCCAGCCCACCCGTGAGGTGAACTGAAGCAGCTGCCTTAGGCGGTGGAAACCCATGGGGCAGTGCCTGAATGGTTGCTCCACCTGTCCCAGCTGCTGCGCAACCTGAGTAAGCGAGGCTTCAGTGGGGGGTGGGGGGCAGTAGGGGTAGGGGTGTTATAAGAATTTTAAGGTCTTAGATATGTAATAAATGTTCATAAATGTACCAAGCAAACACGTACATAAATATATAAACCACATGTCTGGAGCAGCACAGGAAGACTGTCCTGAAACCATTTTGACTCCCAAACTGACCAAATGTTTTCTCTGCACGGAGGGAGGCGGTGAGGGAACCTTCCCATTGTCTCACAAATTAGGTAATCATCATTTCAAAGGAATGGCCAGACCACCAGAAAAGGCAATCAGATAAGGCATTATCAGATAACCTGGCAGACAAGAAAAACAACAACATTCAAATTTCTGTTGTAGACCACCTTTTCTGTGATGTAGGTATGATGTTTGTGGGGGGTGGTCTTGGGTTACACCCCTTCTGTGATGTATGTGTGATGTATGGAGGGGTGGTCTTGAGCTAAAATGTCTATATAAGGGCAGGAACAACTTTGTTCTGGGTCCTCCTCCATCCTCCTGCGTGTGAGGGGAGCACCTTGTTGCAACAGCTTTAATAAAGATCAGGCTTACTAGCTGCTTTGCTTCTCAATATTCTCAGGTCTGTTATTTTCTCCTACCGATAGGTAACCCACTTAAGGTAGTGTGGCGTAGTGGTTAAGAGCGGTAGTCTCGTAATCTGGGGAACCGGGTTCGCGTCTCCGCTCCTCCACATGCAGCTGCTGGGTGACCTTGGGCCAGTCACACTTCTTTGAAGTCTCTCAGCCCCACTCACCTCACAGAGTGTTTGTTGTGGGGGAGGAAGGGAAAGGAGAATGTTAGCCGCTTTGAGACTCCTTAAAGGGAGTGAAAGGCGGGATATCAAATCCAAACTCTTCTTCTTAAGGACTATATACAGGCTTTTGGATACCCCATAAGGGAAGAAGGGCAGATATTGTTTACAACAGGGGCTGCATCTTCATGTTTTGCCTCCGGCGGCAAAACAGGGTGGGCCACCCCTGCCTGGAAGTCTTACCAATGTCTCCTCCCCTTACACACTATTCTTGTTTCCAGAATCCCTCTGCGTCTTGCAAAAACCCTAGCCCTTCATCCTTCACCAGAAGACCTATGTTGAGAGGGACGCACACAGTTTTCAATGGGCTGTGGCCTCGGCAAATGTTTTAAAGCAATGATCTTCTGGCAAGAGAGAAAGACCAGTCTGGTATCACATGAAATAACTGTTTCGATATTATTTGGGGAGTTGTCCTTTCAAAAGCAAAGTGTGTGGTTCCTTATGGTGCAGCCCAAATTTGATGTGATCTTCCTAGTTTGGGAGTACCGGGTGAAGGGGGGGGGCAAGGAGAAACTGTAATAAAATTAAGTTTAAAAGGTTGCCACAAAACCCATTTTGCTTAGCTGCCTTAATCAAGCAATGTGGTCAGAATTTAAACTTGCAGCATCAGAGAGCTAAATGCCATTCAGGCGTTTGTGCCTGGCATTGAACCACAGGGGAATACTTTCAGGCTACTGTCTGATATGGCTCTGAACATGATTACTATTCCTCAGGTCATGGAAGTAAAAGGAAAATATCTAAATCCACAGGTTTCTGTCCCCTATGGTATATTCTGTGCCGTGCCAGCAGATGGCAGTATTTCCACATATCACCACAGAGTTCACAGTTCAAAATGTGCCGAATTCTTTTCATTGGTTTTCAAAAATTGTATCTTTTTTTTTTACTTCAACAAAATTAATGCAATTATGCATAACAGAACAACACATTCCTTATGTGCTGCATTATTATACAATAAATACCACCATCACTATAAATTTAAAAGAACCCGCTAGTTTTAACCAAAGACTCATTTAGAACAGGCATAGGAAAACTCAGCCCTTCAGATGTTTTGGGACTACAACTCCCATTATCCCTGACCACTGGACCTGTTAGCTAAGGATCATGGGAGTTGTAGTACCAAAACACCTGGAGGGCCGAGTTTGCCTATGCCTGATCTAGAATCATAGAGTTGGAAGGGACCTCCAATGGCAATCTAGTCCAACCCCTTGCAATGCAGAAAACTCAACTAAAGCATCTATGACTGATGGCCATCCAACATCTGCTGAAAAACCTCCAATGAAGGAGAGTCCACAACCTCCTGAGGGAGTCTGCTCCACTGTCAAACACTGTCAGAAAGTTCTTCCTGATGTTGAGTCAGAATCTTTCTTGTAAATTGAAGCCACTGGTTCGAGTCCTGTCCTCTGGCCCAGAATTCTGTTCCCACCGAGCCCAATCAGATGCCAGTGGGAAATTCAGAAGCAGAACATGAGGGCAACAGCTCGATGCTGCTCATGATCCCCAACAACTGGTGATTATTATTATTATTATTATTATTATTATTATTATTATTATTATTATTATATTAAATTTATATACCGCCCTATACCCACAGGTCTCAGGGCGGTTCACAAGATAAAAAACACATGAAATGCACAATCGAAATAAAAACGAAAGCGACCCAATAACCCCTTCCCAACACATTTTAAAAGGTCATGCGTACACACTAAATCTTTAAAGTACACTTGAAGCACATTTCCTCCTCAAAGAATTCTGGGTACTGTAGTTTGTGAGGGGTGGTTGGGCATCAGGGCCAGCCTGCCCATGAGGCAAGGTGAGGCGATCGCCTCAGGTGGCAGAATCCACAGGGGCAGCAGATGCGTCCCACTGCTGCTGTGATACACTCCTTGGAGGCCAGATTCGCTCCTCATCTACCCCACCCCCCATGCTGCCTCCACAGTGGTCTCTCAGCAAACAGGAGGCTCTGCTGGTCTCTTCCTACCCCTAGGGGGGAAATGATGGGGGCTGCTCTCTGGGGTCACCTGGGCTCTGCACTTGCTTGGCATGGTTCAGAGCAGGCTCCTTTCTGCCCCACAGCAGCCTTTGATTCCCGCTTCAACCACTGGGTAAAGTTGATGTGATCCATTGCCTTGATCCCAAGGTGGAGCTTTACTCCTGCCTTGTTCCCTGGTGGGCAGGTGGAGAACGCCATTTTGTAGTTCACCTCAGGGTCCAAAATGTCTTGCGCCACCCCTGCTGGGAGCAGCGACTCTGTGAGGGGAAAACTACAGTGTCTGGAATTCTTAAAATTATAGCGTGTACTCCGCTTGAACATTCTGTTATGGAAAGTCAGATTCTGGAGGTGAGAATCCAATTAAAATTTCTAATCCTTCTAACCTCTTCTGGGGTAGGTTTGCGGGTATGGTAGAAGGAGATAGGATCTGCCCACCTGGTGGAAACTCTAACTCACATGGTCCTTAAATGTAAAATGTATGATAATCTCTGCCAACAATTTCTAGACCATCTATGTATTCCAACATGGAAACCAGAGACAGAGGTTATATGCTTCTTATTACAGGGGAGAGACCAGGAGCTCACCAAGACAGTAGCTAAGTTCCTCTATTTGTTTTTTTGTCGCCGAAGTATGCTACAGGATCCTGCCCTTGCTGGAGACCCACAGAGATGAAATAGATTGCTCGCCTCTTCTTCCCTTTGGCAAATGACTGTACTGTTGAAATGACGATGAGATCTCACTGGCCTATTTATTCTGAATGTTTGTATGTGATGCCAATAAAGGTTTGATGATGATGAATTAAAAAATATTCAGTTTAATTCAACAAAATGGATGAACCTGATCCAGTGACGCCAGCTTTTCTAAGTCTGATAGTCATTTACATCTTCAGCACCTCCCTCCCACCCTCTTAGCACCCCTCCTAGGTGATCCCACTGCCCCCCTAGAGAGGGCTCCACCCACTTTGGGAACCACCCAAGCCATAATTCAGTTTCGCTCTGCACTTGTTTGCAGCTGTGGAGGTTTGTTTATTGCTCTCCCTCGCCTCCCCCACCATCCTGACAAACAACACCAATTATTTGAGTGATGCACTGGCTTATCTTACAAAACAGTCGTTAAAGAACTCGCTCCTGCAAAGCACCTTCCAACTTAGATTATTGTATTCTTGCCTTCCACGCCCAACGATTTGAGCCGAGAGCACCTGTCTCCCCGGGCAATCAACCCTCATCCCAGTCAGCATTGGGCAAAATGTTACAAAATATTATTTCAAGCCATGTTTGGTCGTCGTCATCATCATCCTGACCCCCCCCCCCCGTTCGTGACATTAAACAGTGAGCAATCTTATCTCTTTCTCGAATGGCTCCCCGCTCTCAATCAGAGGAGATACAGTCAAAATGACTCCTTCTTTTATTAGAGAAAGTGAAAGGAACTTTGCTGCAAAAATCAGAACCATATTGCCCTTTACTCAGACATTGCAGGCTTCAGTTTCATGGACTGCATTAGAGGAAATTTGCATAGTTTACATTCCTCCCAACCAAATCTTTGCAACATCCTCATTCCTGTCACTCCACCCTGCCAATTAGCCAAGTGATTAGCACCTCCTTACACAGAGTTCCAACCACTCCCACTGCTGTGTTTTCCCTGTATAAAGGGGGGGGGGAGCTGTGTTGTCAGCTGTCAGCATAAGAAGAGCCTGCAGGATCAGGCCAATGGCCCACCCAGTCCAGCATCCTGTTCTCACGGTGGCAGCAACTGATGTTCAGAAATATTACTGCCTCTGTCCATGAATGAAGAGTACAGTGGTACCCTGGGTTAAGAACTTAATTCGTTCTGGAGGTCTGTTCTTAACCTGAAACTGTTCTTAACCTGAAGCACCACTTTAGCTAATGGGGCCTCCTGCTGCCGCCACGCGATTTCTGTTCTTATCCTGAAGCAAAGTTCTTAACCCGAGGTATTATTTCTGGATTAGCGGAGTCTGTAACCTGAAGCGTCTGTAACCTGAAGTGTCTGTAACCCGAGGTACCACTGTACTGTATAGCCATCATGGCTACCAGCCCCTGATAACCTTCTCCTCCATGAATTTGTCCAATCCTGATTTAAAGCCATCCAAATTGATGGTCCCGTTCCTTTGGGAGTGAGTTCCATAGTTTAGCCATGTGCTGCAGGGAACTTCTCTGCAAGTCAGCTGAAGATGGAAGGGTATCTCTTCTGGACTTCCTGGGAAAGGTAACCCATTAAACATCCACCAAGAAAATCAGCTGGGGTTTCAGGACAAGGATCTAAAATCAATATAACCAGATAGGAATAAGTTTAACCAGATCAACGTTTATCAGTCATTTTAACAGAGAATTCACCAGCTGGATCATTTGATTACCTGAAGGAGTGTCTCGACCCCCGTTGTTCAGACAGGATGCTGAGGTCCAGAGCCGAGGGCCTTCTGGTGGTTCCCTCACTGCGAGAAACGAAGTTACAAGGAACCAGGCAGAGGGCCTTCTTGGTAGTGGTGCCCACCCTGTGGAACGCCTTCCCATCAGATGTCAAGGAAATAAACAACTATCTGACTTTTAGAAGACATCTGAAGGCAGCTCTGTTTAGGAAAGTTTTTAATGTCTGATGTTTTATTGTATTTTTAATATTTTGTTGGAAACTGCCCAGAATGGCTGGGGAAACCCAGCCAGATGGGCGGGGTATAAATAAATTCCTCTTCTTCTTCTTCTTCTTCTTCTTCTTCTTCTTCTTCTTCTTCTTCTTCTTCTTCTTCTTCTTCTTCTTCTTCTTCTTCTTCTCTGGTCTAATAAGCCTAAAAATCTCAACTCCCCAGTTATATCATCCAATTTATTCTCAAGCAGATCATCCAGCAGTGTAGTTCCAAATGAGCTAAATACTATTTTCCAGAAGCCAAGCCATGGACCCCCTACTTTTGAGAATGTTGATGTCTCTGTGGTAGCTTTTGTTATGTGAATGGTGCCACTATACCTTCCTACATGTCCCAGTGCAAAACCAGGCCATGCGTATTCCAGGTCGCACTTCCACATGAAACACATGACCTGCACGAGAGCATAGCACCCAAAACTGTGCGGACCCCGTGGGTGGTTTACATGGACTCCCTGCAGTCTGCGGACCAACAATGGGCTACCATTGGTCTATCAAATTCTCAAGTAAATAAATCAAAGCTAAATGAAAGTTAAGTCAGAAATTACTTCATTACTTGTGATGCAAGCCCAACCCCCAATTACCTGGGCGTAAACACCACTGAATTAATAAGGAGTTACGTCTGAGTAGACATGTTTAGGATAGCACTGTAAGGTTTTTGTCTAGAAAAATTACCCTTGGGAAGAGCATTGCTGCATTGTTACTTTCAAACTCATCTTGGGATAGGCTGTGTACATGTGAAAACCCAGGTCACAAATTTAATTTTACATGGGGTTCTTCCAGATGACCTGTTTTTTCAACATTCATCCTGATTTCCTTGCAGAATGTTTGCATGTTTTCCTGTTAATCATTCAGTTATCCCACAAATTTCAGTGCATATCCCCACCAACCATCTAACTGCAAAAGAGCTGTTGTTGTTTTGAAGTAGATTTGTTTCCTTAGGCCCACAGAGCTCTTTAATCCCCTTTAAATGGGAAAACAGAAAGTTCCAGTATTCCTACGAATCCCACCTGCGAAATACTGGCAGCCTGGAGAAAAGGAGATCTGCAAAGTCAGAAGCAGCAATTGATGTTGTTTCTAAAGTTAATATGGTATCTTAATAAAGGTGTACTTTAATTTCATTGTAGAGGAAAACAGCTGTTATTTAAAATAGCAAATAGCAAATAAAAATAAAATAGCAAATATTTAAAATGGCAAAAATAATTAATCGACAGTAGAGAAGGCGTACTTCTGGAACAGTATAATTCACATCATCTTGACGGATGGTGTTTTAAGATATTAACTGATTTATAGAACAGTGAGTAATTATCCTAATGAGAAACGAAAAGCTGTAGGCCATTAGAGAGGAAGTTCATAATTTTCCAACTTTTGATCTTCTCTGGAGTGTAATTTGAATCAAAAACTGTTGCCAGGGTTATGCCTCAGGTCTTGTCAACCTATTTAAAGTGTATTTAAAATGGGGGGGGGGGTCCCTGAACGTAACACATAAGTGGGGAGGTGCCTGTACTGAACTGTTAAGGTAGCAAAGGTGGCTGCAAATACTAACCTCACTTACCTGGGAGTAAGCCTCACTGAATTCAATAGTATTTCCTTCTGAAGAAGTGTGCATGCACACAAAAATGCATACCAATAACTAACTTAGTTGGTCTCTAAGGTGCTAGTGGAAGGATTTTATTTTATTATTTTATTTTATTTTATTTATTTAGTTTTGTTTCTTCTGAGTAGTTGTGGTTAAGTTTGCAGCCATACAGGGTCAGATTTAGGTTTGATGAGGCCCTAGGCTACTGAAGGTAATGGAGCCCTTTATATGGCCAGCTGTCTTTTGTCAACAACATATTGTCGCTGTTTTTTGTGTTGAGCATATGCTATATGGTAATTTATGGACCTAATAGGTATCTAAAGCCATTCACACATAACAGAAAATGTATTTTATCAAAGTAATTGCTGAACCGAAATACAATTAAGAAGAAGTATCCAGTTTTTCCCCCTTTACTTTTTTTGGGGGCCCCCAAGAGAGTGGGGCCTAAGCTATAGCTTGTTTAGCTTATACGTAAATCTGGCACTGCAGCCATAGATGGATTTGTGGCGGGTCATTAGCCACTTCATTAACTTTGAAAAGGAACATTTAGGGGAAATTATTGTTTTGCAGATGGGACTTGCCGATCAGAAGGTCGATGGTTCAAATCCCCGTGATGGGGTGAGCTCCTGTTGCTCGGTCCCTGCTCCTGCCAACCTAGCAGTTCGAAAGCACGTCAAAGTGCAAGTAGATAAATAGGTACCGCTCCGGTGGGAAGGTAAACGGCATTTCCGTGCACTGCTCTGGTTTGCCAGAAGTGGCTTAGTCATGCTGGCCACATACCCGGAAGCTGTACGCCGGCTTCCTCGGCCAATAAAGCAAGATGAGTGCCGCAACCCCAGAGTCGGCCACGACTGGACCTAATGGTCAGAGGTCCCTTTACCTTTTACCTTTATCCATGACTGAGATGTGGTATCTATCATGTTACACCCCCCACCCCCCCGCTCCAGCCTATGAGAACACTAAACACACACTTGTCCAAAATACAGCAATTGCTGCAGAATGGAAAATACCAGTTGAAAGAGCAAATGAATATCAGATTGGATAGAAGCATGTTCGTACATCTCTGTCTCAAAGTGTCAGCTGTCAAGACTAGGAAGCTCCTGCCATTCCAAGAATGGTCGTTCCCAGCTGGGTGGACCAAGTATCACGACTGCACCCTGCCCATGAATGCATATTGTACAGCTAATCCCCTAAATTAGAACCATGCCTGAAGCTAGAGGAATAAAAGAACTCCTGATTTAATGTACTCCCAGAGACGGAAGGATTTGCATTTGCTTGGCAAGTGTGGCAAGAAGAAACTCTTCCCTTGACTTTCCTTCTTCTCATATTTCGTCCGACTCCTTTTTCTCACACCCTTCACACCACAACGACTTCTGGCACCCCATACTGCTGCCAGTCACATATTCCAGCTTCCAGGCTTCCATTGTTTGGGACTCCCTAACACAGCTGTTTGCATTCCATTCAAATCTCTTTTTCCAAAACAGGACTCTCCCAACAATTGTCATCACCCTAAATGCTGCCACACACCCATTGAAAGGAAAGGAAAACAATTGTTCCATTTTGATAACTATCTTGGGCTGTTCTCCCCCCCCCCCTCTTTATGTCCTTCGTGCCATGAGTAAGGTAGAGTTTCTCTGTAAATAGGTTATTGGTATGATCTTTCGTGTGCATGCACATTTATTCAGATACCCATGCATGCACACGAAAGCTCATGCCAATAACAAACTTAGTTGGTCTCTAAGGTGCTACTGGAAGGAATTCCCTCCCATCCCCACGACTATGGCAGACCAACACGGCTACGTACCTGTATCTGTAAACAGGAACAGTCAACAAACAAAAGGACATTTTAATTAGTGCTTGATACAAGGAATAAATATTGCTCTCAAAATGGCCACGCTCTGGTTTTAAGCAGATCATGCCACGTCTGTAGCCCATAAAGGTAAAGGTAAAGGGAGCCCTGACCATCAGGTCCAGTTGTGACCGACTCTGGGGTTGCGGCGCTCATCTCGCTTTATTGGCCGAGGTAGCCGCCGTACAGCTTCTGGGTCATGTGGCCAGCATGACTAAACCGCTTCTGGCGAACCAGAGCAGCACACGGAAACGCCGTTTACCTTCCCGCAGGAGTGGTACCTATTTATCTACTTGCACTTTGATGTGCTTTCAAACTGCTAGGTTGGCAGGAGCAGGGACCGAACAACGGGAGGTCACCCCGTCGTGGGGATTCGAACCACTGACCTTCTGATCGGCAAGTCCTAGGCTCTGTGGTTTAACCCACAGCACCACCCAGTCTCTTCTGTAGCTTGTAGGGCACCACAAAAAGCAAAAATCTGGCCTACCTCCCACCCCTGTAATTTAGGCACTTTGGCCTCCTTGCCCTTTCTTGACTTTTACTTTGGAGAGGGGAAGGTCCCAGGAGAGGGTGTTCTCCAAATCCCTAAGCCATTGGATTTCCACCCTACAGAGGCGTGTCTTGCACCTTTATTTCATTGTTTGCATCAGATGCTGAAGGTTTTTGACGCTTGAGATATATGTTTGACGCCCCCCCCCCAATTCTCTTGGTTTTATTTATTTCCTAAAAATTATACCCTGCCCTTCTTCCTATAAAAGTCACCTGGGGAAGATTACTATGGGACTGGATGGAACACAGGTCTGATCCTGCAGGCTCTACTTATGTTCTTATGAATGTCATTGAAAAACCATGAACTACTACTACTACTACTACTACTACTACTACTAATTTATTTATACCCCGCCCATCTGGCTGGGATTCCCAAGTCACTTAATACCAGTTGCTAGAAAGCATGGGAGGGGAGAGAGGGGAGAGAGCCCTAGTGTTTGAATCCTGCTTGCTGGTTTCCCACAGGCATCTAGTCAACCACTGTGAGAAACAGGGATCTTCTTATGTTCTTATGTATCATCTGAGATGAGATGCATTTTGCCAGGGGCGGCCCACCCATGAGGTAAGGTGAGATGACTGCCTCAGGCGGCATGATTCACAGGGGCAGCAGATCCTGATGTAGATCTTTTCAGGGATGGCCCACCCATGAGGCCAGGGGAGGTGGCCACCTCAGTTGCCAGGATCCACTTGAGGCAGCAGATCCCAATGTCAATCTTCCCCCCTGATTCCTGATGTACATCTTCCCTCACCCCTACTTCCCTGGCAGGAAGGCCATTGCATTTTGGGCTCCCCCCTCTGCTGCCCTGAGTCAGCTCTGCATTTTGATATGCTTTTTTAAAGCCAAAAAATGCATCAGAACATTTGGGAAGTAGAAAAACTAGTGGGTAACTACCATAAGTTTCAATTTGCACATTAGTCTCAAAGGTGCTGATCAGGTTAGCTCAAAACAGAACTTGGAAAGATCCGATTCTCCATGCATTCCTATTTAAAACAAATCACCCAAGAATATAGTAGGGTTGTGCTAAAAACATATCCCCCACACAACTATTTCCCACAAATTAATGCGAAAAGGAATTGCATTCGAAGATGATCAGATAGAAAATTTCAGTGGCATTCTTACAGGTGAGAATGGCCCTTAATTTACTTTTGAGGTGGCTAAAGTTGCTTGTGTCTGCATGCTTCAGCCCTCCCCAGTGCCCATGCTTCAATACAATCCTAGTGGAAGACATATTAATATAACTCCTCCCAGGGGGCTTTTTTCAGATCAGGAAGTGCAGCTAATCAGAGAGACTGCAGAATCCACTCTGCCATTGGGCAAACAGAGGCAGCTGCCTCAGGTGGCAGAAGCTCCAAAGGTGGCAGTCCCACAGCCCCCCCCCCCGCCTGCCCCTCTGGCAACACAGAAGTGCTGCAAGTGTCTTGTGAGTGCACAAGATCTCACTTGATTTCGGTGAGATTTCACCCAAATCAGCAAATCAGCCACCCCTGCCTCCGAGGGATCTTGATGGTTAACTTGCAATCTTATGTCCATCTACTCAGAAAACACTGAGTTCAACAGGACTTACTCCTGCAGAAGTTCAGGATTGCAGGCTAAGTGCAGATTTGAACTTGGTCTTCATCTAACCCTTGACATATTGAATAATTTATTCAACAATACTGCTGTGACGGAAATGCTCAGTGTAATAATAAGTATTATTTGCCACTGTGGGTCACATCTATTATACTGCCATGCAGACGTGTTGTGGTTTCGTTGATGTTTATCAGCACATTAGACTTGTAGATGGATTTTTGCATAAAGCCAGCCGGAGAGTTTCATGAACTTAACTTGAACTTGAATCTGCACTCCTTTAACAGCAGCGATAGGCCTCCTAATTAATTATTACGAAGCTACAATGAAGTTAAATCCTCAAATGCGCCCCATGAAACTTTCAGCAAATTGGTGAATTCCTTTTTCAAGAAACAAGGTGGATCTATTTATTTCTTGAATTCCGTGAAAACAACAGATTTTGTTTTAAGAGGAATATTAAGGGAGCAATCCTAAGCGCGGAGAAAGCAGCATGATATATGCTGTCTTAAATTGACATAAAGCATGCCAGATCCCAACTCCATTTGGGGGCGGGACTACAGCTGAGTCCGCCTAAGCCTGGCAGAAGGGAAACAAGCCTTGACAATGGAGTTTGACTTATATCACCCTTTTTGGCAGCGGAAGCTCCTCCAGGTTGACAGGTCATGTGACTGAGCTGAAGGGAGTTAGGGTCCAACATATGCCATGCTTCACTCCCCCAGAATGCCCACATTTCAAGGCTTATGCCAGTGAATGGTCTGCTAGTCGCTGTCTGAGCTGGGTTTAGAGACTTATGCTGCCATAACCCAGCTCAGCTGGGAACCTGCTGGATGAGTGAGAGATCCACCTCATCCTAATTTGCTTGTTCAGAAGACCAAAAATAAAATATATGTTATGTAGCAAAACTAATATGGTTAAATAAATAAATGACAATTCAACCCTGCCAGATGACCAACTTGGGCTTCACAGGTACCCCCCCCCCCCAATTTTTTTCTCTTGGGCTTCAATGCCAATTCTCTTTCTCTGCAGGTTATTCTAATACTACAGAATCACCAGTTTGCTATCCATTACTTTGAACGTGGGTTGTTCTTGTACGATCTCGGAGATCTTCATTTGCTCTGGGCTCCTCTGATGGAAGGACGTGGAGACGCATCTGTCTTTATAGGTCATGACTCACGCAAGGACAATTGCATTGTGTGATTTCTGTTGCAGCTGAATTATGGATTGAATGTACAGATTCATTAATAGAAATGAGAGAGGAAAGTAGGCCAGAGCTGCAACCAACAGATTTGACTAACAAAAGTTGTAAGCCACCCTGAACTTATTGGATAGGGTGGAGTCCAAATTCAGTAAGGCATGTCTGACAAAGCTTTGTGTGTAGCTTGCGTCAGAGAGTGAACCTGGATTGATTTGAGTGCCTGTGTCTTGCAACTAGTTCTTAAATTCTATAGGAACTTAAATTGCATAGGAACTTCCCTCTCCTGCCTCTGTACTGCTAAGATTATTTATTATTTACTATTATCATTATATTTATTTTAATCCCATGCTGGACTAGATGGGCTACGGGCAGCAAGGCTTTCCCTCTGTTCTTGTGTGCTTTGCTCAGTGCTGTTCTTGGCTTGTTTACAAAGCTATTGTACTACCAAACGTACTGTATGCTTGTGAACCACGGACCACTTATAAACGCCATCTCCAACTCCTCAAAAGATTCCATCAATGGAGTCTCTGAAAAAAATTACACATCACTTGCGAAGACAGGCAAACTAGTGTACTGGAAGAAGCAAAGATCACCAGTGTCAAAGCAATGATTTTTCAATATCCACTTCGTTGGACTGGTCATGTTGTGCAGATGCCTGATGATCGTCTTCCAAAGCATCTACTCTATTCTGAACTTAAAAATGGAAAGCGTAATGCTGATGGTCAACAAAGGAGGTTTAAAGACTCTCTCAATGCAAATCTAAAAAAAAAAAAAGTAATATAAACACCGACAACTGAGAAACACTGGTCTGCGAGCGCTACAATTGGAGAACAGCTTTTACCAAAGGCGTCATGGGCTTTGAAGAGACTCAAACTCAGGACGCAAGGGAGAAACGTGCTAAGAGGAAGGCACACTTGGCAAACCCTCACCATGATCAACTCCCACTCGGAAACCTATGTCCCCACTGTGGAAGGACGTGTGGATCCAGAACCGGCCTCCTCAGTCACTTACGGACTCACTGTTAAAACCGTGTTTATGGAAGACAATCTTACTCAGCTACGAGTGATTGCCAAAGAAGAAGAAAGCTGTTCTTGGCGGAAGCATGGAATTAAAAGGAAGCAAACCATGAAAGGGACGAAGGGGGAAAGGAACCAGCACCCGTCGGTGACCACACATTTGATCACAAAGAAGTCTCCTTATGGCGGCTGCCGCCACAGCCACCCCAAGGCTAATAAAAGAGAAGTTTGCTCTGCTGCAGGGCTGGATACCGAGAACCGAAAAAGCACAGGGAAAAGGGCCAGATTCCTTGGCGTTCCCTCCAGGAGAAGCCTGCGCAGCTGGTGGGGAAGGGGCCACCGAGTTCCTTTGAAGGCAGCCTGCTTGTCATTCCTCTGTTGCTCTCACCCAGACGCCAGCTGCTCTGGATCAGAGCTGCAGGGCTTGTGGGATGGCACCCGCCCACCCAAAATCAATAGCAGAAGCCGGTGGCTGACTCCTCTTCCAGAAATCAATAGGAAGTTCAGGAGAAATGCCAAAGTCATTTGAAAGCTCAAAGCCAGGAGACGAGCCAAGGGCAAAGCCATCTGCGGCCATTCCAGTGAGTAGCTCCTTGCTGCTTCTCTTCACCTATGTCTTCTCATGGCGATGCTTTCGGCAAGCACCTGTGAAGCCTCTTCTTTAGCTCAATGTTTTATTAAACTTTAAAATATTTACATATAAATTCCAGATTTCAGGTTTGTTACACATTCCTCTTTAAACTTTGACCTTCCACCTTCCCCCCCCCCCCATGCTGTTCTTAATCCCAGCCTATTTACATGCTGTGTTCTAATAAACATTTCACCTAGGGACAAAGAATAATAATCATTATTTGCATCAGCTACTAGCCATAGCAATAAAATAAAATAAAATGTACTGAAGATAGAGGTGAAAACTTAACTATACAAAATACATTCTGGAGGTTCACATCAATAATCAAATAATCTAATTCTAGGTCTTATTCTAATTGCCCCTGCTAAAAATTATTCTATTTCAAATATTATCATTTTTCTTCCGATGCTAATAGTTCAAATCCTGCTCGCAATTTCATCTGATTTTAATATTTTTCCAGATATTCCAAAAGGGCTTCCATTCTTTCATGAATAGTCCGTCATGTTGGTTTCTGATTTTTGTGGTTAGTTTCACCAGTTCCACATAGTTCATTAGCTTTAAAGTCCTTTCTTTCTTTCTTGGCGTTTTGTCTTATTTCCATCTCGACAAACAGCCCAGAGGTAGCACAAAGTATAGCTGTATATATGGTCATGATGCAGGTCCCCCCCTTTCAACCTAAGGGCCACATTCATTTTGGGCAGCTACATGGGGGCCGCATGCCAGTAGTGGTCAGGGGCAATGAATGTAAATCTTACCTTTTTATACTCCACACCCACTCACAGACTCCTCTGTTTGGAGCAGTGGCATTTCAGAGCGTCCCATTTCTCTGCATGAGGCGAAGAAGGTGCCATCTTATCCTGCTGCTGCCACCCCCCCTGTTATGTACTGAAGTTCTCACCCTGGGCCAGCAGGGGGATACTGTAGATAGTTTTCACTCAGGTCCACATATGGAAATAAGGGATTGAATGTGAAATTCAGTGATTGGATAGTTACAGAAAGTGGTTACTGTTGCGTTGTAGTGGAGCTCTATATAAGCAGGCTGGCTGAACCCTTTAGTTCAGTTCTGTTCTGGCCTGTGAATAAACAAGAGCTGTTTGAAGAATCGCTGTGTCGTCTGATATGTTCACCCACAACTTAACACCCCCCACTCCCCACAAAGCCTCCCATGCCTGGGTTGCGGGACAGAAAAGAAGCAGTGACAGCAGTGGCTTCTGGCAAGATCTTGTGACATTTTGCTGAGATCTTCCAGGAAACTGCCCCTTCACTGCTAGTGGTGGGGTGGGCAGAACACCTGTGAGGGTGCCGTCCCTTGGGCTTCTCTGCCTGAGGCAGCTGCCTTAGCACGCCTCATGAGCAGGCCGGCCCTGCCTTCTCTTCCCTATCCTCCATCCAGACAAGGCCGAGTTCAAGGACACATTCCAGGCAGGCAAAATCACTCGAGGAGGATGTGAAGCAAGGCATGTGAAAGGTGTGGCCAGGAGAAAGAAGGTGTGGCTGTGGGGTATCTATATTGCCTAGGGCAGGCATGTACAAAGTCGGTTTCGGGGGCGTAATCCGGCACCTGTGGCAGTTTATTTCCTGGAGTAAAACCCTAAAACCCTTACCTTTCCTGCCCCGACCTGGCCACAGTGATCCATGCGACGGTCACCTCCAGGCTTGACTACTATAATTTGCTCTACGCGGGGCTGCCCTTGAAGCTGTCCCAGAAATTCCAGCGGGTGCAGAATGCTGCAGCGAGGCTCTGCACGGGGTCTCTGCCATGGGAGCATATTCACCCAGTGCTTTTCCAGCTGCACTGGCTCTCAGTGGAGTACAGGGTCAGATTTAAGGTGCTGGTTTTGACCTTTAAAGCCCTTCATGGCCTAGGACCCTCGTACCTACGGGACTGCCTCTCCCGGTATGCCCCACAGAGAGCCTCAAGGTCCATAAATAGCAAGACCCTAGTGGTCCCGGGCCCTAAGGAAGTTAGATTAGTTTCATTTTTTAAAAAAATATATAATATTTATTGAAAATTTTGAAATTACAAAGAAAAAACAAAGCAGAAAAAGAAAATAGAAAAAACAAAGAAAAAACAAACAACATTCAAAAAACAAAAATAGACCGCAGAAAAACAAAAACTAATCCATCATTCTCAAATCCTCAAGTCTCATTACCTTCTTTCTTTGACCTCCTCCTCCTCCCTTTTTTTGTATCCTGGTTATTAATTATGCAGCAAATCCTTTCCATCTTTCATAATATTCTGTCATTACGTTACCTTAATCTATTTTCATCTTATCTTATAGAAAACCTTACCGACTTCTCACAACCATAATATTCTTACCTAATTCTTTAAACATTTTTGCTAGAGCCAAATAATTTCATTCCAACATTTTTCTAACATTCATCAATTAAAACAATCCTGATAATAAAAAGAGAAATAAAAACAATCCAATCTTCATCCAGCATCCCTTCCTCCTGGTCCCGGGTTTTGTGAGTCCTTTTTATCCCATTGATCTAGCGCATTAACCTGGCAACCTTATATCTGAGGCCCTTAAATCTCTTCCAAGTCCCTTCCGCAGCTCTTCTTCATATTCTCCTTTCACTCGTGGGAACTCCAGCTTGATGGTGTTTTTGACCCTTTTCAACAAATCAGCCCCTTTTCCATAGTCCAGACTCAACTCCATGTGGTATTTAAGAAGATGTTTCAGAATCCCTCCAAAATTGAGAGCCCCCACAGCTCCAAACATCTCACGGCCCATTGCCAGACTCGGAAAGTCCAAACATCCTTGCATAGGGGGTCTATCCAACCTCCCATTTCCAAACCAATCCAAACTTTATCTTTCCAAATCTGGCTTTTTCCAAGTTCATTTGTCAAATCCAAACGCTCTTGTTCCTGCAAGGCCGCAGCTCCCTCCATCTCTGGCGCCCAACATTCAGCAACATCCTCTTCTCTCATCTGCTCTGTCAGGACACACTCCTGGTCTAATTCCTGGGTGGGCTCCACATAGTTTCCCACTGCCTGTTCAAAAATTCTGGCTGCATTAGTCATCAAATCCATCTTCTCACTTAACTGTTCCAGTAGGGCACTTGTTTTACAGAGAGCACACAGCAGAGCCTCTGGATACATTGTCCCACAAGGTCACAAGTCCTTTCCCATGATTGTAATCTGAGACAGCTGCAAGCTCCCTGGAATTAGTTACAGTTTCACAGTCTCCCTCTAGGGGAGAACTTCTATTTGTTCTTGCAACAAAGTATCCTTTTTGAAATATTTTGTCAATATTTGTTCCTTTAAAATGCGAAAGGAAACAATGAAATCACTATGTTTCTCTTCCTTTAACTATCTGTCAAAAACGTTTGTCTCTGGTCAATGAGCTTCAAAACGTCAGTCCTGACACCCCGCTCCAGGATCAGGACGGTGGAAAGTTACTTTACTTTAAACTCACTTCTGCAGGTTTAAACAGTCCAAAAAAGATCCCCCTTCTTCTCTTGCTACCGAAGGGGGGTTCAACAGTTTTAAATGGTGAAAGCCAATCCTTTAAAAGCGATTTTCTGAGCTCTAGTTTACGTTGTCTTTGCTTTATTCTGTCTACAAAGAAACGGAAGGCTGACTTCCTGTTTAGACCTTCCCGTTTCAGTACCAAATTAAAATAAATTTTTAAGTCCAATTCCTTTCTTCTCGCAAGTCCTTATTTAAAGTCCGATTGTTCAAAGTTTAAGTACTCACGGGTGCTTACTTTAGAAGCCAAATTGTCCCAGGAAAAAGGCAGCGCTCTCCGGCAACGGCTGTGTGGCTTCGCTCCACGGAAATAGCAGTTGACTCACAGCACCGCGCCACTTCCCCCTCTTCACTTCGGAGCCCGTTAGTGGGTTCCTTTGCGGGTTGGGGGGGCGCTAAGGGTGCCCGCCGAGTCCCATGGTCACAGGCTTCATCCGCCTGTGATTTTTAGCAGGGTCCCCACTTCGCCGTAGCGGAAAAGACCCGTTTCACGCAGAGCTAGTCCCTCCAGTTCAGAGGGAGTCTGCCATTGCCGATGGCGCCACCCCGGAAGTCAACCAGAGCCAGGGCCTTTTCAACTCTGGCTCCGGCCTGGTGGAACGCTCTGCCTCATGAGACCAGGACCCTGCAGGATATGATTTCTTTCCGCAGGGCCTGTAAAACAGAGTTGTTCCGCCTGGCCTTTGGCTTGGAGCCAGTTTGATTCCCTCCCCCTCTTTCTTTTTTCTGCATTTTAATATTTTAATGTTTCAATATTTTAACATTGCATTTTAATCTTGTTTTTAAGTTGTATTCATTCAACTTGTTTTTATTATTGCTTGTTAGCTGCCCTGAGCCCGGCCTTGGCTGAGGAGGGCGGGGTATAAATAAAAATTATTATTATTATTATTATTATAAAAAAAGCAACTTTGGTTGGCCCTTTGGTCGGCCCTCACATATGTTCACTTCATCAAATCTGGCCCTCTTTGGAAAAAGTTTGGACACCCCTGGCCTAGGGAGAGTTCCTGGAGCCAGGAAGAGAGGCCTGAAGATTCACATTTGGTCACCAGGCCTGAGCTTCCTCACCCCAAAGGTCTTTAATTTTGCCTACTATCTCTGGTGGCTATGCTCTGTCTCCACAGCTGGAGGCAGCCATGCTTCTGAAATTCAGTCACTGGAAACCACAGGAGGGGCCGGTGCTCTTGTGCCTGCGGGTTTTCCACAAGCATCTGGTTGACCACTGCCAGTGCTTTTTTTTCTGGGGGGATGCAGGGGTACGCATACCCCTAAACATTTTGTGAATCTTAGTACTTTTGTCCATTTACTGTATTTATTTTCCCCGATTTGAACTATAAAATGGTGATTTTCTTGAGTCAAAGTTACAAGTAAGTAGCCGTGTTGGTCTGCAGTAGTCAAAAAAAAAATAAAAAAAAATCCTTCCAGTAGCACCTTAGAGACCAACTAAGTTTGTTATTAGTATGAGATTTCGTGTGCATGCACGTATCTGAAGAAGTGTGCATGCACACGAAAGCTCATACCAATAACAAACATAGTTGGTCTCTGAGGTGCTACTGGAAGGAATTTTTAAATTTTGTTTCTTGAGTCAAAATAAGAGTACTTCTAAAAAAAAAAATTAAGAAAAAAACACTGGCCATTGCAATTGGCCTGATCCAGCAGGCTTTTGTTATGCCAACTTTGCATCCTTGTAATATTAATATATTAATATATATATATATATTCCCTTTGTCTCTTTCCATGGTTAGTGTTGCATATCATAAATCCCTGCATATTTTGCATAAACTAAACCATTCCATTATTATGTCCATAGAAAACTTATTTACACTGTTGAATTTATCTTAATGCTGCCAACATTTGCAAGTGTACACAATTCTCCCCATAATTGGTTCGTTCTGCACCTTTGTTATAGCTCCTGCACAAGGTAAACAAACACAGGAACAACAGAGAGTCTTGCAGCATTTCAACTGCTTTCATAGCAGTGTGGAGCCATCAATTGCAAGTAGCATTAAATTAGGTAGGCAGGTCTGAGTATGCAAAGCTTTTCGTCTAGACTGATGTTTCAACTGTCTTCTTGACAAAAGAATTGGAGCCTCTGACACAAGAAAATTCATGGCATGCGATGAGAAATTAATTCAATGAGTATATGTTATGCACCTACCAATGGACAGTCAGTGTTATGACTGGTAGGCATACAGGACTCCTTCATCCTCTTCGGCCACCATTTGCGATGACAGTGGCCAGAACTTTCAGTGTACTGCAGGTGTCCACGGGTGATGACAAACAGACAACGGAAGTCCCAAACTCAATTCTATCAATAATTCTATACATTCTATAAATAAAATTTGTTCTGCATTGGCCTGTGACACCCTAGACCAGTGTTTCCCAAACTTGGGTCTCCAGATGTTTTGGACTAGTGATGAGAGATCATGGGAATTGTAGTCCAAAACGGCTGGAGGCCCAAGTTTGGAAAACACTGCTCTAGACTATGGATGGAGAATCCATTGCCCTCCATGTGCTGTTCAACCAACCCCAGCTCCCATCAGCCATAGCTAGCATGGCCAATGGTCAGGGACGATAGGAGTTGTAGTCCAACCACATCTGGAAGACCATCCTTGTCCTAGAAATATGATCCATCGCATCGTAAAAGATCCATCGCATCCTGGTCACTGTCTCTTCGAGCTCCTGCCGTCGGGACGGAGATACAGGACGATGAAGACAAGAACGAGCTGTCTTAAGAATAGCTTCTTCTCCAGAGCGATCTCGGCCCTGAATGGGAAGCCTGGACTTTGAAAGTCATCTAATCTTCCTTGCTGTATTATACTGTATTGTTTTAATTAGTGTTTTTATAGTTGTTTTGATTTTGTGTGGAGTGCCCTACCTGGGTGGATGGAGCAGCCAAGTAATTTCGTTGTCCCCGAGAGGGGGCAATGACAATAAAGATATTATTATTATTATTATTATTATTATTATTATTATTATTATTATTATGCTGCTGCCTCATACTCAGACCATTGGTCAGTTAAGTCCAGAATCATCTGCTCTGATTGGCCAGCGTCCTAAACAAAGGCATTTTCTATGACATGTTTCTTGATCTTTTTAACTGGAGATGCAGGGAAATGAACCCAGGACCTTCTGCATTCAAAGCATGTGTTCTCAAAGTGAAGTCCTTACTTGCCCTGGTCAGTGAGAGGAGATTCTGGTTACCACCCTCTTACCCACTGAGGCAATTAAGCACATCACTTTCATGCTCTATTGCTAGGCTATGGCCATGTTATCTGTGGGGAAACAGGCCCCATACTTCTCCTTTGTATAAGAGTGGCCCTTTGTCATTTTTGAGCTACATAGGTCCTTGCACTCCTCAGGCTGTTATTTCCATCACTACATCATATAACTGATTATGGACTAAAAATGTGGCATTTCTTAAGAGAAACTGGCATTTCTCCATCCTTTACCAAGGCATGCTTTCCTGCCTACATTGTTTTATAAAATAATGGTTAGGCTTGATGTGGTTGGACCAACAAAGGCAGTCTGAAATCAAACAGTTCTCCATGAATGCTAAAGGGATGGATTTTACGGGTTTAGTCATTGCACCACTTGACAGCCCATGTCGCACTAACAGGTTGTTGCACTTCTGTGGGCCTACATAAGCATCAATGGGTGTGTGTTGTCTCCGTTCTCTGCGAACTGAGCTGACTCATTCCAGGTATCTAGGCAACTTTCCACAACATAAAATTATTATCCAGCTGGAAGAGAGACTTTAGGAGGTGCTGATTGATTACCCAGAAGTCTGTCTAGCCTATGTTAGACATTAAGCCAAAATCAATGGTTATGAAAGTCTTGCCATAAGGCAGTGTTGCCAATGCCAGCATTGTTTATGAATGAACATTTTCTGGAAAGATATTCTCTTCAGAGTACTAAAATCCTAGGGCTCCTTATTCATTCAAAATAAATACACACATGCTTTGTGTGTATGTAGAGCCAGTGTGGTGTAGTGGTTAAGAGTTTCGTAATCTGGGGAACGGGGTTCGTGTCTCCGCTCCTCCACATGCAGCTGCTGGGTGACCTTGGGCTAGTCACACTTCTCTGAAGTCTCTCAGCCCCACTCACCTCACAGAGTGTTTGTTGTGGGGGAGGAAGGGAAAGGAGAATGTTAGCCGCTTTGAGACTCCTGAAGGGGAGTGAAAGGCGGGATATCAAATCCAAACTCTTCTTCTTCTTCTTCTTTGGATGAAAGAAAGAGTTAGAAAGTTTTAAAAATAGAATCTTTGTAGATGCTTAGGAAAACAAGCACCTTTCTAACTTTGTGATAGTTGTTTCACTATCTTTACTGGAAATGTATCATTCAACAGTGACAGAGTTACCCCAAAAGGATGGGCATCATCCTGCACTTATTGTACCTTTGGAGAAGCAAAGCTGCATAAGCTGCATATGCATTCCTGCACAGCAGGGGCCTAGTTGAGGCAGCTTCATATAACAACCGCCCCAGTCAATAATTGGGTGCATCCAACACCCCCATCCTCACCCAACGCCTATATGAACCGTAGGGCCTTCAGCAACCCAAGTTTCACGTCCAACCCAATGTTGTACTAGGACCAGGGAGATTGAGGTTCAAATCCCCACTCAGCCACGCAGGAGAAAGAACTTATCCACGTGAAGACCACCTGGTGGAAACCCTTAGACATATGGTTCTCAATTGTAAACTATATGCTGATCTCTGTCAGCAATTTCTAGATCAATTCTGTATCCCCAAATGGAAACCAGAGTCGGAGGTCATACATTTTCTATTATTGGGGAATGATAGGAGCTCAGCAAGTTAGTGGCTAAATATCTCTCTTTGGTTTTTTTGTCGTCAAAATACACTGCAGATGTCTGATCTCCCTGGAGACCAAGAGATGTGACGATAGACTGCTCTGCCGCCTTTCTTTTAGCACTGGGGAAGTGGTAATTCTGTATTGATTTGTTTTGGATGTTTGTATGTGATGCCAATAAAAGGTTTGATGATGATGATGAAGCTCACTGGGTGACCTTGGGCCAGTCGCTGCCTCTAACTTTCCTACAAGTTGTTGTAATTATAAATGGGAAAAGGGAAGAACCATGATTTGTTTCTTGAGCTCTTTGGAGGAAAGCTGGGATATCAATGTATGCATAAAAGTAATAATAATTTCATTTACCCATCACTTTTTACCAAAAGAGCAACTCCCAACAATAAAACACACAAGAGTACAAAACAAATAAGTCAATTAAACACAATAATGCACACTGCAAGTGGACATACAGACTTACCATTTACAGAAAAGCATAATCTTCCCCACCACCACACTACAAGAAGCAAACAATTATAACCAGAAGCTTGCCAGTCTGAACAGTTGGGCTGGGTCCATGCAAGTGGAGACACGGTCAGGTTCTGCTTCTGAATGAATGTGGATATGCACATTTGATTAAAGTGGTAGATAACAGGGCTTGTCTGAATCGCAAACCAAATTAGGTTGATTCATATTGATTTGTGCTGAATCTGGATTGGGTCGAAGCAGCTCCAAGTGGGTTTGGTGGACCCAAAATGATTTGTGGAAAATTTGTGCCAGTCTATTTCTCCAAGAGAAAGACTATTTCTCCAGTCTATTTCTATTTCTTAATCACAGCATCATTTATGGAGAACACAATGGTGGCAAAATAAAAAAATTCCTTCCAATGCACACTTCTTCAGTGTGCATGCACACGAAAGCTCATACCAAGAACTAACTTAGTTGGTCTTTAAGGTGCTACTGGAAGGAATTTTTTTATTTTGACTATGGCAGACCAACACGGCTACCTATCTGTAACTGGAACAATGGTGGCAGGAGGAGTGGAGCTAGACTTACATAACTCATTGAGAGCTCTGCCTTCCAATGCCAGACTAGAATCTTATTCAGTGGTCTCCCAAAATGTTTTGGGGGAGCAAAGGTGAAGTCATCTATTATTATTATTATTATTATTATTATTATTATTATTATTATTATTATTATTATTATTATTATACCCCGCCCATATGGCTGGGTTTACACAGTCACTCTGGGCGGCTTCTAGCAAAATATTAAAAATACAATAAAAATGCATCAAGCACCACATTGCCTTCACTCTTTTGTACGTTTGGTGGCATATGTTCAGCTTGTGTTTTGTTTCCTTCACACTACCCTACCCAGCCTTCCACCTGTTTGTTTTCCATCCTTTCCTGATCAGTCCCAATCCCAATAAAATAAAATAGTTTGTTGCCTTAGTCTTAGTCTTAATTATTTAGGCACTGTCACTTTCCTTAGGAAAGGTAAAGGGACCCCTGACCATTAGGCCCAGTCGTGGCCGACTCTGGGGTTGCGGCGCTCATCTCGCTTTATTGGCCGAGGGAGTCGGCATACAGCTTCCGAGTCATGTGGCCAGCATGACTAAGCAGCTTCTGGCGAACCAGAGCAGCGCACGGAAATGCTGTTTACCTTCCCGCTGGAGTGGTACCTATTTGTCTACTTGCACTTTGACATGCTTTCAAACTGCTAGGTTGGCAGGAGCTGGGACGGAGCAACGGGAGCTCACCCCATTGCGGGGATTCGAACCACGACCTTCTGATCGGCAAGTCCTAGGCTCTGTGGTTTAACCCACAGTGCCACCCGCATCCCTGTCACTTTCCTTACACCCCTTCAATTCTGTCCCTAGGATTTTAGGTTAGGCTTGTATTTTATTTAGAGCTGTGCTCTGTTTTCTGCGCCTGTCTTTATCAGTAAATACTTTGTTGTGTGCATTAGTAAGTCTTGTCAGTACATTGTACACAGTCCAGTACTTTTATACAGTGCTCACAATAGCTGCTTATGGAAGTGATTCACTCCCCCAACCTCCCCTCTACTCTCCCTTATTATGCTGAATGAATTCCCCTAGTCTCCAGCAGACTGATGTCGAAGGCATGCTAGGCAGCAATTTCTTGCCAGGAGGAGATAAGTATTCCTTATTTCTGGATTGTCAGTGCTGGTTTTGTAGTGGAAAGGAGGCCCTCTGCCACTGATTCACAACAATTTTGGGGTACATTTGGTAGGGGGATGTATGCAAAGTCTCCAGTTCTGGGCCAATCTCTGGGCCATCAGAGATGGATGAAGTTTTTTTTGCAGCCTAAAGAACGCATGGTGTAAGATGACAGCTGTGCTACTTTTTGAAATGTGGCTTCGTGCATTGCATTTTTATCAAGTTAATTTGATTCTCAAATGCCAGATTAGGAGCACAGTTTCACAACAGACGTGCTATCCTTAAAATGTGTCTTTTGGCCATTGCAATTGTTGAATTTGGAATGTGGCTTTAAACAACAGCAACAACACAGAAAACTTGAAAGAGAATCCACTTATCTCTCCAAACCCACTAGCGAAAGAGGAAACATGGATATAAAGTATATGATGGTGGTGATGGTGGGAAGTAACAGAAACCAGAATATATTTAATGGTTTCAGATTAAGAACAGCAATGTGCCATCATAAGGGAAGCAAAAGCAAGGCCAGGTTTCTTTCAGGTGCAGCAATACAAACTAAGGTGGTCAACCTCACATTTTTGTTACAGACATTTCCCCATAGTTTTAGTTTGAGGCTCTATTTTATATTGATTGAAGTTATGAATGGAATTGTTGCCTCTCTGGGCTCAGCCTAAAAATGTGGAAAGAGCGTATCTCAAAAATTTGATTCATTTCACATTTATACTCACCTAATTCACTTTCCCAATCATAGACTTCCTTTGAAATTTGCACTGCTCTGAAATTAGCAACGCAGGTCTGCAACCAAGTAATTCCTACAAAAATGTGTGCACAGAAATGCACATGTTAGTGAAAATAATATACAAAATGCCCCATATTAAGGGAACTTGCTTTCCAAAAATGTCTATATTAGGCAAAATTGCATACAAGTATAGGGAAAATGCATATACTAGGGCAAAGTGGGCATCAATGTGTATATGTTAGTGAAAAATAGCGTACAAAGATGCATCATTTAAGAGGAAATGCTTTGCAAAAAATGTGCATATTAGAACAGCATACAAGGATGGGTTTATTAGGAGAGATTCATACTAAATTTCTCTGCTGACTTTTCATGAGGACTTTTTTCTTTTAAAAAACCATAAACTGATGTGGAAATGTGGAGAATTGAGCATAAGGTGGGGAAAACAACAAGCTGTCAAACTAGCACATGTTGCAGAGTGTTAGTTACTGTTGTAAAGAGGTTGTTTTTGTACTCCTGATATTTTCCCATGGGAAGCTGGAATTTATATTTTTCAAGCCAATTTGGCTGTCCAAAATTATGGATGGATGGATAGGTCCTCTGAGCTCCTCTGGCTAATTTCTCTCTGTGGTATGGCCAGTGCTTGGAAAGTTCATTTTTTCAAAGGGATTAATTCAAGTTCGCACATTCCAAAAATGAATTACAGTAGTTCCCGTTCATGCTCCACTCTTCAAAATGGAACTCATTCCATTCCAGTTGAATTCAAAATTCATCCCTCTGGCCCTCTGCATTCTTCCCCAGCCTTCAAAATCTCACCAGCTGCTCTGCTAAAGCATAAAATATCCTTAAGGCTAAGAAAACCTCAAAAACCATGCAAGAGTGTAAAATGAACAATCGTTCGACAATTATGATCACTAAGCCTAAACACCAGCATCACTTTTCAGATTGGTAAAGATGGTAAATTGAATGGTCTGTGTGATGGGAATTGGGGTTGCTTGTGCATAAACTGCAAACTGCTCCAAGCTAGCCGTGTAGCTAAAACTTTCCCCGGTTGACAGCCCTTGAAACGCGACTGTCTTAGTCACTGGCAGAATCCGTCAGTGGGCGGGACCTAAATTTCTTCCAACATAAAAGTTGCTTGACACCAAGTCTCCTCCTAGATTCTCTGCGTGGAAGCCTTCTGCGCAGCGTGGGTGTGCCAAGCGGAGGTCCTGTGCTCTCTCCGCTGATTTCACTGGAAGAGTCTCTGAGCCTCCCCTCCACCTTGCTCCCGGCTTCCCCTTTCTCTCTGGTGTCCCCTGGATTTCCTTCCCCTGTGGGAACCCTCTCTCTCTCCTTGCTAGTTCCCTCCCCTGCATCACTGGAGCGACTTTCCTTTCCTCTTCCCTCTGATGGCAGTTCCCTGACAGTCTGTTTGGATGGACTGCAGCTCCCATCTTAAAAAAGGGATGAAGGGCAGTATATAAATCAAATACATATATACATATATGCAGGCATACATACATATCTCACAAACAACCCTCAGACATTTCAGCAATAAAGTAAGTGCAACAAAAGCCCTGCAATAGTCCATCCATGAGGATTAGCCCAAAGCTTTCTCTTCCCTTTGATAATTTCAACATGCAGTTTCTGTTCTCATTAACTGATGGTGGGTAGCTAAAAAAACTGAAGGAGAAATTTCCAGCTACCTATCTCCTGGACATTGATACCCATCCAAACACCCTCAGCCAAAAGGCCTCCTAGTTTTTCTGTGCAGCTGCTTCCTGTCAAATTGACTGTGAAAAACTAATTACTGAGCTTCTTATTTTCTTCTGTGCCACAGCCCTTCATTAAGAAACAAAGGGATCTAGATGTTTGGCTCATGCATCAGGGCGATGGAGATGCAAGATACAGGTGTGTGGGGATAAGTGGGAAGTTTCGGTCTTATTAAGACCTGCGGAAACAAAGCTGCTGGATCATGTTGCTTCCTTTAAAATGTAGAGGAATGGAGTCACATAGAGGAGAACAGAATGTGTCACTGAAGGGAACCAGCTCCAGAAGATTGCAGATTGTCTCATTGCTTTGCAGTAGGGAAACTGCCTTGTTAATTTTTATTTATTTATTTTAATGCATGAGTTTATATGCTGCCGTTCAAAATATGCTGTCTTCCCATGGTGGCCTGCAATGCATAAAAACCATCTGAAGCCTATTTGAGGTGGCATCAACAGAAGTGTCCAAATCAAGGAAAGTAATAGCTAGTTTTGGCTAGTTCTGGGCAGCACCATTTAAGAAAGATATTGACAAGCTGGAATAAGTGCAGACAAGGGCGACGAAGATTATCAAAGGTTTGGAAACTAAGCCTTATGAGGAACGTATGGTTAGCCTGGATAAGTGGAGACACTGAGAGGATATGATAGCCATCTTCAAATATCTATCAATCAATTTGGGATTTCCTTTGGGGGTTCCCCGGCTGGCACCTCCCACCACGCCTCACGGTCCAGTAAGTCCCCAACACTGGGAGAATAAGGTTCAAATCCCCACTCAGGCATGAAGCTCACTGGGTTCTTGTGAGGATAAAATGGGGAGGAGGAAAACAAAGTATGCCACATTGAGATACAAATACAAATAAATAAAAATATAAGATAGTGTATGACAAAAAGCAGATTAGCATTCTACGTTGTGTTTCATGATAGCAAGGTAATAGTTGAGGATGTAAACATTTTTTTTTAAGTGTGGCAGCATATGATTAACACATATTCCTAATTTAGTCAAAATCAAAATTAGAAAAGAAAGCTCCTCACCAAGCGTTATCGTACAAGGTCAGGTGTTGATACTTCACACACTATTAAGTTGTCAGCACTTCTCCCTACTGTGTACCATAAATTGTAATCACGCAAAGGCTTTCAATAGCAGTGCATTTTCCCACATGCTGACATTTGAATTTTTGAATTAGCACAACCATCTTCTTATCCTCTGGTGGTGGTGGTGGTGGTGGGACTCTTAAGATAAGCGGCATGTCATTCACACACCTCCGACAGCTTCTGAAGGCGGGAAGATCACAGCACGGCAGGAGCCCTTTGTTGCAATCTGCAGGCAAATGCAAAACTTTAGAGGGGAATTTAATGACTTCAGCAGTAATAAAGTTCCTTTGCGGTGCACAACCGTCAAGTTTAATAACGCACCTAATCAGAAAACATCTCCATTTCTCCAGTCAACTGAGAAGAATAATGTTGAAGGTGTCTCTCATCACTGCACACATTTATGAGGTGAGGTTGAAGCAGATAAACAAGAAAGAGAACAAAGCAGAAGAATATCTAAGGCTGGATTTGGTTTTGTTTTTCATTAATTTCAGGCTCACAGGATGATGCGTTCATCCTAAACTAATGCCCGATATCTGAATCTCAGGTTCCTCTCCTGATGAGCAGGATTACAATTTTTGCAATATGCTGGCGAGGGAGGCATTCCAGTTTTGAGATGCTCAGTCATAATCCCAACCTGGATTTGATTCACTTGCTTCTCAGAAAGAGTGGAGTTTGAGGTGTGTGGGGCAGAGCCTGGGGGCTGCGCTGCACTGCTACAACCCCTGGGCATGTTTACAAAGCATGCTTTCTAATGGCTTGAAAAGAGCTTTCATTCCCATCCCACTGAGGCCTGAAATGGTGTTGCTGTTCCACCTTTCAAGCAATCTCATATACAGGTGACTCCTTCACCCATTATGGCGTTGGTGAACTTAGTGGCTCTGTGAGTCTGTTGCAGAGTCTGGTTGTGTCCCGGTTTTGAGTGTATGTTGTGTTGGGCACTCAGGATGATTTTGGGATTCTTCTAGAACATCTCCCACTGCCCTGCCCTGCCCAGCAGACAGCCTGGATAAGATGTGACAGAGGTTGGGTGTTGATCACTTCCAGGTTGTTAGTCAGTGATGGCTCCGACCTGGTGGAATGCTCTGTCCCATGAGAATAGGGCCCTTCAGGATTTAACCTCCTTCCATCGGGCCTGTAAGACAGAGCTATTCCACCTGGCCTTCAATTTGAATTCAGCCTGATCTTTTATTTCCCTTCTCTTCCCTCCCCTTCCCCTTTTATGAAGATCACCCGCTCTGAGACCCAACAGCTAATTCTCCCCTGGCCTCCCCACTGGCCCAAGTAGGACCAATTCAGTCAGCTAGCCCTGGGGATTATCGAATGCTTATTTCCCCTAAATTGATTTTTATTGTTATTCATGTTTTTATACTGTATTTTATGCTGCTTTTACAATTAAGTGTTTAAAATTTGTTGTTAGCCGCCCTGAGCCCGGTTTTTGAACCGGGAGGGGTGGGGTATAAATAAATTATTATTATTATTATTATTATTATTATTATTATTATTATTATTATTATTATTATTTAGTCTTGGGAGACCTCCATGGTCATGCTTGAAAATGCCTTGGCAGGGAGGCTGAGGCTGGCTTTCCCCACTCTAACTCTCTTGTTGATCTCATCCATGATCAGGTCATGGATTATTACGATCACCACAGCCATTCCCTTCTGCAGGGGTGGGGGAACCAGTTAGGATAATCTGGCTCAGGGAGTTTATAAAATCCACAAGATTACAGAGAGCCCTTCAGGAGTTTCTGGTTGTCATGGCTGGTGCTCCTGTCGAAGCTTTGGTCACTCTGGTTGACATCATTTCTCCTAAGTGCCCTCTTCTACTGAAGAGGCTCTTCAGTATTCTGGGGAGAAGGAAGCAAGTAGGAAGAGTGTTAGAAATGAAATGGCAGGATTTACGCTGAATGAGTTTCAACACTCCTGAGAGCTCACTCTCAAGCCTACTCAGTGGCTGTGATGTTGGCAAATCAATAATTCTTTTCTGACACCATTGCAATTTCACTGTGCTACCTAGGGCAGCTTTTCTGGGTAATTTGCAGCCTACTGAAATTTGGCACATCTGGTGATGTTAAGAAACCCACAGAGGCCTGCTGTGGCATGTTTGGAAGGCAGATGGAGGGTAAAATCCCTTGCATCCACTGTGACTTGAATGCAGCAGTCGAATCAGGCCTGTCTATGGAAATGCTCAGAGCTCCATCTGGTCCCATATTGTTTGTTCAGTTTCTGCAGCTTGAGGATGTGAACAAGGTATCCAGACAAGTGCTGCTCATTCTGTGTATCTACTTAATCCTTGCCTTTCATCGTTTATTGCACAGGAACATAGGAAGCTGCTTTATGTTGACTCAGACCAAAGCAGAGACATCACAGAGCCAACAAAGGTCTGTATAGTTAAAGCTATGGTTTCCCCAGTAGTGATGTATGGAAGTGAGAGCTGGACCATAAAGAAGGCAGATCGCCGAAGAATTGATGCTTTTGAATTATGGTCCTGCAGGAGACTCTTGAGAGTCCCACGGACTGCAAGAAGATCAAACCTATTCCTCCATTCTGAAGGAAATCAGCCCTGAGTGCTCACTGGAAGGACAGATCCTGAAGCTGAGGCTCCAATACTTTGGCCACCTCATGAGAAGAGAAGACTCCCTGGAAAAGACCCTGATGTTGGGAAAGATTGAGGGCACAAGGAGAAGGGGACAACAGAGGACAAGATGGTTGGACAGTGTTCTCGAAGCTACCAGCATGAGTTTGACCAAACTGCAGGAGGCAGTGGAAGACAGGAGTGCCTGGCGTGCTCTGGTCCATGGGGTCACGAAGAGTCGGACACGACTAAAAGACTAAACAACAACAACATTGGTCCATCTAGCTCAATACTGTCTACACTGACTTAGCATTTCAGGCAAGTGTCCTTGCCAAACCAATCCTAGATATTGGACCTGGGACTTAATTCTTACACTACTGCCCCAGCCCAGTCCAAAAGAAGGCCAGGGAACCCTGGTCGCCTGTAATACATACATACATACATACATACATACATACATACATACAGAAATTCACATCTGTAATGCTATGATGAACAAGTTAAGCATTCTTTTTTATATAATTAAAACTTTTATAGACATTTTCAAAGTTTCACAATGAAATTCAACCTACTGCAAACAGAGCACAAGAATTCCACAGTATTAAAGGGAATTTGCACAGCCCAGATATAATTTTCAGTGCAACCATTTCTAGTTATACCCATAGAGAAAGTGCTATTGTGAATATTGCAATATGTTTGCAATATCGCAATTTCCTAATGTGGAAATGCATTTGCTCGCATTGATCTCTTCTTACCCAGGGTATGAGCTGGAGGCGCATGAGGCCGCCATCTTGATGAAGCTAAGCAGGTCTGGAAAATACCTGGAAGACAGGTTTAATGCAAATATAATGTAATAAAATAAATAATATCCTCAGTTCTTGCATTCCCTTATTGCCCCCCCCAACAGAAAAAATAAATTGTAATCCCCTTGAGGCAGGGACCTTTTTTTTTTCTTTTTTGCTTATCTTACTCTGTAAAGTGCCACGTGCACTAAATGACTGTGACTAAAAGTAAAGGTAAAGGGACCTCTGACAATTAAGTCCAGTCGTGAATGACTCTGGGGTTGCGGCGCTCATCTTGCTTTAAAGGCCAAGAGAGCTGGCATTTGTCCACTTCTGCAGACAGTTTTTTCTGCTATTTTCCCCATCCCATTGCTCTCTGCAGCACTTTTCTCACTTGCCACTACTGGCTGATCATTGATGCTGCTGGTGGAAAGGAAGAGCCCTCATGAACTTGGGAGTGAAGAGCCCTCTGCCTCCTGGGCAGAGCTCCAGAGGGATCACCACCATTACTCCGGGGAACTGAACTCTGTTCCCCTACCCAACCCAGTCCACTCTGTAGCAGCTTAAGGAAAATATATTTGGACGGTGGTTAAAAACAAACGAACCCAGCTCTCCTTTGGATGACTTTTGGACTGGCTATTTAAGGTATGGTATATATTATCTTTTTAAAAAAGGTTTTATGTTTAGAATGACATTTTCATTTCATTTGGGGCCATTTATCCCATAAATTATTTGATTGCCTTGGACTGTGAGCCCCCGGGGAGAAATGCTATTAACATTTATGAAAAACTGGTGGAAACTGATGTAAGCCACTTTTTGATGAGAACTAAGGGAATTTGTAACAAAAAAAGGGGGGAAGAGTGATTTAGGGAGAATTGGACACAATTTATTAATGTATAGTCCAAATTTATGATTTAAGATCCATTAAGATGTGTTACAGTGCAAATATGAAATTTCAAATTAGAGTTTTTTGCAAATATTTCCTAATATAGATTTAAGTGTACATCATGTCTCTATAATTTGACAGTTGTAAGTATCTTCTGGTTTAATGATTTGTAGATGTGTAATTAATTTTTTGTTTGCCTGTGTCTCTGTAGCTGCTATTTTTATTAATTTTATTACAATCATTTAAATTTTCCTTCCTCTGTGCATAACAGGAAAAATGAATGCATACTCTGAAAAAAACTGTGAGCCCATTGGAAAGCTCAGGGCATATTAACAATACAATACCTTACCCCTCTTCTCCATTCCTCTGCAGCCCCCCTCAAAATCAGCTCTGGGGTGATGGGGGACCCTCCAGACAAGATTTTGGGGTGCAGGGTGGGGATAGGGAGAGGAAATGGAATTGCTGCTGCACCAGTGGAACTCTAATGCCACTATTTTGGATGCTTTGGATATTTGTTGGCACCTGTCTGTCTCGAGAGACAATGGAGTGTGCATCCAGGGGGCAAGGGAGTGGCTGGTGCTGCGGTCTAAACCACTGAGTCTCTTGGTCTTGCTGATCAGAAGGTTGGTGGTTCAAATCCACACAACGGGGTGAGCTCCCGTTGCTCTGTCCCAGCTTAAATAGGTACCACTGCAGTAGGAAGGTAAACTGCATTTCTGTGTGCTCTGGCTTCCACCATGGTGTTCTGCTGCACCATAAGCAGTTTAGTCATGCTGGCCACATAACCTGGAAAAGCTGTCTGTGGACAAACACTGGGTCCATCGGCCTGAAGCGAGGTTAGCGCCTCACCCCCATAGTTGCCTTTGACTGGACTTAACCACCCAGGGGTCCTTACCTTTCTTTACCTGTCAAACTGATGGAAAACCACAGCTCCTACTGTGGCTGCAGAAACCAGTAACTTTTAAATGCTGCCTCCCACATTGTTTTTGCTGTGTTAGCAAACCTCTTGGGGCACAAACCAGGTCAGTGAGTATGGAGGTCCTGGGCTGCCTGGATGACAAGAAGCTTCGTCTCGGCCTCATTGATGTGGTCCAAAGAAAAGAAAAACAAACCGTTTGGCACCAGCTTGGCTGCAGGAGTTGCTGGAAAGAGGCACACAAGGCGCTATCCAACTGCCTTAGGGACTCCACTCCAGATTTGTGTAGGGTTTCCTCCTTAGCATTTTGACGTGCTTTCAAACTGCTAGGTTGGCAGGAGCAGGGACCGAGCAATGGGAGCTCACCCCATCTCGGGGATTCGAACTGCCGACCTTCTGATTGGCAAGTCTTAGGATCCTGATTGGCAAGTCTTTCCTCCTTAGCCAGTGTGGTGTAGTGGTTAAGAGTGGTAGTCACGTAATCTGGGAAACCAGGTTCGTGTCTCCGCTCCTCCACATGCAGCTGCTGGGTGACCTTGGGCCAGTCACACTTCTTTGAAGTCTCTCAGCCCCACTCACCTCACAGAGTGTTTGTTGTGGGGGAGGAAGGGAAAGGAGAATGTTAGCCGCTTTGAGACTCCTTAAAGGGAGTGAAAGGCGGGATATCAAATCCAAACTCTTCTTCTTCTTCTTCTTCTCCCAAAGGTATCCTGCAAGGCAGCGGGTATGGATTTTCCCTTGGGGTTTATTCCCAAAGTCTTTCTCACGAATGTGTATCTTTCGATACAACTACTACTATTTAAAAGGGACGTGGGTGGTGCTGTGGGTTAAACCAGAGAGCCTAAGACTTGCCAATCAGAAGGTCGGCAGTTCGAATCCCCGCGATGGGGTGAGCTCCCATTGCTCGGTCCCTGCTCCTGCCAACCTAGCAGTTTGAAAGCACGTCAAAGTGCAAGTAGATAAATAGGTACCGCTCTGGCGGGAAGGTAAACGGCGTTTCCGTGTGCTGCTCTGGTTCGCCAGAAGCAGCTTAGTCATGCTGGCCACATGACCCAGAAGCTGTACGCCAGCTCCCTCGGCCAAGAAAGCGAGATGAGCACCGCAACCCCAGAGTCCGCGACTGGACCTAATGGTCAGGGGTCCCTTTACCTTTTACTACTATTAAAAATAGAGAGCCGGTCTAGTATGGTGGTTAGAGTGTCATACTAGGGCAGTGTTTGCCAAACCTAGATCTCCAGCTGTTTTTGGACTACAACACCCATCATCCCTAGCTAGCAAGACCAGTGACAGGAATGATGGGAATAGTTCTAAAACAGCTGGGGACCCAAGTTTGGGAAACACTGTCCTAGGACCTGGAACACCAGGGTTAAAATCCCCACTTGGCCATGAATTTCACTGGGTGACCTTGGACCAGTCATTGCCTTCTCCCAGCCTAAACTACCTCACAGGGTTGCTGTGGGAGATAAGTGAGAAGACAATGTATGCCACCTTGAGCTCCTCAGATAAGAAAGTGGGATGGAAATGCACTAAATAAATAAAGAATCCCATAGGTATTGAACGCCAAATGTACTTCACTAAAAAAGAACAGACATTTTATCTTGAAAATAACACAGAAACCACTGAATGCCGTATGGGTACTGTACCTCTTACATCAGACGACAAGCACTTTGCGGTGCTATCAATAGACTTGGCATCTCTTTTGGCCATCAAGCAAACACAGTTCCGGCTTAGTGCGAGTCGGCTTGCCAGAGGGTGTTGCCTCCTTCTTTAATTAGAGCTCTGAGGAGATGTTGTGGTTTCAGTGGGAAGGCATATGATGAGATTCCCTTTGCAAACATGTGCATACTTGGCCCATGCCTGGGTTTGGCACGCTTTAAGGAAGGGCTTTGTATTTCATGAAACAAAATCCTATTTTCCAAGGTTCCTGCAGTTGTGCGTTGTGGTCCAGCGCCACCTGTCATAGCATCTCGACTTCTGCCTTGGGAAACTTCATTTCCAGGCAGTTTAAAACCTGCTGTTTAGAACCCCATTGCTCATAGCTAACCACATTAAAAAAAAAAACTTCTTTCCAAAGGCTTCTAAAACTGTGGATCCACACCAGTTAGCAGGAAAATAAGCCCCTAATGATTCCCATTGCAAAGAGTGTGTTGGCGAGGACCAACAAATATGAACTATGTTGTTAGCAACTATGTTGTTTGACAAGCATATTGGGAAGCTCAGTGGTAGAGCATCTGCTTTGCATGCAAAAAGTCTGGCATTTCCAAGTAGGGATGGGAGAGGCAACTTGGAGATCTGCTGCCAGTCAGTGTGGACATTACTGGGCTTGATGCACCAATGGTATAATCCAGCTTCCTATGTTCCTATATTTAACCAGTGAGCATAAGCATTAAAACCCTTCAGTGCATTTTCTTCTTCTCATCCATATTATGGAGAGGGACTCACTAACATGCACGGTCAACTTTTCAAAGGGCTTTGCTGTTTCTTGAACAACAGCCTGATCTGCAGCAGTTATCAGGGAATAGCATTTGGGAAAGCTCCACTTGATAGTTCCAGCAGATCAAGCTGCTATTAAAGGCACAAAGAATGCCAGAAGAGCCCTGTTGAATCAGACAAAGGCTGCCAATCTAACTATGTCTACTGAATTGTAATGCCTACTGAATTTGTTGGGATTACTCCAAAGCAAATGGGGTTAGGATAGCAGCCTTAAATATATCTAGTCCAGGGTCCTGTTTCCTGCAATGGCGAACCAGATATGAATGAGAAACCCATAAGCCGGCTACGGGATAGCTGAGTTGGTAGAACATGAGACTCTTAATCTCAGGGTTGTGGGTTTGAGCCCCATGTTGGGCAAACGTTTCCTGCATTTCATGGGGTTGGACTAGATGACCCTTGTGGCCCTTCCAACTCTACAGTTCTATGATTGCATGAGAGCAATTGTGTTTCCCCAGCACCTTACTGATTCGAAAGGTAATACCAGTGGCGTAGCATGGCTTGCCAACTACCGGGGTCACGTGAAGGTTGGAAAATGGCACATTCAACTGCCTAACAGCATCTGTGTCACACAGGAGACTGCAGCCATAGAGATAAGGAAAGAAGCAGTTTCATCGTCTGGAGAGGTCACTTCCTGGTTCTCATGGAAAAGCCATTATCAATGGAGCCCAGCAACGGAAGCACGCAGCTGTGTTGTGGCAGCACTGGGTGTTGAAATTTTACACCCCTAACAATTTTGTGCCTGGGGCAGCCTCCCCGTGCCCCTTCCCATGCCACGCCACTGGGTAATATATTAGGGCTGTGAGCCATAATCAGTAGAAAACCCAACTGAACCGATTCAAAGAGATCTGGGCATGGGCTGTGGTGGATCACTCTAGGCTGGGTCAGGTTGCCAGAGTGATCTGGGATTTTCAGGGAGCAGGGCATCAGGCGGGAAAGCTGCTGGGGTCTTGTCACCAGGGTGTTTTGTTCAGGGAAGACCCTTGTGAAATAGCACCCCATGGGATTGAATCAAAGCCACAGACCTAAAAGTGGGCTCTGCAGGGTTCTTCTTTGCAATAACCTTCTCTGCAGGGAAGTTGCAATAACCTCTGCAGGGAAGTTGCTTGTGAAGCAGAACCAGACAAGCTTTAATCCTTCTGCTCTTGGTCGGATGTGGAAATTTTCATAGAATCAAAGAATTGTGGAATTGGAAGAGATCACGAGGGTTGCCTTGTCCAACCCCCCTGCGATGCAGGAATCTTCTATACATTTCCATCTTGTTGCCTCTTACTCACCAAATGCTACAACATTCCCTGATAGGGAACCCCTCCTTTGGGATTTTTAGAGAAAGGATGAGTAAGGGGGCAGATGGTAAGTTAAGTTCACGGTGCAGAGAAAGTCGATAGAGAAGGATTTTTACACTAAGTACTAGAATTGAGTCACATGTTGGGAGATTCAGGACAGACAACAGGAACCCAGCACATATGGAATTCTCTATGAGGATGTACTGATAGCCTGGATGGCTTTATGACCTTCAGTATTGCCTCTGAGTACCAGTTACTAAGGAACTCAAGCAGGAGAGTGCTCTAGTGTTCATGGAATCATAGAACTGTAGAGCTGGAAAGGACCACAGGGGTCGTATAGTCCAACCACCTGCAATGCTCAGTGTTTTGCCCAATGTGGTGCTGAAACTCACAACTCTTGGATTAAGAGTCTCAGGCTTTACCATGTCCTGCTTCTGGGCTTTCCAAAGGGATCTGGTTGGCTACTGTGGGAACAGAATGCTACACTGCTTCCCACCCCCTTTTTAGTGGTAGTGCCCTCTTTCAAACTCAAATACGTTGGAATTCCTTGGTAGTTGTCCACATACATCAGGGGCCCTGACGTGGGGACCAGATTATGGGTGCCCAGCAGCACATGCTATGCGCCATAGCGGTGCCTGGGAGCCCCAGAAGCCATGTTGGAGGCCCCACAAGGTCTTGGGATGTGACTTTCAAGTCCTCTCAAAGCACTGGAAGTTGCAACAAAAGGCATCACGAGACCTCTGAGGTGGTGTCTGAGGCTTCGTGGGGCCTCCGATGCGACTTCCGGTGCTTCGTGAGGCCCTGGAAGTCATGTCAGAGGCCCTGCAGTGTGGGTTCTGAGCACCCACAACAAAACTTTTGTTGGCGCCAATGACATACATATTTATTGAGCTTGATAGCCCCGTGGTCACAGTTTCCAGATGGTTCAATAACATGTCTCTCACCAAGTGATGCAACTTTTTATAGTCCTGTTTACAATGCTACGCATTTCATCTGTTCACACACTGAAGCTCATCCTTTTACATTAACCAAGCATGAACAGATAGTTTTGAAATCTTCATTACATGAATCGGTGTTCTGCATAGGAGTATGGTCCATTTCTCAAATGCTATACCCCAAATATTTTTTTCACCAATTTTGAAGAATGTGATTCCCATTTCAAAGAATATCAAGTGCACAGGGATATAATTAGCTATATGGGGCTGTTGCCTTCTAGATAGTGCTTGTCATTGCCAAATTAATCCACACTGCTTGGGCTTAATTGCCATTTTCAAAATTGTTCCTTTTGTTTATAATGAGTTGGAAGATCAAGACAATTGAGGTGTGGATTGATTATTTATTTATGCATTCACAAAGGGATTCAGTTTGATGAAAACCAGTTCCCAAATATCAAGGAGACAGACAGTCCTGTATCATTATAAAGTCACATGTCAATTCGGCATCTAGTAAAACTAGTTCCCTTTGTGCCTATGAGTCAGATAAACTAGCTTGCCAGTGTCAAAGGATGCTTTGCTTTCTCCAGCGTCCAAAGGGATCAAAGAAGAAGGAGCGGTGGTGAAGACACAGAGAGAGTGGCAGGACAATATTGATTGAACTGTAAGTAAAATTCTCTTAGTAAATTGGGATTTGTGATCAATATATTATTAGTCACGGTGTTGGATATCTGAAATTCATGAACCTACTTAATTGAAAGGCGGGCTTGCTGGTGAATTTCATAAAGTTCTTATAAGCTAGTGTGGAAGAATATCCTTATGCAAGGGAGATCCTATCATAAATTTTTATTGGAAGTATTGAGCAAGGTAAGTTACCAAGAAATAATAAGAAACTAAAAAGAAAAGTGGAAAGATGAAGAATGAAATTGGTAGGCCTTCTGATACGTTGAAATAAAAAAGAGTGATCAAACCCAGTGGCGTAGTGTGGGTGGCCGTGAGCACCTGGGGCCGTGTGGAGGGTGCTATTAAAGGCACAAAGAACACCAGAATAGTCCTTTGAGTTAGACAAAGGCTGCCAATCTATGTTTACTCAGAAGTAAAGCCTACTGAATTAGATGGGATTGCTCCAAAGTAAATGGGGTTAGGATTGTAGCCTGAAACATGTCTAGTTCCAGTGTGGTGTAGTGGTTAAGAGCTGTAGACTCGTAATCTGGTGAGCTGGGTTCGCGTGCCCGCTCCTCCACATGCAGCTGCTGGGTGACTTTGGGCTAGTCACTCTTCTCTGAAGTCTCTCAGCCCCACTCACCTCACAGAGTGTTTGTTATGAGGGAGGAAGGGAAAGGAGATTGTTAGCCTCTTTGAGACTCCTTCGGGTAGTGATAGTGATATCAAATCCAAACTCTTCTTCTTCTTCTAGTCCAAAGTCCTGCTTCTTGCAATAGCCAACCAGAAACAAATGAGAAGTAGGGTAGGAGAGTAATTACGTTTCTCCAGCACCTGAGTCACATGGAAGGTAATATCAGTAGCGTACCGTGGGTTGCCAGCTCCCAGGGCCATGGAAGGGAGGGAAACGGATGGAGTGTGCATGCGCATTCAACTGCCTAACAGCGCCTGTGTAACCCAGGAGATTGTAGCCACAGAGATAAGAAAAGAAGAGTCATTCCGTTGTCTGGAGAGGTCACTTCCTGGTTCACATGGAGAAGCCAGTTTCAACAAAGCTCAGCGATGGAAGCGCACAGCTGTATTGATGCAGGACTGGGTACTGAAATTTTGTGCCCCCTAGCAATTTTGCACGTGGGGCAGCTGCCCCTGTGGCCCCCCTCATGCTATGCCACTGATCAAACCAACTACACCGTCGCAAAACTAGAGTACAATTAGTGGGATTTTTTTGTGCATTTATTGTAGATTCTCCCTTTCATCCAAGGAGCTCAAGTTTTTCCCCTCTGCACCCATTTTATCTTCACAGTCACCATATGAGGTAGGCTAGAGTAGAAATAGCAACTGCTCAAAGATCACCCAGTGAGATTTAAACATGGGCTTCACCGCTCCTAGTCTGGTATCCTAACTACTACACCAAACCATTCTTGGGTGGCTGCATAGAAGCAATTAACACTTCTGAAGTTTGAATGAGAGTTTAACTGTATGAGCCATTAAGCAATAAAGCAAGTCACCTAGTGAGCTTGTCAAAATATCTTTGTACTGGGGAGACTGCAGAATAAGGCGCACTTTATTCCACATGTGGGAACGTTTTCCAGTGAGGGCCCTTCAACAGAAGTCCTTGTACAGACAGGACAGCTTCGTGGATGCTTTAGCTGAGATTCCTGCATTGCAAGGGGTTGGACCTTGGGGGTCCCTTCCAACTGTATGATTCTAGGATCTTCACCCTCCTCCCCCAAGTTCACCATATATATATGGTCCACTGGTCTCCTGTCACAACTCTTTCCAGTGGCTCAGCATGGCCAATACAAGCTTATCTCATTTGAGTCTTACAAGAACTCATTGAGATAGTTTATGCTTAGACATACTGTAGTGGCATCCACTGGTTGAAGCTGGTATAGCATTATGGTCAACAATTCTACTCCTGCCTTAGCAAGGAAAGTAGAGGTAACAGCTTCTGTGAACATAGTCAGATGACTTACTCATCTAGCTGAGTATTGGCTTCAGACTGTAGATATTTCCAGCAGTACCTGGAGATACCAGGGGTGGAATCTGGAACCTTCTGCATGCCAAACAAATGCTGTACTGCTTGGCTCTTCTACTTTTATCTGCAACATGGAACAAGAGCCTGATTCTTAATAATATATTATTTAATAATGTATTAAATAAATGTTTGAAACAGGGGGAGTATCCAATCCCACTCCAATTCCATTCCTTTGTTTTATTGTTCCAGGGTTGTCTCTCCCTGAGTGTCACTCGTCCTGGATTTGGGTTTAACTAGAACATTTTCTAAACTTAATTCCAAAACTGGAGCAAGGGCTGCTTGCTGCAGCTTTCAGTTCCTTCAGTTAATTTACACCTGTCTCCCCAACCCCGGCCCCTCTTGTTTATAGCTGTGCACATGAATGCTGATAATACACTGCAAAATAACAAAACAAAAACAAATGATAGATCTTAATGCCATTGCTTGCTGGTGTATACATGAGCTCCTTCACGATGTAAAGGGACCCCTGACCATTAGGTCCAGTCGTGACCGACTCTGAGGTTGCGGCGCTCATCTCGCTTTATTGTCCGAGGGAGCCAGCATACAGCTTCTGGGTCATGTGGCCAGCATGAGTAAGCCGCTTCTGGCGAACCAGAGCAGCACACGGAAATGCTGTTTACCTTCCTGCCAGAGTAGTACCTATTTATCTACTTGCACCTTAACATGCTTTTGAATTGCTAGGTTGGCAGGAGCAGGGACTGAGCAATGGGAGCTCACCCCATCGCAGGGATTCAAACCGCCGACCTTCTGATCGGCAAGTCCTAGGCTCTGTGGTTTAACCCACAGCGCCACCTGCGTCCCTCCTTCACGATGTAGTTATTCATAAAATCATATCACAGTTGATGTTTTCCAGTATTTTTATTAAGTGTAAGGGGAAAGGGGAATGCAAAGGAACTGGAAGCTGCGGCAAACTATGCATGCACAATGCTCTGTAAAAAATGTTGCAATAATTAATAGACCATAGTAGAATTTGGTTGGCTGAAAACTGCAGGGGCAAGGAGAAGGCTCCTGTGCGTGGGTCCTGCTTGAGGATTCCCCACAGGCATCTGGTTGGCCACTGTGAGAACAGGATGCTGGACTAGATGAGTCACTGGACTGATCCCGCAGGCTCTTCTCATGCTCTAATGTTCCTGTAAGTGGACTTCAAAGTTCAACAGGGAGGAGCCTGCAAGTCTTCTATAATGGAACCCAATATTCCATCTGCTGAATTATAATGAAGGTGGGGGTGCTGTATTCATTGAGGTGGGATAAGGGGGCAGCAGTGAAATTGGGGCAGCTCAGGGGAAGTGCCCCTAACCTTGCCACCTCCTTCCTTCATCTCTATCCTAACCAGTGTGGTGTAGTGGTTAAGAGTGGTAGTCTCGTAATCTGGGGAACCGGGTTCGCGTCTCCGCTCCTCCACATGCAGCCGCTGGGTGACCTAGGGCCAGTCACATTTCTTTGAAGTCTCTCAGCTCCACTCACCTCACATAGTGTTTGTTGTGGGGGAGGAAGGGAAAGGAGAATGTTAGTCGCTTTGAGACTCCTTTGGGTAGTGATAAAGCAGGATATCAAATCCAAACTCCTCCTCCTCCTCCTCTTCTTCTAACAACAAGGGCAGTACCACCAAAAGGATGCTACTACCTCTGCCCCTGCATGATTCAGGGTAACCATGGTTTACAGCCAATGGTGCAAATAGCACACTAGATTTGGGGGGGGGGGGAGGAGGAGCTGAAAATAATGAGTTAATTTAACTAATGTATTTTTTTATTTCTCCCTCCCCCCCCTCTTTTTTTTTTTTTAAAGGGGGAAAATGGCGATTTCCCTCCTCTTCTTTTTAATTGCTGGGATCCAGGCTAACAATCTTAACCTACCAAATTCTGTGAATCCCAGCAGTTACATGAACAGGTGTGACAACTATGAGAGCAACCCCCAAGATATGAACCGCCAAAACCAACCCAATGGAGGAAGAACACAGACTCCAAACCAGGTCCTGGTCAACAGCAATTCAGACTTTGCATTCAAGTTCTTCAGGCAGGTTTCTTCTAATGGAGGCAACCGGGGCAGTCCATTCAAGAAGAACATCGTCTTCTCTCCCATGTGTATCTCCACAGCTTTTGCGATGCTGGCTTTGGGCGCAAGGGCCAACACCTTAGATCAGATCCTTAGAGGACTTGACTTCAAGCCATCAGAGATTCAGGAGAGGATGATACATGAAGGCTTCCACAACCTCATCTACTCGCTAAGCAACGGGGGTTCAGGCCTCAAAATGGAAATGGGGAATTGTCTGTTTGTGCAAAATGAGTTGCATCCACAACCTCAGTTCCTAAGGGAGCTCAGGAACATTTATGGAGGAGAGATCTATATGGAAAATTTTAAGAACACAGCAGTAACTGAGGAGCACATCAATCAATATGTCAAAATGAAAACCCATGGGAAGATTTCTAAGCTCGTTGATGGAGTCGACCCAATTACTGAAATATTACTGGTTAGCTATATTTACATGAAAGGTAAGACAAGCTAATGGGCCTGCCCTGTGATCTCCTTTCCTCACCTTATGGCTAATCCTAGATACTTGTCACTTCCCACATACTTCCAAAGTAGAACTTCATCCTGTGTACTGATGTTTGCTTTTGTTTGTGAGGAAGAGAATTTTGGTCAGGCAACCAATTCCTGCTTCACAGTGATTTTATGCAATGGATCTGTCATTAGGTGACCTCAGTAATTACGACTGTGCAAGGCAGCCTCAATTCAGTTCAGAACCTAATTCAATGTTCTAACCTCTTTCTTTCTTTCTTTCTTTCTTTCTTTCTTTCTTTCTTTCTTTCTTTCTTTCTTTCCTTCTTTCTTTCTTTCTTTCCTTCCTTCCTTCCTTCCTTCCTTCCTTCCTTCCTTCCTTCCTTCCTTCCTTCTCTCTCTCTCTTCCTCTCGTTCTGTCTGTCTTTCTGTTTTTCTTATGCCCTGCACTTCCAAGGCCAGTAAAATGCCCGGAATTCCTTAGTGTGTTCACTGAAGTTAGTAAAAGTATTTAAAGAGCACTTAGTAAAAGTATTTAAATTAGGCACAATGTCAGAAGGGGGAAAATACAGCAACCTCTGATTTAGATGAAAAAGTGGAACAAATAATTAAATATGTTTCCATATATGAATTATTAGCCAAATACTGAAGTTGTATTCAACCACATACAACCATGAAAAGATATCAGGGTGTTATTCATTAGTGAGGTTTTAGAACTGTTAAATTTAGGTTGGACAAACAGCTAATCAATACAAAACCAAGGCGGTCAAACCACCATGACATCTGTAGGATATAATGAGTTGAAAGGTAATTTAAAGGTCAACAAGTCCAACCCCTGAGTAATACATGTGCTTTTACTATTTTTTGTTGGGAGGCTACAGTGCAGGATACAACTACAGTATCTCTGTCAGATAGCCATCCAACATCTGCTTAAATCAGAGGTGTCTGTCTGTGTGCGTGTAGAGTAACATTCATCCATAGAACCCCCTCTTAACTGCAGCCTGAAATGATACAGTTCCATTGGCTCTGGATTTAAGCCGCTTGTTAACTTTGGATTTTGAGAAAATGCAAGGAGCAGAGGTCTTAACAGGCAACTCAGTTTTTTAAAAAATTAACTGGGCACCATAATAATTTATTTGATAAATAGTAACAACAACAACAACAACAACAACAACTTATTTTATTATTATATTATTTATACCCTGCCCATCTGGCTGGGCTTCCCCAGCCACTCTGGGCGGCTTCCCAAAAAATATTAAAATACTGTAATACATCAAATATTAAACGCTTCCCTAAACAGGGCTGCCTTCAGATGTCTTCTAAATAGTGTTATAAAAGGGTACACATTGGTGTTTACGTTCCCGCCCGCTGAACTGATTTTTTCAAAAGTGAATTCAATATACACACCTCAGTTTATGATATCTCTGTGATTGTTTAGCAGATGCCACTCACAACCATGTGGGCCTACGTGCAAACTTTTCGTTTCTTTTAACTATGTCAGCTAACATGGGAGAATCTGACTAAATATCGGGAAGAACTTTCTGACAGTAAGAGCAGTGGAATGGGCTCCCTTGGGAGGTTGTGATCTTCACTTCCTTGGAGATCTTTAAGCAGAGATTGTCATGGATGCTTTAGCTGAGATTCCTGCATTGCAGTGGGTTAGACTACATGTTCCTTTGGGTCACTTCCAGCTGTACAGTTCTGTGATTCAATGATTCTATGATCTAGGTTGTGATGAATTACATCATGTACTATAACTATATTTCAGAGATGGTGAAAGAGAAAGTGAGAGAGGGGGAAAAGCAGAAATATTTTTGAAAGCTGAAAGAAAAGTGAAAGGACAGCTGTAGAGTAAGGGTTGTAGCCTATGCCATTATCCTTAGCCCCATTGAAATTAATGAACCAAACTAGTCATGTCTATTATTTTCAGGGACTCTACTCTGAGTAGGACTAACATTGGATACAACTTGGAGAAATGAAAGGTAAAGAGAAAGAAGACAAAATCCCGTGGACTAAAGATCTAACCTAGGTCAAGAAATGTTGAGTGTCCTAAAGTACCTGCAGCTTCTTGCATGCAAACAGGTCTATGCAAGAGTAGAATTGTTCTAATGAGTAACAAGTATCTATGCCACTTAAAAAAATAAATCCCTTTCTTCTTTTCCGTAAGCCAAATGGAAGAAGCCCTTTGACCCAAAGTACACGACAGAGCAGAACTTCTACGTGGATCCTTACACGATTGTGAAAGTGCCAATGATGTTTCAGACGGGCATGTTTGAAACCGGCTATGACAACGAGCGACTGTGCACTGTTCTGAAGCTGCCTTACGAAGGACATGCTGCTTCCTATTTTATTCTACCTGACAACGGGCAGATGGAGAGGGTGGCTAACAGCTTGTCGTGTGGAGCTTTGCGGACTTGGAAGAGAATACTCACACGGAGGTAACAGCTTTCAACTTTTGACTCTGGTGTCAGGCAGCTCAGATTCAGAGATATAAGAACAATTGTGGGGTGAGCTTTTGAAGGAAAGGCCTTACTTCAGCAGTGCGGAACCTGAGGCCCTCTGAATGTTGCTGGACTCTAGTTCCCATCAGTCCCCGCCATCCTGGCCAATGGCTATGGATGAAGGGAGTTGTAGCTGAGCAGGTTCTGGAGGTCTACAAGTTCCCCATCATAGAATCATAGAGTTGGAAGAGACCACAAGGGCCATCGAGTCCAACCCCCTGCCATCCTTGTTTTATTTCAGCAAATGCATGCAGGGGGCGGACATACAACACCCCACAAGTGTCCCAGAAAAAACTGGGACATCCTGTTTTATTGTATGAGTGCATGGCAGATCTTGCCCTGGAAAAGTGTCTTTTGGGTTATGTGATCTCACACAGGTCACATGATTTTGTGCAGGTACACAGCCTGGAAGATGTGCATCTTCCAGTGTTTTGGGACTCAAGATGTTGGACACTCAATGGGACGCGGGTGGTGCTGTGGGTTAAACCACAGAGCCTAGGACTTGCCAATCAAAAGGTCCTGCCAACCTAGCAGTTCGAAAGCATGCTCCGGCGGGAAGGTAAATGGCGTTTCCGTGCGCTGCTCTGGTTTGCCAGAAGCGGCTTAGTCATGCTGGCCACATGACCCGGAAGCTGTACGCCGGCTCCCTCGGCCAATAAAGCGAGATGAGCGCCACAACCCCAGAGTCGGTCACGACTGGACCTAATGGTCAAGGGTCCCTTTACCTTTAAGAAAGCTGATGGCAAGGATGGAGAATTTGTGGTCCCATTCCTCCCCCTCCCCCAGTGTTGGACATAAAGCAAAACCAGACAGCCTTTGGGGCACTTCAGACTGAGGTGGCCTTTGTGACAAAGTACAGATCAGGGTCCAAATTGTACCTTTGTTGCTGGTGCACACTCTTTGTTAAGCAGCCCTTCCTGGCATTTGGTGTTCAGGTAGCCTGCCTCTACACATGGAGATTAGGAAGCTGTCTTCTGGGAATATAGCAGAATATAGTGCAGATTTCGCACTCATTTTCATGTTACATGCTTCCAGAAGATAAGCATTTCCAAATAATGCAGAATGAGCCCTAAACTTGAGCCAGATTTATGAAAGTGTTTTTTTTTTTTACATTGCATGAAAGCTGAAATCAAATGCAGAAATTAACAGGCAGGGAAATGTTGGGGAAATGGAATAACTGCCGTGTGAGTGCATCCTGGGTTTGCACATGAGAATAAGGAGGTAACATGGATGGTTTCACTTTGGACTACAGGTGAGGGCACCACTTTTGAACACTCCCCCATGCAATTGCCCCTCCTTGAAAATAGAAAGCTAGCCTGGCAGGGAGAAAGTTTCTAGCTCAGTCCTTAGCCTGCTCTGCTGGATCTCTCTTTGCAAGGATTTTTACATGTAATGGTACATTATAGAGAGATAGATAGCCATCCATCTATACTCTGAAGTAGGGGAAGCCAATTTTACCACTTCATTCTGCTGTATAATATACACAGCCTAATATGCATAGTATTTTCTCATATGATTAATAAATTCTTCTTTGTCTTTCTTCCCTGTTTTATTCTTGAATAGCTCTGTAGATGTGTATCTTCCAAGATGCTTGGCAAGTGGAGAGCTTAACCTGAAAGACATAATGTACACCATGGGTGTGGTTGATGTATTCACTGACAGAGCAGACCTGTCTGGAATTACAGGGCAGCCTCAGCACAGGCTCTCGGGAGTAAGTTGGGGCTTTTATTTATGTGTGTGTAGGAAAGAGAATGAATATGGTAGAAGCTGTGAAGGCTTGAATTTCTGCGTCTGCATATCACCAGGCTAACTTGTTTCAGCATCATGGTGTCCTTCAAAAAATCCAGGTGTTGTCATTTGATGAGGGTGGTAAACATTTTCTGTTAGTTAGCCCCAGGCCAAAGAACTCGGGGCCTCTCAAAGAACTCAAAGTTTCTAGAGATTCTGGGAAAAAATAGAATGACCTGTTCCACTACTTTAAGACAGCTATGGGATGAAGATAATGGCCAAAGTTCCAGCTACCTTGCACAGTAAATTCCAATTCCTTGGATACCAAGGAATTTATATGTGTACCTGGCAGGGCAATCTTCTACATACTTAGCCCACTGTGGGCTTGATCTCTGCTAAGTCTGTTTAGGGACGCAGTCTTTGGCTGGATCTACACTGACCTTTTTAAGATTATTAGAACAATATTAGATATGTCGTTCTAAAATGTCACATGGCATACTGGTAAATTAAAAATCTTCATTACCTTGTTTTGTCCATCAAAACACACTTTTTGGGTGCCCTCTGGTGTCACAATTTAATAACTTAACTTCCCGGGGGAGAAGTACTAAAATGCTGGTGAATTTTCACAGGAAATTGGAAGGGACAAGGAAACTTGTGAAAACTGGCCCTTTTGCAAACAGAACCCTTTTGCAAACCCAGAATCCAACCCTGTGTCAGGAAGCATACAAAGCGCACCTGGTTTTTCTTGATAAGTTGCTTTGAGCATTTGTTTTCTTTGGTCTAAAGCAGCCAACAAATGTAATAAATAACAAAGACAACCCTAGTGCCACTCAAGTTGATTCTTTCCCCCTCCCAAACACCCACCAATTTTGGAGGCAGTGGCTAAGAAGAAGAAAGAAAAGAAGTAGACACATTGCTGGTGTGGACAACCCGATGGTGATGCAAATCACCTCCTCCCTCCCCATCAGGAAAAATGGTGTTTGTGTGTGTCTTCTGTGTGTGCTCATATGAGGGTGTGTGTTCGAGAGTGTGGGGCTTCTGGCTCTTGGAAGTTTGGGCATATGAGAATGCTTCCCTCAATCTCAAAAAACTGTAAGCCACCCCTAATCCAAGAAAACGCATTTGCATTTTATCCATCCATTGGCAAAATGACATTCTCTCTCTCTACCCCCCCCCCCCATCTTCCCTTTGCACAGGCCCTTCATAAGGCTATGATGATGATAGATGAGAGAGGAACAGAAGCCGCAGCAGCCTCTTCTATGGACACGGTGCCAATGTCTATGCCTACTATCGTTAAGTTCAACAAGCCTTTTATAACCATGGTTGTTGATGAACCTACTAACAGTATCCTCTTCATGGCAAAGATCTTCAATCCTACAGAGAAGTAGCTGTAGACCAAGATCACCTGACTGTTAATCAGCATGTACTCAATAAACTCATTGGTCTGATCAGCAATGAATTGACTTGCTTATTGTTTCTCCAGTTAAGCTGCACTACTGGGTTACTTGGGGAGGAAAGGAAGGGCAAAAGGCCAACTGGTGTCATCAAATCAGCATTACCTGCAAATTTGGGAACAGCACCTTGTGATGTGGTAGCTTCAGACCCATTCTATCACCCTATTCATATATATTGACTGCCCAAATAGATGAATCCCTAGTGCAGGGGAGGGGAGCATTTTTCAAACCAAGGTCAGTGTTCCCTTCTGGGCATCCTGGGACAGGGCAAGTGCTCGTGATGGGCAGGGCCAGAGGCAAAGATTCAGCAATGAATGCAAATATTATCTTTGCACAGCAGGCTAGTTTTTACATGCATACACCTTTCTGTTTGTTGGATCAATCCATCAACCTCTGATGAATGATTTAGATGGATGTGTGTGCATGCGCGCCAGTATCCATACTCGGCAGAGTTACATCTCAAAGCAGCTCCTTCCTTGGAAGCATCTTCGGGTTGAAAGTACACCAGTAGGCAATAAACAAAGATTCAGTCAAGTGTAGAGGTTTACTTGACAGGCATAAAAGCATATTGGTAGCAAATATATACAGACATTCACCACTGCCATGGTCAAGGCATGCTTAGAGTCCAACAAGAGTCAAAGACTCTTTCTCAGCTTCTCTCACCACAAGGTGCAAGCAAGAGACTCACAACAAGTTACAAGTTACACAGAACCATTATCAGTACTTCCTGTCACACTGCGCACGTCCATGAGAACTGGACCATAAAGAAGGCTGATCGCCGAAGAATTGATGCTTTTGAATTATGGTGCTGGAGGAGACTCTTGAGAGTCCCATGGACTGCAAGAAGATCAAACCTATCCATTCTTAAGGAAATCAGCCCTGAGTGCTCACTGGAAGGACAGTACATAAATGATGATGATGATGACAGTGATGTTTCATTCATTTGTATTTATAATAGTGAATATTAGTCGTACTGTTGTTTATGCATGCATATATGGGATGGATGAAACCATATGTGTGAACCAGAATGAATGAATGAATGAATGAATAAAATACGTTTGTATACCGCCCTATATTCATTAATTTTATAATGAATGATTTTAGAGTGTTGTTTATGCTGTACTTTTGTACTGTTTTATTGTTGTTAGCCGCCCTGAGCCCGGCTTCGGCTGGGGAGGGCGGGATATAAATAAAATTTATTATTATTATTATTATCCTCAGGTCTCAGGGTGGTTCTCAAGATAAGATCACAATATGATACTCAAAATACATGCTCAAAACAAAAACAAAAACATCCCAATAACCCCCCTAATACAAGCTACATCATAATATTAGGTACATAATTTGGTACATTAAAATAAAAATTTTACTTAGCAAACAAACAAAAATGCTCTGATTGGCTCCCAGCTAACTGTTATAGCATATTATCAATAGGTGGTGATGTTGCTTATTTTAATCTTCTCTGTTTAGAAACAAGTTTTCTTCCACTTGAATAAGTGTCTGTGGCCTCTTCCTCATCCTCCATACACACAACCATTTAGGATGGGAAAGTGCAAGTAGTCCCATATCTCAGGTCATCAATACTGCATAGGATGGCCTGTTGAAAGCACCTTGGACAGACCTGCCCCTTGAAATACTTTTATTTTTGACCTTAAATGTTAAGTTACAATAATTATTAATACCAATAATTCAAATACCGAATTATATAATTTAGATAAAGTGGCCCCCTGAATGCTAGATTGGATGAATTGATTATTTGCTTTATTTCTGCATTCCAAAATCTTATTACTTTCTATTACATTCCAGTCATAATAATAATCCCTTATACAACAACTGCAATATTAATAACTTCTATTTGTGTTGGCATATTCAATGATTTATAAAGCTACAAGTAAGGAACTAAAACTATATCCTTGTAATTCCTGTGCGTGGCAATTGTTCGTGGTGTTTTGTCTTGTCCTTATAAGATGTTATGTCTTTCTTTCCCCCAATTGTTGCTGTTATCCAGCAGGCCTTGGGCAGAGCTGATTTCCTATTTTCTCCATTGCTGTGTCCTGTGCTATGTTGTTTTGCCACTTTAACAACAGCTGCAAAAGACACTCTGTCCCAATAAATAACCTGTTTTTCACCATTTTCCCTCTGAGTCTGGGAAGAAGAGCAGTCTGACAGACCCCATATATCTATATTAGACAGTGCATTCCTGTACAAAGTTTGTGGAGTCCCATATATTCTAAATATTAATTTTTGCATAATAAACTTCATGTTCAGGGAAACATTCTGTACAGCTTCTAAAGCACTTTTCTATTGTTTATACTGTATACTACTCTCTAATTCCCTGTTCCAAATTTCTCTAACTATGCATTCAGTATTTATAAACAGTGGTTATAGGTTGAATTTTCTGTAAGGATCCAGTAATTCTCTCCAGCAGTATAGGAAATGCTGAAGCACTCAAAGCAGATAGGCCATAAAAATACACCGACAGATGTTGTAATTGAAAATATTGTCATTTTGCATTCATGGTTAATTGATACCTTAGCTGCAGAATAGGAAGTGATTAAAATTATCCATCTGAGCTTATCAACTGATCTAATGCATATACAGTGGTACCTCGGGTTACATACGCTTCAGGTTACAGACTCCACTAACCCAGAAATATTACCTCAGGTTAAGAACTTTGCTTCAGGATGAGAACAGAAATCGTGCTCTGGGGGCGCAGCGGCAGCAGGAGGCAATTCTCTATCTTTGAGAATTCCTGGAGAACAGGCAAAGTCCCGGCAGACTGGAGGAGGGCAAATGTTGTCCCTATTTTCAAAAAGGGGGAAAGAGAGGACCCAAATAATTATCGCCCAGTCAGTCTGACATCAATACCAGGGAAGATTCTGGAGCAGATCATTAAGGAAACAGTCTGTGAGCACCTAGAAAGGAATGCTGTGATCACCAATAGTCAGCATGGATTTCTGAAAAATAAGTCATGTCAGACTAACCTGATCTCGTTTTTTGACAGAATTACAAGCCTGGTAGATGAAGGGAACGCAGTGGATGTAGCCTACCTTGATTTCAGCAAGGCATTCGACAAGGTGCCCCATGATAGTCTTGTAAAGAAGCTGGTAAAATGCGGTCTTGACTATGCTACCACTCAGTGGATTTGTAACTGGCTGACTGACCGAACCCAAAGGGTGCTCATCAATGGTTCCTCTTCATCCTGGAGAAGAGTGACTAGTGGGGTGCCACAGGGTTCTGTCTTGGGCCTGGTCTTATTCAACATCTTTATCAACGACTTGGATGATGGACTCAAGGGCATCCTGATCAAATTTGCAGATGACACCAAACTGGGAGGGGTGGCTAACACCCCAGAGGACAGGATCACACTTCAAAACAACCTTGACAGATTAGAGAACTGGGCCAAAACAAACAAGATGAACTTTAACAGGGAGAAATGTAAAGTATTGCACTTGGGCAAAAAAATGAGAGGCACAAATACAAGATGGGTGACACCTGGCTTGAGAGCAGTACATGTGAAAAGGATCTAGGAGTCTTGGTTGACCACAAACTTGACATGAGCCAACAGTGTGACGCGGCAGCTAAAAAAGCCAATGCAATTCTGGGCTGCATCAATAGGAGTATAGCATCTAGATCATGGGTGTCAGACTCAAGGCCCGCGGGCCAAATCCAGCCCGGCAGACCTCCTCATGCGGCCCGTGTAGACGCCGCCGGCCGCCAGCGCTTTTTTTTATTCTCGCTTTTTTTTTTAAAGGAGAAAGCTTGTGTGTATTCATTGAGGGAAAGACCGGGGCGGGGCGGGGTGGCAGCACCGCACATTCAGAGAAAAGGAGGCCAGCCCTGGGGGCGGGCTGATGCTTTTATGTGACTGACTGGCTCGAGGTTGTGCAAACAAGGCTGGGCTTTCCCTCCGCACGAAATCTGGCTGCCGCAGTGCCGCCTCTTCGCTTTATCGCGCAGAAGGCGAAGCGCACGGGAGTCCGGCTCCGAGCAGCAAAGCGGGAAAGGAGGAACGCGCCGTCCCACCCCTTTCTCCCCCCCCCCCAGGAGAGAAAAATGCCAGACAAGCCATAGTACGTTCCTAAAGGAGGGCTCTCCCCTCCACGCTGCCCAATAGCAAGCCACGACCATTCCTGCTAGCCAATGGCGAGGCGACAGAGGACTTTTCCTTTTCGGGCGGTGGCGTTTTGGCGCGCCAGCCGAGCTCGGGGGATCAGAGCACCGGATTCACGCCTGCTTAGCGGCTCGCTCTGCAGAGCTTTCTCCGAAAAGCAGTTGTTGCGGAGAAAGAGATATCAAGTTATAGGTTCCTCTCTCCGCGCCTCCCCGGTTGGCACCAGCGGCAACCACGCGTAAAAGCGCGCTGGTTTCTAAAGAAGTCTCGTTCCTCCCAAGGCACGTGTTCACTTTTTGCAGAGAGGCAGTTGCAAGGCGAGGAAAGGTCCTGGTAATCATAAAAATCCCATAAGGATAATTAAATTGGGATGGGGAAACTAGCTGGGAATTGCATTAGGGCCACGATCCGCAAACCGCTTCCTCCGGAGCAAACAAATAAATCCCAGTGGAACTTCGACCTTGCTTGTCGACATAATAGAGTGGTCACGCCTGTCACAGGGTCTATTGTTCAAAAAGTGGCAGTTTAAACTGTTTGCAGGCTACCGATCCACATCAGCCGCTAACGCAACGTAAGGAGTTGGTCTGAACGTGACCATTTGTGCTCTGTGAGCAACCCCTCGCTGGGGAGAGGCTGTTTAGCGCGGGAAAGACTTGCCTTAACCCTTGCAGAGCCGCTGCTAGTCAGCCGTGCTCAACCCTCACTGTCGCCAGATATGGCTGGGAAAGACTCTTGCCTTAACCCTTGCAGAGCCGCTGCTAGTCAGTGCCTGGCAGTGCCAGGCTAGATGGACCAATGGTCCGAATCGAATTGTTACAATACTGATGAGACAAATACACCAGTCGATGGCAAGCCTTTATTCTGAATGTGGCGGTGATTTGGAATCACTACCCTGCTCCAGTTTCACCTTGTCAGTCACTAATGTGGATTAAAATGCCACCCACACACGCGAAAGCACGTATTGGAAATCAGGCTTTGGTAGTTACAGCACGTTAACGAGTCTTGAGTAAGGTACCAGTACTTACTGCCTGGAATAAAATTGGTGTGATGCATGTGGGTACTGGGAAGACAAAAGCAAAATACTGCTAGATACAGGACTCACGGGATTAATAATAATAATAATAATAATAATAATAATAATAATAATAATAATAATAATAATTTATTTATACCCCGCCCATCTGGCTGGGCTTCCCCAGCCACTCTGGGTGGCTTCCAAAAGAATATTAAAATACATCAAACATTAAAAGCTTCCCTAAACAGGGCTGCCTTCAGATGTCTTCTAAAAGCGTGGTAGTTGTTCTTCTCTTTGACATCTGGTGAGAGGGTGTTCCACAGGGAAGGCGCCACTACCGAGAAGGCCCTCTGCCTGGTTCCCTGTAGCTTTGCTTCTCGCAGTGAGGGAACTGCCAGAAGGCCCTCAGTGCTGGACCTCAGTGTCCAGGTAGAACGATGGGGGTGGAGACGCTCCTTCAGATATACCGGGCCGAGGCCGTTTAGGGCTTTAAAGGTCAGCACCAACGCTTTGAATTGTGCTCGGAAACGTACTGGGAGCCAATGTAGGTCTTTCAAGACCGGTGTTATATGGTCTCTGCGGCCGCTCCCAGTCACCAGTCTAGCTGCCACATTCTGGCATTCAGGGTCACCTTCAAAGGTAGCCCCACGTAGAGCACATTGCAGTAATCCAAGCGGGAATTACTTACATTATTACATTATTACAAAAAACAGTAATAATTGAATGCAGTGGCAATAATTTATGATAATAAAGAGTGGACACATAGTCCTACAGATACAACCGGCCCTTTGAGGGTGACCAAACTGCTGATGCGGCCCCCGATGAATTTGAGTTTGACACCCCTGATCTAGATCAAGGGAAGTAATAGTGCCACTGTATTCTGCTCTGGTCAGACCTCACCTGGAGTACTGTGTCAAGAAGTTCAAGAAGGACACTGACAAACTGGAACGTGTCCAGAGGAGGGCAACCAAAATGGTCAAAGGCCTGGAAACGATGCCTTATGAGGAACGGCTAAGGGAGCTGGGCATGTTTAGCCTGGAGAAGAGGAGGTTAAGGGGTGATATGATAGCCATGTTCAAATATATAAAAGGATGTCATATAGAGGAGGGAGAAAGGTTGTTTTCTGCTGCTCCAGAGAAGCGGACACGGAGCAATGGATCCAAACTACAAGAAAGAAGATTCCACCTAAACATTAGGAAGAACTTCCTGACAGTAACAGCTGTTCGACAGTGGAATTTGCTGCCAAGGAGTGTGGTGGAGTCTCCTTTGGAGGTCTTTAAGCAGAGGCTTGACAACCATATGTTAGGAGTGCTCTAATGGTGTTTCCTGCTTGGCAGGGGGTTGGACTCAATGGCCCTTGTGGTCTATTCCAACTCTATGATTCTATGATTAGCTAAAGTGGTGCTTCAGGTTAAGAACAGTTTCAGGTTAAGAACGGACCTCCGGAACAAATTAAGTACTTAACCTGAGGTACCACTGTATGCCACATTCCACCCATTTCTCCCAAAAAGACTGTCTCTTAGTCTTCCAATCTGGATTACCTCACAAGGTTAATTTAGCATGAGCATTTGGATCAGCTGTTAGCTGAAGAGCCAATATATACCATGTGAGCTGACTTATTAACATGAATGACGACCCTGAACCTCCCCAATTTGCTTTGTTACGCAAGGAGCTATTGTACATTAACATATTTGCAAGGCAGATGATGTGAAACACTCCCAAAACAACCCCTTTGGTTTGGTTTGTTAATCAGAAAATCAAACAATAGAAGCCATTATTTAGATAATAAATAACTTGAGGCAACCATGTAAAAGCTGGAGAGGTGGGGAAACAGGCAAGTTCATGCTGCTGGCTCTGACTTCTCAGGATTGTCTCCCATGTCTTTTCTGCTGATTAGAAAGAAGGTCTTCAATAACCTTCTGTGCTCAAAGCAGAGGCTTTACCACTGAGCTGGAGTCCTTCCCCAAAGGAAAACTGTCCAAACTGTTGCAATCTCATAAAGGTCAGAGAAATGGGGAAACTGAGTTAGGCAAGTGGGCTAGACCAGCTCTAGCTTCTGATAGGCATCTCTCACGTCCTCCCTTTGTTTAAGAAACTATTCTGGCAATGCTGCTGATGCTGTAGCATGATGCTGCAGAATATGATTGGTTATTTGGGACACTTAATTGAGGGAGTCTCTTGTTGACCACTGAGATTGCATTGGACTTCATTGAGGATTTTTCCATATAAGTATCAAGTAGTCAAGATTCAGAGCACATAGAAGCAGGAAGTCTGAGTGAGAAAGACCACTTGCACTCTCAAACTTTAGGTACAACATTGGTTACTTTGCTGGAACTCTCACAGTGGGAAACAGATTATCATATGATCTATGAAGGTAACATACAATACTATGTTTTAAAATGGTTTTTAAAAAATCTGCGAGTTGCTTGTTGCCAGAATATTTTCCTGCTGTCCTTGCAAACACCTATTGAGTTTCTTAAATCTTAACTTGGTATGTGTGCTTCTGGGCCGGGGGGGGGGGATGCAAAAGCAATACTTTCATTAGCCCAGTGCTACAAGGATGAATGTTAAGGAGTGTACTTGTGGGGTGTGAGCATACATTTGAGGTGATCCTATGCAAAGGACTAGGTAAAAAAAAGGTAAAAAAGGTAAAGGACCCCTGGATGGATAAGTCCAGTCAAAGGTGACTATGGGGTTGTGCCGCTCATCTCGCTTTCAGGCCAAGGGAGCTGGCGTCTGTGCACAGACAGCTTTCCGGGTCATGTGGCCAGCATGACTAAACCACTTCTGGCACAACAGAACACTGTGACGGAAGCCAGAGCACACGGAAACACTATGTACCTTACCCAATGGTACCTATTTATCTACTTGCACTTGCATGCCTTTGAACTGCTAGGTTGGCAGGAGCTGGGACAGAGCAATGGGAGCTCACCCCATCCTGGGGATTCAAACCGCTGACCTTCTGACTGGCAAGCCCAAGAGGCTCAGTGGTTTAGACCACAGCGCCACTATACCCATTGCAACTTGGGTCATTCCTTTCAGTTATTAACCTGTTTCTCATATGTACAAGGTGATTCAAATCAATGCTTCAAATTAGCCTTTTAATGGAACCCCAGCTTGAGATTAAACTTGCCTGAATTTAAACCAATCCACTCTTGATTAAAACAATGTTCCATAGACAGCCAGACCACAACTCCAATTTGTCACAGAAATATTATTTTAAATTGGAAAAGTATGCACTATTTGCAGTGCCAGCAAACTACATCACTTTCTTAGGGTAAAACAAAGATAAACTTTGAATTATTAGCATGAAATTCCAGGCTCTGGCTTGCCAGTCAGAGATTTGAATCATGCAAATTGAACAAATAACTACTGACTGGTGAGCTTGGCATTGATACCAGGAAAGGTCCTAGAACAGATAATGAAACAGACTTAGAAAAGAATGCTGTGATTACTAAAACCCAACATGGGTTTCTCAAAAACAAGTCATGATAGATGAATCTCATTTCATTTTTTTTTTTTAATATAAACTTACAAGTTTGGTGGATCAGGGGAATGATGTGGATGTAGTGTATCTTGATTTCAGTAAGGCTTTTGACAAAGTCCCCCATGATATTCTGCATTATATTCTCCATATATATGTGCAGAGAAGCTGGTAACCTAACCTGTGGGCTGCATGAGATAACTGTTAGGTGGATTTGTAGCTGGTTGACTGACCAAACACAAAGAGTGCTCACTAACAGCTCCTTACCATCCAGGAAAAAAAGGGACAAGTGGGGTCTGCAGGGTTCTGTCCCCAGCTTGTTGTTGAGGGGATGCTAATTAAATTTGCAAATGACACCAAACTGGGAGGGAGAACTAATGCTGCAGAATACAGAATCGGGATTCAAAATGAACAGATTGGAAAACTGGGCTCAACCACGGGGAGGTTCTACACTTAGGTAGGAAGAACCAGCTGCACAAATATGAGATGGTGGACGCCTGGATTACTAGTAGTACAGGTGAAAAGGATCTAGGGGTCTTAGTAAACCACAAGCCTAGCATGAGTCAACGGTGTGATGCAGCAGCAAAAAAGCCAAATGCTATTCTAGGCTAGTCCCAGCAATGAGATAGGATCCACCACTGAATGGACTCCCATAGGTCAATCATCATAAAGAATGCCATCTGGAAAGCAAACACCTCAAGAGAGTTTCCTGTGTTCAGACATAATACCAATCCATGGCTTGTTTGGGTGGATGTTATGTTTGATGCGCCTCTTACCTATGTATCCAGACACCATGTCTTCTTTCTTCAGAACTTTCTTTGCTTTTCTATTTTCTTGTCTCATGTGTCTGTAGGTTGGCAATTGTATGGAGCTTGGGGTAGTGGCAAACAAAGCATGGTTAAACATGGCTGGGGAGTTCAGGCATAATGCCAAACAACAGTTAAAGCAAGTCCTGGTCTGTAAGGCAAGCAGTCTGTGGTTTGCTGCCCAAAACAAACCATGGTTAGTCTGCACTAGGTTCAGACATTCAAACAAACCACATTCTGGCTCAACAAACCACAGATTGGCTTTATATGCAAACTAGGCAATGACTATATTATTGTCACTGGATCTAGTAACAGAAATGTCATTCTTTACAGGTTACTTTCAGAGGAACACAATGCCTCATTTCAATCTGTACTTGATTTTTGCTGGACTCTTAGCTGTTGCTAACTGTCAGACGGGTCAACCAGGCAATTTAACCTATGAGAAGATAGCCCCAGGGAATACTGAGTTTGCCTTTCAATTCTACCGCCAGGTTGCTCCAGAGGCTCGTAAGAAAAACATTTTATTTTCTCCTACAATCATTTCCATGCCCTTGGCTTTGCTGGTGCTGGCAGCCAAATCTACCACTCGGAGTCAGCTTTTGTCAGGACTTTGCTTTAACCAGACAGATATCAGCAAGCAGGAAATTCATAGAGGTTTCCGTCATCTTATGCAGAAGCTAAACAGTACTGAGGCCGAAATCCAACGGAGCATTGGGAATACCCTTTTCCCAAATAAGAAATTTAAGCTGCGGAAAAAGTTCTTAAATAATGTCAAATATTTTTATCAGGCTGATGTTCTTCCTACTAACTTCGAGAATGCTACAGAAGCCGAGAACCAAATCAATAACTACATAAAGGAGAAAACCCATGGAAAAATAACTGATATTGTCAAGGATCTTGATACAAGAGCTATATTGGTTATTATAAGTTTTCTTTACATGAGAGGTAAGTCAGATGGAGTTTACTTTATTATTATTGCAGGGTGTTGTAACTAACTTAAAATGTCCACTGCTTAAGCACTAGGTTGGCAGGAGCTGCTCAATCTGTTGTATCTGTTGCAGGAGAGCCAACTTGAATAAAATACTGGGGGGGGGGCCAGGTAAGTCTTGCCCCACCAAATTGAGCACATGGCAGAGCACATGCAGACCATTTGAATGGCAATGTCTATCAACTTGAGGGCAGGGGAGGAAAAATGACCTTCTCCAATGGTATTGCCCTGCTGGTAATAACTAACCTTCAACATTATCACTCTTTCTGCTTGTAATGAGATGGGTTCATTTGGGAAGAAGAGCTACAGAAACTGCATTCAGCATAGCATGTAGTCTCCCGCCACCCCGGAGCTTTCCCTATTGGCTCAGAATAAGGCAAATACCATGGGTTTCTTCTGTATTCAGATGAATACTGAACCAAACCATGAGGGCAGACAGATTTGGGCCTTGTCAGACTAGAAGCAGGATGCATACAAGGTGGGATAATTCAAAGCAGGGCCCCTGAAGAACTCTGTAGTGCTTTGCAGATTCAGCTCTTTAAAAAAGAAAAAGAAAGCTTCTCGCGAGCATCAGCTAAAAAGTTGAAATATACTCAGAGTCGAGTGTGGATTTCATGCTCTTTATTCAGCTCATAGTAATGAGGAATGAAAGTTCCCCCACAATATCTGCTTTATATACATTATTTACACAATGGGCCGCACATGATTGGTAATTCCAGGATTCTCCTGTAGGCCAATCAGGTTGTGGATTCACTTCCTCCTGGAGCTGGATTGGGTGGCTCCTGCGGACCAGTCATACTGCTGCATTGTTCTAGGACCAATCAGACTGCTACATTTTGGATGCTATTTAACTCAGTACATAACAAAAGTGTATTCTCTTAACTTCCTGCGTACATAATTATTCCTGGGTTAAATGATGGGGGAAGGGAAAGCAAAAGGTGAGGGAAGAAAGAGCTCTATTGTGATTGATAGGTTAAACTTGTAATTGGGGCAATACTGTGGTACCTCGGGTTACATACGCTTCAGATTACAGACTCCGCTAACCCAGAAATATTACCTCGAGTTAAGAACTTTGCTTCAGGATAAGAACAGAAATCGTGCTCCGGTGGCGTGGCGGCAGCAGGAGGCCCCATTAGCTGAAGTGGTGCTTCAGTTTAAGAACAGTTTCAGGTTAAGAATGGACCTCCGGAACGAATTAAGTTCTTAACCCAAGGTACCACTGTAGTTTTAACTGGAAAGCAAATCCCTTTTAGGTGTCCCTCCATGTCTTATTAAAAGTGTGCAGCACAAAGGACCCTGGCCCAGTTTGTTCACAATTTGGCAGGTTTCTGATCAAATGGCAGCTCTCTCATACTTGCAAAGGTCAGACCCACAAAGCACTATGGGATATTTAAGTGACTCATTTTTTTTGCCCACCCCAGAATTGTAACATCAGCCTTTGCTGGAAATAACACAGCATCTGTCCTTTTGAAATTTTGCAGGAAATTTTGCATGTGATCTTGCCTGCAAATTCCATTCAATTCCCCACCACTACCACCATAAGAAAGTTAATGGGAATTAGTTGCAACTTTGTAGACTTTATCAATGTTAGAGAGGCTGTTATGCCTACAAATTCCATCACGTTCTAGCAAAAGGGGGGGGGGAGAGTTACAATCACTGTTGTTCTTCAGATAATGAAGGGGAGGTGGACTAAGCAGATAGACTGACAGCTGAATCAAGCAGGTTACAATGAGACTTCTGGGTTGGTGCCTCCGGTAATGGTGGAATTCCTCTGATCGGGAGGAATTTGCTCCGTGGGAATTTGGGTCTGGCCGCCACGGCGAAGGCGGAGACCCGCAAAAAATCACAGGCGGGAGAAGCCTGTGAATGTGGGATTCGGCGGGCACCCTTTGCGCCTCCCCTACTTGTGGGGAAACCCGGTGTCGGGGGTCCGGAGCGACGTGGGGTGAGCGGTGCGGTGCTTCGAATCATCTGCTTCTTCCACGGAGTGGAGCCGCATAGCTGTTGCCGGAGAGCACTAACTTTTTCCTGTGGACAATTTGACTTCAAAGTAATTACCCGTGAGTAGAGCTGAAGTGGGAGAATTGGATTTTTAAACGTTTAATTTGGTATCGAAACAGGGAGGTTCAATACAGGAAGTCCACCTTCCCCTTTTGTAAATAGACTGAAGCAATGAGGCTGCAAGCTGACATTTTGGAAAGCCTTTTGTAAAAGACTAAATTTCCATCGGTAAAGAACATTAACCCCCCCCCCTTGGAGGCAGGAGAAGGGGGGGGGGTGTTGTGGACTGAGTATGCCTGCAGGAGAGTGAAGAGAGCTAAAATACCGCCGCTCTGATCCTGGAAACGGGCTGCTAGCAGGACTGACGTTTTTTGGATTGTTCATTGACAGCGTTTAGAACGTTCATTGACAGTTAGCTAAATAAGAGAAATACATTGTTTCTACTGTCTCCGGCTGCTTTTAAAAAGGAGTAAAAGTAACTGAAAACTGAAACTAACTTTGGATTGTTTGAACTGTGTTTAAAAGAGGACATTATTGACTAATATAAATAGAAACTGTTTTCCCCTAGTGGAAGCCTTTGAAACTGGTTGCTTTATAAGAGCTGGACTAGAGGAATTTCCAGCTGCAAGATAAAAAACTGTGAGACTCTGGGACTGACCTTGAATCTTTTAAGTGTTATGGCAAATGGAAAGGAAAAAACAGACCAGTCAACTGCTGAAAAAACATTAAGGTCTGGGAGGAATTGGCAGCAACCCAGGAGAGGCTCAACATCAGGCCCCCCTGCTTCTTCTGCTGCTGCCTCTGCACCAGCACACTCAAAACCAAGAGGAATGTCGACAGAAGAGGCCTTAGTGGTTGCATTACATAAGATAAATGATTCACTGGAACAGCTTCACAAGAAAATAGACGTGATAAATGCGAAAGTGGATGTTGCAATTACTAAAATCAACTTAAATACAGAAAGTATGAACAATACCAATACAGAAACCACGCAGAAATTGATACAGGAATCTACTTTGATACGGCAAACTGCGGAGGAAGCCAGGGAGAAAGCCGTTGCTGCTGAATGTAAAGTAACACAACTGGAGAGAGAGAGAGTCCCAGCCCTACAGAGGCAACTTGATGAACATAAGTTGACGCTTGCTATGATTAAACTTAAAAGAAAAACAGACAAATCTGAGGATTAGAGTTCACCTTTGGTGGACATGCCCAAGGATTAAGACATTCTGGGAGATGATTTATAACGAAATGAAAAAGGTATTTAAATATACCCTCCTGAAGAAACCAGAGGCCTTTCTCCTGGGCATGGTCAGCCAATTGGTGTTAAAGAAGGATAGAATTTTTTTTACGTATGCAACAACAGCAGCAAGAATACTCATCGTGAAGTATTGGAAGACACAAGATTTACCTACCCGGGAAGAATGGCAGATGAAGTTGATGGACTATATGGAACTGGTGGAAATGACTGGCAGAAATCCGAGACCAGGGAGAAGAGTCGGTGGAAGAAGACTGGAAAAAGTTTAAAGACTATTTACATAAATACTGTAAAATTAATGAATGTTAGAAGAATGTTGGAATGAAGTTATATGGCTTTAGTAGAAATGTTATAAGGAATTAAGTATAAATAGATTAATAGAATATTAAAGGAAAAATAAGGTTAGAATGTGTTAAGATAATTATAGGATAGAAAACAGAGGAAGATGGAAAGGAATTGCTGAAACAATTAATAGAAGTGGAATACAAAAAGGGAGGTGTGAGGAGGTCGTTGAAATAAGTGAATGAAGGATGGGATATTGAAGTTGTTTGATGTGTTTTGGAGTGTTTTTGTTTTGTTTTGTTAATGTGTTGGTGTTGTGTGGTGTTTGTGTGTTGTATTATATTGTTCTTTTTGTGTGTATTGTTTAAATTGTTGGAAAAGCAATAAATATATTTTTTTAAAAAAGCAGGTTACAATGAGCCTCAGACTGAGGTGAAGCACTGAACTGAGGTCCAAATTCCATCTTGAGGGTAGTGCATGTTTCTTGATGGAGCATCAAGAAGAAATATTTCACACTGTAAGCCAATTAAATGAGGAAAAACAACCAGGAACCATCAGTTCCCAGACTTTTAGGGCAGCTGGAGTGGAAACAAGATCTCCTAGCAGAACTCTGCAGACTCGCTGTCTCTGGAAGCCTAGCGAATGGCTGCTTCTGAGATAATAATAATACTAATAATACTAATAATAATTTATTTATACCCCACCCATCCAAACCAGATCTTATGGGAATGACCTGTACCCTCTTGTTTTTGTCCTCATTAGATTATTGGGAAAGTCCTTTTAATAGTCAGAACACTCGAGAAGAAGACTTCTTTGTGGATGAGCAAACAACAGTGAAAGTTCCCATGATGATCAAAGACAGCACTTTTAAGGCGTACTATGATGAAAGTCTGTCCTGTGAGGTGGTGCAGCTCCCTTACAAAAGCGGTGCCATAGCATTCTTCATTCTGCCTGATCAAGGGAAACTGAAGCAAGTGGAAGATGGTCTGAACAGAGACGTCTTGCTAAAATGGATGAAATCAGTGAGGCAACAGTAAGTCTGTGTGCTCTAGCAGACAAATCACCACAAAGGGGGCATTACACCTGGAACAAGCAGGACTTTAATAGCCATTCCTGCTCACTGGGTGACCTGAAGGAAGTCCGCATCTTTCAGCCTCAGAGCTGTTATTATCTTGTATGATTAAATAACAGGGAGCAGAACCCTTTGTTCCACCCTGATCTCTGTGGAAGAAAAGCAAAATCCATCAGTGCTAATAAGCCCACATCTCTTGCACAGATGTTTTCTGATTCTAGAGCGAAATGCTTACAATACAGATTCAAGTCCTTATTCAATGTGTCCATGGAACATGATACAATCTAGGGCTTCCTGTTCTCTTTACAGAGAACAGAAAATGCAAGCTACTGGACAACACTTCCCTGTTCTTTGGCGGCGGCGGCGGCGGGGGGGGGAATACACCCAACCTTTTATTTCATAAGTACATCGTAACAAATTACAATATAATTAATATTTAAAATATTAGATTTAGCGAGCATTAAAATTACTCTCGTGTGTGTGTGTGTGTGTGTGTGTGTGTGTGTACTAACCTTAGGCTGGTTATATAAATATATATTCAATAGGCACAAAAGAGGTTCTAATGGAGTTTACTATTCAAAGTTCTCATTGAGTACAGGTGTTACCATCTGCTAGTACTGCTTGAAAACAAACCCAAAGATGTCATGTACAGTGGACACAAATAGTGCACACGCCTGGTATAATAGGAAGAAACACTAGGACCACAACTTTATTAACATTTAAGAGAGGAAACCTGCCATGAACACTTAATTACAATGTGGGGGAGGGGGGAATGAGGCCACCTAGTGACCTCCTCCATCCCTCTTGTGGTGGATCAGCTTAAGCTTCAGTTCAGAGACTGAAAAGTAGCTACTTGGCCAATTATTAATCTTCCCAACCATGCTTAAAGTTCTCTAATCCCAAAGTCTCATCTCCCCTGAATTGTCTATGATAGTCCTTTTCACCTTCTTGGCACCTCTTCATTACCCAGACTGCCCCGTTAGCTGCAATCAGTTATTCATGGGAAGGACCATAGCTGAGTCACAGAACACATGCCTTGCATGCAGAAAGCCTCAGGCCTCATCTCAAGGCAGGGCTGGATTTCATGGCCTTTGTCTGAAATCTATGAGAACAGCAACCAGTCATGGTAGACCAGGAATGGCCCATCCTGTTTCAATGCCTGAGGCAAAATGGGAAGGTGCTTTCCCACAGCTGTCTTGACACCAAAACCCACCCCCACCCCCTGCGAAACCTTCCTTATCTGGGTTCTAGTTAGCTCTCAAAAGATCTTGGCGAAAGCTGCTGACACTGCTTCCATCTCTTCTCCGTCGGTGGCAGGGTGGGTACAGCGCCCACAAGGGGACCACCTCTTGGGTGCCACTGCCCAATGCAGATGCTTCAGCCCATTGCATGGGCAGGCTGGCCCTGTTGTCAACAATACTAGGCTAAGAGGGCCAATGGTCTAAATCAAAAGAAGAGTCCTATTTTTTTATCCCTGATTTGTCCCTTAGAAAACACTGCAAAGTAAATAAATTCACCCATGGATTGGCAGTGAAACCAAAAGAAAACCTGCCCTGAAATAAAACTAAGGGGAGTGGTCTACATTTCTATGCAGCCTGTTTGTGATAATCTAAGCCTGTAGTGCATTCTGGATCGGTGGGCTGGTTCAAGCAAACAGCAACTGTGTATTGAGGCTGTAGATGGGCTGTTTGTCTCCTTTGGCACCACATAGGGAGAATTGCTCCCACTACCACCACTGATGCACTTAGCATCTGAGAGAAGGAACAGTAGTCACATACAAAATGTTATATTCAGCAGAGGTCTATGTGTGCTTAAATCCACCATATTGACTCCATTCCTCTGACTGAAACATAATAAAAGTTGGGGGAAATGTTTAATCCAAAAAGAAATACACATTTTTAATTTAAAGCTGTGTGAATATTAGGTAGCATTTTTACACTGTTGTGCTTATTTTTACAACTTTAGTCTTGACATTTTTTATCTAGCCAAACTGTAAAGTGTCTACAAATTGTGTCATCTAAACATTTTCTAAGAGTGAAATCTTAATAGCCTCTGATTCTACTTTCAATAGGAGAATAGTACTTCACCTTCCAAAGTTAATGATTCGTGGACGCTATGATCTTATAGAGATACTAAGTAGAATGGGTATAACTGAATTATTCACAGACCAAGCAGACCTCTCTGGAATTACTGGGAAGCCTGAGGTGAAGGTTACTAAGGTAGGTTTATCAAAATTCAACATAGTGTAAGAATTGAACGTAAGACTCCACATTGATATGTTGCTTTCTGGGTCAGATATATATTTGAGGGTTCAAATAAAGTTGAGGTTTAGAGTACTTGAATGTGGCACCACACATGGAGATCGTTCCCTTGTAAGCAAAATTCATGTGCACAGTGTCTTCTACATGAAAACAAATACAACTTAAGATACACTTGTGCGATTTTTCACATGTGGAAGAGCGCTCACATTTCCTTCCATCCAGAATTCCTCTCAATAGATGAAAAAATCATGTGTGAAGCAAGTCTAAGATATGATCTCTAATAAGGCAAGGCTGTCCAGGCACCCTGCTCCTCAGGCTTCTATACAATACCCACAACTCTTTAAAATGCTGCTCTGACTGTGTGTTGGGAGCAGCATAGGGCTCATTGGTGTCATGGGACACAGACCATTGGAATCACACATCATTAAGGATCATTTTGGAGAGGAGAGATCATAAGGAAACCTTCTCAGTTTCTTCCTCCAGGCTAACAGGTGCAAGATGACACTTTACACACACACATGATTGGTTGGGAGGGTGAGATCAAGAGATCATGAGAGTAAGAAGTGACAAAGTCGACAAAGACTTTCAATGGATTCCTCTGAAGGAGCAGGAGTCTCTCATATACTTAACTCTGGGTCACTGTCTGTACTAATGTTTGTTTGCTTTCTTTACAGGCTATTCACCAAGCTTATTTAAATGTCCATGAGAATGGCACTGAAGCTGCAGCTGTCACTTTTATTGAAATTGGACCTACGTCCCTCCCACCTGAAATTAAACTAAATCACCCGTTCATGTTCTTAATTATGGACTGGCTTACTGAGGCCATCTTATTCTTCGGGAAAGTTGCAGATCCCACAAAGAACTAAGAAGTCACCTAGTGCTCTTCCTGCAGCGCTGGCAGTTGAGTGCCGCTTAAATATATAGCATGCGTGAAAAGATACTTAGATTTCATTTACTATGCTTGGGCTGTCACTATCACACCTTCTAAAACAAATCAAATGCTGATGTGATACACGGAAATCTATTAAAGCATTTTGTGTTTCTTTCTGCAGCAGAAAATGAATAGCCAAAGAGATGCATGCTAACCAGTGTGTGGTGCATATCATCCCTAAGATCGCAATCTTGAAAAACATGTTATTAATTGCATGAAAGGAGTATGATCTTGACAGCAGCATCTCAGTCACTGTATGACAAGTTTGTAGATCAGAGGAAGGACAGCAGTGCCATCAAATATTCCCTGTTCCTCTATGCCAGGGAAGATGAACCTTAGGCCATGGGGCTGAATGTAAGCCTCTGAGATCCTTTCTATTTGGTTCTTGGGACTCTCCCAAGGTCATACTCTCTCCGAAGCCACACCCCCTACCAGATCTCCTTTGTACCTTCCTTTAATGGTTTGGACTGGCTGGAATGTGCCCTTATATGTCTTATAGAGTCTTTTTCTTCCTTTGTTGGAGGATAAAGAGAGGACCGCTCACCTTTTCCAGTGGGTGGCATTGCGGCTGGGCATCCAATAGTGGGCACCCAATAGTGCTCCAGCGCGGGGGCAGAGTTCGGCACCCCCTTCATGCGTATCCCTGGCCAGATTGTCAGAGTTGGGTGGGGCCATGCCCAGCTGGTCCTGTTGGGCAATCAGCACTGGTGATGGGCAGGAGATTCACCCATGCCCCAGACACACCACGGTTAAAAGTGGGGTACAAACTAGCCTACTGTACAAAGACAAACCTTGCATTCATTTCTCTACCCACTCTCGTCTCTGGCCCTGTGCCCTCCACCACTGAGAGAACCCCAAAGGGGATTCAACCCTTGGGAGATAAAGTTTTCCCACCTTTGTTTTATGGCTCTCGAAGTATGCCATCTGGTAATTGGTCTAATATATTTAATCTCCACTTGCACACCATGAGCTATAGCTTATTCTTTCAAGCTAAGCCATTGGGGTGGGGGCAGAAGCAAACAAACAAGCCTCCAAGCTTAGGTCATCAGTCCACTGTCTGGTTCCCTCCTTGCTCCCCTACAGGACCCCAACAATCTAGTTTCTCCTCTAGAGAAATTATAAAAATTTGTGCCACAGCTGATATGAAACTTTGAGCATGCAAACTAAAACAGAGAAGCAAGAAACTAACGCACACATGCAGTGGAGTGGGGTGGGAACAATGGGACTCCAAGAGACATTAGCACAAACAAAATGAGAAAGAACAAAGGGAATGAAGGATGAATGATTAAAATACATAGGTGTTTGTTGTAGGTGGGTGGATTGGAAACGAGGATGGTCAGGCAGAAAAGGAGAACCCCCATACCCCATTCTGCCACACACACCCCATGCCTACATTCTCCCAGAAGATAAAAGTGGTGGTTTGTTATGCCTTGGCCTTTTTCTGGGTTTTCCTGAAAGTGACTAGCTTTTCTTCCTGCTTGACAATCCACCCCTTGACAGCCCTGAATCTCTCTGGGCCATCCAACTCGACAGGTGGTGATCTAAGACTCGCTCAGTGGCTCTGGACACAGTTGATTTTTCCTCTGGGTAAAGGCTCCATTTCAGTGGCAGCATATCTGCTTTGAACACAGAACATTTCTGAAGCTCTCCTTATCAAGAGAAAGGACATGTGAGGTGTTCTTTAGAAGTTGAAGCTGGTTGTCTCAAGTTATTTATTTTCTAAATAATGGCTTCTATTGTTTGATTTTCTGATCAACAAGCCAAACAAAAAGGATTGTTTTGGGAGCAATTTATATGAACTGCCTTGCAAATACATAAATGTGCCCTGGCTCCTTGCGTAGCATGGAAAAATTGTGTGATTTCATGTTACTGAGTCAGATTGCACAATTAACAAGGAGTGTAGAGGAAGATCAGGGAGTGTCCAGTCTACTGAGCTGACTATTTCCCCCCAACAATTCATTGCTGCCCTTTTCCCCCCCTAAGAAATGAAACCACTGACTAAGGAAATGCCCAGGGCTATAGAAGGGAACAGGTGAAGCAAGTGAAACCCTTCATTTTGACAGGACAGGTCTAGCTTTTAATCACAGTGAATTATGTTAGCAGTGCATCCCAATCACAATGATTTGCAGGAGGGGCTTTAAAGTAAACATGGATTAGGGTTGCTAGAGCGGGGCCCAAGTGGATGTGTTATTGGTTTGGCCAAATTCTTTCCCAATTATTCTTTTTCCTAATAACTGATTAAGAATTATAGCTTTCTCATTTATTCTTCATGAGGGATACTTACAATGAAGGCAAAAATCTCCTAGTACAATGTTGTTCCCAACCTCAAGTGGGGATGAATTTGCCACACCCCAACTCCTCTGAGAAAATGACTCAGAATGATTTTGTCCTGGCGAGAAGTTGGGGAAGGGTCAGGTAGGCTATCAGGCCAACCCATCATATTGTAAGAACTGAACCAAAGACCCTGCATTGTTACTAATGGAGCTTCTCAGGCCAGAGGTATAACCCTGTCTGAAGGTTCAAAGAAACAATTGCAGCTTTACAGACACTTCTGCAATGTTTGCGCATGTGGAAGGATGAACACTTCTCCTTCTATCCAGAATTGACCTCAATATATGGAAAATTCATTATATTTGAAGCAGGTCTAAGAGAAAATCCTTGATGAGGCAATGCGTCCAGACATCCTGCTCCTTAAACTTCTCGACAATTGCTAAATAACCTCCTTCTTGGTCAAGGTTCTCTAGGCAATACCAAACATAAAACAATGCCCACAGCTCTGTTTACAATGTTGTTCTGGCTCTGTGGTGGGAAGACTGTAGGGCTCATTGATGTCATGGGATACAGACCAGTTTCCCTTTTATGTTCTGGCCGCCACCTTCAATTGTCAGTAAAAGTCATCAAGAGATGAGCACATAGTTTTTCTGCAAGTGCTCAGTCATGGTGCTCTCCCACTGAACTATTGATGCACTCTCTTAAAGGTGATAAAGATGGGGAAATGGAGTTAGACAAATTAGTCATGCCACTTCCTGCTTCTCAGAAGCACCTGCCATATCTGTCCTATAGATAAGAAAGCCTCCAGGGACCTTTTGTATGCAAAGCAGATGCTCTATCACTGAGCTAGAGCCCTACTGCAAAGAAATTACTGTCAAAACTAAGGCAACCTCATAAAAGTTAGAGAGATGGAAAATTGGGATTAGACTGGTTGGCTATACCAGGTCCAGCTTCTCAGAAGCATCTCCCAACTCTTCTAATCTCCCAAAATCTTCAGGAACCATGTAGCAATTGGGTCCTTTTGTTAACACGTGTTAAGATCAGGAATACCTTTTTTTAAAGGTCACTTGAAAATGATGCAGATGTGTGGGAGGCTTCTACTCCCATTCACTTGAATGCAGGTAAACTCCAGGGTGTGATTGGGGACCCTGATTAACCAGGATCCCTGAGAGTTCTACTCATGTTCAAGCAAATGCTAGTAGACTTTCTCCATGCAACCAACAGAAATATAGCTTTAGATCTAAGGCTTCCATATAGAGTTCTTGCATTCCCAGAGGGCCTGCAACTACCCTGACCTACATGACCTGAAGGTGCTGCTGTGCAATGCCAGGTCAATGATTCATAAGACCACTGCCATCCATGACTTGATCATGGATGGAGGATTTGACCTGGCATGTGTAACAGAGACTTGGTTGGATGAAGCAGATGGACCTGTTCTTGCCGCTGCTTGTCCACCAGGTTTCTCTTACGCACAGCAACCCAGGCCTTGTGGGCGGGGAGGGGGGGTTGCAGTGATTTTTAGGAAGTCATTAGTTTGCACCAGGTGTCCTATTGGGAAGACCCAGTTCTCTGAGTGCATGTTCTGGAAGTTGGGCAATAGGGGCAGTACAGGATTCCTTTTGGTGTACTGACCTCCCCACTGCACCAAGGATTCCCTGTCCGAGCTGCTTCAGGTCGTGGTGGATGTTCTCCTGGAGACACCTAGTTTGGTTGTCCTAGGGGATTTTAATATTCATGCCGACATGACCTTACAAAGGGCCGCTCAGGACTTCGTGGAAAGTGGGGCCTCCATGGGGCTGTCCCTGAATAAGTTTGGCCCAACCCATAGCCGCAGACATGCCTTGGACCTGGTGTTTACCTCTATGGATGTTGGTGATCTGACACTAAGTAAAAGTAAAACGAAAGAAGTGCCATGGTCAGACCACTTCCTGGTGGAACTTGACTTCTCCGCAACCCTTCCCCTCTGCAAGGAGGTGGGACCGATTCAGATGGTCCGCCCCCGCCACTTAATGGATCCAAATGGTTTACAGAGAGTGGTAGGGGATGCTTTATCCCATGTTGATGGCCCTTCAGCTGATTCCCTGGTGGCCCGCTGGAATGTGGAGTTAACCAGGGCTATTGACTGTTTGGCTCCGAAGCGCCCTCTCTGATTGCATGGAGCCCGGACAGCCCCGTGGTTTCCCCGGACCTGAGGGCAATGAAACAATCGTTGAGACGGCTAGAGAGCCGGTGGCGGATGACCCATTCTGAAGCTGACCAGACACAGGTTAGAGCTCAGTGTCGAGCCTACCAAGTGGCGGTAGTGACAGCGAAGAAGACTTTCTTCACCGCCTCTATTGCATCTGCAGAAAACAGCAGCAGGAGACTTTTTCAGGTGGTCCGCAATTTAGCGGAACCACCTGCTACATCGGGGCCCAGTACAGGCCACATGATCTGCTGCAATGATTTTGCAAAGTTTTTTGCAGATAAAGTTGCTCAGATTCGGGAAGAGGTAGACGCCACCGTGGGAGCAGGGCCGGGGCGGGAGAGTGCTAGAGTCCTGTCTAGTCAAATTGCGTGGGATCAATTCCAAGCTGTTACCTCCAAGGATGTGGACAGGCTGCTTGGACGAGTGAAACCAACCACCTGTCTCCTTGATCCCTGCCCATCCTGGCTTATAAAAGCTAGCCGGGAAGGACTGGGCAATGGGCTTCATGGGGTGGTGAATGCTTCCCTCCGTGAGGGAGCCTTCCCAGACCCGCTGAAAGAGGCGGTTATTAAACCGCTTCTTAAAAAACCATCTTTAGATGCGGCCACGATGGCCAACTATCGCCCAGTCTCAAATCTTCCATTCTTGGGCAAGGTGATTGAGCGAGTGGTTGCTGAACAACTCCAGGCACGCCTGGAAGAAGCGGACCATTTGTATCCCTTCCAGTCGGGATTCAGGCCTCATCACGGGACTGAAACTGCCTTGGTCGCACTGGTTGATGATCTCCGGTGGGCTAGGGACAAAGGTGAGAGCTGTTTCCTAGTTCTGCTGAATCTCTCAGCGGCGTTTGATACCATCTACCATAACATCCTTCTGGACCGTCTTGAGGGGCTGGGAGCTGGGGGCACTTTCATACAGGGGTTCCGCTCCTTCCTCCTGGGCCGTGTTCAGAAAGTGGTGGGGGGGGGGATGAGTGTTCAGACCCCTGGGCTCTCACTTGTGAACCTTACGGTTCTGTCCTCTCCCCCATGCTTTTCAACATCTACATGCTGGGAGAGATCATCAGGGGGTTTGGGCTGGGTGTTCATCAGTATGCGGATGATACCCAGCTCTACCTCTCTTTCAAATCAGAACCAGTGAAGGCGGTGACGGTCCTGTGTGAGTGTCTGGAGGTGGTTGGAGGATGGATGGCGGCTAACAGATTGAGATTGAATCCTGACAAGACAGAAGTACTGTTTCTGGGGGACAGGAGGCGGGTAGGTGGGGAGGATTCCCTGGTCCTGAATGGGGTAACTGTGCCTCTGAAGGACCAGGTGCGCAGCCTGGGAGTCATTTTGGACTCACAGCTGTCCATGGAGGCACAGGTTAAATCCGTGTCCAGGGCAGCTGTGTACCAGCTCCATCTGGTACACAGGCTGAGGCCCTATCTGCCTGCAGACTGCCTCGCCAGAGTGGTGCATGCTCTGGTTATCTCCCGCTTGGACTACTGCAATGCGCTCTACGTGGAGCTACCTTTGAAGGTGACCCGGAAACTACAACTAATCCAGAACGCAGCAGCCAGACTGGTGACTGGGAGCGGCCGCCAAGACCATATAACACCGGTCTTGAAAGACCTACATTGGCTCCCAGTACGTTTCCGAGCACAATTCAAAGTGTTGGTGCTGACCTTTAAAGCCCTAAATGGCCTCGGTCCAGTATACCTGAAGGAGCGTCTCCACCCCCATCGTTCTACCCGGACACTGAGGTCCAGCACCGAGGGCCTTCTGGCGGTTCCCTCACTGAGAGAAGCCAAATTACAGGGAATCAGGCAGAGGGCCTTCTCGGTAGTGGCGCCCTCCCTGTGGAACGCCCTCCCACCAGATGTCAAAGAGAACAACAACTACCAGACTTTTAGAAGACATCTGAAGGCAGCCCTGTTTAGGGAAGCTTTTAATGTTTGATGTATCACAGTATTTAAATATTCTTTTGGAAGCCGCCCAGAGTGGCTGGGGAAACCCAGCCAGATGGGCGGGGTATAAATAATAAATTATTATTATTATTATTATTATTATTATTATTATTATTATTATACCCACATCCTCCTTCTAATGCTCTGTGAATTACAATGCACTACAGTGTCAACCATTCCCGGGTGGCTAAGCTGTCATAAACCCCACCACCACAGCTCTTACTGTCAGAAAGTTCTTCCTGATGTTCAGTCAGAATCTCCTCTCTTGGAAGTTGAATCCATTGAATCGAGTCCAACCCTCCCGGGCAGGAGAAAACATGCTTGAAGAGTTTGGATTTGATATCCCGCTTTATCAGTACCCGAAGGAGTCTCAAAGCAGCTAACATTCTCCTTTCCCTTCCTCCCCCACAAGAAACACTCAGAGAAGTGTGACTGGCCCAAGGTCACCCAGCAGCTGCATGTGGAGGAGCGGAGATGCGAACCCAGTTCACCAGATTACGAGTCTACCGCTCTTAACCACTACACCACACTTGCACCATCTTCCATATAACAGCCCTTTAGAGCATGGGTAGGCAAACTAAGGCCTGGGGGCTAAATCTGGCCCAATCACCTTTTAAATCTGTCCCCCGGACAGTCTGGGAATCAGCATGTTTTTACATGAGTAGAATGTGTCCTTTTATTTAAGATGCATCTCTGGGTTATTTGTGGGGCCTGCCTGGTGTTTTTACATGAGTAGAATGTATGCTTTTATTTAAAATCACCATCATCAATCTTTATTACGGTCCAGAGACCCAACAAATCGTTACAAAGCAATGCACAATTCAGACAGCCTACCTCCAGGTTAAACAAGCATTTTGTTCAGACTTAAAGATAGGGATCATTGGTTCTTGCAAGCACCGATAAAAACTTTGCCACTGCTAATGTTCTAGCGTTTGTCCGGTCTTCCAATAGGAACCTGACATAGTGAGCCTCTTATTTTCCCGGGAAATGCATCACTGGGTTATTTGTGGTGCATAGGAATTCGTTCATTTCCCCCCTCAAAATATAGTGCAGCCCTCCACAAGGTCTGAGGGACAGTGGACTGGCCCCCTGCTGAAAAAGTTGGCTGACCTCCGCTTTAGAGATTTGAATATGGCTATGATATCTCCTCTTTCCCAGGCTAAACATAGTTACTTCAATTGTTCCTCATGAGGCTTGGTTTACCTCCTCTGCACCCATTCCAGCTTATCAATACCCTTCCTAAATTGTGGTGCCCAGAACTAGCCATAGTATTCCCGGTGTGGTCAGAATAAAGCAGTTCTGTGACTTCTCTTGTCCTGAACACTATAGTTCTGTTGATGCAGCCTAGAATAGCATTAGCTTTTTTTTTTGCCACTGCATCACACTGTTGACGCATGTTTAGCTTGTGGTCTCATTCATGATAGGATCAAAAAGGGCTAGATAATCTTAAAAAAATAAAAATCCATTGCTTGCACTTTACAAGTTCTCAGTTGCGCCACTAGGGTATGCCATTTTAGGGGGTGGAATTTTTTGCAAATTTCTTCAGTGAGGGGTCTTAAAAATACATTTTGGGCATAAGGAATTCAAATCTGCTATTATTGTTGTGTCTGGACAACATTTAGCTTGGTAAATCCTACTGGTTAGGATGATGGTAGTAGTAGCATTGCCCGACAAGTAATTTTTAACACACCGATGAAGAGTCTTCAACCTGTAAAAGAAGCAAATGCAGATATAGCACAACATTAGTTGTGTGTGTAGTTGTGTAATTGTAATATGCAATTCAATATAAAGCATGTAGAGAAATATGAGAATAACAATAATATAATTATTAATATATAATATAATTGCAAGTACTTGGGAATCATTTTTTTATGATTTTTATGGAATTTGACACACATTTTTTCACAAAAATTAAAGCACACTTTTTAAAATAATAATAAATAAATAATAATAAATTTTATTTATATCCCGCCCTCCCCAGCCGAAGCTGGGCTCAGGGCGGCTAACAACAATCAAAATAGTTCAACATTCTAAAACATTCATTATAAAATTAATTAAATCAAATTAAAATCAAATTAATGGCAACCATCAGGCAAAATTTTGTGCAGATTGCCAGAGGAGGGGGTCAGGCTGCGCCCTGACAAAAGGCCTGGTGGAACAGCTCTGTCTTGCAGGCCCTGCGGAAGGATGTCAGGTCCTGCAGGGCCCTAGTCTCTTGTGACAGAGCGTTCCACCAGATCGGAGCCACAGCCGAAAAAGCCCTGGCTCTAGTTGAGGCCAGCCTAACCTCTCTGTGGCCTGGGACCTTCAAGATGTTTTTATTTGAAGACCGTAAGTTTCTCTGTGGGACATACCAGGAAGGCGGTCCCGTAGGTACGAGGGTCCTAGGCCGTATAGGGCTTTAAAGGTTAAAACCAGCACCTTAAACCTGATCCTGTACTCCACCGGGAGCCAGTGCAGCTGGTACAGCACCGGATGGATATGATCTCGCAGCGAAGACCCCGTAAGGAGTCTCGCCGCGGCATTCTGCACCCGCTGGAGTTTCTGGGTCAGTCTCAAGGGCAGCCCCACATAGAGCGAGTTACAATAATCCAGTCTGGAGGTGACCGTCGCATGGATCACAGTGGCTAGGTCAGGGCGAGAGAGATAAGGGGCCAACTGCTTAGCTTGGCGGAGATGAAAAAATGCCGCCTTTGTTATAGCTGTAATCTGCGCCTCCATGGAAAGGGAGGTGTCGAAGATTACACCCAAACTCTTCACGGACGATGCTGGCACTAATTGCACCCCCGCAAGAGATGGGAGTTGCCCCCTCAATCCCACATCGCTCCGTCCCAGCCAGAGGACCTCTGTCTTCGAAGGGTTTAACTTCAACCGGCTCCCACGTAACCATCCAGCCACAGCTTCCAGACATCTGGTCAGTGTGTCTGGGGCCGAGTCAGGATGGCCATCCATCAACAGATAGAGTTGGGTGTCATCAGCATACTGATGGCAACCCAGCCCAAAACTCCGGACAAGCTGGGCGAGGGGGCACATAAAGATGTTAAAAAGCATCGGGGAGAGAATCGCACCCTGAGGCACTCCACACACCAAGGAGTGGCGCGATGACAATTCCCCCCCCAAGCGCCACCCTCTGTCCCCGACCAGAGAGAAACGAGCGCAGCCATTGAAGGACTGTGCCCTGGATCCCCACGTCGGCAAGGCGGTGGTCCAGGAGTTCGTGATCGACCATGTTGAAAGCTGCTGACAGGTCTAGAAGAATCAGCAGCCCCGACCCGCCTCTATCCAGCTGCCTGCGGAGATCATCTGTTAGGGCGACCAGAGCCGTCTCGGTCCCATGACCAGCGCGGAAGCCGGACTGGAATGGATCGAGAGTAGATGTTTCATCCAGAAACCTACCAAGCTGTTCAGCAACCGCTCTCTCAATCACCTTACCCAGGAATGGAAGATTCGAAACCGGGCGGTAATTGGATAGATTTAAAGGATCTAATGATGTTTTCTTTTAATTCCACAAAAACGTTAAAAAGTAGTTATTTACCAAGCAAAACTATATTACTTTAACCAATCTTTTGAATTCCCAAATCATCTTGCACCCCTCACCCATTTTTGGAATTTGAAAATTAAAAATTCAACACGCCCTATCACGGAATGCCAAGTTTTGGTGGCAAGAACTCTGACCAAGGCAATAAAGTATTCCATGATTTATCACCAATATTGTTCTTCCTGCCTAATTTTCTGCTAGTTTATATCATCAATTGCAGTAATCTCACTTTCCTTGACATCCTCTTTTCCCTCTGTATGTTTTCCAGAAATATCTCCAAATCCTGTCCTATCCCTCAGTGCTGGTTTCAACAAGAGTATACTCAAATTCTTATTCTTCAGTTGCTTTCTGGGTACAAAGGTATTTCAGGAAGAACCCCTCTTGCTTTGCTTGCTCCTTACTTTTTCTTGCCTTTCATTTGCAACGCTGAGCTCCAGGTGGTTGTTTCTTTTAGCAGCCATAGCTCATTCGAAAAAATGAATACAGTTTCTAAAGAAGATTAAGATGTGACTGTAAGATTTATAATTAAGTGCATTTTCTCTCTCTCTCTCTCTGTGTGTGTGTACGTAACCTCCAATCAACTCTATGGTATACCTATTTCATATACAGTGGTACCTTGGTTCCTGAACAGCTTAGTTGAAGAACAAATCGCCTCCAGAACACAGCAAACCTGGAAGTATTTTTTAAAAGAAATCTTTAGAAGAACTTGTTCATCTTTAACTAATGCTCTGCTGGGCTTGAGGAGGAAATGATGGAAATCTCTATTTCCTGCCCATTGACCTTCCTTTGGTTAAAGCCACGTCTTGACAAAAGCTGGCACAATGTGGTAATCTTATCCTTCAGTAAGCAGCACAACAAAGATGGAAAACAAAACATTATTGCTGCCAGCTGCTGAAACAACCTGATAGGAGAATGTTCTGCCCAAGTCAATTTTACTTTGAGATATTTTCAGATAGTTGTCATCACTTTTATCCCGAGGGTGGTCATCTTTAATGGAACAATGGTGTAACATACTGGTACATGAGTATTTGCTGACCCTGGGTGAAACCCACAGACGTGCTCCCTACAAAATGATCTTTAGTTGGAGTCAAAATTAGCATGTGTCCATCTGATGCCTACAAATGGTATATCCACACAGAGGAAAAAGATGGAGTTTGTTAGAAAGCATAAAAGTAATTTTAACAGTGAAGCCCATCGGCGTACATGTACAGCACTGGAGAGATGGCAACTGCGAAACAACATCCCTGAAATCAACGCTTTCCTTATCTACTACAATTGGGGAAGACAAACATACAAGAACCTGGTCCCCCCCCCCCAAGATATAACACTTGATAATCTGGGTAACCAGGGGATTGGCTCCGAAGATCAGCAAAGTAGAGATTTGCCCCAAAACTTGTTCTGACCATAATGTTGTGAAGATGGAAATGAAATTGATGCCAATGGGTTCCTTTAGATGGAGATGAATGATACTTTGTTCAGGAATGAAGAGGTGACCAAGAAGGCCCAAAAAACTCTAAGAGACTATTTTGAGATAAACATGAATACTACAGTGGAAAAAAGAGTAATTTGGGACGCAAGCAAAGCGGTTGTGAGAGGTTTCCTAATACAACAGAATGCAATTAAGAAGAGAATTCAGAATGAAAAAAAGGATAAAATCCTGGGGAAAATAAAGGAAGGAGAGAAGAAACTGAGAGTAAAACCAAAGTCACAGGAGATCCTGAAAGAGATAAAGCTATACCAAGTACAATATATGAAGCTGATGAATCAGGAAATAGAATGGAAGATTAAACAAATGAGGCAAAATACATTTGAATTGGCAAATAAGTGTAGAAAATTGTTGGCTTGGCAAATTAAAAAAAGACAAAAACTTAATACTATTACGAATTTGGAAGTTGAAGGAAAGAATATACAGAACCCAGAGTCAGCAGAGACCATCAGGAGATCATCAGGAGATTCTTGGGTATGGGAGGGGTAAAATCTCCTCAATGGGAGCTCACCCTGTTGTGTGGATTTGAACCGCCAGCCTTCCAATCAGCAAGCCCAAGAGGCTCAGTGGTTTAACCAGCATCATGTATGTATGTATGTAACTAAGCACATCCTCCCTTTAATCACACTGCCTAGGATTGCACCCCAGGGAAGTCACTTTGGTGCTGCTAACACAGCGGTTTGACTTTGCCCCCTGAGGCACACTCCATTGTCTCACGAGACATATGGATACCAGCAACAACAACAATCCACTCTGCACTCCACTGACAAAACTCTCCATACTCTGGGGGCAGAGCTGTCATAAGTCCCACTATTAAACTACAGCTCACTAGAACTGGATGCAGTTCAGTAGCTTGGCCACCACATATTGGTGTTTTTCAAACCATGGAGTGACATCACACTTTAGTTCATGGTTTTTGCAATCTCTGGAGTGATGAAACGAAGTTCATCCTCCCTTTAATCCCTACTCAATGACAATTCACTTTGAACTTCGCTGGCAAAACTCCCCATACTCTGGGGGCTAAGTTTTCCTAAACCCCACTGTTTAACTACAGTTCATTGGAACTGGATGCAGTTGAATTACTGAACCACCACATATTTGTGTTTTTCAAAGCATCAAGTCGTGATCTTATCGGCTGGCGCAGCATCAGATACAAACCAGGTAGGTGTCCTTACCCAATTGGCTGCTGCAGCAGCAGGTAGAAGCAAGCCAGGCTCATAAATGGAAGGCAACCTAGGGAGAAGAGAGCTTACTCTACAAGCAAGAAGCAAGAGCAAACATCTCAGCCCAAAGGAGCAAGTGCCAAAGTAATAAGAGGCACTACAGGACGTTTTGGGGGGAAACCTAGGTATGTATAAAAAGGAACTGAAAAGTAATTGTTCACAATACACCATCCAAAAAGGACAGGGTGAAAATGTTCACGATTTTCCAAATTAAGGAGGGGAGAAGTAGAACTAGACAATGAAAGTGCAGGGGAAAGCAGGAGGAGGTACGTGGGGCAGAGACAAGTAGCTGAATGCGTGTGAGTGGGGAGAGGTACAAGTTAACATCAGGCCACCAGCCCCCTTGCAGAAGTGGCTGACTCTAAAAGGTGGCATTTAACATCAGGGCCTGGTGAAGCTGCCTGAGTGGCTGAAGCAGCTCAGGACAGTCCCCAAACTAGGACACCTTGCATCGGTTTTGAGGAAGACAGAATATAAGGCAAGCCGGTTGTGGATGATGGGCTACATCACTGGCAAGGATGATGAACTAGAGGGAACCCCAGCTGATGAAGTGTTAATTCATCACAATTTATTTATTTTAGAAAAGCAAATGGACCAATCAGGGCACAGTAAGGCGGCTGTCTGCTAAGATCCAAATAGTGTGAGAATTGGAAACTCAGCAGCTGATTCCTAGGTGTGGGAAGTGCTTCATGTGATTCTAGCAGGGTAGCTGGAGGAGCCATAAACTTGGAATTTTTGGAAAAGAAGTAAAAACGAACTCCACTGTATGTACAATTGCACACACCACATATGTAGCTAGTAGGAGAATTCAACATAGTTTTAACAAACAACTTAGAAGCATTCAAGAATAGTAGCTATTTCTACACCCCACATGGGCCCCACTAATTTTGACTCATACCAACTGATTTCTTTGTTAAATCTAAACTATAACATCTTTATGGCCAGTCTGGTCAATGGATTAAAAACGTTTATTGGCAGCTATATATACCTAGAACAAACTGATTTTGTTCCAGGGCAAAGAATGACTGATCCAATAAGAAAATCATCAAACATTCTTCATTTTAGTAAAAAAGCAAAAGCAAATCAAAAACAAAACTGAAATATACTCGGAGTCCTGTAGTGATTTCATGCTTTTTATTGCAGCTTGTAAAACAGTGATTGAATTGCTCCCCAAATCTCAGGGTTTAATATACATTATTTACACAATGAGTCCTGATTCTGCTTCCCTCCTGGAGCCTGATTGATCTTTTCCTGCAGGCCAATCAGTTGTTGCATTCTAGGATCCTACTTGCCTATTTTTCTAGGATCCAAGCTTAGTACATAACAAAAACACTTTAGCAAGTCTCTCCCTTGGAATTTTTTTAAGCACTTAATTGTGTAGAACCAAATTATTTAGTGGAAGTAGTTAAGAAATTTGAATTTGGCTCCAAATTATTATAAATTCTGAAAGGCATATATGATAGAGATTCATATATCCTTCTGTATACAAAGTAAATTACATGCGGTTACCACTACCTGCCTGCTCCATATGTGAAAATTCACTTATCCAAACATAAGGAATTATGCCCAAACCTTGCTATGCACTATGCAGATTCAGCTATCTAAACAGGTAATTTTTTCCCAGTTCCTTACTTCTTTGTTCTTTGCTATCTGGTAGCAGTCATTTCAGGAAGAAACCTTGGGGAGAATGGAGAGAGGGATTGGACAAATCCCTGATTAGAAAAGTTCCCAAAGGAAATAATGAAAACTGTCAACTTGTTATATGCAAACACTCACCTAACAAATGATTTCGAGGGAATGCATTGTGGGACCTGTATGTATTTCTGTTACATAGTTCTGTAGAACTATGCCACAAGCAACACATGAGGATGACTCATTCCCAGTAAATTTTGCTTTTGACCAAAATGAATTATTCAAGTATATTTCCATAGGAGAGTGCTAATACATTCTGTCTGGTGGTGTTTGCGTTTTCTTTTTAGTGAATCTCAAATTGCAATGAAACCAACCATCCTCCTCTCCTTGTTACTGATTGTCCTTCAAGTCCACAATGGTCATGGAGATAAAGATCCACTTCAAGAAAAGCTAGCTTCCAGCATTGCTGACTTTGCATTTAAATTCTCCAAATTCATAACTTCACGTCAAGGTGCCAGAAAGGTCTCCAGACAAGTAGCTTCACTCCAGGGTGGCAAAAATATCTTCTTCTCCCCTATGAGTATCTCCATGGCATTTTCAATGATCGGCATGGGTGCTAAAGGAAACACCGAAAAGCAAATTTACAAAGGACTTGGATTGGAGAAAATTGACACAAGCATGATACATAAAGGATTTCAAGAGCTCCTCAAGGTGCTGACCAGGTCAAATCATCATGGCATAGTGAACATGGGGAACGGCTTGTACCTAGCTAAGGGCATCAAAATAGCCACTAGGTACAATAAGGATCTCCAAAGTTTCTACAAATCTGAGATCTTTGCTGTTAACTTCAAAGACAATGTCATGGCTGAAAAGCAGATAAATGATTTTGTGAAGGCCAACACTAAAGGAAAAATACGCGAAGTAGTAAGAGGCTTAGATCCAAACACCATGATGGTTCTTGTGAACTATATCTACTTCAAAGGTATGTTGAAGAAAGATAAGTAATCAATATTTAAGGCTATGAATTGTTCCGTTTATTATTATTATTATTGGATGTCAGGGGTTTAGGAGCAGAGGCACGGGCAAGGGAGGAAACAGAGAGCGAAGGGGAGGAGGCAGAAGAAAAGATGAGTGATGACGACGACCCGAGATCTCCTAGTCTTTCCAGTGAATCAGAGGATTCACAGAAAGGAGCACCAGTGGCCAGGGCAAGGGGGGAGTCAAGGGGGGCACCCCAGGAAGATAGAGCCAGAAGGGACTCAGGGGGGAGCAGCTGGAAATCGGGACCAGCGTCACCGCCAGGAAGCAGGGAAGAGGAAGGGAGCCAGGGGGGAAGCGCTGGCAGCTCACCACAGGAGGGAGGGCATGAGTCAGGAGTGGCCACACCTCCATCGGGGAGCGAAGAAACGGTTAAGAGGAAGGTGGAAGGTTGGGCGCGCGCGCCAAGTTCAAATGCAGAGGAAGGCGGCGCAGTAAGCAGCCCCGAAAGGGAACCAGGTCCTAAAGCCCGGCGCAAGGAGGCAGGAGGGTCCGGGTCAGCGTCAGAAGAATCCCGGAAGGAAGAAGCCCCGGGGGGTAGAGGGACCCAGAGGAGGACAGTCAGGCGGAAAAGGTGGAGCAAGGCTAGGATATTAAGTTGGTGCACACGGGGCGGAGACTCAGACGGAGCTTCGCCGATCTAGCTACTAGACGTAGAGTTTGCGCGCAGCAGCGTGAGAATGGAAACTGTAATTCAATAAAGACTTTTACTTAATGCTCGCTGGCTAGCGTGATCCTCTGTGAGCTAGGATCTTCAAGCAGCTCTGACAGTAAGCTCCGTCTCGCCATTGTGGGCATCTACAGCCTCGAGGAGGGGAGAGAAACAGGTGCCTACTAGCGAGCTCACGAACGGCAGACGACATGACGGCTGAGCAGCAGATAGAGGACCTCAGAAAAGCAGTGGCACAACTGAACGCCGAGGTTCTCGCATCCAGGAAGAGAGAGGAGGAGGCAGCTGCCGCCTGCAGGGATCTCCAGGTCAGGTTAGACGTGCTGACAAAGCAGACACCCCGGCAGGAGGGAATTGGGTTGGCGAGACGGACAGGCGGGCTGGTCTCTCACTTCGATGGGAACCTGCAACAGTATCCCAACTTTAGAGCCGACGTACTGTGTGCACTGCAACTGCTGCATAAAGACTTTAGAGATGAACAAGAGAGAGTGGGGTTCATCATGTCCCATCTGCATGGGGATGCGAAAGCATGGCTACGCAATTTATGGAGAGATAAGGATCCGGCGCTCCAGAATGCGGATGCCTTTATTAAAGCGATGGATGGGTGCTTTTTATCAAGTATTGACGTGGATCTTGCACGGAAGGAGGTGCATGGGCTGAGACAAGGGAGGGCCAGCGTCAGGCAGTATCATGCCCGCTTTTTCGCCTTGGTCAGTGCCCTGGAATGGGACAGAGATTCGGCTCCTGTAAGAGACCTCTTTTGGGAGGGACTGCACAACTCGATTAAAGATGAGATCGCGAGGGGGGAGAGACCCCGAACCACCCAGGAGGTCGTTCAGAGGGCACTGGCAGTGGGGGTGAGGCTGGAAGGACGTCCGTGGAGCAAGGACGAAGGGCGTGGAGGGCGCGAACCAGCCGGGGGCCCCTCCTTCCTTCCCAGAGAAGCAGCGCGGGCGCAATCCACGCCTCCGCCAGGAGGAGGAGCCAAACCTATGGAGGTTGGAGGTGCAAGGGCTCAGTCAGCAACCAGAGCCCTAGCACCGGCAGCAGTGAGAGCGAAGCCTCCTAGAGGGAACAGGAAGTGTTACGTCTGTGAGGAACCAGGGCATATGGCAAAAGAGTGTCCCCAGAGGCCCCACAAGCTCACTGCAGCCTCAGCAATGGTGACTGCAGCAACGCAGCAAGGAGGACCACAGCAGGGAAACGACGCAGTCTGGCTGGAGGAAGAGGCACTGGGGCCCAGCCAGACGTGTTAGTGACGCAGTCCCCAGAGATTTTACAGCCCGTGAACCCCCTCCCGCCAAACCAGTAGTGAGGCTCACAGCATCTCTCCAGCTGCCCAATGGAATCACCATAGACGTGCCAATCACCATTGACTCAGGCAGCAATGCGGACTTTATAGGGCAGGACTTTGTCGACAGGCACGCTGTGCAGTTGCTGCCGGCCACACTGCCCCTGCAGGTTGTCACGGTGGATGGCAGGGAGCTGCTCGGGGGGCAAGTGGTGAAGCAGACGCCACCAATGGTGATGCGACTTGGGAATCACAGAGAAATCATCAGCTTCAACGTCACTCAACTATCTGACACGCCCGTTGTATTGGGCATGAGTTGGCTGGACAAGCACAGCCCAACGATGGCTTGGTACCAGAGGCAGCTGACCTTCGGCTCTTCCTTTTGTGCTGAACACTGCATCGTGCCCAGGCAGGAAGGAGAGGAAGAGGAGTCACAGCTGCTGCTAGGCACGCTGCAAGCGATTCCCCACAAGTACGCTGAATTTTTGGAAGTTTTCTGCGAGAAGGAGGCAGACAGGCTACCCCCTCACAGACCATATGACTGCAAAATTGACCTGCTGCCGGGGGCGGCGCTGCCTAAAGGGAGACTGTATTCCATGTCAGAGGACGAACTGCAAGAACTCAAGGAGTTCATTGATCATAATTTGCAGCGCGGCTTCATCCGGGAGTCCAAGGCAGTGGGGGGCAGTCCCGTATTCTTTGTTAAGAAGCGGGACACGCCCCAAAAGAGACTCGTAGTGGATTACAGGATTTTGAACAGTGGGACTAGGCCATCGGACTTCCCCATGCCCCGCATTGACGACCTCCTCGCAAAGGTACGGAAGGGCAGAGTGTTCACCAAGTTGGACCTGCGGGGGGCGTACAACCTCATTCGCATGCGGGAGGGTGATGAGTGGAAGACAGCCATGTTCACGCCACTGGGGACCTACGAATATAGAGTTATGCCTTTTGGATTGCAAAATGGCTCCCACGTTTTTCAAGCATTTATGCATCACGTGTTGGCGGGACTTCTCTACAAGACGTGCGTCTGTTTCTTAGATGACATCCTGATCTTTTCGGAGTCGCAGCAGGAGCATGACAAACACGTCAAGGAAGTGCTGAGCAGGCTAAAGCAACATAGGCTCTACGCCAAGCTGGAGAAGTGCCAATTTGACGTGACGGAGGTGGATTTTCTGGGCTACAAGCTGTCTGACAAGGGGCTCGCCATGGACAGCGCCAAGGTGCGAGCGGTGTTGGATTGGAAGAGCCCGCGCAACCGGAAGGAGGTCCAACGGTTTGTCGGCTTTGCGAACTTCTATCGCAAGTTTATCAAGGGCTTCGCGATGCAGACGGCGGCCATCACTGACACGCTTAGCTCCAAGAAAAAGAAGTTCATTTGGACAGAGCAGGCGGAGCAGTCCTTTCAGGCACTCAAGCGTCTCTTCGCGTCGGAAGAGCAGCTGCTTCATGTCAACCCCAGCAAGCCGATGAGGGTGGAGACAGACGCTTCGGACAGAGCCGTGGGGGCGGTCCTGCTGCAGAAAGACCCGCAGGGGGTGTGGCGACCGGGAGCGTTTTACTCCAGGAAGCTCAGCAAGTCCGAGCAGAACTACACCATATGGGACAGGGAGTTGCTGGCCATTCACGCAGCGTTCAAGGCGTGGAGGCACTTTCTGATCGGCGCCAAGCACACGGTGCAGGTTTGCACGGACCACAAGAATCTAGAGCACTGGCGCACGGCACAGTTCCTGAACCAGAGGCAGATACGTTGGGCTGAGTTCTTTGCGAACTTCGACTTCCGAATAGAGTATGTCCCGGGGGACACCAACATCATGGCAGACGCTCTCTCCCGTAAGCCACAGTATCTGGAGGACGCAACACCAGCGGCCGCCATGCACATCTTCGCACCGACAGTGTGGGCGTGCGCCGCGGCGACCGTGGACCTAGAGGCGGTGCGACGAGCGTTGCAGGGGGACTCCTTCGCACAAGCAAAGATGGCAGAGGTGCAAAGGGGCAAGGCAGCGGCCGACGGTTTCCAGCTAAGAGATGGATTGCTCATCCGTAAAGGGGCCATCTACGTGCCGGGAGACGAACTTCGAGCCAAGGTGCTGCAGCAGCTGCACGACGCGCCCACGGCCGGGCACTTTGGCAAGGAGAAGACGGTGGAATTAGTAGCCAGGGATTTCTGGTGGCCTGGAATGAGAGGGGAGGTCGCAGACTACGTGGCGAGGTGTGACACATGCCAGAGGGCCAAACCAGTGCACAAACCGCCGGCCGGACTGTTGGAACCCCTGCAAACTCCGGTCGAACCTTGGGAAAGGGTGGCCCTGGACTTTGTCACGGATCTGCCCAGCTCAAGGGGCAAGACGGCAGTGCTGGTGGTGGTGGACCTGTTTTCCAAGATGGCCCATTTCATTCCGTGTGCTAAGGTGGCCACGGCGGAGCAAACCGCCAAACTGTTCATAGACCACGTGTTCAAGGTTCACGGTCTGCCACGGTCTATTCTGTCCGACCGGGGGCGGCAGTTCATCTCGAATTTCTGGCAGAAGCTGATGGGCTTCCTGAACGTCAAGATCAACCTGGCGTCGGCGAGACACCCGCAGACCAACGGGCAAGCGGAGCGGGTCAATGCCATCATGCAGCAGTACCTGAGATGTTATGCAAATCAACAGCCTGCGACGTGGGTGGATTACCTGCCGCTTGCCGAGTTCGCCTACAACAACACGAAGCACGTGTCCACGGGGGTCACGCCGTTCTTCGCCAACAACGGAAGGCACCCCAGAACCTTCCCGGGACTGGAAAGAATGGGGGAGGGGGAGCCGCAGACAGCAGATGCGTTCGCGTCGGAGCTGCAGGAAGTCCACGATCAGCTGAGGCGCCACCTGGAGCTGGCCAAGCACGCATACAAGGTACAAGCAGACAAGCACAGAAGGGTTGGAGAAGAGCTCCACGTGGGAGACTGGGTTTGGTTAGCAGCCAACGCAGTGCCGGCCAGGTCGTTGGCCAAGAAGAAACTAGGGCATAAGCAACTGGGGCCCTACCAAGTCGAAGAGCAAGTCAACCCGGTAGCTTTCAGACTGGCACTTCCGGAGGGTTCCAGAATGCATCCGGTATTCCACAGATCGGTGCTCACTCCCTACAAGGCACCGCACAGGTTCCAGGAACCCGGAACGGCGCCGAGTCCGGCCAGAGACAGAACAGGGCACGCGGGAGTGGCACAGAAGGAGCGCATCAACGAAGTCACGGAGATTTGGGACTCCAGATGGGGGGAAGAGGGGGTAGAATACTTTCTCGCCAAGGAGGGCACCCCGGCCAGTGCGAACAGCTGGGTGCCGGGCTACGCCTTAGACGAACCTCTGCTCAAAGACGAGTTTCATGCCCTCTTCCCACATAGACCTATGCCAGCAGACTTTTTCGACGACTGGCTTTTCACGCCCACGCTTTCGGCCAGCACGTTCCGGGGGTTCGACTCGGACGAGGAACCGACACGAGACGTCCGTTCCCCGGAGGGGTCACCCTCGGGATCCGCCTCAGAACCCTCGTATTGGTGGGACGATAGGCCAGAGGAGCAGTTCCGCAGAAAGTGGCTGGAATGCTCAGGACGAGCAACGCCGCCAGGAGGAAGTGAGGGAGAGACGGACATGGACATTTTCGGGGACGACCCTGGTTTCGAGCACGGCGGCACAGAGATGGAAGCGGAGGTGACCGTCGTCGACGAGAGCAGGGAGGAAGAACCGGAAGACTTCAGATGGAGGCCCGCCACGGGAAGCGACCGATATCCGACGTTCGTCCCTTTGCAACAGCAGCCCCCAGCTCCAGCACCGGAAGGAGGGGAGGGGGGAATGGGGGGCTTCGAGGGGGGGATGGATGTCAGGGGTTTAGGAGCAGAGGCACGGGCAAGGGAGGAAACAGAGAGCGAAGGGGAGGAGGCAGAAGAAAAGATGAGTGATGACGACGACCCGAGATCTCCTAGTCTTTCCAGTGAATCAGAGGATTCACAGAAAGGAGCACCAGTGGCCAGGGCAAGGGGGGAGTCAAGGGGGGCACCCCAGGAAGATAGAGCCAGAAGGGACTCAGGGGGGAGCAGCTGGAAATCGGGACCAGCGTCACCGCCAGGAAGCAGGGAAGAGGAAGGGAGCCAGGGGGGAAGCGCTGGCAGCTCACCACAGGAGGGAGGGCATGAGTCAGGAGTGGCCACACCTCCATCGGGGAGCGAAGAAACGGTTAAGAGGAAGGTGGAAGGTTGGGCGCGCGCGCCAAGTTCAAATGCAGAGGAAGGCGGCGCAGTAAGCAGCCCCGAAAGGGAACCAGGTCCTAAAGCCCGGCGCAAGGAGGCAGGAGGGTCCGGGTCAGCGTCAGAAGAATCCCGGAAGGAAGAAGCCCCGGGGGGTAGAGGGACCCAGAGGAGGACAGTCAGGCGGAAAAGGTGGAGCAAGGCTAGGATATTAAGTTGGTGCACACGGGGCGGAGACTCAGACGGAGCTTCGCCGATCTAGCTACTAGACGTAGAGTTTGCGCGCAGCAGCGTGAGAATGGAAACTGTAATTCAATAAAGACTTTTACTTAATGCTCGCTGGCTAGCGTGATCCTCTGTGAGCTAGGATCTTCAAGCAGCTCTGACAGTATCATTATCATCATCATCATCATCATCATCATCATCATTATCATTATTCCCCACCCATCTGGCTGGGTTGCAAGGAGTATCCCTTCAAAACAAAGGAAGCTTTGCTAACTAAAGTACATAACTTTGTCATCATTGCCTGCCAAGTTACCAGTTGCTAAGGGGTGGCTTGAAAACTGTTGAACGTCCCAAAATATGTAGCATTCAATGCAGCATTAGAAAAGGACACGGGATGAGGCTGAGATGGCTAACCTGCAGGCTTCCAAATGTTTTTGGGCTACATCTTCCACCATCCCTAACCACTGGGCACACTGGCTGACACTGATGGTGGTGAACTCGAGCAACATCCAGAGGGCACCAAGGTCCCTGCCCCTGGATTTTTATCTACCAGACAGGAAGCAGCTCCCCTTGACTCAGTCCACGTTTGGGCCCATGAGACCCCACTATTCCCATTTCTTATCTCCCTTGCTATCTTCTGAAACAGGGGCCAGCAAACTTTTTCAGCAGGAGGCCGGTCCACTGTTCCTCAGACCTTGTGGGGGGGGGCTGGACTATATTTTGAAGGGGGGGGAATGAACAAATTCCTATGCCCCACAAATAATCCAGAGATGCATTTTAAATAAAAGCACACATTCTACTCATGTAAAAACACCAGGCAGCCCCCACAAATAACCCAGAGATGCGTTTTAAATAAAAAGAAACATTCTACTCATGTAAAAACTACGCTGACCATCTGCGGGCTGGATTTAGAAGGCGATTGGGCATGTTCTGAAACACCAATAGCATGTTGACTTACGCTTGGCAATCTTTCTCCTTTGTCTGCACTCTCCTGATTCAACACACTGCTTTCATACACATGGCTGAAGGTTAATTCTCAAATAGGCAACTAACTCTTCCTTTTTTCTAAGATGAGTGGGAAAGTCCATTCGTTCCTCGAAATACCAAAAAAGAAGATTTTTTTGTTGATGACAAGACAACTGTGAAAGTCAACATGATGAAGAAAACTGACTATTTTAGACATGTACGTGATGAAAGTCTTTCCTGCTGGGTCATTGAACTTCCTTACAAAGGAGGTGCTGTTGCCTGGTTCATTCTGCCTGACAAAGGCAAACTGGAGAAAGTTGAGGATGGTTTGAAAGGGGAAACTTTGTCCAAATGGAGAAAATCTTTAGAAGCAGGGTAAGCCTTTTCTCTGCTGTTTCTATATGTCCCTGTAGTAATTAGTATTTATTAATGCATGGAATAAAGGCATCTGTTTTTAAATCAAGGAGGACATATGTGCAAAGGACTCTGCCAACACACCAACAGAAGAGCCAAGAAACTAACTGTGGTGAAAACAATTATGTTTATTTAATATGACCCTTTAGGGGACCTGCAAAACAAATTATACTTAGCCTAAGCAAAATGTGGTGTATGAAGACAAGTTCCCTAAAACCGTGTCACTCCTGACAGCAGGGCATCTTTACAGGTGATACTCAGTGATGCAGATAAAATAATTGGAAGGGATACTTCCTTCTTTCTCTAAGTTTCCTGGTGAGCTTGACAAGTGCAGAGTAGCCCTACTGGACCTGCCCCCCTTGCCCCCAAATGTGCATGCCAAGCCTAAAGTTTATTTCCAATGACCCAGTACAAGTCTGAATAAGGTGACCAAAGGTTGCCCTTAACCCAATACTGCCTCAGTTATTTACTCCCTGCCATCTCCTCACTTTCCTTTCCAGCCCAGACTAACAGCCAATTAAAGCAATCAAGCATTGCCACTACAAACAAATGACTCCCAGTAGTATGAAAGAGGCCAAAAAAAGAGAGAGGTTTCTTGGGGCCAGTTAGGGGCTATTGTGGGAATGATAAGGACCCTCCCTCTAGTGGTAGGATTTGCCTACCTAATGTTTCAAGATGCTGTAGGAGTCATGAACACTCATCGCCATCCTATTTTCCTTCACTGGGTCAGCAGGAAAAGACGCTTGTAAGATTCTCTTACCTGCAATAGAACTTTGTGCTCTGCTCTCCAAGTACAAGATTTATTTGGTTAGCAGCATATGCTCACCGTATTCCTGTAGGATTTAGTAAGCTATTCTCCTCCCACTCTTGACAGCAGCAAAGAAACACAGAACACAATCAGAACTGATATACTCAGTGGTGTTGCATGTTTTGTTTGTATGTGGGACCAGGGGCTGGGTGTGAAACCCAGCACACCAGCCCAACCCTTGCTGCTGCCACCACTGAGTGGGTGTGGGGTGTGGAGGGTTCATGGGGCCACGTTGCACCACCTGCCCACTCGCTCACACAGGGCCAGGCCACCCCCTCCTCCAATGCTGCCATTCAGCGAGAAGACTTGCAGCACGGCAGCAAGACCCCCCAGTGTCAGGCAGGGTAGAGGTGCCTGCAAGCTGACACCTGGTTCACGCCCCTGCTTCAGTCCCTGGCCCTCCCCACACGACGCCTCTGGATACACCCGAAAACAAACTGCAAAATGCTTCCCTTTAAGTACCAGTATATGTAGACCTGAAGCCATAAATGCTGCATATTTCTAAACAAAGTTTCTTATCGCCTATCTTTTAACGTTTTGATTCTTGTTCAGAACGCAATTTTATTTGTCCATCCCCAAATTATCAATGGCTACATCCTACGATCTCAAAGATTTGTTGCCTAGGCTGGGCATTTCCGAAGTCTTTACTCCCAACGCTGACCTGACTGGAATTACTGGAGGTGCCAAGGTGAAGATTGACAAAGTACGTATATAAATGTGGTCAGTTTGGGTATTTCATGGTATGTGATTGGACTTTTTACAAGATTAAGTAGGTGATGGAAGGCACTCCATACCACTGAGGCCACCTGAGCCTCAAGTGACAGCAATGGATCCAGAAATGCCCCCAAACTGCATACCCACTCCTTCAAAGGGGGTGTTACCCCATCAAGAGCAGGCAACCTCCCATCCATCCAATCTAGGGGACCACCCACTAGGCTCTGGAGACAAGGATGGAACTACAGTGCCCCAACCCCAAACTCCTCGAAATGCCTCAGAAGGATACTTTGGTCAACAGTATCAAAAGCTGCCAAGAGATCAAGGAGACTGAGCAGTGTCACATTCCCCATCCCATCTCTCTCTTGATAAATATCAACAACAAGGGCAACCAAATCAGTTTCAGTGCCATGACATGGCCTGAAGCCAGACAGGAATTGCTCCAAGTAATTAGCTTCCTCCAAGGATGCCTGAAACTTGACCACCACCATCTCTAAAGTACTTGTCCAAAAAGGGGATCTTCTTCTTTGCTGATCACTCGTAGCCGAGTAAGATTGTCTCCCAAGAACATGGTATTAACGGTGAGTCCATATGTGACTGTGGAGGCCAGTTCTGGATTTGCATATACAAGTGGGGACATAGGTTTCTGGGTGGGAGTTGATCACGGTGATCAACTTAGCACAAGATCAACTCTTAGCATGTTTCTCCCTTGTGTCCTGAGTTTGAGTGTCTTCAAAGCCCATGACATCTTTGATAAAGGCTGTTCTCCAATTGGAGCGTTCATAGGCCAGTGTTTCCCAATTGTCGGTGTTTATACTGCATTTTTTTAGATTTGCCTTGAGAGAGTCTTTAAATCTATTTTGTTGACCATCAGCTTTACGCTTTCCATTTTTAAGTTCGGAATAGAGTAGAAAGGAGATATTTGCCACTGGAGAATACTGGTTTAACACTTCTGGGTGCAGGGAGATTGTCTTAAGGAAAGAGTGTACTATCCCTTCCTTCAAGGCAGATGGTACCTTTTCTCCTTCCAATGAAGCATTAATCATTCCTAGTACCCACCCAGATGGGATGCAGGTGGCGCTGTGGGTTAAACCACAGAGCCTAGAGCTTGCCGATCAGGTCGGCGGTTCGAATCCCCGCGACTGGGTGAGCTCCTGTTGCTCGGTCCCAGCTCCTGCCAACCTAGCAGTTTGAAAGCATGAAGTGCAAGTAGATAAATAGGTACCACTCTGGCAGGAAGGTAAGCGGCGTTTCTGTGCGCTGCTCTGGTCATGTGGCCCCATGTATGCTGCATGCCAGCTCCCTTGGCCAATAAAGCGAGATGAGCGCCGCAACCCCAGAGTCGTCTGCGACTGGACCTAATGGTCAGGGGTCCCTTTACCCACTGAGACGAACATCTGGGCCACTTCAAATAAAGTGGAAAATTTGTTATATCCTGCCTTTATTCCATTGAGCGCAATGTGTCACTCATGTCTCTCCACCACAAACCTACCTCAGGTCGCTTTAGCTCTGCATTGTATTCCTATATCCAACACACATACATCCCGTACCCATGGGGAAGAACAGTGATTGGGGAAGTACTGGGAGACCATCCTTTGAATGAGGATAGGGGGAGTATACATGTGTCTTCCGTTTCATCTGTGATGTGTTGGAGGCTGTGATGGTTTCCAGTAAAATACCTATTTTCCCTCCTGTGCAGGCTTCTCACAAGGCTCTTCTGGATATAGATGAAAGTGGCACCGAGGCAGCCGCCGCCACCGTTATGAGCTATAAGGTTGGAGCTGCTCCTGGGCCCCCTCCCGTTAGTTTGGTCTTTGACAGGCCATACTTTTTTTTCTTAATGGCATCAGTTGATGGGCCCATGCTTTTCATGGGGAAAACAGTAAACCCAGCTCATCCATGAACATAAGGGGACCATTCCGAGGCTTCCAATGGCCAGCTTTCTTAGTGACAAAAGAGCCTCCCCCCTTTGTTCTACAGACGCTGTGGAATCAGCCCAATATCAAAACCAGCAGTTGATTTTTCGGATGATTATGCCACTGACTACAAACTAAATGTAAAATAAAGTTGATTGTAAAACACTGGTTCTTGGAAGTAGGTGAAATTCATGTGCCTCATTTCAAATGTGTAACATGTTTCCTGCCCCGAAAAAGAACTTAGCAGAGTGCTAAATCCTACGCAAATGTCAACATGTTAAAAATGAAGGCTTTTAGATAAAGAGGGGAATGGCCCAAATGGCTCTGTTTTGGAACGTTTCGGCTCCTGAACACCGAAAATCTGGAAGTAAATGCTCAGGTTTTCAAACGTTTTCTGGAAGCTGAATGTCTGATGTGGCTTCCGCTTGAATGAAGGACCAACCAACCAATCGGAAGCCACGTTTCGGTTGTCGAATGTTATGGAAGCTGAACGGGCTTCTGGAACAAATTACGTTGGACAACCAAAGTTTGACTGTAATGACATTCAAAGTACTGGCTGTGGTACTGACATAAAACATCCTAGCCAGCAGCTGGAAACTGTAGCAAAAACTTTATTCCAGCTGTTCCCCTTTATACTCTTGAAATTTCCACATACTGTAGAGACTTCACTGTGCCTGTTTTAACACTTGACCATCTCCCTTACTGGAAGGGAGACACTCACAATCTTTTCTTAGAACCAACCTGTCTGCTTTTGTCAATTGGGCATTGAAGCAGTTGAGCCCATAATACTGTACAGCTCATATTACAAACCTCAATCCTGGCATTACCTGTACATGGGGCATCATTCCCCGGAGATGTGGAGCCTGGATAACAGGGGTGGAGGCAGAGTTAAACTCCTCCCGGTAGATTCGCAGGAGGTCTTGTGGGGTGCTACCTTTCATAAGGATCCCGTAAGATCCATCAAGGGCCTGGGCTGGGTCTTAAAAGGTTCACCGTGAGGGCTCAAATACCAGGAACAAAACTTTGAGGTCATGGTGTATTGTTCCATGCAGATTTAAAATATCCTCGGAGTCCTGTAGTGATTTCATGCTCTTTATTGCAGCTTGTAAAACAGTGATGAATTGCCCCCCAAACCTCAGGTTTTTATATACATTATTTACACAATGAGTCCCGTTTGATTGGCCGATTCTGCTTCCCTCCTGGAGCCTGATTGGTCTTTTCCTGCAGGCCAATCAGTTGTTGCATTCTAGGATCCTACTTGCCTATTGTTCTAGGATCCAAGATTAGTACAGAACAAGATTTCTACCTATTGTGTGACTGCTGTGGAAAAGGGAAATTCCATGCATGCTTTAGGATTCCTACACAGCTTGTGACAGACATTGGTTCTCAGTTTACAGCTGCAGATTTTGAGCAGTTCCAGAGTATGACTTTGAACACATTACTTCCAGCCCACAATATCCACACTATCCTAAACTAGGGACTACAGGCTATAGCCCAGCAAAACTCTTGATGAGCACACAACTTAGGGCAACTGTTTCTGCCTTGAAATTAAATTCGCACCGACATGGCTTAATATGAGGAAAGTTGCAAGAGTGGGACAGAAAGACTAAAGAATCCTACATATACTTTTATAATAATCACTATTCTGCTAGTGCACTATCTGACTTCAATCCAGGAGACCCTGTTCGGGCTAAATTGGACAATGAAAAAAGATGGAAGACTCAAACCAATGTGAAGAAGTACTTGTCACCCATTTCCTATGCCATCAAGACCAATTGAGGAGAATTCATTAGAAATCATGGATATCTACAGTTAATGCCAAAGACTACACAAAGAGAAGAAGAGATCCCCTGTTACCCTTAGACCAGGGTCTCAAGCTGTTGTTGGACTACAACTCCCATCATTCCTAGCTAGCAGGACCAATGGTCAGAGATCATGGAAGTTGTAGTCCAACAACAGCTGGAGACACAAGTTTGGGAAACCCTGTGTTAGGCTCAGCATCAGGAGATCTACCTATTGAAACACAGAGGGATAGATAAACAAACAAACAAACAAACAAACAAACAAATTATTCAACAGCCAAATGTTTTACTCATTAATTCATTCTGAGGTCTATCAATAACCAGCCATATGATTTATTTCTATTGTAGAATTTATATAGTACAGCCTGCAAGTAATTGGAGGGAGGAGATGTAATGTAGAATTAACTAAAAGAATTCCTTCCAGTAGCACCTTAGAGACCAACTAAGTTTGTTATTGGTATGAGCTTTCATGTGCATGCATCTGAAGAAGTGTGCCCATTCATCTGTTAAACTAAAAGTAATCTGCTATCTGATTGGATTTATTTTGCAGTCAAGAGATTAAGCTGGACAGTTAACTAAGTGACTGACATATTGTTGTTGTTTAGTGGTTTAGTCGTGTCCAGCTCTTCGTGACCCCATGAACCAGAGCACGCCAGGCACTTCTGTCTTCCACTGCCTCCCGCAGTTTGGCTAAACTCATGCTGGTAGCTTTGAGAAGACTGTCCAACCATCTCGTCCTCTGTCGTCCCCTTCTCTTTGTGCCCTCCATCTTTCCCAACATCAGGGTCTTTTCCAGGGAGTCTTCTCTTCTCATGAGGTGGCCAAAGTATTGGAGCCTCAGCTCCAGGATCTGTCCTTCCAGTGAGCACTCAGGGCTGATTTCCTTAAGAATGGAGAGGTTTGATCTTCTTGCAGTCCATGGGACTCTCAAGAGTCTCCTCCAGCACCATAATTCAAAAGCATCAATTCTTCGGCGATTAGCCTTCTTTATGGTCCAGCTTTCACTTCCATACATCACTACTGGGAAAAACATTGCTTTTACTATACGGACCTTTGTTGGCAAGGTGATGTCTCTGCTTTTTAAGATGCTGTCTAGGTTTGTCATTGCTTTTCTCCCAAGAAGCAGGCGTCTTTTAATTTCGTGGCTGCTGTCATCATCTGCAGTGATCATGGAGCCCAAGAAAGTAAAATCTCTCACTGCCTCCATTTCTTCCACCTCTATTTGCCAGGAGGTGATGGGACCAGTGGCCATGATCTTCGTTTTTTTGATGTTGAGTTTCAGACCATATTTTTGACATATTGACATATTACTGGAATGTAATTCACAGCGTTCGGTAAAAGGAAGTACAGATTTGAAATAGAGACATGTTTGGTAAGAGAACAAGAAGAACATAGGTTTAAAGAAGACTGGAAAATGTTTATTGAATATATTGGGGGGGGGGATTGTGTGCACTTGAAAACATTGGCAGCATTAAGATAAATTCAACAGTGTAAATAAGTTGTGATGGATGTAATAATGTAATAATGAATGGTTTGGTTTATGTAAAATATGCAGGGATTTATGTTGTGCAAAACAAACCATGGAAAGAGAAGAAGGGAAGTCATTGATATTTTAAGGTTGTTTAAATGAATATTCTAAATTGTAAAAAATAAAAGTTCATAAAAATTATATTAAAAATGAAATAGAGACACATTTTAAAATTATCTTTATTGTACATGCAGTTTGCTGTCGGTGTCATAGTCATCCTTAAAAACAACTACTGGTTATGCTGCTTACTTCTGTCAAAGAAAGGGGGAAAGTCCTCTTTCATCACTAAGATGGCTGGTAATTGGAAGCTTCTGAATGGTCCACCTAATGTTCATTTCTGAACAGGGTTCACTACTTTCCCCAAGAAAAGCATGGGTCCATCATTTGGTGCCATTATGGTGAGAAAGAATGGCTTGTCAAATATGAGTTCAATAAGAAAGGGAGGCGTGCAGATTTGGGACCAATCTGTACAGCGGTCACTGCTGCTGCCTCACTACCTTCTTCATGTATATCCAGAACAGCCTCGTGAAGGAAGGAAGATATATTCATTTTTGGAAGCCATCACAGCCTCCAACATATCACAGATGAAAAGTGAAACACATTTATAATTCTCCTATCCTCATTCCAAGAATCATTTCCCAGTGCTTTCCCACCATCAAAACACACACAAGGAAAAAACCACAACCACACAAACACACACAAAGAAAACAACCCCACAAACAAAAATGCACACAAGCACACATCCATTGGGTCTAAGGTTTAAATGCTTCCAGTCAGCCGCCAGTGTGTTGTGTTGTGTTATGTTACATATTTTCATGTTATAAGCCACCCTCTGATCCTCAGGTGAAGGGCAGTATATTTATTAAATGAATGAATGAACGAACGAATGAATGAGCCACTGTCGTGTGTGCAGTCTCTTCCCACTCCCCCTCTTTCGGCCAACTGCATGTCTCCCACTTGTTTCTTCTTCTGCTAATAGACACAACAAACTTTGTTGTTGTTGTTTAGTCATTTAGTCGTGTCCGACTCTTCGTGACCCCATGGACCAGTGCACGCCAGGCACGTCTGTCTTCCACTGCCTCCCGCAGTTTGGTCAGACTCATGTTTGTAGCTTCGAGAACACTGCCCAACCATCTTGTCCTCTGTCGTCCCCTTCTCCTTGTGCCCTCAATCTTTCCCAACATCAGGGTCTTTTCCAGGGAGTCTTCTCTTCTCATGAGGTGGCCAAAGTATTGGAGCCTCAGCTTCAGGATCTGTCCTTCCAGTGAGCACTCTGGGCTGATTTCCTTAAGAATGGAGAGGTTTGGTCTTCTTGCAGTCCATGGGACTCTCAAGAGTCTCCTCCAGCACCATAGTTCAAAAGCATCAATTCTTTGGCGATTAGCCTTCTTTATGGTCCAGCTCTCACTTTCATACATCACTACTGGGAAAACCAGGGCTTTAACTATACGGACCTTTGTTAAGGTTAATTTCAGTGGGTTTACTCAGAGTATGGGATTGATACAAACAATGACCAGGAAGTGCATGGATAGGTGCCAAGTGTGTTCAAATTTATAAACCTATTCTTTATTTCTTTCCTGTTGTTCCATATTATTCTAAAGTGGTGTTTCAAGCTGCGGTGCTAAATTCAGTTTACCTTGGCATGTTATCTATGCTTTTATACATTTACAAGAAAAATTAAACAAGTAGCTTCAGTATATTTGTTGCTGATTCCTCAGAACAGCCAAAGGAATGCTGCTCGCTCACTTGAGTGGGGGTGAATTTGCCATGCCCAGAATCCACCCGGGAAAGGAGACTCGAGTGGTTGCCCCAGGGTAGGGGTGTTGCTGGCCCATGTGGAAACTTAGCCAAGAGGACGAAGCTGCTTTGAGGCCTCGATCTGTGGAAACACTCCAGTCTTTTCATTGGAGTGCCCACCTTCCGTCCCTGCATGGTATGGGGTTTAGTTAGTTGCCTATTTGGGAGCTGAGGAGGAATATTTGGCTTCAGGACTCCTTTCCCCCCCTCTACAGAACTTCATATGTTTGGGACTAATTGATTAGGCTGCAGTTGCATTTTATTAATTGGCTGTTAGTCAGGGCAGGAAAGACAACTCAAGAGACAGTGGGGTAGATAACCGAGGCAGTATAGTGGTACCTCAGGTTAAGTACTTAATTCGTTCCGGAAATCTGTTCTTAACCTGAAACTGTTCTTAACCTGAAGCACCACTTTAGCCAATGGGGCCTCCTGCTGCCGCTGCGCCGCCAGAGCACTATTCCTGTTCTTATCCTGAATCAAAGTTCTTAACCTGAGCTACTATTTCTGGGTTAGCAGTGTCTGTAACGCGAAGTGTATGTAACCTGAAGCGTATGTAACTGTACTGGGTGAAGGGAAATCTTGGTCTACCTTGAAGACCGGAGAAATACCAACTAAAGAACAATGGCAAGAGAAGTTGATGAACTATGCAGAACTGGCAAAAATGACAGATAGACTAAGAGAAAAAGACAACAGAGACTTCAAAAAAGATTGGGAACCATTCATATTTTATATGCAGAAACAAAGAAAGTCAATAGACTTGCTGGCAGGATTTAAATAAACATTCACATTATTAGCATTAGAAAATGTTTAGAAGATAGTGAAATATGATGGTGTATTTCCTGTTATTTTCATGTCTTTAGGCTTGAAGTTACGTAATTAATAACTTTTTCTGTTAAGAGATAGCGAAGTGGGTGAAAATAGTCACATGGCCAAGGTGCTCGGAATGAGGAGGAAGAATTCCTTCCAAACCTTTGTTCCAAGGCCACAAGCGCTGCCTGTAAATATGCACAGAAGAATGGAGGGACTGGGTTCTGCCTGTCTTAAAGAACTTCCAGTCTGGACTGTTTTTTGATTGGCTGCTTTATTTTAATTTTCTCCACAACACTGGGTTCTGACTCGTCTTTCAGATGTGTTGGAACTTAGTGTAGCATTTCCCTAACCCAAGCAAAATTCTCACATGCAATGCAATTTAGTCTGTGTGCATGCAGTTGCCACCAGTAAAGGTCCCAGAATAATTCATAGACTCATAGAATGGTAGAGTTAGAAGGGGCATAAAGGGGCATCTGGGCCAAGGAAGTCCATTCCAGTATAATATCCAGATCAAGGGAGGTGCTGGACTCTCATACCTTCGAGGCTTTTAAGCAGAGGATGGATGGCCGTCAATCATGGATGCTTTGGCTGAGATTCCTGCATTGAAGGGGGTTGGACTAGATGACCCTAGGGCTCTCTTACAACTCTACAGTTCTACAATTCTACGACCCTCCTTGTTTTTATGATTGCAGGTAGTTTTCAAACTATTTTTAATGTTGTGTTTCAATGTTGTAACTCACCCTGGGACCTTAGAGTGAAGAATGGGTACTAACTAACTAACAAAATAAATAAAATTATTCTGAATGGGTTATCTCTGAGTGGTACTAACACTGCCTACAACCCTATGTACTTGGTTACTATGGCAAGGAGGCAAAGAGTCTCCTGATAAGGAATGATCAGGCACAGTCTTCTTGCTACAGAGACTGCAAGAGAAGGTGGAGAGGTCCAGGGGCCGATTCCTAATGCTTCGAAGTAAATTTGTCAGTTACTTTTAAAAGCCTGATCTCATACCATAAAATACCCAAGGCATGATATTTACACACGTACTTTGCTAATCTTCAGGTCCCTACTTCCAGTAATTCCAGATAGATCAGCATTGCCGCTAAACACATCAGTAATGCCCAGCCTAGACAGCACCTTCTTGAGATTATAGGATGCAGACATCGAGAATTTTGGAAGGGACAGACGAATTTCTTCCCTAAACGAGAATCAGAACATTAAATCATCAGCGATGAAGAGTTTTATAACACTCAGCAATCAACTGCATTTGCAGTGTCAGATCTTCATACCCTTAAATAGAGGCATTTTACAGTTATAAAATAGATGCCTTCATTCCCAACTCTAATAAAGACTATCTACTGCAGAGACATTTAGAAACAGCAGAGAAAAGCCTTACCTCTTTTTTAAAGATGTTCTCCATTTGGACAAAGTTTCCTCCCCCATAGCATCCTCCACTTACTTCAGTTTGCCTTCATCAGGCAGAATGAACCAGGCAGCAGCACCGCCTTTGTGAGGAAGTTCAACTACCCAGCATGACAGAGCTTCATCGTGGAAATATCTGTAAAGCTCAGTTTTTTCCATCATGTCAATTTTCACAGTTTTTCCTTCATCAATAAAAAAATCTTTTTTATGGGTTAATTCAGTGTTAAAGGGATATTTCCAGTCATCTAAAATGAAAAAGAAATATAATAACAACAACAAGAACAATAATAATAATAATAATAATAATAATAATAATTTATTATTTATACCCCGCCCATCTGGCTGAGCTCCCCCAGCCACTCTGGGTGGATTCCAACATGGTGTGGAGGTGCTATGATGATATTTGAGGGCTCCACAGCTTTTGTTTCTCTTGTATGAGACTCCTGAGGAATGGAAGAGGGAAATGGTTAAGGAAGAAGATTACAGACCACTCCTGCCATCAACAATGGCCACTTTCTGTCTAAAAGTGATGACAACCGCCCTACATGAAAATATCACAAAGTGAATTGATTTGAGCAGAACATTCTACTATTATGTTATCTCAGTGACTGGCACCAATAATGTTTTGTTTTTGTCTTTCCTGTGCTGTTTACTGGAGGATAAAAGCACCACCCTGAGCCAGCATTTGTCAAGATGTGGCTTTAACCAAACTGAAATCAGTAAGCAGGAAGTACATTAAGATATTCATCATTTCCTCCTGAAAACCAGGAGAGCCTTATTCACAGATGAACAAGCTCTCCTAGAAATTCATGAATTATGCCAAATGTTTTTAAATATCAAGCCGATATTTTCCCTGTTAACATTTAGAAGAAGAGTTTGGATTGGATATCCCACTTTATCACTACCTGAAGGAGTCTCAAAGTAGCTAATATTCTCCTTTCCCTTCCTCCCCCACAACAAACACTCTGTGAGGTGAGTGGGGCTGAGAGACTTCAAGAAGTGTGACTAGCCCAAGGTCACTCAGCAGCTGCATATGGAAGAGCAGGAAAGTGAACCCGGTTCACCAGATTACGAGACTACCTCTCTTAACCACTACACCACATTGGCTCTAGGATTGTGCAGAAGCTGAGGTTCATATGAAGAGCTACATTGAGAGGAAAACAGATGTAAACAGATGTATACTAGGGTCTCAATCTACATACATATATGATGGGAGTTCTTATATGAAATATATGTTTTAATTTACTACGTAGAACAGGACACTTAATGTTGATTGCAACACATAGTACCATGAGTACACATACCCTGTTTTCCCGAAAATAAGACAGTGTCTTATACTAATTTTTGCTCCTAAAGATGCGCTACGTCTTATTTTCCGGGGATGTCTTATTTTTCCATGAAGAAGAATACGGCACACATTTATTGTCTAATTGTGAGTCAGCCAGACTCCGTCAGGGCAGAGCAAGCAACAGGCGGCAGCTTGTCCTAGTGGCAGTGTGGGCTCTCTGATTAAAAGAGACCTCGCACTGCCTGAATAGCTCTGGCTGCACTGCGGCCAATCAGTGAGCTGTGCAGCGGCGCCCGCTGCTACGGTCAGAGGAGTCAGATGCCTTATGGTAGCTTCGGGGGCCTTATATTCCGGGGAGGCCTTATGTTCGGGGGAGGCCTTAATATCGGAGAGGTCTTATTTTCGGGGGGATGCCTTATATTACAGCAAGTGGCAAAACTGGAAGTAAGTCTTATTTTCGGGGGATGTCCTACTTTCAGGGAAAGACGGTAGTACCTGAGGAATGGAAAGGGGAGCTGTTTGAGTACAATAAAATGGGAGAAAATGGACATATTAAATTTCCCAATGCCCTCTCTTGCCTCCTCCACAGCTCTGCCAAATTTTTGCACAGTGCTGCTGGAAGAGGGGATGTGGGCTTAGTGTGGCTTTCCCGATTGGGGAGTGGGCTGGCAGAGACAGAGGGAGGCGCGAGGAGAAGCAGCGTGGGAAGGCTCCTTTCGACAGGGAGGGAAGGAGGGATCAGGATCAGCTACATGGCCCCCTTTGACAAGGAGGGAAGGCACTATCAGGATCCACATCGTCTATGTGGCTCCCTTTGACGGGGAGGAAGAGGAGGGAGGCAGGGAAGCAGGGAGTGCAGGCACTATTGGGGTCGGTATCAGCTGTGCGGCTCCCTTTGGTGGTGGGAGAATGGAGAGGGGGAGGGATCCAGATCCGGATTAGCTGGGCAGCTCCCTTTGACAGGGAGGTGGGGAGAGAGAAGGCTGGCTTGGGAGAGAGAGTTGCTTTGCGGGGGGGGGCTGGCTGGTGGGGGAGAGAGCTGCTTAAGGGGAGTGGTGGGGATGGCTTGGGGGATACAGAGAACTGCTTTAGCGTGAGAGAGAGAAAGGGCTGGCTTGGGGAGGGGCAGGCCCAGAGGGGGGGCCATTTGGGCCACTTGGGCTGGGCCTCCGATTCCAAAGGGGGCCTCAGTCAGCATATTTATCTTGTTTTCCATTTTGTCTTTATATGCAGATATGGGTCAAGCCTTGAAAAAAAATTATTTGTCAGCATAACTTTTGTGAAAATTATTTATATACTTATTTATAAGACTTCAGTTACCCCAGAGTAAAAAAAAAAAAAAGGTGGGCCACATTATCTACCTGGCCTGGGCCTCTGCCTGGCTCCACAAGGCTCTGGGGAGGGAGAGAGAGAAGCTGACTGGCTCCTCAGAGCAAGAACTTTTGCCTCCTTCCCCACCCCTTAAACTCCCCCCTCCCATGTCCAGTTAGCCACCTCCTTCCACACACACACACACACACACACCTTTTGTGTGCTCCTCCTCCCTCCAATGACAATGGGTAGATCACTGCCAATTTTTTATACTGCGTGGATGGCAGCAAATTTGAAGTTGGATATGCCTGTTCTAGTGCAATAGTGCTGTTTCTCTATTAAGGAAAAATTTGGCAGAGCTGTGGAGGAGGCAAGAGAGGGCATTGGGAAATTTAATATGTCCATTTTTATCCCATTTTATTGTACTCAAACAGCTCCCCTTTCCATTCCTCAGGTACTATGTGTACTCATGATACTAGGTGTTGCAATCAACATCAAGTGTCCTTTTCTACGTGGTACATTAAAACATATATTTAATATAAGAACTTCCATCATATATGTATGTAGATTGGGACCTTAGTATACATCTGTTTAAATCTGTTTTCCTCTCAATGTAGCTCTTCAAATGAACCTCAGTTTCTGCACAATTCTAAATGTGAGCAGGGAAAATGTCGGCTTGATGTTTAAAAACATTTGGCATAATTCATGAATTTCTTAGAAGAGCTTGTTCATCTGTGAATAAGGCTCTCCTGGCTTTCAGGAGGAAATGATGGAAATCTTAATGTACTTCCTGCTTACTGATTTCAGTTTGGTTAAAGCCACATCTTGACAAATGCTGGCTCAGGGTGGTGCTTTTATCCTCCATTAAACAGAATGGGAAAGATTTAAAAAACAAAACCTTATTGCTGCCAGTCATTGAGAGAACCTGATAGTAGAATGTTCTGCTCAAATCAATTCACTTTGTGATATTTTCATGTAGGTCGGTTGTCATCATTTTAGACAGAGAGTGGCCATTGTTGATGGCAGGAGTGGTCTGTACTCTTCTTCCTTAAACATTTCCCTCTTCCATTCCTCAGGAGTCTCATATGAGAGAGAGAAAAGCTTTGGAACCCTCAAATACGATACGATACGATAATCTTTACTGTCATTGTCCCATACAGAACAATAAAAAAATATACATCAGACATTCAAAAACCCACAACCTGCTATCCCAGCTATCCCAGCCTGGTTTGCCCCTAAAACGCTGATACCCCATAATTGGATACAATATACTCACATAAAGGCTACCTTACAGGACGTTTAAAACCAAAATCACATTTGGATAGAAACTGTTTCTCAGGCGGCTAGTCCTAGTCTTTATAACCCTGTACCTTCTTCCAAAAGGCAGAAGCTGAAAGAGATCATTTCTGGAGTGCGCACTATCCTGCACTATCTCTGCAGCTTTCTTATGGCACCTGGAAGCATAGATTTGATCCAAGGTGGGAAGAGTGCACCCAATTATTCTCTCCACAGTCTTTACAACCCTGGACAACATTGTTTTTCCCCGACCATGCAGCTCCCAAACCACACACACAGACCATAAGTTAATACACTCTCAACAGTACAATGGTGAAATGCCATCAACAGGACCTTTGAGAGATTATTTTTCCAGAGGATTCTCATAAAATATAACCTCTGCTGTGCTCTCTCCATCAAGTCTTTGCTGTTTCCTCCCCAGGTTAGGTCATCTCTCAACTTCATTCCCAGAAATCGAAACACCGAAACCTGTTCCACACACTTCCCCTCAATAATAAGTTGCTGAATATTCAATTTACATTTTCTAAACTCCACAATAATCTCATTTGTTTTCTTTAAGTTAGGGGTATCATCATAGCACCTCCACATCACATTTTCCCACTTGTGTCACCATGTGTTTCCCCGTGAAAGCTTTAGAAATCAAACTACTTTACAATTGGTTTTACACTGGAGTGAAATCACACTTTAGTTCATGTTTTTTGCAATCTCCGGAGTGATGAAATGAAGGACATCTCCCTTTAATCCCTACTCAATGACAATTCACTTTGAACTTCGCTGGCGAAACTCCCCGTACTCTGGGGGCTAGGTTTTCCTAAATCCCACTGTTTAACTACAGCTCATTGGAACTGGATGCAGTTGAATTACTGAACCACCACATATTTGTGTTTTTCAAACCATAAAGTCGTGATCTTATCGGCTGGCGCAGCATCAGATACAAACCAGGTAGGTGTCCTTACCCAATTGGCTGTTGCAGCAGCAGGTAGAAGGAAGGCAGGGTCATAAATGGAAGGCAACCGAGGGAGAAGAGAGCTTACTCTACAAGCAAGAAGGAAGAGCAAACATCTCAGCCCAAAGGAGCAAGTGCCAAAGTAATAAGCAGGACGTTTTGGGGAAAACCCAGGTATGTATAAAAAGGATCTGAGAAAAGTTACCGTATTTTTCGCCCTATAGGATGCACTTTCCCCCTCCAAAAATGAAGGGGAAATGTGTGTGCGTCCTATGGGGTGAATGCAGGCTTCAGGAAGCTATCCACAAGTCTTGCAAGCCCGGCGGGATGTCCCGCGGGCTCGCAAGGCTTGTGGGCAGCAGCCTGCAGCCCAAAAGCTCGGGGGACAGCGGAGAGGCGCAGCGCCGCCACCCTGCTATTCCCCGACCTGATCTGGAGGCTGGCGGGGGGGGGGGAGAAGCAAGCTTGCTTCTCCCCCCGCCAGCCCCACAAAATCGGGGGAAAGCGGGGCAAGCCGCTGCCCCACAGAGGCTAGGGAGGCTGTCCCTGAAGGCAGAAGAGGGAGATGGAACGCTCCGTCTCCCTCTTCTAGCTTGGGGATGGCTGCGCAAACCTGAGGGGGAAATAAAAAAAATTCCCTTGATTTCCCCCTCAAAAAACTAGGTGCGTCCTATGGGCCGGTGCGTCCTATAGGGCGAAAAATACCGTAATAATTCACCATCTATAAGGGGCAGTGAAAGCTAGCTGAAAGAGTGTGAATGGGGAGACGTACAGGTTAACGTCAGGCCACCTGCCCCCTTGCAGAAGTGGCTGACTCTAAAAGGCTGCTGTTCTAGGAGCACAAGGCCCTGGTGAGGCTGTATACCCCCTGCCTGAGTGGCTGAAGCAGCTCAGGACACTCCCCAAACTAGGGCACCTTTCATTAGTGCTGGGGAAGGGAGAATGCAAGGCAAGCCTGCTGAGGATGTTGGGCAGCATCACTGGCAAGGATGATGAGCGAGAGGAAGCCCCAGGCAGTCAAAGCAAGTTATGCAGATGTGTGAAGGGACAATAAGTAATACCCATTTACTGAATCATTTGATCAAAGTAATTCTGACCAATAAGGGCACTGTAAGCTCCCAATGTCTGCTGGGATCCAAATCCTGGCAGAACGTACAACTCAGAACGTACAACTAGGCCACAGTCAACAAATGAGAATGACACATTCCCAATAAATGTTACCTTAGAACAAAAAGAATTCCTTTGAGTAGGTTTCCATAGAAGAGTGCTAATGTGTGCTAAAGAGAGCCAGTGTGGTGTAGTGGTTTAGAGCGGTAGTCTCGTAATCTGGGAAACCGGGTACACGTCTCCGCTCCTCCACATGCAGCTGCTGGGTGACCTTGGGCTAGTCACACTTCTTTGAATTCTCTCAGCCCCACTCACCTCACAGAGTGTTTGTTGTGGGGGAGGAAGGGAAAGGAGAATGTTAGCTGCTTTGAGACTCCTTAAAGGGAGTGAAAGGCGGGATATCAAATCCAAACTCTTCCTCTTCTTCTTCTTCTAACATATGCTGGGGTTTTTTGTGTTTCTGTGTGTTTAGGAAATCTCAGATTGCAATGAAACTCGCCATCCATTTCTCCTTGTTACTGATTGTCCTTCAAGCCCACAATGGTCATGGAAGTAACGATCCACTTCAAGAAAAGCTAGCTTCCAGCATTGCTGACTTTGCATTTAAATTCTCCAGACAAGTAGCTTCACTCCAGGGTGGCAAAAATATCTTCTTCTCTCCTCTGAGTATCTCCATGGCGTTTTCAATGATCGGCATGGGTGCTAAATCCAACACCCAAAATCAAATTTATGAAGGACTTGGATTGACATCAATTGACACAAGCAAGGTCCATAAAGGATTTGAACAGCTCATTCAGATGCTGAACAGTCCTGGAGCTAAGATGGACATAGGAAATGCCATGTGGATAAAACAGTCACACCAAATTCTTCCTAAGTTTTCAGAGGATTTCAAAAGTTTGTACAAAACAGAGAGCTTTAACTTTGAACAATCCTCAGAGGCTGAAGGGCAGATAAATGCTTACGTGGCAAAGAAAACCCATGGGAAATTTACTAAAGCAGTTGATGGCTTAGATCCAAATACCATCATGGTTCTTGTGAACTATATCTACTTCAAAGGTATGTTAAAGAAAGATAAGTTAGAAATATTTAATGCTTTGTATTGTTCAATCTGCTAAAACTGGCAGGAATAAGTTATCCCTTCAAAACAAAAGCATTTCTACAATTTAGTTGAATGTTCTAAAACATACAGCATTTAATGCAGAATTGGAGAAAGACAGGTGTTGAGGCTGAAGTGATTAACCTGAAGGATTCCAGATGTTCTTGGGCTACATCTCCCACCGATTGGCCATGCTGGCTGATACTGATGGTGGTGAAGTCCAGCAACATCAAGATCCCTGCCCCTGGATGCTTCTAAACCACACAGGAAGCAGTTCCATTTGACTCAGTCCATGTTTTAGCCTGCGGGACCCCACTCTTCCCATTTCTTGCTGTCTTCTGATACATCAACAGCAGGTTGACTTACCCTTGGCAATCCTTCTCCTTTGTCTGCACTCTCCTGATTCAACAGACTGCTTTCATACCCATAGTTGAAGGTTAATTCTCTAGCAGGCAGCTGATCCAGTTATGATCCAGTTCTGCTGGATCTCTCAGCGGCTTTTGATACCATCAACCCTAACATCCTTCTGGACCGTCTTGAGGGGCTAGGAGTTGGGGATCCTGTTATACAGTGGTTCCACTCCTTTCTCCTGGGTTCTTCTGGACATGGGTTAAGAAAGTGGGGGGGGATGAGTGTTCAGACCCCTGGGCTCTCACTTGTGGGGTGCCTCAGGGTTCTGTCCTCTCCCCCATGCTTTTTAACATCTACATGCAGCCGCTGGGAGAGAACATCAGAGGGTTTGGGTTGGGTGTTCATCAATATGCGGATGATACACAGCTCTACCTCTCTGGTAAATCAGAACCAGTGAAGGCAGTGAAGGTCCTGAGTGAGTATCTGCGGGGGGTGGGAGGATGGATGGCAGCTTATGGATTGAGGTTGAATCCTGACAAGACAGAAGTACTGTTCTTGGGATACAGGGGGCGGGCTGGTGTTGAGGACACCCTGATCCTGCTTGGGGTAACTGTGCCCCTGAAGGACCAGGTGCGCAGGCTGGGAGTCATTTTGGACTCACATCTGTCCATGGAGGCGCAGGTTAATTCTGTGTCCAGGGCAGCTGTTTACTAACTCCATCTGGTATGCAGGCTGAGACCCTACCTGCCCACAGACTGTCTTGCCAGAGTGGTGCATGCTCTAGTTATCTCCCACTTGGACTACTGCACTCTACATGCGGCTTGAAGGTGACTTGGAAACTACAACTAATCCAGAATGCGGCAGCTAGACTGGTGACTGGGAGTTGCCGCCAAGACCACATAACACCAGTCTTGAAAGACCTACATTGGCTCCCAGTACGTCTCGGAGCACAATTCAAATGTTGGTGCTGACCTTTAAAGCCCCCTAAACAGCCTCGGTCCTGTATACCTGAAAGAGCGTCTCCACCCCCATCGTTCAGCCCGGACACTGGGGTCCAGCACCGGGGGGCTTCTGGCGGTTCCCTCATTGCGAGAAGTGAGGTTACAGATAACCAGACAGAGGGCCTTCTCGGTAGTGGCACCTGCCCTGTGGAATGCCCTCCCAGCAGATGTCAAGGCAATAAACAACTATTTTGCTTTTAAAAGGCAACCGAATGCGGCCCTGTTTTAGGGACATTTTTAATGTCTGCCTCTTTATTGTTTTTAATATGCGGTTGGAAGCCGCCCAGAGTGGCTGGGGAAACTCAGCCAGATGGGCGGGGTATCAATATATTATTATTATAATTATTATTATTAATAATATTAATATTATTATTATACTTCTTTTTCACCTTAGATGACTGGAAATATCCCTTTAACCCTAAATTCACCCATAAACAAGATTTTTTTACTGACAAAGGAAAAACTGTGAAAGTTGACATGATGGTAAACACGATGGGTTACAGATATTTCCACGATGAAGCTCTGTCATGCTGGGTAGTTGAACTTCCTCACAAAGGCGGTGCGGCTGCCTGGTTCATTCTGCCTGATGAAGGCAAACTGAAGGAAGTGGAGGATGCTATGGGGGAGGAAACTTTGTCCAAATGGAGAACATCTTTAAAATGGGGGTAAGGCTTTTCTCTGCTGTTTCTAAATGCCTCTGTAGTAGTTAGTATTTATTAGAGTTTGGAACGAAGGCATCTATTTTAAAACTGTAAAATGCCTCTATTTAAGGGTATGAAGGTCTGACACTTCAAATGCAGTTTATTGCTGAATGTTATAAAACTCTTCATCGCTGATGATTTAATGTTCTGATTCTCGTTTAGGAAACAAATTCGTCTGTCCCTTCCAAAATTCTCGATGTCTGCATCCTATAATCTCAAGAAGGTGCTGTCTAGACTGGGCATTACTGATGTGTTTAGCAACAAGGCTGATCTATCTGGAATTACTGGCAGTAGCGACCTGACAATTAGCAAAGTACGTGTGTAAATATCATGTATTGGGTATTTTATGGTATGAGATCAGGCTTTTAAAAGTAACTGACAAATTTACTTCGAAGCATTAAGAATCGACCCCTGGACCTCTCCACCTTCTCTTGCAGTCTCTGTAGCAAGAAGACAGTGCCTGATCATTCCTTATCAGGAGACTCTTTGCCTCCTTGCCATAGTAACCAAGTACATAGGGTTGTAGGCAGTGTTAGTACCACTCAGAGATGACCCATTCAGAATAATTTTATTTATTTTGTTAGTTAGTTAGTTCCCATTCTTCACTCTAAGGTCCCAGGGTGAGTTACAACATTGAAACACAACATTAAAAATAGTTTGAAAACTACCTGCAATCATAAAAACAAGGAGGGTCGTAGAATTGTAGAACTGTAGAGTTGTAAGAGAGCCCTAGGGTCATCTAGTCCAACACCCTTCAATGCAGGAATCTCAGCCAAAGCATCCATGATTGACGGCCATCCAACCTCTGCTTAAAAGCCTCGAAGGTATGAGAGTCCAGCACCTCCCTTGATCTGGATATTATACTGGAATGGACTTCCTTGGCCTAGATGCCCCTTTATGCCCCTTCTAACTCTACCATTCTATGAGTCTATGAATTATTCTGGGACCTTTACTGGTGGCAACTGCATGCACACAGACTTAATTGCATTGCATGTGAGAATTTTGCTTGGGTTAGGGAAATGCTGCACTAAGTTCCAACACATCTGAAAGACGAATCATAAACCCAGTGTGGTGGAGAAAATCAAAATAAAGCAGCCAATCAAAAGACAGTCCAGACTGGAAGTTCTTTAAGACAGGCAGAACCCAGTCACTCCATTCTTCTGTGCATATTTACAGGCAGCGCTTGTGGCCTTGGAACAAAGGTTTGGAAGGAATTCTTCCTCCTCATTCCGAGCACCTTGGCCATGTGACTTGAGAAGCACCCTGTGGCCCAGTGGGCTTGGTGCTCACCTCACATGCATGCCAAGCCTCAAGTGCACATTAAGTGACTCAGTGAAAGATGGCATAAGGTGGACCAAGGTTTCCCTTCTTTTTTTTTTAAAAAAAGTTGAAATTATTTTTTCTTTTTCATTCATTACATACATCTCAAATTCTTAACATTTACTATATATTCCTCCCTCCCTCCCCTCCAAGGCTTCCCCCAACTTCCGCTTCTGGTTTGTTTCTATTTTCACCCACTTCGCTGTCTCTTAACAGAAAAAGTTATTAATTACGTAACTTCAAGCCTAAAGACATGAAAATAATAGGAAATACACCATGATATTTCACTATCTTCTAAACATTTTCTAATGCTAATAATATGAATGTTTATTTTTCGTATTTTTCGCCCCATAGGGCGCACCTAGGGTTATTTTTTTGGGGGGGGGGGAAGAAAGAAAAAAAGCCTGAGCTTCCCCCAATCCCAGCCCCGAGAACAGCCTGCTATCTGCAAGCCTAGGGATTCCAGTGGTAAGTCGCGCCGGTCTCCCCAGGCTTTGGAATGCAGGCAGCTCTGCGCAGCCATCGGGAGGCAGGCGCGAAGAGGCGCCGGTCTCCCGAGGGTTGTGCAGAGCTTCCTGAGGCCTGGAGAGTGAGAGGGGTCAGTGCGCACCGACCCCTCTCGCTCTCAAGGCTTCAGCGAAAGCCTGCATTCGCCCCGTAGGACGCACACACATTTCCCCTTCATTTTTGGAGGGGGAAAAGTGCATCCTATAAGGCGAAAAATACGGTAAATCCTGCCATCAAGCCTACTGACTTTCTTTGTTTCTGCAAATATAAGATGAATGGTTCCCAATCTTTTTCGAAGTCTCTGTTGTCTTTTTCTCTTAGTCTATCTGTCATTTTTGCCAGTTCTGCATAGTTCATCAACTTCTCTTGCCATTGTTCTTTAGTTGGTATTTCTCCAGTCCTCAAGATGGATCAAGATTTCCCTTCACCCAGTACTGCCTCGGTTATCTGCCCCACTGTCTCTTGAGTTGTCTTTCCTGCCCTGACTAACAGCCAATTAATAAAATGCAACTGCAGCCTAACCAATTAGTCCCAAACATATGAAGTTCTGTAGAGGGGGGAAAAGGAGTCATGAAGCAAAATATTCCTCCTCAGCCCCCAAATAGGCAACTAACCAAACCCCATACCATGCAGGGACGGAAGGTGGGCACTCCAATGAAAAGACTGGAGTGTTTCCACAGATCGAGGCTTCAAAGCGGCTTAGTGCTTGTGTGCATTTTTGTTTGTGGGGTTTTTTTCTTTGTGTGTGTTTGTGTGTTTATTTCCTTGTTTGTGTTTTGATGGTGGGGGAAGCACTGGGAAATGATTCTTGGAATGAGGATCGGAGGATTATAAATGTGTTTCACTTTTCATCTGTGATATGTTGCAGGCTGTGATGGTTCCAAAAATATATCTTCCTTCCTTCCTGTGCAGGCTACTCACGAGGCTGTCCTGGATATACATGAAGAAGGTAGTGAGGCAGTAGCAGTGACCACTTCACAGATTCAACTTCTTTCTGGACGCCTCCCTTCTGTTCCTATTAGACTAGTATTTGACAAGCCATTCTTTCTCACCATATTGGCACCAAATGATGGACCCATGCTTTTCTTTGGGAAAGTAGTGAACCCTGCTCGAAAATGAACCATTCATTGGTGGACCATTCAGAAGCTTCCAATTACCAGCCATCTTAGTGATGAAAGAGGACTTTCCCCCTTTCTTTGATAGAAGAAAGCGTCATAACCAGTAGTTGTTTTTAAGGACAACTATGTCATCGACAGCAAACTGCGTGTACAATAAAGATAATTTTAAAACATGTCTCTATTTCATTTTTTAATATAATTTTTATGAAATTTTCTTTTTTACAATTAATATTCATTTAAACAACCTTAAAATATCAATGACTTCCCTTCTTCTCTTTCCATGGTTTGTTTTGCACAACATAAATCCCTGCATATTTTACATGAATTAAACCATTCAGTATTGCATTATTACATCCATCACAACTTATTTACACTGTTGAATTTATCTTAATGCTGGCAACGTTTTCAAGTGTACACAATGCCCCCCCCCATATATTCAAGTGTACACAATTCCCTCCCATATATTCAATAAACATTTTCCAATCTTCTTTAAACAGCTGTCCATGGAGGCACTGGTCAATTCTGTGTCCAGGGCAGCTGTTTACCAGCTCCATCTGGTATGCAGGCTGAGACCCTACCTGCCCACGGACTGTCTTGCCAGAGTGGTGCATGATCTAGTTATCTCCCACTTGGACTACTGCACTCTACATGCGGCTTGAAGGTGACTTGGAAACTACAACTAATAAAGAATGCGGCAGCTAGACTGGTGACTGAGAGTGGCTGCTGAGACCACATAACACTAGTCTTGAAAGACCTACATTACCTCCCAGTACGTTTCTGAGCACAATTCAAAGTGTTGGTGCTGACCTTTAAAGCCCTAAATGGCCTCAGTCCAGTGTACCTGAAGGAGCATCTCCACCCCCATCTCCACCCCCATCGTTCTGCCCAGACACTGAGGTCCAGCGCCGATGGCCTTCTGGCGGTTCCCTCACTGCGAGAAGCCAAGTTACAGGGAACCAGGCAGAGGGCCTTCTCGGTAGTGGCGCCCGCCCTGTGGAACGCCCTCCCACCAGATGTCAAAGAGATAAATAATTACCTGACATTCAGAAGACATCTTAAGGCAGCCCTGTTCAGGGAAGTTTTTAATATGTAACGCTGTACTGTTTTTAACACTGATTGGGAGCTGCCCAGAGTGGCTGGGGAAACTCAGCCAGATGGGCGGGGTACAAATAATAAATTATTATTATTATTAAAAATCAATGGGGGGGTGACAAGAAATTTTCCACACCGTGTACCACCTGACCTTCCTACGCTTCTGGGTGGGGATCACCTTTCCCTGTGCCCCCCCCATTCCTCCTGGAGTTTGTGTGTTTCCCTGAGTCTGCCCACCTGCCGTTTTGTCCTAGAATCCACTAGGGACACCTACAAGGGCTAGGGTTTTCTGAGCACAATACAAACAATAATAACATAATAATTTATTATTTATACCCCGCCTATCTGGCTGGGTTTCCCCAGCCACTCTGGGAGGCTTCCAACAAAGACCAAAAATACACTAAAATGCAACTCCTGGCATTTATCCTGTGACATTCCGGTCACACAAAATCCAAGCTCTGATTAAAGATGGAGAGAGAAATTCAAAGGACATTCACTTTCCTTACTGTGCAGCAGCATGCTGTTCCAAATCACCCTGAAAGAGTGGTGATTCAGGTCCCTGATCTCTGAAAGACCCAGTCCTTGCTGTCAGAAAGGAAATGGCCCCCTTCAGCTCAATTACCCCTAAAGGAGGCAACCCACTGATTTCTTCTAGCAGTGGAGGAGAGTGCAGCTAGCCATAAACCAGAGAAGCAGAGAGACAGAGTGAAAACGGGAGCCTTCAGATCCAGTCTGCAAGGTCCCAGTTTTGCAGCTTGGTCAGAGAACAGACTCACTCACACGGCATGCCACTTACATTCCTCCCTTCCTACTCACCCCTGGTGGATTTCTGGACATCCTGCTGGCTTCTAGCTGGGCTTGTCCTGGGAAAACCTCTTTATCACCAAGACCACTGAATCATCTGTTGATTTTCATCCACAAACACTCAATTTTGTGTTGTGCACTGATGAAATCCTTATCCAGGTCCCATTCAGATGGCCTTGAGTGACCTGGGTCCCCATACAGGCCACCAACTGTGGTAAGAATTCACCTCTACACCACTTTCTTCATTACCCAGGTGAGAAACTTTTGAATAAACCACAGAACCAAGGAAACTGTTTTCAAGTCCAGCATCCAGATTTATGAACACAGCGTTTCTTGTAGCTATTGTAATAGGACAGAGCTCACTCAACTCAATGTGCCAGTTGAGAAGGTCTGCCCTGAGGAACTTCAGAATAAAAGCTTATATTGCAGTTCGAGCACAGCAAACAAAGTCATAAAACATCTTCACATATGCCAGGAAAGGTTACATGTCATGAGAAGTAAAGCACACATGGCTCCATACTGGTAACTTCACCCCCACACCTTAAGAAGTAGATTCTTCATAATCACAGATATTTTATCTAGGCACATCAGCTGGTAGCAATGTTCAGCATTCTAAAGATGTTGATGTCTCATTTAATGAACTTTTATGACAACAAAAAAAGACAGCAATATTTAATAACAAGCTATCATATATTCTTTTATTGTATTGTCTCAAGTCAATGCACGTGAAATTAAATCTAATCTGGCATTATCTGGTTATATATTTATTTTGCAGCCGGGAATTAAGTGGAACTGTTGCCTAAACAGCTGAAATAGTGCCGGAATGTAATTCACAAGTTTCAACAACATGACAGCTGCATCATCAGCAGGAAGGGAGAGCATTTTGTATAGGTGCCTTGTTTAATGGTTTGAAATGCATCACACATTCGCAATAGCATCTGAGGCTCCCCTCTTTGTCGATAAAGCCTTAGGGAGCCTTCCTTTTTAACACGTTGGCATTTCTCTAAGATTCAGCGATTTACTTTCTATGTTCCTTTTGAAGGCATAAATGACGTTACAGATCTGAAATAGCAAATGGGTGTTCCCTTGGTGTGTCATGCTTGAAGTGGGTTCACTATTTTCCCCATGAAAAGCATTACCCAGTCCTCTGGTGCCCACATGAAGAGAAAGAACGGCCTGTCAAATTTGAGTAGAACAGGACTTGGGGCATTGGGTCCAGTCTTGTCACTTCCAAAGCTGACTGCAGCTGCCTCCGTCCCTCTTTCATTAACATCCAAAACAGCCTTGTGAGAAGCCTGCACAGGAGGAAATATATAAATATATATATAGTTGGAAACCATTGCAGCCTCCAACAGAACCACAGATGAAGAGAGAGCCACTGATTTTTAAAAGGGCGCGGTTTTTTCTGCTCTTACACTAATGCATGCATGCATTTACATACGTGTGCATATTGGCAAATATGCACACGTATGTAAAATATGTGCGACGTAACATTGTGCCACCAGATGGCGATGTGGAGTCCTGTTTTTCTCTACCTGTTTTCCCCTCTTAAATTTACAAAGCTTTAAACTTCGTCACTTTTTTGATATGTCTAGATCCAGCCTAGGAGTTTTACTGATGGCAGCTGCATGCACACAGACAAAACTGCGTTGCGTTAGAGAACTTTGCCTTGGCTATGGAAATTCAGCACTAAACTACTGTGGACCAAGCAGCAAATATACTGCAGCTGCTAATTTCATAAATGAATTAAAGCATACACAACATGGCAATGTAAAATGAATTTAGAAGCAATGAAAACAGCTTTGCGGCTAGAAATGACACCTTAAAACAATATAAAACAATAATGATGAAATGAAGGAACAGACCACGATGCTCGGCACCTATCCATGCTCTGCTAACCTCCAGATTGGGACTGCCCTGGAAGATGACTGAGCAACTGCAGTTGTTCCAAAATGCAGCAGCAGAGTACTGGCTAGATTTCCATTTAATAATAAGTAATAATAATAAATTTTATTTATATCCCGCCCTCCCCAGCCGAAGCCGGGCTCAGGGCGGCTAACAACAATAAAACAGTACAACAGTACAACACAACACAACACTCAAGTCCTGCAGGGCCCTAGTCTCTTGTGACAGAGTGTTCCACCAGATCGGAGCCACAGCCGAAAAAGCCCTGGCTCTAGTTGAGGCCAGCCTAACCTCTCTGTGGCCTGGGACCTTCAAGATGTTTTTATTTGAAGACCGTAAGTTTCTCTGTGGGACATACCAGGAGAGGCGGTCCCGTAGGTACGAGGGTCCTAGGCCGTATAGGGCTTTAAAGGTTAAAACCAGCACCTTAAACCTGATCCTGTACTCCACCGGGAGCCAGTGCAGCTGGTATAGCACTGGAATGTGATCTCACAGCGAAGACCCTGTAAGGAGTCTCGCTGCAGCATTCTTCACCCGCTGGAGTTTCTGGGTCAGTCTCAAGGGCAGCCCCACGTAGAGCGAGTTACAATAATCCAGTCTGGAGGTGACTGTTGTGTGGATCACAGTGGCTAGGTCAGGGCGAGAGAGGTAAGGAGCCAACTGCTTAGCTTGGCGGAGATGGAAAAATGCTGCCTTTGTTACAACTGCAATCTGCACCTCCATGGAGAGGGAGGTGTCGAAGATTACACCCAAACTCTTAATGGACGGTGCTGGCACTAATTGCACCCCCGCAAGAGATGGGAGTTGCCCCCCCATCCCATATCGTCCCGTCCCAGCCACAGGACCTCTGTCTTCGAAGGATTTAGCTTCAACCGGATCCCACGTAACCATCCAGCCACAGCTTCCAAACATCTGGTCAGTGTGTCTGGGGCCGAGTCAGGATGGCCATCCATCAACAGATAGAGTTGGGTGTCATCAGCATACTGATGGCATACCAGCCCAAAACTCCGGACAAGCTGGGCGAGGGGGCGCATAAAGATGTTGAAAAGCATCGGGGAGAGTATCGCACCCTGAGGTACTCCACACATCAAGGAGTGGCGCGATGACAATTCCTCCCCAAGCGCCACCCTCTGTCCTTGACCAGAGAGAAATGAGCGTAGCCATTGAAGGACTGTGCCCTGGATCCCCATGTTGGCAAGGCAGTGGTCCAGGAGTTTGTGATCAACCAAGTTGAAAGCTGCTGACATATCTAGAAGAATCAGCAGCCCCAACCCGCCTCGATCCAGCTGTCTACGAAGATCATCTGTTAGGTCAACCAGAGCTGTCTCGGTCCCATGACCAGCGCAGAAGCCGGAGTGGAATGGATCCAGAGCCGATGTTTCATCCAGAAACCCACCAAGCTGTTCAGCAACCGCTCTCTCAATCACCTTACCCAGGAAAGGAAGATTCGAAACCAGGCGGTAATTGGATAGATCTAAAGGATCTAATGATGTTTTCTTTAAGAGCGGGCGCACCACTGCCTCCTTCAGTTCCCCTGGGAATGTCCCCGTGCCAAGGGACAAATTGATGTGTCGGGCCCGAAACAAACTGGGAGAGCCCTAGTGTCGCCATGGAAAACACCAGGTCCAGAGCCTGTGAGGAGGGAGTGGCATCAGCATGGATGTTGAAGTCCCCCAATACCAATAGGTTAGGGAACTCCAAGGCCAAGCCAGCCACCGCCTCCAGTAGGCCTGACAGGGTGGCTGCTGGTGCGCTAGGTGGCCGGTACACTAGCCAGACAGCCAAGCTCTCCTCGGAGCCCCACACTAGGCCAACACATTCAATGCTGGGGATCGATGGCGATGGGAGAGCCCTGAAAGGACAATCTTCCCGGATTAATAATGCCACCCCTCCCCCCGGCCCACAGTCCGCGACTGGTGGAGGACGGAGAAACCCGGGGGCACCATCTCTTGTAAGGTAACTGTTTCCCCTTGGCGCACCCAGGTCTCCGTCACACAAGCCAAGTCGACCCCCTGCGAGATAAAGAAATCTAGTAGGGTGGCGGTTTTGTTGCCTATAGACCTGGCATTGCACAGCACCAGTGACGGAGGTGAGTAATCCTTGCTCACCCTACCCTCGTCCCTCGGGATGAGGCGCAGATTGGAAGGGGTACGAGCATATCCATATCTCGATCCCCTTCGCCTATAGCATCTGCCCCCACCGCCATACCTCCCTCGCCCCTCCACGGTAGCAATCCCAAGCCTCATATTAGCCTCCATTGATGGCAATTAATGTTATTCTTTCGCAGCCTAAAACAATATAACCTTAAAACAATAATAAAAAACCCAGAAAACAATAAAACAATACAAATAAAAACTGCAAAAATTACAAATCCATCAAAATCAAACAAATTCCCAAGCCCACCCAAACATCCACCCCACCCCCATATATAAAAAATCTAAAGGGAAAGGAAAATTTTAAAACATGTTAAAAGGAACTCTGCACCCCTCCGGGTCCTCCTGGGCAGCAGCATCAGTGGCAACAACCATCCTTGTGAGGCCCCACCCTGGGCCAGATAGTAAGTGGCAGGAGCAGTCCTTGTGATGCCTGTTAGGCCCCACACTGGGCCAGGTGGTGAGTGGCAAGAGCAGGGCCCTCAGGCACTCACACAGGGGAGTCCTCCTGGGCAGCAGAGCAGTCCTTGTGAGGCTTCAGGCCCCGCCCCGGACCAGGTGGTAAGTGGCAAGAGCAGGGCCCTCAGGCACTCACACAGGGGAGTCCTCCTGGGCAGCAGAGCAGTCCTTGTGAGGTTTCAGGCCACATCCCGGGCCAGATGGTAAGTGGCAAGAGCAGGGCCCTCAGGCATTTAGATCTTCTAAAACCCCTGTTTTAAAACAGCTGTGGTGGCTGCCATTTCTGGGCCCAATCCAAGGTGTTCATGTTAGTGTTTAAAGCCCTAAATGACTCGGGCCCCAACTGAAAGATCTTCTTATAGATGGTCTTACGTGCTGAAGACCAGCAGAAGAGGGTCCGCTTGGTAATTCTTCCACCTGAGCAGTTTGCACATGCATGTTTGTGTGGCCTGAGAAAGGGCATTCTCTGTGGCAGCCCCTAGGTTGTGCTACTCCCTCCGCACAGAGGTGTGTCTGGCAACTTCATTATACATCACCCAGTGGATGCTGAAGATACACCTCTTTACCTTAGCTTAATGTTGCAAAAGCCTCATGCCCACACGCTACTCAAAATACCTCAGTCTGTTTTGACCCCGTTTATGTACGTACTGTGGAAAACATCAGGTTGCGTTTTCCAGTAATTCCTGATACGTCAGCCTTGTTGGTGAAGACTTCAGTAATACCCACTCTGGAAACCAAATCTTTGAGATCGTAGGATGTAGACACTAAAAGTTTTGGAAGGTGCAGGCTAATTTCGCTGGGAAACAAGGGAACGAAAACGTTAAAACTATAGGCAATACGGAGTTTTATTTTGCGAACATGTACAGACCTTCCAAGTGTTCATATTTCCCAGATTTATAGAAGCTGGCCTGGTTTCTGATTTGATCCCGGGATGTCCCACTTTTCCATAGGACGTCCCTATTTTCATCGGAGAAATGTTGGAGGGTATGGAGTTATACGACCCCTGAGCCAAGGAGATAAGTGACTATACAACCTTTAGAAGATATCTGAAGGCAGCCCTGTATAGGGAAGGTTTTTAATGTTTAATGGGCAGTGTAGAAGCAGCAGCAGCAACAACAGAACAGGACATCCTTATTTTCATCAGAGAAATGCTGGAGGGTATGCATGCAGCATTTGCAGTTTCAGATTTGCATACACTTAAAGGCAGGCATTTACAAATAGCGGGGGAGAAAAGGCAAGCAAAATGCGAGGGAGATAGTGAAAGATACAGGAAATTGAATGCAGATTTCCAAAAAATAGCAAGGCGAGACAAGAAGGCCTTCTTAAACGAGCAATGCAAAGAAATAGAGGAAAACAACAGAATGGGAAAACCAGAGATCTGTTCAAGAACATTGGAGATATGAAAGGAACATTTCGTACAAAGATTACCATAATAAAATACAAAAGTGGTAAGGACCTAACAGAAGCAGAAGACATCAAGAAGAGGTGGCAAGAATACACAGAGGAATTATACCAGAAAGATATGGATGTCTCGTACATCCCAGGTAGTGTGGTTGCTGACCTTGAGCCAGACATCCTGGAGAGTGAAGTCAAATGGGCCTTAGAAAGCACTGCAAATAACAAGGCCAGTGGAAGTGATGGTATTCCAGCTAAACTATTTTAAATTTTAAACGATGATGCTGTCAAGGTGCTACACTCAATATGCCAGCAAGTTTGGAAAACTCAGCAGTGGCCAGAGGATTGGAGAAGATCAGTCTATATCCCAATCCCAAAGAAGGGCAGTGCCAAAGAATGCTCCAACTACCGCACAGTTGCACTCATTTCACACGCTAGCAATGTTATGCTTAAAATTCTACAAGGCAGGCTTAAGCAGTATGTGGACCGAGAATTCCCAGAAGTGCAAGCTGGATTTAGAAGAGGCAGAGGAACCAGAGACCAAATTTCAAACATGCACTGGATTATGGAGAAAGCTAGAGAGTTCCAGAAAGACATCTACTTCTGCTTCATTGACTATGCAAAAGCCTTTGACTGTGTCAACCACAGCAAACTATGGCAAGTTCTTAAAGAAATGGGAGTGCCTGATCACCTCATCTGTCTCCTGAGAAATCTCTATGTGGGACAAGAAGCTACAGTTAGAATGTAAATCTTTTTAAAGATAATTATGAAAAATGCTGGTCAGAGGTGAAAAAAGACTTGGAAAGTTGGACGAACTTGAAGCTTTCCTTGCTGGGTCGAATTGCTGTTATTAAGATGAATATATTCCCCAGAATGTTATTTGTATTCCATTCATTGCAAATCATTGATAAGATGGACTGTTTCAAGAAGTGGCAAAGAGACATATCTAGATTTGTCTGGCAGGGCAAAAAGCCCAGAATAAAATTTAAAATTCTTACTGATGCTAAAGACAGAGGGGGGTTTGCCCTGCTAGACTTAAAACTTTATTATGAGGCCAGAGCTTTCTGCTGGCTGAAAGAATGGCTACTTCTGGAAAATACAGATGTTTTGGATCTTGAAGGGAGTGACAATGTATTTGGGTGGCATGCATATCTTTGGTATGGCAAGGTAAAGCGCATAAGGCATTTAAAAACCATATTGTCAGAAAAGCACTGTTTAATGTCTGGATAAGGTATAAAGACTTTTTGGAGAATAAAACTCCAAGGTGGCTATCACCTATGGAGGCGAAAGCCTTGAAAAAACTTAACATGGAAGACAAATGGCCAAAATACTGGGAAATTTTAGAACAGTAGGGTAACAAACTGAAATTGCAGAGTTATGACAAGCTTAAGGAGAAGGTGCGGGACTGGCTACATTACTTTCAAATAAGAGAGGTCTATAACTTGGATAAAAAAATTGGTTTCCAGGTGGAAAAATCAAAGTTGGAAACAGAACTGTTAGAACCCAATGTAAAGATACTTTCGAGAATGTATAATCTGCTGTTGAAATGGAATACTGAGGAAGAAACCGTAAAATCGGCAATGATAAAATGGGCACTAGACATAGGTCATAACATTATGTTTGCTGACTGGGAGAAGTTGTGGACCACCGGGATTAAATTTACGGCATGTAATGCCTTATGAGAGAATATAATGAAAATGATGTATAGGTGGTACATGACCCCAGTCAAGCTTGCAAAAATATATCATTTGCCCGATAACAAATGTTGGAAATGCAAAGAGATTGAAGGTACATTCTTTCACCTTTGGTGGACGTGCCCAAGGATCAAGGCCTTCTGGGAAATGATATATAATGAACTGAAAAAGGTATTTAAATATATTTTCCCGAGGACTTCCGGGTTGACGCGATCTGGAAATGGCGGATTCCCTCCGAGCTCCGGAGGGAATCGGCTCCACTGAGGACGGGTCTTTGCCGCGCCGGCGACGCGGGGACCCTTAAAAGCCGCAGGCACGGAAGCCTGCGGACTGAAGACTCGGCGGGTGCCTTAATCGCCCCCCTGATTCGCGAAGAGCCTTTTTAAAGGCTGCGGAGGGGATACGGGGGTGGCGTGGCACTGAGAGTCGACCGCTACCTCGGTGGGGCGAAGCCGCGAGCCATGACCAGTGAGCGCTGACTTTCTTCCTTGAAAATTTGGACTGAAAGAACTACCCGTGAGTAAGACGGATTCGGACTTTAAAAACTTTACCTTGAATTGGAGACGACCGGGGGTGTGTGCTAAAAGGAAGTCCGCACCCCCCCTTGCAGACGATCTAAGCAACGACATAAGAGCTAAGCTGGAGAGCCTACCCTTGGCGGGGTGAGTTAAAAAGGACATTAACTTTCAAGATTTAGTTAAAGCAAATCTTGTGCTGGAGAGTGGAGTTTTGGAGACCCTTTTTATGCTTTGAACAACCCCCCCTCCCGGGCTCGGGAACGTCCTGCCTTTGTGCCTGTGTAAGAGCTGCGGAGTTTGACAGCTGTCAAAGCTGCCAAACGGGCAGTTTAAAGCGGAAAAATCATTACCTAAGATCCCTCTGGATTAAAACGAGTTATAATTGAGATAAAATTGTTGGAAACAAAGTAATAACAACAAGCTAAAGGACTCTTGGAGAAAAGACTAATAAGTAACCAGATTCCCCCTAGGGGGAATTCTGTGAAACTACAATGGATACAATGGCTGTGGATGGAAAGTTACTAGTGGAAATCGAAAGGATGTTTCAATTGGTGGGAATCTTACAAGAGCAGAGCTTAGCCATGAATAAACAACTTATCACTATGACCTTGGGAACAGGCAACTCTGCTGTTTGTATTGAGGATCTGAATGAGAAAGAATCCACAGCTGAAGGGGAAACAATGTCTACAGAGGTGGAAGAGATTAAACAAGAAAAAGAGAAAGTAACCTTGGGAAGTAACAACCAAAAGCTGACATCTGTGCAACACAAGCAAGGAGACTCTGGGAACATATCTACCACAAGTCTGCGAAAGACGCAGAGGAAGAAGGAGGAGGCCCTGGGACAATATGGAATACAGGAACTTAGAATAAAGAAATATGTTTGGGGCCTCTGTTTGGACTCTGAGTTTGAAGATACAGGCTTTGTGGAAATTCTTCAGCAGTTGCTTTCAAATCTCCTTGTGGGAAGAGAATATGCTTTGATGGTGAAAGACCTTTTTCCAGATTCGACGACTGACATAAAGGACTACCAACAAGAGCGGCGAAGAGGGACTGAAAGAGATTTGAAAGCCTCGGACGTGAGGAACCCAGGCTGAGAATCTTGATTTTGGACTTTTATTGGGAAGGGACAAAAACCGGGGATGGGAGGGAGGGAAGAAGAGATTCTTAAAAACTCTCAAGACTTTTAGGTTTGGTTAATATGACTTTTAATTAAGATAAAATCAAAAATCGATGGAAGAGAACTTGGGTCCAACTTAGGAAAATCAATTTTTTTTTTAATTAGAGAAAAGGTAATAAAATGAATAGGATGGTTAAGAGGAGAAATACCAACTTGCTGATATAATCTTGGGAATTGGGATGCACGAGGGGGGGTGGGGGGAAGTCAGGGAACAAGGTTATGAAATGAGGATCTGCTGAATCTATACATGTTTGTGTTATTTTTGTGTTTGTATTGTCTTTACAAAAGTGGAAAACCCAATAAAAATTTTATAAAAAAATATATATATATATATTTTCCCGAAGAAACCAGAGGCCTTCCTCCTGGGCATAGTGGACCAATCGGTGTTAAAGAAGGACAGAACTTTTTTTATGTATGCTACAGCAGCAGCAAGAATTCTCATCGCAAAGCATTGGAAGACACAAGACTTACCCACCTTGGAAGATTGGCAGATGCAACTAATGGACTACATGGAACTGGCGGAAATGACTGGCAGAATCCGAGACCAGGGAGAGGAGACGGTGGAGGAGGATTGGAAGAAATTTAAAATTTATTTGCAGAAATATTGTAAAATTTATGAATGTTGAGGACATTGAAATGAAATGCAGGGGTATTAGCAACAAAGTAAAATGTAAGATTGGATTAACAACAGATAAATTAATAGGATATGAATTTGCTGAACTAATTTAAAAAGGGATACAGGAATGGGAGACGTGAGGAAGTCCGGAAAATAAGTCAATTGAAGATGAGAAATTATGAAAGAGGGAATTTTTGTTTTTTGTTATTATATGTGCTTTTGCCTCTTTTTTTTCTTTTGATGTGTTTAATGTTTGTATTTTTGTATTGTATTTGCTTTTTTCTTTTTTCTTTTTCTTTTTTTCTTTTTCTCTATTTTGTGATGTTGCAATTTCTCTGTTTTTGTATGTTTTTATTGTGAAAACCTAATAAAATATCTTATATATATAAAAGAAGAAGCTACAGTTAGAACTGGATATGGAACAACTGATTTATTTTTCGCCCTATAGGACACACTTTCCCTCCTCCAAAAAGGAAGGGAAAATGTGTGTGCGTCCTATGGGGCGAATGCAGGCTTTTGCTGAAGCCTGGAGAGGGAGAGGGGTCGGTGCGCACCGACCCCTCTTGCTCTCCAGGCTTCAGGAAGCTCTCCGCTAGCCTTGGGAGCCCGCGGGAGTTCCCTTTGGGCTTCCTAGGCTTTTGGATAGCAGCCTGCATCTCGAAGCCTGGGGCAAGTTGCACAGCACGCCCCGGGCTTTGGTTCCCTGGTTTGTAGGCTGGCGGTGGGGAGAAGTGCGCTTCTCCCCGCCGCCAACCCCACAAGCTCGAGGGACAGCGGGGAGGCGCAGCACGCCATCCCGCTGTCCCCCGACCTGGTTTGGAGGCTGGCGGCGGGGAGAAGCCCGCTTCTCCCTGCCGCCAGCCCCACAAGCCTGGGGGACAGCGGGGAGGCGCAGTAAAAAACTTTGAAGTTTTAGAAGACAGAAAGGAAAAGACAAAAGGGGGAAAGCAGGGTCCCACGTGCCAAAATGTGGACTAAGTAGAGGGGCACTGTTTTCTTTGGTAGAAGCTTCCAGGGACAGGAAATTTGGTGCCCTACAGATGTTATGCCCTAGCTGGCATGGCAATGGTCAGGGATGGTGGAAGATGTAGTCCCAGAACATCTGTAGGGGCAGAGCTTTGTCACTCCTCCCTCAACCCTTGCCCTTCTTTAATATTGTAATATTTCATTGAACTTATGTATTTTGGAACTTTCAACTCTTTTATACTTTACAAACAAAATTGGTCTGTAATATACTATTACAAAAATCAGTTCAAGATATGCAACTTTAAAGCCACCCATTTTAAAGTGATAACTTTTCCACCATTGCCTGCCAGATTATGTACTTTAGAGAGTAAATGTTCCTTTGTTTGTCATTCCTGCTATCTTCAGGTGATTAAGCAATTCAAAGCATTAAATATTTGTTACTTATATTTTTTCAACATACCTTTGAAGTAGACATAGTTCGCAAGAAACATGCTAGTGCCTTGAGCTACGTTTCTAACCATTTAGGTTATTTTCCCACGAGTTTTCTTCTTCACATAATCATTTATCTGCTTTTCAGTCACTACATTGCCTTTGAAGTCAACAGCAAAGATCTCAGAATTGTAGAAACTTTGGAGATCATTATTGTACTTCGTGGCTATTTTGAGGCCCTTAGTTAAGTAGATGGTATTCCCTATTGTCAGAGCTGCTTGAAGATCCTAGCTCACAGAGGATCACGCTAGCCAGCGATCAATAAGTAAAAGTCTTTATTGAATTGCAGTTTCCATTCTCACGCTGCTGCGCGCAACTCTACGTCTAGTAGCTAGATCGGCGAAGCTCCGTCTGAGTCTCCGCCCCTTGTGCACCAACTTAATATCCTAGCCCTGCTCCACCTTTTCCGCCTGACTGTCCTCCTCTGGGTCCCTCTACCCCCCGGGGTTTCTTCCTTCCTGGATTCTTCTGACGCTGACCCGGACCCTCCTGCCTCCTTGCGCCGGGCTTTAGGACCTGGTTCCCTTTCCGGGCTGCTTACTGCGCCGCCTTCCTCTGCATTTGAACTTGGCGCGCGCGCCCAACCTTCCACATTCCTCTTAACCGTTTCTTCGCTCCCCGATGGAGGTGTGGCCACTCCTGACTCATGCCCTCCCTCCTGTGGTGAGCTGCCAGCGCTTGCCCCCTGGCTCCCTTCTTCTTCCCTGCTCCCTGGCGGTGACGCTGGTCCCGATTTCCAACTGCTCTCCCCTGAGTCCCCTCTGGCTCTATCTTCCTGGGGTGCCCCCCTAGACTCCCCCCTTGCCCTGGCCACTGGTGCTCCTTTCTGTGAATCCTCTGATTCACTGGAAAGACTAGGAGATCTCGGGTCGTCGTCATCACTCATCTTTTCTTCTGCCTCCTCCCCTTCGCTCTCTGTTTCCTCCCTTGGCCTTGCCTCTGCTCCTAAATCCCTGACATCCATCCCCCCCTCGAAGCCCCCCATTCCCCCCTCCCCTCCTTCCGGTGCTGGAGCTGGGTGCTGCTGTTGCAAAGGGACGAACGTCGGATATCGTTCGCTTCCCGTGGCGGGCCTCCATCTGAAGTCTCGCGGGTCTTCCTCCCTGCTCTCGTCGACGACGGTCACCTCCGCTTCCATCTCTGTGCCGCCGTGCTCGAAACCAGGGTCGTCCCCGAAAACGTCCATGTCCGTTTCTCCCTCACTTCCTCCTGGCGGCGTTGCTCGTCCTGGGCCTTCCAGCCACCTTCTGCGGAACTGCTCCTCTGGTCTATCGTCCCACCAATACGAGGGTTCTGATGCAGATCCCGAGGGTGACCCCTCCGGGGAACGGACGTCTTGTGTCGGGTCCTCTTCCGAGTCGAACCCCCAGAAAGTGCTGGCCGAAAGCGTGGGCGTGAAAAGCCAGTCGTCGAAAAAGTCTGCTGGCATAGGTCTATGTGGGAAGAGGGCATGAAACTCGTCTTTGAGTAGAGGTTCGTCCAAGGCGTAGCCCGGCACCCAGCTGTTCGCACTGGCCGGGGTGCCCTCCTTGGCGAGAAAGTATTCTACCCCCTCTTCCCCCCATCTGGAGTCCAAAATCTCCGTGACTTCGTTGATGCGCTCCTTCTGTGCCACTCCCGCGTGCCCTGTTCTGTCTCTGACCGGACTCGGCGCCGTTCCGGGTTCCTGGAACCTGTGCGGTGCCTTGTAGGGAGTGAGCACCGATCTGTGGAACACCGGATGCATTCTGGAACCCTCCGGAAGTGCCAGTCTGAAAGCTACCGGGTTGACCTGCTCTTCGACTTGGTAGGGCCCCAGTTGTTTATGCCCTAGTTTCTTCTTGGCCAACGACCTGGCCGGCACTGCGTGGGCTGCTAACCAGACCCAGTCTCCCACGTGGAGCTCTTCGCCAACCCTTCTGTGTCTGTCCGCTTGTACCTTGTATGCGTGTTTGGCCAGCTCCAGGTGGCGCCTCAGCTGATCGTGGACTTCCTGCAGCTCCGACGCGAACGCATCTGCCGTCTGCGGCTCCCCCTCCCCCATTCTTTCCAGTCCCGGGAAGGTTCTGGGGTGCCTCCCGTTGTTGGCGAAGAACGGCGTGACCCCCGTGGACACGTGCTTCGTGTTGTTGTAGGCGAACTCGGCAAGCGGCAGGTAATCCACCCACGTCGCAGGCTGTTGATTCGCATAGCATCTCAGGTACTGCTGCATGATGGCATTGACCCGCTCCGCTTGCCCGTTGGTCTGCGGGTGTCTCGCCGACGCCAGGTTGATCTTGACGTTCAGGAAGCCCATCAGCTTCTGCCAGAAATTCGAGATGAACTGCCGCCCGCGGTCGGACAGAATGGACCGTGGCAGACCGTGAACCTTGAACACGTGGTCTATGAACAGTTTGGCGGTTTGCTCCGCCGTGGCCACCTTAGCACACGGAATGAAATGGGCCATCTTGGAAAACAGGTCCACCACCACCAGCACTGCCGTCTTGCCCCTCGAGCTGGGCAGATCTGTGACAAAGTCCAGAGCCACCCTTTCCCAAGGTTCGACTGGAGTTTGCAGTGGTTCCAACAGTCCGGCCGGCGGTCTGTGCACTGGTTTGGCCCTCTGGCAGGTGTCACACCTCGCCACGTAGTCTGCGACCTCCCCTCTCATTCCAGGCCACCAGAAATCCCTGGCTACTAATTCCACCGTCTTCTCCTTGCCAAAGTGCCCGGCCGTGGGCGCGTCGTGCAGCTGCTGCAGCACCTTGGCGCGAAGGTCGTCTCCCGGCACGTAGATGGCCCCTTTACGGATGAGCAATCCATCTCGTAGCTGGAAACCGTCGGCCACAGCCTTGCCCCTTTGCACCTCTGCCATCTTTGCTTGCGCGAAGGAGTCATCCTGCAACGCTCGTCGCACCGCCTCCAGGTCCACGGTGGCCGCGGCGCACGCCCATACTGTTGGTGCGAAGATGTGCATGGCTGCCGCTGGCGTTGCGTCCTCCAGATACTGTGGCTTACGGGAGAGGGCGTCCGCCATGATGTTAGTGTCCCCCGGGACATACTCTATGCGGAAGTCGAAGTTCGCAAAAAACTCAGCCCAGCGTATCTGCCTCTGGTTTAGGAACTGTGCCGTGCGCCAGTGCTCCAGATTCTTGTGGTCCGTGCAAACCTGCACCGTGTGCTTGGCGCCGATCAGGAAGTGCCGCCACGCTTTGAACGCTGCATGAATGGCCAGCAACTCCCTGTCCCAGATGGTGTAGTTCTGCTCGGACTTGCTGAGCTTCCTGGAGTAAAACGCTCCCGGTCGCCACACCCCCTGCTGGTCCTTTTGCAGCAGGACCGCCCCCACGGCTCTGTCCGAGGCGTCTGTCTCCACCCTCATCGGCCTGCTGGGGTTGACGTGAAGCAGCTGCTCTTCCGACGCGAAGAGACGCTTGAGTGCCTGAAAGGACTGCTCCGCCTCCTCCGTCCAAACGAACTTCTTTTTCTTGGAGCTAAGCGTGTCTGTGATGGCCGCTGTCTGCATAGCGAAGCCCTTGATAAACTTGCGATAGAAGTTCGCAAAGCCGACAAACCTTTGGACCTCTTTCCGGTTGCGTGGGCTCTTCCAGTCCAATACCGCTCGAACCTTGGCGCTGTCCATGGCGAGCCCCTTGTCAGACAACTTGTAGCCCAGAAAATCCACCTCCGTCACGTCGAATTGGCACTTCTCCAGCTTGGCGTAGAGCCTATGTTGCTTTAGTCTGGTCAGCACTTCCTTGACGTGCCTGTCATGCTCCTGCTGCGATTCCGAAAAGATCAGGATGTCATCTAAGAAACAGACGCACGCCTTGTAGAGAAGTCCCGCCAACACGCGATGCATGAAAGCTTGAAAAACGTGGGAGCCATTTTGCAGTCCAAAAGGCATAACTCTGTATTCGTAGGTACCCAGTGGCGTGAACATGGCCGTCTTCCACTCATCTCCCTCCCGCATGCGAATGAGGTTGTACGCCCCTCGCAGGTCTAATTTGGTGAACACTTTTCCCTTCCGCACCTTCGCCAGGAGGTCGTCGATTCGGGGCATGGGGAAGTCCGACGGCTTGGTCACACTGTTTAAAATGCGATAGTCCACGACCAGTCTTTTTTGGGGCGTGTCTCGCTTTTTAACAAAGAATACAGGACTGCCCCCCGCTGCCTTGGACTCTCGGATGAAACCGCGCTCCAAATTATGATCGATGAACTCTTTGAGTTCCTGCAGCTCGTCCTCCGACATGGAATACAGTTTCCCTTTAGGCAGCGCCGCCCCCGGCAGCAGGTCAATTTTGCAGTCATATGGTCTGTGAGGGGGTAGCCTGTCCGCCTCCTTCTCGCAGAAAACTTCCAAAAATTCTGCGTACTTGTGGGGAATCGCTTGCAGCGTGCCTAGCAGCAGCTGTGACTCCTCTTCCTCTCCTTCCTGCCGGTGCACGATGCAGTGTTCAGCACAAAAGGAAGAGCCGAAGACCAGCTGCCTCTGGTACCAAGCCAGCGTTGGGCTGTGCTTGTCCAGCCAACTCATTCCCAATACAATGGGCGTATCCGATAGTTGAGTGACATTGAAGCTGATGATTTCTTTGTGATTCCCAAGTCGCATCGCCATTGGCGGCGTCTGCTTCACCACTTGCCCCCCTAGCAACTCCCTGCCATCCACCGTGACAACCTGCAGGGGCAGTGTGGCCGGCAGCAACTGTATAGCGTGCTTGTCGACAAAGTCCTGCCCTATAAAGTCCGCGTTGCTGCCCGAGTCCACTGTGATGGGCACGTCCATGGTGATTCCATTGGGCAGCTGGAGAGATGCGGTGAGCCTCACCACTGGTTTGGGCGGGAGGGGGTTCACGGGCTGTAAAATCTCTGGGGACTGCGGCACTAACACGTCTGGCTGGGCCCCAGGGCCTCTTCCTCCAGCCAGACTGCTTCGTTTCCCTGCTGTGTTCCTCCTTGCTGCGTTGCTGCAGTCACCATTGCCGAGGCTGCAGTGAGCTTGTGGAGCCTCTGGGGACACTCTTTCGCCATATGCCCTGGCTCCTCACAGACGTAACACTTCCTGTTCCCTCTAGGAGGCTTCGCTTTCACTGCTGCCGGTGCTAGGGCTCTGGTTGCTGACTGAGCCCTTGCACCTCCAACCTCCATAGGTTCGGCTCCTCCTCCTGGCGGAGGCGTGGATTGCGCCCGCGCTGCTTCTCTGGGAAGGAAGGAGGGGCCCCTGGCTGGTTCGCGCCCTCCACGCCCTTCGTCCCTGCTCCACGGGCGTTCTTCCAGCCTCACCCCCACTGCCAGTGCCCTCTGAACGACCTCCTGGGTGGTTCGGGGTCTCTCCCCCCTCGCGATCTCATCTTTAATCGAGCTGTGCAACCCCTCCCAAAAGAGGTCTCTTACAGGGGCCGAATCTCTGTCCCATTCCAGGGCACTGACCAAGGCGAAAAAGCGGGCATGGTACTGCCTGACGCTGGCCCTCCCTTGTCTTAGCCCATGCACCTCCTTCCGGGCAAGATCCACGTCAATGCTTGATAAAAAACACCCATCCATCGCTTTAATAAAGGCATCTGCATTCTGGAGCGCCGGATCCTTATCTCTCCATAAATTGCGTAGCCATGCTTTAGCATCCCCATGCAAATGAGACATGATGAATCCCACTCTCTCTTGCTCATCTCTAAAGTCTTTATGCAGCAGTTGCAGTGCGCACAGTACGTCTGCTCTAAAGTTGGGATACTGTTGCAGGTTCCCATCGAAGTGAGAGACCAGCCCGCCTGTGCGTCTCGCCAACCCAATTCCCTCCTGCCGGGGTGTCTGCTTTGTCAGCACATCTAACCTGACCTGGAGATCCCTGCAGGCGGCAGCTGCCTCCTCCTCTCTCTTCCTGGATGCGAGAGCCTCGGCATTCAGTTGTGCCACTGCTTTTCTGAGTTCCTCTATCTGCTGCTCAGCCGTCATGTCGTCTGCCGTTCGTGAGCTCGCTAGTGGGCACCTGCTTCTCTCCCCTCCTCGAGGTTGTAGATGCCCACAATTGAGTGAGACGGAGCTTACTGTCAGAGCTGCTTGAAGATCCTAGCTCACAGAGGATCACGCTAGCCAGCGATCAATAAGTAAAAGTCTTTATTGAATTGCAGTTTCCATTCTCACGCTGCTGCGCGCAACTCTACGTCTAGTAGCTAGATCGGCGAAGCTCCGTCTGAGTCTCCGCCCCTTGTGCACCAACTTAATATCCTAGCCCTGCTCCACCTTTTCCGCCTGACTGTCCTCCTCTGGGTCCCTCTACCCCCCGGGGTTTCTTCCTTCCTGGATTCTTCTGACGCTGACCCGGACCCTCCTGCCTCCTTGCGCCGGGCTTTAGGACCTGGTTCCCTTTCCGGGCTGCTTACTGCGCCGCCTTCCTCTGCATTTGAACTTGGCGCGCGCGCCCAACCTTCCACATTCCTCTTAACCGTTTCTTCGCTCCCCGATGGAGGTGTGGCCACTCCTGACTCATGCCCTCCCTCCTGTGGTGAGCTGCCAGCGCTTGCCCCCTGGCTCCCTTCTTCTTCCCTGCTCCCTGGCGGTGACGCTGGTCCCGATTTCCAACTGCTCTCCCCTGAGTCCCCTCTGGCTCTATCTTCCTGGGGTGCCCCCCTAGACTCCCCCCTTGCCCTGGCCACTGGTGCTCCTTTCTGTGAATCCTCTGATTCACTGGAAAGACTAGGAGATCTCGGGTCGTCGTCATCACTCATCTTTTCTTCTGCCTCCTCCCCTTCGCTCTCTGTTTCCTCCCTTGGCCTTGCCTCTGCTCCTAAATCCCTGACACCTATGTTCACCTTGCCTGCTTTTTTTGAAGTGGTCAGCACCTTGAGGAGCTGTTGAAATTCTGTATGTATCTTGCTTGTGTCAATTGTTGTCAATCCAAGTCCGCTGTAGATCTGATTTTGGGTTTTAGACTTAGCACCCAGGCCAAGTGCTGAGAAAGCCATGGAGATACTCACAGGAGAGAATAAAATATTTTTGGCACCTTGACGTGAAGTTACATGTTTGGAGAATTTAAATGCAAAGTCAGCAATGCTGGAAGCTAGCTTTTCTTGAAGTGGATCTTTATCTCCATGACCATTGTGGACTTGAAGCACAACCAGTAACAAGGAGAAATGGATGGCGAGGTTCATTGTGATTTGAGATTTGCTTAAAACAAACAAACTGAACATAAAACAACACAGAATATGTTAGCACTCTCCTTTATAAACCCACTGAAAGGAATTCATTTTGATCAAATGCAAAATTCATTGGGAATGAGACACCCTTATTTGTGAGTGTAGCCATATTCTACAGAACTATGTAACAGAAATAATTCACTCTGCATACAGGGATGCAACCCACCATCTCCAGCAGGTTTGCGTGATCTCCTCCCTTCCCCAGCACCAGTGCAAGGTGTGCTTGTTAAAGGAGTGTCCTGTGGAGATGGTATACAGCCTCAATAGAACCTATTCCTATTCCTAACATTACTTGCGTTTAAGAATGGCAGATAGCCTCTTAAAAACACCCACTTCAGCAAGGAAGCACAGGGCTTGAGATTAAGCCCACACACCTTCATGAGCTATCTAGTTTACCTCCTACTGCTTTTGCCTGCAATTTCGTTCTATATTTCTACACACACACCCCCCAAAAAAAATGGCCAATCATAAACATTTCCATCCTTGTCCCTTGTGGATCATGAATTGTGAACAAACGTCCCACGGATCCTATTTTATACCTAAAGTGGGTTTATTATAAAATGTTCCCTGGTACCTTGGCACTTGGTCTGTGGGGCCTGAGATGTGTGGTTTTCACTCTTGCCCATAGAGTAGGCTCTCTTGCTGGGTTGCATTCAGTTTATAGCCCTGGCTAACTTCTACTTCCTGCTGCAGCAGGAAGGTAAGGGCAATTAGGTAAGGACACCTAGCTGGTTTGAAAAACACAAAAAGTACAAAATTGCCTTGGCCGCCCAGTTGGAAGAGAGATGGCAGTGGGGTGTGTGTGTGCGTAGTGTGACCTTGTTGGCTCTCTCTGAGGTTGTAGAACACAGTAGCTTTCTGGATTGGCCCAGGGAGATGGTGGATGGGGTGGGAGCACTGTATTGTTGCACCCTACCCAGTCTCTGAGCTTCAGCCTACAGCCCGTACTAGCTTCCACGTGCTGCCACTGGAACCAATTAGATCAGGGCATGTTTACTTATTCTTTTTGTTACAAACACGTCCTTCTCTAATGGGCTGCTGCAGTGGTAGCTGGAGGTTAGCTACATGTTCTGATCCAATTGGATCCAAATGTCCACGTGGGTGCCTCCCAAATTCAAGTCGAGTGGGTTGTAGCTTACTAGTGGGATTTAGGATAGTTCAGCCCCCTGAGTATGGGCAGTTTTGTCCGTTGAGTGGGTGATGTTTGATATTTTACTATGTTTTAAATATGCTGTAAGCTGCCCAGAGTGGCTGGGAAAACCCAGGCAAATTAACATTCTCTTTGGATGCCTCAGAACTCAAATACTGTATTTTTCGCCTTATAGGACGCACCGGCGTTTATTTCCCCCGCTCCCAGCCCCCAGAACAGGCTGCTATCCGCAAGCTGTGGGAGAGCTGCGCGAAGCCAGAAGCCTGGGGCGTGCTGAGCTCAGCACACCCCAAGCTTCTGGGTGCAGGCAAGCTCTCCGCTAGCCGTGGGAGAGCTTCGCAACTTCATGCAGCTCTCCCACGGCTAGCGGAGAGCTGCACAAACCCGGAAGCCTGGGGCATGCTGAGCTCAGTGCACCCCAAGCTTCTGGGTGCAGGCAAGCTCTCTGCTAGCCGTGGGAGAGCTGCACAAAGTCGCACAGCTCTCCCATGGCTTGCGGACAGCTTACAGAAGCCTGGAGAGTGAGAGGGGTCAGTGCGCACTGATCCCTCTCGCTCTCCAGGCTTCAGCGAAAGCCTGCATTCGCCTCATAGGACGCACACAGATTTCCCATTCATTTTTGGAGGGGGGAAAGTGCGTCCTATAGGGCAAAAAATATGGTACTTTACCACTGGTTTTAAAGAGAATTAATTGCTGAAATCTTTAACATGGACCAACGCTTACTCTTACACTATAGTTTATATTCAGAAACCAATGAACCACTTAACTTCAGAACAGAGTTTGTATCATATCTCAAATTGCCTGATCAACCTGGACTATTGATAACCATCATCTCAACTATACTTGTTACACAGAGGGCTCAAAGGAACTTAACGGTAGAATTAAAAACATGAGCATAAATAAAAATAAGCAGGTTTTGACATCCTAAAAACTCTGTTGATGCAGGGGACAGCCTTCTTCAACCAACTGGGAATCCCACAGAATTGCAAATATTGAATTAGATGGGAAAGTGGCTCTTTGAGGCTGAGTTAGTCAACATTGTGTCACTGTAGTCATTGTTCTCAAAAGATGAACCTGCTCTGAAAGTCCATTGTCCCTAGTTAAACCTTCCTGATTAATCATCTTTGATTGACTGACTACCTGCTCATACTACTTTTTATTATTATTATTTCTTCCTACAAATCTATTTAAGATCAGATCTTAGCATTGCTCATCTCTCCATTGCTGTTTTTCTCCAGCTACAGGTCCTTTGTAGGGAGTGTTTCTGCAGGAACACATGGGTCTCCAAATATACATGTCTGTCCGACCATCCCTCCCATTAACAATGGTCACCCTCTGGTTAAAAGTGACAACAACTGGCCCTACTTAAAAAACCCCAAAGTAAAATTGACTTGGGCAGAATATTCTACAATCAGGTTATTTCAGCAGCTGGCAGCAATAATGTTTTGTTTTCATCTTTGCTGTGTTGTTTACTGGGGGATGAAAGTACCACAGCTGGATCCTCCACACCAAGGGAGTCTTTAGCATATGTGCCACCGGGGGGCAAAGATCCGCCCAGCACCCCCAAATGTAGTTTAGCCCCCAAATTAACTTTTATTATGCTTATGTCAGACACCACGCTTACGCCTTATCTCTTGATTATGAAAGAAGGGGGGAGAAAGAAACAAACTTTTTTTATTTGCTCCTTTATTTTATAATGCACTTATACTCGTTGAGTCTGACAAGTGCCGCCATTGTGAATGACAAGTGCCGCCGCTGGCGTAGCGCGTCTTTCATAAATGAGTGCACAAAGTTGAAAGTCCTTTAGTAAAACAGTAGGTATACATTTCGGTAATGCCCAGGTATATATGTATTTGGTTTTTCTAGCATGATCAAAATTATTTATTATTTCATAACAAGTAGATAATTAAGAGCTTAGGCAGCTTCAGCAGCGGCCCTGCTCCACACTGAACCAGCATTTGTCAAGACGTGGCTTTAACCAAACTGAGGTCAGTGAGCACATAGAGATTTCCATCATTTCCTCCTGAAACCCAGGAGAGCATTGATCACAGAAGAACAAGCTCTTCTCAAAAAAAAAAAAAGCTAACTAAATAAATAATGCATGAATTATGCCAAATGTTTTAAAATGTCAAACTGGCATTTTCCATTGTGCAGAAGCTGAGGGTCACATCAACAGCTACATCCGCCTAGAATTCAATTAACCTTCCCACCATAAACTCATCCCAGTTATGCGTCCTGATCTTGCTGAGAGCATTGAAGCTATAACATTTCCGTATTCTGATGAATACTTATCAGATGCTCTACCCTCCATGCTTTTCTCAACTTCCTATATGTGTTCTGTGCCCATTTAGATTGCAAGCGTGCATACTGTGCCTCTAACACTTGTTCTGTTTGTTCTGCTAGTTTCACTGCCCATTAGTTCCACTTTTCCCTATTCTTGTGCCAGCCTATTATACCAGTATATCAACTTAGTAGAGTTCCACACGAACCTATATCCTTGATGTATCTATTTTCCCCCTTCTCCTAATTTAGTTAGGTACCTTCAGCAATGAGCAATGTTTGCCTCCTTGGCAGCCCAGTGAGGCATCTGGCCTTTTCTCCTTCTGCTGGCAGCTATGAATTATGCTTAATTTAACCTTGAGAGAGCAGAACCTAGTATTCAAATAATTTCAGTCAATAGTGGGGGCTTCAGACATGCTTCACATTCATTCCCAAAACAACAACAACAAACATATGGTTACATGAAACATACTCAATAAACACACAAGACATAACTGGCTGTACTTTTGAATAAATTAGGTATACTATTCATTGACCCTGATGTTGGGAAAGATGGAGGGCACAAGGAGAAGGGGACGACACAGGACGAGATGTTTGGACAGTGTTCTTGAAGCTACCAGCATGAGTTTGACCAAACTGCGGGAGGCAGTGGAAGACAGGAGTGCCTGGTGTGCTCTGGTCCATGGGGTCACAAAGAGCTGGACACGACTAAACGACTAAACAACAAAAACAACAACAACAACATTCATTGTATCAAATTGTAGATTTCAACGGAAGTCTCATAAAGTTCAACGGAAAAAGCAGAAGACCCAGTGGATCAGTTCATTCTCTAGTCAGTTCATGCATAAGGTTCATACAATGAATAGTATACCTTATTTATTCAAAAGTACAGCCAGTTACATCTTGTGTGTTTATTGAATATTTATCACATCCATACCCATCTGCCTTCCAGCTTGGCCATAGCACCAAAACTGCCTTGGCTGCCCAGTTGGAAGAGAGATGGCAGTGGGAGGGGGTGCAGAGCATGACCTTGTTGGCTCTCCTTGACCTCTCTGAGGTTGTTGAACATAGTAGCTTTCTGGATTGGCCCAGGGAGATGGGGGGTGGGGTGGGAGCACTGTATTGTTGCACCCCACCCAGTCTCTGAGCTTCAGCCTACAGCCCTTCCACGTTCTGCTGCTGCTGGAACCAATTAGATCAGGGCTTGTTTACTTATTCTTTTCGTTACAAACATGTCCTGCTCTAATTGGCTGCTGCAGTGGTAGTTGGAGGTTAGTTATCTGCTAATCAAATCTTCAGATGGTTCCAATCTGGTAGGGGGAGCTAATGTCACTGAAGATATAATTGGCATTCAAGATTTCCCTAACAGGTTGGAATACTCAGCCCAAACTAACAAAGTAAATTGTAATAAAGATAGATTTCAGGTTCTGTACTTAGGCAGGAAGAAACAGCTGTAAAAAAATAAGATAGGAACACCTGGTAGTATATGTGAAAAAGAACTAGGGGTCTTCTTAGGCCACTAGGAACAGTGTGATGAAGCAGGGGGGGGGGAGAGAAAAGAAAAAAGCTAACGCTATTCTAGGTTGAATCAACAGAAGAACAGTGTCCAAATCAAGAAAAGCATACAGTCGTACCTCAGAAGTCGAACAGAATTTGTTGCAGAAGTTGAAACGTTCAACTTCCAAAGCACAGCTTCTGATTGGCTGCAGGAACCTCTTGCAGCCAATCAGAAGTTGCGGAAGCCTCGATAGATGTTTGGCTTCCGAAAGAACATTCAAAAACCAGAACACTCACTTCCGGTTTTTGATCGGGAGCTGAAACGTTTGACTCCCAAGGCATTTGGGAGCCTAGGTACAACTGTATTCATATTGTATTTTATGTTTCCAAATGGATTATTTGCATATATTGCTCCATATTTTTCCCTTCCCCAAGATTCATTCATGTAACATATTTCTGATTGATATTACTATCATCATAGTTTTCCAAAAGAATCACACACCTCTTAAATCTGTGCAGTTCACAGAAATACCGTTTACCTTCCCGCCGGAGCGGTACCTATTTATCTACTTGCACTTTGATATGCTTTCAAACTGCTAGGTTGGCAGGAGCTGGAACCGAGCAATGGGAGCTCACCCCATCGCGGGGATTCAAACCGCCAACCTTCCAATCAGCAAGCCCTAGGCTCAGTGGTTTAGACCACAGCGCCACCCATGTCCCTCACTATCTGCATACTACCTTTAATATCAACAAAACTGCAACACACTGACAAATCTCCCCATTTCTAGAGGACTAAGCTATCCTAAATCTCTTTATCAAACTACAACTCACTGGAATTGGACACAGCTTGTGAGATATAAAAACACTGGTCCCAATTGGGACCCTTGAAATAAATTCTGAGTAAAGTTAGTGAAGCAGCAAAAATTTATTTAGTTATCACAAAAACATACTTGCAAAATGGGTGTTCCGAAGCAGGCATACCCAGTTCAGGTAAAGATGAGTATATATCACCTGTCTCCAAGTGCAAGTCCTTCCTCTGTGCGCAGAGGTCACCACCTATCACGACTGCCTAATTAAAATATTAAACTCTCTGTCCCCGCTGGAACCTCCCATTTCCCTTTACCCAAATAAGGAAGAATGTTCCTATGCTCTCAAACATTTGCTCAAGCAATAAGCCACATTCCGACCACCCTTTAGAGTTACATGAATTCTATCCAGCTGAAGCTTCTTCAGATAAACCAGATTCTATCAAGGACAAGTCTTTTTATCACCTCACAGCTGCGATGGTGTCTCTGGGAAACTGACACATGTGTCATGGTCTTACGTTAAGAAGGCCCCTGAGAACACAGTTGGGTGCAAATTTAAGGGCTGTGATAAGTTCCTTGACTGCAGAGCGTGCAAGGAGGCCAAGGTAACCACATGCACATATCCCAGCTCAGACAGGAGGACCAGCAGACCCTTTGAGCTGGTTCACGTGGATTCATGTGGACCAATGCAGGTGGCTTCTTTAAGTGGATCGAAGCATATTCTTGTGCTGATCGATGATTTTTCGAAACACACCTGGTTGTTCACACTTAGACACAAGAGTGAGGCAGCTACATTGATCAGGGATTGGATCACAGCGATAGAGCTGCATTTTCCCACCAGGATGGTTTCGTTTCAGTCTGATCGGGGGGCGGAATTCACTGGTTCTGCGCTGCAGAATTTCTTCAGAACAGAAGGGTATCAGTCACAGTTTGACAGCACCACATAGTCCCCAAGAGAATGGGATTGCAGAGAGGAAGAATAGAACTCTTCAGGAAGCAGCAAATGCTTTGCTTTTTGATTCAGGTCTCCCACAGCGCTTTTGGGTGGAGAGCTATCAAACTGCATGCTTCATACAAAACAGTGTTCAATTCAAGTGTAGGGGACACACCCTATTTTCTGCTGCATGGTAAGAAGCCCAAGGTGGATTTCTTGTGTGTGTTTGGCTGTGAGGCTTGGGTTCTCATCCCAAAGGCCAATCGCAGAAAGGGTGAACCAAGGTCCAGGAAGATGATCTTTGTAGGCTATGAGCTGGGTTCAAAGGCGTGGCGTTTCGGATATCCCAATGGCAATCAGTCTAGGCTGCTTATTAGCTGCAGTGCCTAGTTCTGTGAGCAGAATGGTTGGTGACGCGTGCATGGGAACCGAGACGTTCTTTCAGAACAGTTTGACTCAGATGATGAGGAAAATGAGGAGGACGAAACTGAACCTGTTGCTGAGAAACACAGTCCGCAGCCACAGGAAGCAGTCCAAATCTTTGTTGATAATATCTTGTATATGGCACAGACAGATAAACATGTGGAGAAGTTTGCTAGGGAGCTTGGGAAGCGGTTCAAGCTCAAGCAACTTGGAGCTGTTAGGTCGTATCTAGGCGTAGATGTGTCAAGAACAGAGGATGGAAGAGTTTTTTGCTGAGTCAGAAAGGTAAGATTGAGCAACTGCTTCAGAAGTTCAGGATGTCTGAGTGTGCGGGTGTCAGAACTCCCATGGAGACTGGCTACGTGAAAGATTGTCAGCAAGTAGAACGCGCTGTGTTTGAAAATGCTGAACTCTTGCAGTCTGCTCTGGGTAGTCTGCTGTATCTGTCCCAGTGGAGCAGACCAGACATAGCGTTTGCTATCAATCTGCTCAGCAGGGAAGCTTGAAGTCCAAGTGTGCAGGCCTGGAACGCTATCAAATGGGTGCTGCGTTACCTTCAGGATACCAAAGACTTTTGCCTTAGGTTGTTACCTAAGGGTGACGTCAAGCTGACTTCGTGGGTGGATGCGGATTGGGCTAACCTCCAAAATTGCAAGTCAGTGTCAGGCCTAGTAGTGAAGTTTGGGAACTCGGTAGTTGGGTGGCGATCCCGAAAGCAAAGTCTCATAGCGCTTTCGTCTTCTGAAGTTGAGTTTAATGTGCTATCTGAGGTTTGCAGAGAGCTTGAGTTCTATGTGTGTTTGGTCCACAAAATCTGTGGACAGAAGTGTTTGCCCATCGTTGTTTTTGAAGACAACCACCCGTGCCTGAAGTTGGCAGAAACGGGGCAATTTAAGGCCAGGACCAAACATCTAGACATACATTTCCAAAATATGTGTCAGAGTGTTCGTGAGGGATTAGTTGTACTGAAATCCTGTCCCTCAGCCAAGAACCTCGCTGATGGTTTCATGAAACCACTAACCTTCTAGAGGCATGGTGAGTTCTGTGAAGGTCTGTGTTTGGGGTGAGCATTGTTGCTTGTTTCCCCCGGATGCAGGGCAAGAGGGGGTGTGGAGTCTGGTGGTTATAGGGTTAACCTCCTGCAATGTCCTGCACCTGGGGGAGGAGCCTCTACATAGAATCATAGAATCATAGAATCATAGAATCATAGAATCATTGAATCATAGAATCATAGAATCATAGAATCATAGAATCATAGAATCATAGAATCATAGAGTTGGAAGAGACCACAAGGGCCATCGAGTCCAACCCCCTGCCAAGCAGGAAACACCATCAGAGCACTCCTGACATATGGTTGTCAAGCCTCTGCTTAAAGACCTCCAAAGTAGGAGACTCCACCACACTCCTTGGCAGCAAATTCCACTGTTGAACAGCTCTTACTGTCAGGAAGTTCTTCCTAATGTTTAGGTGGAATCTTCTTTCTTGTAGTTTGGATCCATTGCTCCGTGTCCGCTTCTCTGGAGCAGCAGAAAACAACCTTTCTCCCTCCTCTATGTGACATCCTTTTATATATTTGAACATGGCTATCATATCACCCCTTAACCTCCTCTTCTCCAGGCTAAACATGCCCAGCTCCCTTAGCCGTTCCTCATAAGGCATCGTTTCCAGGCCTTTGACCATTTTGGTTGCCCTCCTCTGGACACGTTCCAGTTTGTCAGTGTCCTTCTTGAATTGTGGTGCCCAGAACTGGACACAGTACTCCAGGTGTGGTCTGACCAGATCAGAATACAGTGGCACTATTACTTCCCTTGATCTAGATGCTATACTCCTATTGATGCAGCCCAGAATTGCATTGGCTTTTTTAGCTGCCGCGTCACACTGTTGGCTCATGTCAAGTTTGTGGTCAACCAAGACTCCTAGATCCTTTTCACATGTACTGCTCTCAAGCCAGGTGTCACCCATCTTGTATTTGTGCCTCTCATTTTTTTTGCCCAAGTGCAATACTTTACATTTCTCCCTGTTAAAATTCATCTTGTTTGTTTTTGCCCAGTTCTCTAATCTGTCAAGGTCGTTTTGAAGTGTGATCCTGTCCTCTGGGGTGTTAGCCACCCCTCCCAGTTTGGTGTCATCTGCAAATTTGATCAGGATGCCCTTGAGTCCATCATCCAAGTCGTTGATACAGATGTTGAATAAGACCGGGCCCAAGACAGAACCCTGTGACACCCCATGAGGCTGTGCGTCACAGTTCTTTGTCTGTGAGAGACTTACTTTCAGTTTGAGTCTGAGAGTGCTTCGGCACGGAGCGCAGAGAATGCAGCAAACCTCCGATGGTTGTAATGAACTGATTTATGGCTTGTAAATAAACGCAATAGAGATAGAAGAAGCTGTTTCTAGACATGATTTATTCCTCTTTCTCACACAGATGGCAAGACCTCTGCGACTCTGCATTTTCTGCCCAGGTCGTCTCCAGCAAAGTGTGGCCCAGGGAAGCGTGACTGGACGGCAGATTTATTGCACAGATACTGACCCCAATAGTGCCTGCACTCCCTGCTCTTCCTCCCCATCAAAGGGAGCCACATAGAGGATGTGGATCCTGATAGTGCCTACCCTCCCTCCTTCCCTCCCTGTCAAAGGGGGCCGTGTAGCTGATCCTGATCCCTCCTTCCCTCCCTGTCAAAGGGAGCATTCCCATGGAGCTTCTCTTCATGCCTCCCTCTGTCTCTGGCAGCCCATTCCCCAATCGGGAAAGCCACACAAAGCCCGCATCCCCACTTCCAGCAGCACTGTGCAAAAAATTGGCAGAGCTGTGGAAGAGGCAAGAGAGGGAATTGGGATATTTAATATGTCCGTTTTCTCCCATTTTATTGTACTCAAACAGCTCCCCTTTCCATTTCTCAGGTACTAGCGTCTTTTCCTAAAAGTAAGACATCCCCCGAAAATAAGACCTACTTCCAGTTTTGCCTCTTACTGTAATATAAGGCATCCCCCCGAAAATAAGAACTCCCTGATAATAAGGCCTCCCCCGAACATAAGGCCTCCCCGGAATATAAGGCCCCTGAAGCTACCATAAGGCATCTGACTCCTCTGGACCGTAGCAGCAGGCGCCGCTGCACAGCTCACTGATTGGCCGCAGTGCAGCCAGAGCTATTCAGGCAGTGCGAGGTCTCTTTAAATCAGAGAGCCCACACTGCCACTAGGACAAGCTGCCACCTGTTGCTCGCTCTGCCCTGACGGAGTCTGGCTGACTCACAGTTAGACAATAAATGTGTACCGTATTCTTCTTCATGGAAAAATAAGACATCCCAAAAAAATAAGACCTAGCGCACCTTTAGGAGCAAAAATTAGTATAAGACACTGTCTTATTTTCGGGAAACAGGGTATGTGTACTCATGGTACCATGTGTTGCAATCAACATTAAGTGTCCTGTTCTATGTAGTAAATTAAAACATATATTTCATATAAGAACTCCCATCATATATGTATGTAGATTGAGACCCTAGTATACATCTGTTTATATCTGCTTTCCTCTCAATTTAGCTCTTCATATAAAACTCAGCTTCTGCACAATCCTAGAGCCAGTGTGGTATAGTGGTTAAGAGCGGTAGTCTCGTAATCTGGTGAACTGGGTTCACTTTCCCGCTCCTCCACATCCTCCATATTGGCACCTTGGGCTAGTCACACTTCTTGAAGTCTCTCAGCCCCACTCAGCTTACAGAGTGTTTGTTGTGGGGGAGGAAGGGAAAGGAGAATGTTAGCTACTTTGAGACTCCTTCAGGTAGTGATAAAGTGGGATATCCAATCCAAACTCTTCTTCTAAATGTTAGCAGGGAAAATGTCGGCTTGATATTTAAAAACATTTGGCATAATTCATGAATTTCTTAGAAGAGCTTGTTCATCTGTGAATAAGGCTCTCGTGGTTTTCAGGAGGAAATGATAGATATCTTAATGTACTTCCTGCTTACTGATTTCAGTTTGGTTAAAGCCACATCTTGACAAATGCTGGCTCAGGGTGGTGCTTTTATCCTCCAGTAAACAGCACAGGAAAGATAAAAACAAAACATTATTGGTGCCAGTCACTGAGAGAACCTGATAGTAGTATGTTCTGCTCAAATCAATTCACTTTGTGATATTTTCATGTAGGTCAGTCGTCATCACTTTTAGACAGATAGTGGCCATTGTTAATGGCAGGAGTGGTCTGTACTCTTCTTCCTAAACAATTCACTTTGAACTTCGCTGGCAAAACTCCCCATACTCTGGGGGCTAAGTTTTCCTAAACCCCACTGTTTAACTACAGCTCATTGGAACTGGATGCAGTTGAATTACTGAACCACCACATATTTGTGTTTTTCAAACCATAAAGTCGTGATCTTATCGGCTGGCGCAGCATCAGATACAAACCAGGTAGGTGTCCTTACCCAATTGGCTGCTGCAGCAGAAGGTAGAAGCAAGCCAGGGTCATAAATGGAAGGCAACCGAGGGAGAAGAGAGCTTACTCTACAAGCAAGAGGGAAGAGCAAACATCTCAGCCCAAAGGAGCAAGTGCCAAAGTAATAAGCAGGACGTTTTGGGGAAAACCCAGGTATGTATACAAACGATCTGAAAAATGTTTGTTGATAATTCACCATCCATAAGGGGCAGTGAGAGCTAGCTGAATGAGTGTGAATGGGGAGACGTACAGGTTAACGTCAGGCCACTTGTCCCCTTTGCAGAAGTTTCTGACTCTAAAAGTCTGCTGTTCTAGGAGCACTAGGCCCTGGTGAGGCTGTATACCCCTTGCCTGAGTGGCTGAAGCAGCTCAGGACACTCCCCAAACTAGGGCACCTTTCATTAGTGCTGGGGAAGGGAGAATGCAAGGCAAGCCTGCTGAGGATGTTGGGCAGCATCACTGGCAAGGATGATGAGCGACAGGAAGCCCCAGGCAGTCAAAGCAAGTTATGCAGATGTGTGAAGGGACAATAAGTAATCCCCATTTACTGAATCATTTGATCAAAGTAATTCTGACCAATAAGGGCACTGTAAGCTCCCAATGTCTGCTGGGATCCAAATCCTGGCAGAACGTACAACTCAGAACGTACAACTAGGCCACAGTCAACAAATGAGAATGACACATTCCCAATAAATGTTACCTTAGAACAAAAAGAATTCCTTTGAGTAGGTTTCCATAGAAGAGTGCTAATGTGTGCTAAAGAGAGCCAGTGTGGTATAGTGGTTAAGAGCGGTAGTCTCGTAATCTGGGAAACCGGGTACACGTCTCTGCTCCTCCACATGCAGCTGCTGGGTGACCTTGGGCTAGTCACACTTCTTTGAATTCTCTCAGCCCCACTCACCTCACAGAGTGTTTGTTGTGGGGGAGGAAGGGAAAGGAGAATGTTAGCCGCTTTGAGACTCCTTAAAGGGAGTGAAAGGGGGATATCAAATCCAAACTCTTCCTCTTCTTCTTCTTCTAACATATGCTGGGGTTTTTTGTGTTTCTGTGTGTTTAGGAAATCTCAGATTGCAATGAAACTCGCCATCCATTTCTCCTTGTTACTGATTGTCCTTCAAGCCCACAATGGTCATGGAAGTAACGATCCACTTCAAGAAAAGCTAGCTTCCAGCATTGCTGACTTTGCATTTAAATTCTCCAGACAAGTAGCTTCACTCCAGGGTGGCAAAAATGTCTTCTTCTCTCCTCTGAGTATCTCCATGGCGTTTTCAATGATTGCCATGGGTGCTAAATCCAACACCCAAAATCAAATTTATGAAGGACTTGGATTGACATCAATTGACACAAGCAAGGTCCATAAAGGATTTGAACAGCTCATTCAGATGCTGAACAGTCCTGGAGCTAAGATGGACATAGGAAATGCCATGTGGATAAAACAGTCACACCAAATTCTTCCTAAGTTTTCAGAGGATGTCAAAAGTTTGTACAAAACAGAGAGCTTTAACTTTGAACAATCCTCAGAGGCTGAAGGGCAGATAAATGCTTACGTGGCAAAGAAAACCCATGGGAAAATTACTAAAGCAGTTGAAGGCTTAGATCCAGAAACCCTCATGGTTCTTGTGAACTATATCTACTTCAAAGGTATGTTAAAGAAAGATAAGTTAGAAATATTTAATGCTTTGTATTGTTCAATCTGCTAAAACTGGAAGGAATAAGTTATCCCTTCAAAACAAAAGCATTTCTACAATTTAGTTGAATGTTCTAAAACATACAGCATTTAATGCAGAATTAGAGAAAGACAGGTGTTGAGGCTGAAGTGATTAACCTGAAGGATTCCAGATGTTCTTGGGCTACATCTCCCACCGATTGGCCATGCTGGCTGATACTGATGGTGGTGAAGTCCAGCAACATCAAGATCCCTGCCCCTGGATGCTTCTAAACCACACAGGAAGCAGTTCCATTTGACTCAGTCCATGTTTTAGCCTGCGGGACCCCACTCTTCCCATTTCTTGCTGTCTTCTGATACATCAATAGCAGGTTGACTTACCCTTGGCAATCCTTCTCCTTTGTCTGCACTCTCCTGATTCAACAGACTGCTTTCATACCCATAGTTGAAGGTTCATTCTCTAGCAGGCAGCTGATCCAGTTCTGATCCAGTTCTGCTGGATCTCTCAGCGGCTTTTGATACCATCAACCCTAACATCCTTCTGGACCGTCTTGAGGGGCTAGGAGTTGGGGGTACTGTTATATAGTGGTTTGACGCCTTTCTCCTAGGTTCTTCTGGAGATGGGTCCAGAAAGTGGGGGGGATGAGTGTTCAGACCCTTGGGCTCTCACTTGTGGGGTGCCTCAGGGGTCGGTCCTCTCCCCCATGCTTTTTAACATCTACATGCAGCCGCTGGGAGAGAACATCAGGCGGTTTGGGTTGGGTGTTCATCAATATGCAGATGATACCCAGCTCTACCACTCTGGTAAATCAGAACCAGTGAAGACAGTGAAGGTCCTGTGTGAGTATCTGCAGGGGGTGGGAGGATGGATGGCAGCTTATGGATTGAGGTTGAATCCTGACAAGACAGAAGTACTGTTCTTGGGGGACAGGGGGCGGGCTGGTGTGGAGGACACTCTGATCCTTCTTGGCGTAACTGTGCCCCTGAAGGACCAGGTGCGCAGTCTGGGAGTCATTTTGGACTCACATCTGTCCATGGAGGCGCAGGTTAATTCTGTGTCCAGGGCAGCTGTTTACCAGCTCCATCTGGTATGCAGGCTGAGAACCTACCTGTCCGCAGACTGTCTTGCCAGAGTGGTGCATGCTCTAGTTATCTCCCACTTGGACTACTGCACTCTACATGCGGCTTGAAGGTGACTTGGAAACTACAACTAATCCAGAATGCGGCAGCTAGACTGGTGACTGGGAGTTGCCGCCAAGACCACATAACACCAGTCTTGAAAGACCTACATTGGCTCCCAGTACGTCTCGGAGCACAATTCAAATGTTGGTGCTGACCTTTAAAGCCCCCTAAACAGCCTCAGTCCTGTATACCTGAAAGAGCGTCTCCACCCCTATCATTCAGCCCGGACACAGAGGTCCAGCGCCGGGGGGCTTTTGGCGGTTCCCTCATTGCGAGAAGTGAGGTTACAGAGAACCAGACAGAGGGCCTTCTCGGTAGTGGCACCTGCCCTGTGGAATGCCCTCCCAGCAGATGTCAAGGCAATAAACAACTATTTTACTTTTAAAAGGCAACCGAATGCGCCCCTGTTTTAGGGACATTTTTAATGTCTGCCTCTTTATTGTTTTTAATATGCGGTTGGAAGCCGCCCAGAGTGGCTGGGGAAACTCAGCCAGATGGGCGGGGTATTAATATATTATTATTATTATTATTATTATTATTATTATTATTATTATTATTATTATTATTATTATTATTATACTTCTTTTTCATCTTAGATGACTGGAAATATCCCTTTAACCCTAAATTCACCCATAAACAAGATTTTTTTACTGACAAAGGAAAAACTGTGAAAGTTGACATGATGGAAAAAACGGAGCATTACAGATATTTCCACGATGAAGCTCTGTCATGCTGGGTAGTTGAACTTCCTCACAAAGGCGGTGCTGCTGCCTGGTTCATTCTGCCTGATGAAGGCAAACTGAAGGAAGTGGAGGATGCTATGGGGGAGGAAACTTTGTCCAAATGGAGAACATCTTTAGAATGGGGGTAAGGCTTTTCTCTGCTGTTTCTAAATGCCTCGGTAGTAGTTAGTATTTATTAGAGTTTGGAACGAAGGCATCTATTTTAAAACTGTAAAATGCCTCTATTTAAGGGTATGAAGGTCTGACACTGCAAATGCAGTTTATTGCTGAATGTTATAAAACTCTTCATCACTGATGATTTAATATTCTGATTCTCATTTAGGGAAGAAATTGATCTGTCCCTTCCAAAATTCTCGATGTCTGCATCCTATAATCTCAAGAAGGTGCTGTCTAGACTGGGCATTACTGATGTGTTTAGCAACAAGGCTGATCTATCTGGAATTACTGGCAGTAGCGACCTGACGATTAGCAAAGTACGTGTGTAAATATCATGTCTTGGGTATTTTATGGTATGAGATCAGGCTTTTAAAAGTAACTGACAAATTTACTTCGAAGCATTAAGAATCGACCCCTGGACCTCTCCACCTTCTCTTGCAGTCTCTGTAGCAAGAAGACTGTGCCTGATCATTCCTTATCAGGAGACTCTTTGCCTCCTTGCCATAGTAACCAAGTTCATAGGGTCGTAGGCAGTGTTAGTACCACTCAGAGATGACCCATTCAGAATAATTTTATTTATTTAATCAGCTAGTTAGCTAGTTAGTTAGTTAGTACCCATTCTTCACTCTAAGGTCCCAGGGTGGGTTACAATATTGAAGCACAACATTAAAAATAGTTTGAAAACTACCTGCAATCATAAAAAGAAGGAGGGTCGTAGAATTGTAGAACTGTAGAGTTGTAAGAGAGCCCTAGGGTCATCTAGTCCAACCCCCTTCAATGCAGGAATCTCAGCCAAAGCATCCATGATTGACGGCCATCCAACCTCTGCTTAAAAGCCTCGAAGGTATGAGAGTCCAGCACCTCCCTTGATCTGGATATTATACTGGGATGGACTTCCTTGGCCCAGATGCCCCTTTACGCCCCTTCTAACTCTACCATTCTATGAGTCTATGAATTATTCTGGGACCTTTACTGGTGGCAACTGCATGCACACAGACTTAATTGCATTGCATGTGAGAATTTTGCTTGGGTTAGGGAAATGCTGCACTAAGTTCCAACACATCTGAAAGACGAATCATAAACCCAGTGTGGTGGAGAAAATCAAAATAAAGCAGCCAATCAAAAGACAGTCCAGACTGGAAGTTCTTTAAGACAGGCAGAACCCAGTCCCTCCATTCTTCTGTGCATATTTACAGGCAGCGCTTGTGGCCTTGGAGCAAAGGTTTGGAAGGAATTCTTCCTCCTCCTTCCGAGCACCTTGGCCATGTGACTTGAGAAGCACCCAGGGGCCCAGAGGGCTTGGTGCTCACCTCACATGCATGCCAAGCCTCAAGTGCACATTCAGCGACTCAAGGAAAGATGGCATAATGAAAGATGGTGGACCAAGGTTTCCCTTCTTCTTTTTTTAAAAAAATTAAATTATTTTTTCTTTTTCATTCATTACATACATCTCAAATTCTTAACATTTACTATATATTCCTCCCTCCCTCCCCTCCAAGGCTTCCCCCAACTTCTACTTCTGGTTTGTTTCTATTTTCACCCACTTCGCTATCTCTTAACAGAAAAAGTTATTAATTACGTAACTTCAAGCCTAAAGACATGAAAATAACAGGAAATACACTATCATATTTCACTATCTTCTAAACATTTTCTAATGCTAATAATATGAATGTTTGTTTAAATCCTGCCATCAAGCCTACTGACTTTCTTTGTTTCTGCAAATATAATATGAATGGTTCCCAATCTTTTTCGAAGTCTCTGTTGTCTTTTTCTCTTAGTCTATCTGTCATTTTTGCCAGTTCTGCATAGTTCATCAACTTCTCTTGCCATTGTTCTTTAGTTGGTATTTCTCCAGTCCTCAAGATGGTTCAAGTTTTCCCTTCACCCAGTACTGCCTCGGTTATCTGCCCCACTGTCTCTTGAGTTGTCTTTCCTGCCCTGACTAACAGCCAATTAATAAAATGCAACTGCAGCCTAACCAATTATTCCCAAACATATGAAGTTCTGTAGAGGGGGGGGGAAAGGAGTCATGAAGCAAAATATTCCTCCTCAGCCCACAAATAGGCAACTAACCAAACCCCATACCATGCAGGGACGGAAGGTGGGCACTCCAATGAAAAGACTGAAGTGTTTCCACAGATCGAGGCTTCAAGGCGGCTTAGTGCTTGTGTGCATTTTTGTTTGTGGGGTTTTTTTCTTTGTGTGTGTTTGTGTGTTTATTTCCTTGTTTGTGTTTTGATGGTGGGGGAAGCACTGGGAAATGATTCTTGGAATGAGGATCGGAGGATTATAAATGTGTTTCACTTTTCATCTGTGATATGTTGCAGGCTGTGATGGTTCCAAAAATATATCTTCCTTCCTTCCTGTGCAGGCTACTCATGAGGCTGTCCTGGATATACATGAAGAAGGTAGTGAGGCAGTAGCAGTGACCACTGTACAGGGTGGTGCTAAATCTGGGAAACTCCCCTCCTTTCCAATTAGACTAGTATTTGACAAGCCATTCTTTCTCACCATATTGGCACCAAATGATGGACCCATGCTTTTCTTTGGGAAAGTAGTGAACCCTGCTCGAAAATGAACATTAGGTGGACCATTCAGAAGCTTCCAATTACCAGCCATCTTAGTGATGAAAGAGGACTTTCCTCCTTTCTTTGGTAGAAGAAAGCATCATAACCAGTAGTTGTTTTTAAGGGCAACTATGTCATCAACAGCAAACTGCGTGTACAATAAAGATAATTTTAAAACATGTCTCTATTTCATTTTTTAATATAATTTTTATGAAATTTTCTTTTTTACAATTAATAATATTCATTTAAACAACCTTAAAATATCAATGACTTCCCTTCTTCTCTTTCCATGGTTTGTTTTGCACAACATAAATCCCTGCATATTTTACATAAATTAAACCATTCAGTATTCCATTATTACATCCATCACAACTTATTTACACTGTTGAATTTATTTTAATGCTGGCAACGTTTTCAAGTGTACACAATGCCCCCCCATATATTCAAGTGTACACAATTCCCTCCCATATATTCAATAAACATTTTCCAATCTTCTTTAAACAGCTGTCCATGGAGGCACTGGTCAATTCTGTGTCCAGGGCAGCTGTTTACCAGCTCCATCTGGTATGCAGGCTGAGACCCTACCTGACTGTCTTGCCAGAGTGGTGCATGCTCTAGTTATCTCCCACTTGGACTACTGCACTCTACATGCGGCTTGAAGGTGACTTGGAAACTACAACTAATCCAGAATGCGGCAGCTAGACTGGTGACTGGGAGTGGCTGCTGAGACCACATAACACTGGTCTTGAAAGACCTACATTACCTCCCAGTACGTTTCTGAGCACAATTCAAAGTGTTGGTGCTGACCTTTAAAGCCCTAAATGGCCTCAGTCCAGTGTACCTGAAGGAGCATCTCCACCCCCATCGTTCTGCCCAGACACTGAGGTCTAGCGCCAATGGCCTTCTGGCGGTTCCCTCACTGCGAGAAGCCAAGTTACAGGGAACCAGGCAGAGGGCCTTCTCGGTAGTGGCACCCGCCCTGTGGAACGCCCTCCCACCAGATGTCAAAGAGAATAACTACCACCAGACTTTTAGAAGACATCTGAAGGCAGCCCTCTTTAGGGAAGCTTTTAATGTTTAACAGACTATTGTATTTCAATACTTTGTTGGAAGCCACCCAGAGTGGCTGGGGAAACCCTGCCAGATGGGCGGGGTATAAATAACAATAATAATAATAATATGTTGTTGTTGTTGTTGTTGTTGTTGTTGTTGTTTCTTGTGAGGGATGATGCTGGTTACAAGACGGCAAAAAAGGAGATTGGAACAGGCTAAGCAGAGGAAGATCTTAAACTGCTTTACTCCTGTTAAGACACATTCAAACCAGGAAAGCACTGCTCCTACTCTGCAAGGAGCACCCCTCCATCTTGAAACTGATGTAGGACAGACTCCCACAGGAACACTGTCCAGACTTAATCTATGGATATGTGCAGGAGCTGTGTCTTTCTCCCTCTCTTGTCAATATTGAACATGCGTACTTTGCTGAAGGTCCTGGGGCACCAAATGGCAGTGCAGGAAGTACAAAATCATGAAAATACAAAAGTCCTTTAAAAGTTTTTTTTTAAAGCCTCAGGTGCCATCATGGAGGGGGGTGACAAATTATCAAGGAACAATTTCCTTTTTTGAAAATGCCTGCTCCAAAGGTCTTCTCTTACTACACTAGGGATTATATGAAATTTCATGCATATCATTTAATATCTTGACCCTCCTCCATGAAAATAGCTGTTTACTTGACCGTTTTCCTATGTTGTGAAGGCTGAAATTTCAATTCAGTGGAGCAGGGTCAAGATATTAAATGATATGTTTTTTGTTTTGGTAAACCACTTTGCAGGTTTTTGAAAAATAATTTCTATTAAATAAATAAACAATAAATATAAATAAAATAACACAAGCCAAAACACAATCCATCCTGTAGATTTAAGTATCTGTCCACGGTCGCCTACTTGTTATCCGAGACCCAGAATACACATTCCTTTGTAAGAAAATATGAAATAACGTTAAAACCATTTTTGCAGGCAAAAAAATAATAAAAATCAATGGGGTGACAAGAAATTTTCCACACCGTGTACCACCTGACCTTCCTACGCTTCTGGGTGGGGATCACCTTTCCCTGTGCCCCCCCCATTCCTCCTGGAGTTTGTGTGTTTCCCTGAGTCTGGCCACCTGCCCTTTTGTCCTAGAATCCACTAGGGACACCTACAAGGGCTAGGGTTTTCTGAGCACAATACAAACAATAATAACATAATAATTTATTATTTATACCCCGCCTATCTGGCTGGGTTTCCCCAGCCACTCTGGGGGGTTTCCAACAAAGACCAAAAATACACTAAAATGCAACTCCTGGCATTTATCCTGTGACATTCCGGTCACACAAAATCCAAGCTCTGATTAAAGATGGAGAGAGAAATTCAAAGGACATTCACTTTCCTTACTGTGCAGCAGCATGCTGTTCCAAATCACCCTGAAAGAGTGGTGATTCAGGTCCCTGATCTCTGAGAGACCCAGTCCTTGCTGTCAGAAAGGAAATGGCCCCCTTCAGCTCAATTACCCCTAAAGGAGGCAACCCACTGATTTCTTCTAGCAGTGGAGGAGAGTGCAGCTAGCCATAAACCAGAGAAGCAGAGAGACAGAGTGAAAACGGGAGCCTTCAGATCCAATCTGCAAGGTCCCAGTTTTGAAGCTTGGTCAGAGAACAGACTCACTCACACGGCATGCCACTTACATTCCTCCCTTCCTACTCACCCCTGGTGGATTTCTGGACATCCTGCTGGCTTCTAGCTGGGCTTGTCCTGGGAAAACCTCTTTATCACCAAGACCACTGAATCATCTGTGGATTTTCATCCACAAACACTCAATTTTGTGTTGTGCACTGATGAAATCCTTATCCAGGTCCCATTCAGATGGCCTTGAGTGACCTGGGTCCCCATACAGGCCACCAACTGTGGTAAGAATTCACCTCTACACCACCTTGTTCATTACCCAGGTACTTTTGAATAAACCACAGAACCAAGGAAACTGTTTTCAAGTCCAGCATCCAGATTTATGAACCTAGCGTTTCTTGTAGCTATTGTAACAGGACAGAGCTCACTCAACTCAACGTGCCAGTTGAGAAGGTCTGCCCTGAGGAACTTCAGAATAAAAGCTTATATTGCAGTTCGAGCACAGCAAACAAAGTCATAAAACATCTTCACATATGCCAGGAAAGGTTACATGTCTTGAGAAGTAAAGCACACATGGCTCCATACTGGTAACTTCACCCCCACACCTTAAGAAGTAGATTCTTCATAATCACAGATATTTTATCTAGCCACATCAACTGGTAGCAATGCTCAGCATTCTAAAGATGTTGATGTCTCATTTAACGAACTTTTATGACAAAAAAGGCCGGAATATTTAATAACAAGCTAATCACACCCTAAGATTTATCATATATTCTTTTATTGTATTGTTTCAAGTCAATGTACGTGAAATTAAATCTAATCTGGCATTATCTGGTTATATATTTATTTTGCAGCCAGGAATTAAGTGGAACTGTTGCCTAAACAGTTGAAATAGTGCCGGAATGTAATTCACAAGTTTCAACAACATGACAGCTGCATCATCAGCAGGAAGGGAGAGCATTTTGTATAGGCGCCTTGTTTAATGGTTTGAAATGCATCACACATTCGCAATAGCATCTGAGGCTCCCCTCTTTGTCGATAAAGCCTTAGGGAGCCTTCCTTTTTAACACGTTGGCATTTCTCTAAGATTCAGCGATTTACTTTCTATGTTCCTTTTGAAGGCATAAATGACGTTACAGATCTGAAATAGCAAATGGATGTTCCCTTGGTGTGTCATGCTTGAAGTGGGTTCACTATTTTCCCCATGAAAAGCATTACCCAGTCCTCTGGTGCCCACATGAAGAGAAAGAACGGCCTGTCCAATTTGAGTAGAACAGGACTTGGGGCATTGGGTCGAATCTTGTCACTTCCAAAGCTGACTGCAGCTGCCTCCGTCCCTCTTTCATTAACATCCAAAACAGCCTAGTGAGAAGCCTGCACAGGAGGGAATATATATAAATATATATATATTGTTGGAAACCATTGCAGCCTCCAACAGAACCACAGATGAAGAGAGAGCCACTGATTTTTAAAAGGGCGCGGTTTTTTCTGCTCTTACACTAATGCATGCATGCATTTACATACGTGTGCATATTGGCAAATATGCACACGTATGTAAAATATGTGCGATGTAACATTGTGCCACCAGATGGTGATGTGGAGTCCTGTTTTTCTCTACCTGTTTTCCCCTCTTAAATTTACAATGCTTTAAACTTCGTCACTTTTTTGATGTGTCTAGATCCAGCCTAGGAGTTTTACTGATGGCAGCTGCATGCACACAGACAAAACTGCGTTGCGTTAGAGAACTTTGCCTTGGCTATGGAAATTCAGCACTAAACTACTGTGGACCAAGCAGCAAATATACTGCAGCTGCTAATTTCATAAATGAATTAAAGCATACACAACATGGCAATGTAAAATGAATTTAGAAGCAATGAAAACAGCTTTGCGGCTAGAAATGGCACCTTAAAACAATATAAAACAATAATGATGAAATGAAGGAACAGACCACGATGCTCGGCACCTATCCATGCTCTGCTAACCTCCAGATTGGGACTGCCCTAGAAGATTACTGAGCAACTGCAGTTGGTCCAAAATGCAGCAGCAGGGTACTGGCTAGATTTCCATTTAATAATAAGTAATAATAATAAATTTTATTTATATCCCGCCCTCCCCAGCCGAAGCCGGGCTCAGGGCGGCTAACAACAATAAAACAGTACAACAGTACAACACAACACAACACTCAAGTCCTGCAGGGCCCTAGTCTCTTGTGACAGAGTGTTCCACCAGATCGGAGCCACAGCCGAAAAAGCCCTGGCTCTAGTTGAGGCCAGCCTAACCTCTCTGTGGCCTGGGACCTTCAAGATGTTTTTATTTGAAGACCGTAAGTTTCTCTGTGGGACATACCAGGAGAGGCGGTCCCGTAGGTACGAGGGTCCTAGGCCGTATAGGGCTTTAAAGGTTAAAACCAGCACCTTAAACCTGATCCTGTACTCCACCAGGAGCCAGTGCAGCTGGTATAGCACTGGGTGAATGTGATCTCACAGCGAAGACCCTGTAAGGAGTCTCGCTGCAGCATTCTTCACCCGCTGGAGTTTCTGGGTCAGTCTCAAGGGCAGCCCCACGTAGAGCGAGTTACAATAATCCAGTCTGGAGGTGACTGTCGTGTGGATCACAGTGGCTAGGTCAGGGCGAGAGAGGTAAGGAGCCAACTGCTTAGCTTGGCAGAGATGGAAAAATGCTGCCTTTGTTATAACTGCAATCTGCACCTCCATGGAGAGGGAGGTGTCGAAGATTACACCCAAACTCTTAATGGACGGTGCTGGCACTAATTGCACCCCCGCAAGAGATGGGAGTTGCCCCCCCCATCCCATATCGTCCCGTCCCAGCCACAGGACCTCTGTCTTCGAAGGATTTAGCTTCAACCGGCTCCCACGTAACCATCCAGCCACAGCTTCCAAACATCTGGTCAGTGTGTCTGGGGCCGAGTCAGGATGGCCATCCATCAACAGATAGAGTTGGGTGTCATCAGCATACTGATGGCATGCCAGCCCAAAACTCCGGACAAGCTGGGCGAGGGGGCGCATAAAGATGTTGAAAAGCATCGGGGAGAGTATCACACCCTGAGGTACTCCACACACCAAGGAGTGGCGCGATGACAATTCCCCCCCAAGCACCACCCTCTGTCCCCGACCAGAGAGAAACGAGCGTAGCCATTGAAGGACTGTGCCCTGGATCCCCATGTCGGCAAGGCGGTGGTCCAGGAGTTTGTGATCAACCAAGTTGAAAGCTGCTGACATACCTAGAAAAATCAGCAGCCCCGACCCGCCTCGGTCCAGCTGTCTACGAAGATCATCTGTTAGGTCAACCAGAGCTGTCTCGGTCCCATGACCAGCGCGGAAGCCGGAGTGGAATGGATCCAGAGCCAATGTTTCATCCAGAAACCCACCAAGCTGTTCAGCAACCGCTCTCTCAATTACCTTACCCAGGAACGGAAGATTCGAAACCAGGCGGTAATTGGATAGATCTAAAGGATCTAATGATGTTTTCTTTAAGAGCGGGCGCACCACTGCCTCCTTCAGTTCCCCTGGGAATGTCCCCGTGCCAAGGGACAAATTGATGTGTGGGGCCCGAAACAAACTGGTAGAGCCCTAGTGTCGCCATGGAAGACACCAGGTCCAGAGCCTGTGAGGAGGGAGTGGCATCAGCATGGATGTTGAAGTCCCCCAATACCAATAGGTTAGGGAACTCCAAGGCCAAGCCAGCCACCGCCTCCAGTAGGCCTGACAGGGTGGCTGCTGGTGCGCTAGGTGGCCGGTACACCAGCCAGACAGCCAAGCTCTCCTTGGAGCCCCACACTAGGCCAACACATTCAATGCCAGGGATCGATGGCGATGGGAGAGCCCTGAAAGGACAATCTTCCCGGATTAATAATGCCACCCCTCCCCCCCCGGCCCACAGTCCGCGACTGGTGGAGGACGGAGAAACCCGGGGGCACCATCTCTTGTAAGGTAACTGTTTCCCCTTTGGGCACCCAGGTCTCCGTCACACAAGCCAAGTCGAACCCCTGCGAGATAAAGAAATCTAGCAGGGTGGCGGTTTTGTTGCCTATAGACCTGGCATTGCACAGCACCAGTGACGGAGGTGAGTAATCCTTGCTCACCCTACCCTCGTCCCTCGGGATGAGGCGCAGATTGGAAGGGGTACGAGCATATCCATATCTTGATCCCCTTCGCCTATAGCATCTGCCCCCACCGCCATACCTCCCTCGCCCCTCCACGGTAGCAATCCCAAGCCTCATATTAGCCTCCATTGATGGCAATTAATGTTATTCTTTCGCAGCCTAAAACAATATAACCTTAAAACAATAATAAAAAACCCAGAAAACAATAAAACAATACAAATAAAAACTGCAAAAATTACAAATCCATCAAAATCAAACAAATTCCCAAGCCCACCCAAACATCCATCCCACCCCCATATATAAAAAATCTAAAGGGAAAGGAAAATTTTAAAACATGTTAAAAGGAACTCTGCACCCCTCCGGGTCCTCCTGGGCAGCAGCATCAGTGGCAACAACCGTCCTTGTGAGGCCCCACCCTGGGCCAGATAGTAAGTGGCAGGAGCAGTCCTTGTGATGCCTGTTAGGCCCCACACTGGGCCAGGTGGTGAGTGGCAAGAGCAGGGCCCTCAGGCACTCACACAGGGGAGTCCTCCTGGGCAGCAGAGCAGTCCTTGTGAGGCTTCAGGCCCCGCCCCGGACCAGGTGGTAAGTGGCAAGAGCAGGGCCCTCAGGCACTCACACAGGGGAGTCCTCCTGGGCAGCAGAGCAGTCCTTGTGAGGTTTCAGGCCACATCCCAGGCCAGATGGTAAGTGGCAAGAGCAGGGCCCTCAGGCATTTAGATCTTCTAAAACCCCTGTTTTAAAACAGCTGTGGTGGCTGCCATTTCTGGGCCCAATCCAAGGTGTTCATGTTAGTGTTTAAAGCCCTAAATGACTCGGGCCCCAACTGAAAGATCTTCTTATAGATGGTCTTACGTGCTGAAGACCAGCAGAAGAGGGTCCGCTTGGTAATTCTTCCACCTGAGCAGTTTGCACATGCATGTTTGTGTGGCCTGAGAAAGGGCATTCTCTGTGGCAGCCCCTAGGTTGTGCTACTCCCTCCGCACAGAGGTGTGTCTGGCAACTTCATTATACATCACCCAGTGGATGCTGAAGATACACCTCTTTACCTTAGCTTAATGTTGCAAAAGCCTCATGCCCACACGCTACTCAAAATACCTCAGTCTGTTTTGACCCCGTTTATGTACGTACTGTGGAAACCATCAGGTTGCGTTTTCCAGTAATTCCTGATAGGTCAGCCTTGTTGGTGAAGACTTCAGTAATACCCACTCTGGAAACCAAATCTTTGAGATCGTAGGATGTAGACACTAAAAGTTTTGGAAGGTGCAGGCTAATTTCGCTGGGAAACAAGGGAACGAAAACGTTAAAACTATAGGCAATACGGAGTTTTATTTTGCGAACATGTACAGACCCTCCAAGTGTTCATATTTCCCAGATTTATAGAAGCTGGCCTGGTTTCTGATTTGATCCCGGGATGTCCCACTTTTCCATAGGACGTCCCTATTTTCATCGGAGAAATGTTGGAGGGTATGGAGTTATACGACCCCTGAGCCAAGGAGATAAGTGACTATACCAGTGTTTCCCAACCACTGTTCCGCGGCACACTAGTGTGCCGCGAGATGTTGCCTGGTGTGCCGCGGGAAAAATTAAAAAATTTGAAAGATTTTTTTTTTAAAGTCAAATTTTTGATTGGGGCGCCGTCACTAGATGACCCCTGGGGTTCCCTCCCTCCCTCCCGCTCTGCGCCTCCCTCCTCCTCCTCCGGGGAGGCCCTTCCTGGCTCTCGGCCAAGGCTTGGCGGCTGCCACTCACTCACTCGCTCGCCCACCCACCCGTCCCTCCATTCCTGCACCTGGTCTCTCCCCCTCCGTCCCCGGCGCGGGGGCTGTCGGGATCCGTAGTCCCCTCGCCCTTGGGCTCCGCGCCCGCGCGGGGTGCGCGAACTACGTTTCCCAGCGTGGCCTGGCGGGCCGGGCATTTTGTTTGAAGCGCTCTTCTCCCGGCCATGGAATGAGCGCAGCGGCGGCGGCCGGGCGGGCAGGGGCTCTTCCGCGCAGACCCCGCGCAGCCTGCCTGCGTCCCCACGGAGATCGGGCGGCAGGATGGAGCCCGGGGATCCCCGCGGAGGCGAAGCGGCGGAGGCAGCCCCCCAGGTAGGGCTGCGTCGGGGGGGGGGGTGTTATTTTTGCAATGCTGCATCCACGCCGGAGGGGACGCATCGGACCGCGGGGAGACCCCTTGGCGGGCGTGCAAGGCAATGCATGCGTGCAGGCGTTGCATGGAGTGCAGTGCAATGCAATGGCAACGCGGCACCCTGCATGCATGCATGCAACTTCCACCGGCGCTCCGGACTTGGCAGGTGAGGGGGGTCCCCAGTGGGCGGCAGAGAGAGCCGGGAGGGCGAAGGGGAGCCGGGGGGGAGCAGCGCTGCTCCCCGAGCCGAGCCCGGGGGGAAACTTCGGCGTCGTTGCGCCGGGTGTTGGAAGCGGAGGCTGGCGGGGGCCCCTCACCTGCAAAACCTGGTCGCCTCTCATATATTTCGTGCATTGCATTCATCGCCCGCTTTCTCCTCCAAGGAGCTCCCGGGGGCGCGCGTGGTTCTCCCCGTGTTATCCTCGCAACAACAGCCCTGCGAGGTGGGTCAGGCGAGTGGCCCAAGGGAGCACCCAGGGATTGTCCTGGCCAGGTGGGGTGATTTGAACCCTGCTCTCTGCCCGGTCTTCGTCCTCATTTAGCCCCCACATGTGCATGACTGTGCATGACTGAGGTTTTCCCCCCTCGTCTTGGCTGTGGTGTGAGTCTGTGCTGTTAATTAATGGGGTTCTGCCTTCGGAGAAGATGAGCCAGCCCTCAAGGAGGTGATTATGTAATTTGCTAGCAATTCATGTCCCTCCCGGCGTGACGCTGCGCGCTGACGTCACGGGGCTGTAATGGTGGTGTGCCTCGAGATTTTTTTCATGAAACAAGTGTGCCTTTGCCCAAAAAAGGTTGGGAAACACTGGACTATACAACCTTTAGAAGATATCTGAAGGCAGCCCTGTATAGGGAAGGTTTTTAATGTTTAATGGGCAGTGTAGAAGCAGCAGCAGCAACAACAGAACAGGACATCCTTATTTTCATCAGAGAAATGCTGGAGGGTATGCATGCAGCATTTGCAGTTTCAGATTTGCATACACTTAAAGGCAGGCATTTACAAATAGCGGGGGAGAAAAGGCAAGCAAAATGCGAGGGAGATAGTGAAAGATACAGGAAATTGAATGCAGATTTCCAAAAAATAGCAAGGCGAGACAAGAAGGCCTTCTTAAACGAGCAATGCAAAGAAATAGAGGAAAACAACAGAATGGGAAAACCAGAGATCTGTTCAAGAACATTGGAGATATGAAAGGAACATTTCGTACAAAGATTACCATAATAAAATACAAAAGTGGTAAGGACCTAACAGAAGCAGAAGACATCAAGAAGAGGTGGCAAGAATACACAGAGGAATTATACCAGAAAGATATGGATGTCTCGTACATCCCAGGTAGTGTGGTTGCTGACCTTGAGCCAGACATCCTGGAGAGTGAAGTCAAATGGGCCTTAGAAAGCACTGCAAATAACAAGGCCAGTGGAAGTGATGGTATTCCAGCTAAACTATTTAAAATTTTAAACGATGATGCTGTCAAGGTGCTACACTCAATATGCCAGCAAGTTTGGAAAACTCAGCAGTGGCCAGAGGATTGGAGAAGATCAGTCTACATCCCAATCCCAAAGAAGGGCAGTGCCAAAGAATGCTCCAACTACCGCACAGTTGCACTCATTTCAGGTTATGCTTAAAATTCTACAAGGCAGGCTTAAGCAGTATGTGGACCGAGAATTCCCAGAAGTGCAAGCTGGATTTAGAAGAGGCAGAGGAACCAGAGACCAAATTTCAAACATGCACTGGATTATGGAGAAAGCTAGAGAGTTCCAGAAAGACATCTACTTCTGCTTCATTGACTATGCAAAAGCCTTTGACTGTGTCAACCACAGCAAACTATGGCAAGTTCTTAAAGAAATTGGGGTGCCTGATCACCTCATCTGTCTCCTGAGAAATCTCTATGTGGGACAAGAAGCTACAGTTAGAATGTAAATCTTTTTAAAGATAATTATGAAAAATGCTGGTCAGAGGTGAAAAAAGACTTGGAAAGTTGGACGAACTTGAAGCTTTCCTTGCTGGGTCGAATTGCTGTTATTAAGATGAATATATTCCCCAGAATGTTATTTGTATTCCAATCATTGCAAATCATTGATAAGATGGACTGTTTCAAGAAGTGGCAAAGAGACATATCTAGATTTGTCTGGCAGGGCAAAAAGCCCAGAATAAAATTTAAAATTCTTACTGATGCTAAAGACAGAGGGGGGTTTGCCCTGCCAGACTTAAAACTTTATTATGAGGCCACAGCTTTCTGCTGGCTGAAAGAATGGCTACTTCTGGAAAATACAGATGTTTTGGATCTTGAAGGGAGTGGCAATGTATTTGGGTGGCATGCATATCTTTGGTACGGCAAGGTAAAGCGCATAAGGCATTTAAAAACCATATTGTCAGAAAAGCACTGTTTAATGTCTGGATAAGGTATAAAGACTTTTGGGAGAATAAAACTCCAAGGTGGCTATCACCTATGGAGGCGAAAGCCTTGAAAAAACTTAACATGGAAGACAAATGGCCAAAATACTGGGAAATTTTAGAACAGTAGGGTGACAAACTGAAATTGCAGAGTTATGACAAGCTTAAGGAGAAGGTGCGGGACTGGCTACATTACTTTCAAATAAGAGAGGTCTATAACTTGGATAAAAAAATTGGTTTCCAGGTGGAAAAATCAAAGTTGGAAACAGAACTGTTAGAACCCAATGTAAAGATACTTTCGAGAATGTATAATCTGCTGTTGAAATGGAATACTGAGGAAGAAACCGTAAAATCGGCAATGATAAAATGGGCACTAGACATAGGTCATAACATTATGTTTGCTGACTGGGAGAAGTTGTGGACCACCGGGATTAAATTTACGGCATGTAATGCCTTAAGAGAGAATATAATGAAAATGATGTATAGGTGGTACATGACCCCAGTCAAGCTTGCAAAAATATATCATTTGCCCGATAACAAATGTTGGAAATGCAAAGAGATTGAAGGTACATTCTTTCACCTTTGGTGGACGTGCCCAAGGATCAAGGCCTTCTGGGAAATGATATATAATGAACTGAAAAAGGTATTTAAATATACTTTCCCGAAGAAACCAGAGGCCTTCCTCCTGGGCATAGTGGACCAATTGGTGTTAAAGAAGGACAGAACTTTTTTTATGTATGCTACAGCAGCAGCAAGAATTCTCATCGCAAAGCATTGGAAGACACAAGACTTACCCACCTTGGAAGATTGGCAGATGCAACTAATGGACTACATGGAACTGGCGGAAATGACTGGCAGAATCCGAGACCAGGGAGAGGAGACGGTGGAGGAGGATTGGAAGAAATTTAAAATTTATTTGCAGAAATATTGTAAAATTTATGAATGTTGAGGACATTGAAATGAAATGCAGGGGTATTAGCAACAAAGTAAAATGTAAGATTGGATTAACAACAGATAAATTAATAGGATATTAATTTGCTGAACTAATTTAAAAAGGGATACAGGAATGGGAGACGTGAGGAAGTCTGGAAAATAAGTCAATTGAAGATGAGAAATTATGAAAGAGGGAATTTTTGTTTTTTGTTATTATATGTGCTTTTGCCTCTTTTTTTTCTTTTGATGTGTTTAATGTTTGTATTTTTGTATTGTATTTGCTTTTTGCTTTTTGCTTTTTCTTTTTTTCTTTTTCTCTATTTTGTGATGTTGCAATTTCTCTGTTTTTGTATGTTTTTATTGTGAAAACCTAATAAAATATCTTATATAAAAAAAGAAGAAGCTACAGTTAGAACTGGATATGGAACAACTGATTTATTTTTCACCCTATAGGACACACTTTTCCCCCTCCAAAAATGAAGGGGAAATGTGTGTGCGTCCTATGGGGCGAATGCAGGCTTTTGCTGAAGCCTGGAGAGGGAGAGGGGTCTTGCTATCCAGGCTTCAGGAAGCTCTCCGCTAGCCTTGGGAGCCCGCGGGAGTTCCCTTTGGGCTTCCTAGGCTTTTGGATAGCAGCCTGCATCTCAAAGCCTGGGGCACGTTGCACAGCACGCCCCGGGCTTTGGATCTCTGGTTTGTAGGCTGGCGGTGGGGAGAAGTGCGCTTCTCCCCGCCGCCAACCCAACAAGCTCGAGGGACAGCGGGGAGGCGCAGCACGCCATCCCGCTGTCCCCCGACCTGGTTTGGAGGCTGGCGGCGGGGAGAAGCCCGCTTCTCCCTGCCGCCAGCCCCACAAGCCTGGGGGACAGCGGGGATGCGCAGTAAAAAACTTTGAAGTTTTAGAAGACAGAAAGGAAAAGACAAAAGGGGGAAAGCAGGGTCCCACGGGCCAAAATGTGGACTAAGTAGAGGGGCACTGTTTTCTTTGGTAGAAGCTTCCAGGGACAGGAAATTTGGTGCCCTACAGATGTTATGCCCTAGCTGGCATGGCAACGGTCAGGGATGGTGGAAGATGTAGTCCCAGAACATCTGTAGGGGCAGAGCTTTGTCACTCCTCCCTCAACCCTTGCCCTTCTTTAATATTGTAATATTTCATTGAACTTATGTATTTTGGAACTTTCAACTCTTTTATACTTTACAAACTCTCAAAAATTGGTCTGTAATATACTATTACAAAAATCAGTTCAAGATATGCAACTTTAAAGCCACCCATTTTAAAGTGATAACTTTTCCACCATTGCCTGCCAGATTATGTACTTTAGAGAGTAAATGTTCCTTTGTTTGTCATTCCTGCTATCTTCAGGTGATTAAGCAATTCAAATCATTAAATATTTGTTACTTATATTTTTTCAACATACCTTTGAAGTAGACATAGTTCGCAAGAAACATGCTAGTGCCTTGAGCTACGTTTCTAACCATTTCGGTTATTTTCCCACGAGTTTTCTTCTTCACATAATCATTTATCTGCTTTTCAGTCACTACATTGTCTTTGAAGTCAACAGCAAAGATCTCAGAATTGTAGAAACTTTGGAGATCATTATTGTACTTAGTGGCTATTTTGAGGCCCTTAGTTAAGTAGAAGGTATTCCCTATGTTCACCTTGCCTGCTTTTTTTGAAGTGGTCAGCACCTTGAGGAGCTGTTGAAATCCTGTATGTATCTTGCTTGTGTCAATTGTCGTCAATCCAAGTCCGCTGTAGATCTGATTTTGGGTTTTAGACTTAGCACCCAGGCCAAGTGCTGAGAAAGCCATGGAGATACTCACAGGAGAGAATAAAATATTTTTGGCACCTTGACGTGAAGTTACATGTTTGGAGAATTTAAATGCAAAGTCAGCAATGCTGGAAGCTAGCTTTTCTTGAAGTGGATCTTTATCTCCATGACCATTGTGGACTTGAAGGACAATCAGTAACAAGGAGAAATGGGTGGCAAGTTTCATTGTGATTTGGGATTTGCTTAAAACAAACAAACCGAACATAAAACAACACAGAATATGTTAGCACTCTCCTTTATAAACCCACTGAAAGGAATTCATTTTGATCAAATGCAAAATTCATTGGGAATGAGACACCCTTATTTGTGAGTGTAGCCATATTCTACAGAACTATGTAACAGAAATAATTCACTCTGCATACAGGGATGCAACCCACCATCTCCAGCAGGTTTGCGTGATCTCCTCCCTTCCCCAGCACCAGTGCAAGGTGTGCTAGTTAAAGGAGTGTCCTGTGGAGATGGTATACAGCCTCAATAGAACCTATTCCTATTCCTAACGTTACTTGCGTTTAAGAATGGCAGATAGCCTCTTAAAAACAGCCACTTCAGCAAGGAAGCACAGGGCTTGAGATTAAGCCCACACACCTTCATGAGCTATCTAGTTTACCTCCTACTGCTTTTGCCTGCAATTTGGTTCTATATTTCTACACCCCCCCCAAAAAAAATGGCCAATCATAAACATTTCCATCCTTGTCCCTTGTGGATCATGAATTGTGAACAAACGTCCCACGGATCCTATTTTATACCTAAAGTGGGTTTATTATAAAATGTTCCCTGGTACCTTGGCACCTGGTCTGTGGGGCCTGAGATGTGTGGTTTTCACTCTTGCCCATAGAGTAGGCTCTCTTGCTGGGTTGCATTCAGTTTATAGCCCTGGCTAACTTCTACTTCCTGCTGCAGCAGGAAGGTAAGGGCAATTAGGTAAGGACACCTAGCTGGTTTGAAAAACACAAAAAGTACAAAATTGCCTTGGCCGCCCAGTTGGAAGAGAGATGGCAGTGGGGTGTGTGTGTGCGTAGCATGACCTTGTTGGCTCTCCCTGAGGTTGTAGAACACAGTAGCTTTCTGGATTGCCCCAGGGAGATGGTGGATGGGGTGGGAGCACTGTATTGTTGCACCCTACCCAGTCTCTGAGCTTCAGCCTACAGCCCGTACTAGCTTCCACGTGCTGCCGCTGGAACCAATTAGATCAGGGCATGTTTACTTATTCTTTTTGTTACAAACACGTCCTTCTCTAATGGGCTGCTGCAGTGGTAGCTGGAGGTTAGCTACATGTTCTGATCCAATTGGATCCACGTGGGTGCCTCCCAAATTCAAGTCCAGTAGGTTGTAGTTTACTAGTGGGATTTAGGATAGTTCAGCCCCCTGAGTATGGGCAGTTTTGTCCGTTGAGTGGGTGATGTTTGATATTTTACTATGTTTTAAATATGGTGTAAGCTGCCCAGAGTGGCTGGGAAAACCCAGGCAAATTAACATTCTCTTTGGATGCCTCAGAACTCAAATACTGTATTTTTCGCCTTATAGGACGCACCGGCGTTGATTTCCCCCGCTCCCAGCCCCCAGAACAGGCTGCTATCCGCAAGCTGTGGGAGAGCTGCGCGAAGCCAGAAGCCTGGGGCGTGCTGAGCTCAGCACGCCCCAAGCTTCTGGGTGCAGGCAAGCTCTCTGCTTGCCGTGGGAGAGCTGCACAAAGTCGCACAGATCTCCCATGGCTTGCGGACAGCTTACAGAAGCCTGGAGAGTGAGAGGGGTCAGTGCGCACCGACCCCTCTCGCTCTCCAGGCTTCAGCGAAAGCCTGCATTCGCCTCATAGGACGCACACTGATTTCCCATTCATTTTTGGAGGGGGGAAAGTGCGTCCTATAGGGTGAAAAATATGGTACTTTACAACTGGTTTTAAAGAGAATTAATTGCTGAAATCTTTAACATGGACCAATGCTTACTCTTACACTATAGTTTATATTCAGAAACCAATGAACCTCTTAACTTCAGAACAGAGTTTGTATCATATCTCAAATTGCCTGATCAACCTGGACTATTGATAACCATCATCTCGACTATACTTGTTATACAGAGGGCTCAAAGGAACTTAACGGTAGAATTAAAAACATGAGCATAAATAAAAATAAGCAGGTTTTGACATCCTAAAAACTCTGTTGATGCAGGGGACAGCCTTCTTCAACCAACTGGGAATCCCACAGAATTGCAAATATTGAATTAGATGGGAAAGTGGCTCTTTGAGGCTGAGTTAGTCAACATTGTGTCACTGTAGTCATTGTTCTCAAGAGATGAACCTGCTCTGAAAGTCCATTGTCCCTAGTTAAACCTTCCTGATTAATCATCTTTGATTGACTGACTACCTGCTCATACTACTTTTTATTATTATTATTTCTTCCTACAAATCTATTTAAGATCAGATCTTAGCATTGCTCATCTCTCCATTGCTGTTTTGCTCCAGCTACAGGTCCTTTGTGGGGAGTGTTTCTGCAGGATCACATGGGTGTCCAAATATACATGTCTGTCTGACCATCCCTCCCATTAACAATGGTCACCCTCTGGTTAAAAGTGACAACAACTGGCCCTACTTAAAAAAAAACCAAAGTAAAATTGACTTGGGCAGAATATTCTACAATCAGGTTATTTCAGCAGCTGGCAGCAATAATGTTTTGTTTTCATCTTTGCTGTGCTGTTTACTGGGGGATGAATATACCACAGTCAGATCCTCCACACCAAGGGAGTCTTTAGCATATGTGCCACCGGGGTGCAAAGATCCGCCCAGCACCCCCAAATTTAGTTTAGCCCCCAAATTAACTTTTATTATGCTTATGTCAGACACCACGCTTACGCCTTATCTCTTGATTATGAAAGAAGGGGGGAGAAAGAAACAAACTTTTTTTTATTTGCTCATTTATTTTATAATGCACTTATACTCGTTGAGTCTGACAAGTGCCGCCGTTGTGAATGACAAGTGCCGCCGCTGGCGCAGCGCGTCTTTCATAAATGAGTGCACAAAGTTGAAAGTCCTTTAGTAAAACAGTAGGTATACATTTCGGTAATGCCCAGGTATATAAGTATTTGGTTTTTCTAGCATGATCAAAATTATTTATTATTTCATAACAGGTAGATAATTAAGAGCTTAGGCAGCTTCAGCAGCGGCCCTGCTCCACACTGAAGCAGCATTTGTCAAGACGTGGCTTTAACCAAACTGAGGTCAGTGAGCACATAGAGATTTCCATCATTTCCTCCTGAAACCCAGGAGAGCATTGATCACAGAAGAACAAGCTCTTTAAAAAAAAAAAAAAAAAAGCTAACTAAATAAATAATGCATGAATTATGCCAAATGTTTTAAAATGTCAAACTGGCATTTTCCATTGTGCAGAAGCTGAGGGTCACATCAACAGCTACATCCACCTAGAATTCAATTAACCTTCCCACCATAAACTCATCCCAGTTATGCGTCCTGATCTTGCTGAGAGCATTGAAGCTGTAACATTTCCGTGTTCTGATGAATACTTATCAGATGCTCTACCCTCCATGCTTATCTCATCTTCCTATATCTGTTCTGTGCCCATTTAGATTGCAAGCGTGCATACTGTGCCTCTAACGCTTGTTCTGTTTGTTCTGCTAGTTTCACTGCCCATTAGTTCCACTTTTCCCTATTCTTGTGCCAGCCTATTGTACCAGTATATCAACTTAGTAGAGTTCCACGCGAACCTATATCCTTGATGTATCTATTTCCCCCCTTCTCCTTATTTAATTAGGTACCTTCAGCAATGAGCAATGTTTGCCTCCTTGGCAGCCCAGTGAGGCATCTGGCCTTTTCTCCTTCTGCTGGCAGCTATGAATTATGCTTAATTTAACCTTGAGAGAGCAGAACCTAGTATTCAAATAATTTCAATCAATAGTGGGGGGCTTCAGACATGCTTCACATTCATTTCCAAAACAACAACAACAAACATATGGTTACATGAAACATACTCAATAAACACACAAGACATAACTGGCTGTACTTTTGAATAAATAAGGTATACTATTCATTGACCCTGATGTTGGGAAAGATGGAGGGCACAAGGAGAAGGGGACGACACAGGACGAGATGTTTGGACAGTGTTCTTGAAGATACCAGCATGAGTTTGACCAAACTGCGGGAGGCAGTGGAAGACAGGAGTGCCTGGTGTGCTCTGGTCCATGGGGTCACGAAGAGTTGGACACGACTAAACGACTAAACAACAAAAACAACAACAACATCATTCATTGTATCAAATTGTAGATTTCAACGGAAGTCTCATAAAGTTCAATGGAAAAAGCAGAAGACCCAGTGGATCAGTTCATTCTCTAGTCAGTTCATGCATAAGGTTCATACAATGAATAGTATACCTTATTTATTCAAAGGTACAGCCAGTTACATCTTGTGTGTTTATTGAATATTTATCACATCCATACCCATCTGCCTTCCAGCTTGGCCATAGCACCAAAACTGCCTTGGCTGCCCAGTTGGAAGAGAGGTGGCAGTGGGAGGGGGTGCAGAGCATGACCTTGTTGGCTCTCCTTGACCTCTCTGAGGTTGTTGAGCACAGTAGCTTTCTGGATTGTCCAGGGGAGGTGGGGGGTGGGGTGAGAGCACTGTATTGTTGCACCCCACCCAGTCTCTGAGCTTCAGCCTACAGCCCTTCCACGTTCTGCTGCTGCTGGAACCAATTAGATCAGGGCTTGTTTACTTATTCTTTTCATTACAAACATGTCCTGCTCTAATTGGCTGCTGCAGTGGTAGCTGGAGGTTAGTTACCTGTTCTGATCCGATTGGATCCAGATGCCCATGTCTACACGGGTGTGACTCAGCTATGCCACTGCATCCAATTCCAGTGAGTTGAAGTTTAATCCTGGGATTTAGGACAGTGGAGCCCCCTGGGAATGGGGAATCTTATCAGTGGAACGGACAATGTATTACAATTCAGTGGGATTAAAGGGCGGATGTGGAGAGTAGCAGTCCCTCTGGAAAAGCAAATAAAATAAAATAAAAATCTATATGGACGCTTTAGAACAGAAACAAGTTTTCAGTTCCTTTGAAACTGATCCAAATGATGAAACCTTTAACTTGGACCCAGGTCTACCCTTTCAATTTAATTTATATATTCAGTGATCAAGAAAACTGTTGGTTTCCGATCAGAAATTAGTGGCTATCTGGCACAGCATCCTTTTCTCAGCGAGGTCAACTGGAAGCCTCTGGCAAATCAGCAAACACAAGAGTACTCTTCCCTCTTGGGTTCAGGCAACTTGTGTTCAGAAGCATACTGCCTCTGAAAGTGAAGGCAAAGCATAGCCATCATAGTTGGTGGCCATTGACAGCCCTCTCCTCCATGATTTTTTCTAATCCTATTTTAAGGCCATCCAAGTTGGTGTTCTTTACTGCCTCTTGAGGGAGCAAGTTCCATAGTTGAACTGTGTGCTGAGAGAAGAAGTCCTTTCTTTTATCGGTCCCGAACCTTCCCCATTCAGTTTCTCACTCGCCTTTTCTCTAAACAAAAAAGTCCCACATGCAGCAATTTTTCTTCATACAGGAGCTGCTCTTCATCATTTCTGAACCTGTTCTGCCTCTGCAGTATCCATTTTGAGGTGAGGCAGCCAGAACCGTACACAATATTCCAAATCATCTTGGGGGGGGGGAGTACAAATGGAGTGCCACAGGATTCTTTTCTGGGCTCATTGTTGCTCAACATTTTTATAAATGGCCTGGATGAAGGCATTGAGTGGGATGCTAATCAAATCTTCAGATGGTTCCAATCTGGTAGGGGGAGCTAATGTCACTGAAGATATAATTGGCATTCAAGATTTCCCTAACAGATTGGAATACTCAGCCCAAACTAACAAAGTAAATTGTAGTAAAGATAGATTTCAGGTTCTGTACTTAGGCAGGAAGAAACAGCTGTAAAAAAAATAAGATAGGAACACCTGGCTTGCCAGTAGTATATGTGAAAAAGAACTAGGAGTCTTCTTGGGCCACTAGGAACAGTGTGATGAAGCGGGGGGGGGGGGGAGAGAAAAGAAAAAAGCTAATGCTATTCTAGGTTGAATCAACAGAAGAACAGTGTCCAAATCAAGAAAAGCATACAGTCGTACCTCAGAAGTCGAACAGAATTTGTTCCAGAAGTTGAAACGTTCAACTTCCAAAGCACAGCTTCTGATTGGCTGCTGGAACCTATTGCAGCCAATCAGAAGCTGCAGAAGCCTCGTCAGATGTTTGGCTTCCGAAAGAACATTCAAAAACCAGAACACTCACTTCCGGTTTTTGATCGGGAGCTGAAACGTTCGACTCCCAAGGCATTTGGGAGCCGAGGTACAACTGTATTCATATTGTATTTTATGTTTCCAAATGGATTATTAGCATATATTGCTCCATATTTCTCCCTTCCCCAAGATTCATTCATGTAACATATTTCTGATTGATATTACTATCATCGTAGTTTTCCAAAAGAATCACACACCTCTTAAATCTGTGCAGTTCACAGAAATACCATTTACCTTCCCGCCGGAGCGGTACCTATTTATCTACTTGCACTTTGATATGCTTTCAAACTGCTAGGTTGGCAGGAGCTGGAACCGAGCAATGGGAGCTCACCCCATCGCGGGGATTCGAACTGCCAACCTTCCAATCAGCAAGCCCTAGGCTCAGTGGTTTAGACCACAGCGCCACCCATGTCCCTCACTATCTGCATACTACCTTTAATATCAACAAAACTGCAACACACTGACAAATCTCCCCATTTCTAGAGGACTAAGCTATCCTAAATCTCTTTATCAAACTACAACTCACTGGAATTGGACACAGCTTGGCTGGTCCCAATTGGGACCTTTAAATTAATTCTGAGTAAAGTTAGTGAAGCAGCAAAAATTTATTTAGTTATCACAAAAACATACTTGCAAAATGGGTGTCCAAAGCAGGCACCCCCAGTTCAGGTAAAGATGAGTATATATCACCTGTCTCCAAGTGCAAGTCCTTCCTCTGTGCGCAGAGGTCACCACCTATCGCGACTGCCTAATTAAAATATTAAACTCTCTGTCCCCGCTGGAACCTCCCATTTCCCTTTACCCAAATAAGGAAGAATGTTCCTATGCTCTCAAACATTTGCTCAAGCAATAAGCCACATTCCGACCACCTTTTAGAGTTACATGAATTCTATCCTGCTGAAGCTTCTCTAGATAAACCAGATTCTATCAAGGACAAGTCTTTTTATCACCTCACAGCTGCGATGGTGTCTATGGGAAACAGCAAAGGCCCCAGTCGGGGGGAAAGAGTCGCTAAGGCAACGTTGGAAGACAGCCAAAGAGCCACTTTGTCTCTTGTGGTCAATACTGGAGCTACACATTGCCTAGTGCCATCTGGTGGCCTGCTTCAGAACTGCAAGTCTGTAAAAAATGGACGCTACGTGTCACTGGCTGATGCTTCCAAATGACAGCTCACCGAGACTGGAATGCTTTACTGTTCCTTTATAGATCCTGAAGTGCAGGCTTTTGTGGTGCCTGATATTGCCAATTCTCTTTTAAGTGTATCAGCTCTTGTTGCTGACGGTTTCAATGTGATGTTTGCTAATAACATGTGCTCTTTTTACAGGGATGGGAAGAAGCTATACAGCGTTGAGGGCAAAGATAGGCTGTTCGTGGTGGAGATGCCTATTGCTACTGTTGCTGACCCCCCTGAAGAGGCACAAGTGCAGTGTGCAAACGTACCACCACATGATAGTTGTGTTCACCTTTGGCATCGAAGATTTTCACATGTGTCATGGTCTTACGTTAAGAAGGCCCCTGAGAACACAGTTGGGTGCAAATTTAAGGGTTGTGATAAGTTCCTTGACTGCAGAGCGTGCAAGCAGGCCAAGGTAACCACATGCACATATCCCAGCTCAGACAGGAGGACCAGCAGACCCTTTGAGCTGGTTCACGCGGATTCATGTGGACCAATGCAGGTGGCTTCTTTAAGTGGATCGAAGCATATTCTTGTGCTGATCGATGATTTTTTGAAACACACCTGGTTGTTCACACTTAGACACAAGAGTGAGGCAGCTGCATTGATCAGGGATTGGATCACAGCGATAGAGCTGCGTTTTCCCACCAAGATGGTTTCGTTTCAGTCTGATCAGGGGGCGGAATTCACTGGTTCTGTGCTGCAGAATTTCTTCAGAACAGAAGGGTATCAGTCACAGTTTGACAGCACCACCTAGTCCCCAAGAGAATGGGATTGCAGAGAGGAAGAAAAGAACTCTTCAGGAAGCAGCAAATGCTTTGCTTTTTGATTCAGGTCTCCCACAGCGACGTGGGTGGATTACCTGCCTCTCGCCGAGTTCGCCTACAACAACACAAAGCACGTGTCCACGGGGGTGACGCCGTTCTTCGCCAACAACGGAAGGCACCCCAGAACCTTCCCGGGACTGGAAAGAATGGGGGAGGGGGAGCCGCAGACAGCAGATGCGTTCGCGTCGGAGTTGCAGGAGGTCCACGATCAGCTTCGGCGGCACCTGGAGCTGGCTAAGCACGCATACAAGGTACAAGCGGACAAACACAGGAGGGTTGGCGAAGAGATCCATGTGGGAGACTGGGTCTGGTTGGCAGCCCACGCAGTGCCGGCCAGGTCGTTAGCGAAGAAGAAACTAGGGCATAAACAACTGGGACCCTACCAAGTCGAAGAGCAGGTCAACCCGGTAGCCTTCAGGCTGACGCTTCCGGAGGGCTCCAGGATGCATCCGGTGTTCCACAGATCGGTGCTCACTCCCTACAAGACACCTCACAGATTTCAGGAACCAGGAACGGCGCCGAGTCCGCTCCGAGAGGGAACCGAGCAAAGGGGAGTGCCACAGGAGGAGCCCATCAACGAAGTCACAGAGATTTTGGACTCGAGATGGGGAGAAGAGGGAGTAGAATACCTTCTCGCCAGAGAGGGCACCCCGGCCAGTGCCAACAGCTGGGTGCCGGGCTACGCTTTGGAGGAACCTCTGCTCAAAGACGAGTTTCATGCCCTCTTCCCACACAGGCCCATGCCAGCAGACTTTTTCGACGATTGGCTTTTCACACCGACGCTTTCAGCCAGCACGTTCCAGGGGTTCGACTCGGACGAGGAACCGACAATGGACACACGTTCCCCGGAGGGGTCACCCGCGGGATCTGCCTCAGAACCCTTGTATTGGTGGGACGATAGACCAGAGGAACAGTGGCGCAGGAAGTGGCTGGAGGTTCCAGGTCGAGCGACGGACCCGGGAGCGAATGAGGCGGAGACGGACGTGGACATGTACGGGGAGGATTTTGGGTTCGAGCACGGAGGCACAGAGATGGAGGCGGAGGTGACCGTTGTCGACGAGCGCAGGGAGGAAGAACCGGAAGTCTTCAGTTGGAGGCCCACCACGGGAAGCGAACTGTATCCGACATTCGTCCCCATGACACTGCAGCACCCAGCTCCCGCACCGGAAGGAGGGGAGGGGGGAAGGGGGGGCTTCGAGGGGGGATGGATGTCAGGGGTTCAGGAGCAGAGGCGAGGGCAAGGGAGGAAACAGAGAGCGAGGGGGAGGAGGCCGAAGAAAAGATGAGTGATGACGACGACCCGAGATCTCCGAGTCTTTCCAGTGAATCAGAAGATTCACAGAAAGGAGCGCCAGTGGCCAGAGCAAGGGGGGAGCCTAGGGGGACACCCCAGGAAGAAGGGTCCAGAGGGGGCTGAGAGGGCAGCAGTTGGAAATCGGGACCAGCGTCACCAACAGAGCGCAGTGGAGAGGAAGGGCGCCAGGTATCGAGCTCTGGCAGCTCGCAGCAGGGGGGAGGGCATGAGTCAGGAGTGGCCACACCTCCATCGGGGAGCGAAGAAACGGTCAGGCGGAAAGTGGAAGGTTGGGCGCGCGCGCCAAGTTCAAATGCACAGGAAGGTGGCGCAGTAAGCAGCCCGGAAAGGGAGCCAGGTCCTAAAGCCCAACGCAAGGAGACAGAAGGGTCCGGGGGGTCAGCGTCAGAAGAGTCCAGGAAGGAAGAGACCACGGGGGGCAGAGGGACCCAGAGAAGAACGGTCAGGCGGAAAAGGTGGAGTAAGGCTAGGGTATTAAGCTGGTGTACAGGGGGCGGAGACTCAGACGGAGCTTCGCCGGTCTAACCCATAAGACGTAGAGCTGCACGCAGCAGCTTGAGAATGGAAACTGTAACTCAATAAAGACTTTTATAAAGTGACCGCTGGCTAGCGTGATCCTCTGTGAGCTAGGATCTGGAAGCAGCTCTGACACTAGTATACATCTGTTTATATCTGCTTTCCTCTCAATTTAGCTCTTCATATAAACCTCAGCTTCTGCACAATCCTAGAGCCAGTGTGGTATAGTGGTTAAGAGCGGTAGTCTCGTAATCTGGTGAACCGGGTTCACTTTCCCGCTCCTCCACATGCAGCTTCTGGGTGACCTTGGGCCAGTCACACTTCTTGAAGTCTCTCAGCCCCACTCAGCTCACAGAGTGTTTGTTGTGCTGGAGGAAGGGAAAGGAGAATGTTTGCTACTTTGAGACTCCTTCAGGTAGTGATAAAGTGGGATATCCAATCCAAACTCTTCTTCTAAATGTTAGCAGAGAGAATGTCAGCTTGATATTTAAAAACATTTGGCATAATTCATGAGTTTCTTAGAAGAGCTTGTTCATCTGTGAATAAGGCTCTCCTGGTTTTCAGGAGGAAATGATGGATATCTTAATGTACTTCCTGCTTACTGATTTCAGTTTGTTTAAAGCCACATCTTGACAAATGCTGGCTCAGGGTGGTGCTTTTATCCTCCAGTAAACAGCACAGGAAAGATAAAAAACAAAACATTATTGGTGCCAGTCACTGAGAGAACCTGATAGTAGTATGTTCTGCTCCAATCAATTCACTTTGTGATATTTTCATGTAGGTCAATCGTCATCACTTTTAGACAGATAGTGACCATTGTTAATGGCAGGAGTGGTCTGTACAGTGGTACCTCTGGTTGCATACTTAATTCTTTCTGGAGGTCCATTCTTAACCTGAAACTGTTCTTAACTTGAAGCACCACTTTAGCTAATGGGGTCTCCTGCAGCCACCACGCCGCCGGAGCACGATTTCTGTTCTCATCCTGAAGCAAACTTCTTAACCCGAGGTACTATTTCTGGGTTAGTGGAGTCTGTAACCTGAGGTGTATGTAACCTGAAGCATATCTGAAGCATATTGTTAATGGCAGGAGTGGTCTGTACTCTTCTTCCTTAACCATTTCCCTCTTCCATTCCTCAGGAGTCTCATATGAGGGAGACAAAAGCTGTGGAGCCCTCAAATATCATCATAGCACCTCCACGCCATGTTTTTGCACCATGTGTTTCCCCATGAAAGCTTTAGAAATCCATCTACTTTACAGTTGGTTTTACACTGAGTAAAATCACACTTTAGTTCATGGTTTTTGCAATCTCCGGAGTGATGAAATGAAGGACATCTCCCTTTAATCCCTACTCAATGACAATTCACTTTGAACTTCGCTGGCGAAACTCCCCATACTCTGGGGGCTAGGTTTTCCTAAATCCCACTGTTTAACTACAGCTCATTGGAACTGGATGCAGTTGAATTACTGAACCACCACATATTTGTGTTTTTCAAACCATAAAGTCGTGATCTTATCGGCTGGCGCAGCATCAGATACAAACCAGGTAGGTGTCCTTACCCAATTGGCTGCTGCAGCAGCAGGTAGAAGCAAGCCTGGGTCATAAATGGAAGGCAACCGAGGGAGAAGAGAGCTTACTCTACAAGCAAGAAGGAAGAGCAAACATTTCAGCCCAAAGGAGCAAGTGCCAAAGTAATAAGCAGGACGTTTTGGGGAAAACCCAGGTATGTATACAAACGATCTGGAAAATGTTTGTTGATAATTCACCATCCATAAGGGGCAGTGAAAGCTAGCTGAATGAGTGTGAATGGGGAGACGTACAGCCACTTGCCCCCCTTGCAGAAGTTTCTGACTCTCAAAGGCTGCTGTTCTAGGAGCACTAGGCCCTGGTGAGGCTGTATACCCCCTGCCTGAGTGGCTGAAGCAGCTCAGGACACTCCCCAAACTAGGGCACCTTTCATTAGTGCTGGGGAAGGGAGAATGCAAGGCAAGCCTGCTGAGGATGTTGGGCAGCATCACTGGCAAGGATGATGAGTGACAGGAAGCCCCAGGCAGTCAAAGCAAGTTATGCAGATGTGTGAAGGGACAATAAGTAATCCCCATTTACTGAATCATTTGATCAAAGTAATTCTGACCAATAAGGGCACTGTAAGCTCCCAATGTCTGCTGGGATCCAAATCCTGGCAGAACATACAACTCCGAACGTACAACTAGGCCACAGTCAACAAATGAGAATGACACATTCCCAATAAATGTTACCTTAGAACAAAAAGAATTCCTTTGAGTAGGTTTCCATAGAAGAGTGCTAATGTGTGCTAAAGAGAGCCAGTGTGGTGTAGTGGTTTAGAGCGGTAGTCTTGTAATCTGGGAAACCGGGTACACGTCTCCGCTCCTCCACATGCAGCTGCTGGGTGACCTTGGGCTAGTCACACTTCTTTGAAGTCTCTCAGCCCCACTCACCTCACAGAGTGTTTGTTGTGGGGGAGGAAGGGAAAGGAGAATGTTAGCCGCTTTGAGACTCCTTAAAGGGAGTGAAAGGCGGGATATCAAATCCAAACTCTTCCTCTTCTTCTTCTAATATATGCTGGGGGTTTTTGTGTTTCTGTGTGTTTAGGAAATCTCAGATTGCAATGAAACTCGCCATCCATTTCTCCTTGTTACTGATTGTCCTTCAAGCCCACAATGGTCATGGAAGTAACGATCCACTTCAAGAAAAGCTAGCTTCCAGCATTGCTGACTTTGCATTTAAATTCTCCAGACAAGTAGCTTCACTCCAGGGTGGCAAAAATGTCTTCTTCTCTCCTCTGAGTATCTCCATGGCGTTTTCAATGATCGGCATGGGTGCTAAATCCAACACCCAAAATCAAATTTACGAAGGACTTGGATTGACATCAATTGACACAAGCAAGGTCCATAAAGGATTTGAACAGCTCATTCAGATGCTGAACAGTCCTGGAGCTAAGATGGACATAGGAAATGCCATGTGGATAAAACAGTCACACCAAATTCTTCCTAAGTTTTCAGAGGATGTCAAAAGTTTGTACAAAACAGAGAGCTTTAACTTTGAACAATCCTCAGAGGCTGAAGGGCAGATAAATGCTTACGTGGCAAAGAAAACCCATGGGAAAATTACTAAAGCAGTTGATGGCTTACATCCAAAAACCCTCATGGTTCTTGTGAACTATATCTACTTCAAAGGTATGTTAAAGAAAGATAAGTTACAAATATTTAATGCTTTGTATTGTTCAGTCTGCTAGAACTGGAAGGAATAAGTTATCCCTTCAAAACAAAAGCATTTCTACAGTGAAACCAACAATTTAGTTGAATGTTCTAAAACATACATAGGCGCCGACTCCATGGGGCCTGAGGGGGCCCGAGCCCCCTCAAAAATTCGTTTGGGGGGGCTCCACCCCCCAATAATCTCGGGCGCCCCTCCAGCAGAGTGCCGCCGCCGCGCTGGCTCTGCCTGTCAACGCTTGGCGCGTCCGCGGCTTTTATAGGGCGCCCGGCGCGCACCAGCTTGATAACGGGCACTGGCGCGGCAGGGGGCGCCGGGCCGGGGGAGGGGGCGGCCGGCCTGTCTCCTTGGCAACCCCATTGAGTAGCGCCGGCTCCCCCGGGAGGGCCATCCCCCCGCGCCGCCGATCGCCAACACCGCCGACGCTGTGGCTGCCCGAGCCCAAGCCCAAGCCCAAGCCCGTCAGTCAGTCAGGAAGGAAGGAAGGAGAAATGGGGAGGGAGACGAGGGAGAAAAATTGTGCGCAGGGTGAAGAAAGGAGAAGGGCGAACGAGACGAGCTTCCAACCCAAAAAAGGGCTGGAAGACTGGGAGGATGAAGGATCAGGAAAGAAAGCGACGCCTTCCCCGCCCGCGACGTCGCCCGCTTGTCATTGGCAGCGCAGCGGGTGCCCAGAGGGGCTGGGCACCGGCGCAGGGCCGCTCCGCAGCGCGGCCCTTGTGTGGCCCAGTGGCCAGGCAAGCTCGGGCGGCGACCCCCATGCGAATCTAAGACGGGAGAAGAGGGGGTCCCTTCCCCAACCTCCGTCTCTGAGACTTCCCTGCGCCCCAGAAAAGCAAAAGGATTTTCTCTTCTTCTTTTTTTATAAATATTTTATTAGATTTTCAAATACAAAGTTAGAAACATACACTGAAGAAGAAAAATAGAAGAACAGGAAAAAGAAAAAAAGAATAAAAGACGAAAAAGAAAAAACCAACCATTCAACACATTTTTTGTATAACTAACTGGACTTCCTCGCATCTCCCTTACCCTGCATTCTTTATAATAAAGATATCAGCAAATTATTACCTTGTTTCGTACCTTATTTTGTACTTTTCAAATACTGTACCTCTAAATTTAACATACTTTTCCTCAATTACTTATATCTTAAATTAAACATAGTATTACCTTAGATTTTAACCTTTTCTTACTTAAAATATAATTTCATACTTCCCAACTTTAATTGCTGAAGCTATAGTTTCCGAATCGTGTAAATTTTTAACATTCATATAACTTATATTGTTTTTGTAAATAGTCCTTAAATTTTTTCCAGTCCTCTTCCGTTGTTTCTTCTCCCAGATCTCGAATTCTGCCAGTCATTTCAGCCAGTTCCATGTAGTCCATCAATTGCGTCTGCCACTCTTCCAGTGTGGGCAAATCTGGTGACTTCCAATATTTTGCAATAAGTATTCTTGCTGCTGTAGTTGCATACATAAAGAAAGTTCTATCCTTCTTTAACACTTTCTGGCCAACAATGCCCAAGAGGAAGGCCTCTGGTTTCTTGGGAAAGGTATACTTAAATACCTTTTTTAACTCATTGTAGATCATTTCCCAGAAGGCCTTCACTTTTGGACAGGTCCACCAGAGGTGAAAGAATGTCCCTTCAGCCTCATTGCATTTCCAACATTTATTATCAGACAGGTGATATATTTTTGCAAGCTTGACTGGGGTCATGTACCACCTATATATCATTTTCATAATATTTTCTTTCAAGGCATTACATGCCGTGAATTTCATTCTGGTGGTCCATAACCTTTCCCAGTCCTCAAACATGATGTTATACCCAATATCCTGAGCCCATTTTATCATGGCTGATTTAACTGTCTCATCCTGGGTGTTCCATTTAAGCAGCAAGTTGTACATTCTTGAAAGTACCTTAGTCTTTGGTTCAAGCAGTTCTGTCTCTAATTTCGATTTTTCCACCTGGAATCCTATTTTTTTATCCAGTTTGAAAACCTCTTGGATTTGAGCATAATGTAACCAATCTCGCACCTTATTTTTTAATTTTTCTAAACTCTGCAGCCTCCAGTTGTCTCCAACTTTTTCTATTATTTCCCAATATTTCGGCCAACCGGCCTCCATATTGGGTTTTTTTCGAGCCTTGGCCTCCATTGGTGATAACCATCTCGGGGTCTTATTTTCTAATAAGTCTTTGTATTTTGTCCAGACAATAAATATTGCTTTTCTGACAATATGGTTTTTAAACATTTTGTGAACCTTTACCTTGTCGTACCACAAATATGCATGCCAACCAAAAGCATTATTAAACCCTTCCAGATCTAGGACATCAGTGTTCTCTAAAAGTAACCAATCCTTCATCCAGCAGAAAGCTGCAGCTTCATAATATAACTTTAAGTCCGGCAGGGCAAATCCCCCTCTTTCTTTTGCATCAGTTAGAATTTTATATTTTATCCTGGGCTTTTTGCCCTGCCAGACAAACTTAGAGATATCTTTCTGCCACATTCCAAAACATTCCACTCTGTCCACAATCTGTAGGGTTTGAAACAAAAACAACATCTTCGGCAATACATTCATTTTTATAGCTGCAATTCGACCCAACAAGGAAAGTTTCAATCTTGACCAAGTTTCTAAATCCTTTTTGATTTCTGACCAACATTTTTCATAATTATCTTTAAATAAGTTCAAATTTTTAGCAGACAAATTAACCCCTAGGTATTTCACCTTTTTAACCACATTTAACTCTGTCTCTTTCTGAAACCCCTCTGCTTCTAAAGGTGTCAATTTTTTCTCCAAAACCTTAGTTTTTTGCTTGTTCAATTTGAACCCCGCCACCCGACCAAACTCATAAATTAATTCTAAAACTCTCTTCGTACTAGATTCTGGCTCCTGTAATGTTAAAACCAAATCATCTGCAAAAGCTTTCAGTTTATATTGTTTCTCTCCGACCTGTATTCCTTGCACCAACCGGTCCTCCCTAATCATGTTCAAAAGCACCTCCAGGACCAAAATAAATAACAGAGGGGATAAGGGGCAACCTTGTCGTGTTCCTTTTTCAATTTTAAATTCTTCTGTCACCACATTGTTAGCTATCAATTTAGATTTTTGCTCTGAATAAATTGCCTCTATTCCATTTTCAAACCCACGTCCCACTCCCATCCCTTCCAAGTTTTTTTTCATAAACTTCCAAGAAATGTTGTCAAAGGCCTTCTCCGCATCTATAAAGATTGATACTGCTTTTGTGTTGATGTTAGTTTGCAAAAGTTCCAAAATATTCCTAGTGTTATCAAACAAATGTCTACCTGGGAGAAAGCCTGCCTGATCTTTATGAATTACTTCATTTAGTACTTTTTTAAGTCTACTTGCCAAGATATCTGCAAAAAAATTGTAATCCACATTTAGGAGTGAGATGGGACGGTAGTTCTTAAGTTGAGTCTTTTCAGTTTCCACTTTGGGTATCAATGTGATGAAAGCTTCTTTCCACGATTCCGGTGCCTTCTTCCCCTCCATAATCTGATTGCATACCTCCATTAATGGTTGTGTCAGAAAGTCTTTCAATATCTTATAGTACTTGGAGGTGAGCCCATCTGGGCCTGGAGATTTGCCTAGTTGCATATTCTGAATCGCACCCTCAATTTCTTGCTGTGTTATTTTGTAGTTCAGGATTGTTCTCTTTTCCTGGGCTAATTTTGGTGAAAGGATTTTCTCTTCAACCTGCCCTCCATCCTCTTGCGGAAAACTCTTTGCCTGCCCTGCCCGTATCTCGTTTTTGCTTTTTAATTCCACACACGCACCCTTCGGACTTCGTGGCAATCGGGCGCGCGGGTGCATTTCCTAAGAGAGTGAGGACCCCCGCCTCCTCCCCACCTGCTCCCTCACCAGCCAGCCACGCGCCTTAGCCGGAGTGCTCACAACTCGGCCCAGGGACCCCCCCAGCAGCGGATCTCCGGCCCAGCTGAAGAATCCGGCAACAAGCCCCCTCCTCCCCAATCGCTCCGCCAAAATACGCTCCAAAACCCCCCAGATAGGCCACCGGCCACCAAGTCTCGTGGCGCCCTGAGCGAGGGTCTCTCCCCAACACCGCCACCTCGAACTGTGTTCTCCCGGCTACCCGAGCGAACCAGCGGCAGGACCCCGGTATGGGCCCCCCCAATATTTTTTATAAGTCGGCGCCCCTGAAAACATACAGCATTTAATGCAGAATTAGAGAAAGACAGGTGTTGAGGCTGAAGTGGCTAACCTGAAGGATTCCAGATGTTCTTGGGCTACATCTCCCACCATACCTGACGATTGGCCATGCTGGCTGATACTGATGGTGGTGAAGTCCAGCAACATCAAGATCCTTGCCCCTGGATGCTTCTAAACCACACAGGAAGCAGTTCCATTTGACTCAGTCCATGATTTAGCCTGCGGGACCCCACTCTTCCCATTTCTTGCTGTCTTCTGAAACATCAATAGAAGGTTGACTTACCCTTGTCAATCCTTCTCCTTTGTCTGCACTCTCCTGATTCAACATACTGCTTTCATACCCATAGTTGAAGGTTCATTCTCTAGCAGGCAGCTGATCCAGTTCTGATCCAGTTCTGCTGGATCTCTCAGCGGCTTTTGATACCATCAACCCTAACATCCTTCTGGACCGTCTTGAGGGGCTAGGAGTTGGGGATCCTGTTATACAGTGGTTCCACTCCTTTCTCCTGGGTTCTTCTGGACATGGGTCCAGAAAGTGGGGGGGGATGAGTGTTCAGACTCTTGGGCTCTCACTTGTGGGGTGCCTCAGGGGTCTGTCCTCTCCCCCATGCTTTTTAACATCTACATGCAGCCGCTGGGAGAGAACATCAGGGGGTTTGGGTTGGGTGTTCATCAATATGCGGATGATACTCTGATCCTTCTTGGGGTAACTGTTCCTCTGAAGGACCAGGTGCGCAGCCTAGGAGTCATTTTGGACTCTCATCTGTCCATGGAGGCGCAGGTTAATTCTGTGTCCAGGGCCTTGCTGCCAAGACCACATAACACCAGTCTTGAAAGACCTACATTGGCTCCCAGTACGTCTCCGAGCACAATTCAAATGTTGGTGCTGACCTTTAAAGCCCCCTAAACAGCATTGGTCCTGTATACCTGAAAGAGCGTCTCCACCCCCATCGTTCAGCCCGGACACAGAGGTCCAGCGCCGGGGGGCTTTTGGCGGTTCCCTCATTGCGAGAAGTGAGGTTACAGAGAACCAGACAGAGGGCCTTCTTGGTAGTGGCACCTGCCCTGTGGAATGCCCTCCCAGCAGATGTCAAGGCAATAAACAACTATTTTACTTTTAAAAGGCAACCGAATGCGGCCCTGTTTAGGGACATTTTTAATGTCTGCCTCTTTATTGTTTTTAATATGCGGTTGGAAGCCGCCCAGAGTGGCTGGGGAAACTCAGCCACATGGGCGGGGTATTAATAAATAATTATTATTATTATTATTATTATTATTATTATTATTATTATTATTATTATTATTATTATACTTCTTTTTCATCTTAGATGACTGGAAATATCCCTTTAACCCTAAATTCACCCATAAACAAGATTTTTTTATTGACGAAGGAAAAACTGTGAAAGTTGACATGATGGAAGAAACGGAGCGTTACAGATATTTCCACGATGAAGCTCTGTCATGCTGGGTAGTTGAACTTCCTCACAAAGGCGGTGCTGCTGCCTGGTTCATTCTGCCTGATGAAGGCAAACTGAAGGAAGTGGAGGATGCTATGGGGGAGGAAACTTTGTCCAAATGGAGAACATCTTTAAAAAGGGGGTAAGGCTTTTCTCTGCTGTTTCTAAATGCCTCTGTAGTAGTTAGTATTTATTAGAATTTGGAACGAAGGCATCTATTTTAAAACAGTAAAATGCCTCTATTTAAGGGTATGAAGGTCTGACACTGCAAATGCAGTTTATTGCTAAATGTTATAAAACTCTTCATCGCTGATGATTTAATGTTCTGATTCTCGTTTAGGAAAGAAATTCGTCTGTCCCTTCCAAAATTTTCGATGTCTGCATCCTATAATCTCAAGAAGGTGCTGTCTAGGCTGGGCATTACTGATGTGTTTAGTGACAATGCTGATCTATCTGGAATTACTGGAAGTAGCGACCTGAAGATTAGCAAAGTACGTGTGTAAATATCATGTCTTGGGTATTTTATGGTATGAGATCAGGCTTTTAAAAGTAACTGACAAATTTACTTCTAAGCATTAAGAATCAGCCCCTGGACCTCTCCACCTTCTCTTGCAGTCTCTGTAGCAAGAAGACAGTGCCTGATCATTCCTTATCAGGAGACTCTTTGCCTCCTTGCCATAGTAACCAAGTGCATAGGGTTGTAGGCAGTGTTAGTACCACTCAGCGATGACCCATTCAGAATAATTTTATTTATTTTGTTAGTTAGTTAGTTCCCATTCTTCACTCCAAGGTGCCAGGGTGAGTTACAACATTGAAACACAACATTAAAAATAGTTTGAAAACTACCTGCAATCATAAAAAGAAGGAGGGTCGTAGAATTGTAGAACTGTAGAGTTGTAAGAGAGCCCTAGGGTCATCTAGTCCAACCCCCTTCAATGCAGGAATCTCAGCCAAAGCATCCATGATTGATGGCCATCCAACCTCTGCTTAAAAGCCTCGAAGGTATGAGAGTCCAGCACCTCCCTTGATCTGGATATTATACTGGAATGGACTTCCTTGGCCTAGATGCCCCTTTACGCCCCTTCTAACTGTACCATTCTATGAGTCTATGAATTATTCTGGGACCTTTACTGGTGGCAACTGCATGCACACAGACTTAATTGCATTGCATGTGAGAATTTTGCTTGGGTTAGGGAAATGCTGCACTAAGTTCCAACACATCTGAAAGACGAATCATAAACCCAGTGTGGTGGAGAAAATCAAAATAAAGCAGCCAATCAAAAGACAGTCCAGACTGGAAGCTCTTTAAGACAGGCAGAACCCAGTCCCTCCATTCTTCTGTGCATATTTACAGGCAGCGCTTGTGGCCTTGGAACAAAGGTTCGGAAGGAATTCTTCCTCCTCATTCCGAGCACCTTGGCCATGTGACTTGAGAAGCACCCAGTCGCCCAGAGGGCTTGGTGCTCACCTCACATGCATGCCAAGCCTCAAGTGCATATTCAGCGACTCAGGGAAAGACGGCATAAGGGGGACCAAGGTTTCCCTTCTTCTTTTTTTAAAAAAAATTAAATTATTTTTTCTTTTTCATTCATTACCTACATCTCAAATTCTTAACATTTACTATATATTCCTCCCTCCCTTGCCTCCAAGGCTTCCCCCAACTTCCGCTTCTGGTTTGTTTCTATTTTCACCCACTTCGCTAACTCTTAACAGAAAAAGTTATTCATTACGTAACTTCAAGCCTAAAGACATGAAAATAACAGGAAATACACCATCATATTTCACTATCTTCTAAACATTTTCTAATGCTAATAATATGAATGTTTATTTAAATCCTGCCATCAAGCCTACTGACTTTCTTTGTTTCTGCAAATATAAGATGAATGGTTCCCAATCTTTTTCGAAGTCTCTGTTGTCTTTTTCTCTTAGTCTATCTGTCATTTTTGCCAGTTCTGCATAGTTCATCAACTTCTCTTGCCATTGTTCTTTACTTGGTATTTCTCCAGTCCTCAAGATGGATCAAGATTTCCCTTCACCCAGTACAGTGGTGCCTCACAAGACGAAAAGAATCCGTTCTGTGATTCTCTTCGTCTAGCGGTTTTTTCCGTCTTTCGAAGCAAGCCCATTGAAGGATTAGCGGATTAGCGCTATTAGCGCTATTAGCGCTATTAGAGGCTTTTAGAGGCTTTTAGCGGCTTATCTGCTGATCGGATCAGCTGATAAGTGGCTTAGCGGCTTAGAAAATGGGGGGGAGGAAAAAAAACCAGCAGGAACTGGCAAGACATTGTCGTCTTGCAAAGCAAGCCCATAGGAGATACGTTTTGCGAAGCACCTCCAAAACGGAAAACTCTTTCGTCTAGCGAGTTTTCCGTCTTGCGAGGCATTCGTCTTGCGGGGCACCACTGCACTGCCTCAGTTATCTGCCCCACTGTCTCTTGAGTTATCTTTCCTGCCCTGACTAACAGCCAATTAATAAAATGCAACTGTAGCCTAACCAATTAGTCCCAAACATATGAAGTTCTGTAGGGGGGGGGGGAGATTCATGAAGCAAAATATTCCTCCTCAGCCCCCAAATAGGCAACTAACCAAACCCCATACCATGCAGGGACGGAAGGTGGGCACTCCAATGAAAAGACTGGAGTGTTTCCACAGATCGAGGCTTCAAAGCGGCTTAGTGCTTGTGTGCATTTTTGTTTGTGGGGTTTTTTTCTTTGTGTGTGTTTGTGTGTTTATTTCCTTGTTTGTGTTTTGATGGTGGGGGAAGCACTGGGAAATGATTCTTGGAATGAGGATAGGAGAATTATAAATGTGTTTCACTTTTCATCTGTGATATGTTGCAGGCTGTGATGGTTCCAAAAATATATCTTCCTTCCTTCCTGTGCAGGCTACTCACGAGGCTGTCCTGGATATACATGAAGAAGGTAGTGAGGCAGCAGCAGTGACCACTGCACACATGATTTTAAAATCTGCGGGACCCCCCTCCCTTCCAATTAGACTAGTATTTGACAAGCCATTCTTTCTCACCATATTGGCACCAAATGATGGACCCATGCTGTTCTTTGGGAAAGTAGTGAACCCTGCTCGAAAATGAACACTAGGTGGACCATTCAGAAGCTTCCAATTACCAGCCATCTTAGTGATGAAAGAGGACTTTCCCCCTTTCTTTGATAGAAGAAAGCGTCATAACCAGTAGTTGTTTTAAGGACAACTATGTCATCGACAGCAAACTGCATGTACAATAAAGATAATTTTAAAACATGTCTCTATTTCATTTTTTAATATAATTTTTATGAAATTTTCTTTTTTACAATTAATAATATTCATTTAAACAACCTTAAAATATCAATGACTTCCCTCCTTCTCTTTCCATGCTTTGTTTTGCACAACATAAATCCCTGCATATTTTACATGAATTAAACCATTCAGTATTCCATTATTACATCCATCACAACTTATTTACACTGTTGAATTTATCTTAATGCTGGCAACGTTTTCAAGTGTACACAATGCCCCCCCATATATTCAAGTGTACACAATTCCCTCCCATATATTCAATAAACATTTTCCAATCTTCTTTAAACAGCTGTCCATGGAGGCACTGGTCAATTCTGTGTCCAGGGCAGCTGTTTACCAGCTCCATCTGGTATGCAGGCTGAGACCCTACCTGTCCACGGACTGTCTTGCCAGAGTGGTGCATGATCTAGTTATCTCCCACTTGGACTACTGCACTCTACATGCGGCTTGAAGGTGACTTGGAAACTACAACTAATCCAGAATGCGGCAGCTAGACTGGTGACTGAGAGTTGCTGCCAAGACCACATAACACCAGTCTTGAAAGACCTACATTACCTCCCAGTACGTTTCTGAGCACAATTCAAAGTGTTGGTGCTGACCTTTAAAGCCCTAAATGGCCTCAGTCCAGTGTACCTGAAGGAGCATATCCACCCCAATCGTTCTGCCCAGACACTGAGGTCCAGCGCCGATGGCCTTCTGGCGGTTCCCTCACTGCGAGAAGCCAAGTTACAGGGAACCAGGCAGAGGGCCTTCTCGGTAGTGGCGCCCGTTCTGTGGAATGCCCTCCCATCAGATGTCAAAGAGATAAATAATTACCTGACATTCAGAAGACATCTTAAGGCAGCCCTGTTCAGGGAAGTTTTTAATATGTAACACTGTACTGTTTTTAACACTGATTGGGAGCTGCCCAGAGTGGCTGGGGAAACTCAGCCAGATGGGCGGGGTACAAATAATAAATTATTATTACTATTATTATTATTATTATTAAAAATCAATGGGGGGGTGACAAGAAATTTTCCACACCGTGTACCACCTGACCTTCCTACGCTTCTGGGTGGGGATCACCTTTCCCTGTGCCCCCCCCCCATTCCTCCTGGAGTTTGTGTGTTTCCCTGAGTCTGCCCACCTGCCCTTTTGTCCTAGAATCCACTAGGGACACCTACAAGGGCTAGGGTTTTCTGAGCACAATACAAACAATAATAACATAATAATTTATTATTTATACCCCGCCTATCTGGCTGGGTTTCCCCAGCCACTCTGGGAGGCTTCCAACAAAGACCAAAAATACACTAAAATGCAACTCCTGGCATTTATCCTGTGACATTCCGGTCACACAAAATCCAAGCTCTGATTAAAGATGGAGAGAGAAATTCAAAGGACATTCACTTTCCTTACTGTGCAGCAGCATGCTGTTCCAAATCACCCTGAAAGAGTGGTGATTCAGGTCCCTGATCTCTGAGAGACCCAGTACTTGCTGTCAGAAAGGAAATGGCCCCCTTCAGCTCAATTACCCCTAAAGGAGGCAACCCACTGATTTCTTCTAGCAGTGGAGGAGAGTGCAGCTAGCCATAAACCAGAGAAGCAGAGAGACAGAGTGAAAACGGGAGCCTTCAGATCCAGTCTGCAAGGTCCCAGTTTTGCAGCTTGGTCAGAGAACAGACTCACTCACACGGCATGCCACTTACATTCCTCCCTTCCTACTCACCCCTGGTGGATTTCTGGACATCCTGCTGGCTTCTAGCTGGGCTTGTCCTGGGAAAACCTCTTTATCACCAAGACCACTGAATCATCTGTTGATTTTCATCCACAAACACTCAATTTTGTGTTGTGCACTGATGAAATCCTTATCCAGGTCCCATTCAGATGGCCTTGAGTGACCTGGGTCCCCATACAGGCCACCAACTGTGGTAAGAATTCACCTCTACACCACTTTGTTCATTACCCAGGTGAGAAACTTTTGAATAAACCACAGAACCAAGGAAACTGTTTTCAAGTCCAGCATCCAGATTTATGAACACAGCGTTTCTTGTAGCTATTGTAATAGGACAGAGCTCACTCAACTCAATGTGCCAGTTGAGAAGGTCTGCCCTGAGGAACTTCAGAATAAAAGCTTATATTGCAGTTCGAGCACAGCAAACAAAGTCATAAAACATCTTCACATATGCCAGGAAAGGTTACATGTCATGAGAAGTAAAGCACACATGGCTCCATACTGGTAACTTCACCCCCACACCTTAAGAAGTAGATTCTTCATAATCACAGATATTTTATCTAGGCACATCAGCTGGTAGCAATGTTCAGCATTCTAAAGATGTTGATGTCTCATTTAATGAACTTTTATGACAACAAAAAAAGACAGCAATATTTAATAACAAGCTATCATATATTCTTTTATTGTATTGTCTCAAGTCAATGCACGTGAAATTAAATCTAATCTGGCATTATCTGGTTATATATTTATTTTGCAGCCGGGAATTAAGTGGAACTGTTGCCTAAACAGCTGAAATAGTGCCGGAATGTAATTCACAAGTTTCAACAACATGACAGCTGCATCATCAGCAGGAAGGGAGAGCATTTTGTATAGGTGCCTTGTTTAATGGTTTGAAATGCATCACACATTCGCAATAGCATCTGAGGCTCCCCTCTTTGTCGATAAAGCCTTAGGGAGCCTTCCTTTTTAACACGTTGGCATTTCTCTAAGATTCAGCGATTTACTTTCTATGTTCCTTTTGAAGGCATAAATGACGTTACAGATCTGAAATAGCAAACGGATGTTCCCTTGGTGTGTCATGCTTGAAGTGGGTTCACTATTTTCCCCATGAAAAGCATTACCCAGTCCTCTGGTGCCCACATGAAGAGAAAGAACGGCCTGTCAAATTTGAGTAGAACAGGACTTGGGGCATTGGGTCCAATCTTGTCACTTCCAAAGCTGACTGCAGCTGCCTCCGTCCCTCTTTCATTAACATCCAAAACAGCCTTGTGACAAGCCTGCACAGGAGGAAATATATAAATATATATATATATATATTGTTGGAAACCATTGCAGCCTCCAACAGAACCACAAGTGAAGAGAGAGCCACTGATTTTTAAAAGGGCGCAGTTGTTTCTGCTCTTACACTAATGCATGTATTTACATACGTGTGCATATTGGCAAATATGCACACGTATGTAAAATATGTGTGATATAACATTGTGCCACCAGATGGCGATGTGGAGTCCTGTTTTTCTCTACCTGTTTTCCCCTCTTAAATTTACAATGCTTTAAACTTCGTCACTTTTTTGATGTGTCTAGATCCAGCCTAGGAGATTTACTGATGGCAACTGAATGCACACAGACAAAACTGTGTTGCGTTAGAGAACTTTGTCTTGGCTATGGAAATTCAGCACTAAACTACTGTGGACCAAGCAGCAAATATACTGTAGCTGCTAATTTCATAAATGAATTAAAGCATACACAGCATGGCAATGTAAAATGAATTTAGAAGCAATGAAAACAGCTTTGTGGCTAGAAATGACACCTTAAAACAATATAAAACAATAATGATGAAATGAAGAAACAGACCACGATGCTCGGCACCTATCCATGCTCTGCTAACCTCCAGATTGGTCCAAAATGCAGCAGCAGGGTACTGGCTAGATTTCCATTTAATAATAAATAATAATAATAAATTTTATTTATATCCCGCCCTCCCCAGCCGAAGCCGGGCTCAGGGCGGCTAACAACAATAAAACAGTACAACAGTACAACACAACACAACACTCTAAAATCATTCATTATAAAATTAATTCAAATCAAGCCACTGGCAACCATTGGGCCAGAGCTCTGCGAAGATTGCCGAGGGAGGGAGTCAGGCTGTGCCCTGGCCAAAGGCCTGGTGGAACAGCTCTGTCTTGCAGGCCCTGCAGAAAGATGTCAAGTCCTGCAGGGCCCTAGTCTCTTGTGACAGAGTGTTCCACCAGATCGGAGCCACAGCCGAAAAAGCCCTGGCTCTAGTTGAGGCCAGCCTAACCTCTCTGTGGCCTGGGACCTTCAAGATGTTTTTATTTGAAGACCGTAAGTTTCTCTGTGGGACATACCAGGAGAGGCGGTCCCGTAGGTACGAGGGTCCTAGGCTGTATAGGGCTTTAAAGGTTAAAACCAGCACCTTAAACCTGATCCTGTACTCCACCGGGAGCCAGTGCAGCTGGTATAGCACTGGTTGAATGTGATCTCACAGTGAAGACCATGTAAGGAGTCTCGCTGCAGCATTCTGCACCCACTGGAGTTTCTGGGTCAGTCTCAAGGGCAGCCCCACGTAGAGCGAGTTACAATAATCCAGTCTGGAGGTGACTGTCGCGTGGATCACAGTGGCTAGGTCAGGGCGAGAGAGGTAAGGAGCCAACTGCTTAGCTTGGCGGAGATGGAAAAATGCTGCCCTTGTTATAACTGCTATCTGTGCCTCCATGGAGAGGGAGGTGTTGAAGATTACACCCAAACTCTTAATGGACGGTGCTGGCACTAATTGCACCCCCACAAGAGATGGGAGTTGCCCCCCCCCATCCCATATCGTCCCATCCCAGCCACAGGAACTCTGTCTTCGAAGGATTTAGCTTCAACCGGCTCCCACGTAACCATCCAGCCACAGCTTCCAAATATCTGGTCAGTGTGTCTGGGGCCGAGTCAGGATGGCCATCCATCAACAGATAGAATTTTGTGTCATCAGCATACTGATGGCAACCCAGTCCAAAACTCTGGACAAGCTGGGCGAGGGGGCGCATAAAGATGTTGAAAAGCATCAGGGAGAGTATCGCACCCTGAGGTACTCCACACACCACGGAGTGTTGCGATGATAATTCCCCCCCAAGCGCCACCCTCTGTCCCCGACCAGAGAGAAATGAGCGCAGCCATTGAAGGACTGTGCCCTGGATCCCCATGTCGGCAAGGCGGTGGTCCAGGAGTTTTTGATCGACCATGTTGAAAGCTGCTGACATATCTAGAAGAATCAGCAGCCCCGACCCGCCTCGATCCAGCTGTCTACGAAGATCATCTGTTAGGGCAACCAGAGCTGTCTCGGTCCCATGACCAGCGCGGAAGCCGGAGTGGAATGGATCCAGAGCCGATGTTTCATCCAGAAACCCACCAAGCTGTTCAGCAACCGCTCTCTCAATCACCTTACCCAGGAATGGAAGATTCGAAACCGGGCGGTAATTGGATAGATCTAAAGGATCTAATGATGTTTTCTTTAAGAGCGGGCGCACCACTGCCTCCTTCAGTTCCCCTGGGAATGTCCCCGTGCCAAGGGACAAATTGATGTGTGGGGCCCGAAACAAACTGGGAGAGCCCTAGTGTCGCCATGGAAGACACCAGGTCCAGAGCCTGTGAGGAGGGAGTGGCATCAGCATGGATGTTGAAGTCCCCCAATACCAATAGGTTAGGGAACTCCAAGGCCAAGCCAGCCACCACCTCCAGTAGGCCTGACAGGGTGGCTGCTGGTGCGCTAGGTGGCCGGTACACCAGCCAGACAGCCAAGCTCTCCTTGGAGCCCCACACTAGGCCAACACATTCAATGCCAGGGATCGATGGCGATGGGAGAGCCCTGAAAGGACAATCTTCCCGGATTAATAATGCCACCCCTCCCCCCCCCGGCCCACAGTCCGCGACTGGTGGAGGACGGAGAAATCCGGGGGCACCATCTCTTGTAAGGTAACTGTTTCCCCTTCGCACACCCAGGTCTCCGTCACACAAGCCAAGTCGTCCCCCTGCGAGATAAAGAAATCTAGCAGGGTGGCGGTTTTGTTGCCTATAGACCTGGCATTGCACAGCACCAGTGACGGAGGTGAGTAATCCTTGCTCACCCTACCCTCATCCCTCGGGATGAGGCGCAGATTGGAAGGGGTACGAGCATATCCATATCTCGATCCCCTTCGCCTATAGCATCTGCCCCCACCGCCATACCTCCCTCGCCCCTCCACGGTAGCAATCCCTAGCCTCATATTAGCCTCCATTGATGGCAACTAATGTTATTCTTTCGCAGCCTAAAACAATAAAACCTTAAAACAATAATAAAAAACCCCAGAAAACAATAAAACAATACAAATAAAAACTGCAAAAATTACAAATGCATCAAAATCAAACAAATTCCCAAGCCCACCCAAACATCCATCCCACCCCCATATATAAAAAATCTAAAGGGAAAGGAAAATTTTAAAACATGTTAAAAGGAACTGTTCACCCCTCCGGGTCCTCCTGGGCAGCAGCATCAGTGGCAACAACCGTCCTTGTGAGGCCCCACCCTGGGCCAGATAGTAAGTGGCAGGAGTAGTCCTTGTGAGGCCTGTTAGGCCCCACACTGGGCCAGGTGGTGAGTGGCAAGAGCAGGGCCCTCAGGCACTCACACAGGGGAGTCCTCCTGGGCAACAGAGCAGTCCTTTTGAGGCTTTAGGCCCTGCCCTGGGCCAGGTGGTAAGTGGAAAAAGCAGGGCCCTCAGGCACTCACACAGGGGAGTCCTCCTGGGCAGCAGAGCAGTCCTTGTGAGGTTTCAGGCCCCATCCCGGGCCAGATGGTAAGTGGCAAGAGCAGGGCCCTCAGGCATTTAGATCTTCTAAAACCCCTGTTTTAAAACAGCTGTGGTGGCTGCCATTTCTGGGCCCAATCCAAGGTGTTCATCTTAGTGTTTAAAGCCCTAAATGACTCGGGCCGCAACTGAAAGATCTTCTTATAGATGGTCTTACGTGCTGAAGACCAGCAGAAGAGGGTCCGCTTGGTAATTCTTCCACCTGAGCAGTTTGCACTGTCAGGAAAAAGCAGCAATGCGAAAGCCAGCTGCAGGTGTCTGGAATGCAAAAACAGGACGTTGATGTGTGGGACTGTACTATTGGAAAAAAGGGGCAGTCTATTCACTGTACTGAGCACCGGATGTTAGCTCAGAGTGTCATCTGACCTGTACTGGAAGTACAGGGGTGGAGTTTTTATCTCTACTGTAGGAGACTGGAGAGTGCAGACACGTTTCTCTGTACTGCTGGAATGACAGAAATAAAGCAATGTAAATAGATTTCTGTCTGTCTCTTTTCCCCTCCCTGAGGGAAGCAGGGAGGAGGGAGGAGTTTGTGTGTCCCTCTCACGCTGAGTGGGATCGCAGATAGTGACCTTGCCTGTATCCTGCCGGGAGACGCAGATGGGGAGGTCAGCCAGGATCTCAGCCGAATGCCTAGAGAAAGGCCAGTTACCTCTGACCAAGGCTGAGAATCCGACAACTGGTAGCAATGCCGGTGGTTTAGATCCATCGTGAATCTGCATGAGAGGTTGATGGATCGTCTTCATCCTCTGCACCAAGGGAGAGGAGGATAAGTCTGCGTGCAGCTGGAAGCTGGAAGCCACACAGACGGCTGGGCATCAAGACGCAGTGAAAGCCAAGCAACGGAGCCCCAAGGTATGGAAAATTTATGGCTGTAACGTGAACGCGTTAAGAGGCTGTCTTCGGTTCACAAAAGGTGTCTGCGTTTGAGAAGCCAGCACCGGGGAAAACAGCCGGAAATACCATGCATTCCTTAGATAACGATGGTATGCACAGTTGCTAAGCAACGAGAAGTCAGTGAAGTGAAGTTCAGTGGAGACTTACTGACTGGGGGCTGGAACACAGAGTGTGTTTATCTTCCTGTTTCTGTGCAAGGACAGTTTATGCAGCTTACAGTGTAGTGGTTAAGAGCGGTAGTCTCGTAATCTGGGGAACCGGGTTCGCGTCTCCGCTCCTCCACATGCAGCTGCTGGGTGACCTTGGGCCAGTCACACTTCTTTGAAGTCTCTCAGCCCCACTCACCTCACAGAGTGTTTGTTGTGGGGGAGGAAGGGAAAGGAGAATGTTAGCCGCTTTGAGACTCCTTAAAGGGAGTGAAAGGCGGGATATCAAATCCAAACTCTTCTTCTTCTTCTTCTTCATCTGCCAAGTGGAAAAAATGCAGAAAACAACTGTTGGATTTTACAGACAAGAGAGTGAAAGCTGCAGCTTGGATTCAAAATGGATGCCAAGAAGGGGGGAGGCTTACCTTACCCACCTCCCCTGACTAATGACAATTACTCATCTTGGTCTATAAAGATGAAAGCCCTGCTGCAGAATCAGAGGCTTTTTGGGGTGATTGAGAACCCCATTCCACAAGCACCAACGCCAGGTTGGAATTCACAGAATGTGAAAGCCAGGACGGCTATAATTCTGTGTGTCTCAGATCAGCAGCTTGTGCATATCCAGGGTTTAGAGAACGCACGAGAGATTTGGGAAACACTACGTAGAACACATCAGAGGGATGCTGGTTCTTCAGCGTTGCTGTATTTTGAAAAGCTGACCAATCTGAGGCTTGCGCCTGATGGAGATGTACAAGCGCATTTGACGGAGATGAAGTTCCTGCGTCAGCAGATGGCGGAGCACAATTTCCATCTACAAGAGGAGGTCTTTTGCTTCATGATTATCAACAGCCTTAATAGGACTTACAAAACTGTTGCCAGTCAGCTTGGTTCCCTACCGGCTGCGCAACTCACCGCGGAGAGAGTGTGTGCCGTGGTTCTGAATGAACACGACCGCCTTGCTGCACTGGATGTGAAGGACAGGGGGAGAGTAGCACAGGATTCTGACTCCCCCACTGCTGAAGCTACTGAGGAGCATGCTGTAGCTTTGAGCGCTGTCCGATGTTACAATTGTGGACAGACTGGGCATCTTCAGCGGAACTGTAAGAAGCCACGTCAGCAGAAAGGAGCCAAGGGGAGCTCTGCGAAGCCTGAGGCGTCAGGCAAATGTTGTACCAAGTCCCAGGTGAAACCTGCAAAGGCTTTGATGTCGAAAGGAACCACACCAGAGGTGGAGAACACGTTTGTAATTGACACTGGAGCCACGAAACACATGAGTCCACACAGAGGTCTGTTTTCGACGTTTAAGAAGCAAAGCTTCACTGTGAAGCAGGCCAACGGTCAGGAGCTGGAAGCGACTGGGGTTGGAACTGTGTATCTTGAGAGTCTGAACTTGACTATAAACAATGTGTACCTGGTTCCTGAGTTGAAGTTCAATCTGCTGAGTGTGTCGCAGATTGCAAAGAAAGGACTGAGACTGTCCTATGAGCTGCAAGATCTTCAAAGATGGAGAACTGTATCTTTCTGCCAAAGAGAAAGATGGACTATATTTGTTGACTTTTGATCAAAGTGATTACATGAAATGTAATGCATTTGATACTAACGAAATATCTCTTGCAGGTGTGACCAAGAGCGCCCGGAAGGTGGCCAGGGTCGACAGAGCATTTCAGCGGGTGTATGCTGATGTGATTGGTCCTCTAGCACCATCTAGAGGCAATGCAAGATATTATCTTGTGTGTGTGGATTGTTTCTCTCATTATGTGTGGGTATATACATTGGAGAAACCAAAAGAAGCCTTAAAAAGGTTTCAGGAGTTTTGTGACAAGGTTAAAAATATGCATGCTGCTAACATTGACTGTCTCTTCACAGATGAGAAGCCAATTTTTCTGTTACAGGATTTTCAGAAGTTCCTGGATGAGAAAGGGATTAACCACCAGGTTGCTGTTTCAGCGGAAGCGTGGAACAGGGGTGTCTGTGTAAGGGTGAACAAAGAATTGCAAAAGGGGATGAATGCGCAATTGCTTAGTTCACATTTGCCACATGAATATTGGGCGGAGTCGTTAATGTCCTATGTTCACACGTGGTTGATAAAGGTCTCAAAAGAGTTGGGAAGTTATCCTTTTGAGAAGCTGTTCCATAGAAAACCTTCTGTTGCCTATTTTAAGGTTTTTGGGTCTCAAGTGAGAACAGAAGCTCCAGGTGGAGTGAAAAATGCCAGAGGCATTTTTGTGGGATATGAAAAGGGTCTCTACAGAGTAATTTTGTCTGAATCTGGTCAGGTGATTCTCACAAAATTTCTAGAGAGTGCTCCTGAACAGGAGAAAGTAATTGTTCACACATTTCCCACAGAGGACAATTCAGATGATGATGATGATGATTTCACTGATTACAGTGGTGATGAAAACGACAGTGATAGCTCACAGAGCTCAGTTGACACAGTCATTGAGAGGAAGTCTCACATAATGGATAGACCTTCACAGGTGGAGGAAGAACCACTGTTTACTATTGGGTCTGGTTCTCCTAAGAGTCCAGAGGCTGAACCAGTGAGCAGAGAGGATCAGCACCTCATACGCAGGTCTGAGAGAAGTACAAAGGGTGTACCACCCAAGAGGTATTCAAAAGAGTTTGCTAACTTAGCTGTTGCATGTGTTGCTAATGTTAACAACTCAAAACAGGTTGAAGCTGTGTCTTAAGTCAGAGACAAAGACACAACAGAGAGTAGCAAGCCAAGGTAATGCAGATGCACTCATTCCTTGGAAGCCGGACAACCAGAGAGGTACACTGGGGAAACCAGTGGCGGGGAGTTCCAAGGGTGGAACTGAAACAACAGGGGATTGTTATGTGTATAACAACTGTTTGTTTTCTTCTCTGGATAATGTTTTGCTAGCAACGCCCATTGATGCTTTTGGGGGAGGATGTCAGGAAAAAGCAGCAATGCGAAAGCCAGTTGCAGGTGTCTGGAATGCAAAACAGGACGTTGATGTGTGGGACTGTACTATTGGAAAAAAGGGGCAGTCTATTCACTGTACTGAGCACCGGATGTTAGCTCAGAGTGTCATCTGACCTGTACTGGAAGTACAGGGGTGGAGTTTTTATCTCTACTGTAGGAGACTGGAGAGTGCAGACACGTTTCTCTGTACTGCTGGAATGACAGAAATAAAGCAATGTAAATAGATTTCTGTCTGTCTCTTTTCCCCTCCCTGACCAAGGCCGAGAACCCGAGAATTCTTCCACCTGAGCAGTTTGCACATGCAAGAATCCGAGAATTCTTCCACCTGAGCAGTTTGCACATACATGTTTGTGTGGCCTGAGAAAGGGCATTCTCTGTGGCAGCCCCTAAGATGTGGGACTACCTCCGCACAGAGGTGTGTCTGGCAACTTCATTATACATCACCCAGTGGATGCTGAAGATACACCTCTTTACCTTAGCTTAATGTTGCAAAAGCCTCATGCGCACACGCTACTCAAAATACCTGAGTCTGTTTTGACCCCGTTTATGTACGTACTGTGGAAACCATCAGGTTGCGTTTTCCAGTAATTCCCGATAGGTCAGCCTTGTTGGTGAAGACTTCAGTAATACCCATTCTGGAAAGCAAATCTTTGAGATCGTAGGATGTAGACATTAAAAGTTTTGGAAGGTGCAGGCTAATTTCGCTGGGAAACAAAAGAACGAAAACGTTAAAACGATAGGCAATACGGAGTTTTATTTTGCTAACATGTACAGACCCTCCAAGTGTCCATATTTCCCAGATTTACAGAAGCCGGCCAGGTTTCTGATTTGATCCCGGGATGTCCCACTTTTCCATAGGACGTCCCTATTTTCATCGGAGAAATGTTGGAGGGTATGGAGTTATACGACCCCTGAGCCAAGGAGATAAGTAACTGTACAACCTTTAGAAGATATCTGAAGGCAGCCCTGTATAGGGAAGGTTTTTAATGTTTAATGGGCAGTGTAGAAGCAGCAGCAACAACAACAGAACAGGACACCCTTATTTTCATCAGAGAAATGCTGGAGGGTATGCATGGAGCATTTGCAGTTTCAGATTTGCATACACTTAAAGGCAGGCATTTACAAATAGCGGGGGAGAGAAGTCAAGCAAAATGCGAGGGAGATAGTGCAAGATACAGGAAATTGAATGCAGATTTCCAAAAAATAGCAAGGCGAGACTAGAAGGCCTTCTTAAACGAGCAATGCAAAGAAATAGAGAAAAACAACAGAATGGGAAGAACCAGAGATCTGTTCAAGAACATTGGAGATATGAAAGGAACATTTCGTACAAAGATTACCATAATAAAGGACAAAAGTGGTAAGGACCTAACAGAAGCAGAAGACATCAAGAAGAGGTGGCAAGAATACACAGAGGAATTATACCAGAAAGATATGGATGTCTCGTACACCCCAGAGGATTGGAGAAGATCCAGTGGCCAGAGGATTGGAGAAGATCAGTCTACATCCCAATCCCAAAAAAGGGCAGTGCCAAAGAATGCTCCAACTACCGCACAATTGCACTCATTTCACATGCTAGCAAGGTTTTGCTTAAAATTCTACAAGGAAGGCTCAAGCAGTAGGTGGACCGAGAACTCCCAGAAGTGCAAGCTGGATTTAGAAGAGGCAGAGGAACCACAGACCAAATTGCAAACATGCACTGGATTATGGAGAAAGCTAAAGAGTTCCAGAAAGACATCTACTTCTGCTTCATTGACTATGCAAAAGCCTTTGACTGTGTCGACCACAGCAAACTATGGCAAGTTCTTAAAGAAATGGGAGTGCCTGATCACCTTATCTGTCTCCTGAGAAATCTCTATGTGGGACAAGAAGCTATAGTTAGAACTGGATATGGAACAACTGATTTATTTTTCGCCCTATAGGACGCACTTTCCCCCCTCCAAAAATGAAGGGGAAATGTGTGTGTGTCCTATGGGGCGAATGCAGGCTTTCGCTGAAGCCTGGAGAGCAAGAGGGGTCGGTGCGCACCGACCCCTCTTGCTCTCTAGGCTTCAGGAAGGTCTCCACAAGCCTTGGAAGCCCACGGAAATTCGCGTTGGGCTTCCTAGGCTTGTGGATAGCAGCCTGCATCTCGAAGCCTGGGGCATGCTGCACAGCGCGCCCCGGGCTTTGGTTCCCTGACCTGGTTTGGAGGCTGGCGGTGGGGAGAAGTGCGCTTCTCCCCACCGCCAGCCCCACAAGCTCAAGGGACAGCGGGGAGGTGCAGAGCGCCATCCCGCTATCCCCCGACCTGCTTTGGGCTTCAGGCAGATATCCGCAAGCCGTGGGAGCCCGTTGGGAAGTCGTGCCGGTCTCCCAAGGCTTGCGGTGAGCTGCCTGTTCTGGGGGCTGGGGTCGGGCCTGGGGGGAATTTTTTTTTCTTTATCCCCCCCCCCCAAAAAAAACTAGCTGCATCCTATGGGCTGGTGCACCCTATGGGGCGAAAAATACGGTAACTTATATGCAGAATTCATCATGCGAAAGGCTGGGCTGGATGAATCCCTAACTTAAATTAAGAATTCTGGAAGAAATATCAACAACCTCAGATATGCAGATGACACAGCATTGATGGCAGAAAGTGAGGAGGAATTAAAGAACCTTTTATTGAGGGTGAAAGAGGAGAGCACAAAATATGGTCTGAAGCTCAACATCAAAAAAACGAAGATCATGGCCACTGGGCCCATAATCTCCTGGCAAATAGAAGGGGAAGAAATGGAGGCAGTGAGAGATTTTACTTTCTTGGGCTCCATTATCACTGCAGATGGTGACAGCAGCCACAAAATCAAAAGACGCCTGCTTCTTGGGAGAAAAGCAATGACAAACCAAGACAGCATCTTAAAAAGCAGAGACATCACCTTGCCAACAAAGGTCCGTATAGTAAAAGCTATGGTTTTCCCAGTAGTGATGTATGGAAGTGAGAGCTAGACCATAAAGAAGGCTGATCGCCGAATAATTGATGCTTTTGAACTATGGTGCTGAAGGAGACTCTTGAGAGTCCCATGGACTGCAAGAAGATCAAACCTATCCATTCTTAAGGAAATCAGCCCTGAGTGCTCACTGGAAGGACAGATCCTGAAGCTGAGGCTCCAATACTTTGGCCACCTCATGAGAAGAGAAGACTCCCTGGAAAAGTCCCTGATGTTGGGAAAGATGGAGGGCACAAGGAGAAGGGGACGACAGAGGACAAGATGGTTGGATGGTGTTCTGGAAGCTACCAGCATGAGTTTGACCAAACTGCGGGAGGCAGTGGAAGACAGGAGTGCCTGGCGTGCTCTGGTCCATGGGGTCACGAAGAGTCGGACACGACTAAACGACTAAACAACAACAAAGGTGGGCATTTCTGTTTGTTTTCTGCTACAATAGCTCTGATTGTGGTCTGCATTTCTTTAATGATATCAAGAGTTGTTATCTATTGAGTAGAATAGGATCCAAAATGCAGCAGTCTGATTGGCCCTAGAACAATAGGATTCAGAATGTAGCACTCTGATTGGTCCCAGAACAATAGGATCCAGAATGCAGCAGTCTGATTGGTCCACAGGAGCCACCCAATCCCCCTCCATGTGGAAGTGAATCCGCAACCTGATTGGCCTGCAGGAGAATCCCGGATTTAGCCAATCAAATGGGGCCCATTGTGTAAATAATGTATATAAAGCAGACATTCTGGGAGAACTTCCATTCCTCCTCACCACAATGAGCTGAATAAAGAGCATGAAGTCCACTCTCGACTCCGAGTATATTTCAAAAGTGGAAGCAGAATGACTTCTTAAAGGATCATTGTGAGCTACTTATGAATCATATTATGTCCCTCCCCAAATCAAGCAGGGGTAAATCTGTCAAGCCCATGTTCCCCTGGAAAGGACACTCAGTTTCTTTCTCCTTGGGGTGGAGCTCCCATCTTCTCTATGCTTTAATTGACTTTTAGTCTGGGCAGGAAAGACGAATCAGGAGATGAGGGATAAATAGCTGAGGCAGTACAGTTGTACCTCAGACGTCAGTCGGATTTCGTTCCGGAAGTCCGTTCGACTTCCAAAATGTTCAGAAACCAAGGCACAGCTTCTGATTGGCTGTAGGAAGCTCCTGCAGCAATCGGAAGCTGCGGAAGTTATGTCAGAGGTTCGGGTTCCAAAGAACGTTTGCAAACCAGAACACTCACTTCCGGGTTTGCAACATTCGGGAGCCAAAACGTTCAAGTCACAAGGCATTTGGGATCCAAGGTATGACTGTGTTAGGTTAAGAGGACTCTTTGATCATTTGATGCTGCACTGAATATGGCCATTGTGGTGCCCTTTAGGCTTGGCATGCACATTGGTGGGGGGATGCTGAGATAACAGGGCAACTCTTCACTTGTCTAGTTCACAAGGGTCTTGGAGAAAGGAGGAAATATTCCTTCCAATACTTTTCTCCATGTCCTCAAACATGCACAGGAGTGGGGAGCAACCTGGTTCCTTCCAGCTTGGGGAACTTTTCTGCACAGATTATATTTTGGTTAAACTACTGTATTAGGTAGTATTAGGCGATTGGGCATATAAGACGACCCCCCAAATTGGCAGCTGCACCCAGTTTTATACACAGCAGCTTTGCTGGGCAGCTTCCTCCCAGTGCGGTGCCCGCCGCCCACTGCCGCTGCCCAGTGAACCCATACCCGGTGTATAAGACAACCCCCGACTTTTTAGAGGATTTTCTGGGATTAAAAAGTCGTCTTATACGCCGGAATCTACGGTATGTATAATTTGGTTTGCAGATCCTGCAAGGAGCCATATTCAATAAAACTTTATCATTTTCACCACAAGTGGTTTCCCAAGTCGTCTACTGGTATATCGGTAAAAGTCCTTTGCACAGATGTTCTCCTTTGTTTTAAAAGAATGCCTTCATTCCATACTCTCCTGCACAATAAATACTACAGAGGTACTTAGAAACGGCAGAGAGAGAAAGCTTACCCTTTTTGTAAAGTTGTTTTCCACCTGGCCAGAGTATTTTGCCCCAGTGCATCCTCCACTGTCTTCAGTTTCCCTTTGTCCGGCAGAACAAACCAGGCGACAGCACCTCCTCTGTAGGGAAGTTCCACTAACCAGCAAGACAGGTGTTCATCGCGGAGATAATTGAGAGTCTCGGTTTTGCGCATCATCTTGACTTTCAAAGTGGTATTTGCATCGACAAAAAAGGGTTCTTCCCAGGTAAAACGAGCTTCAAAAGGGTTCTCCCAGTTGTCTTGAGAGAAAAAGAATAGGTAACTGCATATTTGAGGATTAACCTTCAAGCATGAAAGCAATGCGTCACATCAGGCAAGTGCAGTCAAAGGAGAAAAACTACCAAGTGCAAGTCTACAGACCTTTGAAGTTTTAGAAGACAGAAAGGAAAAGACAAAAGGGGGAAAGCAGGGTCCCACGGGCCAAAATGTGGACTAAGTAGAGGGGCACTGTTTCCTTTGTAGAAGCATCCAGGGACAGGAAATTTGGTGCCCTACAGATGTTATGCCCTAGCTGGCATGGCAACGGTCAGGGATGGTGGAAGATGTAGTCCCAGGACATCTGTAGGGGCAGAGCTTTGTCACTCCTCCCTCAACCCTTGCCCTTCTTTAATATTGTAATATTTCATTGAACTTATGTATTTTGGAACTTTCAACTCTTTTATACTTTACAAACTCCCAAAAATTAGTCTGTAATATACTATTACAAAAATCAGTTCAAGACATGCAACTTTAAAGCCACCCATTTGGAAGTGATAACTTTTCCACCATTGCCTGCCAGATTATGTACTTTAGAGAGTAAATGTTCCTTTGTTTGTCATTCCTGCTATCTTCAGGTGATTAAGCAATTCAAAGCATTAAATATTTGTTACTTATATTTTTTCAACATACCTTTGAAGTAGACATAGTTCGCAAGAAACATGCTAGTGTCTTGAGCTACGTTTCTAACCATTTCGGTTATTTTCCCACGAGTTTTCTTCTTCACATAATCATTTATCTGCTTTTCAGTCACTACATTGTCTTTGAAGTCAACAGCAAAGATCTCAGAATTGTAGAAACTTTGGAGATCATTATTGTACTTCGTGGCTATTTTGAGGCCCTTAGTTAAGTAGAAGGTATTCCCTATGTTCACCTTGCCTGCTTTTTTTGAAGTGGTCAGCACCTTGAGGAGCTGTTGAAATCCTGTATGTATCTTGCTTGTGTCAATTGTCGTCAATCCAAGTCCGCTGTAGATCTGATTTTGGGTTTTAGACTTAGCACCCAGGCCAAGTGCTGAGAAAGCCATGGAGATACTCACAGGAGAGAATAAAATATTTTTGGCACCTTGACGTGAAGTTACATGTTTGGAGAATTTAAATGCAAAGTCAGCAATGCTGGAAGCTAGCTTTTCTTGAAGTGGATCTTTATCTCCATGACCATTGTGGACTTGAAGGACAACCAGTAACAAGGAGAAATGGGTGGCAAGTTTCATTGTGATTTGGGATTTGCTTAAAACAAACAAACAAACCAAACACAACACAACACAACACAACACAACACAGAATATGTTAGCACTCTCCTTTATAAACCCACTGAAAGGAATTCATTTTGATCAAACGCAAAATTCATTGGGAATGAGACACCCTTATTTGTGAGTGTGGCCCAGTTCTACAGAACTATGTAACAGAAATAATTCACTCTGCATACAGGCATGCAACCCACCATCTCCAGCAGGTTTGCGTGATCTCCTCCCTTCCCCAGCACCAGTGCAAGGCGTGCTAGTTTGGGGAGTGTCCTGTGGAGATGGTATACAGCCTCAATAGAACCTATTCCTATTCCTAACGTTACTTGCATTTAAGAATGGCAGATAGCCTCTTAAAAACAGCCACTTCAGCAAGGGAGCACAGGGCTTGAGATTAAGCCCACACACCTTCATGAGCTGTCTAGCTTACCTCCTATTGCTTTTGCCCACAATTTTGTTCTATAGTCCCCCCCCCAAAAAAAAAATGGCCAATCATAAACATTTCCACCCTTGTCCCTTGTGGATCATGAATTATGAACAAACGTTCCACAGATCCTTTTTTAACACCTAAAGTGGGTTTATTATAAAATGTTGCCTGGTACCTTGGCACTTGGTCTGTGGGGCCTGAGATGTGTGGTCTTCACTCTTGCCCATTAGAGTAGGCTCTCTTGCTGGGTTGCATTCAGTTTATAGCCCTGGCTAACTTCTACTTCCTGCTGCAGCAGGAAGGTAAGGGCAATTAGGTAAGGACACCTAACTGGTTTGAAAAACACAAAAAGTACAAAATTGCCTTGGCCGCCCAGTTGGAATAGAGACGGCAGTGGTGGGTGTGTGTGTGGGTGTGTGTGCGCGCGCGCGCACGGAGCGTGACCTTGTTGGCTCTCCCTGAGTTTGTTGAACACAGCAGCTTTCTGGATTGGCCCGGGGAGATGGTGGATGGGGTGGGAGCACTGTATTGTTGCACCACACCCAGTCTCTGAGCTTCAGCCTACAGCCCGTACTAGCTTCCACATGCTGCTGCTGGAACCAATTAGATCAAGACATGTTTATTTTTTTCGTTACAAACACATCCTGCTCTAATTGGCTGCTGCAGTGGTAGCCGGAGGTTAGCTACATGTTGTGATCCGATTGGATGCAAATGTCCACGTGGGTGCCTCCCAAATTCAAGTCCAGTGGGTTGTAGTTTACTAGTGGGATTTAGGATAGTTCAGCCCCCTGAGTACGGGCAGTTTTGTCCGTTGAGTGGGTGATGTTTGATATTTTACTATGTTTTACATATGCTGTAAGCTGCCCAGAGTGGCTGGGGAAACCCAGGCAAATTATCATTCTCTTTGGATGCCTCAGAACTCAAATACTTTACAACTGGTTTTAAAGAGAATTCATTGCTAAAATTACACTTTTGTAACTTGGTAGGGTTCAAAAGGACACACACAGGACAATGCTTTGTTTTGCTCCTGATACAGATCCTTTTGTGGGGAGTGTTTCTGCAGGATCACAAGGGTGGCCAAATATGCAGGTCTGTCCGACCATCCCTCCCATTAACAATGGCCACCCTCTGGGTAAAAGTGACAACAACTGGCCCTACTTAAAAATACCCCAAAGTATAATTGACTTGGGCAGAGTATTCTACAATCAGGTTGTTTCAGTGGCTGGCGGCAATAATGTTTTGTTTTCATCTTTGCTGTGCTGTTTACTGGGGGATGAAAGTGCCACAGTTTGATCCTCCACACCAGGGATGTCTTTAGCATATGTGCCGCCGGGGTACAAAGATCCGCCCAGCACCCCCAAATTTAGTTTAGCCCCCAAATAAACTTTTATTATGCTTATGTCAAACACCACGCTTACGCCTTATCTCTTGTTTATGAAAGAAGGGAGGAAAAAGAAAGAAACTTTTTTATTTGCTCATTTATTTTACAATGCACTTATACTCGTTGAGTCTGACAAGTGCTGCCCTTGTGAATGACAAGCGCCGCCACTGGCACAGTGCATCTTTGATAAATGAGTGCACAAAGTCGAAAGTCCTTTAGTGAAACCGTAGGTATACATTGCGGTAATGCCCAGGTATATATGTATTTGGTTTTTCTAGCATGATCAAAATTATTTATTATTTCATAACAGGTAGATAATTAAGAGCTTAGGCAGCTTCAGCAGCGGCCCTGCTCCACACTGAACCAGCATTTGTCAAGACGTGGCTTTAACCAAACTGAGGTCAGTGAGCACATAGAGATTTCCATCATTTCCTCCTGAAACACAGGAAAGCATGGATCACAGATGATCAAGCTCTTAAATATATATATATATAAAACTTCTTAAAAAATGCATGAATTATGCCAAATGTTTTAAAATGTCAAGCTGACGTTTTCTATTGTGCAGAAGCTGAGGGTCACATAAACAGCTACATCCACCTAGAATTCAATTGACCTTCCCACCATAAACTCATCCCAGTTATGCGTCCTGATCTTGCTGAGAGCATTGAAGCTGTAACATTTCCGTGTTCTGATGAATACTTATCAGATGCTCTACCCTCCATGCTTATCTCATCTTCCTATATATGTTCTGTGCCCATTTAGATTGCAAGCGTGCATACTGTGCCTCTAATGCTTGTTCTGTTTGTTCTGCTAGTTTCACTGCCCATTAGTTCCACTTTTCCCTATTCTTATGCCAGCCTATTATACCAGTATATCAACTTAGTAGAGTTCCACACGAACCTATATCCTTGATGTATCTATTTTCCCCCTTCTCCTTATTTAGTTAGGTACCTTCAGCAATGAGCAATGTTTGCCTCCTTGGCAGCCCAGTGAGGCATCTGGCCTTTTCTCCTTCTGCTGGCAGCTATGAATTATGCTTAATTTAACCTTGAGAGAGCAGAACCTAGTATTCAAATAATTTCAATCAATAGTGGGGGGCTTCAGACATGCTTCACATTCATTCCCAAAGCAACAACAACAAACATATGGTTACATGAAACATACTCAATAAACACACAAGACGTAACTGGCTGTACTTTTGAATAAATAAGGTATACTGTTCATTGACCCTGATGTTGGGAAAGATGGAGGGCACAAGGAGAAGGGGACGACACAGGACGAGATGTTGGGACAGTGTTCTTGAAGCTACCAGCATGAGTTTGACCAAACTGCGGGAGGCAGTGGAAGACAGGAGTGCCTGGTGTGCTCTGGTCCATGGGGTCACGAAGAGTTGGACACGACTAAACGACTAAACAACAACAACAACAACAACAACAACAACATTCATTGTATCAAATTGTAGATTTCAACGGAAGTCTCATAAAGTTCAACGGAAAAAGCAGAAGACCCAGTGGATCAGTTCATTCTCAAGACAGTTCATGCATAAGGTTCATACAATGAATAGTATACCTTATTTATTCAAAAGTACAGCCAGTTACATCTTGTGTGTTTATTGAATATTTATCACATCCATACCCATCTGCCTTCCAGCTTGGCCATAGCACCCAAACTGCCTTGGCTGCCCAGTTGGAAGAGAGATGGCAGTGGGAGGGGGTGCAGAGCATGACCTTGTTGGCTCTCCTTGACCTCTCTGAGGTTGTTGAACACAGTAGCTTTCTGGATTGGCCCGGGGAGATATGGGGTGGGGTGGGAGCACTGTATTGTTGCACCCCACCCAGTCTCTGAGCTTCAGCCTACAGCCCTTCCACGTTCTGCTGCTGCTGGAACCAATTAGATCAGGGCTTGTTTACTGTCGGATTTCTCAAGCCTTATCAGAGGAAACTGGCCACTCTCCAGGCACTCGGCTTGAGCTCCTTGCTGACCTCCCCGTCTGCGTCTCCCGGCAGGATACAGGCTAGGTCACTATCGGCGATCCTCCTCAAGCGTGAGTAGAACACACCACTCTTCCCTCCTCCCTGCCTCCCCCAGGGAGGGGAAAGAGACAGACAGAAATGTATTTACATGTCTTTATTTCTGTCTTTGCAGCAGTACAGAGAAACGCGTCTGTACTCATCAGACTCCAACAGCAGAGAGATAAACTCCACCCCTGTACTTCCAGTACAGGTCAGATGACACTCTGAGCTAACATCCGGTGCTCAGTACAGTGAATAGACTGTCCCTTTGTTCCCATGGTACAGTCCCAAACATCAACATCCTGCTTTGCTTTCCAGCCACCTGCAGCTCGCTCTCGCATTGCTGCTTTTCCGTAACATACTCCCCCCAAAGTATCAATGTGCGTTGCGAGCAAAGCGTGATCCAGAGAAGAAAACAAACAGTTGTTATACATATAACACTCCCCTGTTGTTTCAGTTCCACCCTTGGAACTCCCCGCCACTGGTTTCCCCAGTGTACCTCTCTGGTTGTCTGGCTTCCAAGGAATGAGTGCATCTGCATTACCTTGGCTTGCAACTCTCTGTTGTGTCTTTGTCTCTGACTTAGACACAGCTTCAACCTGTCTTGAGTTGTTAACAATAGCAACACATGCAACAGCTAAGTTAGCAAGCTTTTTTGAATACCTCTTGGGTGGTACACCCTTTGTAACTCTCTCAGACCTGCGTGTGAGGCGCTGATCCTCTCTGCTCACTGGTTCAGCCTCTGGACTCTTTGGAGAACCAGTTCCAATAGTAAACAGTGGTTCTTCCTCCACCTGTGAAGGTCTATCCATTATGTGAGACTTCCTCTCAATGACTGTGTCAACTGAGCTCTGTGAGCTATCACTGTCGTTTTCATCACCACTGTAATCAGTGAAATCATCATCATCATCATCTGAATTGTCCTCTGTGGGAAATGTGTGAACAATTACTTTCTCCTGTTCAGGAGCACTCTCTAGAAATTTTGTGAGAATCACCTGACCAGATTCAGACAAAATTACTCTTCAGAGACCCTTCTCATATCCCACAAAAATGCCTCTGGCATTCTTTACTCCACCTGGAGCTTCTGTTCTCACATGAGACCCAAAAACCTTAAAATAGGCAACAGAAGGTTTTCTATGGAACAGCTTCTCAAAAGGAGAACTTCCCAAATCTTTTGAAACCTTTCTCAACCACGTGTGACAATAAGACATTAATGACTCCGCCCAATACTCATGTGGCTACTGTGAACTAAGCAATTGCGCATTCATCCCCTTTTGCAATTCTTTGTTCACCCTTACACAGACACCCCTGTTCCATGCTTCCGCTGAAACAGCAACCTTGTGGTTGATCCCTTCCTTCTGCAAGAACTCCTGAAAATCCTGTAAAAGAAAAACTGGTTTCTCATCTGTGAAAAGACAATCAATGTTAGCATCATGCACATTCTTAACCTTGTCACAAAACTCTTTAAACCTTTCTAAGGCTTCTTGTGGTTTCTCCAATGTAAATACCCACACATAATGAGAGAAACAATCCACACACACAAGATAATATCTTGCATAGCCTCTAGATGGTGCTAGAGGACCAATCACATCAGCATACACACGCTGAAATGCTCTGTCGACCCTGGTCACCTTCCGGGCGTCCTTGGTCACACCTGCGAGAGAAATTACGTTAGATTCAGATGAATTACATTTCATGTAATCACTTTGATCAAAAGACAACAAATACAGTCCATCTTTCTCTCTTGCAGAACGATACAACTCTCCATCTTTGAAGATCTTGCAGCTCTCATCATCATAGGACAGTTTCCTTCCTTTCTTTGCAATCTGCAAAACACTCAGCAGATTGAACTTCAACTCAGGAACCAGGTACACATTGTCTATAGTCAAGTTCAGACTCTCAAGATACACAGTTCCAAACCCGGTCGCTTCCAGCTCCTGACCGTTGGCTTGCTTCACAGTGAAGCTTTGCTTCTTAAACGTCGAAAACAGACTTCTGTGTGGGGTCATGTGTTTAGTCGCTCCAGTGTCAATGACAAACGTGTTCTCCACTTCTGGTGTGGTTCCTTTCGACATCAAAGCCTTTTCAGGTTTCACCTGGGACTTGGTACGACTTTTGCCTGACGCCTCAGGCTTTGCAGAGCTCCCCTTTGCTCCTTTCTGCTGACGTGGCTTCTTACAGTTCCGCTGAAGATGCCCAGTCTGTCCACAATTGTAACACTGGACAGCGCTCAAAGCTACAGCCTGCTCTCCTGTAGCAACAGCAGTGGGGGAGTCAGAACTCTGTGCCTCTCTCCCCCTGTCTTTCACATCCAGTGCAGCAAGTTGATCGTGTTCATTCAGAACCACGGCGCACACTCTCTCCGATGTGAGGTCCGCGGCCGGTAGGGAACCAAGCTGACTGGCAACCGTTTTATAAGTCTGATTAAGGCTGTTTATAATCATGAAGCAAAAGACCTCCTCTTGTAGAGGGAAATTGCGTTACGCCATCTGCTGGCGCAGGAACTTCATCTCTGTCAAATGCGCTTGTACGTCTCCATCAGGCGCAAGCCTCAGATTGGTCAGCTTTTCAAAATGCAGCAACGCTGAAGAACCAGCATCTCTCTGATGTGTTCTACGCAGCGTCTCCCAAATCTCTCACCCGTTATCTAAATTCCGGATATTCACGAGCTGGTCATCCGAGACACACAGAATTATAGCCGTCTTGGCTTTCACATTCTGTGAATTCCAACCTGGCGTTGGTGCTGCTGGAATGGGGTTCTCAATCACCCCAAAAATCCTCTGATTCTGTAGCAGGGCTTTCATCTTTATAGACCAAGATGAATAATTGTCATTAGTCAGGGGAGGTGGGTAAGGTAAGCCTCCCCCCTTCTTGGCATCCATTTTGAATCCAAGCCTCAGCTCTCACTCTCGAGCCTGTAAAATTCCAAGAGTCACTCTTGGTTGTTTACTGCCTTCTCTTACTTGGCAGATAAACCGCAAGCTGCTTAAAAGTCCTTGCACAGAACAGCGAGATAGTCAAAACACTTTCCGTGTTTCAGCCCCAGCCAGTAAGTTTCCACTCCACTGACTTCCCGTTGCTTAGCAACTGTGCATACCAGCGTTATCTAGGTATGCAAACTATTCGGCTGTTTCTCTGCCAGTGCTGGTTTCAGCCAAACACAGACACTTTAGTGAACCGAAGATTGCTTCTTAACGCGTTCACTTCACAGCCATAAATTCTCCATACCTTTGGGGCTCCATTGTTTGGCATTCACTTCGTCTCGATGCCCAGCCGTCTGTGTAGCTTCCAGCTGCACATAGCTTTATCTTTCTTCCCTTGGTGCAGAGGATGAAGAACGATCCATCAACCTCTCATGCAGATTTCAATGGATCAGAACCACCGGCATTGCTACCAGATGTCGGATTTCTCAAGCCTTATCAGAGGAAACTGGCCACTCTCCAGGCACTGCTCTAATTGGCTGCTGCAGTGGTAGTTGGTTAGCTACCTGTTCTGATCCGATTGGATCCAGATGCCCATGTCTACATGGGCTCGACTCAGCTATGCCACTGCATCCAATTCCAGTGAGTTGAAGTTTGATCCTGGGATTTAGGACAGTAGAGCCCCCTGGGAATGGGGAATCTTATCAGTGGAACGGACAATGTATTACAATTCAGTGGGATTAAAGGGAGGATGTGCAGAGTAGCAGTCCCTCTGGAAAAGCAAATAAAATAAAAATCTTTAGAACAGAAACGAGTTTTCAGTTCCTTTCAAACTGATCCAAATGATGAAACCTTTAATTTGGACCCAGGTCTACCCTTGCAATTTAATTTATATATTCAGTGATCAAGAAAACGGTTGGTTTCCGATCAGAAATTAGTGGCTATCTAGCACAGCATCCTTTTCTCAGCGAGGTCAACTGGAAGCCTCTGGCAAATCAGCAAACACAAGAGAACTCTTCCCTCTTGGGTTCAAACAATTTGTGTTCGGAAGCATACTGCCTCTGAAAGTGAAGGCAAAGCATAGCCATCATGGTTGGTGGCCATTGACAGCCCTCTCCTCCATGATTTTTTCTAATCCTATTTTAAGGCCATCCAAGTTGTTGTTCTTTACTGTCTCTTGAGGGAGCAAGTTCCATAGCTGAACTGTGTGCTGAGAGAAGAAGTCCTTTCTTTTATCGGTCCTGAACCTTCCCCATTCAGTTTCTCACTCGCCTTTTCTCTAAACAAAAAAGTCCCACATGCAGCAATTTTTCTTCATACAGGAGCTGCTCTTCATCATTTCTGAACCTGTTCTGCCTCTGCAGTATCCATTTTGAGGTGAGGCAGCCAGAACCGTACACAATATTCCAAATCACCTTGGGGGGAAAGTACAAGTGGAGTGCCACAGGATTCTTTTCTGGGTTCATTGTTGCTCAACATTTTTATAAATGGCCTGGATGAAGGCATTGAGGGGGAAGCTAATCAAATCTTCAGATGGTTCCAATCTGGTAGGGGGAGCTAATGTCACTGAAGATATAATTGGCATTCAAGATTTCCCTAACAGATTGGAGTGCTCAGCCCAAACTAACCAAGTGAATTGTAATAAAGATAGATTTCAGGTTCTGTACTTAGGCAGGAAGAAACAGCTGCAAAAAAAATAAGATAGGAACACCTGGCTTGCCTGTAGTATATGTGAAAAAGAACTAGGGGTCTTCATAGATGAAGCGGGGGGGGGGGGGAGCTAATGCTATTCTAGGTTGAATCAACAGAAGAACAGTGTCCAAATCAAGAAAAGCATACAGTCGTACCTTGGAAGTCAAACAGAATTCGTTCCAGAAGTTGAAAAGTTTGACTTTCAAAGTGCAGCTTCTGATTGGCTGCAGGAGGCTCCTATTTATTTATTTATTCTATTTATGAAAAAGCAACATTTCCCTCTTCTTACACAGCTCAGTAGTTAGGCCACATCTATTTTTTCCCCTTCCAAATAATGACCTCATGAACTTAATGGTTGCTGATGTGGCTAGTTAGCTGTTCTGATCTAATTGGCTGCTGCAGGAGGAGGGAGATGCTATCCGGAGTTATAAATTGAAAGCAACTGAAAAAAAACCTGCTGTTCAAGCAAGACGGGAGTCTTGGAATCTCAGCCCAAACAATCAAGCATCAAGTGCCAAGCGGCACTTGGGAACACTTCCAGAAAACCCAGGTCTGTACAAAAGGGATGGGCTCTGTCTGAACCTGAATGGGAAAAGACAGTTAAAATGATTGCCGGGGGAAAATGTGAAGGATCTGAAGAGTGCCTGGTTCAGAATAAATCATCCATTAGGGATGAGGGTGAAAATGTTTATGATACCTTAAAGGAATAGTCCTAGGCGATAAATCTGCAGGATCACTTACCGTAACAACATTCCAAGGAAGCCAAAGCACTGTAGGGCAAAACACAAATGCCAAAAACATTTGGCAGAAGACACAGTTTACACATGTTTATATACTAATGCTATCGGCCTATGAGCCAAGTGGGAGACAATTCAACACCCGTAATATAAAAATACTGGACTTTACTCTCATCTTAGCTCTCACCTGGGATAAAACAATCACTCCCCTCTGTCTCCCAAACAGGGAACAGTTTCATGTTGGGTCAGCCTCTTGCTCGAGGGCCTTAAAATGCCATGTCTTTCTATGTACATTCAACACCAGTTTCTTTTTTTTTCTTTTTTTGAATTTCTTTTTATTGAATTTCACTTAGATAACGAAAAGAAAAAATAAAACAACAGTTACAGAAAAAAGAAAAAGAAAAAAAAGAAAATATCCATGCACAACACAAGAATAACATCAATTTCTGTTACATTTCCTTGTCTTATTCCTTGAATCCTTATATCTTTACCTATTTAGATCTTTTCTCTACACACCTGTTGACCTCCTTCCCTCCTGATTTCGGGCTTCTTGATCAAATTTTTTTTTCCTGCAGCTAAAAGTTGTTATGGTTTACGCGTCATAAGATTTATATCAAACCGGCAGTAGTTTTTAAGTTTCTATAGTTTCCTTCAATATATGCCATAAATTTATTCCAATTGCTAATAAACTTTGTATTTTTTTGGTTTCTAATTTTTTGGGTCATTTTTGCTAATTCAACATATTCAAATAATTTTGTTTGCCAATCTCTGACCGTTGGGATATTTGGCCTTTTTCAGTTCTGTGCAATTAATATTCTGGCCGCTACTGTCGAATATTGGAATAGTGTTTTATCCTCTTTTTTAATTTCAGCCCCGATTATTCCTAATAAAAAGGCCTCTGGTCTTTTAGGGAAAGTGTATTTAAATATTTTTTTTAACTCATTATAAATCAGATCCCAAAATTTCTTCATTTTCTCACAAGTCCACCACATATGGTAGAAATTGCCCTCTTTAATTTTACACTTCCAGCAGGCCTTATTTCCTGTTTTGTACATTTTTCCTAATTTTGCTGGTGTGATGTACCACCTATACATCATCTTTTCTAAATTTTCTCTAAGTGTGATGGATGCCGTAAATTTCATTCCACAACTCCATAATTTCAACCACTTTTCATATTCTATATTGTATCCCAAATCCATTGCCCATTTTATCATAACCTCCTTTATTTCTTCATCTTTAGTGTCCCATTCCAATAATATATCATACATTTTGGATAATAACTTGGTTTTGCCTTCAATTATTTCAATCTGAAATTTAGATTTTTTCTCACTTATCCCTACTTTTTTATTTTCCATCCATATTGCGTTTATTTGATGATACTGCAGCCAGCCTATTAATTTGTCTTTCAACTCTTCATATGTTCTCAATTTCCAGCCACTTTCTGATCTTATCAGTAGGTCTTCGTAGGTCAATCTTTCTCCCTCCATAATTGCTTTTTTGGTTGTTAATATGTCAACTGGTGATAACCACCAGGGTGTCTTCCATTCTAAAAGTTTTTTATTTTTCTCCCAAACTTCATATAGTGGCCCTCTAATAATGTGACTTGAAAACCCTTTATGTACCTTTTCTTTATTTAGCCACAGGTAGGCATACCAGCCGAACCTATTGTTGAAACCTTCTAGGTCTAGCAGGTCAGTATTTTCCAAATTGATCCAATCTTTGATCCAACAAAGGCAGGAAGCCTCGAAGTATAATTTCAAATTTGGCACCGAGAATCCCCCTCTTTCTTTTCGATCTGTAAGTAATTTGAATCTTATTCTCGGTCTTTCCCCTTGCCATATAAATTTCGAAAGAGTTTCCTGCCAGTCCTTAAACATTGTGGAACCTCTAATCACAGGAATGTTTTGAAACAAGAATAACATTCTTGGGAGTATGTTCATTTTTACTGCCGTCATCCTTCCCGACCACGAAAGCTTCACTTTATTCCACGTATCTAGATCTTTTTTGACTTCCTTCCAAGTTGTCAAATAATTGTCCTGGATTAAATTTATATTTTTTGTGGTTAGCCAAATTCCCAGATATTTTATTTTTTTGGCCACCTTAATTCCATTCTGAATCTCTAATTTTTCTCTTACATCTTTTCCCAAGTTTTTAGTCAGCATTTTTGTTTTTGATTTATTCAATTTAAAACCGGATAGTTTGCCATATTCTTCTAATATTTCCAGGGCCTTACTGACACTTTTTTGCAGCTCTTCTAGGGATAGCATCAAATCATCCGCGTATGCTTTTAGTTTGTATTCTTTTGTTCCTACTTTGATCCCTCGAATCTCTGGTGTTGCTCTTATTTTGTTCGTGGTTACCTCTAATACCATAATGAATAAAAGCGGGGATAGAGGGCAACCTTGTTTTGTTCCTTTTTCAATTTTAAATGAATTTGTTAAGTTGTTGTTTATAATCAATTTGGCAGATTGATTCGAATAGATTGCATTTATTCCTTCCATAAATTCACCCTCTAGCCCTGCTTTCTCCATGCTTTTTAGTAGGAATGGCCATGAGAAATTATCGAATGCCTTCTCCGCATCAATGAAAATCAGCGCCGCAGGTACTATGGCACTTTGTTATCAGCCGTGACTCCCGCTAATTGATTTACGAACCTCGATTAGCGATTTATGGCGCCCGGCGCACTTCCGCTCGCAGCTCTTCTTCACGGCTCAGCAGAGTTTCGCACAGCGGTGTAAACTGTCACGTGGCTTGATTCAGCTTCCAGACAAACACACAGAGAGTCCAGGTTTGTCTATTTACAGCTTTTATTCCGATATTCCCCAGGATTCTCCTGGACTGCTTGCAGCCATTTGTATGACTACTCCTTTTCCCTCACAGTACACAGTGAGACTGGCAAACTTTTCCCAAAGCTCCTCCCAAGCTTCTAAAATTGACGTCAGAATGGTGTGGCATCATGGGAAGAACTTAACCTGTTAAGTTCCAACTCCAACACCCCCCTTTGCCGCACCTTCTGACAAGACCCTTTTGAGTTCAACACCTTCCCCTTTGCCTTGTGCTCCTTCCCAGCATCTTTCCCAGGCACCTGTTGAACCCTTTCAACACTCCCAGAATCACACTGTGCGAATTTTGCCCACGCACTTGTCGCTTGGTACCTTTCAGGTGGAATGCCCTTTGTTGCGCGACTTGACCTTCTGGGCACAAACTCAGATGTTACCTCTGACTCACTGCCACCAGAAGATGTGTCCTCAGCCTCACGGGATTCCCCTTCTGACTTAAAGCGTTTTCGAATCCTCTCCATTACACTCACAGGAGAACTGGGCTCGCTTTTGGGTGTTCTCTTAACCTGTGGAGAAACCCACCCCTGTGCTTGACCATCATCAGTACCCTGGTCTCCAGCAACAGGCTCCGCCTCTGACTCTCCTTCCTCACTTTCTTCCTCCCTTTCCTCCCCCTCAGAATCTTCCTGTTCTGAATCAGAGAGACACTCTGAGAGAACATCACGCTTGACAGCAGGTTGTGACTTTTTATCCTGCTCATAGAACTCAGCGTGTTTGCTGATCAGTAACTTACTCTGATCACCTGATGGAAATGCAAACCTCCATGCACTCGCTGTTGGCTCATACCCACAGAAGATCATTTTCCGGAACTTGGATCCATCTGGCCCCTGCAACGCAGCAGGTACTGACACAGATGCATGTGACCCAAACCTGCGCAAAAAATGAATCTGGGGTTTCCTGCCATGCAACAACCCAAACGGTGTGTCCCCTACCATGGAATTGTAGGTGCGATTCCAGGTGAAGCTCACATACTTGATTGCCTCCAGCCAAAACCTTGGAGGTAACCCAGAATCTTTCAGCAACACCTGTGCAGTTTTAACCAGAGCCTGACACTTGAGCTCTGCCTCCCCCCTCTGATTGGGTGAAGTCACTGTGTGACGTATCCCTTTCTTGCGAAAGTACTTCTGCAAAGCAGAACCTGTAAACTCAGCTCCTCTGTCACTTGTGACAGCCTGCACTTTGGTGGAAAACCTTACTTCTACCTCCTCAATCCAACGTTTGATCAGCTGTGCTGCATCATCCTTGGATTTGAGACCGTGAGTCCAGGAATTCTGTGTAAAATTATCCTGCATCGAGAGCAGAAACCTTGACCCTCCCAGACTTGGTTCCTTTACCGGACCCCACAAATCTATGTGAATTTGTTCAAAAGGCCTAGTGGTTATCCTCTCAACCTTTGGATAACTGCATCCTTTTACCTTTGCCAGCTTGCAAGTTTCACAACTTACAGCTTGTCCACATTCTGAGATCTTACACCCTTTAGAAACTTCTGGTAGCACCTGTAGTTCTTCCAAAGAACTATGGGCTGTTCGTGTATGCCAAGCATGTACGCATGAATCATGATTGGGAATTGTAGCACGCAGTGCTTGTGCTTTTTCAACCTTCCCATCACCCTCCAGAGACGTTTTAAGAATGAAGAGATCATTCTGCCCCTTTTTAACCTTGGCAAGCATCCTCCCTCCTTTGGAGATTGTGCACACATCATCCTGAAAACAAACCGTAAATCCCATTTTCAGTAAATAAGGCACAGATAAAAGACAGTGGTGCATCCCAGGAACGGTACAACACTCCAGCGTTTCCTGCAAAATACGAAAATGCAGATTTACGACATTAGTCAAATTTCTTTTCTGTCCATTTGCAAACAGTACAGATTTCCCGGCAGGAATTGCCGTGCAGTTCCACCTCTCGACAGCAGGTGTCTCTGGAATCAAATTGCGATTAGCTGCAGAGTCAATAATAAAACTTAGCTCCTCTGGGCTTGTGTCACAGCTGTCTTCAGACAAAGCCAAACTAGCTGTTATCTTGTACGTCTCCTCACGTTGTTTTCCACGTCCTCCTCTTGCGTTCCCATGCTGGCCACCTCTCCCAGACTGGTTCCCATGGAAACCCGACTGGTTCCCATGAGAGTTCAGCAGTTTGACCTTGGCAACATCCTGTCTTGCCTCTCTGCTCCGGTGTGGGCAATCTCGACGCAGATGTCCCGCTGCATTACACAAGTAGCAACGACGAACTCCAGTGGAAAAACACTGCCTGGGGCTCTTTTTAGCTGGCCTGGCCCTCCTTCTTCCGGAAAAGCACTCCTTGCCAGATCCGCCCCCCTTGAACTGCCGCTTCATTCCAGCAGGTTCAGTGGAAAACTTTTCAAACTTGCCTTTGGAACTTTCCGCCCCCCCGACTTGCTCACTAGCACTCCTTGAGGCTAAAGCATCAGGAACAGGGACTGCAGCCACCTCTAGGCTTTTAGCTTCCATCTGCCCTTGGCTTCCTGCTGAGCCTTCACACAGACGTTTCAGCACATGCCAAGCCTCACACGCAGATTCAACGCCCTCCAGGTGCTGTTGCAACTTAGCATGCACACCTGCTCTCAACATGCAGATCTCAGCTCTCATAGCTTTCTCCCTCTGCATCTTCTCCTCCAGAGAAACAGACTTTAGCTTTCCTGCATCTCTGTCCACCAGTTGCACTGGTTCCCTCTGGGTAATGTCCCACACGTCCGTGGCCATGAACCACGCCCTCACCCTTTTTGTCCAGGTATTCCACGCTTGGACGGTGAGTTCCTCAAGCTGTTCAAACGGAGCTTGAATCACCTCCTGGCCATCTGCCATCTTCCCCCGGGGCCCAGCGTACTCACGTAAACAACCAGCCGCTCTTCAGCTCCCGGTTTAGCAGATCAGCTCTCCTGCCTCTCACAATTCCAGGCAGAACTCCAAGCTGGCATCAGCATCGTCGTCAGCTTGCCTTTCAAACGTTAGGCACAGCTCCTGCACAGCGTCTTTCAGCTTGCTTGCCTGCTTGCCTCAGATTCCTGCCTCCCGTTCTCCAAAGGCGCCCCAAGCTGTACTCACAAGATTTCCAGCTCCCCTGGCGTGGAGAAACGATTCCTTGCAGCCTCAGCTCCTTGGCTCCACAGCAACACAGGCAAACCTCTGCGTTTTCCAGCTTGCTTGTTTGCTTCTGCCTCCTGCCGTGCTCCTCTGCTCGACACCGCAGATCAAAGCTTTTCCGGCAGTATCTCCCGTGACAGGTTTACAAGCGATGATTTAGGACATCCATAACCTATGGCACTTTGTTATCAGCCGTGACTCCCGCTAATTGATTTACGAACCTCGATTAGCGATTTATGGCGCCCGGCGCACTTCCGCTCGCAGCTCTTCTTCACGGCTCAGCAGAGTTTCGCACAGCGGTGTAAACTGTCACGTGGCTTGATTCAGCTTCCAGACAAACACACAGAGAGTCCAGGTTTGTCTATTTACAGCTTTTATTCCGATATTCCCCAGGATTCTCCTGGACTGCTTGCAGCCATTTGTATGACTACTCCTTTTCCCTCACAGTACACAGTGAGACTGGCAAACTTTTCCCAAAGCTCCTCCCAAGCTTCTAAAATTGACGTCAGAATGGTGTGGCATCATGGGAAGAACTTAACCTGTTAAGTTCCAACTCCAACACCCCCCTTTGCCGCACCTTCTGACAAGACCCTTTTGAGTTCAACACCTTCCCCTTTGCCTTGTGCTCCTTCCCAGCATCTTTCCCAGGCACCTGTTGAACCCTTTCAACACTCCCAGAATCACACTGTGCGAATTTTGCCCACGCACTTGTCGCTTGGTACCTTTCAGGTGGAATGCCCTTTGTTGCGCGACTTGACCTTCTGGGCACAAACTCAGATGTTACCTCTGACTCACTGCCACCAGAAGATGTGTCCTCAGCCTCACGGGATTCCCCTTCTGACTTAAAGCGTTTTCGAATCCTCTCCATTACACTCACAGGAGAACTGGGCTCGCTTTTGGGTGTTCTCTTAACCTGTGGAGAAACCCACCCCTGTGCTTGACCATCATCAGTACCCTGGTCTCCAGCAACAGGCTCCGCCTCTGACTCTCCTTCCTCACTTTCTTCCTCCCTTTCCTCCCCCTCAGAATCTTCCTGTTCTGAATCAGAGAGACACTCTGAGAGAACATCACGCTTGACAGCAGGTTGTGACTTTTTATCCTGCTCATAGAACTCAGCGTGTTTGCTGATCAGTAACTTACTCTGATCACCTGATGGAAATGCAAACCTCCATGCACTCGCTGTTGGCTCATACCCACAGAAGATCATTTTCCGGAACTTGGATCCATCTGGCCCCTGCAACGCAGCAGGTACTGACACAGATGCATGTGACCCAAACCTGCGCAAAAAATGAATCTGGGGTTTCCTGCCATGCAACAACCCAAACGGTGTGTCCCCTACCATGGAATTGTAGGTGCGATTCCAGGTGAAGCTCACATACTTGATTGCCTCCAGCCAAAACCTTGGAGGTAACCCAGAATCTTTCAGCAACACCTGTGCAGTTTTAACCAGAGCCTGACACTTGAGCTCTGCCTCCCCCCTCTGATTGGGTGAAGTCACTGTGTGACGTATCCCTTTCTTGCGAAAGTACTTCTGCAAAGCAGAACCTGTAAACTCAGCTCCTCTGTCACTTGTGACAGCCTGCACTTTGGTGGAAAACCTTACTTCTACCTCCTCAATCCAACGTTTGATCAGCTGTGCTGCATCATCCTTGGATTTGAGACCGTGAGTCCAGGAATTCTGTGTAAAATTATCCTGCATCGAGAGCAGAAACCTTGACCCTCCCAGACTTGGTTCCTTTACCGGACCCCACAAATCTATGTGAATTTGTTCAAAAGGCCTAGTGGTTATCCTCTCAACCACAGATCCTTTTTTAACACCTAAAGTGGGTTTATTATAAAATGTTGCCTGGTACCTTGGCACTTGGTCTGTGGGGCCTGAGATGTGTGGTCTTCACTCTTGCCCATTAGAGTAGGCTCTCTTGCTGGGTTGCATTCAGTTTATAGCCCTGGCTAACTTCTACTTCCTGCTGCAGCAGGAAGGTAAGGGCAATTAGGTAAGGACACCTAACTGGTTTGAAAAACACAAAAAGTACAAAATTGCCTTGGCCGCCCAGTTGGAATAGAGACGGCAGTGGTGGGTGTGTGTGTGGGTGTGTGTGCGCGCGCGCGCACGGAGCGTGACCTTGTTGGCTCTCCCTGAGTTTGTTGAACACAGCAGCTTTCTGGATTGGCCCGGGGAGATGGTGGATGGGGTGGGAGCACTGTATTGTTGCACCACACCCAGTCTCTGAGCTTCAGCCTACAGCCCGTACTAGCTTCCACATGCTGCTGCTGGAACCAATTAGATCAAGACATGTTTATTTTTTTCGTTACAAAACACATTTATTTTTTTCGTTACAAACACATCCTGCTCTAATTGGCTGCTGCAGTGGTAGCCGGAGGTTAGCTACATGTTGTGATCCGATTGGATGCAAATGTCCACGTGGGTGCCTCCCAAATTCAAGTCCAGTGGGTTGTAGTTTACTAGTGGGATTTAGGATAGTTCAGCCCCCTGAGTACGGGCAGTTTTGTCCGTTGAGTGGGTGATGTTTGATATTTTACTATGTTTTACATATGCTGTAAGCTGCCCAGAGTGGCTGGGGAAACCCAGGCAAATTATCATTCTCTTTGGATGCCTCAGAACTCAAATACTTTACAACTGGTTTTAAAGAGAATTCATTGCTAAAATTACACTTTTGTAACTTGGTAGGGTTCAAAAGGACACACACAGGACAATGCTTTGTTTTGCTCCTGATACAGATCCTTTTGTGGGGAGTGTTTCTGCAGGATCACAAGGGTGGCCAAATATGCAGGTCTGTCCGACCATCCCTCCCATTAACAATGGCCACCCTCTGGGTAAAAGTGACAACAACTGGCCCTACTTAAAAATACCCCAAAGTATAATTGACTTGGGCAGAGTATTCTACAATCAGGTTGTTTCAGTGGCTGGCGGCAATAATGTTTTGTTTTCATCTTTGCTGTGCTGTTTACTGGGGGATGAAAGTGCCACAGTTTGATCCTCCACACCAGGGATGTCTTTAGCATATGTGCCGCCGGGGTACAAAGATCCGCCCAGCACCCCCAAATTTAGTTTAGCCCCCAAATAAACTTTTATTATGCTTATGTCAAACACCACGCTTACGCCTTATCTCTTGTTTATGAAAGAAGGGAGGAAAAAGAAAGAAACTTTTTTATTTGCTCATTTATTTTACAATGCACTTATACTCGTTGAGTCTGACAAGTGCTGCCCTTGTGAATGACAAGCGCCGCCACTGGCACAGTGCATCTTTGATAAATGAGTGCACAAAGTCGAAAGTCCTTTAGTGAAACCGTAGGTATACATTGCGGTAATGCCCAGGTATATATGTATTTGGTTTTTCTAGCATGATCAAAATTATTTATTATTTCATAACAGGTAGATAATTAAGAGCTTAGGCAGCTTCAGCAGCGGCCCTGCTCCACACTGAACCAGCATTTGTCAAGACGTGGCTTTAACCAAACTGAGGTCAGTGAGCACATAGAGATTTCCATCATTTCCTCCTGAAACACAGGAAAGCATGGATCACAGATGATCAAGCTCTTAAATATATATATATATAAAACTTCTTAAAAAATGCATGAATTATGCCAAATGTTTTAAAATGTCAAGCTGACGTTTTCTATTGTGCAGAAGCTGAGGGTCACATAAACAGCTACATCCACCTAGAATTCAATTGACCTTCCCACCATAAACTCATCCCAGTTATGCGTCCTGATCTTGCTGAGAGCATTGAAGCTGTAACATTTCCGTGTTCTGATGAATACTTATCAGATGCTCTACCCTCCATGCTTATCTCATCTTCCTATATATGTTCTGTGCCCATTTAGATTGCAAGCGTGCATACTGTGCCTCTAATGCTTGTTCTGTTTGTTCTGCTAGTTTCACTGCCCATTAGTTCCACTTTTCCCTATTCTTATGCCAGCCTATTATACCAGTATATCAACTTAGTAGAGTTCCACACGAACCTATATCCTTGATGTATCTATTTTCCCCCTTCTCCTTATTTAGTTAGGTACCTTCAGCAATGAGCAATGTTTGCCTCCTTGGCAGCCCAGTGAGGCATCTGGCCTTTTCTCCTTCTGCTGGCAGCTATGAATTATGCTTAATTTAACCTTGAGAGAGCAGAACCTAGTATTCAAATAATTTCAATCAATAGTGGGGGGCTTCAGACATGCTTCACATTCATTCCCAAAGCAACAACAACAAACATATGGTTACATGAAACATACTCAATAAACACACAAGACGTAACTGGCTGTACTTTTGAATAAATAAGGTATACTGTTCATTGACCCTGATGTTGGGAAAGATGGAGGGCACAAGGAGAAGGGGACGACACAGGACGAGATGTTGGGACAGTGTTCTTGAAGCTACCAGCATGAGTTTGACCAAACTGCGGGAGGCAGTGGAAGACAGGAGTGCCTGGTGTGCTCTGGTCCATGGGGTCACGAAGAGTTGGACACGACTAAACGACTAAACAACAACAACAACAACAACAACAACAACATTCATTGTATCAAATTGTAGATTTCAACGGAAGTCTCATAAAGTTCAACGGAAAAAGCAGAAGACCCAGTGGATCAGTTCATTCTCAAGACAGTTCATGCATAAGGTTCATACAATGAATAGTATACCTTATTTATTCAAAAGTACAGCCAGTTACATCTTGTGTGTTTATTGAATATTTATCACATCCATACCCATCTGCCTTCCAGCTTGGCCATAGCACCCAAACTGCCTTGGCTGCCCAGTTGGAAGAGAGATGGCAGTGGGAGGGGGTGCAGAGCATGACCTTGTTGGCTCTCCTTGACCTCTCTGAGGTTGTTGAACACAGTAGCTTTCTGGATTGGCCCGGGGAGATATGGGGTGGGGTGGGAGCACTGTATTGTTGCACCCCACCCAGTCTCTGAGCTTCAGCCTACAGCCCTTCCACGTTCTGCTGCTGCTGGAACCAATTAGATCAGGGCTTGTTTACTGTCGGATTTCTCAAGCCTTATCAGAGGAAACTGGCCACTCTCCAGGCACTCGGCTTGAGCTCCTTGCTGACCTCCCCGTCTGCGTCTCCCGGCAGGATACAGGCTAGGTCACTATCGGCGATCCTCCTCAAGCGTGAGTAGAACACACCACTCTTCCCTCCTCCCTGCCTCCCCCAGGGAGGGGAAAGAGACAGACAGAAATGTATTTACATGTCTTTATTTCTGTCTTTGCAGCAGTACAGAGAAACGCGTCTGTACTCATCAGACTCCAACAGCAGAGAGATAAACTCCACCCCTGTACTTCCAGTACAGGTCAGATGACACTCTGAGCTAACATCCGGTGCTCAGTACAGTGAATAGACTGTCCCTTTGTTCCCATGGTACAGTCCCAAACATCAACATCCTGCTTTGCTTTCCAGCCACCTGCAGCTCGCTCTCGCATTGCTGCTTTTCCGTAACATACTCCCCCCAAAGTATCAATGTGCGTTGCGAGCAAAGCGTGATCCAGAGAAGAAAACAAACAGTTGTTATACATATAACACTCCCCTGTTGTTTCAGTTCCACCCTTGGAACTCCCCGCCACTGGTTTCCCCAGTGTACCTCTCTGGTTGTCTGGCTTCCAAGGAATGAGTGCATCTGCATTACCTTGGCTTGCAACTCTCTGTTGTGTCTTTGTCTCTGACTTAGACACAGCTTCAACCTGTCTTGAGTTGTTAACAATAGCAACACATGCAACAGCTAAGTTAGCAAGCTTTTTTGAATACCTCTTGGGTGGTACACCCTTTGTAACTCTCTCAGACCTGCGTGTGAGGCGCTGATCCTCTCTGCTCACTGGTTCAGCCTCTGGACTCTTTGGAGAACCAGTTCCAATAGTAAACAGTGGTTCTTCCTCCACCTGTGAAGGTCTATCCATTATGTGAGACTTCCTCTCAATGACTGTGTCAACTGAGCTCTGTGAGCTATCACTGTCGTTTTCATCACCACTGTAATCAGTGAAATCATCATCATCATCATCTGAATTGTCCTCTGTGGGAAATGTGTGAACAATTACTTTCTCCTGTTCAGGAGCACTCTCTAGAAATTTTGTGAGAATCACCTGACCAGATTCAGACAAAATTACTCTTCAGAGACCCTTCTCATATCCCACAAAAATGCCTCTGGCATTCTTTACTCCACCTGGAGCTTCTGTTCTCACATGAGACCCAAAAACCTTAAAATAGGCAACAGAAGGTTTTCTATGGAACAGCTTCTCAAAAGGAGAACTTCCCAAATCTTTTGAAACCTTTCTCAACCACGTGTGACAATAAGACATTAATGACTCCGCCCAATACTCATGTGGCTACTGTGAACTAAGCAATTGCGCATTCATCCCCTTTTGCAATTCTTTGTTCACCCTTACACAGACACCCCTGTTCCATGCTTCCGCTGAAACAGCAACCTTGTGGTTGATCCCTTCCTTCTGCAAGAACTCCTGAAAATCCTGTAAAAGAAAAACTGGTTTCTCATCTGTGAAAAGACAATCAATGTTAGCATCATGCACATTCTTAACCTTGTCACAAAACTCTTTAAACCTTTCTAAGGCTTCTTGTGGTTTCTCCAATGTAAATACCCACACATAATGAGAGAAACAATCCACACACACAAGATAATATCTTGCATAGCCTCTAGATGGTGCTAGAGGACCAATCACATCAGCATACACACGCTGAAATGCTCTGTCGACCCTGGTCACCTTCCGGGCGTCCTTGGTCACACCTGCGAGAGAAATTACGTTAGATTCAGATGAATTACATTTCATGTAATCACTTTGATCAAAAGACAACAAATACAGTCCATCTTTCTCTCTTGCAGAACGATACAACTCTCCATCTTTGAAGATCTTGCAGCTCTCATCATCATAGGACAGTTTCCTTCCTTTCTTTGCAATCTGCAAAACACTCAGCAGATTGAACTTCAACTCAGGAACCAGGTACACATTGTCTATAGTCAAGTTCAGACTCTCAAGATACACAGTTCCAAACCCGGTCGCTTCCAGCTCCTGACCGTTGGCTTGCTTCACAGTGAAGCTTTGCTTCTTAAACGTCGAAAACAGACTTCTGTGTGGGGTCATGTGTTTAGTCGCTCCAGTGTCAATGACAAACGTGTTCTCCACTTCTGGTGTGGTTCCTTTCGACATCAAAGCCTTTTCAGGTTTCACCTGGGACTTGGTACGACTTTTGCCTGACGCCTCAGGCTTTGCAGAGCTCCCCTTTGCTCCTTTCTGCTGACGTGGCTTCTTACAGTTCCGCTGAAGATGCCCAGTCTGTCCACAATTGTAACACTGGACAGCGCTCAAAGCTACAGCCTGCTCTCCTGTAGCAACAGCAGTGGGGGAGTCAGAACTCTGTGCCTCTCTCCCCCTGTCTTTCACATCCAGTGCAGCAAGTTGATCGTGTTCATTCAGAACCACGGCGCACACTCTCTCCGATGTGAGGTCCGCGGCCGGTAGGGAACCAAGCTGACTGGCAACCGTTTTATAAGTCTGATTAAGGCTGTTTATAATCATGAAGCAAAAGACCTCCTCTTGTAGAGGGAAATTGCGTTACGCCATCTGCTGGCGCAGGAACTTCATCTCTGTCAAATGCGCTTGTACGTCTCCATCAGGCGCAAGCCTCAGATTGGTCAGCTTTTCAAAATGCAGCAACGCTGAAGAACCAGCATCTCTCTGATGTGTTCTACGCAGCGTCTCCCAAATCTCTCACCCGTTATCTAAATTCCGGATATTCACGAGCTGGTCATCCGAGACACACAGAATTATAGCCGTCTTGGCTTTCACATTCTGTGAATTCCAACCTGGCGTTGGTGCTGCTGGAATGGGGTTCTCAATCACCCCAAAAATCCTCTGATTCTGTAGCAGGGCTTTCATCTTTATAGACCAAGATGAATAATTGTCATTAGTCAGGGGAGGTGGGTAAGGTAAGCCTCCCCCCTTCTTGGCATCCATTTTGAATCCAAGCCTCAGCTCTCACTCTCGAGCCTGTAAAATTCCAAGAGTCACTCTTGGTTGTTTACTGCCTTCTCTTACTTGGCAGATAAACCGCAAGCTGCTTAAAAGTCCTTGCACAGAACAGCGAGATAGTCAAAACACTTTCCGTGTTTCAGCCCCAGCCAGTAAGTTTCCACTCCACTGACTTCCCGTTGCTTAGCAACTGTGCATACCAGCGTTATCTAGGTATGCAAACTATTCGGCTGTTTCTCTGCCAGTGCTGGTTTCAGCCAAACACAGACACTTTAGTGAACCGAAGATTGCTTCTTAACGCGTTCACTTCACAGCCATAAATTCTCCATACCTTTGGGGCTCCATTGTTTGGCATTCACTTCGTCTCGATGCCCAGCCGTCTGTGTAGCTTCCAGCTGCACATAGCTTTATCTTTCTTCCCTTGGTGCAGAGGATGAAGAACGATCCATCAACCTCTCATGCAGATTTCAATGGATCAGAACCACCGGCATTGCTACCAGATGTCGGATTTCTCAAGCCTTATCAGAGGAAACTGGCCACTCTCCAGGCACTGCTCTAATTGGCTGCTGCAGTGGTAGTTGGTTAGCTACCTGTTCTGATCCGATTGGATCCAGATGCCCATGTCTACATGGGCTCGACTCAGCTATGCCACTGCATCCAATTCCAGTGAGTTGAAGTTTGATCCTGGGATTTAGGACAGTAGAGCCCCCTGGGAATGGGGAATCTTATCAGTGGAACGGACAATGTATTACAATTCAGTGGGATTAAAGGGAGGATGTGCAGAGTAGCAGTCCCTCTGGAAAAGCAAATAAAATAAAAATCTTTAGAACAGAAACGAGTTTTCAGTTCCTTTCAAACTGATCCAAATGATGAAACCTTTAATTTGGACCCAGGTCTACCCTTGCAATTTAATTTATATATTCAGTGATCAAGAAAACGGTTGGTTTCCGATCAGAAATTAGTGGCTATCTAGCACAGCATCCTTTTCTCAGCGAGGTCAACTGGAAGCCTCTGGCAAATCAGCAAACACAAGAGAACTCTTCCCTCTTGGGTTCAAACAATTTGTGTTCGGAAGCATACTGCCTCTGAAAGTGAAGGCAAAGCATAGCCATCATGGTTGGTGGCCATTGACAGCCCTCTCCTCCATGATTTTTTCTAATCCTATTTTAAGGCCATCCAAGTTGTTGTTCTTTACTGTCTCTTGAGGGAGCAAGTTCCATAGCTGAACTGTGTGCTGAGAGAAGAAGTCCTTTCTTTTATCGGTCCTGAACCTTCCCCATTCAGTTTCTCACTCGCCTTTTCTCTAAACAAAAAAGTCCCACATGCAGCAATTTTTCTTCATACAGGAGCTGCTCTTCATCATTTCTGAACCTGTTCTGCCTCTGCAGTATCCATTTTGAGGTGAGGCAGCCAGAACCGTACACAATATTCCAAATCACCTTGGGGGGAAAGTACAAGTGGAGTGCCACAGGATTCTTTTCTGGGTTCATTGTTGCTCAACATTTTTATAAATGGCCTGGATGAAGGCATTGAGGGGGAAGCTAATCAAATCTTCAGATGGTTCCAATCTGGTAGGGGGAGCTAATGTCACTGAAGATATAATTGGCATTCAAGATTTCCCTAACAGATTGGAGTGCTCAGCCCAAACTAACCAAGTGAATTGTAATAAAGATAGATTTCAGGTTCTGTACTTAGGCAGGAAGAAACAGCTGCAAAAAAAATAAGATAGGAACACCTGGCTTGCCTGTAGTATATGTGAAAAAGAACTAGGGGTCTTCATAGATGAAGCGGGGGGGGGGGGGAGCTAATGCTATTCTAGGTTGAATCAACAGAAGAACAGTGTCCAAATCAAGAAAAGCATACAGTCGTACCTTGGAAGTCAAACAGAATTCGTTCCAGAAGTTGAAAAGTTTGACTTTCAAAGTGCAGCTTCTGATTGGCTGCAGGAGGCTCCTATTTATTTATTTATTCTATTTATGAAAAAGCAACATTTCCCTCTTCTTACACAGCTCAGTAGTTAGGCCACATCTATTTTTTCCCCTTCCAAATAATGACCTCATGAACTTAATGGTTGCTGATGTGGCTAGTTAGCTGTTCTGATCTAATTGGCTGCTGCAGGAGGAGGGAGATGCTATCCGGAGTTATAAATTGAAAGCAACTGAAAAAAAACCTGCTGTTCAAGCAAGACGGGAGTCTTGGAATCTCAGCCCAAACAATCAAGCATCAAGTGCCAAGCGGCACTTGGGAACACTTCCAGAAAACCCAGGTCTGTACAAAAGGGATGGGCTCTGTCTGAACCTGAATGGGAAAAGACAGTTAAAATGATTGCCGGGGGAAAATGTGAAGGATCTGAAGAGTGCCTGGTTCAGAATAAATCATCCATTAGGGATGAGGGTGAAAATGTTTATGATACCTTAAAGGAATAGTCCTAGGCGATAAATCTGCAGGATCACTTACCGTAACAACATTCCAAGGAAGCCAAAGCACTGTAGGGCAAAACACAAATGCCAAAAACATTTGGCAGAAGACACAGTTTACACATGTTTATATACTAATGCTATCGGCCTATGAGCCAAGTGGGAGACAATTCAACACCCGTAATATAAAAATACTGGACTTTACTCTCATCTTAGCTCTCACCTGGGATAAAACAATCACTCCCCTCTGTCTCCCAAACAGGGAACAGTTTCATGTTGGGTCAGCCTCTTGCTCGAGGGCCTTAAAATGCCATGTCTTTCTATGTACATTCAACACCAGTTTCTTTTTTTTTCTTTTTTTGAATTTCTTTTTATTGAATTTCACTTAGATAACGAAAAGAAAAAATAAAACAACAGTTACAGAAAAAAGAAAAAGAAAAAAAAGAAAATATCCATGCACAACACAAGAATAACATCAATTTCTGTTACATTTCCTTGTCTTATTCCTTGAATCCTTATATCTTTACCTATTTAGATCTTTTCTCTACACACCTGTTGACCTCCTTCCCTCCTGATTTCGGGCTTCTTGATCAAATTTTTTTTTCCTGCAGCTAAAAGTTGTTATGGTTTACGCGTCATAAGATTTATATCAAACCGGCAGTAGTTTTTAAGTTTCTATAGTTTCCTTCAATATATGCCATAAATTTATTCCAATTGCTAATAAACTTTGTATTTTTTTGGTTTCTAATTTTTTGGGTCATTTTTGCTAATTCAACATATTCAAATAATTTTGTTTGCCAATCTCTGACCGTTGGGATATTTGGCCTTTTTCAGTTCTGTGCAATTAATATTCTGGCCGCTACTGTCGAATATTGGAATAGTGTTTTATCCTCTTTTTTAATTTCAGCCCCGATTATTCCTAATAAAAAGGCCTCTGGTCTTTTAGGGAAAGTGTATTTAAATATTTTTTTTAACTCATTATAAATCAGATCCCAAAATTTCTTCATTTTCTCACAAGTCCACCACATATGGTAGAAATTGCCCTCTTTAATTTTACACTTCCAGCAGGCCTTATTTCCTGTTTTGTACATTTTTCCTAATTTTGCTGGTGTGATGTACCACCTATACATCATCTTTTCTAAATTTTCTCTAAGTGTGATGGATGCCGTAAATTTCATTCCACAACTCCATAATTTCAACCACTTTTCATATTCTATATTGTATCCCAAATCCATTGCCCATTTTATCATAACCTCCTTTATTTCTTCATCTTTAGTGTCCCATTCCAATAATATATCATACATTTTGGATAATAACTTGGTTTTGCCTTCAATTATTTCAATCTGAAATTTAGATTTTTTCTCACTTATCCCTACTTTTTTATTTTCCATCCATATTGCGTTTATTTGATGATACTGCAGCCAGCCTATTAATTTGTCTTTCAACTCTTCATATGTTCTCAATTTCCAGCCACTTTCTGATCTTATCAGTAGGTCTTCGTAGGTCAATCTTTCTCCCTCCATAATTGCTTTTTTGGTTGTTAATATGTCAACTGGTGATAACCACCAGGGTGTCTTCCATTCTAAAAGTTTTTTATTTTTCTCCCAAACTTCATATAGTGGCCCTCTAATAATGTGACTTGAAAACCCTTTATGTACCTTTTCTTTATTTAGCCACAGGTAGGCATACCAGCCGAACCTATTGTTGAAACCTTCTAGGTCTAGCAGGTCAGTATTTTCCAAATTGATCCAATCTTTGATCCAACAAAGGCAGGAAGCCTCGAAGTATAATTTCAAATTTGGCACCGAGAATCCCCCTCTTTCTTTTCGATCTGTAAGTAATTTGAATCTTATTCTCGGTCTTTCCCCTTGCCATATAAATTTCGAAAGAGTTTCCTGCCAGTCCTTAAACATTGTGGAACCTCTAATCACAGGAATGTTTTGAAACAAGAATAACATTCTTGGGAGTATGTTCATTTTTACTGCCGTCATCCTTCCCGACCACGAAAGCTTCACTTTATTCCACGTATCTAGATCTTTTTTGACTTCCTTCCAAGTTGTCAAATAATTGTCCTGGATTAAATTTATATTTTTTGTGGTTAGCCAAATTCCCAGATATTTTATTTTTTTGGCCACCTTAATTCCATTCTGAATCTCTAATTTTTCTCTTACATCTTTTCCCAAGTTTTTAGTCAGCATTTTTGTTTTTGATTTATTCAATTTAAAACCGGATAGTTTGCCATATTCTTCTAATATTTCCAGGGCCTTACTGACACTTTTTTGCAGCTCTTCTAGGGATAGCATCAAATCATCCGCGTATGCTTTTAGTTTGTATTCTTTTGTTCCTACTTTGATCCCTCGAATCTCTGGTGTTGCTCTTATTTTGTTCGTGGTTACCTCTAATACCATAATGAATAAAAGCGGGGATAGAGGGCAACCTTGTTTTGTTCCTTTTTCAATTTTAAATGAATTTGTTAAGTTGTTGTTTATAATCAATTTGGCAGATTGATTCGAATAGATTGCATTTATTCCTTCCATAAATTCACCCTCTAGCCCTGCTTTCTCCATGCTTTTTAGTAGGAATGGCCATGAGAAATTATCGAATGCCTTCTCCGCATCAATGAAAATCAGCGCCGCAGGTACTTCATTCTTACACTCTAAATATTCAATGATATTTATGGTATGCCTTGCATTGTCTTTGAGTAACCTATTTGGGAGGAACCCTGCTTGATCCTTATGAATTAGATCTACTAGACATCTTTTAAGTCTGCTTGCCATTACCTCTGCGAAGATGTTGTAATTGTTATTTAATAATGATATGGGCCTATAATTTTTGGTATTAAGTTTGTCCGTATCAGGTTTAGGGATCATCGTGATGTGGGCCTCTTTCCATGTCTCCGGTATCCTTCCTCCTCTTAATATATTATTCATGATGTCACATAGCACTGGCGTTAATTGATTTTCTAATACTTTATAATATTTAGCTGACAGTCCATCCGGTCCCGGGGCTTTCCCTAATTTCATCTTTCTTATCGCGTCCTGGACCTCTTCTACTTTTATGGGTTTATTTAATTGAGCTCTTTCTTCCTCTGTTATAGTCTTTCCGCTGCAGTCTTCTAGATATTTTTCTATTCGTATTATTTCTTCCTCTTCCTTTTTATACAATTTCTCATAATATTTGAGGAAATTTTCCTGTATTTCTTTTGGGTGTTCTATCAATTGCTCCTCCAATTTTATCTTATTTATCACATTTTGTTTTTGCCTTCTTCGCAGTTGCCAGGCTAGTAATTTACCTGTTTTGTTAGCTTCAGTCACTGAAATGGTGAGATGGAACATCTTTCTTTTTCATTTTGTGTCACCAAATACAGCCTGAGAGGCAACAGAAAATAGGAACCACATGGTTCCACCTTGCTTCAACAATATCCCTGGGGCAGTTCAGTTGAGCTTGTCTGAAGGACTCAGAGATGCAATCGCAAAGTTCAGGGATGATTGTTCTGGCAGCATTGATTCGAGGCCGCAGTTTCTGCTTTCTGTTATGGGCCTTCTTTGGCTTGAGATGTCTATGTCTATGACTTGAGATGTCTTTGGCTTGAGATGTCTATGTCATCACTGTGGTAGCTCTGCATGGTAGCTCTGCATGAGATGAACACAGTTCAACGTCGATTGTCCAGTGACCTTGGCTATCGTGAGGACACTTGGTGTTTTGCCTTAGTAGAAAATAACTCATGCAGCTAATAAGCTAATAGACACCACCCAACTGCAAACATTCTTTATTATGTCATGGTAATGAGAAATTTTAAATGTGATTCTTTCTGTACAGACTACTTTCAGAGGAAAACAATGTCTCATACCTACCTATATGTGCTTCTTGCTGGGCTCTGTGTTCCCCCCCCCCTGCCACGATACTTTTGAATGCCAGGAAGACCATGGCAGTGATCTACCCTCTTTGAAGATAGCCCCAGGAAATACTGGGTTTGCCTTTAGATTATACCACCAGCTTGCTTCCGAAACTCCTCACGATAACATTTACTTTTCACCTTTGAGCATTTCCACGGCGTTTGCCATGGTGTCACTGGGAGCTGGAACCACCACTCTGAGTGAGCTTTTGTCAGGACTTGGCTTTAACATTCAGATATCAGTGAGCAGGAAATACATGAAGGTTTCCGCCATCTCTTCCAGATGCTAAGCAACCCTGATGGTGAAATCCACTTGAGCATTGGGAATGCCCTATTCACAGTTGACCAAGTGCAACTCCTAGACAAGTTCTTGGATGATGCAAAACTTTTTATGAGACAGAAGTCTTGCCTACTAATTTCAAAAATCCTGAGGAAGTTGAAAGTCAAATCAATAGCTACATTGAAAAGAAAACTGATGGGAAATTAGCTAATGTTTACAAGAAGCCTGACCCAGAGGCTGTAATGGTTCTTGTAAATTATATCTTCTTGAAAGGTAAGTCATGAGGACTTGTTTTATACACTGTTGAAAGTTCTTTTTGCTTATTTCTGCACTAAAATCCAGTAGGAAGACCTAAGATTAAATTTCCAGAAATGAAAAAAAAAATAGTTGTTATTGTTCCAAAAAGTCATATTCCTTTTAGAGTTTGTGAAACGGCTTTTTACCTTAAGCATGGTCTTATTTTGGCTCTCTTCCTCCTGCTCTGTCTCCAATGACCTGTATGCTGTTGTTGTTCTTTCCATAAGCCGATTGGGAAAAACCTTTTGATTCTCAGAAGACAAAAGAAAATGACTTCTTTGTGGATGAACAAACAACAGTGACAGTCCCTATGATGAGAAAAGCCAGCTGGCTTGAGTTTTACCAAGATGAGGATTTGTCCTGTAAGGTTGTGAAGCTTCACTACAAGGGCAATGCTTCAGCATTATTTATTCTTCCTGACAAACAAGAGCAAATGGAGCAGTTGGAAAATGCTCTCAATGAAGACGTTTTGTTAAAATGGATGAATTCACTGAAACCACGGTAAGTGAGCATGCAGTCATGGAAAGAGTGTTGCACTTGAATATATCAATGCCGTTGGTTATAGCACAGTGCTGATAATGCCAAGCTTCTTCTTTGGTGATCACTCATAGCCGAGTAAGATTTTAACAATGAGTCCGCAAAGTGATTGTGGAGGCCAATTCTGGATCCACAATTGCAGGTTCAATCCCTGTATGAGACAGCTGCATAGTCCTGGATTGCAGGGGTTTGGAATAGATGAACCTCAACGTCCATCCCAACTCTACAATTCTATGATCCTATGTGTGCATATATAGAGATCTTAATACATTCTTTCAGCTTTATCTAATTGTAGTCCTGCTCAGAGCACATCCATTAAAATTAGTGGAGATATTTTAGTCTTGCCTATTAATTTCAAGGGGTCTGCTCTGAGTAGGACGAGCACTGGATATAACCCTATTGTTATAAAAATCTATTTATTGTGGTCATTGGCTACTATTTTTTTTAATCTTGTGCTTTTAGCAATAATTGACAGCCCCTTTTAATCTAGCCATATTGTAAATTATTTGCCTTATGCATTTTTCTCAAAGTGTACCTCACCAGCCTCTGATTCCTCTTTCAACAGGAGAATACATCTATTTCTTCCAAAGTTTTCAATCTCGGGCAGCTATTCTGTCAAAGCACTATTAATAAAAATGGGTATTACTGACATATTCACAAACAGAGCAGACCTCTCTGGATTTACTGGGAACCCTGATCTGAAGGTTTCCAAGGTAGGCTTCTCAAAATCAATCATGTTGATCCAAAGGTTCTTTATTTTATTTGACCCTACACTTTGAGTCAAATGTTTTAGAGTGCTTGCACCACAATCCCATCTCCCATGAAGAGGAGGAGCCAAAAAATACTTCGTATTCCAGCTGTGCTGATGAAGAGGCACCACAAACTGTTTGATGACAGTTGAGGAAAAGCCCCAGGTCTTCTAACAGAACTGGTGGAGAAACCCTTAAGCCCCGGCTAACATCATATAAATAACACAGCATACATAAAAACAGGCATCAATTAATTAAAATACATCCTAAAATTAATTCAGACAAATTAAAATCTGGACAAGTGGCAGTTATCAGGTTAAGACTGAGAGCGGTTAGTACTTGCCAGGACCAACTGTTTTCACTGATCATATAAGGACCTGTGAACAGGCTGGGAGGCCCCCTTCATGCTTGTTCTTATACAAAGGAAAATAATTATGCACCAAATTCGTCTTGTCTGACTTCCTCCCATGGCTTCCAATTTCAATCAATCGTCATCTTGTATATCATTATTTTTCCTCTATAAATTTCAAATCTTCTTTATGAATAGATTGTCCAAATTTAAGCCATCATAAATGTTACAACCCTGCTAATGTTTTAACATATTTACAGTGTTCTTTAACATATTCTATAAATTTTTTCCAATCTTGTGAAAAAATTTTCTCGTCTTGTTGCCTAATCCTCACGGTAAATTTTGCCTTTTCGGCATAGTCTATCCATTCTTCCTTCGTTGCACCACATATGCAAAAAGGTGCCGTCATTATCTTTACATTTCCAGCATACTTTTGTGGAGTTTTTATCCATCTTTGCAATCTTAACTGGGGTTAGGTACCAACAATACATCATTTTCATGTAGTTTTTTACCTTATTTCATGCATCTACAGGTTCATTATCGTCCTGATCTATTTGTCCTCCTGTGCTCCCTGTTCTTCTTCATCTCTACTTGGTCTCTTTATCTTTAAATGCCCCCCCCCTTTAATAACATTTCTGCCTCATTTGGAAACCTACATCTTTGTTTTTTCCCTTTATAAGTAAATGAAATGCCTTCTGGATACTCCCATCTGTATCTTATTCTGTTACTTCTCAAGGTTTCTGTCAGAGCTTTATAGCTGGCTCTTTTTTTCAATATTCTCATCAGGATTTCTTTCAAGATGATCACCCTTTGGTTATCAATCTGGAACTTCTTCTCATAGTTAGTCTATAGAGTGAGCAAGGTCTCAACTAAAGAAGACTGGCAACTTAAGCTGACAGAATATGCACAACTGGCAGACTTAACGTATAGAATAAGAAAAATAAGATTGGAAAACATTTACTGATTATATGGAAAATAACTGTGTACAGCTGAAAATGCTGGCAGCAGTAAGATAAATTCAATAATCGTTGACAGATGGAATAATGGAAAAGCAATTGAAATAATTTTTGAAAAATATACAAGATATGCAAAATGAACCATGGAAAGGGAAGAAGGGAAGTCATTGATATTTTATGTAAAACATTTAGTTGAAATTGTAAAATAGAAAATTTAATAAAAATTATATATACACCACTCAGATCCAATTCTACCCCCCCCCCACCTCCATTGATGAAGACTCTTACATGAACAGATAGATAATAATTGGGAGATCTAGTCAAACATATTTCTGTTCATGCCATGCATCACAATCATGATCAAAGTAACCTTGGGCTTACTTTGAAAATGTGAGACCAGATTTCATTTTGAAAAGAGTAAAACTTGTGATGCATTTTTGAACTAAACCTAGCAATGGTGAGGAAGAAGAGAAAGTGTACAGTCCCCTGAGGACAAATTCTTGAATAACTGGAGGTGTGCACAATACACTCATGATTGGTGGGAAAGAGAGATTAATACATCATAGTTGTGAGAAATAACAACATGAATTTTGTTGTTTTCTTAATAAAAAATTTATTAGGGTTTTCTCATTTTTTTTTAGACAAACACAAAAAATATAAACATACACATCGACACTACACACAAATAACACGTATAATTTTAAAACCTTATTTTCTTAACCACTTTCCCGGACTTCCCCCACCTCCCCTTCTTGCATCCCAATTCCAAAAATTTAGCTCAGCAAGTTCTTTATACCCAAATTATCCCTTATTAATATTTTACTTAATTCATCTTAGTTAGCCAGTTTTAAACTTCTAAACCTCATTTTAATACTCAACATTAACCCCTTTTTCTAAGGTCGACCCAAGTTCCCTTTCACGAGGTTCCCAATTATTAAAATAATTACAAAACAACCTGTCAAATAAAAACATATAATTGTACCCCTTTGGATTCCAAAGCTTCCCCCCCTCCCCCAGTTTCGATCCCCAGAAATTGTCCTTCAGTCTGTCAGTTCTCAGCCTGGATCTATCACGTCCGAGGCCCTTAAATCTCTCTCAGTCCCTTTCAGCCGGTTTTGTTGACAGTCCTTTATGTTGAACATCAGATCTTGGAGCATCTTTGACCCAGTAGGGTCTATGTTTTTTCCAGCCAGGCCTCCATGTTCAAAGAAAGAGTCCAGATCCTGCTTCTTACTCTTTCTAAGTCCAAATGTCCCAAATGTCCCAAACATTCCAGTTTTCACCTTGATCAAGTTTATAATCCATAGGTCTTCCGGACTCCCCATAGGGAAAAATCTCCAATCTTCATTCTCCATTTCGAGCCAAAAATTCGTCATCCAAACCTTGCTTTCCTTATATTCCAACTTAACAGGCCTCTGGTTGTCCTTTTTCACTTGCAGCATTTCCGCTCCTCCTTCGCATTCCTCCAAAACAGCACATGTATCTTCCTTTCCAGCTGTAGATTTTTCTTGAGTCAAGTCCTTAACCGCTTCCACAGATTTGTTTATTTTAAGGTTCAAGGTTGTAAGATTTGTAGCCATAACATCACTCTTGCAGCTTTCCCAGGAAATCAAACACCCTATCCAACACTGCCTGTATTTTTCCATCTGCAGCCATTGTAATATCTCAGAACCCCCTCTAGAGGGATTCTGGTTACTAAGTGTTCTTTCTCCAACAATCAGGTTATTTTGTTCTTATTTCCTCTCTAATTTCAAAAACGTACAGTCCAATGTAACAAAATAACCGGCACAAGTAGCAAAAAATAGAATTTCCTGACTTTGACAGCTCATTTGACAGCTGTCAAACTCTGTAAATATCTTCTACAGGCTCTCTCACGGATCGCTCCCGGATCCGGGGGGGGGGGTTACACTTCAACTCTAACGTTCAGTTCTAATCCTCCAGTAATAAACTTATATATCCAAGTCGTGTAATTAAAAAAAATTGTCTCGAAGAGAGGAAGACAGTCTCTCGACCTTAGTTATCTAATTCTTGCTTTAAATTGTCTGCAAGGGGGGGGAGGCGGACTTCCTTTTGGCACCTCCCCCGGTGTACCGAATTCAATTGAAAGAGATTTTTAATTCCAATTTCCGTATTACTCACGGGTTGTTACTTTTTGTAGTCCGAATGATCAAGGAAAGAAGTCAGCGCTCTCCAGCCATGGCTTGCGGCTTCACTCCATGGAAGAAGCGGTCTACTCACAACACCACGCCGCTCTCCGCCACCCACTCTGAAGCCTTTAAAAAGGCTTCTTTGCAAGTCGGAGGGGGCGCAAATGGTGCCCGCCGAGTCACCAAGTCCACAGGCTTCCGTGCCTGTGGTTTCTGAGGGTCCCCGCGTCGTCGCCGCGGCAGGACCCCTCTTCCACCGAGCCGATTCCCTCCGGAGCTCGGAGGGAATCCGCCATTTGCTGATCGCGCTAACCTGGAAGTCTGAGAAATAACAACATGAATTTTGTCTCGCATACCCTCTTCTGCTTGCAAGGGCCAGGACCATCTCTGTCTAATCATAACATATTGGCCTATGTTGGAGACTAATTCTTGTTTGTCTCGCTGGTAGGCTTTTCACGAAGCTGTTCTGAATGTCGACGAGGCTGGCACTGAAGCTGCAGCTGCCACTGCAGTGGAAGCAGTTAGCCGGAGCATGCATTTTCTAGTGAGGTTCAATACGCCCTTCCTCGTTCTTCTCTTCCATGACATCACCAAATCTATCTTGTTCATGGGGAGAGTTGCAAACCCTCAGAAGAAGTAATTACACAGCTAGGATACATTTGCATGACTTACAATTATGTTCTGGTTTAGTGTACAATGTGTATGAAATTGTATTTTGAGTTAAGGCCGCTACTGGCACAAATTATTAAACAACTGAAGGATTCATGGCATTGTTGCAGTTGTTTTAGTTTGACTAGCTATTGCTTATTGTAATTCAAATGATGTTTGCCCAAGGTGGACTTGAAGTGCTTGAAACCCAAGAGCGATTTCACACATATGTCGTCATTATTTTATTTATTATTTTAATTTATTATGAACATTCACAGCCTGACCTTCATCTTGGGCGGCATAAAAAACAACAAAAATACAGCACACAAGATTACCTTAAAACACAAGAATGAACACACACGAAAACTTGCATAGCAATTTTACACAATGCCGCTCTCACACTTGAACAGGGGGCGAATTTGCCACACCCTGATTCCCCTGGGAAAGAAAACACAGGTGAGCTCCCTCAGAGGTGCTGTGCTGCTAACCCATGTGCAATCTGTTGGAAAAACGCCCACCCGGGAGGCTTGCCAGCTCCTAGACCCACCGGAGCATTTATCCAGAGGTCCACACTCTGGCTGGAACCCAGGAATCTTCAGTCCAGAGAGACCATTAAAAAGCGACTTCTCCCTTGTGAGAAAAGCACACTCACTTCCTCCTGGCAACCCATCAGAAGAAAAAGGCAGTCTGTAGTCTCCAGGCTACTTTATTAAAACTGCATACAAGAGCATGGCTGCTTGTCTTGAGCAGTACAGCCTTAGAGTCTCCGACTCAACACTGCTTCAATCCAGAAGCGGAAGAAGCACTCAGCAAACTCCACCCGGTTAGACTGAGTACTCTGAGAACTGACTCAGACTTCCTGTCCCACGGTCAGTAACATCACCTGATGTAAACAACCCAGCTGCTTCCTGGCAGCTTGTGAGAACTGAAATCCCAACACAAGCATGGGTTGAATATGGAGGTGGAGGAGCAGACCCACTTTTCAGCCCTGCTCCTCTCCAAACATGCCAGTCTCCACTTCAGTGTGCCCTCCTTCCCTATGCAGGATGGGCTTTTGCTAAGAACTGCATAGGAATTTTGGAGGGAGCCCCTAATTTGCCTGGGACTCCTCTTTTTCACCTACTTCATCCTGCTGGGAGTACTTTGTTGTACTGGTGTATTTTTTTTCTAAATAATTTTTATTAATTTTTCATTAATAACAGTCCAATACAGCAGGAAAAAACAGAACAAAACCGACCTGGGTCCTTAAGAGACACGATGGGCCTGCAAGATACTAGATGGTTCCTGCGGTCGGAGAGAAATAAACTAGACGACAACCAAAGTAACTTAAAGCGAAGCAGCTGTGAAGCCTGACCTTTATTTTGATAGAAAGCAACTGCTATGGCAGGGTCCTACCCAATCCAACAGAGAGACAGGCAAGACCTCAAACAAAAGAGGACCGAAACTTTTATAAGTTTCTAAATTACATATGCACACCTCTAAAAGTACATCATTACTACATCATAGATTCATCACACAAGGGGAGGTTTGGTGGCAGTAACCTGAGTATGGGGAGACTGCCCCTTCCCTCCTCATGACCTTCACCAGACACCTATAGATGAAGACAAAGGGGATATTTACAGTTTCCTGACCCTCCCAGTCAGGTTAATCACAGTCTCTTTGTTTAGTCAAGACCCAAATTCCTTCTTGGGTAGTTCGTCTTTGTTCTTGAGATGGCTACCTGTCTGACACCTGGGCCTGATATTATCTCTTGGGCAAGGCTCTCTGAGTACGTGATCTCCTGCTTTGGGGGTTATGGTTGCCAGGTTCACATCTCAAGCCCTTCCCTTTGGTAGCCATCTTTCCCCTTAGCAGACTTAAATTGGAAGGGTGAAGATCCGTGGAACGGTCAATTTATAAGAATATTTTGAAAGTTTGCGTAATTGGAGAAGGCCCTTATAGACAGGAAGTAATTAATTACAGTGGATGCATTGTAGCAATTCAGTTACGCTAATCAATTGCTCTTTGACATAGTGGATCAATGAAGGGAGCATATGGGATTACACTGCAGTACCAGTGTAGTAAACACAAGATGGCGCTGTTTGGTTGTGTTCATTGGTCCGTGCTTGACAGGTCATTTAAGTAAGTTGTTTTGAACCCCCAGTCTACCTTGCCTTTGGGCAGATCGCTTGTCTCCCGTTGAGTTTTTTCTCCTGGCTGCCCTTATTTGCAGGGGCCGTTTCTTAATACTCAAAACTATTATTAGGGGAGCAAGTTCTTTCTTGGACATGAATGCAGCTTGTTGTATAAAGTTTTTCCTAGGTGGGGTTGTGGGGCGCTGATGTTTGTCCTCTGGCTTTTGACAGGAACGGAACTGCTGGAAGCGCTATCGGTTCCTGACTCCATTGCATGTCTGGCCACCCCCTGGCTGTCCTTGCATGTTTGCATAATGATCACCTTGGGCATATGCCCCAGTTGTCTGAAGATTTGTATCTGTTCAATAAACTGTCTTTCGTTATTTTCCTGTCTGACCGCTTTATGTTTTTTCTTAGTGCTAAGAGTATTGGAACAGTGTAAAGGGAAATGGCAATCTAATACCCTTAGGGATATTTACAGTTTTCACATATTCAGTTACATAGTTGTCAACTTCGTTATATACACACATTTGAGAAGATACGTTTTTGAAAGCATATCTGACAGTTTCTTGGACCGGATCAAAGTCACGCTCTTTATTCAGTTGGTCCTTATTCTTTTCGGTAGCCAGAAAGAAACCTCCTTTAAAAGCAGACACACATCCTGTCTTGTCCTGATCACAGGCCACATTACTACAATACCAAATCATACCAAATCATAATGCAATCAAAAGAGCCAATTACCGTATTTTTCATTCTATAAGATGCACTTTTCCCCTCCTAAAAAGTAAGGGGGAATGTTTGTGCGTCTTATGGAGCAAATGCAGGCAGGAGGCTCTGCTCAGCGCTCCCTTTAAAGAGCCGCATGGAGCATGTGTACGGCTCTTCAGGGCTTTTCCCCAAGGAGGGAGAAGGGCTGTCCTTCTTCCTCCTGGGGAAAAGCCCCCAAGAGCTGCACACACACTCCTCGCGCTCTTTAAAGGGAGTGCGGCTCTTGGGGGAGCCTTAGCCGTGTGCAGCCTCTCCCGGGCAGGGGATGAAGGCTCCGCTTGCCCAGGAGAGGCTGCGCGCTGCCAGGCAAGAAGCCAGGACAGCTGCGATCCCGCTGGCTGATCTAGGTTTTGGCTTAGCCATGCAAAGCCTCCACAGGGCAGCGAGGAGCTATCCCTGGCTTTTGTGGGAGGTGGGAAAATGGACAGAGCAGCGGCCCCCACCTCCCAGAAAAGCCCCCAAGAGCCGCGCTCCCTTTAAAGAGCACACGGCTCTTGCGGGAGCCGTACAGTGGTACCTTAGGTTACATACGCTTCAGGTTACAGACCCTGCTAACCCAGAAATAGTGCTTTAGGTTAAGAACTTTGCTTCAGGATGAGAACAGAAATTGGGCTCCGGCGGCGCAGCAGCAGCAGGAGGCCCCATTAGCTAAAGTTCAGGTTAAGAACAGTTTCAGGTTAAGTACGGATCTCTGGAACAAATTAAGTACTTAACCTGAGGTACCACTGTATTCAGGGCTGTGTAGGAAATTGCCTTTCAGGCAAATTGGCTATGGCCTGAGGGTTTGGTCTACATCATAGCAATCATCACATGTTTGGTGGTTTAGGCACTGGGTAACCTTGGTCTTGGCTGGAGGGGGCGTTTGTACCCTCGCCTCACCTTCCTGAAATTGGGTACCCCGATAAAGGGATCTGTGTAGGAGTTGCTTCTGTCCATATGCCCAAATGGGGACCTGAGCCTCAGTGCTCCTCTAGGCAGCAATCCCTGCCAGGATTACCCCATTTGATGTAAGTCATAGGAATCCCCACTGCTGGGTTGACCCTTGAAGTCATTTCTGGCAGACGGTCCAGAAGTAAATTGTTACCCATTGCCTAGGCCAAACCTCTTCATCTGTAGTCAATAAAGTTGTGGCCTGATTCGATCCCATACTGATTGTGTGGTGCCCTTCATTTCTGGTCCGCATGGTGAAGTGGCAGGGGGGATGCATGACCTGGGTCTGCAACTTTCTGCTTTGTGCACGTGTGGGCACTCATTAATCCAGGTTTATCACTGGGGGCCTGACTGGTATCTGTGGTATGCAGTATCTTCTACCAGCCTTTGTTTGAAGGAACTTGCACATTTTGGCCCATAACATTCTTTCTAGGGGGGAAGAACATTACTATTCTTGAAAGCTCTCTTTGGGGTTCCTACCCAGGGGCACCAGTGAAAGCCTTTGCAGATGCCATGGAACCCACAGGTGCCAGGAAAGAAACTCCTGGCTTAATTTCAGTAACTCAATCACTCATGTTGTTCCCCTGAAATACACTGCATATTTTTAAGTCTGTGGAGAAAGACAGAAAGACGGAAGGAAGGAAGGAAGGAAGGAAGGAAGGAAGGAAGGAAGGAAGGAAGGAAGACACCAAATGATTTTGCAGACAACTCAACTAGTGCTTAATTTGTTTGGGAACATGTTATAGCAATGGCCCTAGTACCTGATACCTAAAAGCATCTTTTCAAACATGCCTCATATTGGAAACCAAAGTTTTCTGTGCTGCTGCACAAGTTGTTCAGTCATGTCTCAGTAGGATTCTTCACTTTTCCTATGAACAAGACGGTGCTGGTTTTCTCATGAACAGTTACCATCAGAAAGGGGCGGTTGATCTTAACTTCAGGGGGCACGGAGTAGGGGACACTTTCAAAAACAGTAGTAGCTGCAGCTTCTGTGCCATTCTCATGGACATTTAAGTAAGCCTTGTGAATAGCCTGCAAAGAAAGATAGCAATACTTCAGTACAACATAATGACTGAATCAGGGTTTTAGTACGAGAAAATCTAGTTCTTCGAAACAGACAAATCCATTGAATGTCTTAAGAAACAGCTTCACGTGGTCACTTCTCATTCTGATTGGCTATTAATCTAGTCCTCCTAATCTTCTCTAAGCATCATATTTTTGTATCAGTCAGCTTCAAGGAAGTGATGGAATTTTCAGAAAATCTTGCCTCTCCCTTAATGATGATGAGAAGCAAGATCCCTGTCCATTCTGATGGTTGCCCCCCCCAAAAAAGCTCAGCAACTTTGAGGTTCATTCCCCTCCAAAAGTTGAACAACTTTTGTCTCCAGATTTTAAATTCTTGAAATATGGCAACTCTATAAAATACATTATATACTTATAATATACTTACAAAATTATGCTGCAGAAACATAGTGTATGTGTACATGTTTGTTTGTTTGTTTGTTTGTTTTAAAAAGAGACAGTGCATGAGCAGGTCAGACATAAGCAGGTATGTAATACAAGTATACAAGCAGGTACGTAATACATATAAATTACATTCCTCCTCCATCCCCAGTGCTAACTGCATTCTTCGCAAAGCTAATGAAACCTAATTTTCTGCTCATTAGCATTCAGAAGTGAGGAAGCTGTGGCCCTTCTGATGTTGTTAGATCCCAACTCCCCACAACCCCAGGCTACATGACCAAGGGTCGGGCATGATGGGAAAAGGAAGAAGTAGAGCTTCAGGGTCTCTCAATAAGTTCTGTTGGGAGACCAACTGCATTGGAGCTTCCCTTCAACTGTCTTCAAGCAAAGCTGGGATACAAAATATGTTTGGCTCCTCCTCTCCATGAGAGATGGGATTGTGGTTCAAGTACTCTAAATCCCAAATTATATTCATCTGAACCTTCAGACAAGTGTACCTCTGGCCTAAAATGCAGGGTGAAAGAAAATATAGAGCCTTTGGATAAGAGGGTGAATTTGGAGGAACCTACCTTGGAAACCTTCAGCTCAGGCTTCCCAGTAATTCCAGAGAGGTCTGCTCTGTTTGTGAATACCTCTGTAACATTCATTTTTCTTAACATCTCTTGGAGAACATAGTTGCTAGAGATTGTAAACCTTGGAAGGGCAAGCTCTATTCTCCTGTTGAAAGAAGAACCAGAGGCTAGTGAGGTATTGCATGGGATGGGGTGCATAATACAAATAATGACAATTTACATTATGGCTAGAGTATAATTGCTAAAAGGATTTAAATTTAAAAATGGTAGTCCATGATAACATTGCTAAAAAGGAATATATTAGTTTCTTTTTTGTAACAATGGGATTGTATCCACTACTAGTTCCACTCATTCCCAATGAAATGAATAGACAGGACTAAAATAGCTCTGTTACTATGACTACCCTCACCTGATATAGTCAGGTGAGGGTATAAAGGCTGTTCCTGGGGTGTGGCCATTGTCACACGCTGAGCCACATGCTAGAAGCCACAGATGAGAGCTGAGTTCAGGGGGGACGGACCAATAGTGGATGAACTACCCAGAAGAAGCATGATGTGTACCCCATCAAGGGAGTAGCCAGGATTTATTTTAGAGTGGGGCAGGCTTTATGTTATGGGGGCAAAACAGAGTTATCTGTGACACAATTGGTCAGTTAGTTAATTTTTTTTTTGTTTTTTTAGGCAGGGAAGCTGCCCTTGTGGCTACACCCATGTCCCCCATCAGATATATTGCCCCTCGCCTAACACCACATAAATAATAATAATAATAATATTTATACCCCACCCATCTGGCTGGGTTTCCCCAGCCACTCTGGGCGGCTCCTAACAGAACATGAAGAAGAAGGAGGAGGAGGAGGAGCAATAAAATATAAAACATTAAAAACTTCCCTAAACTGGTGGTCAAGATGGTCTTGTTTATCCCATAGTCATCACATTGGGTTCCAACAGAAATCAAGCATGGCTCGCACTCTCTGGCTTCTGCCTGCTTCAAACCCACACACAAACATTTCCCCTGGCCTTTGACCTTCTCACCACTAGTCAGGAAAAAGAGATTGTGTCCCAAAGCAACTTCCTTTTTTTATACTAATGACCCATACTTAGGGGCCATTATGGTCCTGTCCTGGATAATTCCACAATGGAATCGTTCACTGATCCAGGAATTAGAAGGGATCATAAAGCCTAATCCCATCCCTCAAATTCACAGCACATGCATTGAAAAGTGTGTGTGTGTGTTACATACTTTCCACTATGATCTCTTACCATGGTTTCACCAATTTCATCCATTTTAACAAAACGTCTTTGCTAAGAGCATTTTCCACCTGCTTCATTTTTCCTTGGTCAGGAAGAATAAAGAATGCTGAAACGTCGCCCTTGTAAGGGAGCTTCACAACCTCACAGGATAGGATGTTATCATGGTAAGTCTCGAACCGGCTGTCTTTGTTCATCATCGGGACTTTGACCGTTGTTTGCTCATCCACATAGAAGTCTCCTTCACTTGTATGCAGGTAATTGAAAGGATTTTTCCAAAAGGCTCATGGAAATAACAATAACAGCATACATGTCATGGAGGGGAGTGAGGAGAAAGAGCAAACCAAAATAATATTTCACGCATAAAGGTGAATAGCTATTTCACACACTCTAAAATCAGGAATACATCAGGATTGACCTTCCCCTGTCCCCTGGAGTGTGAACAGAGACTGGGGGGTTGGAAGGTTGCCATGGCAACTGGGTGTGAGCTGACAGGAAGAGTCTTGAGCAACTGTTGGTGGGAAGAAAAGGAAGAAGGCCTGGGAACCATCTTTGGCTGAAGGTCTGAGCAGGAGATATGCCATGGCTGCACTGCTATGGGAGATAAGCCCCTCTTGAAATGACCTTGCTGCAAGATCTGGACTCCCTCCATGCAGACTGAAAGTGTAAATAGGTGAATAAACCATGTTTCTTAGAGCTACAACAATCTCCCTGTGTCTCAGTTCTCCAAAGGAGAACCCCATGGGCTCTTGTTGCAGCTCGGCACAGAGTGTGGGTGCCCCACCACCACTTTTGTAACAATATGTTAATAAAGCTTTGCCTCTTCCAGGTAAGCAATGCAGTAACTTCATCATTCTAAGATGTGGGGGCAAAAGAGAACAGATGCTACCGTTCAGCCTTATTTTAGCTACTACAGTGGTACCTCAGGTTAAGAACTTAATTCGTTCCAGAGGTCCGTTCTTAAGCTGAAATTGAACTTAACATGAGGTACCACTTCAGCTAATGGGGGCCTCCCGCTGTCGCCGCGCCGTGTTCTGTCCTGAAGCAAAGTTCTTAACCCGAGGTACTATTTCTGGGTTAGCAGAGTCTGTAACATGAAGCGTCTGTAACCCGAGGTACCACTTGTATAGCTTTAATCCAAACCCCATAATCCTAATGGCTGGAGGGGTTTGGATGAAGTGGCGGCGTCCCTCAACTCCACACTCTGGCACTCTGCAAGGCTCTGCTGGTGGGGAACCTCTTTCCTCCATGCACCTGATCAAACAGTGGGTAGAAGCTACTGCAGGTGCTACCCCTTTCTGTGATCACCAAGTAAGTGCCGGGCGGAACTGGGTCAGATACAGATGTGTGGATTACAATGTTGAAAAAAGGCTATTTAATTCTTCAATATATTTAATTCTTCTATATTATATTATATTATATTATATTATATTATATTATATTATATTATATTATATTATATTATATTATATTATATTATATTATATTATATTATACAGTGGTACCTCAGGTAACATACGCTTCAGGTTACAGACTCCGCTAACCCAGAAATAGTACCTCGGGTTAAGAACGTTGCTTCAGGATGCGAACAGAAATCGCGCAACAGTGGCGCGGCGGCAGTGGGAGGCCCCATTAGCTAAAGTGGTGCTTCAGGTGAAGAACAGTTTCAGGTTAAGTACGGCTCTCCAGAACGAATTAAGTACTTAACCCGATGAGGTACCACTGTAATATTATTATATATTATCATACTCAGAGCCTTTAATAAACACTCATGTTTTAGTGGTATCTTGAGACACATGTCTTTATAGCTCTGTTTCTACTTTAGTGCCCAATTGCTGAATCACATTTCCAGGAAAATGGGTATCACAATATATTTGATTTGTTTTGATAATGGTGGAGGTCAAGTTTCTGACAGATTTAAGGAACTTCTCTGTGATCAGAAGTCTGAGAAGTTTCTGCTCACACAATGGGCAGACGATTCCAGACTAAAGCACCAACAAATCTGGACCTAGAACCACAACTTAAAGTTTAAACTTCTCAGTTTAAAGAACATCTAAGAAGCAAAATGTGTATAAAACAAGTCCATCTGACTTACCTGTCATGTAAATATAGTTCACAATAATCATCACAGCCTCTGGGTCAAGACCCTGGACAACATCATCTAATTTCCCATTGGTTTTGTTCTTTATATATCCATTGATTTGACTTTCAGCTACTGCAGGATTCATAAAGTTAGTTGGAAGAACATCTGCCTCATAAAAATGTTTGGCATCATCCAGGAACTTTTTCACGAGTTTCACTTGGTCATTTGTGAATAGGGCATTCCCAATGCTCAGCTGGATTTCAGCATTGGGGAGGTTCAACATGTGTAATAGATGGTGGAAACCCTCGTGTATTTCCTGCTCGCTGGTATCTGACTGGTTAAAGCCAAGTCCTAACAAAAGCTGACTTAATGTGGTGTTTTGAGCACCCAGTGACAGTATGGCCAAGGCAGCGGAAATGCTTAGAGGGGAAAAGATAATGTTCTTCTGAGCGGTCTCTGAAGCGACATGGTGGTAGAATCGAAAGGCAAAGTCAGCATTTCCTTGGACTATCTTCACAGAAGGCAAATCTCTGTCACCTTCAGTAAGAGGAGAATGGTCATCGTCCCCCTTGTGGTGACAGTGGGCAAAAGCACAGAGCCCAGCCAGAAGCAAAGACAGGTAGATGTGAGGCATTGTGTTCCTCTGGAAGTTCTCTGGGGGGAGGGGATCACATTTAATGTTTAGGTCTATTTTATATTAACATGGCAGACAATCTTTATTTGTTGCTTTTGTCCTCTCCGGTCTCTTAGGCTTCTCTGGTACTGTTGTGCGGAGGACTCTGGCTTGCATTTCAGCTATTGTCTGGCATTCTGGCAGAAAATTTTAAAAAAACCCACTTTCCCCCCTTTGGGCAGAATATTAGGGACAAAGTGATCTTTGTTAAAACCCATGTTTTTGTTTTTAAAAAAGAAACAAACATGCCAGCACTCATCATGAAGACTCATCATGAAGTTGCTATAGGAAGTTCCAAACATTTAACAATTAAAAAATAAATAAATGGTGCCAGTACTGTGTGCCCCCAGAAAAAGCACAGGTTAAAAACTTTGTCAATGACCCAAAATGGAATAAGGTAAAAGACAGCAAAATTTGCCTGATGCTATTTCTTTTTTCTTTTTATCTTTCATTTTAATTTTGCATTGTTACATTCAGTTACACCCTTTATCATTCTTTACAATACATACTATCAACATATATACCGTATTTTTCGGACTATTGGACGCACCGGTCCATAGGACGCACCTAGATTTGGGGGGGGGGGAAATAAAGGCAAAAAAAATTTTATCCCCCCCCGCCAGGCGCGGGGCTGGGGCGGGGAAGCCCGAGCTTCCCCCTCCCCCAGAACGGGACCCAGAGCCATGCCGAAGCTGCGCGCAGCTTTGGCATCGCTCTGGGAGCTTGCGGGGCTGGGGGAGGAGGAAGCCTTCCGCCAGCCTCCAAACCATGTCGGGAGACAGCGGGATGGCGCGCTGCGCCTCTCCCGCTGTCCCCCGAGTTTGCGGGGCTGGGCCAGCCTTCTAACCAAGTCGGGGGACAGCGGGAATGGCGCGCTGCCCCCTGCCGCTGTCTCCCGAGTTTGCGGGGCTGGCGACGGGGAGGAGCAGGCTTCTCCCCCCGCCAGCCTTCTAACCAAGTCGGGGGACAGCGGGAATGGCGCACTGCCCCCTGCCGCTGTCTCCCGAGTTTGCGGGGCTGGCGACGGGGAGAAGCAGGCTTCTCCCCCTGCCAGCCTTCTAGACAAGTCGGGGGACAGCGGGAAAGGCGCGCTGTGCCTCTCCCGCTGTCCCCCGAGCTTGTGGCGCTGGCGGTGGGGCTCTCCTGAAGCCTGGAGGTTGTGGGGCTGGTGGGGGGGAGAAGCAGGCTTGCTTCTCCCACCCCCAGCCTCCAGATCAGGTCGGGGAATAGCCCTATGGCGGAGCGCCGCCATCCCGCTATTCCCCGACCTGATCTGGAGGTTGTGGGGCTGGTGGGGGGGAGAAGCAGGCTTGCTTCTCCCACCCCCAGCCTCCAGATCAGGTCGGGGAATAGCGGGATGGCGGAGCGCCGCCATCCCGCTATTCCCCGACCTGATCTGGAGGTTGTGGGGCTGGGGGGGGAGAAGCAGGCTTGCTTCTCCCACCCCCAGCCTCCAGATCAGGTCGGGGAATAGCGGGATGGCGGAGCGACCTGATCTGGAGGTTGTGGGGATGGTGGGGGGGAGAAGCAGGCTTGCTTCTCCCACCCCCAGCCTCCAGATCAGGTCGGGGAATAGCGGGATGGCGGAGCGCCGCCATCCCGCTATTCCCCGACCTGATCTGGAGGTTGTGGGGATGGTGGGGGGGAGAAGCAGGCTTGCTTCTCCCTCCCCCAGCCTCCAGATCAGGTCGGGGAATAGCGGGATGGCGGAGCGCCGCCATCCCGCTATTCCCCGACCTGATCTGGTGGTTGTGGGGATGGTGGGGGGGAGAAACAGGCTTGCTTCTCGCACCCCCAGCCTCCAGATCAGGTCGGGGAATAGCGGGATGGCGGAGCGCTGCCATCCCGCTATTCCCCGACCTGATCTGGAGGTTGTGGGGATGGTGGGGGGGAGAGAAGCAGGCTTGCTTCTCCCACCCCCAGCCTCTAGATCAGGTCGGGGAATAGCGGGATGGCGGCGCTTCGCCATCCCCCTATCCCCCGAGCTTGTGGGGCTGGGGGGGGGGGAGAAGCAGGCTTGCTTCTCCCCCCGCCAGCCTCCAGATCAGGTCGGGGAATAGCGGGGTGGCGGCTCTGCGCCTCCCCGCTGTCCCCAGCTTTTGGGTGCAGGCTGCTGCCCGCAAGCCTTGCGAGCCCGCGGGACATCCCGCCGGGCTTGCAAGACTTGGGATAGCTTCCTGAAGCCTGGAGAGGGAGAGGGGTCGGTGCGCACGGACCCCTCTCGCTCTCCAGGCTTCAGCAAAAGCCTGCATTCGCACCATAGGACGCACACACATTTCCCCTTCATTTTTGGAGGGGAAAAAGTGCGTCCTATAGTGCGAAAAATACGGTATTACTGTCTATTCGTTTTTCTGATTTATGCCATTGTGACTTCGCTCCATCCATGTTCAGCTTTCAATATTATTCATTACTATAATATTGTGTTAAGGAAAATTATTTACATATTCCCCATTAGTCACTTTTCTTTTTTTAACCTTAATTTTACGAACTTCAGTCAATGCATATCAATAAATTTGTTTTGAAACAATGTTTTGTCATATATTCTTCCACACATTCCCATTCTTTCTTTAATTTTTTATTTGATTGGAATCTAGTAGCCGCTGTCATTTTAGCCAGATCTATAAATTCACAAAGCCTGTTTTGCTACTCCGCTACTGAGGGAATGGTGTCCCCTTTCCAGTTTTTTGCTAATGGTAGTCTGTCAGCAGCTGTGGCACATAAAAACACATCTTTCTTATCACTGGCGATGTCTTTTGAGACTAAGCCTAATAGAAACGCTTCTGGCTTTTTCTCAAATGATGTTCTAACATCTTTTTTAGTTCTTCGTGAATGTTACTCCAGAATGTTTTTATTTTCCCACATCCCCACCATACATGATACATCGTTCCCTCCACCTCTTGACATCTCCAACACAAATTTGATTTTAGTTTGTATATTTTGGCTAGTCTGACGGAAGTCATGTACCACCTACATTACTTCAGTACGTGCCTGATGCTATTTCTAACCACCCTTTGCAACTCCCCATTTCGAAAGCTGCTTCTATTCTGCAGCCTCCTTTTCAACCCATTTTTCACTATCACCTCCTTTTTCATACCTGCTCCTCTTCTCTTCTCTCCTTTCCTGACATCTCCATTTGCACACAGGCCACCCCCATGGTACCCTCCAAGCCAACCTCTGCTGTAGCAGCATCGGGAAAGGCACGCTTGATACTTACAGAACGTTCAGAGGTGTCTCTGGGAAGAAGCAGGGGAAACTCTTTGCAGTAAGCGGCTATTTATGTTGGGGCACTGTCTCCTTCATTAAACACAACGGACTAAGCCAAGAACAACAAATATTGACCATGGCTTGCACTGCTGGACACCAATAGTCCCAAGTCTACAGCGTTGTGGCGATCACACAGGGTCCCTGGACATTTGACGGTCTATTGATCCCTGTGCCACCACTGTGATTGCTTCCCTGCTGCCACTAACTCGTTTCTCTCGGGTACACACTGAGTCCAGACAGTTGTTAACATTAAACCAAATAAATAAGTTTATTTTATAAGCTTTAACAAGTTTATGGTTTCAGACAATTTTTCTTGTCAGTTTCTTAACCTTAGTTTCTTTATCGGCCTATACCTTCCTAATACCTTCTAACCGATCATCCCAAATGTTTAACTGACTCCTCTTAACATATTCTCTCACTCTCTCACATCAAACTAGCCCAACCTACAGACTTATCCTCCCTCTCCCTTCTCTAACTCGAGACTGACTTCTTCACAACTCTAACTCTAACTCTAACTCCTCCCCTTGGGATCCTATAGGTTAGTAATTTTACAATTAGTTAACCCTTTCCTTATGAACCCAGTATGACGTCACCAACCTAGGAGGGCAAACACCACAAGCATACTGTCCCCTCTAGTGAGGATAAAATTGGGAGTGGCAGTGGGTTCTCCTGGCAATCTCATACCCCCAATTGTTCCATTTTAAGTGGGACATCATGGATCACAGAAGCCAATCCTGGATTCTGTTTGGATCCTGGAATGTCCCATTTAAGACGGGCACTCTGGCACAAATCAACAGGGCCAACCCTGCTGTTTCCAAAGGTCCTGAAGGCAGGCCAAGGAGAAAGGGGGAGGAAGGAAAAGGAGGGAACTCTTGCCTGTAGTAAAAAAACTTCCAGGGCTTAAGGGAAGGTCTTGGTTTTCGGGAAAAGTGTCTCCCTCTGTGTGTGAGTGACAGCTGTAGTTCTCTGGTGACAGAGAGAAGCAAGAGATAGAACTGGCTGATGTGTCGATGTGGGTCAGAAAAATGCAGGCATAGGCGCCGACTCCATGGGGCCTGAGGGGGCCCGAGCCCCCTCAAAAAATCGTTTGGGGGGCTCCGCCCCCCCAATAATCTCGGGCGCCCCTCCAGCAGAGCGCCGTCGCCGCCCCTCCCCAAGCCCAAAATGCACAGGGTCGGGCTGCATGCCTCCTGCCCTCCCTCCCGAGCAAAAGCTCCACCCAATTTCCTTCGGAGCTGATTAATAGGAGCAGCACGCTCTCCCCTATTTGCTCACGAGGAGGCGGCGCCACTTTATCTGCATATTCATGAGCTTATTTATTATTCATGAGCTTTCGCGGGCTCCCCCAATATTTTTTATAAGTCGGCGCCCCTGAATGCAGGTCACACAACTGAAGTTGAAACCTGAAAAGAAAGAGGTGCTTTGCATTCTGGGCAGTGTTGCACATCCTTGGAAGGAGCAGCTCTGTAGTCTGGCGGTACTCCTGGATACAAAATTGTCACTATCCAAGTACTCCCTTGAATATCAACTTAATTGAAGTACATTGTTCACTGCACTGGTAAATCTCCTCATTCCCAGAGGGCTAAACTATCCTAAATCCCATTATCACTTTTGAACGCCGGAAAGACCATGGCAGTGATGTGCCCTTTTTGAAGATAGTTCCAGGAAATATTGGGTTTGCCTCTAGATTACACCACCAGCTTGCTTCCAGGCTTGTTTATAAGAACATTTTCTTTTAATGTAAAGAGTGCCTGGTTCACAAAAAAGCATCCAATGTCAGGGGCTGGTCTGAATCGGATGCATTCAAAAATTCATCAGTGGGTTGTCGTTGTGGGAGTGGGACCTAGCTACCACCTCCCCTAAGGCCTTCTCCGCCACTGTCTTGGCTTCTCGTACACTTTCTAATTCTGCCACCTTGGCCTCAAAGGAATGAACTTGATCCCAGGGGACCAGGAACTCATTGCACCTCTGACATGCCCATGACTTCTGTCCCATGGGGAGATAATCATACATACGCCGAGGGTGCAAAACATTGAAAATTCCTCCAAGTCCCTACTGACTTTCTGCATGCATGGTTGGTTATGTTGTCGTTGTTTTCATCATCCGATTAAGAGTTAGGGATTACATTGGCAGAATGGGGTGCCCTGGTCTCCTCGCCCTGCTGATGAACTCACATGTCTAAGGCACTTTATCAGCCGGAGCTGATTCTGGTTCTAAATTTATATTCTCCTGAGTAGCTCCTCCCAGCTATTGTAGTAGGCAATAAGATCAGGGTGTGTGGCTCAACTTCTGTTAGCCTCCTGGGGACGGGGAGTGAACAATGGGTGCTCATTAGGTGGCTAGTAAATTAAGTTTAAATAGTTGATTAATCAACCGGCCCCCTTCCTGAAGAAAAGCTACTGGAAAAGCTCACTGCTGTAGCTTTTACTTTATTTTTGTTTTATTTACTGCCATCAACCCACTTGCCTGTTACCATATAGTTTTAAGTGGTACATTGCACTCTTCTTTTGGATCAATTAGCTACCAAGGCTTATGGTGAAGAGTTGAGGGAATTGGTCTAGAGAACAGAAGACTAAGAGATAATATGATGGTCCTCTTCAAATATATGAAGGGCTGCCTCATGGAAAGGGGAGGAAGCTTGTTTTCTGCTGCTCCAAAGCCAATGGATTCAAATGACAAAAAAGGAAGAAAAAATCAATACAATTGACGGAAAATTAGAAAACACAATGGAAAAAAATGAAAATGAAAATGAAGAAATAAATAAAAAAATAACAGAAGTCTTTCCCACATCCCCACCATACATGATACATCATTCCCTCCATCTCTTGACATCTCCAACACAAATTTGATTTTAGTTTGTATATTTTGTCTAGTCTGATGGGGCTTGCTCATATTTTGCACAGTGCAATAAAATATGTTTTATGGAATTAATGTCTTGAGCACACGAGCAAAGTCTGTCCTGGTAGGGAACTCCTCTCAACCTGCCATCCAACACTGCAGAAGGAAAGACATTTAGTCTGGCTTTGGTGAAAAGCCTTCAATAATTTGGTACTGTCAGATTTTTAATGTAAGATGTTAACTTAAAGACATGCCCATATTGTACTCCTACTGCCAGCAGACTACAGACTGTTGGGAAAAACACCCCCAGGAAGGCTGCCAACTTCCCAAAGCACCGGGGCTTCTCTCCGGTGTTCACTCTCTGGCTGGATTCCTCCCTCAGTCCAGAGAGACCGGTTATGAGCGACCCCTCCCTCCTGAGAGGAGCACGCTAATCTTCTTCTGGCGTCTCATCACAGAAGAGACAGTCCGTAGCCTTCTCAACTACTTTATTAAGACTGTACGACACAGCTCTTACAAGCATGACTACTCTCCTGAGCAGCAAGAGCAAGAGTCTCTGACTGGACTCAGACTTCAACTCAGAAGTGAAAGTAACTCTAAGTAACTCTCCAGTTACAAGAGAACTAGCTGAGACTTCCTGTCCCACGCTCAGAGACATCACATGATGTCAACAATGTAGCTGCTGCTCGCAGCTGGTGGGAAACTAAAATCCCAACACAGACTGAGTGTGGTCGAGATCACAAGTCACTGTGTGCATTATCCCATGATCTTTGCTTTAACGTCTTCATAACCAAGGTAATACAGTTGGGGGGAGGGAGAGACCGACCAACAGAGGTGGCTTTTTTAGCCATGGTTTTCTGCCATTTGCTGACAAATTCCTCATTGGTCAGGTGTTGGTACAAACCCTTCCCTAGATCAAACACTGAAATCCTGAGCCAATGTTTTAGGGCAGCCCACCACGCTTTAGTTGAAATTGGGCATTCACCAGCTTCTAAAAGAAGTATGGAGTTGGGGACACAGTTGGGTACCTGCAGCAGAGATCGTAGAAATTTTGCCTGAAAGCCATCTACCTTTGGCAGGTCCCCATTATGCCAGACATTTGCAGCGTACAGGAGTTGGGAAACAGGTTTTGCGTTGAAAACCCTTAAGGCTGCTGGAACATATTTGCCTCCCTTTGTGAAAAATAATCTGAGTATGGCTAGCTTTGTGATCTCTGCCTTTTGAAGGGACGTTTGCCAGTGGTGCTTCCAAGAGCCTGTATGATGGAATGTGAGCCCTAGAAAACTGAAGTATTTGACCTGTTCAAGGTTATGGCCATTCAGCACCCATTTAGACTGGGAGAAGCTTCTTTCAAAAACTAAAATTTTAGATTTTTCATAATTAATGGATAAACCATTTCCAGAACAGTAATCAGAAAATTTCCTAAGCAGATAATTCAAACCCAGTCTGCAACGAGAGATGATGGTCGCGTCATCCACATATAACAACAAGGCGGTCCTTCTCATTCCTAGTTTTGGAAGGTGTCCATCTGGGTCCATTAAGCTATCTTCTAGGTCATTTAAGAATAGACAAAACAATGTGGGGGCCAAAATGCATCTCTGTCTCACCCCCCATGTCATCTCGATACTGTTTGATAACTGTCCCTGCCGACCGCATCAGACCTGCAGAATGGTTCCATTGTACAGGGCTTTTATAAGAATGAGGAGTTGTTTGTCTTGCAAAATCAGATTTAATTTGGTCCATAGCTGGGATCTGGGGATGGAGTCAAACGCTGATTTCAGATCCATGGAGGCCACGAAGAGTTTCCCCTGTAGAGGCCTGGTATACTTCTCAGCTAGGAAGGAGAGCATTAGACAGTGGTCTGATGTTGAATGGTTCTCATGAAAGGCTGCCTGGGCTTCAGATACTATATTATGTTCATTTAGAAAAGTTGTCAGTTTGCTACTGAGGAATCGGGCATACAGCTTCCCAATTATTGAAAGCAGGCTAATTGGCCTATAATTGGAGGGTACATTTGGGTGGCCTCTCTTAAAGATTGGGACTACTATAGCATGTTTCCAGCTATATGGTACTTTACCCGAGTTATTTACTACCCTAAAAAGTGCTGCCAGAAGCGGAGCCCACCAGTGCTGGTTTGATTGTAATCAGTTCCGCTGGGATAAAGTCTATCCCCGGAGCCTTTCCGCTCTTCATATTCCCAATTAATGTATGGACTTCCTCCACAGTAACCGGCCTCCAATGAGGGAGCAGTGACAATTCTGCCCTGTCATCATCCTGGAAGCTGGAAGGGAGGTTTGGATTTTCCATAAATATATTTCTGAAGTGGTTCTCCCAAAACTGAGCTGGAATGGATACAGCTCATCAGGCCCTGCAGATTTGAATTCATTTGAAGTTCCATTACCATCTTTTTCCCCTGTCTTAGACTGCAGCTCCCTCTATGGATTATTTCCGCCCCCCTGTTATCTCCAGGTTGGGCACTGTTTTTCTTTTCAGTGAAGACAGAGGCCATGTATGTGTTGAGCAGTTCTGCCTTCACCCTGACACCGAATTTAATTTCTCCATGTTCTCCACACTGAGGACCTACAACTTGCTTATTCTTCCTCTTCCTTTGGGCATAGACAAAGAAACCTTTTTTATTATTTGTAACCTCTCCTGAAAGCCTCAGCTCATTCTGAGCTTTTGAGCTACCTGACCTTCTCCCTGCAACTGTTGGCTACTTGTGGATACTACAGCTGCATGAGAGTTAATAATAAAATACTGTTAACCTGATCTTTCAAATGGCACAGGTGTCTACACCCCCCAAAAGATCATGGAGTGAATGCTAGAGAGCACACTTTAAATTAAAACCATATTTTTTAAGATTGTGAGAAAAGAAAGAAAAATGCCAAGTGATTTTGCAGACAACTCAATCAGTGTTTTATTTGTTCGGTTTGGGAACATGTGAAAAGCATCTTATCAATCATGCTTAATATTGGAAACTCCATGTTTTCTGTGCTGCAACACAAGTTGAGAAATCATGCCTCAGTAGGATTCGTGACTTTTCACATGAAAATGTCGGTATCAATTTCCTCGTCAACAGTCACCGACAGATATGGGCGATTGAATTCCAGTACAGGAGGAAGGGATCTAGGAACAATTTCAATGGCAGCAGTAGCTGCAGGTTCAGTGTCATTCTCGTCGACATTTAAATAAGCTTCTTGAATAGCCTGCTAAAAAATACAACAAAAATTAGTGCAAGATTGTGTCTGACTCAGGGTTTTATCATGAGAAAATCTAGGCCTTCAAAACAAACAAATCCACTGAATGTCTTAAGAAACAACATCATGTGGTCATTTCTCACTCTGATTACCTATTGATCTGGTTCCTCTAACCAGTTCTAAGCATCATATTTGTGTATCAGTCAGCCTCAAGGAACTGATGGAATTTTCTGAAAATCTTGATGTCAATCTTCTCCATAATTATTCTTTTCCTAGTTCTTATCTCTCTCCCTTACTGTTGATGAGAAGCAAGATCCCCATACCAGGCTCATTATGCTAAAAATACGAACACTTATTTCATATATACATCATATATAATATTAGTCTGTTACTCCTATAATATTATAAACAGTACGTTTCCAAAAGTAGCCAGCACATAAACAGATAAATACAAAAGTTTATATAACTGGATAAAAGACTTAGTAATATACTTTAAAAATATGCTGCAGTAATACACAAAGCATATAGTTCATCAGCACTATAGTATATTGCATTTTAAAATGGAGTTTCAGAGTTTTTAGGGGGTTTTGGATGTTTTAAGTAGATTTTCAGTTTCATTGTTCTGTGTGGCAAAAGGACAATAAAGAAATCGTATATATTGTAAAAAAGAATTACAGTGCCTGAGCAGATCAGACTAAAGCAGGTATTTGATAAACGAGACTGCCTGCACAAAGCTTGCAAATATATTAGGTTTCTCCTCCATCTCCAATGCTAACTGCAGTCTTTGCAAAGCAATTGGTACCGAATCATCTGCTCCTGAAAATTCTGTGTCAGAGGTGAGGAAACTGTGGCCCTCCTGATGTCTTTGGATCCCATCAGCCCCAGATAGCATGACCAAGGGAAGAGGGGGAGCTGGGGCTTAAGAGTCTCTCCATCAGTTCTGTTGGGAGACCAGCTCCATTGGGGCTCCCCCCTCAACTGTCATCAAGCACCACTCATGCCATTAGGCTATAGCAGAGGGAGAGATGGGTTTTTGGTGCCTCTTAATCATCCTAGCTGGAATAGCAAATATTTAGGCTCCTCCTCTCCATGAGAGATGGGATTGTGGTTTCAGTACCCCAAATTATGTTCATTTGAACATAATTCAGACAAGAGGGTACCCCTGTGGAAAATGGAGGATGCAAGAAGATATAGATCAACCTGTAGAATTTTGAGAAGCCTACCTTGGAAACCTTCACCTCAGGCTTCCCAGGAATTTCAGAGAGGTCTGCTTGATCTATTCTCCTGTTGAAAGAGAAACCAGAGGCTAGTGAGGTATTGCTATGAAAATAATTGTGCCAGGAGAGTTTTGGGTGTCATATGGCAGGACAGAATTATAATCAAAGATGTGCTCTCCGAAACCCACATTCCTAACATGTTTGCACTCCTGTCTCAGCGATGTCTATGCTCAATTGATCCTGTTCTGGAATTACAAGGGACTTGGTCTTTACACAGCCTATCACTACCCCTCAAACTCACAACACCTACAAATATGTACTACACTCTTTCCACTATAGCATGCCCACTTACTGTGATTTTGTAGAATTCCTCCATTTTAACAAAACGTCTTTGCTAAGAGCATTTTCCAACTGCTTCATTTTTTCTTTGTCAGGAAGAATAAATAATGCTGAAACATTGCTCTTGTAAGGGAGCTTCACAACCTTGCAGGACAGGATCTTATCATGGTAAGTCTCAAACCAGCTGTCTTTGTTCATCATAGGGACTTTCACCGTTGTTTCCTCATCCACATAGAAGTCTCCTTCTCTTGTATTCAGAGAATCGAAAGGTTTTTCCCAATCGGCTTATGGAAAGAACAGTAACAGCATACATGTCATTTAGTTCTTCAAAATATTAATTGTCATACTCAGAGCTTTTAATAAAAGCTCCTGTTTTAGTGGCATCTTACTATGCTGAGATACCTGCCTTTATTGCTCTGTTCTTAATCTAGTTCCCAATTACTTAATATCATTAAAGCCAAGTCCTGACAAAAGCTGACTCAAGATAGTTGTTCAGCTCCCAGTGACACTAGAGCCAAGGCAGTGGAAATGGTCAGAGGGGGAAAGAACATTTTCTTCTCAAGAGTATGTATATGATTGGTTGCATTATTATCAGGTTAATGAAATGTTTAAAAAGGATTGTAAAGAGTGAGGTTATGTGGAAAAGGATTCAAAATTTCAAACAGAAATACTAAGTAACGACTATAAAATTTTATCAAAAATGTATAAATTGTTGCTGGAATGGTATACAAAAGATGAAGTTAAATCGGTGATGGTACATTGGGCCAGGGATTTTGGATATAATATACTATTGGATCCTCTTCATGGATCACTGCCTAGCTGTGGCGAAGGGGCTTGAATAACTCAGAGAAGCTATGAGCTATGCCATGCAGGGCCACCCAAGATGGACAGGTCATAGTGGAGAGTTTTGACCAAACGTGATCCACGTGGAGCAGGAACCGGCAAGCCACTCCAGTATCCCTGCCACTCCTGGTTTTAAAGTAACTGGAAAATAACTGAAATTGAAACTGTCGTCTTTTTTGTGAATTGGGGGATTAAAAGAAAAAAAGGTAATTATTTTAAGGGAACAATTTTTGACTGTTACTGTGTTCCCCTAGAGGAAGTTTGAAATTGTTACAACAACAGCTGGGTCAGGGGAATTTTCCACTCCAAAACAAGTTCTGATCATGGGATTGACCCTGGCCTTATCTAGAGTGTTATGGCAGATGGAAAGGAGAAAATACATTTGCTTCAGGAAAAAACGACGAGGTCTGGTAGATCATTTCGTCCAGACGTTGGGCTGCAGCGAAGAGCATCAACATCTGGCCCTTCTGGATTACCAATAGGAGCTGCATTGGCACAATCTAAACCCAAAGGAATGGCATCCGAAGATGTTTTGGCTCAGGCATTAGGTAAAATTAATGAATCTTTGGAAAGAATAAGTAAACAAGTAGCTGAAGCATCAGTTAAAATCGATCAAAATACCACAAGTATTAATAATTTGGGACTGAAGGTAAATACTAACACAGAAACTATTGAGAAATTACTACAGGAATCTACCTAGACCCGAAAGACAGCTGAAGAAGCAAAGGAAATAGCAACTACTGTAGAAGAGAAGATACCACCGATTTACAAACAACTTGAAGACCACAGGTCAATATTGTCTATGATTGAATTGAAGGAGAAGCAAACGAATTTGAGGATCAGGGCCGTACCTGAACTTGAAAAAGACAATCTGACTGACTTTTTTCACGCAGGAATTTGCAGACTTTTGGAACCCAGATTTGGAGAAGGAAAACTTTAAGATAGTGAGTGCTTTTAGGCTTGGAAGAGGAGGGAAGAAGAACAGGGCGAGAGACTGTTTGATCACCCTCCGAACAAAAGAGGAGAGAGATAAAATCTTGAGTCTGCACTTCCAGAAGACTTTGGAAATACATCAGTCAAAAGTGGAGATATTTAAGGACATTCCGAAATATCTTTTGGACCTTAGATCCAATTATAGAGATTTGGTCACCCTGCTGAGAAGCAACGGAATTATCTTTAGGTGGGAATTCCCCCAAGGCCTATCCTTCAGCTACAAAGGGAGAAAGATAAAAATAAGATCAGAGGACGACAAAGACAGATTTTTAAGAGACCACGGAGAAGACCTGCAGAAAGAAGCTGGAGAAGAGTTAAGAGCACTAGAAAGAGGAATTTTAGACATACCAAGACTACCTCCTGAATTAAAAGACCGCCTGGAGAAGGTGATACCACTGACAGAAGAGGAACAGGCACTTGGTGCAGTTGGAGGAGAAGCAAAGTAACTACATCATGGCTCTGCAACTTTTAACTTGGAATTGTAATGGTCTCAACTCCCCCCAGAAAAGGAAAACTGTGTTTCATTTATTAAAAAAGGAACAATTGGACTTGATTTGTCTACAGGAAACACATGTAACAAGGCTACACAGGAAAGTATTGATCAACAAAAGATTGGGCCAGGAGTTTATTTCTTCGTACAAGGTTAAAAAAAGAGGGGTAGTGATTTATGCAAAGGAGAGACTATTACCGAAATTTATCTTCAAAGATGACCAAGGAAGATTTGTGGCAATTGAAATTCAAACACAAGGAGAGAAATTTTTGATAGTAGGAGTTTATGCACCAAATGAGGGGAAATCTGAATTCTTTAAAAAGTTGCATGAGACCTTGATGGACTATTTGGATTATAATGAGATTTTGATGGGAGACATGAACGGCGTGGTATCTACACATATGGACAAGGCACAAAGACAGGTAGTCACTAAGGACGGAGGACTACCGAAAACCTTTTTTGAGATGACAGACAACTTCGACCTAGTTGATATCTGAAAAACAAAGAATCCCCTGGCCAGAGAGGGAACCTTCTTCTCTGAAGCCAAACTGACATGGACAAGAATTGACCAAATATGGGTAACTAGAGGAATGGCACCAAAGACAAGAAAAGTGGAAATCTGCCCCAAAACTTGCTCCGACCATAATCCTGTGAAGATGGAGATGAAACTAACACCAACTGGTTCCTTCAGATGGAGGATGAATGACACCTTATTCAGAGATGAAGAAGTGCTTAAGAAGGCCCAAAAAACTTTGAGAGATTATTTTGAGATAAATATGAACACCAATGTGGAAAAAAGAGTAATCTGGGATGCAAGTAAAGCTGTTATGAGAGGGTTCTTTTTTTAAAAAAAAATCATATTTATTAAAGTTTCCAAGACACAAAAGATAGAAATACAAAGAAAAAAGAAAGATAAAATACACTTAAAACCTTACTTTCATTGCCAACTTTCTGGGACTCCCCCATCCCCCTCCCAACTGTATTCCCCTTTCATTAATTTGGTTCTACAAGCTCTTACTCCCAATTTAAAGCTTAATTTGTTTAACCCACTATTCAATTTAAATTATACAATCATTCCGCCATCCCTCATCATTAACAGAAAAAAGTTTTTTCCCCCAAAGTCCACCCCAGTTTCCTTCCACGAACTCCCAGTCAAGCTTGCAAAAATATATCATTTGCCAGATAATAAGTGTTGGAAATGTAAAGAAACTGAAGGAACATTCTTTCACCTTTGGTGGACATGCCCAAAGATTAAGGCCTTCTGGGAAGTGATCTATAATGAACTAAAAAAGGTATTTAAATACTCCTTCCTTAAGAAACCAGAGGCCTTCCTCTTGGGCATTGTTGGCCAAATGGTGCCAAAAAAGGACAGAACTTTTTTTATGTATGCAACAACAGCTGCAAGAATACTTATCGCAAAGTACTGGAAGACAGAAGATTTGCCCACTCTGGAAGAATGGCAGATGCAACTGATAGACTACATGGAATTGGCAGAAATGACTGGCAGAATCTGAGAACTGGGAGAAGAGATAGGGGAAGAGGACTGGAAGAAATTTAAAGACTATTTACAAAAGTATTGTAAACTGTATGAATGTGAGACAAAAGACATTTGAGTCGGCTAATAAATGTGGGAAATTGTTGGCTTGGCAAATGAAAAAAAAGACAAAAATTAAATACGGTTACAGGGACTTCCGGGGGCGGCGCGAAACTGTAATGGCGGTCCTCTTCGAGCTCTGAAGAGGGGCTCCGCGGAAAAGGGTCGTTCGCTGCGGCATAGCGACGACCCATTAAGATAAACCACGGGTAGAGGGAGCCCGTGGCCGTGGGACTCGGCGGGCACCAGAAGCTGCTCCGAAAACACAGAAGGGACCCCGTAAGGAGACCCGGAGTGAAGGAGGGGTAGCGGTGCTGTGAGTTCATCGCTCTTTCCGCGGAAGCGAAGCCGCGCGGCTGTTACAGATGAGCGCTGATCCTTCTTCCTAAAATCAACGCTAAACTGCAAGCAACATACCCGTGAGTAAAGGGGTTTAAAATTTGGCAGAAGAAATTCGGTAAATTTGGCTGAAAGCGGGAGACGAGAAAAGGGAAGTCCGTCTTCCGACATTGCTGAAAGATCAAAGCAAAGCTTCTAAAAACGGAAGCGTTTGAATCGGGACTGTGGGAAGCTTAAACTTTTTCGTGCTATAAGATCTGCTTATTTTACTGAGCTGAAGGTGGAAATGGACACTGATTGAAAGAAGTAGTAAATGGTGACTTTCCTCCTATCTTTTTTCTCCTTTGGGCTGTTTTTTTTAAAAGAGCCAGATTGTCGGACTGCCAGAGAGAGGGTCTGTGTCAAACTGCGGAAACAGTTGCAAAACTTTGCTGGAACGTAACTGTTATATTTGAGCAGAAAAGACTGAATGGGATACTGTTACAAGCACCTTTCATGAAACTTTGTTGATCTATAAAAGGTGCTTTGGGAAACTTTGAGTTTATGAAGGGACTTTTGGACTAAGGAATCTACTGTTTTGAAACAACTTGGAACTTTAATGGCGGATTACTTCCTTCTTTGTCTTTGAAACCTGGTGGTACTCCCCCTACAGGGCTTTCGGATTATAAAATCCTGGGAACTGACTTTTGTTTTGAATTCCATCTCACTGGTTGTTTATTTCTGAATTTGCCTTTCCCATGGAACAATAGACAATTTGACCTTGAACATTGACAGATGTGTAATGAGTGGTGCAGGGAGAACAAGAGCATCTAAAGCAAAGGAAACTAAAGAGGCTAAGGAAAAAGAAAAGGAAAGAAGACAATTCGTACAAACAACGCTGACTCAAGGACGCCGTTCGTCGGTTCCAGCTGTACTGGTGACCCATAGAGAACAAGGGGAAACAACTGAGAAGTCCACTGAAGAAGATATGGCAGCAGGTGGGTCAGATACACTATTAAAACAAATATTGGAGCAATTATCAAGTCTAAACCAGAAGGTGGACGACCAGTCTGTGAAGATAGATAAAGCAACTTCCTCGATTCAAAAATTGACTGACCAAGTTTCCCAGCACACGCAAGCCATAGAGAAATTGCAAGGAGCAACAGCGGAAAATCGGGAATTAGCTGGAGAAGCGATCCAGAAAGTGGGAGTCTTACAAAAAGAGGTTGAAGAAATAAAAGGAGAAGTTAGGCCCCTGCACAAACAGGTGGGTGAACAACAAGTCTATCTGTCAATGGTGGAACTGAAAAACCGCGAGAGCAACATCAAATTGAGAGGCATCCCGGAACTCGAGCAAGGAGACTTGATTGGATACTTAACACAGGAATTCTCGAAGTTCTGGGGTTTAAAGGAAGATACAGATTTCAGGATAGTCTCGGCATATAGACTGGGAAGACTGGTAAGGAAAGACAGATCCAGAGACTGTTTGATAATTTTAAGAACAAAGGAAGAGAGAGACAAGATCCTAGGCCTACATTTCAAAAAAGCAATTGAAATACAAGACAAAAGGGTGGAAATTTACAGAGATATCCCGAGGCAACTGCTGGACCTTAGAGCCACCTATACAGAATTAGCAAAATTGCTGAGACACAACGCAATTCCCTATAGGTGGGAGTTTCCACAGGGATTATCCTTCACCTACAAAGAAAGGAAGGTTAAAATAAGAACACCTGAAGATAACCAAAAGTTCCTTCACGACCACGGAGAAGATCTCCAAAAAGGAGCGGATTGGCTTCCAGGTTTACCAGCACCAATACTGCCCGGAAGTGGGCCAACGCCTACACCCTCGGGATCTGAGAAAAAGGAAGACACCCCATCTTAAGAACATTTTAAATAGAACAGGATGTCTCTGCAGCTACTTAGTTGGAACATAAATGGCGGGAATTCTCCGGAAAAAAGGAGAAGGATATTTCATATCCTAAAAAAAGAACAATTGGATGTAATATGTTTGCAAGAAACACATGTGACTAGGCTCCACAGGAAAGTATTAATCAATAAAAGACTTGGTCAAGAATTTATCTCATCAGACAAAGTTAAAAAAAGAGGTGTTGTAATTTATGCAAAGGAGAACCTGTCGCCAAAATTTTTATTCAAAGATGATCATGGAAGAATTCTCGCAATTGAAATCCAAACACAAGGGGAAAAGATTTTGATATTAGGAGTTTATGCGCCAAATGATGGAAAATCAGAATTCTACAAGAAGCTGCATGAGACAATGTTGGACTATCTGGACTATGCTAATATCATTGTGATGGGAGATATGAATGGGGTGGTGTCTACAAATATGGACAAATCCCAAAATCAAAACTTAACAACAGACGGCAGACTCCCTAAAACCTTTTTTGAAATGACAGACAATATGGACTTGATTGACATCTGGAGGACAAGGAACCCCTTGGGTAAAGAAGGAACCTTCTATTCTGAGGCCCACTTGTCATGGACACGAATCGACCAAATTTGGATATCTAGAGGGCTGGCGCCGAAAACGAGAAAAGTGGAAATCTGCCCAAAAACCTGCTCCGACCATAATGCCTTAAAAATGGAACTGAGACTTTTTCCAACTGGATCCTTCAGATGGAGAATGAATGACACCTTGTTAAGAGATCAAGAGATTGTGAAGAAGGCCCAAAAAACACTAAAGGACTACTTTGAAATAAATTTGAACACTACGGTGGAGAAAAGAACAATCTGGGACGCAAGTAAAGCTGTAATGAGAGGGTTTCTGATTCAACAGAATTCGATAAAAAGAAAATATTGGAATGGAAAAAAAGGAAAAATTTTAGAGAAAATAAGTGAAGGAGAGAAAAAGCTGAGAACCAAACCAAAGTCAAAAGAGGTGCTAAGAGAGATCAAATTTTATCAAGCACAATATTCGAAACTGATCAACCAAGAGATTGAGTGGAAAATTAAACAAATGAAGCAGAGATCGTTTGAATCAGCAAATAAATGTGGAAAGTTGTTAGCTTGGCAATTGAAAAAAAGACAAAAGCTAAACACAGTCACAAACCTGGAGATTCAAGGAAAAATAGTTCAGAAACCAGAAGAAATAAGAAAGTGCTTCCACAGATATTTCAAGGAACTTTATGCACAGGGGCCTCAGAAAGAATCGGATATAGACCAATTCTTGAGGACAAATGGACTATCTAAAATAAGTCAAGATAAAAGATCAATTCTCAACAGTAAAATAACTCAACAGGAAATTGAAGGTGCCATTCAAAATATGCAACTTGGCAAATCTCCAGGCCCAGATGGTCTCACCTCCAAATATTATAAGACTCTGAAGGATTGTTTGATACAACCGTTGTTGGAGGTTTGCAACCAGATTATGGAGGGGAGAAGGGCACCGGAAACGTGGAAAGAAGCATTCATCACATTGATTCCCAAGTCAGAGAAGGAAAAGACTCAGCTTAAGAACTACCGTCCCATCTCACTCCTGAATGTGGATTACAAAATATTTGCAGACATTTTAGCAAGTAGACTTAAAAACGTTTTAAACGAAGTAATTCACAAGGACCAAGCAGGCTTTCTCCCTGGTAGACACATGTCTGATAACACCAGGAATATTATTGATATATTGGAGCTGTTGCGAATTAGAAACACAAGGGCTGCTTTAATCTTTATTGATGCGGAGAAAGCATTTGACAACATTTCTTGGATGTTTATGAAGAAAAATCTGAAGGGGATGGGAGTGGGACGGGGGTTTGAAAATGGACTAGAAGCAATTTATTCAGAGCAAAAAGCCAAGTTGATAGTGAACAATGTGGTGTCGGACGAACTTCTAATTGAAAAAGGGACACGACAGGGGTGCCCTTTATCCCCTCTGCTATTTATTTCTGTTCTGGAGGTATTGCTGAATATGATTAGGGAGGACCAGTTGGTGCAAGGTATAGAGGTCGGAGCGAAACAATACAAACTGAAAGCCTTCGCAGATGACCTAGTCTTGACAGTACAGGAGCCAGTATCTAGCACAAAAAGAGTTTTGGAACTTATTTTGGAGTTTGGTCGGGTGGCGGGATTCAAGTTAAACAAACAAAAAACTAAGGTTTTGGTCAAAAATTTGACACCTACTGAGATAGAGGGGTATCAGAAAGAGACAGAGCTAAGTGTGGTTAAAAAAGTGAAATACCTGGGGGTGTATTTGTCCACCAAAAATTTAAACCTTTTCAAAGATAACTATGAAAAATGTTGGTCGGAAATTAAAAAAGACTTGGATATCTGGTCAAGACTGAAACTTACCTTGTCAGGCCGAATCGCAGCTATAAAGATGTGTGTTTTGCCAAAAATGCTATTCTTATTTCAAACCCTTCAGGTCGTGGACAGAATGGAATGTTTTGGAAAATGGCAGAAGGATATTTCTAAGTTTGTCTGGCAGGGCAAAAAGCCCCGAATAAAATTTAAAATACTAACCGACTCAAAAGAAAGAGGGGGGTTTGCCCTGCCGGACTTAAGGTTGTACTATGAAGCTGCAGCCTTCTGCTGGTTGAAGGATTGGTTCCTGTTGGAAAACACCGATGTCCTAGATCTGGAGGGGTTTGATAATGTGTATGGTTGGCATGCATACTTGTGGTATGACAAGGCGAAGGTTCATAAATTGTTCAAAAACCATATTGTCAGAAAATCAATTTTTGCCGTTTGGATGAAGTATAAGGATTTATTAGAAAACAAGACCCCGAGGTGGTTATCACCTGTGGAAGCCAAGATTTCAAAAAAAAAGCCCAATATGGAGGCCTATTGGCCAAAATATTGGGAACTGATTGAAAGAGTTGGAGACAATTGGAAGCTCCAAAGCCAGGACAAATTAAAAGGTAAGGTGCGAGATTGGTTACATTATGCTCAAATTCAAGAGGTATTCAAAATGGACAAAAAAGTGGGTTTCCAGTTGGAGAAATCGAAACTGGAGACGGAGTTATTAGAACCAAAGACTAAGGTACTTTCAAGGATGTATGACTTGCTGCTTAAATGGAACACACAGGATGAGACAGTTAAATCTGCTATGATAAAATGGGCACAGGATGTAGGACACAACATTATGTCTGAGGACTGGGAAAGGTTATGGAACACCGGCATGAAATTCACGGCATGTAGTGCCTTGAAAGAGAACATTATGAAAATGGTATACCGGTGGTACATGACCCCAGTCAAGTTGGCTAAAATATACCATCTTTCTGATAATAAGTGTTGGAAATGCAAGGAGGCAGAAGGGACATTCTTTCACCTCTGGTGGACCTGCCCGAAAGTAAAGGCCTTTTGGGAAATGATACATAATGAGCTGAAAAAGGTATTTAGATATACCTTTTCTAAGAAACCAGAGGCCTTTCTTCTGGGCATGGTGGACCGGAAGGTGTCAAAGAAGGACAGAACCTTGTTTATGTACGCAACTACAGCAGCTAGAATTCTCATCGCTAAGTTCTGGAAAACACCAGATTTACCCACACTGGAGGACTGGCAGACGCAGTTGATGGACTACATGGAGTTGGCAGAAATGACTGGCAGAATCCGAGATCTGAGCGAAGAAACAATGGAGGAGGACTGGAAAAAATTTAAGGACTACTTGCAAAAACATTATAAGTTGTTTGAATGTTAAGATAGCGCACGATTAAGAAACATTATGCTTCTGCAATTTATTTTAAGCAAATGATAAAGTAAGCATTGATGGAAAAAAACGAGACATATTTGAAACAAAATATTATGTTTATTAAGAGTTTTAAAATTAAATTACAAACTTTTGAAATTGGTAACATAATATACTTAAAGGTATAATAAGATGGGAAACAAGATAACAAATTGCTGAACTGGCTAGAACAATGAATGCAATGCTGAGAGGATGTGAGGAGGTCCAAAAGTGAACTGTTGAAAGATGTTAAGGAAAGTTTCTTAATATTTTTTCTTTGTTTATTTTTTTTTCATATATACATATAAAAAAATGTTTCTTGTACGTTGCCATGTAAACAAATTTGTTAACCTATGAAAAGAAACGCAATAAAAATTTTTTTTTAAAAAAAAAAAAAAATTAAATACGGTTACAAATTTAGAAGTCGAAGGAAGGAACATACAGAACCCAGCTGAGATTAGAAACTGTTTCCAGAGGTACTTTAAACAATTATATACACAAGGACCACAGAAAGAAATTGATTTAGATCGATTTTTGAAAACAAATGGATTACAAAAAATCTCTCAGGAAAATAAATTAATGCTGAACTATAAAATAACTGAACAGGAGATAGAAGGTGCCATTCAGAATATGCAACTAGGCAAATCTCCAGGACCGAATGGACTGACCTCTAAATATTACAGATCCTTAAAAGAATGGCCTTGGAGTTCAAAATGAAGCAGGGCAAAAGCTAATAGAGTTCTGCCAAGAGAACAAGCTGGTCATCACAAACACTCTTTTCCAACAACACAAGAGACGACTCTACACATGGACATCACCAGATGGGCAGCATCGAAATCAGATTGATTATATTCTCTGCAGCCAAAGATGGAGAAGCTCTATACAGTCAGCAAAAACAAGACCTGGAGCTGACTGTGGCTCAGATCATCAGCTTCTTATAGCAAAATTCAAGCTTAAACTGAAGAAAGTAGGAAAAACCACTGGGCCTGTAAGATACAGTCTAAGTCAAATCCCTTATAAATACACAGTGGAAGTGAGGAACAGGTTTAAGGATTTAGATTTGGAGGACAGAGTGCCTGAAGAACTATGGATGGAGGCTCGTAACATTATACAGGAGGCAGCAACTAAAACCATCCCAATGAAAAGGAAATGCAAGAAAGCAAAGTGGCTGTCCAACGAGGCCTTACAAATAGCGGGGGGGAGAAGGAAAGCAAAATGCGAGGGAGATAGTGAAAGATACAGGAAATTGAATGCAGATTTCCAAAAAATAGCAAGGAGAGACAAGAAGGCCTTCTTAAACGAGCAATGCAAAGAAATAGAAGAAAACAATAGAATGGGAAAAACCAGAGATCTGTTCAAGAACATTGGAGATATGAAAGGAACATTTCGTACAAAGATTACCATAATAAAAGACAAGAGTGGAAAGGACCTAACAGAAGAAGAAGACACCAAGAAGAGGTGGCAAGAATACACAGAGGAATTATACCAGAAAGATATGGATGGCTCGTACACCCCAGGTAGTGCGGTTGCTGACCTTGAGCCAGACATCCTGGAGTGTGAAGTCAAATGGGCCTTAGAAAGCACTGCAAATAACAAGGCCAGTGGAAGTGATGGTATTCCAGCTGAACTATTTAAAATTTTAAACGATGATGCTGTTAAGGTGCTACACTCAGTATGCCAGCAAGTTTGGAAAACTCAGCAGTGGCCAGAGGATTGGAGAAGATCCATCTACATCCCAATCCCAAAGAAGGGCAGTGCCAAAAAATGCTCCAACTACCGCACAATTGCACTCATTTCACACGCTAGCAAGGTTATGCTTAAAATTCTACAAGGCAGGCTTAAGCAGTATGTGGATCGAGAACTCCCAGAAGTGCAAGCTGGATTTAGAAGAGGCAGAGGAACCAGAGACCAAATTGCAAACATGCACTGGATTATGGAGAAAGCTAGAGAGTTCCAGAAAGACATCTACTTCTGCTTCATTGACTATGCAAAAGCCTTTGACTGTGTCGACCACAGCAAACTATGGCAAGTTCTTAAAGAAATGGGAGTGCCTGATCATCTCATCTGTCTCCTGAGAAATCTCTATGTGGGACAAGAAGCTACAGTTAGAACTGGATATGGAACAAATGATTGGTTCAAAATTGGGAAAGGAGTACGGCAATGCTGTATATTGTCTCCCTGCTTATTTAACTTATATGCAGAATTCATCATGCGAAAGGCTGGGCTGGATGAATCCCAAGCCAGAATTAAGATCGCCAGAAGAAATATCAACAACCTCAGATATGCAGATGACACAACCTTGATATGCAGAAAGTGAGGAGGAATTAAAGAACATTTAGTGAGGTTGAAAGAGGACAGTGCAAAATATGGTCTGAAGCTCAACATCAAAAAAACGAAGATCATGGTCACTGGGCCCATCACCTCCTGGCAAATAGAAGGGGAAGAAATGGAGGCAGTGAGAGATTTTACCTTCCTGGGCTCCATGATCACTGCAGATGGTGACAACAGTCACGAAATTAAAAGACGCCTGCTCCTTGGGAGAAAGGCGATGGCAAACCTAGACAGTATCGTAAAAAGCAGAGACATCACCTTGCCAACAAAGGTCTGTATAGTTAAAGCCATGGTTTTCCCAGTAGTGATGTATGGAAGTGAGAGCTGGACCATAAAGAAGGCTGACCGTCGAAGAATTGATGCTTTTGAATTATGGTGCTGGAGGAGACTCTTGAGAGTCCCATGGACTGCAAGAAGATCAAACCGATCCATTCTTAAGGAAATCAGCCCTGAGTGCTCACTGGAAGGACAGATCGTGAAGCTGAGGCTCCAGTACTTTGGCCACCTCATGAGAAGAGAAGACTCCGTGGAAAAGACCCTGATGTTGGGAAAGATGGAGGGCACAAGGAGAAGGGGACGGCAGAGGACGAGACGGTTGGACGGTATTTTCGAAGCTACAAACATGAGTTTGACCAAACTGTGGGAGGCAGTGGAAGACAGAAGTGCCTGGCGTGCTCTGGTCCATGGGGTCACGAAGAGTCGGTCACGACTAAACGACTAAACAACATACAATTGGATGATTGGATAAAACTATGGAATGGAAGATTAAGATTTACGGCATGTACTGTGTTAAAGGAAAATGTTATGAAAATGGTATATAGATGGTATATTACACCAGTAAAACTTGCAAAAATGTATAAAACATGTAATAAGTGTTGGAAGTGTAAAGAAAAAGAAGGGACATTTTATCATATGTGGTGGGAATGTAAGAAAGTGAAAGGCTTCTCGGAAATGATTTATAATGAATTGAAAAAGATGTTAAAATATACATTTGTTAAGAAACCGGAGGCTTTTCTTTTAGGAATTGTAGGAAATGAAATATGTAAAAAAGACTGTAAAGTTTTCAAATACGCAGTAACAGCGGCGAGAATACTCCTTGCCCAAAAATGGAAACAGGAAGAATTACTGACGGTTGAAGAATGGAGATCGAAAATGACGGACTTTGCAGAACTGGATAAACTAACAGGGAAGATTCGATATTTGCAAGACCAGAAGTTCATCGAGGACTGGGGAAAATTTACAGATTATCTGAAAAATATATGTGATGAACAGACAACTCTTGTAGGTTTTCAAGATGTTCTGTGGAAATATGAGGAATATTGCAAAAAAGAGAATAAGGCTGGGGAGGGTATATTTTAAAGGCAATATTAAAATTAGAAAATGTGTAAACAAATAAATAAAACGGAAGATTGGCTGAGAAACTGAGGGATGTAAAAAAAAAAGAAGATTATGTGATAAATTCTGATAATGGTCGTATAAATTTGTATTTGAAAATGAATAAAAATATTATAAAAAAAGAGAAGATGTTCTTCTCACCAGTCTCCGAAGGAAGGTCGTAGTAGATATGGACTATCTTCACAGAAGGCAAATCTCTGTCACCTTCAGCAAGAGGAGAATGGTCATCGTCCCCCTTGTGGTGACAGTGGGCAAAAGCACAGAGCCCAGCCAGAAGCAAAGACAGGTAGATGTGAGGCATTGTGTTCCTCTGGAAGTTCTCTGGGGGGAGGGGATCACATTTAAAAATTACCATTGCAACTATACAATGAAGGATGTTGGCATTGTGTTTAGGTCTATTTTATATTAACATGGCAGACAATCTTTATTTGTTGCTTTTGTCCTCTCCGGTCTCTTAGGCTTCTCTGGTACTGTTGTGCGGAGGACTCTGGCTTGCATTTCAGCTATTGTCTGGCATTCTGGCAGAAAATTTTTAAAAACCCACTTTTCCCCCTTTGGGCAGAATATTAGGGACAAAGTGATCTTTGTTAAAACCCATGTTTTTGTTTTTTAAAAGGAAACAAACGTGCCAGCACTCATCCTGAAGACTCATCATGAAGTTGCTATAGGAAGTTCCAAACATTTAATAATTAAAAAATAAATAAATGGTGCCAGTACTGTGTGCCCCCAGAAAAAGCACAGGTTACAACCTTTGTCAATTACCCAAAATGGAATAAGGTAAAGGACAGCAAAATTTGCCTGATGCTATTTCTTTTTTCTTTTTTCATTTTATCTTTCATTTTAATTTTGCATTGTTACATTCAGTTACACCTTTTATTATTCTTTACAATACATACTATCAACATATATATTACTGTCTATTCGTTTTTCTGATTTATACCATTGTGACTTCGCTCCATCCATGCTCAGCTTTCAATATTATTCATTACTATAATATTGTGTTAAGGAAAATTATTTACATATTCCCCATTAGTCACTTTTCTTTTTTTAAGCTTAACTTTACGAACTTCAGTCAATGCATATCAATAAATCTGTTTTGAAATGATGCTTTGTCATGTATTCTTCCACACATTCCCATTCTTTCTTTAATTTTTGATTTGATTGGAATCTAGTAGCCGCTGTCATTTTAGCCAGATCTATAAATTCACAAAGCTTGTTTTGCCACTCCGCTACTGAGGGAATGGTGTCCCCTTTCCAGTTTTTGGCTAATGGTAGTCTGGCAGCAGCTGTGGCACATTAAAACACATTTTTCTTATCACCGGGGATGTCTTTTGAGACTAAGCCTAGTAGAAACGCTTCTGGCTTTTTCTCAAATGATGTTCTAAACATCTTTTTTAGTTCTTCGTGAATGTTACTTGTCAGGAAACTGACATCAGAGCAACAGGTGAAGGAGAGGCTCTCTGATTCTGCAGGGGAAGGAACAAGCACTAGGGGGAGATGCAGCTTGATGGAGGGGGAAGGAAATCAGCGTAACACCAAGGAGCCAGGAGAGCAAATGGGAGAAGAGGTGGAAGGGCTCCGGGATTCTTCCTTGGAAGTCAGTGAGGAGAGCCCTGGTCCTCCACTACCCACGCCCTCCTTGCGCAGGATACTCCCGCACAATGAGAGGTGGAGACGATTGGGAGTCAAACAACTCTTATGCTGGCAACGGTTTAAGAAACGCCCACAGACAGACTCTGCGAGCGACTGAGGCAGCCACGCTGAGATGGGCTGTGCAGTCAGGACTGTTTAACCCAGGCAGCCAAGCTCCAAAAGGGGACAGTTTATGCACGAGTAACTCCAAACCACTACATTACTCCAGAATGTTTTTATTTTCCCACATCCCCACCATACATGATACATCGTTCCCTCCACCTCTTGACATCTCCAACACAAATTTGATTTTAGTTTGTATATTTTGGCTAGTCTGACGGAAGTCATGTACCACCTACATGACTTCAGTACGTGCCTGATGCTATTTCTAACCACCCTTTGCAACTCCCCATTTCGAAAGCTGCTTCTATTCTGCAGCCTCCTTTTCAACCCATTTTTCACCATCACCTCCTTTTTCATACCTGCTCCTCTTCTCTCCTTACCTGACATTTCCATTGACACACAGACCACCCCCATGGTACCCTCCAAGCCACCCTCTGCTGTCGCATCATTGGGAAAGGCACGCTTGATACTTACGGAACGTTCAGAGGTGTCTCTGGGAAGAAGCAGGGAAAACTCTTTGCAGTATGTGGCTATTTATGTTGGGGCACTGTCTCCTTCATTAAACACAACGGACTAAGCCAAGAACAACAAATATTGACTATGGCTTGCATTGCTGGATACCATCATCATCAATCTTTTTTATGGTCCAGAGACCCAACAAATCATTACAAAGCAATACACAATTCATACAGCCTACCTCCAGGTTAAACAAGCATTTTGTTCAGAATATAGGGATCGTTGGTTCTTGCAACCACCGATAAAAACTTTGCCACTGCTAATGTTCCAGCATTTGTCCTGTCTTCCAATAGGAACCTGACATAGTTAGCCTCTGATTTTCCCGGGAAAGGTACCAGCAATGGTAATAACAGTTCAGCCGTGACTTGCTCATATTTTGCACAGTGCAATAAAATATGTTTTATGGAATCGCTGTCTTGAGCACACGAGCAAAGTCTGTCCTGGTAGGGAACTCCTCTCAACCTGCCATCCAACACTGCAGAAGGAAAGACGTTTAGTCTGGCTTTGGTGAAAAGCCTTCGATAATTTGGTACTGTCAGATTTTTAATGTAAGATGTTAACTTAAAGACATGCCCATATTGTACTCCTACTGCCAGCAGACTAAAGAATGCGTGTGATCGAGATCGCAAGTCACTGTGTGCATTAACCCATAATCTTTGCTTTAACATCTTTAGGGCGCCTTCATAACCCAGGCAATACAGTTGGGAGGGGGTGATCGACCAATAGAGGTGGCTTTTTTAGCCATGGTTTTCTGCCATTTGCTGACAAATTCCTCATTGGTCAGGTGTTGGTACAAACCCTTCCCTAGATCAAACACTGAAATCCTGAGCCAATGTTTTAGGGCAGCCCACCACGCTTTAGTTGAAATTGGGCATTCACCAGCTTCTAAAAGAAGTATGGAGTTGGGGACACAGTTGGGTACCTGCAGCAGAGATCGTAGAAATAATAATAATAATAATAATAATAATAATAATAATAATAATAATAATAATAATAATAAATTTTATTTATATCCCGCCCTCCCCAGCCGAAGCCGGGCTCAGGGCGGCTAACAACAATAAAACAGTACAAAAGTACAACATAAACAACATTCTAAAATCATTCATTATAAAAATTAATTAATTCAAGCCACTGGCAACCATTGGGCCAGAGCTCTGCGAAGATTGCCGAGGGAGGGAGTCAGGCTGTGCCCTGGCCAAAGGCCTGGTGGAACAGCTCTGTCTTGCAGGCCCTGCGGAAGGATGTCAAGTCCCGCAAGGCCCTGGTCTCTTGTGACAGAGCGTTCCACCAGATCGGAGCCACAGCCGAAAAAGCCCTGGCTCTAGTTGAGGCCAGCCTAACCTCTCTGAGGCCTGGGACCTTCAAGATGTTTTTATTTGAAGACCGTAGGTTTCTCTGTGGGGCATACCAGGAGAGGCGGTCCCGTAGGTACGAGGGTCCTAGGCCATATAGGGCTTTAAAGGTTAAAACCAGCACCTTAAACCTGATCCTGTACTCCACCGGGAGCCAGTGCAGCTGGTATAGCACCAGGTGAATGTGATCTCGCAGCGAAGACCTCGTAAGGAGTCTCGCTGCAGCATTCTGCACCCGCTGGAGTTTCTGGGTCAGTCTCAAAGGCAGCCCCACGTAGAGCGAGTTACAATAATCCAGTCTGGAGGTGACCGTCGCGTGGATCACAGTGGCTAGGTCAGGGCGAGAGAGGTAAGGAGCCAACTGCTTAGCTTGGCGGAGATGGAAAAATGCCGCCTTTGTTATAGCTGCAATCTGCGCCTCCATGGAAAGGGAGGTGTCGAAGATTACACCCAAACTCTTAACGGACGGTGCTGGCACTAATTGCGCCCCCACAAGAGATGGGAGTTGCCCCCCCAAACCCATATCGCCCCGTCCCAGCCACAGGACCTCTGTCTTCGAAGGATTTAGCTTCAACCGGCTCCCACGTAACCATCCAGCCACAGCTTCCAAACATCTGGTCAGTGTGTCTGGGGCCGAGTCAGGATGGCCATCCATCAACAGATAGAGTTGGGTGTCATCGGCATACTGATGACAACCCAGCCCAAAACTCCGAACAAGCTGGGCGAGGGGGCGCATAAAGATGTTGAAAAGCATCGGGGAGAGTATCGCACCCTGAGGTACTCCACACACCAAGGAGTGGCGCGATGACAATTCCCCCCCAAGCGCCACCCACTGTCCCCGACCAGAGAGAAACGAGCGCAGCCATTGAAGGACTGTGCCCTGGATCCCCACGTCGGCAAGGCGGTGGTCCAGAAGTTCGTGATCGACCATGTCGAAAGCTGCTGATAGATCTAGAAGAATCAGCAGCCCCGACCCGCCTCGATCCAGCTGTCTACGAAGGTCATCTGTTAGGGCGACCAGAGCCGTCTCGGTCCCATGACCAGCGCGGAAGCCGGACTGGAATGGATCCAGAGCTGATGTTTCATCCAGAAACCCACCAAGCTGTTCAGCAACCGCTCTCTCAATTACCTTACCCAGGAACGGAAGATTCGAAACCGGGCGGTAATTGGATAGATCTAAAGGATCTAATGATGTTTCCTTTAAGAGCGGGCGCACCACTGCCTCCTTCAGTTCCCCTGGGAATGTCCCCGTGCCAAGGGACAAATTGATGATATCCCCCAGGAGGGCCCGCACCTCGTCTGGACACGCTCTAATCAGCCAAGACGGGCACGGGTCGAGAGGACAGGTGGTGGGCTTTCCAGCTCGGAGGAGTCTGTCCACATCGGCTGGGGATATCTGGTCGAAGTGGTCCAATACTGGACCCGAGGACAGTCGAGGGGCCTCCAGTTCCTTTATTGTATCCAAATTGGCAGGGAGGTCATGGCGGAGCGACAAGACCTTCTCCGCAAAAAAGCTCGCAAATGCCTCACAGCCGTGTGTCAATTTGTTATTTAAATTTGGCTGTCCCTCAAGGGACGTTAAAGACCTGATTATACTAAATAATTGCGCTGGGCGAGAGCTAGCGGATGCAATGGAGGCCGAGAAGTATGACTTCTTAGCAGCCTTCACCGCCATCTCGTAGGTTTTCATAAAAGCCCTATAAGATGTTCTTGAGGCTCCGTCACGGGCACCCCGCCATACTCGCTCTAGCCGTCTGAGGTCCCGCTTCATTTTCCGGAGCTCCTCGGTAAACCAGAGAGCCCGGTTTCTGCGGGGTCGCAGAGGGCGCTTAGGTGCGATCTCATCGATGGCTGCCAGGAGCTGGGCATTCCAGCCCTCAACAAGCTCAGTCAATGAGTCGCCAGGGGGAGCAAGGTCCCGCAAGGCTTGGCGGAATCTCTCAGGGTCCATCAGCCTCTGCGGGCGAGCCCAAATTGGCTCGCCACCTAAGCAGGGTGGGGGTGGAAAGTCAATCCTGGCTTTCAGAGCGTAGTGATCAGACCATGGCACCTTAATCGAAGGAGACATGATCACATCTATACCGACGCCAAAGATCAAATCCAGCGTGTGGCCTGCTTGATGTGTGGGGCCCGAAACAAACTGGGAGAGCCCTAGTGTCGCCATGGAAGACACCAGGTCCAGAGCCTGTGAGGAGGGAGTGGCATCAGCATGGATGTTGAAGTCCCCCAATACCAATAGGTTAGGGAACTCCAAGGCCCAGCCGGCCACCGCCTCCAATAGGCATGACAGGGTGGCTGCTGGTGCGCTAGGTGGCCGGTACACCAGCCAGACAGCCAAGCTCTCCTCGGAGCCCCACACTAGGCCAACACATTCGATGCCGGGGATCGATGGCGATGGTAGAGCCCTGAAAGGACAATCTTCCCGGATTAATAATGCCACCCCTCCCCCCCGGCCCACAGTCCGCGACTGGTGGAGGACAGAGAAACCCGGGGGCGCCATCTCTCGTAAGGTAACTGTTGCCCCTTCGCGCACCCAGGTCTCCATCACACAAGCCAGGTCGACCCCCTGCGAGATAAAGAAATCTCGCAGGGTGGCGGTTTTATTGCCTATAGACCTGGCATTGCACAGCACCAGTGACGGAGGTGAGTAATCCTTGCTCACCCTACCCTCGTCCCTCGGGATGGGGCGCAGATTGGAAAGGGTACGAGCGTATCCATATCTCGATCCCCTTCGCCTGTAACATCTGCCCCCACCGCCATACCTCCCTCGCCCCTCCACGGTAGCAATCCCAGGCCTCATAGTGGCCTCCATTGATGGCAATTAATATTATTCTTTCGCAGCCTAGAACAATAAAACCTTAAAACAATAAAAACAAAAAACAAAAACAACCCAGAAAACAATAAAACAATACAAACAAAAACTGCAAAAATTACAAATTCATCAAAATCTAACAAATTCCCCAGCCCACCCAAACATCCATCCCACGCCCATATATAGAATCGAAAGGGAAAGGGAAATATTAAAAAACAAAAACAAAACAAAACATGTTAAAAAGAGCTCTGCACTCCTCCGGGTCCTCCTGGGCAGTAGCAGCATCAATGCCAACAACCATCCTTGTGAGGCCCCACCTTGGGCCAGATAGTAAGTGGCAGGAGCAGTCCTTGTGAGGCCTATCAGGCCCTCCCTAGGCCAGGTGGTAAGTGGCAAGAAGGAGCAGGGCCCTCAGGCACTCACGCAGGAGAGTCTTCCTGGGCAGCAGAGCAGTCCTTGTGAGGCCCCAGGCCCCGCCCCAAGCCAGGTGGTAAGTGGCAAGAGCAGGGCCCTCAGGCACTCACCACAGGGGAGTCTTCCTGGGCAGCAGAGCAGTCCTTGTGAGGCCCCAGGCCCTGCCCCAAGCCAGATGGTAAATGGCAAGAGCGGGGCCCTCAGGCACTCACCACAGGGGAGTCTTCCTGGGCAGCAGAGCAGTCCTTGTGAGGCCGCAGGCCCCGCCCCAAGCCAGATGGTAAATGGCAAGAGCGGGGCCCTCAGGCACTCACCACAGGGGAGTCTTCCTGGGCAGCAGAGCAGTCCTTGTGAGGCCGCAGGCCCCGCCCCAAGCCAGATGGTAAGTGGCAAGAGCGGGGCCCTCAGGCACTCACCACAGGGGAGTCTTCCTGGGCAGCAGAGCAGTCCTTGTGAGGCCCCAGGCCCCGCCCCAAGCCAGATGGTAAATGGCAAGAGCAGGGCCCTCAGGCACTCACCACAGGGGAGTCTTCCTGGGCAGCAGAGCAGTCCTTGTGAGGCCCCGCCCCAAGCCAGATGGTAAGTGGCAAGAGCGGGGCCCTCAGGCACTCACCACAGGGGAGTCTTCCTGGGCAGCAGAGCAGTCCTTGTGAGGCCGCAGGCCCCGCCCCAAGCCAGATGGTAAATGGCAAGAGCGGGGCCCTCAGGCACTCACCACAGGGGAGTCTTCCTGGGCAGCAGAGCAGTCCTTGTGAGGCCCCAGGCCCCGCCCCAAGCCAGATGGTAAATGGCAAGAGCAGGGCCCTCAGGCACTCACCACAGGGGAGTCTTCCTGGGCAGCAGAGCAGTCCTTGTGAGGCCGCAGGCCCCGCCCCAAGCCAGATGGTAAATGGCAAGAGCGGGGCCCTCAGGCACTCACCACAGGGGACTGAAAGCCATCTACCTTTTGCCTGAAAGCCATCTACCTTTGGCAGGTCCCCATTATGCCAGACATTTGCAGCGTACAGGAGTTGGGAAACGGGTTTTGCGTTGAAAACCCTTAAGGCTGCTGGAACATATTTGCCTCCCTTTGTGAAAAAGAATCTGAGTATGGCTAGCTTTGTGATCTCTGCCTTTTGAAGGGAGGTTTGCCAGTGGTGCTTCCAAGATCCTGTATGAAGAATTGTGAGCTCTACATAACTGAAGTATTTGATCTGTTCAAGGTTATGGCCATCCAGCACCCATTTAGACCGGGAGAAGTTTCTTTCGAAAACTAAAATTTTAGATTTTTCTTAATTTATGGATAAACCATTTCCAGAACAGTAATCAGAAAATTTCCTCAGCAGATAATTCAAACCTGGTCTGGAATGTGAGATGATGGCCGCGTCATCCACATATAACAACAAGGAATATAACTTATTCCTATTTTTGGAAGGTGTCCATTAAGCTCTCTTCTAGGTCATTTAAGAATAGACAAAACAATGTGGGGACCAAAATGCATCCCTGTCTCACCCCCCATGTCATCTTGATACTGTTAGATAACTGTCCCTGCTGACTTTGGTTCCATTGTACAGGGCTTTTATAAGAAAGAGGAGTCGTTTGTCCTGCAAAATCAAATTTAATTTGGACCATAGCTGGGATGTGGGGATGGAGTCAAACGCTGATATCAGATACATGGAGGCCACAAAGAGTTTACCCTGTAGAGGCCTGGTATACTTCTCGGCTAGGAAGGAGAGCATTAGACAGTGGTCTGATGTTGAATAGTTCTCACGAGAGGCTGCCTGGGCTTCAGATACTATATTATGTTCATTTAGAAAAGTTGTCAGTTTGCTACTGAGGAATCGGGCATACAGCTTCCCAATTATTGAAAGCAGGCTAATTGGCCTATAATTGGAGGATACATTTGGGTGGCCTCTCTTAGAGATTGGGACTACTATAGCATGTTTCCAGCTATATGGTACTTTACCCGAGTTATTTACTACCCTAAAAAGTGCTGCCAGAAGCGGAGCCCACCAGTGCTGGTTTGATGTAATCAGTTCCGCTGGGATAAAGTCTTTCCCCGGAGCCTTTCCGCTCTTCAGATTCCCAATTCATGTATGGACTTCCTCCACAGTAACCGGCCTCCAATGAGGGAGCAGTGGCAATTCTGCCCTGTCATCATCCTGGAAGCTGGAAGGGAGGTTTGGATTTTCCATAAATATATTTCTGAAGTGGTTCTCCCAAACCTGAGCTGGAATGGCACAGCTGGGGGCTGAAGAATTGCCAAAAGAGTTTAGTTTCATTGTTTAGTGAGGCATTCAATAGCAGGGACCAGGAATTTTTTTCAGACTGCCTTTTTTGAGGCCAAAAGGGCTTTATACTCTTTTTTGATTTTGAAATAAGATCAAGGTAAAACCACAGAGCCTAGGGCTTGCCGATCAGAAGGTCGGCGGTTCGAATCCCCGTGACGGGGTGAGCTCCCGTTGTTCGGTCCCTGCTCCTGCCAACCTAGCAGTTCGAAAGCACATCAAAGTGCAAGTAGATAAAGCGGGAAGGTAAACGGCGTTTCCGTGTGCTGCTGTGGTTCGCCAGAAGCGGCTTAGTCATGCTGGCCACATGACCCGGAAGCTGTCTGCGGACAAACGCCGGCTCTCTCGGCCTATAAAGCGAGATGAGCGCGCAACCCCAGAGTCGGTCACGACTGGACCTAATGGTCAGGGGTCCCCTTACCTTTAAGTAATTTAGTGCAGCGTTTCTATAGGCCAAATAAGCGTTCCTTAAGGCTTCCTTCTTTGTGCGGTACTCTTGGTCAAACCAACAGCGCCCTTTAGCAGTGTGTGGCTTGCCGGCTGAGTTTATGTTGACAGAGACCACATCCTGCAAGGACTCAATGAGTTTTTTGTAAGCCGTCAGGGAGGCATCTATTGATAAATTGTTTATTATAATTGATCTTAACTTAATTGCAGTTTGTGAATTCAATCTATTCTCAACTGCAATTGCTGTCTCAGGTGTCTTTTTTTTCCCTACGCAATGCTGGATCATTTGCTTTATCTATTTCCTCATGTTCTGTGTAAGAGAGCTGAATTGAATTTTGGCCAGTAGTGGAGACAATTAGAGGTAGGTGGTCGCTTTCGGTCCAATTATCGATGTTGAATTTTTTAATTGATTCGTTTTTGGTTTTTTTAATAAAGATTTTTATTGGTTTTTCACAATTTATATAAACACAAAACAATACAAACAAACAAACACATAAACAAACATGTATAATTTCAGATCCTTTTTTCTTAAACCTTACTTCAGCGACTTCCCCGTACCTTCCCTTTCTGCATCCCAATTTCCAAATTTGTTTCAGCAAATCCTCACCCTTAAATTTATCTAATTTTCACCTTGTTCTTTTCTTTTACTTAATCTTCTACAGCCGTAATCCCCATTTTTCTAAAACCTCAACATTTTAGCATTCATTAATTTTACAATGTTTCTTAAGATAGATTTTAAATTTCTTCCATTCTTCATCCGCCGTCTCTTTCCCCTGGTCACGGATTCTGCCAGTCATTTCAGCCAATCCCATATAGTCTATCACCTTCATCTGCCATTCTTCCAGAGTGGGTAGATCCTGTGTCTTCCAATACTTTGCAATGAGAATTCTTGCTACTGTAGTAGCATACATAAAAGAGGTCCTATCTTTCTTTGGCACCAATTGGCCGACAATGCCCAAGAGAAAGGCTTCTGGTTTCTTGGGGAAAGTACATTTAAGTACCTTTTCCATTTCATTATATATCATTTCCCAGAAAGCCTTAATCCTCGGGCACGTCCACCAAAGGTGATAAAAAGTACCTTCAGTTTCTTTACATTTCCAACACTTATTATCAGACAAGTGGTAGATTTTTGCTAGCTTGACTGGGGTCATGTACCACCTGTAGATCATTTTCATAATATTCTCTCTTAAGGCATTACATGCCGTAAATTTTATACCGGTGGTCCACAACTGTTCCCAGTCAGCAAACATAATATTATGACCAATGTCCTGTGCCCACTTAATCATAGCTGATTTAACTGTTTCATCTTGTGTATTCCATTTCAGCAACAAGTTATACATTCTTGACAAATTCTTAGCATTGGGTTCTAACAGTTCTGTTTCTAGTTTTGATTTCTCCACCTGGAAGCCAATTTTCCTGTCCTGAATTTTTTAATTGATGCGAAGGCCTCCCTGTTAGTGAGACAGTAGTCTACTATGCTGCCTCCATTTGTTTTTATGAATGTGTACTCGCCTTCTCTGTCCCCGGGGAGCACCCCATTAGCAATGATAAGGTCAAGACTTATTTGTAAAAAAAAGCCAGGCAGAAGCCAGCATAGTTGATTTGACAATCTTTTGAATGTCTACGAGGGGGTGGGTTTAGAAAGAGGGCGCTATTTTCCTTTAGATCTCTTAATATTGGGAATTTTATTTCCAAGCTATCTTCATTTGAGCCTATTCTGGCATTCATATCTCCCATTAGGTAAAAAGGCGATCCAGGGTACTTAATTTGTAGGGAATAAAGGAAACTATGGAATTTACGCCATGTGCGCTCGATCTGTGTTTGCTCTGTATATGGTGGGATATAAGCTGAAACAAGAATGATACTCTTGGATTCCAGATGCAAAGTGATCCCTAGTGCCAGCTGCTCGAAAACTGAGCACTCAGTAACCTGTGACACCAATTGAGTGGAAACCAGAATTACTACCCCCCCCCTCAGTCATCCCCTTCCGAGCGGTTTAGAGGCCTTGATTTCATAGGCGTGGTAACCGTCGAGAACCATGTGGTCAGTTGCCCACATTTCCTGTAGCATTATTATGTCAAAACATGTTATATATTCACGAAATGGCTCGTCCCCTAGTTTGTTGGCCCAACCCACTATGTTCCACGAGATAATGTTAAGGCTGCATGTTCCATAACTGGCTTCGCTTCATTGTGGTGGGGAAATTGTTATCAGCTCTCAGACTGGTTCAGTAGTGATGCAACCATTCTTAGGATATGCACAGTGTTGTTGTTCTCGGGGTTGAGTTGCAGCATTTTCCCGATTTCCTGGCATCGACGGTGTTATGTGAATTGCTGGGACCATCGGGGGGGGGGTCTTTGTCAAAGACAATTAAATCAGTCTCTGGCTTTCTGTGTGTCACATTTCCCTTCAGAGGAGCGTCACTTGGCATTGGCTGATCAGATTCCAGCCGGGCTAAAGAGTGGTGAAATTCTGGATCTGCCAAAGGCATAATGGAGTGTCCTATCTTTGATTTATCTAGATTGGGCTGGCATTCTTTGTGTGTTTGGCCTTTTTGCTCTGACGTTTTCCTCCCCAAGGGAGTGTTACGGCTGGGTTCACCGCACGTATCCATATTTGACGGCCCTTCCGAATGAATCATGGCCCTATGGTGAAAGCCCTTCGGTGGAGAGGGCTTGATTGCTTGGGGTCAGTCCAACTACACGACAAGTTGGGCAGTAGCTGTTTTCGTTCTGTGTCTTTAAAAATGCGCCTCAACTCAATATTATAATCCTGTAAGAGGGCTTTATATTTCAGGAGCATTTTAGGGGTAGCTGAGTCAGAAAATGTCAGCATGAGTCTAGTGTGCTGGGGGTCCGAGCAAAGCAAGTTTATCGCGATCAGAGTGTTGCAATGCAATTTCCAGTAAGGCAGCATACCATTGAAAGGATATATATCGAGAGCTACTTGAGTGCTTTGTAGGATCAGGTCCCTACTTTCACTTTTGTTGTTTTTACTGTTTGTAATCTCTCGGTTATCAAGTCCAGACTGGTTACTGTTGGGAATCAAGCCTCTATCGGGAGATTCTGACTCTTCAGCATTACAGAAAACATGACTGCTCTCTTCAAACATCAGCAAACAAGTGACAAAGACTTCCTGTACAATCACAAGAGGAAGGTTTCGTATTACACTCTGAGCAAATTCCGGTGAACTGCCCTGTGAACTGACTGGAACGCTGTTTCCCACAGTCAGCCAAATCACATGATGTCAACAAGCTGGATGTCTGCAGCTGTGATGAGCTCATATGCTGACATCCTCCCCCATATGAATCTTCGTTAGCTGCTGACAAAGCTTGGTCCAGAGAAGAAAACAAACAGTTGTTATATATATAACAATCCCCTGTTGTTTCAGTTCCGCCTTTGGAACTACCCGCCACTGGTTTCCCCAGTGTACTTCTCTGGTTGTCTGCTTTCCAAGGAATGAGTGCATCTGCATTACCTTGGCTAGTGTCACGCTTAGCAATTCCCTGTTGCATCTTTGTCTCTGACTTAGACACACCTTTCACCTTTCTTGAGTTGTCAACAATAGTAACACATGCAACAGCTGAGTTAGCAAACTCTTTGGAATACCTCTTTGGAATACCTCTTGGGTGGTACACCCTTTGTAACTCTCTCAGACCTGCATATGAGGTGCTGATCCTCTTTGCTGACTGGTTCATTCTCAGGACTCTTTGGAGAACCAGTTCCAATGGTAAACAGTGGTTCATCCTTAACCTGTGAAGGTCTAGACACTGTGTGAGATTTCCTCTCAATGACTGTGTCAACAGAGCTGTTTGAGCTATCTGTGTCACTCTCAGTACCACTATAATCAGAAAAATCATAAAAATCCGAATCATCATCTGAATTGTCCTCAGTGGGAAATCTGTGAACAATTACTCTCCCCTGTTCAGGAGCACTTTCTAGAAATTTTGTGAGAATCACCTGACCACATTCAGACAAAATTACTCTGTAGAGACCCTTTTCATAACCCACAAAAATGCCTCTTGCATTCTTTACTCCACCTGGAGCTTCAGACAAGACATGAGACCCAAAAACCTTAAAATGGGCCACAGAAGGTTTTCTGTGGAATAACGTTTCAAAAGGAGAACATTCCATATCTTTTGAAACCTTTCTCAACCAATTGTAACAATAACACGATAAAGATTCAGCCCAAAACTCATGTGGCAAATGTGAACTCAGCAATTGCGCCTTCATGCCATTTTGCAATTCTTTGTTCACTCTTATACAAACACTTTTGTTCCATGCACCTGCAGAAACAGCAACTTTATGTTGTATCCCTTGCTTTTCCAGGAAATCCTGAAAATCCTGTAAAAGAAAAACTGGCTTTTCATCTGTGAAAAGATAATCAATGTTAGCATCATGAACACTCTTAACCTTATCACAAAATTCCTGAAACCTTTCTAAGGCTTCTTTGGGACTCTGCAAAATATATATCCATACATAATGTGAGAAATGATCAACACACACAAGATAGTATTTTGCATTGCCTCTAGATGGTGCTAGAGGACCAATCACATCATACACTCGCTGAAAAGCACTGGTAACTTTTGTTGTCTTCTGGACGTCTTTCGATACACCTGCAAGAGAAATAATGTTAGAATCACATGCAATAGACATATTGTAATCAGATTCCTCAAATGTCAACAGATATAGTCTATCTTTCTCTCTGGCAGAAAGATACAGCTCTCCATCTTTGAAGATTTTGCAGCTTTTCTTATCATAGGACAAAACCAGTCCTTTCTTTGTGATCTGCGAAACACTCAGCAGATTGAACTTCAAATCAGGAACCAAATACACATTGTTTATAGTCAAGTTCAGACTCTCCAGATAAACAGTTCCAAATCCGGTCGCCTGGATCTCCTGACCGTTGGCCTGTTTCACAGTGAAGCTTTGCTTCTTAAACGTAGAAAACAGTTCTCGGCACGATGCCATGTGTTGCGTGCAGCCCATGTCCAAAACAAAAGCGTTTCCCACTGATGTGGCTTTTAGCAACATCAAAGCCATAGCTGGTTCCACTTGGGACTTGGTATGACTTTTGCTTGAAGCCTCTTGCTTTGCAGAGCTCTCTTTGGCTTCTTTCTGCTGACGTGGCCTCTTACAGTTCCTCTGAATATGCCCAGGTTGGCCACAGTTGCAACAACAAACAACGTTCAGAGCTTCAGCTTGCTCTTCCCTTGCAATAGCAGTGGGGGTGCTAGATCTCTGAGCTTCGCTCCCCCTGTCAGCAACATCCATTGCAGCAAAAACAGGAACAGGAACAGCAGCAACAGTTCCTTCACTCCCCCTTTTGGGGTCAAAGCTCCTCTCAGCTTTCAATGAGCTTTCAAGAATCTGGCTATCACTTTCTTGGCTCTCTCCCTCTGGTGGTGCAGCCAACTCTTGGCCCTTGCTTCCCATCCCAGCTTCACAAGCTTTCCGGAGGGATTCCCAAGCGACCCTTGGCCCCTCAGCACCCAATAGAATTGGCTCAAGATAAGCTTCCACATTTTCAGCCAGAATTCTGATCACACGCTGCTTTAGCTCATTTTGATCTGCAGCTTTCCTCCCCTGTGCATGTACAGCATCAGGCTGTGGGGTTTGCAGTAAGTGCCAAAGTTGCTCTCCCACTAGCAAATATTCCATTGCAAAACACCATTCTTCCCAGTTTTGCCCACTCAGTTTCTGAGTGAATAAGGCCATCTTCATTTCAAGTTTCAGCTCTCAGTCACGAGCTGGTAAATCCAAAAGTCTATTTTCTGTTTACTAGCTGCGTGTGCAGCTGGCAGCCAGCCTAGCTTGCTTGGAAAGTCCCTTTCCCAAGAGTCTGTGAGATAACAAACAAACACTTGAATTTCCAACAGTTACTTTTTCCAGCTTCTCGAGCCCAGCCTCCCTCTCGTGTTGGCTTGTTTTTCTCTTTAATTTGCAGCTAACTTGCTCAAAGGAAAAATTTTAGCTCATACGTACTCACGTCTTGTTGCTTAGCAACTGGACTTGGCAGGCAGCGGCAGCAGACCTTATCAGTCCCCAGGAATGTGAACTATGCGGCTGTCTCTCAGTGCTGTTTTTATCCAAAAGCAGCATCTCTGTGAACCGAAGAATGCTTCAGTTCGCGTTCACTCTTTCAGCCACAAAATCAGCACACCTTCAGGGGTTTCTTGGCACGTAGCTTATCTCCACCGGTGCTAAGCCGTTCTTGTAGCTTCCATCTGCTTGCTACCACATCTCCTTTTATCTCCTTGCAGTGGATGAATCCGATCCATCGACCTCTTTGCTACCACAAGTAGCAAAACCATCAGCTCCTGTGCTACCAGATGTTGGGAATCAAGCCTCTATCGGGAGAAGCTGGCAACTCTCCCAGGCACCCGGCTTCATCTCTGGTGACCTCCCTGGCTGCATTCCCCAGAAAACGCAGGTCAGCGTGGGAAGAGCACACCCACTCTTTCCTGCTTCCCCGGCAGGGAATAGAGATAGTCAGAAACGTCTATTTACATGGTTTTATTTCTGACTCTTCAGCATTACAGAAAACATGACTGCTCTCTTCAAACATCAGCAAACAAGTGACAAAGACTTCCTGTACAACCACAAGAGGAAGGTCTCGTATTACACTCTGAGCAAATTCCGGTGAACTGCCCTGTGAACTGACTGGAATGCTGTTTCCCACAGTCAGCCGAATCACATGATGTCAACAAGCTGGATGTCTGCAGCTGTGATGAGCTCATATGCTGACAGTTACACCCCTGTACACGATGGTCTAGGGGGAGGGCAACGCTGTGGTCGGTCTCTTTAGTACTGAGTGAGCTATTTTTGGCTGCCAGAAGCACCAACTCCGTCAGGAGAGATGATACCTTTTCTAATTTGACGTTTATTTCCTCCACTGTTCTTGCAGTCAGTAGACAGTGGTCCGCGAGTATTTCTGCATAGAGCGGTGACCCCTCAGATAGTAGTTCATGGGATAGTTCATGAGCGCTCATCTCAGCTTTCTCCTCTGCGTGATCTCCACCCATTAAAGCATCCCCACTAACTGGGAATGAGTTCTATTTGATGTAGTAGGTTCTGAGTTCTGTGTTCTTACAGAATCGTCCATTTTACTCTGCTTGCTCTTCTGCTGTTGGCTGACTTGTGGAGATGAGGCCGGTCGCTTCTTTTTCCTAGACATTTTCCCAGAGATAGAGCCGCTACTAATTTCTGCTGTAAATCAGGAAGCTTGGCGTCCTCCCACGATAAGGTGTTTAATCTCCACTCCTGCTGATAAGTAGTTGGTAGGTTGAGTTCAGCTGCAGCTAATTAAGGCTTTCTCCGAGACTTTCCAAGACTTTCTCTAAGACTTTTAACTCAAGCCCTTAACTCAAGTTTGTGAATATAATAGCTGCCAAATGACAGAGATAAAATACTGCGGCTGATAAAAGCTAATAAAAGACTGATAAAAATAATAAAAACTGCATCAACTGATGCGGAGCTCAAGTCAATGCTACCACTAATAACGCCATCTTGACCTTCCGCCACCTCTGATGGATACCAAGAGTCCCAAGTCTACAGTGTACGGTCCCCTCTAGTGAGGATAAAATTGGGGGTGTCAATGGGTTCTCCTGGCAATCTCATACCCCCAATTGTCCCATTTTAAGTGGGACATCATGGATCACAGAAGCCAATCCTGGATCCTGTTTGGATCCTGGAATGTCCCATTAAAGAGGGGCATTCTGGCACAAATCAACAGGGCCAACCCTGCTGCTTCTAAAAGTCCTGAAGGCAGGCCAAGGAGGAAGGGGGAGGAAGGAAAAGGACGGAACACCTGCCTGTAGTAAAAACAAACAAACAAACAAACAAAACAACTTCCAGGGCTTAAGTGAAGGTCTTGGTTTTGGGGGAAAGGTGTCTCCCTCTATATGTGAGAGAGACAGGTTTAGTTCTCTGGTGACAGAGATAAGCAAGACTGTCCACCGCACTGATCAATCTCCCCATTCCTAGGGAGCTAAACTATCCTAAATCCCATTATCACTTTTGAATGCCAGGAAGACCATGGCAGTGATCTGCCCTCTTTGAAGATAGTCCCAGGAAATACTGGGTTTGCCTCTAGATTACACCACCAGCTTGCTTCCAGGCTTGTTTATAAGAACATTTTCTTTTAATGTGAAGAGTGTCTGGTTCACAGAAAGGCATCCAATGTCAGGGGCTGGTCTGAATCGGATGCCAGAGACTGGTCTGACTCTGAAGATGGGGGAATGCAGTTGCAGACAGTTCACCCTGTAACAGGGAAAGAAGGGGAGGATTCATCCCCTTCTTCCTTCAACATTCCCAGAAGCAGATTTAGAGGCTGCACAGTTGGGGGAAGAGTTAGACAGCTTTGATATGGTAGCCAGGGAACCAGGAGGGAGGGAGAGTTTGGGATATTCTTCAATTGAAAGTGGCGGGGAATTCCTTCCCTCCCCTCGAACTCAGAGGACTGAAAATGTTAATGAACAATGGAAGCACAAGGGTGGGGAGCAGACCTTTGGTGCACTTCTTGCTGTGGAAGGGGAGGGGATTCAGAGTGAGCAACTGACATCCTGATGGAAGATGGCCCAGGGCTGCTCTCGGTAGTTGTTGTTGTAAATCAAATGAAGTATATACCTGCCTGAGGCTCTTTAATCCTTATTGGAAGCTCCCAGAGAGAGGGGAAACTCCGATAGTGACATCCAATAGTGATAAGAGTGAAAATTTTATGACACTTTAAATGGGAAGGATGGCAACTAGGCAATGAAACTGCAGGGGCATTTAACAGCAATCCAAGGAAGCCAAAGCACTGTAGGATAAAATGCACATGCCTAAGACATATGACAAGAGACAAAATATACAGATATTTGTTTGAGAAAATCATGCTGGGTCTTGGTAATCACAGCATCCTTTTCTAAGTGCTCATAGGCAGATTGTTTAATTATCTATTCTAGGACCTTGAAGTCAAGGTCACTGCCAATGTCTTCTCCCCCTCCTGAAGATGGGGAAAACATTTGCCCTCCTCCAGACTGCAAAGACCTCACCTGTTCTCCAAGAATTCTCCAAGATTATAGACAGAGGCTCTTGGATACAGCTCATCAGGCCCTGCAGATTTGAATTCATTTTAAGTTCCATTATCATCTTTTTTCCCAGTCTTAGACTGCAGCTCCCTCTATGGATTATTATTTTTTTCCTGTTATCACCAGGTTGGGCACTGCTTTTCTTTTCAGTGAAGACCGAGGCCAAGTATGTGTTGAGCAGTTCTGCCTTCACCCTAACACCGAATATAATTTCTCCGTGTTCTCCACACTGAGGACCTGCTAATTGCTTGTTCTTCCTCTTGCTTTGGGCATAGTCAAATAAACCTTTTTTATTATTTGTAACCTCTCCTGAAAGCCTCAGCTTATTCTGAGCTTTTGAGCTACCTGACCTTCTCCCTGCAACTGTTGGCTACTTGTGGATACTACACCTGCATGAGAGTTAATAATAAAATACTGTTAACCTGATCTTTCAAATGGTACAGGGGTCTACACGCCCCAAATGATCATGGAGTGAACGCTAGAGAGCACACATGAAATAAACGGCATATTTTTTAAGATTGTGAGAAAAGAAAGAAAAACGCCAAGTGATTTTGCAGACAACTCAATCAGTGTTTTATTTCTTCGGATTGGGAACATGTGACAGTATTCACTCCGATACCTAAAAACATCTTATCAATCATGCTTCATATTGGAAACTCCATGTTTTCTGTGCTACAACACAAGTTGAGAAATCATGCCTCAGTAGGATTCGTGACTTTTCCCATGAAGGTGATGGTATCCTCCTAAGCAATCTCCAACACAAAGGGGCGATTGGAAGCAAATACACGACGAAGGGATCTAGCAACAATTTCAGTGGCAGTAGTAGCTGCAGCTTCAGTGCCATTCTTGTAGACATTTATATAAGCTCTGTAAATAGCCTGCAAAGAAATACAAAGAAATACAACAAAAATTAGTGTCTGACTCAGATTGCAAGATTGTGTCTGACTCAGGGTTTTATCATGAGAAAATCTAGGCATTCAAAACAAATAAATCCACAAACCAGTCTTAAGAAACAACATCATGTGGTCGTTTCTCACTCTGATTACCTATTGATCTGGTTCCTCTAACCAGTTCTGAGCATCATATTTTTGTATCAGCCAGCCTCAAGGAACTGATGGAATTTTCTGAAAATCTTGATGTCAATCTTCTCCATAATTATTTTTTTCCTAGTTCTTATCTCTCTCCCTTACTGTTGATGAGAAGCAAGATCCCCATTCCAGGCTGATTATGCTATAAATACGAACATTTCTTTCATATATACATAATATAAAATATTATCATATTGCTGTTGTTGTTGTTTAGTCGTTTAGTCATGTCCGACTCTTCGTGACCCCATGGACCAGAGCACGCCAGGCACTTCTGTCTTCCACTGCCTCCCGCAGTTTGGTCAAACTCATGCTGGTAGCTTAAAGAACACTGTCCAACCATCTCGTCCTCTGTTGTCCCCTTCTCCTTGTGCCTTCCATCTTTCCCAACATCAGGGTCTTTTCCAGGGAGTCTTCTCTTCTTGTGAGGTGGCCAAAGTATTGGAACCTCAGCTTCACGATCTGTCCTTCCAGTGAGCACTCAGGGCTGATTTCCTTAAGAATGGATCGGTTTGATCTTCTTGCAGTCCATGGGACTCTCAAGAGTCTCCTCCAACACCATAATTCAAAAGCATCAATTCTTCGACGATCAGCCTTCTTTATGGTCCAGCTTTCACTTCCATACATCACTACTGGGAAAACCATAGCTTTTACTATACGAACCTTTGTTGGCAAGGTGATGTCTCTACTTTTTAAGATGCTGTCTAGGTTTGTCATTGCTTTTCTCCCAAGAAGCAGACCTCTTTTAATTTCGTGGCTGCTGTCACCATCTGCAGTGATCATGGAGCCCAAGAAAGTAAAATCTCTCACTGCCTCCATTTCTTCCCCTTCTATTTGCCAGGAGGTGATGGGACCAGTGGCCATGATCTTCGTTTTTTTGATGTTGAGCTTCAGACCATATTTTGCACTCTCCTCTTTCACCCTCACTAAAAGGTTCTTTAATTCCTCCTCACTTTGTGCCATCAAGGTTGTGTCATCTGCATATCTGAGGTTGTTGATATTTCTTCTGGCAATCTTAATTCCGGCTTGGGATTCATCCAGCCCAGCCTTTCATATGATGAATTCTGCATATAAGTTAAATAAGCAGGGAGACAATATACAGCCTTGCCATACGCCTTTCCCAATTTTGAACCAATCAGTTGTTCCATATCGAGTTCTAACTGTAGCTTCTTGTCCCACATAGAGATGTCTCAGGAGACAGATGGGGTGATCAGGCACTCCCATTTCTTTAAGAACTTGCGATAGTTGCTGTGATCAACACAGTCTAAGGCATATTACTCTTATAATATTATAAACACTAGGTAGCCAGCACATAAACAGATAAATACAAAAAGTTTATATAACTGGATAAAAGACATATTTAGTAATATACTTTAAAATTATGCTGCAGTAATACACACAGCATATAATTAATCAGCACTATAGTATATTGTATTTTAAAATGGGGTTTCAGAGTTTTTAGGGGGGGTGAATGTTTTATGTAGATTTTCAGTTTCATTGTTCTGTGTGGCACAATGACAATAAAGATATCGTATATATCGTAAAAAAGAATTACAGTGCCTGAGCAGGTCAGACTAAAGCAGGTATGTGATAAACGAGACTGTCTGCACAAAGCTTGCAAATATATCAGATTTCTCCTCCTTCTCCAATGCTAACTGCAGTTTTCGCAAAGCAATTGGTACCGAATCATCTGCTCTTGAAAATTCTGTGTCAGAGGTGGGGAAACTGTGGCCCTCCTGATGTTTTTGGATCCCATCAGCCCCAGATAGCATGACCTAGGGAAGAGGGAGAGCTGGGGCTTAAGAGTCTCTCCATCAGTTCTGTTGGGAGACCAGCTCCATTGGGGCTCTCCCCTCAACTGTCATCAAGCACCACTCATGCCCTTAGGCCAGTGTTTCCCAACCTTTTTTGGGCAAAGGCACACTTGTTTCATGAAAAAAATCTCGAGGCACACCACCATTACAGCCCCGTGACGTCAGCGCGCAGCGTCACGCCGGGAGGGACGCACGAAAGTGTAAGTTTCAATTTTTTCCCCTCCCCCTTGCCTTCCTTCTGTGCCAACCGCCAAAAAGCCAAGAATCGCGGGACCGCCGGCGGAGGGGGGGAGGGCGAGCGGAGGCAGCGGCGAGCCCCGTTCCTCCCCATCCGCCCCATTCCGTGCAAGGAGCGCGAACAGGTGTGAGAAGGGGGTCAAACCTGCGGGTCGGCGCCGGGGAACCTCCAAGCTTTGGGGGTGGGGGGGAGGAGGCAGCAAAGCGAGGCAGGAAGGAGAGCGCGGCTTGGCTGGGTGAGCTTTGGCAGGGGCAGGGAATGAGAGCCGCGAGGCGGGCGCTGCGGGCGGAGGCGCTGCCCGCCGAGCTCGCAGGCAGCCAGGCAGGCAGACGGCGAGAGCCCCGCGCTGGGCAGCCTCTCCTCCTCGTCGCCGCCCCGCCTCTCGCCGCCCGACTCGCCCGCCTCCCTCCAGGCAACATCTCGCGGCACACCAGGCAACATCTCGCGGCACACTAGTGTGCCGCGGAACAGTGGTTGAAAAACACTGCCTTAGGCTATAGTAGAGGGAGAAATGGGTTTTTGGTGCCTCTTAATCATCCTAGCTGGAATAGCAAATATTTAGGCTCCTCCTCTCCATGAGAGATGGGATTGTGGTTTCAGTACCCCAAATTATGTTCATTTGAACATAATTCAGACAAGAGGGTACCTCTGTAGAAAATGGAGGATGCAAGAAAATATAGATCAACAGGTAGAATTTTGAGAAGCCTACCTTGGAAATCTTCACCTCACGCTTCCCACGAATTCCAGAGAGGTCTGCTTGATCTATTCTCCTGTTGAAAGAGGAACCAGAGGCTAGTGAGGTATTGCTTCGGAAAAAAATGTGCCAGGAGAATTTTGGGTGTCATATGGCAGGACACAATTCTAATCAAAGATGTGCTCTCCCAAGCCCACATTCCTAGCACTCCTGTCTCAGCGATGTCTATGCTCAACTGATCCTGTTCTGGAATTACAAGGGACTTGGTCTTTACACAGCCTATCACTACCCCTCAACCTCACAACAATACATTTACACCTACAAATATGTACTACACTCTTTCCACTATAGCATGCCCACTTACTGTGATTTTGTAGAATTCCTCCATTTTAACAAAACGTCTTTGCTAAGAGCATTTTCCAACTGCTTCATTTTTCCTTTGTCAGGAAGAATTAAAAATGATGAAACGTAAGGGAGCTGCACTACCTTGCAGGACAGGATCATATCATGGTAAGTCTCAAACCAGCTGTCTTTGTTCATCATAGGGACTTTCAGCGTTGTTTCCTCATCCACATAGAAGTCTCCTTCTCTTGTATTCAGAGAATTGAAACGTTTTTCACAATTGGCTTATGGAAAGAACAATAACAGTATACATGTCATTTAGTTCTTCAAAATATTAATTGTCATACTCAGAGCTTTTAATAAAAGCTCCTGTTTTTGTGGCATGTTGTGGCATTTTGTGCTGAGATACTTGCCTTTATTGCTCTGTTCTTAATCTAGTTCCCAATTACTTAATATCATTAAAGCCAAGTCCTGACAAAAGCTGACTCAAGATAGCTGTTCAGCTCCCAGTGACACTAGGGCCAAGGCAGTGGAAATGGTCAGAGGGGGAAAGAAAATTTTCTTCTCAAGAGTATGTATGTGATTGGTTGCATTATTATCAGGTTAATGAAATGTTTAAACAGGATTGTAAAGAGTGTGGTTATGTGGGAAAGGATTCAAAATTTCAAACAGAAATACTAAGTAACGACTATAAAATTTTATCAAAAATGTATAAATTGTTGCTGGAATGGTATACAAAAGATGACGAAGTTAAATCAGTGATTGGGCCAGGGATTTTGGATATAATATACAATTGGATGATTGGATAAAACTATGGAATGAAGGATTAAGATTTACGGCATGTACTGCGTTAAAGGAAAGTGTTATGAAAATGGTATATAGATGGTATATTACACCAGTAAAACTTGCAAAAATGTATAAAACATGTAATAAGTGTTGGAAGTGTAAAGAAAAAGAAGGGACATTTTATCATATGTGGTGGGAATGTAAGAAAGTGAAAGGCTTCTGGGAAATTATTTATAATGAATTGAAAAAGATGTTAAAATATACATCTGTTAAGAAACCGGAGGCTTTTCTTTTAGGAATTGTAGGAAATGAAATATGTAAAAAAGACTGTAAAGGCTGGGGAGGGTATATTTTAAAGGCAATATTAAAATTAGAAAATGTGTAAACAAATAAATAAAACGGAAGATTGGCTGAGAAACTGAGGGAAGTAAAAAAAAAGAAGATTATGTGATAAATTCTGATAATGGTCGTATAAATTTGTATTTGAAAATGAATAAAAATATTATAAAAAAAGAGAAGATGTTCTTCTCACCAGTCTCCGAAGGAAGGTCGTAGTAGAATTGGACTATCTTCACAGAAGGCAAATCTCTGTCACCTTCAGCAAGAGAAGAATGGTCATCGTCCCCCTTGTGGTGACAGTGGGCAAAAGCACAGAGCCCAGCCAGAAGCAAAGACGGGTAGATGTGAGGCATTGTGTTCCTCTGGAAGTTCTCTGGGGGGAGGGGATCACATTTAAAAATTATCATTGCAACTATACAATGAAGGATGTTGGCATTGTGTTTAGGTCTATTTTATATTAACATGGCAGACAATCTTTATTTGTTGCTTTTGTCCTTTCCGGTCTCTTAAGCTTCTCTGGTACTGTTGTGCGGAGGACTCTGGCTTGCATTTCAGCTATTGTCTGGCATTCTGGCAGAAAATTTTAAAAACACCCACTTTCCCCCCTTTGGGCAGAATATTAGGGACAAAGTGATCTTTGTTAAAACCCATGTTTTTGTTTTAAAAAAGGAAACAAATGTGCCAGCACTCATCATGAAGACTCATCATGAAGTTGCTATAGGAAGTTCCAAACATTTAACAATTAAAAAATAAATAAATGGTGCCAGTACTGTATGCCCCCAGAAAAAGCACAGGTTAAAAACATTGTCAATTACCCAAAATGGAATAAGGTAAAAGACAGCAAAATTTGTCTGATGCTATTTCTTTTTTCTTTTTTCATTTTATCTTTCATTTTAATTTTGCATTGTTACATTCAGTTACACCTTTTATTATTCTTTACAATACATACTATCAACATATATATTACTGTCTATTCGTTTTTCTGATTTATACCATTGTGACTTCGCTCCATCCATGCTCAGCTTTCAATATTATTCATTACTATAATATTGTGTTACGGAAAATTATTTACATATTCCCCATTAGTCACTTTTCTTTTTTTAACCTTAACTTTACGAACTTCAGTCAATGCATATCAATAAATCTGTTTTGAAATGATGTTTTGTCATGTATTCTTCCACACATTCCCATTCTTTCTTTAATTTTTGATTTGATTGGAATCTAGTAGCTGCTGTCATTTTAGCCAGATCTATAAATTCACAAAGCTTGTTTTGCCACTCCGCTACTGAGGGAATGGTGTCCCCTTTCCAGTTTTTGGCTAATGGTAGTCTGGCAGCAGCTGTGGCACATAAAAACACATTTTTCTTATCACCGGGGATGTCTTTTGAGACTAAGCCTAGTAGAAACGCTTCTGGCTTTTTCTCAAATGATGTCCTAAACATCTTTTTTAGTTCTTCGTGAATGTTACTCCAGAATGTTTTTATTTTCCCACATCCCACATCCCCACCATACATGATACATAGTTCCCTCCACCTCTTGACATCTCCAACACAAATTTGATTTTAATTTGTATATTTTGGCTAGTCTGATGGAAGTCATGTACCACCTACATGACTTCAGTACGTGCCTGATGCTATTTCTAACCACCCTTTGCAACTCCCCATTTATTCTGCAGCCTCCTTTTCAACCCATTTTTCACCATCACCTCCTTTTTCATACCTGCTCCTCTTCTCTCCTTTCCTGACATCTCCATTGACACACAGACCACCCCCATGGTACCCTCCAAGCCACCCTCTGCTGTAGCATCATTGGGAAAGGCACGCTTGATACTTACGGAACGTTCAGAGGTGTCTCTGGGAAGAAGCAGGGAAAACTCTTTGCAGTATGTGGCTATTTATGTTGGGGCACTGTCTCCTTCATTAAACACAACGGACTAAGCCAAGAACAACAAATATTGACTATGGCTTGCATTGCTGGATACCATCATCATCAATCTTTTTTATGGTCCAGAGACCCAACAAATCATTACAAAGCAATACACAATTCATACAGCCTACCTCCAGGTTAAACAAGCATTTTGTTCAGAATATAGGGATCGTTGGTTCTTGCAACCACCGATAAAAACTTTGCCACTGCTAATGTTCCAGCATTTGTCCTGTCTTCCAATAGGAACCTGACATAGTTAGCCTCTGATTTTCCCGGGAAAGGAAATGTTAATAAAAGTTCAGCCCTGGCTTGCTCATATTTTGCACAGTGCAATAAAATATGTTTTATGGAATCGATGTCTTGAGCACACGAGCAAAGTCTGTCCTGGTAGGGAACTCCTCTCAACCTGCCATCCAACACTCCAGAAGGAAAGACGTTTAGTCTGGCTTTGGTGAAATACTTTCGATAATTTGGTACTGTCAGATTTTTAATGTAAGTTGTTAACTTAAAGACATGACCATATTGTACTCCTACTGCCAGCAGACTAAAGAATGTGTGTGATCGAGATCGCAAGTCACTGTGTGCATTAACCCATAATCTTTGCTTTAACATCTTTAGGGCGCCTTCATAACCCAGGTAATACAGTTGGGAGGGGGTGATAGACCAATAGAGATGGCTTTTTTAGCCATAGTTTTCTGCCATTTGCTGACAAATTCCTCATTGGTCAGGTGTTGGTACAAACCCTTTTAAACATTTCAAACCCTTTTAAACATTTCATTAACCTGATAATAATGCAACCAATCATATACATACTCTTGAGAAGAAAATTTTCTTTCCCCCTCCTACTGCCAGCAGACTAAAGAATGTGTGTGATCGAGATCGCAAGTCACTGTGTGCATTAACCCATAATTTTTCTTTAACGTCTTTAGGGCGCCTTCATAACCCAGGTAATACAGTTGGGAGGGGTGACAGACCAATAGAGGTGGTTTAGTTGAAATTGGGCATTCAACAGCTTCTAACAGAAGTATGGAGTTGGGGACACAGTTGGGTATCTGCAGCAGAGATCGTAGAAATTTTGCCTGAAAGCCATCTACCTTTGGCAGGTCCCCATTATGCCAGACATTTGCAGCGTACAGGAGTTGGGAAACGGGTTTTGCGTTGAAAACCCTTAAGGCTGCTGGAACATATTTGCCTCCCTTTGTGAAAAAGAATCTGAGTATGGCTAGCTTTGTGATCTCCGCCTTTTGAAGGGACGTTTGCCAGTGGTGCTTCCAAGATCCTGTATGATGAATTGTGAGCTCTAGTTAACTGAAGTATTTGATCTGTTCAAGGTTATGGCCATCCAGCACCCATTTAGACCGGGAGAAGCTTCTTTTGAAAACTAAAATTTTAGATTTTTCATAATTAATGGATAAACCATTTCCAGAACAGTAATCAGAAAATTTCCTAAGCAGAGAATTCAAACCCGGTCTGGAACATGAGATGATGGCCGCGTCATCCCCATATAACAACAAGGCGGTCCTTCTCATTCCTATTTTTGGAAGGTGTCCATTAAGCTCTCTTCTAGGTCATTTAAGAATAGACAAAACAATGTGGGGACCAAAATGCATCCCTGTCTCACCCCCCTAGTCATCTGGATACTGTTTGATAACTGACAAGTGTCCTGCCGACCGCATCAGACCTGCAGTTTGGTTCCATTGTACAGGGCTTTTATAAGAAAGAGGAGTCGTTTGTCCTGCAAAATCAGATTTAATTTAGACCATAGCTGGGATCTGGGGATGGAGTCAAATGCTGATTTCAGATACATGGAGGCCACGAAGAGTTTACCCTTTAGAGGCCTGGTATACTTCTCGGCTAGGAACGAGAACCGGCTTGGCTTCATTGTGGTGAGGAAATTGTTATCAGCTCTCCCACTGGTTCGGTAGTGATGCAACCATTCTTAGGATATGCACAGTGTTGTTGTTCTTGGGGTTGAGTTGCAACATTTTCCCAATTTCCCGGCATCGATGGTGTTATGTGAATTGCTGGGACCATCGGGGGGTCTTCGTCAAAGACAATTAAATCTGTCTCTTGCTTTCTGTGTGTCACATTTCCCTTGGGAGGAGCGTCACTTGGCATTGGCTGATCAGATTCCAGCTGGGGTAAAGAGTGTTGAAATTCTGGATCTGCCAAAGGCGTAATGGAGTATCCTATCTTTGAATTATTTAGGGGTAGCAGAGTCAGAAAATGTCAGCATGAGTCTAGTGTGCTGGGGGTCCGTGCAAAGCAAGTTTATCATGATCAGAGTGTTGCAATGAGTATTTAGTAAAAGCTTAAAGTTTCTCTTCACACTGTCGATTGATTTCCAGTAGGGCAGCATACAATTAAATGGATATATATTGAGAGCTACTTGAGTGCTTTGTTGGATCAGATCCCTACTTTCACTTTTGTTGTTTTTCCTATTTGTGGTCTCTCGGTTATCAAGTCCAGACTGGTTACACCCCTGTACACGATGGTCTAGGGGGAGGGCAACGCTGTGGTCAGTCTCTTTAGTACTGAGTGAGCTATTTTTGGCTGCCAGAAGCACCAACACCATCAGGATGTTACCTTTTCTAATTTGATGTTTATTTCCTCCACTGTTCTTGCAGTCAGCAGACAGTGGTCCGCGAATATTTCTGCATAGAGCGGTTCCCCCTCAGATAGCAGTTCATGGAATAGTTCACTAGTGCTCATCTCAGCATACAGTTCTGTGATTCTGTGATTCTCCTCTGGGTGATCTCCACCCATTAAAGCATCCCCACCTACCTGGGAATGGGTTCTATTTGATGTAGTAGGTTCTGAGTTCTGGGCTCTTACAGAATCGTCCATTTTACTCTGCTTGCTCTTCTGCTGTGGGCTGACTTGTGGAGATGAGGCCGGTTGCGTCTTTTTCCTAGACATTTTCCCAGAGATAGAGCCGCTACTAATTTCTGCTATAAATCAGGAAGCTTGGCGTCCTCCCACGATAAGGTGGTGTTTAATCTCCACTCCTGCTGATATGTAGTTGGTAGGTTGAGTTGAGCTGCAGTCACGAGAACCTGCTCGCCATCAGTAATCAGCCTTACGCCAAGTTGGATTCATTTTTTTTTAATTCTTTTTATTGAATTCCTTTTATACACACAACAAGAAAAAACAAATACATTCATACTAAAAAGATAAAAGGAAAAAAAGAAGTGAGAAAAGAAAAAAAAATCAAATAAGGTAAGAAAGAGGGGGGACAAAAAACTACAACAAAGAACGTAAAAGACAACGACTTCCTTCCCTACTGATTTCGGGTATTTACTTTCAATAGTTTCATTTTTACCGCTGGTATATTATTTTTAGTTTGCACATCGGAAGTTTTAAAACAGACCTGCTGTATTTGGTAAGTTTTTAAAATTACCTTCAAAATAAACCATAAATTTGTTCCACTCCTCTTTTAGCTTTGTATTTCTGTGATTTCTAATTCTTTGTGTCAATCTTGCCAATTCAATAAAGTCGTATAGTTTTAATTGCCAATCCCTCACCGTTGGAAGATTTGTGCTTTTCCAATTTTGAGCGATTAGCATCCTGGCCGCTGCTGTTGAATATTGAAATAGAGTTTTATCTTTTTCCTGAATTTCTTTCCCGACCATCCCTAGTAAAAAGGCCTCTGGGTTTTTGGGGAATGTGTATCTAAATATCTTTTTTAACTCATTATATATCTGGTCCCAAATTTTTTTGATTTCCTCACATGTCCACCACATATGTATAAAAATGCCTTCTTTTGTTTTACATTTCCAGCAAGCCTTGTCTGCAGTTTTGTACATTCTACTCAGTTTTTCTGGTGTTAGGTACCATCTGTAAATCATCTTTTCCAAATTTTCCCTAATTGCAGCGCTTGCTGTAAATTTTAACCCCTCACTCCACAATTTTGACCATTTTTCGTATTCTATATTATGCCCCAGATCTATCGCCCATTTGACCATAACTTCTTTGATCTCTTCATCTTTAGTTTCCCATTCCAGTAGTATATTGTACATCTTAGATAATATCTTCGATTTACTTTCAATTACTTCAATCTGAAATTTCGACTTCTTTTCATTCATTCCTGTTTTTTTATCTTCTGTCCATTTTGCATTAATTTGATGATACTGTATCCAACCCGTCAACTTCTCCTTTAATTCTTCATATGGTCTTAGTTTCCAGCTGTCTTGGGATCTTACTAGTAGATCTTCATATGTCAATTTTCGCTCTTCCATATTTGTTTTTTTAATTGATAAGATATCTGTTGGGGATAGCCACCAGGGTGTTCTCCATTCCAGCAGTTTCTTATTTTTTTCCCAGACTTCATACAAAGAACCTCTAATGATATGGCTCAAAAACCTTTTGTGTACTTTTTCTTTATTTGACCAGAGGTAGGCATGCCAACTGAATCTATTGTCAGCCCCTTCCAGGTCTAATAAGTCCGTGTCCTCTAAGGTTATCCAGTCTTTAACCCAGCAAAGACAGGCCGCTTCATAATATAATTTTAAATCAGGTACTGCCAGTCCTCCTCTCTCCTTTCGGTCTGTTAATAATTTGAATCTGATCCTTGGCCTTCTTCCCTGCCATATGAATCTTGAAAAAGTCTTCTGCCAGTCCTTAAATATTTTAGTCCCTCTGACGCCAAGTTGGATTCAAAGAGCTTAGTAGCCAACATTTATTGTGTACAGTAAAAAAAAACATACTCTCTGCCTCCAGCCCAACGTTTCTTGTGTTCCGTACTCCAAAAGTAACAACCAGAAGAATGCAACTTTTGCCTCTGCCCGCAGACAAAGAGAGTGCCATATATGGGCATAAGGTCAACACACCAAATCCCGTAATAAATCAGGCTATGCTACGTGGGCCAATCATTAATCTAGCATGAGGTGTTCATGCGCTCATCATGCTCCAAGCAATGCCTCCTGCTACAAAATCACCCTGCAATAATAAAAGTTTTTGTTCATGCTCTTATGTACAAACAATCATTTCCCCACACTGCAGCTAATTAAGGCTTTCTCCGAGACTTTCCAAGACTTTCTCTAAGACTTTTAACTCAAGCCCTTAACTCAAGTTTGTGAATATAATAGCTGCCAAATGACAGAGATAAAATACTGAGGCTGATAAAAGCTAATAAAAGACTGATAAAAATAATAAAAACCGCATCAACTGATGCGGAGCTCAAGTCAATGCTACCACTAACAACGCCATCTTGACCTTCCACCACCTCTGATGGAAACCAAGAGTCCCAAGTCTACAGCGTATGGTCCCCTCCAGTGAGGATAAAATTGGGGGTGTCAATGGGTTCTCCTGGCAATCTCATACCCCCAATTGTCCCATTTTAAGTGGGACATCATGGATCACAGAAGCCAATCCTGGATCCTGTTTGGATCCTGGAATGTCCCATTTAAGAGGGGCACTCTGGCACAAATCAACAGGGCCAACCCTGCTGTTTCTAAAGGTCCTGAAGGCAGGCCAAGAAGGAAGGGGGAGGAAGGAAAAGGAGGGAACTCATGCCTGTAGTAAAAAAACTTCCAGGGCTTATGGGAAGGTCTTGATTTTGGGGAGAAGTGTCTCCCTCTGTGTGTGAGTGACAGCTCTAGTTCTCTGGTGGCATAGAGAAGCAAGAGATGGAACTGGCTGATGGGTGGATGTGGGTCAGAAAAATGCAGATCACACAACTGAAGTTGAATCCTGAAAAGAAAGAGGTGCTTTGTATTCTGGGCAGTGTTGCAGCTCCCTCTATGGATCCCCCCCCCCCGTTATCTTTTTTTTAAATATAATTTTTATTAACAGGCCAATCAAATCACATTAATTCCAAATCACATTAATTCCAAATTATACAGCCAGATTTTTAAATTTTTGTTGGGGGTACCCATACTTCAAGCTCCGAAAGGGGTCCAAACATCACTCATGTTGCTGCTTTAATTAAACAGTTCTATCCAGTTCTCTCCAGATAGTCTCTTTGTTACTTTCCTCATCTTCTTGTTGTTATCATATATTCCTTTCTTTGCGATCTCTGATAATCTTCACAAGCGGGTTGAAAACAAACATCCTCTGTGTGGGTTTTACACTCTCCAAAAGTCATATCACATAAAGAACAGACGCCATTTCCACACCTCCGTAAAGAACATTTCCTCCGTCTGTCCGTTGATTTCCCCAGGCTTGCCAGACATATCTCAGGGGGCCCTGCCAGGTCAAGATCACATTCCGATAGCCATACATTCACATTCCGATGACCCTGGTTTTCCTCCCCCTCGTCCTTCTATGTGCAAGCCTGTCTTAGCGAAACACCATTTGTGTCATAAAACTTTCTTTCCATTCCCCGATGTTTCTACCAGTCCTCTCTTTGATCAGTAATTCATTTCCACTCAGTTCTTGATCTCCTACTTTGATTAATAATTTGCAACGATTTTTCTCTCTAGAGGGGAGGGTTATTGGTACTCACATAAGACCCCCAAAAAGAAAAGTTTTTTCCTTCCCCCCCTTTCCGTTTCACTCCAACATGAATGTCTTTTAATGATGATTCTTCACTTGATTTATTGTTCAGCCTGTCGCTCCGCTCACATAGATCCATTAATCAGCAGTCTTTACTCCCGATCTTCACTTGATGTATGTGCATTAGCTTCTTTCCAATTATATATTTCCAATTATATATTTCGAGCTAATGCGAACCAGTGCGTGGATTAGAGACAGCATCAGGGAGAGCCGGCCTCACTCAAGGGCTTCGTGCCAAGTGCCCACACCCCCTTATTTCGAATCCGGGGGTGAATTATGGACACAGCTGGCAAGGCATTCCCCCCCCATTCCCTTGCGGGGGGGTAAGGGAGGCTGCATATTCCCATATCAGCCTCTTAATTACCTCGTGTGGGTCGTGTGCAATTAAACTATTTGAAAAGGACACTATCTGAAACAGACTTACTAGAAATTGCAGAGTGGTGCAGGCTGCCTGTTATTGGAGCTGGGCAGTGTAGAGCAGCCACTTTGAAGTTGAAGGAAGGGAATTTAACAAATAAGATGATGACGAGGGTTTGAAGACGCTGAGTAATCACTGAGAAGGAGGAAGTGACAAAGACAAAATTGTGAAAGTGAGGTTTAAATGAGGATAGAAGCTGGCGAGTTGAATAAATAAGAACACAGTGACACCCAATGGACAAAGAAAGAAAAGCAGCAGCAAAGGAAAACTGGATGAAAGATAAGATCCTCCAAACAAAGAGTAAGAACAAGTTAACCATAGATGGAAAAGAAATAATAATTTTATGAGAAATCCTACCCAGGTTGATAAAAAAGAGACAGCAATTCCAATTTCTAACAAAAACATTAAAGGCCAAATCATCTGCTCTTGAAAATTCTGTGTCAGAGGTGGGGAAACTGTGGCCCTCCTGATGTTTTTGGATCCCATCAGCCCCAGATAGCATGACCAAGGGAAGAGGGGGAGCTGGGGCTTAAGAGTCGCTCCATCAGTTCTGTTGGGAGACCAGCTCCATTGGAGACCAGCTCCCCCCTTACCTGTCATCAAGCACCACTCATGCCATTAGGCTATAGTAGAGGGAGAGATGGGTTTTTGGTGCCTCTTAATCATTCTAGCTGGAATAGCAAATATTTTTGGCTCCTCCTTTCCATGAGAGATGAGATTGCATGGTGAGTTCACTTCCCCCAGTGGAAATAAAGACACATGACACAGATATTTTAGGTTAATGGGCTAAATATGGCCACAACTTTATTGGTTACAGGTGATGAGTGGTATTGGCTTAGGCATTGGTCCTAACCGACTATCCGGCTTCAGCCTGTTCGCTTGAAGTCCGGGAAGGGTTAACCATCAGTAGGGGGAGTCCTGCTGATGCACATCAACTAGGAACTCCCCTGGGGTCACCACTCAGGGGCGTGCCTTAGGCCCTCACCTCCACAGGCTTTGGACAGGGAGGGCCACGCCCCCCGGAATCCTTTATCGGACTACCGTTTGATATGCGAGGGAGGTGATGGCGCTTCCTCCCCCCTTCCATCTACATAACAATACCAATGCCTAGCCGCCACTCGAGCAAAAGCTCACCGCCAATACCCTCAAACCTGCAACCAGTCCCTAATCCCAACCATCATATCTGCCGACCACATATCGTTTCCCACATTGGAAAGATGTACGCCATCCTCTCAGGAGAGGGCCACTTAGCAGAACTGGATGTTGGGGGGGTCAATGACCCAACCCCGCAGAGCTGCCACGCTACACGCCACCAAATGTTCCAAAAGCTCCCTGGCTTTGTTTATCGCAATAGGGCACCGACCGTCTCTCCATACACGCCTCTCCATCAGTGGTGACCAAATTAGGGTTGAATCTGGCAATGAGGCAATCAGTTCATTGAAGTCATTGTAAAAGTCCCACATCAAGTCCACGCATTTCCAATAGGCCAAGTCATTTTCCCCCAGCTGAATAACCAGAGCATGAGGGGACCTTCCAAAGTCGCTCTGGCTTTCACTGCAGGCATAAATTCCTTCCGTGAGATTCAGGAAACTTTTATTTTTTTAGTGGAAGATCCAGCCTGCATCCGAGGCCACAGTTGACGGCACGGTTTCTAGCCCAGTGGACAATGCTGTGGCCTGTAATCCAAATGTGCACCACAACGTCTCCTGACAGCAAAAGAAGGTAACAAAGCCAGGTCAGGTATACCGTGAACAATCACAAGGTCTTATGAATATATCCCTTAAAAGTATCAGACTTCCACCACCCCAAGTCCTTCATCCTTTCAGCTGAGAGTCCCAAATGCATTGCTGTGGTAGCGGCCCCAACCCGAAAGGAGTTGGCCACAAATTCAGCTGGGGGTAAACCACAGGCAGCAATCGCCCTTTGCATAGCACGCATGAACTGATGCAGTGCAAAGCGGAACCATCCAAATGTATGAGGAATGGGCCTGAGACGGTCGGTCTCACGTACATGCAATGTGTAATGCCCTTTACTGGCTCCCTCAACCTAAAACCTAGCCACAGAAAGTCCTCTGGGTGAATTGGCAGGAGGCGGAAGGCTGACTCAATGTCGCACTTAGCCAAGAGCGCCCCCCTGCTGAACCTGCGAATAAGCTTTATAGCCTGTTCAAAGGAGGCATATTTCACAGAACAAGGTTCCTATGGTATCATTGACTGAGCATAGGTTGTGGATCATACGATACTCTCCTGGAGTCTTTTTAGGGACGATGCCTAAAGGTGAAATGTGTAAACCCGCTATAGGTGGCTCCCTGAAGGGGCCGGCCACCCTCCCAGCCAGAATTTCTTTGTTTATTTTCTTTTTTGTAATAGCTGGCATTTCCCTGTTTTTGTATTGTTTTGTTTTGGGGGTCCCCTGAGTTAGGAGGGAATGAAACAGGGATCTTGAAGCCATAAGAAAAACCCTTCCCAAGGGTACTTTGCTGCCTCTTTATTAGGGTATTTATCGAGAAGGGTTCTAAGAGGTGAGAGCTTAACAGAAGAGAACGCCAAAACCAAGGGCCAAATTAATACCAGTTTGTGGCTGAATTAATACAGGTTTGCAACTGCTCTTTGGGCGGGTTTGTGAGCATTTCAAGACGCCGGGTGGAAATGCCCCCTACCACCCTGAAAGGGCTGTTTACCTTTAAAACATGAGGACGCTGGGTGGTTACCTAGGCACTTCTCACATTCATGCTCATACTTAGAATTCGGCCCCTGGCACACACCCCTTTTGTACTCCCGGAAAACCTCACGGTGAGGGACTCGCTTAGCTTCAAATTTCCAAACTTAGAGGGATCTGGCTGCTTCTTTTCCACATATGGACCCACGTGTTCCATCCAGCAATTCTGGTCGCTCAGGTCCCAGCGGGTGGTGGGCAGCAGGGAAACATTTCTGAATTGTCCTCGGAATCAGAAGGCTTACTTCTCTTGCTTCTTCTTAGACTTCTTTCTCCCTTGCCCATCATTGGTGACCAGGTGCTGTTCTGCAGCCGCTGACACTTCCTGGGAAATACTGGGAAAGTCTGGGATAGACTGAGAGGCAGAAAGGTTATAATTGGAAGCATGAGCCCTACCACCTGAGGATCTGGCACTGGCAGCCCAGGGACGTGTAGACTGTGATCGCGTGTGAGGACGCATAGATGGATTGCTACCTGATTGTGGAACACTAAATAAGGAGGCCGAAGTGCAAGGGAGCTCCTCCTTGCTTGGTGCAGTAACGAGTATGCAATCAGGAGTACTCACTATTTGGGAAGAGGACGCAGTGACCATGGGCCTGAATTGTTGGTAAAAGGTTTCAAAAGCAGAGAAAAAACTGCAACAAAGCCTGTGGGTTGCAGGGCACAAGAGGCTTCCCTGACCCATCTTGAACACAGGACCCACTTATATTGGGGAGTTCTTGGGCAGAAACAGAAGATTGTGCCTGTTGGGTTCTCTTGGAAGCCATTATATCGCCTGCAACAGTAACCCTTGTACTCCAAACTTTAATTGTGCAAATTGGTCAAGCAGACCGGGTATTGTGCCTTTTCCTTTGTAATTAAGCCTTTATTACAAGAGGACACTTTAGCCCAGCCGGCCTAGTTCAGGATTGATTAAACCGACCACACTTGGAAAGAAATCAGATTCAAAAACCAGTAATCCCCAATGGCCATTGAAACTAGGTTAAGACCAGGTGTGCAGGTTAAAGACCGCAGGCCTTCACCTTCCCTTCCTGAACCAACCCCCCCTTCCCCCCTTTTTTAATTTATTTATTTATTCTTTCTTTTGTTTTTGTTTTTGGTGTGTGTTTTTTGTTTTGTTTTGTTTTTGTTTTTTAGAATACACTATAGACCAGCAAGCCTAGTTCAGCACAGTTTACACTGCTTATAGGCAAAATATAGGTAAGAATTCATAGGCAACAACTAGTAAATACAATAGCCAATGAAATTAGGTTAATTAGATTGTGAAAGGAAGATCAATTTGTTTATTATTTATGTATTTTTAAAGGGTCATCTAGTCCAGCCCCCTGCAGGGCAGGAATCTTTTGCCCAATATGGGTCTCGAACTCACAACTCTGAGATTAAGAGCCTCATGCTCTACTGACTGAGCTAACCCAGCTGCTTCAAGTTTATAACAACTCAATATTGAACAGAGTTGTATTACCTTTCCCCCAAAAAAGGGGACGTGAAAGATACTAAAACAAACACCGGCCTTTATTTCCAAATCACTTATAATAAATTAATGTATTCAAGTCAACTGTGCCAGGCGTAAAGGCAATAAAACTGCAATGATATAATTAAATTTTATTATTACTATTATTGTTAAAATTATTTTATTTTACTTTTATGCTGTGTAGTCAGCTGCGTTTGGTTCTCCCTATTGACAATAATGAAAAGCATTGTAGTCTCTCTCTCTCTCTCTCTCTCTCTCTCTCTCTCTCTATATATATATATATATATAATTTATTTATTTTTGCCCCACAATCAGGCTCAAAAACCTCACACGTGCTATCAATTTAAGCCACAACCACCAACTACCCAAGCATTCAGAACCAACCATGTATCACTTTAGTAGCAACAAGCTGAAGGCAAGCCACAATGTAGCGATAGGGACTGCAGGCTAAGAAATGTGAGGCAATTACGGTAAATACCAATGTAGCCAGCTATGTCACAATATAAAGCTGCTAACTATATTATAAACAATGTAGCCCACAGGAGGTAAGTAAAGCTGATGATCAGATAAATCCAAGTTCCCAGAGGGCTCGCATGCAACGGAGCTTAATAATAATAATAATAAAACCCAAAATGCATTGGATGTGAAAATAGGGGCCAGCCTTGCAAGAAACTGCCTCTCCTAAAATGGTTGCCCATGCTGGACCACGTGGTGAAAACAAAATGGTGATGGTCAGGCAGCCGTAACCCTGACAACAATAAAGAACCAGCGGCACGTGAGCCATGGGGGAGGGGAATTAGGCTGAAACCTGATAAACTGGCTGGTAATGCAGTCCCCAGAACAACCCCTTTTTCCTGCTTGCCTCACCCCCCAAACAAGAATAATGTACACAAAAGCAACCCCAGTGCTCCCTGACCATGTTCTACAGTGACCAATTTAAAAGCTCCACATGCCGCACTGCCCTTTGCCACAGCAAACATGCTTTTGCCGGCACAACCCCGAGCCCTCGGGCGACCCTGCCCCCAATAGCTTCAGCTGCTGCAACAAATTACTCCCCAACCCCTTCTGCAGTCCCTCCTGGTTGTGGGAATGTTCTGGGGTGCAGGAGAGGATATATTGACTAATTATACCCTTATCCAACTTGTGCTAACAAGTTCCCAAAATATCAGCACAGTTTATAGACATTCCCCTTTAAGTTCGCAACGGTAACGTGTGCACAGGTTCACTAGAACCTCTATAATAATTACTCTGGTAATTTCCCCTTTTGTTCCCTCTTAAAATACAAGACACGACACAGTCTTTATAAAAGTATAAAAGAGTTTACTCACGTTCTGTTCACAATATGATCCCAGAAGGCAGACAGCTTAAAAAGGTTACATACATTCAGAATCTATCTTGTAGCAAGATAGACCTTATCTCCTCTCTTGGCTGGGAGCCAAGAGAGCATCCTTAGATTTTTCCTCATCGAAGGAAGATGGCAGAGAGAGAGAGAGACGGCTGCCTGCCCTGTGCTTTTATCATTTACCTGCACAGATGAGGCCACACCCACCTCTGGTCACATGCGGAGGAAGTCCGTCCCCAGGAAGTTTACCTGTTTGCTGGACTGACATCCCTCCCCATGTTATAACATGTACACTCTAGGAATGTTGTCATTGACTGCTCCTGTGTTTACATCCCACACTGGTCAGCTCCAAACCTTAGGAAGCATTGGCTCCAAAGCACCCAGGGTCGAGGCGAAGGCTCCTGAAACGAGGGGAAGGTTCCAAAGCCGGGGAAAGAGACTTGCAGCAGAGGGCTGCAGGACAAAGCGCTACTCACAGGAAAAGAAACGGCTTCTGCCGGCAAACAGCAGCTCTCAAGGGGGAAAACAGCAGCCAGAAAAGGCAGGTAGCAGCAAGCACAGCAACTAAAAGCAAAGGGGGAAAGAATAAGCAGGCACACGAGCTCCAGAGCAGGCAATGCAGAGATAAGATCTCCGACAAACTGGAGCAGCTGGGAGCGGCAAAGAGGGAGATCCCAGGCTGCGGCTGCGTTAAATGGAGCAGGCCATGCCCCCCAGGCCTAGAGGAACCAGAGCCTAGTGAGGTATTGCTTTGGGGGAAAATGTGCCAGGAGTATTTTGGGTGTCATATGGCAGGGGAGGAAGGAAAATGCCTGTCGTAAAAAAAAAATTCCAGGGCTTAAGGGAAGGTCTTGGTTTTGGGGAGAAGTGTCTCCCTCTGTGTGTGAGTAACAGCTTTATTTCTCTGGTGACAGAAAGAAGCAAGAGATGGAACTGGCTGATGGGTGGATGTGGGTCAGGTCACACAACCAAAGTTGAATCCTGAAAAGAAAGAGGTGCTTTGCATTCTGGGCAGTGTTGCACATCCTTGGAAGGAGCAGCTCTGTAGTTTGGCGGTACTCCTGGATACAAAATTGTCACTATCCAGGTACTCCCTTGAATATCAACTGAATTGCAGAACATTGTCCACTGCACTGATAAATTTCCCCATTCCCAGAGGGCTAAACTATCCTTAATCCCGTTATCACTTTTGAATGCCGGGAAGACCATGGCAGTGATCTGCCCTCTTTGAAGATAGTCCCAGGAAATACTGGGTTTGCCTCTAGATTACACCACCAGCTTGTTACGATATGGATGCAATGCAGCTGCAAACTGCTAGCTTGAAAACACCACATGATGGAATGTTGGGACTGTTCCGTGGGAAACAGAGGGACAGTCAATTCACAGGGCAATGCACCGGAATTAGCTCAGAGTGTAATATGAGCTCTTCCTCTTGTTCTTGTACAGGAAGTACAGGAAGTCTTTGTCACTCGACTGCTGGAGCTTGAAGAGAGCAGTCATGTTTTCTGTAATGCTGCAAAGACAGAAATAAAAGCATGTAAAAACATTTTTGTCTATCTCCTTTTCCCTGCTGGGAGAGCAGGAGGAAGGGGGGGTGTTCTTCCCACGCTGAGAAGAATCGCCTATCGAGACCTAGCCTGGATCTTGCTGGGGAAGGTCAACAGGAGACCAAGCCGGGGGCCTGGGAGTGTTGCCAGTTACTCCCGATATAGGCTTGATTTCCGACATCTGGTAGCACGAAGCCGATGGTTTCGATTTATGAAAGCTGCAAAAGAGGTTGATGGATCGTATTCATCTTCTGCAAGGAGATAAAGGAAGATATGGTAGGGGGCGGATGGGACGGCTACAAGGACGGCTGAGCACTGGAGGAAACATTTTTGCTGATAAGCTATGAGCAACGGAACCCCTAAAGGTATGCTGAATGTTTGATGGGCTAAAAGAGTGAACGCAGATTGATTCTTCTCTGGTTCACAGAAGCTGCTTTTTGGATAAAAAAACAGCACTGAGAGAGAGCCACATTCTTCAAATTCCTTAGGACTGATAAGCTCTGCAACTGCCAGCCTGCTAAGTCCAGTTGCTAAGCAACGAGACGTATGTAATTTTCAGCTACTTCTGAGCTAGTTAGCTTGAAAAGTAAGTGGAAAATTACAAGCCAAGTGAGGCTGGGACTGTGAGAGGCTGGAAAAACACTGGTGTTTTGTTTGTTATCTCACTGCTCTTGGAGGGATTTTCCAAAGCAGCCTGCATTTAGCTGCCAGGTGCAAGGCAGTAAACAACCAATAGACTTTTGGAATTTACAGGCTCGAGAGTGAGAGCTGAGGCTTAGATTCAAAATGGATACCAAGAAGGGGGGAGGCTTACCTTACCCACCTCCACTGACTAATGACAATTATTCCTCATGGTCTGTAAAGATGAAAGCCCTGCTTCAGAATCAGAGGCTTTTTGGGGTGATTGATAATCCCATCCCTGCTGCACCAACGCCAGTTTGGAATTCACAGAATGTGAGAGCCAGGACGGCCATAATTCTGTGTGTCTCTGATGATCAACTCATGCATATTGAGGATTTGGAATATGCGCGTGAGATTTGGCAAACACTGCAGAGAATGTCAGGAACCCCATTCCTGCAGCACCAATGCCGGGTTGGAATTCATAGAATGTGAAAGCCAGGACGGCTATAATTCTGTGTGTCTCAGATAAGCAACTCGTGCATATCCGGGATTTATTGAACGCACGAGAGATTTGGGAAATGCTACGTAGAACACATCAGAGGGATGCTGGTTCTTCAGCGTTGCTGTATTTTGAAAAGCTGACCAATCTGAGGCTTGCGCCTGATGGAGATGTACAAGCGCATTTGAATGAGATGAAGTTCCTGCATCAGCAGATGGCGGAGCATCAGCAGATTTCCGTCTGCAAGAGGAGGTCTTTTGCTTCATGATTATCAACAGCCTTGATCGGACTTACAAAACGGTTGCCAGTCAGCTTGGTTCCCTACCGGCCGCGCAACTCACCGCGGAGAGAGTGTGTACGGTGGTCCTCAATGAACATGATTGCCTTGCTGCACTGGATGTGAAAGACAGGGGGAGAGTAGCAGAGGGTTCTGACTCCCCCACTGCTGAAGCTACTGAGGAGCATGCTGTAGCTTTGAGCGCTGTCCGGTGTTACAATTGTGGACAGACTGGGCATCTTTAGCGGAACTGTAAGAAGCCACGTCAACAGAAAGGAGCCAAGGGGAGCTCTGCGAAGCCTGAGGCGTCAGGCAAAAGCCGTACCAAGTCCCAGGTGAAACCTGCAAAGGCTTTGATGTCGAAAGGAACCACACCAGAGGTGGAGAACACGTTTGTAATTGACACTGGAGCCACGAAACACATGACCCCACACAGAGGTCTGTTTTCGACGTTTAAGAAGCAAAGCTTCACTGTGAAGCAGGCCAACGGTCAGGAGCTGGAAGCGACCAGGGTTGGAACTGTGTATCTTGAGAGTCTGAACTTGACTATTAACAATGTGTACCTGGTTCCTGAGTTGAAGTTCAATCTGCTGAGTGTTTCGCAGATTGCAAAGAAAGGACTGAGACTGTCCTATGATGATAAGAGCTGAAAGATCTTCAAAGATGGAGAGCTGTATCTTTCTGCCAGAGAGAAAGATGGACTGTATTTGTTGACGTTTGATCACAGTGATTACATGAAATGTAATGCATTTGATTCTAACGAAATATCTTTTGCAGGTGTGACCAAGAGTGCCCGGAAGGTGGCCAGGGTCAACAGAGCACTTCAGCGGGTGTATGCTGATGTGATTGGTCCTCTAGCACCATCTAGAGGCAATGCAAGATATTATCTTGTGTGTGTGGATTGTTTCTCTCATTATGTGTGGGTATATACGTTAGAGAAGCCAAAAGAAACCTTAGAAAGGTTTAAGGAGTTTTGTGACAAGGTTAAAAATGTGCATGATGCTAACATTTATTGTCTCTTCACAGATGAGAAGCCAATTTTTCTGTTACAGGAGTTTCAGAAGTTCCTGGATAAGAAAGGGATTAACCACCAGGTTGCTGTTTCAGCGGAAGCGTGGAACAGGGGTATCTGTGTAAGGGTGAACAAAGAATTGCAAAAGGGGATGAATGCGCAATTGCTTAGTTCACATTTGTCACATGAATATTGGGCGGAGTCGTTAATGTCTTATTGTCATGCGTGTTTGAGAAAGGTTTCAAAAGAGTTGGGAAGTTCTCCTTTTGAGAAGCTGTTCCATAGAAAACCTTCTGTTGCCTATTTTAAGGTTTTTGGGTCTCAAGTGAGAACAGAAGCTCCAGGTGGAGTAAAGAATGCCAGAGGCATTTTTGTGGGATATGAAAAGGGTCTCTACAGAGTAATTTTGTCTGAATCTGGTCAGGTGATTCTCACAAAATTTCTAGAGAGTGCTCCTGAAGAGGAAAGAGTAATTGTTCACACATTTCCCACTGAGGGCAATTCAGATGATGAAGATGATTATTATTTTACTGATTACAGTGGTGATGATGACAGTGATAGCTCACAGAGCTCAGTTGACACAGTCATTGAGAGGAAGTCTTACACAATGGATAGGCCTTCACAGATGAAGGAAGAACCACTGTTTACTATTGGATCTGGTTCTCCTAAGAGTCCAGAGGCTGAACCAGTAAGCAGAGAGGATCAGCACCTCATACGCAGGTCTGAGAGTGTTACAAAGGGTGTACCACCCAAGAGGTATTCAAAAGAGTTTGCTAACTTAGCTGTTGCATGTGTTGCTGTTGTACACAACCGAGGACAGGTTGAAGCTGTGTCAAAGTCAAAGTCAAAGACACAACGGAGAGTTGCAAGCCAAGGTAATGCAGATGCACTCATTCCTTGGAAGCCAGACAACCAGAGAGGTACACTGGGGAAACCAATGGCGGGGAGTTCCAAGGGTGGAACTGAAACAACAGGGGAGTGTTATATGTATAACAACTGTTTGTATTCTTCTCTGGATCATGTTTTGCTCGCAACGCACATTGATACTTTTGGGGGAGGATGTCAGGAAAAAGCAGCAATGCGAGAGCAAGCTGCAAGTTGCTGGAATGCAAAACAGGATGTTGATGTTTGGGACTGTACTATTGGAACAAAGGGGCAGTCTATTCACTGTACTGAGCACCGGATGTTAGCTCAGAGTGTCATCTGACCTGTACTGGAAGTACAGGGGTGGAGTTTTCTCTCTCTACTGTTGGAGTCTGGAGAGTGCAGACGTGTTTCTCTGTACTGCTGGAATGACAGAAATAAAGACATGTAAATAGATTTCTGTCTGTCTCTCCCCCCCCCCCCGAGGGAAGCAGGGAGGAGGGAGGAGAGGTGTGTCCCTCTCACGCTGAGTGGGATCACCGATAGTGACCTTGCCTGTAGTCTGCCGGGAGACGCAGACGGGGAGGTCAACAAAGGTCTTGAGCCGAATGCCAGAAGTGTGGCCAGTTACCTCTGAATGCGGCCTGAGAATCCGACAGAGAATACATCGAAGAGATGCTGGTTCTTCAGCGTTGCTGCATTTTGAAAAGCTGACCAATATGAGGCTAGCGCCTGATGGAGATGTGCAAGTGCATTTGACAGAGATGAAACTCTTACGCCAGCCGATGGCGCAACGCAATTTCCCTCTACAGGAAGAGATTTTCTGCTTCATGATTATTAACAGCCTTAATCGGACTTATAAAACCGTTGCAAGTCAACTGGGTTCTCTACCTGCCGCAGATCTTACGGTGGAAAGAATTTGTGCCGTGGTTTTGAATGAGAAAGACAGACTTGCTGCAATAGATGTCGCTGACAGGGGGAGAGAAGCTCGGAGTTCTGGCACCCCCACTGCTATTGCTAGTGAAGAACAGGCTGTTGCTTTGAACGTTGTCCGTTGTTACAATTGTGGACTATATGGAACTGGTGGAAATGACTGGCAGAATCCAAGACCGGGAGAAGAGTCGGTGGAAGAAGATTGGGAGAAATTTAAAGACTATCTAAAGAAATACTGTAAAATTAATGAATGTTAGAATGATGTTGGATTGAAGTTAAGTGGTTTTTAGCAGCAATGTTATAAAGGAATATGTAAAAATGGATTGTTAACAGGTGATAATCTAAAGTTATAATATATTAAGATAAAAGATTAAGATAAAATCAAAGAGGGAAAGGATTTGCTGAATTAACTAATTGAACTGGAATCAAAATACAAAAAAGGGAGGTGTGAGGAGGTCAGGGAAACAAGCAAATGAAGGATAAGATATGGAAAGACTGATCTGTTTTTAACTGTTTTTACCTTGTATTTTCATTTTCTATTTTTTTCTCTTTCTTTTTTCTCTTATTTTTGTAATATGTTGAAACTTTAATACTTTAATAAATATCTTTTAAAAAAAAAAACAGGAGACCAAGCCGGGTGCCTGGGAGTATTGCCAGTTACTCCCGATATAGGCTTGATTTCCGAGACAGCTTGCTTCCAGGCTTGCTTATAAGAACATTTTCTTTTAAAGTGAAGAGTGTCTGGTTCACAAAAAAGCATCCAATGTCAGGGGCTGGTCTGAATCGGATGCCAGAGACTGGTCTGACTCTGAAGATGGGGGAATGCAGTCGCAGACAGTTCAGCCTGTAACAGGGAAAGAAGGAGAGGATTCATCTTCCTTCAACATTCCCAGAAGCATATTTAGAGGCCACACAGTCAGGGGAAGAGTTAGACAGCTTTGAGATTGAAGCTAGGCATGAGAGATAATAATAAAATACTGTTAACCTGATCTTTCAAATGGCACAGGTGTCTACATCCCCAAATTATCATGGAGTGAATACTAGAGAGCACACTTAAAATAAACAACATAGTTTTTAAAATTGTGAAAAAAGAAAGAAAAACACCAAGTGATTTTGCAGACAACTCAATCAGTGTTTTATTTGTTCAGTTTGGGAACATGTCACAGTTATCACTCTGATACCTAAAAGCATCTTATCAATCATGCTTCGTACTGGAAACTCCATGTTTTCTGTGCTGCAACACAAGTTGAGCAATCATGCCTCAGTAGGATTCGTGACTTTTCCCATGAAGATGAAGGTATCCTCATGAACAATCACCAACAGAAAGGGTTGATTTAACGTAATTATTACAGGAGGAAGGAAGATAGGAATAATTTCAATGGCAGTAGTAGCTGCAGCTTCAGTGCCATTCTCATAGACATTTAAATAAGCTTTGTGAATAGCCTGCAAAGAAATACAACAAAAATTAGTGCAAGATTGCATCTGACTCAGGGTTTTCTCATGAGAAAATCTAGGCCTTCAAAACAAACAAATCCACTTAATGTCTTAAGAAACAACATCATGTGGTCGTTTCTCACTCTGATTACCTATTGATCTGGTTCCTCTAACCAGTTCTGAGCATCATATTTGTGTATCAGTCAGCCTCAAGGAACTGAAGGAATTTTCTGAAAATCTTGATGTCAATCTTCTCCATAATTATTTTTTCCTAGTTCTTGTCTCTCTCCCTTACTCTTGATGAGAAGCAAGATCCCAATGCCAGGCTGATTATGCTAAAAATACGAACACTTCTTTCATATATATACCACATATAATATTACCCTATTGCTCCTATATTATAAACACTAGGTTTCCAAAAGTAGCCAGCACATAAACAGATAAATGCAAAAGTTTATATAACTGGATAAAAAACATATTTAGTAATATACTTTAAAATTATGCTGCGTAATACACACAGCATTTGGTTCATCAGCACTATAGTATATTGCATTTTTAAATGAGGTTTCAGAGTTTTTAGGGGTTTTTGAATGTTTTATGTAGATTTTCAGTTTCATTGTTCTGTGTGGCACAATGACAATAAAGATATCGTATATATCGTAAAAAAAATTACAGTGCCTGAGCAGGTCATACTAAAGCAGGTATGTGATAAACGAGACTGTCTGCACAAAGCTTGCAAATATATCAGATTTCTCCTCCTTCTCCAATGCTAACTGCAGTCTTTGCAAAGCAATTGGTACCGAATCATCTGCTGTTGAAAATTCTGTGTCAGAGGTGGGGAAACTGTGGCCCTCCTGATGTTTTTGGATCCCATCAGCCCCAGATAGCATGACCAAGGGAAGAGGGGGAGCTGGGGCTTAAGAGTCTCTCCATCAGTTCTGTTGGGAGACCAGCTCCATTGGGGCTCCCCCCTCAACTGTCATCAAGCACCACTCATGCCATTAGGCTATAGCAGAGGGAGAGATGGGTTTTTGGTGCCTCTTAATCATCCGAGCCGGAATAGCAAATATTTTTGGCTCCTCTCCATGAGAGATGGGATTGTGGTTCAAGTACCCCAAATTATGTTCATTTGAACATAATTCAGACAAGAGGGTACCTCTGGTGGAAAATGGAGGATGCAAGAAAATATAGATCAACCTGTTGAATTTTGAGAAGTCTACCTTGGAAATCTTCAGCTCAGGCTTCCCAGTAATTCCAGAGAGGTCTGCTTGATCTGTGAATACCTCCGTAATATGCATTCTTCTTAAGATCCCTTGGATAATATAGTTGGCAGAGATTGTAAACTTTGGAAGGAATAGATCTATTCTCCTGTTGAAAGAGGAACCAGAGGCTTGTGAGGTATTGCTTTGAAAAACAAATGTGCCAGGAGGTTTTTGGGTGTCATATGGAGGACAGAATTCTAATCAAAGATGTGCTCTCCCAAGCCCACATTCCAAGCATGTTTGCACTCCTGACTCAGCAATGTCTAGGCTCAATTGATCCTGTTCTGGAATTACAACGGACTTGGTCATTACACAGCCTATCACTACCCCTCAAACTCACAACGATATATTTACACCTACAAATATGTACTACACTCTTTCCACTACAGCATGCGCACTTACTGTGATTTTGTTGAATTCCTCCATTTTAACAAAACGTCTTTGCTAAGAGCATTTTCCAACTGCTTCATTTTTCCTTTGTCAGGAAGAATAAATAATGCTGAAACGTTGCTCTTGTAAGGGAGCTTCACAACCTTGCAGGACAGGATCTTATCATGGTAAGTCTCAAACCAGCTGACTTTGTTCATCATAGGGACTTTCACCGTTGTTTCCTCATCCACATAGAAGTCTCCTTCTCTTGTATTCAGAGAATTGAAAGGTTTTTCCCAATCGGCTTATGGAAAGAACAATAACAGCATACATGGCATTTAATTCTTCAATATATTAATTGTCATACTCAGAGCTTTTAATAAAAGCTCCTGTTTTAGTGGCATCTTACTGTGCTGAGATACCTGCCTTTGCAGCTCTGTTCTTAATCTAGTTTCCAATTACTTAATCTCATTTCCAGAAAAAGGTACTCACAATATATTTGATTTGTTTCGATAATGGTGGAGGTCAATTTTCTGATTGATTAAAGGTACTTCTTTGTGATGAGAAGTCTGAGAAGATTCTTCTCACACAATGGGCAGATAATGACTCTAGACTAAAGCACCAACAAATCTCAACCACGGCTTAAAGTTTAAACGTTAAACTGAGAAGATCCAAGAAGCAAAACCTGTATAAAACAAGTCCATCTGACTTACCTCTCATGTAAATATAGTTCACAATAACCATTAGATCCTCTGGGTCAAGACCTTTGACAGCATCAACTATTTTCCCATTTGTTTTTTCCCCTATATAGCTATTGATTTGACTTTTAGCTACTGCAGGATTCTTGAAGTTAGTCGGAAGAACATCCGTCTCATAAAAATGTTTGGCATCATCCAGGAACTTCTTCAGGGGTTTCACTTGGTCATCTGTGAATAGGGCATTCCCAATGCTCAGGTGGAGTTCAGCATTGGGGAGGTTCAACATGTGTAATAGATGGTGGAAACCCTCGTGTATTTCCTGTTCAGTGATAAATGACTGGTTAAAGCCAAGTCCTGACAAAAGCTGACTCAACGTGGTTGTTCTAGCTCCCAGTGACACCATGGCCAAGGCAGTGGAAATGCTTAGAGGGGAAAAGAAAATGTTCTTCTCAGTGGTCTCCGAAGCAACGTGGTGGTAGAATCGAAAGGCGAAGTCAGCATTTCCTGGGGCTATCTTCACAGAAGGCAGATCTCTTTCACCTTTAGCAGGAGGAGAACGGCCATGGTCATGATCCTCTTTTTGGTCAGGGGTATAGTGACATTGGGCAAAAGCACAGAGACCAGCAAGAAGCAAACACAGGTAGAGGTGAGACATTGTGTTCCTCTGGAAGTCGTCTGTCAAGACAAATCACATTCAAAATTCATCATTGCAATGGCTTGCCTTTGAGTCATTCAACCCTTATATGCTTTTCTGGCAGTATGTTAAAAAAACTCTCTTTTCTTTTGGCAGAATGTTAGAAGCATAGTGATCTTTGTTAAAGCCTTTATTAAGGTTGGAGTGAGGTAAAATAAAGCAAGATTGTTTGTGTGCGCACATTTGTGTTTCTTTGTGATAAGAAAGCAGTATACCAAACCTCTTTCACCTAGCAAGCAGCTGTTTCCCTGTCCGTTGGAGCAAAGAGTTTTGTCGCAGCTTAAGGACTCAGAGCACAATCTTATCCATGTATAATTGAATGAAGTGGGGCTTACTCCCAGCTAGGCCCCAGGCTATCTAGGTGACAAGCAACATCTGCAATCCTCACACCAGGCAGGCAATTCCTCCTGCAGTCTGTCTTGGCTTCTTGTACACTTTCTAATTCTGCCACCATGGCCTCAAAGGAATGAACTTGATCCCAGGGGACCAGGAACTCATTGCACCTCTGACATGCCCATGACTTCTGCCCCATGGGGAGATAATCATACATATGGCCGAGGGTGCAAAACCATGGAAATCCCTCCATGTCCCTACCGACTTTCTACATGCATGGTTGGTTATGTTGTCGTTGTCATTGTTTTCATTATCCGATTAAGAGTTAGGGATTACATTGGGCAGAATGGGGGTGCCCTGGTCTCCTCGCCCTGCTGATGAACTCATATATCTGAGGCACTTTATGAGCCAGAGCTGATTCTGGTTCTAAATTTATATTCTCCTGAGTAGCTCCTCCCAGCTATTGTAGTAGGCAATAAGATCAGGGTGTGTGGCTCAACTTCTGTTAGCCTCCTGGGGACAGGGAGTGAACAATGGGTGCTCATTAGGTGGCTAGTAAATTAAGTTTAAATAGTTGATTAATCAACCTGCCCCCTTCCTTAAGAAAAGCTACTGAAAAAGCTCACTGCTGTAGCTTTTACTTTATTTTTGTTTTATTTACTGCCAACAACCCACTTTTAAAAATGCCTGTTACCATATTGTTTTAAGTGGTACATTGCACTCTTGTTTTGGATCAATTAGCTACCAAGGCTTATGGTGAAGAGTTGAGGGAGTTGGTCTGGAGAACAGAAGACTGAGAGATAATATGGGGGTCCTCTTCAAATATATGAAGGGCTGCCTCATGGAAAGTGGAGGAAGCTTGTTTTCTGCTGCTCCAGACGCAATGGATTCAAATGACCATAAAAAAAATGAGATTCTGACAAAACGTGAGGAATAACTTTCTGACTTAAGAGCTGTCCAACAGCGGAATGGACTCCCTCAGAAGTTTTTACCATAGCTGCAACGGGTGAGCTTGGATTGCAGTAAGCAAGTATACCGGAACTGTGAGGGGCAACGCTTGGCAAAATGACCCCTGAAAAGGCTTGGAAGGAAGCTCAAGCCAAAGGAACTTCGGCAGTGTCTTTTTGGTGTCCCTCGCCGAAAGAAAAATGGCAGAGGTGAGGGGCAATCCAGGCACAGAGAAGATCAAACAGACCAGTGAAAAGCCTCACATCACTGAAGCAGCGACAAGAGGGTAAAATCTCTATTTCTATATTAAAATAAATGTAAAGTAGTAGCAGCAGCAACAAAACCTAAAAGGAAATAAGACAAGAAGAAAAAAGGGGAACTCGGGGGGGGGACCCTCGTGGAGTGAGTAAACCCAAAACAAAATAAAGAGTAAAAATAGTGGAGGGGATACAATGCTACCACAAAGGTAAAGGGAAGACAGAAGAACAGAAATATATAGAGAGAGTGTAAAGAAATCACTCAGATTGCAATTAAAGTATTTGAAAAGCACACCATCTGAAACAGACTTACTTACTAGAAAACGCAGAGTGGTGCAGGCTGCCTGTTATTGGAGCTGGGTAGAGTAGAGCAGCCACTTTGAAGTTGAAGGAAGGGAATTTAACAAATAAGATGATGACGAGGGTTTGAAGACACTGAGTAATCACTGAGAAGGAGGAGGTGACAAAGACAAAATTGTGAAAGTGAGGTTTAAATGAGGATAGAAGCTGGCGAGTTGAATAAATAAGAACACAGTGACACCGAATGGACAAAGAAAGAAAAGCAGCAGCAAAGGAAAATTGGATGAGAGATAAGATCCTCCAAACAAAGAGTAAGAACAAGTTAACCATAGATGGGAAAGAAATAATAATTTTACGAGAAGTCCTACACAGGTTGATAAAAAAGAGACAGCAATTCCAATTTCTAACAAAAACATTAAAGGCCAAATCATCTGCTCTTGAAAATTCTGTTTCAGAGGTGGGGAAACTGTGGCCCTCCTGATGCTTTTGGATCCTGTGGTAAAGTTATCATTGTTAGAAAAATCATTCCTTGGTCAAGTGAAAGAATGTGGCCTTGTGGGTACTTTGTCAGCCATAAGGACCCTGGGAAAGGGAGTTGTGTATCTTTAAAACCCAGACTTTCTGGCTCTTTGCCATGAGAGGTTTATGGGAGGAAAGGGGTCCTTGATTAATGGAAGGTTTGACACCTGGGCTGGTGGTAAGAATCCCCTCCTCCTCCCCGGAGGTTGTTTGTTTTCAAATTGCTGAGAATTGGGGATCTGGTTAATTTCCACAGGTGGGAGGAAGATCCTTTGATTAAGGGTTCAAACCTAAAACTGACCCAGCTGCAAAAGAATGAGCTGATCAAATTAAGACTCTTGATTGGCCCAAAAGTTACGACGCAAAGTCAGAATTGTGGATAAAAGATCAAGGGATGTTTTGTTCGATGCTCTATGCCATTGCTTTGCAACTCGCACAGATGCCCGGTTGCATCTTCCATCGTTAGCAGCCGTTTCGTCCTTTTGAAATGGAAATCCTCAAACAGCTCCATTACGCAACAGCTTGAAAGGACTCTCTCTACTCTAAGTTTGTTCCTTTTGTGAGTATGTAAAAGCTAGTTATATTGTACAATGTTGTTATTTTTATGTTTGTAAGATTCTTAAGATGTGCCTGTGGTTTTTCCACATGTTTTTGGTTATTCTTTTAAAATAAACTTTTAAAATAGAGCCTGCTGGTATTTGTGCCTTTTCCGGGGGAATAGCTAAATCCAAGCCTTCTGCTTAGTCACGCTTTACCGAGTGAACTTCTGCCTGCAAGCCTGTGGATGCAGCTTGTAAGGAGGGGGGATTGCCAGGTTAATTAGACACACTCTTCTCCCTGGAGTGTGTCTCTGGGTTCCCCTGAACTAAAGGGAGTGGTGGCAGCCTTACCGGTGTGATTTCAGTCTGTGTTTGAGAAAAGTAACTTCCCTCGCCAACCTACTCCAGAAACCTGAATTGGCCGGAGAGCAGAGTCAGGTCATGGAGGGGTAGTGTGGGCGAGTGGAACGTTACTACATGGTGGCAGCTTGGTGGGATCTGGAACTTCCCTGCGGAAAAGCACTGTAACGTTTTAAAAATATTTTGGCACGTATCTTTTGTGGCTTACAAACGGTTTATTATTTTGGATAGAGATAGTTAGGATGGAGGACTCTTTAGCAACTGGACAACAATCTATGAAAACTATTGATGAATGGGGGGTGGTAGGAGGAGCTAGTTCCCTACCGGTGGAAACCAACCCCATCAGGACTCCGAGTCCTAGTGAAAAGTCCGCGTCCTGGTTTTCCGATGGGTCCCAGGAGGAGCTGGTGGATTCCAGTATCCCAGAGACGATTCGGAGGGGTCAGCAAGAGACCTGCCGTGTGGAAGGAGGGAGGGCTGCGTCAGAGTACCAAACCCTAACTCCTCGAGAGGAGGTGCAAGCAGAGGCAGCTTCTGCACGTCCTAGGGAAAGTTTTCCTGTCTACACAGAGTCCAGAGAGATGGATTTCTCGGAGGGACTTGATGTGGAATGGATACGAGATCCAGTGGATGGTGGATTCCGTTCCCGTGAGAAGTGTCCAAAAGTCGGTGAAGCTATTCGCCTAGCACCACGATACGACCGGATGGCGTATGATTTTCAAAGCTTGCCACAACAGCAACCTGAAGTGACAGAGCAGGGCTACAGCCGAGCGGCGTATGCGCCAGACGTGCGCAGGAAGGTGGGACAGCCTTCGTTTAGCCCGGGAAAGACCTACTCGCCCGTCAACGCTCAACCGCTTCACGCGCCGGTGCGTCGGTATGTGGTGGAGGAGGAGGAGTTCTACCGGAGACCTCAGCGTGAATATGCAACAGCGGCGGAACCGCGACGCCCAGATGGGTGGATGCCGCCCAGCAGAGTTCCAAGGTATGAGCCGGTCTCTGTGCGGGGGGGAAACCAGCAACAACCGTCCCCTCCAGGACTGACTTTGAATAACCTCAATTGGAAGGTGTTTCAAAGGTACCAACCTCCTACTGATGTACTGTGTTACCTAAATCTTTTTGAGAAGACTTGCAAGGACATGGGGGTTGCACCAGAACTGTACATGGTGGTTTTGCGCTCCCTGGTTTGTGGGGATTTGGCAGAACTGATGGGAACCCTTCCCCAAGATGACTTAAATGACTATGAGAAATTTAAAAGGCTAGTTATGCGACGGCTTGGATTACACCCTGAGCAATATAGAAAGGCTTTTCGGAAAGTGGAGAAAGGTGGGCTCACTGACAATATAGCCGTTTTCTCTGCAAAGATGGCTCAGAATTTTGAACTGTGGCTTGCCGCCGAGGGGGCTCAGGATGCGAAGGATATCAAGCAGCTCCTGTTAATTGAGCAGTTGATGAGGTCCCTGTCCCCAGAAATTGCTAGCCTGGTTGCAGATCAAAAGCCACGAACTTGGAGGAAGCCACCTCCCTTGCCGAGACTTTCAGGGTTAATCGCACCCATTGGGGCACAAAAGGGGGGAACCATGCTAATAAACCTATGATTGGGTCTGGAAGATCTGCCCCCCCCATCAAGGAACCTAGCCGAGGTGTTCCTACCCCTGCTAAAGACTTTGCTGCAACAGGGGGAGAGCGTTCGAAGCTGTCTCCGGCATCTGGACTGTGTTTCTTGTGTAAGAAGCCGGGACACGTGAAAGCAGCTTGTCCCCAGTTGGGAGATAAAAAGCCTCATATCCTTACGTCCACTCCCGCTGTGCGGATGATCCAGCGGCCGGAGGAAGATTGGGAGGAGGAGCTAAAATCCGGAGTGGAGCAGAGTTTGGCTCTAAAGGAGGAGGGTGGGGCAACGCCTAAAGCTGAAACACCTGCTGTCCCAATAACTGCTGTTAATGTGGGTCCGGTGAGTGCGGGGAGTAATTTCAAAACCCCTCATGTGAACTGGGCGAAGTTGGAGTTTTCTGCCCCTATTGAAGTCAATAAAAATATTGTGGAATCGTATCGGGACACTGGCTCAGATATTACAAGCGTATCTAAAGATCTGGTCTTGCCTAGCCAGATGCAGGCAAAGCCTCTGAAAATTAGTCCGTATGGGGTAGAGGAGATTTATCAGCCAACAGCCATAGTTCCCCTTAAATACAAAGGCTATAGTGGGAACCATTTGGTGATTGTTCATGACCCACAAGTTTGCAAAAGCCCCGTTTTGGTTGGGAACGATCTTGGATTTCAAGTCTATTTGCAACAACAATCCAAGGTGCATGCGGTAACTGTAGCACCTGCCCCCACCTTGCTTCAGGCAGGGACAGACTCTGTTGAGCCTGAGACAGGGTTGGATGGAAAACCCGGAGGGGAGGGAGAGTTACCAGTCTTGGATACGGAACCCAAAAAGGACTTTGATGCCTCTGTTGAACTGGGGGATTTGGGTCAGAAGGTGGGAAGTGACTGTGATAATCTCCCCAATGAGTTACAACGAGTCCCCTTAGAAGCAAAAGTTGTGGAGAATCTTGTCCCGGATAGGAAGGGTGGAAAGTTGGCGCCTGATACTATAACTCCCAAAACTACTGAGACTGTTGAGACTGTGACACCTGAGACATTGGTTGGGAGGAGGGTTGGCTTGATACATATTGCCACTCCTTGTGTTAATGAGTCCTGCTCAGCGTCTGACGTCATCCCCAGGGTTCATCGAGTTGTTGTGCCTTCTTTTCAAAGTATGGACTCTGTTACCGTGACTTTACCAAAGGACTCAGTTTTGTCTCCATGGAACCAGCCGGACTTCCAGAAGAGTAATCCTGGTTGTGGAACTTTAACTCCCCAACCTGCAACTGCTGATTTGTTTATCTCCAAGGGTTGTATGGGGGAATCTTTTGATCCAGGTCTTAGACCCCAAGTTAGTGGAAGTTTTCTTTTGGGTGAAAATGTTTTGAGCTCTGCAGTTTCAGTGCAGCCGCTTGCAGAAAACCCCCTAGTAGCACAAACTGTAAACTATGCAAGTGTTTCCTGTCAGCCAAACGCTGAGAGGCAAGCAGAAGGAGGGGGGTCAACTCCACCCACTCAAGCAGCTGTAAGAACTTTTGAGTTTTTTGATCATTCTTTCCTAGGTTGCCCGGAAGCTGAAGGAATTCCACCTTATGAGACTGAGTTTATTTCTGTTGTGGCTAACAAAGAACTTTTCTGCCCACAGCTTAAAGACTTTAGAGACCCTGCTGATGTGTTTATTGTGTTTCAAACAATGTTTTGTAATGCAAATGGTTGTGTCAAGGAGAAAGTGAATTTGGTGGGTCTTTTACAGAATTTCAGTCCTAGGAAACAGTATGATGATGTTAAGAGCAAAAATGTGTTCAGGTTTGCTTGGAAGTCCATTTTGCCCAATCCCTGCGTTCAAAATCTGTTGGGTATGTTTAGAGGAAAATGGGAGGGATTGGACGAACTTAAGCTGATTTTTTCTGATTTGTGGCCAAAACGCCTTAAGCGTGTGCAGAGTGTCTTGGCCCAATTGCAAGATCCAAACCTGACTGTAAAAATGTCTAAATGCCAGTTTGCTCAAGGAGAAGTGGTGTATTTGGGATTCAGAGTGGGGTCTGGAAGCATCAAAACTCTGGAGGCTAAGATACAATGTATTCAAGAGTGGCCTCGCCCTGTGGTGAAAAAGGATGTGCAGTCCTTCATAGGGTTGGTAAATTATTACAGGCGTTTTATCAACCATTTCTCAACCCTGGCAGCTCCTCTCACCAACCTTTGCAAGAAATCCTTGCCAGTTAAGGTAGAATGGACTGAGGAGTGTCAAAGAGCTTTTGATTTGTTGAAACATGCCCTGGTGAGCAATCAAGTCATGTTGGCCCCAGATCAGAGACGGCCGTTTAAAGTACAGACGGACGCTAGCCAATTTGGATTGGGTGCCGTTTTGTTACAGGAAGACCAAGAGAAAAATTGGCGTCCCGTGGTTTACCTGAGTAAGAAATTGCTAACCCGGGAACAAAATTATTCTACCATTGAAAAGGAGTGTTTTGCTTTGGTCTGGGCTCTAACTAAACTGCGTCCCTATTTATGGGGTACTTTCTTTGAGGTCCAGACTGATCACTCTCCACTGTGTTGGTTGGAAAGAGGAAAAAATTCTAACCAGAAATTGGCCAGGTGGAGTATGGCCTTGCAAGACTTCCAGTTTAAGGTCACTCATATTCCTCGAAAGGAAAATGTGGTTGCAGACACCCTCTCTAGGATGTACCAATCCGTTCCATGAAGTATGGATATGTATTTTGCCGCATCTTCCGCTGAGAAATTATCTTGGAACTGTGTAAATAGTGGATTGGGGGGGTGCTATTTGTGTGTGTGGTTTAAAAGCTGCTGAAGAACCCCTGGTCCAAGAAAACCTACCTCAGTGTAAAAATAGTTTAGATGGAATAAAGGGACTTAACCCTATATTCCCTCTAGGGGAGAGCGTGTGGTAAAGTTATCATTGTTAGAAAAATCATTCCTTGGTCAAGTGAAAGAATGTGGCCTTGTGGGTACTTTGTCAGCCATAAGGACCCTGGGAAAGGGAGTTGTGTATCTTTAAAACCCAGACTTTCTGGCTCTTTGCCATGAGAGGTTTATGGGAGGAAAGGGGTCCTTGATTAATGGAAGGTTTGACACCTGGGCTGGTGGTAAGAATCCCCTCCTCCTCCCCGGAGGTTGTTTGTTTTCAAATTGCTGAGAATTGGGGATCTGGTTAATTTCCACAGGTGGGAGGAAGATCCTTTGATTAAGGGTTCAAACCTAAAACTGACCCAGCTGCAAAAGAATGAGCTGATCAAATTAAGACTCTTGATTGGCCCAAAAGTTACGACGCAAAGTCAGAATTGTGGATAAAAGATCAAGGGATGTTTTGTTCGATGCTCTATGCCATTGCTTTGCAACTCGCACAGATGCCCGGTTGCATCTTCCATCGTTAGCAGCCGTTTCGTCCTTTTGAAATGGAAATCCTCAAACAGCTCCATTACGCAACAGCTTGAAAGGACTCTCTCTACTCTAAGTTTGTTCCTTTTGTGAGTATGTAAAAGCTAGTTATATTGTACAATGTTGTTATTTTTATGTTTGTAAGATTCTTAAGATGTGCCTGTGGTTTTTCCACATGTTTTTGGTTATTCTTTTAAAATAAACTTTTAAAATAGAGCCTGCTGGTATTTGTGCCTTTTCCGGGGGAATAGCTAAATCCAAGCCTTCTGCTTAGTCACGCTTTACCGAGTGAACTTCTGCCTGCAAGCCTGTGGATGCAGCTTGTAAGGAGGGGGGATTGCCAGGTTAATTAGACACACTCTTCTCCCTGGAGTGTGTCTCTGGGTTCCCCTGAACTAAAGGGAGTGGTGGCAGCCTTACCGGTGTGATTTCAGTCTGTGTTTGAGAAAAGTAACTTCCCTCGCCAACCTACTCCAGAAACCTGAATTGGCCGGAGAGCAGAGTCAGGTCATGGAGGGGTAGTGTGGGCGAGTGGAACGTTACTACATGGTGGCAGCTTGGTGGGATCTGGAACTTCCCTGCGGAAAAGCACTGTAACGTTTTAAAAATATTTTGGCACGTATCTTTTGTGGCTTACAAACGGTTTATTATTTTGGATAGAGATAGTTAGGATGGAGGACTCTTTAGCAACTGGACAACAATCTATGAAAACTATTGATGAATGGGGGGTGGTAGGAGGAGCTAGTTCCCTACCGGTGGAAACCAACCCCATCAGGACTCCGAGTCCTAGTGAAAAGTCCGCGTCCTGGTTTTCCGATGGGTCCCAGGAGGAGCTGGTGGATTCCAGTATCCCAGAGACGATTCGGAGGGGTCAGCAAGAGACCTGCCGTGTGGAAGGAGGGAGGGCTGCGTCAGAGTACCAAACCCTAACTCCTCGAGAGGAGGTGCAAGCAGAGGCAGCTTCTGCACGTCCTAGGGAAAGTTTTCCTGTCTACACAGAGTCCAGAGAGATGGATTTCTCGGAGGGACTTGATGTGGAATGGATACGAGATCCAGTGGATGGTGGATTCCGTTCCCGTGAGAAGTGTCCAAAAGTCGGTGAAGCTATTCGCCTAGCACCACGATACGACCGGATGGCGTATGATTTTCAAAGCTTGCCACAACAGCAACCTGAAGTGACAGAGCAGGGCTACAGCCGAGCGGCGTATGCGCCAGACGTGCGCAGGAAGGTGGGACAGCCTTCGTTTAGCCCGGGAAAGACCTACTCGCCCGTCAACGCTCAACCGCTTCACGCGCCGGTGCGTCGGTATGTGGTGGAGGAGGAGGAGTTCTACCGGAGACCTCAGCGTGAATATGCAACAGCGGCGGAACCGCGACGCCCAGATGGGTGGATGCCGCCCAGCAGAGTTCCAAGGTATGAGCCGGTCTCTGTGCGGGGGGGAAACCAGCAACAACCGTCCCCTCCAGGACTGACTTTGAATAACCTCAATTGGAAGGTGTTTCAAAGGTACCAACCTCCTACTGATGTACTGTGTTACCTAAATCTTTTTGAGAAGACTTGCAAGGACATGGGGGTTGCACCAGAACTGTACATGGTGGTTTTGCGCTCCCTGGTTTGTGGGGATTTGGCAGAACTGATGGGAACCCTTCCCCAAGATGACTTAAATGACTATGAGAAATTTAAAAGGCTAGTTATGCGACGGCTTGGATTACACCCTGAGCAATATAGAAAGGCTTTTCGGAAAGTGGAGAAAGGTGGGCTCACTGACAATATAGCCGTTTTCTCTGCAAAGATGGCTCAGAATTTTGAACTGTGGCTTGCCGCCGAGGGGGCTCAGGATGCGAAGGATATCAAGCAGCTCCTGTTAATTGAGCAGTTGATGAGGTCCCTGTCCCCAGAAATTGCTAGCCTGGTTGCAGATCAAAAGCCACGAACTTGGAGGAAGCCACCTCCCTTGCCGAGACTTTCAGGGTTAATCGCACCCATTGGGGCACAAAAGGGGGGAACCATGCTAATAAACCTATGATTGGGTCTGGAAGATCTGCCCCCCCCATCAAGGAACCTAGCCGAGGTGTTCCTACCCCTGCTAAAGACTTTGCTGCAACAGGGGGAGAGCGTTCGAAGCTGTCTCCGGCATCTGGACTGTGTTTCTTGTGTAAGAAGCCGGGACACGTGAAAGCAGCTTGTCCCCAGTTGGGAGATAAAAAGCCTCATATCCTTACGTCCACTCCCGCTGTGCGGATGATCCAGCGGCCGGAGGAAGATTGGGAGGAGGAGCTAAAATCCGGAGTGGAGCAGAGTTTGGCTCTAAAGGAGGAGGGTGGGGCAACGCCTAAAGCTGAAACACCTGCTGTCCCAATAACTGCTGTTAATGTGGGTCCGGTGAGTGCGGGGAGTAATTTCAAAACCCCTCATGTGAACTGGGCGAAGTTGGAGTTTTCTGCCCCTATTGAAGTCAATAAAAATATTGTGGAATCGTATCGGGACACTGGCTCAGATATTACAAGCGTATCTAAAGATCTGGTCTTGCCTAGCCAGATGCAGGCAAAGCCTCTGAAAATTAGTCCGTATGGGGTAGAGGAGATTTATCAGCCAACAGCCATAGTTCCCCTTAAATACAAAGGCTATAGTGGGAACCATTTGGTGATTGTTCATGACCCACAAGTTTGCAAAAGCCCCGTTTTGGTTGGGAACGATCTTGGATTTCAAGTCTATTTGCAACAACAATCCAAGGTGCATGCGGTAACTGTAGCACCTGCCCCCACCTTGCTTCAGGCAGGGACAGACTCTGTTGAGCCTGAGACAGGGTTGGATGGAAAACCCGGAGGGGAGGGAGAGTTACCAGTCTTGGATACGGAACCCAAAAAGGACTTTGATGCCTCTGTTGAACTGGGGGATTTGGGTCAGAAGGTGGGAAGTGACTGTGATAATCTCCCCAATGAGTTACAACGAGTCCCCTTAGAAGCAAAAGTTGTGGAGAATCTTGTCCCGGATAGGAAGGGTGGAAAGTTGGCGCCTGATACTATAACTCCCAAAACTACTGAGACTGTTGAGACTGTGACACCTGAGACATTGGTTGGGAGGAGGGTTGGCTTGATACATATTGCCACTCCTTGTGTTAATGAGTCCTGCTCAGCGTCTGACGTCATCCCCAGGGTTCATCGAGTTGTTGTGCCTTCTTTTCAAAGTATGGACTCTGTTACCGTGACTTTACCAAAGGACTCAGTTTTGTCTCCATGGAACCAGCCGGACTTCCAGAAGAGTAATCCTGGTTGTGGAACTTTAACTCCCCAACCTGCAACTGCTGATTTGTTTATCTCCAAGGGTTGTATGGGGGAATCTTTTGATCCAGGTCTTAGACCCCAAGTTAGTGGAAGTTTTCTTTTGGGTGAAAATGTTTTGAGCTCTGCAGTTTCAGTGCAGCCGCTTGCAGAAAACCCCCTAGTAGCACAAACTGTAAACTATGCAAGTGTTTCCTGTCAGCCAAACGCTGAGAGGCAAGCAGAAGGAGGGGGGTCAACTCCACCCACTCAAGCAGCTGTAAGAACTTTTGAGTTTTTTGATCATTCTTTCCTAGGTTGCCCGGAAGCTGAAGGAATTCCACCTTATGAGACTGAGTTTATTTCTGTTGTGGCTAACAAAGAACTTTTCTGCCCACAGCTTAAAGACTTTAGAGACCCTGCTGATGTGTTTATTGTGTTTCAAACAATGTTTTGTAATGCAAATGGTTGTGTCAAGGAGAAAGTGAATTTGGTGGGTCTTTTACAGAATTTCAGTCCTAGGAAACAGTATGATGATGTTAAGAGCAAAAATGTGTTCAGGTTTGCTTGGAAGTCCATTTTGCCCAATCCCTGCGTTCAAAATCTGTTGGGTATGTTTAGAGGAAAATGGGAGGGATTGGACGAACTTAAGCTGATTTTTTCTGATTTGTGGCCAAAACGCCTTAAGCGTGTGCAGAGTGTCTTGGCCCAATTGCAAGATCCAAACCTGACTGTAAAAATGTCTAAATGCCAGTTTGCTCAAGGAGAAGTGGTGTATTTGGGATTCAGAGTGGGGTCTGGAAGCATCAAAACTCTGGAGGCTAAGATACAATGTATTCAAGAGTGGCCTCGCCCTGTGGTGAAAAAGGATGTGCAGTCCTTCATAGGGTTGGTAAATTATTACAGGCGTTTTATCAACCATTTCTCAACCCTGGCAGCTCCTCTCACCAACCTTTGCAAGAAATCCTTGCCAGTTAAGGTAGAATGGACTGAGGAGTGTCAAAGAGCTTTTGATTTGTTGAAACATGCCCTGGTGAGCAATCAAGTCATGTTGGCCCCAGATCAGAGACGGCCGTTTAAAGTACAGACGGACGCTAGCCAATTTGGATTGGGTGCCGTTTTGTTACAGGAAGACCAAGAGAAAAATTGGCGTCCCGTGGTTTACCTGAGTAAGAAATTGCTAACCCGGGAACAAAATTATTCTACCATTGAAAAGGAGTGTTTTGCTTTGGTCTGGGCTCTAACTAAACTGCGTCCCTATTTATGGGGTACTTTCTTTGAGGTCCAGACTGATCACTCTCCACTGTGTTGGTTGGAAAGAGGAAAAAATTCTAACCAGAAATTGGCCAGGTGGAGTATGGCCTTGCAAGACTTCCAGTTTAAGGTCACTCATATTCCTCGAAAGGAAAATGTGGTTGCAGACACCCTCTCTAGGATGTACCAATCCGTTCCATGAAGTATGGATATGTATTTTGCCGCATCTTCCGCTGAGAAATTATCTTGGAACTGTGTAAATAGTGGATTGGGGGGGTGCTATTTGTGTGTGTGGTTTAAAAGCTGCTGAAGAACCCCTGGTCCAAGAAAACCTACCTCAGTGTAAAAATAGTTTAGATGGAATAAAGGGACTTAACCCTATATTCCCTCTAGGGGAGAGCGTGTGGTAAAGTTATCATTGTTAGAAAAATCATTCCTTGGTCAAGTGAAAGAATGTGGCCTTGTGGGTACTTTGTCAGCCATAAGGACCCTGGGAAAGGGAGTTGTGTATCTTTAAAACCCAGACTTTCTGGCTCTTTGCCATGAGAGGTTTATGGGAGGAAAGGGGTCCTTGATTAATGGAAGGTTTGACACCTGGGCTGGTGGTAAGAATCCCCTCCTCCTCCCCGGAGGTTGTTTGTTTTCAAATTGCTGAGAATTGGGGATCTGGTTAATTTCCACAGGTGGGAGGAAGATCCTTTGATTAAGGGTTCAAACCTAAAACTGACCCAGCTGCAAAAGAATGAGCTGATCAAATTAAGACTCTTGATTGGCCCAAAAGTTACGACGCAAAGTCAGAATTGTGGATAAAAGATCAAGGGATGTTTTGTTCGATGCTCTATGCCATTGCTTTGCAACTCGCACAGATGCCCGGTTGCATCTTCCATCGTTAGCAGCCGTTTCGTCCTTTTGAAATGGAAATCCTCAAACAGCTCCATTACGCAACAGCTTGAAAGGACTCTCTCTACTCTAAGTTTGTTCCTTTTGTGAGTATGTAAAAGCTAGTTATATTGTACAATGTTGTTATTTTTATGTTTGTAAGATTCTTAAGATGTGCCTGTGGTTTTTCCACATGTTTTTGGTTATTCTTTTAAAATAAACTTTTAAAATAGAGCCTGCTGGTATTTGTGCCTTTTCCGGGGGAATAGCTAAATCCAAGCCTTCTGCTTAGTCACGCTTTACCGAGTGAACTTCTGCCTGCAAGCCTGTGGATGCAGCTTGTAAGGAGGGGGGATTGCCAGGTTAATTAGACACACTCTTCTCCCTGGAGTGTGTCTCTGGGTTCCCCCTGAACTAAAGGGAGTGGTGGCAGCCTTACCGGTGTGATTTCAGTCTGTGTTTGAGAAAAGTAACTTCCCTCGCCAACCTACTCCAGAAACCTGAATTGGCCGGAGAGCAGAGTCAGGTCATGGAGGGGTAGTGTGGGCGAGTGGAACGTTACTACAGATCCCATCAGCCCCAGATAGCATGACCAAGGGAAGAGGGGGAGCTGGGGCTTAAGAGTCTCTCCATCAGTTCTGTTGGGAGACCAGCTGCATTGGGGCTCCCCCCTCAACTGTCATCAAGTCCCATCTCATCAAGTCCCATCTCAACTCATGCCATTAGGCTATAGCAGAGGGAGAGATAGGATTTTGGTGCCTCTTAATTATCATAGCTGGAATAGCAAATATTTTTGGCTCCTCCTTTCCATGAGAGATGAGATTGCATGATGAGTTCCCACCTACCACCAGTGGAAATCATAGAATCATAGAATTGGAAGAGACCACAAGGGCCATCGAGTCCAACCCCCTGCCAAGCAGGAAACACCATCACAGCACTCCTGACATATGGTTGTCAAGCCTCTGCTTAAAGACCTCCAAAGAAGGAGACTCCACCACACTCCTTGGCAGCAAATTCCACTGTTGAACAGCTCTTACTGTCAGGAAGTTCTTCCGAATGTTTAGGTGGAATCTTCTTTCTTGTAGTTTGGATCCATTGCTCCGTGTCCGCTTCTCTGGAGCAGCAGAAAACAACCTTTCTCCCTCCTCTATGTGACATCCTTTTATATATTTGAACATGGCTATCATATCACCCCTTAACCTCCTCTTCTCCAGGCTAAACATGCCCAGCTCCCTTAACCGTTCCTCATAAGGCATCGTTTCCAGGCCTTTGACCATTTTGGTTGCCCTCCTCTAGACACGTTCCAGTTTGTCAGTGTCCTTCTTGAACTGTGGTGCCCAGAACTGGACACAGTACTCCAGGTGAGGTCTGACCAGAGCAGAATACAGTAGCACTATTACTTCCCTTGATCTAGATGCTATACTCCTATTGATGCAACCCAGAATTGCATTGGCTTTTTTAGCTGCCGCGTCACACTGTTGGCTCATGTCAAGTTTGTGGTCAACCAAGACTCCTAGATCCTTTTCACATGTACTGCTCTCAAGCCAGGTGTCACCCATCTTGTATTTGTGCCTCTCATTTTTTTTTGCCCAAGTGCAATACTTTACATTTCTCCCTGTTAAAATTCATCTTGTTTGTTTTTGCCCAGTTCTCTAATCTGTCAAGGTCGTTTTGAAGTGTGATCCTGTCCTCTGGGGTGTTAGCCGCCCCTCCCAGTTTGGTGTCATCTGCAAATTTGATCAGGATGCCCTTGAGTCCATCATCCAAGTCGTTGATAAAGATGTTGAATAAGACCGGGCCCAAGACAGAACCCTGTGGCACCCCACTAGTCACTCTTCTCCAGGATGAAGAGGAACCATTGATGAGCACCCTTTGGGTTCGATCAGTCAGCCAGTTACAAATCCACTGGTGGTAGCATAGTCAAGACCACATTTTACCAGCTTCTTTACAAGAATATCATGGGGCACCTTGTCAAATGCCTTGCTGAAATCAAGGTAGGCTACATCCACTGTGTTCCCTTCATCTACCAGGCTTGTAATTCTGTCAAAAAACGAATTCAGGTTAGTCTGACATGACTTATTTTTCAGAAATCCATGCTGACTATTGGTGATCTTCTTGCTCCTGAGACAATCTGTTATGGGCGCTGTCAAGTGAGCGAAGTTCTTTATGAACTTCCTGTAGAAGTTGCTGAAGCCTAAGAACCTTTGCACATCTTTCCGGGTTTTGGGGGCTTTCCATTCCAGCACTGCCTTCACCTTGCCTGGGTCCATAGCTAGGCCCTTGTCTGACAACTTGTACCCCAGAAACTCGACCTCCCTGGTGTGAAATTGGCATTTTTCCAGCTTGACCCACAACTGATGCTTCTGCAGTCTCTGTAGCACTTCCCTGATGTCTCTGACATGTTGCTTCTCATTGTCCGAATAGATTAAGACGTCATCCAAAAAGGCTACACAATTCTTGTATAGCAGGGGCCCCCACACCATTTTTTTGTCTGCAAATAGTAAGGCTGAAATGACTGAGAATGTTAAAGATCCTATGAATTCTGCCTCTGGCCATTTTTTTCCATATATAAGTGTGTGGCTGATTGTTCCATGAATGACCAGAGGGAAATCACACAAAATGATAGCCCACATTTTTTAATAACACCTGCTATCAATTTCCTGTAAATAAAGGAAGCACTCTTTGCTTGGGCTGCAGGAAACATGATCCCTTAAAAAACTGCTAGCTTTGGTGAATACTTGAATTGCTGAGTTTGTTTTGTTTAAAATCTAGCCCTGTTTTTTAAATCTACTCCTTACCTTTCATTTCCTTTATTCAAATGGTAATTTAGCCAAAAGATGCAACATTTTCAATAGTATAAAAGGTTTGCTGAGACATGAACTCTGCACATGCACAGAGGCTAGATCAGCTTAAAAGAAAATAGAGAGAGAGAGAGAGAGAGGAAGGGGGGGAGAGGAGGTTTGGAGAGCATGTGCTGCAGGGAGAAACCTATTCAAATTTCCTTATGTAAAACTTGGAACCATTGAGGGAAATCACCCTTAATGTGTCCTTTGCTCCAGGGGCTACTTAAGACAAAAGGGTTAAGTACTGGACCATCAAAAGTCAAGTTTCAAATCTTAACATGCCAAATTCTTTTCACAGGTAAATATCAAAGCACTCACACTGTGAGTTCCTCTCTTGAGTAGTTCACCTCCCCAATGGGATTTAAATTTTATAACTGCACAAATGATAATGAGGGAATGCAAACAGTGATTTAAATACTCTATAAAAAGTAATTGCATTTGTATTTCATCTTTCTTCCCTTACAGCCAAACAGTCACTTTCTTTCTGTTCTGCAAAACAAGTCTGAATCCCTGCTATATTAGTGACTTCCCTCTATCTCTTTGTGGCTTTGACACTTTTTTAGGTTACAAATAATCTGTTTTCATTTATTAAATCAGTTCTTCCATTATATCTATGAAATTAATCGAAGCACAACCAAACATTGTTTGTGGAATGGTATTTGTTTACCTTTTTGCCTGAGGATTTCTTATTAATTCTGTCATTTTGGCTAGTTCAAGGTACTTGCACTACTTTAAATTGCCATTCATTTTTTCTTGGTATTAACTCATTTCCCAGTATTTTGCTATTAACATTCTAGCCGATGTTGTCACATCAAAAAACACTCTTTTATTTTCATTTCGGATGTTAGAATGCCAAAACAGGTTACTTTAGGTTACTTCAGGTTTCTTAAAAATTGTGTGTCTTAGCATTTATTTATTTTTGGTTCCTCATAGGTCAGTGTGTGTGTGTGTGTGTGTGTGTGTTTACTTTGGGGACATGTCCATAACATGTTGAAAGTCATTTTCATCAAGTTCTACTTATCAGATAGCACATGCTGAATTTTAAGCCTTTTCCCATTGTTTTCCCATTTTTTAGTCCAGTAGTAATCTGTGTGGTTTTGATAATATTTTTGTATTATTTAATAATAATTCTTTTCTGAATCTGATGTCTTTGTGTCAAGTCCATTTTCATCTGACTGGTAATCTAATTTTTGGTTTCTTTTTATTTTTTAAACTTTCTTGTATTTTTTACAGTTCTCTTTCTATACATGTGGAGTAATTTTTATTTAATAATAATAATAATAATAATAATAATAATAATAATAATAATAATAATAATAATAATAAACCTAAGTGAAGGAAAGCAAACAAACTTAGCAGATAATAACAGTAATTATATGGAAATGTGATAATAATATTAAAATGAGTAAAATGCTTAACGTGCTAAGATAACTCAAGGAGATTGGGGGGCTTTTGCCCCTTCCTTTTCTGTCTTTTAAGTCCTTAAAAACCCTGCCCCCTTACAGGATGTCACTTCTACAGATGTGTTACTACAGACCTATGATGAAAAAGCTTCGCCACCACAAGACTATTACCTGCAACAACAGCAGCACCAAAGTTTTCAAAGTGCCCACAGCTATCTCTTTCAAAGGATATAGACTGATGGGGGAGTGGGGCTGACAAAGGGGGGAGGAGTTGAATTGCAAGGACATTTTCTCACTTTTGAACCTTAAGACTGTGCTCCAGGATTGAGAAGATTGTCTCAAGATATGCAACTGATATTTAATTAGTTTGTTGTGTAGTATGTGTTATTATGTAGGAATGCTGAGATGTGTTTGATAGTGTGTTACCCCCACAAAGGGGGGACAAAATTTCTGTGTGTAATTGTTTCTGTATAATGTAGGGTGCATAACTATGAACAGAAGGGTTTGGCTTACACCCCAAGTTTTTTTCATGGAGGATTCTCATATATTACATGCTTTCCGATAGATCAGTGATGATCATATTTGCTTGTCCCACCTGGCACTCTGCAGTGTGCCAACCTTCTCTACCCATTTATTTATTTATTTATTTATTTGTTTGTTTATTTGTTTATTTATTTTAATTTTGTCACAAAAAATAATTTTTATTATTATTCAAAGGACACAAATAGTGATTTGTTTTTTCTATACACGAAGTTCCCAGAAAGAAATTGCTTTTTACTATTTCTTTCTTTCTTTGCAGTCACTTTCTTAATCTTCCAGAAAACTATTTTGAATCCCTTCTATGACTTCTCTGTATCCCTTGCAGATTCAGTACTGTCTTTAAGTAGCAATTGTTCTGTGTTTATTTATTAATCTCGGTTTTCCCGTATAGCTGTGAAATTAATCTGACCACAACCAAGTATTATTCTTGGAACCATATTTTATCAGGTAGTTTTGAAGCAACACTATTATTATTTGGGATGTTTTCATTATAATGCCAAATGGAAATGGGTGTGGTTAATGTCCCAAATTTTATTTATTTATTTATTTGAGGACACATCCACCATATGTAGAATAAGGTTCCTTCACTTTGTTTACATCTCCAACACATTATTATTTATTTTATTATTATTTTTGCTAATATCTGCATATCATTTTCATATAGTTTCGCCCCCAGATTGCACACAGTGAATCTTAAGGTTTTTCCCCCATAATTGCTCTCATTTTTTCATCTCAATTGGACAACCAAATTGTGTGCTTACTCTTCTCTACCGAATTTTGATTTTACCAAGGAGAAGCTTCAGAAAGGTGTATATGCTTTGGTTTAGCAGGAATAATCCCTTATATAGTTAAATTGACTTACTTGAACAAGTGCCCTTCTAAGAATGGTTTTCTTTTAACAGTTTGCTTTGATAAGTTGAGAACCATGGGCATATAAAAATTCAAATTGGACTCAGTTTGAATTGGGCAAGTGTATCCAGGCTGCAATTAGCTTTTTGGTCCTTTAAGAGCAAGTGAGCAACTTTCGTAGAGTGCAAGACCAACGCCAATAAAATAATAAAATCTCATAGAAAGGCCAAGGCAAAGACATCTCTCTCATGAGGTGTCCAAACCTGTGCCAGCTATGGTGAATGCCAGCCGACATAGTTAAATGAAAGCCCCGAGGATATGTTGCTATACTACTATACCGGTGTGAGACCACAGAAGAGCTACCTTGACACCTGAGAACACAAAAAATGGCGAAGGATAAAACACCAACTGCATTTTTCAGTCATTAGTGGACCTTCCTGCTAGGTGTAAAGCATAAAACACTATTGAGTAAATGGTCTCTCCCAAAGTGTTAGAATGCCGCAAGTAATTTAGTAACAAAACGCAACATGTGGGTTTTTTTACACAAAGGCATCCATTTACAACATGCGATGTTATTATTTGTGGGGCAAAAATTTTTAAGAAAAATTCTAGCCCAAAGGGGGGGATAATATGATAGGAATTTTATGGTCTTAGATATATGGTAATGTTCATAACCTCACATACATAGATCACCACAGGAAGGCCAATGTGGAACCATTTTGATTCCTAAACTGAGCAAATGTTTTCTCTGCAAGGTCAAACTGGAAAAACCTCCCCATTGTCCTTTTCCTTCACAAGTCCTGTCTTGGGGGTATGTCTGTGTTTGAATAAGGGTGTGAGCCTTATCACCACAAAAGACTGGCCAGGCTACCAAGGAAATCCAATCAAGTAACTTGCCAGACAGGAGATAAACAAGGACAAGAGAAAAACAACATTTAAATTTCTGTGATGTAGATGGGATGTATCTGAGGGGTAGTCTTAGGTTACACCCCTTCTGTGATGTATGTATAATGTTTCTGGGGGTGGTTTTGATCTACAGGATGGGAATTTCAAGTCTTTATAAGCCTTTGCACAGCATTTTTGTGGGTCCTCCTCCTTTCCTGCGAGTGAGGGGAGCACCCTGTTGCAACAGATCAATAAAGTTCAAGCTTACTAGCTGCTTTGCTTCTCAATATTCTCTGGTTGGCCTCTGTTATTCTCTCCTACCAATAGGGAACCTATGTAAGGACTCTATATGGGCTCTTGGATACCCCATAAGGGAAAAGGGCATATTTTTATTTACAACAGCAGGCCCTGTGGAAAGATGTCAAGTCCCGCAGGGCCCTAGTCTCTTGTGACAGAGCGTTCCACCAGACCGGGGCCACAGCTGAAAAAGCCCTGGCTCTGGTTGAGGCCAGCCTAAGCTCTCTGTGGCCTGGGACCTCCAAGGTGTTTTTGTTTGAAGACCATAAAGTCCTCCATGGGACATACCAGGAGAGGCGGTCCTGTAGGTATGGGGGTCCTAGGCTGTATAGGGCTTTAAAGGTTAAAACCAGCAGCTTAAACCTGATCCTGTACTCCACCGGGAGCCAGTGCAGTAGGTATAGCACCAGGTGAATGTGATCCCGCGGCAAGGACCCCATAAGGAGTCTCGCCACGGCATTCTGCATCCGCTGTGTAATTTAAAGGTATAATAGCCTATACTTCCACGCTTTACTTAGCTGAATGTTTTGTGATTTTAAATCTCTGTGGGGGTTTTTTCACCAAAGAGCATTTGCCCCAAACTTGGATCTTGGCATCTAGGAATTCTCTCTCTCTTTTTTATTATTAATTTTTATTATTTTCAATAATCATAGTAACCAGGAAGTTTAGCATATATATATTTTTCATCCGATATTCTGGGTAGAGATCTGCTTTGTAAGTATTCTGCTATCTCCTCCTCCTTTTCATTACATTTTTTGTATAATTTTTTGAAATATTTAACAAACCTCTTGGTGATTTCTTCCGTTTTATCTATGATCTTCCCTTCATCCATTATTCTATTAGTAGATCTTTCTGCCTTTTCTTCAATTGCCATGCCAGTAATTTCCCGGTATTATTTGCTGACTCAAAATACCTCCGTTTCATCCACCTTAAGTTATTTTCTATCTCCTGATTAACTAATGCTGACAATTGATTTTGTAATAGCTTACCATTTTTGCTTGCTTTCTCATTTTAGGATGTTTGGCTAGTACTTTTTCATTTTCTTCAATTTCCTTTTTAATTTTATCCATCTTTGCTTCCCTATTCTTTTTTTGAATTGATTGTTGAATATAAAAGCCTCTTAAAAATGCTTTACTCACATCCCATATTACCCTAATATCCGTATCCTGCACCATGTTATTTTGGAAGAATTCCATAAGTACCATATTTTTTCGCTTCATAGGATGCACCGGACCATAGGGCACACCTAGTTTTTAGGGGGGGAAATAAAGAAAAAAATATATTTCCCCCCCCCAGCCCCAAAGAGCAAAGAAGCCAAGGAGAGAAGCCGGGAGAAGGCAGAAGCCAAGACAGCAAGCAGCAAGATAGCTGTCGTGGCTTTGTTTTTAGCCGCGGGGCTGGGGTGGGGGAAGCCCAAGCTTCCCCGACCCCAGAACGGGTCCGGGAGCGGCGGCAAGGTTGCACGCAACCTCGCCTTCACTCCCGGAGCTTGCCGGGCTGGGGGCAGGGGAAGCCCAAGCTTCCCCCGACCCCAGCCCCCAGAACAGGTCTGGAGATCCTGGAACGTTCCTGGAGCTCCATAGGACGCACACACATTTCCCTTTCATTTCTGGAGGGGATAAAGTGCGTCCTAAAGGGTGAAAAATACAGTAATTCTTGTGCTTTGCCAAAAAAAATGGCATCGTTTAGGATTTTCTCATTCATTCTCCATCTTTAGTTTACCCTTCTCCTGTTTCTTAGTTCTACTGTAACCAAGTTGTGAACAGTTATCGATCTAAATATAATATCTGATTTTCTTTATCTTCAGTAGTATATTGTTAGTTATCCATATTTCATCAGTCCTGCCCGTTGTCTTTTTTGCTTGGGAATGATGGGTAAATTTTTTCTCTATAGGGTGCTTGTAACGCTGCACATCCTTCAGATTCAAACTCTCCACCATACTAAAAAAAGTAGGGGAGAGTCTTCCTCTTGGTCTACCTCCTGCGTCTGTATGATCAAATTCCAAAGAGGTAACTCCATTTAAGTCTCCTAGCAATATAATCTCCTCATTTATAAATTCTAACAACTTATCTTCCACTACCTTGAAAAACTCTGTCTTATTCCTATTTGGAGCATAAATTCCTGTTATCACAAATTTTTCGTTACCTTTCCCCACTTGTATACCCAGAATTCTACCTTCATTGTCCTTAAAAAAAATTGCTTCAAATTTCGGGTTAACGTATATTTCAACGCCTCTCTTTTTCTTTAAATCTGAAGATATAAATTCTAGACCTAAAGATATAAATTCTAGTCATCTAGGAATTCTCATTTGCTTCTCTTTCTTCCCTAGTTGGAGGATGGAGAGATGCAGGCATGGACATAGAGAAACCTCTTGACTGAATGTAACCTACTGTAGAAAGATCAGAGGCATGTTTGTTACTCCACCCACTTTTGTCCAACCCGCGGCTGGCATGTGATCCCTGTATGTTGCCCATAAGGAAATGTGACCCATGAGCTGAGAAAGGTCTTCCCCTACCCGCCATAGCCCATGGGCTCTCCCCTGACTCCTCCCTCTCAGTGTTTATCCCCGCCTTCCCCTTTCCTCTTTCTCACTTTGTCACCTTCTCTATGGAGTCTTTGCACATCTCTCTCTCTCCCCCTTAGTCCATTATTCCAGATACCCCTGCTCTCTTTAACCCTTTCATTTTCTACTCCCATACCGTTATCATTTAGTTAGCTGCTCTGTCAAGGAAGTGGAGGAGTGGGAATCTGCCTTTCCTGAGGCATTGTTATAAGTGGAGGAGATTCAGACTGGTGCAATAAGGTATCCCTTATTTATAGTATTTTCAGATTGCCCAACAACTGAGGCTCTGCACATGGTTTAAAATAATAATGAAATATAGAATCATAGAATTGTAGAGTTGGAAGGAACCATGAGGACCATCTAGTCCAGGAATATAGTCAGGTATCTGTGCCTCTGAGCAAGCAGTGGTGGGTGCCACAATAAATGGCCACAATATGAGCTTGGACTACTCAGAAACGAGTGGCTTGAGATCCCTTTGGTCAGGGAAGTTCATGCTTATTTATTTAAAATCCAGCTCTTTATCAACCTGTAGTACCATTGCACAAAGGTCGGCCGGAAGCTACAAATCCCTTGCATCACATTTTGTACCCGACTCCCTTTGGCAACCCATATTTGCTCTGCTTAATGGTTAATAATAAATACTGCGTACAAGCCTGGTATATAAATTACAGGTTTAAGAGGATTGTAGTGCAGAAGGGTGCTGCAATATTCTTTTGGTGATCTGTAAGTAAGCTATACATTCTTTTTCACTCCTCTCTCTAGCTTGTTTTGGCATAGCTTATGATATCCAGTGTTTATTTCATTTCCTTTTCTGGGTTAACATCCATGCAGATCTAAATCAATCTCTGTTTAATGTTCAGACAGATCGGGATTTATAGGCTAGATCAATGGCTATATTCTAAGTGGGGCTTAATCTCAGATGCAGCAACTTGTTATGGTAGCATGAAATCTCACCCACTCCTATTACAGGACTGGTTCATCAAACTGGAAGCTCAGAAGTTCCACGACAGGTGGTACAGAGCAGCCCAGTAGCGTCAACTGCTGCACCATAAACCACATGGATATGGCAGATGTCAGAATCTTCCTCTGCTATGTAAAAGGAAAGGGTACCACTGCACACTTCTTAAACAAGTGCCTGCATGTTCGGGCCAGCATCTAAGAATATGAATCATTTCTTTGGTTCTGTGTGTGGCTTGTTGTTATTTAGTCGTTTAGTCATGTCCGACTCTTCGTGACCCCATGGACCAGAGCACGCCAGGCACTCCTGTCTTCCACTGCCTCCCACAGTTTGGTCAGACTCATGTTTGTAGCTTCGAGAACACTGTCCAACCATCTCGTCCTCTGTCGTCCCCTTCTTCTTGTGTGGCTAGGTGCATAAATAACTGGAACTACTGACACAGTTCTATCCCATTCAAGTTAATGGCAGAATTTCATTAATTTTATGACAGAGCAGGGATAAACCAAAGTTGCCTAAAGGGAGTCAGTTAGGATTCTCAGGTAAGCATCAGAATGAAAATGAAATAGTCTTTGCTATTCAAAAGTTGATTTCAAAATGATATGTGAAAATAACTATATACATAGATACAGGCATATATAGGTATAGATACATAGTTGTCAAAATTAATATTACTATGTTAAATTTCAAAAAGTGTGAAAACTTGAGAGTATCACAGAGAAATATTCCATGGTTAGAATGTGCCAGTTTTATTTTTAAATAATAAACTTTTTTAAAAAAACCAACACAAACCATTGAAACACTGAAAAACACAAATGTGGAAACCATTTTCTATCAAAACTCTATTCTGTATGTGATTTAGTGAAACTAACAACATTCTTTCTTACGCCACTCACAGGAAAGGTGAATTATTTCTGTTGTATAAATGTATAGGTCTAGGGCAGAATTCGCCTTTGTTGCAGAGTACACATGCATTTTTGGATTGATCCTTTAACATCTTGTGTGGGAATTATCAGCAGAATTACAAATCCCAAATGAAGCTGGTCATCACCCTCTCCTTGTTACTGATTAGTCTTGAAGTCCAGTGCTATCAACTCCCAGGACACAACAATGACCAGCCTAGCCAAGGAGACAAGACATTACTGGAACATCCACATCTTTCTTCAGAAGAACAGAGACAGGATTCCTCCAGCTATCTTAAGATAGGTCCCAGTAACTCTGACTTTGCATTCGCATTCTACAGGAACATAGCTTCAGGCGCGGGTTCAAGGAACATTTTCTTCTCCCCAATCAGCATCTCTGCAGCTTTTGCACTGCTGACCCTGGGTGCCAAGTCGGAAACCCAAAGTCAGATTCACAAAGGACTCGCGTTTAACCTGTCAGTGACTGAAGAGAATGAGATACACAAAGGATTCCGCCACCTCATCCATGCCCTTCACCGCCCGGATAACAAAGCACAGGTGAAGATGGGGAATGCCTTGTTCATTGAGCAGTCGTTGAAGTTTCTGCCTAAGTTTTTGGAGGATGTCAAAACCTTCTATGAAGCAGAAGGCTTCCTCACCAACTTCACCATTCCCAGAGCGGCTAAAAGGCAGATAAATGATTACGTGCAGAACAAAACTCAGGGGAAAATAGCCCATGCGCTTGAGGACCTCGATCCAAGCACTATACTGGTTCTTGTGAACTACATCTTCTTCAAAGGTAAGTTGGAAGAGTAATTAACTGAAGGGACTGGCAACACAAATTTCCTTTAAGAGGAGTGCTCTAGTTCAGGGCTCCAGTCAGCCCCGAATTAGGAGCCTTGGAACTCACTCCCACTAGAGGCAGTAATGACCACCATCTTGGATGGCTTTAAAAGATGGTGGGACAAATTCATGGAGGAGGAGGCTTTCAATGGCTCCTAGCTATTGGCTATGAATCCCAGTTGCTGGAAACCTCAAGAGTGGAGATTGCTTATGAACTCATGCCCTACTTGCAGGTTTCCCCACAAGCATCTGGGTGGCCACTGTGAGAACAGAATGCTGCAGTAGATGGGCCATTGGCCTCATCCAGTAGACTCCTATGTTCTTACGCTTGCAGTGCTGTTCAGGGAATTTCAGTACTGGGGAAGGGAAAAGAGACACCTTTTCTCTCTGCCCCCCCTACACTTCCCCTGCTGTGCTGGGTACCATTAGAAGTTTGCCAGTCCCAAACCTAAGTGCTTTATAGTTATATGGCAGAGATGGGCATTCCATGCTGGAAATTGAGAAAAGGGAAAAGATGTGCCTCTTTTCTTATTTGAGAGACGAAATGGTTCCATTTTCCTTTCTTCCTCCTGAAACCTCCCTATAATAACTCAAGGGGTGAGTGGGAGCTATTATAATTAGCATTAGCATTCATTGTGTTAATAATGTTATTATTACCATTCTGAAGAAATTTTAAAATATCCCTGTTCACCCAGGCATTTGATTGCTAACAGATACTGCTCCTGGCAACCTTGAAATTATGAGCTGTAAGGATAGGCCACTGTTTGTAAATGTTTTTAGATGTTCTAAATGTGTTCTTAATTATCTTTATGTGCTTATTCATTATTATTTTTTGAATTGTATTGTCATCCTGCTTTGCTCTTTGCCATCCTGGGCTCCTTTGGCAGGACAGGCAGCACAGAAAATTAATATCTTCATAAATTAGGGCATGCAAATTCCAGCCCTAATCCCAGTTCCCCACCCAAGATGCTTAGTATAAGCATACCTACCCAAATACTGCATACCTGCTGTTCTCATTCCTGAGCACTATGCGTATAAAGTACGATCATACCACTTTAAACAGTCCTGGCTTCCCTCAAAGCTTCCTGGGAACTGTAGTTTAAGGGTGCTATTCCTCTCACAGAGCTACAATTTCCAGAGTGCTTTTACAGTCAATCTCTTTTCCCAGGGAACTCTGTGAGGGGAATAGGGGCCTCTTAAACTCCAACTCCCAGGATGTCTTGGAGGAAGCTAGAACTGTTTTAAGTGGCATGATATTGCTTTAAATTTACAGTGTGGATGGGGCCCTAGGCACATTGCAGTCATGAGGGGAAACTTGAGTAGAAAAGTGCTGAGTGGCTGCATCTTGAGGCTTACTTTTGTCATCCAGTGGACTCTCTCACTGTGATTAAACTGATCTTCCAAGGTCCTTAATCACGCAAGGAGCCTTTCTGCTCCACAAGTTACACTAGAAGACAAAGAAGCAGAAAGCACCCACATGACAGTAGGGACAGGGCTAAAGCTCTGGCCCTACAGCTCTTTTCTACTTTTTTTGCCCTTCCACCATTATAATATCTGAAGAGAGATAGAATCTGCCTGGCTCCTGCTTTCATTAGACTGTTTCTCTCTCCCTTTCTCTGTGGACTGGAGTACCATTGATCTTCTGAAAGGAACCTGTTGTCACACGCTCTTCTCAGGGAATTTATGTAGCTTTAATTTTTTTTAAAAAGACAATGTTTTATTTTTATTTTTTTAAAAGAATAACCACATTTCTGTATACCTAGGGGGTCCTCCCCAAATATTTAAAAACCACCTTTCCTGTTGCTTCCATTTTGTGATCATTTTTTTCCCAAGCTGATAGGCATTCAACCAGCTGACATCACTATTAAAGGGAATAAGTGGGACCTGAAACACAATGTTGCAGATATATATCCCTGTTAGGTGGGCATACAAACATGTAACGATGGCAACTTTTTAAGGCTCTGATAAATACTCATTCATCTAAAACTCGCAAGAGCTGTTGTGCTCACATCTTTCTTTTGTGTGAGACACTGTGAGAACAGGATGATGGACTAGATAGAAAAGCCAGCTGGATCAGACCAATGGCCTGTCCGCTTATGCCTTTTTGAAAAAAATGTTGCTCCTGAAACAACAGAGAAGGGTAGTGGAGATCTCAAATTTTTGTGTTTGTAGTTGGGTTTTAGAGCAGAGTATAGTGCCAATGAAATTGCAGCCTGCCATGGAATGTCAAATTTTAATTTGTTAAGAAGAGCAAACTTCCAGTAAACATGAGTAGTTGAAAAGAAAAAAAAATAAAACATGCTGAAAGGTTCAACATAACGATTAGCTCAAAGTCAGAGAGGAGGACAAGAGACTCTTTTGGTAGAAGCTTCATCCCTTTGCATGGCAAGGCCCCATGACCACCCTGTTCCCTAGGGTGCAAATAACTAGACAACACACAGCTTATTGGGTTTTGGGGATCAAGTAAGGCCACAACTTTATTGGTTACAGATATGAAAGGTTTGGCCATAGGCACTGAGGTAAGCAATGGCGCATGACACTCCCGCCCGTCCGCCAAGAGGGTGAAGCCAGTGGTCCGCATTGGAAAAGTGGGATGGCCCTAGCTCCCATCTGGGCATCGTACAGGAGCTGCCTTTTAACAGGATCTCCTTACTCATGGAGGGGCAGACAGAGGCTATAACCTCCCCTCCAACCAAGACTAGGTTTACCCAATGCCTAACCACCTTACAAAGTTGTGACAATTGCTATGAGGCAGCCAAAAACCCAAAGCCAGTTTGCCAGGTGGAAATAAATTCCTGACCGGGCCCTGAATCTAGCGACCAACATTGTCCATAGCAAGGCCGTACCACTGGTAAAAAAAACACCAACCCTAATCTGAGGGAGGGTGGGCGGGAGAACCGGCACAGAAAGAGAGGCCAAAAGACCCTGCTGGCTTGATATTTATCCTTCCCCTGGGCAAGTTACCAAGTGCTACTACTGGTCATTGGCACCGTGGCCAGGTGATGCCCCATGCATCACTGCCACCATTGGCCAATTTGGTGGCAGGAGTACAATCTGGCTGGCAATAGGCCAGTTCACAGGGGAGACACAGTGCCCGCCCACCCCAGGAGGGCCACCTGCCCCAGGAGGGCAAACGAACTTACTCTGTGAGTATTCCACTGTGTCCCATTGACATTTTCACTATTTTGTGTACTGTTTTGCAAGCAGCCGCTACAGTTACGTATTTTTCACTCTATTTTTTAAAAAAATTATCTTTATTAATTTTCATACACACATATACACACATATGTACAGAAAATAAATTATTCACGGGGGAAAAACAATAAGAACAAAAACAAAACTTAATTATTAAAAAAAAGCCAAAGACAAACATGTAAGTTATTGACTTCTCTCCACCTCAGTTTTGGGTTATGTAATACATTTTTTCCGCAGTTTATCTTTAAAACTTTTGTATGTCGAAGGGTTATATTAAGCCTACTGTGATCTTTGGATTTTTAAAATCTACTTCAATATAGGTTATGAATTTATTCCATTCTTTAATAAACTTTGTTTCTTTCTGGTCTCTGATTTTTTGTGTTAATTTTGCCAATTCTGAATATTCAAATAATTTACTTTGCCAATCTCTTACTGTTGGGATATTGATTGATTTCCAATTTTGGGCGATTAAAATTCTAGCAGCTGTTGTTGCGTACTGGAATAAGGTCTGGTCCTCTTTCTTAATTTCATTGCCAATCATTCCCAGAAGAAAATTTTCAGGTTTTTAAATAAAAGTATATTTAAACATATTTTTTTAGTTCATTATAAATGAGCTCCCAGAAGTTCTTTTTTTTTCCACAAGTCCACCACATGTGGTAAAAACTACCTTCCTTGTTTTTACACCTCCAGCAATTTTATCTCCATTCTTATAGATTTTTCCTAATTTTACAGGGGTGATGTACCATCTGTACATCATTTTTTCCATGTTTTCTCTTAAGGCAACACAAGCAGTGAACTTCATATCTTTATTCCAGAGCTTAATCCAACTATCGTATTCCAAATTATATCCCAGATCTATCGCCCATTTCACCATAACTTCTTTTATTTCCTCGTCCTTAGTATCCCATTCTAACAGTTGGTTATACATTTTTGATAAGAGTTTTGAATTTCCTTCCAGTATTTCTATCTGGAATCTTGATTTTTTTCCCCGTTTATCCCGATCTTTTTATCTTCTGTCCACAGTGCATTAATTTGATGGAATTGTAACCAACTCGTTAATTTATCTCCTAGTTCTTCATACATACGTATTTTTCACTCTATAAGACGCACCAGACCACAAGACACACCTAAGTTTTGGAGGAGGAAAACAAGAAAAAAATATTCTGAATCTCAGAAGCCAGAACAGCAAGAGGGAGCTGCTCAGTGAAAGCATCAATCCCTCTTGCTGTTCTGGCTTCTGGGATAGCTGTGCAGCCTGCATTCGCTCCATAAGACGCACACACATTTCCCCTTACTTTTTAGGAGGGAAAAAGGGAGTCTTATAGAGCAAAAAATACGGTATTTTGTCTAGGTTTTAGGATATATATTTTTAATCACTCACTTCTATGCCTCTTGCATTTCCTGTACTTACATGATGAAATACTTACCGATTGCACACAAAGTTGCTGTGAGGGTTTGATTAGCTGCTTGTGCGTGAAAACGTGCTCCCTCAGAGTTTGTGTGCCCCCACAAACCTCCGTGTGTGACGGAGCTCCTCAGACATGTCTGCTCTAGTCACTAGTAGAGTCCGACAGTGGCTGCCTGCGGAAGCGTTTCCAGCAAAGAAGTTCCTTGACGGAAACGCGTCTCCTGGACTCACGGCGTGACAGTTTCCTGCGAGGTATGGGTCTCCCTATGTGAGACTCAGATACCTCCCCACTATTTTCGCTGGAAGCGTCCCTGAGCCCTCCCTCCTGCTCACATTCCCTCAGAGAATCACTCCTCCCCCTGCTGGTCCCTGCTTCAGCAGTTGAGTCTCTTTCATCCTGCCTGAGTCCCTCCACCACCTGATGCTCTGATGGCAGTTCCCTGACATCCACTTCCCCTCCAGGGCCCCCCTCACCCCCTCCCAATTCCTCCCCCCTGGGAGGTGAAGGGCTAAAACCCCGAAACGAATCTTCCTCATCTTCTGACGTCTCGAACAATTCTCTCCATCGATCGTCGTCCTGGCCAGCTGAATCCTCCTCCTCTTCAGAATCTGGGAACCCCTCCAACTCCTCTTCCTCGTCGGTGGTGGCAAAGTATTCCCTTCGGAACCTCGCTACAGGCTGAGGTTTACGTGGGAACCTCTGATGAAAAGTCTCTATTAAAACCTCGTCATTGACATCCTCTGCCCTAACCCAGGTGTTTTCCGACTCCGGTTCCCCTTCCCACATTACCAAATACTCTACTTGATCTCCCTTCCACCTGGAATCGAGGATCTCCGCTACATGGTAGCTGTGTTCCTTCTCCTCCATTGCTGGTCCCCTAGTGACCCTCCCCTCACTGTCTCCTCTATACGGTGACAGCAACGACCTGTGAAAAACTGGGTGCAGCTTCATGTGGTTCGGTAACCGGAGCCTGAAAGCCACTGGATTGACCTGCTGTATGACTTCAAACGGACCCAGCCTTTTGGGTCTTAATTTCTTACAACCTCCTTTGAATGGCAACCCTTGGGTAGACAGCCACACCTGGTCCCCCACCCTGATGCTTTCACCTTCCCTTCTGTTTTTGTCTGCTTGCCTCTTATATTCCTCCTTAGCCCTGTTTAAGTTGAGTTGGAGCTGGCGATGGATCGCTTCCATTTCTTCCACGAACTGTTCTGCAGCTGGAACGCTCCAGTTCTCCCCCTCCCCCCCTGGGAAGGCTCTGGGATGGCACCCGTGATTGGCCAAAAAGGGGCTCATCCCCGTGGACACGTTCTCTGCATTGTTGTAGGCAAATTCTGCCAACGCCAGCTTCTCCACCCAATCATTCTCCCTGTCATTAACATAACACCTCAAATATTGTTGGAGAACCCCATTTGCTCTTTCCGCCTGCCCGTTGGTTTCAGGATGACGGGCCGTCGAGAAATTAACCTCTACATGCAGTAAGCTCATGAGCTTCCTCCAGAACCTGGAAGTAAATTGTTTCCCTCGGTCTGAAACCACCCTCAAGGGGGCGCCATGCAACCTAAACACATTCTCTACAAACAATTTGGCGGTTTCTTCTGCTGTAACCGCATGTGAGCAGGCTATGAAGTGGGCCATTTTAGTTAACAGGTCTACTACAACCATGATGGCTGTTTTCCCTCTAGACCTTGGCAGATCAGTCATGAAATCTATTGCCACTGCTTCCCACGGTCTCTCAGGTGTGGGCAGTGGTTCTAATAAACCAGCCGGCGCCTGCCTCTCCCCCTTGGCTCTTTGGCATTGTTCACACCCTCTCACATACTCCCGCACATCTTCCCTGACCTTGGGCCACCAAAATTCCCTGGTAACCAGCCACATGGTTTTGTGTTGCCCAAAGTGCCCTGCTGTGGGGCTATCGTGCAGCTGCTTGAGTACTTTCTCCCTCAATTCCCCTTCAGGTATATATAACGCTCCCTTATAATACAATGCCCCATTTCTCTCCTCAAAACCACCGGGTTTGTCTTCCTCCCCTCTGAGATCCCTGAGTTTCCCCTGGGCGTATGCATCCTGCACCGTACCCTCTACCAATTCCCTTTGCCCCACCAAAGTCGCCCCACACACCCAGCGGTCCTCTGGAATGATATGGGTTTCTTCGGGTGCTCCCTCCCCCTCCAAATATTCAGGTTTGCGTGAGAGAGCGTCCGCCCTAACATTCTCTGGGCCTGGCACATAACAAATCTCAAAGTTAAATTTGGAGAACTCTTGGGCCCATCTCAACTGCCTTTGGTTGAGCACTCGCGCCGTTCTCCAGTACTCTAGATTTTTATGGTCCGTGCACACTTGCACTTTATGTTGTGCACCAACTAGCAGATGCCTCCATCTCCGGAACGCCTCATGAATAGCAAGCAGTTCTCGGTCGTACACCGTGTAGTTCCTCTCGGATTTGTTCAGCTTCCGCGAGAAGAAGGCACACGGACGCCACTCCGACTCCTCCTTCCCCGGCTGCAGAAGAAGCACCGCCCCTATGGCTCTGTCAGATGCGTCTGTTTCCACCCTTAGCTTCTTTCGTAAATCCACATGCAGAAGTTGTTCTTCAGAGGCGAAGGCCCTTTTCAGTTCCTCAAACGCTCGCTCCGCCTCCGCCGTCCATACAAACTTCTTCTTACTGCTGAGACAGTCAGTGATGGGCGCCGTCAAATGGGCGAAGTTGCGGATGAACTTACGATAAAAGTTTCCAAACCCTAGGAACCTCTGCACATCCTTCTTGGTTTTGGGTGTTTTCCATTCCAGCACTGCCTGTACCTTGCCGGGATCCATGGCCAATCCCTTGTCTGACAGGCGGTACCCCAGGAATTCCACCTCCTTGGCATGGAACCGACACTTCTCCAGTTTGACCCACAGCCTGTTGGCTTGCAGTCTGCTCAACACTTCTCTGACGTCTCTCACATGTTGCTCCTCATTCTCAGAATACACCAACACATCATCTAGAAAGGCAACGCAATTCTTGTAGAGCAAAGGGCCCAGCACGTGGTTCATAAAAGATTGAAAACACGCGGAGCCTGCTTGTAATCCAAATGGCATAACGAGGTATTCAAACGCCCCCAAAGGGGTAAACATGGTGGTTTTCCATTCATCCCCTTTCCTTATGCGTATCAGGTTGTACGCCCCCCTTAGATCCAGCTTTGTGAAAATCTTTCCCTTCCTCACCATGTTCAAAATATCATCAATTCTGGGCATAGGGAACGCCACCGGTTCAGTCACTGCATTCAGCCGCCTAAAATCACATACAAGTCTCGGCTTGTCCGCATTTTTTTTGTCCACAAAGAACACTGGGCTCCCCCCTGCTGCTTTGGACTCTCTGATGAAGCCTCTCTTCAGGTTCTTGTCAATGAACCCTCGCAACTCCTGCATTTCCCTGTCTGACATGGCATACACCTTGCCCACGGGAAGCTGTGCTCCAGGGAGTAAATTGATCTGACAATCAAAGGGTCTATGAGGTGGTAGTTGGTCAGCTTCCTTCTCACTGAACACGTCGCTGAGATCTGCATACTGTGGTGGTACCTTCACCTTCCCCATTACTTCAGTCCCTGCTAGGGTGGCTTGGGCCCCTACTGAACCCTTCTCCCCTTTGCAGTGTTCTAGGCAATGTGCTGAACCAAAGGACACCACTCTTTGATGCCAGCCAACCAGCGGATCATGTAGAGCTAGCCAGCTCATTCCCAAAATAATGGGAGCGCCTCCCAGGGTGGCCACATTAAACGCTATCAGTTCTGTGTGCCTTGCCACCCTCATTATCATTGGGACAGTCTGCAAGCGGACTCCTCCTCCCAACAACTCCCTGCCATCAATTGTGGTCACCTGCAGGGGGTTGCTTAAAGGGATGGTCTGTATCTGGTGTTCAGCAGCAAACTCCTTGCTCATAAAATTGCAGGAGCTGCCTGAGTCCAATAGCGCCTTTATTTTTAGGGGGTGCCCATTCTGCAGCTCTAGCGACACTTCAATCACTAGAGCAGGTCGAGGAGCTTCTGGCACGGGCACTTTCACTGCTCTTTGGCCTGGCTGCAGTGCCCCAATTGTGGCAACCAGGCGTTGGCTTTTACCTGCTCCTCTCCCCCTTCTTCTCCCCCCTCAACAGCTCCCACCATCCCTTGCCATTCCTTCCTCTGGGGGCAGACTCTGGCAAAGTGGCCTGGCTGTTGGCAGAGATAGCATTTCCGGGGGCCCTTTCCCTCCTTCTTAGCTCCCTCGCTGGTTTTTGAAAATGCGCGCGCGCGCGCTGTTCCGATTTCCATCGGCTCTGCCGGCGGGAAAGCTGGCTCAGGAATGTCTGGAATGCGGAACTCCTTCCAACGTTCCCCTCTCCCTTCCCGCCTCTCCAAGGCTCTTGCCTCCTGCCGCGCTCCTATGGTCAGCGCAGATTTGGTCAGCTGATCCATAGACTCCGCCCTGGGGCTCCGTGCCAGCTCGTCTTTCACCCCCGAAGAAAGACCTTCTTCAAATAGCATTTGAACGGGTGCCGCCGATAAATCCCAACTCAGTCTGTGAATCAGCATGGTAAACTCAGTCCAATATTCACGGACAGATCGACTCCCCTGCTTACAAGCCATTAGCTGTCTGCGCACCACCCCTTCCTCAATATCGCTGGAAAACATGATATCCATTGCACGAAAGAACTTCATTGTGTCCTTTAGTATGTCATTGTGCGTTGCCATTAGGGGTCGAACCCAGTCTCTAGCCCCTTTCTCAAGATGCCCAATTACAAAAGCAACTCGCGATTCCTCATCAGGGAACTCATCGAACTGCACATTAAGGGCATATTGCATCTCTGTCCTAAAAGCATGGTAGTCCTTGGGGTCCCCCCCAAATTTCTGCACCAATCCTGGTACCTTTCTGGGGAATTGAGTGGCTCTCCCCTTCTTGTCTGCATCCTGAGCCCTTCTCTCCTCCAGCCTCGCCGTCTGCAGGGCCAGTTGAACCTCCAACGCTCGGTATCTATCTTCCAAGCTTGGACCAGCTCCAGCCCCTGCTCCTCCGGTTCCGGTTGGTTCGCTCATGATGCCTTCTCTTGCACAGGCAGCGTACAAAGACTGTCGGACTGCTGTGAGGGTTTGATTAGCTGCTTGTGCGTGAAAACGTGCTCCCTCAGAGTTTGTGTGCCCCCACAAACCTCCGTGTGTGACGGAGCTCCTCAGACATGTCTGCTCTAGTCACTAGTAGAGTCCGACAGTGGCTGCCTGCGGAAGCGTTTCCAGCAAAGAAGTTCCTTGACGGAAACGCGTCTCCTGGACTCACGGCGTGACAGTTTCCTGCGAGGTATGGGTCTCCCTATGTGAGACTCAGATACCTCCCCACTATTTTCGCTGGAAGCGTCCCTGAGCCCTCCCTCCTGCTCACATTCCCTCAGAGAATCACTCCTCCCCCTGCTGGTCCCTGCTTCAGCAGTTGAGTCTCTTTCATCCTGCCTGAGTCCCTCCACCACCTGATGCTCTGATGGCAGTTCCCTGACAGTTGCCTTTGGAGGGAATTAAAAATCATGCAACTCTTTTGCCTAATCTTTTTCTTCCAAGCTTACTGGCAACACCCTTTTGACACTCACATGATCCGGGAAAAAGACTTCTTTGTGGATGCAAACACTACGGTGAAAGCCAGCCTGATGTATCGAAAAGGCTACTACAGATACCTCCATGATGAAGACTTGTCTTGCTGGGTGGTGGAGATTCCATACAAAGGAGATGCCACGTCTTTCTTCATTCTGCCTGACGAAGGAAAACTGGAGCATGTGGAAGGTGCATTGGTAAAAGAAAGTCTGTCTAAATGGATAGCATCTTTTAAAACAGAGTAAGTCTTTTCTCTGCACCGTTTCTTCAAATGCTGCTAATTCGAAGAGTTGAAGCTTTTTGTTTTAAAAGGATACCAGATATATATATATATATATATATATATATATATATATATATATACCAGTTTCAGGGGGCCACTGGTAAGGACACCCCATAGACCTAACCTCGGCTACTGCTGTCAGCCCCCCAACCTCAGGTTTATCTAGATGTGGGTTCAGGCTGGCCGATATCTGGCTTTCAACATTGTGACATATCACCAGCTAAACATTGTGATGTACCGATAGGTCACAATGTCTGAAATAAGGATGGAACTATGCAGAGGCAAACAGTAGGGCTCATGTCAGGATGCTGCCAGTGGCTCCTGGCTGTTTGCCCAGGAAAGTATAAAGACAAGAGAAGGTTTCTTGCCATCCTTTTTCATTTCAGTACTTACAGTGAGAGGCTATAGAACCCAGCCTCTTGGATAAGGGCATTGTCCTGAGTGAATCTCCACCCCACCCCCCGTCTCTCCCACTTCCTCCTTCATCACTTCTATGGGTGCTGCTACGTGCCCTCTGCCTTTGAGCTCTTTGTTCTCCTACTTTTATGGCCAGGTTCTGGGAGATGGAGGGTCTGGGATGCTTTCTGATGGCACTGTGTCAGCCAGCTGCCTTTCTGCTTCTGCCTCCTCCTTCTCCTCTCCCATTATTTCCCAACTTTCCCCCTCATCTGCCTCTGAGCTGTGACCCCCAGCAAACCCCTGTTGTAAATCTATACTGTCTTCCTCTTCCTCTTCCTCTTCCCTAGAAGGGTCAGGATGGGGACGCAGTCTCCATCATTCCTTCTCTACCCAGTCCCTGACACTGATGGTTCCAATCTGCCTGATGAGCTACCTGTTTTCGAGCCATAGGCTCCCAAGGTGTGAGGCAATGGGAGCTTCCCTGGGAGTGAGTCCTCTGAATCTGAGGAGCCCATTAAAAAAGCAGTGAGAAATCTCTATCCCATGGGCCTAATGGAGCCCAGTAGGGGTCCTAATTTGTGGGACAGGTTATGACACAGCACCTTGGCATAATAACTGTGGTTTGCAGGTGCTGCCAATCAGCTGATCACCAGCACTTGCAAACCCCTGAGAATTTGCCGCCGTGATTTGATTTCAGCGGACATTATGGCGATATCAGTCCCACACACCTGTCAAAATGGCACATGGCAGTTGCTGGAGGTCAGGATCTGGCCTGCAACATAGATCCTGTTCCTAACTCCCTCTACTAAAGCAATGTATTCTGGCCTGGGAGGACTTGGAGTGGAGAAACAGTGACCCTTTAAGAGGCTTCAAGAGACCCTTCCTATGCACTGGGGCCCTTTTCCAAGCTTGAATGTGCATCCAGGCCAGGGAATGTCACTGTGTGGGTCATGACTCAACAGCTGAACACCAATGAAATAACATACGGATTCTTTTTCTTCATCAGCAATGTACGTCTTTTCATCCCCAAATTTTCAATTTCTGCATCCTATGATGTCAAAGACTTATTACAGAAGATGGGTGTGCAAGACGTCTTTAATGACGCTGCTGATCTGTCTGGCATTACCGGAGAACGTGACCTGATGGTTTCCAAAGTAAGTGCTTTCTCTCTTTGATCAAGTGCTTCTTTAAACCTTCATGCTCAGTCATTTGGTCCTCGATTAAAAGAGGACAACATTACCTCCAATAATTTCTCAGAAGCACGTGAAGAACATCTGAGAAGGAACTTTTTTTGTTGATATTTTTCTCATTTGCAGGAAGCCATGAAAATGTTGCAAAATGTGAATCACAGAGCCATACCATACACTTAAAGTGAATTCAATGCACATTTAAAGCACATGCTTCCCTCAAAGAATCCTGGAAGCTGGAATTTCGCCTCCACAGACTTACAATTCCCAGAACCCTTGACAAACTACAGTTCCCAGAATGCCCTGTGGAAAGTCATGTGCTTTAAATTTGCATTGATTGTGCCTTAAATCTAGACTCTGCCACACTTCCTTTTGTGCTGCATTTCTAGGCATGGGTCCTGGCTTTCCAGGTCTGAGCAGAGATGTATTATTATTATTATTATTATTATTATTATTATTATTATTATTATTATTATTCTTCCCTGTGCTTTCTCCAGGAGAACCCTTGTTTTGCTGCTGAATTTGAGCAAATGGCAATCAAGTTTTCAAGCATTGTCATTTGCTCTGATTCAGCAGTAAAAGGTGGGTTTTCCTGGGGGAAATGCTGGGACCAAAAAAAAACCACCCACAAAAACAAATCTGGGAAACCCAAACCTGTGCGTAGAAAGCATGGAGTGACGGGAAATGTGGGTGAGCCTTCAGTGACATTGGTTTGTCTTTAGACTGACACCTGAAGAATGTATTCTTCCAGGAGTCTCATGGTTAAATGTCGATTGGATGGTACATCAAGGTTATCTGGGCACTGAACAAAAGAGAACACTGAAACAATTCAAACTACAGTTCAAATAAAACCAGTGAATACGGCATAAAAATGCATAGGCAAAAGTGCTACACTCCCCCTTGAAGGAGCAGGTCCACCACTGGGGGTACAAATTGATCCACACAGTCCCTGAAAGTTCATTGGCCTCAGTGGTTAGGAGTGCCTGTTTCCTGCTATATAGTCCCTTTTGGACAGAGATGACTCAGCCATGGTACTCCCTGCTCTGGTAACTTCCAGAATGCATTATTGCAATCTCTGCTTTGTGAGGCAGCCCCTGAAAATGACTTGGAAACTTCAGCTGATCCAAAATGCAGTGGCCAGATTACGAGCTGGGGTTCCAACTAGAACCGGCATAAACCCACATTTTAAACCACCTACCTGGTTGCCAGATTGCATCCAGACCAAATTCAAGGTGCTTGCATTAATGTTCAAAGCCCTAAATGACTTAAATCCCAAAGGTCTGAAATACCTTCTCCTTCTCTACAGCCCCCCTTGGGTGCTAAGACTAGCAAGGGAGATCCTCCTGGTAATAATAATAATAATAATAATAATAATAATAATAATAATAATAATAAATAAATAAATAAATAAATAAATAATTTATTTATATCCTGCCCTCCCCAGCTGAAGCCGGGCTCAGAGTGGCTAACAACAGTAAAATAATACAACATTCTAAAATCAGTTCATTATAAAATCGGTTCAAATCAAATGCCCTCAGAATTCAGGGAATGAGGGCCTGGGAGACAGCATTCTCTGCAGCAGCTTGTGGAATTCCCTCTCCACAAAGGTGTGTCTTTGTTTTGTATTCCCCATCATGTGCTGAAGACACACTTCTTTACCCTGACTTTTGACAGCGCAGTATATTTTGGGACGCACCATATTCTTGTGGACTGTGGAGACTTTTAGAAGACCCCATTTCTCCTCAGAGAGCTACAATAGCCAGAGCAGTTTAACATTCAACCCCCCTTCCCGGGGAACTCTGTGAATTGTAGCTCTGTGGACAGAAAAGGGGTCTCCTAAGAACTCTTAGCACCCTGGACAAGCTACCCCCAGGATTCCTTGGGGGAAGCCATGATTGCTTAAAGTGGTACAGCACCACTTTCAATGTACAGTGCAGAAGGGACCTAGGTTGCAGTATGTGCTTGTTTGTAGTGTTGGCATGGTGCCCAGGACATTTTCTCCTGTTTGTGAATGTGCTCACGCCGCCCTCGCCCGCCCCTCCAGGTTGGTAACCCCTGCTTTAGCTAAAAGAGCAAACACCCTCTTGGATTTGAAGGTCAATGTGGACAAGCTATAACAGAGAAAGAATTACAGTAGATAGAACAGCTGCTTCAGGGAGGTCTAATGGAAAGATCCTCAGTATGAGTGATTTAGAATACAAGAAAGGGAGGTGTGAGGAGGTCAGGGAAACAAGCAAATGAAAGATAAGTTATGGGAAGGCTTGATTTGTTTTTTCTTTTGTTTTTAATTGTTTCTATTTTTCTGTGTTTTATTGTGATGTGTTGTTTTGTCATTGTTTAATTTGGTGTTTTTTCTTTTGCCTTTTTGTAAACTTAAAACCTTAATAAATACTATTTTTTAAAAAAGAAAAAGATCCTCAGTATGAGAACAGTGATCATCACAAGGGTGTCCATATGTGACCTGCAGACAATGATATGTTGTTCTTTCCTCACAGGCCATTCACAAGACTGTGCTGGATGTTAACGAGAGTGGCACTGAGGCAGCGGCAGTCACCACGATAGAGTTTATGTTCCGTTCCGCTCCATTTCAACCTGTACTTACTATCAGTTTCAACAAACCCTTCCTGATTATTATTTTAGATAAGGCAACACCGAGCATTCTCTTCCTGGGGAAGATCATCAACCCTACCGTGCAATGACTATTAGAAGACCCAGAGTATTACGAGTACAGCCTTTTTAGGAAATTAAAAAACTGGATTTCCCGCTTTGCATTTTCTTAGCCCAGTCCTGGTGGTGCCCATAACCAGTTGTCTCTGGGATGAATAAGAAGACGACTGACTTCAAAGCCATGTTATAATAAAATGATTTTAAAACATTGTGATATTGTGGGTTAACTTCATGCTCCACCCTTTTGAATCTGCAATATGTTTCTGTCCTTGAAAGAAGAAGAGGAAGAAGAGTTTGGATTTGATATCCCGCCTTTCACTCCCCTTCAGGAGTCTCAAAGCGGCTAACATTCTCCTTTCCCTTCCTCCCCCACAACAAACACTCTGTGAGGTGAGTGGGGCTGAGAGACTTCACAGAAGTGTGACTGGCCCAAGGTCACCCAGCAGCTGCATGTGGAGGAGCGGAGATGTGAACCCGGTTCCCCAGATTACGAGACTACCGCTCTTAACCACTACACCACACTGGGCCCACAAATCCCTAGGTGACCTCCTAAATCCCATTTTAGAAAATCAAGTCGCTAAATGAAGGCTGAGCAGATGGTAGATCACAATCAGCCAGTAGATTTGCAGGAGAGTTTCTGCCTCCCAGTTCTTTGAACGGCAACAACAAAATGAGTTTGCCCAGGTAAAGTAGGCTGCTGAAATGAGGGGGAAAGCTAACCAGAAGTGGACTTGTGTATTAAACGATAATAACCTCAGTTCAGTTCTGGTTCTGAAAATAAATCCAAACCAACTCAGAAGGTGCTCAGAGGCATCCTGTGTTCTTTAATTCTAACTGCATCTCTTTTACATAGGGCTCTGGTTGGTAGATATTGGGGTTCTGCAGGGGGAAACAAACTAAAACTGGGAAGCCTTCCACGCCCCTATCATAAGGAAGAATTTCTCTATGGAGATAAATGGATGGCACTAGGCCAGGAGAATCAGGTATGATTCTTAGTGACTCTCGTTTTTCTTCCATTGGACAAAGCAAGCAGAATGCAATCAGGACACGTTAGTAAGTAAATGTGTGATAAGAAGGCAACAACCGCAAAATGTGGCAAGTAGACTAGCACCCCAAGAGAAGTCATCATCTTCTGTGCCCTGCCTGGGGGCTCATGGGCAGGTGGCTCCCAACACTCTTCCTCATCCAGCCAGTCCCTGACATCAGGAGAGCCCATTCCGCTCACAGAGTTACAATTCCCAGAATGCCCTGGGGACATGGATTGATTGTTAAACTACTCCAAAGCCTTCCCCCCCCCCCCGAACATTTCTGAGGTTTTTCTGAGTAGGCCACTTTTCAGAACGTTCTCCTAATATTATCCACCACTATGTTGGGGAACCAGCTTCTGTGGGCCTTGACATACCCGTTTGGCCCAGGTGCTGATGCTAGGCCTGTTCACTACTGTACTCTTGGGGGGGGTGTCATTTGGGACTTCAGGCCCAAGGTCCAGCTCTAGTTGCACCACTGGGGTGTGCAAGCCACCAAGAGAACTGAGCAGTCCCAGCAACCACAATTTACTAGTTAATGTTATGTCTAAAAGAGAAAGCCTAAAGCAGAAAAGTCAGATTTGGAAAGCAATACAGCATAGAAACAAGAGACAGCTCTGGAAAGCTCTTGGGTAGATAACAGTCAAATATTTTGCTGCTGATTTCGCTCTCACAAGTCCACTCAGCCTCTCTGGTGGGTGACATTGAGGGCTGGCATCCCCAGAGGCGTAGGAAGCGGTGTGTGGTGGGGGCAGACCACCCTGGGTGTCATCGCTGAGGGGGGTGACATTTGACATGCCGCCCGCCCGCGACTCCCAAGCCTACCTGGAGCCACTGGGGGAAGGGGGAGCTGTGTCGCTTTGCTGGTGGCCTTCCCCCCTTCCCCCTTCGTTTTGACAGCTCAGGGGAGACTTGGGAGTTGCGGGTGGGCAGCACACCCGGGGGTGACATTTGGCACACCGCCCACCAGTGACTCCCAAGCCTACCCTGAGCCGTCAATGTGGAGGGGGGGAGTGACAAAAAGAAAATCAGTACCGGGTACCACCTGACCTTGCTATGCCTCTGGGCAAACCCCTCCCCCCCCCCATGTGCCAGGATCCGATGTGGGAAATCCCAAGGACTTGTTTTCCCAGGCAGCAAAGGAAGCCTCTGGGCTGAATTTGCTGCCTGGGTAATTGGTCCTGCCCACTCGCCTAATCAGCAAATCATGAGTGAGCATAGACCACCAGGGGGTGGGCCTAGCCTGCCTCTTCGGTATATTACATAGGCACATGGTTTGCTCTGCAGACACTTTCTGTTGGCTTCCCACCCTCCCACCCTTTATATATTACTGTTGCATGACCTTGGTATGGCATAGCCGGTCGCCGTATTCAGGGCCAAGTTACGTGCCTCTTACATCTCTTGTGGCCTGATTTCACCCAAATATTTTGCTGGCGATTTTGCTCTCACAAGAAGTAGTGACGGCCACTATCTTGGTGGCTTTGAAAGAGGAATACACAAATTTGTGGAAGATGAAGATAGCAGCCATGATGTCTAGGTTCTACCATCAGAGTTGGAGACTGCATGATTCTGAATGCCAGTTGCTGTGAATCACAATGGGGGCGAGTGCTGTTATGTCCTGCTTGGAGCTCCCACAAGCATCTGGTTGGCCACTGCTAGTAGAATGGGCCATTGAACTGATTCAGCAGACTTTCTTATGTTAGTATTTTTTTGAAAAACTATCTAAAAAGAGACAACCTTTTAAGCAGGGTGCAGGAACCATTTTCACCTTCCAGTAGTGGGTAAGAGCAGGGGCAAAAGTGAATAAATGTAATTACCTTTATATAGTAGGCTAGGTTCTACACCCCGCTCTGACCTCCATCTAGAAAAACAGGATGAATTATCAGAGTTCATTGACACATTCTAGCCAAGCAAAAACACTCAAGGGGAAGACAACAGCCAGTGAGAGGCGCACACTGGGGAGAAAAGTATGGAGAGAGTTTGGGGGCCCAGACAGAGAGGCCTGAGGATCCTGACACCCTCACCTGAAACCTAAAGAGATGCGGAAATGTGACTATTTCCATCTGTGAAAATTTGGGAGAATATGAGAGAAGACATGGGGCCACAAAATGACTTGAGGCTATAATGTTTGGGGCCATGCATATGATCTCTTATCTTGGCTGCTGATACCATTGTGCAAAGTCTAGAGACCACTTGAAAACCCATTGCTTCACATTTTGCTCTCTGTCCCTTTGATAATCCATGTTTGTTCTGCTTAATGGTTAATGCTGAAGACTAAGTATTATATAAGTCTGATGCATAACTAAGCAAGGAATCACATAGCCCCTAGAGTCAGTTGGAGATTCTGTAAGTATGATACGCATTTTTCTTTTCCTCTTTATGTTTTATTGAAATCTATGCATGGGAACAGGACAGTTCCCCTCTTCCCCCACCTTCCTATCCCTTCTCACTGACTTTGTTTTATCACAAAATCAGGGATGCAATACACGACAGTCAGAATCACCAATTATCTCAAGCACACACATAACAAAAATATTAACCAACAACAACATTTTTTGTTGGTTGGACTGGATACTTTTTTATTCTGCAGAGATCACCATTTGGGATGCAATATCTCAGAATGCATGTTTTCATGGGAATTTGTCCCAACCAGAGTAGGGCACATTTAACCCCAAATTGGAAGCTCAAAAGTTCTGCAAAATGTGGCCCGTTGCCAACACTGGACATTAATGAGTATGTGTCTAAAGCACAAACTGGATTTTCCTTGTGTTATACTAAAGGACTGGGCACTAATGCAGACTCACTGTTTTTTAAAAACATTACATCCAGCTCCTAAAATGTGACATATTTATTCAACTGCACTATTCACAAGAAAGGTGAACTATATGTGCTGGGTGTTGGGCAAGGTAAGTAAAAATGGGACAGACATGGTATAATTCAGATCCTACTGGAGTCAATGGCAGAAATCTATTGATATGTTCTAATGCATACCAATGCATAGAAATGTAAAAAAAGGCAATACTAGAAGAGGAGGAGGAGGAGGAGTTTGGACTTGATATCCCGCCTTTCACTCCCCTTAAGGAGTCTCAAAGTGGCTAACAATCTCCTTTCCCTTCCTCCCCCACAACAAACACTCTGTGAGGTGAGTGAGGCTGAGAGACTTCAGAGAAGTGTGACTAGCCCAAGGTCGCCCAGCAGCTGCATGTGGAGGAGTGGGGAATCGAACCCAGTTCACCAGATCACGAGTCCACCGCTCTTAACCACTACACCACACTGGCGGTTTCCTGTTGGGGGGGGGGAGTCAAACCCTTCACCCAATTCTCTAAAATAAAATGAAATAGTTTTTGCCTTCAGGAAGATGATTTGTTAATGATGCAAACATATATTTTGAATGAATATTTTATTAAATGCATTATGATCACTCTAGAATGCAAGTTAGGAAACTTGCAAACTTAAACACAAAAACAAAGACATTTGATATATGGAATAATTTAATAGTAGCTTCTTTAAAAAAAATGGAAATTTAATCAAAATGTCATTGTTCTATACAAAACCTATACAAACCTGCGCAGCTAACTTTTGGAATGTCTTGTTATGCTATTCACAAGCTCCATGGATGAATCATGTTGTGTGATTTACAAGCCTAATCCACCGTTTCGACAGTCCCAGTCATTTCCAATGGAATCAATTCTTTAACAAAACCTGTCCTTTAAACAGAGTTGAACAGGATAATTTGATTAAAAATAATTGCCTTACTGTCTGTAGGCTATTTTCTTTTTGGAAAAATAGTTACTGATACCACTGAAGGCCTTAATCCACCTCTCCTTACTACTGAGTGTTCTCCAAGTTCACTGTCACCATGTCCCAGGACATCATAAGGACTCTGAGAGTCATGGAGATATGCTATTGCATTAACTTGTGAAATAGCTCTCTCCCTAAACAACAGGAAAATGATAGGGCAGACAATGCGTAACTCCAGCAAATCATTGGGGTGGAAATAATGGTGGCTTTATGAAACGTTAAGGCAAGGAAGATATAGCACCAATGAAGCTTCCCTCCATCCAGAAAACAGATTATTTCCTTTCCAAAGGGCACAGACCAGAAATAGTATGTCAAAATGGGAGGGGGCATTTCAGCTAGCCCTTCATGGTAGCTGGACTGGATTTCTGAAACAAATGACTGCCCAAACTCATATAATTGAAATTGAAATTGAAATTGAAATACTTTATTGTCACTTGTACAACTTGTATACAGTGAGATTACACGAGCACCCCCCCTCTCAGCTCTCTTAGTCTTAATTCCCCTTGTTTACTGATGCATACCCACCAAACCCAAAAGTCAGTTGCCCTGTTGTTATCTTTTCATTCAGCAGCCTAATAGCCCACAATAGAAGCTGTTCTTTACCCTGTTGGTGCGACTAATCATGCTTCTATATCTTCTGCCTGAGGGCAGGAGATCAAGAAAGTGCCAGCCAGGATGTAAATCATCCCTGAGAATTTTCCTCACTCTCCTGAGGCAACGTCCTTCCGCTATTTCATCCAGCGGATTCACGGGACAGCCCAAAATTTCTTGTGCTGTATTCACCACCCTCTGTAGGCACTTCCTATCAGATTATGTCAAACCAGCGTACCACACCAAAGCAATATTTTGTTGCCTAAACTTTCATCTGTACTAATATTATGTCTTAAGAGTACGGTAAGCTAAAAGTCTCCAGGCACTGCAGTTGCCCACTAGGGAATCTCACTTGGTGAGGTTGATGTTGCCAGCCTTCATGTCACATTTGCCTAAGACATCAGTATAGGGAAACCTTCCTGATGCTATTGGATCCCAGCATCCCTCAGCTCCAGATAGCACAGTTCGTGGTCAGGGATGGTGGAAGTTGTACTCCCACAACATCTAGAGCATGGGTAGGCAAACTAAGGCCCAAGCGCCAGATCCGGCCCAATCTCCTTCTAAATCCGACCCATGGACAGTCTGAGAATCAGCGTGTTTTTACATGAGTAGAATGTGTCCTTTTATTTACAATGCATCTCTGGGTTATTTGTGGGGCATAGGAGTTCATTCATTTTTTTATTTCCCCCCAAAAAATATAGTCCAGCACCCCACAAGGTCTGAGGGACAGTGGACCGGCCCCCTGCTGAAAAAGTTTGCTGACCCCTGATCTCAAGGAACTGGTTCACTGTCCCTTGCTCAAAGCTTTTCAATCTGCCATTACCTCATGGTCTCAATGGGCAAAATGAAGGGACACACTAGCAGGCGAAAAACAAATTGCATCAGATTTTGGTTCTCTGCTTTCCTTGGAAAATCCTTGTTTGTTCTGATTAATGGTTAATTATGAAAATGGGCATTTGGGGCATATCAAGGTCACCTAGCAGCTGCATGTGGAGGAGTGGAGACGCCAACCCGGTTCACCAGATTACGAGTCCACCACTCTTAACCACTACGCCACACTGGCTCACACGTCATATTGTTTATGCTCCTTGCAACGTATCCAGTCTTAGTCCAGGCACTACTTTAGATTAATACAAACTGGAAAACACTGATTTATGTTCTTGGCTATGCTTCTCACATTTTGGTTCTCTGCTTTCCTTGGAAAATCCTTGTTTGTTCTGATTAATGGTTAATTATGAAAATGGGGATTTGGGGCATATCAATGATTAAGAAATAGTGGCAGAGGCCTGCTTAATATTTATAAGAGCAGGTTAAAATATCAGAAAACAAAAGCAGAAAACTAAATTTGTAAATTAGGATAGTGGGAAAAGCTAAAGAGGATAATTTGACGGGCTTTTGGGGTGATTCACTTGCAACTTTGGCAGGTGCTGGTTTTTATGATATCTAAGTAAGAAATACACATTGAATAAATGCAGCATATGCTAAAAGAAAGGACTTGAATAGAGATTTGCTAATGACTTTCTTGAATAATTCAAAAGATTTCATATTAAGAACAGCTAGAGATAAACCAGAATTTGCAAAACTGGGAGCGAAAATCAAATACTTTTTTCATAGATCTCTCACCAGTGTCCCTGCAAAAAATAATCATGAATTATGTTTTCTGACTGGGAGACTAAAGAAATGATATACGTGGGGTATATCTTTTAGTATATTTTTTTATATGGGCGTAGGTGCTATACAATTAAAATTAAAGAGGAAACATTGCCTTACACAAATATGTTGGATGAAGGGGAAATTGAAGCTACAGCTTCATTGAATAATTCCAAGTTAGCCTAATAAAGGGGGGAATCATTCATTGAGTGACAGAATGGGGGAAGAAGGTTTTAAGGATGAATGGAAATTGCTTGTTGAATTTACAAAATATACATATAATGTAAATATGGACAAATATAATAGTTTTTCTATGTAGTAAAATGTAAAGTGTGTGTGTATCTTTAATACAGTTTGTTTATTTGAAAAAACAACAACCTTGAGTTTTGGATTTCCAAAGGTGCTTGTTTATGCAGCTCTTTGCCAAACAGCTCTGGTCTAAACTGGAAGGACCATCAGCACTTACCAGTTGGCTGAGCCTCTAATGTGGCCAGCGTGGTGTGTCTTGTGTGAGAGAAGTGCTAAACATGACAAATGTCATCTATGTGATTTATTTTATCTTTGGCAGAAGAATTACAAGTTCCAGGAAAGTCTATCATTTACTTCTTAGTGATTGCTCTTCAAGTTTATTGTCATCATGACCCAGGGCAGCCCAAAGACCATGCTGATCATGGGAATAAAAATCAATCTTAAAAGCAACACCCACTTTTGATACTATTCTGAGCAAAAATGACTGGCATAAGATTGTGCATGTTGATTCTACAAGGACATTGCTTCTGAGGCAGCTGCCCCAAACATTTTCTCCACTAAGCATTTCCAAACCCTTTGTAACGCTCAGCCTTGGGGCTAAATCTCAGACCCCTAGACTGATTTACAAGGGACTTGCTTTTAACCTGTCACAGATCATGGAGGCTAAGAGCCACAGAGGATTCCGCCAGCTCTTCTTTAAGGTTCACCATCCAGGCAACAAAGCCTGGGTGAACATAGGGAATGCCTTGTTCATAATGTGTTCAAAGAAAATCCTCCCTCAGTTTTTGGAAAATGTCAGAACCATGTATTAAGCTGAAGGCTTTTTGAATAACTTTTCCAATTCCAAAGAGGATGAAAAACAGATTAATGATTATATAGGAAGAATAAGTCACGAGGGAATAGCCCATGCCATTGATGGCCTCAATCAAAAGGATGTTCTGGTGCTTGTGAACTATATTATCTTTAGTCAGTTCCTCTCTGTTTATGAGGACCAGGTTCAAGACCTTGTCATGTCTTCCACCGTAAGGGAAATGAAATTGTCTGCAAGGCAATGGAGGAATTTGTTGGCCTTTACATGTTTGGCAGAGTCCTGACAGGTATTGGAGTAGCTAAAGTCTCCCATCACAACAATACCTTTCCTTTTGTAATGTTTGGTAATCTGCTTTAGGAAGGAATCATTCAAGTCTTCAGTCTAGCTTGGGGGTCTATAGCAGACACCCACAGTGAGGCCACTGACATACTGTTTTTACTCATATACTCTAAATCTAGTTTCCATGCTCTGGGTCATGGATTTATTCACGATTAAACACATCCTTTACATATCATTATTATTCATCTTGCTTACTTCCCATACTCTGTGCATTGGTATAGAGACAACTGAAACCATGTCATTCCCTCCAGCTACTTCCTTCTTGTCATTTCCTGCCCTTTATCAGGTTTCTGGAGCACCATCATTATCCCCTGTCCTAGGTGTTCCTCTGTCTTCTGTATTGTTGTCTGCCTCCTGCTCAGGATCTAGTTTAAAGCTTTCCTGATCAGATTTGTGAGACTCTTAGCAAGCACATTCTTGCCAACCGCTGTGGAGTGCTGCCCATCTCCTCCAAAAGTCCTTCTTCAAGTAAGCAGAGACCATGATCCAAGAAGCCAAACCCTTCCTGATGACACCACCTGTGCAGCCAATGATTTACTTCCATTATTTTATTCTCTCTTCCTGGACCATGAACTTCAACCGGGTGGAGTGATGGAAAAACAACCTGTGCCCTACAGCTCTTCAGCTTCCTGCCTCATAGCCCCTTGCTGTATGTTGAAGCTGTATGTGGCAGTATTGTTTGTACCCACATGAATCAGAAGGAAAGGGTAGTGGTCAGTGGGATTTATAAGACTTGGCATTTTCTCTGTCACATATTTGCATCTGGAAGAAAGCACACCTCTCAGGACATCCTGTTACCTCTGCACACTGTTGCCTCTGTGCCAGTCACTGGGACAGCTTGTGGGCTTCCATAAGCATCTGGTTGGCCACTGTGAGTCAATGAGCCATTGAACTGATCCAACAGGCATAATAATAATAATAATAATAATAATAATAATAATAATAATAATAATAATAATGCCCCACCCATCTGGCTGGGTTTCCTCAGCCACTCTGGGTGGCTTACAGAATATATAAAACATAATAAAGCATCAAACATTAAAAACCTCCTGATACAGGGCTGCCTTCAGGTGTCTTCTAAAAGTTATGTAGGACTTAATCTCCTTAACATCTGAAGGGAGGGCATTCTCATGTTCTTATGTTTTTGAAAAATTATCTGAAAAGAGGTAACTTTCTAAAACAGGGTATGGGACCCTTGATCAGCCGGAGGGTGACATTGGCTGCTATGCAAGCTTCTTAGGGCCACCTTCCAGTAATGGGAAAGAGCACGGGCAGAAGCAATGCTTTTGGGGTGGGGGGCTACTCAAGGGCACACAGTACTGGCACAATGTTTGTCAAATGTTAAAAGTGTGGCACCTACTATAAGAACTTTATGGTAAGTAGCAGCACCTAAGCACTGAGCAAAAGTGAATAGACAGACAAATGTAAATTTTACCTTTGTACAGTAAGCTAGTTTCCACAACCCGCTCTGACCTCCACTTGGATAAACAGGATGCATTCAGAGTTCATGGACACATTCTAGCCAAGCAAAAACTTTCAAGAAAACAGGCGGTGAGAGGGAAGAATACAGCCTGTGGGGAGAGAAGTATGGAGAGCAGCATGGAGAGAGTTTGGGGGCCCAGACAGAGAGGCCCGAGGATCCCCACACCCTGACCTGAAACCAAAAGAGTTGAGGAAATGTAGCTATTTCCATCTGTGAAAACTTGGGAAAGTATGAGTGGAGACTCAGGGCCACAAGATGGCTTGGTGCCATCAGGTTTGTAGGCCATTCAAAGGACCCCTTATCTTGGCTGCTGATACCATTGTGCAAAGTCTAGAGACCACATGAAAATCCATTGCTTCACATTGTGCTCTATGTACCCTTTGATAATCCATGTTTGTTCTGCTTAATGGTTAATGCTGAAGACTAAGTATTATATACCGTATTTTTCGCTCTATAGGACGCACTTTTTCCCCTTCAAAAATGAAGGGGAAATGTGTGTGCGTCCTATGGAGCGAAGACGCCATAGCCCCGCGACCCTCTCCCAGCTGGAGAGGTGACGCGCGGCTATGGCAGGAACCTCTACAGCCCCGTGTCACCTCTCCAGCCGGGAGAGCGCACGCGGGGCTAAAGCAGCCTCCCGCGACCCTCTCCCAGCTGGAGAGGTGACGCGCGGCTATGGCAGGAGCCTCTCCGCTGCGCCTTTCCGCTGCTCCCTGACCTGCTCTTTGGGGCTGGCGGTGGGCTTCCCCCCCCCCCGCCAGCCCCAAAGAGCAGGTCGAAAGAAACCTGAAGCCTGGAGAGCGAGAGGGGTCAGTGCACACCGACCCCTCTCGCTCTCCAGGCTTCCAAGGTAGCCGCCTGAACGCACCTTAAATGGCACCTTGTTTTAGAATGGGAAAACAAGAGGGGGAAAGTTCTCCCCCTCTCTGTGCAGCGCCTCCTGCCGCTTCACTGAAGGGGCGCTGGGCAGAGAGGGGGAGAATTTTTTTTTCTTGTTCTCCCCCCTCTAAAACAAAGTGCGTCCTATTGTCCGGTGCGTCCTATGGTGCGAAAAATACGGTAAGTCTGGTGCGTAACTAACAAAGGAGTCACATAGACCAATATAGTGTCGTTTGGAGAATTCTGTAAGTATGATATGCATTTTTCTTTTTCTGTTTATCTTTTATTGAATTCTATGCATGGGAACAGGACAGTACAAGAGTCTTCATCCATTTTCTCTCTTCCCCCACCTTCCGTGGGGAAAAAAAAGTCAGCCCCTTCGCACAAGTCTCCAAAAGAAAATCAAATGGTTTTTACTTGGCGGAAGATGATTTGATAATGATGCAAACATATATTTTAAATGAAGACATTAAATGCATTATGATCATTCTAGAATGCATGTTAGGAAACAGAAACATAAATAAGTTTTATATGAATAAGACATTTCAAAAGTTAGATAAGTTTTGGTAGGACAACAAAAATGTCATTGTCCTACCAAAACAACATATCTAACTTTTGAAATGTCTTACTCTATTCACATGCTCCATGGATGAAATATGTTGTGTGAATTACTAGCACAACCCACTATTTCATGTCCAGTGGGTTGAATTCTTGAACAAATTCCTGTCCTTTAAACAGAGTTGAACAGAATAATTTGATTAAAAATGCCTCTTTTACTGTTTGTAGGATATTTTCATTGTCAAAGAATACTTACCAATCCGAATGAAGGCCTTAATCTCCCTCTCCTTACTACTGAGTGTTCTCCAAGTTCACTGTCACCACGTCCCAGGACAGCCTAAGGACTCTGAGGGTCATGGAGATAAAATGATATTTGAACACCCACATCCTTCTGTGGAAGAAGAACAGGGTCAGAACTTGACGTACGCTCATGAGATTGCTCCCAGTAATGCCAACTTTGCATTTAGATTCCACAAACAAATAGCTTTAGGTGAAGCTGCCAAAAATATTTTCTTCTCTCCAGTCAGCATCTCCAGCACTTTTGCAGCACTGACGCTGGGTGCCAAATCTGAAACACAAAGCCAAATTTACAAAGGACTTGCTTTTAACCTTTCGGAGACTGAAGAGCACAAAATACACAAAGGATTCCATCAGCTCATCAGTGCCCTGAATGATCCAAACAACAAGGCCCTGATTAACACAGGGAATGCCTTATTCATAGATGAGCCACTGAAAATACTTCCAAAATTCCTGGAAGATGTCAAAACCTTGTATGGAGCTGAAGCCTTTTCATCCAACTTCCAGAATTCATCGGCAGCTAAAACCCAAATAAATGATTATGTGCAGGCCAAAACTCATGGGAAAATACCCCATGCGGTTGATGAGCTTGATCCAAGTACTGTGATGGTTTTACTGAACTACATCTTCTTCAAAGGTAAGTTGAAAGAAAGATAAATAAATTGTGAGTTTGTAAAAAAAAATCTCCAGGCATCTTCTAATCTGCTTTGCTCTGCCACTGACTTTTGTAATTGCAATACTGGAATAAAATAAAAATTAAAAATCATCTTCAGGCATCCTCAGAATAAAAAGGGTTTTGTAGATGCAAATAAACAGCCATACAGGCACACAGGCAGGTGTAATAAAATTACCAGTAATTAAGGGGAGTTTTGGTTTTGAGGTAGAATGAAAGCCGCAGCATTGAATCATAGGGGGTTTTTTAATTAAAGAAATGGGGGGTAGAGAGACTTTCCCATTCTTTTATGTTGGTTTATGTGTTGGGTCTTTCAGCTTGTTCAACATCACAAAGGGTCAGCATGGAAGCAGGGATACTTCTAATGGACAATACAATGTGATCTGTGCTTACCTTTGCTTTGCTAGTGTAGGGGTAGAAATCTTCTTCTCCACAAGCTAGATGCATCCCTCCAGACTTCCTTATCCATTCCTCAGGACTCTTCCCAGACCATAATCCCTTCCTCAGGGTTATGTCTCCCACTGACCCTGCTCTGTATTTTCTTCAACACAGAGAATTGTATCCCCCAGGCTGCATCCCTCAGCCTTCCTGTTCCACATCCTCCATGCATTTGCATGGCAGGAATGTGTCCTTGAGGTGTGGCAATACCTCCTGATTCCCTGGATCAAGGACAGAGAGATCGGTGGGGAAGTCTTTCTCTGAGCATTTATACCTCTGGCCCCAACTCACCATTGGCATGTTGCCCTTGGAAGATTTCCCAGGAGAAATTGAAGCCCTTAGGCTTAAAAAGATGGTCCTCCATTGCCCTGGTGAATTTCACGATCCATTTACTCGGTTCTTGGAACTTTTCTTTTCTTTTCTCCCTTCAAAGCCCATTGGAAATATCCTTTCAACACTCACTTTACAAAGGAAGAAGATTTTTTTGTAGATGCAAACACAACTGTGAAGGCCAACCTAATGTATCGAAATGGCTATTACAACTTCCTCCATGATGACGAGCTGTCTTGCTCAGTGGTGGAAATTCCATACAAAGGAGATGCCAGCGCATGGTTCATTCTGCCAGATGAAGGGAAAATGCAGCAGGTGGAGGATGGCTTGAGCATGGAATTTCTGGATAGATGTAAAAGATCCTTCATATACGAGTAAGTCTCCTATGTGCTGTTATTAAACTGTTGCTGCTGTTGAGTTGATATTCCATGGCATTTCTCCTTTGGCCATTTTGGCGAGAGAGGGCAAAACAAAACTACCACCACCACCCAAAGAAAAAGATCAGCCGAGAAGGTGGAAGGAGACATTATGCGACATTTCATGAGGATGGGAGTTGTGTGGAGATTTGTGCCCTTGCTCTTACTATCTTTTACAACAGGGGTGGAGACCCTATAGCCCTCAAGATATTGTTGCACTACAACTCCCATCAGCCCCAGCCAGCACAGCCAATGGTCAGGGAGGATGGGAGTTGTAGTCCAAAACATATGGTCAACCAGAGGTTCCTCACTCCTGTTTTACAAGCAGGCCATGAGAATTAATCAGAAAGAAACACCCTCACTTTCTCAAGGGATGAGGAATTTTGGGGAATGTGGGTGGGGTTTGGCACAGCGCTACCTTTATTATAGATGATGCCTTTACAGTACAGGACAAGAGTCATCAGTTTTGAAACCTAACTTGGATACATAGGAAGCTGCTTATCCCAAGTCAGACCATTGATCCATCTAGTAAGCATAGTCGTAGGCAGCATTCACGTGACAGCTTATTCCATTTTCAAAATATTCTCTTAATCATTAAGTTTCTTGTTATATGTGAGCTTTCACGTGATAAAAAAGACACCTCTGGAACTATAGGAATTAAAGGAGAGAGATGCAGGGATTGTAGAGTCCCATCTACAAATGTCTGCAGTTGTTTGGCCTCAACCCTCTTGATCATCTTCTCCAGAAGTTGCAGTAAGCCACTGATATATACAGTAAACATGCATACGCAACCAATTCGTTTATATTTTAAACTTAATATAAATGTATTATTTTGGAACAAAGTAAAAATCCATGGTATGGAGGTCAGTTCTTCATAACCACCATTTCTCCTCCAGTTATGGTCCTCCCTGATGCTAAAGTGCAGCCTCCCCCAACCTGGTGCCTTCCAGATTGGACAGCCCATCACGAGCTAACTAAAGTTGATAGCAATTTCAGTCTCAAACATCTGGATGGCTCTAGGTTAGGAAAGGCTCCTATAGAAGACGAATAACAGAAGCAGGAGGTGAGCAAAGAAACCACCCTGCTATTGATACACCAGCATACAAATCCACTACTTGTCCCTGTTTAATTGTACATACCAATGTTATTTGCACTTCTGGAGGTAACCTAAACAAAATTATTTGCACTCATAATTTAATGTTTGGATTTTGCTGTCCATGTGTTAATCAGAGAAATGCACCTGTACCTTCCAAAAATTTCCATTTCTGGATCCTATGAAGTCAAAGACACTTTGCAGAGAATGGGTGTGACTGATGTCTTTAGCGACAAGAATGCTGACCTGTCTGGAATTACCGGTGAACCCGATCTGAAAGTTTCCAAAGTAAGTATGTGAGGGGGTCTTTAGAAAAGCATTTCATGAGAGATGATCTGGTTGTGGGCATTATTATTGCTACTATTATTATTTGTGCCCTTTCACTCAGCATGTGCATTAGGATGAACGCCAAGGTGGAGGTTGCTTGTCAAATTCATATACCCAAGGTGTTCAGAGCGAACGGGGATGATTGTTTCCAATCTTTGTCTCCACCGCCTCAGGCAATGCATGTAAACATGCCCAGGAATAAGGAGAGCTTTCATCCCTCCTGCATTAGGTAGCTTCCATGCCCAGACTATACTTTGTTTTGGTTAATGTGGATTCCTTATTCTGCAGGTCTTCAGAATCATTATATTTTAAAAAATAAATATACCCTTTCTTCCACACGTTTGTGTCTTGAGTCATCTTGTGGGTGTGATGGCAATGCATTATTCTTAATCTATGTTGCCAAGACATTTGGAATACTACGTACAATTCAAATCACCACACCTTAAACAGAACACTGTAGAGTAGTTCAGAAAAGGCCATTTTTCAATTATAACAATTATAGGGTAAAGCAAAGGCCTATAGAATTGTAGAACTGTAGAGTTGGAAGGAACCGTCAGGATCATCTAGTCCAACCAACTGCAATGCAGCTGTCGCATGCGGGGATCGAACCTGCAAGCTTGGCATTATCAGCACCAGGCTCTAACCAACTGAGCCATAGGAGAGCTTACAATGTAGAAGTCGGGACAATGAAAGTAAATAAATAAGAGGTGACATGATAGTTCAGAAAAGGGCATCTAAAAGGATTATGGGGGTAGAGGAAATCCCTGTTTCTTTGCAGGGGCAGGGAGAATGGAGGTAAATAAGGGGCATGACAGAGGTGGAGAAGGGGGAAAGAGGGAAGATCTTACCATTCATAATACTAGAACCCAGAGTCACCTGGAACTTTTGGATATTTACATGGAAGACAGAGGTAGTTACCCATCCAGCACACATGTTATGGTAGGCTTTTCTCCATCACATATGAAGACAAGTAATATGTCACTATTTCCCTCCAGGCCATTCACAAGGCTGTCGTGGACATTCATGAGGGTGGCACTGAAGCCGCCGGAGTCACAGTTATAGAGCTTTCACCAAGGTTTGGAGGTCTTGCTCCTAATCCTATCTTTAAGATCAACAGACCCTACCTCCTTCTAATTATGGAAAAGAAAACACACAGTGCCCTCTTCTTAGGGAAAATTGTGAACCCAACTGAAAAATGAGTACGTGATCAGATTGAAATTTCCCATTGCAATTTCCCCTGATCTTTAAAACATGGATTTCCTCACTTTGTACTAGCCTAACCCCAGTAGTGTTATCCAATTTGCTTTGAAATTAAATAAGGCAATGAGCACAAATCACTGCTGGAATAAAATGATTTGAAAATATTGTAATCTTGTAGACTATATTTCTTACACCATTTGTTGCCTGCAGCATGTTTCTGGCTATGGAAAGAGAACTCTGTTTCAGTGGTTAATGCTGAATCCTGTAACAATGCCTGCTTCTAAAAAAATAAAAGCTCCACAGAACCAGGCATGACTCTCAGGGTCCCTATAATTTCTGCGGGATCAAGTAACGATGGAATCAATCCGGGCCTGCTGAATATATTTTGCTGCCAGTTGCAAGGAGCAAGATGACACCAGTTATCCTTTTAGAAACAAAAGCCTGACACTTTGAATCTTCCTTCAAAACTGGCACCCACCATCACGCCTCAGGGCTGCAGGCTAGTTTGGGCGGGTGAAAGCCAGGTCATGTGGTAAACACAGCTCTGTCTTCCACCAGATGGGAAACACCAGAGAAAGGGTTGAAGGAGAGTAGCTGGCGAGGCTGCCATCACCACTGCCATTCAAGTATCCACCAATGGAGGCAGCTAACATGCCCTGCATAATGGATGCAATTGTAGCCAATCCTAGGTTCAGAATGTTGGGTTGGGGGAGCAAGAGGGAAAAGGAGCAAGCCCAATGGATCTGTTTCATAGAATCATAGAATCATAGAGTTGGAAGAGACCACAAGGGCCATCGAGTCCAACCCCCTGCCAAGCAGGAAACACCATCAGAGCACTCCTGACATATGGTTGTCAAGCCTCTGCTTAAAGACCTCCAAAGTAGGAGACTCCACCACACTCCTTGGCAGCAAATTCCACTGTCGAACAGCTCTTACTGTCAGGAAGTTCTTCCTAATGTTTAGGTGGAATCTTCTTTCTTGTAGTTTGGATCCATTGCTCCGTGTCCGCTTCTCTGGAGCAGCAGAAAACAACCTTTCTCCCTCCTCTATGTGACATCCTTTTATATATTTGAACATGGCTATCATATCACCCCTTAACCTCCTCTTCTCCAGGCTAAACATGCCCAGCTCCCTTAGCCGTTCCTCATAAGGCATCGTTTCCAGGCCTTTGACCATTTTGGTTGCCCTCCTCTGGACACGTTCTAGTTTGTCAGTGTCCTTCTTGAATTGCGGTGCCCAGAACTGGACACAGTACTCCAGGTGAGGTCTGACCAGAGCAGAATACAGTGGCACTATTACTTCCCTTGATCTAGATGCTATACTCCTATTGATGAGGCCCAGAATTGCATTGGCATTTTTAGCTGCCGCGTCACACTGTTGGCTCATGTCAAGTTTGTGGTCAACCAAGACTCCTAGATCCTTTTCACATGTACTGCTCTCAAGCCAGGTGTCTCCCATCTTGAATTTGTGCCTCTCATTTATTTTTTTTGCCCAAGTGCAATACTTTACATTTCTCCCTGTTAAAATTCATCTTGTTTGTTTTGGCCCAGTTCTCTAATCTGTCAAGGTCGTTTTGAAGTGTGATCCTGTCCTCTGGGGTGTTAGCCACCCCTCCCAGTTTGGTGTCATCTGCAAATTTGATCAGGATGCCCTTGAGTCCATCATCCAAGTCGTTGATAAAGATGTTGAATAAGACTGGGCCCAAGACAGAACCCCGTGGCACCCCACTAGTCACTCTTCTCCAGGATGAAGAGGAACCATTGATGAGCACCCTTTGGGTTCGGTCAGTCAGCCAGTTACAAATCCACTGAGAGGTAGCATAGTCAAAACCGCATTTTACCAGCTTCTTTACAAGAATATCATGGGGCACCTTGTCAAATGCCTTGCTGAAATCAAGGTAGGCTACATCCACTGCGTTCCCTTCATCGACCAGGCTTGCAATTCTGTCAAAAAACGAGATCAGGTTAGTCTGACATGACTTATTTTTCAGAAATCCATGCTGACTATTGGTGATCACAGCATTCCTTTCAAGGTGCTCACAGACTGTTTGCTTAATGATCTGCTCCAGAATCTTCCCTGGTATTGATGTCAGACTGACTGGGCGGTAATTATTTGGGTCCTCTCTTTCCCCCTTTTTGAAAATAGGGACAACATTTGCCCTCCTCCAGTCTGCCGGGACTTCACCTGTTCTCCAGGAATTCTCAAAGATGACTGCCAGTGGTTCTGAGATCACATCTGCCAGTTCTTTTAATACTCTTGGATGCAGTTCATCTGACCCTGGAGACTTGAATACATCTAAACTATCCAAATATTCTTGTACTATCTCCTTAGTTATTCTGGGCTGTGTTTCCTTTGCTGAATCATTTGCTCCAAATTCTTCAGGTCGGGCATTGTTTTCTTTATCGGAGAAGACTGAGGCAAAGAAGGCATTGAGGAGTTCAGCCCTTTCTGTGTCCCCTGTTTGCGTTTCACCATCTTCTCCTCTGAGTGACCCCACTGTTTCTTTGTTCTTCCTTTTGCTACGAACATACCCATAAAAGCCTTTTTTGTTGCTTTTAACCTCTCTAGCAAGCCTGAGTTCATTCTGTGCTTTAGCTTTTCTGACTTTGTGTCTACACGTGCTGGCTATTTGTTTGAATTCCTCTTTGGTGGTTTCCCCCCTTTTCCATTTTTTGTACACATCCTTTTTTAATCTTAACTCAGTTAAAAGTTCTTTAGATAGCCACCCTGGCTTCTTTAGGCATCTTCCATGTTTCCGTCTCATTGGTATTGCCTGACGTTGTGCTTTTATCTATCTCCCTCTTAACAAACTCCCAGCCATCATGAACTCCCTTTCCTTTTAGTATTACTGTCCATGGGATCTCACCCAGCACTTCCCTAAGTTTTATGAAGTCGGCTTTCTTAAAGTCAAGAAATTGAGTCCTAGTATGCTTGGCTGCTCCTTTCTGCTGTATAGTAAACTTCAGAAGAGCATGATCACTCGCGCCTAATGATCCTTCCACTTCTACCCCACTAACCAGGTCAGCAACATTGGTTAGGACCAGATCTAAAATGGCTGTTCCTCTTGTTGCTTCTCCCACTTTCTGGACAATGAAGTTGTCTGCAAGGCCAGTGAGGAATCTGTTTGACCTTATGCTCTTGGCTGAGTTTGACATCCAACAAATATCCGGGTAATTGAAGTCCCCCATTACTACTATCTCCCTTCCTTGCTTGGCCATCTGTTCCAGGAAGGCATCATCTATGTCCTCCGTTTGGCTTGAGGATCTATAGTAAACTCCCACAATGAGGTCTCTGTTATTCTTCTCTCCCTTAATTTTGACCCAAATGCTCTCACTTTGGCTTTGAGGTTCTAAATCTTGGATCTCTTCACAGGTATACACATCCCTGACATATAACGCCACTCCTCCTCCTTTCTTGTCTGGTCTGTTTCTCTGAAATAGATTGTATCCCCCCATTATTACATTCCAATCGTGGGACTTATCCCACCAGGTTTCAGTGATGCCTATTATGTCATATTTAGTTTGCTGTACCAAGAGCTCAAGCTGATCTTGTTTATTTCCCATGGTTTGCGCATTAGTGTACAGACATTGAAGTCCATTAATCATTCCCCCGTGTCTCTTATTTAAGGACTTTTTCCTCCCACCACTAGGTCTGCGTGCTGTTTGATCCATTTGGTCTATGACATTTGGATGATCATCTTCATCAATTGATAGACTCCTACCTTCAGGAGCACTGTCTCCCTCCCCCACATTAGTCAGTTTAAAGCCCTCCTGATGAGGTTTCTGAGATTTTTGGCAAAAACATTTCTCCCAACCGTTGTGAGGTGCAGCCCATCGCTTGCCAGAAGTCCATCTTCAAGAAACTGCAGTCCGTGATTTAAGAATCCAAACCGTTCCTGTTTACACCATTTGCGAAGCCAGCTGTTCACTTCCACTATTTTCCCCTCTCTCCCTGGGCCACGTCGTTCAACTGGGAGGACAGATGAGATGACAATTTGTGCATTTAGTTGCTTCAATTTCCTGCCAAGAGCCTCGTAGTCTCTTTTGATCTTCTGGAGGCTATTGCTTGCAGTGTCATTGGTTCCGACATGAACCAAGAGGAAGGGGTATTTGTCAGTGGGTTTTATGATTCCTTGCAGTTGTTCAGTTACATCTTGGATCTTAACCCCGGGGAGACAGCACACTTCCCAAGACATCTTGTCAGGCCCACAGATCACTGCTTCTGTTCCCCTCAGTAGGGAATCCCCTATCACCACTACACGCCTCCTCTTAGGTTTGGTCGGGGTTCTTCCGTGAGCTGTCCGTTCCAAGGTCGCATGCACATTCCCTGAGGACTGACTTTGCTGCTCACCTGTGAAGAAAGGTTAACCTGCAAAACCTATGAAGAAAAGTTAACCTGCAAAATAAGACCTTAACTGAGGGTGGGTAGGGTGGGAGAAGCTCTGGAGCCAAGTGAGGATTCCTAGGTAAGATCCTCCCTCTATTGTGTGGGCAGGTAATCCCTCCCCTACCTGGCCTGGTCTCCTTGGCAACGCTTACCCCAGATGGGATTGGACAACTGACTGAGGTAGGTGGAGACCTCCAGGTATCCCACCTGAGGGAAGGCAAAGCCAAGTCTATGCTGTTGGAGCCGCTCCAGATCTAGGGGCTGCACGCGTCCACGCAAAGGGCGCCCCCCATTTTAAGCGGGGAGTGGTCATTGTTGGCCTTTACATGTTTGGCAGAGTCCTGGCAGGTATTGGAGTAGCTGAAGTCTCCCATCACAACAATATCTTTCCTTGTGTAATTTTTGGTAATCTGCTTTAGGAAGGAATCATCCAAGTCTTCAGTCTAGCTTGGGGGTCTATAGCAGACACCCACAGTGAGGCCATTGACCTACTATTTTTACTCATATACTCTAAATCTAGTTTCCATGCTCTGGGTCATGGATTTATTCACGATTAAACACATCCTTTACATATCATTATTATTCATCTTGCTTACTTCCCATACTCTGTGCATTGGTATAGAGACAACTGAAACCATGTCATTCCCTCCAGCTACTTCCTTCTTGTCATTTCCTGCCCTTTATCAGGTTTCTGGAGCACCATCATTATCCCCTGTCCTAGGTGTTCCTCTGTCTTCTGTATTATTGTCCGCCTCCTGCTCGGGATCTAGTTTAAAGCTTTCCTGATCAGATTTGTGAGACTCTTAGCAAACACATTCTTGCCAGCCGCTGTGGAGTGCTGCCCATCTCCTCCAAAAGTCCTTCTTCAAGTAAGCAGAGACCATGATCCAAGAAGCCAAACCCTTCCTGATGACACCACCTGCGCAGCCAGTGATTTACTTCCAGTATTTTATTCTCTCTTCCTGGACCACGAACTTCAACCGGGTGGAGTGATGGAAAAACAATCTGTGCCCTACGGCTCTTCAGCTTCCTGCCTCATAGCCCCTTGCTGTATGTTGAAGCTGTATGTGGCAGTATTGTTTGTACCCACATGAATCAGAAGGAAAGGGTAGTGGTCAGTGGGATTTATAAGACTTGGCATTTTCTCTGTCACATATTTGCATCTGGAAGAAAGCACACCTCTCAGGACATCCTGTTACCTCTGCACACTGTTGCCTCTGTGCCAGCCACTGGGACAGCTTGTGGGCTTCCCATAAGCATCTGGTTGGCCACTGTGAGTCAATGAGCCATTGAACTGATCCAACAGGCATCATCATCATCATCATCATCATCATAATGCCCCACCCATCTGGCTGAGTTTCCTCAGCCACTCTGGGTGGCTTACAGAATATATAAAACATAATAAAGCATCAAACATTAAAAACCTCCTGATATAGGGCTGCCTTCAGGTGTCTTCTAAAAGTTATGTAGGACTTAATCTCCTTGACATCTGAAGGGAGGGCATTCTCATGTTCTTATGTTTTTGAAAAATTATCTAAAAAGAGGTAACTTTCTAAAACAGGGTATGGGACCCTTGATCAGCCGGAGGGTGACATTGGCTGCTATGCAAGCTTCTTAGGGCCACCCTCCAGTAATGGGAAAGAGCACGGGCAGAAGCAGTGCTTTTGGGGTGGGGGGCTACTCAAGGGCACGCAGTACTGGCACAATTTTTGTCAAATGTTAAAAGTGTGGCACCTACTATAAGAACTTTATGGTAAGTAGCAGCACCTTTTTTTCTATATATATATATATATGCACTGAGCAAAAGTGAATAGACAGACAAATGTAAATTTTACCTTTGTACAGTAGGCTAGTTTCTACAACCCGCTCTGACCTCCACTTGGATAAACAGGATGCATTCAGAGTTCATGGACACATTCTAGCCAAGCAAAAACACTCAAGAAAACAGGCGGTGAGAGGGAAGAATACAGCCTGTGGGGAGAGAAGTATGGAGAGCAGCATGGAGAGAGTTTGGGGGCCCAGACAGAGAGGCCTGAGGATCCCCACACCCTGACCTGAAACCAAAAGAGATGAGGAAATGTAGCTATTTCCATCTGTGAAAACTTGGGAAAGTATGAGTGAAGACTCAGGGCCACAAGATGGCTTGGTGCCATCAGGTTTGTAGGCCATTCAAAGGACCCCTTATCTTGGCTGCTGATACCATTGTGCAAAGTCTAGAGACCACTTGAAAATCCATTGCTTCACATTGTGCTCTCTGTACCCTTTGATAATCCATGTTTGTTCTGCTTAATGGTTAATGCTGAAGACTAAGTATTATATAAGTCTGGTGTGTAACTAACAAAGGAGTCACATAGACCAATATAGTGTCGTTTGGAGAATTCTGTAAGTATGATATGCATTTTTCTTTTTCTGTTTATCTTTTATTGAATTCTATGCATGGAAACAGGACAGTACAAGAGTCTTCATCCATTTTCTCTCTTCTCCCACCTTCCTATCCCTTCTCACTGACTTTGGTTTATCACAAAATCAGGGATGCAAAACATGACCGTTAGAATGACAAAGTGCACCTATTAACTCAGGCACACATGTAACAAAAATATTAACCACTACCAACATTCTTTGTTGATTGGGCTGGATACTTTTTTATTCTGCAGAGATCACCATTTGGGATGCAATATCTCAGAATGCATGTTTTCATGGGAATTTTTCCCAACCTGAGTAGGGCACATTTAACCCCAAACTGGAAGCTCGAAGGTTCTGCTGAATGTGGCACAGTGCAACCAGAGAGAGCCCTGTCCCAACACTGGACGTTAACCAGTATGTGGCCAGGGCACAAGCTGGATATTCCTCATGTTATAGAAAAAGACTGGGCACAATGCAGACTTGCTGTTTTTTAATAAAACAAAAGGAAAAAGAAAAAAACCTTGCATCCAGCTTCTAAAAATGTGACATGTTTATTCAACTGAACTATTCACAAGACAGGTGAAATATATTTGCTGGGTAGGTAAATATGGGACAGAGATGATATTTCTCAAGTCCCACTGAAGTAAATGGCAGAGTTCTATTGATATGTTCTGAAAAATCAAATGGTTTTTACTTGGAGGAAGATGATTTGATAATGATGCAAACATATATTTTAAATGAAAACATTAAATGCATTATGATCATTCTAGAATGCACGTTAGGAAACAGAAACATAAAGATGTTTTATATTCAGAATAACTTAATAGTTTTTCTTTTAAAAAATGGAAATAACATTTTATCAAAATGTCATTGTCCTACCAAGAAGAAGAAGAGCCAGTGTGGTGTAGTGGTTAAGAGCGGTAGTCTTGTAATCTGGGGAACCGGGTTCGAGTCTCCGCTCCTCCACATGCAGCTGCTGGGTGACCTTGGGCCAGTCACACTTCTCTGAAGTCTCTCAGCCCCACTCACCTCACAGAGTGTTTGTTGTGGGGGAGGAAGGGAAATGAGAATGTTAGCCACTTTGAGACTCCTGAAGGGGAGTGAAAGGCGGGATATCAAATCCAAACTCTTCTACCAAAACAGCATATCTAACTTTTGAAATGTCTTACTCTATTCACATGCTCCATGGATGAAATATGTTGTGTGAATTACTAGCACAACCCACTATTTCATGTCCAGTGAGTTGAATGCTTGAACAACCCTGTCCTTTAAACAGAGTTGAACAGAATAATTTGATTAAAAATGCCTCTTTTACTGTTTGTAGGATATTTTCATTGTCAAAGAATACTTACCAATCCGAATGAAGGCCTTGATCTCCCTCTCCTTACTACTGAGTGTTCTTCAAGTTCACTGTCACCACGTCCCAGGACAGCCTAAGGACTCTGAGGGTCATGGAGATAAAATGATATTTGAACACCCACATCCTTCTGTGGAAGAAGAACAGGGTCAGAACTTGACATACGCTCATGAGATTGCTCCCAGTAATGCCAACTTTGCATTTAGATTCCACAAACAAATAGCTTTAGGTGAAGCTGCCAAAAATATTTTCTTCTCTCCAGTCAGCATCTCCAGCACTTTTGCGGCACTGACGCTGGGTGCCAAATCTGAAACACAAAGCCAAATTTACAAAGGACTTGCTTTTAACCTTTCGGAGACTGAAGAGCACAAAATACACAAAGGATTCCATCAGCTCATCAGTGCCCTGAATGATCCAAACAACAAGGCCCTGATTAACACAGGGAATGCCTTATTCATAGATGAGCCACTGAAAATACTTCCAAAATTCCTGGAAGATGTCAAAACCTTGTATGGAGCTGAAGCCTTTTCATCCAACTTCCAGAATTCATCGGCAGCTAAAACCCAAATAAATAATTATGTGCAGGCCAAAACTCACGGGAAAATACCCCATGCGGTTGATAAGCTTGATCCAAGTACTGTGATGGTTTTACTGAACTACATCTTCTTCAAAGGTAAGTTGAAAGAAAGATAAATAAATTGGGGGTTTGTAAAAAAAAATCTCCAGGCATCTTCTAATCTGCTTTGCTCTGCCACTGACTTTTGTAATTGCAATACTGGAATAAAATAAAAAATTAAAAATCATCTTCAGGCATCCTCAGAATAAGAAGGGTTTTGTAGATGCAAATAAACAGCCATACAGGCACACAGGCAGGTGTAATAAAATTACCAGTAATTAAGGGGAGTTTTGGTTTTGAGGTAGAATGAAAGTCATAGCATGGGATCATAGGGGTTTTTTTTAATTAAAGAAATGGGGGGTAGAGAGACTTCCCCATTCTTTTATGTTGGTTTATGTGTTGGGTCTTTCAGCTTGTTCAACATCACAGGGTCAACATGGAAGCAGGGATACTTCTAATGGACAATACAATGTGATCTGTGCTTACCTTTGCTTTACTAGTGTAGGGGTAGAAAACTACTTCTCCACAAGCTAGATGCATCCCTCCAGACTTCCTTATCCATTCCTCGGGAATCTTCCCAGACCATACTCCCTTCCTCAGGGTCATGTCTCCCACTGGCCCTGCTCTGTATTTTCTTCAACACAGAGAATTGTATCCCCCAGGCTGCATCCCTCAGCCATCCTGTTCCACATCCTCCATGCATTTGCATGGCAGGAATGTGTCCTTGAGGTGTGGCAATACCTCCTGATTCCCTGGATCAAGGATAGAGAGATCGGTGGGGAAGTCTTTCTCTGAGCATTTATACCTCTGGCCCCAACTCACCATTGGCATGTTGCCCTTGGAAGATTTCCCAGGAGAAATTGAAGCCCTTAGGCTTAAAAAGATTGTCCTCCATTGCCCTGGTGAATTTCACGATCCATTTACTCGGTTCTTGGAACTTTTCTTTTCTCCCTCCAAAGCCCATTGGAAATATCCTTTCGACACTCGCTTTACAAAGGAAGAAGATTTTTTTGTAGATGCAAACACAACTGTGAAAGTTAACTTAATGTATCGAAATGGCTATTACAACTTCCTCCATGATGACGAGCTGTCTTGCTCAGTGGTGGAAATTCCATACAAAGGAGATGCCAGCGCATGGTTCATTCTGCCAGATGAAGGGAAAATGAAGCACGTGGAGGATGGCTTGAGCATGGAATTTCTGGATAGATGTAAAAGATCCTTCATATACGAGTAAGTCTCCTATGTGCTGTTATTAAACTGTTGCTGCTGTTGAGTTGATATTCCATGGCATTTCTCCTTTGGCCATTTTGGGGAGAGAGGACAAAACAAAACTACCACCAACACCCAAAGAAAAAGAGCAGCGGAGAAGGTGGAAGGAGACATTATGCGACATTTCATGAGGATGGAAGTGTGGAGATTTGTGCCCTTTTTCTTACTATCTTTTACAACGGGGGGAAACCCTATAGCCCTCAAGATATTGTTGGGCTACAACTCCCATCAGCCCCAGCCAGCACAGCCAATGGTCAGGGAGGATGGGAGTTGTAGTCCAAAACATATGGTCAACCAGAGGTTCCTCACTCCTGTTTTACAAGCAGGCCATGAGAATTAATCAGAAAGAAACACCCTCACTTTCTCAAGGGATGAGGAATTTTGGGGAATGTGGATGGGGTTTGGCACAGTGCTACCTTTATTACAGATGATGCCTTTATAGTAAAAAGGGACCCCTGATCATTAGGTCCAGTCGTGACCGACTCTGGGGTTGAGGCGCTCATCTCGCTTTATTGGCCGAGGGAGCCGGCGTACAAACCTGAGCAGCTCACGGAAACGCCGTTTACCTTCCCGCCGGAGTGGTACCTCTTTATCTACTTGCACTTGGACGTGCTTTCGAACTGCTAGGTTGGCAGGAGCTGGGACTGAGCAATGGGAGCTTACCCCGTCGTGGGGATTCGAACCGCTGACCTTCTGATCAGCAAGTCCTAGGCTCTGACGCCACCCGCGTCCCTGCCTTTATAGTACAGGACAAGAATCATCAGTTTTGAAACCTAACTTGGATGCATAGGAAGCTGCTTATCCCAAGTCAGACCACTGATCCATCTAGTAAGCATAGTCAGCATTCACGTGACAGCTTATTCCATTTTCAAAATATTCTCTTAATCATTAAGTTCCTCATTATATGTGAGCTTTCACGTGATATAAAAGACACCTCTGGAACTATAGGAATTAAAGGAGAGAGATGCAGGGATTATAGAGTCCCATCTACAAATGTCTGCAGTTGTTTGGCCTCAACCCTTTTGATCATCTTCTCCAGAAGTTGCAGTAAGCCACCGATATATACAGTAAACATACACACACAACCAATTTGTTTATATTTTAAATTTAATATAAATGTCTTGTTTTGAAACAAATTAAGTTTGAAGTGTGCTTTTGGGTGAAATATTAGGGGTGTGGCTCCCAGAGATCCATTGCATGAGGAATTTGGCTCTTCTGCTATAGAAATTTGACATTCCTGAGTCAGAAGGCTAAGTAAAAATTCATCGTATGGGGGTCAGTTCATGCACACACAACCAATTCGTTTATATTTTAAATTTAATATAAATGTATTATTTTGGAACAAAGTAAAAATACATTGTATGGAGGTCAGTTCTTCATAACCACCATTTCTCCTCCAGTTATGGTCCTCCCTGATGCTAAAGTGCAGCCTCCCCCAACCTGGTGCCTTCCAGATTGGACAGCCCATCACGAGCTAACTAAAGTTGATGGCAATTTCAGTCTCAAACATCTGGATGGCACTAGGTTAGGAAAGGCTCCTATAGAAGACGAATAACAGAAGCAGGAGGTGAGCAAAGAAACCACCCTGCTGTTGATACACCAGCATACAAATCCACTACTTGCCCCTCTTTAATTGTACATACCAATGTTATGTGCACTTCTGGAGGTAACCTAAACAAAATTATTTGCGCTCATAATTTAATGTTTGGATTTTGCTATCCATATGTTAATCAGAGAAATGCACCTGTACCTTCCAAAAATTTCCATTTCTGGATCCTATGATGTCAAAGACACATTGCAGAGAATGGGTGTGACTGATGTCTTTAGCGACGAGAATGCTGACCTGTCTGGAATTACCAGTGAAACCAATCTGTATGTTTCCAAAGTAAGTATGTGAGGTGGTCTGCTCCTGAATATTGCTGTCTTATACAAGCACTTTAGAAAGGCATTTCATGAGAGATGATCTGGTTGTGGGCATTATTATTGCTACTATTATTATTTGTGCCCTTTCACTCGGCATGTGCATTAGGATGAACGCCAAGGTGGAGGTTGCTTGTCAAATTCATATACCCAAGGTGTTCAGAGCGAAGGGGGATGATTGTTTCCAATCTTTGTCTCCACCACCTCAGGCAATGCATGTAAACATGCCCAGGAATAAGGAGAGCTTTCATCCCTCCTGCATTAGGTAGCTTCCATGCCCAGACTATACTTTGTTTTGGTTAATGTGGATTCCTTATTCTGCAGGTCTTCAGAATCATTATATTTTAAAAAATAAATATACCCTTTCTTCCACACGTTTGTGTCTTGAGTCATCTTGTGGGTGTGATGGCAATGCATTATTCTTAATCTATGTTGCCAAGACATTTGGAATACTACGTACAATTCAAATCACCACACCTTAAACAGAACACTGTAGAGTAGTTCAGAAAAGGCCATCTGAAACAATTATAGGGTAAAGCAATGGCCTATAGAATTGTAGAACTGTAGAGTTGGAAGGAACCGTCAGGATCATCTAGTCCAACCAACTGCAATGCAGCTGTCGCATGCGGGGATCGAACCTTCAAGCTTGGCATTATCAGCACCAGGCTCTAACCAACTGAGCCATAGGAGAGCTTACAATGTAGAAGTCGGGACAATGAAAGTAAATACCGTATTTTTCGCACTATAGGACGCACTTTTTCCCCTCCAAAAATGAAGGGGAAATGTGTGTGCGTCCTATGGTGCGAATGCAGCCTTTCGCTGAAGCCTGGAGAGCGAGAGGGGTCGGTGCGCACCGACCCCTCTCGCTCTCCAGGCTTCAGGAGAGCCCCACCGCCAGCCCCACAAGCTCGGGGGACTGTCCCCCGACTTGGTTAGAAGGCTGGCGGGGGGGAGCCTGCTCCTCCCCCTCGCCAGCCCCGCAAACTCGGGAGACAGCGGCAGGGGCGCAGCGCGCCTTTGCCGCTGTCCCCCGACTTGGCTAGAAGGCTGGCGGGGGGAGAAGCCTGCTCCTCCCCGTCGCCAGCCCCGCAAACTCAGGGGACAGCGGCAGGGGTGCAGCGCGCCTTTGCCGCTGTCCCCGACTTGGCTAGAAGGCTGGCGGGGGGAGAAGCCTGCTCCTCCCCGTCGCCAGCCCCGCAAACTCGGGAGACAGCGGCAGGGGCGCAGCGCGCCTTTGCCGCTGTCCCCCGACTTGTCTAGAAGGCTGGCGGGGGGAGAAGCCTGCTCCTCCCCGTCGCCAGCCCCGCAAACTCAGGGGACAGCGGCAGGGGTGCAGCGCGCCTTTGCCGCTGTCCCCCGACTTGTCTAGAAGGCTGGCGGGGGGAGAAGCCTGCTCCTCCCCGTCGCCAGCCCCGCAAACTCGGGAGACAGCGGCAGGGGCGCAGCGCGCCTTTGCCGCTGTCCCCCGACTTGGCTAGAAGGCTGGCGGGGGGAGAAGCCTGCTCCTCCCCGTCGCCAGCCCCGCAAACTCAGGGGACAGCGGCAGGGGTGCAGCGCGCCTTTGCCGCTGTCCCCGACTTGGCTAGAAGGCTGGCGGGGGGAGAAGCCTGCTCCTCCCCGTCGCCAGCCCCGCAAACTCGGGAGACAGCGGCAGGGGCGCAGCGCGCCTTTGCCGCTGTCCCCCGACTTGTCTAGAAGGCTGGCGGGGGGAGAAGCCTGCTCCTCCCCGTCGCCAGCCCCGCAAACTCGGGGGACAGCGGCAGGGGCGCAGCGCGCCTTTGCCGCTGTCCCCCGACTTGTCTAGAAGGCTGGCGGGGGGAGAAGCCTGCTCCTCCCCGTCGCCAGCCCCGCAAACTCGGGGGACAGCGGCAGGGGCGCAGCGCGCCTTTGCCGCTGTCCCCCGACTTGGCTAGAAGGCTGGCGGGGGGAGAAGCCTGCTCCTCCCCGTCGCCAGCCCCGCAAACTCGGGGGACAGCGGCAGGGGTGCAGCGCGCCTTTGCCGCTGTCCCCCGACTTGGGTAGAAGGCTGGCGGGGGGAGAAGCCTGCTCCGCCCCGTCACCAGCCCCGCAAACTCGGGAGACAGCGGCAGGGGCGCAGCGCGCCTTTGCCGCTGTCCCCCGACTTGTCTAGAAGGCTGGCGGGGGGAGAAGCCTGCTCCTCCCTGTCGCCAGCCCCGCAAACTCGGGGGACAGCGGCAGGGGTGCAGCGCACCTTTGCCGCTGTCCCCCGACTTGGCTAGAAGGCTGGCGGGGGGAGAAGCCTGCTCCTCCCCGTCGCCAGCCCCGCAAACTCGGGAGACAGCGGGAGAGGCGCAGCGCGCCTTTGCCGCTGTCCCCCGACTTGTCTAGAAGGCTGGCGGGGGGAGAAGCCTGCTCCTCCCCGTCGCCAGCCCCGCAAACTCGGGGGACAGCGGCATGGGCGCAGCGCGCCTTTGCCGCTGTCCCCCGACTTGTCTAGAAGGCTGGCGGGGGGAGAAGCCTGCTCCTCCCCGTCGCCAGCCCCGCAAACTCGGGAGACAGCGGGAGAGGCGCAGCGCGCCTTTGCCGCTGTCCCCCGACTTGTCTAGAAGGCTGGCGGGGGGAGAAGCCTGCTCCTCCCCGTCGCCAGCCCCGCAAACTCGGGGGACAGCGGCAGGGGCGCAGCGCGCCTTTGCCGCTGTCCCCCGACTTGGTTAGAAGGCTGGGGGGGGAGCCTGGTTTTGCGGGAGGCGGGGGAATCCCCCGCCTCCCAGGAAAGCCAGGAGAAGCCGTGCAGCCCTTTTAAAAGGCGCGTGGCTTCTGCCGGTTTTGCGGGAGGCGGGGGAATCCCCCCGCCTCCCAGGAAAGCCAGGAGAAGCCGTGCAGCCCTTTTAAAAGGCGCGCGGCTTCTGCCGGTTTTGCGGGAGGTGGGGGAATCCCCCGCCTCCCAGGAAAGCCAGGAGAAGCCGTGATCTCTTTAAAGGGTTTGCACGGCTTCTGCGGGCTTTGGGGAGAGGTGAGGGAATCCCCCCACCTCCCAGTAAAGCCAGGAAAGCCCTGTGCAGCCCCTCCGCCAAGGAGAGGCTGAATGGGGCTAAAGGGGAAGCCAAAACAGCGAGCGGGATCCATCCCGCTCGCTGCCTTGGCTTGATCCATAGCTGCACGCAACCCCTCCGGCAGGGAGAGGTTGTGTGCAGCCTGTACGCTGCTCTTTGGGGCTGCGGGGGGGAAAAAGATTTTTTTTCTTGAATTCCCCCCCTAAAAACTGGGTGCGCCCTATGGTCCGGTGCGCCCTATGGTGCGAAAAATACGGTAAATAAGAGGTGACATAATAGTTCAGAAAAGGGCATCTAAAAGGATTATGGGGGTAGAGGAACTCTCTGTTTCTTTGCAGGGGCAGGGAGAATGGAGGTAAATAAGGGGCATGACAGAGGTGGAGAAGGGGGAAAGAGGGAAGATCTTACCATTCATAATACTAGAACCCAGAGTCACCTGGAACTTTTGGATATTTACATGGGAGACAGAGGTAGTTACTCACCCAGCACACATGTTATGGTAGGCTTTCCTCCATCACATATGAAGACAAGTAATATGTCACTATTTCCCTCCAGGCCATTCACAAGGCTGTCGTGGACATTCATGAGGGTGGCACTGAAGCCGCCGGAGTCACAGTTATAGAGTTTTCACCACAGTTTGAACGTCCTGATCCTAATCTTATCTTTAAGATCAACAGACCCTACCTCCTTCTAATTATGGAAAAGAAAACACACAGTGCCCTCTTCTTAGGGAAAATTGTGAACCCAACTGAAAAATGAGTACGTGATCAGATTGAAATTTCCCATTGCAATTTCCCCTGATCTTTAAAACATGGATTTCCTCACTTTGTACTAGCCTAACCCCAGTAGTGTTATCCAATTTGCTTTGAAATTAAATAAGGCAATGAGCACAAATCACTGCTGGAATAAAATGATTTGAAAATATTGTAATCTTGTAGACTACATTTCTTACACCATTTGTTGCCTGCAGCATGTTTCTGGCTATGGAAAGAGATCTCTGTTTCAGTGGTTAATGCTGAATCCTGTAACAATGCCTGCTTCTAAAAAAATAAAAGCTCCACAGAACCAGACATGACTCTCAGAGTCCCTATAATTTCTGCGGGATCAAGTAACGAGGGAATCAATCCGGGCCTGCTGAATATATTTTGCTGCCAGTTGCAAGGAGCAAGATGACATCAGTTATCCTTTTAGAAACAAAAGCCTGACACTTTGAATCTTCCTTCAAAACTGGCACCCACCATCACGCCTCAGGGCTGCAGGCTAGTTTGGGTGGGTGAAAGCCAGGTCATGTGGTAAACACAGCTCTGTCTTCCACCAGATGGGAAACACCAGAGAAAGGGTTGAAGGAGAGTAGCTGGCGAGGCTGCCATCACCACTGCCATTCAAGTATCCACCAATGGAGGCAGCTAACATGCTCTGCATAATGGATGCAATTGTAGCCAACCCTGGATTCAGAATGTTGGGTTGGGGGAGCAAGAGGAAAAAGGAGTAAGCCCAATGGATCTGTTTGAAATGATTCAGAAAGAAGCAAGTTTATTTTTTTGCTTAAACAGGAGCCTGAAACATTTCGGCGCTAGGGAAATTCTTCAACTGGGGACAGGAAGAACGATTTGCCTGTCTCCGTTGTCTTTACCTTTTAAACAGCTCTCTCCCTAAACAACAGCAAATCGATATGGCAGACAATGTGTAACTGCAACAAGTGCTTGGGGTGGAGATAATGGTGATGTCTTCTTTATAGAAAACCGCTTTTAGAAATGTTAAGGCAAATAAATGTTAAATGTTTTTAATTCAGTTTTACTAGCAAACCAGAGGTGAAACGAATCCCTTCCCAGCCTCAGGAGGAGTGAAGGGAACGTTCGTGCAACACACCTACACACTGCAGCCGACACACTTAACGTGTTGCGACACACACTTCGGAAAGCTCTGAGATAGATGGACAGACTCAATCAACTTTTGGGGAAAGGCGTTCAGTGTTAGAGCATCTGCTTTGCCAGGTCCCAGGTTCAAACCCTGGTGTCTCCAGAGAGGACTGGGAAACACTCCTGCCTGGAACCCTGAAGAGCAGCTGCCAGTCAGTGTAGACAACACTGCGTGAGATGGACCAATGGTCTGGCTCGGTATAAGGCAGCTTCCTATGTTTCTAACTCCCAGCATCCCCCTGTCATTTTTATGCAGAAACTACACCCGAAATGTGCGCGATTCAAATGCAGACTTTTCATGAACCCTGCCAGTTAGTGTTGATGGTGCTGGGGCCAGTGAGTGGGCTCAATATTGGGCAGTTTCCCATGTTCTCTTTTCCTCACCAGCCTACAGTGTAGGTCGGTAGCTCAATGGCAGAACATCTGCTTTGAATGCAGAAGCTGCCAAGCTTAATCCCTGGCATCTCCAGGTGGGGCTGGGAGAGACGCCCAGGCAGGAACTCTGGAGGGCCATGGGCAGTTGGCATAGACCAACCTTTGCCAACCTGGTGCCCTCAAGACGTTGTAGGACAACAGCTCCCACCAGCCCCAGCCAAACACACCAATATTGAAACAATACTATTCAAACTTATTTCCTTTCCAAAAAAAACCCTTCTAAAAACAATTTGAATAACCTCCTAAAAGCAGTCAGCTCCCCTCAGACTAATACTGCCACTAATACAATTTCTATCCTGCCCTTCCTCTCAGAGAAATCCAGGACAACATATACCATAGCGAAAACTACACAGTTCAAAGCAAAACATTTAAAAGCAATTAAGAAGCCCCCTTTTAAAAAGCCACATACCTTCACAATTAATAATCCCAAGGTTGCCGGGGTGAGTAAGCAAGAGGGAGCAAGAAGGTTTTTATATTCCTCCTGAATGTTAATAGCGAGGGAGTCTGAGATGCTTCACCAGGGATGGTGATCAATGGATGAGGAACTGCTCCAGCATAGAATAAAAATTTAAGACTTCGCTGTGTGTTGCTGTTCCTTTGGTTCACCACAGAGGCAGGAACAACCCCCTGCAATCTGACTGCATCACCTCCCACTTCCCTGCCTTTTCTAGCCTCCTTGGCAGCCTGTCTCCTTAACATCTTCCTTAGTTTCCTGTTACTACACTGCAACTCCTCTTCTCTTCTCTCCTCTCCTCTTCTGTTCTTTTCTCTTCTCTGTCTTTCCCCCACCTTCCTTGCACAACTCCAGTGATCCTCCATCTGTTTTGCCCCAACCTCCCTCCCTCCATTTGCTTAGTCAGTCTCCCAGCCAGCTCCTCTCAAGCCTTCTGCGATCTCTCCTTCACTGCTTTTGCATCTGTCATAAGGCACTGTCTCTCTGTCGGGTCTCATAACGTCCCTCCACCCGCAGTTCCAGCTTGCCTTGCTCCTCATTTGCATATTCATCCTCCCGGGCAACACTCTGCACAAGTGGTGGTCATGCCCCTCCCTCACATAAGAGTACAGATTTATTTTACAAAGTATCCACCAATGGTTTAATCCATAAATAAATCTGTAAGTGGTTTCCGTAAAATAGTCAATTTTTTTCTTTTTCTTTTAAGAAACCAACAGACTTTGAAAACAAAGTCATCGCATTATAGATAACATCCACAAAGTTTAAGAACATCTATACAGTACATAATAAAATTGCATTGCCCAACAGAATATTTTTTAGCAGATAGGTCGCCCCAACATTTTCAGATGGATTGGGGAAATTAAAAATGAATGAACAAATGAACAGATTGCAATGTTCTGGAAAAGCATGAACCTCTTGCCAATGCATAGCACCTCTTCTGGATTAATCCTTCACAAGTTTTTATTCCATTTTATTTTAGTTTATAAACATTTCCCTCTTTTTTTAGACAGTTTGATAAGATCTCTTATATTTTTTATGGAAAACAATTGGCTAACATATAAGGAAATATTAGAGGAAGAAAACAACCAACTTGAAACTTAAGAAATATGAAGAACTAAAAGAGACAGATATAAGTTGGTTACAATATTATCATCTAAATGAAATCTTTAAAATAGACAAAAAAGAATGGATTTTATACAAAAATATCAGATTTAGAGAAAGAATTATTATTAAATAATAGAAAGATATTATCAAAAAGATATTATCATATATATATATATATATATATATATATATATATATGATTGGAATTTGAAGGGAAGTGATGGTAAAGTGGACACAAGATTTCGGATACCCAGTTTAAATGCAAAAATGGGAAGAACTGGGGGGGGAGACCTTAAAATTTACAGCGTGCTATCTGATTCAAGAAAATTTTATGAAAATGACCTACAGATGGTACCTGACCCCATCCAAATTAGCCAAAATAAATAAAATTAATAACAATAAGTGTTCGAGATGCAAACAACAGGAAGGAACCTTTTTCCACATGTGGTGGACTTGTCCCCTAATTAAAAAATTGGGACATGATTTACAAGGAATTTTATAAAAAAGCTAAAATATACATTCCTAAAGAAACCAGAAGAGTTTTTATTAGGCATTTTAACAATAAGCATCCCAAACGAAAGTAAAAGTGTTTCTTTATGCGATAACAGCAGCCAGAGTCCTGGAAACCAGCAAAATATTGGAAAAACTAGTCAACATCAACAAAAGACAAATGGCAGTTAAAGTTGTGCGAGTACTTAGAACTCGCCAAAATGACAGAGTTAATATGAAACAAGTCAGGAGAAATGTTAAAAAAGAATGGGATTGCTTTAAAAATTACCTAATAAAATATGGTTCCAATGACAACACTTGGCTGTGTTTAGATTAATTTCACAGAAAAGGAATTTTTTTCATAGTGTGCGGACAAACAATTAAATACAGATAATTTAAATGCAATAGTTGAGTTAAAACTGCAAAGAGATAGAGGGAAGTCAACAAATTTATAAAGGACTCAAACTCAAACAAGTATGAAGGTAATTTCTTTTTAGGATTTTGTGCATAGAATATTTAAGTTATGGTTTGTACTCCTTAAATAATGTTGTTTTTGATAAATAATGTTCTGTTTCATTTTGATTTTTTCTGTTTCGTTTTTATTTTTTATTAATTTTTGTGCTATTTTCTTTTTCATTGTCCTATTTATTTTAGATATTTATACATTTCTACTATGTATTTTGTACTAATTTTTTTCTTATCTCAGAATATGCAATTTAGGATCAATTTATTCTTTTTCTTTTTTCTTTGTAAATTTCAAAAATGTAATAAAAGTTTTTTCTTAAAATATATCTTTTATTTTAGTTTAACTCTGCCGCCTGCCATTTGTTTAAACAGATTTTTCAAATTCAGCTTTCTCTCAATTTAAGTTACATTTCTGTCTCTGTTGATTGATCACAAAAGTTTTAGATCTGTAAAAACTGGATGGGGGGGGCGGAGAGGCTTTACCTGTTCATATGTCACTAGTGCATCATTTTAAAGCCAGTCTTGATGCCTATTAAAAATTCTGCTTATATATCTCCTTCTCGGTTAAAGTCTTCATTCTTAACCATTTGTTATGAGGTTTGTTTGTTTTTTGGTGGGGGCAGGTAGGGTCTATATCAATACCCTTCTAATTCCTGGATCCAAGAAGTGTTAAAATATACAAGGAGCTTCCTGGTGAGGTAACGGGCCATTAAGGAAACAAAGGGAGTGGCTCTGAGAGAGATAAAAAATGGGTGAGCCCCCCTCCCTCAGCTGGCTGGTAGAAGGACAAAGGCCAGAGTGGAGCGATGTAAGCTAGAAACTGAAAAGCTGAAGGCTGGGAAGCCAGACAGAGAGTGCCATGCTTGATTTCGGATTGAATCCGAGACTGTGGCTATGGGAAAAGCATAGCCAAGAACATAAGTCAGTGTTTTCCAGTATGTATTAATCTAAAGTAGTGCCTGGACTAAGACTGGATACGTTGCAAGGAGCATAAACAATATGACGTGTGAGCCAGTGTGGCGTAGTGGTTAAGAGTGGTGGACAGTGTGGAGTGGTGGTTAAGAGTGGTGGATTCCCCGCTCCTCTAATTGTAGCTGCTGGGTGACCTTGGGCTAGTCACACTTCTTTGAAGTCTCTCAGCCCCACTCACCTCACAGAGTGTTTGTTGTGGGGGAGGAAGGGAAAGGAGAATGTTAGCCACTTTGAGACTCCTTCGGGTAGTGATAAAGCGGGATATCAAATCCAAACTCTTCTTCTTCATCATACTTACAGAAGAATCTTCTTTCATTCAGCTCCTATTTTTCTTAGTGCATATTTTCTACCCATCAAATGCCCAGTTTTCATGATTAACCATTAAACAGAGCAAACAAGGATTTTCCATGGAAGGCAGAGAACCAAAATGTGATGCAATTTATTTTTAGTCTTCTTGCATTTTGCGCTGTTGTAAATAAAAATATGCCCTTTTCCCTTATGGGGTATCCAAGAGCCCATATAGAGTCCTTACATAGGTTCCCTATTGGTAGGAGAAAATAACAGAGGCCAACCAGAGAATATTGAGAAGCAAAGCAGCTAGTAAGTTTGATCTTTATTGATCTGTTGCAACAGGGTACTCCCCTCACACGCAGGAGAGGAAGAGGACCCAGAACAATGGCCTGCAAGGCCTTATAAAGACTTTTGAAATTCCCATTCTCTAGATCAAGACCACCCCCAGAAACATTATGCATACATCACAGAAGGGGTGTAACCTAAGACCACCCCTCAGATACATCCCACCTACATCACAGAAATTTAAATGTTGTTTTTCTCCTGTCACAGTTTATCTCCTGTCTGGCAAGTTGCTTGATTGGATTTCTGGGGAGCCTGGTCATTCTTTTGTAGTGGTAAAATACTTATTTCCTGGGCCAGGTCACAGGCTCACACCTTATTCAAACACAGATTAAGACAGGATTTGTGAAGGAAGAGACAATGGGAAGGCTTTTCCATTTTTAACCTTGCAGAGAAAGGATTTGGTCAGTTTAGGAATCAAAATGGTTCCAGGTTGGCTTTCCTGTGCTGATCTATGTATGTGCAGTTATGAACATTACTAGGGCAGAAGAAAACGCTTTCAGCCAGGAAAGGCGAATCTGTGTTCCTCTATGTTGTTGGACTGCAGCTCCCACCATCCCTGACCATCAAGTCTTTTAGCAAACATTAATAAATGGCAGTAGGTTGATTATTTGGGATATGAAGGGCAAATACACGTTTCAGAGGAATTCCTGGGCTGGCCTATGCAAAATGAAGTGGCCAAGCTAGGGCCATTAAGAAGCAATACAAGGTCATTGAGGGCCATTGGCAGGGCAAGAGAACTATCCTTTGCCCCTCCCCTGAGGTGTGAACAGAAACAGGCTGTTTCGAATGTTGTCAAGGTAATGATGTGATGTCACAGGAAGAGTTTGGGTCATAGAATCATAGAATCATAGAGTTGGAAGAGACCACAAGGGCCATCGAGTCCAACCCCCTGCCAAGCAGGAAACACCATCAGAGCACTCCTGACATATGGTTGTCAAGCCTCTGCTTAAAGACCTCCAAAGTAGGAGACTCCACCACACTCCTTGGCAGCAAATTCCACTGTCGAACAGCTCTTACTGTCAGGAAGTTCTTCCTAACGTTTAGGTGGAATCTTCTTTCTTGTAGTTTGGATCCATTGCTCCGTGTCCGCTTCTCTGGAGCAGCAGAAAACAACCTTTCTCCCTCCTCTATGTGACATCCTTTTATATATTTGAACATGGCTATCATATCACCCCTTAACCTCCTCTTCTCCAGGCTAAACATGCCCAGCTCCCTTAACCGTTCCTCATAAGGCATCGTTTCCAGGCCTTTGACCATTTTGGTTGCCCTCTTCTGGACACGTTCCAGTTTGTCAGTGTCCTTCTTGAATTGTGGTGCCCAGAACTGGACACAGTACTCCAGGTGAGGTCTGACCAGAGCAGAATACAGTGGCACTATTACTTCCCTTGATCTAGATGCTATACTCCTATTGATGAGGCCCAGAATTGCATTGGCTTTTTTAGCTGCCGCGTCACACTGTTGGCTCATGTCAAGTTTGTGGTCAACCAAGACTCCTAGATCCTTTTCACATGTACTGCTCTCAAGCCATGTGTCACCCATCTTGTATTTGTGCCTCTCATTTTTTTTGCCCAAGTGCAATACTTTACATTTCTCCCTGTTAAAATTCATCTTGTTTGTTTTTGCCCAGTTCTCTAATCTGTCAAGGGCGTTTTGAAGTGTGTTCCTGTCCTCTGGGGTGTTAGCCACCCCTCCCAATTTGGTGTCATCTGCAAATTTGATCAGGATGCCCTTGAGTCCATCATCCAAGTCGTTGATAAAGATGTTGAATAAGACCGGGCCCAAGACAGAACCCTGTGGCACCCCACTAGTCACTCTTCTCCAGGATGAAGAGGAACCATTGATGAGCACCCTTTGGGTTCGGTCAGTCAGCCAGTTACAAATCCACTGAGTGGTAGCATAGTCAAGACCACATTTTACCAGCTTCTTTACAAGAATATCATGGGGCACCTTGTCAAATGCCTTGCTGAAATCAAGGTAGGCTACATCCACTGTGTTCCCTTCATCTACCAGGCTTGTAATTCTGTCAAAAAACGAGATCAGGTTAGTCTGACATGACTTATTTTTCAGAAATCCATGCTGACTATTGGTGATCTCAGCATTCCTTTCTAGGTGCTCACAGACTGTTTGCTTAATGATCTGCTCCAGAATCTTCCCTGGTATTGATGTCAGACTGACTGGGCGGTAATTATTTGGGTCCTCTCTTTTCCCCTTTTTGAAAATAGGGACAACATTTGCCCTCCTCCAGTCTGCCGGGACTTCGCCTGTTCTCCAGGAATTCTCAAAGATGACTGCCAGTGGTTCTGAGATCACATCTGCCAGTTCTTTTAATACTCTTGGATGCAGTTCATCTGGCTTTGTAGACTTGAATACATCTAAACTAGCCAAATATTCTTGTACTATCTCCTTAGTTATTCTGGGCTGTGTTTCCTTTGCTGAATCATTTGCTCCAAATTCTTCAGGTCGGGCATTGTTTTCTTTATCGGAGAAGACTGAGGCAAAGAAGGCATTGAGGAGTTCAGCCCTTTCTGTGTCCCCTGTTTGCGTTTCACCATCTGAGGTTGCGGCACTCATCTCTCTTTATTGGCCGAGGGAGCCGGGCGTATAGCTTCCGGGTCATGTGGACAGCATGACTAAACCGCTTCTGGCAAACCAGAGCAGTGCATGGAAACGCCGTTTACCTTCCCGCTGGAGCGGTACCTATTTATCTACTTGCACTTTGACGTGCTTTCGAACTGCTAGGTTGGCAGGAGCAGGGACCAAGCAATGGGAGCTCACCCCGTCGCGGAGATTTGAACCGCCGACCTTCTGATCAGCAAGTCCTAGGCTCTGTAGTTTAACCCACAGCGCCACCAACGTCCCAAAGCTGAATTACTGTGTCACAAAATGATACATGTCAGTGTGACCCTTGGAGGCTTGGCCAGCACTCAGTGTGCTGAAAAAGATATACCAAGAACTCTGGCCACAACTTTCAATTTAAGGAGTAATTCCTACTCAAGAGTTGAAATGAAAAACGCGTATATTCTGCTAAGAATAACAGTTTGAAGCTAGTAGTAAATTCAAATATAACATGTAAGTACGATGGTTTTAAAGTAATAGTAAGTTTGGATACAACGTTTACGGTAAGTACAGAAATAATGTAGTTTCAAATATGCAGTGATATGGCACAAAGATACATGAAATACCAGTGCACAACAATTGTTTTATACAAGTCTCAAAGGCAGTCAAAAAGAGTCCACATATATAAAAAATCAGGATAAAGAATAAAGAATAAAGGATCAAATAGGGCCAAAACGGAGTATCCGGAGTGTGAATCAGATGTACGACTCAATAGTGGTGACCAGGACAGGGCCCTGTTTCGGAGTGAGCGCCTTCTTCAGCTCGGTTTTTTTGAGGACTATAAATCTGTTGGAAGTCTGTATCATTTAATTCTTTTATGTTTCTTTTTCGACATGCGTCTTAGATAATTGGATCTTGCACAGAGAAACGCAAGAAAACTTGGATCCAATTATCTACTTACATGTTATATTTAAATTTACTACTAGCTTCAAACTGTTATTCTTAGCAGAATATACACATTTTTCATTTCAACTCTTGAGTAGGAATTACTCCTTAAATTGAAAGTTGTGGCCAGAGTTCTTGGTATATCTTTTTCAGCACTCAGTGTGGCCTTTGGGTTGAAAAGGGTCAAGCAGCCCTGCAATAGAATTTCCCCTGAGAGAAGTGCGTTAGCTTGAACTCCCTGTATGGCAGCCAGGATGGAGTCTTTTGGCATGCCACAGAAGGCTGCACACACAACATTGGTGCAATTCGGTAGCTTTATAGTCTCTGGACTAAGAATGGGCAAATCCATCCATTTGGGCTCCTCTTCTCTGCAATCTTAAATTCTTTTCTGCACATTTGCACATCATTTGTGAAATGTGTTTTCTAAAAAAGAAAACCTGGTGAAAAGGCATCAGCCTTTTAGTGCAAATTCCTCCTGATATGGATCAGTCATCTGATGCCTGGCGTCAGGTGGGCTGAGCCTGACACACCCAGGCGATGTGTCCTGATTTTCTGCACTGCCTGCACTCTGCGTTGCGGAAACAGCAGGTCCTCCTCTCATGATTCTCCCTGCAGCTTGCACAGTTCCCTCCTTCTCGTTGAGGCAGCTGTGGTCTGTGCACTGCTTGAGTGTGCCGCTGTACTCAGTGCACCTCCTCCCTGTTGGATCCTGAGCCGTCGACGAGGTCTTCATGGTGGACCCTCAGTTGGGACAGCAGGCTCGGCCGTGCCTCTTGTGTCGACCTCTCAGCAGCTTCCATTGCCAGGGCCTCCTCCAGAGCGATCTGGAACGTTAGGACCTTCTTGGTGTAGAGGCATCGTTGCAACTTCTCATACTTCAGGCCACCAACGAGGTGGTCACAAAGCATGTTCTCCAACTCTAAGAAGTTGCAGAACTGGGCGGCTTGGTGGAGGGAGGTCACAAACCCAGTTATGGTTTCCCCAGGGGCTAGCTGCTTTGTGTAGAAGGCAATTCGACGAGCCACCACCGAGGGCTGCGGCAAAAAGTGTCCCTTCAGTCCTTCCATTATTGTTTTGTAAGGAACAGTAGTGGCATCTTCAGGTGCAAGGAGAGCCCGGGCGATTTCGAACGTCTCCTCTCCACAGACACTGAAAAATATCGCCCTCTTCTTGGCGTCATTGGTGACCCCTTTGGCTTCTAGGAGGAAGGTGAAATGGGAGGCGTATGCTTACCAGTCTCCTGATGCTGGGTTGAACGCCGAGAAGCTCCTGTCAGTTGCCATTCTGAGTTCCTTGGGTTCCAGAGCTGAAGCCTGGATACATGGTGCGAGGCAGCAGTGTGGCAGGTGGCGCTGCTGCGCTGCTGTGTGTGGCAGTCAGCTCAGCAGGATCCCACCTTCGTCGCCAGTGAAAAATACTCGGAGTCAAGAGTGGATTTAATGCTCTTTATTCAGCTTATAGTAGTGAGGAATGGAAGTTCCCCCAAAATATCTGCTTTATATACATTATTTACACAATGGGCAGCATGTGATTGACTAATTCCGGGATTCTCCTGTAGGCCAATCAGGTTGCAGATTCACTTCCACCTGGAGCTGGATTGGGTGGCTCCTGCCAACCAATCATACTGCTGCATTGTTCTAGGACCAATCAGACTGCTGCATTCTGAATCCTATTGTTCTAGGACCAATCAGACTGCTGCATTTTGGATCCTATTGTTCTAGGACCAATCAGATTGCTGCATTTTGGATCCTATTCAGCTCAGTATATAACAACACTTCTGCCTACAACTTCACCAAATATATGCATTTTTGAAAATGCGGCAAAAAAATGCGGCAAAAAGTGCGCCTTCAGTCCTTCCATTATTGTTTTGTAAGGAACAGTAGTGGCGTCTTCAGGTGCAAGTTAGTTTCTCTGATGTATGCCTTTTTATACACACTTTACCTTAACAAATGAATTATTGAACCCATTGCTTGGTTGGAGAACCAGGTTGCAAAATTCGGAGCACTGTCTTTCTGTTCACTTTTTTTGGGGGGGAAGGGCAGATTTAGTGGGTTTGCCTTTAAATGCAAAGCCAACCAAGTTTCTCCCCCATCCCTAGCTACTGCACATCTCATTTTAGTCTTCTGGTGTGGTTCTGCTCTTGTGTGCATGTTGAATGAAATGGGGAGGGTGTGCCTGTGTATATATTCACATCCCGGCCTTTTTGTATGTGAGGGAGGGGATGTTATGCCCTAGAGAACTCATGAAGGGATTTCTAGAGCTTAGCATTCCCAGAACTAGCATGGACCCGCATCATAGACAAGTGTTCGCAGAAGTATTACTTTGGGGGTTGTCAAGTTCATGCTTATATCTGAGAATCAGAAGTCTGTCTGAATGCAGGAAGCTTCTGTGTACAGTCATACCTCGGGTTACAGCCGCTTCAGGTTGCATTTTTTCAGGTTGCGGACCTCCGAAACCTGGAAGTACTAGAACAGATTACTTCCGGGTTTCGGCGGTCGTGCATGCGCAGAAGCACTAAATAGCACTTTGCGCATGTGCAGAAGCGCCGAATCGCAACGCGGGTTGCGAACGCTGCAGGTTGCGAACGTGCATCCCACACAGATCACATTCGCAACCCGAGCGTCCACTGTAATTGAAAAAAAAGGAACAGGAACACCCCCCAGCCCGATGAGTTTCTAAAATTTGTGAGCAAGTGGTCATGCGATGTCTCATTTATAGGTGGATGCACCTCATTGCTCGTAGACAAGGATCACAATAATTTAAACCTGCACATTATGTTTCTCGAAACTCTACATAAAGCACTAATGACCCCATTGCACAAAGTAAGCAAAAGTGTATAATGCAGCCAACTATGAAGTCTTCATCCCCCATGCACAAAAAAACCCTTCAGAGTTGTTGTTTTTAAAGAAACCTAATTACTTATACCTCAAAGGTACACGCATGCCCATACACAAAATAAATAAGAGCCTCTCACATTTTGGGGGAGGAAACTTGTGTGAAATGGTTAAAGTCTGCCATCTAGTGAGAGAGTGTGTGCATTTGCAAGGGAGACACTGAAATTCCTGCTTCATCTATGCATATTGGGATGATATAAAAAGGCCCTCCTGTTAGGTGAAGTTTTTTGTGTTTTTTTTACTGTTTTATTAAATTTGCTTAGTAACATAACATTATTATATGTATTCTATAAAACAAAGAATACAAAACAAAATTCATTCGTACTACAATGCATAACTGCATAACAGTAATATATATGGTTTCTGAAAAAAGGCTTACATAACAAAATCAATTCAAAATACCATCTGGTTTACTTTTTCTTCTTCCACTCCCTTCCGAGCTTGTATGTTAGGGTTGGCTTCCCCTCTTTTTATCCAGTTCCTGTAAAATGCCCATTTATTTGTGATTCTTTGGCATTTATTTTCACATCTATCCTCTGCCACTATCTGTGCAAATATTTCTGATTGTACGTATTCAAAAACATAATCATTCCATTTTTCCATATTCCATTTGGCTTTTTCTTTCCATCCCAAAGCAATAACTGCCATTCCAGCTAAAATCATAATCTTGTACAACTCTTGCTTATTACTTTTTACTTTGTTATTTCCCAGTATTCCCGAAAATAACAAATCCCTATTAACTTCTATGTTTATTTGAAATAATCCAAAAATTACCTTTATAATCTTTTGCCAATATTCCTTAACCAGATTACATTCCCACCACATGTGTGAATATAGTCCTTTTTCCTGACCACAATGCCAGCATTTGGGACTAAACCCTTTCACTATATACGACATTTGTGCCGGAGTTGTATACCATTTTAATAAAAAAATTCTACTTAATTCTTTATACTTTTCTATTTTAATATTGTTTATATTCTTCATCAGTTCTTGGGCCTGTTTGGATGGATCATACCTTCCTGCCCCCATTTAATCTGGATTATCCTTATCATTTTTTCTTTGTCGCTTATCAGCAGTTTATATAACATCCCTGCTATCCCTTTCTCCGGTATTTGTCTTTTGTTCAGCACCATATCTATTTTCATTTCTGTCCTCATCGTTTCCTCTGCTCTTTCCGTTTTTATTAAATCATAAAGTTCTTGCACTTTCAGCCAATATTGTTTTCCTATTTTTTCTAAAAAAACTTTTTTTGTAATTAAATTCCCTTCTTCATCAAACATACCTTTTAATGTATAAAATCCCTGATCTTCTAATTTCTTCCACCAACCCAGTTCCCTTTGACCCTCCTGCATATATTTTAACGGTGTCCACCTTGAGTATGTTGGCATCCATTTCGTATTCCAATTCTTCCAGATTCCTAACGCAGTTTTCCTTGGTCTTATTGTCTTCTTAAAAGCCGTATTAATATCTCTATTAAATATCCCTTCTCTTCCTATTCCTTCACTTATTTCATTCTCCAGCCTTATCCATTTAATCCCATCCTTATATCCAAATATCTATTAGATTTTTCAATTGGAATGTTTCATAGTAAAATTCTAAATTCGGTATTCCCCATTCCATCTCTTCTTGAGATGAATAATTTACTATGTCTGGGGTTCTAACTCTTTTACTTCTAAAAATCTAATTTTTAAATACCTTATTCCATGTTTTGAACCATATTTTCCTAATGGGTAGCGTAATTACTTGAAATAAATATAATAATTTTTGTACCAGAAACATTTTAACTGCTCTAATCCTACCTAGAATAGATAAATTCTTATTTTTCCATGATTTTATGTCCTTCTTGATCTTCCTCCACGCTTCTTTGTAATTTACATCTGGAATCCTAGCAATATTTTTAATAATATTTACCCCCAAGTATTTAATATTTCCCTATTGATATCCATCTTTGTCTTTTTTTTACAATTTCCTTCTTCTCCTCTGTATGACCCCACCTCTGTAGGGTCCTTTTGTGGTTTTGCAGTCTCTACTATTTCCGCTAGTTTCCAAATGTCTGGGGCTTTCCCCCCATCTAAGATATTATTAAATACTTTTTAAAGTTCTGAGCCCAGGATATCAATTGTTTCTTTATAAAAGTCTGCCGTAATTCCATCTAATCCTGGAAATTTCTTACTTTTAAATGATTTAACTACATTCTCTATTTCTTCCAAAGAAATTTCCTCCTTCAGTCTTAATCTATCACTTTCTTTGATTTTAAACCCCAAACTTTCCCTACTAATATTTTTATTTTCTTCTTTATATAAAGATTGATAGAATCCTGCAAATTCTTTCCTTATTTCTCTAGAGCTTTGTGTAAGTATTTTCCTCCTGGTCTTAATGGCCTTAACCCTCTGTTTATCTCTTCTTTTCTTTAAATAGTTTGCCAGTCTCTTATATGATCCTATTGAGGTTCTCTGAAAATCATTTTTGATCATATTATCTCTCTTTCACACCGCAACTATATCCAGCTCATCCAATTCCTGTTTTAACTTTCTTAACTGCTCCTGTCTGCTCCGTAGAAATGTAACCTGTTGCTGTTGTTGCAAAATTTCAATCTCTTTAATTTTTTCCTGTCTCCCCGAGTACCAATCCTTCTTAATCGCAATCTCTTTCTGTATACAATGTCCTCTTATAACAGCTTTGAAAGTGTCCCATACTACCGGTATCTCGGCCGAACTATTAACCTCTTTAAAATGCCAACCAATTTGTTTTCTGATATATTCCCTGTCAATCTCTTTTGCCATTGTTAGGTTATTGTGCCGCTATGTCCTGCTTTTTCCATCGTCTTCCTGTCCCAGCTCCACAAATAGTGGAGCATGGTCTGAAATCCATATTCCCATAGTCTTTGCTGTTCTAACACTGATTTCATTCCCTTCTTTAATTAGCACGTAGTCAATATAAGAGAAAGTCTTATGTCTGTTGGAGAAGAAGGTAGGTTCGATGTTGGGGTTTCCCCTCTCAAAAACATCCTTTAATCCCCATTTAGATAATCTGGCCTGGAAGTTTCAGTGCCTTGTGGCATGCATTATCTTGCTTTATGTTCAAACCAGGGTGGGTAACCTTGAAGACTCTGCATTATCCCGGGATTCCTTGCCAGTAGCAGGCAGGGGTCAGCTGCAGAAATGTGAGGAGCCAGGACGACACCCAATTGCATACCCTTAACCAGTGCTATTTTTCTAGAAAAAGAAGTGCCGGAACTCAACATGAACGCCTCCCTTGTTCTCTTATAATGGCAATGGTGCCTACCTGAGAGGTGCCAGAACTAAGTTCTGGTGAGTTCTGGCTGAAAAAAAGCCCTGCCCTTAACACACACACACACACACACACACACACACACACACACAATCTCTCGCTGTCTCTCACACACAGCTATTTCCCATGGAAACAGGCATATGTTATTCAATTCTTGGTAACACCACTCAAGTTTTAAAATTCAATTTTCTCCATAAACTTTTTTATTTATATACATTTTGTAAACAAACAAACAAACCAAATCTCTCCAAGGCCTTTTACCTGTCCTGGCTGCAAATCAGTAACCCCAGCAGAAGAGTGCAAATAACATTAATGCACAGCTAAATTACAAGCCCTGCCTTAGAACTCTTCGAAGCCTCCAACTTCAAAATGCAATTGCATCTCCAGAAATGACATTCAAGCAATGACAAAATGCATGGACCCTTCTGACAGATTTCCAAGAAGTGAAAGTCTCTCTCTGCAGATATTTTTGCAGAGGAAGGAGCTGCAACTGGACCCTCGGTACAACACCAGTACTTTTCTCTCTCAGCTTTTGTTTGCTGAACAGCTGGTGGGTGGGAGGGGATCCAGTGGCCAGGTTAAACCAGTCTGTGGGTTGCTTCTAGCCCATGGGCTTTGAATTCCGCACCCTTGTTCTAAACGTTTGTGAAGCAGTACCTTATGCATGCTTCCCATATGGAGTTTTAAGCAGGAATATAGATCACATCCAACTGTAGGCACTGAGACAAGAGACAGGGTAGCAGGGCAGACCAAAGACTGCAACAGGGACTGCAGCAGCAAGCAAGATGGAGAAGTACTGGGGCTGGCCAGGAAACAGCAGACACCTGCCTTATTGTAACCAGCTCCTTTGTACCTGCTACCTGTTGTGTAAGCTAAAATTATGACCCCAGTGGATGTTGGATGTTCAGTCAACATTATAGCCTCCTATCAGTTCTGGTATTCTGTAACCAAGTTGCTGAATAAATATTTTGCAACTTAGTTAATGTAGGTGGATGGGTAAATCAACTATGTTTCATCGTTGTTTGCTCTGGTTTTCCTGGTTGCTGAATAACCCACTCCTTTCACATTAGGGATATTAGAGCTGAGGGTACCTTTTTCGTTCCCAACCTTCAAGTCAGCTTTCTGATTTACTTAAGGCAGGGGTGTCCATACTTTTTTCAAAGAGGGCCAGATTTGATGAAGTGAACATGTGTGAGGGCCGACTAAAGCTTTTTTTAGGATTAAAGTTGTTGAGCTTCTTTTGGGATTTCCCCCCAAAGTTCTTGAGCTTTTTTGATTTCACCCCAGGAAATAAACTGCCACAGGGGCCGGATTAAACTGAATGGCAGGCTTAATCTGGCCACACTTTGATCATGCCTGACTTAAGGACTTCTAAAAATCCAGATGGCACCAATTCATACACAGCAAAATTAGATCTATTAGTATTGACTTGGAATAATTTTTGTGAGCAATATATTTATTGCAATATCCAAATTAGATTGCTTTTGAAAAACAAAACATGAGTCAGCTATAGATAAAATCTGCTCCCCCAGGTTCTATGATTTAAATACAACCGATAACAGGATCACTTCTATCTTAAAGTTAATAATTCCAGACCAATGCAGGGCATTTATGTTAACCCAACTGAACATTTTCCCATCAGCTTTTGTTAAGGGCAGATACTTAAACATCCCTAGAAACATTGCTTATGTTATTTAAATGTGCTGGACACTGTAGAACAAATTCTTTACTACTGTCCACTACATACCGGTAATCAGTTACATAAATGTGTGTTATCACCCTTTTTGGATAGTTTAACTGCGTGCGCCCTGCAGCCGGGGGCAGAGCGAGCCACCAATGTCAGACATTTGGTGCACTGCCCACCCACGACTGCAAAATGTCACTCCCTTCAGCTCACTGTAGTTTGCTTTCTGCAAGACCAAACTGACATTGATTAGATAAGTAACACATTCCTGAAGTGCTTTTACTGTCAGTAGCGTCATCTCCAAAACTCGCGTCAGCATAAATTTCAAGACCTCCAGATTTTTGGTTAGTAAACCTTAATCTGTAGTGCATAGTACCCTTTAGATATCTGGCTATGCGTTTTAGTGCTTTCCAGTCTTGAATGGAGCTTGAATGGGGCTTTCCAATCCCCTTCATGGATCACTGCCTCCCCTTCATGGATCACTGCCTTGCCGTGGCAAAGGGGCTTGAATAACTCAGAGAAGCTATGAGCTATGCCGTGCAGGGCCACCCAAGATGGACAGGTCATAGTGGAGAGTTTTGACCAAATGTGATCCACCTGGAGCAGGAACCGGCAGGCCACTCCAGTATCCCTGCCAAGAAAACTCCCTGGACAAAGACAACAGGCATATAAAAGTTATGACGCTGGAAGATGAGCCCCTCAGGTCGGAAGGCGTCCAACATGCTACTGGGGAAGAGCGGAGGACAAGTACAAGTAGATTCAGAGCTGATGAAGCGGCTGGGCCAAAGCCGAAAGGACGCTCAGTTGCGGATATGCCTGGAAGCGAAAGGAAAGTCCAATGCTGTAAAGAAAAATATTGCATAGGAACCTGGAATGTAAGAACCATGAACCTTGGTGAGTTGGATGTGGTCAAAAATGAGATGGCAAAAATAAATATTGACATCCTGGGCATCAGGGAACTAAAATGGACGAGAATGGGCGAATTCAGTTCGGATGACCATCATATCTACTACTGTGGGCAAGAATCCGTAAAAGAAATGGAGTGGCCCTCATAGTCAACAAAAGAGTAGCGAAAGCTGTACTGGGATGCAATTTCAAAAATGATAGAATGATCTCGATACGAATCCAAGGCAGACCTTTTAACATCACAGTAATTCAAGTTTATGCACCAACCACTGGTGCTGAAGAAACTGAAATTGACCAATTCTATGAAGTCTTACAACACCTTATAGAAATGACATCAAAGAAGAATGTTCTTCTCATTATAGGGGATTGGAATGCTAAAGTAGGGAGCCAAGAGATAAAAGGAACAACTGGCAAGTTTGGCCTTGGAGTTCAAAATGAAGCAGGGCAAAAGCTAATAGAGTTCTGCCAAGAGAACAAGCTGGTCATCACAAACACTCTTTTCCAACAACACAAGAGATGACTCTACACATGGACATCACCAGATGGGCAGCATCGAAATCAGATTGATTATATTCTCTGCAGCCAAAGATGGAGAAGCTCTATACAGTCAGCAAAAACAAGACCTGGAGCTGACTGTGGCTCAGATCATCAGCTTCTTATAGCAAAATTCAAGCTTAAACTGAAGAAAGTAGGAAAAACCACTGGGCCGGTAAGATACAATCTAAGTCAAATCCCTTATGAATACACAGTGGAAGTGAGGAACAGGTTTAAGGATTTAGATTTTGTGGACAGAGTGCCTGAAGAACGATGGATAGAGGCTCGTAACATTATACAAGAGGCAGCAACTAAAACCATCCCACTGAAAAGGAAATGCAAGAAAGCAAAGTGGCTGTCCAAAGAGGCCTTACAAATAGCAGGGGAGAGAAGGCAAGCAAAATGCGAGGGAGATAGTGAAAGATACAGGAAATTGAATGCAGATTTCCAAAAAATAGCAAGGAGAGACAAGAAGGCCTTCTTAAACGAGCAATGCAAAGAAATAGAGGAAAACAATAGAATGGGAAAAACCAGAGATCTGTTCAAGAAAATTGGAGATATGAAAGGAACATTTTGTACAAAGATTTCCATAATAAAAGACAAAAGTGGAAAGGACCTAACAGAAGCAGAAGACATCAAGAAGAGGTGTCAAGAATACACAGAGGAACTATACCAGAAAGAAATGGATGCCTCGTATACCCCAGGTAGTGTGATTGCTGACCTTGAGCCAGACATCCTGGAGAGTGAAGTCAAATGGGCCTTAGAAAGCACTGCTAATAACAAGGCCAGTGGAAGTGATGATATTCCAGCTGAACTATTTAAAATTTTAAAAGATGATGCTGTTAAGGTGCTTCACTCAATATGCCAGCAAATTTGGAAAACACAGCAGTGGCCAGAGGATTGGAGAAGATCAGTCTATATTCCAATCCCAAAGAAGGGAAGTGCCAAAGAATGCTCCAACTACTGCACAATTGCACTCATTTCACACGCTAGCAAGGTTATGCTTAAAATTCTACAAGGCAGGCTTAAGCAGTATGTGGACCGAGAACTCCCAGAAGTGCAAGCTGGATTTAGAAGAGGCAGAGGAACCAGAGACCAAATTGCAAACATGCGCTGGATTATGGAGAAAGCTAGAGAGTTCCAGAAAGATATCTACTTCTGCTTCATTGACTATGCAAAAGCCTTTGACTGTGTCGACCACAGGAAACTATGGCAAGTTCTTAAAGAAATGGGAGTGCCTGATCACCTCATCTGTCTCCTGAGAAATCTGTATGTGGGACAAGAAGCTACAGTTAGAACGGGATATGGAACAACTGATTGGTTCAAAATTGGGAAAGGAGTATGGCAAGGCTGTATACTGTCTCCCTGCTTATTTAACTTATATGCAGAATTCATCATGCGAAAGGCTGGGCTGGATGAATCCCAAGCCGGAATTAAGATCGTCGGAAGAAATATCAACAACCTCAGATATGCAGATGACACAACCTTGATGGCAGAAAGTGAGGAGGAATTAAATAACCTTTTAATGAGGGTGAAAGAGGAGAGCGCAAAATATGGTCTGAAGCTCAACATCAAAAAAACGAAGATCATGGCCACTGGGCCCATCACCTCCTGGCAAATAGAAGGGGAAGAAGTGGAGGCAGTGAGAGATTTTACTTTCTTGGGCTCCATGATCACTGCAGATGGTGACAGCAGTCACGAAATTAAAAGACACCTGCTCCTTGGGAGAAAGGCGATGGCAAACCTAGACAGCGTCTTAAAAAGCAGAGACATCACCTTACCAACAAAGGTCCGTATAGTTAAAGCCATGGGTTTCCCAGTAGTGATGTATGGAAGCGAGAGCTGGACCATCAAGAAGGCTGATCGCCGAAGAATTGATGCTTTTAAATTATGGTGCTGGAGGAGACTCTTGAGAGTCCCATGGACTGCAAGAAGATCAAACATATCCATTCTTAAGGAAATCAGCCCTGAGTGCTCACTGGAAGGACAGATGGTGAAGCTGAGGCTCCAATACTTTGGCCATCTCATGAGAAGAGAAGACTCCCTGGAAAAGACCCTGATGCTGGGAAAGATTGAGGGCACAAGAAGAAGGGGACGACAGAGGACAAGATGGTTGGACAGTGTTCTCGAAGCTACAAACATGAGTCTGACCAAACTGCGGAAGGCAGTGGAAGACAGGAGTGCCTGGCGTGCTCTGGTCCATGGGGTCACAAAGAGTCGGGCACGACTAAATGACTAAACAACAACAACAGTCTTGAATAGCAGGTCGAGTAGCATGTCTGCTGAGCAGATTTATGCTGACAGTCTACTGCGCCTTGCAATAAAACTGAGCCTTCCTAACACACTTCTGAACAATGTATTATCAGAGAACGTATCACCAGTATCATCATGTTTGAAACCTGTGACCATGGGTCATTGGCATCACTCAAGTTTAATTCATCAATCACATCTCTGATTTTGTGTGTCTGATGTACCAAAATATCACCTTGCTCATTTCTTTCTATTTCTAGAGAGAGATAATTGGTTACATCTCCAAGATTTTTCATATCAAAATGTTTCTGCAGTTTGGCAAGTGTGTTTTTGTACTCTGCTTTATTTTTCCACAAAAACAGAATATCATCAACAAAGCAAATGCAGTAAAGTTTGTGTTGGTTATTTTCTTTCACAAACACACAAGAGTCAGCTTTCCCTTGTTTAAAATCTAATGAGAACAGTACCTCTGTTAGTTTAGTGTGCCAGTATCGAGCGCTCTGTTTCAAACAATACAGGGATTTCTTGAGTTTACAAACCATTCCCTCTTTAACCTGTACACCATCGGGTGGTAACATGTCAACTGCACCCCCCCCCTTCCTCCACCCCTGTCCCCAGCCAAGGTCAGCAAATTGATTTATCCTTGCCGGAAGAGCAAAGACTCTTCTTTGGCAATGTTTGGGCAATGTTTAAAACAAATACCTTTCAACAGTCCTGGTTAAGTATTAATAAAGCACTGTGCTCACATTGCAGTTTGCATAAATAGCAGATCATAAAGAATCAGAGGCTTTCTAACAGAAAGGAAGGTTCTGCACAACGGCTGTAAGTATCTGTCCTCTTTGGGTGTCCTCAAAACTGTCACTGTTTTGCGGGGGAAGTTCAAGCGCATACCAGAACCTTTTCAGGCTTGTGCAGTTGGATAAAAGTGTTTTGTTGCCCTACCGCAACAAATCCATTGCTTTGGAAAGCAATGGGTAAAAATGCACTTAAAAGTGTTGGGGGTGAACAAATGATAAATTGGAAGATGTGTAAAAACAGTATAAGCAAATCAGGATGAGTGAAGGGTAAAAGCTTATTGACATGCAGACCAGACATAGGGCAGTATCCAGCCAGTGTCTCATCAGTGCCTGGATCAACGTTTGCACAGTGGAACTGTTGCTCAAGTTTAAATCTTTGCACTGACTGAACACGTTATTTAGATACTGTCCATAGTCAATCTACCATGCAAGCAAATCAGGATGAATACAGAATAAGCAAACTCATCTGGATAAACCGGGGGATAGAGCAGTTAAATACTGCTTCGCAATGTATTTGAAAATACTGTGCCATATTTTCAAGTGAGTATCTTTAAATCTGCCTATTCTCCTGAAAAAAACTGTCTTTAAGTGACTTCTTGTTGTCCATTATCAGGGCCAATAAGAGTGATACTTAGGATTTTTATTTCTCGCACTACTCAGAATCATACATAAACTTACTTTAATGTCCTTCTCACTCAGGATGTTGGGTAATTGTGAAAGTTTCCCCAGATTTCCCTTCAAATTTTTGTGCTGATTGTTTGTGCACATAAACTGGAGAAATGAAAGCATATTTTTTGTTTCCAAGTTTAAAAATGATTTCTTTGTACTCATGCATGAAAAGGGGAGTGAACATCATCTGGTGCAGAAAAGCATACACATTTCCAAGATTGGCATGTATTATAGAGTTTTTTAATGATTTAGAAGAAAGTAAACATGAGTATATTGAAAAGAGAATGTGATTGCATGGAAAGAGTATGGGGGAAGGGCCAGAGCTCAGGGCAGAACAAACCATAGCATCTTCAGGCAGCACTAGGAATGCCCACTGCCTGAAACTCTGGAGAGCAGCTATCAATCAGTGCAGACAATACTGAACTAGACTGAACAATGGCCTGGCTCTGTTTTAGGTAACTTCCTATGCTACTGTAAAGCATGGGAGTCAAATAATGCCGTTGGGAATGTACCAGCCCTCTCTGGCCAATGCCAGCTCTAAAACACTAAATGCAATTTAATGTTTATCACTGATAAGAAGTGACAGCCAGCAGTTTGGCACAGTGCTTACTCAGAAGAAGATCCAATGTAGAAATGACCTCCACCTTGCTGTTTTTAATTCACCTCACAAACTTGTGTTTAGCTTATAGCTACCCAGTGTAGTTTGAACTTCTTTTTCTAGCATTTGAAACCTAGACTCTAGATAGATGATGATGATGATGATAGATAGATAGATGATAGATGATACAGTAGATAGATGATTGATAGATAGATGATAGATAGATAGATAGATAGATGATAGATAGATAGATAGATGATAGATAGATAGATAGATAGATAGATAGATAGATGATAGATAGATAGATAGATAGATAGATAGATAGATAGATAGATAGATAGATAGATAGATGATAGATAGATAGATAGATAGATGATAGATAGATGATAGATAGATGATAGATAGATAGATGCATCTTCAGTTAAAAGATATAGAACCCACCCTATTTTTCTGATTGTAAGTTGATTTTAATATTGTCTTAATATATAATCAAAATAAAAAAAATCCTTCCAGTAGCACCTTAAAGACCAACTAAGTTAGTTCTTGGTATGAGCTTTCGTGTGCATGCACACTTCTTCAGATACACAGAGGGTCTTTAAGGTGCTACTGGAAGGATTTTTTTTATTTTGACTATGGCAGACCAACACGGCTACCTATCTGTAACTGTTAATATATAATAAATTTGTAAGACTGTGATCATGCTGCAGTTTAGGTAGCTGCTAATTGGCGGCTTTGACAATTCCAACGTGATGGCAGAATGGCAGACAGGCAAGTGAGAAAGAAGCGGGCAGCCCAGGCGAGCTGTTTAAAGGTGCGTGGAAGGCATGTCAGATAGCGATTTGGCAAACCACTCACCCTCTGTTAAACATCACGGCGTTTAAAGGAGGGTGGGAGCTCTCTGAAGTGTCTGCCAGGCTCCTTTTAATAGAGGTGAGGCTGGGGATAGTTGCTTGAGGTGAACTGTGAGGGGAGGGTGGTTGGGGGAACTATAAGGGATAGGTGATCAGTGTAAAGGAAGGGAATTGGTCAGGTGTAAAGGAAAGACTAGGTATGGGGTCAGGCAGATTGTTAAAGAGACTAAGCATTCCCTTATATTTTGTAACCCAACCTGTGAATTTATGGTGAAGGGACAGTGAAAAAATAGGAATAATTATCATTTAGGTCAAATTGCCATCCCATTTTTAAATTGCTGCTTTTTTTTCAAAATAGATGCAAATCATTACACATTCATTTTTAAGGCTACCTTGCACCTGCAATCTACATTGCTTCAATTCTAAAATAAAAGGTGATCATGTGCAAACTTTCACATTAAAATAATAAATGTATGAATTTTATGTTTAAATTGTGAATATTTAAACATAAATATTTAAAAATCCAAAATGCTTTTTAAAAAAAAGTTATATTGAATAAACTTTAAAAACAATAAATACATATAGTATTTTAAACTCTTAAAGTCATCAGGTCTGCAGTCCTGGTGACTGACTGACTGATATTTTCACAGCTAATTGGCTCACAAGAGCTTGCTTTTGGCTAACCTGCAATAATTGCATGCATGTCGCTTTAAATTACCCAAATCCTACGTGCAAAATGGCACAGTGGCACCAGGCATGTATCCCCAGACAATGCTATATTTGCACACCTGAGACTTTTCAAAGTCCAGGATGACTGTCATAATCATTTCCTGCAACAAATATTTGTTATTGTACTTGGGGATCAAAGTTTGAGTTTGATTGGGCTGTTTTTGGTTTATTTATTTTATTTGGGTATGGGAGTTTTGGTTTTGTTTGAATTTCTAGATATTCTGATTAGTTTTTTTAGATTAAGCTTCTTGCAAGGGAAATGTATTTCAATCCCTTCAAGTAACCAAAAATGAATTGCTTTGTGCGTACTCCAACAGGGGTAGTTTGCTAGTAGCGAAACTCTTTAAAGCAGCCCTCCACAACCTACTGCCCTCTAGATTTTTTTTGTACTACATCTCCCATCATTCCTGATCATTGGCCATGATGACTGGGGCTGCTGGAGTTGAAGTCCAAAAGACTTGGAGGACACAGGCTGGTTGAAAAATCCATTGCTCCGAGTAGTGACATAGATACAAAAGTCATTGAGTGCACTTGTATCACTAGAGTTCTCATTTACTTTATTTATACACTCCATTTATGTGTCGGCTTTTTAACAAAGCACTCAAATGGTTTACAACCTAAAAGGATCAGTCACATTAATAGAGGATAAGTTTATTAACAACCACAAGCCATGGTGGCTATGTTCTGCCTCCACTGTCAGAGATAACCTGTTTGTGAATAGCAGTTGCTGGAAATCACAAGTAGGGAGAGTGTTGTTGCAGTCAAGTCCTACTTCCCATAAAAACCTGGTTTCCTACCGTGAGAACAGGATGCTGGGCAAGATGGGGCTTTGGTTTGATTCAGCAGAGATCTTCTTATGTTCTCACTGGCCAATCGTGGACATTGTCACATCGTCCACATTTATGCCATGCCTTGGGCAACTAGACCTGCAAAGCGGGGGTTGGCTCCATACCATGTGCACACTAACATACCCTCCAACATTTCTCTGAAGAAATAGGGATGTCCTATTCCATCATCAAGGGATGCGGGTGGCGCTGTGGGTTAAACCACAGAGCCTAGGACTTGCCGATCAGAAGGTCGGCGGTTCGAATCCCTGCGACGGGTAGAGCTCCCATTGCTCGGTCCCCGCTCCTGCCAACCTAGCAGTTTGAAAGCATGTCAAAGTGCAAGTAGATAAATAGGTACCGCTCCAGCGGGAAGGTAAACGGTGTTTCCGTGCGCTGCTCTGGTTCACCAGAAGCGGCTTAGTCCTGCTGGCCACATGACCCGGAAGCTGTACGCCGGCTCCCTCGGCCAATAAAGTGAGTTGAGTGCCGCAACCCCAGAGTCATCCGCGACTGGACCTAATGGTCAGGGGTCCCTTAACCATTACCTTTATTCCATCATCATCATCATCATCATCATCATCATCATCATCATCATCATTTATACCCCACCCATCTGACCCTCAGTCACTCCAACATATATAAAAACATAATAAAACATTAAACATTTAAAAAACCACTTCCCTATACAAGGCTGCCTTCAGATGTCTTCTAAAGCTTGTATAGTTAATTATCTCTTTGGCTTGAGGGTCACATAACTCCATGCCCACCAACATTTCTCCATGAAAGTAGGGATGTCCTAAGGAAAAGCGGGACATTCCAGGATCAAATCAGAAACCGGGAGGTGTTCTGTAAATCTGGGACTGTCCTTGGAAAATAGGGTTACTTGGAGGGTCTGCACTAAAGCATAACCAACATGTGCAAATCTATATTGCAGATAGATGTGTGCATATTATGGCGTTGAGGTATGCATTGTGTTTGGAGTGGAGCCAGTAAAGTACATTCTTGACTGAAGTCTGACAACGCATTGTGAAATGCTTCTTCCATCTTCCTCTCATGTTGACCTTCAGGAGACGAGCTGACTCTGAATGGGAGCAAGAACTGTTTTGAGTTGTTGTTGCTGCTGTTGCTACTAACACATTTTGTGGCAAGTAAAAATCTCTCTCTCTCAATTCGCAGAAGAACTGACCAGAAGAATGCACTCTGCCATCTGTCTCTGTTTGATATTGGCCAGCCTCTCCAATGGGCATCATCAGGGTCCTGATGAACAGAACAGCACACAGCTAACTGCTATATATCCAAATATTGGCCGTTTTGCAATTAAATTTATTAGTCTGGCTTCTTCAGCCTCACCTGATGCAAATATTTTCTTCTCGCCCATCAGTATTGCATCCGCCTTTTCCATTCTTTCACTGGGGGCAAAATCTGCCACACGCACTCAGATCCTAGAAGGCCTTTGCTTTAACCTGACAGAAATTCCAGAGAAGGAGATCCACCGGGCACTCCATAATGACATTTCTGTGCTCACTCGCTCAGATTCTGGGTACCAACTCGAGCTAGGAAATGCTCTTTTTTTAAGGGAGGGCCTGGAGGCATTACCAACCTTTCTGGATGATGTCAAGGCTTTTTACGCCACAGAGGTGTTGCCCACGAAATTCCAGGAGCCAAAAGAAGCCGAGAAACAAATCAACGATTATATAGAGAAGAAAACCCACGGGAAAATTTCGGAGGTTGTCAAGGGTCTTAATGCAGATACCTCACTGGCTGTAGCGAACTACATATTCTTTAAAGGTACACTTTGTGGTGGGGGATAAATTCAACTCTGTTCAGATTTTAAGACAAACCTTCTAATTTGAATTTTCCGAAACCACGTGAAAGCTGAAACGCAGCAGTTCTTTGAAATTTGCACTTTGCTCAGAAGGGGCTCATGGGCTCAGAGTAAATCCCATCTCTAGGCAATCCAGTCAGATGGGCGAGGTAGAAATAATAAAATAACTATTATTTATTATTATTATCAGGGAGAATCCTTTGCCTGTGACTTGAGGCATGTATCTGTGGACAAAGGCATGGAGTGAGCCAATGATCCCCTTCCTTTAATCCCCCCAAATATTTAGTCCACAAGCATCCCCTCATTTGCTGGGGAAAAATCTTTGAGGGGCTTCTGTTTGTGTTCCTTTGGATGTGTGTAGTTCCCTCCATATGACCAGGAACACTGATAACGTCACACAAAGTGTCCTACTCTTGTTCAAGTGAGTTCAGTAGAAGCTGCCTACAAAACCTCCCTGCTCAACTGAAGGGGGGTGCAATTCATGTGAGGACCTAGAGGGTAGGGTTTGCATACATATCCCCAGCCTCTGACATCATTCACACTTTGAGTGATTGAGAGTCCAGGCAACCTTGAGTCTCACAGTGAAGCTGCCACCACATGTTATCTTCACCAGTAATAATAAAAAAATAATTTTATTATTTATTTGCCAACCATCTGACTGGATTGCCCCAGCCACTCTGGGCGCCTGCCAACAAAATATTAAAACATGGAAAACCTCAAATTAAAAAAACTCACCTATGCAGGGCTGCCTTCAGATGTCTTCTAAAAGTCAGATAGATGTTTATTTCCTTGACATTGGATGGGAGGGTGTTCCACAGGGCGGGCACCCAGCTGTACCATGAACACATTCAACCTACATTTCAGCTATTCATTCTTTCACCCCTAGAGTCTCTTACTGTAATGTCTCCACCATTATCCTAATTGCAGCACAGAAGGCATTTTTGTTGCATGACCCACAGTGGCCAGGGTGGTAATGGTTAACTCTTCCCTTCCTAGCTGCAACTCCCCAACCCCTGGCTGAAAAGAGCCCCCTATGCCTTATTTGAGCTTGATGGAAATTGAAGCCAACCATCTACTTTTTTCAGGCACCATTGTTGTACAGCAGTTTGGGGAGGTCCACAGCAGATGGGGAAAGTTAACCTTTTCTTCCCCAGCCGTGGCCTTCTTAAAAATGCTCCCATATTTAGGGTTTGGGGTGGGGATTCCTAAAGGATCCAGCAAGAGGTTTAACTTTTTATCCAGTGTAATTGAAGCACCAGGAGGAGGTGGTGAGGTGGTGGAGAGGGATGCCCCAAGTGATGCCTGTGGGCTTGGATCCTACATTTGACCCCCTCGGCTAAACAATTAATTTCCTTTACTTTCTTATTGTGTAAAATGCACTGCTCTGGTGCAGCTTTGTTGCTGTCGTATTTGTTGGGGCATGTGCAAAGTGCCCACCCCAATGTCAGCAGGGTGTGCAAAAGACCAGAGAAACAGTAAACACTTCTAAGAAGAATCAGTTGCTTTACTGACAATAATGCAGTTCCAGATACATACAGCAGATACTTTCCTTACAGCATGCAGACCACACTCTGGCTGAGAGCAAACTTGCCTCCAAACACAGCAGCCTTTATATTGTAGTTTCTGCTGAGTCGTTATCACATGGTTGCTGACTCATTCTCACGTGACGAACTAGCTGCAGGTGCAGGAAAACACACCCCAGTTAAACAGCGCACCAAAAGCAATCATCTCTTGCACTTTTTTTCCCCCTCTGCATGCATAAACATATATCAACCGTATTCACACCCTACATAGCAGTTCAGGAAGCTGAGCTGCAGTCTAGACTGCTGCAGCACTGCGATGGGAAAACAAACGGTGCCTGTCTATGAACCCGCTGACATGTAGCAACAATCTCTGCCAGAAAAAACACACTAATATTGCAAATAAGATCAAATGTTGTGATTTGAATGAACTGTGTAATCTCTCCGTAATGTGGTGGTGGACTCTTCTTTTCTCTTAAGGTGCCTGGGAAAAACCTTTTGATCCAGCTCAGACAGAAGAAAGGGACTTCTTTGTGAATGAACACACAACGGTCAAAGTCCCGATGATGCACAGGCTAGGCTGGTTCTGGCATTACTATGATGCTGAATTGCATTGCCAAGTGCTACGAATGGACTACAAGGGGAGTACCACCACATTCTTTATTCTGCCAGATTCCGGAAAACTCAAGCAGGTAGAGGAGGCTTTCTCATTAGATACTTGGACCAAATGGGCAGTAAAGCTCCACCGGTAAGTTTTGTGTTGCTTCTTTAATGTTTCCATTAGATATATTTGTAACCAATCAGCAACTTAGGGCAAAGCTACACTAGTCGGTTATAACGTTAAAATGCATTATAAAAATGTGACACCAGAGGGTGCTGTAGAGCAGCTATCCGTCGGCAATAGGAAATTGTATTAAGAGCTATATTGTGGGGGGTTTTTTACAGCGTTTTTACAGATCAGTGTAGATCCAGCCTTACTGTCTTCGATTACCATACCACTTACAAGGTAAAGGACTAGATGTGGACCATATAATATAGGAAAGCCTTTCTGAATGTTAGGACTACTCTTACTTTGCCATGGCAAACTTATCTAGTCGTAAGACTACTCCTAGCCGTAGCTGTAGGATAACCAGCCTCATATAACCAAAATGCTTGTGTCTAATTAAATTACATGAAGGTGTTAATGCCACAGAGTAAGCTGCCCTGAGACAAATGACTGGATGCTTCCCCCATGTCACATACAGAAGCTGACTTGACTGGCCATTTGATTCATACTTTAACATCGGTAGTAGCCAGAATCGTCTGCTGCACCTGAGTGCACAGTTCTGTCCATACACAGCTCTGTGGAATGCGGGTAGCACTGTGGTCTAAACCACTGAGCCTCTTGGGCTTGCCAATCAAAAGGTCGGCAGTTTGAATCCCTGCAACGGGGTGAGCTCCCATTGCTCTATCCCAGCTCCTGCCAACCTAGCAGTTCTAAAGCATACCAGTGCAAGTAGATAAATAGGCAGCACTGCGACGGAAAGGTAAATGGTGTTTCTGTACGCTCTGGTTTCCGTCACGGTGTTCCGTTACACCAGAAGCGGTTTAGTCATGCTGGCCACATGACCTGGAAATCTGTCTGTGGACAAACGCCGGCTCCCTCAACCTGAAGCAAGATGAGCACCACACCCCATAGTCACCTAAACCGTCCAGGGGTCCTTTACCTTTGCCTACAGTTCTGTCCATCAACATCTTGTTGTCACTCCCTAATTTCTGCCGCCTGAGACAGCTGCCTCACTCTGCCTAATGCTATTGGTTGGCCTTGTTCTGAGATAATGTACATGGAGCTCCTTAAATCTGAAATGTGCTCTGTAAATGCAAAGTATAATGGATGGAATATTCTTTCATGGTGCAACAAAGGGAAATATTGCAGCTCCATTCACAGGCTGTGGAACTGGGTGCCATTTTGCTGAGTACCTTTATACTGAACGGGGTGCCATGCCACAACGTTTTGCACCGGCTGAAGCCTTTGAAAAGTTCTCAAGGGCAGCCCTACATAAAGTTTGTTGCTGTAACACAGCATTCAGGAACCTGGTGCACACAGGATGTTTTAGGCTACGGCTCCCATCAACCCCAGCCAGCAGGCCTGCGCTAACTAGGGCTTATAGGAACCGTAATCCAAAATACATGGTATGTACCAGGATGGTGATGGTTGCCATAGTTGGACAAGCCCCCAAGCACATTGAGTCTCAATGAGAATATGTTTCTATCATATCCACTCGGGAGCCGTGAGTTGCCCTTTTAGATGTCAGCCATTTGAGCAAATAATTGAAGTAATTTCTTGTATCTTTCTGTTCCTGAAGTTCTACAGCATCTGTGTTCCTTCCAAAGTTTAATATTTCTGCCAGCTATGAACTAAAGGAGACCCTCAGCAAAATGGGCATTACTGATGTCTTCAGTGATCAAGCTGATCTGACAGGAATCACTGGGCAGCCTTTGAAGGTGGGAAAGGTAAGTTGAAAAGAAAAATTCCCATTAGTCACATGACTTCATTTTTTAATTTTATTTTTTGTGTGTGCAAAGGATCCTGTTTTATTTGGGTGAATTGAATTAATTGTGCTCCGTCTCTTTAAATTATCCTTACTCTTATTAATTAAATTTGTATACCGCTGTTCAAACATAAAAATGCAAAATGAGAACACAAAATACATAATAAAATGAAAACAAAGCAATAAATCCCCTCTGACAAACACATTTAAAAGGGGTATACGATTGTAATCACCCAAAGGCCTAGTTTAAGAGGAATATTTTCACCTGGCACCTAAAGATATATAAGGAAGGCACCAGGCAAGCCTCGCTAGTAGGTGCTGGTAGGGATGGTAAGCAAAGACTCCCTCTTACAAATCTTAAGGACCATATTGCCTAATAATATGAGTTGTGACACACCACAGAATTAAGGAGATGAGGACCAGAGAAACTGGACATATCAAAGAGGAAGGAGCTATACAACCTGCTCGTATGAATGGGAAGTGAAATTGAGCACAACTACGATAAATAAAACAAAAGTTACATTTAGCAGGATTAAAATTTAGCCATAATGTAGGCCCAGAGCACGTGGCAGAAGTGTTGGATACTACAGTCATACCTTGGGTTGAAGTAGCTTCGGGATAAGTATTTTCGGGTTGCGCGCTGCAGCGACCCAGAAGTAACAGAGCGCGTTACTTCCGGGTTTCGCCGCTCGCGAATGCGCAGACGGTCAAAATGGCATCACGCGCATGCGCAGAAGCGGCAAATCGTGACCCACGCACATGCAGATGCACCGACACTGGTTGCGTTCGCTTCTGGATGCGAATGGGGCTCTGGAACGGATCCCGTTCACATCCAGATGTAACACTGTACTGGGGTCTTGGCAGACTAAGTAATGAAGCCAGGCCTTGTCCACCCTGTTCTTTTTTTATTTGAAGACATGTATTTGAAATAGGACTGTGCCATATGCTGTCTGACTATGATATTCTCTCCAGCGTTAGCCTCCTCAGTGCCAACAAAGCTCACGTTTCTGAACATTAGGGTTTGCCCAAGAGTTCTGATACCCTTTTGGGTCCTTGGCTGCTGAGGGTCTAATTTGCCCTCATAGGCATTTATTGTGATTGGTTGCACCAACCCATGTGTTTTTGTGATGTCACCTCAGCAAAGTTACTCATTGACAGAAGGGCAAATCACATAGATGGCCAGAGGTAAGCAGCAGTGAAGACAAAGGCCTTTCAAAAAAAGCATTTCCTTCACAAATGAAATCCTTTTCTCCTCTCCAAACTCTGATTTCTTTCTTTGTTCTTCCTCAGGCTACCCATAAGGCTGTGCTCACCATGGATGAGAAAGGGTCAGAGGCAGCAGCAGCCACTGTTGTAGAAGCCATACCTATGTCTTTGCCTCCAACCTTAGAATTCAACATGCCTTTTTTTGTGCTGATGTATGAAAAACAGACCAACTACACATTATTTGTTGGCAAAATAGTAAATCCCGTTCAGCCCTAAGTGTCAGTGAATTCTGAATGAAGCTTTGGAATAAAGCATCTTGGCAACCCAAAGTTAATCTGGAGTCCTTCTCTTTTTCAAACCAGAGGCAGTGCAGAATGATGTGGGAATGAAAAGGAGTCTCGAAATACTTGTTTTCTGACTATTTTCCATGCTCCCTTCAGAGCATAAGCAGTAGGTGTCCTGGTATTGTTTTTTGCAACAAACCAGAGGTCAAATCAAACATTACAGCCCCCACAGGAGAACCATGAAGAAGACTGTAGTGTTTCCTGTGATTTTTCAGCTGATTAGATACAATCTACACTTCCTACATGGATTGCCATATGTCCAGATTTTCCTGGACATTTCAGCGATTTCAGCCCAGATACTGTTTCTGATGGCAGAATCCCAGCTCTGTTTGGGAAATTCCGGGTGTATGGCAGTCCTACAGTTGGTTATTGTTGTTGTTGTTATTGTTTACATTTATAGCCCATCCTTCCTCCCAGAGGAGCACAGGACAACAAACACACAAACAGTAAAGCATATGAAAGCAATTGCAGTAAAGAAGTAGGCTATGAAATATGTCTTGTTGGAAGAAGGTCTTCAGTAGGTGCCAGAAAAAAGATGGAGTTGTCATTTGTCTAATGTTTAAGGGGAGAGAACTCGCAAGAGTAGGTGCAGAATGAACCTCCAAATTAAGATAGGATCTGCAGGAGGCCCTCACCTGCCGTAACTGATTGGGTACATAATGGGTGGGACTATTTTTTTCAGGTTACAACTCCTATCATCCCCAATTGTTGGCCATTACGGCTGAGGCTGATGGGAGTTGGCTGGTGTGCAACCACATCTCAAGGGACTCAGATTCCCGCAACCTGACATGGATCATCTTCATGACACTAATTCACAGAAGTAGTTTTCAGAGGTGCTCAGATTTGGGGCGGGGAGAGGGAATAATATTTGAAGGCTTAATTTTTTGAGAGGAGCCCTGCTGGGTTAGAGTCAGTTCTCACAGTGGCCAAATGATGAGACACACACACAGAAATGCAGCTGGAACATGAGACCCAGCAAGTGGCATTCTAGAAGCCTTCGATAGCCTCATCTGCACGAATAATAGCACCATAAGCACAAATCATCATGACTGCAGAATAAAAAGGAGATGTATGAGGCCCCAAGGATCTGTTACAACGAATTATCAACAGTCACCCAAACTGTAATCTTTATCGGTTTTTGAGTGCTTGCTTCTCTCCTTTTTTATGTGTAGTATAAATGTCCCCTAGAAGGTTTCTGGTCTGAACCATTGAAATGCCCCCTTTTATTTCTCTGGCAGCTGTTTCTTCTCAGCCCCATTGCTGATCTTCTTGGCCATCCCTGTCTTTGGCCTCATTTATCTTCACTACTGTTCAGCGGTTGCTCGTGTTTAATTGTTCCCCATGGCATCATCGCATCAGATTTTGATGACAAAATCACATACTGTGGCGATCACACAGGGTCCCTGGACGTTTCACCGTCTATTGATCCACTTTATTTCTCGCTGCCACCACCCTGGTATAGTACACTACTTGGTAAAATACTGAGTCTGTTTATTTATTTCAGTTTAACAAGTGTGTGGTTTCATAAACGGTCTCAGTCAACTACAATCATGGGCTGCCTATCCAGACCTATAACTTCCGCTACCTGCTCTCACTCACTAAACCACCTCTCAGATATTTACTTGTCTTCCTAGCTCCTAACTGTTCCTGACTCAGCTTATTTTGCTACACTAACTCAACCTACCCACAGACTCTATCCCAATTCACTCCCACTCCAACCAACCACCCAACTCCCAAAGAACTCCCTCCTTCGCCCCTCCCAGAGCTGGTTTTATAGTCCCACTGACTCCACCCCCTGGGTTCTGATTGGGTAACTTGTTTAACTATTTCACCTCCAGCACTCTCATATGTTAACATCACACATACATAGTTCTCTCTTCAGTCAATCAGATTCAATGGTTGTCGGAGGGCACAAAGAAGAGCATAGGAAGGGCCCTGCTAGATCAGACCTAAAACCCATCTCAATCAGATGCCCATGGGAAGTCCACAAGCAGGACTTTCTGCAACAGTGCCCTGCCCAAGTGTGGTTCCCAGCCACTGGCATTCAGATGCCTCCAGTGGTGGATGTTCTCCATGATTTTGCTTATCATTATTATTTTTAAAAGTCATCTAAATTGGAACAAAGGAGTCCAGAAACAGTAACAAGAACATGAAAGCAACCGGGAGAGTAAAAGGGGGGCTTGAGCAGTATGCACAATGAATATTAGCATACTTGTTTAAAAGATGATGATGATGATGTTTTTAGATTCATGAAGAACAAACAGGAAAGTAGATGATTGCATTGGTGCAAAAAAAAAAGTGATGGAAGTCACCCACGCCTAAGTCCTGCTGTATCCAACAGAAGTCAAATCTGCCTCACCTTCATTAGGTTTACTTTTGACTCAGATAATATACTTCTTAAGCAATTTTGTACCATAGTGCCAAGCCAGGAGCACAGCATCCTGTAAGCATATTGCCAAATCCGTCACTGGTGTGGAATAAATCATACTCACATGGAGCCAGCTCTTAAAACTATACTCCAGTTTCCAGGGACAGGATTGCTTCAATGGCAGGTGCATGTTGGACAGATAAATCATAGCAGTATTCATCTCCCAAGCTTGGCTTCCTACCAGTGACACCTACAGAGACTACACATATGCTACCTTGACTGTCAGTTCCTTTGCATGCTGGCATCCATCTGTTTGAGAAGGATTATGCAAGAATAGCTACACTATACTTGCATCTACAATGTTTGAAAAACCCCTTTGTTCCTTCTCATGTTCACATGGCTTCATTGGCAGCTGAGCTCCTGGGCTAGTCAATTTGATCGATTCGATTGATTTAGATGTCCCCTTTCCACAGTGAGCAGTGCCTAAAGTGGTTGTAAACCACTTCTTATCAAAATGCAAAACAGTGAGGCATGGAGTCTAGGGGGAAGAAGGAAGTTTACAAAGCATGCCTGTAAATTCAAACAAGATCAGAAATCAGAAGTTTATAGTACACAGAACAAATTCAAAACTAGAAAAGATATAAATACATAAAAGCAAAGCAGAAAAGAAAGTTATCGGACACTGTTTTTAACACTTGATTGGGAGCCGCCCAGAGTGGCTGGGGAAACTCAGCCAGATGGGCGGGGTATAAATAAATTATTATTATTATTATTATTATTATTATTATTATTATTATTATTATGCAGTTCCAACTGCTGGTGCAGCACTTCGGGCACTTCAGCAACTTGTTTTAAATACAGTTGAGTGAGAGAAGGATCTTCTCAGCAGGCTAGAAGCTGCCTCCCTCAACTCTCCTCCGGAGGAGACCGACAGCAGCAAAAGGGAAACGTTGGGGAGGGCAATGATGACTGGAGACACAGAGGTGTGTCTTGCTCGTTTCTCGACCCAAAGCTATGACTTGGAGGCCTCCCTGGAAACCCAATGAGTGTTAATGCTGTGAGCCCCTCCACCCTATGCTTGGGTTGTACATGTGTGTAAATAAAACCGCATGTCCTAAAAGCACCACAAACTGCATTAACCTTCATTCCAAGGAAACCGAACCCAGGTCAGCACTGGAACTCCTGCAGTCTCTTGCTGGCCAGAGATGGGGGTTGCACATCACCTTATGTTCTCTGGGCAGCTTGCAAACATTCTGTTTGCAGCACTGGCTGAGAGAGAGAGCAAAGAGTGGCCATGTTTGGAAGAGAGAAGGGAAAGAGTCAGGAAGCCCTTTCTCCTCCCTCCCATCCTGCTAAATTCCAGAAACAGAGCCAAAGGACCATTGATCCTCCTGACTGGCTGGCTTGCACTCCAGAAAACATTTTCTGGTTTCTCTTCAGGTTGTATCAATCTTTCGCCTTTTACAGAAAACATTTTTGGAGAACCTTGAAATCCAGTGGAATCCAGTACAGGCAAAGTTTGTTTGTCTCCCTGATTTTCCTTGCTTTTAATGCTGCAATAGCGAGAGCTACCAGGGAGTATAAATGAGCAACTGACACAACACTTGTGCTTTCTCTGCCAAAAGTCACAATGTCCATTCCAATTAGTTTATGTGTGTGTGTTTTCAGTTTTTCCCCCTCTCGCTGCTCCTGTGTCCTCGGCCCCCACCACCTGGGATGAGCAAATGTCTCTCTCGTGTTCGTTCTTTGCGTTTCCTATCTGTACCAGCCATTCTTTGCAGCCTCCCACTCTAACGCCCACACGGCAACGATTCCTTTCCCAGTACACAGCCATTTGTACAGAAGGTGGACTCTGCTCTGCAATCTCTGCTCTTGCACAGCCTATACTAGTTCATTACACTCCTCCATTTGATACCAGCATGGGCTTGTTCAGGAACAGGTCCCATGGAAGCTGAGGCAGCCTCTCACCTTTGCCTCCACCAACATTTAGACGCATAGCATGATGCTGCCAAACAGCACTAGCTCCAGTTTCAGGGGGCCACTGGTAAGAACACCCCTTAGTCCTAATCCCAGCGACTGCTGTCAGGCCCCCAACTGCAGGTTTTATCTAGATATGGGTTAGGGCTGTGCGGTATCTGGCTTTCAACATCGTGACAGATCACCAGCTAAACATTGTGATATAAAGGTAAGAAAGGGTAAAGGACCCCTGGACAGTTAAGTCCAGTCAAAGGGGACTATGGGGTTGCAGTGCTCATCTCGCTTTCAGGCCGAGGGAGTTGGTGTTTGTCCACAGACAGCTTTCCAGGTCATGTGGCCAGCATGACTAAACTGCTTCTGGTGCAACGGAACACCATGACGGAAGCCAGAGTGCACAGAAATGCCGTTTACCTTCCCGTCGCAGCGGTACCCATTTATCTACTTGCACTGGCGTGCTTTCAAACTGCTAGGTTGGCAGGAGCTGGGACAGAGCAACGGGAGCTCACCCTGTTGCGGGGATTCGAACCGCCAACCATTTGATCGGCAAGTCCAAGAGGCTCAGTGGTTTAGACCGATAGATCACAATGTCTGAAATAAGGAAGGAACTATGCAGAGGCAAACAGTAGGGCTCATGTCAGGATGCTGCCAGTGGCTCCTGGCTGGTTGTCCAGGAAAGTATAAAGACAAGAAAAGGTTTCTTACCATCCTTTTTCATTTCAATATTTACAGAGAGAGGCTATAGAACCCAGCCTCTTGGATAATGGGGTTGTCCTGAGTGAATCTCCACCCCCGTCTCTCCCACTTCCTCATTCGGGTGCTGCTATGTGCCCTCTGCCTTTGAGCTCTTTGTTCTCCTACTTTTAAGGCTCGCCGGGTTCTGGGAGCTGGAGGGATGCTTTCTAATGACACCATGTCAGCCAGCTGCCTCTCTGCTTCTGCCCCCTCCTCCTCATTTCCCATTATATATTACAATGTCTGAAATAAGAATGGAGCTATGTAGAGGCATCGACTGACTTCACCCTTTTCCCCACATCGTGATTTTTGCATAGCACGCTCACACACAGACCACGATTTGATTCACAATATATTGTCAGGTCAAAAATTATGAAACCGATATCACAGTATGGACTTCAAACCAATTTGGGATGATATATCAATATATCACCCAGCCCTAATGTGGACTTATCCACTAGCTGTGGCTGGGAAACAACTGACCATTTTGACTACCCACAATACCTCAGAGCAACATAATTTCCCCAGGATTCCAGGGCTGCATTCCTATTTCCACTTACTGCTGAGATGAGAGGAACCACAAGGATCATCTAGTCCAACCTCCTGCAACACAGGAACCTTTTTTGCCCAATGTGGGGCTCGAACCCACAACTCTGAGATTAAGTGTCTCATGCCCTACCAACTGAGCTATCCCAGGGGTATGTAAGCCCCTCTGAGCTCAGCACAACTTGCTTCTTTGTCAACACATAAAGGGGTTGGTAAATATATTAAGGCATGACTAAAATGTAGAAGAAGAAGAGTTTGGACTTGATATCCCGCCTTTCACTCCCCTTAAGGAGTCTCAAAGCGGCTAACAATCTCCTTTCCCTTCCTCCCCCACAACAAACACTCTGTGAGGTGAGTGGGGCTGAGAGACTTCAGAGAAGTGTGACTGGCCCAAGGTCACCCAGCAGCTGCATGTGGAGGAGCGGGGAAGCGAACCCGGTTCACCAGATTACGAGACTACCGCTCTTAACCACTACACCACACTGGTTGGGCCTAAAATGTAAAAGAACTTCTCTTTTACATTCGTGAAAATTGCAGGGGGGCGTCAAATGAATGCAATGAAAACTGCCGAAGTACTAATTTTAGCACTGCCAAAGATTACTGCATAGATATTTTCTAGAGTGAGGAAGTTGAAGAAGTCACCTCAGCCTGCTCCCAGCTAGACTGCCCTTCTTTTTGGCAGCTTGGCTGTGTGCCGGGGTGGAAATTTCAAACAGAAATTTCAGAGCATAATAGATGAGGCCGGTTTTACAGGATTTCCTGCACCAGGCATTCGTTCTTCCCTTAACGCGTCAGTTGGAGCCTCTCAGATGCTATATCTGTGTTTTAGTGAGTGAGGCCATCACCCCCACACTGCAATCCTGTAACTCAGTCGCTAAGTATTTTGCAACTCAAGGAAGATGGCTGAGTGGGCTCACAACATTTCACCATTATTTGTTCTGCTTTATCTCATTGGTAAATCATCTAGCTAGCCTTGCAGAGAGCCACTTTACCTCAGAAGGAAGACATTTTAGGTGCATGAAGGCACATGCCTATATTCATAAAATGATTTGTGGTAATTTTTTGAAGGTTTTTTTTTTGGGGGGGGGGGTTAACAGGATGCTTGGACCAGTTGGGCCTATGCTCTGATCCAGCAAGGCGCTTCTTAGATTCCTCATAGCCCTCCACTGCTATGGCTTCTCAGCAACTGGTATTCAGTGATATATTGCCTCTGAAAATGGAGGTTTATTAAAGCCATTGTTTTATTTGTTAAAATTATACACTGCTTGATTAGAAAAAGAAAAAAACCTCAAAGCGGTTTACGAAGAGCCACCTGAATTTAAGTCATCTAAGCTTCAAAGTCTCGGTGTTTTCTTCTCATAGACTCAATTTTTTACATTTCTGCTGCATTATAATTGCTGTGTGGCTCCATCCTAAGCCACTCCAACAAAGTAAGATCTGTATATACTTTAAGACTTGGGAGCGCAGAAGCACCATCTGTTTCCAGCCATAGAAAGGGATGTAATCAAACTGGTTCCACTACTTCTTCCTTCCGATCGAAAAGGACTGCCATGACATCTAGTGGTGCCAGCTGGATCTGAACAAAAGCCGACTGCGTTTCTCTTCCAATAACTGAAAGGATGCTAAGGAGCTAAGCCTTAACGTTAGATGATGATGATGATGATGATGATTGATTGATTGATTGATTGATACGCTGCCCATCTGGCTGGGTTTCCCCAGCCACTCTGGGCGGCTTCCAACAAAATATTTAAAATACGATAAAGCATCAAACATTAAAAACTTCCCTAAACAGGGCTGCCTTCAGATGTCTTCTAAAAGTCAGATAGTTGTTTATTTCCTTTCGGATGGGAGGGCGTTCCACAGGGCGGGCACCACTACTGAGAAGGTTCTCTGTAAGTTCGCTTCTCACAGTGAGGGAACCACCTGAAGGCCCTCGGAGTCTGGGCTCAACGATGGGGGTGGAGACGCTCCTTCAGATATACTGAGCTGAAGCTGTTTGGGGCTTTAAAGGTCAGCACCAACACTTTGAATTGTGCTTGGAAATGTACTGGAAGCCAATGTAGGTCTTTCAGGACCGGTGTTATGTGGTCTCAGCGGCCGCTCCCAGTCACCAGTCTAGCTGCCACATTCTGGATTAGTTGTAGTTTCCAGATCACCTTCAAAGGTAGCCCCATGTAGAGCACATTGCTGTAGTCAAAGCGGGAGATAACTAGAGCATGCACCACTCTGGCGAGACAGTTCGTGGGCAGACTATAATACCAGTTGCTCATTATAGGGTTGTTTTGTGGCAAACTCCTGAGGACTATGATCTCTACATTTTGTACTTGGTGGGGTCATCTTCTTCCTGGTCACAACTTAAATCATCATTCTGTGCCTGAACCATCCTGAATATTCAATGGCATCCTTTGCATGTGCTATGATGTGTGAGGTTCTCACCTGTAGCTTGCAAAAGTCCAGCCCACCATACAGATTACAAGAACCTCTAAATGGCATCTTTATTTTTTGCAATTGCAAATATTATTTATTTATTTATTATGTCATCACTGAGTAGGGTTTTCTATGTTCTTTCCCAAATATTTTTAAGAGCTTGTGAACTACGTATTGACTGATGGAACCACTCCACATTTTTATGCTCCCATCAGATACTAATCTGAGACATAATCCAGACAGGCACATTTGCCCTCTGCTGCAACTTTTGCAATGTGCAATAAAAATTCTTTTTTCGAGTTCACCACACGTTGAAGGAACAGAACACAATTATCGGATGACAAATGTTCTGTCAAGGGCCATTGCACCATTTTCTGGAATTTGTTTAATAAGGAGGTCTTTACTTTTGGACAGAATATCATGAAGGCAAATTGGCCAGAAATACTAGCAGTGCTAGCAGGAGTGCATGAAATTATTCCCAAAGACTATGACAAGATTTCTCCTACTTTGGCCTAATGCAAAAAGTCTTGTGCAGCATTTCTTGTTGCTCTAAACGAATTATGTCTTTGTTAGTAATTTTCACACACTCTCTCTCATTCTGTTTTCACCTGTTCATTGTTCATTTTGCAAGATTTGCAGGTTCTGGGAAATGGTGCGATAATGTGTGATGGATGGCTGCCATCCAAGAATTATGTGGTCTTCGTCCAAATGCTTCTGAAGATGCTTCTATCCCTAGCAGATTATATAAGGCTTTAAAAAAATTGTTTTGTCCAGCTCATTTTAGTAAAGTTCAATATTGCACAGCAGTGGCCTGTGTATTTGAATGCATGCTTTTAAAAGAAACTGCAGGGTACAATTGAACTCAGTGCAATTTTAGTAACCGTGGAACTTCAGTTTCCCTAGAAACTGAGTAAGCCTAGAAACGAGGCATAAATCAAGCCATTTAAAATGGCATATCCAGCTGTTTTCAAAAGATACATATTTTTTAAAATGAAATGGTGTTTAATCTTAAAGCTTATTGCCCGCCAACTTTTGAGTATGAGCCCCCCTCCCTCTTGTAAAAGGCTGCAGCCGATGTACTCTAATGCCTATTGTTAATCTTGTAACTGGGTTCAAGGCCTAACTTTTCTAAAGACTCCAGTTCGATTTTATCATCCTGGTCCCGCCACACAGAGGCTGTTCAGATGATGGTGATGAAGAAGTTTAGTGGAGAAGGCACCTGCTGAATCTCTATTGGCAGAACGGGCCATTAACGCAGAAGGCTCGGTTTTGTGTTGATGTCAAATGAGCCTCACCAATGTGGGGCAACCAGCAATGCTCCTACAGATAATCTCAGTGGTCAAGCTGGGATTCATGGGTTCAGGTGGTCCCCAAGGTAGCCTGGACACAGTGGGGAGTAAGGAAAGGTGAGCTCAGTGCTACTGAGATAGGCACACTAGTCTGCTCTTTCTCTCTGGGCTCCGGCTGAGGAAGGTCTCCATTACAGTGATTATGGGTAATGCAACTTAGGTCACACGCTACTTCATTAGTGCTCTTTCGGAAGACCATTGCCAGCACATAGGTCTGATGCTTAGATGCTTGGATTGGCTTCCCTTTTGCTACAGGGTCATTTCAAGGTTCTTATGAAGCCCTTAACAACATGGTTCCAGGACCACCTGGTTCTTTATATCCTGGCCCAACCACTGAGATCTTTGGGGGAGTCTCCTTTGACAGTCCCCCATGGCTCGTAACTACTAGAAGGCATGGGTGCATTGTAGTGGGCCCAAGCCTGTGAGATTAGATCTTGCTGTTCCTGACTTTCTTGCTCCCACAGCATTTTAAGATAGTTTTCAGTTTTATGATAAACGTTTAAAATGCCTAATAATAATAATTTACGATAAGCATTTCAAAATGCCTAGTAATAACAATACAGTGGTGCCTCGCAAGACGAAATTAATTCGTTCCGCAAGTCTCTTCGTCTTGCGGTTTTTTCGTCTTGCGATGCACGGTTTCCCATAGGAATGCATTGAAAATCAATTAATGCGTTCCTAGGGAAACCGCCTTCAGACCAGGTCCGGGGACAGTCTGTCCCCGGACCTCTTCTGAAGGCTGGGGGGGGGACAAGGGCTTTTCTTCTCACCCCCAGCATTTTAAAAAACCCTGGGACAGCGGAGGACTTCTACGCTGTGCGGGGCTATCTTAAAATGCTGGCGGGCGGCATTTTAAAATCGCCCCGGACAGCGGAGGACTTCTCCGCTGTCCGGGGCGATTTAAAAGCCCCTGGGAAGGCAGGCAGGGGGGACAAAGACTTTCGCCCCCTGCCCGCCTTCAGAAGGTGTCCCCGCCCCCCCTCCCCACTTCGGAACAGCTTTCCGAAGTGGGGCGGCTGGGGCAGGTGTCCCCGCCCCCCTCCCCACTTCGGAACAGCTTTCCGAAGTGGGGCGGCTGGGGCAGGTGTCCCCGCCCCCCCTCCCCACTTTGGAACAGCTTTCCGAAGTGGGGCGGCTGGAGCAGGTGTCCCCGCCCCCCCCGCCCCACTTCGGAACAGCTTTCCGAAGTGGGGCGGCTGGGGCAGGTGTCCCCGCCCCCCCTCCCCACTTCGGAACAGCTTTCCGAAGTGGGGCGGCTGGGGCAGGTGTCCCCGCCCCCCCTCCCCACTTCGGAACAGCTTTCCGAAGTGGGGCGGCTGGGGCAGGTGTCCCCGCCCCCCTCCTCACTTCGGAACAGCTTTCCGAAGTGGGGCGGCTGGGGCAGGTGTCCCCGCCCCCTCTCCCCACTTCGGAACAGCTTTCCGAAGTTGGGCGGCTGGGGCAGGTGTCCCCGCCCCCCCCCCCCGCCCCACTTCGGAACAGCTTTCCGAAGTGGGGCGGCTGGGGCAGGTGTCCCCGCCCCCCCTCCCCACTTCGGAACAGCTTTCCGAAGTGGGGCGGCTGGGGCAGGTGTCCCCGCCCCCCCTCCCCACTTCGGAACAGCTTTCCGAAGTGGGGCGGCTGGGGCAGGTGTCCCCGCCCCCCCTCCCCACTTCGGAACAGCTTTCCGAAGTGGGGCGGCTGGGGCAGGTGTCCCCGCCCCCCCGCCCCACTTCGGAACAGCTTTCCGAAGTGGGGCGGCTGGGGCAGGTGTCCCCGCCCCCCCTCCCCACTTCGGAACAGCTTTCCGAAGTGGGGCGGCTGGGGCAGGTGTCCCCGCCCCCCTCCCCACTTCGGAACAGCTTTCCGAAGTGGGGCGGCTGGGGCAGGTGTCCCCGCCCCCCCTCCCCACTTCGGAACAGCTTTCCGAAGTGGGGCGGTTGGAGCAGGTGTCCCCGCCCCCCCGCCCCACTTCGGAACAGCTTTCCGAAGTGGGGCGGCTGGGGCAGGTGTCCCCGCCCCCCCTCCCCACTTCGGAACAGCTTTCCGAAGTGGGGCGGCTGGGGCAGGTGTCCCCGCCCCCCCTTTGGAACAGCGTTTTAAAATGCTGGGGGTCGGGAGCGAAGCGCTGCCGACCCCCAGCATTTTAAAACCTTCCCGGGACACGGGGAGATTTTAAAATGCTGGGGTTCGGCAGCGCTTCGCTCCCGACCCCCAGCATTTTAAAACCTCCCCGGGACACGGGGAGATTTTAAAATGCTGGGGGTCGGCAGCGCTTCGCTCCCGACCCCCAGCATTTTAAAACCTTCCCGGGACACCGGGAGATTTTAAAATGCTGGGGGTCGGCAGCTAACGCTTCGCTCCCGACTCCCAGCATTTTAAAATCTCCCCGGGACAGAGACTTCTCTGCTGTCCCTTGGAGATTTTAAAATGCTGGGGGTCGGCAGCGAACGCTTCGCTCCCGCCTGCCAGCATTTTAAGATCGCCCGGGGCAGGCGGGGGGGGGGGAAGGCAGGCGGGGGGAGCAAAGACTTTTGCCCCCCACCGGCCTTCAGAAGAGGTCCTCTTCTGAAGGCCGGCTGTGGGCGAAAGTCTTTGCTCCCGACCGCCAGCATTTCCCTATGGGCTTTCGTCTTGCGATGCAAGCCCATAGGGAAATTCGTCTTGCGAAGCGCCTCCAAAACAGAAAACCCTTTCGTCTTGCGGGTTTTCCGTCTTGCGAGGCATTCGTCTTGCGGGGTACCACTGTAATAATACCCCAAGATTGTTTGTGCAAGGGAAGCCAGCTGAGGGAAAAGTGTTCTTTCAAAGCTCTGAGGTGCATGTCCTTGAGATCCAGTGCTTAATACCCACCAAAAATACGCTGTTCTTCCAAGTATGTGGACAGGAAACCGACTTTGGTGTTGCCTTTCAGAAGTGTTTATGTTAAACTTCTTGAAAGCCCTTTCATGCTGTTGTTCTTTTAACTCCACATGCCACTTACTGGAACCAGCACTTAGTCCTTCTCTGGAAGTCATATGTCCTGTTTGTCCTTTAGTTAATTTGCAACAGACAAAAGTACGAAGCTACACTTTGGAACGGCAAATATTTACCTCAGGATCTCACTCATTTGGAATAATAACATTGCAACTTGATTTGCACGGGAGTCAGAAAAGTAAGAGAGAAGCTGTCCCGTTGGTAAGATTTGCAAAACTAAATTCATTTTAAAAGGATATAATGGAAGGGAGGTCAACTGAAAGTGGTCACTAGTTAATTCACTGCTGTATTTTAAACACTGAGGGTTTGTGTGTGTTTTCGGGCAGTTCAAAATGTATCTCCTACTTTTGAATGCCTTACTACTCTTAAGGGGCGATGTGAATAGCTCCACAGGGATTCTCCTCTGTATTTTTGAACTTTTTTGTTGTTCCAAAAGCAATCCCTCTAAGAAGATGCATCTACAGTGGTGGCATATCATTGGTAAATCCTTAAAATGTTTAGGATGAATGCCTTACATTACAAGCAACTATGGAACTGCACTATTTGCTTGGAATAGCTGTACCAAAAATAGGAAGCTGCTATATACCAGGTTAGGCTATTTGTCCACCTAGCCCAGTGCTGTCCTCTTTGGCAGCAGCCCTCCAGGGTCTCAGGCAATGCTTTCTTAATGCTTGCCATGTGACTCTTTAAAACGTTTTCAGACTGGTATCCCTAAGGCTGTGTTGTTTACATTCAAGCTAAGCAATATTTTAAACCAAGCTCTTTTCTTATTCTGCATTCACACATCTCCTTCTTCCTCTGGGAGCCTTGAAGGAGGGAGACCCTGCTTTCTAACCCACATTATTTTGAATGCGACTCTAAAACAGTTTGTGTATATTCCAAAGCCCACTCCTAGAACACCCCATTTTTAATTTTTCATCTAATCAGAATGTCATTGTTATACCTATTTGGGAATGACACTGCAGGGGTCTTTCCATTCGCATTCACATTGTTCAGCCTCAAACTAAGATTTAAAAACTTAGTCACTAAGTATTGAAGAGGAGAATTAAACTTGGCAAGTGGCTTGGGTGGCTGCAAGGATAAAATGGGGAGGGGGGAGCCTATTTAATCTTAGGCTGTGTACATACCATACACAGTTTGTTAAATGTGCTGGGAATTGTAGCTCTGTGGTGGGTAAACTACAGTTCCCAGGATTCTTGGGTTGGGAATGTGCTGTAAATTTATAATGTGAATTCTGCCTTAGAGGAGCCTTTTCCGAATTTGGATGCCTCCAACTTCCATCATTCCCAGTTAGCATGGCCAATGGGCAAGGCTGGTGGGAGCTGGAGTCCACCAATATCTGGGAACCCCAGGTTAAGGAAGCCAATCTTGGAGAAAAGATTAGATATGAGTATGATGCATGGGATAAATATACCCTCCAACATTTCTCTGATGAAAATAGGGATGTCCTATTCAGTTGTTGTTGTTGTTGTTGTTGTTGTTGTTGTTGTTGTTGTTGTTGTTGTTGTTGTTGTTGTTATACCCTGCCCATCTGACTGAATTGACCCAGGCACTTTGAGCAGTTTCCAATGTACATATATAAAAACATAATAAAACATTAAACATTCCAAACCTCACTCTACAGGACAGCCTTCAGATGTCTTCTAAAGATTATATACATTAGTTATTAATCTCCTTGGCTCAGGCATTGCATAACTGCATACCCTCCAATGTTTCTCTGATGAAAACAGGGGCGTCCTAAGGAAAAGCGGGACATTCTGGGATCAAAAATTCTGGGACTGCAAAAATAAAGCATCTTCATCCATTTCTCTAACGTATTTTCACTTTATTCACCAGAAAGAAGTTCATTGCTGTACTCCAACATGAAATCTGCCTTTTTTCTTGTCTTACTTGAACTGTGGGCTGGCATGTGCTTACCAAATGAAACAGCTGGTGCTTCAGGGGTGGAGACAGAGCAGAGTATCATCCTGAACCTCTGGCCTTTCAATGACACTGATAAACTATCCCTATATAATACTGTGCCAGATCCATCTGGGGAAGAGTTTGTGCCGGAGTCCTCCATGCGCAACTTCACAGAAAAGAACACAAATTTTGGATTCAATCTCTACAGAAAAATAGCGCTGAAGCATGACAACAATGTGTTCTTTTCCCCAGTGTCCTTGTCCTTCGCTTTGGCAGCCTTCTTGCTGGCTTCTGAAGGGGAGACACACCACCAAATGCTTCAGGCTCTAAACCTCCACCTTCTGGATGACAAAGAGAACCGGCTGCCATCTTTGTTCCAGCAGCTAAGTGTCAGCCTCGCCAAGAACAAGGAGTTCACTCTTTTGCAGGACAGCTTCTCTTTCATCCAGAAAGGCTTCCAGATCAAGGACCTCTTCCGCAACTTGTCCAAGCGATACTTCGATATGGAGTTTCTGACGGTTGATTTCCGCAACTCTACTCATGCCAAGAACTCCATCAACCAACATGTGAAACAAAAGACTAGAGGGAAAATCCCTAGCTTGTTCGATGAAGTCGATCACCAGGCTAGAATCATCCTGGTGAACTGCATTCTCTTTAAAGGTAACGATTATTGTGATCATAGATATCTTTGCTGTTTTTTGTTTCGTTTCTTAAGAGAGGTGAACAAAGCTGTGGTTAACAGCTAGGTTTATGGAAGAGTCTTTCTGCCTGCCAATCTACATTACCAGCAAGACCAGACCCTCCAAGTGTGCCTATTTTCCAGGGACTGTCCCGAATTTACAGAAGCCATCCTGGTGATCCCACAATGTCCTGCTTTTCCTTAGGACACGCCTATTTTCATCGGAGAAATGTTGGAGGGTATGGAATAGGATGTCCCCAGGGCTTTTTTTCAGCTGGAACTCACCAGAACTCAGATCCGGCCCCTCTTAGGTGGGCACCATTGCCATTCTAAGAGAATGAGGGAGGTGTTCATGGTGAGTTCCAGCCCTTCCTTTTCTAGAAAAATAGCACTCAACATTTCTACTTTCACTGGAGAAATGTTGGAGGGCATGCAAGTCTTATCACCACATTAATTCCTTTTCTCTCATTTCTCTTGTTCCTTTATTGGCACCTGAAGGGTCAGCTGCTTCTAGGGACCAGCTGCCCATCCCTAGACTAGGGCTATTCCAGAGAAATCTAGGTATCTGAAGCTAGCATTGTTGCCATAATTGCCCCCAAAAGCAGTACAGTCATACCTCGGGTTAAATATGCTTCGGGTTGAGCGCTTTCGGGTTGCACTCCACGGCGACTCAGAAGTAGCAGAACGCGTTACTTTAGGAATTTGCCGCTCGCGCATGCGCAGACGGTCAAAATGACTTCACGTGCATGCGCGGAAGCGGCGAATCGCGACCCGTGCAGGCGTGGGTTACATTCGCTTCAGGATGCTAACGGGGATCCGGAACGGATCCCTTTAGTATCCAGAGGTACCACTGTAACCAAATCTATAAAACAGGAGTGACCAGTCACCTCTCACCAATGTAGTGTAGCTATGTGAACCTTCGAACCACACTCAGGGTGAAGTCGTGTTCTGCTTGCAATCTGCCCCTGACCTCCATGCAGAAGGTGGAAGTTGTAAAAGGAGCTCTCTCCTCCCACGTATTCAATGACTTTCAGGAAGTGAAAATAGGATTCTTAAAACATGTACATGTCCATTGCAGCTCTCCCTGCAGCTTTCAATGTAGGAGCTGGTCCTCTCATAAGAACATAACATAAAAATACAAGAAGAGCCCTGCAGGATCAGGCCCATGGCCCATCTAAATGCAGCATTCTGGTCTCACAGTGGCCAGAGGCCAATGGGAAACCTGCAAGAAGGATGTGAGTGCAACAGCAGATGCAATTCCCTGCAAGTGGTATTCACAGGCATACAGTGAAGGCAGAATATAGCCATCAAGACTGGTAGCTATTAATAGCCGTATCCTACATGAATGTCTCTAATCCTCTTTTAAAGCCATACAAGTTGGCGGCTGTCACTGTCTCTTGTGGGAGTGAATTCAAAGTTTAAAGATGTGCTGCTTGAAGATACTAAGGAGTTTTCTCCCACAAGATCAAGTGGGGGCCATGAACTTACATTCTTTCAGAGAGGAAACCAGTGGGTGTGGCACTGTGTTTTGTTAGGAACATAAAAAAGTCCTCTTGAGTCATTCCAAAGGCTCGTCTAGTTCAGCATCCAGTGACCAGCCAGGTACCAATATCACTCTTCTCAATTGTGATTCCCAGCAATTGTCATTCAGAAGTGCAGTGGCTCCAACCATGAGGTAGAACATCGCCATCATGCCTTGTAGCCATTGAGAGCCTTTCTCCTCCATGAATTTGTCCTAATCCTCTTTCAAAGTCATCCAGGTTGGTGGTCATCAGCACATCTCTTGGGCTGTCGTATAGATGCGGACCCACGTGGGTCCTCTTTGCTATTGCAGAATTTCGCACATTGGCAAAAATCAAGGCCATCTGCGTCCTCCCTCAATTTCTGTCGACCCTTTTAATAAGTGGAGAAAAATACTGCAAGGAATGTTTCCAGCCACTGGGTGTTGCTTGTCAGGAATATTTTCAAAGGGCTCCATGGCAACCAAAAAGACACTGCAATTAAATATCCCCTAATTTCTCTCTTCTATATTTTTAGCTCCTGTTCTGATTTTTCACTCCTTCACTAATTGTTGAGTTGCGATAAAGTGTGCTGATGAGAGAAAAAGAAGATAGAGCTATCTTGAGTGCAGGGAGGCTACAGAAGCTCCATTGGCTTCGGTGGGCTTTAAGCAACCTACAAGTATGCAGGATGGCACCCCTTCTGTAATTGAAAGGGCAAGCCTGGGAGGTCTCAAAGGTGACTCATAGAGAAGAAGAGAAATGATGTGGAGTGGGGAGGAAAAGATGTCATAGAATCATAGAATCAGAAGGGACCCTGTGGATACCCAGTCCAACAAATATGCAGTTGTCCCTTCTGGGGATCAAACCTACAACTTATCAGCACCATGCTCTAATCAACTGAGCTATCTAGCCAACTGTTCAGGGTGGGGACAAACAAGAGACTTTTGAAGGTGTTATGATAACCCAAAAGCCACATTTCCTTCTGGGCAATTTTCCAGGCAGGACCAGAGGCAAAAGTGGGAACAGCAATGAATGTAAACCGTATTTTTGTACAATAAGCTAGTTCCTGCACATGCGCACACAAACCCCATCTCCATACTCCCCACATAGAAGCCTGAGGCATCATCACACTTCAAGCACACCTTTCATCACAACAAAAATATGTATGAAGTATGGCCAACGGAGGCATGGCTTGGGAAGGAACTGCCTTTGAGGCCTATACACCAGGAACTGTATTAGAAAAGCAGTGATCAACCATGCCAAAGTTAAATGCTTTGAAATCCCATTCATTTCAGCGGAAGGGTTAAGCACATGCTGAAATGGCAATCAATGGGGACTTGGCTTTGTCCAGATTGTCCCTGAAGTTTCCTGCAGCTGATGTGGATTATGTCAGCATTATAGAATAAATGGTTGTTTTTCTGTGTCTATTCTCAGGCAACTGGCTACACCCGTTTCCTCCCAAGCACACAGAACTGGCCACCTTCTATATTGACAATTACAGGAATGTCCAAGTGCCGATGATGTCCAAGACAGAGAGGGTTGCCATCACGTACGATAAGAGCTTGAGCTGTGTCGTGCTGAAGCTGCCATACAAAGGGAGCGCACACATGCTGGTCGTCATACCTGAGAAGGGTGCTGATTTTATGTCCATTGAAGACCATTTAACAAATGAGCTGGTGGAGTCTTGGCTTACGACCATGAATAGCAGGTACAGGAAATGTTGTGCTTTTTGTTGCTAAGATGCTAGATTGATGCAAACTAGAATATTCAAAGGAGAAGGAGAGAAAGAGGGCAGTGTAGCTGAATAAGGAAGGAAAGGGCTTTAACTATGATGGATCCCTGGAGCTTGTCACCTTTTCCACAAAGACAAGTTCTTTGCTTTCACTTCTTCTGGGAAATGATCAAGCACTGGTCCACAAACACAAACACACACATACACACAATATTAAACATATATATATATATATATATATATATATATATATATATATATATATATATATATCCTGTATCTAGGCCCAAACTTCCTACAGTATGTAGAGATGATGGGAACCATAGAAATTACATTTCCCATGGTTCCTGGCATCACAAATGAACATTTTATAATGAAATGATTTTAGAATGTTGTATTATTTTACTGTTGTTAGCCACTCTGAGCCCGGCTTCAGCTGGGGAGGGTGGTATGTAAATAAAATATTATTATTATTATACGAACAAATGAACTACATTAAGGGATTTTATATGTTTGTCAAAGTCCACATTCTATGAATGATATAGTTGACTCCCCTACACAGGGGTTACATTCTGGGGATAGTGCATAAAGCCAAAATCATGTATAGTCAAAACACTCTTCCTGTGCAAAACACCCTCCCAAGGCCACCAAACACTCTCCTTATACCTCCAAATGCTCTCCCAAGTTGAGTGCAATGGTGGAGGGGGGGATTGCCGATATCCCCCATCCTCTTTTTTTTTATTCACTCAAGTTAAATGTGCATAAGTTGCGAGTCAACTGCATCAGTGGATATACCAAGTCTTTTAGATGATATATTATACACATTAACTGGTGAATGTGCAGTCTCCAAGAGAAGAATACGCACACTGACCAAGCAACACTCATTGCTTTCCATATTCCCTGAGTTCATTCAGAGAATATGCAGACTGAGAGGGCAATAAACAAAACCCCCTGCTTGTAGAACTGCCATACGTCTGGATTTCCCTGGACGCAGCCAGGAAACGGGCTTGAAAATGGAGTCCAGGGAGGATTTCTGTGAATCGGCAAAATGGCTGGGAAAACCCGGATGTAGGGCAAGTAGGGTTTTATTTTTTTAAAAAAAATTCAACAAACCCAGAAAAGCCCATTAAAAGCTCAACAACTTTGGGGGGGGAAACCACACACAACTGAACAACTTTGACTCCCCCACACCTCACCCCTGCAAATGAAAGCTCAGCAACTTTTGTCCGGATTTTTACTTTTGGGAATATGGCAACCGTACCTGTTTGTCAATGTTCATTTATGCCCATTCTTCCTAGCTGTCCAGTCAATGTGCACAATGAGACGTTTTTATGCACAATCTCCATTCAACTTACATTCATCACCAAATATTGTTTATTTGCATTACAGGAAAATGGACATTTACTTTCCAAAATTCAAACTAGACCAGAAATACCACATGCATCAATTACTTCAAGATCTGGGAATTAAAGATCTTTTCTCCAATGAAGCAGACCTCAGCCACCTCACAAATGAGAGAGATGTAAAAGTATCCCAGGTAAGTGTGACCACTTTTCCTGCAGAAGTGCCTGCTACCCCATTTCACAAGGCACAACAGCCCCAACATTGAGATCCAGGCACACGGCTGGGTAGCATTTGTTCAGTATCAGTGCGCTGGGAAGAAGATTGGCATTGCCAGATTAGACAACACTGATCACCCATTTGGAGGCAGGAAAAGAGAAAGGAAACTAGGATCTTAATGCAATCAAAAGTGATGGTGCTTAGGTTGCTTTGGTGGTGTGCACATATCTCTGACCTACCCAATAATTTGCAGACTCCCGTGCTGGATTTGAGGTGCTATTGCTTTTGCAGGACCCAATCCCAAAGAATCATCTGTGTGCAGAACCTTGTTGCAGTTGTGTGGGTAACCACCTTTGCTGGAATGGGACAACATGACTGCAATTAACATAAAAGTTTTGTTATATTAATTGCAGTGATGTAGCAGCCTTGAGAGACCGAGAGGGTGCAGTTTAAGCAGAAGATTGGTACCTTCTCTCTTTGCCATGGTGCTGGCAAAAATCACCTTTCTGTACTTGCTATCTCAGCCTTTGCCAACCTGATGCCCTCTAGATTTTCTGTGGTCCAACCCCCCAAACTTGAGGGAAGCACGTTGGCAACGGTTGTGCTATTTGAAGTTGCTTCAACAAAGTCCTGTTCTCATATAAATCTCTAATGACCCCCATGAGGGGTACCCAGCATCGCGCCCTCCATATATTGGACTACAACTCCCATCAGCTCCAGTTAACATGACCAGTGGAGATCAGTGTTGCATGAAATGCAGGCTGCTTTACTATGAAACCTCATCCATTTCCAACGTTCTCAGGTTCTCCAAAGAGCAGCTATTGAAGTGGATGAGTGGGGAACCGAAGCTGTAGCTGCCAGTGGGTCGGAAATCATGGCATACTCACTGCCGCCAGTCATCCGTGTGAACCGGCCGTTCCTTTTTATGATCTATGAAGCGAGCATAAATGCATTGCTGTTCCTTGGCAGAGTTATTGACCCTACGGAGCTGTGAATAAAAGCCACACATTTCTATTTGGTCCGTCTTCTTTTAGTGGTCCATTATGGGTTGAGCTACATGTTACATTAAGCATGCCTCTTTTCAAACTGTGTTTATTGCATTTCCTCTTCCAGGAAAAAAAGCTGGTGTTTGGGACCACAGCACATGGGGAAGAGATCACCTCTTTCCTTCCTACAAATGGTTCGATTGGAGACAGCTGCTCTTTGCCTCTAAAGGTGCTGTTTGCATCTCCGCAACACCTGCAAAGAGGAGCTTGCAGGTCTTACTCATGTGAAAGGGGCCATGTGGGGAAAGGAGATGAGAGGATGCATATTTAGCCCTGGGGTTGGGTCCTCCCTCTTCCACCATAACTATCACCGCAGTGGACCATAATTGCTAGAGCAGGGAGCCTCTCCTGCATGCAGAAACTTCTTGTGTGGTGCAGAATCCAAGGTGCTCAGGGTTCTAGATCACATAGGGAGCCTCCACGTTTAGAGCTGTCTCCCTGATTCAGGCATCCCAACATGACAGTGAGAGAAGCGATGCAGCTCTGGGGATGAGGCGGGCATTCCACAAACACAGCCCCTTTCACCACACTTGTCCCATTCATGCAAATAATGCCTGAGAACTGCAGTCAGAACTCGTTCTGCTCCTAATGCTGCTCAGTAAACACACTGATAGTTCAGCTATGCTGTTGCTTTTTCTCACAAGGGTTAGCAGCCAGGGAACCTCTCCCCCCTCCATTTCTTATTCACCACAGATGTCTTTCTGATGAGGCCATGCATCAGATGTTCAACACACACACACAAACAAACATCCCAAGGATGGAGGTCTGAACCTTGCCTGTTGCATTGCCACCCGAACACTAGCAAGATCTCAGAAGCTAGATTCGAAATTCACACTTCTCCGAAATTTGCACTGCTGTTCTCAGTCATATGCATGTTCAAAGGTCAAATGCATGTATTTCTGAACGTTAACATTAAGGAATGCATATTATGGGAAATTGCTTTGCAAAAATGTCGTTCCATGACACCCTAAGCTCTCAGCCACTCCAGGGGTTCCTGCCCTTATTTGGCTCAGTTGCCTTGGAATGAAGCAGACTGTGGTGTCTTTCAGATATGTTGGCTTTATTTATACATATACACAACCTGAGCAGAAGATAGAGGGGCTCACAGCATTAACACAATGACAGCTTTAGGTTTCCAGGGCAGCACCAAAATCCAGCACCAATCCAATGTGTGTCTCTCTGTCACTAGCATCCAGCCTGCCAGCTCTCTCATTAATTATTATTAATAATAATAATAATAATAATAATAATAATAATAATACCCTGCCCATCTGGCTAGGTTTCCCCAGCCACTCTGGGTGGTTCCCAACAGAATAATAGAACAGAATAAAACATTAAAAGCTTTCCTAAACAGGGCTGCCTTCAGATGTCTTTGAAAAGTCATGTAGTTGTTTATCTCTTTGACATCTGATGGGAGGGCGTTCCACAGGGCGGGCACCACTACTGAGAAGGCCCTCTGCCTGGTTCCCTGTAACCTCCCTTCTTGCAGTGAGGGAACCGCCAGAAGGCCCTCGGAGCTGGACCTGAACAATGGGAGTGGAGACACTCCTTCAGGTATACTGGGCCAAGGCCGTTTAAGGCTTTGAAGGTCAGCACCAACACCCTCACAAAATTTTGTGGCTATTGTTCTTCTACCTAGGTTCACATGCTCTCCAGCCAAATGAGGGGAGTGGGGAAATGCTTACCCCGCCTCTGGGAGAGATTCATCACCTGGCTCATTCTTTGAGATGCTGATGAGCAGTAAACTGGCCAGCTAAAGCCATTACCTTGACAGGGACTAGTTTGAGCGGTCCCTTTTACATTCAAGCTTCACAGATACAAGAGCCCGAGAATATGAAGCGACCCAGGGGGGACATCCAGAATGACCCTCTCCCAACTCATAAGAGGAGATATATGCAGAACTGCACACTAAAGTGCCAATGCATTTGCATGATGTGGACATGTGGAGAAATGAACTGAAGAGTGAATAAATGAGAAACGGAGAGGAACTGAAATCAACAGATTTCACCATCTTTAGTGGAGGGTAGGAAGGGATAGCATGGAAAAACCAACCAGCAGACGGGGACATCATCCTAATAAGTGGGAGGGAGGTGTGGTGGAATGTGATAAATGAGGATAAGGCACCCTGAGGATGAACTGGCTAATCTCCTGAGGCTATTGGTCCAGGGGCTTTGCCATGCTGGTTCACTACATATGCTGCAAGTAAGCATATGTTAACTCTTCATGTCACTTTAAACCTGGGAGGCAGGAGATAGGGACCACCACACACCTGCTAAAGCTGGGCTGCAACACCCCAGAAATCTCTTTCAGTATTAGACTGTATTGACGCTGCACCAAATTTTCACGATGTATGGTTTTTGCAGTGATAGTTCCTGTTCTGTAGGTACAAATATTTTAATTCCTCCTGTCTTTACATGCCAGTTCAAAGACATTCCCACCCCACCTATGTGCTGCTGCTGCTGCTGCGCTTGGACTCTTAAATATTACCAACAAGGCACCAATCTTTTGCATGCCGAGAGGGAATCATAGATCAGAGTTGGAAAGGAGCCTCAGGATCATCTAGTCCAACTCCCTGCAATGCAGGAATATGCCGCTGTCCCTTACAGGGATTGAATCTGCAACCTTGGTACTATCAGCACCACGCTCTAACCAGCTGAGCTATTTGAGAACCAGCTAGATTGGGGTTTATCTCCATACACCTTCCTTTCCCCATCTAAAATTACTGTCATCACCCAAACCACTAAGGTGTCCTTTGCCCTGTAGAAGCCACAGTTGCAACTTCCCAGGGTGAATCTTAAATCCATTGCATCCATTGGGCATTTCATGGACCGGCCCTGTGTCGCCCTGCTGGTGCAGCATCTTCTACCTTATCCATGTGGCTCCCATCTATATTTCTTGCCAAAAGATTTTCTTATACGCATATCAATAAGTTATGGGCAAGGATCATGACTATTGTGTGTGAAGGGAGTGGTCACACCGCAGGACTCTGTGACCCGGACTTCCTCTTGCTAGCCACATTGGGAAAGCCAAAGGCACTGGTTTGCAATTCAACCATATTGTGCGGTGCAGTTTTCCAGCCCGATAACATGTACAGAAATGCATATACGGTGGTGAAGTTTAAATTGTTAATGAAAATATATTAATGAAAATCCTACAAAAGTGCATTATATTAGGGGAAACCGTTCTGGGGAAAGAATTGTATTGGGCAAGATTGTACACAAAAATGTGTGTACTGGGAGAAATTTGCTCTAAAATGCTGATGAACCTCCATGAAAACTTGAAAATAAATAAATCAAGAAACTTATGTGGAAAACTGAACTCAAGAGTGGGAAAATAAGAGAAACCGAAACTAACCCATCCCTAGTTGCTATATCAGCCTTTGGTTATAGAAATGTAAAATATTACACTAGTGTTAGGCCTGGAGCCAGAGCTGCTGGTATACTGAACATAGGATCCATGTCTTTATGTCTCAACTGCACTTCTTAATTGCAAAAATTAGATCTCTCCCACCCAAAACATGCAAGTACTTTCATATCCTACGTTTTATTGTGCGTAAAGCATTCATTATTCCACATTGTAAAAAGTAACCACACACATATTCATTCACAAATTAGATTATCTTTATCATACACCAATATATTTTAAAAAACAGATTTCTGATATCAATATAGTTTTGCTGATTGCATTTCTGAAATAGAGAAGCTGACAATAGCTTCATACAGTCTCTCTCAAGTATTGGCATAAATAGAACTTTTTAAATAGAACTGCATGTTGCAGGCAAATTTTGATAGAAATGTTAGGATGAATACAAACAAAATGCCGTTGACATAGCTAAAAGCATGATAGCTTGAAATAACAACTAATTAAAAACTAGATTGCATTATTTCTAAAGTGTTGGATAAAGAGAAACTACAACCTGAAATACTAGAAGTTAAAACAAAGTATTTATACAACGAAACTGAGATATGAAACTCATGAATAATCATTTGTATGCATTTTTGGAGGTATTTGTTCTTATTAAAAGGTGAAAGGAAAACCCTCTTGAGAATTTGTATACACCAGGTAAGCAATCTTACTTAAAATTATAGCACAACTGTATTGTAAATGACTACTCAATATTTCTTTGTCCATGCTTCCAGGTTCAATACTAAAGCTTTTTTTCAGAGATAAGATGTTACTTGGTCGGTTATTCCTATATGCAGAGCAATTTCACCTATATGGTCCTATTTCCATAGCAAATATATAGTAGGAGCCCTACAATCATAAATAAGTATATTTTAAAGTAGGGGGCACTTGTATTCCAATTTGAAGAACCTGAACTATTAAAAGGCATAATTGAGAGGGAGGAAGGGGAGGTAAAACCCTGTCTCTTTAGCTGCAGCAGTTTTTAAGCACATTGCTAAAGTAACATTGAATTAAACACTTCACTTACAACATTGGAATTCTGCACATATTACATTATTTCTATGAAGATATTTTACAACATAGGAATTTATTTAACTGACAAAAGATGTTAACATTGTGAGATGCAGTCAGTCTCTCCTCTCTGGTCCTTATTGTTCAAGATTTTACTCCAACTCCTGCCAATCCTTTATCCACGTTGCCTCCAGTGGTCTTTGGTGTGCATCCTTTTTTTCACCAGCTCTAGGAGTTTGACTTCCTGTTTTTCCTTCAGGCAAAAACAAAAGAACCCAAATCACACAAGTCAGATTGGAACAGAATAAAGCAGAACTGCTTTTAAGTATATCAATGGGGGAAAAAATTGACTTAGTACAGTCATATTTTAAAAATTCTTTCCTATGGACTTTGTGATCCTCAACACATTTATTGCAAGGTAAAAACCCAAAGCCATTCTCCTCCCTTGACTAGAACAAGAAGATATGATATCTGTGCCTCAACTTTGGTGTCTCTGTGTCCCATTCCTGCATCCCTCCAACGTCACTTTGGCCACCATAAAGGCTTTGGTGTACAGAAGTCTGGCTTCCCAAATGCAGATGGAATTCTCCCTCACGTAAAAGAACTTGCACATCTGTTTCTATGCAGAGAATCAATCAATGAATGCATTCTTTGGTATTGATTCCACTATTCCATACTTTGAAATGAGTGTGGAAACTCGCATTTGCTAAACAAAGGCACACATTGGGGGCTCAACTTGTGGCAACAATCTAGAGAGGACTAAATCTATTAATTCAGTGTATTTTATTAGAAATATGAGCTATCACAGTATTATTTCTCATCAGTTTTTAAAAACTGATCAACAGTTCAAAGTAGGCAGGATGCAATCTGCTTCTACATTTCACACTGGTTCATATGGGGCCCTTAGTCAAACTGTGCCTTGGCAATACATTTCCTCCTGATTCAAAAGAGGAGCCACAGAGCATAAAAACCCATTAAGTATCCCTGAATACAACATACAGTCTATGGTGTGGGAACTATGGCATGGCAGTGGTGAGGGATAAGAATGTTCTGTTCTCCACCTCCCTGTGCATATGCTCAGTGTCATCTGGAAGGGCCATTTCAAGTGGTTAACCGGCTATTACATCTTTGTTTCTCCCAGCTAGAGGCTGATGCCTTGGCAGCCGACTAAGACCGACTTTCTAAACTCTTTGGCTGGGATCCAAAGAACAGCACTTCTAGTTCTGCACTGCTGGGGGGAAGTAGCACATCATAACATGTATCAAACTGATTTGGAAACTGGGGTTTTCGTAAACACTCTTTGTTGCAAAGCATAGGTCTGTGTCTCTTTTGTTTAGTGAGGGGGGGGGGGAGTCAACAACTCCACTGGGCACACCCAAATCTAACCATTAGCTCACTTGATCTTAGCCATAAACCACATCTTGGAGGCATGCATACAGGCACACGCACACACACACGCACACACACAAAAACACCTGCCTTCCTCATCTGATCTGTGTTGATCAGGGAAGGAGAGGGCTTATTGTCCCCTTCTACTCTTCAGATGATTGAGCTGAGGACTGAGGAGGGATGATTTGCATTTGTATGCCGAGGGCTGAAAGGAGTTATTGAAATCTTTCCACCCATGCCACTGCCATCATAGATGGAAATCACCTACCCCTTGATCAATCTGGAGAGAAGATGATTTGATCACCCAGCACACTTTGGCCCTGCTCTCTGGCTTTGCTATAGTGAGCAATTTCGCCCCTTTCACTTTCTATCCTCACTGTTTGACAAATCTCGGGGGGGGGGGCGCAAAATGACTCCTTCATTGTAGTTCTATGCTGATCAGAAACAGGAAAGGGAACTCAGGGCTGTACTTATGTCTCCCAAGTGCTAAGGACTCAGGAAAAGTTAAAGCATGCCAAAGTCCTCCCTCCTGTTCTGTTCTGCTTCAGCTGAGGGAAGGGTTCTTCCTCAGAGGTGGTCCAGGGGGTGATGTGTATCTCAGACCTCTGTATTTTCCCCTACAGCTCTTTCCACAGATTCCACTGCCAGGCTGCAGACCCAATTGGATGGTGGTCTTGGGGCCAAAAACAAATGGGGGGGGATCAGACCCAGTCTATGGGGCAAAGTAGTTTGCCACTCCTGTTCTTTATCTTGTCTTCAGCAAGGACTTGTTTCCATAAACTGTGAGAAAATATGACCTAAAGGCAACTACCTTCCTTAAACTTAAGATGGTAACAGAGCTCGGCTGAGAAGTCAAGTCCTCCCAGCTCACACTGTGTTCAGCCAGCACTGAGCAATGTGTCTTAAAGTATACATGAAAAGAAGCATTATAGATCACTGATACGTGAACAACTCACTTCTCGTTAAAGATACCTGTCTTTTGGGAGCAGATGTTAAATTACTGGAATTAATTAGAATGTTGCCATGTACTTCAGCACTGTATGCCCATGTGGTAAATTATTACGCACACTCTCGCCCTAACCCATATTGCAGTGATTCATTTTACAAAGTAAGGACACCTGATTCCTCTCCAGATATATATTCAAATCTGTTGCCATGTAGGAGTGTAAGCGTAAGCTATTATGTTGAGAGAAAATTTCTAAAGCCCTTCACAATGAGCAGACACACAGAGGATAATAAAACCAAGCCCAGCATAACAGAATAATAGTAGCAGAACAGATTCTTTTGTTAATCCCCATGTTTATGATTCAGGGCTGCCGTCTATTCTAGGATAACTCATTTAACGCAAACTCATTTAGCAATGAGTTTGTATGTGCTTCCTTCCTGCCCCCCTGAAGAATACCTCCCCTATGTGTGGTCTCCTGTGGGTTTGAGGCACTTGCTGGATGAAACCCTTCCACATTCTACCATGTGCTACAAATGAAATTCATGGGCCTTCTGTAGCAGAGGGCTGATTCAGATATCTGGGGGTTCCCAGTGCTCCGAGCTAAGTAGTACCAAAACACACACACCTTGGGGTGCAACCGTGTGTAACACTCATATTTTCAGGTGGAAATAATACATAACCAACAAAACCAGATTAAATAACACGTGTGTGCACACTGAACACATGTGCCTTCTAGAATCTCACATTTCTCTGATCCATAAATCTACAGGTAGTTAACCTCCTTCCAGCATTCATATATTGGGGGCACACAGATGCAGTCACACAAAGTTTAGCTATACTAGACAAACCTATGTTGACTTTCCCCAAATAATCCCAGGAATTGTAGTGTGGTGAAGGTGCTAAGAATTCTGTTACAAATTCTGTTACAAAAGATGTCACAATCATCTAATACAGTCCATGGAGGGTGAATTTTTTATTTTAAAAAAACCTTATAGTTTCCTCCCCACCCCCACCCCCGCAAGAAGTAACCCAAAGCAGTTTACATCAATAAAATATATATCCAATAAGACAAACACAAAATGCATTAAAATATCATCAGGAAATACCCTCATCATAAAAATGAAAACCAGGTAGGAGGAAATTACTGTTCGCAGTGTAAAACTCTCCCTACCATCCCTTATAGACTTATAGACTTATAGAAACGTCTTCAGCACAGACATTATTCTAGCCCTCATGCTAGCCAGGCTGCCAGAATTCTAGTTCTCCTTACATCCAGGGAACAAGAACACCATATTTGTAGTTAGTTTGCAATTCTCATGGCAGGGCCTGTTTCTTTCTCTCTCCCTCTTTATTATTGATGTGAGCCATTTTGGGAAACAATAATTTTAGGAAATAAGGTAAAATAAGGAAGGAAGGTTGCACATTTTAAACAGTTTTTTGAAGTTTTGATTGTATTGTTTTAGAATGGACATATTTGCCGCTCCATCAGAGGAAGCTTAAGAAATAAATAGCAATAGTTTTCAAAAAAACAGAATAGGCACAGCCTCCCCAATAAGAAATTATCAAATACCAGAGCAGAGGGCTCAATTCTGATTTGCTATGTAATTTAGCTCTGGCTTGTCCAGTCCTATTAATGAATACAACAGATTTGCAACAACTGCAAATCTACTGCAACCACCAGCTCCACACTGATCCTGAGGCTGTGGGTAAATGCAGTAATTTTAAATAACTAGGCTCCTCATATACTTGCAGAAATGCCTACATGGAGAATATTCTCATCATAAAAGCTAATTAACTAAAAATTCAAGGATGGAAAATTAGCCTTTCACTTTATGGCTGCATAGCCTTAAAATTGTGCCCTAACTTTAGTCGATCACTTACAAGCTAACCTTCCGCGAATGGCTTTCTTTACTCCCGTTGCTCTTCTGATCAACTGAATTACTTGTATTACGAGAGGAAGATGGTAAGGTGGAAGCAGAGGAGAACGCAGCAGTCCCACTGGGGTTGCTAGAGCGAGTACGGAAGGAATCATCTGAAAGACAAGGAGGAAATGTTAACACAGTAATTGGCAGTATGTGGGTGCAGCTGTTGTTACCAGAGCTGTGATTTTGTTAGCTGCTTGTACATAATGTTTATAAAGATCATGTGTGCTTGTTTACTTATTTCATTTCTTAAAAAAATATTTTTTATTGAATTTTCAAATATTTTACATTTCAAATTATCTTTTATTATACCATACCTTCTTTGACTTCCCTCCCTCCCCTTCCAAGCTTCATTTAACTTATTCACCATTCCTGCATATTTTAGTGTATCCATCTAATTCTGTTCTCCTATCTTACATCACTTCAATATATGCTATACTGTTGAATTTACTTTAATATTGCCCGTGTTTTCAGCTGTGCACAATTATTTTCAATATACTCAACAAAATTTTTCCACTCCTCTTTAAATACCTGTTCTTCTTGCTCTCTTATTCTACATATTAGACCTGCTGCTTGTCTATTTATTTCTGTCTAGCCAGCGCTAAGGACAATGGGCCCCAAATGTCTTTGAGCACAAGGGGAAACTAATAAAAGAATTCTAATAAACACATTCCCCCCTGAACCCCAAAAAGTAACCAAGCTGCTTACCTGAAAAGGAGAACATAGAACCTTTTCCTACTGCTGAGACTGAAGTATATCCTGTTGAAGAACTTTTGCTGAAGGGGTACAAAAATATGTGATGATGTTATAAAGAATAACCATCATTAGTCATGGGCAGGCCCCCTCCCTCGCATTTCAGAATGGGCCCAGGTAAATAACAAATAATTTCCCTTCCCAAATGGAAAAGAACTTGCATGATTTAAAATCCCATTCTAGGCACTTCTACCCTCCCTCCACCTTTCCTTTCCTCTTCCCCAAAATGTGCCTGGAGAATTTGTAGCAACAAAGGCTGACACCAGGACCTCTATTATGTATTTATTGTAAAACATTTGTATCCTGCCTTTCAGTTCAAAAATCTTCACGGAAGCTCACATCAGAAACTAAAACAATCTATAATACGTTACTAATACAAAGGCTTTAAAGGAGGGGAGAACCAAATTAATGGGTCACAAAATACAGCAGAGACAAAAAACAACTGCAAGACATAACAGTGCAAGAATATCCTAATGGTCCATAAATATCAATACTGAGGCTACTGGTGCTGAGCCTTAAAGGTAAGATAATTCTGCAACCTGGATGCCACTACAGAGAAGGACCTGTCCTGCATCCCAGCCAATCAGAATGCTGGTAACTGACAGGTATGGAATATGTCCTCCAATGATGGACACGATAGGTGGGCTGCTTCACATGAAAGAAAACAGTCCTTCAGGTATGGACTTTATACATAGTGACTAGAACCTTCAATTTGTGCCCATAAATGTATTGGTAACAAACCCACCACCCACATATTATGAGGTTTATGCTCTACTGACTGAGAACTAGGGCATGTGAGGTAAGGGTGCAAATGGTATACTAACTGAAACTTTGCAAAGGCAGTCCTGTAAAACTGACTCCAGCAGCACCCCAGATGTCCATCCTGGTCAGTAGAAGTGCTACTCCATCCAGAACAGGCTGTAACTTTCATCCCTGACTGGTTCTGCTAAATGACCACTGTATCATTACAGTTTATCACTGTTCTTTCAGATGGAGGAGAAATCATTGTGAAGTTACATGGGGATTAGAATGAAACTTTCAATTGGTTACACACTTCTCCAAATTTTGCAGTGTGGTTTTTGATCAAACATATGAACAAAATGTTTCTTTTTGAGACAAGAGGCACACAAAATGCATATTCGGAAAAATGCATATAAAGCAATAATAGTTTAGATGTGCTTTTTAAAAAACTGCAAAAACTGGGAAAGAACAGACTGCTAGCCAAGCTAATGCAGAATGGAAATTATCTGATCCATCTATCCCTAACTGCCCATCATTTCTCTAGAAATCAACTAAAGAATAACACTATTAGTATACAACTAGAGAAAGAGAAGTACGTTTCCATAAAGAACAACCAAAGTGGTCTATAGGATTGCCATCTCTGTCACAGACACATAGAAAAAATAAATATTACATACCTGGGACACTTGTCTATGTTTCCATATTTTGAGTGCAAGGCTTGACTACTGAAAGACTGGCTTCGAACCAATTTTGACTTTTTCACTTCTTTGCCTAGGGGACAATTAAAAAAACCCAACGCAATTTATTGTGGGCTTATTACGTAATTTGCTGGCAAGAATAGGAGGATTCACGCTGCAGGGAAAAAACAATTGGAACAGAGACCTAGAAAAGCATGATAGAGTTCTGGCAATCAGTTTTCATCGCTGAGCATAAAGGTCTATTTATAATTTTGTGTGATTTTTGGTCAAAACATGTAAGCAGTTACCTGAATTTACAGGGCCTGATATAATTGAAGGAGAATGAGCAGAAAAAAACTTGTATCAGGTACATGGCCATGAAACCTAAGGAGAGAGATTGCGGAAGCAGAGCCAGCAGGCAGGTTGCCTGAAACCCAAACTGTCCAGTTAGCTAAAGGACACGGAGGATTTTCAAGCAACAACTGCAGAGGGGTGGGCAGCCACAGGGAATATAGAAGCTATGGTTGCAAGGACACCTGGTCCTGGCAGCGTAAGACTGCAGGGACATTCATAGAGCACCTTTGAATCTTGGCTCCTACCGTTCACCATTTGTTCAACTCTGCACTGGCAACTTCAATGGGTTTGGAGCCCACTCAGCTGTCTATCTTGGGGTTTTCTACCTGTGTTTTCTTATGTTCATTGTGGTGTGGACATATATTTTAAAACAGACAAAAGGTGTTTGTTTGTTTGTTCTTTCTTACCTGCCGCAGCACCCGGATTTCCGGAAACAGACATTGGTATAGTTTTGGCCAAAGTTGTTGATGCTTTACTGTCTCTACCTAAAACAAAGGTCATTTTAAGCATTCCACTCAGATTATCTGAAGAAGTAAAGACTGCACAATATGACAGTCTGTCATAACATCTTAAATACCACACAACCATATTGAACCTCTAGAAGAAAGCAGATGGGATAATACATTATCCTGGAGTAAAATCTGTCATGTGTCCCATCAATGTATCAATGCCATGCTTTCAATCACAGCAGAAACTGACTATACTGAAGAGCAGACCACTATCTATTGCAGATGTTTTAGATATGAATTTTTCCTGCCACAGGGCATGAATTGGAATAAGTGCCCCATGTTATTTCTTTCAGCAATAAGGGGCTGACCATTGAAACTGATGCATGAAGCACTTAGGAAAGTGTGGTTTGGGGTCTACATCTAGAATGTATTTGTTGCTGATGCAGCAAAAGGTATTGGCCTAGTGTAGATATAATGCTGGCTCCTGGAAAACCATGGTTTTACACCCCTTTTGCTTGTATTTAGTTTTGATTCAGATTTGTCATGGCCAATGGCTAGTTCAATAAATTTATTTGGATTGGATTGAAATCAGGAGCAAATATATTCCTTCCTTTTCTATTTTCCAAAGCGATTCCTCCCAACTTCTCTTCCAGTACTGACTATGGTTTTGTGCTACCTATGCAGGACATGTTCTCTTATAACTATTGTTTGCAAGCCCACTTCAAATTAGAATTTCTGAGCCTGAAAGGAACATAGCTTTCACTAACAATAATTTGCATCAATGCACATGTAACACAAAAACATAGTCAGGCCTAGTAATGGAAGCGGGGCTAGATGGTTGTAGATTACAGGAGGCAGGATCAGAGGAAGCTTACAAGTTATCCAAAAGAACATTTTCAGAAAGCCTGGCACCCTGCTACTCTGGAACCATCTGCTCTAGTGTATTGAATGAGGTTTTGCCTGGTAAGCAGCAGAGAACAGGATCTGCCCCAGTTGCCCACTTCAGTCACACAAGTTATTGATTGTATGACCCCAGCCAAAGCATTTCCTAAATGTTGGGTTGTAAGAGTGTGCAATGCTTTGACATGCGTTTCTCACACTAAATTAGTAGCAGCCAGAAGATTAATATCGCCATCCCCCATGTTTGTGAATGCAACATTAACCCAGTTTAGAAATAGTCCTTGCCACCTCCACCTCAGCATCCTCCACTCCCCATAGAAAGAAATTAAGAAGCCTCTGGGAAAAGAAACAAAAGAACACTTACGCTTCTTTTCATACATTTTATCGCTCATACTGGTAGACCTGCCCTCATTTTGCTGTTTCTCTTTTTCTAATTGTTCCTGTTGTGGAAACAATTTAACAACAGTGGTAATGGAAATTTAAAACCTAAAATTTGTTGGCTGCAAGCTGCAGACAGGCATGCTTCCACAACCCAGTCAGCTTCAGAAGAGAGGAAGATGCAGCCTGAAATGCCACCAATTATAAGTAATAAATTATTATTATTAGTTAAACAGCCATTTGCTCATAGCACACTCTCCCCAGAAATTGTCTCTCCCCTCTGCGGCCCCCCTCCCCAATTGCAAATACCTCTCCAGTAATATCACACAGGGTTGTGATATTTTATACAAAGCAGAGTGTGGTCGCTTTCCCTCAGCTTTCCCTCTGAAATGCCGAGGTAGACTATAGGAATTATGCTGAAAATTGAGTAACCCAAACTTGAACTCATGTGCAACCCAAACCTGAACTCATGACCTGGACATATATGGTGAAACGTTTGAGACTACTGCAAGAAAACAGTTTTAGCACAGAGACTAAGAATATAAACTGGGATTCAAGATGTCCCAGTTATAAAATATTGCCTCGGTCATGAACAGGGACAGGTCTGCCATGCAGCAGGGTGAAGCAACCTCACCACTGGCCACAGGGAGGATAAACGAGGGTGTTTGAATAGTGCAGAAAAGGGTCGTTCTCAGTAGGGTGTGTGTACCATTTGGGCTCCATTTCACGCAGCAAAAGCTCTTCTGCTAGAACTGACTATGAAATCTGATACCCTAAGAGCACTGTTCCTTTATTTACATCGCAGTGCCAGCCTACCTTCAAAAGCTGTTTGCCGGGAAGGACAGAGCTGCCACGCTAGCTTTCTGGCAGGTGGGCCACTGTTGCTTACCAGGAGACAGAGGCACAGGGGCAAGGCAGCAGAAAGGGTGGCACACTGCAAACACACTATTAGGAGTGCCAGATTGACTCCATCAGTGCGTCTGCAACACCCTGACCTCCCCACCACTTCACCCTCCTGGTAAGCAACAGGGGCCCATCTGCCAGGAAGTGAGCAGCGCAGCTCTGCCTATCCCAGCAAGCTGCTTCTGTCTACCTTGCAGAATTGCTGTACGGGTTATTGAGATAACGTTAGGTTACACTATATAAATATTATTATTACTGCTAAAAGAATCACAAACTTGATGTAGTTTACAGGGCATTTTCTCCTGCCAGTAATTTGAAATCTATATACGTAGACTGCAGCTGCTAAAGGCTCTGTCCATTTCCTCCTGCACCAGGACCTCTTCTCAGACAAATAAGCACTGTGACACAGTATGTCTTAGGTTACATATATGGAGAATGTTTAGGATTGCTGTTCCCTGGCCCTGCTTTATCAGGGAATTATTTTAAATCTTCACTCTGGATCCACTGGAAAGTCTACATGATACTCAGTTAGCTTAATGTCTATCGTAAACATACCATTTCCAAAAGTAGGTGCTCCTCTCTTTCTTTTTGCTGGTCCAATAGATCATTTTCATAAAACCTCTTCTGAAACTGTTTGAAGGTTAAAACAAACAAGCCATCAGTGATCATGCCAATGGTTTCAGCTTGTTATTTCAGGTTATCATCTTAGAAGATACTTACCACATCCAAAGAGGCTTCCATTCTGTCCAGTTCCAGCACCATCTATTTAAAAAGTTTAATTATTATTTTAGGTTGTTTTAATGTTTTGTTTTTTTTAAAAGGCAGTTTGATCTCCTAACACTGAGTCTTGAAATATTTGTGGGATTTTCCACAGAGATTTCCACATAAATGTGGGTAAAGATATGGAAAAAAAAGAAAAGGAACTAACTAGCAACATGGGAGTCTCACTAAAGTTTTTTGTGTGCAGACATTTTGCATTGTTAGAGTAGTACAGTAAAACATTATAGTAAGGAAGCCCAGCTAGTGTTCTGTCATCATCAGCATTCTCTGGTCTATTGAAATCTAGATAACACAACTTAGAATAATTTCTAACAATTGTGAAATTTACTGTCTTTTACTGTCTCAGCTCTAGAAACAGGCACTAAATCACAGTTCACACTTTTGCAAATAGGTAAAACATATTCAGAATTCTTCCCACTACGCTATATAAACACAATTTTAAGAAGTAAGACATTTGCAATCACTGAATGACCAAGGGTTGTGTCCAACTAAATTATACTGAGTAGATACATTGAAATTAATCAGCATTAGTAATGTCCATTATATTTCATAGGTGGTATTCAACACCAGTCCTACTCAGAGTAAAACTAATGAAGTTAATGGTCATGACTAAGGCCTATTAATTTCAATGGGTCTACTCTAAGTAGGACTTAGTTAAGCACAACCCAGTGGGTTTACTCTGTGTGTGACTAGCAGTTGATACAACCCCGGGAAATTACTCAAATGCACTGGCAACATGAAAAAAATACTGGATGAGTAAAAGAAGAAACCACCCCACATACTTTTTTAACAATGCTCAGAACATCTTTGTCTTTCTCCTCACACAGAAGTTTTCTTACACACAGTTCTAGCTGCTGCAGTAAATGCTTATCTGTGGGAACCTTGAGAGTAGACTTCACTTTTGGCAATAAATAACAAAGCTTCATTCTACAGAGGGAAAAGCAAGATTTATATAGGAGGAAAGTAAAGATCTGGCAGTAGGTTAAGAGAAAAAAACAGTGTATCTCTCCTTTATTAGTATCCCTTTGGTTTATGTACATAGGCCTTATTTTAACACAGACCTTTGATCCATCAATCTCAACATCGTCCACGTTGACTGGTAGCAGCTTAGTGAAAAATACTGTGGTGCACAGCACACTACCCCAGCCTCTCAAACTTAGGTCCCCCAGATGTTGCTGGACTACAACTCCCATCATTCCTAGCTCCGGGTCCAGTGGTCAGGGATGATGGGAGTTGTAGTCCAACAACATCTGGGGACACAATGTTGAGAAAGACTGCCCTATCCTATATATTTTGTTTTGTTTACTCTTTTTAAAAGTGTGCATCCACCTTGACCCATGCATCTCTTCTGCCCTGTCACTTCAAACGCTCTCCTTTTCTAGGTCAAAGGATTCCTGAGTTCTTGATTGCAAAGGAACAGAAAGTACTGTCCTTTTCTTTAGCTTGGTCCTGTCTATCTATATAAGGTTTTAGGCCTCTGAGGCAAGGACCATGCTATTTATGTGTCCTCTCAACAGTACAATAGACACCGTACAATATAGAAACGCTAAACAATAAATGTTATGAGCTGCTGGAGAGTTATAATGTTCCATCACTTAATAGCAACCAATTTCTCCTGGCCTGCTTTTTAATTATCCTTTCGTGTACAGTATAGGGCAATAAAGTAATAGTAAGGAACCAGTAAAAAACTGCAATCTTTGCTAAAATAAGGCAATGCAGTAACAATCTGCTGAACATTTCGGAGCAACGGGACATGCCACTTTGGGCAGAAGCCCCCTTCAAAGCAAACACTCTTAAAACATACACTATCCTTTATGTATGTGAATTTGTGTAGATGTGTCCACAAGTCAAACAAACCAGCTAGTTCACCAGCCACAGCCATTTCTGGGTAGAAAGAGCTTGACCACAATAATCCATGCTCTAATAACTTCCTTTTTGGACCTCTGCAATGTACTTTAAGATTACTTAGAGGCTTCAACTACTGCAGAATGCAGCTGCCATAGTATTAGTTCAGTTCAGTTAGTTGGAATCACGTGACGCTGATTCTAGAAGATTTACATTGGCTATCTACATGCTTCTGGGGTGAATTTGAGGTGCTGGTAACCCATAAAGCCCTAAAAGACTTGGGGTCCAAAGAGCTGGAGGGACACCTCTCCCTGTATCTGTCTGCACATGAGCCAAGATCAGGAGAGGAGGCCCCTCTTGACGTTCTACCATTGAGACACGTATATCATGCAGTGAGACATAAAAATGTATTCTGTGCTGTGACACTCCATCTATGGAATGTCATTCTCCTGGAAACATATTTGGCACTGACATTATTACTGCCAGAGAAAGATTCATATGTTTCCCTGGGCATTTGCAGCAGTCCTGTGGTTTCCGTAATTTTAAAGTTTGTACTGCACTCTAAGTTATACTTGTTCTTTGTTTGATTGTTATAGTATTTTACATATTGGGGGGGGGGGGCCTGCAATTTTTACTGTACCCAGCCCTGAGATCTTATGATGAAGGGTGGGTTAGAAATGTATTTAATATAATGAATACGTAATAATCATGACAAGCTCTGCTACACACCCATTAGGGACTTGCTGGAGTGTGGCCCTCATCTCCACCTGCTTTTTTGTCTCTGAAGTTGTCTATTACAGAGTCCCTTTCAACTTCAAAAAGTTATTTGCTCATGCTTCCTTTTTATATTATCTGGAAGGGTACATAGAAAACCACTTCAGCTTCTTCCTTGTAAACATTTTTCACACCTCTCTCCTCATATTTCCTTCTCTCCTCCATATGCCTCTGGGCAACATCATGCCTATTATATATTTTAATTTCTGTGCTGCTTAATACACAATTTGTCAAACAGCCAATATCAAACCTGCTTAAATCAGTAGAAATGTTAGCTTCAGACTTCAAAAGACTAAGGACTGCACTCAGAATAGATAACCTCTTCTGAGGATGGCCATGCCACTGTTACACAACAGTATAATATATTGCAGCATTAATACTGAGATAATACTGGGTAACAAACAAGGTGGTGTAGAGGTGAATTCTTACTCAAGAAATGAATGCAAGGCATCCCAAGCAAATTGCCAACCCGCTCTATACAACATTGATATAAAACATCTTGACCAAGCCACATAGATTTTTTTAACACAACTTGTGCAGTACCTCACGTTTGCAACTGGATCATGTGTAAGCTCAAGCACTGGGAGAAAGAAGTATTCACAAAAAAAAGATTTGGAAAAGAGTTCTATGATGAATTCACAGGTATCTAAAAAACGCAATCTGTTCCAGTAGCTTTTTCCTTGGCCCAACTCTGGAAAAAAAATGATTAAAAGAAACTGACGATCACCATATGTAGATTTTCATTTTGTTTTACTGCACAAGAAATGCATAGAAATGCAATATATAATCTCAAAGTTAATTTAATGGGATGAGCTCAATACAAACTGATCCTGGAAAATGTTTTATGTCATTTTCAATAATGTGAAAAGATTAGTCATAAGTCCTGTCAAGACAGAACACTGTTAATCTTTAAAACAATGCTGAAAGATCAAGAGATGACCATGGGCTCCCTCCCCCTTCTTCCTCTTTCTCTAGCATGAACTCCACCAGGTTTTAGCATTACATTGTACCAACAGCCAGCCTCCCACTTAAGGTGGGTCAGCAAAACAGCTTCAAGCCAGCTTGGTTTTCAATCTTAGTTAGAGAAGCTTACCATAGTTAACACTAACCATGGTTGACATTGATACCATGGTACAGGGTTAAAGCTGACAAGGGAAAGAAGTGGAGGAAATTCATGCTAGGGAGCAACGAAGGCAGAGGGGTCCCATGACCACATCATAACCACAGCTGAGATCAGCAGTGTTTCATCTACACTGGACCAATTTATTTTCTCAATTTGATTTGACCACCAGAAAAATGCAGTTTCCCATGGGAATAATTAATGCCTGAATTGGAAACCAAGATATATTTGATGCTATTGCCTAAGAAAGTTTGAAGTATGAACATTTAGATTAATCAACTGTCTCTCATCCTTTGCGTATTCTTTTGGTAGACCTACAAGTGCAGATCAGAAAGTTGACGTCTGTCAGCCATTATTACATTATTTAAAACCTCTAAATTTATAAATATAGCTATATAGATGTAGATTAGATAGTTTACCGAAACTTTAAAATGCAGCACTTTGGAAATGAAGCCTCTGGTTACTCTGATACCAATATAACTGTGTTGAAGTGTCTGAACATGTTACACCACCATGGTATCAGACCACTGGTCCATTTCTATTCCAATTGGCAGGAGTTCTATAAGGTCTTGCTATACTGAGATCCTTCATTTATTTTACTTTATTTATTACCTTTACATACCTTCCAAGGATGGTGTACATGGTTTCCCCCCCTCCCTATTTTATTTCATCCTTATAGCAACCCTATAATGAGGTATGTTAGGCTAAGATATGGTGACTGGCCCAAGGTCACCCAGGGAGCTTCATGGCTGAATGGGGTTTCGAACCCTGCTCTGTCAAGTTCCAGTCCAACACTCTGACCATTATGTTACACTGGCTCTCTCACACCTTTAGCTCAGAGATGGGGAACCTGAAGCCCTCCAGAGCTTATTACACTCAACTCCTAACAGTCCCAACCTGCATGGGTCACTGATGAGGGATGGTGGAAGCTGTACAACAATGTCTAGGGCCACAGGTTCCTCATCCCTGCTTTAACTGAAGATGTGACTGAACCTGGGACTTTAAGTTTGTAAAATGCTTGCTGCACTGTAAAGACAGGAACCTTCCCCTCTTGTACAACTCTACACACAGTTGCCATCCCTTTTTCCAAATTACATTGCTGTCCTCAAAACAAAGAGAAAATCAGGACTTACGCTCAATCAGTTTCTGGATGACTTCATGCCTCTGTTCTTGTTTGCGATTGTAACGTAAATATACACACAGGGTTCGAGCAGCTGCTTTTTGGACAGGTAAAACATTCTTCAAGAAAGAAAGGAAATACATTTAATCCTACAGTCTCTGTAAGTATTCAGATTGTTTTCACATTGTTGATGGATTGTATTCACATTGTTGATTGAAGAGCATTAAGGATAATTAATGGCTAATGGTATGGAGGGGGGGTGGAGGGAGAGAGTAGAAGCAACTGAAGAATTGGTACTTAAGAAATCTGAAATGCACTTAAATTGAATTTGCCACTACTCCCCAAAGCCTAATCCTTAAAACTTGAATCTAAAAAATGAAGCAATTTCAAATGTTTGTGTGATAGCGGGTAGTAAATTCTCAAAATCGTTCCCAATTGATTGGTTTCTAACTGAATATATTGCGTTTTACAGCTTATTTTATTTTGCTTATTTTTGCACATAACATATGCTAAGAGCATTCATAATGTGACATTATTCCTATGGGGAGACAATTGGGTAGGGAGGGGAGCAGGGAAATGTGTGAAGTCAGTGCAAGTTTTTATTTCCCTCATGAACACATGAGTCAGGAAATGGGGGGAGGGGAACACTTTTGTTTAAATGCAGAAGTCAATCTGCCCAATCCACTGAAGTGAATGGAGTAGGCTTTGGAGTTAGGCAAACCCCATGTGCTTCTGAGCCTCTAACCTTGCAGCAATCAATAGATTAAGACAGATGCCTTTGAGGTCTTCATCCAAAACATACAAGAAGCTGGCTTTCCAAATGAGTGGATTTAGAATAGAGGTGTAAACCCTCTGGGAGGCTTCAAATAGAGCTCTTTCTCTTTTTGCTGTCTCAGCACAAGTAGTAGAGTTTTGACCACATTCCACTTTACTTTTAATTTTCAGAAGTTATGCTACCTGCTGAATACTTCAGTGACAAAATATACTTAATAGTAATGAAGAACATTAAAATAAAACAAAATAAACTTCTTATGCTTCACACTGCTAACAAATGTTTTTCCACTACCTGGCATTTCATACTGCCGTGTCGTTTGCTGTTTTAAGTTTGAAATCCTACATCCAATTACCTGGGGATAAGACCCATTGAACTCAGTGGGGTTTACTTCAGATTAGATAGCAGCCCTGCTCAGAGAGCAGGAGAGTGAAAGATCCACCACTGCACCTGAAGCTCTGGCAGATAGTGCCAGCAGAGTGGAATCAACTTGCCAAGTTTGTCTGCAAGGCCATTTCTCCTAAACCACGCCCACCCACTGACAACACTCCTGACACATCTAACGGGTACTTGGGCATCATTAAATTCTGCATTGGCTGCACACCCATTCCCAGCAGTGAACAGTAGTGTGAAGGCAAACTGAGCAGGATTTAATCTCTGCTCATCCCACCCCATACAACTACACTAGTGGCCAAAATTGCAGAAACCTTTTGGAAAACGTGTTTTTCTGAGGTTTGATGGCTCATAACACCACTTCTTTTTGGAGTAATACCATAAAATTATATATCAGCCCTCTCTGAGCAGGGCTGCTATCTAAGCTTGCTTTTGCCCATCCCATTTCTGAAGCCAGTTGCATTGTTAGAATGCGCCACAACATCACCTAGGTGACCTCAGAGATCATTTCAATTTCAAATATTCTGATTATTTCTACTTTTTGTTAAGTATTTTTGTTTTTTTACTTGGTTTAGGGGGACAACTGCCCCCCCACCGGCTATGCCCATGCCTCCTATAATATTTCAGAAGGAAGTACAAGGAAGCAAGAGAGAGAGAGAGAGGTCACAGGGAACTCACGTTTGTCATAATGATGCTCAACATTCTATGCAAAAAGCGATAATAAATTTGATCACTTGAGATGACATGAGGCAGGCAGGCATATTTTTGTAGTAGCTTCTCATGAGTCCTCCATTTCAAAGAGGTTGCTGCTCTCTGCTCCGCTCTTGTTAGCGCTGGGATCAACTCTGGGAAATTCAGTAACTAAAGAATGGCAAGGATCCAGGGGATGGGAGAAGAAATGCAAATTATATCACTGAACAACAAACTGCCATCTTTCAAATGAACACAAAGTCTGCTTACTCTGCCATGCGCGGTCTTCTGGACATTCACTGTGGTTCTCCCCCACCCCCAGTTGAATTCTCCCTAGAGCAACATAGCAGGGGGCTACAGCTGAAAAGGAGGACCGGGACTCCCACCCAGTGTGCACACAAGTGCTTTACATATACACATGGGCTCTTTGGATCCCAACCAAATCCTCAATGTCAGCTCCAGAAATAGCTTAGGTTGTGTGAGTTTGATACTTGGGCCATGTCTACCAAGCAGCAGAAGGCGTGGTCTTGGTTGCTTTGTGCTACAAGCTGGTAGTCAGTTGCCTCAAAGAGGCAACTGGGAAACACTTCCGATGCTCAGAACAGGATTCTGCCACCTTACCTTGCTCTCTGTTCCAATGTTTTCTCCTCCAGTAGACAATAGTTCAAGAATTTCAGGAAGGTAGCCTATTAATGCATCTAACACCTAGTTAAAGAAAAGATGAGTCGCTGACATTTATGTGACAAAGACATCATTCACGTTACATCTCTCTAGTTTTCATTTTAGTCTTCTCCATAGGACTACAGCTGCTGCTGTGTGGGGAATTGAAGGGGAAAGGAAAATTCCCACCCTTATCTGTAGGAGCCAGGAGGCAGTGGTGAAGGTAAGACACTATACAAGTCTACAGTCACTGACTGGACAGTTAGTTGGCTGTGGCGCAGATGAAGGCTGTTAACATCAACAGAGATGCCTATCCAGTCAGCAACGGTATGTTCGTGTGGTGCTAAAACATCTTTTGTCTCCCAGAACTTACAAAAAAGAGCAAATATCTGAAAGGCTGTCACATGGAAGAGAGCAAAACCTTGTTCACTGTTGCAGAACCAGGTTTAATGTGCTTAAGTCACAAGATGATTAAGTTGGCTGAAAATTAAGAAAAACTTCTGAACCAAAATAACAGTTTTACAATGCAACCAGTTACTTAGGAAAGTAGTAAGCAGACCCTCCCTGGGGGTCTTCAAGCAGAGACTAGATAGCTATCTGTCTATCTCTGAATTTCCTGCATCAAGCATTGGTTAGACAGAGGCCTAAACCCACTCTAATTCCACGATTCCTCTTCTTTCCAGCATGTATTAAAATACTGAGAAACCATCAACATAGCTATCGAACAATTCTTTTCTAATTTGAATATGCTTCAATCTGCTCATTTTTTCTTCTTATAACTTACTGTATTTTTCCGTCTATATGACACCCCCATGTATAAGACGCCCCCTATTTTGGGGGACTCCGATTTAAGAAAATGGAGGGAGATGTATCTGTATACAGTATAAGACACCCCCAAATTTTTGACATTATTTTTAGGAAAAAACCTAGTCCTATACACGGGAAAATATGGTATATTCTACAGCCTGACTTCATGCATTTTGATTTAGCAACATAAATTTTGTGACACAACTAAACACTTCATTGCAAAACGAGTTGTTATTAGTGTTAAGTAGAGAATTATCACTGATGACTCCTGAATATGATTTTTTAACCTAGCCTATAAAATATCGGTAGTCTCTCCCTGCTTTGTGCCATCATCTGCTTATAAGTGATGACTTGATCAAGCCCAAGTATTCTACAAAGGTATTGAAGGATAGTTAATCCAAGATTGACCCTACTCTGATTTAATGTTAATCCAAGAATCAGTACTGTTTGAAGGGCACTTCTGTGTTTACGGTACGTTAGTTCATTTGGCTCCACATTTTTTTAACCTCTCTGGGGAAGATGACATATGGGCTTAAGTGAAAAGAGTTCAGTCATCACTTTCAAATAAATCTTTACTAAACACTTATCATGTTCTTTATGACTAGACCATGCAACAAGAAGAAATGATTCATTCCACCAAGCCTTTCTTACTTAGTTTTGTTATAGTGTCATTTAGGATAATTGTAAATGATCTTAACGTAAGCAACAAATAGGTTATTATTACCTCTAATGACTCATCCTGTAATAGGGCTACCAGTTCTTTATGTATTACATACACATCAGTATTTAAAAGCTTAGCAACCTGAAAAATACAGAACCAACAAAACAGGGACATTAGCCTTCTTAATCTGGTCATATTTATTTTTCAACAAGGTCTGAATAGCCAAAAGGAAACAAGGATGTAGCCTAGATCTCTAATACCAACAATCATACTTAAGAGAGTTGAGGTCAGGTCCTTTTCTCACTACTAAGCAGTGTGGCATCACACAGTAGCACAGAAAATAAACATCCTGGCAACAGCACACTTTCAAATTGTGCCCTTGGGTACTGCGATTACATTTTGCTTCTTTTTACATTTCAAATATCCAATCTTTTGACACAGCCAAACATTTTAGCCTTCTGCCATGTAATTCCTATTAACTTAAAATAATATAGCTGATCTACTCCTAGTTGGCTACATATACTACTATACTAAACACAGTTCCCTCACTTTTTCCTCATTCCCAACAGAAACCATGGGTTGCATTCAGCTAGGTTTTACTCAGAGCTGACCCACTGAAATTAATGAGTACATTTACTTTGAGTAATATATAGTTGAAAACCACCCCATATATTTCCACCATCCCACACAGGTCCATGGAATGGTGACACTGACTGGACTGAATCACAAGTAGCTTCTTGGTTAGTCAATATAATGGAAACTTTAAAAATAAAAAATATATATTAATGAATTGTCATCATTTGATAGATTCTATAAACTGGATTGGTTGATCACTTTTTCTTATGAGGATGTCAAAGCAATAGGGAAAAAATTATCTAGCTCTCTGGATGAAACATACTTGTTAAGAGCTATGATTGTTTACTATCAGAACAGAAAGAGGGAACTGTAGTCATCTGCAGAATACTATATATTTAAAATATATCCAGTAGCAGAAATATGTAGATTACTATGGTACAGGACAACTGATGTAATCCAAGGTGGTAATTAACACAAGGCACCAAAGATATGTATTTTTAAAGTCTAATAGGTAATTTTTCATTCATATGAAAAGTGCTTCAGATGAGTACATAAAATTATTCTACAGCAACAGCCAATTAAAATGCCAGGTCTTACAGTCCTACATAAGTTATGCAGAAGCATTGCCAAGTACACCACTCCCACCTCCTCTCACATCTGTATCTAATTCCCTTCTGTTTCGATTCTCTCTTTCCCCAGTCATTGTACTGTTTCTGTCTGTTGACAAGGAAATAGAACTCTCCTTTGGCCCAAATTAATTTTCTAAAGCAAGACCCTAAAATCTAAAACTGACATTATGCTGGGTTAAATCAATTAAAGCACCGTGCAAGTGGAACAGAAACTTCCCTTCCCTCACCTCCACCACATGCCTCTCTGCATTCCACTCCTGATTTGCTTGGAGGGGTTGGGGTAACCCCTAGAGCAAATTTGGGGGTGTGGGGTACATGGAGGGGGAGAAGGAGGGGGAAAATGAATACAGCTAATAGCTTTATTCGTTCATTCAGCCTTTATTGGCATAATTTAGACAATAAAAACCATAAAAAACAATGTATAAAACATTGATTATACAGACATATTAAACACATAAAACACATACAAGACTCAGTAGCCACCATTAAATAAAATGAAGGAGTTTTATATTTGTGTTTAAAAATCTTGACTACAATAGCTTTATTAATCTGTTGTCCTTTACTTCCTGTGAACTCAGGACTTGCTTCAGCAAGAAATATTTCGCACATAAACAACTGGAAAAATCAAGAGTCCTAATAACAAACTTTGTGTTGAAAATGGCCTGCTCATAGCCTCATGCACTTATTTGTTCGTAATGGAAAAAGTATACATGGATTTATATTATATTGTATTATATATATTATACATAAAAGACACCTCAATGCAGTCATATGAAACAACCATAAACTAGTAAGAATCCAAAGTTAGTAAGTTATAAATTGCACTGGTTTCAATTCGGGAGGTTAGCATACACTAATACTGTATATTAAAGATGAACATATCAATGAGATTGTATACAATGAATAGTTGTTGAAATTAATCCAAGGAGTATTCCTTGACTTACTTCATAGAAGCCAATAGCCATCGTGTGCCTGACTAGGACTTCAGGGTCATGACATAGACAGAAGAATGTTGAGTACAGTTCCAAATTGAAATTTTTGGGATCCACGAAAACCATCATGGCCTAGGAATAGAAATGATGTAACATTTAATGTGGACAGGAACATATTATAACCACAAAGAGTGGACTCTTTCTCCAAATGCCTACCCTTATGTAGCCAAAAAGGAACAATCAAAATATAAGAAAGAAGCATCACACTGGGCTGTGTGGAATCCCAAGGTTTGCAAGGTGTTTTTTTAAACAACAACAACAACTTTATATTAAAAACAAACAAACTGGGGGTGGGGGCAGTATGCTGTGGCCACATAATGCTGACTGACTTTTAGGAGAAAGGGAACAGAAAACAGAGGATTGGGGGGAAATGGAATGGAGCAGCTGGAACTTGAACAGAAGCACTTTATACTGCAACATTTTGTTGCAGATCCCAAGAGAGCAGGCAAGTGGTAGTGCCTGTTCCACCATCCTCTGCCGCTGCCAGTGTAACAGCAAGGGATGTAGCCCTGCTAGCCTTATAGTCAGTGCTTTTTTTCTTAAAAAATGTTTAGAGGTACTCTTATTTTGACTCAAGAAAACACCATTTTATTGTTCAAATTGGGGAAAAGAAATACAGTAAATGGACAAAAGTACAAAGCTTCACAAAATGTTTAGGAGTATGTGTACCCCTGTGTACCCCCAGAAAAAACCCACTGCTTATAGTACACTTTCTAGTTTGGGGAAAGCATCCTGGAGGTGGGGACATTCCACCTCTTTAAAGCCAGAAGATGTACCAACTTCATTATTACTATTAAACTGATTTATATGAATTACAGACACATTATTCACGTATTATAAATGGATTTTTAAGTAAAACAGTAGTCCACTCACTGGTAAATTGTAAGCACAGTTCTTTCTCACTGAGATGTACTTCTTTTCCTGTTCTAGGGTTTGGAGTTGCACCTGGTTGTCATTGTGTCCATTTTCTTGCTCTAATCCCAGTGTGCAAAGCTTCTTGTAGAATTCCAAAAATCGCAAATGCTGCTCTGGTGTAAAAATCCCTTCAAACAAATGCAATATGCGTTTATTATTTTACGTTCACATAACAGCACAAAAATGGTCTGTCCAGTGAGTCAGGTTTGCATAGCAGCTATAGCATTGGAGTCAGGACTGTTGATGCTTGGGTGCGCATCCCTGTTTTGCCATGAAGCTCACTGGCTGATATTGGGCAAGTCACCCTCTCTCAGCTTTGCCCACCTCGCAGAATTCTTGTGAGGTTTATTTGCACCATGATGTGGAAAAAAACCATTTGTTCCAGAAATCACAGTACAAAGCCCTTGTCCATTCCCATGAGACAACTCCCCTGGGAAAGCTTCCTATGCTAGTGTGAAAAGGCATTAAAAATTTGGAGGAATTTACCAAGAAACCGGAGGCCTTCCTTCTGGGCATTGTTGGCCAGAAAGTGTTAAAGAAGGACAGAATTTTTTTTATGTATGCAACTACAGCAGCAAGAATACTTATTGCAAAACATTGGAAAACACAAGATTTGCCCACACTGGAAGAATGGCAGACGCAACTGATGGACTATATGGAACTGGCCGAAATGACTGGCAGAATCCGAGATTTGGGAGAAGAAACAATGGAAGAGGATTGGAAAAAGTTTAAGGACTATTTACAAAAACACTACAAATTGTATGAATGTTAAGAAATTGCACGATTTAGAAAACTAAGGTTCCAGTAACTCGATTGAAAGATATAGAAAATTAAGTGATATATAAGAAAAGATCGAAACTTAAAGAAATAGTATGTTTAAATTTAAGTTACAACTATTTGATAAAAACTACTTGAAGTTTAGAAATATAACATTTGAAAGGTATAAATTAAGAAATGAAACAAGGTAATAATTTGCTGGCACTTTTAGTACAAAGAACGCACGGTAGGGAGATGTGAGGAAGTCCAGTTAGTTATACAAAAAAAGGGTTATGAACAGTTGTGCTTTTTCTCTTTCTTTGTTTTTTGCTTTGCTATATTATTTGTTGGTGTAATTGTATGTCTCTTTTGTTTGTTATTTCTTTGGTGAAGGGTTTTTATGTAACTGTTAAATGATCTTCTATTTTATGTTTGAAAACTGAATAAAAATATTTATTAAAAAAATAAAAAAATTTTTGGAGGAATTAGCTATTCATCCATAGGCACAATATTCTTATTTCTGTATTATAGAATTTACAAATGGAAGTGCTACAACCCAACAAGCACCTTCGGGCATGCAGAAGGGCTTATTCACACACAGTAGGGCTTTCTTTCCCCTTTGCAAAAGCCAGCACTCCCTATCATGCTGCAAACAGTGATCTGAAATTTCCCTAAGACACAAAGCTAGGCATCATTACCTCTGCTTGTGATTTCAGCCACATATTTCTTTAGACCAGTGGTTTTCAACCAATGTGATGTGGCACCCTAGGGTGCCTTGAATGATGGTCAGGGGTGCTGTGGGAAACACTGACCTCTGTCCCTCTTTCATTCCCTCCCTCCCTCCTCTGATGCCCTCTTGCGTCTCTGCCTCCCAAAGGCTTGCACAGCTGTTTGTTGCAGCAGCCCTGGCTACAAATGCCCCAAGGAAATGGTGCCTCTGGGGCTGGCCAGGGGTGCTTCCCAGGCCCCTGTGGGGCAGTATAAGGAGGCACCTCTCTTTGGGGCAGGGGGGCAGCTCAGAGACCAGGGGCAGCAGCTGCGGCTGCCCAGAGGACTCCCAAGGAGAGGGGAGAAGAGGCTGAGGGAACACTCCACAAAAAAGGGTGTTTGGAAAGGGATGAGGGGCTGCCAGCTCTGCAGGCAAGGGGTGACATAACTGGGCTCCTGAGCCCTACAGGGGTGCTGCAGAAAGAATGTAGTTGGTCAAGGGAGCCGTGGACCTAAACAGGTTGAAAAACTCTGCTTTAGACAGCAGCCATGGGGACTGTTACTCCAGCTCTGAGGATTTAATATGAAAGAGGTATATATTGCAGCTCTTGCATTAGGGCTCTTCTGCAATGTGTTGTAAGCAGATAGGTGTTAACCTGCACTGGATCTTACAGGGAGAAGGCATTGTGGGAGTAGACTTTTGATCATTTAAGATAAGACCTTAGAGCTAAGGCATTGTCTGTGGTTTATAAGGCCTTGAGGCTAGTTCTGAAACTTAACACACTAGCAGAGATTTTACATTCCAAAGCAGGAAGAACTAAGGCACACCAAGTTCTCATCCTGAGAGGAGGAACTCACTGAGGCAAAGCTATTTGTATTGTTATCTTGCACATGCATATGGAAAATACTGACAATCCAAGGACAAAATATTACACATTCCACAGGCTGGCATTCATTGTTAACACACTGAATATTCATTATATATTGAATAGTTTTCATGACTTCCGTATACATAACAAATGTAGATCAATGAATATTCATGTGAAATGTAACTGGAGGTATGCATGCTATATCTGTCATTATTAACACCTTTCAAATGTGTGGGTACAGCTACTGTACTGAGAGAAAGGGAATGGGTTTTTCCATCAATGGCCCCATCACATCAGTCCTCTTTATAAAGAGGGTGTTTGCTGGAACTCTGTGGGAACCTTGCTTTGGTCTTTGCTATCATAATTGCAGGGGTTTGGACTAGATGACCCTCGAGATTCCTTCTAACTCTGGAATACTATGATTCTATAATTCATAGCTGGAAGCAAGTAAGGGGCAGGGGCAGAATTGTTGTGTTGTGGCATTGATCTGCTTTCGACTCTGTGCTACACCTCTGCACTGACTGATCAGGAAATTATTTATGTGAACCAGACTGTTAAGAGCACAGAACCCTTTTCAAATTCCCTTCACGACATTCCATGGCAAACCTCATTTTAGTGTAAAAAGCTTAGGTCAGACCTAAAGTTCTAAAATTTCTGGCACTTGCATACTGTTCAGACATCTTAAGAATATTCACAACAGGAATGGACCTTAAAATAGTCTAACTCCAAACAATAATAACAAATCTCTCCCTCTTCTGTTCCTCTTCAACTGTTGCATCAAATGAGGGTTCAGAAAAATGTCAGGAACAACAGTTCACGGACAAGTCTGCCATTTCTGCTAGTAGTTAACAAAGTTTTAAATGAATTTTCATAGGATGTACTGTATCTGTTTTCAATGCTATTGCTATGCAAACAAATGTGGACTATAAATTCAAATAAATGTCACATGTCAAGGGAGGGAGCAACAGCAAGTCATTATACACAGTTTTCACCTTGATCATATTTACTTTGTTAATAAAATCATTTATTTCATTTATTTGGGGTTGCAGTGATTAAGATTCCAATGCAAATAAAAACAACCCAGCACCCCTTAAAATATATATCATACTAGGATCATTTGATCATACCATATAGTCCATTACAAAGCTTCCCTAAATGGAAAGATAGTGAAACCAGAATAGATTCATCTGCTTTGAACGATTTTTCACAGAAGGATTTCACTAATGGGAGGACTGTTTGACTTCTATCATCTGAAAAACAGAAAATATTATAAAGATGAACAGAGCTATCCTTTTGTGATCTTTAATCAAAATGTGAAGAATAGCATATTGACAAAGAACATAGTCTGGCAACCAGAGGAATGGCTGTAGTACTAGGTTCAATGCAACTCAGTTCTGATCTTACCTGCATCAAACATTTCCAGCAGATTAACCAAGGTCTCAAAAGCTGCAAGACGTACACTGCTGCCTTCATCCCTTGCTAATTCTACCAGCTCAGGAAGCACTACGTTTTTGGTTAGCTCAGTCCTACAAAAAATATCAAAATATTTAGTAAAAAAAGACAACTGTTGCACTATCCACAGATTCTCCAGAAACAGGCAGGGGCTTCAAGAACGAGCTTGTATTTCCCCATACAGCGTACCTTGTAAACTGCTCAGAGGTTTTATTACAATCAAGCAGTATTTAAGTTTTGTTAAATTATTAAAAGACACCAGGCAGAGGTCAAATGGCCATCCTTTCCTTTCCCTTTTCTCATTTTTATCAGAAACAATGTGACCTTTGGCATGGATATAATTATTTGTTTGTTTATCCCAGCAACAAAAACCCAACCCCAAGAATCCCCATCTTCCCCCACCCATGAATGGGAGCTACTTTATTTATTTATTTATTTATTTATTTATTTTTAAATGATATTTATTGAAAAAAGAATTTTTTAAAAAAATTACAAAGAAAAAAGACAAAACAGAAAAAGAAAAAATAAAACCAACATTTTCAAATTCTCCACTTTCATTACCTTCTTTCTATGACCACCTCCTCCTCCTCCTCCCTTTTCTTGTATCTTGGTTAATAGTTGTCACAGCAAATCCTTTCCATAATTCATAGTATTCTGTCATTACATTACCTTACTCTATTTTCATCTTATCTTATAAAAACCTTAAAGCTTAAGACTTAAATCTTACTTTTACCAACTTCTTATAACCATTACCTTTTTACCTAATTCTTTAAACATTTTTACAAGAGCCAAGTAATTTCATTTCAACATTTTTCTAACATTCATCAATTTTATAAGGCATTCCTAATGATAGAAAAAAGAAATAAACAATCCAATCTTCTTCCAGCGTCCCTTCCTCCTGGTCCCGGGTTTGTCAGTCCTTTTTATCCCATTGGTCTGGCACATTAACCTGGTGATCTTATATCCGAGGCATTCAAGTCTCTTCCATGTCCCTTCCGCAGCTCTTCTTCATATTTTCCTTTCACTCGTGGGAACTCCAGCTTGGTAGTGTTTTTGACCCTTTTCAACCAATCAGCCCCTTTCCCATAGTCCAGACTAGCCTCCATGTGGTATTTTAAGACATGTTTCAAATTCCCTCCAAAATTGGGAGCCCCCACAACTCCAAACATCTGATGGCCCATTGCCAGACTTGGAAAGTCCAAACATCTCTGCATAGTCCAACCCCCCATTTCCAAATCAATCCAAACTTTATCTTTCCAAATCTGGTTTTTTCCAAGTTCATTTGTCCAATCCAAAGGCTCATTTTCCTGCAGGGCCAAAAGTTCCTCCCTTTCTGGCACCCAAAATTCAGCAACATCCTCTTTTCTCAACTGTTCTGTCATGGCACACTCCTGTTTAAGTTCCTGGGTGGGCTCCACATAGTTTCCTACTACCTGTTCAAATGTTCTGGCCACATTAGTCATCAAATCCGTCTTCTGACTTAACTGATCCAATAGGGCATTTATTTTACAGAAAGCACCCAACAGTGCTTCTGAAAGCATTGTCCTACAAGGTCACAAGTCCTTTCCCACGGTTGTAATCTGTAGCAGCTGCAAGCTTCCTAGAATTAGTTACAGTTTCACAGTCCCCCTCTAGGGGAAAAACTTCTGGTTGTTCTTTCTTTTAAAGACAATAGCAACAAAGTTTCTTTTTTCAAGATATTTTGTCAATATTTTTTCCTTTAAAATGCGAAAGGAAACAGTGGAATCACAATGTTACTCTTCTTTTAACTGTCTGTCAAAAACATTTGTCTCTGGTCAATGAGCTTCAAAACGTCAATTCTGACACCCCCCTCCAGGATCAGGACAGTGGAAAGTTACTTTACTTTAAACTCTCTTCTGCAGGTTTAAACAGTCCAAAAAAGATCCCCCTTCTTCTCCTGCTACCGAAGGGGGGTTCAACGATTTTAAATGGTGAAAACCAATCCTTTGAAAGTGATTTTCTAAGCTCTAGTTTACGTTGTCTTTGCTTTCTTCTGACTACAAGGAAACGGAAGGCTGACTTCCTGTTTAGACCTTCCCGTTTCAGTACCAAATTAAGGTAAATTTTTAAGTCCAATTCCTTTCTAATCGCCAGTTCTTATTTGAAGTCCAATTGTTTAATGTTTAAGTACTCACGGGTGATTACTTTAGATGCCAAATTGTCCCAGGAAAAAGGCAGCGCTCTCTGGCAACGGCTGTGCTGCTTCGCTCCACGGAAATAGCAGTTGACTCACAACTTTGTGGGTTGGGGGGGCGCTAAAGGTGCCCGCCGAGTCCCACGGTCACAGGCTTCATCCGCCTGTGATTTCTGAAAGGGTCCCCGCTTCGCCGCAGCGGAAAAGAGAATGGGAGCTACGTTAATCACCCCTTTCCTCCCACCCACTGCTGCTACTACACTCAACAACCCCCTTAACTGCTTTTCACTTTAAAACACCCCAATCAATACACCAACAGATTGGATAACACTGGACAGCACTGCAGGGCTGTCATATGCTGCTCTCTTTTAGCCCCCTGCCAGGTACAAAGCCACATCCGGCCTGCCCAGGAGGTGGGGTTGCGGGCTTCATGCCCACCCCACGTGAGCGGGGGCTGGTTTCAGCCCCCGCGAGAGCAGGGGAATCCCGGCCGCATCGTCCACCCAGCCAGCCAATCGGGTGCCTGGGGGGGCGTGGCCTGTCCTATTTAGGGCCGGCGCGGCCGGGGCTCGCCCTCTTTTGCCAGCTAGCCCCCACGTTTTCCCACACTCCCTCCCTTTAGGTAGGTTTCTGACTTTGCTATGGACTTCGGTCTGTCGCCACAAGGGGCATGGTAGGAATTTTTCCCAATTGGCAATTTACAGCCTTTTGGTTTTTCGCCTACCTCGTAGCAACTCGTCACAACTTCTCAGCATTGACGGTTAGGCATTGGTAAGAAGGGGTTTAGAGGATGTGGGGGGGAGGAACGCCATCACCTCCCCCCAGAGAATGAAGGGTAGTCCGATAAAGGACTCCGGGCGGCGTGGCCCTGTCCGAAGCCTATGGAGGTGTGGGCCTAAGGCACGCCCCCGAGCGGTGACCCGGGGGAGCTCCTAGTTGACGTGCCTCAGCAGGAGACTCCCCCACTATGGTGTTAACCCTTCCCGTGTCTCCAGCAAATGGGCTGGAGCCGGATAGTCGATAGGACCAATGCCTAAGCCAATGCCTCTCATTCCTGAATTCAATAAAGTTGTGGCCTAATTCGCCCATTTAACCTTAAATTCTGGTGTCTGGTGTCTTTATTTATCCTGGTGGGGGGCGGGAACTCGCCACGCAAGTAACACTGGTGGGATCCACAGTGCTGGTAGCCAGCAGAAAGCCCCCAAATGCAGCATTCCATGGGAGAGGAGACAGAGAGGCCGAGGCAGCCTGGGATACACCCGATCCTAAGCTGGCCCCATGGCCATCACATGATGATTACTACACCACCTCCAGGCTGGCAGAGCAAATTGTCGGCATATCCACACCCATCACTACCACAAGAGCTGTGGGTGTGGGGCTGGCCCCATTGGTACACTGAAACCCTGAATTTCTCCATTGTTTCCTCCAGGCAGCAATCACTTCTTTACCAAGGAAAATCTGTTATACACCCAGGTTCTTTCAAGCCAAACCAGGAAGTCCTTTCTCCCATTGTCTGAATGCATAGAAAAAGTAGGAAGCCTCCAGTGAACCAGGAAGTCCATTGTTGGATTCATTCCCAGAGAGACCACACAAAAAGGAGTGTGTATATAGGTTTGCTTCCTCCACTGAAATTAGTGAGATTTGATTCTAAGTAGATGTAAACAGGAATGACAAAAGTGAAGATAACGAAAGTTGACAAGGGAGTGATAAAGCCAGATAAGGTGAAATTATGCTGGGGCAGGAATAGCTTTGCTGAGGAACTGGACCTTGAGGAAAGACTTGAAATGCAGAAAGGAAGTCCCTTGGCAAGCAGAGAAGGAAGCTGTTGCAGACCAAGGTAGAAGAGGCAGAGGGCACAGAGGTGGGAGAGGGAGAAGGAATCAAGGACAGCTAGCAGTAGGGATCTCTTGATGGAGACAGAGCAAGAAGCTAAGGAAGAAATGTCAGAGGTAGAAAAGCATGCAGGAGGCAGGTTAAGAAGATGGAGGACCAAGAAGGCACCCTAACATTGGACTAGAAAGTTAAGAGGCAGGGTGTTTTTTTAAGGAGTAGAAGGACATGAACATGCTTAACAAAAAAGGGAGAGCCAGAGAAAGATTGAGGAGAAGGGCCAAACTACAAATAGCTGCATGCATAATTTGTCCAATATTTTCTTTTCTAACTGAAAGCAGCCTCTGGGGCTGTGATCTTCAGCAGAAGAAAAGTCCTTTACTTTGGGCTATTTTTCTCTTTGAAACCCACGTCCCAGGCTGCTTTTTCATCCTGCAACACAAAAGATATAGGTGCCTGTATATTTTCCGCTATGGGGCAAAACACAACTGGGGTGGTACTTTGAGGCACCTGCAACTTCTCTCCCCAAACTAGGAGCCTTAGAAGTTGGTTTTTGTTACTATGAAAAGGAGAAAAGGAAAAGGAACCAGTGAATACAAGATACACCTGGCTGCATGCAATATGCGATGAGACCCTGAGAATGTGTGCAAAACTGAGAGGGAGGGAGACAGAACTGAAGAAAGAGGGCCGAGGAAGCAGGCTATAAGAGTTAGGAAGCAAATGAAGCAAAGAGATAATGGCAGCAGGTGAGAGGGTGGGCAGTAGGTGATTCACACTGGGCACAGGGAGAGTGTCTATATAGGTAGGGATTAGTATACAGTGGTGCCCCGCAGGACGAACGCCTCGCAAGACAGAAAACCCGCTAGACGAAAGGGTTTTCCGTTTTGGAGGCGCTTTGCAAAACGAATTTCCCTATGGGCTTCCTTCGCAAGACGAAAGCCCATAGGGAAATCTCCGGGACAGCGGGGAAGCGCAGCGCTTCTTCCCCACTGTCCTCGGACCTCCTCCGAAGGCTGGCGGTGGGGCGGAAAGCCCTTCTCCCCGCGCCAGCCTTCGGAAGGCTCCTCCGAAGGCTGGCGGTGGGGCGGAAAGCCCTTCTCCCCGCGCCAGCCTTTGGAAGGCTCCTCCGAAGGTTGGCGGTGGGGCGGAAAGCCCTTCTCCCCGCGCCAGCCTTCGGAAGGCTCCTCCGAAGGCTGGCGGTGGGGCGGAAAGCCCTTCTCCCCGCGCCAGCCTTCGGAAGGCTCCTCCGAAGGCTGGCGGTGGGGAGAAAAGCCCTTCTCCCCGCGCCAGCCTTCGGAAGGCTCCTCCGAAGGCTGGCGGTGGGGCGGAAAGCCCTTCTCCCCACACCAGCCTTCGGATGGCTGTCCTGAAGACTTGCGGTGGGAGGAGGGTTTTCCTTCCCACTGCCAACATTCAGAATGCTGTTCTGAATGTTGGCGGTGGGGAGGAAAAACCCTCCTCCCACCGCAAGCCCCGGGAACAGAGGAGAAGCACTGCGCCCCTTCCCCTCTGTTCCCGTACCTGTCCTGAAGGCTTGCGGTGGGGAGAAAAGCCCTTCTCCGCACCGCCAGCCTGGCAAGTGGTTTCCATAGGAACGCATTAATTGATTTTCAATGCATTCCTATGGGAAACCGTGCTTCGCAAGACGAAAAACTCGCAAGAAGAAAAAACTTGCGGAACAAATTAATTTCGTCTTGCGAGGCACCACTGTACTAGTTTTACTTCTATACTACTTTGTACCAGTATTTTAAACATCTGATGAAGTTGGTTTTCGACTGTGTATATGTAGATGTCAGAGTAAAGTTGGTATATTCTAAGGGGCCACAGCACTTTCTGCTGCAGATCAGGCATGGGCAACCTTTTTTCTAAGAGTGGCTGGAGTCAACTGAGAACAGGACTGAAGCCAGCAGTAGGCACGTCTATCCCCTTTTCTCTCTTGTTCTTTCTGCTACTGCCTTCCTCCTCCTCCTGAGCTGATCATTTGCAAAGGGCTTACTTGAATTAGGCTACAGGCCACATAAATTAGGCCGAGGACCACAGGTTGCCCACCCCGATTTACACCGTTGATCTTCTGAAGTCATTTCCACTCTGTAGTACTTATGCTCACCCTATTCCTTGAGCTATAAGCTCCAGTTGCCGACACATGCAGGAACGAACTTCATATTCTACATCCTGGCAGAGTGATTTTACCAGCGGAAGAATTTCTCTTTTAATTCTAAAAAGGCAAGAATTGCATTAATCAATAGACAGAAAAAACTCACTCCATATAGTTGACATGTCCAAGCTGAATAATGTGAAAGTAAAACCTTAATCATCACATCACTTTCAATATATAAACTGCATTTCTGCCTTTTTGAATTTTGCATAATGAAGTAACATGTATGGGAAATACTGCAATTTTTAGGAATATATAGGCATGACCAGTGGTGTAGCATGGGGGGCTGGGGGGGGGCATGGCCCCAGGCACATTTTTTGAGAGGCACAACAAGGCGCCCCCACAACATCAAAAGGCCGGAGCCACAGGAAGGGAAGCCATCATCATCATCATCATCATCATCATCATCATCATCATCATAATTTATTATTTATACCCTGCCCATCTGGCTGAGTTTCTCCAATCGAGTTAAAAACAATACAGCGTCAGACATTAAAAACTTCCCTAAACAGAGCTGCCTTCAGATGTCTTTTAAAAATAGGATAGCTGCTTATTTCCTTGACATCTGATGGGAGGGCGTTCCACAGGGTGGGTGCCACTACTGAGAAGGCCCTCTGTCTGGTTCCCTGTAACCACTTCTCACAATGAGGGAACTGCCAGAAGGCTCTTGGCACTGGATTTCAGTGTCCAGGCTGAACAATGGGGGTGGAGACGCTCCTTCAGGTATACTGGGCCGAGACCGTTTAGGGCTTTAAAGGTCAGCACCAACACTTTGAATTATGCTCGGAAACATACTGGGAGCCAATGCAGATCTCTCAGATCCAGTGTTATGTGGTCCCAGCAGCCACACAGGGCCAGGCCTCTGGGGCTGGGTGGCAGCGGCACCCACTTCTCTCTGTGGTCAGTGAAGGAACACTCATGAGTGCCCCACCCCTGAGCTGGACAGGGGGGGAGGGCATAGCTGCTGCGGCCATCACTGCCCCGCCCCCCAAGGAGGAAGAGGGAGTGACCTAGCATGGAATCGGCAGAGATGCTGTGGCTTAGCATGTCATGTGAACCAGCCCCCAAACTGAATAGTTTTGGACGATTCAGTCTATTACTTGTTTGCGTCATTGTCACATGTGTCAATATTAATATGTCAATTGTTTTCAAAATACTCACAAAAATTTGTGCATCTTCAAACATTTTTTAAGCTGAGAACTATGCTACAACCATCATAAAAGTATGGAACCCAGTACGTTACATTAGTCCAGGAGGTGCATTCATATCAGAAATCGTGAAGTTGGCACTCCTCAGGCATCCCTATCAGTATAGCTATAAAAAGGGGACTGAGTTTGGGACACCAGCTGTGTAGCTTAATCCTAAAATCTGGTGCACAAGCACGAGTTCAGGATGTGGCATTCTAAAATCAGCATACTTTTGGTAAAATCTAACATTTGGTGAGCACATGGGGATACGCCACCAAAAATATTTAGAACTGTGATACCTCCCTATAAAACAAAACGTTACTGTGAATTCAACAGCAGAACCTCACACAAATAGCAGGCCTTCACTGACTTTGACAGAAGATAAATAATCAGTTGCTAGAGGGTACCCACCACAGCTGGGGGCATGCCTTCAAAATAAACCTTTATGTGGGATTATAATAGAGTTTTGCAGAGAAATTGAAAGCAAACTGGCAAAAAGTATTGGACAGTAAGATCTTCCACCTTTAAAACAAGACTACTGTGAACTTAGATCCAACATTAATAAATCTCAGGGCATCTGCTGCGACATTTTTATTATTCTGTGAAATTTTAAGACAAGCAAAGAGATCCCAAGTCCATCAGAGGAACAAACAAGGTGGCATTTGAAGATGAAAAAGGAACACCCTGGCTGTTACTGAAACTGGCTTCATGCAGAATGGGATGCTACCATTTTATCCACAATCTCTAATATGGGGTAGCAGTCTTGGCAAGGAGTTTGGAAACGATCCCATAGAAAAACATGGCAGCCAATAGGAAAATTATGGAAATCAGGATGAAATTGGACAATTTATTTAAGGGACCTTGAAAATTCAATAGTGCAGATGAACACCTTTTTGGATCATGCCTTAAGTGTGAGAAAAAACTGTGGTCTTTATTATGGGTACAGCCTAAGAAGTACTCATGCTGTGTCACCTTGGTGAGCTTCTGGAGAAAGGATAAGGATGCACAGCAGCAGCATTGGTAGATTATACAGTTTGAAATAAATTGACAAAGTGCTCATTTACACATAGAACACAAAAGCAGGTCAATTTGTTTCCCTTTCTGCAAGTTTTAATTATTAGGACATCTGAAAAACACACAAGCTACTCACATATGAGCTTCAAACTTGTTAGCTAATTTCCCCAAGATTTTACAACTAACCAAGCGAGACTGAAGTGTTTGGGAAAGCTGTGCCTTGGAAACAAGAGGATTCAGGATCTATGGGGAAACAGAAGAAGAAATTCAAATGGCAAATCGAGGGCTAAACAGAAGCAAAACAATAAAAATAATCAAGAACCACTTCACATATTAAAACTGATCTTAGTATCAGCTGCCCAGTCAGCATTCTTGCAAGTTACAACATTCACACCCTACTTGAAGCAAAATGGGATACACTCTTTCACCTTCAGAGGAATGACCTCCATGTAAGAAAATTATTGGCCTTCAAGTTAATTCCAAAAAAATCCAAAATGCAGACTAAGGGGAATGTTGGTGTAAATTAGCTGTACTCCTTATGTAAGATCAGAAAGAAGACAGGACAAGGGCATTTATAATTATATTGCAAAAGTAGCACTTCCCACCCCTTTCCAGGAGATGACTTTTTCACAGTACATTAAGAACACATACATTAACAACATTAAAGTGAATCAAGAGCATCGTAGCTCAAAACACTATTATATGCTTTCAATTCTGTGCTTCTTGTCAGAGGCTTTGTGACTCCCACTAGTTGGGACTAGCATGTTGCTTTGTAAATGATTTCTAAATATTTAGGAACATGTAAGCTATCTGCAGTACGAATCATATAAACCAAGAACCACTTCTCACTTTACAGTTTTAATTCATGGGAATGCTCCCACAAGGCACTCCGTGAGATTGTAGACATGAGTGTCAGGCAGTCCAAAGGCCAAGAAAAAACCAGCACATCTATTTATTCCTGTTTATAGATGAATTCGGACTAGTACTCTGACTTCATTTCAATTTGTCATTCCCTGGCTCCACATTAAAGCGCCTGGGGTCTGGAGCCAGGGAGTCTTGCAGCCAAACCAAAGAGCTCCACAATCTGCAGCATCACAGCAGTGCAACAAAATGATGGAGCTGCTGCCAGGCTATACGCTGCCCTTGGACACCCCCAAAGCGCAGCTGTTATTAAAAGATACTTCTGTTTGCTGACTCTGCAATTAAGAGGCGACAAGAGGGACTGAAAGAATTTCACACAGTCCTGAAAAGCCTCAGATTTTCCCTAGGTCCTCAGTCTGAGAAATATGTTGAAGGAAAAATGCCAAGCTGCTGTATATCCCACATACCTGGCCATCTTTCTGCCAAGATCTGCTCTGCTTCAGCCCATTCGCCCTATTTGCTTAGTGATCATCTGTCTTCTGCTTTGACAATGCCTCCAGGCATCCAGCCCTAACCTACAGGCTTCCTTTGGTGATTCGTTTAACAGGGCATGCAATATAATGAACCGCCATCTTGAGAACAAAGGAATAGGGTGGGTGGGAGAATGGTTGGGAACAATGTTGTATTGATTTTTACAGCAGGGGGTTCTTTTGCTCTCAGGATGGCAGGTGGCACTCAGTGCAAGATGAAGCAAAAAGAAAACATTTATGAGGTTCGTGCCTGTCCCTGTGGAGTGTCGCATGGGCACTTGTGATGGACGCGGACAGCCTGATGGGATGGGCAGCAGGTAAGAGCAAAACAGAGACACTTCTTTCTTTTGGGAGTGCCATTAAGAGTTTCAGACTATGGTTGGGGAGACCCAGGCTCAAATCCCCTCTCAGCCACGAAGTTCACTAGCCAGTCGCTATCTCTCAGCCTAACCTACTTCACAGGATTGTTGTGAGATAACTGCAGCTCTTGAGTGGTCATTTCATAGAATCATAGAATCTTAGAGTTGGAAGGAACCCAAGGGTCATCTAGTCCAACCCCCTGCAATGTAGGAATCTCAGCTAAAGCTTCCATGACAGATGGGCATCCAATCTCTGTTTAAAAACCTCCAAGGAAGGAGAGCCCACCACCTCTCATGGGAGTCTCTTCCACTGCCAACCAACTCTTGCTGTCAGAAAGTTTTTTTCCAAATACTTAGTCAGAATCTATTTTCTTGCAACTTGATGCCATTGGTTGGAGTCCAGTTTGTGCAGTTATATGTATGGATTTGTCCGGGAAGCCTCTTGGCAGGGCTTTTTTTTCCAGTTGGAGCTTGCCTCTCAGGTGGGCGCCATTGCCACTCTATGAGAACAAGGGACTTCTGGCACCTCTTTTTCTAGAAAAATAGCACTGCCTCTAGGTTAGTTTTGGTGGCTGACCTGCCCCTGTCCTCCATATGGTTTCCCACTCAGTCCTCTCTTAACTGTTACAGCAGAAGTACTGTTTCCTAACTCCAACGTCTGGATGTGGCTTTTCCCTCTCTTTGGGGCCTGCCAGGTTATTCCCAATAATAAATGCTGAATCTGCATACTTGCATCCCACACCCAACACCTACACACACTGCCATAAATATGCATTCACTTATTTCAATTTCAGTCTTGATGCAGTGAATGAGCGAGGGGCGGGGGGGAGAGATTCCTGTCCAGAACGTTTGCTTCTCCTTAACAATACACATGATTCTGAAAAAGAAAACCCAGTGCTCAAAAAACCCCAACCTCAAACAAATAAACCAGACTGGTTATTTCATGTTATTTTCTATTGCAGACCACTTGAAATATTACAGTGGTCTGAGCACACCATAAGCCATCCCCATTTTGTTATCTCTCTTTCAGGAGTGGCCTGTGGGGAAGCGTCTGTGAATGAAATGTGTGAAATCAGAAACAAACCTGAAAAGGAAGACTTGACATTTAGAGCAAATGAAACTCCAGAGTGCTTTCGTCTACTCTAATTAATTAGATTATGAAAAGGCCTATATGCCATACCTGACACGAAGCTACAAACATCTTACCAATTATATTCTGCACAACGCTACTCATGAAAGTTAATATTATCTTGTTTTACAGGGAGAAAATGCAAGAAGTCAATTAATTTTTTAAGTGGATTTTTTAAAGCCAGAAGTGCTTTGCACCTCCCAAAACCAGTGTTTATAGTTTTTTCACCCTTTGATTTTAAAATTCTTGTCATTTATTTCATTTCCTATGCAACCATTCATCTGATACAGTTTTCCTTCAGTAGGATGCCTGCCCTATCTCAGAATTTACAATGGAGTGTGCACAACATACTGAGAACTTTTCCTATGCCAATAATATTTGACATTTGTACAGGATATTCTGACTGCTCAAAAACCGTCACGTACCTTGTGCCTTCAACCTTTACAACTGCCCTGCACAAATTTCTAAGCACCAATTTAGAATTTGAATCTATTTTAGTACTCTAACTTCTGTATGTTTTAAAGTATGGCTGCAAATTTTTATTGATTTTGTTGATTTATCTTTTTGTAAACTGCTTTGAGGGTGGAGTTTTGGGGGGTAATTAAGCAGTGTATAATCTTTTTGAAATAAAAACAAACAAACGTGTGACTCACCAAGCTGGACAAGCGCAGCTCATCAGACCACCAAAATGGCAGGCCGCCACATGGCCTGCATTAATTCAACTAGATGGGCCACACACTGTCTATGCTTGCTTTTCAACAGGGTTTCCCAAACTTTGGTCTCCAGCTCTTTTTGGACCTCAACTCCCATCATCCCTATCTAGCAGGACCAGTGGTCAGGGATGATGGGAACTGTAGTCCAAAAACAGCTGGAGACCCAAATTTGGGGAAACCTTGCTTTAAAACAATCAGTATGTCAGATGCATGCACCCTTGCCAACCCAGAGCTACCCCTACCTCGTCCATCCTGGCAGATGCAATGCAGTGCCACCAGCAAGACACCCCCGCCTCAACCACTGCTGTCTTTGAATGGATTGAAATTCACTTGCGGTGCCCTTTAGATGTTCTCCCAGTCACACGAGAGCAACCTATCTGTGAACAGCTCCAATGGGGCTGAGAGAATATTCAGAGGAACCAAGCACAGGGGTGTGAAACATATTTATTGGGTCCTTCCCATGGAATCATCACTACCCCAAGGGGATGAGGGAATTCAGATCTTCTCCTAGTCACACAGGAGCTCTTACAGGTAACTGGCTCCCTTGCAGCTGGAAGAACACCTGAAGCAGGAAAGGGTAACCTGTGGCTCTCCTGTGGTTAATACTAAAATTCCTATCATCCTTGACCGTTGGTGATGCTGGCTGGAGCTGATGGAAGTTGGAACATGTGTCATTAACAACAGAAGTGGCTTCAGGAACTGGGATACGCCGACTTTGGCTTATGTTCACAGACAACAGTGATGGATGGACTTTGCTGCAACAGCCCTATAGCAACTCAATAGCACAGTGCTGGAGCCAACTACATTTTGTTGCCTGAAGCACACAGCTGGGAATTTTTTGTAATATTAAGCAGTATGTAAGTGCTTTTAATCAGTCAAATATAATTGAACAGCATGCGTAGTTTGACCCTAAATAAAAATGTTAGGCCAAATGTTCAGAAAACTCTAGGACACACTACATCCTCCCCCCTTCCCAGACTGTATTCATGTTGTCTGTTATATTCAAAGGAAAACAAAATTACCTCATGTCTGATGGTTTCTTTTGGCAAAGCTTCTATTGCAGCAAGAAGGGTTTCCAGCCATGCATTACTGACACCTGTTAGGTACAAAAAAGACTGTAGATATATACATGTTATATCATATTCCTATTTCAGGAAGCTACTTCAGGTTGTGACCTCAATTAACCAAGCTCTTAAATGGCAACTAACATGAGGATGGACACACCCACGTGAAACTGCTAAGGGAAGGTCATCTGGAGTTAAAGAACGATGTGTCAGCAATATGCAGATGATATGCAACTCTCTTTTTCATCAGTGTAGCAGAGGTGCTAAAACAGTGCTTGGCTGCAGTAATGGATAGAATGAGGATCAATAAACTGAGTCTTAATCTAAGCCAAATGAAAGTACTACTAGTAAGTGGGTTTGCCCTCCCAGGTGAATGGTGACCCACCTTTTCTGGAGGGGCCTGCACTCACCCTAAAGGATCAGGTCTGGAGTTTGGGAGTGCTTTTTGTCCATCTTTTTCATTAGAAGCAAGTGGCCTGGTATGAACTGGACACAGTATTCCAGCTGCGGTCTGACCAAGGCGGAATAGAGCAGTACTATTACTTCCCTTGATCCGGACACAATACATCTGTTGATGCAGGCTAGAATAGCAGTAGCATTTTCAGTTCTTTCCTGCGTAGATCTTTAAAAGATGGAACATTTCTGGGATGTTGAAAGGCTGTTTCCTGATCTAGGACATTCTTTTTCTTCTGGACCGTGCTAACAAAATCAAGTCAGCTTCCGGAGCACATACACACAACATGAGATCTGTTGTAAATCTGCTGATACAATTCATGGCTATTTGAACCGAAGCACAGGCAGTGATCACTTAAAGGGGAATGTAGACTAGGAGCTTCAAGCTAAGGCCCTCAAAGCTCTACTGTACTTCAAAATCAGGTGTTGGGTAATCAACTGCATACTGCATTATACATAGTGTTGGCAAGATCATACTATGGCACTGTTTTATTTTTTTATTGGTGCATGCACTGCTTTAAATAGTATATCACTGAGCAAAGAAAAAGCATAGCAAGCTAAGAAATCAGCAGCATGTCATGCCTCTGACCTGCATCTCTGTGCTCCAGATTCTGTAGAATGATGTGTAGGAAGGAGTGGGAGTAAGTATGGATGGATATTGACTCCTCTTGTAGAATAGTCAAAAGTGAAACAGCCGCTGTTAACTGCATTTCCACCCCTGCAACAGGCAGGACCTCCTGTGTAATCCGAGGCAGGAGAGAGAAGATTTAAATCAAAGAGTGAGGCTTATAGATATGAAAGGCAAACATAACCATTACAGCAAGAAAGAGCATGGTCAGGCCAAAAATTATCTGTACCAGACAAAACGCACCATAATTTCATAAAACCAGAAGAGAATGCAAGGCAATGTGCTAATAATTCATCTTCAATCCTCTCTTCTTGCCAAATATAAACTGCCCAGCTAGTTTTGATGAGTTTCTTGCCTAGGCAGAAGAAGCTCAGTTTTGAATTATTCATTTCTGCCCCCTCTTCACTGACCCACATGCACACAAATATCCTATCAAATTCAATCCAATGGGTGCTGCCATTTTAGATTGTGCCATGTGTATGCAGAATACAATCCAGCCTACATTTGATTTGGTCACCGATGTTATGTACCTCTGTTATATATGACTGTCACATCACTATTCTTGGAAAAAAGCCAATAAAAACCAGAATTCAGGCCGACCTTACCGCTGGTGTGATAAACAGCAACATTCATCAAAGGGTTGCATCATTTCCACCAAAAGTAGGTCCTACTCTGTGGTAGTCCTGACACTAATATGGCCTATGAACATTAAAGGTGGCTGCTATAAATCTTCTAAAAATTCATGCACCATACCTGCCTTGTTCTTGTTCTTACTTTCTTTATTTGATTTTGCTGAATTATTATTGTTGTTGTTGTTGTTGTTGTTATTATTATATCTTGTAAACAGCTGTGGGGCATTGTATGAACAGAGGCATATAAATATTTTAAATAAACAAACAATTTCTGCCCATCCTCATTACTTAAACACACTGGATTGTTTAGGTTGTTCCTTTCGATATACACACACAACTATATAAATCATAGCCCCAATGTTGTGTATTGGTCACACTCCTGGCTCGGAATACAAAATAATCCAGCTAATTCTCAAGTGGTATGAATTATAACACATTTCACTCAAAAGTTAATTTCTGGAACTAGAATTCTGCTACAAGTGCAAGTTCAGCAGTCAAGGCTGCTTAGGCTGCTTAGGCTGTGGATGTGCATTTGTTCTTTAATATTAACCCCTTACTCTTGCTGAAACTCTTCTTGGCTTTAAAAAATGCAAGCAAACAAACAAAACTGAGCCACTATTGTTTGGCATCTTCGCCACTCGGGTCACTTCTATGAATTGTTTGTTACCAAAACTTTATATTAATGCTGCCACCATCCAGTTCTAACCCCCCCCCCCCGCACTTGCTCCCTGGTGTACTTTTTTTGGCATTGTGGGATGGGGGCTCACTTTCCAAGTGGCAGCCATAGCTGGTGCTGGGAATTACAATTCACAGTGGGCAGTCTGATAAGCTGCAGCACAATCAGCATGCATGCACAGTGTTTAGCCCAAACAGAGTTCTTGGAAACAAACAAGCTTTTTCTTGAACACCCACAAAAAACCCCCTTCAAAATACAAAGCCACTTCTCAAACAAGCTGAGGAGAGTTCACCCAGTATGTATTAAGATTCCCAAGATTCTGTTGTCTGTGAGGTCTGGCTCTGTTTTCAATTGATCCTGCTAAATTCTATTGGACAAAATAACACAGTTTGGGGGGCAAAACCTGTGCCTCACCTCAGATACGGAGTTAACTTGGGGCAGGATATGGGGATTCTTAACCAGTACTGAGTGAACTCATTTATTTCCTGCAGAATGGCTGCCACCCACTCCACTTGTGGTGGGGAGAGGTAAATTCAGTAGGGGGAAATGTGGCAGTGTGAGCAACACCTGCCTGCCCTGCCCCCAGCAAAGTGCAGCCCAAACTCCCCTGCAGTACAGTGTGGGTCTTCATACAGAGTCTAGAGAGGTGCCCTCTCTCCATACACAATCAGTCTATCACAATGACGCACATTTGTATAATCAATAAATGGCATAAATACACCAAAAGCACTGACAGACTCCTGTGCATCAGGCATCAGTATGGCAAAGATGTAAATGGATTATAATGTTTTGTACTGAATATCATTAACTGTGGCTTTAGGTATCTTTCCTGTTTAGTGAGGCTTCTATATTCATGCGATTTCCTCCGTGCACAGCATGGGTCTGTCAACACAAATCAAGTAGAACTCATTTCAATTTATGTGTTGTGCCTCTGAGCTGGAGATACAAATCTACTGCATACCTAGAAGAGACGTCTAAAATGTACAGGCCAATATTTAACTTTACTTCCTAAATTATTGATATAGAAAGAACGTTTATAGTACAGCAATGCCTCATCTTAAATGGGGGTTCGGTTCCAAGGGTTATGTGTATACGCCGAAATTGCGTAGAGCCAAATCCTTGGAGCTCCCTGCAGCTAGCCAGCCTGCCTCCTCTAAAGTGGCTGATGAAGTGGGGGGGGGGGTGAGAGAGCATCCCCAGCAATCCTAGAGCTAGTGTGCTGAGTGGGCCTTGCCCAGCAAACAAGGCCAAGAGCTTAAAAGCTCTTTTCACTCTGGGTCCGCTTGGGGTTACCCAGTAAGAAAAGAGCTTTTAAGCTCTCAGCCTTACTGGCATACCAGCTCTAAAAGTGCTAGGGATGTTCCCATGAGATCTTGCGGGAAGTCACATTGTCCCGCGAGATCTTGTGAGAGCTCTACCTCTCTTTCAGATCAGAACCAGTGAAGGCGGTGAACGTCCTGTGCGAGTGCCTGGAGACGGTTGGAGGATGGATGGCAGCTAATGGATTGAGGTTGAATCCTGACAAGACAAAAGTACTGTTCTTGTGGGGCAGGGGGCGGGCTGGTGTGGAGGACTCCCTGATCCTGAATGGGGTAACTGTGCCCCTGAAGGACCAGGTGCGCAGCCCGGGAGTCATTTTGGACTCACAGCTGTCCATGGAGGCACAGGTCAATTCCGTATCCAGGGCAGCTGTCTACCAGCTCCATCTGGTACCCTACCTGCCCGCAGACTGTCTCACCAGAGTGGTGTATTCTCTAGTTATCTCATGCCTGGACTACTGCAATGCGCTCTATGTGGGGCTACCTTTGAAGGTGACCCAGAAACTACAACTACTCCAGAATGCAGTAGCTAGACTGGTGACGGGGGGGGGGGAGGGCTGCTGAGACCACATAACACCAGTCTTGAAAGACCTACATTGGCTCCCAGTACATTTCCGAGCACAATTCAAAGTGTTGGTGCTGACCTTTAAAGCCCTAAACGGCCTCGGCCCGGTATACCTGAAGGAGCATCTCCACCCCCATCGTTCTGCCCGGACGCTGAGGTCCAGCGCCGAGGGCCTTCTGGCGGTTCCCTCATTGCAAGAAGCAAAGCTACAGGGAACCAGGCAGAGGGCCTTCTCAGGAGTGGCGCCCGCCCTGTGGAATGCCCTCCCATCTGATGTCAAAGAGATAAACAACTACCAGACATTTAGAAGACATCTGAAGGCAGCCCTGTTTAGGGAAGATTTTAATATCTAAGGACTATTGTATTTTAATATTTTGTTGGAAGCCGCCCAGAGTGGCTGGGGAAACCCAGCCAGATGGGCAGGGTACAAATAATAAAATTATTATTATTATTATTATTATTATTATTATTATTATTATTACTACTACTACTACTACTACTACTACTACTACTACTACTACTACCAGTCCCAGAACCAGCCCACCAAATGGGTCTTGCCATTGAAAGAGCTCGTAAGTTATTGGGCTTGCTTGGGACTTGACTTGCACAATTTCAACCAGACTGTCTTCCACTGTGTACAGTTGAAATTGCACAAGTCAAATGCGCATAAGATGAGGTATATCATCTGGGAGGTGGGAAGGCAAGACATACCGTATTTTTAATTATACGTAGAATGAGATTTATTGATACCCTCAGCCTATTTGTTAAATGGTAAAGTAATCTGCTCAAATGGTTAACAATATAATAAATGAAATGTTAAGTAAGTTCTAATTTCTAGTATGCTGTCAGAGTGAAAGCTGACAATATAAACTGTCAAGCTCTTTTAAAACCTACACAAAAGTATTACAAAGGAATAAAAAAGGTGCATTGCTTCAACTTTCCTTGATGACTCTGATACATAGAAAGAGCTGTACCAAGGTGGAAATTTATGGCACAAAACTGAAACACTTCACATCCAAGTGAAACATCCTGGCTTAAAGATTGTGCTGACAGCTGTTGCGTGAATAGAACGTGCGCACGTCATTTCCTCTATGCAAGATGGACAACCATGACAGCTCAATATGGAAATGTCAATCCAGAATTACACATACGAAACATAAAACTATAAGGAAAATCAATTATTCATGTTTAAGGAGGAAGATTTATATATGTTCACCATAGTGACTGTGTGCCTTGATTAAAGAGCTATATTTAGCATTTTACTGGATGATAAGTGTAATTCAAATATATTTTACAATTCCAAGTTTCTCTGATTTTTCACTAAGGGTTTGCCCTTGAAAGCCATTAAATATCCCTTAGAACATAGAACATCCCTTAGAATCCCATAGAACAAGGCACAGATATCTTGTAGTGGGAAAACAAATTGAGAGTGACAGAACATTGGGGAGAAAGGCAAGAAAGCACCAGCAGATTAGGAGCATGAGCAGACTAGGGTCACTTGACCTCATTTATGCCCACTCGACTACTTGGATCTGCAGAACTGGCACTGTTATAGGTGCATATAATACTAGATCCATACTTCTAAGAAATCAATATTTTGGTGTGCCAGCACCTACACTTTGGAACTTATTGACATTAGGCAGGAATCTTCTCTGTACTCTTTTTTGGTGCCTGCTTAAAATGTTTTTGATTAGGTAAGCCTATAGAGACATGTAGAAGTTAGATATGTTTTATTTCTTTTTGGCTACTGCTGATTTCATTATTTCATTTCAGTATTTTTGTAATCCACTTGGAGCTTTCCTTAATATCAAGCGGTATATAAATAAACGCAATGATCAACAGACTGCCTGCCACAGTCTTTAAAAAGTACCAGAGCCTACCCAGAAGAAAGGTCCCATGGGGATTCGTGCAATAGTGGTTGCTGCTTGGGAAAGGCAACAGATGATATCTAAAAGCCTTCTCAAATGATGGTCAGTTCTCTGTTCCCAAGATAAACAATGGCAGCTTTGGAACTGTGACCTAGAGGAGTAAAGTTACTAAACCAAACCTTGTGCTGGGCCATTGGGCAGCCTGACCTCTAACTCACATACACTTAAACTGAACTTGCCATAAGTGCAATACTCCTTTTGTTGACCCAAAAGGATCCTACAAAGATGTTCACTTCCTTCTCCTTGAAAATACAGTTTTTTCTGAAATAAAAGAATGCATCATCCTTGTATGTAATGTGCACACTTCCTGCATTCCTGATTGCAAGACATTTTGAGCACTAAGCCAACTTGACTTTTGAGTTTCGGCAAGAAAATTAACTATGGGAAGGACCCAATATTACACAAGAGGAGCCTAACTTCCCTGCTCTCCACTGCAGTCCCCCTTGCACTACCAAAAGCTGTCCCAGTGCATTTCTTCAATCATTTGGAGCAGATTTTGAGGGAACACAGCAGACTGCAGGCAGGAGCGGAAGGTGAAGTCCCATTGCATAAGTGGAAGTCTGCTCTGTTTATATATGAGCAGCATTGGATATACCCCTAAGGCATTACCAGAACAAAAGCAATCGACCTTACACTAAAATTCTATTATTTAGAACATATGTAACAGGCCAGGAGTCAAAAAGTTACAGTACAAAATCTGTATTTATCACATTGCCACACCTTGCTAAGAATGTTTTGAGGACCAGTGTTATTATTATAATTTGCGGATGTCAGAGCATGCCCATGAGCCACTCCTCTGTCTAAATCCATCTTCTCAGAATGGTTTACACTTAACTAGCTTGTAAACAGCGGCATAAATCCCAAGATTCCGGGAGCAAACCATTACATGTCCTTTTTTTAATGCATACTAAGCATCTCCTTCCAATCTTCTCCCACATACCAGCTGCTTAGCTTGCAATAGCAAGAAACTCAGAATGAACAGTGCTGGCTTGCCCATTAGACAAATAAGACATTTGTCAAAGGTGACAACCTTGGAGGAAGTAGCAAGATGCACCACCCCCCCCGCTTCTGTTCCAGTTATGGAAGAAACCCTTGGTGTTCGTTTTACTCCTTTCCCACTGCATCCTGTCGTGAAAAAATCAGGTGGAAAGGACTGGGAGCCAAGGATGGGATGAAAGGCTCAACTGAATCATTTCTGCAGCTCAGATCCACTTCCTATTCATGTGAAAGAGGTTAGAACCAGACTACATGAGGTTAGACTATTATAACGTTATTTTGAAGCATGATCACAAATGGGACTTCACATATTTTATCCTGTGAACCACCCTGAGAACTGCAGGTATAGGGTGGTATACAAATTTAATAATAATAACAACAATAATAATATTTCATTTCTTGCCTCCTGGCTTGAGTGCTCTTTAACTGCCATTTGCAAGTGAAATAGGAAGACTGCACTGAGCTGGAAGACTGAGGAGTTTTGGGTTTCATGGTAGCTCAACCATAATTCATAAAGCATGGAAGGATACACAGGGCAGGCATAACTGCTGCTTTTGCCAAGTCCCTACCCATGCAAAATCATTATTCAGCCCATGATATATGACAAAATAATGTCAACAGGAGCAGGTTGGACTACAGCCATAATAGAATGATATACTATCTAAGAAGAGAGGCAAAAGTAGTCATGGATTTACTTGCTATTTGGCACCCAAGAACAAGTCACTGCCTGGCTGTTCCACATCAGCTGACCAGCTAGTTTTCTGACGTGAAATAATAATTAGTGCAAGATTATCCAATTATCAACCACATTCCCAGGCAAAGTAAGAACCCTGTTTATTGTCGGGTGTGTTAAAACGCATGTTGAAGAACCATTTCCACTCCACTGAAATAAAGTTTTCTAAGAAATGGTGAAACTACCTACAGAAAACCTGTGAATATTTTGAAAGCAGTATAAGACCTTTCTGGTTGTGTTAGCTGAGCAGGATAAGGATGACAGAATGCAAAATGTGTTGTGCTTTAAGCCATTTTGTTATATTTAGATTCCCCCCCCCAAAAAAAAAAAAATGATTGCTTGTATGCTATCCTGAAATCTCAAAATAAATTAGCTTATACAGTATATTCAAATACATGCAAATTAATATGTTAACATACTTCTGAAAAATCTAGCAAGCCTGAACTTTGTGCAATACTACTAATGGCAACAACAGTCATCTCAAATTATAACAGTCAACTGCTACGAACAGCAACTCAAAGAAGTAGAAACTTCACTTGTCTAGGTGCTTCTTTGGATGGGGATGCTATTTTTAGAGTAGGATCTGAAACAGGCCTAAGCCCTCTCCAGGCAACAAAAGAGTCCATGATTTCATCCTAATTGGAGAAATCTAACTGCATTCCGTAAAATGCTGTTACTGCAGAACTGAATGCAAAAAGGTTGAAGGAGGGACACCAAGTGTGTACACCCTTAATGGCTTACAAAATTTGAGCTCCCACGTGTTTTTCTGAATATAATCTCTGGGCTTGTACACTTCCTATCCCATTTATCTTGTCGCTTGCAGAAGCCAAAAGAATGCACCAGAGAAACCTCCTATTTATTTGAACTCAAGATTTAAAGGTAGAAGGTTGCCCTCACTCAATACCTTTTCTCTGTGCTGAGGGCAAAGGTGAGAGTTGAGGAGGGTTACATGGGAGCCTGAAGCCCAAGGGCCAAATAGCAGCCAAACAGGCAGTACGTTTCAAAATACTCTTCACCTCCTCTGCTGAGGGAGACCTCACAGTCAAGCTATTCTTAGAAGTCTTCTTCCTTCAGTAAAAAGTCAGAAGATACCCATATCACAACACTATAGTCAAGTAAGCTGACATTTTTAATAAGTCAAAAGTTTCTTCTCATCTTGTCATTTTAAAGAGAAAAGTGAACCAACATAATTTTCAACTTGCAGACCACCTAAGAATAAGAGCCATGACAACATGAAAAAGATTAGCCCAAATTATTAGCAATGATAGTCTGAGGCTCTTGCAAGCACTTACAATTATTACTCCTTTTCCGTTTGTTCTGCTTCCCCCCAAAGCCTCCACACAGTCACTATTATGGATGACCTTTAAAGTCTATCAAATAATTCAGGGAAACGCAGGAAGAAAGAGGCGGATGGGAATATGCTGGAAATATATTAAAGAGCCCTTGGGCTAAATTAGAAAATTGCCACTTTGTTCAGAACTTAAATGAAAGAAGAACCAACAAACAAATGTTCAGATGTGTTCCAGAACTTCAGTCGGCAAGATTTCAAATGCCACACATGGCTCAGCCAATTAAAAGGGGGCAATTTATCATTAGGACTCCTACTACTTCCTTACTAGAAGGCCACATACCTAACAACTAACAACTGAACCCTTCAGTAGATGTCACACTTTTAACAGAAAGAAAATAGAATTGTTTAAACAAAAGGGAACAAATCTTTAAACAAAAGGGAAATGCTTCCTGTAAGTCAGACTGAAGAGGCTGCGAAAATAGACAGAGCAATTCTACGTTAATATTGTGCTGCCACTCCACTGATGGAACAGCCGCTGCATCCATGCGTGCTTGGCCCAAGGGGGACAAGGTGAAAACACACAACACAGAAAACACACAAGCAGCATAGCAATGACAGACACACCCACAACGTCCCTGAAAATTCTGCCAGCGTCCACCACATGGTAAGCATACATGAAGGGGCTAAGGCACACAACCTGCTTCACCACACACAAAACATGCACACCACGTCTGCCCCACTCCATCAGCCTCAGTGGCGCAGACAATGATGTTCCCCCAACTGCTAGTCTCCATGCATCTCTCCCTACAGACAGGGGCTTGAATCCTCTAATGCTCCTCACAGCCAGTTTTACAAGCACCACACGTGAGCACACATACAGACAGGAACGGACAAGGGGTCATCAGCCACTCAGGGGTTCATGAGCCACTTTTCTGGCAAGCAGCCAATAGCAGGGACCAGGATATGCAATGAAGGCAGCCACAGAAACACACTGACAGCAGCGACCTCCAGTGGCCGACTCAGGAGGGCATGGAGTTCTTCTCTCAACCCGTCTTTCTCCCCCCTCATCTCTTTTGAACCCCACTCACTGTCTCGTACAACCTGGCAGCATCCAATCAGGAGACCTGACTGAGTCAATAAAAGAGAGCTCACTGTCTTAGATCCCATCAAGCCTCCCCCCCCCCCCGAGGTCATATATAATTATTAGTAGTGTTATCATCATCATCATCATCTAAACTCCCATGCTTCCTCCCAAAAGAGGATCATGGCAGCAGACAGCAAAGAAGCAAAGCAATCAATTTAAAAATAAAAATAAAGTATTTAAAAACAGTAAGAACTTCTAAAAACATTTTTTAAAACACTATATTCTGCTACTAGGGTGGGGAAAATGGATCCCTGAATATCAATCCTTGACAACAAAGAAACAACACATACAGCACAGTCAAAATCTTTAATTGTTGGCTAAAAATAAAAAAAAATCCCCTTACTCTGAAATCAGTGGGAGTAAAATTCTTGGTTCTAGCTCTGCAATGGAGATGGAAACTTATTTTGCAGGATATAAATTAAGTGTGCTTCTTTGCCATGCTGCCCACATTCCCATCCCATTTCAGCCTTTCTGACAGCACAACGTCATAAGCAGAATGGCTTGGATGACTGAGTCATGGCCGCATTCCACCAGCATAGGAAGGCTCATGTCTAAACCTATAGGACCTCAAGTGCCAGACTGCAGTATAGAATTACATCCTAAATATCCAAAGCAGCCACAACAAAAATAAAACACTACTTCATACAAAGCCAAGTAGAGAAAAAAAAATCCAAAAGGCAACAGTAAGATTAAGAATGAATACAAGTAGAAATTCATAGGTGTACCAGAAAACAATAAAAACAACAGCACAGAAAGAAAAATCTAATTAAAAGCTCCAAACCCCCCATGAATGTATTCATTTGGTGCCTAAAAGTTAGAAGGGTAGGCACCATTTAAGTGTCCCTTAGGATGTTGCTCTACAACCATAGTGCCGCCACCAAGAAGACACTGTCACCAGTCTCCACCTTCCTCAACTCGGATGGGAAGGACACTTGGACCATGGCTTCCAATAAGGATCTCAAATAACTTCATATTTTATACAAGCATTTCCAAGCTACAACAGGATTCCATTAGCACAGGCAGTCTACACAGAGGCACTATTGTCTGCAATCCCTCCACTACTTTAGGTGTACCAAAGAGCTTCTGCGTGTTCCATAGGCCTTTTCATCTTACAACACAGCATGGAGCACTATTGTTCAAGAATGACAAGTCCAAGGCCACACTAAGTGCCCAGAGCTAGCTGAAAAGCTCCTTAAATAATGGGTTCTTTGGATCACATAAAACATGTAAGTGAAAGAGCAGGTGTTTGAACTGGGTGGAAGGAGTTCTCTTGGTGAAAGCTTAGGGTTTTGGAGGAGGAAATTAAAATTATACCTACGGGCTTGTGAAAAGTCTAAAGTTTTCAAACTAAAACATTGTGTGTGTGTGTGTGTGTGTGTGTGTGTGTGTGTGATTGCAAGCCCTTTTGAGTCAAAACCTGTCTCTGTCACTCCCTTGTTAAAAAAAAGATAAATGTTTTGTAATCTGCCCTCAGCCCTGGATAGTATAAGCAAGCCTTAAATGCGTACATAAATAAACCAGTAGACAAATTATTGACTGGAGACAACTATTGGAAACCAATAGCACTGATATCCCAGAATAATGCAATAAACATGCATTCATCTCACCAGGATAGCTAGCAGTTTTAATTTTCCATATATGGTTAAATAACTAAAATCTCATACAAATACACTAATTATAAAGAGTTACCAATACAGTGCTATTGGAGTATGTTATTCAATCTGAAAAACATGTTTTCTTTTGTTGCCTTCTTTATTGAAGGTCTGACTCACAACTGTTAAAATCAATGGGAGCTTTGTCATTAGCAAGAATGGGATGTGGGTCGCATTCAATTATTTTAAAGAAGATAAAAAACAACAATCAAAGTAAGGCATACTACACTTACTCTAACTTTTGGCAGGACTCTCCTTAGCGTCTCTGCAGGATTCTGTCGCATCAGAACTGGAAGACTTGCAACCACGCTTGTTCCTTGGATATCCTGACCAGAACTTATAAAAAAACACATTTGTTTTAAAGTATTTTGCAATGAGAACATCTTTAGCAAAAGACAAAAAAAACCAAAAAACTTTTGCTCATATCTCTCTTGTTTAAGCATTACAATACATAAATTACACGTATTTAACGCTCTGAAATTTAATTTAAAAGTGCATGCAACACAAATCTTCATTTAATTAACTAGAAGTAGCATAACAATACATAACGAAAACATTCTACCTCGGATGTGATGTGATTGAAATGCATTCAGTAAAGTCACAATGTATCCTTAAAACACCATTTTAATTGCTTTACCAAAACAGAAGCAACATGCAGCTGAGGCAAGAAACTGTTACAAGCCAATGAAAGTCTTATCATTTCCAGATGTGTAGCAAGTAGTACCGTATTTTTCGCCCCATAAGACGCACCGGCCCATAAGACGCACCTAGATTTTAGGGGGGGAAATAAAGGGAATAAAATTTATTTCCCCCCCAGGTGCGCTGCGCTAATCCAGAAGCTTGGGGCAAGCTGAGGTCAGCGCGCCCCAAGCTTCTGCGTGCCGGCAAGCAGTCCGCTGCCGCCCCAAGCCTCCCGCACCCGGCAGGAGGTCCCGCTGGGTGCGCAAGGCTTGGGGCGGCAGCGGACTGCTTGCGCGCACCTAGAAGCTTGGGGCGTGCTGAGCTCAGCACGCCCCAAGCTTCTGCATGCCGGCAAGCAGTCCGCTGCCGCCCCAAGCCTCCCGCACCCGGCAGGAGGTCCCGCCGGGTGCGCAAGGCTTGGGGCGGCAGCGGACTGCTTGCGCGCACCTAGAAGCTTGGGGCGTGCTGAGCTCAGCACGCCCCAAGCTTCTGCATGCCGGCAAGCAGTCCGCTGCCGCCCCAAGCCTCCCGCACCCGGCAGGAGGTCCCGCTGGGTGCGCAAGGCTTGGGGCGGCAGCGGACTGCTTGCGCGCACCGAGAAGCTTGGGGCGGGCTGAGCTCAGCTGGCCCCAAGCTTCTAGGTGCGCGCAAGCAGTCCGCTGCCGCCCCAAGCCTCGCGCACCCAGCGGGACCTCCTGCCGGGTGCGGGAGGCTTGGGGCGGCAGCGGACTGCTTGCGCGCACCGAGAAGCTTGGGGCGGGCTGAGCTCAGCTGGCCCCAAGCTTCTAGGTGCGCGCAAGCAGTCCGCTGCCGCCCCAAGCCTCGCGCACCCAGCGGGACCTCCTGCCGGGTGCGGGAGGCTTGGGGCGGCAGCGGACTGCTTGCGCGCACCGAGAAGCTTGGGGCCAGCTGAGCTCAGCTGGCCCCAAGCTTCTCGGTGCGCGCAAGCAGTCCGCTGCCGCCCCAAGCCTCGTGCACCCGGTGGGACCTCCTGCCGGGTGCGCGAGGCTTGCAGACACTCGCCCGAAGCAGGGGGAGCCCTCCAGAGGGCTCCCCGTGCTTCGGGCGACAGGCTGCCGCCCCAAGCCTCGCGCACCCGGTCGGACCTCCTGCCGGGCGCGCGAGGCTTGCAGGCATTCGCCCCATAAGACGCACCCCGATTTCCCCTTCATTTTTGGAGGGGAAAAAGTGCGTCTTATGGGGCGAAAAATACGGTATTTTTGCATCACCAATAAAGCAACTGCTAACTTGAGGGGGCTTGGTAAGAATGTAATCTCAACCCTGAAACCACAAGCAAGAGTAATCTGTAATAACCAGTTGTTGTTGTTGTTGTTGTTGTTGTTGTTGTTGTTGTTGTTGTTGTTGTTGTTGTTAATTGTACCCCACCCACCAGACTGGGTTGCCCCAGTCACTCTGAGCAGCTACCAAGATATATAAAAACATAATAAAACATTAAACATTTAAAAGTTCCCTATATAGGGCTGCCTTCGGATGCCTTCTAAAGGTTGCATAGCTACTTATCTCCTTGACATCTGATGAGAGGGCATTCCACAGGGTTGGTGCCACTACCAAGAAGGCCCTCTGCCAGGTTCCTTGTCATTTCACTTCTCACAGAGCTGGATCTCAGTGAACAAAAGGAGTGAAGATGCTAAGTGCTTGGAATCAAATTATTGCAGCTCTGCTTTCAAAGTACCGTAAGATACTCTTCCTTCATCCACCAACCATTTCATCCAGAGGAAGCAGAACCTGGAAAAGGTCCTTCTATATTCCTCCCCATATAGCAGGGATTGAGAACCTGTGGCTCTCCAAGTGCTGTGGGACTGCAACTCCCATAATCTGTGACCACTGGCCATGCTTCCTGGCCTAATGGGAGCTGGAGTCCAGAAATATTTGTAGGGCTGCAGGCTGTCCATTCTTGCCACAACAGCTCAGTTGGGTTCCAGACCTTGTTGGAACAAGCTGTTAACATGGAGTTGTCCAAAGTCCAGCTCCTCCAGGCTAGTACTTGCTACTGACTGAGTGGCTGGTATGCTTTTGATTGTCTATGGCTTACATAGGAACAGAACATAGGCAGCTGCATAATACTGGATTAGAGTATTGGTCCATGTAGTTTAGTATAATCTGTGCTGACTGGGAATGCCTCTCCGGGTCTCAGACAAGGAATCCCTTCCTAGCCCTACCTGGAGATGCCAAGGATGGAACCAAGCACTTTCTGTATGCAGAACCCATGGGCTTCTCTACATACAGGACAGGAGACAAATTTATAACATGAGCATGGGATGATATTTTAGGAGCCTCACAATAGCTGGTTCTGGCCCTTGAGCCTTATGCTATATATGGGGGAAACTGTAACTTGAGTGCTGGGGAAATACCCTTAGTAGACAAATTTGAGATGAAAACCAACATTCAGTTACGGACTCCAATCTACATCCTGACATACAATCAGAATGGGTTTCTTCAGTAATAAGGCAGGCTATTATGCAGAATATTGGATTTCACTAATTTAACTAATAGATAGGAAGATAGATATACTGGTATATGTATGTATATGTATTAGATAACTCTCATACTGGGGAATCATTATCCTTGAATAATATAACATCTGTTATAAAAACTTTAGGGATATTCAACTGGGGTCCTTTTGATGGGCTGGGGAGGGAAGAAAGATAAGGAGCATAAGAATAACCTCATTGCTTATTTGTAGTTGAAAGAGGCACATAACTCAAAAAACTCAAAATTGAATGCACAATGTTCTAGATTCAAACCACAACATATATGGTTAGAAGGAATTCAGATAGCGTTACTAGAAAATACATCTGTCTGAGACCTTGAAGACAGTATGCCCAGATGCACTAACCATCTGACTCAGTATAAGGCACTTTCACGTGTTCATGTTTCTGTTAATAAATTCACACATATTTTAAAAAATAAAAGGGTCCAGATGGAAATGTTAAGTACACAGTGTCAGTCTCTCAAACTATAGCCAAGTTTTGAATTGCTTCCAAGATTTGTCTTTATGGGAAGTTCTTAATTCTGTACTAGATAAATCTTTTTCATATTAATCCTGCTTAAAAAAAATAATATTCATCACACGTTAACATGCTATACTATAATAAACACATATATGTGAATCCTTTTCCGTGAAGTTAACCAATAAAATGATGTGGCAGGGGGGATGGGAAGAGATTCGTTCATTTTGGCACAAAGAGGAAGCCAGCATTTGTGTAAACTGTATGTTAACGCAAAAAAGTGGTGTGATGATATGCAATTCTAAAGAAAAATGAGGCCTTTCCTTTAAAAAAAAGAGCTCCAAGTGGCTGGCTAGCTGTCAATTTAAAATGAGAAGCAGAGGGTTTTTAACACCTACACAAGCTGTAATTTTCCAACTGTGGAAGATTTTTCTTTTATTTCTACTGAAATAGCAGAATTGGTGATCCTCTGCTCTTTAGCGATTCTGAATTAAAACCATCTATCATATTGTGGTCACTCCAGCAGTTTTAACACTGTAAGATGCATCAAAATATACACACACACTTTTTATTTCAATTAGGGGTTGCTGCAAATTCAGCATTGTCTAGAAAGTGTCATTTTATTAAAAGCACTAACCACAGGAAAGCTCTCCCAAAACTTAGTCAACTTAACTATTCTGCCATTGTGTGAACAAACTTCACAATGCTAAGGTTTTCATGGAGGGAAAATCATTTCTACATTTTCAATTTTTTTCTATAGAAGTTAAGCTATATATAGTGATTACAAACAATCAGGTCCTGCAACAAAATGTTGCAGGGCTCAATGCTGTTGCTCAGGATTTCAACGCTTCATCCCATCCCGCTTCCACCCAGTTAGTTTGTCATCACCCCACCAACTACAAAAAAACCCAATGGCAACACTAAGTCAGTATCCTGTGGCCACAAGACTACAGTCTGTCCTTTAGGCATTTTGGGGGGTGGGTGCCAAGCCACCTAAATAACTTTTACCAACCTTGGGGCTCCCTTAAGACTGTTGATGGAGCCTGTGAAAAAGACTGAACTATAGTCCTGGAGTGCTTGCATATATTATGGGAATGTTTGCCTTGCTTGTATGTCTTATTGCAACTTGAGTGGGGGTTACCAAGTTAACTTTGCATTGTTCAAGTGGAAATTTGCTCTGCTAGTGGAATGGCAGAGTTGGGTGTTACCTTTTGTGCTGTTATATACAAGACTGCACAACATCTACACTCTTTGATTCCAGTAGGAAGATCTGCACAGTTGGACAAGTTCTGCTCCAGCTATTTCCATGGTGAGAGGTAATTCAGTGAGTAACAAATGCAAAAACCTCCTAGACAGAACAATCCAGTTGTCGTGGGTATGCTACTGGTACTGATTCCTCCTCTCTACACACAGACACACACACACAGAGGAATAGATCACACCCAATAAATACAAAGCTCAACTTTTCTAGCTAGTCTAGAGCATGTTGAAGGTTGTAGAAGCTGGAGGATCCTGCTCTAGCACTATGTTTCTGAAGTCAAGGCAGAGCGTTCTGCTCAAATAGACTTCAAGATAATGACTGATGCAAACTCTGAATATGAGCTTATCTCAATGCCTTGCCTTCAGAAACATATTTAGAGAGCTTTCTTATCACCATTACTAAGTGGATAAGCAGATCCATTAACAGTTTTGGATGCATGCCTCAGAAATAGTAAGGCTGCAATTCTTAAATTACTTGGGAGAAACTCCAGTTGAATTCAGTGGGCCCTAATCTGTTCAAGCTGCGCATCATGAAACATAGTAGGACAAAGGATAGAAATGACAAGACTCTCCACAGTATATTAAAAAGTCATTTCACATGGCTGGGGGCAATATATATTCTTTGCAGTCTTCCAAATAACTTTTGAACAACCTGAAAGCTCATTGGAATCCTGACAACAGCAATATGATTATTTGTGTTAAAATATATATAAACTGCTTTAACATATGGAGAAATTCCAAAATGGTGTACAAAAAAAAGGATAAACAATGCAGAAATATAAGATAAAATCAATTTAAAATACAACAATTCCACAAATCTTAATAACCAGAGTCATATTTAGCTACAGAGTTCAATCTGTCAAGGTTTTAATATTTATGTTGCGTTAATACACGTAAGAATGGCAACAAAATGCTGTGGTTTGGAGTGCTCCTGTTCAGCAAGAAATGTTCATGCCCTTTTGCAGGATACTCCATTTCACTACCGTCTTAAGCCCACTAAGCATGGTTAGTCCTCACTGGGCTGTCTTTCACATCCTCCACCGCTTTGATACCTCCCTCTTATGCTGACACCTCCCTCTTGTTGATGAATAGGGCCATTCAGACTTCATAAGGATTCAGTTCACTATTGTTATAGATAAAATATAAAAAGCAAGCTCCTAATCCCTTGTGATTTAAAAGATACATTTAAATATGTGACTTACTTAAATACGAAACCTCAAGATAAAATGGAGCCCAAATTCACCACGAATTATTAGCACTCAATATTCTGACCCACATAGTAAAAATTTCCATGAGTTACTGAAAGCTTGTCACAATTAAAGGTTACTATTATCAGAGTGCGATAGAATTAGTACAAGGCGTTCACAGAACAGGAACTTGCATATTCATGAGAAAGATATGCAAATTACAGATTTCATGCAACTCAAGTGTGCATATTAACCGTGATCCTCCAACTCAAGATATATTTAGGAAACTGTCTTTAGCATCAAGCAAGTCCCCGTGACCAATACCAACTTTAAAAACCTATTTTCTTCCAAAACATGGGCACAACCAATCAATCATCTTTGTTAGGGCTCAAACAATTCTTGCCAAGTCTACTCAGAAGTCCTAAAAAGAAAGTATAATTTTTGCTTCAGAACTATTGTTTCTACTCATATGCAAAAAAACAATAATTTAATCAGCCGAGTGCATGACAAGAGGTACAGATTCTCAAGAACCACTGATCAAGAAGGTTTTAGCATTTGGCAGAAGCCCCAATACACTTGCAGCGTTTCCCAGACTTAGGTCTCCAGCTGTTTTTGGACTATCACTCCCATCATCCCTAACAGGACCAGTGGTCAGGGATGGTGGGAACTGTAGTCCAAAACCAGCTGGAGACCGAAGTTTGGGATACCCTGCACTAGAGGAATACAAGATATGACACCACAGTTACAGATATGCTAGCAGAGTCGTTCTGCTGGCTGAGCGGCTCCACCACCAAACATATATGCAAGGCAAAACAGGGCAGAAACATAGATGGGTCATGGGCAGCACAGGAGAGGAGCACACATGTGTCATACCCAATACTCCTTCCGTCCATGGTTAGATCTTGGCTGATGGCACAACTTGTTAGTGGCTATCCCTTGATTTTCTTTCCCACTGACCAATGGGAGATTTAAATTTATATACAGTCAGACCTACATCAACAACTGTTAAACCTATATTACAAAACAGGCTAGGGTGCAACTTGGCATCCAGTGAAATGTGCATGGTATGGAAGGATCCAGCACAACCCTCCAACCAGGTAGTCAGGAAGAGGACTTCAACAGCTCCCCCCCCCCACACACACCACTTTCCCCAAATCTCAGCTTGTTTTGTCATCTGGGCATATAAGAAGCTCAGTTTCAAAACAAGTAAACTTTGAACCATGGATTGTTAAATTAACCAGAATTTATTATAAACCACAAGCTGTGATGCACAGGACAAAGGAAGGAAATATTCAGCAAAGCAAAAGCCTACTGAAGTCTTCTTTCTGGCTGTAGGAGAAAAGTGAGGGGGATCACAAAAGACTAAGGCTCGTGGCAACTCCTTCTTGCTTCTGCACATTTCACTAAAGTTTAACGTGCTATATAAACTTGGTCAGTGGGTCAGGGATTGGACAGTTAAATATACTAGAGTCAGAATTCATCCAGAACTGTCTTCTCAACAATAATGGCTGGTGGTTTAGTCAACTTTCCATCATCTCTAGAGGTAAAAGTTCTAAGGAATCCACTCCTATAGACTAAGTTGGAGTCCAGCTGATTTTATTTATTTCATAAAAAATTGTACACCACTTTATTGTATCATCATCAACAACAACAACAAAGTGGTGTACAAATAGATAAAACAAGAAAATCAAGATCAATTTACAATACAGTCGTACCTTGGAAGTCAAAAAGAATCAGAATCAGTGTATCTGAAGAAGTGTGCATGCACACGAAAGCTCATACCAAGAACTAACTTAGTTGGTCTTTAAGGTGCTACTGGAAGGAATTTTTTTATTTTGACTATGGCAGACCAACACGGCTACCTATCTACTACTAGAATCAGTTCTGGAAGTCCGTTCAACTTCCAAAACGTTTGGAAACCAAAGCACAGCTTCTGATTGGCTGCAGGAAGCTCCTGCAGCCAATTTGAAGCTGCAGAATCCCCACTGGACGTTCAGCTTCCAAAAATAGTTCACAAACCAGGAGCCAAAACGTTTGAGAACTAAGCTGTTCGAAAACCAAGGTACGACTGTACTTTAAAATGTTCAGACCCAAAGGGTAAAGGAACACTGTAATACATACTGTGTTCTTTTCTAGAATAATGTTGACTTGCTTGTTTGTCTTCTCCTTTTTTATTTATTAACCACCCAGCTTGTGAGCTCTTACTGGTTGGAACAGCTGACTGGATACGGTAAAATAGAAAAATCCAACTTCTAACAGATTACAGGCAAATTACCTAGGCATGCAAATAGACAGAGATGAATCAGGCTCTTTTCTGATTAGCCCAAGTAGTAAAATTCAGGCTCTGCTGGAGTCAAATGGCATGGAGAATTGTAATCCAGTTGCTACTCCAATGACTCTAGAATATTAAAAGCAAGATGATGAAAAAGAATTTGAGGATATTGACAAATACAGAAGTGTAATTGGAAGTTTGCTTTATTTAGCAAACATATCCAGGCCTGACATATCAAATGCAACTGACATACTTAGCAGAAAAATGTCTAAGCCAACACAGCAAGATTGGAATGCAATGAAACGTGTTTTAAGATACCTTAAAGGAACCATTCATCATACAGCAGTACCTCGGGTTACATATGCTTCAGGTTACATACACTTCAGGTTACAGACTCCGCTAACCCAGATACTACCTAAAACAAAACACTTAGATATACTCTATGCACATGTGAAATATTGCATTTTTAAAGTGTGGCTCAAGCTCAGGTATTGTTCCACAGAGCTTATGACTACAGATATTTTTACAAAGCATTTGACTGCTGTAAAATTTCAAATGCTGACTATGGAATTGGGACTTACAGAATAAAAGGAGGGGGGAGAATACCAGGTGTTCAAGGCAGAATTTCAAGTCAGGAGGGCTGTTGGAATATTCTAGAAAAAACTTGTAAATGGCCTTGAACAAGTTGCTAGGCAACGGAAAATTTCCCCAGGAACAGGTGTCCTTATCAGGGCATGAGATCAACTAAGTTGGGGTCAGTGTAAATGAGTATGTGAATGAGTCAGCATTAGGTCTCTGGCTGGATGGCTAAAAGGAGGAAAAGATTATGTTTCTTTATTTGTTTTGTTCTTTATTGATGACCAATGTAAAGTTTTGTAAATAATAAAGACTCTGAGCCAAATGGTGTTTATTCCTGTACAGTGGACGCTCGCACTGCGAACGTTATCCATGCGGGAGGCATGTTCACAACCCACAGCGTCTGCAACCCGCAGCACCGCGTCTGCGCACGCTCGGGTTGTGATTCGCGCTTCTGAGCATGAGCAAAATGCGATTTAGCGCTTCTCTGCATGCACGGCCGCTGAAACCTGTTCCGGTACTTCGGGGTTTCAGCGGGTCTGTAACCCGGAAAAACGCAGCCTGAAGCATCTGTAACCCAAGGTATGACTGTAATGGGAATTTCACTAAGAGATAGCTGGAATGCTGCTGCTGCTATAAAGAAGTAGAAGGTGCAAGGAAACTGGGGAAACCCAGCCAGATGGGCGGGGTACAAATAATAAATTATTATTATTATTTTCTGTAAAAAGAACTCTGCTGCAGAAATAAATCAAAACCCAAGAGTAGATGCTCACACACCAACAGTGCATACAGATATGAGGCATGTGATGTCACACACACACACACACACACATACTACACAGTGTGAATTTTAATTAAGGGAAATGTATACAAATGCATCACCAAGTTATTTTGCCCAAATAGTATTTGGGTTAAATACATAGATATTTGTACTGTAGTCATATGTACAGCCTTCATCAGAGGTCTGGGTGGGGTACAATACATAAGCTGCAATACAGAAGTACATAAACACACTAATAACCATCAGACCTATAAATCAGTATAAATGTCTGCGCTGTTAAGAGATATATGTGTTGGGAAGCCCAGATTGCAGTAAGCTTCCCCTGATATTATGGATTCAGTGAAGGACAAGCATAGCACACACATATGGAGGTTTTTATGCTCTGGAGCACAAGTAACTCATGGGAAACAAAACACATGTATAATATTCCTTTTCCCTGCTATTCAACTTAACACTCTCACATTGGTAGGAATACAAGGAATAAGGCCACTAGGACTCTTCTGCATATATCCATGCACTGTGCCTATGTTCAACTGGAACAAGCTCTATATTTCTGTTTCCTTACTCTGGTTTGGAAACTAATATAGGAAGCAGCTTATAAGTTCTCATTAAATTCTAAAAGATATTAGGAAGGTCATGGCATAAAGCAAGCATATCTTTCCTTTGGATATCTGACACTGATGAAAACTTAGCTTTGCTCCATAATATCAGCAACTAGTGGTTCTGTTTTTGTTTTTTTGTTTTTGCAAATAAAGGCTCAAATTCACAGACACTGTAGCTTGCTAATGGTGATTCAGCATTTACACAACATAAAAGTTTTTGGAAAACTAGAAAAATTTGAGTCATAATGGACATTTCATATCTAGTTTATTTAATTCACATAGCTATGAACAAAGTACTAAACACGATCAAATTCCTTCCTACCAGGTCAATCACTTGTGACTGCAAAATGCAAATGGCAAGAATAGCAAAATATGGACAATTTATTTGTCCCATTCAGTTTGTACCAATGGTGTCAAGCTACAATGCCTCATACTGATTCGTATTATGGATTTTTCCTATACAAAACACTTACTGTGATTCACATCCACTGTAAAACAACATAGAGGCTACAATGATCACCACAAAGGGTCAAGTGGTTAAACCAAAAGTGGTGGAAGCTCATCCAGGAACATAAACTAATAGCCAGGTTTTAGAACTACAGTACCGGTAATGTGGATATGAATACTTATGGAAGTCAAACCACAAATGTGTGAAAATGTCTGGCTATATTACAAAGAAAAACTAGAGACTTCAAGAACAGGTGAAGACTTCTTTTGAAGAAACAGCTTTGAAATTAGCACAATGGGCTCCTTCTGTACTTAAAAAAAGAAATCTCTTGTACAAATCAAAAGCATGACTGTGCTCACTGTTTGCCTGCTTTGGTTTTCAGGTCAGAGTAGTGTTTCAATTGAAATGCTGAGCTAAAAGGATACTCTGATCCAGAAGGGCTCTGCTTATGTTCTTGTGGCAATGAACAATAAATGAAAGGTAAAATGCAGGGCAAGGGATCCAGAGTGTCCTACTGTCTTCAAAGGAAATGTTTTGCTGAAAGTATGTAAAAGATTACTCTCTAATGCTTGATAAAGCCCACAACCACTTTTAAAGCATCTCTCTTTCCTCCCGCCACAATTCCTCATCCTTAGGTTATCATTCCAATTCTTAACATACTACTGTACTATACTTAACATACTATTTTTCCGTGATGCCCCCGTGTATAAGATGTCCCCTATTTTGGGGGACGTAAAATTAAGAAAACGGGGGGAGATTGCCATGAGTTGTTGAACTTTTTGGGGGTGGCAAAAAGTTGTTCAGCTTTTTTTAGCAAGAATTGCCAAAAATCGCTCACCCACCTGACCTACGCTACCACTCGCACATGTCACAAAGACCACCTATCGTCTGTCCCCACAACACCAGAAGCCGCCAATCACCCACCCTGGCGCTGCAGTGACAGCCAATCAACAACAGCCCTTGTCACAGACACCAATAACATGCCAAATACCCGCTTGACAATTTCTGGCTCACGACACAAACCAATCCCAACTTCCAAATATGCACTATCCATGTATAAGAAGACACCCAATTTTGGACATGATTTTTTAATAAAAAATGCTCATCTTATACACAGAAAAGTATGGTATATGATATCCATGCCCTGGCTGACACTCTACCAAATTTCTAACCACTGCAGTAGCCCAGGAGCTGAACATATGTTGGACACTTTCACAAAACTGAGAATCACATCATGTGAAGTCTCCAGCAAGCACCCTGTTGTGACAAAGACCCTTAGCTTACCCTCTCATGTGTATATATTGCTATGAGGCTTTTTTGCTTTTTAAGATTTTTACTAAATCTTAGATAAAGATATTTCATACAGACCATATTTCATAAAGACACTGCAGTGTCTGCTGTGCCTAATTTCTGAAGGAACCACAAACCTGGCTGAGTGCCAAGACCCCTGGAATCTTACACCAGTTGACAAAGATTGGAGCAGCCTGTAATTTTTATTATAGAAATTGAATTGGGCGTGCTGGGGTTTACTGTACTTTATGTACAACCTCTTCAATGATACCACGTTCTTTGAATAATCATTGCTACTATCCTCTTTGTTTCACCTATTAGAATTCAAGAACCACATTCTTTAAGACATGATATGTCTAATATTCATTCACCCATTAGCTGAGAAGACTCAGCATATGGCATCAGTGATTAGTCAACATCAACTTCCCTTCCAGGTTTTCAGTTCTCCATCTCCAGAGTGCACTAGTTGCCAAGACAAAAAAAAACCTGCAGATACATATCATTGCCTTTGTGGCAGCAACCCAACTGCTAATTTCAGTACTGATAGCAGAGTTATAACATCAGTTTCAACCAGTGTGAATTGTTACTAATCTGTTGTTAGCATTTTGTTATCAAAATTTTAGGAGATTACAACGTTACAAGCTTGACATTGCTTTGGGCATAGTTGCCACTTCTGATTGTGCTTACATTCTCTACACAAAGAGATTAGAAACACCCACAGAAGATATGCATATGAATAATAATAATAATACAGGTACAGTCTTATTTCATCTGATAAAGGAAACATTTTATGCAGAAGAAAAATGTGTTGTCTGTTATACGAAAATATGAATCTGAGATATTGGGGGGGGACACATGTGCTTATGTGAGCAAGCAGAAACACACACACACACACACACACACACACACGACCATTAGTCCATCTTGGCCAATACTGCATGCTCTATCAGAGGTTCTCCAAAGATGTCCCCCCCCCATTTCTGTGCATAGGAAATTCCCGGGCCTCAACCTGAAAACCAGTGAAAGGTGCCAGGAAAAGAGTTCCAGCTAGCATGGGGCAATTGCACAATAATCTTTTTTTTTCTTTTCTTCCCCTTGTGCTGCCTACATTAATTCCACTTATCCCCAGTCTGTTATGGCTAGCAGAGATCAATACAGGGGTCAACATAAGTTTTTGAGTTCATGGCAATCTGAGCAGGCATACCTAACACTTAAGAAATTATCAGTCTACAAGCATCTTAGAACATTCTGAGCAATGGAAAGCAGGTGCTAGTCACATTTCACCCTTTGTTTACACAATGCCGTAATACTCCTGCAAGCACCAAACTGCAATCTACATATACTGGACAAAGGTGGTGAGGTAGGCTTGCTGTGTTATTTAACCAAGCCACAGGGCACTATAGCAATCTACAATGTCTATTAAGGTCTTAACCCAATTCACTCTTTCCTCAATATGGTTTTACAAAACAGAACTTTTCATACTGTGAGTCTCCCTAGGACAATTTGAGCCTCCCCAACAGGAAGGCGTGGAGCCCATACTATTCCTCTGACACAGTTCACACTTGGCCCCAGGTAAACAGATTGGCAGGAGGACAGCAGCCATTTAAAATGTGCAGAAATAGCACACCATGCAGCTCTTCTAGTTGTGGGTGTCTGGTGGCATAAATGAGCACCTCCTCATATAAAAACAAACATCACCTTTTTTCTAAACTTAAAAGCCCCAAAGCCCCAATCTTTCCTCATAGGGGAGTTGCTAGATTTATGATACAGTGGTACCTTGGGTTACATATGCTTCAGGTTACATACGCTTCAGGTTACAGATTCTGCTAACCCAGTAATAATAACCTCGGGTTAAGAACTTTGCTTCAGGATGAGAACAGAAATCGTGCTCTGGCGGTGCGGCAGCAGCAGGAGGCCCCATTAGCTAAAGTGGTGCTTCAGGTTAAGAACAGTTTCAGGTTAAGAACAGACCTCCAGAACGAATTAAGTTCTTAACCTGAGGTACCACTGTACGCTGTAAATGATAGTATGCACTAATGGTGCTGTAGTGAAAACACAAAGCCCAAAAGAAGAATCTCATCATTTCTGTTTGACTTGGCCCAAGTGAGACACTGAGGGAGGTCAAAAAACATCCTTCTTTCTCAATAGTGGCCCCAAGAGCCTGGGAAGCCCATTTGTCGGACTCAGGTGTCTTCTTTCAGAGAGACAGGTGAAAAGGTGTTGTTGTTACTATTTTTATATTAATATCACGACTATTTTTATATTAATATCACAAGGCTTTGGGAATTGGGCTTTTTGCAAGCTGCTTCTTCTTCTTTATTTTTTTACCCGTTATGAACTTTTAATGTTTTATTATGCTTTGATTGTTGTTGTTTTTTAAGTTGTTCACGTCAATAAAAAAATAAAAGAAATCTGAAGCCACTCTGGCAACTCTCCACACCTTGCTGGGAAAGTCCACCTCCCACTTCGACAGCTAGAAGACCTTTAGAACAAAAGATCTCACCTTACTTACATTGTCTGTCTCAGTTGTCTGGAACCAAAACTAACGCACTCTATACACTTAGTTTAATTTGCTGCTGTTCTCATTAAGATATCTAGTTACAAACTGGCCTTTACCTGCCACAAAGCTTGTGTCTGAATTATTTAATGGGCTAATTCTACACAGGTTTCCTACTACTTCTGTTTTAAAGAAGGGAGTCCTTACATTTCAATGGTTTATTTAATTTACCATTAGATAGTCAACATGATTAGCCCACTGTTGTTTAACTATGATTAAATAAAAACAAGAATTGGCTGCATGCTACTGTAGCTATGTATCATAGTAACCTTGTTTACCAAGATCAGCTTGCTCAATCCAAGTTTCTTATTCCTTTGTTTTCTGACGAAAGAACTGCCAGCAAGAATGGAATAATTCAGACAAATGGCTATTTTGAGACATTGCCAAATCAAGTGTATGCTGGTAACCTCTTTCTTTTTCAGAGTTTATTTCACCAAGTTCAAGCTTTAATTGCTGTTTGCCAACAGAAAACTCCCCCACTCACAATCTTAAAATTAAAGAAATGCTATAAACATAAGGAAATATATCTCCCGTCTAGAAAAGCTTTAGCTACACAGTACTAGAAATAGTGGAAAGCATTTCCTTAATGGCAAGCTGACATGCTGTTTCCTTCTTACTGAAGAAGTAATTGGAAATCACCAACAAGCTTGTGTGGGTGTTCATCCTTCCGCTCACGACTTTGAAGCTAGAAGCCCTTTTCACAAATTAAATGGAAGGAAAGGGATGTACCATCCCTCCTCTTGATCTCCATATTCAGGGGAAGGTAAGGATAAAGTCTACAAGTTTACAACTTGCACTTGTCTCTCTCTGCATTATCAGGTGCCCTCAAAAAGGAAAGGACCCTAATTGTGGATACAGTTCTAAGTTTTTAGACTCTACTTGGACATTCCACTAAATTCAGGTAGGATAAGGTCATGGACAGTGGGTACCTGGAATGTACACACAATCGTAATCAGAAAAGTTCTAAAGATTCAAACATGCAAAAATAGCACACACTGCAGAACTTCCTGGATTGTACCCCTTTGAACTACAGGTAAGGGAGGGAGATCTCATGTTTTAAACATTCTGAAAGCCAGTGCAGTGGTACCTCGGGTTACAGACACTTCAGGTTACAGATGCTTCAGGTTACAGACTCCGCTAACCCAGAAATAGTACCTTGGGTTAAGAACTTTGCTTCAGGATGAGAACAGAAATTGCACGGCAGCAGCAGGAGGCCCCATTAGCTAAAGTGGTACCTCAGGTTGAGAACAGTTTCAGGTTAAGAACGGACCTCTAGAATGAACTAAGTTCTTAACCCGAGGTACCACTGTATAGCAAACATAGTGCTGGACTTGGACCAGGAAAGTCAGAATTCAAATCCTCACTCAATTGTGACCTTGAATCAGGCACTGGTCCTTAACCTACTTACTCCACAAGGTGGCTGATAATACAATAGGGTAATATGATCTACACTAGTAAAGCTTCTAGGCCTTTAACTAAAAGCTTCCTGCTTATAGGGTCTTCTCATGTTATTGCTTCCTGTTCCATGTGAGAATAGCAATTAATACCCCTTGGTTATCTTCAACTCCTGATGAGACTTTGATGATCTATTCCTTTCATCACTTTTTCTTTCTTTTATAAAGTTTGCTGTAAAATAAAATAAAAAAGAAATGTAATAATTAAAGCCCCCCACCCCACCTTAATTCATCAATTCCCTCAGCCCCACTGTACAAGAAGCAATAAAAGAGGTAGAACCTACATTGAGGAATCTATTAATAAACATTGTGGGGAATCTTGCAGGTAAACATTACAGGAGGATCTTGGTCATGAGGTGCAGCACTGCTGGATAATACAATGTAACATTTAGTGTTCCATCATGTCCTACAGTTTTTGCCTGCAAAAGTTCCACTGAGGTATAAAATGCTATCATGAATGGAGCTGTCTGCAGATCAATGTGAAAAGCGTATCTAGAGTAGGCTAGGTTTGTGATAATGTACAAAATTTACATACTGCTTGAATGCAAACAGAATCTCTAAGCAGTTTACAACACACACACACATACGCCTGTGGGCACCCTACCCACCCTCACCATCACCAGTGGAGAAGCAGCAGCTTGAGATCTCCGGGTGGAATGACAGACGGACACAAGAATGAGAGGCTGGCAACTATTTACAGTTGGACTCATGCACACTAATCAAGAGTTCTGCGACTCAGAGCCTTTTCAAGTACACATGGGACTCTTTCATGAACATAGTCTGCAGATGCAAACCTGACAACTCTGTTAAAGATGGGTCAGCACTTCAAAGAAGGGAATGCTCCAGCTAGGGCAATGCATTTTAATGGGGCACTTTGTTTACCTCAAATTGCTTGGCCTGAGTTGTCATGCTTATACTGTTATGGGGAAAACTGTGATTCAGGCGTGACGTACAGCAGAGGCAAAAGTATGAATAAATCACTGCTGTGTGTGTCATATTTCAGATAAATGTGCAATCCACAAAATTGCACATTTTATGTCACCGTGAGGGAATAATTTTAAGAAACCATTTTATATCCAACAAGCTGATCTAACAGCATGCACAGATTGTGCTATAATTTTACAAACCAACATACAGCAAACTTGCATCTGCTTTTATCAACATCTTACTTTTTCCACATCACCCTTATGTGCAGTAGAATGGTACAAAGATAGAAAGTTTATGTGCACTGCTTTGTCATCTTACAAATATGGGTTGACTAGATCCAAGCAAACTGTAGTAGCTGGTGAAGCTGCCATGTGATTACTTCACAAATGATTATCACAAAATCTGCCTAAAGTGGAATGATCTGTAGTTCGTTCAATACGAGTGACGTTAATGTAAATGAATACTATGATGAAACAACCACACCGTACTTCCCTGCATGCCAAACTTTAAAAAGTTTCACACAATCCACATTCTTGGAACGACAATTTGTTCATTTTAATCTTCAACACTGAAAACATGTATGTTCATGACTCAAATCTTAATTTAAAGTGATGTAAACTGGTGCAACTTCTTTAAGGATTTTCAAAAACATTGGTTAAGAAACCTCAGGACCAGGGACTGAATGTGGCCCTTCAGCTCTCAAAAAACTCTTCAGGCCTCTTTCCCAAGCCACACCCCTACTCAGGCTACATACACACACCCTGCTCCATGCTCTCCTCAAATGAAGACGTTCAAGTTACAGAATATTTTGAGCCTATTCCAAATATTAGCTATTTCATGTCTATGTGTGTGCTTTTATTTATCAAAAAATTAACTGTTGATAACGTCTGCTACCTTCTGACAAAGTCAAAGAGCACCATTCTCTCAGTTCTTCTCAAAATACCACCTGACAGGACCATTTTAATGTCTTATTGTCCTCCCATTCTCTGAGTTGCCACTTTTCTGGACCTTAGCTAAATAATGGGATCACTAGTTAAGTTTAGGATCCCCTCCCCACCCACATTATTTCAGCCTTTTGAACTGTCTCCATTGCCCAGGATCAGGTTCTCAGAAGTAACAGATACACCATATCAAGCTAAGCTGCCATGTTTTCTTTTTTATTAGGTGTTAGCCATAGATCAGAGACAGCTTTCTTACAGCATGAATGAATCATTTAAGGTGACTTTGCTTTCTTGCCACAGCTGATTCATACTCAGCTTTTTAAAAAGTGTTGCACTTATATTAACACAGCAATGAAAAAGTGGTTATTTACTGAATAGGCCCAGGTTTCATTTAAGCCACTGGAAAGGTTTCATATATGTAGATCATAAAGGTAAAGGTAAAAGGACCCCTGACCGTTAGGTCCAGTCGTGGCCGACTCTGGGGTTGCGGCACTAATCTCACTTTATTGGCCGAGGGAGCCAGCGTACAGCTTCCGGGTCATGTGGCCAGCATGACTAAGTCGCTTCTGGCGAACCAGAGCAACGCACGGAAACGCCGTTTACCTTCCCACCGAAGCGGTATCTACTTGCACTTTGACATGCTTTCGAACTGCTAGGTGGGCAGAAGCTGGGACTGAGCAACGGGAGCTCACCCCGTTGCGGGGATTCGAACCGCCGACCTTCTGATCGGCAACTCCTAGGCTCTGTGATTTAACCCACAGCGCCACCTGCGTCCCTCAAATAATTAATGAAACAAATATCTAATTTATCATTTTTGGAACTTCATTTTTACACAGACATACATATCCTGGAACAGATCCTTGCCTAAGCCATGTTGAAATCAATAAAAATTGATTTTTTCAGGTGTATCTGAAGAAGTGTGCATGCACATGAAAGCTTATACCCAGAACAAACTTAGCTGGTCTCTAAGGTGCTGCTGGACAATTTTTAAATTTAATTTATTTCGACTGTATCAGACCAACACGGCTACCTACCTGAATCTAGAATGATGTTGAAATCAGTGAGACTTAAATGAGTTACTACCAACATTTCCTTGATTTCAGTGGAACTCTTGGTGTAACTAATTTTCTCTGGATCGGGGCTCCTCATCACTTTCATACACTAAAATTCCAGTATTCTGATCTCAGCCAACAAAATGGTTTCACCTACTAACTTAACTGTCAGTTTTACTGCATTTTATTGTAATTCACCATTTTCCAAAATTAAGATTGCTGTGTTTTATTTCTTTATGTGTATCTTAATGACACACACAGGGACAGGGCTCAGCTGGTAAAACTTCCAGTAAGAGAATTAACTTCCTTCCACAGCTGGAAAAGAAAATCACAGTACAAAAACATCTACAGTGTAACAGTTAAGGATGAGCATTAAGAAATGCCCAAGAGCTGAACTGCACACTTAAAAATATATGAAAAAAGAAAATATAATACTCTTGGTGGATCAGTCCAACGGTATACAAAAACCAAAGGTACTAGCAGAGTTCTGCTTCTCCTATCATTCATTGCTATCCCCCAGCATCTTAAATTTTAGAGATATCAGGAGAATAAGGAAGTATTGCCCTGACCACCATAAAACCTATTAAATTTACATTATATGCAAAAAAAAAAATAGTTTGACTAGTAGTAGAGACATGTTAAACAAAATGGTTTAAAAAAAAATATTAAGCACATCACAAGTGAGGGTGACATTAAAAGGGTACTTAATGTGCTGCTAAAACAGTTTTCAAGCTGTGAATCACAAATAAGAGGAGATAAGAATAAACCTATATAAAAACGATATACTCAACATGCAGAATAATTTTCTATTCTTATCTATCCATATATTATTTCCCCTACTTGTTTTTTTTTCTCATGGTCCAAAATACAAATATATATACATAAGCATCCCACACACAATGATAATGAACTCATTCGCCAAGGTGTCAAGCCTCATGTAGCCAAAATGGGGATGTAATCTTTAAAAATTAGGGTGAGGAGGCCCTGGGGGTGGGAGAAACATCCAAATTGAGCATGCTCAATGTCCACAGAATACTGAGTGTCTTTTAAGAGTGTGGTCAGAAATCCAGGGCTCAGTGATGGCAGAATGAAGTATCCTGAAAAATCTGGCTGGCCGGCATCCTGAACACGAGCACTTTACAATGCAATATTTTGCTGTAGGTCCCATGTGTGCATTTGTGTGTATGTACACACACACACACACACACACACACACACACACACCACTACTACTTAAACTGGAAGAAGTAGCAACATCTCACTGCACACCATAATCTTGAAACAGATACTTAATGAAAACAATAGGAAGGATTTTACTGTTTACAATTATCAGTGGAATTTCAGGACAAGCAACGCTGAGCCAGTGACTCATCCATTGCTTGATATCAGTGCAAAGCTTCCTGATCCAAAAGCTCGGCTGCATCAGTACGAGCAACATTTTCTCTGCTCTTCCTCCCAGAGCTAACTATTTCATCTGCATGCCTGCATGACAGCATAACTAATACTTCCAGTACATGGCATCCATATGGGTCCTTCACTCTCTCCTCCCCCTTCTCTGGTTCAAGTGCATTTGTTCTGAAGCAATAATTAATTTATCTTCAGTGCAAAAAGTTACAATTACAACAAACATAAAATATCATGGGTGTTTAAAATGAAAGGCTGTGCCTGACTTATTACAAACTCAGGATCTGGTAGAATCTGCGAGAAAGTGACCCAAGGTACAAAAATATTGTCAGCTCGATAGCCAGCGTTACAAACTTCCAGAAGTGCTGCAGTGGGTATTTTGCAACACGTGTGCTATTTCTGCCATAAATGCATATCTATATGTGCTTCTACATTCAACACATTTGGTTCAGCATCAAGACTGTACATGTTTCAATGCCACCTCTTAAAGAGGAAATGCACCCTCTGTCCATTGTCTTACTCTGGGGCAACTAGGCTGGCTAGGCTAGGCTCAGAAATAGTTGGTCCCTGTTTTCCATTTGTGCCCTTCTCCTGGATCCTTTCCCTTGTACGTAATACTTTTCCAGCTTTTGATGAATACTCTGTAATTGCTGTAAAAACCCTGACAGCACTGTTACACACAACCATTCATGAAAGCTACCTTTGTGAAAGAGTAACAAGGCTTCCCTTGCCAAGATCCCCACCCCCATCCGCTTCCCTCAGGTGATCACATTTTCTCTTCAAACTAAAGCCTCAAAGTGCATGAGGAACAAGATCCTTCCTCGCTGAAGGGTCGAGAGAAGAAATTTGGCTTACATATTTGGACTATTTGGTACATGAGATGAATGGCATGATCCTAGGCAATAAAATGTATGACTAGGTAAATGCGCACGTTAAGATTCTTCTTCATTTTTACCATGAGTGGCAGCTCTAATGACTCCTCACAAGGATAATGAGCAGCAAACATTTCTCCCCCAATCTTTAATAAGAATACGTAATACCCCAGGAGGCATAACCCATTGGTTATGTTATTCTTTGAAAGTGTAAGGCCTTGGTTTTAAAGGGGAGGGGAGAATGCAACAAAGGAGGCGGAGGAGTATTGAGCATCAAAAAGAAATGTCCTGAGGCTCTCCCAAGTCAGAAGCTAAGCCCCAAGAGGCAAGACCTATTAGAGCTTATGTTCTAATTAGGTGGTCTGAGAGGCTAAAGTGGCTTTTCCAAATACATATGGAACAGGATAACAAAGCAAAAGCAACGGAAGTCAAATTCAAGAACAACAGGAAAATATCATAGTCGGTGTACTTTCCCTTATAAGAACTTCTATACTGGGGGGGAAATGATATTTAGAATGTTACCTTACCACATGCTCATATCATTGTAACATTAGTAATCATAAGGGCTGAATGCAATTGCATGTTGAACTGCTTTTCAGAGGCGGATAATAAAGCCTAAAATGCAGTACAGCACTTGTATAGCACAGTGACTAAGCAATGAATCAGAAAGTTCCACATTCAAATCTCACCTCAGTTGCCAATATTATCTCCGTTTCAGTCCCCGTTCCTATCCCTAGTATTATGCATGGGGATAATAATACCTCCTGCCAACCTAGCAGTTCAAAAGCACGTCAAAGTGCAAGTAGATAAATAGGTACTGCTCCAGCGGGAAGGTAAACGGCATTTCCGTGCGCTGCTCTGGTTCACCAGAAGTGGCTTAGTCATGCTGGCCACATGACCCGGAAGCTGTATGCCGGCTCCCTCGGCCAATAAAGCGAGATGAGCGCCGCAACCCCAGAGTCAGCCACGACTGGACCCAATGGTCAGGGGTCCCTTTACCCTTTACTTTACCCCACAGAGTTGATGAAAGAATGACAAGAGTATGTGAGAACATTTTGAGTATATACAGTGGTACCTCGGGTTACAGACACTTCAAGTTACAGACGCTTCAGTTACAGACTCCACTAACCCAGAAATAGTACTTCGGGTTAAGAACTTTGCTTCAGGATGAGAACAGAAATCATGCGGTGGCAGCGGGAGGCCCCATTAGCTAAAGTGGTACCTCAGGTTAAGAACCGTTTCAGGTTTAGAACAGCCCTCCAGAACAAATTAAGTTCTTAACCAGAGGTACCACTGTACAGCTACTATTATGACCATATTTTGATTGGTTAAAGAAAAAAGGCAAAAAGGATAGTAGTAAGCTATAAATATGAACTAGGAGAAACTGCAAAGAGTAAGCAGGACAAGCAAAGTGCTGGGCAAAAATGGGAAAATCAGAAGTCACCTTAACTTGCAAGAAAATTTGGTATGTGTTGATCATGTGCAAATAAACTGCAAAGGCAGGACACACAAGCACAACGCTTTCTTTTGGGGCAAACTAGGGAAAGATTGCCAAATTTTGGCACAAAAAGAATAGGGCAAAAAGTATTCCAATTGAAATATCCCAGGGCAAGTTCATTACCGATCTTTAGGCACCAGGCAAAAACATTTCTCTATAACCAGTTCTTTGGCTAAGTAACATTCAGTGACCTTTTAAATGTGTTTGAGAGAGGAGTATTATTGGTTTGTTTTTCCGTTTGCTTTCCTATGTATTTTGCGTTTTTATGTTGTGAACCGCCCTGTGATCTTCAGATGAAGGGCGGTATACAAATTTAATAAATAAAATGTAAAACAATGTCTGCAATGCTCTCAGGAATATATTTTAGAAATAGTTGGCTTTTTATTATTATTACAGATTCATTTTCATATAAGATTTTTCTCTCCTCCATCCAACCCCCCAGTTTGGATATTTCAAATTAATTTTCCTTAACATTTTGGCTGTCAATTGAGTATGTCTCTTTGTACATTTTGTATACCTTGTGCATGCTTTCTGTGTTGTTTCTAATAAAAATATTTCCAGGTGCAAGGGGAAGGGGATGACCATGGGTGTAGCCAGGATTTTTGTTGGGGAGGCAGGCGTTTTGTTAGGGGGGCAGAACCTAAGATTTGCATTGATTTGCATTGATTTAGGGGGGGGACAGGTGCCTCCCCCTGCCTACACCCATGAGGCTGACTGGTGGCTGTGTAAGAACTCCTGATCCCTTGGAGCAATTCTTACTTGGCACAGGTGACCAAGTAAGTGGCTTTGTCAGAGATGGGATCCTGGGATGAACAAGTCATTGAGTATCTCAATGCTATTCCTATTTCTCTGGTACAAAACATGAAATCAGAGTAATATAAAGTTCCATGGTTTGACCAATCAAGTCAAATGACCTCATTATTCCCATGTTGTCTGGGGCACAACATTTTTTTTTTAAAGGTTACCTTCAACACATTTTCCCCTACAATCCAGATTCAGAAAGCACACTCATTTTTACACATTTCACACAAAAATCTTCAGATTTCAAAATAAAATGGAAACTAGCAAAGTTTGGAGGTCAAATGTCCAAATAAGGCAGGCTTCACTTGCAAGGCAAAGAAAGAAAGAAAGAAAGAAAGAAAGAAAGAAAGAAAGAAAGAAAGAAAGAAAGAAAGAGCTCTGCTATTTGATACAGCACACAGTGGCAGCAACAGTTCACCCTGGGTCAATTCGCAGATTTGCACACTGTACAATTAACTAAAAATTTCTACAATAGTAGTCCTGTCATCTATGTGCTGCAAAAAGGGGATAGGTAGACGGGCAGAACCTACATGCATACAACAATATGTGGAGAAAGCTTATTTTTCTCCTGCTCTGGAGGATAGGACTCAAACCAATGGCTTCAAATTACAAGAAAAGATATTCCAACTAAACATCAGGAAGAAATTTCTTGACAGCAAGAGCTGTTCGACAGTGGAACAGACACCCTCAGGAGGTTGTGGGCTCTCCTTCCTTGGTGGTTTTTAAGCAGAGGTGGGATGGTCGTCTGTCATAGATGCTTTAGCTAAGATTTCTGCATTGCAAGGGGCTGGACTGGATGACCCTTGCAGTCCCTTGCAACTCTACAATTCTATGATTCTAGAAAAGATTCTAAAAAGCCTGTGCAAGACAGAGGCAAGGAGGAAATGTCTGCCCAAAGCTCATTCTTGCACCCTACTACAAGTAGAGCCTGTGTTCTGGGGAACAGTGTGAACCAGCCCAAAATGAAATAATGTCCAAAAGTTATGTAATAATGCTAGAGATTCAAGGAGAGAATCATACAGGGGAAAAAGAAAGAAAGAACACATATCAGTCAAGCCAACAGCATGCTGGTGATGTTCAGCCAGAAATTTGACAAGAAATGTCTAACTGAAAGAAAATAGAATTACAAAAAACAGCAAGCAAACAAACAAAACTAGTCTATAGGCGAAAAACACAAGCCATTTTGTTGCAGTTGTTACAGAAAAGCCTGTTCTGAAAAGTGTGGTCAATCAGGAAGAGGTATTCTATGTGCCACTGAATGTACAGAAAAAACTAGGAGTTGAGGTTGGCATCACTGGCCGGGGCAGGGGGGGGTGGCGGGAATGCACCAAGGAACAACTAGACTACCCAAACAAGAAAAGCATGCTAGTGTTGCTACACTGATGACACTCGACACTATTTATTTCACCATATGTCTCAAAAAGAAAACAATTAAAAGCCAAACCAGAGGAAAGGAACACTCGGAAGAATTTGTGTTCCACCAACACGAGACTACAAATTGACCTAATTCTCATGTCATAAGCCATAAACCATGGTTTACTGTGCACAAGCAAATTGCTCCGGTTTTGCCCTGCCCTCTTCCCAGCTCATGCCAGGAAGAAACAAACCATGACCTTTGGCTTAACGTTACAATAAAAACAGGGACCAAGGTTTGCTGGAACAAAACAGGATCAGACGTAACTGTTGTAACACTAAACTAGAGGTCATAGTTTGTATATGTGAGCAAAGAGCGGAGAAACAGCTCAACTCAGTGCACTCATAGCAAACCATGAACTAGAGTATACTATGACAGATGAACTGGGCCACTGTATAGTAAAGTGGGGGGGGGGGGGAGTCAAGAAGAATACAAAACCAGTTAAGAATCCTCTTAAACTCTTAAGAACTGTTAAATATATCATATCTTAGCAATTATCTAGCTACATCAGCAATTATAAAGTCTTATCTTAATGAGACTTTTTTGTTTCAAAAAGTATTTGAGGCCTGCAACCTTCCAATACAATTGCATTATTCTCTTTCTCCATTTTTGACAGATTGCAACGTGTTCTATTCATGTGAGGCCAAAAAGTGGCAGAAACCTGCCTTGCATCATCAGACTGTGCAAACGCTAAGGGTAGGCATAGAATCACCAATGACAGCCACCAGAGTGGCCTCTACTACAGTGATTAGTAAGCAGACATTGGTCCAATCTCTGCTTACCCAGTCAAGACACATAAATATTGGATTGTGTGGAGGTCAGTTCCTTTTGGCTGGAACCAAGGAAATGAGATGTGGCTCCCATTTGAAAAATAACAAACTATGGTATAAGAAGAATTTTTCATTATTTACCATATCTTTTTAAACAGGCCCCCCAAAGTTACTAGCCTCCTAAAAGGTTTGTAGCCTGCTAAGAGAGGTTGGAGCAGCAGCAATGGAGTGTTCCATCCATCCTCTGTCTGTCCATTCGCTTTCCTGTATACAATTCCTTTTCATCTAAGTTGACCAGGCAAGTGATTAAATATGAGGTGGTTTGCAGACTGGAGGAACAATATTCATGAGGTGGAGGTAGTAGCCATGTACAAAATTATTTTATGTCTCCAAACAACGCAAAGGTCACCCACAGCTATGGAACCCAATATCTGCATGAACTGTATACTATTGACAACAATGAAACAGGTAAATGGTGAATTCAAGCAAGTACTTCCAAATCACATGTGAGTGAGATAATTTAAAAATAAAACACACACAAAAAAAGAGCAAGATGATGGCTATTGCCAGATAGGAACTATTATCAGAAGCATAAGTGGCAGATAAAAATGCTGGCTTAAAAAGTGGCAAATAGATTATATTAGCAGAGCACATTTTAAAGAATGAGACAAACATGGCTCTGGAGCACTCTAAAAATAACTGATCAACTGAAAAGAAGCTTACAGCTGGCACTTCAATTAGTGAGCATTGTATAAAAATGCAAGTTTAAATGAAAATCTTTCAGAACAGCACCTCCTTCAAAGATGATATCTACATGAAAGTCAAAGGAAGCCCATGTTTCGGACAGTTAATGTTCAAGGCAGTTAAACATCTGTTAAGTAAGCATTTCAAGCAGACTGGGTGGGGAAGGGTACCAGATATGATTGTGACAATGTTATCTGCATCTCTGCATTTCTCAGGTGCTACACAACAAATCCTTTAAAACATAAAGTTGTACTATGGAGTTAGTCAATGTGAAATCTTATTAATACCACCACACAATTTGGTGACCCTCAAAAAGAAAAACAATAGCAGCCCAACTCATCAGAGGGAAGGATCATAGTAGAAAGTACTGTAGCCAACTTAATAGAAAGTAGCTAAGCATCTGTGCATGCCCATCGTTTCTTCATGCTACTATGTGCTTGATGGGCCTTATACAAATTTAATAATTAAAATGCTACCATCACACATTTTAAACTTTCTTCCATGGTGTTATTCCAAACCTATTTTTTTTAAAAAAAACAAAACCTTAAAAATACCACATGAAGAATGGAGATGGAAACATTTAGATAAAAAGTAACATTAAAAAACCCTCTACAACATTATCTGAAGAAATACCTGAGTAGATATACAGCCCTTTCAATATCATTGAGTTCTTCATCAACTGTCAATCTCTCTATTTCTTCTGGTGTCTGTCAAGTGTGAAACACAAATTAACATAATTAACATCTCAAGTCCATGCTTGAATCTGTTAAAAACTACTTCCAACCCAAGTTTACAGTACATAAATATACTTAATCATTGAGATCACTGTGACTTATTCCTGAGTGACTATGCCTAGGATGATGCTGTTAATTATGTTGTACAGCTCGAAACACAAATAAGTTAAATCAGAGTACATGAAATTAAAAAGATGCCAATGGAAAATGAATTCAAGTGCTCCTGCTTAATTGGTTATGAAGCTGTCTTGTATGAGTCAGACCATTGATCCATTTAGCTCAATAGGATCTATACCAACTAGCATCTGCTTTCCAAGCTCTTAGGTAAGGGTCTTTCCTGACCCTGCTAACTAGAGACAGTAAGAACTGAAGCTAGGATTTTGTGCATGCAAAACATGTGGTCTATAGCTGTCCCCTTCCTCAGTTTCTGAATCAGAATGTCAGGCTGTAATTTTTAACTCACTTTCTCTGGAACAGTCTCCTGGAAGTCTATAAACAGTTCCAGGGTTTTGAGGCCTTTGGTTTTTAATACTCAGAATCTCCGATAACATTTCAAAAATTAGGTAGTGCACTTTTTAAAAATCAGGAATAGTCCCCCCCACACACACCATTTATTAAACTACATCCTGAAAGAAAGGAATGGGAAAAGATCCCAAATTATATAATCACAAAACCTAATTCAAGTTAAAGCAGTTTATATCTAGTATTTCTTCCCCCACCTCACACTTAAAACCCCATTTCTGAAATAATTCTACTGTAAGATGACATGATTTAATGCCCTTATCTGTGCAAACTATCTCTTCATTGTAAAACAAGCTGAGCCTGCATATAGCAGATAGTAGCACCATTTGTTTAATAGATTCCAATCTGAAATAACTGCAGTTTGATTAGAAAGTACAGTTTTAAATATATATATATAGAGAGAGAGAGAGGTATACCTTTAGACTCCTGCGTACTGGCCTTTCAATAATAGTAAGTTCCTGCAGATCTTCTATATAACCAAATAGATTGTTCTGGCTAAAATCCATTTTGTAGGAGAAGATGATTATCGGATGCATGTACTAGGTTGGAGCTCCAGTCTTTGACAAAACCAGGGTTGTGTGCAAGCTTCACATTGCACTGAGGCCAGAGAGAGGGAGAGAGGGTTGGAGAGAGAGAGGAGAGCAAGCAGGCAACAAACACCCTCTTCTCGTCTTAAAAGGATGCACTGGTGGAGGTGGGCGAGTAGAGGCTGCTCTGCTGCTGCTGCTTCCTCCTCCTCCTCCTCCTCTTCGTAGGACGCTACTGAGCCCCCACCGCCCAGGAGGAGCCTCAGCAAACACAATGCGGCACCAGCACAACCCGCCGCCGTTGCTGCTCCAAGAGCATCACTCGCCACTCAGCCCAGGCTCCGGCAAGGAAACTTTCACTCCTGCTGCTTCACTTTCGCCTCAGTCCCTCCAGCGTTTCCAGGGAGAAGGAGACACCAACATCTCCCTTCCTCCACCTTCTCCACCACACATACGCATATACGCACGCCCTCCTTTCACTTCGCTCCTGATTGCTTTTCTCTCTCTTTTTTTTTTTTGGTGGGGGCGCTAAGGGTGGAAATGCAAGGCGTGGGGGTGGGGGATGGAAGCGGATCTGAGGCTGCAACTTTTCTCCTCTTTGGCCCAGGAAAGGAGGCAGATCTTGGGACCCCCTGCTCCAGGACAGATGGGGGCAGATGCCCACCTGAAAGCTAACACTGAAGAGGGTTTTGCAGTTGGGGGGGGGATGGAGGAGAAATCGACAACTTCTTCCCCGAACGAGTGCAAAGGGATTATCGGTTTGTATTTTAAATGTGAATTTAGGGGGCGTGCGGATTAGAGGGACCTGCACCCCCGCAAGAAGGGTTGGTTAGGGAGGGCAGGCACCGTTTCCTAGATGCTCCAAGAACAGGGGAGAAGATTTCCCGGGGGGGGGACGGGGTGGTTTGGGTGGCAGAACGGGGAGGTGGGCGAATGACAAGATCTATAGCCCTTTTTTTGTAGGGCGGGAAAGATGGATTTTTTTGGGGGGTGCGCTTACGGAGGGAAACGCAGCGACTCTATCATATATATAAGCCCGAGAGTGCGGTGCGTTCCCACCCCCGCCAAAGGAGCGGCTCTCCTGCCTTCCCGCCGCCCCCGAAGCGCAGCGATTCCCCCGCCCCCCTCCTGGTGACGGGCCAGGATGGGGCTCCGCGAGCGGAGAGAGACAAGAGAGCGCCAAGCCGGAAAGGCCGGATGCCAACCCCGGGAGATGCTGGGCCACTCAGGGCCCTTCCGAGGGACGCGGCTTCATGGGCCCAGGCGGGCTGCCTGCTTTCCCTCGCCCTGCAGCTCCTAGAGGCGCCGCGCTCCCTCCCCCGCGACTCGAGGAGCCCGAGGGGCGAGGGAGCCGGAGCCGCCTTCGCCTCCGCGGGCAGTGTGGCAGCGCCGAGCCCGTCGCCAGGGCAACGAAGCCGCTACAGAGGCCCCGGAGGGGCAAAAAGGGCCGACCCGAGCGCGCCAATATCGCAACGCGCCCGGGAAGACGGTCCAGGCACATCATATATATAGTATTATATTATGTATGACGGGGCAAGGCTCCGTTTCGGCTTAATTTGTTGTTTCCCACCCCTCTCCCTGAGGTAAATTCCCGTTTGCCACACGGGCCCGCCTCATGAGAAACTAGCCGCCGTCGCCGCCTGCTACGCGCACCGTCAATCCCTTTGCCCCGCTTCAGGTGGTGAAAGACAAAACGGCTTTTTTAATCCACGGCTGCTGGCCGTTGGTTGGCTGCGCTCTTCCCCCTCGGGAGGGGGTGGTGGTCACGTGCTCCGGGGCCAAGGGCCGGCCCACCCGTAAGGCAAGGTGAGGTGATGGCCTTTGGGGGGGGATTAGCAGGGGCAGCAGACCTGGCCCCCTAGGAACGCATCACCCGCTGACACAGCGACAGCAGTGCACTCTGTGAAAGCCAAATCTGCCCCCTTATCAGCAACGCACACACACCGCCACGCCACCTGTACAACAGGCCTCACAGTGGTTTGCCTCAGGTGCCAAAATGTATTGGCCCTGCTTCCCATTGGGATGTCTGGTTGGATGCTTTGAGAACAGGAGGCTAGACCCGATCTTGTTCTTTATTGAATTCATATACCACCCTATACCCAGAGGTCTCAGGGCAGTTCACAGAACAAAATATGTAATCAAAATATAGGCCACTGTCTTGATCCAGCAGGGCCTCCTTATGCTCTTGGGCCTCCCATGCCAAAACAAAAAGACCCCAGCAAGGCAGAATAGAGTGGTATTATTACTTCCCTCAATGTGGACACTATACTTCTGATGATGCAGCCTAGAATAGCATTAGCTCTTTTCTTCCCCCTCTTTATTTTTTTTTTTTTTTTTTTTTTTTTTTTTGCTGCTGCGGCATCACACTGTTGGCTTATGTTAAGCTTGTGGTCCACCAAGACCCCTAGATCCTTTTCACATGTATTGCTAGCAAGCCAGGTGTCCCCCATCTTATATTTGTTCAGGTGGTTATTTGTGTCTTAAGTTTAGAAACTTAACATTTGTTCCTATTGAAATTCATCTTTAGTTTTTTGCATCAACTCAGGCGCATTGGCCACTGTAATGAGACAGGCCACCTTATGGGCACATACATCCAGGTGGGAGCTTCATTTGCAGGCTGATCTTTGGTCACTGACAACAGTTAGGGTTGCCATGTTTCAAAAGATTGAAGATTGTGGAGCTTTTTTGCAGAATCTCAAAAAAAGAAGTTTTTGAGCTATTTTTAAAGCCGAATCCCAGCTATATCTGGGAAATTATGGACTAAAAAAAAAAAGGCAAGCCGGCATTGTCTTGTGGATGCTGTAAAAAACTTGCATGCATGAGGAGTACCCTTCCACAATAAACACCTACTGTATCTGGAAGCACACTGAGAGTTGCTTTGGTTCATGGTAGAGAAATAGTTAAATGTGGTAGTGTTTCCTCACTTCTGCATCCCCAGGCAGGATAGAACAAGCCCTAGATGTCTCTGCAACTTGCCCATACTGCTGTGGGGACATAAGCAATTTCTTATTCCCCTGCTTATACTTCAGAAGTCACTTTTAAGAATCAGGCGACTCTGAATATGCAAAGAGACAGGAGGGATGTGCTACCCAAGGCAAACCTTTCATGCTGTTTCATGTTAAGGTTGGGCCTGGGGGTGGTTGCTTCTTAATTAGGCATGTCAAAATTCATTTTCAATAATAAGATGTAATGGAAGACTGAATACACTTTTTACTGGCACTTTATATATTTATTGGTGAGCCCGCCAATTTAATTAGACAATTAACTGTTACTTTTAACCAATAAATGTCAATCTGTTAGCATAGAGCACTGGAGAATCAGAATTACCGGTAGATACACAAATTTTCATCGTACAGATCCTACAAAGGGCAGGGTGAACTGACATTTCCTGGGGAAAATTCTGCCAAGAGTTGCTAGGAATAAATATGGAGAACCAATTTCCTCAATTTTGTGTTCTCAGTGGGCTGGGGGACCTCAGGCCCTGGGGCTGGATGTGGCCTTACAGGCCACACTGCCTGGCAAGTACAGAGTCTCCCAAGTTCATGCACCCTCCCCAGCCCTGCAGTCTTGAGTTGTTTTTTGTTTGTTTTGCCGGGCTGGAAGTTTTCCTCTTCCATGGAGAGATGTGTGAGGAGGCTACAGAACCCTCTGAGTTGTGTGTGACTGGAATGTTGCCATCAGCTCAAAGGCAAGAATTGCATTTGTTGTTGCTCTACACAGCACAGGTTTGTGCACATGTACCATACCCCATGGCAGCAGGGCCCCCAGACTCTTAGCTTTCGTTTTAAAAAGTAAGGAATAATAATCTGAGATGTACTTAATGTTGAAAAGAAACAGGGTTATACCACAGATAGGGTAAAATGATTAAAATGACATACACCCTGAATAAGCAGACATTGGACGTTACTCTCCATGAGCATAGATAACGGTGTGATTCTGCCCTGACGTCTTCATGGCTCGCATCCTATTTGTCTGGCGTTTTCTATTTGAGTTTTGACCTCATTCCATTTAAATACTGCATGTGCCAAACAGGGCTGCATTTCTACTGCACTCCGCTGAGTTGCATGCACATCTATCCCACCTCCATAGCCCTGCCATGCTGTTTTGTGGAATCTTTCATATTGTTTTATATATAAATTCCTTGAAAGCTCTCTAGAGCATTACATCACAGGCACACCAACAGAGTTTTGAAAGCATCTCAGGAAAAGGCAGAAACAAAGAGGAACAAACAGGGACAGTTCTTTATCAGGGACAGGTAGCAGAAAACAGGCACAGTTGGTCATGGATAGCAAGCGTATGGCACTGGAGATGAGCATTTGGAAACAGGAGGCGAGCAAGGTTTGAAATGAAGGAGGGGCACGCTTTCACTCACAGTATGGAAAGGCCTGAGTGCTATTGTACAAATGGAACAGCATTGATTACAGGAGATACCTCCATTTATACAGATGGATTTAGGGTTGCACCCCAAGGCTACAAGCCCCAAATTACTCTGCTGTTGCTGAAAGCCGTACTGAAAAATGATTTCAGTAGACGGTTCTTATGCTCAAAATGCTTTGCTGCTAGTGCCTCTCTAGACTCCTGTAACTCTTCCTTTCCCTCCATGTTATGCTGGATAACTCACTACGCTAACAGGAAATGGTAGACCGACCAACCCCACAAGGCTTGGGGCGGGGGGGAATCAAATTATGTGAAATATTATTTGACTTCATGCACATTCTAATTATACTTTTTATACTAAGCAGACACCAAGATGCAAGAGAACAACCAGTAATGTTTCTGCAAACGAAAATAATGAAACTATGAAGCAGTAGTTTCTTAGCAACAAACTGGAAGCTGTGTTAAGTAATGTTCTTATTTTTATCGGGGCTTGTGTGTATTGGCAGTTTGGCATCTCTATTCTAGGAATTTTTATACGTGCAGATATTTCACTTCCCCCACCCTCTCTCTTGCCATATATATGAGGAGGTTATGATGACAACAGTGATTACTACCTTTTATCCAGATAGGTGCACTGTGCATTTAGCAACTGCCCAATATGTAGTAATTCAGCTAGGACAGTTTTTTCTGTAGATTGAAAAACAGTAATGAGGTCTAGTCTGTTGAAGTTCTGGCAGTTGTGCAGCTTTTAAAGGCACAAATGTTTTGTCAAGAAAAGGAGAAAGAAACCAACACTTAAAATGACAACATATTTCTTTATTTTTTAAATGATATTTATTACTTTTTCAACATTTCCAATACAACACTACAAACAAAAAAGAAAAGAGAAAAAACAATACAAATACAATACAAAAATGCTACATGGACTAACAAAACAAAGCAAAAACAAACAAAAACAATTTGAAAACACCTCAAACATTTTCAATATCTTATATTTCATTCACTTATTTCCAGCGACCTCCTCACACCTCCCTTTTTGTATTCCACTTCTATTAATTGTTTCAGCAATTCCTTTCCATCTTACTCTGTTTTCTATCCTATAATTATCTTAACACATTCTTGCCTTATTTTTCCTTTAATTTTCTATTAATCTATTTATACTTAATTCCTTATGACATTTCTACTAAAGCCATATAACTTCATTCCAACATTTTTCTAACAGTCCTTAATTTTACAATATTTTTATAAATAGTCTTTAAACTTTTTCCAGTCTTCTTCCACCGACTCTTCTCCCTGGTCTCGGATCTTGCCAGTCATTTCCGCCAATTCCATATAGTCCATCAACTTCGTCTGCCATTGTCCAACACTTCAGTGCTTTCAAGAAGCAACCATTCTCTCAACCAGCAAAAAGCAGATGGTTCACAACGAAATTTAAAGGTCTGGCAGGGCAGGTGCACCTCCTTATTTGGCATCCATCAATATCTTAAGTTTTACTCGAGGCTTCCTGCCCTGCCAAACAACTCTAGAAACATCCCTCTGCCACCTCCTGAAACACTCCATCCCATCCAAAGCTTGCAATGTTTGAAACAAAAGCAACATCCCCAGCAACACAGCAGCCCTCATCCCCACCACAGTAACTCGGACCAACAGTAACAACTTCTGATTTGTCCATATTTCCAAATCCCCCTTCTCTTCAATCCAACATCCTTCACAGTTATCCTTAAACAGATTCACATTATTGGCGGTCATACTAACCCCCAAATACCTCTCTTTCTCAACCAATGTTAGTCCTGTCGCCTCCTGAAACTCTGTCAAGCTTTCCTTTTCCAGTTCAGATAGGGCCCTGGTCCTCAAATTCATCTGTTCTTCTTTAAGTTCAATCATAACAAATGTCAGCTTATGTTCATCAGGTTGTCTTTGTATGGATGGGACTCTCCTCTCCAGTTGTATTGCTTTAGATTCAGCAGCAAGGGTTTTTTCCCTGACTTCATCTGCAGTTTGCCGTATCAGAGTAGATTCCTGTGTCAGTTTCTGGGTGGTTTCTGAATTGGTATTCACCTTTTGTCCCAAGTTATTTAAACTTTCTACGATTAAGTCAATTTCAATATTTGCAGCATCCATTTTCACATTTATCACGTCTGTTTTCTTGTGAAGTTGTTCCAGCGAATTGTTTATTTTCAATAATTCAGCCACTAAGGCCTCTTCTGTTGACATCCCGTCTGTTTTTTCCTTTCCATTTGCCATAACACTTAAGAGATTCAAGGTCAATTCCAAAGTCTCACACTTTTTTATCTTGCAGCTGGAAATTCCCCTAGCCCAGCTCCTGCAGAGTAACCAATTTCAAAAGCTTCCACTAGGGGAAAACAGTTTCTATTTGTATCGGTCAGTATGTCCTCTTTTAAACACAGTTTCAATAATCCAAAGTTAGTTTCAATTTTCAGTTACTTTCCTCCTTTTTTTGAAAACAACCGGAGACAGTAGAAACAATGTATTCTCTTGTTTAGCTACCTGTCAATGAATGTTCTAAACGCTGTCAATGGAAGTTCCAAAAAACATCAATCCTGCTAGCAGCCCGTTTCCAGGGTCAGAGCAGTGGTATTTTAACTCTCTTAACTCTCTCCTACAGGCATATTCAGTCCACCACTTCCCCCCCCCCATTTCTCCTATCTCCAAAAAGGGGGGGGGGGTTAGTTCTTTACCGATGGAAATTTAGTCTTTTACAAAAGGCTTTCCAAGACTTTAGCTTGCAGCCTCCTTGCTTCAGTTTATCTACAAAAGGGGGAGGCAGACTTCCTGTATTGAACCTCCCCGTTTCGATGCCAGATTAAACGTTTAAAAATCCAATTCTTCCCAATTCAGCTCTACTCACGGGTAATTACTTTAGAGACAAATTGTCTACAGGAAAAAGTCAGTGCTCTCCGACAACAGCTATGCGGCTTCGCTCCCTGGAAGAAGCAGACGATTCGAAGCACCGCGCCACTCACCCCACATCGCTCCGGATCCCCGAAACCAGGTTTCCCCGCGAGTAGGGGAGGCGCAAAAGGTGCCCGCCGAATCCCACGTTCACAGGCTTCTCCCGCCTGTGATTTTTACGGGTCTCCGCCTTCGCCATGGCGGTACAGACCCAAATTCCCACGGTGCAAATTCCTCCCAATCAGAGGAATTCCGCCATTGCCGGAGGCACCAACCCAGAAGTCTAAAATGACAACATATTTAAAGTAGGAATTTCACCTAGTGAAAACAGTTCATTTTACTAATGTAGGAAAAGCCTCAAAAGTACCATCTCTTTTTTTCTTTACCAAAAACACATGGGCTCTACTGAATGGTTTGCTCACAGTATCTGTATGTGTTTTGGCTACAGAGATCTTCATATCCCAAGAGAAAGCAGGACTCCAGTCTTTTGAAGAAAGGCTACACCACATTCAGAAGACAATGTAGCCTTTGTCAGTTGTCACAGTTTGTGCAAGAGAGAGCAAGGCAGCACCCTTGACACCCATATCCCCATTGGCTCTACGAGTCCTAATTTGGGAGAAAAGTGGCATAAAAATGAATAAATTGAATAAATAAACATAAGATGACCCTCCTGGATCAGGCCATGTAGACCTCCTATGGGAAACCTGCAAACAAGCTGGAAATGAGTGCAGCAGCACTCTGACCAGCTGCAGTTCCCAGCAATGTGTAATTCCCCTACAATCCAAGTGTTTTGTGGGTGCATGTCTATAGAGGTAAGTCTGCTCTACATGCATCAACTTCCTCTGGATGCAGAACTCTATCTATGCTTCACTCTGCCCTTCATACCATGGGCATCCATGGGGTAGGGGGAGTCCTCACCAATCTCACCCACCCTGGATGAACGATAATTTCTGGATCCCTTGCTTTCTTTTTTTTTAAAAAAAGTCTAGCAGTTCTAGAACCTAAGATACAAGACAAATTTGTACAGCCACAATTCTTTCCATTCTTTTTATATAGTGAAAACTGGTTTGTCTGCCCCCTTCAGTGTTTTACTTGGTCAGCCTTCTACAGAAAAACTCCTACAGACTCCCATGCTTCACACAATTGTTAATCACATAAGGGGACAGGAACTAGGACTGAACAGACTACTATTCCCTATCACTACTACTCCTCTTCAGAAAAAGCTATGCCAATATTATAAGAACTTAGCACCAGGTAGGGCCAACACATTTAACCAACTGCACCTGGTGGGTGGAAGTTTATATGCATCGATCTGGAAGTTTGCGAATCACCTGGGAAACTCTTCTGCACAGCCCAGATGGAGCAGATAAGGATACCAGATACCGCCATTGATAATATCAAAAGCTGCTGAAAAGTCAAGGAAAATGAACAGGGACACCTTTTCCCTGTTTCTATCCTGACAGAGGTAATCATACAGAGCAATCAATGCCATCTTTAAATATTTTAAGGGCTGTCACATGGAAGAGGGAATGATTGTTTTCTCCTGCTCTGAAGGGTAGGACTCAAGGCAACGGCTTCAAGTTGTGAGAAAGGAGATTCCAACTAAACATTTGAAAAACTTTCTGAAAGGAAGAGCTGTTTGGCAGTGGAACAGACTCCCTCGAGAGGTGGCGGACTCTCCTTCCTTGGAGGTTTTTAAGTAGAGATTGGATGGCCATCTGTCATGGATGCTTCAGCTGAGATTCCTGCATTGCATGGAGTTGGACTAGATGACCCTTGTGTCCCTTCCAGCTCTAAGATTCTATGAATGCAGTTAGTTCCTGTACCATTGTTGTTGTCGTTTAGTCGTGTCCGACTCTTCGTGACCCCATGGACCAGAGCACACCAGGCACTCCTGTCTTCCACTGCCTCCCGCAGTTTGGTCAAACTCATGCTGGTAGCTTCGAGAACACTGTCCAGCCATCTCGTCCTCTGTCATCCCCTTCTCCTTGGGCCCTCCATCTTTCCCAACATTAGGGTCTTTTCCAGGGAGTCTTCTCTTCTCATGAGGTGGCCAAAGTATTGGAGCCTCAGCTTCAGGATCTGTTCTTCTAGTGAGCACTCGGCTGATTTCCTTAAGAATGGATAGTTTTGATCTTCTTGCAGTCCATGGGACTCTCAAGAGTCTCCTCCAGCACCATAATTCAAAAGCATCAATTCTTCGGCGATCAGCTTTCTTTATGGTCCAGCTCTCACTTCCATACATCACTACTGGGAAAACCATAGCTTTTACTATACGGACCTTTGTTGGCAAGGTGATGTCTCTGCTTTTTAAGATGCTGTCTAGGTTTGTCATTGCTTTTCTCCCAAGAAGCAGGCGTCTTTTAATTTCGTGGCTGCTGTCACCATCTGCAGTGATCATGGAGCCCAAGAAAGTAAAATCTCTCACTGCCTCCATTTCGTCCCCTTCTATTTGCCAGGAGATGATGGGACCAGTGGCCATGATCTTCGTTTTTTTGATGTTGAGCTTCAGACCATATTTTGCGCTCTCCTCTTTCACCCTCAATAAAAGGTTCTTTAATTCCTCCTCACTTTCTGCCATCAAGGTTGTGTTATCTGCATATCTGAGGTTGTTGATATTTCTTCCAGCCATCTTAATTCCGGCTAGGGATTCATCCAGCCCAGCGTTTCACATGATGAATTCTGTACCATATCCAGGTCTAAACCCCAACTGTAATGGATTTAGAAAATCAGTTTCCTCCAAGAACACTTAGATCTGGCTCGTGACTCAAGAACCTGGATACTGGTTGTTTAGTTGATATTGAGTCAGAGACAATCATGAACACATTTTGATAACTTGAAAGCAGGCATTATGGCTCAGACAGAAGTTATAATAGTATGGCACTTAAATTATGGACTATTGTGAATTTTTTTTGCCTCACTGAAGCCCTTAAGGCTTTATAAACGCTTTTCAAAAGGGCCTCATTTTTATTCAACATTTGCTCTCTAAATTTCAACCGTGTCTTCTAAGCTGAAATCAAGGAGGCTTACAAAACACAATGAATATTTAAGAAACACAAACATAATCATTATCATAAAACCTTGATGTTCTGTTAATAAGGTGGCACAAGATCACATTGCATAAAACTACTCACTCACTCACTCACTCACTCACTCACTCAATAAATAAATAAATAAATAAATAAATGAGCCAGTCTCTCAAAAGAAAATGTCTCCTTGAGGTTCAAAATCAATTGACACAAGCAAGTTCTATGGAAGGGATTTCCTCAAAAGGTGATTGTAATAGCATTGAAAAATTATAAGTGGAAACCGTTTTCCAGTTAAGTTGCAAAGAAGAGGCTTGACAAAAAAAATTGTTTAATTCATTAAGGCCCTGAATTCTTTTTATGTAACAATGTTTGTGCAGCTGGTAGGGAAGACTAGGAACTTCAAGTGTTACGACTTTCAAATTCTTTAAAGTGTATTGTACTTTAAAGAACTGGCATGATATGTAATTCTGTCAATGTGAAGGTGTAATGCTTCAAGGAGGAAGGAGTCAAATGTGAAATTGCTGATCTTCTAACGGAAACACGTAACTTGTCCCTCAGATCAGTCTCCATTTCTGAAGAATTGGAAAGAAGCCAATGTAACGCCAATATTGCAAAAAGGATGCGGGGGGATCCTGGAGATTATAGGCTGGTTAGCTTAACATTTTTCCTGCGAAAACTGGTGGAATTTATTGTTTCGTTTTTTAAAAGTTGACAAGCATATAATGAACCTTGCTGAAGGAAAGCCAGCATGGCTTCTGAAGGACAAGCCCTGTTTCACAATGCTATTAGCGTTATTTGGAAGTGTCAGTAAGCATGTTGTAGATCAAAGTCTTTTTTATGTTGAGTTTAATTCTGCATTTTTTCATTTTTACTGGACTTGCGTCATCCACTTTGAGGAGCTGCCAGGCAAGGTGCCAGTTTGCAAAACAAACAAATAATAAATTGGGGTCATCAGTTCTTTGTTATGATAGATTTTAATAGGGTTCCCAATTTTCCAATGGCCTTCTGCAGCTGTGCCTGTAACATAGGGCAACTTATGTGTTGCCAAAAAGAGGGCGGAGGGGAATGCATCACACAAAAAAGCGGCCAAAAAAATTAACGTAAACCTTGCATAGTCTAATTTATATTTATAGATGCACATTTATAAATATTTACTATAATAATTACTAGAAACACATCTCACCATAACTGAGAAGATAGTGGCTTGTGTGCCTGCTCAGTCTCCTATCCGGATGGTAATTGCTGATGGGCATCTTCAAATCCCCTGCTCCTCTTTCTCTAGTTTTGTTATTTTTAAACTGGACTAGGACCAGAGAGCCCTTCATAGGACCTTCTTGACCTCCCTTGAAATAGAGGGCTGTAAAGTTGGACACATGGCTACCCTACTGTAACAGCAGCTTGATCTGTAGCTATTAGCAGATGATAAAATCTTTCTCCTGCTCTGAAAAGCATAATCCCTGCATATCAAGTCTCTGTTAAAAGCACAGTTGCAGAAGCCACCTGAACAGTCCTCCTCAAAGCCTAAAGAGTTGGCAGAGTGGTTCAATCTCCTTATGCCTGTGCCTCTGAGGTAACGTATAGTAATGATTTCCTAGGACAGAAAATGGTTTCAAGGTGCTGCTTTTCAGTCTCTCTTTACTAATACGGATGCATCAAGGAATAATTTTCAAGCACCCCAATGACTGAGAAGCAACTGGAGATAGTCTTAGAGAGATGAAATCATACTAATTATTGCAATAATTGCATTTCACTGTCTGGCCCCATCCTTTCCCTTCCAGAAATCTCCTGTTTGCTGTCTCTGCCTATGTGTCATAGTGTAAGAGAAGCTGTTCCGGCCATCTGTCTGTCTTCATGCTTAACTCAAAAACTCTCCATTGTTTCTGGTGTATAATTTAAGCCGTAGATATTTTTTTTTGCCAAGATCAACCTGCAAAATGCTCTCGATCACACAGGGGAAAATAACATGCTGTGTCTTCTGGCAGTGCACTTTAGCTACTTGGAACTCCCCCCCCCCCCCCCCCGTTCATCATGTTACTCTCCACATGCCCCTTCTCTCAGTGAAAAACACCGGAGGTGCGGGGAGGGCAAGAGAAGGAGAACAATAGGAAAAGTACGAGAAAATAACATGGTTCTTTCTTAGGTGAAGCTTGAAGTGACATTCAAATCCATACAGCCATTGTATTAAGAACATTAACAGCCTTGCTGGGTCAGAACAGCAGACACTTAAAGGGAAATGATATAACTGCACAGCACTCCAGAGGAGTTCTGCACTCCCTGTTCCTTAATTCTATCAGTTGGTGAGGACTATTTTAAGGTTACTGGATGCAGCGGAAGATGGGGCTGCTCCCATAACAGCTGGGCAGAAAAGAGAATTCCCGGAAATGCATCTTCACATTCACAGCTGTCCAAGGCTACTGATGGGGGAGACTGCTGTTGCATTCATGTCCTGCTTGGGGGAGTCCCAAAAACATCTGGCTTGCCACTGTGAGAGCAGGATGGACTAGATGGGCCTTTGGCAGCCACTTGACTCAGTAGAACTATGATTGCAGGTAAGAACTGCTGCTCCATCAGCCCGTCACATGTCCGTCCAACATGTCAGGAGGCTAGCAGGCCAGCCACACCGCAACCATGAGAAGGGTGACTTGTGTATACAATGGATGCTTGGGTTGCAAATGTGATCCGTGCGGGAGGCATGTTTGCATAGTGTTTGCAACCCGCGACCCGCATGGGTCGCAATTTAGCACTTCTGTGCAAGCGCCAAAACCCAGAAGTAATCGTTCTGGTACTTCTGAGTTCGGCACAGTGCGCACCCCGAAATTTCACAACCCGAAGCGTCTGTAATCTGAGGTATGACTCTACTGACATAGACACTCACAGCTCTTCTGTGTAAGGATGGTATCCTGAGTCAGAGTCCTTTCTCAGATGGAGAAATGTGATGTGCATTGGTACATGCACAGGGCTCCTGCACATGGTCACCCAATGTATGGTTGTTAAGGTGGAGATGTAGCAGCAAGGTTTATTAGCAGGGACCAAGACTGGTTTGTGATGCTCCTCAACCCTCTCACGTGGGCTTTAAACCCATGATCGAGCAATAGCAAATCAATGCACACACACTTAGCACTGAACAGAATGTAGGTGGATTAGGTAGTGAGGTTTATCTGCCCACCTCTCCCAGTTGACTCCCCACCAGCTGAAGTTGGGATAGCTATCTGCAAGAAAACCAACCAACCAAAGGGCATTCCTGGAATCTGGGGCAACCAAGCTGTTTCCACTGCTATCACTTGACAGTATTAGATCTAATCCAGGCCTATATAATCCTGCCTGCACTTTTGCCATATCCATCCTGAACAGGAGGGCTGCAGATGTCACAGTAGTTCTAATCCCCTGCAAAGCCCAGCCAGCACCATAAATGAATTCAATGCACAATATGCAGTTAGGAAGCTGTCCAAATCAAGCCAGACTATTCGTCCATTAAGTATTTGCTATTGGCAGCTACTCACTAGCGTCCCTGAAAAAGATCTCTCCCAGCACCTACAACCTGTCCCCCCCCCCCTAAGTGGAAAGGCAGAATTGAGCCTGTAGTCAAAGCATATGCTCTACTGTTGAGCTATGTATGGTTTCCCCCCCCCCCCCAGAACCTGCCCTATTCTTGTGACTAATTTGATTTAAACTGTTTTTAATATTGCATTTTGAAATGGCAAGAATTGGACCTTTTGGTGAAGGACAAGTAACAGTAGATGGATGTGGATTTATTCGCAGTTTGTTGTGCACAAGATTTGAATCTGGCGTTTATGGGAAAAATGGGCAAATAGGTCACGTGAAAGACGGTAACATTAAGAAAATGGACAACTTGGGAAATTATGATTTTATTTTATTGACTACACTTTGACATTTTTACTGCTTCAATCTGTTATTCTATACAGGACATTGTTAAAAAAATAAAATTGTGAATTGGGTTTGGGGGGAGGGGGAATGTTTTTTGGATGCAATTTCTCATCCCTCCTTTTCAATAATTAATAAAATCAATTTTAAAAGTAGCAGCAGCAGCAACAACAATACAAGGTGAAAAGACTTCAGCAACTTTTAATAAGAAAAAATACAGGGCCAAACGATTCATACTGAGACTACGGGCATGAGAGCACAAGTGCTCAGAAAGCGTGCAATACCATCCTCCTGTTAATCTGTGATTAGCTGGAGAGGGACGCAGGTGGCACTGTGCGTTAAACCACAGAGCCTAGGACTTCCTGATCAGAAGGTCGGTGGTTCGAATTCCCGTGATGGGGTGAGCTCCCGTTGCTCGGTCCCTGCTCCTGCCAACCTAGCAGTTTGAAAGCACGTCAAAGTGCAAGTAGATAAATAGGTACCGCTCCGGCGGGAAGGTAAACGGTGTTTCCGTGTGCTGCTCTGGTTCACCAGAAGCGGCTTAGTCATGCTGGCCACATACCCAGAAGCTGTACGCCGGCTCCTTCGCCAATAAAGCAAGATGAGCGCCACAACCCCAGAGTCAGTCACGACTCTGATGGTCAGGGGTCCCTTTACCTTTATGCCTCGGTTACTCGAGCTAATGAAGTGCTGAACATTCTCTGAGGATAAAATAATAATAACAACAACAATAAAAAAACAGCCATAATTAAGCAACGGGGGTGGGGAAGAGCCCTTCCTGATAACATAACTCTTCCAAAACTCCACTCAACTTATCCCAGAGCAATAACGCTCATCTAAACCGACCATCGGATAACAACAACCAGCAGAATCGGATGCCTCATCCTGTGCTTTCCCCCACCCTTCCCACAGAGTCATGACCGCCCCAATGTAGCAACCGCAGCCTTCCCCAATGCTGGAGAGACAGCCAGGCAGGCAGCCTGATAAAAGTTCTGAAGCGAGCCCGGCGCTGAGGGATGACGTCACGGCATCATGGCCGCCCCCGTGAGGCTCCCACGTGGTGGGATTTCTCGGAAGCGTCGCTGTGCAGTGTCTGGTGGGATCTTCGCAGGGACTTTTCTCGGCGGGTGCAAACGGTTCTCGCTGGGCTGTTAAATCCGGCAAGCGCGCTGAAGTAGCCTCGGAGGCCAGCGGAGGAAGGAAGGCAAGGATTACTTTTGGCAGTCGTAGAGATTTGTGTGGTGTAATATATTTATGCATATAGATATTTCAGTGTAAGTCTCTTGGAGACCTTGGGTGACAAGCGACTAATAAGTTCAACTAATAAGAATATATAATAAGAATTTGGAAGGAGATAACCGCGTAGCAGGAAAGGACAGACGGCAGACCCCAAAGAAGCAAAATCGAGGTTGCTATTTACTGTTCTTGTAGTTTCATTACCATTTATAAGGCTGCATCCTTAAAAATGCTTGTTATTGCCGCTTTGATGCCTCGCTGTTCCTCTCAGGAGCCTAGAGTGGCACATACCTTCTCTCTTTCCTTCCTTTCTCTCCCCTCTCCCCCCCCCCCTTTAATCTCGCGACAGTAACGGTAAGATTGGTTGAGAAACGGCTGGGGAGGGGGATCAGCTGGGGTTCACCCCACTGAGCTTCATGGCGCTGTGGTGGTTTGGAGATTGTTCTCCTCAGTACTTGGAAGTAGATCCCCGGTTTTGAATAAACTTCTGAATAAAACATATTTAGGATGGCTTCCTGGTCAACTGTTAATCCGTGCAGTTGGCTGCGTGTTGGACGCAAGCTCACAACTTAATGTTGTTGCGTACCACTTTTACTGGGTGGACTGGTCAATTGGGAGGTTGCTGATTAGCAGAGATCCGAAAGTCTCTCATTCTCTGAAAACCGAACACTTACAGTTCATTTCTATTTTTTATTCTTCCTTGTCCTCTGTTCACTTGCAAATTGGTTGGGGTAAATAACATTTTCTGTTATTTATTTGTTTGCTTATTAATATATATATTATATATCAATCACAGGGGTTTACAATAATATAAAAAAATTAAAAATTTTGTTAAAATCACATGACCTTAGCATAGGTGACAGCCAAATTTGATGTGAACAATGCCCCCTCCCAAATAAATCATTGCAGGTACAGTATAGGATGGAGAAAGATGCAGCTATTTAATTTCCACCTATTGTACATCTGTTAATGTGGGTACTTATGCCTTACTTTCCCAAAGTTGCAGCCCTGTTTTAACAACTGTATGTTTAAACCTGGACACTGAATCCCACAAAAACTGTAGTTTAGGATTAGGCTTGACATGTTGGACAATTAACCATGTTAAATACTCAGATATTTGAAGTAAGCCCCTGAGCGATAGCCAGCTCATACTCTGAGTAGACCCATTGCAACCAGTGGACTTCAGTTATTTAATTCAGCATATTTCCGTGGGTCTGTTCTGAGTATGACTAACATTGAATAAAGGTGTAGAAGATCACTCTTTTATTTCAGCTCCCTAGCCCTATTGGGGGGGGGGGGGCTGGACCTAGGAGCATGGAAAAATGTACCCCCTTGGCTACCAGATGAAACTGCAGGCATTTCCAAACAGGCACACAAGCTTCTGTGAGTAAGCTGCCATCAGTTACAGAAGCCACTAGGACTGGTTCGGTTCCTCATTCAGTCATGAAGCTTATGGTGTGATGTTGGGTTAGTTGCACACAGTTTGCACAGCCTGCTTCACAGGGCTGTTCCAAGGAGAATAATGGGGAATGGGTAGTATGCTTGATAATGTGGGTCCTGTGGAGGATGGGCAGAATTAAAATAATATATCACATTTTTTAAAAAGTTGATGTCATTATTTCTTAGTACAGTGGTGGTGGTGTTTAGTCGTGTCCGACTCTTCCTGACCCCATGGACCAGAGCACGCCAGGCACTCCTGTCTTCCACTGCCTCCCGCAGTTTGGTCAAACTCATGCTGGTAGCTTCGAGAACACTATCCAACCATCTCATCCTCTGTCATCCCCTTCTCCTTGTGCCCTCCATCTTTCCCAACATCAGGGTCTTTTCCAGGGAGTCTTCTCTTCTCATGAGGTGTCCAAAGTATTGGAGTCTCAGCTTCACGATCTGTCCTTCCAGTGAGCACTCAGGGCTGATTTCCTTAAGAATGGATAGCTTTGATCTTCTTGCAGTCCATGGGACTCTCAAGAGTCTCCTCCAGCACCATAATTCAAAAGCATCAATTCTTCGGCGATCAGCCTTCTTTATGGTCCAGCTAGTGCAGTGGTACCTCTAGTTAAGAACTTAATTTGTTCCGGAGGTCCGTTCTTAACCTGAAACTGTTCTTAACCTGAAGCACCACTTTAGCTAATGGGGCCTCCTGCTGCTGCGGCGCGATTTCTGTTCTCATCCTGAAGCAAAGTTCTTAAACCGAAGTACTATTTCTGGGTTAGCGGAGTCTGTAACCTGAAGCGTCTGTAATTCAAGATACCACTGTAAGGGCCATCTAAGTGTCAAACCTGTTGATTAGCATTTGTCCTCCTGCTGTAACCTTATTGTGACCATTATGGGACTGGTCAAATGCCTGAGATAGCTCAGTCAGTACAGCATGAGACTCTTAATCTCAGGGTCATGGGTTCAAGCCCCACGTTGGGCAAAAGATCCTGCATTGCAAATTTATTTTGTATAGTTAAGCTTTTACGTCTATCTTCAGTACATTTTATTTTATTTTATTGCTACGGCCAGTGGCTGATGCAAATAAATATTATTCAGATTATGATTCCCTGCACTGCAGGGGGTTGGACTAGATGACCCTCGGGGTCCCTTTCAACTCTATGATTCTGTGAATGCCTAGCTGTATGTTTAGGATCCTTTATAAGGGAATATGCAGCTGACAGTACAAGGCACCACTTCATTTCATGTCTTCCCTTTGCAAATTTCAGAAGGAAAATTTTTATTCCTTTTGTACATGTAATCTTCTATCAGCTCTTGAGTCTAATGAATCCAGTGCCACAGCTGCCAGTTATAGCTAGCGTTGTCCATGCTTGCTGCCTGAAAGTTTTTTTTTAAAAATACAGTCACTACCAAATCTGAGAGGATTGTTGTTCAGAACAAAATATGTAGAACCAAATGTTCAAAGAACCAGGAAGAGAACACAAGCCTATGAAGGGCATATTGAGACATGTTGCTGTAGGAGTTGCTCACATGAGTGATTATTCAACTCCCCCAGCCCCCAAGATAAATGTTAACAGTAAAAGTCCTAGTAGCTGTTGTCACTTTTCATATGAATGGACTTAGCAGGCTTGTAAGGATGACTGTAAGAAGAAGGTCTGTGCTAGTTAGCCAATGTGGTGCCCTCTAAATGCTGTTGGAATAGTGGTTAGGGTGTCAGGCTAGGGAGACCAGGGTTCAAATACCCGCTCACCCATGGTCTGGAATGATTGGAGTTGTAGTCCAAAACATCTGGAATGCAGTAGGTTGGGAAACTCTGGTCTAGGGAAAGAGAGGGTCTTGGGAGGAGGTAGCATGGCGTGGGAAGCAGGGAAGGACTAGGAAAGGAGGGTGGGAATGGTCTGAATGAACTTAGGGAGGACCCAAGAGGGGAAGAGAAACTAGACTGCTGATTGCATGAAGGAGAGATGCTCATAGCTGGGAGCTGTAGAGAATTACATTTTGATTTGAAATGGCCTCATCAGATACACCTGCCTAGTCCAGTTTATAAAGATATACCCTTGCATCAAATCAAAGAAGAGGCAGAGCAAAGTAGATTTACAATTAATATTAAATTTATTGACAGTGGCAGGAATATATAGCTCAATCCTTGAAAACCACACAAATTCTGATTGGCTTAAGAAAATCTGGGACATGGTTTTAATATCCAGATTGGCTTTTTTTACAAGCAGCTATAGCAGCACAAAACAGACTTTGTTTATTAATTCTAAAAACAACAAATTTCATGATGTACTGCCATTTATCACTTTTTCTGCATTATGAGTCACTTAAAAAAAATTGCATAAAGTGTTAAAACAGTGCACAGTAGTATCCTTTTTTCTTTCATCTCTTCCTTTTGTGCAATTTCATGTTATGTACTTTATATAATGGGACGCAGGTGGTGCTGTGGGTTAAACCACAGAGCCTAGGACTTGCCGATCAGAAGGTCAGCGGTTCGAATCCCTGCGACGGGGTGAGCTCCCATTGCTCGGTCCCAGCTCCTGCCAACCTAGCAGTTCAAAAGCACCTCAAAGTGCAAGTAGATAAATAGGTACCACTCCAGCAGGAAGGTAAACGGCGTTTCCGTGCACTGCTCTGGTTTTGCCAGAAGCGGCTTAGTCATGCTGGCCATGTGACCCGGAAGCTGTACGCCGGCTCCTTCGGCCAATAAAGCGAGATGAGCGCCGCAACCCCAGAGTTGGTCATGACTGGACCTAATGGTCAGGGGCCCCTTTACCTTTACCTTTACTTTATATAATGAATTTAACTGATAGCCATTTTTGAAATATTTTCCTTTGTTCTTCTTTGAAGGTCAGTCATGAAGCTCAAGCGAGGTTCAAGTAAGTTTAAGACTCCATCCAAACTTAAGCGAAGAGGCATCAAAGTGACAGGGGCATGGAAGCCCATTGAGATTGACCCAAATCTCTTTGCCGACGAGCAACTTGGAGGCTTAGTATGCTTTGAGGAGCTTACAGATTATAAACTGGTGTCTTCCTCGAAAGCGGGAGAAGAAAATGCCAAGGAGAGAAAATCTAGTAGGAGGCCTGGAGAAGAGGAAGAACATAGCGCAATTCCCAAAAAGAAGAGGAAGAAGGAGAAGAATCTGGAACAGGAGGTGAAGAGTGGTGATGAACCCAAAGTGAAGGAACTGGTAACAACTGAGCAGGAGGCTGAATGTAAAGAGGCCACCCCTAGCTTTGAGCAGGATGAGAGAGTGGAAGGAGACACCACAATCCTGAAAAGGAAAGCGAAGAAAAAGAGGAAGAGAGAGTTGAAGAAGAAAACATGTCCTCCCCAAGATGTTGCTGAACCAGCTAAAGCTTCTAAAAAGGCTAAAAACTGGACGGCAGAAGTCCTTTCTTTATCTTCAGGTCAGGAAGTGGATATGTCTGCATGGAAAGGCCTCTTCGTTCCTAAGCCCGTTCTTCAGGCACTGAGTGAATTAGGGTTCAGTGCGCCAACTCCGATTCAGGCCCTGGCTCTGCCTTCTGCAATTCGAGATGGCATGGACATCCTTGGAGCTGCAGAGACAGGTATAACTCATTGCCACGGTGGTTGTTTTGCTTCCACTGTCCAAGTTGTGTTGATTCTGTACCTCCATAAGCAAATGAAAGAAGCATGGATTTTGGTAACTGAGCAGAAAGTACAGTGTGCTGAGAATTTCATCTTTTTCTTTTGTGGGTGAAAAATATTTGGGTGCAGGGGCTGGTGAAATTGAAGAGGGCCAACAGGACATCAGTGGTGAGGATAGGGCCGGCCCAAGACATTTTACTGCTGTAGGCAAGACCAGCAATGCCCTCTTCCCCACAACAATTTATTATTTTTATTTATTAAATTTATATAACATTCTCCATCGTAAGATCTCAAGGCAGTTCACAGAATAAAATACAAGTTAAAAGCAAAAGTGCAAATTTTCAACTTTGAAACGTGCTTTTTGAATGTAAAATTTTATATGGCAATTTCAGTGTATTAGATTTGTTGGCCTCTCTCAGCTAAATTTGGCAGGCATCAAATATGGATTCTTATAACCTGCCAATTGTCAGTAACAAATGACAGACAGCTGCACGACCACTAAGATTCAACTTGTATCTGCGTGTTTGTGTGTTTTTAAATATTCCAATCTGTTCCGAGTTGCTTTGTACTCTCTTTTTCAATCTGTGCTCTGGCTTCTAAGCCACTATGCCTAAAACAAAGCTCTATGTTTTCCTTATTCACTGTAATGGGGAACCTGTAGTGACTATAACATTTTCCCCTTTTTGGCCAAAGTGGATAAAATTTTGAGAGACAAATGCCCTTCCGGAATGCAGTGAGCCTGCCAAATTGTAGACCGATAGAGAAATTTTCATGAAGGGCGCCTCTAAAATTTGATGAATCTCAACTAAAGGAAAAGTCCATTACTTTTTTGATGTTCTGGCCAAATTGGATGCAGTTTGCAGGCATCACCACCCCTTCTGAGGGGATGAAGCCTTCTGAATTTCAGAATGAATCATAAGGTGGTGGTAGAAGGTTTACTGGTGGAGTGTGTGAGCTCCCCATGCCCCCTAAGACTTTGGGATTTTAACTTTTCTTCCCTAGAAGCGTAAGAGATCTCTACATTGTGATTGGAGTGCCCTGAGAAAATAATTATCTGTAATTCAAGCCAAGACCTGTCTGTCAACATGACAGATTGCACCCTGTCCCCTTTTGAGCTCTGGGCAACTCCCCTCTCGGTTTTGTTTCATTTTGGTGGGGAGAGAATCGTTCATTTTTTTTTGAGAGCTAAAGCTACAGAGCCATTCTCCTGATGTTGCTGAACTACAACTCCCATAATCCTCCACCATTGGCCATGCTGTCTGGGACTTACGAGATTCGTAGTTCAGCAACTGGATTCGTAGTTCAGCATCTGGAGGGCTGCAGGTTAACCACCCCTGGCTTCTTGAATTGAGAAGGTCCCAACTTCGTTTCCCCTGAATTCACATTATCTCAACACTTACTGAGGGGGAGCATTGGCGTGATAGAAGAAATGTCTGCCAATTCCCCCTTCCCTAGGTGGACTGTCTTCCAGATTCAGATGCCAGCCTGGGTGAACAACCTTTACCACAAGACCTGGGGCATATGCGCAGGGGGACTTGGTGTGGGGGGCAGGGATTAAGAGAGGCCCTCCTGTTTGCCAGTTTTCACTTGGGAAAAGTAGCTCCACTCCTTATGAGGGAAACTTCTGGGTTAGTGACTCCATATTTCTTACAGAAGGAGTTAAAATGTCAATGGCAGCAACAGATAATTGCATCACGAGAGATGAGTTGAGTAGAATGCAGTTTGTCCTTGGCCTAGTTTTCATTTCTGTGTGTGGAGAGCGCTGATCAGAGCTGTCAATTAAGACAATTCCTTTTATAGAGCTTTTTTAAAAAAGAGAGAGAGTAGAAGGAAAAATCCAACCAAGTACACATGTTGCACGTCAATAGCATTACACTGCTATGTATGTTACCTTAGGATGGTGGAAGCCTCAGAGCAGCCTTTGCACACCCAACAACAAGCAGGCCCAAAACCACTGCAATTTTTAATATATTTTTTAAGCACAGCATCCATTTTGCTTTGCGATGAGTCTTATTACAGACTAGCAGCCTGCGAAGGAACCAGTACTTTTTAAGAGTCCAAGCACTTATTTGTTGGTTTTAAAAAATATGTATCTGTTCAAAAGATTTCACAATGATTTATATTTATTAATTGCTACTGTTGAAAAGGAACCCACTGTGAAGTGCCTTGGTGAGATAAGCAACGACAGGTGCCTGCTTTAAGAAGTGCCAATTTGACTCATTATAAGGCAACTACATATATTTACATGGCTTTAATTAAGAGAGGGGACGCGGGTGGCGCTGTGGTTTAAACCACAGAGCCTAGGACTTGCCGATCAGAAGGTCGGCGGTTCGAATCCCCGTGATAGGGTGAGCTCCCGTTGCTCAGTCTCTGCTCCTGCCAACGTAGCAGTTCGAAAGCACGAAGTGCAAGTAGATAAATAGGTGTAAATAAATAGGTACTGCTCCGGCGGGAAGGTAAACGGCGTTTCCGTGCACTGCTCTGGTTTGCCAGAAGTGGATTAGTCATGCTGGCCACATGACCCGGAAACAGTACGCCGGCTCCCTCGGCCAATAAAGCGAGATGAGCGCTGCAACCCCAGAGTCGGTCACGACTGGACCTAATGGTCAGGGGTCCCTTTACCTTCCTTTAATTAAGAGAGGGAGCCCTGGCTGAGGGATAATGCATATACTTTGCATCCAGAATTTCTGAGATTCAATCCTCATCAACTTCAAGGAGCAGGAAACTGCTGAAGTAAAAGAATCCCTTGCCTGAGATCCTGGAAAAGAGCTGGCAGTCAAAGAAGAGTAGACAATACCAGACTAGTGGGGGAAATCAGCTGGTTTGGTTTCTTAATTTTAGATTTAAGCTTAGTTTTGATCATTCAACAAGTATACAAAATATTAAGAAAATTGGATGACACCAGGTAAAAAAGTTGATATGGAATTACCTGGGTACACTAGTGTATGGCAGTTTAGAAAACATTCAGAAAAGAGTAACCTGTTGAATGTTTGACTCTCATTTACACTATATATGGATGGCGTGTTTCTTGGGGTGTGGGGATGAATGGGGATGGTTTGTTATATGAGTTTTTTAAAAACAAAAATAAAGATGTGTTAAAAAGAAATGGGGTGGAGCAAGTCCCCTGTGGAAAAAAAGGTACAGAATTTGGGGCTTTTTAGTTTAGGGAAAAGGCAAAGAGAGGCAACATGGTAGAAGTTCATAAAATTACGCATGGAGAAAGTGGATAGAGGAATGCCCCCCCCCCTGCTCCTCACACTGGAACTTATCCAATGAAGCTGAATGTTGGAAGATTCAGGATGGGTAAAGAAAGTGCCTAGTTAAACTCTGGAGCTTAGTTCTGTGGGAGGCAATGATGGCCACCAGCTTGGATGGCTTTCAAAGAGGGTTGTCTAGACTCTGCCTCCATGGTTGGAGGCAGCAATGCTGGAAACCACATGGGGGGGGGGACTCTTGGGTTTGCCTGTTTCCCCCAGGCATCTGGGTGGCTGCTGTGACAAGATGCTCGACTAGTGTGATGGCTTGTATCTGCTCTTCACAATAAGCACCCTCTGCTCATTCAGAGAGGTATTTACAGTTCTTTATTTTACATATGTACAAGCAGCACATTACAATCATGCGTCCGAATCGTCCAGTTCAGATTCGGCGAGATTCGGCTTCTCCTCCAACAGAAAAGGCAGGGAAGTTTCATGGGACGTCTCTGATCCTTGCGTTTTAACCCTCTCCTTTCCTGTGCAGACGGCACAGGGACAGGCTCTCCATCTGTTCCTGAACTTCCTGTGCGGTTCGGGGGCTCTGCTTCAGCATCAGAGAGCCTTCCCGCCTCCTGGCTCTCTCCCTCTTCCCCATCCTTCCCTTCCTCTCTATCTCCCTCTGACTGTTCCCGCTCCTCAAAGGCGTACCCTGGCAACCCCGTGACAACTAGGTGGGCCATTGGCCTGATCCAGCAGGCTCCTCTTGTGTTCCTAGGTTTCTAACCTGCATTTCATTTGTCCGTGTTTAGGAAGTGGTAAGACTCTTGCTTTCGCCATTCCAATGATCCATTCCATTCTGCAGTGGCGCAAGTCAACAGGACTGGCAAGTGGAAGGGACAGCCCGCTTGACGAAGGAGAGGACGGTGAGGATGAGGTACCCGAGCAGGAAGAGAGTGTGGATACAGGAGGCTTGAGCCCTAATGGGGGTGAAGCTAGTGGCGATGGCGATGGCGACAAGTCTTTGGCAGCAGGAAACCTGAAGGTGTCGGAGGGTACAGAACGTGATCCGGGTTCCCCAAAACCTAACACTGCTGCACATAAAAACAATCCTCTTCTGGGATTGGTCTTGACTCCTACAAGAGAACTTGCTGTCCAAGTGAAACATCACATTGATGCGGTGAACAGATTCACAGGTAATGTCAATTCCTGGTAATCATAGAATTGGAAGGGACTCCATGGGTCCAACGCTCTGCAATGCAGCAATCTCAACTAAAGCCCCCATGACAGATGGCCATCCATCAATGCTATTGTTGTGGTTATTATTTCATTTGTGAATCGCTTCCTATAACACATCTAGAAGTGATTCTACAATAGAGTGAAGAGAGATGAGACAATAGCATATATAAAATCAGTTTTTATTTTCCTCTAACATACATATAAAGGTCTGTCTTCCGTTATTTTACTTTGCTGCTGAAGTACATTGCTTCAGTTTCCCTTTCCTAAAATGGAAACATGCTCTGCAGAGAAAGTTTCCTACAGTTCTCTGTCTTCTCTGCAGGGAAAGCACAGACTATGGTACTGGTATGCACAATCAGTTTCCTGAGAAAATCCTTGGTGTGTTTTTTTCTTTTCTTTTTTGAAATGCAGCTTTCTGACCTTCCTTGCTGTGAGGCTGTGTTTGAAGGTGTCTGGGCATGGCCTGTGGACATCTGAGAACCCAGAGAGGTGGTTGAGTAAGATGTCCAGTGATTGGTGGTGGCGCTTCAATGACCAGCCCGGTTCATTTTCTTACACAACTAGAAAGCCAAGATAAATTATTCAGAATAAGAGTGGTTGTTATTTGCATAATTTATACAGGTTGAGAATTCCACTTTTGGGGGGGCTCAGCATCGCATCAGTAAGGATTTTTTGAATTTTTTAAATGATCCACTACTAGGAGGAGCGCACACCATCTTGAATACGGGATAAATGCTGTTTTGGAGACGCAGGTCATCTTTGTAGTTCGTTGGTTTTTTTAAAAAAACATTGGGAAATACTTTTGTGGAGGTTTGTGCTCCTAAAAAGAGGGGAGGTAAATCCAGTGATTTCTTACAAACATGGTGCAGCATCTCATGACTTTCATGCCAGAACATTTTATGAAATATAGCTGCTGCAACAATGCTCCAGGGACCTTAATGTCCTATTGGTCTTCTGTCTTTTAGGCATTAAAGCAACCATTCTTGTTGGAGGAATGGCACCTCAGAAGCAGCAGCGAGTTCTGAAAAGGAAGCCCGAGATTGTAATCGCAACCCCGGGGCGCCTGTGGGAGCTAATACAGGAGAAGCAGCCACATCTCTCAAACCTGCGGCAACTCAGGTACTCAAGATCCCTTTTCTAATATGTCTTCCTTCTCCCAAACGAGCAAATACTATCTGGGTATTTTTAAGATCATCAGTGCTAAAGAACTTCCTGCTTAAGCAATAGTACAGAGGTAGTCAGTGTATCACCCTCCAGATGTTTTTGGACTACAGCTCCCATCAGCCCTGACCGTTGGTGGTTCTCACTGGGGCTGATGGGATTTGGAGTTCAGCAACACCAAGGGCACCATGGTTAGCCACCTCTGCAGTAAACACTTTGCAGGATCTTTCAGGGTTTTCCCTTGAAGTTCACAATTGCTGCTTTGAGAATCGGAGGACACTTATGCATGCTTGATGTTGCACTCGGACTGCTTAGCTCTGTTGCACCTGCCTGAACATACTGTGGCTCATTCAGATGAACAGCAGAGACCATGAAGCTACTATAGAACAATTGAGGTGGGTGGAGGATGGAAACGGTTTCCATAATTGGCCTGACTTACCAGATTTTCTCCTCCACCCAGCTCATGCCACGTTTCAAAGCAAATTTCCAGGCACTGGCAAGTGGCGACCAGTATTAGAAATCAGCCAGGCGCCAGGTGCATTTTGCGACTGCCGTGGGTCCAGCTGTGATCACCTGGAGATCTCTGGGGAAACCAAAATGTCACTTAGGGAATGATCTGAAATATTTTTCTTGAAGCCTGAATTTGTTGTATTCCGGATTGCTTTATTTGATGTTTCAATATGCTATAAACCGTTTTGAGATTTGTTCTTTAAAATATAAAGTGGTATAGAAATGAACAAGATGATGATGATAACAAATCCCATTGAAAAGAAATGGCGCCTAGACGTTCCATGGTAGCAACCACAACCTACATTTAAGATTTCATTTGCGGGTTAGCGGGAGTGGCATCAGTTTCACCCTGGTTCCTCCTGGGCCCGGACTACAGCTCATTCCTAGTTGCGGAGTTTCATGCTCCGGCACCAGGGGACAGGGCTGGCGTGCATCCTGGGGTGGGCAGTTGTGATGGCACCCTGCCGGAGGCGGGGCACTCCCCCCGCACTCCTCTTCCTCCACCAGTGCTCATTCCTCCCTTGGTGCGCCAAGCAGTGGCAGCAGAGGGAGTCCCTCCATTGCCAGTGCCTGGCATGCCAAGGGAATAATGACCTCCATTGGCCATAGCACTGATGGAACCTATTCTACCAGGTGCTGGCGACAGAGAGTTCCTCTGCCACCAGTGTGCTAAGGGAATAACAAGCTGCATCAGCTCTGGCACCTTACGGTCAGGAGTGGTGGCAGTTTCACCCACAGTCTACCGTCGGGTGAAGGCGCCATCATGCTCTGGCCCTCAAACCAGTCCTGGGAGATGCATTGATGCACCAGGCCTAGCGGTCGTCACTTTGCAACAGCAAAGTCCTTGAATTTGCTGGTGCAAATTCCATCAGACTTTTGTTTCCTTGCACCTTGGTTTCCCACTTTGGTATCTATACAAGCATACGGAATAAGAATCGGCTTGTGGTTCTGTTCACTCACCGCAGGCCATTGTTCTTTTCTGTGTGCGCTGTAGCAGGTAGGGCTCTTTTGAAGCGTGTCGGATCTCCTCTTATCTCAAAACGAAACGCTCTTAAAACTGTCTCTCGCGTCCGTCTGACAGGTGCCTGGTGATCGACGAAGCGGACCGGATGGTGGAGAGGGGGCATTTCGAGGAACTCTCTCAGTTGCTGGAAATGCTGAGCGACTCGCAATATAACCCAAAACGCCAGACGTTTGTCTTTTCTGCCACCCTGACTTTGATCCACCAGGCTCCAACCAGGGTTCTCCACAAGAAGAGAGCTGTCAAAATAGACAAGAAGACCAAGCTGGAAATGCTGATGGAAAAAGTTGGCATCAAGGGCAAGCCCAAAGTGATAGACTTGACCAGGAAAGAGGCCACCGTGGAGACCCTCACCGAGACCAGGATCCACTGCGATACAGAGGAGAAAGACTACTACCTGTATTATTTCCTCCTTCAGTACCCAGGCAGAACCATGGTTTTTGCAAATAGTATAGATTGCATCAAGCGGCTCACTGCCCTCCTGATGATATTGGACTGCGACCTCCTGCCTCTTCATGCAAACATGCACCAAAAGCAAAGGTTGAAAAACCTGGAGAGGTTTGCTGAACGCCCCAGGTCGGTTTCTCTCTCTCTCTCTTTCTCTCTCTCTCTCTCCCCCCCCCCCTTTGGTTTATTTTATCAATTAAGATCATGCCGCTTTTCAAAAGTGGATTGCTTGAATTGACAAAAACACAATGAGAACAAGAACGGAGTAATGCGCCGCAGCACAATTAGCAAGTAAACGCTGAAAAACTTACCAGAATTTAAAGCTGGGTGAAACTTTTAAGGGGAAAAGTAATAACGACTCGCCTAAAGCTTAAAACGGAGGGATCCAATTTGGGAAGGAGTTCTTTGTGGGAAGCATGGGGGCCGCAGTAGAGAAGGCCCTTTCTTAAGTCCCAACCAGCTACACCTGCAGTGGAGGTAGGACACAGAGCAAGGCCTTTGATATTGAACACAGTTGAATGACAGGATCCAATAGCGTGGCCTCCGTTACCCATGCTCTGCTAACCTCCTGTGCAGATTGCTGCAGTGCATTCTACATGGGGCTTCCCTTGAAGATGGTTCAGAAGCTGCAGCAGTGGAATGCAGTAGCTCTGGGCAGGGCAGAGCTGCCGGAGAAAGGCACATCGCTCCAATTTTGAGAGCACTGCACTGGGTGCTGGGGAGATACTGGGCCCAATTCTAGGTATTGGAACTAGTGTGCAAGGCCTTAAATGGGTACTTGAAGAAGCCATATTTTCCATATGCCGCAACCCATAATTTGCGGTGGAGGGCAGACACCCTGAAAGCAGTGGCAAGGAGGATGAGAGTGCACAAGAGGGCTTTCTCTGTAGTGGCCCACCACGTTTAGAACCCCTCCTGAAGGTAATGGTGCAGTCCCCATCCCCTAGCTGTGCTTGGGAGGAATTCGAAGGCAGTTCTATTTATCCAGGCCTTTGGGAGGGGATTGGCAATGTTAGGCTGAGGGGTATCATGCCTTTCATTTTAATTCTTGTGTCCTGGATACTGTGTGGTTTGATGTGGTGCTGTTGACTTCCTTGGGGACTCTTCAGGGAGGAACGTCAAGCTGTCAATTAAAGAACAGGAGGTGGACCTTCGAATACCTTTAGGGCTTTGTCAGTAAGAATGGGAACATTTATTGAATGATTTGATCTCGGCACAGTTCACGGAATAAAATACAAAATAATTAAAAACTAAACAGCAAAACAATAACACACCCCCCCTTCCCAAAGGCACATTTAAAAGGCTATAGAATATTAATCAGCCCAAGGCCTGGTTGAACAGAAACGTTTTCTCCTGGCGCCTAAAATATATAATAATAATAATAATAATAATAATAATAATAATAATAATAATAATAATAATAATACTTTTTATTTATATCCCACCCTCCCCAGCCAAAACCGGGCTCAGAGCGGCTAACAACAGTAAAAATAACACCATTTTCATAAAATCACAATCAATTAATTGAAATACATTCTAAAATCAATTCAGAATCAAATTAATGGCAGCCATTGGGCTAGAGTTCTATGTGGATTACAGAAGGCGAGAGGGGGGTCAGACTGTTCCTTGGCCAAAGATCTGGTGGAACAACTCTGTCTTGCAGGCTCTGCGGAAAGATGTCAATTCCCGGAGGGCCCTAGTCTCTTGTGACAGAGCGTTCCACCAGATCGGGGCCATGGCCAAAAAAGCCCTGGCTCTGGTTGAGGCCAGCCTAACCTCCCTGTGACCCGGGATCTCCAAGTTGTTTTTGTTTGAAGACCGTAAGTTCCTCCCTGGGACATACCAGGAGAGGCGGTCCCGTAGGTACGAGGGTCCTAGGCCATATAGGGCTTTAAAGGTAAAACCAGCACCTTAAACCTGATCCTGTACTCCACTAGGAGCCAGTGCAGCTGGTACAGCACTGAGTGAAGGTGCCTGGCAAACCTTACCTGGAAGAACATACCACAATTGGGGAGCCACTACAGAGAAGACCCGTTCTCGTGTTGCCGCCCTCTGGACCTCACCTGGAGGAAGCACACGAAGAAGGGCCTCAGATGCTGAACACAGGGGGAGAGGCAGCCCTTGAAGTATTGCAGTCCTGAGCATTTGAATTGCTCCCACAAACAAAACTACCAACCAGTGCAGACAAAGCAAGAATCTATGATGTGTAGTTGTCACACACACTGTATAGCTTTGATTAACGGCTAGTTGTCCTGGAAGACTGGCTAGAGAAGGGGTGAGAGCTAGCGGGCCTCAACTTCACACATGAAAGTCGGCATCACACAGTGTTTTGCGGCTGCACACGCAGTGTGTGTAAACCACCTTTCTTTTGCCTCTAGGGTGGCAACTAGAGAGCCAGGCGGCAGCAGCACCTCCCTCAGGGCCACTGGAATTGGGCCAGGCATCTTTTCCCCCCTAGACTCCTAGTGTACAGGACAGCTGTTTTGTGCAGGGGAGTAAGCAAACTTAACGTGAGTTGGAGCGACTGACGTGGGTTGGATGTTTGGTTTCCTTAGCAAATGCTGCTCAAGGCAGCGAGCAGCAGTAACGTACTCCTGAAATCAAATGATAAATTGCAATGAAACGAAAAAGATACAAAGTAAAAAAAAACCCAAGGCAGGTAAAACTTCATAAAAGACAAATTAGACTTATTTACATAGTGTGGGTAGGAGAACTGAAAATAATGCCAATATATTTCACATCTGGTTTCAGATAGTACATGGGTAGACGAGTCTAAAAAGCCCAGAACACACATTTTCACAGTCCTCTAGCAGCTATGGTGGCTCAGTTACTAGAAGTAGTTTATTTAGCATTAACTATGGAAGTATATGTGACGCGAGTGGCGCTGTGGATTAAACCACAGAGCCTAGGACTTGCCGATCAGAAGGTCGGCGGTTCGAATCCCTGCGACAGGGTGAGCTCCCGTTGCTCGGTCCCAGCTCCTGCCAACCTAGCAGTTCGAAAGCACCTCAAAGTGCAAGTAGATAAATAGGTACCGTTCTGGCGGGAAGGTAAATGGCGCTTCCGTGCACTGCTCTGGTTTGCCAGAAGCGGCTTAATCATGCTGGCCACATGACCCGGAAACTGTACGCCGGCTCCCTCGGCCAATAATGCGAGATGAGCGCTGCAACCCCAGAGTCGGTCACGACTGGACCTAATGGTCAGGGGTCCCTTTACCTTTACCTTATGGAACTTTATACTTGATTCTGACCAAACTAAGCCTCCTAGAGCATGATTTGCATCAGAAGGCTTAGTTTGGTCAGAATCGGGTATAAGATCTATCGCTAAATACATCGCTTCTGGTAGATGAGCCACCATAGCATAGCTGTCAACATTTCCCTTTTTTTAAAGGGAAATTCTCTTATTCCGAATAGGATTCATCACAAGAAAAGGGAAAAATTGACAGCTATGCACCGTGGCTGCTAGAGGGCCGTGAAAATTTGTGTCCAGGGCTTTTTCAGAGCTTGGGAGCAGCCATCAAGAAGGCTCTCTACTGAACATTTGCCCTGTGTGCTTCAGATGCCTCCCCCATAGATCTTAAAACCTGTGCAGGCTGACATGGAAGAAGCCTTTCAGATAACCTTACTCCCAAGACTTGCAGGCAAAAACTAGCGGTCTGAATTGTAACCGGAAACAAACCAGTAGCCCCTGAAGGTTTCTCCACCCATCCTTCACAGGCTAAGTAAAGCAGTCTTAAATAGATAGGTTATCTTCTTTTTTGTCCCTTTTGTCTTTCTTTTCATTCTGCAGTACTTATGACACAGCCCTATTTTGCTTATGTTACTGTATCTGGCCTTCTGGTAATACTGAATTCAGTGTTAATGCACTTAAGGGACACTTTAGGGAGCTCCCCCCCCCCTTTCCTTAATAAAACAACCATTGTCTCCACTTCTGCAATTTCAGCTGTGCCCTCTTGACAACAGATGTTGCCGCTCGTGGTCTTGACATTCCTCACGTGCAGCATGTCATACATTACCAGGTACCAGAACAAAATGTACTTCTGTTCTCTGTTCATGAATTTGTAATACATTGATGGCTGGCGGTAAATTGAAGACCACAAGCGAGCTTCGTGGCCTGTCTTTGGGTTGTAACACAGAAGAAGAAAGAGAGGCATGGTGGATTGGTTTAAATCAAGATGATTTCAGTTACCAGGGAGGCAGGGAAGCTGATTTAAATCATTGATTTAAGGGGGATTGAAAATCAAGTTTTCCATTTATACTTCATGGTGCAAATTTAGCTCTTAATTGCAACTGAATAGGTTATTATTTACACTGTTTTTTAATTCTTAAAGCCAAGGTGTGTGTCTGTTTGTTGCACTGTATATAACAAAGGCACACTCCTCCATTGCCTTCCAAGACAGATGTCCACAATATAATTTATATGTTTTCCATTCTTCTACCTATAGATGGACTGTCATTAAAATATTCCCATGTAGGTTCTCAAGACTAGTAGTCTGTTAGGTAAACTTAAGAGAATGTAGGAACAGACACACTTGGACCTTATGAGTGTTGCTCCTTTCTGCTTTATTCTGCTGTTGCTCAGCCCTGCAGAAATGATTTTTTTGGTTAGTAGCATTGTTTGTAACTGTGGCATGTGCCAACCAGCCTGTCGTTTCAGATATCTCTGACATTTCTGGGCTTGCACATAATTGTGGAATCCAATATCTCCCAAGAGTTAGCGCACATTGAGATAAACTGAAACAGTGCCATAGTAGGTGTGAAATTGCTTGCTGCTGGGGAGCGCTATGCGTTGTTCTCTTTTGGTGTACTTCAGACCCGTTCCCACAGAAGTGCTTAATCTCTTTCGCTGTTGCAGGTTCCTCGCACCTCTGAGATTTACGTGCACAGAAGCGGCAGGACCGCCAGAGCTGCCAATGAGGGCCTGAGCTTGCTTCTGATTGGCCCAAGTGACATGATGAATTTCAAAAGGATTTACAAGACACTGGGGAAGAACGAAGAGCTTCCTTTTTTCCCCGTCGAAACAAAATGCATGACGGCAATCAAGGTGAAATAGATCTTTCCTTTGAAAGTAGTGTGTTCGTGGTTTTTATTTTATTTCTCAACCGCAGCGCTTTTCACAGTTGCTCAAGGCTTCGTAACAGATGTCTGTTCCTAACACCTGATTTTGGAACTTGGTTGGGAAGTGAGATCTGGAACAGTGGTTCTGACTGAGATGGCTGTTCATGAGCCAAGCTTGCTGTAATTTTTTTTGCTTTAAAAAATGCTTCTAGCAAGTGCGCTGGTAGAGGAGAGACAGAGTGATCCATCCCTTCTCTGCCAGTCAACATATTAGCCCGCATTAATGTCCTGGTCACCTGTGACAAGTTGTTGAAAGCAAGGTGGCATAAAGTTGGGTATAGAATCATAGAATTGTAGAATTGGAAGGGATCCCACGGGTCATCTAGTCCAACCCCCTGCAATGCAGGAATCTAAACCAAAGCATCCATGACAGATATGTGCTACTGCACTCGAGTAGAGCCAGGGTTCAGCTTCTTCAGTGCTCATCTCTCCTTTAGATCTTGCCAGCCAGGGTTGGAAGACCAGAAAAGAAGACATTATGTTATCACAAGTAGAGGAAAGACAAGAGGAGAGCAGGAGTTATGTGGAGACATTAAAATCAAAGCTGTTTTTAATGAGCTTAGTTTTCAGTAGTTGATTGCAGGTAATGAATGTTTTTCAGGACTAATTTTTCCTTTATTTGGCTGCTTAAGAATTTCAAATTGCTCATCACCCTGCTGTCACTTCTGCGGCTTTAATAATTTAATCCCTTATTAAATATGGAATATAGGCATAGATAAATCACCATGTCCCATTTGCAGACTTGCGTGGGACTTTCTTTGGTGCCTACATTCTAAGCTCTTAATGTTGGCAGCGCCCTGCCAGATCTCATTTTTCATCTAGAACATTCATCTAGCAGAATGGTTGAATTAAAATGTGTTGAAAGCTAAGGGCAAAAGACTTTGTGAATTGCTCTGGTGGTTCTGATATAACTTAGTGGAGCATAATCGCTTCCATTGCTTTGCATTGTAGAAAAGGCTCCTTTAGGAGGATAAGCAGAATATAAATTCAATTAATAAAATAACAGTGAAAAATAAATATATTTCCCCTCCAGTTTCTTTGTCATTTTCCTTGTTTTGAATGCTATGTAATTTGAAGCTGGGTCTATATTATTTTTTTCTGTCTGTTTTGAGGTGGTAGCTTGCTCCATCCCAAATGTTTTGGGTAACAAAATAGAGGAAGCAGCAGTAGTCTTACAAATAATTTTCCAATCTTTTTATTAATAATTGCAGTTGAACAAAAGTCCAGTTAAACCACTGAAACATAGGATATGTTTATATGCACAGAGCTTGGTTGACTTAAGTTACACTGTACCCAAACTTCTTAAGGCGAGCTTGTACATCACCATGTTACAAGTGGAAGATAACTAATTGTTGTCGTTGGGGAAAGCTTTTCTAATTCAGAATTGTTGGCTTCCTCCTTCCCCATTTGAGTCTGCTGATGTTCCATAAAAGACCAATGTAAGGCATGCTGGAGCTTAAGTTTAATGTACTTAGACCCCCTTTCCATTTTGGCCTAATGGCAGTCTGCAAAACAAGGTAGCCGGACAAACTAGCCCATGATTTACCCAAGATCACCCAGTGAACTTTGCAACTGAGTGCCAGTTCCAACCCAGGTGGTCTCCTCATTCCAAGTCAGCTTGACCCCTTTGTAAGCCAGTAATGTTTGTAGACTGAGGTCCAAGGGTTACTTTACAAACCATCACCTTGAAGTATGTCCAGAAGATAACAGGGATGGCAAAATTTAGGGAGTAATGGTTAACCTAGGGTCCCATGAGTTCATTAGAATTCGTGAATTCCTTACAAAGGCAAAGTGTGTGAAAGCTTTTTCATCTCCCCTGCTATTATGAGAGAAGCAATCTAACAAGGTGAAGGGCAGGTAATTAAAATATTAATAATGATAATAATAACAATGGCCAGAAACATCCACAGACCTGTACCATCTATTTGTTGAAGAAAAAGCAATTATGAAAGTCCCACCCAGTGAAAACAGTGCCATGTCTAACTTAGCCCTTATATTGCCTTTGTCCATGTACTGCTTTGAGTGCCCACATCCTGTCCCTGCATAACCTCACTGTGCTTCATTGCAGGAGCGGGTGAACTTGGCAAGAAAGATTGAGAAGGTGGAATATTTCAACAGCCGAGCGAAGCAGCACAACTCATGGCTCCAGCAAGCTGCAGAAGCACTGGAGCTTGATTTAGATGATGATGAGCTAATAGGCAAGTAGCAGTCAAGTGTGTGTGTGTGTGTGTGTGTGTGTGTGTGTGTGTGTGTTTGGGCTTGGGAGGGAGGAACCACCCCGAGAAAGGTGTAATAAGGGGCATATCTCCTGCATGCAGCAATGAAGGCAATAACCTGGGTACTCTCACACATCTAAAGAGCTCTATTTATGGACTCTTGTATTTATCTAAAATGCATTTGGAAAACGTTTGAGGTTGCATACAAGTTGGGCAGTGGGGGGAGAGCAGGTAAGGCATAAGCTTCATTCAAACTCAGCAAGAGTGGGCACAGCTTAGCGCTAGTTCAGACATTCAGAAAAAGAAAAAGCTGCACTAGAGAGCCAGTGTGGTGTAGTGGTTAAGAGCGGTAGTCTCGTAATCTGGGGAACTGGGTTTGCGTCTCCGCTCCTCCACATGCAGCTGCTGGGTGACCTTGGGCTAGTCACACTTCTTTGAAGTCTCTCAGCCTCACTCACCTCACAGAGTGTTTGGTGTGGGGGAGGAAGGGAAAGGAGAATGTTAGCCGCTTTGAGACTCCTTTGGGTAGTGATAAAGCGGGATATCAAATCCAAACTCTTCTTCTTCTTCTTCTTCTGCAAACCTCAGTAATGCCAGTCTCATATTTTAATGCTTCCTGAAGGATCAATGCACTTGGAGTCCAAGTGCAGCAGATGTTCATGTTTCATCTTGCCTAGGCAAGATTAAAGAGGAGTGGTTTGCCTGGTGCCTAAAGGTGTACAATGAATCTTGTTTTACATGTCATCATTTAACTATTGGGAGTCAGAAACCCTTAACTATGTACTGTAAATTGTCCAGTGATCTATCAGTAGATTTCCCTATGCTTTTCACCAGCCCCCATCTTTAAGTAACAAAACGTCTAGAACCCCTCTTGATTATTTGTGCTGGGATTTATGTTTCCCCCCTCCCTGTGTGTGTGTCTACAGGAGGCCGACCCGACGAGCAAAATGAGAGTGAAAAACAGAAGATGCTAAAGGGGATGAAGAAACATCTGAAACACTTGCTCTCTCAGTCCGTTTTTAAAAGCTTGATGAAGACCAAATACCCAACTCAGTCTGGGAAACTGCTCTTGTCCGATATTTCGGAAGAACGTTCTCAGTCTGCGTTGGACACCATGTCAAAAGCAAAAGCGAAGAAGAAGATGAAGAAGAAACCACAGCAAAATGCATAGAAGTTAAAGAAGTGATGGGACATTTCGGGGGTGCAGGATAAGGAACACTTAATTCTCCCCTTCTCAGCCACTGGATATTCAGACTCCTTTTAAGCACAGACCTGTTCTAGAATGATTGCTGCTTCCTCTCCTGTTGCTGCTCTCAAGTCAGTCAACATGCATGTACAGACACCCACCCACATGGTCCTTCTTGGTGCTGAGTTTACTTGACATGCAGGTGGTGTCCAGTGTCTTGAGTTTTGTGTAAAACATGCCACCTGAAAGAACCAGGTGAGTGGAAATCATTGCATGTGATTGGGGTTGTGTGGAAGCAACTGCAGAGGTAGCAGTGAGCCCAGAGGAGCAGGTAAGCATAAATGTGTGTGTATCAGTTCTGTATCCTTTTAATCAAGTTCATTTATTCATTTAAGTTGCAGGGTGTTGCAGGGCATTGCATATGCGTTTCTAAAGAAAACCCTATGTTTGTAATTCTTCGAATTTTGCATTAGCATTTGATGCTTTAAATCGTAGCAGCCGTGGGGAATCTTCTCTTCTGCGGAAAGAAGAAACTAAAACATGTTGGGGGGGGGGAAATAGACTGTACCCTAAAGTAAATTAGAGAATGAATTTCTTCCTGTTCTTAACTTGCCCAGCTGAAGTCTTTATTAAAATATTTGTAAAACTTTTTCTTAGCATTTTTATTACACACAAAGCACATAAAACGGCGGCAATGAGACAATATTGGCCTTTCCAATACATCCAGTGGTTGTGGGAGAAGAAGGTACAGCCCATCTTTCTCTTTTTGCTGTTCAGGAAAATCCCTGATCCACTGGAGAGGTGGGTTTGTTTGCTTGTTTACAGAAAGATCAGGGGGAAGGGTAGCTTTATGGAGGCGTTCGAAAGCAAATTACATTTTCAGAATTCATTGCCCTCAGCAACTTAGAAACTTCATGCAGGAAATCAGTTCAAGTAAGTTATGTATATTTCTAGTTTGCAATGGAAAATTACTGACTGAAAAACAGGTGGGTAGGAGGATAAGCACGACTATCCTGCTTGACAGTCTTTACAAGATCATTTGGTTACATATATGCTCTACCACTCACAACTTTGGAATAGTTTACCAAAATTTCTTTGTGTTACAGCTGTTTCCTACCTGAAGAAAGATGTATACCTTTCTCAAACTCAGGGGATATTTCTATTATTATTTGTGTTAGCCAGCTGCCCTGGAGGCTCTGTGAAGCTATATTCAGTAATAAAATAATAATTAAATGAAATTCATTCAAGACACAAGGAGCTTGCACGTAAAACTGCCTTGTGGGATGGCTTCAGGAAAAGAAAAGGCTAAGGAGTAAATCCTGCACAAATCCAGAGTTGAGTCCCTATAATGCTTGGATGACGCCTTGTATGCCTCATTCCAGCAACTCCTGCAGTCAAGCTGGTGCCAAATGTACTGCTCTGCTTTCCTTTGGTCCACATCAGTGAGGCTGAGAGAGGGGTCTTGTCTTCTGGGCAGCCCAGAACCTCCCTACGCACTGCCCAGGCTTGCACTTCGGAGGGGTCACTTTGGTGCTGCTAACACAGCAAAAACAACGCAGGCGACTGCAGTTCTGAGGTACTGGTCTCTGCAGTCACAGCAGGTGCTGTGATTCTCCATTGATTTGACTTCACCCCCAGAGGCACACTCCATTGTTTCTTGAGGCAGGTGGATGCCAACTGGTTGCTGAAAAAGGACCTGCAGTATTCCTGTGTTACACATGACCATGAGGAAGAACTGGATCCTCAAGACTTCCGAAAGAAAGTTGGAGCAATAGTCCATCCCCCAAATTGAGGGTCTTTTGTCAGCAGTAGCTGGAGGTCAGCTATTGTAGTCCTAACTGTATCTGGAGGGCCACAAGTTCTGTACCCTGAGTGAAGTGAAGCTTCTGCCATCACTGTTAAGAATTCAGAAATGGCTGCTCCAGTGGGATTTCTTGTTCTCATACCCTTATTTAAATGCATAGGAGTTGTGGACGGGCAGGACAGATGGCACACCACATTGGCTGTGCAAATCTTTGGTTTTGCTTGACAGTTTCAAGTATCTCCTTGTCAATTTCAGGCTATGAAGCTTTTCAGACCAACCTTACAAAAAGCAAGGGAGCTCCTGGGACTGTTAAGTGACTTATAGAGCTATTATTTTCTAGGCCACATTTCCAATTAGCATTGTTACAAATATAGCTGTACCCAGGAGGTGTTCCGTGAAGAGCTGTACAATGCAAACACCTAATCCCAGATGTAATAAACATTGGCACCTTCAGATTTTAAGTCACCGCCCTCGCATGGAGGTTGGATGTAGGTAGGGTTTATTTTTTGAAACCTCTCTGCCTTTGAAAGCAGCTTGATCTGCAGACATTAGGAGATCATCATCAGCATTTGGGGATTTCATTTAAAGATAAGGCGAGTAAGAAGTGCCATGATAGAAGTTTCCAAACTGGAGAATGTGCATAGAGAAAAGTTCCCCCCTCCCATGACAGTATAACTCATGGAGAACTACCCAAAAATGATTTACAGATGGTATTTAACTCTAAGCAGACTTGCTAAGATGTATAAGACTGAATCAGATAAGTGCTGGAGATGTAATGAGGTCGAGGGTATGTTCTTTCATATGTGGTGGACATGTAAAAGGGAAATTATTATTAGGAAATAAGTTATAATGAATTGGGGGAAAAAATGTTTAAAAGCACCTTTCCAGAAAAACCAGAGTCCTTTTTGTTGGGAATAATTCAGATGGAAATTCCCAGGTGTCAAAAAAGGTTATTAATGTACGCCACTATGGTGGGGCGTGTTTTGTTAGGTAAACTGCATTTCTGTGCACTCTGGCACTTGTCACGGTGTCCTGTTGCGCCAGTAGTGGTTTAGTCATGCTGGCCACATGACCTGGAAATCTGTCTATGACAAACACTGGCTCCCTCGGCCTGAAAGCGAGATGAGCACCGCAACCCCAGTTGCCTTTGACTGGACTTGACTGTCCAGGGGTCCTTTACCTTACCTTACCTCTGTTGAGCAAGCAGTATCTAGTTTCAATTTTTAAAGCCTACATGCAGATTTTGCTATTGGGGCTGCAAATGCTATTAAAATGAAGGCTTTCAAAAGTTGATCAAATGGAGGTTGCCTCCAAAGATGATGCTCCTCTGGATTACAAGCTGGACCTGATCTTAAATTGGCAATGATCAGGAGAGGGGAAGCTGAATCGGCTGGCTGTGCCCGCCCCCATCACACCCATTATTAAACATCTCCCTCACATGCTTTTTAAGCAACTGGAGGGAGAGGTGTCATGTGAATCACACTGGGAGAGCCTATGCACATTCCCCATTCACCTTATCCAATAATACAGCGGAAACGGGGATGCCATCCAAAAATAAACAAGGGAAATTATTTCACGAAATGGTATTTTGATAGGTCTCATAAACCAACACTAGGTGGTGGTAAAGCACCACATTTCTATTGGTAACTTCAAAGCAGCATCCTAGATGGTCAGGCTTTGTGTTATCCCTATTTTATTAGTTAGTATTTTTATTTGGAACTCCCTGAATAAGGTCAGGGGAGAGAGGAACGCCGAACATAGCCTGCTCCTTAACCCAATTCCTCTTTCTTTCATGAAAACAGTGGCCACTTTACCTCAGGAAACAGGGAGAAAATGGAGATAATCATAATACTGACCACCTTGCAAGGTGGTTCTTTAAGGATTTGAAGAGAAAGTGCTGAAGCAATGCATATGGCTCAGTATCTAATATTGCTGTTATCTGAAGACTTGGGACTTTTCCTCACATACCAATCATAGTGGAATAGTTGCTGTTTTGATCCGATATTTTTTAGGAGTGAATGTGTAGCTGACTGTCATCACCTCACGTGTCATTATTATTAGAGAGTCAATGCGAGGTTTTCCTTTCCACACCAATAGCAAGTTGAGGTTGAATTTAGAAAAGTTCCATGGCTGTAGTCACACCCCTGACACCCCCTTGTGTTCCCTCAGCCAGTAAATGCTTTCCTTTCTTCTTTTTTAAATAGTAAATTTTATTAGTATTTTCCACACAACAGCAACAAAAGAAAAATAACAACAAAAAACACAAAAAGCATATAAAAAAACAAATCCAAATCTTACAAATTAATAATATAAACACTAAAAAGGAAAACAAACATTGACTTCCACCAATCCCACAGCACCTCCTTTACCTCTCATTGTATCTTCCTGTTTTCCTTATCTCTATCATAGCATCTAGATATAAATCCCTCTTTCTTATCCTTTCACTTCACAAGGTTATTCCAAACTCAGCCAGATTTCTGTCCTCGAACCTTGGCTTTTAAGGTATTCATTTAGGCACTCCACACTTCCGGGTTGGCACCATCGCCGAATGGCGGACTCCCTCCGAGCTCCGGAGGGAGTCTGCTCGGCAGGGGCTGGGTCCTACCGCGCCGGCGACGCGGGGACCCTTAAAAACCACGGGCACGGAGCCCGTGGACATGGTGACTTGGCTGGCACCGCTAGCGCCCTCCCGACTCGTGAAGGAGCCTTTTTAAAGGCTTCCGATCGGGTGCCGGGGAGCGGCGTGGTGCTGTGAGTCCTCCGCTTCCCCTGCCGAGCGCAGCCGCATGCCATTCGACGGAGAGCGCTGGCTTCTTCCATTGGAAATTCGGACTTTTAACAACAACCCGTGAGTAATTGGGTAACCGGGTATAAAAGGAGAAAAAAAGAAATTTTTTCAGATTCGGCACGAGCGGGGGCGATCTAAAAAGGAAGTCAGTCCCCCCCTGATTGTAAACATGCTAAAACAAGGACTGGGTAACCAAGATCGATCCAGAAGTTTACTGCTGATAAAAATTATTAATTCCACGATGCGAAATTACAAGAATTGTGCTGGAGGAGAAAAGTGGAGGGTGAGAGGAAAAGGCAACCCCCCCCCCCCGGGAACCGGGGCGATTCGTAGAACCTGGCGAAGAGAGACGGAGAATTTGACAGCTGTCAAAGTAGCTGTCAAATCTTGAGAATATAAAGAGGACTTTGTTACAAGTATTTTGCTGGTTAATTCTGTTATAATTTGATATAATATGGATACAAACTGTTGGGGGGGAAAAGAAACAACAATTTGACTTTTGGATTAGAGGATACAAAGTTACTGCAATCCCCCTAGAGGGGTTTCGGGACATTACAAGCGGTCGTATGTGGAAAACTACTCTGGGATGTACACAGGTCTTATCTTCTGGGAAAGCTGCAAAACTGAAATACTATTTCGTCTACAAAGGTGTTTATATTAAAAGGAGACAATAGAATTTTCTATTGAAGAAAGGAAGGGACTGGACGTAAGTTTTTGTTCCTGAATAACAAACCTCTGCAGAGATACTAGATTTTGGAATAAGAACGTTTTGCAGCTGAACAAGACAAGAAACCTGAGAAAGTAAGGAATAAAAAGAACAAAGGACCAACTACGACACGGAAAGAACAATGGGAGGAGTAACAAAGACCAAGGAAACTAAAGGCCTCTATTAGACTGGATTTCTGAAGCTAAACATCAACAAAACAAATAAATTTAAAGAAAACCGGCAAGGTGGAATGAGAAAAATTTGGCTGTGGACTTGAGACCTCCAGGCCGATAACACACAGACTGATGGACATGGGGAATTCAAACCGGGGAAGGGAGGGGGAATCTTGGAATCCAAAGGCTATGTAACCAACTTTTCGAATCTTCTTATATCTTTTATCTTCTTTTTCTTTATATAACTTTGGTATCTTGATTTAACATGTTTTCTTTAAAAAAAAGGGGGAATTCGTGGAAGGAAATTGGGGCAGATCTTGGGGGAAAATCTTTTTTCTATTTCTGTTAAAGATGAGGAGTGATGGTAAGATTGTATAAATTTAAATTGGCTAATGGGTTAAACATATTAGATTTTAATTGGGAATGAGAGCTTGTGGAACCAACTTAGGGAAAGGGGAATACAGTCGGGAGGGGAAGGAGGGAGTCCTGGAAAGAAGGTTATGAAAGTAAGAATTTAAATTTGTCTTTCCTTTTCTTTCTTTTCTTTATCTTCTCTATTTTTCTTATTCTGTTATTATTGGAAATGCTAATAAATATGATTATAAAAAAACATTTAGGCACTCCAATTCCTTTTTCACTTCACTTTTTTGTTTTTTATCTTATTATATCTGTCAATTTGGCTAATTCTAAATATTCTGAAAGCTTACATAACCATTCTCCCCTAAGGGATAACTGATTCCCTTTCCAATACTTAGCCACCAGGATTCTTGCTGCAGACGTCGCATATAAGAAAAAAATAGTTTTGTCTTTTGGAATATCGTTTAAAATTCCTAAAAGGAATGCCTCTGGCCTTTTACTATATGATATTCTTAGTATTTTCTTTATTCTTTTTTACGTTTCCGGCATTTGTAGAACCTGAGAAGCCAACCTGCTCCCAGCTTTCGGGACCTATTTTCACTATGCATATGATTAGCTGCAGCTGCTTGCTGAGATTTCATTTTGTGATAAACCTGAGCTTACCTCTGCATAATATGTCCAATGGCTTGTCTATCTCAGTTTAAATAATTGACTGAACAAACGTTTAAAGCAAAGGAGGGGTTGCATGTTGTCAAATTTATTTATGGTTATGAAGAGAAAGCTTCTCCCTACAGGAAGAGCTGGGATTAATTGATGTTTTGTTACATTTATATCCATCTTTTCTTCCAAGGAACCTGTTTTATTCCCTCAACAGCCTTGTGAAGCAGGTTAGGCTAACAAAAAGTGGTTTTCCCAAGTGGTTTTCTCCAGGGCTGAATGGGCAACTCAAATCCTCCCAGTCCTAATCCAGCACACAAACCGCTACACCATATATCCTGTTTTTATGAGTTACTGTAATTTCCTCCTCACAGGGGGGAAAAAACCACTGACTGCTAATGTAATTGGGTGTGAGATTTATGACACTGATAATAAGCTTCACCGACCTCTTCTATTTATCACTCAAACACGAATATTAACTGCCACTGTCATCAAGTAATTAATGAGATTAGGTCAACACATTTAAGACCTCGGCTGCATTTGTAAAACCGGTCATCAGAATCTCTTAAAAATTATAAAACAGCATTTAAAAATTAAATTGCAGGTCTTTGTGGCTTCATGGCTATAACTCTCTTGCTCACTCTCTTGGGGTCAAGTTTCTGTATGAGAGGAGATAACGGCTTAGATTTCTTAAAGAGTCCTACTTTAGGCTAATAGTGGGGGTTTTTAGGACACAGGGTTGTAGGGTTTCATGGCTCCAGGCTAAGCCAACCCTAAGAAAGGATCTTGCAGAGCTGAAAAATCTTCAGAAAAGGGCAACCAAAATGATTTGAGGCTATTAGCAAGTTAACTGAGGAAAGGTTGTAGCATGTGAGACTTTCGTTCACAGAAAAGACAAGTAAGAGGCGTATAAAATTATACATGGTGTGTAGAAAGGGAATAGGTAAAAGCTTTTCTCTTTCATAACACTAGAACTTGTGCACATCCATTGAAGCTGTGTGTTGCATACCCGCCAATATTTCTCCTGTGAAAATAGGGACTATTTTACTATTTATACCCTGCCCACCTGACTGGTTGGCCTCAGCCACTCTGGGCGGCTTCCAACATCTATAAAAATGTAACAAAACATTAAACATCCAAAAACTTCCCTATACAGAGCTGCCTTCAGACGGCTGGGGTGTGTGTGTGTCGGACAACAGCATTCCCTCCAACATTTCTCTGAAGAAATAGGGACGTACAAAGGAAAAGGGGGACATTCTGGGATCAAATAAGAAACCAGGGTGGCTTTGGTAAATCTGGGACAGTTCCTGGAAAATAGGGACACATAACTCTCTCCCATAGCTGTCAACTTTTCCCTTTTCTTGTGAGGAATCCTATTCGGAATAAGGGAATTTTCCTGAAAAAAAGGGAAACATTGACAGCTATGCTATCCCCACCCCCGACAAAAGTACATGCAAACGAACTGAAAAAGACTCTTATGAATTGAAAGTGGAGATGAAAAATGTAACCCCCCCATTTTTGTTAGTTTTGTAGCAAGGGAACATCTTTTATCAAAATTATTTAACAAAACAATAACTGTGGGATTTGCTCCCAGAGGTGGTAGTGATACCATAGGTATTAACTTTGGAGGGAGGGCTGTGGGGCTTAAGCCCACTCCATATTCCTCTGGAGTTGGCTGAGCTCCCCTCAGGTAGCAGGCAGGGCCAGGAAATTGACAAGTTTGCAGGTTCGCAGCTGCAGCACAGGGCCGTCCCATCTCTCTGTTGTGTCGCACCACACTTTCCATGCTTCTTTGGGACTTTATTCCTGTTTGCCGGCACTTCTTTGTGTTTATAAAGAATTTATACCCTGCCATGAAGGGCCGATAACCCGGCTGGCTCTACAAACTTCCTTGGGAGTGACAGGCTGCAAGGCCTCAGGCTGGGCCCAACGGATTGCAAAGCCGTGAAGGAAACTGAGCCAGGTAAGCTGACAGCCTTTCAATGCATTTAACAGGGACAAAAACCATCCCCCCGCCCAAAGTTGGGGGTGTCTGTCTGTCACCATGAAAAACAACGAGTCTGAGGGAATTTTAAGGACTGCCTTTATATAAAGCGTAAGCGTTTGTAGGCCGGAGACTTCAGATCAGATAATTTAAATAATAACAGTTTTACAACAATCAAAGAATCAAACCATCAATTGTTACTCATTTTAGTCTAAATGGGGCCATACACCATGCTTCTTGTATTTTTGAACGTAATCACTATCTGTAACCTTAAATTGAATGGCCACGAAGTTGAGTTGACTACATATTATCAGTGATTTTTTTCTAAAGAAATGTTTTGGGGTACTCTCATTTTGACTCAAGAAAATCACCATTTTATAGTTCAAATCCGGAAAAATAAAAGCAGTAAATGGACAAAAAGGTCACCATCGGAGGTAGCAACGGAACTGCCGATTCATTGTGCTAGAGAAGAAATTAAATATTTTATTTTTTTTAGTTCTTCTCCCATTAGATTCACAAAATGTTTAGGAGTATGCCTACCCTGCGTTCCCCCCAGAAAAAAGCACTGTATATTATTATTAATATTAATACTATGTTGTTGTTGTAGCCACCCCTTTCCCATCAGAGGAAGTATGCCCTAGCAAATCTTACTCCCTTTACAAATAAATACAGTTAAGTCTTTAAATTGCCACAGACCTTCTCATATTTTTATATACAACTTAGATAAAAAGAAGCAATGGCAAACTGCTTAAAAGTGTGGGCATGGGAGAGGGTTTTCGCCAGCTAATATAAGCTTGTTCAGTGGGGCAGTTTGAGACAAAATACTACACTTTAATCCTGTGTGGATGCGGTCTATAAATGTCTGTAAATTCTGGATTGCTTGCATTGTTACATCATAAGCAGCAGGTCATCCTTAGATTAGATGTGTCAGGGGAATCAGTAGTGAAAGTACAGGTTTGCCACTGATCATACAAACAAATACAAATGCTGTGGGATGGGGGGCAATTGGGGCGAGGGAGGAATACAGAGGTTTGGGGGCATGTGAGGAAGGGGGAGGGTGCATAGGGGAGGTGGGGAGACAGGGGGCTGTTGGATTTTGTTGTAAAATTCCAAAAATAAATATCAAAAAGTTGTTTGCATTGCTAATTAAAAGGTTGCGTTTCTGCTGTCTGGATGTCATTTGCTAAAACCAAATGTGTTTTAAAAAGTGAACCTATACAGCAGAAATACGCACCACTGTGTTCAATGGTGCTTACTCCCAACCATGCACAGAACTGCAGTCATGTACCATAAATTTAATCATGAGATTTTATTAGTAATTTGTTGTGAATGTCTGTCTTTTTAAGGTGGAGGTATTTTTTAAAGCAATGTGTTAGAAAAGCAAGATATTTAAATCCCGTTGGCCTGACTCTGGATTTCATTATGGAGCTGTCATTGATGCACTACACAGTTAGGAATAGCCTTCAAATGTTGCTGGGAACTGCAAATGAGGAGGAGAGCACTGTAGCGCTCAGTTTCTCCTTGAGGGCTTCTCATAGGCATCTGGTTGGCCACAGTGAGAACAGGATGTTGGATAAAATAATAAAATTGCTGTACTTGCATAATCATTACAAGTGACAGTATTCAGTTTGTCATAGTATTACCGTATTTTTCGCCCCATAGGACACACTTTTTCCCCTCCAAAAATGAAGGGGAAATGCGTGTGCGTCCTATGGGGCGAATGCAGGCTTTCGCTGAAGCCTGGAGAGCGAGAGGCATCGGTGCGCACCGACCCCTCTCGCTCTCCAGGCTTCAGGAAGCTATCCGCAAGCCCGGTGGGAGTTCCCGCAGGCTCACAAGGCTTGCGGGCAGCAGCCTGCAGCCCCTGCGAGTGTCCGCAAGCCTTGCGTGCCCGGCAAGCGGTCCCGCCGAGCGTGCGAGGCTTGGGGCGGCAGCCTGTCGCCCGAAGCACGGGGAGCCCTCCGGAGGGTGCCCCGTGCTTCGGGCAGGTGAGCGCAAGGCTTCGGGCGGCAGCCAGGGCGGGGGGGGGTAACAATTTTTTAAAATTCATTTTAAAAATAAATACTTAACAAAAAGAAAATTATTTCACGAGTGTATGATTATCTTCTGGAATGGGAAACAAAAGAAGAACAGTCATGGTTAAATGGGCACAGGACTTTGGGCATAATATACTTATGGAACAATGGGTGAGATTATGGACGGCAGACATTGAATTCACAGCATGCTATAATCTCAGGGAATATACCATAAAATGGTATATAGATGGCATCTTACCCGCAAAAAGCTTGCTAAAATGTATAAAGGAAAAACATCAACCTGTTGGAGATGTAAAAAAGAGGAGGGATCATACTCTCATATGTGGTGGACCTGTATAGCCATTGGCAGATACTGGAATGATATTTATAATGAGTTTAAGAAACTATTTAAAATTACTTTTAAAAAAAACAAACCCCAGAGATTTTCCTACTTTGTATTTTACCATCAGAAATTTAAAAATATATAAGATCATTGTTTATGTATGGTATAACAGCAGCTAGGACCCTTATAGCAAGGAATTGGAAAAATGAAATGCTCCCAGAGATTACCGATTGGCAGATGCTCATGTTAGAATATCTACAATTAGCAAAACTGACAGGATCAGTTAGAGGAATATCGAAACAAAAAACAACTAGAGAACGGATAATATTTAAGAATTATGTAAAACTTTATTGTACAAATAATTCCATATTAGCAGAAATTGAGTGATATTTGTAAAGAAAAAAATCAAAGGAATGTATACAAAACAGAAAGAAATGATATTATATAATGTAAACCTGTGTAAGAAAGAATGTTATACCAAACAGTATAATGAGAAGGATGGGAAGGATCGTGCCGATGAGTACTTTTACTATGTAAATAACTCTGTCTTCTTCTTTTTTTGATTTCTTTATTTCTTATCTTTGTTACTTCTTTATTTTTTATTTCTTTATAAATTTTATATAATTTTCTCTTTTTTACCTGTTAAGAGATAGTACATAATGTCTGTATAGACCTGCAATTTTTTTAATCAATAAAGAGATGATTTTTTTTTACAAAATGTCTTCAATGTGCAATACTCTCTAGCAAGATCCCCAAAGTAAGAGTACCACAACTAGTCAGGTAAAAAGATAAGACTCCACACATGAGGAGATATTGTGTTACGGATTTTTTGAACAAGGATTTGCCAGGCTGAAACTTTTCCACATGTGCAGCCCTCCTGAGGCAGGCTTTTCAGCGAGGGACAATGCAGAGCTGATAGGGCCGAGGGCAGTTGGTTACGCCGCTCAACACCGGTGTGAGATCGATGTCTTTTGGGTCAATGATGGACTTCAGAGTGAAGTTCTGTAATATGGTGGTCAAGAACAAGAAGATCTCCATACGGGCCAGTCCTTCCCCCACACATATCCGCTTCCCTGCAAAGGAAACCCAAAGTGTAAGATGCATAACAGCCACTTTGGCTGTTACGGAGAAAATAACAATCATGCCAAAGGAGCAAAGGTGCTGCTCCAGAACAGCTCCTGGGAGAGTCACTCTTTCCACCATTATTTTTGTTTCAGCTGGCCACAGGAAAGGTACAAGGAGTTCTGATGGACCCAGAAGCCTCTGCCCGTCTCTCACAATCTGAGAGCCCTTCCAGTTTAGGCTGCAGGAGGAAGAAGGTTCCCCCTCATTGCCCCGACACCAGCCGATTAGGGAGACGGGAAAGACCTGAGCTGGCCAAGACTGCAGCCGACTGAGGAAGCAGAGATCTTACCTGCTGAGAAAGGCATGAAATAGTCGCTGTTCCTGAAGGTGCCATCTTTGTGCAAGAAATGTCCTGGGTCAAATTCTTTGGGGTTTGGAAATTCTTTGCTGTCATGTAGCACAGATATCAGACTTGGATATATGGTAGTGCCCTGCAGAGAGTGCAAAGAAATGGGCTGGATGGCCATGACACCCAACTAATGGTGTGGGAAGACACTAACAAGAAGGAAGGTACTTTGTTGATACAGAAGAATAATGGAGCAGCTTCAGAAGGCAATAGGGTGTTTCAAATGAAGTCCAGGCTTCAAGATGCCCAGCTACGCTTTAGGAGTTGGGCTAAACTACTTCCCTTGCTTGTACATAAGAAGAGAAGAAAAGCTCTGCTGGATCAGTCCAGTGGCCCCATCTGGTCCAGCATCCTGTTTTCATGGTGTCCAACCAAATGCCCATGGGAAGCCCATCAACATAATCTAAACAAGACAGCACTCTCAATTCCTGTGGTTTCCACCCACTGGTATTCAGAAGCATGCTGCCTCTCGCCATGGAGGTAGAATATAGCCATCATGGCTAGCAGCCTACTATTAATACTTAGAGCCTTGAAAAGAGCTGACCTTTGGAATGACATATTGTCTGAACAGTGTATCTTTGAGTACTGCATGAGGGCCGCTCAGTGGGGCAATAGAGATGAACCTCTGGATCTCATGGATGACAGCATCTGTGTAAGGCATTTCCCCACGATCTGCTATGCAAGGACTTCGTGATCGGCCAATAACTCGGTCAATTTCTTCATGCACTTTCTCTGCAATGGGAAGAATGAGGTTTAACGCCAGTGCAGGAAACATTACAGAAGAAACTGAAACTCAGTGGGAATGGTTGCAAGGCTCTGCACATTTTGGAGCTTTCAATTGTTTTCTGATGCCAACTTTCTACTTTTATATATATATATATATATATATATATATATATATATATATATATATATATATATATAATTTTTATTAGTTTCAATTCATTATACAAAACCAAACATTAAGACAACAGAAAAGACAGAACAAAAAATGAGGGGGAAAAACAACAAAGAAAAAAGAAACATTGCATAACATAAAACACCAACAAATTAAACTTACAATAACTAAATAACACAACAATAATTGACTTCCCCTCAACTCGGTTTCGGCATATGTTACGAAGGGTTTTCTATCTGCAGTTTCATTTTCTTAAAACTCTTTACGTCGCTTGCGTTATGTCAAGCCTACTGTGATTTTTATATTTTTTACATCTGTTTCAGTATATGTCATAAATTTATTCCACTCATTATTAAACTTTGTACCTTTTTGGTTTCTTATTTTCTGTGTCATTTTTGCCAATTCTATATAATCAAATAATTTAGATTGCCACTCATTTATAGTTGGGATTTTTGATGTCTTCCAGTTTTGTGCAATTAGTGTTCTAGCAGCCACTGTTGCATATTGGAAAAGTGTTTGATCTTCCTTTTTAATTTCTTCTCCAGTTATCCCTAGAAGGAAGGCCTCGGGTTTTTTTGTGAAGGTATATTTGAATATTTTTTTTAATTCATTGTAGATTATTTCCCAAAACTTTCTAATTACTTCACAAGACCACCACATGTGGTAGAAATTGCCCTCCTTGATCCTACATTTCCAGCATAATTTGTCTCCGGTTTTGTACATTTTTTCTAATTTTACAGGCGCGATGTACCACCTGTACATCATTTTTTCCATGTTCTCTCTAAGTGTTGTACATGCCGAGAACCTCATACCTTCATTCCAGAGTTTCTTCCACTTATCAAACTCTATGTTGTATCCAAAGTCTATCGCCCATTTCACCATTACTTCTTTTATTTCTTCATCTTTGGTTTCCCATTCAAGCAGTTGGCTGTACATTTTTGATAGGAGTTTTGATTTATTTTCTAATATTTCTACCTGGAATCTGGATTTTTTCCCCGTTCATCCCAATCTTTTTATCCTCAGCCCATAAAGCATTGATTTGATGAAATTGGATCCAGCCTGTCAGTTTATTCTTTATCTCTTCATATGGCCTAATCTTCCATCCATTTTATGTTTTTACAAGCAAATCTTCATAAGTCCATCTTTCTCCTTCAATGTTTATTTTTTTATTGTTAGGATGTTGATTGGTGATAACCACCAGGGGGTGTTTCTTTCCAATAGTTTTTGTTTCTCTCCCATACTTCCAGCAGTGGCCCTCTAATAATATGATCAGAAAATCCTTTGTGGACCTTTTCTTTATTACGCCACAGGTAAGCGTGCCAGCCAAATCTTATATTGAAGCCTTCTAAATCTAACAAGTCTGTGTTTTTAATGGTAATCCAATCTTTAACCCAGCAAAGGCACGAGGCTTCATAATACAACTTCCAATTTGGGACCGCAAATCCTCCCCTGTCTCTTTGATCCGTAAGTAATTTGAATCTAATTCTTGGCCTTTTTCCTTGCCAAATAAATTTAGAGAGTACTTTCTGCCAATCTTTAAATACTGAAGTTCCCCTGATTATCGGTATATTTTGAAATAAAAACAGCAATTTCGGTAATAGACTCATCTTAATTGCCGCCATTCTTCCCGACCAAGAGAGTTTTATTCTGTTCCAGGTATCCAGCTCCTTCTTTATTTCTTTCCACGTGTTTGTATAATTGTCTTCCATTAAATTTATATTCTTCATCGTTAGCCAAATTCCCAGGTATTTTACTTTTTTAGTTACTTTAATCACAGTCTGTGATTCAAGATGGTTTTATAGCTCTTCTTTCATATTTTTAGTCATCATTTTAGTTTTTGTTCTACTTAATTTGAAGCCGGATAGCTTTCGAAATTCTTCTAACAGATCTATCACTTTACTGACACTTTTTTTTTTGGATCTTCCAACGACAACTTTTTTAACAATTTCTATACCAATTTCTATAAGGCATTGCCCCACGATCTGCCATGCAAGGACTTCGTGATCGGCCAATAACTCAGAAGAAACTGAAACTCAGTGGGAGTGGTTGCCAGCCCCTGCACATTTTGGAGCTTTCAATTGTTTTCTGATGCCAACTTTCTACTAACTAGTCACCACAGGCAATTTATTGTAGCTTACCTTCAGCAATCCATCTGTAATCAGGGAAACATAGTATAACTGCAATTATTTATATATTAATTTAATTTCTATCCCAAAGGAGCCCAGCGGGACAAAAGCTTTAGGGATGTTATAGGAGCAAGTGATGGTCCAGCTTAGAGAGATTCCTATTGGAGGCACTGTCCTGCAGTGATTCTGATACTACCTGAGGGCCCTTTGGCCCCTGGCCCTTGTGGTTGTGCCTTTGTCTAAAGCAGTGGTGTCCAAACTTTTTTCAAAGAGGGCCAGAAAGGATGAAGTAAACCAAAGTTGGTGACCTTTTTTTTAGTATTTTACCCCCAGGAAATAACCTGCTGCTGGGGCCGGATTAAACCGACCAGCAGGCCCAATTAGGTCCCCAAAATGGACTTTGGACATGCTTGATCTAAAGGATCTTCACTGGCTGCCAGAACACTAGGGAGTCAAATTCAAGTTGTTACTGTTTGCATATAAAATCCTGGGGTTTGCAATATGGTCAGCTATAAGAGCTCATCCACACCTCTGTTTTTGCTGGGATTTCTAGGCACGGGTCTGTGGTTACTAGGCATGGAACTGAGCATTTTGTCCACCCCCCCACCACCACTGTTGTCTCCAGGAAAGCCTTCTGTCTACTGCTGATTTCAGTCAGCGATGATTAACATTCAGCGATGAACAGTGGGTTTTCCTGGGGAAAGTGGCAGAACAACAACCTCTTGGACCTGTGCCACATAAATCTAGGAGAGAACTAGAATAAGTACTAATAACGCATCTGTTTTACCTTGTATCTCTGGGTATTTGAGGAGGATCATGAACCCGTATCGCAGTGTGATGCTGGTGTTCTCTGTTCCAGCCCCAAACAAGTCAACAGTGCTTATGGCCAGGTTTTCAATGGTGAAATGGGATGCACTATTACCTTTTTCCTGCAGAAACACACAACACAGTCAGTGGAGTCAACTCAATTGTTCTGAGTACAACATAACAAGAATTTAATTGCGCCACTGGGACCAGCTCTCTTCCCAAGACACATCTTATCTCAAGTCTTTTTATAGGTCGTTCCTCTGGACATTCCTTGCCCAGAGGGCTAATCATTAGAAAGAACTTCCCACTTACTGTAGGAACAAGTCAGCAATGGGAAATGAATCTACTCCAATGGGGTGTGGGCAGGAATCTCTTTCCTTGGCATTCCCCACAAGAAGCTGGATGGATGTCTGCTGGTTGGGAAGCTTCAGGAGTGGCAGGAGAACCCACGTGGAGAGTTCTGTGAGTTTTCATGATTACCTGATCCATTTTCATAAGGAAGCAGTCGATAAAATCCCGAGGTGAGCTGGGGTCCAGAGTGGGCTTGTGCTCTTCAACTTCCTCCAAAACAAACTCTCTGAGTGCCAAGTTGTTTTTCAGCACTTTGCGGTGGGGCCCAGGGATACATTTCATCAAAGAAGGAAAGATGTTGTAGAGCTAGAAGAAACACCACAAGAGACCCATTGGCACCAACCTCAGTCAGGGTTTGTCCACACTTGGGCTTCAGTATAATGTTGGCCACTGTTGCCTTGTGTGCATTTCAACTCTGTGGTCCACACACCAGCATTTTCACTACCAATGCCTCCCAAATCTATATAGATGTTCCCCATCAGCTGTCTTATATTATTATTTTATATCTGCGGTTTGTAGACTAAAATCAAAATATAAAACCACAAAATTCATAATCAAAATAAAAACAACAACCCAGATACCCCGCCAAACTCCACATGCTAAAAGGTATGTACTGAATGAAACCATTGTTCTCCCAAGGTCAGTACTGCCTATGCAGCAGCTCTGCTGGGTTTCATTCAGAAGTCCCATCCCTAACCAGGGATGCTACTAGGGATTGACTCTGGGACCCTATATAAACAAGCCAAATGCTCTAAAACGGAGCTATGGGATTACATATATATCTCTAAATCTAGTCCCATCTTTTTCTCCTACTGAAACCAGTCCGTGTACACATCCCTGGCTTAAAAATCAGCAAGGCGCAACATTTCATAAGAAATGGCAGGTTAGATATGGATTGTGACTAACATCATGTATTCACACCTTCTCAAACCATTAGTGGAAGCACACTGGATGCAGAGGCAATGGCAGTGTGCATACATCCCAAGTGATTAGTTCCAGTTACAGTATTGAGCCTGTGGGTTTTATTCGTTAAGCTTTACTTCGTATTCCACTGGGCTGCTGTTGAGTTAAGTCAAACCTTGGTTACTAGACCCAGGTATTGGTATTGGCTCTCCAAATTAAAAACATAAGAAGAGCCTACTGAATCAGGCCAGTGGCCCATCGTGCTGTCACAGTGGCTAACCAGTTACTCATGGCAAGCCTGCAACTAGGACATTAACAGAAATATTAAGAGGCAGAGGCAGTATGGGCTATGAGAAGCCTGGAAGAAAGACATTTAAACAGCAGGAAAATGGCTACAGCCAGAGGCAGTATCTACATAAAATAAATACTCCACATGCAAGAAAACTTAGGCTTTGTGGAAAAGAATGCATTTAACCAGATGGCACCTACCTGTCCCCAAGGAGAGCTAAAAACCTGAAAGAGTTCACTTATTAGGGTTAGCATGGATAGCAACTTCTTGTCATTATAACCGTATCGTTTCCCAAAGATAATTGCACAAATGACATTGGAGATGGCGCAACTGAGTGATAAGGTTGGATCCAAGGGCTTCTCTGGAAGAACAAGAAAAAAATAATTAAACCCATTACAGGTTTTAGGCAATAATCTAGTCTGGAATTTCTGAGCTGCCATTTCCTGGCTCCTGGCCTCAGTGGTCAGACAGGGAGCTGCCTTTCTCACAACAATTCTGGAGGCATGGGCATCTTCAGTGGCTATGAGTGGTTTCTTCCAAGGACTTTCCAAGGTGCTTTCTTCCAGCTTCAGCCAATATATCCTTAGATAGGAAAGAGTGACCACAGTGGTGCAGGCCTTGGTGAAGTCTAGACTAAAACTAGGGAATCTAAAGCACTTCAGATGCTGCTAGACTCTAACTTCTGGACCACTGTTGACTGTTGGGGCTGAAAGCAGCTGGAATTCAACAATATCTGCGGAGCACTCTTGCAGTTGATAGAGAAGCAGCAGCCGGGCTTTAGATGGAACTGGTCTGTGTCAGCATATTACACCCCTGCTGAAAGCTATGCATTGTTTGCCAGTACATTGACAAGGTAAGTTCAGTTCATTACTGGTGTGTATGAAGCCCTCAGTGACCTAGGACCAGGTGGTGGTTAATAATCTGTTGTAATGTACCCCAGAATCTGTTGTGATGTTTAAGGGGGTCTGCTTGATAAGCCTATGTCGATGAAGGGCAGTGGCTACCCACCCTGTGTGTCCCGGAACTTTTCTAGCAGGAACTGTGCTTCCTCCTGGATCCTCTCCTCAATACTTTTCTTTCCCATGCCAAAGTTGCGCAGGGTGGTAAGGGCAAAATGTCGGAGCTGCTTCCACGCCTCCCCATTGCTGAATATAATTCCTGGAAAGCAGAAGAGGAAATGGGCATAAAGGAGATGGATGGGCTGAAAGAGAGAGCAGAAGAAGCAGGTTGGAAGAGCAGGAGGCTCTTATTCTTGGCTCCAGACCACCTGGAGACTTGGTACTTTGGTGCCTCCTTAGTCCATAATCAGTAGCTGGCCAGTCTTCTGATACATGCCCTTACTGTAAAATATATGTGTTTAATGTGCATAAAATGCTATGTTTGTGTGTGTTGTGTATGAAACATAGTGGAGGTTTGCATTTGCAGAATGTCCATTTTTGCAGCTAAAACATAAAAATAGGTTTCAATGTTTCGATATTTATGTTAACTGGTAATTCATCTCTTGGAGCCTGGGTCTCTCTCTGAAGCTGCCAGTATAATGAAGAAGCAATAGTTCTTGGACTATATTAACCAGAAAGAACTTAAAGAAAACTGGTCTACATTGCTAGTTGTATAAGTGCAATGTGTTGATTTGTATTTATTTATTTTCTTGGTAACAAATTTATAGATAGTTTGCAGTAACTTTGAAGCACTTACTGCCCACACCAGAATTACCCCAAACCATTATTTTTAAAGGCTAGAGACTCATTCAGTCCTGCTTTAATTTTTGGTGCTTGCTCTAGACCAGAGGCGGAGCTAGCTGCTCCGGCACCTGGAGTGGCCTGCGTGGGCAGGGGTAAGCACCCTTGGGTGTAAGGCGTCGCGCGGCGGCGGGGACCTTCCAGCGGGTGCCAGCAGCAACGCACATCCCAGGGGGGGCGCCACCTGTGGTAATATCACTCCCCTCAGGGATTGCACCCAGGGCGGCCAGCACCCACCACACCCACCTTTCTCCGCTACTGCCCTAGATATTGCTTAAGTACTTTTATGAGATGGCTCATTTCTCTCTTAAATGGCAATGCCCAATATATAGCTCTGCCATTAAAAGGCTGATAATTATCTATTTCTACTGTCCAGTGGGAACATTAATTAGGAAAGTTTGTCTCAAGATGCAATGACTTGTCTTTGCAACCTTTTTTGCTTTATTTTCATGAATAGAGGGATTTTCCTGCGTCCCCCCCCCCTCCACTGGTCAACCAGCATAAAATACCTAATCCCTTGTTGACATCATCAGCTAATGGCAGGCGTCCCCTGGCAGCAAATTCATCTCCACGGTCGATCAGCGCTTCTTTCACTGCATCATAGCCATGCAGCACCACAACCCGTTCTGTTCCAAAATACATTGTGAACACAGAGCCATACTTCTCACCAAACTGGAAAAAAGATAGAGAAGGACACACATCTAGGTGGGTTTACGGATTAGGAGAGAGTCATATAGCTGATGGAGAGCCCCGCTGCCCCCAGACTCACTATGGGCATCTGAACCACATGACTCTTAATAACATACAGAAGAGTTCTGCAGCTAGATCAGGCCGAAGGCCAACTAGTCCATGACTGTTATCACAGTGGCCAACACAGTTCTTCTGGGAAGCTCAAAAACAAGACCAGAGTGCAATAGCACGCTCCCCTCCTGCAGGTCCCTGGAACTGGTGGAGGTTCAGCATCATCGCTACCAGCTATGGGTAGCTTTATCTTCAATGAATTTTGTCTTAACAAAATTCCACAGTGAATTCCACAGTTTCAATATGCACTGTATGAAGAACTACTATCTTGCGTGTGTTGTAAATCTTCTAACACTCAGCTTTAATTGAAGACTCCAAGTTTTAGCATTACAGACCCTTCAAGTGTCCCTATTTTCCAGGGACATCCCTGATTTAGAGAAGCCATCCCAGTTTGATCACAGAATGTCCTTAGGCTGTCCCTATTTTCATTGGAGAAATGTTGGAGGGTATAGAGATATCCGACCCCCTCTGAAGGCAATCCTGAATAGGGAAGTGTTTTTCTGTTTAATTTCTAATGTTTTCATTATGTTTTTATATATGTTAGAAGCTGTCCAGAGTTGCTGGGGCAACCCAGTAAGCTTTGTGGGCTATAGTAAAATTATCTTTATGGAATGGGATGTCCCTATTTTCATTGGAGAAATGTTGGAGGGTATGGCATTATGAGAGGGGGGTAAAAGTGTTTTCCCGCCCACTTTCTCTATACCGTGAATATGATTATACTGCTCTGTTATGTCCCCTTCACACTCATTTTTCTAAGGGAATTCTTAAAGTACCTTCCAACCAAGCACATTCTGGGGAAAATAAAGGAGCAGCTTTTCAAAATACAAGAAGACTATGAACTCCCCACTGTCCAGCAGAAGCTAAAAATGTTCAGAGGGCAAAAATGCCCAAACCATCCATGTGTGGAGGGAGAATTGGACCCGTCCCTGCCCCCGCCCCCTGTCTCTAATATAGTATGAAAATTGCACTATTTCTTTTTAACATTCTTTACTCAGAAAGGGGCTTTATGGCTTTTATTTTAAGGATAAAACAATAAAATGACAATAAAATCACCCCTTTTGTGGAGTTGTGGGGCCTGCTCAAAGTCCACCTCTTTTCTGTGGAGCCTTTGCGACAAGTCCCTGCTCCCCATCCCTGCCGATGTAGCCAAGCACAAGTCCATGCCACTGACATCACAGCGATTCTGCTATTCTTTTCTTATGGTCTTGTTGCAAGGATAAGGATCAGCCAGACGCAGCAATGGAGAATAAGAAGGTGAAGTTTATTGCCAGGCAATAAGGACCCAGTTGGAATCTCTTCCAAAGAACTGGGACCCCGATTGACAGAAATACAGGGGTCTTTATACCTGAGCAAATCACAGCAAATCATAGATCATAAGACAATCATGAAGGACTCATAACTTGGTCAGCAAAATATCAGCCAATCAGCAAGCAGTTGTCACGCTCCTAGCTACTGGTATAGCACTGGTCCAGCACAGGGTTCAAGTTCCGCTTTCCAATGCTTCCAGTGACGCTCAGTCTAACCTTTCCCCTAGTTATGACAGGACAGGGAGCTTGGACATTTTGTGGTTTTGCTCTTCCTGTTCTGTGGATTAATTTTAGCCTGTTCCTGATGGGGAATTTGTACCAGAATCTCTGATTCATGTCTTGTCCGGGGTACACAGATGTTTCTAGGGGAAAGGTCGGCTCCTAACTTTGCTGTTTCAAGCAGTTTGCATTTTAGCTAAGGCACAGCTTCCCTTTTTGATTCAAGTGGATTTATAAAATACTGTAATCCTTAATTCGTGTAAGCATATATATTGAATATATTGATTATTGATAACTGGTTATATGAATAGTATAGGGGTAGCCCTTCCTTCCTTGCCTCAGTCTGGATGCCTCCCTTCCCTCCCTTGCCTCTCCTCTGTCAAAGTGCAGAGTCTGTTGCCTTATACTCTGCAAATGTGCCCTGCACACAGATGTACCATCTATAAATAAACAAACTGACAATGGATTGTCCCCTTCCAAAAGAGTCAGATGGAAAGAGGCTTGCAAACAGGTAACGGTCATCAACAGACAGCTGTTGAGGAAGGTGCTCATCTTTGGCTTACCTCCTGGAGAACCTGGGGCAGGTTGTTGGTCTTCAGCTGCAATGCGTTCCCTACGATGGGCAGTGGAGGTGGGCCAGGTGGCAGCTGCTTTGCATTCTCTGGCGTCCTGCTCCTGACTGCAAGGAAAACAAGGCAAGAGATACATATGATCGTCAAAATGGTCACTGTCCCTAGAGGCTCCATGGCACCAGCTAACAGTGACTGAAATGACTCTAGATGAATTAATTTGCTTTCCAATTTTATATACTCTGAGGAGGTCACATATACATGAATTTTCACCAATAGAAATTCTAGGTTTCTCTGAGTAAATGAGATTAGCCATTAAGTAGATCAGGTTGTATAATGAAGAAATGAACTTCTCTGAACTTCTTTTTCTTCATTGATTTTTAAGGCAATGATAACGGCATTAGTGTACACAAGGTCTGTGATGTAAGACAACCAGGGGTTCAGTTTTTTTTTGCCAAACATTGTAATGTGCCAAGAAAGAAGCAAACCAAGAATTCAGATCAATATACTGTAAGTTTTAATAGTGGGGGTGGTCCCTACTCACAATTCAATAGTCAATAGAAACCAAAGCCAATTCATTCAAAAGTATGTATTCTAATAAAAATTACAAACTCAAATAGAGATTACAAACTCTAAGAGAGATAACAAACCCAAACTCAAAGATTTATGTATAAAACAATAATTCGTTACAAAGATTTTCTCCTTTTCACTCGACAATAATATTGATCCTTATACTTTATAAGCTTGCAGATGGAAACTCAGTTTCAATCGTTAAGCAGAAGTCAGTTATGGATTGGAGACCAGGACAGGGCCCTGTTTCGATGTATTAACCTTCATCAGCTGCATGTATCAAATATTAGATGAAAATACATTTAAATTCTTACAGGGCCCTGTTTCGATGTATTCACATTCATCAGCTAGTATATTTAATAACAAGAACTCCAACTTATTAAACATTGTAATGTAGCCTTGTGGCAAATGGTTCTGCTTTTAAGGTTCCTGCAGGAGAGCTTCTTCTACACTCTGAGTGCTTGGTTGGACGTTTCTTGCACCTTAGATGCCCAGAAATGTGACAAATTGTGTCAGAAGTGTAGAGAAAACTTGTGTTAATTTTTATTTTAAAAAATCAAAGGTATGTATGCCAGCTGCAGTGATCATGGAGCCCAAGAAAGTAAAATCTCTCACTGCCTGACAGCAGCCACGAAATTAAAACACGCCTGCTTCTTGGGAGAAAAGCAATGACAAACCTAGACAGCATCTTAAAAAGCAGAGACATCACCTTGCCAACAAAGGTCTGTATAGTTAAAGCTATGGTTTTCCCAGTAGTGATGTATGGAAGTGAGAGCTGGACCATAAAGAAAGCTGATCGCCGAAGAATTGATGCTTTTGAATTATGGTGCTGGAGGAGACTCTTGAGAGTCCAATGGACTGCAAGAAGATCAAACTGATCCATTCTTAAGGAAATCAGCCCTGAGTTCTCACTGGAAGGACAGATCCTGAAGCTGAGGCTCCAATACATTGGCCACCTCATGAGAAGAGAAGACTCCCTGGAAAAGACCCTGATTTTGGGAAAGATGGAGGGCACAAGGAGAAGGGGACGACAGAGGACGAGATAGTTGGATAGTGTTCTCGAAGCTAGAAGCATGAGTTTGACTAAACAGCGGGAGGCAGTGGAAGACAGAAGTGCCTGGAATGCTTTGGTCCTTCTTTCCATAATTTCACCCAGTCTCTCAGTTGTATGTTATATCCAAAATCTTTAGCCCAATGAATCATAACCGACTTAACCTCCTCATCTTTCAAATGCCATTCCAGCAGCAATTTATACATTTTGGACAAAATGTTAAAATCAATATTTAACATTCCTTTTCCTCAAATCCTCTTTCTTTAAAATCTTGCCTAAACCTTTCATTGACCTGGTAATAATGTAACCAATCATAAACATAATCTTTAATTTCTCCATATGGTTTCATTTTCCATTTACCATCTTCCTTACTTATTAGTTTCACATATGTTATCCATTTCCCACTCATAATGACCTTTTTCACATTCATCGCTTCTAATGGAGATAGCCAATGCAGTGTTTTTTGTTCCTATAGGTTTTTATACCTATCCCAAACCTCTATAGAGATCTTCAAAAAATATGGTTTCCAAATCCTTTATGGACTTTCGTCTTATTATACCATAAATAAGCGTGCCAACCAAATCTATTGTCATAACCTTCCAAGTCCAGCAATTCGGTATTTTGTAGTTTCATCCATTTCTTCAACCAACAGAGGTATACTGCTTCCTAATACAATTTCATAATACATAATACAATGGCAGGGCGAAGCCTCCTCTTTCTTTAGCATCTGTTAATAACTTAAATTGAATTCTCGGCTTCTTACCCTGCCAGTTATATCTTGAAATTGTCTTTTGCCAATCTTTCAATATTGCAGCCCCTTTAATTACAGGAATTGTCTGAAACAAAAATAACATCTTTGGTAGCACATTCATCTTTATCGCTGAAATCCTACTCCAAAATGATAACTTCAACCTCCTCCATATCTCTAGATCTCTTTTGACACTATTCCACATTGGCGTATAATTATTTTGAAATAGATCAATATTTTTAGAAGTTAACCAAATTCCTAAATATTTCACTTTTTAATCAATTTCTATACCAATTTCTATAAGGCATTGCCCCACGATCTGCCATGCAAGGACTTCGTGATTGGCCAATAACTCAGAAGAAACTGAAACTCAGTGGGAGTGGTTGCCAGCCCCTGCACATTTTGGAGCTTTCAATTGTTTTCTGATGCCAACTTTCTACTAACTCGTCACCACAGGTAACTTATAGTAGCTCACCTTCAACAATCCATTTGTAAACAGGAAACATAATAACTGCAATTATTTATATATTAATTTAATTTCTGTCCCAAAGGATCCCAGCGGGACAAAAGCTTTAGGGATGTTATAGGAGCAAGTGATGGTCCATCTTAGAGAGATTCCTATTGGAGGCACTGTCCTGCAGTCATTCTGATCGTACCTGAGGGCCCTTTGGCCCCTGGCCCTTGTGGTTGTGCCCCTGGCCCTTGTGGTTTTTCAAAGAGGGCCTGATTGGTTGACCAAAGGGCCAACCAAGGTCATGGACCTTTTTTTAAGGATTTTACCCCAGGAAATAAACTGCCCCTGGGGCCCGATTAAACCGACCAGCAGGCCGGATTAGGTCCCCAAAATGGGCTTCGGACATGCCTGGTCTATAGGATCTACACTCGCTGCCAGTACACTACTGAGCCAAATTCGAGTTGTTACTGTTTGCATATAAATCCTAGGGTTTGCAATATGGTCAGCTATAAGAGCTCATCCACACTTCTGTTTTCGCTGGGATTTCTAGGCACAGGTCTGTGGTTACTAGGCATGGGTCTGAGCATTTTGTCCACACACACACCCCACTGTTGTCTCCAGGAAAGCCTTCTGTTTACTCCTGATGTCAGTCAGCGATGATTAACATTCAGCGATGAACAGTGGGTTTTCCTGGGGAAAGTGGCAGAACAACAACCTCTTGGACCTGTGATACATAAATCTAGGAGAGAACTAGAATAATAAGTACTAATAACGCATCTGTTTTACCTTGTATCTCTGGGTATTTGAGGAGGATCATGAACCCGTATCGCAGTGTGGTGCTGGTGGTCTTTGTTCCAGCCCCAAACAAGTCAACTGTGCTTATGGCCAAGTTTTCAATGGTGAAATGGGATGCACTATTACCTTTTTCCTGCAGAAACACACAACACAGTCAGTGGAGTCAACTCAATTGTTCTGAGTACAACATAAAAAAATTTAACAGCGCCACTGGGACTAGCTCCCTTCCGAAGACACATCTTATTTCAAGTCTTTTTATAGCTCATTCCTCTGGACATTCCTTGCCCTTGAACTTCCCACTTACTGCAAGAACAGGTCAGCAATGGGAAATGAATCTACTCCAATGGAGTGTGGGCAGGAATCTCTTTCCTTGGCATTCCCCACAAGAAGCTGGATGGAAGTCTGCTGGCTGGGAAGCTTCAGGAGTGGCAGGAGAACCCACTTGGGGAGTTCTGTGAGTTTTCATGATTACGTGATCCATTTTCATAAGGAAGCAGTCGATAAAATCCCGAGGTGAGTTGGGGTCCAGAGTGGCCTTGTGCTCTTCAACCTCCTCCAAAACAAACTCTCTGAGTGCCAAGTTGTTTTTCAGCACTTTGTGGTGCGTCCCAGGGATGCATTTCATCAAAAAAAGGGGAAAAAATCCGAATTCTATCAATTCCTGGAAGAAAGTCATAGAATATTTAGGGGGGGGAATTATATTATTAGGAGATTTTAATGGAGTAGTCAATCCAAACATGGACAGAACAATAAAGAAGAAAGAAAAGAGACAAAACAAACTCCCAACTACATTTTTCCAATTAATAGAACTCCTGAATTTGTTTGACGCTTGGAGGTTTAAGAATCCAACAGAGAAAGAATTTACACATTATACAGAGCCACATAAATTGGCGGGACGAATCGACGCGATCTGGACAACAAAAGATTTATTAAATAATTTTACAAAAGCAGAAATCCATCCAAGGACAATTTCAGATCACAGCGCGGTCTGGGTTAACTTTAAAGGAAAAGAAGAAAAGGTTAAAAGGTGGCAACTTAATGAGAGTATGCTAAACGATGAAAAAACTGTACAGAAGGCCAAGCAAATCTTAGAAGAATATTTTAAGTTTAATTTAAATCAAGGAGTAGATCTAGAGACAGTTTTGTGACGCGGGCAAAGCCGTCATAAGAGGCTTCTTTATCCAACAAAACGCATTCCAAAGGAAAATAAAGGAGAAGAAGAAAATGGAGATCTGGGAGGAAATTAGAAAAAAGGAAAGTATCCTTTTCCAAAAACCAGATGATTAACTAATTAAGCAAAGTATAAAAATTTTACAGACGCAATTCTCCATGATAATAAACGAAGGGATAGAATGGAAGATAAAATGGTTGAGACATAGAAATTTTGAGTTTGCAAATAAACCTGGCAAACTTCTGGCCTGGCAATTAAAGAAGAAAAAGGAAGATAGAATTATCAATAAAATTAAAATTGAAGACAAATGGATTCAAGAACCAAAGGAAATTAGTAAAAACTTTGCTAGTTTTTTTCGGAAAACTATATAAAGAAGGTCCAGAGACTCTAGAAAAAATAATTGATTATTTGGGCAAAAATAAACTACCAATAATACCTAAGGAAAAAACTGAAATCTTGAACTCACCAATAACAGCTATGGAGGTGCAACAAGCTATACAGAGATCAAAATTAGGAAAGACACCGGGCCCAGATGGTCTCCCAGCTAATTACTATAAAAAGTTAGAACAAGCATTATTTCTTCCCATGAAAGACCTAATGAATAATATTCTGGCAAATGGAAAGCTACCGAAAACCTGGGAGGACAGCTTTATTACTCTTATCCACAAACAGGGAACAGATGCCTCAAACATGGCCAATTACAGACCCATTGCACTGCTAAATAATGATTACAAGATATTCGCAGACATTCTTGCAAATAGATTAAAAATGGTGCTGAAAGAGATAATTCATAAAGATCAAACTGGATTTCTTCCCGGATGATTTATGTAATCCAATATTAGATGTGTGATTAATGTATTAGAATATTTGGATATTAAAATTGATAAAGCAGCAGCTATTATGTTGGTGGATGCTGAAAAGGCTTTTGACAACGTGTCCTGAAGTTTATGAAAAAATTAATGGAAGAAATCGGACTGGGAGAAAATATTTGTAAAGGAATAAATGCCATCTATTCGGAACAATATGCAAAATTGATCATCAACGGAAGAATTACTGAGGAGTGCAAAATAAACAAGGGAACCAGACAGGGCTGCCCATTGTCACCACTGATATTTATCTTGGTGATGGAAGTCTTGAACAATCAGATAAGAAAGGATCAGCTTGTTAAAGGCATCACTCTGGGAAACAAAACATATAAAATTTAAGCTTTTGCGGACGATTTACTTGTTATGACTGAAAACCCTAAAGAAAGTCTGAAAAGAGTGCTGGAATTGATTAAAGAATTTGGAGAAGTGGCAGGCTTTAAGATGAATACAACAAAAACAAAAATGCTTGTTAAAAATGTAACCACAGAAGAAAAGGATGACTTAGAAAAAATATTGGGACTGAAAATCTCTTCAAAAGCGAAATACTTGGGTATTTGGATCACCCCCAAGAACATAAACTTATTTCAGGATAATTACACCAAAACTTGGTTAGAGATTAGAAAAAACTTTGTAACCTGGAGTAAACTAAAATTAACATTTCTGGGTAGGATTTCCATTATAAAGATGAATGTGCTTCCAAAATTAATCTTTTTATTTCAAATTATTCCAATATTGGGTGAAGCAGGTTGTCTCAAGATATGGCAAAGAGAAATTTCCAAATTCCTGTGGGAAGGGAAGAAACCTAGAATTAAACACCTGATCTTAATAGACATAAAAGAGAGAGGAGGCTTTTCCCTACTCGACCTAAAACTTTACTATGAGGCAGCCTGTTCCACCTGCCTAAAAAATTGGTGCACGTTGCAGGATCCGGACCTCCTGGACCTGGAAGGTTTTGACAACCGTTGGGGATGGCACGCCTACCTAATATATGGAAAAGCGAAAATCCATAAAAAATTTACCAACCATATAATAAGAAAGTCACTCTTTGCTGTATGGGAAAAATATAAAGACCTGATGGAGCCTAAAGTCCCATGGTGGACTTCTCCAGTAGAAGCCATAGCAGTAAAACGGAAAAATACTAAGGAAAGCTGGCCAACATATAAAATACTTTTAAAAAACGAAGATAACCAAATAAAATTAAAAAACTTTGAGGAAATAAGAGAACACATTTCAGACTGGTTCCAATACCATCAGCTATTTGAAAAATTTAAATCTGACAAACAAAAGGGGTTCTCAACAGAAACTTCTCGATTCGAATCTGATCTTGTAAATTCTAAAAGAAAAACTCTTTCCAAAACTTACCGACTCCTCCTTGACTGGACAGTCAAGTAGGAGGAGGTGACAGTTGCAATGGTGAGGTGGTCCCAGGATTTTAGCCATTCAATAACCATGGCCCAAAGGGAAAATTTATGGAAGATCAATTGGAAATTCACAAATTGTTATACGATTAGAGAGAACTTTCAAAAAATGCAACATCAATGGTATTTAACACGATGGAAACTTTCAAAAATGTATAAAAATGTGTCAAGTAATTGTTGGAGATGCGGAGACTCATGAACATATGTTCATATGTGGTGGATATGTAGGAAAATACAGGTATTCTGGGAGAGTATCAATGCAGAACTGCAAAAAATGCTAAAGACCTTTTTCAATAAAAAACCAGAGGCCTACCTCCTGGGAATAACAGATTTGGATATTCCGCAAAAGAGGAAGGGTATCTTTTTATACACGATGGCGGCAGCAAGAGTTTTGATCGCAGCAAAATGGAAGAGTAATGAAATCCACTCTATACAAGATTGGATCCAAAAGCGGACAGAATATGCCGAATTAGATGGTTTATCAGAAAAAATAAAGAATAAATCAAAACAGGAATTTGTTTCTAAATGGGAGGTTTTCAAAGAATATCTGAAAAATAAATATAGTAGTTTAAATTCTGTTGCAGCATTCGAGGAACTTCAGTAATAGTTGTAAGGTAGATATAAGAAATTAGATTTATTGAGAATAAGTTTAATTAGTAAAAAAATGTGTATTGGCAATAAGTAATATGAATTTGAAATATGGAATAGTCGGAAGGTTGGGTCTTTAGTGTTAAGACCAATAGATGTTTTATTGTTTGCTAAGAAAATGATGTGTCTATGGTTATTTTTGTAATTTGTGTGTTATTTGGTATTTGTGGGTTTTTTTCCTTGTTGTATAAATAAAATAAAATAAAATATATTTTTTAAAAAAAGATAAAATCCCGAGGTGAGCTGGGGTCCAGAGTGGGCCTGTGCTCTTCAATTTCCACCAAAACAAAGTCTCTGAGTGCCAAGTTGTTTTTCAGCACTTTGTGGTGGGGCCCAGGGATGCATTTCATCAAAGAAGGAAAGAGGTTGTAGAGCTAGAAGAAACACCACAAAAGACCCATTGGCACCAACCTCAGTCAGGGTATGTCCACACTCGGGCTTCAGTATAATGTTGGCCACGGTTGCCTTGTGTGCATTTCAACTCTGTGGTCCACACACCAGCATTTTCACTGCCAATGTCTCGAATATCTATGTAGATGTTCCCCATCTGCATTACTGGGTGGTGCTTCATTGATTGTACTGCATTGTATTATCTTCCCTTCCCCTCAATTAGTGCTTTCCTACCCTCTACCTAATGTTTGTAGAGGTCATATGCAGATTTTTTAATTTCACCTATGTGTACCTTTAGAAAAATCTGAGAAATCATGCAACATTCCCCCCACCCCCGCTGCCAAAACCGCAACAGCTGGGTAGGAAGCTGTCTTATATTATTATTTTATTATTATTATCATTTTTTGAATTTATACCCACAGGTCTCAGGGCGGTTCACAGACTAAAATCAAAATATAAAACCACAAAATGCATAATCAAAATAAGAACAACAACCCGATTACCCCCCCCCCCAACTCCACATGTTAAAAGGTATATACTGAATGAGACCATTGTTCTCTCAAGGTCAGTACTGCCTATGGAGCTGCTCTGCTGGGTATCAGTCAGGAGTCCCATTCCTAACTAGGGATGCTACTAGGAATTGACTCTGGGACCCTATATAAATAAGCCAAATGGTGTAAAGCTGAACTATGGGGTTACATACATATCTCTAAATTTAGTCCCATCTGCTCCTCCTGTTGAAACCAGGCTGTGTACAGCAAGGCAGCAAGGCAGAATAGATATGGATTGTGGCTAACGTCATGTATTCACACTTTCTTAAACCAGTAATGGAAGCACACTGGATGCAGAGGCAATGGCAGTGTATGTACATCCCAAGTGATTAGTTCCAGTTATAAACTTGAGCCTGTGGGTTTTACTGGTTAAGCTTTACTTCCTGTTCCACTGGGCTGCTGTTAAGTCAAACCTTGGTTACTAGACCCAGGCATTGGCATTGTATGCACCGGCCTTGACTAGATCTCCAAATTAAAAACATAAGAACGTATTCAGAGACTATTGAATCAGGCCAATGGCCAATCCTGCTGTCACAGTGGCTAACCAGTTACCCATGGCAAGCCTGCAACTAGGACATTAACAGAAATATTAAGAAGCAGAGGCAGTATGGGCCATGAGAAGCCTGGAAGCAAGACATTTAAACAGCAGGAAAATGGCCACATCCAGAGGCAGTATTTACATAAAATAAATATTCTACATGCTAGTAAACTTTAGAGTTTGTGGAAAAGAATGCATTTAACCAGATGGCACCTACCTGTCCCCAAGGTCCCTAGAGGTCAATGTCCCTAGAGGCTCCATGGCACCAGCTAACAGTGACTGAAATGACTCTAGATGAATTAATTTGCTTTCCAATTTTAAATACTCTGAGGAGGTCACATAGACATGGCCTTCACCAATAGAAATTCTAGGTTTCTCTGAGTAAATGAGATTAGCCATTAAGTAGATAAGATTGCAGAATCAAGAAATGATCTTCTCTGAACTTCTTTTTCTTCATTGATTATTAAGGCAATGATAACGGCATTACTGTACACAAAGTCTGTGATGTAAGACAACCAGGGGTTCAGTTTTTTTCTGCCAAACATTGTAATGTGCCAAGAAAGAAGCAAACCAAGAATTCAGATCAATATATATATTATTTTTTTAATAAAATTTTTATTGGTTTTTCACAGTTTTTATAAACACAAACAATACACAATACAAACAAACACACAAACATGTATAATTTTGTATCCCTTTTTCTTAAACCTTACTTCGCCGACTTCCCCATACCTCCTCTTTCTACATCCCAATTTCCAAAATTATTTCAGCAAATCCTAACACTTGGTTTTATCAAATTTTACCCTCATTCTTTTTTTTTACTTAATCTTTTACAGCTGTAATCCCTTTTTTCCCCTAAAACCTTGACATTTTAGCACTCGTTAATTTTACAATGCTTCTTAAAATAAACTTTGAATTTCTTCCAATCTTCTTCCGCCATCTCTTTCCCCTAGTCACGGATTCTGCCAGTCATTTCAGCCAGTCCCATACAGTCTATCACCTTCATCTGCCATTCTTCCAGAGAGGGTAGATCTTGAGTTTTCCAATGCTTTGCGATGAGTACTCTTGCTGCTGTGGTGGCGTACATAAAAAAAGTTCTATCTTTCTTTGGCACCATTTGGCCGACAATGCCCAAGAGAAAGGCCTCTGGTTTCTTAGGGAAAGTACATTTAAGTACCTTTTTCATTTCATTATATATCATTTCCCAGAAAGCCTTAATCTTCGGGCACGTCCACCAAAGGTGATAGAAAGTACCTTCAGTTTCTTTACATTTCCAACACTTATTATCAGGCAAATGGTAAATTTTTGCTAGCTTGACTGGGGTCATGTACCACCTATAAATCATTTTCATAATATTTTCCTTTAAGGCATTACATGCCGTAAATTTCAAACCGGTGGTCCACAACTGTTCCCAATCAGCAAACATAATATTATGACCAATGTCCTGTGCCCACTTAATCATAGCTGATTTAACCGTTTCATCTTGTGTATTCCATTTCAGCAACAAGTTATACATTCTAGACAGATTCTTAACATTGGGTTCTAACAATTCTGTTTCTAATTTTGATTTCTCCACCTGGAAGCCAATTTTCCTGTCTTGTTTATACACCTCCATTATTTTATAATAATGGAGCCAATCTCGTACTTTGGTCTTCAATTTCTCGTGGCTCTGTAGTTTCAATTTATCACCCTCTTGTTCCAAAATTTCCCAATATTTTGGCCATTTAGCCTCCATATTGAGTTTTTTCACAGCTTTAGCCTCCATTGGTGATAGCCATCTTGGAGTTTTATTTTCCAACAAATCTTTATATCTGGTCCAGACCTTATATAATGCTTTCCTAACAATGTGATTTTTAAAGGCTTTATGCGCTTTAACCTTATCATACCATAAATATGCATGCCATCCGAATACATTATTAAAACCTTCCAAGTCCAAGATATCTGTATTCTCGAGGAGCATCCACTCTTTCAACCAGCAGAAAGCTGCTGATTCATAGTAAAGTTTTAGGTCCGGCAGGGCAAATCCCCCTCTTTCCTTTGCATCCGTTAAAATTTTAAATTTTATTCTGGGTTTTTTGCCCTGCCAGACAAATTTCGAAATGTCCTTCTGCCACCTCTTGAAACAGTCCATCTTGTCAAGGATTTGCAATGCTTGAAACAAAAATAACATTCTAGGCAATACATTCATCTTTATAACTGCAATTCGGCCTAACAAGGAAAGCTTCAGATTTGACCATATTTCTAGATCCTTTTTGACTTCTGTCCAACATTTCTCATAATTATCTTTAAATAGATTCACATTCTTGGATGTCATATTAACCCCTAAGTATTTCAGCTTCTTAACCACTGTCAAGCCTGTTTCATTCTGGAACTTCTCCCTTTCCATGACTGTTAAGTTTTTCTCCAAAACTTTAGTTTTTTGTTTGTTCAGTTTAAATCTGGCAACTTGACCAAATTCTTGAATTAACTCTAAAACCCTTTTCGTACTAGTGTCTGGCTCTTGTAAAGTAAGTACTAAGTCATCTGCAAAAGCCCTTAACTTATACTGTTTAGCTCCGACCTGAACCCCTTTAACCAGCTGGTCACTTCTAATCATATTTAGCAAAACCTCCAGGACTGATATAAAAAGTAATGGGGAGATTGGGCAGCCCTGTCGTGTCCCTTTTTCTATTTTAAATTCTTCAGTTATCACATTATTTACAATTAACTTAGCCTTTTGTTCAGAGTATATTGCACCCATACTATTCTCAAATCTTTGGCCTACCCCCATCCCATGTAGATTCTTCTTCATAAAACTCCAAGAAATATTGTCAAAGGCTTTCTCCGCATCCACAAATATCAAAACTGCTTTAGTGTTTATATTCACCTCTAATAATTCCAAAATGTCTATTATATTCCTCACATTATCTGACAAATGTCTTCTTGGGAGAAAGCCTGCTTGGTCCTTATGAATCTCTTCCGCCAATACTTTTTTCAATCTTTTTGCCAAAATGTCTTCAAAGATTTTGTAATCCACATTAAGTAGTGATATAGGGCGGTAGTTCTTAAGCTGAATCTTTTCAGTCTCTGTTTTTGGTATGAGTGTGATATACACTTCTTTCCACGATTCTGGTGCCTTCTTCCCCTCCAATATTTCATTACAGACTTCCTTCAAAGGTTGTAACAACCACTCCTTCAAAGCTTTATAATATCTGGAAGTCAACCCATCTGGTCCTGGAGATTTGCCCAATTGCATGTTTTGAATGGCACCTTCTATCTCTTGTTCAGTTATTTTCTGATTCAGGTCTATTTTACTTTGCTGAGAGATTTTTTGTAGTCCATGTTTCTTAAGAAACTCATCTATGTCCTCTTCCTTCTGCGGCCCTTGTGAGTATAGTTTTTTAAAATAACTCTGGAAGCAGTTTCAAATCTCATTTGGCTTATAAATATTCTTTCCTTCAACTTCTAGGCTTGTAACCGTATTCAATTTCTGTCTTTTCTTCAATTGCCAAGCCAGAAGTTTACCACATTTATCTGCAGATTCAAATGTCTTTTGCCTCATTTGTTTGATCTTCCATTCTATTTCTTGGTTCATCAATTCCATATATTGTGTCTGATATAACTTAATTTCTCTCAGGATCTCCTGGGACTTTGGTTTAGATCTCAATTTCTTCTCTCCTTCTTTTATCTTTTCCAAGATCTTATCCTTCTTTTCATTTTGGTTTCTCTTTTTTATTGAATTTTGTTGTATTAAAAATCCTCGCATCACAGCTTTACTTGCGTCCCAGATTACTCTTTTTTCCACGTCTGTTTTTAAGTTTATTTCAAAATAGTCCTTCAATGTTTTTTGGGCCTTTTTATAGACCTCATCTCTAAATAAGGTGTCATTCATCCTCCATCTGAAAGAGCCAGCTGTTGTTAATTTCATCTCCATCTTTATGGCATTATGGTCGGAGCAAGTCTTTGGGCAGATTTCCACTTTCTTAATCTTTGGGGCCATCCCACTAGTAATCCATATTTGGTCAATTCTAGTCCAGGTCATCATAGATTCAGAAAAGAAAGTTCCCTCTCTCTCGAGAGGGTTCTTTGTTCTCCAAATGTCAATCAGGTCCATGTTTTCAGTCATTTCAAAAAAAGTCTTTCGTAGTCTCCCATCTTTGGAGACTACCTGTCTTTGTGATTTGTCCATATTTGTAGATACTACTCCATTCATATCTCCCATCATGATTAAATTATAGTCCAAATAGTCCAGTAAGATCTCATGCAACTTCTTAAAAAATTCCGACTTCCCTTCATTAGGTGCATAAATCCCTAATATCAAAAAATTTTCACCTTGAACTTGAATTTCAATTGCCAAAAATCATTCCTAACTAGGGATGCTACTAGGAATTGACTCTGGGACCCTATATAAATAAGCCAAATGGTGTAAAGCTGTACTATGGGGTTACATACATATCTCTAAATTTAGTCCCATCTGCTCCTCCTGTTGAAACCAGGCTGTGTACAGCAAGGCAGCAAGGCAGAATAGATATGGATTGTGGCTAACGTCATGTATTCACACTTTCTTAAACCAGTAGTGGAAGCACACTGGATGCAGAGGCAATGGCAGTGTATATACATCCCAAGTGATTAGTTCCAGTTATAAACTTGAGCCTGTGGGTTTTACTGGTTAAGCTTTACTTCCTGTTCCACTGGGCTGCTGTTAAGTCAAACCTTGGTTACTAGACCCAAGCATTGGCATTGTATGCACCGGCCTTGACTGGATCTCCAAATTAAAAACATAAGAACGTATTCAGAGACTATTGAATCAGGCCAATGGCCAATCCTGCTGTCACAGTGGCTAACCAGTTACCCATGGCAAGCCTGCAACTAGGACATTAACAGAAATATTAAGAAGCAGAGGCAGTATGGGCCATGAGAAGCCTGGAAGCAAGACATTTAAACAGCAGGAAAATGGCCACATCCAGATGCAGTATTTACATAAAATAAATATTCCACATGCTAGTAAACTTTAGAGTTTGTGGAAAAGAATGCATTTAACCAGATGGCACCTACCTGTCCCCAAGGTCCCTAGAGGTCAATGTCCCTAGAGGCTCCATGGCACCAGCTAACAGTGACTGAAATGACTCTAGATGAATTAATTTGCTTTCCAATTTTAAATACTCTGAGGAGGTCACATAGACATGGCCTTCACCAATAGAAATTCTAGGTTTCTCTGAGTAAATGAGATTAGCCATTAAGTAGATAAGATTGCAGAATCAAGAAATGAACTTCTCTGAACTTCTTTTTCTTCATTGATTATTAAGGCAATAATAACGGCATTACTGTACACAAGGTCTGTGATGTAAGACAACCAGGGGTTCAGTTTTTTCTGCCAAACATTGTAATGTGCCAAGAAAGAAGCAAACCAAGAATTCAGATCAATATAAGTTTTAATAGTGGGGGTGGTCCCTACTCACAATTCATTAGTCAATAGAAACCAAAACTAATCCATTCAAAAGTATGTATTCTAATAAAGATTACAAACTCAAATAGAGATTACAAACTCTAACAGAGATTACAAACTCAAACTCAAAGAGATATGTATAAAACAATAATTCGTTACAAAGAGTTTCTCCTTTTCACTCGACAATAATGTTGATCCTTATAATTTATCAGATTGCAGATGGATACTCAGTTTCAACCATTAAGCAGAAGTCAGTTATGGATTGGAGACCAGGACAGGGCCCTGTTTTGATGTATTCACCTTCATCAGCTGGAAGTATCAAATATTACATGAAAATACATTTAAATTCTTACAGGGCCCTGTTTCGATGTATTCACATTCATCAGCTAGTATATTTCATAACAAGAACTCCAACTCTCCAACTTATTAAACATTGTAATGTAGCCTTGTGGCAAATGGTTCTGCTTTTAAGGTTCCTGCAGGAGAGCTTCTTCTACACTCTGAGTGCTTGGTTGGACGTTTCTTGCACCTTAGATGCCCAGAAATGTGACAAATTGTGTCAGAAATGTAGAGAAAACTTGTGTTAATTTTTATTTTAAAAAATCAAAGGTATGTATGCCAGCTGCAGTGATCATGGAGCCCAAGAAAGTAAAATCTCTCACTGCCTGACAGCAGCCACGAAATTAAAAGACGCCTGCTTCTTGGGAGAAAAGAAATGACAAACCTAGACAGCATCTTAAAAAGCAGAGACATCACCTTGCCAACAAAGGTCCATATAGTTAAAGCTATGGTTTTCCCAGTAGTGATGTATGGAAGTGAGAGCTGGACCATAAAGAAAGCTGATCGCCGAAGAATTGATGCTTTTGAATTATGGTGCTGGAGGAGACTCTTGAGAGTCCAGTGGACTGCAAGAAGATCAAACTGATCCATTCTTAAGGAAATCAGCCCTGAGTGCTCACTGGAAAGACAGATCGTGAAGCTGAGGCTCCAATACTTTGGCCACCTCATGAGAAGAGAAGACTCCCTAGAAAAGACCCTGATGTTGGGAAAGATGGAGGGCACAAAGAGAAGGGGACGACAGAGGACGAGATGGTTGGATAGTGTTCTCGAAGCTACCAGCATGAGTTTAACTAAACTGCGGGAGGCAGTGGAAGACAGGGGTGCCTGGCGTGCTCTGGTCAATGGGGTCACGAAGAGTCGGACACGACTAAGTGACTAAACAACAACAACAACAAACAATGTATGCCAGACAGGTAAACAAACAAAAAAAAAAGACAACAGATTTCATGGCTTGGAGCAACACACATTTAAAATAAATTACTGCAATTTTGGACAAGTCTGGACTATTGGAACACACATATTTGAAAAAAGCTTGAAGTCAGGTCCATAATGGAGCTCAGCTTCAGCAAAATACATCCCTGTTAGCAGACCTTGAAGCTTTGATGAAGTAAACTGAGAAGTGTATGTACAGTTTCTTTATTTCTACAGCTTTATTCATGCAGGAACAGAATTATCATGGCAAAAACGATTTACAGGATGAGTAGAGATAAAAAGAGAGAGAAATAGCAGGCATCTTTTCAGGAGAGAACAACAAAAGGTTCAGCTTTTACAGGTGGAGTTAACTTAGAAAAAGACTACGAGCAAATGCTGGCTTGCTTGCTACACAAACAGTGCTCTTGTGTGGTTTAAAGTAGTACGTGCATTACCTAGAGGTTCAGGAGAAGGAAGTTTATTTGCTTTCCCCCAACAATCCCATCTAGCACTACCCACTAATGTGGACAGGACACACCAAGATAGATTTTGGAGACATAAACCTGGAAGTGCTTTTGTATTGATAAGACACACTAATGTGCTCATCAAAACTGTGACTCACATGTGCCCTAGTGGGGACAAAACCATGGTCACTAGTGTCCATGGTGACACAGAACATTAACTTCTTGTTTTCATTTAGCCCAATTCTTCCATCCACATCTGGAAATCATATTTAGTACAAGAGGGGAGCATGCAGATGATGGAAGCCTGCCAAGTTATTTATTTAAAGTATTGAGCGGTCCCCTTTTAAGGGGTAGCTCCTAAAACAGGAGTGATCATACCCTCAATCATTTCAAAAAACGATGTCAAAAAGAAGAGAGTAAATATCCCGTTGTGTATATTAGCTGGCCTTTTTACACTGATTCACAGCTTAAACATATTCCTGGAACAGGTTATAGACATCCATAAAATTATTGTAATTAGCGGAGATAATATCTTCCTTATACCAGTGTTAAATTCTCTTTCAAACTGACTTGTCAGTTCAGTTTGCATAACCTTATTTGAACTCGTGGTTCAGTTCATAAACCAAAGTGCACCAGGTGTTTTTGCCAACATCTATTGCTGCTCTGTGTGTTTTGAGTGAAACAGATATAATCTTTGGTCTATCTTCTTAATACCTTCTCCCACCAAACCTAGCAAAAATTCTTCTGGCTTTTTGGGAAAACTATACTTAAACATATACTTAAAATTTTCCGGCAATGCAGTTATAGGGCTTCAATTTCCAACCTTTCTCTGATTTCATTAGAATCTCCTCATAAGTGGCACCTCTCCCTTCTGTGTTCAATTTTTTGACTGTTAACATATCAATTGGTGACACCCACCACGGTGTTTTCCTTTCCAACAAAATCTTATTTCTATCCCAGACTTCAAATAAAGCACCCCTTAGCACATGGTTTGTAAACCCTTTATGCACTTTTGCCTTACCATACCAGAGGTAGGAGTGCCATCCAAATCTATTGTTGTATCCCTCCAGATCTAACAAGTCTGGGTTCTCCTGGGTTATCCAATCCTTTGTCCAACACAAACACGCCGCTTCGTAATAGAGTTTTAGGTCAGGTACAGAGAATCCCCCTCTTTCCTTCTTAGCCGTCAATATTTTGAATTTAATTCTTGGTCTTCTCCCTTGCCATATAAAGCGCGAGAGAGTTTTTTTGCCACTCTTTGAATTGTCTTAGACCTTTAATTATTGGGATTGTCTGGAACAAAAATAGCATTTTCGGTAATAAATTCATTTTTATTGCTGACATTCTTCCAATCATTGACAGCTTTAATCTATCCCATATTTCTAAATCTCTTTTAACCTCCTGCCATACTGGTTGATGGTTGTCATTAAATAGATTTATGGTTTTTGCTGTCATCAAAATTCCCAAATATTTTACTTTTTTGACCACCTTAATTTCACTTTCTTGTTCCAATCTTTCTACCTCACTCTTTTCTATGTTTTTGCCTAAGATTTTTGTCTTTCTCTTATTTAATTTAAATCCTCCCAGTTGCCCAAATTTTTCCATTTCTTCCAATGCTATTTTAACACTTTCTCGAGGTTCTTCTAAGGTTAGTACCAGATCATCCACATAGGCCTTGAGCTTGAATTCCTTGGCACCTATTCTGACCCCTTTTATCTCTGTCATTCCTCTCAGGCAATTTATTAATACTTCTAATACTATGATAAACAGTAACGGGGACAAAGGGCACTCTTGTCTGGTACCCTTTGTAATATCAAATGAGTCTGTCAAGGTGTTATTCACAATTAATTTCACCTTCTGTTCTGAATAGATTGCCTCGATACCTCTTAAAAAGGTGCCACAGATCCCCATGTTTTCCATACTTTTCTTCATAAATGACCAAGAAACGTTATCGAATGCTTTTTCAGCATTTTTTACATCAGTGAACATCAATACGGCTGGCTTATCGTTTCTTACCTCTAGGTATTCCAATACATTAATAATATGTCTCACATTATCTTTTAATTGCCTGCCTGGTAAGAATCCTCCTTGGTCTTTATGAATTAAATCATTTAATATTGTCTTCAATCTGTTGGCCATGATATTCGCAAAAAGTGTTGAAATGGAATACACAAGATGAAACAGTTAAATCGGCTATGATTAAGTGGGCACAGGACATTGGTCATAACATTATGTTTGCTGACTGGGAATGGTTGTGGAACACCGGTATAAAATTTACGGCATGTAATGCCTTAAAGGAAAATATTATGAAAATGATCTACAGGTGGTACATGACCCCAGTCAAGCTAGCAAAAATCTATCACTTGCCTGACAATAAGTGTTGGAAGTGTAAAGAAACTGAAGATACTTTCTACCACCTTTGGTGGACGTGCCCGAAGATTAAGGCTTTCTGGGAAATGATATATAATGAAATGAAAAAGGTACTTAAATGTACTTTCCCTAAGAAACCAGAGGCCTTTCTCTTGGGCATTGTCGGCCAATTGGTGTCAAAGAAAGATAGAATCTTCTTTATGTATGCTACGACAGCAGCAAGAATACTCATCGCAAAGTATTGGAAAACACAAGATCTACCCACCGTGGAAGAATGGCAGATGAAAGCGATGGACTATATGACACTGGCTGAGATGACTGGCAGAATCCGTGATCAGAGGAAAGAGACGGCGGAAGAGGACTGGAAGAAATTAAAAATTTACCTTAAGAACTATTATAAAATTGATGAATGCTAAAATGCCGAGGTGTTCAGAGAAAAAGGGATACAGTGACATAAGATTAAGCTAAAGAAAGGACTAAAAGGACATATATTTGATAAAATTGCTTAGAAGCTGCTGAAATAATTTAGTAAATTGGGATGCAGAAAGGGGAGGTATGGGGGAGTCCGAGAAATGAGGGTTATGAAAAAAAGGTTATGAAATTATACATGTTTGTTTGTCTTTTTATTTGTTTGTATTGTTTAAAAAATGTTGTAAAACCAATAAAAAAATTATTAAAAAAAAAGATATTCGCAAAAAGTGTATAATCATTGTTTAACAATGATATTGGTCTGAAATTTTTGACACTCTGGTGGTCTGTGCCCTGTTTGGGGATCAGCGTTATATGCGCCTCCTTCCAGGAGTTTGGTATTTTCCCTTTTCCTTGTAAAATAGCATTCATTAGTTCCCCTAGGACCGGTATCAGCTGCTCACCAAGTGATTTGTAATACTTAGCAGTTAAACCATCTGGTCCTGGGGCTTTGCCTTGTTTCATTCTCTTTATTGACCTTTGGATTTCTTGGTTTGTTATTGGGGCTTTAATAGTTCTCTTTCCTCTAATGATATCTGCTTCCCTTTATGAATTTCCAGATATCTTTCTATCTTTTTTATGTCTTCTTTTTCTTTCCAGTAAAGCTCCTTATAAAATCCTTGAAAAGCTCTTCTTATTTCTTTTGGGTCTTCCGTTAACTGTTCCCATATCCTGATTTTGTTGATTATGTTTTGACTTTGATGCTTTCCCAGCTGCCATGCCAAAAGTTTCCCGGTTTTATTTGCTGATTAAAAAAAAATGTGTCTCATTAGTTTTAATTTCCATTCCACTTCTTGATTCACCAACATGGAATACTGAGTTTGTTATTAGAGTTGGAAGCCCATAAATTAGTCCTGCTTGGGGATATGAATGGTGTCCCGGTGCCAGATCTGGATAGGAGCGAAAAGAAGGGGAAATTGGCTAGGGGGAAATTGCCGAAATCCTTTAGCGATATGGAAGGAAATTTAGACCTAATCGACATTTGGAGGCATAAAAACCCCTCTTTTAAACAGTTTACTCACTACTCTGAACCCCATCAGAGCTGGGGTAGAATCGACCAGATCTGGACGACAAGAATACTCTCGTTGAGGGTGAAGAGTTGTAAAATTTATCCCAGGACAATATCTGACCATTGTGCCTTAGATATGGAAATAAAAAATGAAGTGAAGGGACAATACAAGTGGAGGATGTGTAAGAACCTATTTGATAATGAAGAGGTGAGGGAAAGAATTAAAGGTATCCTAAAAGAATATTTAGATCTAAACTGGAATAAAGAAACCCCCATAGATGTGGTCTGGGACGCCAGTAAGGCGGTTCTGAGGGGTCTCCTAATACAACAAAACAGCTACAGAAGAAAGGCAAGGGAACGTAAGAAAGAGGATATCCTCTCTCAATTGAGAAATTACGAGAGAAAACTGGTCATAAACCCAACAGATGATGATGCCATCCGAGCCTCTAAGGTGCTTCAATCTCAATATTCGGCAATATTAAATCAGGAGATAGAATGGAAAATCAAATTTACAAAACAAAGATATTTCGAATCAGCAAATAAAATGGGGAAGCTACTTGCTTGGCAGTTAAGAAAAAGAAAGAAACAAAATGTGATAAATAAAATAATAATAGAGGAAAACACCATAGAAGACCCAGAGGAGATAGAAAATAGGTTTACTCAATTTTTTGAAAAGTTGTATGAAAGAGGAAGAGAAGATAGTGTTGAAATTAAGAATTACTTGGATCAAAATGAGGGGAGATATATAACAGAGGAGGATAGGATACATCTGAATAAGGAGATCACAGTAAATGAGATTAAGGAAGCCATTGGCAGGATGAAGATGGGGAAAGCCCCCGGTCCAGACGGCTTGTCTGCAAAATATTATAAAACGTTAGGGGAGTACTTAGCCCCAGTCCTTAAAGACGTGATTAATAATATCCTCCAGGGAGGAAAGATCCCGGATTCGTGGAAAATGGCTTATATAACCCTGATCCCAAAATCAGAGAAAGAAAAAACAGATATAAAAAATTACAGACCGATCTCTTTGCTCAATAACGATTATAAGATCTTTACTGACATCATGGCTGGTAGACTCAAGAAGCTCTTAACAAAGCATATACACAAAGACCAAGCAGGATTTCTCCCTAACAGACACCAGAAAAAAAATGTCCGTCACATATTAAACATCATCGAATATCTAGATATGAGAATAGACGTCCCCGCAGCATTAATCTTTATAGACGCCGAAAAGGCTTTTGATAATGTCTCATGGGAATTCTTATTACAATGTTTGGAAACGGCAGGTATTGAAGGTCCCTACATGAAAGGTATCAGGGCAATATATTCAGAACAACAGGCCAGGCTGATTATAAATGATAATTTGACTAAACCCTTTAAGATCAGGAAAGGTACAAGGCAGGGCTGCCCTCTGTCCCCCTTGTTATTTATAATGATATTGGAGGTAATTGCAAATAGAATAAGAGAGGCAGTAAACGTGAGGGGGATAAAAATTGGAAAGAAAGAATTTAAGCTTAAGGCCTACGCCGATGACCTGGTCCTGTCCGTGGAGAACCCAGTGGACAGTGCAAGCAGGGTTATAGAACTTCTAGAGGATTTTGGCAGACTGTCGGGCTTTAGATTAAACAGGAAAAAAACAAAAATTTTAACAAAGAATATGACTGAACAGGACAAAACCCAACTAGAAGAAAAGATTGGTATTAAAATCGCGAACAAAGTCAAATATTTGGGAATTTGGCTCTCACCAAAAAACATAAATTTGGTTGAAGACAATTATAGTAAGGCCTGGCAGGATATCAAAAAAGATATAGACACCTGGCACAGACTGAAACTATCATGGACAGGGAGGATGTCTGCAATTAAGATGTGCATCCTCCCGAGACTATTATTCCTGTTTCAAAACATTCCGATCATTAAAGGTACCTCCCTCCTTAAGAACTGGCAAAAAACCCTGACCAAGTTTATCTGGCAGGGAAAGAGAGCCAGAATAAAGTTTAAATACCTTACAGATTCAAGAGTAGATAGGTAGCCGTGTTGGTCTGCCATAGTCAAAATAAAAAAATTCCTTCCAGTAGCACCTTAAAGACCAACTAAGTTAGTTCTTGGTATGAGCTTTCGTGTGCATGCACACTTCTTCAGATACACACATGTGTATCTGAAGAAGTGTGCATGCACACGAAAGCTCATACCAAGAACTAACTTAGTTGGTCTTTAAGGTGCTACTGGAAGGAATTTTTTTATTTTTACAGATTCAAGAGAGAGGTGTGGTTTTGCAGCCCCGAATATCAGGCTCTATTATGAAGCATCCTGCTTATGTTGGCTAAAGGAGTGGGCCACCCTCAAAAATACAGATCTATTGGATTTGGAGGGCTTTAATATTAGATTTGGGTGGCATGCCTACCTCTGGCAAGAGAAAGGGGAAGTTCACAGAGGCTTCTCCAATCATATAATTAGAGGCCCATTACTAGAGGTGTGGAAGAGGTATAAAAAATTGATCGAAAAAGGCATCCCATGGTGGCTGTCACCAACTGATATTATTAAAATTAAAAAAATAAACATGTCTGATGAAAGATGTACATATGAGGACCTTTTAGTGAAGACAGAAGCGGGATGGAAGGTGAAGCCTTATGAGCAGTTGAAAGATAGAATAAAAGAGTGGCTGCATTTCCACCAGATCAATGCTTTATGGGGCGAGCATAAGAGAGTGGGACTGAGTGAAAAAAAGTCAAGGTTTCAGGTGGAAATTTTGGAGAGTAATGATAAACTTCTCTCAAAAATGTACAAACAATTGTTGGAATGGGACACTAAAGAAGATTTGGTGAAGGGAGCGATGGTAAAGTGGGAAAAAGATCTTGGTCGCAATATAGAGTATAATAAATGGCAGATACTGTGGACGAAAGGTGTAAAATTTACTGCATGCGTAGCCCTTCGTGAAAATCTAGAGAAAATGATATATCGCTGGTACCTGACTCCAGTAAAGTTAGGAAAGATGTATAATACTGTTGATAACACCTGCTGGAGATGTAGGGACAAGGTTGGGACCTTCTTCCATATCTGGTGGACCTGTGAAGTGGTGAAGGAATTCTGGAAGCGAATACATGACGAACTGAAAAAAATTTTGAAATATAATTTCCCCAAAACCCCTGAGTTGTTTCTTTTAGGTATGATTGGTAATGAAATAAAGAAAATAGATCAAACCTTCGTTCAATATGCCATGGCAGCGGCGAGGATCCAAATCGCACAAAAATGGAAAACCCCTGATTTACCCACGGTCGGAGAGTGGCAAATGAGGTTATACCAATATATCGAACTAGCGAGACTAACCCAAAAATTAAGACAAAATAACACAGTTAAACTTAAAGATGAATGGAATAAATTTCTAATTTATTTTGAGAGCAGCCAGGGAATAAATAACTTATCAATCGACGATAATTAAAATCATTGATGTATAACGTTTTAGCAATACTGCAGAATTAATGTAAGTTTATGTAATTCCAAAACCGAGTCGGACGGAAGTTTTGTTATCTGTATTATTGTATGTTGTTCGTTTCTTTTCTTTTCTTTTCTTTTCTCTTATTTTCTGTTTTTTCATTTTCTTTTCTCTTTTTCTTACTTTTCTTTATGCTGGAAATTTTTATGTGTGTATATATTTGAATAATGATGTAAAGTGTGTATCTTTCTTAAATAAAAATCTTAAAAAAAAAAAAGAATACTGAGTTTGTAACATTTTAATAGTCTGTTTAGTTTGTTCATCTTTTGGTCTTATTGTCATTTTTTTTCTCATTTTCCATGAGTTGAACCAGGATTTCCTCTTTTTTCCTTTCTCTTTCTTTTTTTATGACTGTTTTGCTGAATTAGAAAACCTCTCATGACAGCTTTACTCGCATCCCACACAGTGTCCAAACTAGTTTCTTTGTGTAAATTCCAATCAAAATAATCCTTTATTGTCTCTTTCGCTTTCTCTACTATTTTTGGATTTTCAAACGAAGTGTCATTCATCCTCCATCTAAATGAGGATTGTTCTTTACCTTTTAATTCCAAATAGATCGAATTATGGTCCGATAGAGTTCATGGAGTGATCTCAATTTTATGTACTCTGGAGAACAATTATTTGGTGGCCCAAACATAGTCTATCCGACTCGAGCTTTGGTGGGGCTCCGGGAAAAAAGTGAACTGTTTTGTAATTGGGTATTTCCACCTCCAAATATCTATTAGACCAAAATTCTCAACCAATTCAAAGAAATTCCTGGGGAGTTTACTCTCATTTATGTTTTTTCTCTTTGACATTCTATCCATTTCTGGCATTACCACTCCATTACAATCTCCCATCAGAATTATCCTCTGGTCCATAAATTTCACCAATCTTTCCTCTAATCTTCCAAAAAATTCCGCCTTATTATCATTAGGGGCATATATTCCCACAAGGATTATCTTCTCACCCTGCAATGAAATTTGTACCACAATCACTCTCCTCTCATCATCTTTGGTAATCAATTTAGGCTCTAATCTCTCCTTTATATATAGCACCCCCCCTCTTTTTTTGTTAACATCGGACGTTACAAACTCTTTTCCCAGTCTTTTATTGATGAGTACATGTCTATGTTTTTTAGCAATGTGAGTTTCCTGTAAACAGATTACATCAACATTCTTTTTCTTCAAAACATGTTCAACTTTATTTTGTTTTTTTAATTTTTTTTAAAGTAATATTTATTAGAGTTTCAAAAGATACAAAAAAGCAAAAAGAAAAAAGAAAACACAAAAGAATTCAACCTTTAGAGTCTCATTTTCAATAACTTCTTTCCACGACTTCCCCTCACCTCCCCTTCTTGTATTCCAAATCCGAATATTTATCCAACAAGTTCTTATCTCTAATTTCTTAACCTTAATTTGTTATTATGTTTATTTATGTTAAATTTTAACCCTTAATTCATTATTATATTTAGTTCAATTTGTATGTCAACTTTTAATTTATATACCTTAATCATTTATAAAAAAAAACTTTTTCTAAGGTTGACCCCATTTCCCTTCCACGAATTCCCCATTCTTATAGTGATAACAACATAAAATTTAACACAGAGTAAAAAAGATCAGGCCCCCTTTGGATTTCCAAACCCCACCCTTCTCTCCCCGGTTTCAATCCCAAACCATAGTCCATTAGTCCATCTATTTAGCCTGGTGACCTCATGTCCGAGGCTCTTGAATCTCTCTCAGTCCCTTTCTGACGGCTTCTTTGAGAGTCCCTTATGTTTAACACCCAATCTCGAAGGGGCACTCTCTCTATAATGTCCATGTTCCTTCCAGCCAGGCCTCCTTGTTTAAAGGTGGAGCTCAAGTTCTGTTTCTTAAGTCCAAATACCCCAAAAGCTCCAGCTTCCACCTTAATCAGATTTATAACCATCTTGGCAGGCCTCCGGCTCTCATTTACCTTCTGTGACATTTCGGCCGCCCCTCCTTTCTGCTCCTCCTGTTCAGCAAATATCTCTTCCTCCTCTTCAGTCTCTGGTTTCTTTTCTTGTCCAGCTGCCTGTGTTTTGAACATCAAGTCCTTTTCCAACTCAGTAGATATATTTGCTGTTGACTTCGGTTTTGTAGGACTTGTAGACAAAACATGGCCTTGCTCGTACATCTTTCGCAGCTTTCCCATGAGAAAAACGACCTCATCCAGATCAGCCAGTATTTTCCAACCTATTTCCATTCTTGTAATGTCCGTGAATCCCCTCTAGAGGGATTCTGGTTACTTAGTATTCCTTTCACTTCCAGTCCAAAAGTCAAATTAATTTGTATCAATCTTTCTTTATTTTCAATACCTTGTAACGATATAACCGGCTAAACCAAAACTTTCAGTTTTTTCCGACTTTGACAGCTAATTTGACAGCTGTCAAAATCTTCTGTAACTCCTCAGCAGGCTCCTTTCGCGGGTTACTCCCGGTCTCGGGAAGAGTGGCACTTAATCTAAGAAAAAATAAACTCTTATCCTCCAGCACAATAACTTAAACTTTTAAATCCGTGGAATTAATAACTTTTATCCAATCAGGGGGAAAAACAGCTCTTCTCTCAACCTTAGTTGGCAAATCCTTGCTTTAAAATGTTTACAATGGGGGGAGACGGACTTCCTCTTTGCACCTCCCCCGCTCGTGCTGAATCCACAAAAAAAGAATAATTTTAGTCCGACGAATGGCATGCGGCTTTGCTCGGCAGGGGAAGCAGTAGACTCACAGCACAGCACCGCGCCGCTCCCCGTCCCCCGCTCCGGAGCCTTTAAAAAGGCTCCTTCGCGGGGGCGGGAGGGCGCTAACGGTGCCCGCCGAGTCACCATGTCCACGGGCATCCGTTCCCATGGTTTTTAAGGGTCCCTGCGTCGCCGGCGCGGTAAAACCCGGCCCCTGTCGAGCAGACTCCCTCCGGAGCTCGGAGGGAATCCGCCATTCGGCGATGGCGCCAACCCGGAAGTCCATGTTCAACTTTATTTTGTTTAGCTTTTTCATTAAGCCCATGAATATTCCAAGTTATCAATTTCAACGTCATTTCTTTAATCATTTGTTACAGAGAGGGGAAATTAAATTCGGGTGGTTTTGCTAATGTCTTCTTCGTCCTCTTCTTCTTCCTCTTCTTCTCCTTCTGCTTCCCCTTCTTCTCCCTCTTCCTCTTCTTCCTCTTCTTCTTTGTTTTGATCTTTCTTTTTCATCTTTTTGTTTTCCTCTTCCCCATAGAGGTCTGCTCCGATGGTTCTGGGTCCAGTAAGGCTTCCTTCTATCTTGCCTAATTCTTTCTCATATCTTCTGGAGAATTTCTTTACCTCTTGTAGATCTGTTAATCTAAATCTTTTATCCTTGTAATAAAAAGAGATTCCTTCAGAGAACTCCCACCTATGTTGGATTCCGTTTTTCTTCAGTAACGTCACCAGTTGTTTGTACCCATCTCTTTTTCGTAGGAATCTAATAGGAATCTCTTTAGATATGATAATTGGTCTTCCATCAATTAATAACCTGTTATTATAACTCATTCTCAGAATTGCATTTCACATCTCTAGTAAATTAAAGATCATCAAACAATCTCCAGGTAGTTTTTTAGTTTTAGCTTTTACATATCTCACCTTAATTCTAAACACATTCTCAATTGTGTACTCAATTTCTTCTTCCTTCATATCCATCCATCTTGCCAGTTCTTTAATCATTTTTGTTTTAATATCTTCATTTGGCTCTTCTACTACCCCTCTGAATTTTAGGTTTTTCTGTTTCTGCCTCATCTCCATCAGAGCCATATTGCCCCAGATCTGCTCTTGTATTTTGCTGACCTCAACCAAGTCCTCTTTTATTCTATCTGACTCTTTTCTATTTTCCTTAACTTCCTTCTGAGTTTGTTTCGCTAGCTCTTCTGTCGTTTTAGATCTAACTGTTAAGTCTTTGATTTTACTTGACAATTCCCCCCACCACTCCCTCTATTTTTTTATCCAGGGTTTCTTGCACTTCCACCAATTTTTTCTCCATGTATTGTTCATTTTGTTTGAATTCTTCCTTTATTTTCAACCAAAGAATATCTAAATTTTTAATTTCATCCTGTTTTGACTGTCTTCGGTCACCTGAGTTCCTTCAATCCCCCCCCATTTTTTCATGACATTTTTATACAAATAAATCAATATGAACTGCTTTCACCACTGGAGGGGGGGTAGTTACACCAGAGAGCTGGAAGTCGTGTTTGTCAGAAATTGTGATTTAGATAATGGCCTCTAGGGGTCTTTCTTTCCCTTTTCCTCACATTGACTTAAAATTCTTATCTTAACCAAGCACTTTGAAATTCACCCCTTTGCACCTATATCAACTGTATGACAGCTATACATCAAATATTATTCTGAAGAGAGGGGGAGAGAGATAGGGAATAGTACACATCAAAGATATATAAACATTGTCCCAAATTGTCACAGTTTAAATGTCACCTTCCCAACTCAGTCCAAAATGTTTAGTTCATCATAAAAAGCCCATCTAACAATGTGGAGTTTGGAACTGACAGGGTTAAAACTCAGTGGTGTCCTGTACCTGGGAGGAGCTTGACGCAGGGAAGTGCGTCAGAGTCTGTGTGTGTTCAGAGACTTGTTTTCGATTCTGACTGAGACTGAGAGAGAGACACTGCTAAGGCTGCAGAGAGACAGCGTGTGCTTTTGGAGAGCACGGGAGAAAGATGCCGGAAAGCTCTGATGGATTTATTGCTTTGTAAATAAACGCTTCTAGAGATAAGAACCGATCTGTCTTTGGACTTGATTTATCCCTCATCTCACACGGATGCAGGACCGCTGCAACTCTGCTATTCCTGCCCGGGTCAGCTTCCAGCTTCAAAGCAGTGCTGCGCAGGGGAAGCGCTGACTGGACGGCAGGATTAATTTCCCCATAGTTCATCATAAAAAGCCCATCTAACAATAACTCAAATACTGTTCAGTTTGAGGGTCCTCTTCTGTCCTCTTCTTTTCTTCCACCTCTTATAAACTCAGTCCAACTTAAAAGTCCAAATAAAAGTCCAAGCAAGTCCATATAAGTCCATAAATCCAAATATAACTGTAATCAGCTCAGGGAGTTGGAACATAAACTTCTAGCCACTTGGAGGTTTAATCCTCAAAAAATATAAATATAAATACAGGATATTCCCCCAGTTAGTCTTCTTTCCTCCTTTCGTACTCCAGGGGGGATGAGGATAGTCACAGTTTAATTTCAAGCCTCTTCTATATCCATTAAATCCAGGGGAAATAAGGAAAATAAGGAACAAAGATACTTCTAACTGCTCCAGTTTCCCTTTGTCAGTCCCTTACGCTGTTGCAGACCTCCCCCCTTAGCTTTATACAGGGGTCTATATAAAGTAACAAAGTCTCTGGATTGAGGTTTGAACACGTTACTGTTTCTCCGACCAAGTCATCAAGTCTTCTCAGAGAAGAAGGAGATACAAAGTTCTCAGCGCGTTACTTCTGAGATCTTTCAGCTTACACTTACTCAGCAGGAAACTTTCACTTCCACCTTGTTCTCATGTATTTGTTCTCTGCTCCATCTTTGACACTGCAGCCGGGACGGACTCCCTTTTTACATCCCTCAGCTGACCAAATTCCTTGAATTCCTTACGGTAGTCAGTTTTTAAACGTGTCGTATTTCTAGGAATTCAGTTTTCTCCTGGAAGTTTAGCACTTTCCATCAGAAGTTTGAGACTGCACAGCACGGGGTCTGAGGTGCTTCCCCTTTCGCGCCCGCAGCTTTATCCTGTCCCCGGATTTTTATTTAAAACCCGAGAAACAGGAGAGCACACCTGGGCGCCGCTGGGTGCTCCGTCCCCCAAGGTATCCTCCTTGAGGTTTTGAGGCCCGTAGAGTCTTTACGGACCCCTAAAAAAACCCCGCGCTGCTCGGAATTACCAGAGCGGTCGTTCCGCACTTCTCTTTGATGTCCGTGCTAGACCGGAAGTCCCTGTGTGTTGAGTCAATCTCCTGTCAGTGCAGATCACAGAGGTTCAGCCCATTCTAGCCGCAGCTGGGACACTTTATGGCTGCTCTGCAGAGAGAGGCCAACTCAGTTCACCAGAGTTCAGATTGCATAACCTGAGTTTCTTTGCCAGAGCAACTGGTGAGGTGGTAAAGCCTCTGCCTTACAAGCACATGGTCCCAGGTTCAAGACCTGTCATCTCTCGGTAGGGGCCTGAAGAGCCCTGTGACTCGGGATAAGCCAGCTTCATACATTCCTGTGTCAGGGTAAGGCACCATGATCTGATTATTATAAAGGCAGTACAGTGGTACCTCGGGTTAAGTACTTAATTCATTCTGGAGGTCCGTTCTTAACCTGAAACTGTTCTTTTTTAAAAAAAATATTTTTTTTTATTAACCGACCAATCAAATCAAATTAAATCACATCACATAAATTAAAGCCAAATTTTAAATTTTTTGTTGGGGGGACCCATATTTCAAGATCCGAAGGGGGATTCTGATCATTTTTTGCTACTGCGTTAATGTCCAAATCAGTCCAAATCAATCCAAACAAAGTTCAAAATTCTATCCAGTCTTTTCTTGCTGTTTCCACATCACATCTTGTTCATATATTTTCTCTTTTTTCTTTATGATCTCTTCTGATAGTCTCCTTAAGCCGATAAACACCAATAATAATCCTGTGTGAATTTTTCCGTTCTTCCAATCCTCAAATCGAGATGGTTTCCATATATCATTGCCTTCATAGATAACATCGCTCTTTCCATCATTCATCTCGCAAAACTGTCGCTCTTAAGTCCCTCTGAGGAGTTTCACCCACAATATAAAAACAGCTCTATTTCTCTATTTCTCCTCCCAGACTCAAGACCTCTGACAGAACTTCCCAATATGGCGACGGCATTTTTAACTGCGTCATTCCAAAGCTCTTATACATTCCACGCTCTTCTTAAAACATGCTTTGGTTCGAAAGTTTATCTCCGCACAGCCTTAAATCCACAGCTTAAGTACTTAATACGACATTTCTGACTTGTAAGGGGAGGGGATTCTTGTTTAATCACATAAGAAAAGAAAGGAAAGTTTTTTCCCCCTCCCCCATCAGTCATTTGCCATACCGAGTCTTGGCGTATCTCCTCATGATTTATTCTCGTTTCTCCGACTCATCTTGTTTTATCAGAGATCTCTTCTGTTAGCAGTCTTTACTCCCCCTCCTTCCTTGAAATATGTGCATTCCTTCATCCAAATTGTTTCTTTTGAAGTTCTTGCAGCTAGTGGCATGGATCAGGGACGGCATCCAGGAGCGCCGAAATCCCACAGGAGGGCTTTGTGCCTAGTGCCCCCATCCCCACAAATTCGGAGGTTGTATAGGGCACAGCAGGCAAAGGCAGTCCCCCCCCCCACATCCTGGGGGGGGGGTAGGGAGGCTAATTACTCCCATCATAGCCTCCAAATTACCTCGTGTGGGTCGGAGAGATGTTATTGTCAGCCATCTTCTGATGCGCCCCCTAGTGGCCCCCCTAACCTGAAACTGTTCTTAACCTGAAGCACCACTTTAGCTAATGGGGCCTCCTGCTGCCGCTGGAGCATGATTTCTGTTCTCATCCTGAAGCAAACTTCTTAACCTGAGATACTATTTCTGGGTTTCCGGAGTCTATAACCTAAAGCGTATGTAACCTGAAATGTATGTATGCTTTGCACCATAAGGTCCCATGGCAGGCTACAGCAATCTAAAATATCAATATTAAGCAGTATAGTTTAGGTGTACTCCCATTTTATAGTTCAAATCGGGAAAAATAAATGCAGTAAATGGACCAAAGACTGCCATCGGCGGTAGCAACAGAACTGCCGCTTCACCACGCTGAGAAGAAATTAAATATTTTATTTTTCGTCTCCCGTTAGATTCACAAAATGTTTAGGGGTATGCGTACCCCTGCGTCCCTGCAGAAAAAAGCACTGTACTGTGGTACCTTGGGTTACTGACACTTCAGGTTACAGACTCCGCTAACGCAGAAATATTACCTCGGGTTAAGAACTTTGCTTCAGGATGAGAACAGAAATCGTGCTCCAGCGGTGTGGCAGCAGGAGACCCCATTAGCTAAAGTGGTGCTTCAGGCATGTGAGGAAGGGGGGAGGATGCATAGGGGAGGTGGGGAGACAGGGGGCTGTTGGATTTTGTTGTAAAATTCCAAAAATAAATAACAAAAAGTTGTTTGCATTGCTAATTAAAAGTAAAAGGTTGCGTTTCTGCTGTCTGGATGTAATTTGCTAAAACCAAATGTGTTTTAAAAATTGAACCTATACAGCAGAAATACGCACCACTGTGTTCAATGGTGCTTACTCCCAACCATGCACAGAACTGCAGTCATGTGCCATAAATTTAATCATGAGATTTTATTAGTAATTTGTTGTGAATGTCTGTCTTTTTAAGGTGGAGGGATTTTTTTAAAGCAATGTGTTAGAAAAGCAAGATATTTTAATCCCGGTGACCTGACTCTGGATTTTATTGTGGAGCTGTCACTAATGCACTACACAGTTAGGAATTGCCTCAAATGTTGCTGGGAACTGCAAATGGGGAGGAGAGCACTGTAGCGCTCAGTTTCTCCTTGAGAGCTTCTCATAGGCATCTGGTTGGCCACAGGGAGAGCAGGATGCTGGACTAGATAGGCCTCTGACCTGCTCCAGCAGAGTTCTCTTATGTTCTCTCTCCCAGGGCCAGGTGAGACTGCCAGAATCTTCTGAGAGCAGCCATTCAAACCTCCCTAAAAAGCAACCTACTGTGCATGCTCCTGCAGCTATTTCTTGGAAGAGAAGGGGGAACAATAATTGCCACACCTTATTCTAGTAAGTGAAGGTTTGCTGGATTGCTACTAATACAATGACTGGCAGTAGCTTGGGTTACATTAGAAACAAAGGCTAAGCTCCGAAGTGCATAAGCAATGCCTGGTAGAAACTAGAAGGAGCTTAGGATGTCAGGGGGTGAAGGTATCAGTGGCATGCAAAGGACAAGCATTTCAAGCCCCGAATTCTTCTCCAGTTTGAATTAAAATGCAAATCAGAGACAAGTTCCTTCCGCTTGCCCCTTCCATTCAGTGCAATGGAGAAACATTACTTTGAATAGGAGCATAATGGAGAGGGTGGAGGAACCCAAAACAAAAAATCTGAATACAGAAGAGGAAGACCATTCTTCCTTGGTTAACTTCATAGGTGGACTTCCCCTCACCAATTTTGCCCATGCTGCCTCTGAATTTGTACTAGGGAAACATTTTTCTGTTACACTGAATGGGAGCAGGGTTGAAGGAAGGCTGAGAGGAAAGAAATTCTGACAATTCTTTGAAAGTTTTTCCTCTCAAACTCCTCCTGGAGGTTTTCAGTCCTCCCTTAGAGAATAGTCAGTGAAATGACCTTCCTTATTTTGCCACCCACAAAGTAAGTGGAGAATTTGAGGGAGGGCCATTTTCACTCTGTTCTAGATTTTTAAAGACAGTGAGAGCCTCGGTTGGGCTCGGGGGGGGGGGGGAAAGTTTTCTCATCCAAGTTCATCCAAGGTGGGCTTGGGAGATCTTGCCCATCTATGCTCTGTGCCTTTCTTGAAGATATGCTTCCCAGGACTTGTAGTTTACTGGATCCAACTTAGTTCATTTCCCATACTTACTCAGAAGTTCAGTTGCATCCATTATTGCTATCTGTTCTTTAGAACATGGTTACCCTTAAAGGGATTATTGGCAGACATTTGTAAATGTCAAGTCTCAAGGTTGTTCTATTAGGTGAAAGGGGCAAAGATTTCAAAAGCTATTGATTTCTACAGCACCCTCCAAAGACTTTCCTTCTTAGCTCAGGCAAAAAGTGAAAGTTATTTTTAGACAGTTTGTTCTAGCACCGGGAGACTCCAAACTGAGTTTATTGGAATATTTTTCCAAATACAGTTGTCTGCCTGTGCTTTATTTTTAGCATTGACACATCTGCCAATCTCAGTGTACAGATCTATAGAAGGGTTACCAAAAAAGCTTATGTTGTCACTCAGTTAAACAACTTTGCTGTATCTCGGGTAGGACATGCAAGGGAATCAAAAGGTCATCTCAGACAGGGGTCTCAACCCACCCAGCTTCTACGTCCTGCAGCACTTCAACCCACCAAGTCAGGGTTGGAGATCTTGCTGCTGGACTGCAGCTCCCATCGTCTCCAGCCACCTAGCCAATGAAATGGGATTATGGGAGTTGTCCCAACTGAGCCCTCATGGCAAGAATGGGGAACCTGCAGCTTTCAGGTATTCCTGGACTCCAGCCCCCATCTGCCACAGCCAACATCAGGGGTGATGGGCGCAAGAGTCCAACCACCGTTGAGGGTCACCAGTTCCTCAGTGGCTGACTCAACTCCTTCCACTCTGGTTGGCTTCATTTAGCACAAAGAGTAACAAGACTTCTTCTCAGTGGCTAAAAAGCTTCCATCTTGGCAGATTTTACCCATCACTCTCAAACAGTGGCGGAGGAAGGGGGTGCAGGCGTGCAGTTTGCCTCAGATGTCATCACTGAGGGGTATGTAACAGCTGCAGGACACGCACCCGCACCAGGCACTCAAGCGGCTAGCTACTCCGCTGCACACATATGCACATGAAGAGGCAAGAAAGAAAAGAATGGGGTTTTTTGTGTGTGTGACTAATTTCTAAATCCTGCTATTTGTCCATTGCAATAATGTCTTCAACGTGGAAATCGTTATACAAAATTTGGATTAAATATAAAGGAATATTGGAGCCCAAGATACCCCTGTGCTCGTCACCCACAGAAGCCATGGCAGTTAAAAAAGAAATATGAAAGGGGAATGGCCAACATCAGTCTTAGAAGTAGATAAGGATAAGCCAACATTGAAGCAATATGAGGAAATTAAAAACTTGCTAACAGACTGGCTACAATATTTCCAGCTACACCAAAGACTAGCTATAGATTCAAAACAAGGAATTGCAAAGGAAACATCTAGATTTGAAAGAGAATCAATACTTAACAAAAAGAAAATTATTTCACGAGTGTATGATTATCTTCTGGAATGGGAAACAAAAGAAGAACAGTCATGGTTAAATGGGCACAGGACTTTGGGCATAATATACTTATGGAACAATGGGTGAGATTATGGACGGCAGACATTGAATTCACAGCATGCTATAATCTCAGGGAATATACCATAAAATGGTATATAGATGGCATCTTACCCGCAAAAAGCTTGCTAAAATGTATAAAGGAAAAACATCAACCTGTTGGAGATGTAAAAAAGAGGAGGGATCATACTCTCATATGTGGTGGACCTGTATAGCCATTGGCAGATACTGGAATGATATTTATAATGAGTTTAAGAAACTATTAAAAATTACTTTAAAAAAAAACAAACCCCAGAGATTTTCCTACTTGGTATATTACCATCAGAAATTAAAAAAGATATAAGATCATTGTTTATGTATGGTATAACAGCAGCTAGGACCCTTATAGCAAGGAATTGGAAAAATGAAATGCTCCCAGAGATTACAGATTGGCAGATGCTCATGTTAGAATATCTACAATTAGCAAAACTGATGGGATCAGTTAGAGGAATATCGAAACAAAAAACAACTAGAGAACGGATAATATTTAAGAATTATGTAAAACTTTATTGTACAAATAATTCCATATTAGCAGAAATTGAGTGATATTTGTAAAGAAAAAAAATCAAAGGAATATATACAAAACAGAAAGAAATGATATTATATAATATTAAACCTGTGTAAGAAAGAATGTTATACCAAACAATATAATGAGAAGGATGGGAAGGATCGTGCCGATGATTACTTTTACTATGTAAATAACTTTGTCTTCTTCTATTTTTGATTTCTTTGTTTCTTATCTTTGTTACTTCATTTTTTTATTTTTTATTTCTTTATAAATTTTCTATTTTATATAATTTTCTTTTTTTACCTGTTAAGAGATAGGACATAATGTCTGTATAGACATGCAATTTTTATAATCAATAAGGAGATAATTTTTTTTAAAAAATGTCTTCAATGCGCAATAGTCTCTAGCAAGATCCCCAAAGTAACAGTTCCACAACTAGTCAGGTAAAAAGATAAGACTCCACACATGAGGAGATATTGTGTTACGGATTTTTTGAACAAAGATTTGCCAGGCTGCAACTTTTCCACATGTGCAGCCCTCCTGAGGCAGGCTTTTCAGCGAGGGACAATGCAGAGCTGATAGGGCCGAGGGAAGTTGCTTATGCCGCTCAACACCGGTGTGAGATCGATGTCCTTGGGGTCAATGATGGACTTCAGAGTGAAGTTCTGCAATATGGTGGTGAAGAACAAGAAGATCTCCATACGGGCCAGACCTTCCCCCACACATATCCGCTTCCCTGCAAAGGAAACCCAAAGTGTAAGATGCACAACAACCACTTTGGCTGTTACGGAGAAAATAACAATCATGCCAAAGGAGCAAAGGTGCTGCTCCAGAACAGCTCCTGGGAGAGTCACTCCACCATTTCTTTTGTTTCAGCTGGCCACAGGAAAGGTACAAGGAGTTCTGATGGACCCAGAAGCCTCTGCCCCTCTCTCACAAACTGGCAGCTATACCAGTTTAGGCTGCAGGAGGAAGAAGGTTCCCCCTCTTTGCCCTGACACCAGCCGATTAGGGAGACGGGAAAGACCTGAGCTGGCCAAGACCGCAGCCTACTGAGGAAGCAGAGCTCTTACCTGCTGAGAAAGGCATGAAGTAGTCGCTCTTCCTGAAGGTGCCATCTTTGTGCAAGAAATGTCCTGGGTCAAATTCTTTGGGGTTTGGAAATTCTTTGCTGTCATGTAGCACAGACATCAGACTAGGATATATGGTAGTGCCCTGCAGAGAGTGCAAAGAAATGGGCTGGATGGCAATGACACCCAAAGGAATGGTGTGGGAAGACACTAACAGGAAGGAAGGTACTTTGTTGTTATTTTTTTTATAAGATATTTATTAAGATTTTCAAAATATTACAAAATAAAAATAAAAAAGTAAGAAAATACAAAATAAAAATGGTTAAAAACAACTCATTCTTTCCATTACTTATTTTTCATTAGCTTATTTCCCGGACCTCCTCACGCCTCCCTTTTTTGTATTCCAGTTCAGTTTGTTGGTTCAGCAAATCCTTACACTCTTTGTTTATCCTAGTCTTTAATCTTAAGCTATTGTAACGTTAAATTTTTACCTATGAATAATCCATTTTTCATATTCCCTTATAATATTACAGCTGAAAACCACTTAATTTCTATCCAACATCATTCTAACATTCATTAATTTTACAATATTTCTGTAGATAGTCTTTAAATTTCTTCCAATCTTCTTCCACCGACTCTTCTCCCTCGGATTCTGCCAGTCATTTCCGCCAGTTCCACGTAGTCCATCACCTTCATCTGCCATTCTTCCATGTGTCTTCCAATACTTTGCAATGAGTATTCTTGCTGCTGTTGTGGCATACATAAAAAAGTTCTGTCCTTCTTTGGCACCAATTGGCCGACTATGCCTAGAAGAAAGGCCTCTGGTTTCTTCAAGAATGTATATTTAAATACCTTTTTCAATTCATTAGATATCGTCTCCCAGAAAGCCTTAATCTTTGGGCACGTCCACCAAAGGTGAAAGAATGTACCTTCAGTTTCTTTACATTTCCAACATTTATTATCGGGCAGATGATAGATTTTTGCTGTTGTGGGTCAAATTCTTTGGGGTTTGGAAATTCTTTGCTGTCATGTAGCACAGATATCAGACTAGGATTTATGGTAGTGCCCTGCAGAGAGTGCAAAGAAATGGGCTGGGTGGCCATGACACCCAAAGGAATGGTATGGGGAGGCACTAACAGGAAGGAAGGTACTTTGTTGATACAGAAGAAGAATGAAGCAGCTTCAGAAGGCAATAGGGTGTTTAAAACGAAGTCCAGGATTCAAGATGCCCAGCTACGCTTTAGGAGTTGGGCTAAACTACTTCCCTTGCTTGTACATAAGAAGAGAAGAAAAGCTCTGCTGGATCAGTCCAGTGGCCCCATCTGGTCCAGCATCCTGTTTTCATGGTGTCCAACCAAATGCCCATGGGAAGCCCATCAACATAATCTAAACAAGACAGCACTCTCAATTCCTGTGGTTTCCACCCACTGGTATTCAGAAGCATGCTGCCTCTCACCATGGAGGTAGAATATAGCCATCATGGCTAGCAGCCTACTATTAATACTTAGAGCCTTGAAAAGAGCTGACCTTTGGAATGACATATTGTCTGAACGGTGTATCTTTGAGTACTGCATGAGGGCCGCTCAGTGGGGCAATAGAGATGAACCTCTGGATCTCATGGATGACAGCATCTGTGTAAGGCATTTCCCCACGATCTGCCATGCAAGGACTTCGTGATCGGCCAATAACTCGGTCAATTTCTTCATGCACTTTCTCTGTGATGGGAAGAATGAGGTTTAACGCCAGTGCAGGAAACATTACAGAAGAAACTGAAACTCAGTGGGAATGGTTGCAAGGCTCTGCACACTTTGGAGCTTTCTATTGTTTTCTGGTGCCAACTTTCTACTAACTCGTCACCACAGGCAATTTATTGTAGCTTACCTTCAGCGATCCATCTGTAAACAGGGAAACATAGTATAACTGCAATTATTTATATATTAATTTAATTTCTATCCAAAAGGAGCCCAGCGGGACAAAAGCTTTAGGGATGTTATAGGAGCAAGTGATAGTCCAGCTTAGAGAGATTCCTATTGGAGGCACTGTCCAGCAGTGATTCTGATACTACCTGAGGGCCCTTTGGCCCCTGGCCCTTGTGGTTGTGCCTTTGTCTAAAACAGTGGTGTCCAAACTTTTTTCAAAGCGGGCCAGAAAGGATGAAGTAAACCAAAGTTGTACTTCCGGATTAGCGCCATCGGCTAATGGCGGATTCCCTCCGAGCTCCGGAGGGAATCGGCTCCGCAGGATTTGAGTCTAGCCGCTGCGGCGACGCGGGGACCCTTAAAAATCACAGGCGGTGAAGCCTGTGAACCTGGTGACTTGGCGGGCACCATTCGCGCCCCCCGACCCGCGAAGGAGCCTTTTTAAAGGCTTCAGAACGGGGGACGGGGTGAGTGGGGTGGTGATGAGAGTTGGCTGCTTCTCCTGCAGAGTGAAGCAGCATGCCATGGTCAGAGAGCGCTGACTTCTTCTTATGAACAATTGGATTTTAAAGCAGCAACCCGTGAGTAGTACGAAAATTGGACTTGTAAAGAAAATTTCTTCTTTGAATTAGGCACGATCGGGGAAGGCGCAAATAGGAAGTCCGTCTCCCCTTCTTGTATATAATCTAAAGCAAGGACCAGCTAACTAAGGTCGAGAGGACTTTTTTCTTTTTACTGGGTAAAGACTTTAATTTCACGATTTGGCAGTTTAAGTAATCTTACTGGAGGATAAGAGCTAATTTTGGAGCTGAAGTGCCACACCCCCCCTGGACCCGGGAGTGATCCGTGAGAGAGCCTGTTGAAGAGATATTGAAGAGCTTGACAGCTGTCAAATTAGCTGTCAAGACAGGAAAAGAGAAATCTGTTTTTTATTGTCTCTGCTGGTTATATCCGTTACAATTTGGCTATATTTTGTTGAAAACAAGGAAAAACTGATTACAAACTAACTTGATTTTTGGAGTTGAACTGGAAGGAATACTAAGTAATACTAAGGGGGTTTTGGGACATTACAAGAATGGCTGAAGGAGGGAAATTTCAAGACAAATTGGACAGAGCTTTCTTTCTCTTGGGAAAGTTACAAGGCCAAATTGATGTTTTGGCTACCAACGTTGCAACTCTGGACTTAACAGTAAACAAATACATGGAAATTGATAAGGATTTGATCCAGGAAGTTCATGCAGCTGGACAAGAGGAGAAATTTGAGAACTTTGAGAGTGTGGAGAAAGAGATACATGTTGTTTTTGAGGAAAAGGAAGGAGGAGACGTAATTTTGCAGATGACAAAGGAGAGACAGAGGCCTGACATGATAGTTATAAAGGAAAATAAGAATTTGATGAGGAAAATCTGGCTCGAGCTGGAGATTGAAGAATGGAGAGATCTCCTTATGTGGAGATCTGAAGACCCAAGGATTACAAATTTGATCAAGGTGAAAGTTGGAACTTTGGGGACATTTGGACTTGAAAGGAGTAAGAAACAAGATTTGAGTTCCACTTTTAAGTATGGAGGTCTGGCTGGAAGAAACACTGTCCCTATTGGGCCAGAGCGTCTCCGAGATCTGGCGTTTAACACTAAGGACTATCAAAAAAACCGGCAGAGAGGAACTGAGAGAGAATTAAGAGCTTCGGACGTGAGATCTCCAGGCTGATAGTAGATTAAGACTGATGGACATTTGTTGGGGATTGAAACTGGGAAAGGGGACGGGGTGGGGTTTGGGGATCCAAAGGGTATAATTATAACCCGTCTTTTTTCTTTTTATTCTGTTTTGTCATTAATATGAAAAGTGGGGAATTTGTGGAAGGGAATCTGGGTCGACTTTAGGGAAAGGATTTAAGAATGAGCACTGATGTATAAATTTTGACGTTGTAAAATTGGTTTTTTTAATTGAACTAAATATAAAAAGGTTAAAAAATTGGGGATAAGAACTTGCTGAATTAACAATTTGAATTGGAATACAAGAAGGGGAGGTGTGGGGAAGTCAGGGAAATATGTTACAGAAAATAAGGATCATAAACTGTATATGTTTTCTTTTTCTTTTGTTTTTTCTTTTGGTTTTTTCTTAATGGAAAATTCTCAATAAATATCTATTTTTTTAAAAAAATGAAGTAAACCAAAGTTGGTGACCTTTTTTTTAGTATTTTACCCCCAGGAAATAACCTGCTGCTGGGGCCGGATTAAACCGACCAGCAGGCCTGATTAGGTCCCCAAAATGGACTTTGGACATGCTTGATCTAAAGGATCTGCACTGGCTGCCAGTACACTACTGAGCCAAATTCAAGTTGTTACTGTTTGCATATAAATCCTAGGTTTTGCAATATGGTCAGCGATAAGAGCTCATACACATTTCTGTTTTTGCTGGGATTTCTAGGCACGGGTCTGTGGTTACTAGGCATGGATCTGAGCATTTTGTCCGCCCCCCACCCCACTGTTGTCTCCAAGAAAGCCTTCTGTCTACTGCTGATGTCAGTCAGCGATGATTAACATTCAGCGATGAACAGTGGGTTTTCCTGGGGAAAGTGGCAGAACAACCACCTCTTGGACCTGTGATACATAAATCTGGGAAAGAACTAGAATAATAAGTACTAATAACGCATCTGTTTTACCTTGTATCTCTGGGTATTTGAGGAGGATCATGAACCCGTATCGTAATGTGGTGCTGGTGGTCTCTGTTCCAGCCGCAAACAAGTCAACTGTGCTTATGGCCAGGTTTTCAATGGTGAAATAGGATGCACTATTACCTTTTTCCTGCAGAAACACACAACACAGTCAGTGGAGTCAACTCAATTGTTCTGAGTACAGCATAACAAGAATTTAGCAGCGCCACTGGGACCAGCTCCCTTCCCAAGACACATCTTATCTCAAGTCTTTTTATAGCTCGTTCCTCTAGGCATTCCTTGCCCAGAGGGCTAATCATTAAAAAGAACTTCCCACTTACTGTAGGAACAAGTCAGCAATGGGAAATGAATCTACTCCAATGGGGTGTGGGCAGGAATCTCTTTCCTTGGCATTCCCCACAAGAAGCTGGACGGTGGTCTGCTGGTTGGGAAGCTTCAGGAGTGGCAGGAGAACCCACTTGGAGAGTTCTGTGAGTTTTCATGATTACCTGATCCATTTTCATAAGGAAGCAGTCAATAAAATCCCGAGGTGAGTTGGGGTCCAGAGTGGGCTTGTGTTCTTCAACCTCCTCCAAAACAAACTCTCTGATTGCCAAGATGTTTTTCAGCACTTTGTGGTGGGGTCCAGGGATCCATTTCATCAAAAAAGGGAATACGTTGTAGAGCTAGAAGAAACACCACAAGAGACCCTTTGGCACCAACCTCAGTCAGGGTTTGTCCACACTCAGGCTTCAGTATAACGTTGGCTACTGTTGCCTTGTGTGCATTTCAACTCTGTGGTCCACACAACAGCATTTTCACTACCAATGCCTCCCAAATCTATGTAGATGTTCCCCATCTGCATTACTGGGTGGTGCTTCATTGATTGTACTGCATTGTATTATCTTCCCTTCCCCTCAATTAGTGCTTTCCTACCCTCTACCTAATGTTTGTAGAGGTCATATGCAGATTTTTATTTTTTAATTTCACCTATGTGTACCTTTAGAAAAATCTGAAAAATCATGCAACATTCCCCCCACCCCCGCTGCTAAAACCTCAACAGCTGGGTAGGAAGCTGTCTTATATTATTATTAATTTTTATTATTATCATTTATTGAATTTATACCCACAGTTCTCAGGGCGGTTCACAGACTAAAATCAAAATATAAAACCACAAAATGCATAATTAAAATAAGATCAACAACCCAATTACCCCCCCCCAAAAAAAACTCCACATGTTAAAAGGTATATACTGAATGAGACCATTGTTCTCTCAAGGTCAGTACCGCCTATGGAGCTGCTCTGCTGGGTATCATTCAGGAGTCCCATTCCTAACTAGGGATGCTACTAGGAATTGACTCTGGGACCCTATATAAATAAGCCAAATGGTGTAAAGCTGAACTATGGGGTTACATACATATCTCTAAATTTAGTCCCATCTGCTCCTCCTGTTGAAACCAGGCTGTGTACACATCGCTGGCTTAAAATGTAGCAAGGCAGGATAGATATGGATTGCGGCTAACGTCATGTATTCACACCTTCTCAAACCAGTAGTGGAAGCACACTGGATGCAGAGGCAATGGCAGTGTATATACACCCCAAGTGATTAGTTCCAGTTATAAACTTGAGCCTGTGGGTTTTACTGGTTAAGCTTTACTTCCTGCTCCACTGGGCTGTTAAGTCAAACCTTGGTTACTAGACCCAGGTGCATTGTGTGCCTTGACTGGATCTCCACATTAAGAACATAAGAAGAGCCTATTGAATCAGGCCAGTGGCCCATCGTGCTGTCACAGTTGCTAACCAGTTACCCATGGCAAACCTGCAACTAGGACATTAACAGAAATATTAAGAGGCAGAGGCAGTATGGGCTATGAGAAGCCTGGAAGAAAGACATTTAAACAGCAGGAAAATGGCTACAGCCAGAGGCAGTATCTACATAAAATAAATATTCCACATGCAAGTAAACTGGACTTTGTGAAAAAGAATGCATTTAACCAGATGGCACCTACCTGTCCCCAAGGAGAGCTAAAAACCTGAAAGTTTTCACTTATTAAGCTTAGAATGGATAGCAACTTCTTGTCATTATAATCATATCGTTTCCCAAAGATAATTGCACAAATGACATTGGAGATGGCGCAACTGAGTGAGAAGGTTGGATCCAAGGGCTTCTCTGGAAGAACAAGAAAAAAATAATTAAACCCATTACAGGTTTTAGGCAATAATCTAGTCTGGAATTTCTGAGCTGCCATTTCCTGGCTCCTGGCCTCAGTGGTCAGACAGGGAGCTGCCTTTCTCACAACAATTCTGGAGGCATGGGCATCTTCAGTGGCTATGAGTGGTTTCTTCCAAGGACATTCCAAGGTGCTTTCTTCCAGCTTCAGCCAATATATCCTTAGATAGGAAAGAGTGACCACAGTGGTGCAGGCCTTGGTGAAGTCTAGACTAAAACTAGGGAATCTAAAGCACTTCAGATGCTGCTAGACTCTAACTTCTGGACCACTGTTGACTGTTGGGGCTGAAAGCAGCTGGAATTCAACAATATCTGCGGAGCACTCTTGCAGTTGATAGTGTTGGGATACTGCCAGGGAGATAAAGTCCATCATGGCCCCAAGCCGTGTGCCGGACGATCCATCGATCTCCCGTAGGCACGCAGTATCATCGATTAGCGACATGAGTTTCTAGTTGCCACATTCCAGAGCTCATGCACACTCTTATCAGCAGATAATGCACAGCGAAAGTTGCACGCAGGAGAGCATTATTTACAAGCTTTATTCAGCATTGATCAGAACAAAGAAAGACATGACTGCCTGCCTGCTTCAGTGTCTCCGACAGAGAGAGAGAAACGAAAGCAATAGCTAACATAAACATCCTGCTCCCTTTCAAGGTGGAACGGAAATATCCTAACACATAGAGAAGCAGCAGCCAGGCTTTAGATGGAACTGGTCTGTGTCAGCATATTACACCCCTGCTGAAAGCTATGCATTGTTTGCCAGTACATTGACAAGGTAAGTTCAGTGCATTACTGGGGTGTATGAAGCCCTTAGTGACCTAGGACCAGGTGGTGGTTAATAATCTGTTGTAATGTACCCCAGAATCTGTTGTGATGTTTAAGGGGGTCTGCTTGATAAGCCTATGTCGATGAAGGGCAGTGGCTACCCACCCTGTGTGTCCCGGAACTTTTCTAGCAGGAACTGTGCTTCCTCCTTTATCCTCTCCTCAATACTTTTCTTTCCCATGCCAAAGTTGCGCAGGGTGGTAAGGGCAAAATGTCGGAGCTGCTTCCACGCCTCCCCATTGCTGAATATAATTCCTGGAAAGCAGAAGAGGAAATGGGTATAAAGGAGATGGATGGACTGAAAGAGAGAGCAGAAGAAGCAGGTTGGAAGAGCAGGAGGCTCTTATTCTTGACTCCAGACCACCTGGAGACTTGGTACTTTGGTGCCTCCTTATTCCATAATCAGTAGCTGGCCAGTCTTCTGATACATGCCCTTACTGTAAAATATATGTGTTTAATGTGCATAAAATGCTATGTTTGTGTGTGTTGTGTATGAAACGTAGTGGAGGTTTGCATTTGCAGAATGTCCATTTTTGCAGCTAAAACTTAAAAAGAGGTTTCAATGTTTCGATATTTATGTTAACTGGTAATTCATCTCTTGGAGCCTGGGTCTCTCTCTGAAGCTGCCAGTATAATGAAGAAGCAATAGTTCTTGGACTATATTAACCAGAAAGAACTTAAAGAAAACTGGACTACATTGCTAGTTGTATAAGTGCAAAGTGTTGATTTGTATTTATTTATTTTCTTGGTAACAAATTCATAGATAGTTTGCAGTAACTTTGAAACTCTTTCTTGGTGTGGAGAGCTTCTTGATTCACAAAATCCAGGCCAGAGAATTCTGCTCACATAACTCTCACACTTACTGCCCACACCAGAATTACTCCAGACCATTATTTTTAAAGGCTATTTTAAAGGCTATTATTCATTGCTAGTTGTTTAAGTGAAATGTGTTGATTTGTATTTATTTGTTTTCTTGGCAACAAATTTATAGATAGTTTGCAGTAACTTTGAAGCACTTACTGCCCACACCAGAATTACCCCAGACCATTATTTTTAAAGGCTAGAGACTCATTCAATCCTGCTTTAATTTTTGGTGCTTGCTCTAGACCAGAGGCGGAGCTAGCTGCTCCGGCACCTGGAGTGGCCTGCGTGGGCAGGGGTAAGCACCCTTGGGTGTAAGGCGACGTGCGGCGGCGGGGACCTTCCGACGGGTGCCAGCGGCAATGCACATCCCAGGGGGGCGCCACCTGTGGCGATATCACTCCCCTCAGGGATTGCTCCCAGGGCGGCCAGCACCCACCACACCCACCTTTCTCCGCTACTGCCCTAGATATTGCTTAAGTACTTTTATGAGATGGCTCATTTCTCTCTTAAATGGCAATGCCCAATATATAGCTATGCCATTAAAAGGCTGCTAATTATCTATTTATACTGTCCAGTGGGAACATTAATTAGGAAAGTTTATCTCAAGATGCAATGCTTTGTCTTTGCAACCTTTTTTACTTTATTTTCATGAATAGAGGGATTTTCCTGTGCCCCCCCCCCCACTGGTCAACCAGCATAAAATACCTAATCCCTTGTTGGCATCATCAGCTAATGGCAGGCGTCCCCTGGCAGCAAATTCATCTCCACGGTCGATCAGCGCTTCTTTCACTGCATCATAGCCATGCAGCACCACAACCCGTTCTGTTCCAAAATACATTGTGAACACAGAGCCATACTTCTCACCAAACTGGAAAAAAGATAGAGAAGGACACACATCTAGGTGGGTTTGTGGATTAGGAGAGAGTCATAGAGCTGATGGAGAGCCCCGCTGCCCCCAGACTCACTATGGGCATCTGAACCACATGACTCTTAATAACATACAGAAGAGTTCTGCAGCTAGATCAGACCAAAGGCCAACTAGTCCACGACTGTTATCACAGTGGCCAACACAGTTCTTCTGGGAAGCTCAAAAACAAGACCAGAGTGCAATAGCACGCTCCCCTCCCTGCAGGTCCCTGGAACTAGTAGAGGTTCAGCATCATCGCTACCAGCTATGGGTAGCTTTATCTTCAATGAATTTTGTCTTAACAAAATTCCACAGTGAATTCCACAGTTTCAATATGCACTGTATGAAGAACTACTATCTTGCGTGCGTTGTAAATCTTCCAACATTCAGTTTTAATTGAAGACTCCAAGTTTTAGCTTTACAGACCCTTCATGTGTCCCTATTTTCCAGGGACACCCCTGATTTAGAGAAGCCATCCCAGTCTGATCACAGAATGTCCCCCCTTTTCCTTAGGATGTCCTTATTTTTACTGGCAAAATGTTGGAGGGTATAGAGTTATCCGACCCCCTCTGAAGGCAATCCTGATTAGGGGAGTGTTTTTTTGTTTAATTTTTAATGTTTTCATTATGTTTTTATATATGTTGGAAGCTGTCCAGAGTGGCTGGGGCAACCCAGTAAGGTGTGTGGGCTATAGTAAAATTATCATTATGGAATGGGATGTCCCTATTTTCATTGGAGAAATGTTGGAGGGTATGGCATTATGAGAGGGGGGTAAAAGTGTTTTCCTGTCTGCTTTCTCTATACCATGAATATGATTATACTGCTCTGTTATGTCCCCCTCATACTCATTTTTCTAAGGGAATTCTTAAAGTACCTTCCAACCAAGCACATTCTGGGGAAAATAAAGGAGCAGCTTTTCAAAATACAAGAAGACTATGAACTCCCCACTGTCCAGCAGAGGCTAAAAATGTTCAAGGGCAAAAATGCCCAAACCATCCATATGTGGAGGGAGAATTGGACCCGTCCCCGTCCCCGTCCCCGCCCCCTGTCTCTAATATAGTATGAAAATTGCACTATTGCTTTTTAAAATTCTTTACTCAGAAGGGGGCTTTATGGCTTTTATTTTAAGGATAAAATAATAAAATGACAATTAAACAACCCCCTTTGTGGAGTTGTGGGACCTGCTCAAAGTCCACCTCTTTTCTGTGGAGCCTTTGCGACAAGTCCCTGCTCCCCATCCCTGCTGATGTAGCCAAGCGCAAGTCCATGCCACTGAAATCACAGCGATTCTGCTATTCTTTTCTTATGGTCTGGATGCCTCCCCTCCCTCTTTTGCCTCTCCTCTGTCAAAGTGCAGAGTCTGTTGCCTTATACTCTGCAAATGTGCCCTGCACACAGATGGTACCATCTCTAAATAAACAAACTGACAATGGATTGTCCCCTTCCAAAAGAGTCACATGGAAAGAGGCTTGCAAACAGGTAACGGTCATCAACAGACAGCTGTTGAGGAAGGTGCTCATCTTTGGCTTACCTCCTGGAGAACCTGGGCCAGGTTGTTGGTCTTCAGCTGCAGAGCGTTCCCTACGATGGGCAGTGGAGGTGGGCCAGGTGGCAGCTGCTTTGCATTCTCTGGCGTCCTGCTCCTGACTGCAAGGAAAACAAGGCAAGAGATACATATGATCATCAAAATGGTCACTGTCCCTAGAGGCTCCATGGCACCAGCTAACAGTGACTGAAATGACTCTAGACGAATTAATTTGCTTTCCAATTTTATATAATCTGAGGAGGTCACATATACACGGACTTTCACCAATAGGAATTCTAGGTTTCTCTGAGTACGGTAAATGAGATTAGCCATTAAGTAGATAAGATTGCAGAATCAAGAAATGAGCTTCTCTGAACTTCAGTCTGTATTCTTTTCAATCATTAAGCAGAAGCCTGCAATGTAAGACAACCAGGGTTTCAGGTTTTTTCCTGCCAAACACTGTAATGTAGCCTTGAGGCAAATGGTTCTGCTTCTAAGGTGCTTTCAGGACCAGGTTCCTGCAGGAAAGCTTCTTGTATACTCCGAGTGCTTGGTTGGAGGTTTCTTGCACCTCTGATGCCCACAAATGTTAAATAAAATTGAAATAAACTTGAAGGCAGGTCCATAATGGAGCTCAGCCGTAGCACAAATACATCCCTGTTAGGAGACCTTGCAGTTTGGGTGAATTAGACTGAGACGTTTACACACAGTTTCTGGATTTCTACAGCTTTATTCATGCAGGAACAGAATTATCTTGGCAAGAACGATTTACAGGATGAGTAGAGACAAAAAGAGAGAGCAATAGTAGGCATCTTATTAGGAGAGAACAACAAAAGGTTCAGCTTTTACAGGTGGAGTTAACTTAGAAAAAGACTACGAGCAAATGCTGGCTTGCTTGCTACACAAACATTGCTCTTGTGTGGTTTAAAGTAATACATGCATTAGCTAGAGGTTCAGGAGAAGGAACTTTATTTGCTTTCCCCCAACAATCCCATCTAGCACTACCCACTAATGTGGACAGGACACACCAAGATAGATTTTGGAGACATAAACCTGGAAGTGCTTTTGTATTGATGAGACACACTAATGTGCTCATCAAAACTGTGACTCACATGTGCCCTAGTGGGGACAAAACCATGGTCACTAGTGTCCATGGTGACACAGAACATTAACTTCTTGTTTTCATTTAGTCCAGTTCTTCCATCCACCTCTGGAAATAATAATAATAATAATAATAATAATAATAATAATAATAATAATAATAATAATAATACAGTGGTGCCTCGCAAGACGAAATTAATTCGTTCCGCAAGTTTTGCCGTCTAGCGAATTTTTCGTCTTGCGAAGCACGGTTTTAACGGTTTAACAAAGTCGCGAGACGTTTTCGTCTTGCGAAGCAAGCCCATAGGGAAATTCGTCTTGCGAGGCAAATCGAAAACAAAAAAAGCTTTCGTCTAGCGAGTTTTTTGTCTTGCGAGGCATTCGTCTTGCGAGGTACCACTGTAATAATAATAATAATAATATATTATTTATACCCCGCCCATCTGGCTGGGCTTCCAAAGCCACTCTGGGTGGCTTACAAAAGAATATTAAAATACATCAAACATTAAAAGTTTCCCTAAACAGGGCTGCCTTCAGATGTCTTCTAAAAGCCTGGTAGTTGTTGTTCTCTTTGACATCTGGTGGGAGGGTGTTCCACAGGGAAGGCGCCACTACCGAGAAGGCCCTCTGCCTGGTTCCCTGTAACTTGGCTTCTCGCAGTGATGGAACCGCCAGAAGGCCCTCGGTGCTGGACCTCAGTGTCCGGGTAGAACGATGTACAAGTATTTAGTACAAGAGGGAAGCATGCAGATGATGGAAGCCTGCAAAGTTATTTATTTAAAGTATTGAGCGGTCCCCTTTTAAGGGGCAGTTCCTAAAACAGGAGTGATCATATCCTCAAGCATTTCAAAAAAACGATGTCAAAAAGAAGAGAGTAAATATCCCGTTGTGTATAGTAGCTGGCCTTTTTACACTGATTCACAGCTTAAACATACTCCTGGAACAAGTTATAGACATCCATAAAATTACTGTAATTAGCTGGGATAACATCTCCGTTATACCAATATTAAATTCTCTTTCAAACTGACTTGTCAGTTCAGTTTGCATAAACTTATTTGAACTCATGGTTCAGTTCACAAACCAAAGTGCACCAGGTGTTCTTGCCAACAACTGTTGCTGCTCTGTGTGTTTTGAGTCATTCTCCTGTCAGTGCAGATCACAGAAGTTCAGCCCATTCTAGCCACGGCTAGGACACTTTATGGCTGCTCTGCATAGAGAGGCCTACTCAGTTCACCAGAGTTCAGATTGCATAAACAGCTTCTTTGCCAGAGCAACTGGTGAGGCAGTAAAGCTTCTGCCTTACAAGCACATGGTCCCAGGTTCAAGACCCGTTATCTCTCGGTAGGAGCCTGAAGAGCCCTGTGACTCGGGATAAGCCAGCTTCTTACATTCCTGTGTCAGGGCAAGGCACCATGATCTGATTATTATAAAGGCAGTACAGGGGTACCTCGGGTTAAGTACGTAATTCGTTCTGGAGGTCCGTTCTTAACCTGTAGGGACGCAGGGGTACACATACCCCTAAACATTTTGTGAATCTAACGGGAGAAGAAACTAAAATAAATAAATATTTAATTTCTTCCCAGCATGGTGAATCGGCAGTTCTGTTGCTACCCCTGATGGCAGCCTTTGGTCCATTTACTGCATTTATTTTTCCCAATTTGAACCATAAAATGTGATTTTCTTGAGTCAAAATGAGAGTACACCTACACTATACTGAACAGAAATCGCACGGCGGTGGCGAGAGGCCCCATTAGGTAAAGTGGTACCTCAGGTTAAGAACAGTTTCAGGTTAAGAACGGACCTCCAGAACGACGTATGAAGAGGTGAAAGAATCTGTTTACGACTGGTTACATTACTTTCAGATCAATGAAATGTTTAAAAAAGATTGCGTGGACAGGCGGAGTCCCCAGATCCCGAGCGGCCCCCCCCGTCATGTGTAATAACGACTCAAGACAACGTGCTATGGGATTAAATTGGCCACAACTTTATTAAATTTCAAATGTGGGTAGACCTTGGCTCAGGCATTGGGCGTTCTCCCTCTCCAGTCCCCAGCTGGGGACCTAGGGAGCTTCAGGGTTATCCAGTGTGTGTGTGGGGGGGATGGGCCGGCTTTGGAGAACATATGTTCAAGCAGAGATAGCCGCCCCCATTACGCCGCCGCAGGGGAGAGCAATGACGACCTTTCGGCGTACGGTCAAAGCCTCCCTTCAGAAACCCCTTTAACGGGGAACCCTGGTATCGCCGCCGCAAAGAGGAAGATGGACTAAAGGATTCCGCCCAAGGCCTAATACCGCCAAAGTTGTGACGTTTTGCTACGGGAAAGGCGAAACCTGCCAATGCAGGGAAATTCCTTTCCGGCCCTTTAACAGCGACCTTATCGTAGCAGCGCCCGCATACCTGTGAAGAAAAGTTAACCTGCAAAACCTATGAAGAAAAGTTAACCTGCAAAGGAAGACATTAACTGAGGGTGGGTAGGGTGGGAGAAGCTCTGGAGCCAAGTGAGGATTCCCAGGTAAGATCCTCCCTCTATTGTGTGGGCAGGTAATCCCTCCCCTACCTGGCCTGGTCTCCTTGGCAACGCTTCCCCCAGGTGGGATTGGACAACTGACTGAGGTAGGCGGGGACCTCCAGGTATCCCACCTGAGGGAAGGCAAAGCCAAGCCTATGCTGATGGGGCCGCTCCAGATCCAGGGCTGCGCGCGTCCACGCAAAGGGCGCCCCCTGTTTTAAGCGGGGAGCGGTCATTGTAAAATGTGTGGGTATGAAGGTAAAGAATCAAAATTCCAAGTGGAGGTATTGAATAATGAGTATAAAAATCTGTCTAAAATGTATAAAATGTTGCTGGAGTGGCATACAAAAGATGAAGAAGTAAAAGCAGTAATGATACATTGGGCAAGAGACTTTGGTTATAATATACAGTATGATGATTGGATGAAATTATGGAATGAAAGGTTAAAATTCACGGCATGTACTGCGTTGAAAGAAAATGTAATGAAAATGGTTTACAAATGGTATATAATGCCAGTTAAACTGGCTAAAATGTATAAAACATGCAGTAAGTGTTGGAAATGTAAAGAAAAAGAAGGTACATTCTATCATATGTGGCAGGAGTGTAAAAGGGTGAAAGACTTCTGGGAAATGATATACAATGAATTGAAAAAGATGTTGAAATATACGTTTGTTAAAAAACCAGAGGCCTTTCTATTAGGAATGGTAGGAAACGAAATTAATAAGAGAGACTGTAAACTGTTTCAATATGCAGTGACTGCCGCAAGGATACTTCTGGCCCAAAGATGGAAACAGGAAGAAATTCCAACAGTGGAAGAATGGAGAAGGAAATTGACTGAATATGCAGAATTGGACAAATTGACTGGGAAGATTCGATATCAGAAAGACCAAAAGTTTATCGAGGACTGGGGGAAATTTACAGAATATCTGAAAAATATATGTGATGTACAGACGACGCTTGTTGGTTTTGAAGAGACTCTGTGAGATACAGTGGTACCTCGCAAGACGAATGCCTCGCAAGACAAAAAACTCGCTAGACGAAAGGTTTTTTCGTCCGCGATTTGCCTCGCAAGACGAATTTCCCTATGGGCTTGCTTCGCAAGATGAAAACGTCTTGCGACTTTGTTAAGCCGTTTAAACCGTGCTTCGCAAGACAGAAAATTCACTAGACGGCAAAAATTGCGGAACGAATTAATTTCGTCTTGCGGGGCACCACTGTAGTAAGAAATACTGCAAAAAAGAGAGTAAGAGGAAAAGGAGTTGGGAAAGGCAATATTATGTTTAGAAATGCGTTAACAAATAGAAATTTTACGAAAGATTGACAGAGAAACTGAGGGAAGTCAAAAATTGAAGAAGGAGTGCAAAATAATTTGTTGACTGTATAAAATTTGTTTGGAAAATGAATAAAAATTATTTTTTTTAAAAAAAAAAAAGAACGGACCTCCAGAACGAATTAAGTACTTAACCCGAGGTACCACTGTATATTGAATTCTTCCCTGCTTTGCACCATAAGGTCCCATGGCAGGTTACAGCAATCTAAAATATCAATATTAAGCAGTATAGTGTAGGTGTACTCTCATTTTTACTCAAGAAAATCACCATTTTATAGTTCAAATCGGGGAAAATAAATGCAGTAAATGGACCAAAGGCTGCCATCAGGGGTAGCAACGGAACCCACTTCACTACGCTGAGAAGAAATTACATATTTTAATTTTTTTAGTTCCTTCTCCCGTTAGATTCACAAAATGTTTAGGGGTATGTGTAGCCCTGCGTCCCTCCAGAAAAAAAGCACTGTACAGTGGTACCTTGGGTTACAGACGCTTCAGGTTACAGACTCCGCTAACCCAGAAATATTACCTCGGGTTAACAACTTTGCTTCAGGATGAGAACAGAAATTGTGCTCCGACGACCCGGCAACAGTAGGAGGTCCCATTAGCTAAAGTGATGCTTCAGGTTAGGAAGTTTCAGGTTAAGAACGGACCTCCAGAACGAATTAAGTACTTAACCTGAGGTACCACTGTACATTATTAATAATATTAATTCTATGTTGTTGTTGTTGCCACCCATTCTGCATCTGAGGAAGTATGCCCTAGCAAATCTTACTCCCTTTACAAATACAGTTAAGTCTTTAAATTGCCACAGACCTCCTCCTATTTTTATATACAACTTAGATAAAAAGAAGCAATGGCAGACTGCTTAAAAGTGTGGGCATGGGAGAGGGTTTTCGCCAGCTACGTAATATAAGCTTGTTCAGTGGGGCAGTTTGAGACAAAATACTACACTTTAATCCTGTGTGGACGTGGTCTATAAATGTCTGTAAATTCTGGATTGCTTGCATTGTTACATCATAAGCAGCAGGTCATCCTTAGATTAGATGTGTCAGGGGAATCAGTAGTGAAAGTACAGGTTTGCCACTGATCATACAAACAAATACAAATGCTATGGGATGGGGAGGGGAAGAGGATTAAGGGCAATTGGGGCTAGGGAGGAATACAGAGGTTTGGGGGCATGTGAGGAAGGGGGAGGGTGCATAGGGGAGGTGGGGAGACGGGGCTGTTGGATTTTGTTGTAAAATTCCAAAAATAAATAACAAAAAGTTGTTTGCATTGCTAATTAAAAGGTTGCGTTTCTGCTGTCTGGATGTAATTTGCTAAAACCAAATGTGTTTTAAAAATTGAACCTATACAGCAGAAATACGCACCACTGTGTTCAATGGTGCTTACTCCCAACCATGCACAGAACTGCAGTCATGTGCCATAAATTTAATCATGAGATTTTATTAGTAATTTGTTGTGAATGTCTGTGTTTTTAAGGTAGAGGGATTTTTTAAAGCAATGTGTTAGAAAAGCAAGATATTTAAATCCCGGTGGCCTGACTCTGGATTTCATTATGGAGCTGTCATTGATGCACTACACAGTTAGGAATAGCCTTCAAATGTTGCTGGGAACTGCAAATGAGGAGGAGAGCACTGTAGCGCTCAGTTGCTCCTTGAGGGCTTCTCATAGGCATCTGGTTGGCCACAGGGAGAGCAGGATGCTGGACTAGATAGGCCTCTGACCTGCTCCAGCAGAGTTCTCTTATGTTCTCTCTCCCAGGGCCAGGTGAGACTGCCAGAATCTTCTGAGAGCAGCCATTCAAACCTCCCTAAAGAGCAACCTACTGTGCATGCTCCTGCAGCTGTCTCTTGGAAGAGAAGGGGGAACAATAATTGCCACACCTTCCTCTAGTAAATGAAGGTGTGCTGGATTGCTACTAATACAATGACTGGCAGTAGCTTGGGTTACATTAGAAACAAAGGCTAAGCTCCGAAGTGCATAAGCAATGCCTGGTAGAAACTAGAAGGAGCTTAGGATTTCAGGGGGTGAAGGTATCCGTGGTCTGCAAAGCAACTCTTTCCTCCTGAAGCCTTGCAGAGTCAGAATAAATTGTGCAAAGCAAATGTAGTTTACTGCATTAGGAATCCTTTGAATTTTACTGTACACAGCTGCAGGAATGTTTGGTTGTGAAGCAGTTTATAAATCTGCAAATAAAATAAAATTGCTATACTTGCATAATCATTACAAGTGACAGCATTCACTTTGTCATAGTATTCTTTATTTAGCTCTGGGAGGGTGAAGTACATCTATAAAGCTATTGCATTTCACAAACAGGTAAAAAAATACATACATCTGGATGTGCTCTTATTCTCCAGAAGAAGTGGAGCAGTGGTTTTCTATGCAAGTGAAACCAGCACAATTCTCCAAACTTTGGTTTGGAGAAGACCTTCAGGAGTTTCTTTCTTTTTTTCTTTTTTTTTTTTTGGCGTTCAGATAGTAGCTTATGCTGTTTATTTTTTTTCAACTTCTTTTTATTCATTTTCTATTACCAAACAACAACAAAAAGTGAAAAAGAAGACTAGCGAACACATACCAAAGAAAAAAGAAAACATCAACCAGAACACAACACCTAAACTAACCAAAAAACAAACATTAATTTACAACAAATAACGATTGACTTCCCTCCATCTCGGTTTTGGGTTATGTGAATATTAAATCCATTCTGCAGTTTTTCATTTTATAGCGTCTACACATCGCAAGAGTTATATTGAACCTACTGTGATTTTTATATCTCTAGAATTTGTTTCCATATATGTTATAAATTTAGACCAATCGTCAGTAAACTTTCTACCTTTTTGCTGTCTAATGTTCTGCGTCATTTTTGCCAAATCCATATACTCAAATAATTTAATTTGCCAATCTTTAATGGTCGGGATATTTGGGGTTTTCCAATTTTGTGCTAATAGAATCCTGGCAGCTACAGCTGAATACTGAAACATTACATAATCTTCTTTCTTAAACTGCTCTCCGATCATTCCCAGAAGGAAGGCCTTGGGCTTTTTGACAAAGGTGTATTTAAGTTTTTTTTTTTTAGTTCATTATAGATAGAATCCCAAAAATTTTTAACTTCACATTTCCACCACATGTGGTAGAAGCTTCCCTCTTTAGATTTACACTTCCAACACCTTTTGTCGCCGGTCTTATACATTTTTTTGCAATTTCACAGGGGTGATGTACCAACGATACATCATCTTTTCCATATTTTCTCTGAGGGCAGTACAGGCTGTAAATTTCATTCCTTTAGTCCACAACTTCGTCCATTTTTCAAAATCCAAATTATACCCAATATCTATGGCCCATTTTACCATAACCTCTTCATCCTTGGTGTCCCAATCTAATAGTTGATTATACATTTTAGATAACAGTTTAGTTTTTGGTTGTTGTTGTTGTTTTTTTTTTTTTTTGCTTATACATTTTTATTAATTTTCATTGATTATACATAAATACAATCTAGATTACATAAATTGCATATAACATAGCTGTTACAAGAGTCATATATATGGTACACAGTTATTTTAGGCTCCACCGAGCCTCAGACTTTATTGGTAAGTATCAGATAATTTCTAAAGTTACGTGTTTTATCTCCTTTACATATTTGCCAAACACTGTTAGAGTTATTCTATCCCTGCCAGAGTCATCAAAGTTCTATACTTATCTCTTATATACGTCAGATATTTATTCCAATTTTCATGAAACTTCCGGTCATCCTGGTCTCTTAGTCTTACTGTTATTCTAGCTAGTTCAGCATAATTTATCATCTTGTTCTGCTAGTCGTCCATAGTAGGTACTAATTCTGATTTCCAGCTTTGGGCCAACATAGTTCTAGCTGCCTTTGTGGCATATAGAAACAGATTTTTTGTCCTCTTTTTTAATTTCCTTGCCAACTATTCCTAGCAGGAAAGCTTCAGGCTTTTTGGGAAAAGTATATTTAAAAATCCTTTTAAGCTCATTGTAGATCAGTTCCTAAAAGCCTTTTACTTTCCTGCATGTCCACCACATATGATAGAACTCACCATCCCATCCCCCTCTCCACATTTCCAGCATTTCTTATTCTTCAGCTTGTAAATTTTGGCCAATTTAACTGGTGTGAGATACCACCTATAAATCATCTTCCAGAGATTCTCCCTTAATGCCGTACTCGCCGTGAATTTCATATTTACTGTCAGGGAACTGCCATCGGAGGAACAGGTGGGGAAAGGGCTCACGGAGGCTGGGAGGGACTCAGCAGCTGAAGCAGGGACCAGCAGGGGGAGAGGTGAGTCTCTGGTGGAAAGTCTCACGGAGGCTGAGAGAGACTCAGCAGCTAAAGCAGGAACCAGCAGGGAAAGAGGTGGAACTCTGAGGGAAAGCGAGCAAGAGGGAGGGCTCAGGGACACGTCCAGCGAGAACAGTGGGGGGGGGTCTGAAGCTCCCATAGGGAGACCCATTCCTCGCCGGAAGCTGTCACGCCGTGAGTCCAGAAGACGTGTTTCCGTTAAGGAGCTTTTATGCTGGAAACGATTCCGAAAGCAACCACTGTCGGAAACTGCAAGTGACTAGAGCAGACATGTCTGAGGAGCTCTGTCACAGACAGAGGTTTGTGGGTTTGCACAAACTCTGAGGAACTACGATTTTACGCACAAGCAGCTCATCATCCCATCACAGCATTCCGACAGTCTTTGTAAGCTGCCTGTGCAGGAGAAGGTATCATGAGCGACCCAGCTGGAACCGGAGAAGCAGGAGTTGGAGCGGGTCCAAGCTTGGAAGAAAGGTACCGAGCGTTGGAAATCCAACTGGCACTGCAGACGGCGAGGCTTGAGGAGAGAAGGGCTCAGGATGCAGACAAGAAGGGGAAAGCCACCCAGTTCACCAGAAAGGTACCAGGATTAGTGCAGAAGTTTGGGGGGGACCCCAAGGACTACCATGCCTTTAGGACAGAGATGCAATATGCCCTCAATGTGCAGTTTGATGAATTCCCTGATGAGGAATCACGAGTGGCTTTCGTGATTGGGCATCTTGAAAGGGGGGGCGAGGGACTGGGTTAGACCCCTGATGGCAACGAATAATGACGTCCTAAAGGACACAATGAAGTTCTTTCGTGCGATGGATTTGATGTTTTCCAGCGATATTGAGCAGGGAGTGGTCCACAGACAGCTAATGGCTTGCAAACAGGGAAGCCGATCTGTCCGTGAGTATTGGACTGAGTTCACCATGCTGGTTCATAGATTGGGGTGGGACTTATCGGCGGAACCCATTCAAATGCTATTTGAAGAAGGTCTTGCTTCGGCTGTGAAAGATGAACTTTCCCGGAGTCCCAGGGCGGTTTCTATGGATCAGCTGACCAAATCTGCGCTGACCATAGGTGCGTGCCAGGAGGCGAGAGCCTTGGAGAGGCGGGAAGGGAAAGGGGAACGGTGGAAGGAGTTCCGCATTCCAGACATTCCAGAGACAACTTTCCCGCCGGCAGAGCCGATGGAAATCGGAACAGCGCGCGCGCGCGCAGTTTCAAAGCCCAGTGAGGGGGGAAAGAAGGAGGGAAAAGGCGCCCGGAAATGCTATCTCTGCCAACAGCCAGGTCACTTTGCCAGAGTCTGCCCCCAGAGGAAGGAATGGCAAGGGATGGTGGGAGCTGTTGAGGGAAGAGAGGAGTAAAAACCGGAGCAAGTAAAAGCCAACGCCTGGTTGCCACCGTCGGGGCACAGCAGCCAGGCCAAAGAGCAGTGAAAGTGCCCACGCCAGAACCTCCTAAACCTGCCCTAGTGATAGAAGTGTCGCTAGAGCTGCAAAATGGACACCCCCTAAAGATAAAGGTGCTGTTGGACTCAGGCAGCTCCTGCAATTTCATGAGCAAAGAGTTTGCAGCTGAACACCAGATACAGACTATCCCTTTAAGCAACCCCCTGCAGGTGACCACGATCGATGGCAGGGAGTTGTTGGGAGGAGAAGTCAGCTTGCAGACCGTCCCAATGATAATGAAGGTGGCAAGGCACACAGAACTGATAGCGTTTAATGTGGCCACCTTGGGAGGAGCTCCTATTATTTTGGGGATGAGCTGGCTAGCGTTACATGATCCGCTGGTGGGCTGGCATCAGAGAGTGGTTTCCTTTGGTTCAGCACATTGCTTAGAACACTGCAAAGGGGGAAAGGGTTCAGCAGGGGCCCAAGCCACCCTAGCAGGGACGGAAGTAATGGAGAAAGTGAAGGTACCACCACAATACGCAGATCTCAGCGACGTGTTCAGCGAGAAGGAAGCTGACCAACTACCCCCGCATAGACCCTTTGACTGTCAAATCAATTTACTCCCTGGGGCACAGCTTCCGGTAGGCAAGTTGTATGCCATGTCAGACAGAGAAATGCAGGAGCTAAGAGAGTTCATTGACAAGAACCTGAAGAGAGGTTTCATCAGAGAGTCCAGAGCGGTGGGAGGTAGCCCAGTGTTTTTTGTGGATAAAAAACACACGGACAAGCCGAGACTTGTGTGTGACTTTAGGGGGTTAAACGCAGTGTCAGAACCATTGGCCTTCCCTATGCCCAGGATTGACGACATTTTGACCAGGGTGCGGAAGGGAAAGATTTTTACAAAGCTGGACCTAAGGGGGGCGTACAACCTGATACGTATAAGGAAAGGGGATGAATGGAAAACCACCATGTTCACCCCTTTGGGGGCATTTGAATATCTCGTTATGCCATTTGGCTTACAAGCAGGCTCGGCGTGCTTCCAATCGTTTATGAACCACGTACTGGGGCCTTTGCTTTACAAGAATTGTGTGGCCTTCCTAGATGACGTGTTGGTGTATTCTGAGAATGAGGAGCAGCATGTGAGAGACGTCAGAGAAGTGTTGAGCAGGCTGCAAGCCAACCGGCTGTGGGTGAAACTGGAGAAGTGTCAGTTTCATACCAAGGAGGTGGAGTTCCTGGGGTACCGCCTGTCAGACAAGGGATTGGCCATGGATCCCGGCAAGGTCCAGGCAGTGCTGGAATGGAAAACACCCAAAACCAAGAAGGATGTGCAGAGGTTCCTAGGGTTTGGGAACTTTTATCGTAAGTTCATCCGAAACTTTGCCCACTTGACGGCGCCCATAACGGACTGTCTCAGCAGTAAGAAGAAATTCGTTTGGACTGAGGAGGCGGAGCGAGCTTTTGAGGAACTGAAAAGGGCCTTCGCCTCTGAAGAACAACTTCTGCATGTGGATTTACAAAAAAAGATGAGAGTCGAAACAGACGCATCAGACAGAGCCATAGGGGCGGTGCTTCTTCTGCAGCCAGGGAAGGAGGAGTCAGGGTGGAGACCGTGTGCCTTTTTTTCGCGAAAGCTGAACAAATCCGAGAGGAACTACACGGTGTACGACCGAGAACTTCTGGCTATTCATGAGGCTTTCCGGAGATGGAGGCACCTGCTAATTGGCGCACAACATAAGGTGCAAGTGTGCACTGACCACAAGAACCTAGAGTACTGGAGAACGGCACGAGTGCTCAACCAACGGCAGTTGAGATGGGCCCAGGAGTTCTCCAAATTTAACTTTGAGATTTGTTATGTGCCAGGCCCAGAGAACGTTAGGGAGGACGCTCTCTCACGCAAACCTGAATATTTGGAGGGGGAGGGAGCACCCGAAGAAAGACATGTCATTCCAGAGGACCGCTGGGTGTGTGGGGCGGCATTGGTGGGGCAAAGGGAACTGGTACAGGGAACGGAGAATGATGAATACGCCCAGGACAAACTCAGGGATCTCAGGAGGGAGGGAGATAAACCCGGAGGTTTTGAGGAGAGAAACGGGGCGTTGTATTACAAGGGAGCATTATATATACCTGAAGGTGATTTGAGGGAGAAGGTACTCAAGCAGCTGCACGATAGCCCCACAGCAGGGCATTTTGGGCAACACAAAACCATGTGGCTGGTTACCAGGGAATTTTGGTGGCCCAAGGTCAGGGAAGATGTGCGGGAGTATGTGAGAGGGTGTGACCAATGCCAGCGAGCCAAGGGGGAGAGGCGGGCACCGGCAGGGTTATTAGAACCGCTACCCACACCTGAAAGACCATGGGAAGCAGTGGCAATAGATTTCATGACTGATTTGCCAAAATCCAGAGGGAAAACAGCCATCATGGTTGTGGTAGACCTGTTGACCAAAATGGCCCACTTTATAGCCTGCTCACACGCTGTCACGGCAGAAGAAACAGCTAAATTGTTTGTAGAAAATGTGTTTAGGTTGCATGGCGCCCCCTTGAGGGTGGTTTCAGACCGAGGGAAACAATTTACTTCCCGGTTCTGGAGGAAGCTCATGAGCTTACTGCATGTAGAGGTCAATTTTTCGACTGCCCGGCATCCTGAAACCAACGGGCAGGCGGAAAGAGCCAATGGCATCCTCCAGCAATATTTGAGGTGTTATGTGAATGACAGAGAGAATGATTGGGTGGAGAAGCTGGCGTTGGCAGAATTTGCCTACAACAATGCGGAGAACGTGTCCACGGGGATGAGCCCCTTTTTGGCTAATTACGGGTGCCATCCCCGGGCTTTCCCAGGGGGGGAAGGGGAGAACTGGAGCGTTCCAGCTGCCGAACAGTTCGTAGAAGAAATGGAAGCGATCCATCGCCAGCTCCAACTTAACTTAGACAGGGCCAAGGAGGAATATAAGAGGCAGGCAGACAAAAACAGAAGAGAAGGTGAAACCATTAGGGTGGGGGACCAGGTGTGGCTGTCAACCCAAGGGTTACCATTCAAAGGGGGTTGTAAGAAGTTAAGACCCAAAAGATTGGGTCCCTTTGAAGTCACGCAACAGGTCAACCCAGTGGCTTTCAGACTCCGGTTACCGAACCACATGAAGCTGCACCCAGTTTTCCACAGGTCGTTGCTGTCACCGTATAAAGGGGACAGAGAAGGGAGGGTCACTCGGGGACCAGCAATGGAGGAAAGGGAACACAGCTACCATGTAGCGGAGATCCTCGATTCCAGGTGGAAGGGAGATCAAGTAGAGTATTTGGTAATGTGGGAAGGGGAACCGGAGTCGGAAAACACCTGGGTCATGGCAGAGGATGTCAATGCCGAGGTTTTAATAGAAGCTTTTCATCAGAGGTTCCCACGTAAACCTCAGCCTGTGGCGAGGTTCCGGAGGGAATACTTTGCCACCACCGACGAAGAAGAGGAGTTGGAGGGGTTCACAGATTCCGAGGAGGAGGAGGATTCAGCGAGCCGGAACGGCGACCGATGGAGGGAAATGTTCGAGACATGTGAAGATGAAGAGGATTCTTTTCAGGGTTTTACCTCCTCACCACCCAGAGGAGAGGGAACGGGAGGGGGTGAAGGGGGCCCTGGAGGGGAGGTGGATGTCAGGGAACTGCCATCGGAGGAACAGGTGGGGAAAGGGCTCACGGAGGCTGGGAGGGACTCAGCAGCTGAAGCAGGGACCAGCAGGGGGAGAGGTGAGTCTCTGGTGGAAAGTCTCATGGAGGCTGAGAGAGACTCAGCAGCTAAAGCAGGAACCAGCAGGGAAAGAGGTGGAACTCTGAGGGAAAGCGAGCAAGAGGGAGGGCTCAGGGACACGTCCAGCGAGAACAGTGGGGGGGTGTCTGAAGCTCCCATAGGGAGACCCATTCCTCGCCGGAAGCTGTCACGCCGTGAGTCCAGAAGACGTGTTTCCGTTAAGGAGCTTTTATGCTGGAAACGATTCCGAAAGCAACCACTGTCGGAAACTGCAAGTGACTAGAGCAGACATGTCTGAGGAGCTCTGTCACAGACAGAGGTTTGTGGGTTTGCACAAACTCTGAGGGACTACGATTTTACGTACAAGCAGCTCATCATCCCATCACATTTACATTCCACAATTCTTGCCACTTTACAAAGTCAATATTATAACCAATGTCTATGGCCCATTTTATCATAGCCTCCTTCACCTCTTCGTCTTTTGTATACCACTCCAGTAAGAGGTCATACATCCTAGATAATGTTTTGTTTTTGCCTTCAATGATTTCCACATTAAATTTAGATTTTTTATCTTCAAATCCCAGTTTCTTTTTATCATCTTTTAACAGATCATTCACTTGATGGTATTGCAGCCATCCCGTGAGTACGTTCTTTACCTCCTCATAGGGCTTAAGTTTTATGCCCTTATCAGTTTTATTGATAAGTTCTTCATAGGTGGCTTTCCCCCCCTCCATATTAGTTTTTTTCACAGTTAGGACATCTATTGGTGAGATCCACCATGGAGTCTTCCTTTCCAGCAGGTTCTTATTTCTTTCCCATACTTGAAATAATGATCCTCTAATTATATGATTTAGAAAGCCTCTATGAATTTTCACCTTTTCATACCACAGGTACGAGTGCCACCCGTACCTGTTATCAAAGCCCTCTAAATCCAGGATATCAGTATTCTCTAGCTTTATCCAGTCTTTCACCCACGTTAAACAGGCCGCTTCATAATATAGACTCAAATCTGGTAAAGAAAAACCCCCTCTTTCTTTTTTATCTACCAGTATTTTCATTTTTATTCTTGATCTTTTCCCCTGCCAAACAAATCTCGCTAGGATCCTTTGCCAATCTTTACACTGCTTTAGTCCTTTCATTACTGGTATAGTTTGGAACAGAAATAACATTCTGGGCAGGACATTCATTTTAATAACTGAGATCCTCCCTAAGAAGGAAAGTTTCAGTCTCTCCCAGATTTCTAAGTCTTTCTTGACACCCTTCCAAGTAGCCTCGTAATTATCTTTATATAAGTTTATATTTTTTGCTGTGATCCACACTCCTAAATATTTTACCTTCTTAATAACCGTAATTCCTGTCCTTTGTTCTAACTCTGCTATATCTTCCTTGGTTATATTTTTTGTTTTCATTTTGGTCTTATTCCTGTTAAGCTTAAAACCTGCTACTTTTCCAAATTCCTCTAATTTCTGTAAGGCTTCTTGTAGACTGTTCTTAGGATCCTCCAATGTTAATATCAAGTCATCTGCAAATGCTTTTATTTTGAATTCCTTATTTCCTACCTTAATTCCTTTAATTTCCGGTGTTTCCCTTAACCTTTTATTAAACACTTCCAACACTGTTATAAATAACAGAGGAGATAAGGGACAGCCCTGCCTAGTCCCTTTGGCAATATCAAAGGCCTCCGATATATTGTTGTTTATTATAAGTTTGGCATTCTGCTCTTGGTAAATAGCGTCAATACCTTTTCTAAATCCTTCACCAATTCCCATCATTTTTAAATTTTCCTTCATGAAACGCCAGGAGACGTTGTCAAATGCCTTCTTGGCGTCAATGAAAATCAGTGCCGCCTGTTTATCTATTCTACTATCCAAATATTCAATAATGTCTATCACGTTTCTTACGTTGTCTTTCAAGTGTCTCCCCGGGAGGAAACCCGTTTGGTCTTTATGGATTCTTTTATTTAAGACTTTTTTTAACCTTTCCGCCAGTACATCTGCGAATAATTTATAGTCGTTATTTAATAACGAAATAGGTCTATAATTTTTTACCTCTAAACCATCTGTATCTTTTTTAGGGATTAAGGTGATATACGCTTCTTTCCAGGTGTTTGGAATTCTCCCTTCTTTTAGTACATTAGTCATGGCTTCACATAGCATTGGGGAAATTTGATCACTTAATATTTTATAATATTTAGCTGAGATACCATCTGGCCCCGGCGCTTTCCCTATTCTCATTTTTTTTATTGCTTTCCTAATTTCTTCCTCTGTAATTGTCTGGTTTAGATATTCCCTTTCCTCAGTCGTGATCTGTTGCAATTGGTATTTTTTCAAGTAATCTTCTATCTCATTATCTGTCTCTTTTTCTCTTTTATATAATTCCTTATAGTATTTCTGAAATATCTTCTTTATCTCTTTTGGGTCCTCCACTATCCTTTCTCCATCCCTTATCTTACATATCGTGTTTTGTTTTTTCCTCTCTTAGTTGCCACGCCAGATATTTTCCTATCTTATTTGCTGATTCAAAGTTCTTTTGTTTCATCATTTTAATCCTCCATTCAATCTCCTGGTTCACTATCATAGAGAATTGGGCTTGTAACATCTTTATGTTTTGTTTCAGTGTTTCATCTCCTGGTTTAATAGTTAATTGTCTTTCATTCTCCATGAGATATAGTAAGATTTCTTCTTTCCTTTTCTCTTTTATCTTTTTTGAGATGCTATTTTTCTCAATAAGGAACCCCTCATAACAGCCTTCCCAGCGTCCCACACCGTTTCTAGAGATGTTTCTTTATTCAAATTCCACTTAAAATATTCCTCAATTGTCTCTTTTGCTTTATTTACTATCTTTTGGTCATTGAATAGATTTTCATTCATTCTCCATCTTAATGTTCTGAAATCTTTTCCTTTTACCTCCATATATACTGGATTGTGATCAGATAAAGTTTGTGGGAGGATTTCGGTCTTAATTACTCTGCGTCAATTCCTTTGAGACCCACATATAGTCTATTCTCCCCCAGCTTTGATTTGGGTTTGAAAAGAAAGTGAATTGTTTTATCGTGGGATTTTTAAATCTCCATGCGTCAATTAATCCCAAATTTCCCACTAATTCGAAGAAGGTTTTCGGTAATTTGCCCTCCTTCATTTCCTGTTTTCTTACTGATCTATCCAGATTTGGGAGAACCACTCCATTAAAGTCCCCCATCAATATAATTTGTTGGTCCATCCATTCTAGCAATTTATTACCTAATTCAGAATAAAATGCTGATTTTTTGTCATTGGGAGCATATATCCCAACCACGGTTATCTTTTCTCCTTGGTGGGTAATCTGTACTACTATCGTTCTCCCCTCTTCATCTTTATGTATTAGTTGGGATCCAATTTTTCTTTTATATATATCACCACTCCTCTTTTTTTGACATTATCCGATGCTACAAAGTCCAACCCCAATCTCTTATTACTTAAAATTCTTTTATGTTTTTTTGTTACGTGAGTTTCTTGTAGACAGATTATGTCTAGGTTCTTTTTAAGCAATACATGAGCAATTTGGTTTCTTTTATTTTTATTATTGAGCCCGTTCACATTCCACGGGGTTATTTTTAAAGTCATTTTTAATGTACAATCAGTAAGTGGTCAAACCTAAGTTAGGTCTACTGTTCCTTGTTATCTGTCTCTTCCTCTTCTTTTTCTTGGTCTAGGTTTTCCTCCTCTTCTCCCTCTCCACTTTCTTCACCTCCACCCCTTTCTTCCCCCATTTACAGCCCTTCTGGATCCCCCCCTCCCAACCTTCCCAGTTCCTTCTCATATCTTCTTGCGAATTTGTCCAGTTCTAGTGAGCTGGATAGTTTGAATCTTTTTTCCTTGAAATAGAATGAAATCCCTTCCGGGAACTCCCATCTATATTGGATCCCGTTCTTCTTCAATTGGTTAGTTAGTTTTTTATAAACATCTCTCTTACGAAGAAATCTCGAAGGAATCTCTTTAAATATAATAATTGGCCTTCCCTCAATACATAATTTTTGATTATAGTTTAACTTTAGTATTTCATTTCTCATATCCATAGAGTTAAACATAACCAGGACATCTCCTGGCAGTTTCTTCCCTCTGGCTTTGGCTGATTTTGTTTTTATCCGAAAAATATTTGCAACTGAATATCCAATGTCTTCTTCCTTCATATCTAACCATACTGCCAATTCTCTAACCAGTTTAGATCGTATGTTTTCATTAGGTTCCTCAGGGATCCCCCTAAATTCCAGGTTTGATTGTTTCTGTCTCATTTGAGTCATCGCAACACTATCCAGTAACTCTTCCTGTATTTTGTTTATCTCCTTCACCTCTGTCTTAATCCTGTCCATATCTTTCTTATTTTCTTTAGTATCTTTTTGAACCCTTTTCATTGAGTCTTCAAGTACTTTAGATCTTAGAGATAAATCTTTTACTTTTCCTGTTAACTCTCCCACCACCCCCTCTAATCTCTTATTCAATGAGTCTTGTACTTCCAGTAGTTTTTTCTCAATATATTGTTCATTATGTTTAAACTCTTTCCTTATTTCAGCCATCAAATTATCATAGTCCTTAATTTCCTTCCCCTCTTTCCCATTTTCTTGTCTGGATGGTCTCCTTTCAACAGGCGTTCCCACCCCCTTCTTCATTTTGTATTTTTGTTGGTCTTAATTAACTAAGAGAAAGAGAAAGAAGAGGGGGGGGGGAGGAAAAAGGAGAAAAATAAAAGAAAGGGGGAAAAAGAAGCAAAGAAAGAAAAAGTTCTTTCCCACCCCTAGGAGTCACTCAACTGTAATTTAGGAAATTTCTTTGTTTTACCAATATAATACCTTTCTGGCCCCACACAGTGGCGCTTTACTTGCATTCACTCTTTTAGTTCTTCAATATGCAGTCTCTTTCCGCTCACCACTAGGGGGTCAATTTGGTAAGTCATTTACAGTCACACAAAAAAACAAATAAGGGAACAAAAAACAAATAAGGGAAGTAGAAAATTCTCAAGGTTTAGATCCGGAAATGGGGATAATATGCGAGGCGGGTTCAAAACCGGGCAGAACAGGTGGGAGTCAAAGGCAAACCAAAAGATTATCACGGAGAAGCAGCAGGATCCAGCAGGAGCGTCAAGTCTTGCCACCATACTGTGTTTAAGTCTTCTTTCTTTCCTTTTCTTTCCACTTAACTGTTTACTCCCCGTTTTCTGTAGCAATAGGTTAAATATTTAAGGCGCCCAGGTTATCTTCTCCTGGATGATTTCAGCTGTGTACCACTTTAAGAGGGAAACGGGAAGTGGATCACACAATGGCATGGGGAGGTACCACTCTTTTCCAAATTTCTGCTCTTGCAATTCACTTTCTACTCCCAAACCTCACGCTGTGTCCGCCCCTCTCAATAGCAAACTCAGCTTTCAGTCAATTAAGCACCAAGTAACAAAGGGAAACAGTTTCAGCTTGAGCACATTATACGGTGGGGGGTATATACAAAATACCGTAACTCGATATAAAGTCTCATTTAAATATCCTAGACTGGGTGAAAAAATTCCATCCCTTTCAGTCGCTGGCGTAGCGCACTCCGACCAGGGTAGAACAGAAATGTTTCTGTCCGCTTTTCTAATATACAGCTATTTTCAATCAGTCCCTTGCCTCAGAGTTTTGCACTTTGTATCTGAGGTCTCTCCGCAACGCCCACTCGCAGTTACAGTCTTACTCCCTCTCCTCTCCCAGTCTTCCATTACACGCCCATTACTCTTACCGCTAAAGCAAATTCCTTCTTCTTTCATATCATAATATCTTTGTTACGCTGGTTTCTTTAACTAAATTCAATCCGTTATTGTTTTATTTATGGCCCAGCTTCTTAATTGTTGTTGGAGGCTTGCCGCTTTCACTCGGAGCCTGAGGCTTCACAACACGGGGTCTGTTGCTTCCCTTTCATGCTGCAGCTCCAATCCTGTTCTCAAACTCGATTTAAAATGTCCGAAACAGGAGAGCACCGGCAGCACCGCCAGGTACCTGTCCCCCAAGATAATCCTCTTGGAATTTTGAGGTCCACGGAGCCTTCGTGACAACTCTAGACCCCCGCGTTGTTCGAGACCCCACCGGAGGGCAGCCTCGCGCTCCTTCCTGTGGCTGCGGTTTGCCGGAAGTCAACTGGTCAGATCCTCTTAAAGGACTCCCTTCCCCAAAGAATAACAGTTTAGTTTTGCTTTCTATTATCGCTACCTGGAACTTAGATTTTTTCTCATTCATTCCAATCTTTTTATCTTCCTTCCATAAAGCATTAATTTGATGATACTACAGCCAACCTGCTAATTTACTTTTTAACTCTTCATAAGGTCTAATTTTCCATCCTCTTTCCGATCTTTCCAGGAGATCTTCATAGGTGAATCTCTCCCCTTCCATGTTTGTTTTTTTAGTAGTTAATATGTCAATAGGCGATAGACACCAGGGGGTATTTTTCCCCCAATAGTTTTTTATTCTTTCCCCACACTTCTAGCAGTGTTCCTCTGATGATGTGGTTTGAGAAGCCTTTATGCACCTTTTCTTTATTCTGCCAGAGATAAGCATGCCAACCAAATCTTAGATCGAAGCCTTCTAAGTCTAGCAGATCTCTGTTTTTTAAAGTGACCCATTCTCTAAGCCAACAAAGGCACGAGGCTTCATAATACAGTCTCAGATTTGGGACCAAGAATCCTCCTCTATCTTTCTGTCCGTTAACAATTTAAATCTAATTCTCGGTCTTTTACCTTGCCATATAAATTTAGAGAGATTTTTTTGCCAATTTTTAAATATTGCACTTCCTCTAATCACTGGGACATTTTGGAATAAAAATAAAAGTTTCGGTAGTATACACATCTTGATTGCAGCCATTCTGCCTGACCAGGAGAGTTTAATCCTATTCCAAATGTCTAGTTCCTTTTGGATTTCCTTCCAGGTATTCGTATAGTTATCAGCCATTAAGTTTATATTTTTCACCGTCAGCCACACTCCTAGGTATTTTATCTTTTTTGCTTCTTTGATTCCCGATGGGAGTTCTAGCTGCCTCCTTAGATCTTCTCCCATATTCTTAACCATCATTTTAGTTTTATTTTTATTTAACTTGAAGCCCACCACTTTCCCAAATTCCTCTAGAAGTACCAGAACTTTGTCCATGCTCTGTATAGGGTCCTCAACTGATATTACCAGGTCATCTGCATATGCTTTCAATTTGAATTCTTTCACCCCGATTCTAATTCCTTGTATCTCCGATGAATTCCTTATCTTGTTTGCAATTACTTCCAACACCATTATGAAAAGAAGCGGTGACAGGGGGCAGCCTTGTCTCGTACCCTTTGAAATTTCGAATGTGTCAGATAAATTGTTGTTAATAATCAATTTAGCTCTTTGATTTGAATAAATTGCTTTGATTCCCTCCATGAAAGCACCTTTTATTCCTGCAGTCTCCATTTAATAGGAATCGCCAAGATACATTATCGAATGCGTTTTCTGCATCGATAAAAATTAATGCTGCAGGAATTTCATTCTTCTTTTCCAAGTATTCGATGATGTTTATTATATGCCTAACATTGTCTTTTAGTTGTCTATTAGGAAGGAATCCAGCTTGGTCCGTATTTATTACATTTTTTAGATAACTCTTAAATCTGTTTGCCATTATCTCAGCAAAAATTTTATAATCGTTGTTAAGAAGTGATATCGGTCTGTAATTTTTTATATTTAATTTGTCTGAGTCCGCTTTAGGTATCAGCGTTATGTGAGCATCTTTCCAGGAGTCCGGTATCTTCCCTCCTTGTAGAATATTATTCATTACCTCACATAACACCGGGGCTAAATATTCTTTGAGACCTTTATAATATTTGGTCGATAATCCATCTGGGCCTGGTGCTTTCCCTAATTTCATTTTCTTTATTGCTTCCTGAACTTCATCTGCTGTTATGCACTTATTCAGTTGGGTTTTCTCTTCCTCCGTTATAGATGTTATTCTGTTATTTTCTAGATATTTTCCTACTTCTGTTATGTCTTCTTCTTTCTGGTAAAGTTTTCCAAAAAAAATTAGGAAATTTTTCTTTATTTCATTTGGATCTTCCACAAGCCTTTCTTCTATTTTAATCTTATTAATCACATTTTGCTTTTTCCTTTTTCGTAGTTGCCAGGCCAAGAATTTCTCTGTTTTGTTTGCTGATTCGAAGAATTTTTGCCTCATTGATTTGATTCTCCATTCAACTTCTTGGTTAATTAGCACTGAATATTGTAATTGTAACAATTTGGATGTTTGTTTGATCTGATCATCATTAGGGTTTATTATTAATTTTTTCTCACATTCTCTTAATTGGGTCAGGATTTCATCTTTCTTTTGTTCTCTTATTTTTTTCCTATGACTATTTTGTTGGATTAAAAAGCCTCTTAGCACCGCCTTACTGGCGTCCCAAACTATGTCGATATTTGTCTCTTTATTAAGGTTTAAGTCAAAGAAGTCTTTTAGGTTTATTTTTGCTTTCTCAATTACCTCCTCATTTCCAAATAAATATTCGTTCATTCTCCATCTGTACACACCCTGAACTCCACACTTAATTTCCAAGAATATTGAGTTATGATCAGAAAGAGTTCTGGGTTGTATCTCACATTTTTCGACTCTTGTTACTAATTCTCTTGATACCTAAATCTGGTCTATTCTACCCCAGCTCTGGTGCGGCTCTGAAAAGTATGTAAATTGTTTTGTCAGTGGGTTTTTATGTCTCCAAATATCCGTCAAGTCTAAGTTTTCTTCCAGGGTTTTAAATGATCTTGGTAGTTTCCCTTGACTCATTTTTTTTCTTTTTTGCACTTCTATCTAACTCTGGTATTGGAACTCCATTTAAGTCACCTAGTAGGATCAATTTATGAGGCTCTAAATCCAGTAACATTTGTTCCAGTTTTTTTGAAAAATTCTGCTTTATTCGTGTTTGGGGCATAAACATTTACCACATTTAATTTTTCTCCCTGATGGTTAATCTGTATCCCCACGATTCTCCCTTCCTCATCTTTACATATTAATTTGGGGTCTCCTTTTTCTTTTGCATATATCACCACTCCTCTTTTTTTCTTTATAGCTGAATTAATAAATTCAACCCCCAACCTTTTGTTTATCAAAATATGTTTGTGTTTTTTGGCCACGTGTGTTTCCTGACAGCATATCACATCAACATTCTTTTTCATCAAAACCTTCAGAATTTTATTCCTTTTAGATTTGTCATTTAATCCGTTCACATTCCAAGATAGGACTTTAAGAGTCATGATCGTATGCGTTTATTTTTTAATTCGTATTGCACGTGTGCACAAGCTTATAATCTAATTTTCCTGTTCTTTGTAATTTCTTCCTCGTTTTCTTCCTCTTCTTCTCCTCCCACAGCCCCTCCTCCTCTTTTTCTTCCACTTCTTCCTCCTCTTCTTTCCCTTTCTCTCCTTTCTCTTTCCCCTTCTCCTTCCTTTTCTGCTTCTCTCTCTCCTCTGTGAATCTCTCTCCCTCTTCCAACCTTTCTTCCATCTTCCCAAGTTCCTTCTCATATCTTCTCAGGAATTTATCAGCTTCTTGGGTATTCATCAATCTAAATCTCTTATCCTTATAATAGAAGGTGACCCCTTCTGGAAATTACCATCTATAAGGTATGGCATTCCTTTTCAGGACACTTGCTATTTGTCTGTATCCGTCCCTTTTGCGTAAGAGCCTGATTGGAATTTCTTTATATATAACAATAGGTCTTCCTTCAATTATTAGGTTTTTTTTATAGCTCAATCTTAAAATTGTATTTTTCATCTCAATTGAATTGAAGACCACTAAGCAATCGCCGGCAAGTTTTTTTTTCTTTTGCTTGCTGCGTTTTCCCTCTAATTCTGAATGCCTTATCTATCGTGTCGGCCACTTCTTCCTCTTCTACTTCTAACCATTTAGAGAGCTCTCTAATCATTTTCCTTTCACATTCTCATTTGCTTCTTCACCAACTCCTCTAAATTTTAAGTTAAACTGTTTCTGCCGCATTTCTACCATGGCTAAGCTGTCTGACAGTTGGTCTTGTCTGTTGTTCCATTCTCTTATTTCCTCCTTTATTTTTTCTGTCTCTTTCTTTTGTTCCTTCATCTCCTTTTAAATTTTCCTATTTGTTTCTTCCATTGATTTTGACCTGACTGTCAGATCTTGAATTTTGCTAGAAAGCTCTCCTACGGCCCCTTCTATTTTCTTGTCTATCATCTCCTGCACCTCTCCTAATTTATTTTCCATATGCACCTCACTTTGTTTAAATTCCTCTTTGATCTTTAACCACAAGATATCTAAATCTTTGATTTCCTCTTGTCTGGATGCTTTCCTTTCCCCAGGGGTCCCTGCTACCTTTTTCCCGTTTCCCCCCAACATTTTACGTTATTTTCCCAGATTATCAATTTTATTTCCTATTCTCTCCCTTAGAGGGCACACAATCTCTCTCTCTTATTCCTTTTAGCTCCTACACCTTCCAATATAATCCCCCCAGTATTCAAACCTGAGTGGAGTCTTTATCCCCAAGAATTGGACCCAACCTCATCAAATCTAAATAATAAACATTATATAACCATAGAATGTGCCGAAATTTCTTCTCTGAGTCCACAAAATATTTGCTAACGCTGAAATATCTATTACCTTAGATCACCTTATATAAATTATATTTTAGACCCGCCACACAACATTAGAAACTTTAAGATATACGTTAAAGATCTTTCCCAAAAAGAACAACAAAACAAAAGAAAGAAAAAAGAAAGAAAGAACCCCAAACTAAGTCCTCTAATAGGACTTAATTTTTCCCCTAAAGAAAACCCAAAAGTTTTGATTCTTGAGAGTAGAGCCCTATTTGCGTGATTTTTTCGAATATATATGAAAAAAGAGAACAAAAAAGTAGGGGAAGGTAATGTTCTTATAGAGAAGAAATAGTTATCAAGTGTTCCTATGAAAAAAGAATAGTTATTAAATAGTCCTGGCCGGTCCAAAATAGTTCTAGATAGTTCTGATGTCTTCCGCCACTTGCCAGCTCAATCCCACTAGATTCTTCCACGGTAATTGTTTCTTCAAAATATAGAGTCGTAATTCGTTTTATATAGGTATCAGATTATCCAAATATCCTCCATATTAAAGTTCCTTAAGTGCTCTTATTCTCCAGAAGAAGTGGAGCAGTGGTTTTCTATGCTAGTGAAACCATCACAATTCTCCAAACTGTGGTTTGGAGAAGACCTTCAGGAGTTTCAAAGCTGACAGAGGACAAGCATTTCAAGCCCCGAATTCTTCTCCAGCTTGAATTAAAATGCAAATCAGAGACAAGTTCCTTCCTCTTGCCCCTTCCATTCAGTGCAATGGAGAAACATTACTTCACTACTTTGAATAGGAGCATAATTGAGAGGGTGCAGGAACCAAAAACAAAAATTCTGAAGACAGAAGAGGAAGACCATTCTTCCTTGGTTAACTTCATAGGTGGACTTCCCCTCACCAATTTTGCCCATGCTGCCTCTGAATTTGTACTAGGGAAACATTTTTCTTTTACACTGAATGGGAGAAGGGTTGAAGGAAGGCTGAGAGGAAAGAAATCTTGACAATTTTTTGAAAGTTTTCCCTCTCCAACTCCTCTTGGAGATTTTCAGTCCTCCCTTGGGGAATATTCAGTGAAACGACCTTCCTTATTTTGCCACCCACAAAGTAAGTGGAGAATTTGAGGGAGGGCCATTTTCACTCTGTTCTAGATTTTTAAGGACAGTGAGAGCCTCAGTTGGACTCAGGAGAGAAAAAGATAGTTTTCTCATCCAAGTTCATCCAAGGTGGGCTTGAGAGATCTTGCCCATCTATGCTCTGTGCCTTTCTTGAAGATATGCTTCCTAGGACTAGCAGATTACTGGATCCAACTTAGTTCATTTCCCATACTTACTGAGAAGTTCAGTTGCATCCAGTATTGCTATCTGTTCTTTAGAATATGGTTACCCTTAAAGGGATTTTTGGCAAACATTTGTAAATGTCAAGTCTCAAGGATGTTCTACTAGGTGAAAGGGGCAAAGATTTCAAAAGCTATTGATTTCTGCAGCACCCTCCAAAGACACAAAGAGTAACAGGACTTCTTCTCAGTGGCTTCCCATCACACTCATACAGTGGTGGAAGAAGGGCGTGGGGGGGGGGGCAGTCTGCCCTGGATGTCATCACTGAGGGGTGTGTGACAAAATGAGTTTTTTAAAAATTGGGCTCACAAAATTTTTTGAAGTGACATGGCGGCTTAGGCACCTGCAAGTTTCGCGCTGCAGTGTGGTATTTGTGTCTGCCTACTGCCTCTCCCTCAGACGCCCTACAGCTGAGGAGGAGGCGGCAGAGAGGCTCCAAGCATTGGAGAGGCTTGCCCCACCCCCATGGGTCGCTCAACACACCCCTGGCTGCAGGACATGCCCCCGCACCAGTCACTCCAGCGGCTAGCTACGCCGCTGCACACATATGCATATGAAGGGGCAAGAAAGATAAGAATGGGATTTTTGTCTGTGACTAATTTCTAAATCCTGCTATTTGTCATTTGCAATAATGTCTTCAACGTGAAATAGTCTCTAGCACGATCCTCAAAGTAACAGTTCAACAGTCAGGTAAGAAGATAGGGCTCCACACGTGAGGAGATATTGTGTTATGGGTTTTTGGAACAAAGATTTGCCAGGCTGCAACTTTTCCACATGTGCAGTCCTCCTGAGGCAGGCTTTTCAGCGAGGGACAATGCAGAGCTGATAGGGCCGAGGGAAGTTGCCTATGCTGCTCAACACCGGTGTGAGATCGATGTCCTTGGGGTCAATGATGGACTTCAGAGTGAAGTTCTGTAATATGGTGGTCAAGAACAAGAAGATCTCCATACGGGCCAGACCTTCCCCCACACATATCCGCTTCCCTGCAAAGGAAACCCAAAGTGTAAGATACAGAACAACCACTTTGGCTGTTACGGAGAAAATAACAATCATGCCAAAGGAGCAAAGGTGCTGCTCCAGAACAGCTCCTGGGAGAGTCACTCTTTCCACCATTTCTTTTGTTTCAGCTGGCCACAGGAAAGGAGCAAGGAGTTCTGATGGACCCAGAAGCCTCTGCCCCTCTCTCACAAACTGGGAGCCCTTCCAGTTTAGGCTGCAGGAGGAAGGAGGTTCCCCCTCATTGCCCCGACACCAGCCGATTCGTGAGATGGGAAAGACCTGAACTGGCCAAGACTGCAGCCTACCGGGGAAGCAGAGATCTTACCTGCTGAGAAAGGCATGAAATAGTCGCTCTTCCTGAAGGTGCCATCTTTGTGCAAGAAATGTCCTGGGTCAAATTCTTTGGGGTTTGGAAATTCTTTGCTGTCATGTAGCACAGACGTCAGAATAGGATATATGGTAGTGCCCTGCAGAGAGTGCAAAGAAATGGGCTGGATGGCCATGATACCCAACTAATGGTGTGGGAAGACACTAACAAGAAGGAAGGTACGTTGTTGATACAGAAGAAGAATGGAGCAGCTTCAGAAGGCAATAGGGTGTTTAAAATGAAGTCCAGGATTCAAGATGCCCAGCTACGCTTTAGGAGTTGGGCAAAATTATTTCTCTTGCTTGTAGATAAGAAGAGAAGAAAAGCTCTGCTGGATCAGTCCAGTGGCCCCATCTGGTCCAGCATCCTGTTTTCATGGTGTCCAACCAAATGCCCATGGGAAGCCCATCAACATAATCTAAACAAGACAGCACTCTCAAATCCTGTGGTTTCCACCCACTGGTATTCAGAAGCATGCTGCCTCTCGCCATGGAGGTAGAATATAGCCATCATGGCTAGCAGCCTACTATTACTACTTAGAGCCTTGAAAAGAGCTGACCTTTGGAATGACATATTGTCTGAACGGTGTATCTTTGAGTACTGCATGAGGGACGCTCAGTGGGAGGAGAGAGATGAACCTCTGGATCTCATGGATGACAGCATCTGTGTAAGGCATTTCCCCACGATCTGCCATGCAAGGACTTCGTGATCGGCCAATAACTCGGTCAATTTCTTCATGCACTTTGTCTGTAATGGGAAGAATGAGGTTTAACACCAGTGCAGGAAACATAGAAGCAATTGAAATTCCATGGGAGTGCCTGCCAGCCCCTGCACATTTTGGGAGCTTTCAATGTTTTCTGATGCCAACTTTCTCTTGACTCATCACATTAACTCAGACAAATTATCGTAGCTCACCTTCAGTAATCCATTCGTAAACAGGGAAACATAGTATAACTGCAATTATTTATATATTAATTCAATTTCTATCCAAAAGGAGCCCAGAGGGACAAAAGCCTCCTCTTTAGGGAAGTTTTAGGAGCAAGTGATGGTCCAGCTTAGAGAGATTCCTATTGGAGGCACTGTCCTGCAGTGATTCTGATCCTACCTGAGGGCCTTTTGACCCCTGGCCCTTGTGGTTGTGCCTTTGTGGGCTACCCTTCAGGCTGGCACAGAAAATGCAGCTGGTGCAGGATGTGATGCCTTTGTCTAAAGGATCTGCACTGGCTGCCACTATACTACTGAGCCAAATTCAAGTTGTTACTGTTTGTATATAAAATCCTGGGGTATGCAATATGGTCAGCTATAAGAGCTCATCCACACTTCTGTTTTTGCTGGCATTTCTAGGCATGAGTCTGAACATTTTGTCCACCCCCCCCCCCCACTGTTGTCTCCAGGAAAGCTTTCTGTTTACTCCTGATGTCAGTCAGCGATGATTAACATTCAGTGATGAACAGTGGGTTTTCCTGGGGAAAGTGGCAGAAAAACCACCTCTTGGACCTGTGACACATAAATCTGGGAAAGAACTAGAATAATAAGTACTAATAACGCATCTGTTTTACCTTGTATCTCTGGGTATTTGAGGAGGATCATGAACCCGTATCGCAGTGTGGTGCTGGTGGTCTCTGTTCCAGCCGCAAACAAGTCAACAGTGCTTATGGCCAGGTTTTCAATGGTGAAATGGGATGCACTATTACCTTTTTCCTGCAGAAACACACAACACAGTCAGTGGAGTCAATTCAATTGTTCTGAGTACAGCATAACAAGAATTTAGCAGCACCACTGGGACCAGCTCCCTTCCCAAGACACATCTTATCTCAAGTCTTTTTATAGTGAATTCCTCTGGACATTCCTTGCCCAGAGGGCTAATCATTAGAAAGAACTTCCCACTTACTGCAAGAACAGGTCAGCAATGGGAAATGAATCTACTTCAATGGGGTGTGGGCAGGAATCTCTTTCCTTGGCATTCCCCACAAGAAGCTGGATGGAAGTCTGCTGGTTGGGAAGCTTCAGGAGTGGCAGAAGAACCCACGTGGAGAGGTCTGTGAGTTTTCATGATTACCTGATCCATTTTCATAAGGAAGCAGTCGATAAAGTCCCGAGGTGAGCTGGGGTCCAGAGCAGGCTTGTGCTCTTCAACCTCCTCCAAAACAAACTCTCTGAGTGCCAAGTTGTTTTTCAGCACTTTGCGGTGGGGCCCAGGGATGCATTTCATCAAAGAAGGAAAGATGTTGTAGAGCTAGAAGAAACACCACAAGACACCCATTGGCACCAACCTCAGTCAGGGTTTGTCCACACTCGGGCTTCAGTATAATGTTGGCCACTGTTGCCTTGTGTGCATTTCAACTCTGTGGTCCACACAACAGCATTTTCACTACCAATGCCTCCCAAATCTATGTAGATGTTCCCCATCTACATTACTGGGTGGTGCTTCATTGATTGTACTGCATTGTATTATCTTCCGTTCCCCTCAATTAGTGCTTTCCCACCCTCTGCCTAATGGTTGTAGAGGTCATATGCAGATTTTAATTTTTTAATTTCACCTATGTGTACCTTTACAAATATCTGAGAAATCATGCAACAATCCCCCACCTGCGCTGCCAAAACTGCTTAAGCTTTACTTCCTGCTCCACTGGGCTGCTGTTAAGTCAAACCTTGGTTACTAGACCCAGGTATTGGCATTGTATGCACCGACCTTGACTGGAACTCCAAATTAAAAACATAAGAACGTATGAAGAGACTATTGAATCAGGCCAGTGGCCCATCCTGCTGTCACAGTGGCTAACCAGTTACCCATGGCAAGCCTGCAACTAGGACATTAACAGAAATATTAAGAGGCAGAGGAGGTATGGGTCATGAGAAGCCTGGAAGCAAGACATTTAAACAGCAGGAAAATTTAGACTTTGTGGGAAAGGGCCTTTAAAAAGATGGCACCTACCTGTCCCCAAGAAGAGCTAAAAACCTGAAAGTTTTCATTCATTAAGCTCATCATGGATAGGAACTTCTTGTCATTATAATCGTATCGTTTCCCAAAGACAATTGCACAAATGACATTGGAGAGAGCACAACTGAGCGAGTAGGTTGGATCCAAGGGCTTCTCTGAAAGGATAACAAAAAAATAATTATACAACCCCACTACAGGTTTTAGGCAATAATCTAGTCTGGAATTTCTGAGCTGCCATTTCCTGGCTCCTGGCCTCAGTGGTCAAACAGGGAGCTGCCTTTCTCACAACAATTCTGGAGGCATGGGCATCTTCAGTGGCTATGAGTGGTTTCTTCCAAGGACTTTCCAAGGTGCTTTCTTCCAGCTTCAGGCAATATATCCTTAGATAGGAAAGAGTGACCACAGTGGTGCAGGCCTTGGTGAAGTGTAGACTAAAACTAGGGAATCTAAAGCACTTCAGATGCTGCTAGACTCTAACTTCTGAACCACTGATGACTGTTGGGGCTGCAAGCTGCTGGAATTCAACAATATCTGCGGAGCACTCTTGCAGTTGATAGAGAAGCAGCAGCCGGGCTTTAGTTGGAACTGGTCTGTGTCAGCATATTACACCCCTGCTGAAAGCTATGCATTGTTTGCCAGTACATTGACAAGGTAAGTTCAGTGCATTACTGGTGTGTATGAAGCTCTCAGTGACCTAGGACCAGGTGACTTAAGGACCACCTTGTCCCATACACACTGCTCAGATCAGTATGACCATCAGGAGAAGCCTTCCAAATTGCCACACACTCATCACATGTTTGTTTCATATCAATGCAGATATCTATTATATCTATTAAAACTTTGAGCACAATGGCACCTGTGCTTTGGAATGTGGTTCCTATTGAAACCAGCTAGAATTTTGGCATTTCATCACCTGATGAAAATGTTTGTATTTCACGTTTTTAGGCAATTTATTTGATTCAGTAATGGTCACTAGTTCTGTGTTTTACGATTTTAATTTTTTTAATAATTTCCTTGTATCCACCATGATATTTCTTTATGAGTCGGTGGTTAATAATCTGTTGTAATGTACCCCAGCATCTGTTGTGATGTTCAAGGGGGTCTGCTTGATAAGCCTATGTGGATGAGGGGCAGTGGCTACCCACCCTGAGTGTCCTGGAACTTTTCTATCAGGAACTGTGCTTCCTCCTGGATCCTCTCCTCAATACTTTTCTTTCCCATGCCAAAGTTGCGCAGGGTGGTAAGGGCAAAGCGTCGGAGCTGCTTCCACACCTCCCCATTGCTGAATACAATTCCTGGAAGGCAGAAGAGGAAATGGGCATAAAGGAGATGGATGGACTGAAAGAGAGAGCAGAAGAAGCAGGTTGGAAGAGCAGGAGGCTCTTATTCTTGACTCCAGACCACCTGGAGACTTGGTACTTTGGTGCCTCCTTAGTCCATAATCAGTAGCTGGCCAGTCTTCTGATACATGCCCTTACTGTAAAATATATGTGTTTAATGTGCATAAAATGCTATGTTTGTGTGTGTTGTGTGTGAAACTTAGTGGAGGTTTGCATTTGCAGAATGTCCATTTTTTGAAGCTAAAACTTAAAAAGAGGTTTCAATGTTTCGATATTTATGTTAACTGATAATTCATCTCTTGGAGCCTGGGTCTCTCTCTGAAGCTGCCAGTATAATGAAGAAGCAATAGTTCTTGGACTATATTAACCAGAAAGAACTTAAAGAAAACTGCACTACATTGCTAGTTGTTTAAGTGCAATGTGTTGATTTGTATTTATTTATTTATTTGGTAACAAATTTAAAGATAGCTTGCAGTAACTTTGAAACTCTTTCTTGGTGTGGAGAGCTTATTGATTCACAAGATCCAGGCCAGGGAATTCTGCTCACATAACTCTCACACTTACTGCCCACACCAGAATTACCCCAGACCATTATATTTAAAGGCTAGAGACTCATTCAATCCTGCTTTAATTTTTGGTGCTTGTTCTAAACCAGAGGTGGAGCTAGCTGCTTCGGCACCTGGAGCGGCCTGCGTGGGCAGGGGTAAGCACCCTTGGGTGTAAGGCGGCGCGCGGCGGAGGGGAGCTTCCGGCGGGTGCCAGCGGCAATGCACATCCCAGGGGGGCGCCACCTGTGGCGATATCACACCCCTCAGGGATTGCACCCAGGGCGGCCAGCACCCAGCACACCCACCTTTGTCCGCTACAGCCCTAGATATTGCTTAAGTACTTTTATGAGATGGCTCATTTCTCTCTTAAATGGCAATGGCCAATATATAGCTCTGCCATTAAAAGGCTGATAATTATCTATTGCTACAATCCAGTGGGAACATTAATTAGCAAAGTTTATCTCAAGATGCAATGATTTGTTTTTGCAACCTTTTTTGCTTTATTTTAATGAATAGAGGGATTTTCCTGTGTCCCCCCCCCTCCACTGGTCAACCAGCATAAAATACCTAATCCCTTGTTGACATCATCAGCTAATGGCAGGTGTCCCCTGGCAGCAAATTCATCTCCACGGTCAATCAGCGCTTCTTTCACTGCATCATAGCCATGCAGCACCACAATACGTTCTGCTCCAAAATACATTGTGAACACAGAGCCATACTTCTCACTAAACTGGAAAAAAGATAAAGACACACATCTAGGTGGGTTTGTGAATTAGGAGAGAGTCATATAGCTGATGGAGAGCCCCGCTGCCCCCAGACTCACTATGGGCATCTGAACCACATGACTCTTAATAACATACAGAAGAGTTCTGCAGCTAGATCAGGCCAAAGGCCAACTAGTCCATGACTGTTATCACAGTGGCCAACACAGTTCTTCTGGGAAGCTCAAAAAAAAAAAAAAAAAAAAAAGACCTGAGTGCAATAGCACGCTCCCCTCCTGCAGGTCCCTGTAACTGGTGGAGGTTCAGCATCATCACTAGCAGCTATGGGTAGCTTTATCTTCAATGAACTTTGTCTTAACATTTCTTTTAAATCATCCAAGTTGGAGGCTATCATGGCTACTTCTTTGGGAGTGAATTCCACAGTTTCAATATGCACTGTATGAAGAACTACTATCTTGCGTGTGTTGTAAATCTTCCAACATTCAGCTCTAACTGAAGGCTCCAAGTTTTAGCTTTACAGACCCTTCATGTGTCCCTATTTTACAGGGACATCCCTGATTTAGAGAAGCCATCCCAGTCTGATCACAGAATGCCCCCCCTTTTCCTTAGGATGTCCTTATTTTTACTGGAGAAATGTTGGAGGGTATAGAGTTATCTGACCCCACTCTGAAGGCAATCCTGAATAGGGAAGTGTTTTTTTGTTTAATTTTCAATGTTTTATTATGTTTTTATATATGTTGGAAGCTGTTCAGAGTGGCTGGGGCAACCCAGTAAGGTGTGTGGGCTATAGTAAAATTATCATTATGGAATGGGATGTCCCTATTTTCATTGGAGAAATGTTGGAGGGTATGGCATTATGAGAGGGGGGTAAAAGTGTTTTCCCGTCTGCTTTCTCTATACCATGAATATGATTATACTGCTCTGTTATGTCCCCTCACACTCATTTTTCTAAGGGAATTCTTACAGTATCTTCCCACCGAGCAAATTCTGGGGAAAATAAAGGAGCAGCTTTTCAAAATACAAGAAGACTATGAACCCCCCACTGTCCAGCAGAGGCTAAAAATGTTCAGAGGGCAAAAATGCCCAAACCATCCATGTGTGGAGGGAGAATTGGACCCGTCCCCGCCCTCGCCCCCGCCCCCTGTCTCTAAAATAGTATGAAAATTGCACTATTGCTTTTTAAAGTTCGTTACTCAGAAAGGGGCTTTATGGCTTTTATTTTAAGGATAAAACAATAAAATGACAATAAAATCATCCCCTTTGTGGAGTTGTGGGACCTGCTCAATGTCCACCTCTTTTCTGTGGAGCCTTTGGGACAAGTCCCTGCTCCCCATCCCTGCCGATGTAGCCAAGCGCAAGTCCATGCCACTGAAATCACAGCGATTCTGCTATTCTTTTCCTCTGGTCTGGATGCCTCCCCTCCCTCTCTTGCCTCTCCTCTGTCAATGTGCAGAGTCTGTTGCCTTATACTCTGCAAATGTGCCCTGCACACAGATGGTACCATCTATAAATAAACAAACTGACAATGGATTGTCCCCTTCCAAAAGAGTCAGATGGAAAGAGGCTTGCAAACAGGTAACGGTCATCAACAGACAGCTGTTGAGGAAGGTGCTCATCTTTGGCTTACCTCCTGGAGAACCTGGGACAGGTTGTTGGTCTTCAGCTGCAATGCGTTCCCTACGATGGGCAGTGGAGGTGGGCCAGGTGGCAGCTGCTTTGCATTCTCTGGCGTCCTGCTCCTGACTGCAAGGAAAACAAGGCAAGAGATACATATGATCATCAAAATGGTCACTGTCCCTAGAGGCTCCATGGCACCAGTTAACAGTGACTGAAATGACTCTAGACGAATTAATTTGCTTTCCAATTTTATATACTCTGAGGAGGTCACATATACATGGATTTTCACCAATAGGAATTCTAGGTTTCTCTGAGTAAATGAGATTAGCCATTAAGTAGATCAGGTTGTATAATCAAGAAATGAACTTTTCTGAACTTAAGTCTGTATCCTTTTTCTTCATTGATTAGTAAGGCAATGATAATGGCATTACTGCGCACAAGGTCTGTGATGTAAGACAACCAGGGGTTCAGGGTTTTTTCTGCCATACATTGTAATGTAGCCTTGAGGCAAATGGTTCTGCTTCTAAGGTGCTTTCAGGACCAGGTTCCTGCAGGAGAGCTTCTTGTATACTTTGAGTGCTTGGCTGGAGGTTTCTTGCACCTCTGATGTCCACAAATGTTAAATAAAATTGAAATAAACTTGAATGCAGGTCCATAATGGAGCTCAGCCGTAGCACAAATACATCCCTGTTAGGAGACCTTGCAGTTTGGGTGAATTAGACTGAGAAGTTTACACACAGTTTCTGGAATTCTACTGCTTTATTCATGCAGGAACAAAATTATCTTGGCAAGAACTATTTACAGGATGAGTAGAGATAAAAAGAGAGAGCAATAGCAGGCATCTTATCAGGAGAGAACAACAAAATGGTTCAGCTTTTACAGGTGGAGCTAACTTAGAAAAAGACTACGAGCAAATGCTGGCTTGCTTGCTACACAAACAGTGCTCTTGTGTGGTTTGAAGTAATACATGCATTAGCTAGAGGTTCAGGAGAAGGAAGTTTATTTGTTTTCCCCCAACAATCCCATCTAGCACTACCCACTAATGTGGACAGGACACACCAAGATAGATTTTGGAGACATAAATCTGGAAGTGGTTTTGTATTGATGAGACAAACTAATGTGCTCATCAATACAGTGACTCACATGTGCCCTAGTGCGGACAAAACCATGGTCACTAGTGTACATGGTGACACAGAACATTAACTTCTTGTTTTCATTTAGTCCAGTTCTTCCATCCACCTCTGGGCAGCTTCCAAAAGCATATTAAAATACTGTGATACATCAAACATTAAAAGCTTCCCTAAACAGGGCTGCCTTCAGATGTCTTCTAAAAGCCTGGTAGTTGTTGCTCTCTTTGACATCTGGTGGGAGGGTGTTCCACAGGGAAGGCGCCACTACCGAGAAGGCCCTCTGCCTGGTTCCCTGTAACTTGGCTTCTCGCAGTGATGGAACCGCCAGAAGGCCCTCGGTGCTGGACCTCAGTGTCCGGGTAGAACGATGTACAAGTATTTAGTACAAGAGGGGAGCATGCAGATGATGGAAGCCTGCAAAGTTATTTATTTAAAGTACAGTGGTGCCTCGCAAGACGAAATTAATTGGTTCCGCAAGTTTTTTCTTCTTGCGAGTTTTTCGTCTTGCGAAGCACGGTTTCCCATAGGAATGCATTGAAAATCAATTAATGCGTTCCTAGGGAAACCGCTTGCCAGGCTGGCGGTGCGGAGAAGGGCTTTTCTCCGCACTGCAAGCCTTCAGGACAGGTACGGGAACAGAGGGGAAGGTGCGCAGCGCTTTCCCTCTGTTCCCGGGGCTTGCGTGGGAGGAGGGTTTTTCCTCCCCGCCGCCAACATTCAGAACAGCATTCTGAATGTTGGCGGTGGGAAGGAAAACCCTCCTCCCACCCCAAGTCTTCAGGAAAGCCATCCGATGCCGCGCGGCGGGAGGAGGCGTTCCCCCCCCCGCCCGGCATCGGAGCTTCGTTCCGATGCCGCGCGGCGGGAGGAGGCGTTCCCCCCCGCCCGGCATCGGAGCTTCGTTCCGATGCTGCGCGGCGGGAGGAGGCGTTCCCCCCCGCCCGGCATCGGAGCTTCGTTCCGATGCCGCGCGGCGGGAGGAGGCGGTCCCCCCCCGCCCGGCATCGGAGCTTCGTTCCGATGCCGCGCGGCGGGAGGAGGTCCGAGGACAGTGGGGAAGATGCGCTGCGCTTCCCCGCTGTCCCGGAGATTTCCCTATGGGCTGTCGTCTTGCGAGGCAAGCCCATAGGGAAATTCGTTTTGCGAAGCGCCTCCAAAACAGAAAACCCTTTCGTCTAGCGGGTTTTCCGTATTGCGAGGCGTTCGTCTTGCGGGGTACCACTGTATTGAGCAGTCCCCTTTTAAGGGGCAGTTCCTAAAACAAGAGTGATCATATCCTCAAGCATTTCAAAAAAACGATGTCAAAAAGAAGAGAGTAAATATCCCGTTGTGTATAGTAGCTGGCCTTTTTACACTGATTCACAGCTTAAACATACTCCTGGAACAAGTTATAGACATCCATAAAATTACTGTAATTAGCTGGGATAATATCTCCGTTATACCAATGTTAAATTCTCTTTCAAACTGACTTGTCAGTTCAGTTTGCATAAACTTATTTGAACTCATGGTTCAGTTCACAAACCAAAGTGCACCAGGTGTTCTTGCCAACAACTGTTGCTGCTCTGTGTGTTTTGAGTCAATCTCCTGTCAGTGCAGATCACAGAAGTTCAGCCCATTCTAGCCACGGCTAGGACACTTTATGGCTGCTCTGCATAGAGAGGCCTACTCAGTTCACCAGAGTTCAGATTGCATAAACAGTTTCTTTGCCAGAGCAACTGGTGAGGCAGTAAAGCTTCTGCCTTACAAGCACATGGTCCCAGGTTCAAGACCCGTTATCTCTCGGTAGGAGCCTGAAGAGCCCTGTGACTCGGGATAAGCCAGCTTCTTACATTCCTGTGTCAGGGCAACGCACCATGATCTGATTATTATAAAGGCAGTACAGGGGTACCTCGGGTTAAGTACGTAATTCGTTCTGGAGGTCCGTTCTTAACCTGTAGGGACGCAGGGGTACACATACCCCTAAACATTTTGTGAATCTAACGGGAGAAGAAACTAAAAAAAAATAATATTTAATTTCTTCTCAGCATGGTGAATCGGCAGTTCTGTTGCTACCCCTGATGGCAGCCTTTGGTCCATTTACTGCATTTATTTTTCCCAATTTGAACCATAAAATGGTGATTTTCTTGAGTCAAAATGAGAGTACACCTACACTATACTGAACAGAAATCGCACGGCGGTGGCGAGAGGCCCCATTAGGTAAAGTGGTACCTCAGGTTAAGAACAGTTTCAGGTTAAGAACGGACCTCCAGAACGACGTATGAAGAGGTGAAAGAATCTGTTTACGACTGGTTACATTACTTTCAGATCAATGAAATGTTTAAAAAAGATTGTGTGGACAGGCGGAGTCCCCAGATCCCGAGCGGTCCCCCCTCCCGTCATGTGTAATAACGACTCAAGACAACGTGCTATGGGATTAAATTGGCCACAACTTTATTAAATTTCAAATGTGGGTAGACCTTGGCTCAGGCATTGGGCGTTCTCCCTCCCCAGTCCCCAGCTGGGGACCTAGGGAGCTTCAGGGTTATCCAGTGTGGGGGGGGGGATGGGCCGGCTTTGGAGAACATATGTTCAAGCAGAGATAGCCGCCCCCGTTACGCCGCCGCAGGGGAGAGCAATGACGACCTTTCGGCGTACGGTCAAAGCCTCCCTTCAGAAACCCCTTTAACGGGGAACCCTGGTATCGCCGCCGAAAAAGGAAGATGGACTAATGGATTCCGCCCAAGGCCTGATACCGCCAAAGTTGTGACGTTTTGCTATGGGAAAGGCGAAACCTGCCAATGCAGGGAAATTCCTTTCCGGCCCTTTAACAGCGACCTTATCGTAGCAGCGCCCGCATACCTGTGAAGAAAAGTTAACCTGCAAAACCTATGAAGAAAAGTTAACCTGCAAAGGAAGACATTAACTGAGGGTGGGTAGGGTGGGAGAAGCTCTGGAGCCAAGTGAGGATTCCCAGGTAAGATCCTCCCTCTATTGTGTGGGCAGGTAATCCCTCCCCTACCTGGCCTGGTCTCCTTGGCAACGCTTCCCCCAGGTGGGATTGGACAACTGGCTGAGGTAGGCGGGGACCTCCAGCCAAGCCTATGCTGATGGGGCCGCTCCAGATCCAGGGCTGCGCGCGTCCACGCAAAGGGCGCCCCCCGTTTTAAGCGGGGAGCGGTCATTGTAAAATGTGTGGGTATGAAGGTAAAGAATCAAAATTCCAAGTGGAGGTATTGAATAATGAGTATAAAAATCTGTCTAAAATGTATAAAATGTTGCTGGAGTGGCATACAAAAGATGAAGAAGTAAAAGCAGTAATGATACATTGGGCAAGAGACTTTGGTTATAATATACAGTATGATGATTGGATGAAATTATGGAATGAAAGGTTAAAATTCACGGCATGTACTGCGTTGAAAGAAAATGTAATGAAAATGGTTTACAGATGGTATATAACGCCAGTTAAACTGGCTAAAATGTATAAAACATGCAATAAGTGTTGGAAATGTAAAGAAAAAGAAGGTACTTTCTATCATATGTGGCGGGAGTGTAAAAGGGTGAAAGACTTCTGGGAAATGATATACAATGAATTGAAAAAGATGTTGAAGTATACGTTTGTTAAAAAACCAGAGGCCTTTCTATTAGGAATGGTAGGAAACGAAATTAATAAGAGAGACTGTAAACTGTTTCAATATGCAGTGACTGCTGCAAGGATACTTCTGGCCCAAAGATGGAAACAGGAAGAAATTCCAACAGTGGAAGAATGGAGAAGGAAATTGACTGAATATGCAGAATTGGACAAATTGACTGGGAAGATTCGATATCAGAAAGACCAAAAGTTTATCAAGGACTGGGGGAAATTTACAGAATATCTGAAAAATATATGTGATGTACAGACAACGCTTGTTGGTTTTGAAGAGACTCTGTGAGATAGTAAGAAATACTGCAAAAAAGAGAGTAAGAGGAAAAGGGGTTGGGAAAGGCAATATTATGTTTAGAAATGCGTTAACAAATAGAAATTTTACGAAAGATTGACAGAGAAACTGAGGGAAGTCATAAATTGAAGAATGAGTGCAAAATAATTTGTTGACTGTATAAAATTGGTTTGGAAAATGAATAAAAATTATATTTTTTAAAAAAAAAAAGAACGGACCTCCAGAACGAATTAAGTACTTAACCCGAGGTACCACTGTATATTGAATTCTTCCCTGCTTTGCACCATAAGTTCCCATGGCAAGTTACAGCAATCTAAAATATCAATATTAAGCAGTATAGTGTAGGTGTACTCTCATTTTTACTCAAGAAAATACCATTTTATAGTTCAAATCGGGAAAAATAAATGCAGTAAATGGACCAAAGGCTGCCATCAGGGGTAGCAACGGAACTGCCACTTCACTACGCTGAGAAGAAATTAAATATTTTAATTTTTTTAGTTTCTTCTCCTGTTAGATTCACAAAATGTTTAGGGGTATGCCTACCCCTGCGTCCCTCCAGAAAAAAGCACAGTACAGTGGTACCTTGGGTTACAGACGCTTCAGGTTACAGACTCCGCTAACCCAGAAATATTACCTCGGGTTAAGAACTTTGCTTCAGGATGAGAACAGAAATTGTGCTCCGACGACCCGGCAACAGTAGGAGGTCCCATTAGCTAAAGTGATGCTTCAGGTTAGGAAGTTTCAGGTTAAGAACGGACCTCCAGAACGAATTAAGTACTTAACCTGAGGTACCACTGTACATTATTAATAATATTAATTCTATGTTGTTGTTGTTGCCACCCATTCTGCATCTGAGGAAGTATGCCCTAGCAAATCTTACTCCCTTTACAAATACAGTTAAGTCTTTAAATTGCCACAGACCTCCTCCTATTTTTATATACAACTTAGATAAAAAGAAGCAATGGCAGACTGCTTAAAAGTGTGGGCATGGGAGAGGGTTTTCGCCAGCTAATATAAGCTTGTTCAGTGGGGCAGTTTGAGACAAAATACTACACTTTAATCCTGTGTGGATGTGGTCTATAAATGTCTGTAAATTCTGGATTGCTTGCATTGTTACATCATAAGCAGCAGGTCATCCTTAGATTAGATGTGTCAGGGGAATCAGTAGTGAAAGTACAGGTTTGCCACTGATCATACAAACAAATACAAATGCTGTGGGATGGGGGGGATTAAGGGCAATTGGGGCTAGGAGGAATACAGAGGTTTGGGGGCATGTGAGGAAGGGGGAGGGTGCATAGGGGAGGTGGGGAGACAGGGGGCTGTTGGATTTTGTTGTAAAATCCCAAAAATAAATAACAAAAAGTTGTTTGCATTGCTAATTAAAAGGTTGTGTTTCTGCTGTCTGGATGTCATTTGCTAAAACCAAATGTGTTTTAAAAATTGAACCTATACAGCAGAAATACGCACCACTGTGTTCAATGGTGCTTACTCCCAACCATGCACAGAACTGCAGTCATGTGCCATAAATTTAATCATGAGATTTTATTAGTAATTTGTTGTGAATGTCTGTGTTTTTAAGGTGGAGGGATTTTTTTAAAGCAATGTGTTAGAAAAGCAAGATATTTAAATCCCGGTGGCCTGACTCTGGATTTCATTATGGAGCTGTCATTGATGCACTACACAGTTAGGAATTGCCTCAAATGTTGCTGGGAACTGCAAATGAGGAGGAGAGCATGGAGGGGTGAAGGTCAGGATGACCAGTTGAGAGCCAGGCCAGAGCCAGGTTTAACCTCTAAAAGCCATTTCATAAACGCAAGCTGCTAAAACTATTTTTCTCTCTCTTGCCTTGCAAACAGCAAGCTTTGCAAACAGCAAGTAGAGGTGCAGCTAGCTTGCCCCTGCAGGAAGTTTGCCAGTTGAGGTTAAGCCATTTCTGAGAAACAACCCCTGACAAAGGCAAGTAGCAGGATGTTTGCTGACCGCCAGGGTCCAGATATAACTCTTAGGTGTGAAGTGGCTAAACCACAAGTACATTTCTTGGAAGCAGGGGGTTCAGGGGCACTTCCTGGAACTAGTAAAGAGGTTAAGTAGATTATAAGCCAGTAGCGCCACCTAGTGGAATGGGCAACTTGGAACCGAAAGGCCACCACCAAATGTATTCATTGGTTGAGCTTTAATGAATATGCATCAATGACCATAGGAAATTGTCAATCATTGGCTAAAGGGATGCCAAGGGGCTGAACTGTGCTTTGCAAAAAAGGTATATAAGTTAACTGCCCCAAGGAGAGGTGGGCATTTTCTCATTTTCCTAAATGCACCCACATTTGCTTTTGTCTGACAAAACCAAATAAAAAACTTTTTCTTTAAGAAACTTTGCTGCCTGGTTTTTACATTCCTGGTCTGCATACCGAAGTCCCTTTCATTTGGTGCCAAAGTGACTCGGATCAGAAGGACTTTAAGTGTCCTCAGAGACCAGGAGGCAGCTCCCTTGCCCTCTGGGCAGAGACGGCGGAGGGCCAACGGACCTCCTGGCTTCCAAGTGCACACCGAACCTTTTCTTCGGAGGGGGACAGAAGGCAACTTGACCCTCTTGCTGTATCCTGGGACAGAGGACAACGGATTTGAAGAGCCGAGGTTGGGAGGACAGGGCAGAGAACAGCCGGCTGGGGTGAGTACATGGCAACAAGCCCTGAGGGGATAGGAAATCCTCCTTTTAATTAAGGAGAAGGGAGATACTGATCACATCTCCAGCGTGGATAGTGGCATTAAGTAGAAGGGTTGACCCCTGACAACCACCCACACTTTAGTATTAGGAAGGAGAGAAAGGGGGGGCACAGGGTGGTTAGCGTATGGTACAACGTCTGGCGAGAGAGGCATTTTGTGCATGTATGTGTGTTACCCCGGGGCATTCCCCTGGGGTCGTAGTAATAAGTACTCCTTGCGAAGTGAATGTGTGAGTGTTTGGTGTGGGGACGCTGTACAGGGCCATACTGAAAATGGGAGAGGGGGGCTCGAAAGCCTTGAAAGGTCCAGTAATTCCCCTTCAATGCATGTTAAACAACTTCAAGAAAGGATTCAGCGGAGACTATGGCATAGACCAGGGGGGACATTCTGACCAGATCCCCTATATAGACAGCTGACTGAAGGTGGTAGATGACACCCCCCCCTGGCTGAAGAAATAGGGCAGGCAGGAAGATGTCTCAAGAAGCCCATTTATCAGGGACCCGAGGCAGAAGTCCTGGCCCCAGCCCCATATGTTCCACAGGCCGTGGTGGCCCCCCCTTGGGAGGACAGGGACAGCTCCCTCATGTCAGCTTTTGGAGAGGGAAGACGTCCAGAAGAAGTACAGTGTTTATGGAGAAGAGTGTACAGAACAGTAAGCAGTTATTACTGCATTAACAGAGGAAAATAAAAGAAAAGAGCATGAAACAGGATACTGCTATAGAATTAATGTAACAGGATCTTGAACAGACAAATGAAGGACTTAATAGATTAAACACAAGTCATTTAGAAGAGAGGTCTCAACTAATTCAAGACCTCCAGAGGTATGGAAGAGAATTTGACAACCTCAGAGAGGTTTTAGTTGAGAAAGACAAAGAAATTTCTGCTATTATTTCAAATATAAATGTGTATTCTGAGCAGATTAATATTCTGAAATGTCAGATCAAGTGCAAAGAGGATGAAATGCAAGACAGGGAAGAAGTGTTGTCTAAGGCTGAAAGGGAAGTCCAGTTGCTGAAAGATGTACAGACCGAAGATGTGAACAGTGGAGGCAGAAAGCTTTCAGAACTTTCTGACCAGTTAAGTGCAATAAAAATCAGAACTGGCTGAGGGAGAAATTGAAAACGTTAGTAAAACAAAAGAGAATGAAGAATTTGTTAGGCAAAACAAAGAGACTAGCCAAACAGTTAAAGATCTTCATTCTGCAATTAAGACTTGTGATGTTACTTACAACAACAAACTCATGGAGTGTGACTCACAAATTAAATTGCTTAAAGAACAAATAAGTAAATCAGCTAAAAATTGCAAGAAACAGAAATAGAATGTAAGGAGGAACAGACCATCTTAAATCCCAGGTCGATGAACATATCTCTGTAAAGGAGAAATTGAACAAGTTACTAAAATTAAAAGAAAAACAAAGAACAAAGTTTTGTGTATGAACTGAAATCAGTGAAAGATTCACACAACCAGCTCACTTTACAAAATGCAAAAAAAGATGAAGATTTAGCTAATTTATCCAGACAACTTGCTGAACATACTGACCATCTAGAAATTGTCAAAAGGTCACTGCAAGAAAAGGCAGAGATTGTGATATCCCTAAAAGACAAACTTAAAGTTGTGGAGCAGCAGGCTTTTGCAGAATCCTGATCCCAGGCTTCAGTATTTTAGCAAAACCTCTAAATGAAGTTACCAGAGGAAGGGAAAGAGACCCCTTTGAGTGGGGACCGGCCCAACAAGAAGCCTTTGAGACTATCAAGCAATTAGATTCCACAGTGAAAGACTGGCCACCCTGTCTGTGGGCTGTCACTGCCACCGCCACACTAGTGGAAGAAGCAGGCAAGTTCATGTTTGGCCAGGAGATGCATGTGAATGTGCCCCATTCGGTTCTCACCCTTATGGAATATAAGGGGTACACAGGCTGAAACAGGCTTTGCCCAACCCATTGAGAAGTCTGCAGGCGCAGTGGAAGCTTGTGAAGCAGACGTGCCTGATGCTCTAGAGAGACCAAAGGGTCCTAGCCATTTTAAGGGCCAGCCTTGATTCTTGGCTGTTGCCAATACTCCAAGGGAGGAAGCCCTGGGTAACGTGGCTGAAGACAGCATGTCAGGCCACAGTGGCAGCCAGACCAGAGGGGGCTGGAAGCCCAGAAGGGGCTGTGGGACGCCCAGAAAGCCCAGAGGGGGCTAGAGGATGCCCAGAAAAAGTACCAAGTCCAGAGGGGGCTGAGGCTGTTTTGGGAAGCTGTTTCTACGCTTCAATAAATCTGTGTGATGGACTGTGGGCTGGAGAGAGGCTGAGACCTGGGAAGAGGAAGGCAGTTACAAGTTGTTCCTCAGGCAGCAGAGCACCCAGAAGTGGGGGTGCAAGCCAGGCAAGCCGTTCCAAGAGCTCTAAGAAAGCCAAAGTCTCCAAGAGTTGTTTGTGCTCTGAGGCAAAGTCCAACAGCAAAAGGCATTGCCCTGCAATTGGCAGCTGGATGCAAGGCTAATGTCCAGAAGTTGAGACATTACTGGAAGCAGTATGGGGTCCTGAAGAGATTGCTGTGATGCACTGCAAAGGCCATGGGAGAGGCCGGGACATGGTCACTAGGGGCAACCGGAAGGCAGACAACGCAGCTCGTGAAGCAGCTTTGAAACCTCCACCAGCACTCAACGCAGCCCTCATCCCACAACTCACTCCAGACGATGTGGAACCACGCTACACACCGGAGGAGCAACAGTGGGCACGCCAGGAAGGAGCAACACTCCAGGAGGGATGGTTCCGTCTACCAGAAAACCGTGTTTTTGTGCCCCAACATCTGGCTACCGTGATTGTGAAGAATTACCACGAGTCCACTCATCTAGGGGGTCCAGCTGCCAGAGCACACCTTGGGAGACTTTTCTATATCACTAACCTTTCTCAACTAGTTGCTGCTATATCCCAGAGGTGTGTCCTGTGTGCCAAGAACACCCCCAGACAAGGCCACCTCCCTCCACCAGGTGTACAACACGTGGGCTTTACCCCTATGGAAAGCCTGATTGTGGACTTCACTGAATTGCCTCCAGCTAGGGGTATCAAATACCTGCTTGTGTTTGTCTTCACGCTGACGGGCTGGACAGAGGCGTACCCCACTAGGATAGAGAAGGCTTGTGAGGTGGCCAAGAAACTGCTGAATGAAGTCATACCCAACTGGAGGCTACACGCAGCCTACAGACCCCAGAGTTCGGGAAAACCTGAGCGTATGAATTGCACCTTGAAGACCCACTTGGCCAAGCTGACCCAGGAGTCGGGACTACACTGGATAGATGTCCTGCCCATTGCCTTGTTTCGGATTCGGAGCGCTCCAACCAAGAGACTAAGACTATCACCCTTTGAACTTTTGTATGGCAGGCCACCCCCTTTCGTCCGAGACATCCCCGCCAGTTTGGGGCGGGTGGGAGATCACATCACTCAGGAACAAGTGCAATTCCTGTCCCCGTGTGTGTTTGCTTCCCTTTCCAGGTACTACCTCGAGCCTACACCATGCAGTCTCGCTGAGCCGGTCCACCAGTTCCAGCCAGGTGACAGCGTGGAAGCGCAACCCCCTCATCCCTAAGTGGCGAGGCCCATATACCGTCCTCCTCTCCATCCCAACTGCGGTGAGAGTAGCCGACGTGATTCCCTGGGCGCATCACGCGCGTCTGATCATCACCTTGTGTCTGACGCTACCGGAAACGCGTTGGGCCACGGGCAACGAGATCCTGCGACTGATCATCACAAGGACTTTCACAAGGACTTTCCCCTTTTCTCTATTATGTTCTGTATTGATTTGCTCTATGTCCTACTGCCCTTTTTGCTCTATGTCCTATTGCCCTGACCCCACCGAGCCATACCGACCCTATTGGCCTGCGGACCTCTGCTACGACTGGTTCGTCTTGCCAGTGGTAAGAAACGGCGTTCTCATTGGCTATTGGGAACAGGTCTTTGATGAGGTTGCCGTATTGAAACATCCCACTACCCCACTGTGGCTTCTCTTCCACACCACTGTCCAGCGCACATGGGTACTGCTCCTACGGGAAGTTGCAGAGACAGTCGAAATCTATCGAGTTCTGGACCGCTCTTGCTGTTGTGGGGGGGGGGTAACCAACTGTCACTCGGGGGGTAGAGCACTGTACCAACCCCATCTGGTAGACCAGGTCCTAATCTTAATCCAGGTGTTGCATGGGACGGAGCCTATCTTAATGCAAATATTGCAGGGGAGGGAGCCTGAACCAGGTGCACATTGAAATTGCTGAACAAGTGCCAGTAAATCCTGCAGCCCCACCTGTGGTTGTCGTGGTGGCTCGAGCCTCCCAAAATCCCAGAATACTGCCTGAACTACTGGGCCTGGTAACTCCACACCTAATACCCTTGAATGTGGTAGGGTATTCTTGTGGCTGCATAAGGGTTGCCACCCCAGGGTTCCAGCCTCCATTTGCCCTGGTCAGAGACCACGTAGGTGACCGCCACCCAGTGGGACCGACAGGTAGGCAGACAGGGCACCTAGTCCAGAAGAATCCAGACCTTGGTACAGACCCTGGAATGCTGACGGCCGTGAGATAGCGGAGATCCTGGACATTGCATACCTTCAGGCCCAGGCAGGACTCCGCCGGTGGTATCTAGGCAATTAGAGGCAGGGACCTCCTCGTATGCAAAGGCGCCCCTCCCCCCTAGACCCATATCAAGAGGACTGGTCGGAGCAGCAGTGTTACAAGTGGTTTGCCCGACCAGTTGCCCGCAGAGGCTTCTTTTTACAAGCAGGGACATTAAGGTGTGGCCACTATACATTTACCCTACTTCAACACCCCGCCTTCCCTTGTGGCTGATCTACAGAGCTTCGGACGCTCAGGAGTGGGTTCATAGACCCTTTGTCCTACTCCGGGGAGTAGGTCCCGCCTTTGAAGTTTATAGAGTCTATTGCCATCCCTACAGCTCCCGAGGCCTAGCAGTGTATCAGTGCCAGGCGGCCACTTTTCCCTGTGTAGAGTGGGAACGTTTTGTGTGTAGACGCTGTTCACGCCTCAGTAGGGCCAGGAGTTAGAGGCCCACATGACCTGGCCTTCGTGGGCCCCCATCCCTTTGGCCTGCGGTATTACCCTTTTTGTGGTATTTCTGTGTTGGTGGTACAGTTCTTTGTTCTGGGGCACCGAACATCCCTCGAATCAGGATGTGGATCATACCCTGCTGTCAGAGCTGCTTCAAGATCCTAGCTCACAGAGGATCACGCTAGCCAGCGGTCATTAAGTAAAAGTCTTTATTGAGTTACAGTTTCCATTCCCAAGCTGCTGCGTGCAACTCTACGTCTAATGGCTAGATCGGCGAAGCTCCGTCTGAGTCTCCGCCCCTTGTGCACCAACTTAATATCCTAGCTCTGCTCCACCTTTTCCGCCTGACTGCTCTCCTCTGGGTCCCTCTGCCCCCTGGGGTCTCTTCCTTCCGGGATTCTTCTGACGCCGACCCCCCGGAACTCCCTGTCTCCTTGCGCCGGGCTTTAGGACCTGGCTCCCTTTCCTGGCTGCCTACTGCGTCACTTTCCTGTGCATTTGAACTTGGCGCGCGCGCCCAACCTTCCACTTTCCGTCTGACCGTTTCTTCGCTCCCTGATGGAGGTGTGGCCACTCCTGACTCATGCCCTCCCCCCTGTTGCGAGCTGCCAGCGCTTGATCTCTGGCGCTCCTCCTCTTCCCTGCTCTCTGGCTGTGACGCTGGTCCCGATTTCCAACTGCTCTCCTCTGAGTCCCCTCTGGCTCTATCTTCCTGGGGTGTCCCCCTAGGCTCCCCCCTTGCCCTGACCACTGGTGCTCCTTTCTGTGAATCTTCTGATTCACTGGAAAGACTCGGAGATCTCGGGTCGTCGTCATCACTCATCTTTTCTTCTGCCTCCTCCCCCTCGCTCTCTGTTTCCTCCCTTGCCCTTGCCTCTGCTCCTGAACCCCTGACATCCATCCCCCCCTCGAAGCCCCCCGTTCCCCCCTCCCCTCCTTCCGGTGCGGGAACTGGGTGCTGCTGTGTCAGAGGGACGAACGTCGGATACAGTTCGCTTCCCGTGGCGGGCCTCCATCTGAAGTCTCCCGGTTCTGCCTCCCTGCTCTCGTCGACGACGGTCACCTCCGCTTCCATCTCTGTGCCGCCGTGCTCGAAACCAGGGTCGTCCCCGAAAACGTCCATGTCCGTCTCTCCCTCACTTCCTCCTGGCGGCGTTGCTCGTCCTGGACCTTCCTGCCACTTCCTGCGCCACTGCTCCTCTGGTCTATCGTCCCACCAATACGAGGGTTCTGAGGCAGATCCCGAGGGTGACCCCTCTGGGGAACGGGCGTCTCGTATCGGGTCCTCGTCCGAGTCGAACCCCCGGAACGTGCTGGCAGAAAGCGTTGGCGTGAAAAGCCAGTCGTCGAAAAATTCTGCTGGCATTGGTCTATGTGGGAAGAGGGCATGAAACTCGTCTTTGAGCAGAGGTTCGTCCAAGGCGTAGCCCGGCACCCAGCTGTTCGCACTGGCCGGGGTGCCCTCCTTGGCGAGAAGGTATTCTACCCCTTCTTCCCCCCATCTGGAGTCCAAAATCTCCGTGACTTCGTTGATGCGTTCCTTCTGTGCCACTCCCGCGTGCCCGGTTCCTTCTCTGAGCGGACTCGGTGCCGTTCCGGGTTCCTGAAACCTGTGCGGTGCCTTGTAGGGGGTGAGCACCGATCTGTGGAACACCGGATGCATTCTGGAACCCTCCGGAAGCGCCAGCCTGAAAGCCACCGGGTTGACCTGCTCTTCGACTTGGTAGGGCCCCAGTTGCTTATGCCCCAGCTTCTTCTTGGCCAACGACCTGGCTGGCACTGCGTGGGCTGCTAACCAGACCCAGTCTCCCACATGGATCTCTTCGCCAACCCTTCTGTGTTTGTCCGCTTGCACCTTGTATGCATGTTTGGCCAGCTCCAGGTGTCGCCGCAGCTGATCGTGGACCTCCTGCAACTCCGACGCGAACGCATCTGCTGTCTGCGGCTCCCCCTCCCCCATCCTTTCCAGTCCCGGGAAGGTTCTGGGGTGCCTCCCGTTGTTAGCGAAGAACGGCGTGACCCCCGTGGACACGTGCTTCGTGTTGTTGTAGGCGAACTCGGCGAGCGGCAGGTAATCCACCCACGTCGCAGGCTGTTGATTCGCATAACATCTCAGGTACTGCTGCATGATGGCATTGACCCGCTCCGCCTGCCCGTTGGTCTGCGGGTGTCTCGCCGACGCCAGGTTGATCTTGACGTTCAGGAAGCCCATCAGCTTCTGCCAGAAATTCGAGATGAACTGCCGCCCCCGGTCGGACAGAATAGACCGTGGCAGACCGTGAACCTTGAACACGTGGTCTATGAACAGTTTGGCGGTTTGCTCCGCCGTGGCCACCTTGGCACACGGAATGAAATGTGCCATCTTGGAGAACAAGTCCACCACCACCAGCACGGCCGTCTTGCCCCTCGAGCTGGGCAGATCCGTGACAAAGTCCAGGGCCACCCTCTCCCATGGTTCGACCGGAGTTTGCAGCGGTTCCAACAGTCCGGCCAGTGGTTTGTGCACCGGTTTGGCCCTCTGGCAGGTGTCACACCTCGCCACGTAGTCCGCGACCTCCCCTCTCATTCCGGGCCACCAGAAGTCCCTGGCGACTAATTCCACCGTCTTCTCCTTGCCAAAGTGCCCGGCAGTGGGCGCGTCGTGCAGCTGCTGCAGTACCTTGGCGCGAAGTTCGTCTCCCGGCACGTAGATGGCTCCTTTACGGATGAGCAATCCATCTTGCAGCTGGAACTCGTCGGTCGCTGCCGTGCCCCTGTGCACCTCTGCCATCTTCGCTTGCGCGAAGGAGTCATCCTGCAACGCTCGCCGCACCGCCTCCAGGTCCACTGTTGCCGCAGCGCACGCCCACACTGTTGGTGCGAAGATGTGCATGGCGGCCGCTGGCTTGGCGTCCTCCAGATATTGTGGCTTACGAGAGAGAGCGTCCGCCATGATGTTGGTGTCCCCCGGGACATACTCTATTCGGAAGTTAAAGTCCGCAAAGAACTCAGCCCAACGTATCTGCCTTTGGTTCAGGAACTGTGCCGTGCGCCAGTGCTCCAGATTCTTGTGGTCCGTGCAGACCTGCACCGTGTGCTTGGCGCCGATCAGGAAGTGCCTCCATGCTTTGAATGCTGCATGAATGGCCAGCAACTCCCTGTCCCAGATGGTGTAGTTCTGTTCGGACTTGCTGAGCTTCCTGGAGTAAAACGCTCCCGGCCGCCAAACCCCCTGCGGGTCTTTCTGCAGCAGGACTGCTCCCACGGCTCTGTCCGAGGCGTCTGTCTCCACCCTCATCGGCCTGCTGGGGTCGACATGCAGCAGCTGCTCTTCCGACGCGAAGAGACGCTTGAGTGCCTGAAAGGACTGCTCCGCCTGCTCTGTCCAGATGAACTTCTTTTTTTTGGAGCTAAGCGTGTCCGTGATGGCCGCTGTCTGCATAGCGAAGCCTTTGATAAACTTGCGATAGAAGTTCGCGAAGCCGACAAACCGTTGGACCTCCTTCCGGTTGCGTGGGCTCTTCCAGTCCAACACCGCTCGAACCTTGGCGCTGTCCATGGCGAGCCCCTTGTCAGACAACTTGTAGCCCAGAAAATCCACCTCCGTCACGTCGAATTGGCACTTCTCCAGCTTGGCGTAGAGCCTATGCTGCTGTAGCCTGCTTAGCACTTCTTTGACGTGTCTGTCATCCTCCTGCTGCGATTCCGAAAAGATCAGGATGTCATCTAAGAAACAGACGCACGTCTTGTAGAGGAGCCCCGCCAACACGTGATGCATGAACGCTTGAAAAACGTGGGAGCCATTTTGCAATCCAAAAGGCATAACTCTATATTCGTAGGTGCCCAGCGGCGTGAACATGGCTGTCTTCCACTCATCCCCTTCCCGCATGCGAATGAGGTTGTACGCCCCTCGCAGGTCTAACTTGGTGAACACGCTGCCCTTCCGTACCTTTGCGAGGAGGTCGTCGATTCGGGGCATGGGGAAGTCCGATGGCTTGGTCACACTGTTTAAGATGCGATAGTCCACCACAAGTCTTTTTTGGGGCGTGTCCCGCTTCTTAACAAAGAATACAGGACTGCCCCCCGCTGCCTTGGACTCCCGGATGAAACCGCGCTCCAAATTATGATCTATGAACTCTTTGAGTTCCTGCAGTTCGTCCTCAGACATGGAATACAGCTTCCCTTTAGGCAGCGCCGCCCCCGGCAGCAGGTCAATTTTGCAGTCATATGGTCTGTGGGGGGTAGCCTGTCTGCCTCCTTCTCGCAGAAAACCTCCAAAAATTCTGCGTACTTGTGGGGAATCGCTTGCAGCGTGCCTAGCAGCAGCTGTGTCTCCTCTTCCTCTCCTTCCTGCCGGGGGACGATGCAGTGTTCAGCACAAAAGGAAGAGCCGAAGGTCATCTGCCTCTGGTACCAAGCCAGCGTTGGGCTGTGCTTGTCCAGCCAACTCATGCCCAATACAATGGGCGTGTCCGATAGTTGAGTGACGTTGAAGCTGATGATTTCCTTGTGATTCCCAAGGCGCATCACCATTGGTGGCGTCTGCTTCACCACTTGCCCCCCTAGCAGCTCCCTGCCATCCACCGTGACCACCTGCAGGGGCAGCGTGGCCGGCAGCAACTGTATAGCGTGCCGGTCTACAAAGTCTTGCCCTATAAAGTCCGCATTGCTTCCCGAGTCAATGGTGAGCGGCACGTCCATGGTGATTCCATTGGGCAGCTGGAGCGATGCGGTGAGCCTCACTACTGGTTTGGGCGGGAGGGGGTCCATGGGCTGTGAAATCTCCGGGGACTTCTTCACTGACACGTCTGGCTGGGCCCCATTGCCTCTTCCTCCAGCCAGACATCGTCGTTTCCCTGCTGTGGTCCTCCTTGTTGCGTTGCTGCAGTTACCATTGCTGAGGCTGCAGTGTGCTTGTGGAGCCTCCGGGGACACTCTTTCGCCATATGCCCTGGATCCTCGCAGATGTAACACTTCCTGTTCCCTCTAGGAGGCTTCGCTTTCACTGTTGTCGGTGCTAGGGCTCTGGCTGCTGATTGAGCCCTTGCACTTCCAACCTCCATAGGTTCCACTCCTCCTCCTGGCGGAGGCGTGGATTGCGCACGTGCTGCTTCTCTGGGAAGGAAGGAGGAGCCCCTGGCTGGTTTGCGCCCTCCACGCCCCTCGTCCCTGCTCCACGGACGTTCTTCCAGCCGCACCCCCACGGCTAGCGCCCTCTGAACGATCTCCTGCGTGGTCCGGGGTCTCTCCCCCCTCGCAATTTCATCTTTAACAGAGCCGTGCAATCCCTCCCAAAACAGGTTTCTTACAGGAGCCGAATCCCTGTCCCATTCCAGAGCACTGACCAAAGCGAAAAAGCGGGCATGATACTGCCTTACGCTGGCCCTCCCTTGTTTCAGTCCATGTATCTGCTGCCGAGCAAGATCCACGTCAATGCTTGATAAGAAACACCCATCCATCGCTTTAATAAAGGCATCTGCATTTTGGAGCGCCGGATCCTTATCCCTCCACAAATTGCGCAGCCATGCTTTAGCTTCCCCATGCAAATGGGACATGATGAACCCCACTTTCTCTTGCTCATCTCTAAAGTCTCTTTTCAGCAGTTCCAGTGCGCACATTACATCTGCTCTAAAGTTGGGGTACTGCTGCAGGTTCCCATCGAAGTGAGAGACCAGACCGCCTGTTCGTCTCGCCAACCCAATTCCCTCCTGTCTGGGTGTCAGTTGCCCGTGCTTCGTAAGCATGTCCAACCTGACCTGGAGATCCCTGCAGGCGGCAGCTGCCTCCTCCTCTCTCTTCCTGGATGCGAGAGCCTCGGCATTCAGTTGTGACACTGCTTTTCGGAGTTCCTCTATCTGCTGCTCAGCCGTCATGTTGTCTGCCGTTCATGAGCTAGCTAGTAGGCACCTGCTTCTCTCCTCTCCTCGAGGTTGTAGATGCCCACAATTTCTGAGACGGAGCTTACTGTCAGAGCTGCTTCAAGATCCTAGCTCACAGAGGATCACGCTAGCCAGCGGTCATTAAGTAAAAGTCTTTATTGAGTTACAGTTTCCATTCCCAAGCTGCTGCGTGCAACTCTACGTCTAATGGCTAGATCGGCGAAGCTCCGTCTGAGTCTCCGCCCCTTGTGCACCAACTTAATATCCTAGCCCTGCTCCACCTTTTCCGCCTGACTGCTCTCCTCTGGGTCCCTCTGCCCCCCGGGGTCTCTTCCTTCCGGGATTCTTCTGACGCCGACCCCCCGGAACTCCCTGTCTCCTTGCGCCGGGCTTTAGGACCTGGCTCCCTTTCCTGGCTGCCTACTGCGTCACTTTCCTGTGCATTTGAACTTGGCGCGCGCGCCCAACCTTCCACTTTCCGTCTGACCGTTTCTTCGCTCCCCGATGGAGGTGTGGCCACTCCTGACTCGTGCCCTCCCCCCTGTTGCGAGCTGCCAGCGCTTGATCTCTGGCGCTCCTCCTCTTCCCTGCTCTCTGGCTGTGACGCTGGTCCCGATTTCCAACTGCTCTCCTCTGAGTCCCCTCTGGCTCTATCTTCCTGGGGTGTCCCCCTAGGCTCCCCCCTTGCCCTGACCACTGGTGCTCCTTTCTGTGAATCTTCTGATTCACTGGAAAGACTCGGAGATCTCGGGTCGTCGTCATCACTCATCTTTTCTTCTGCCTCCTCCCCCTCGCTCTCTGTTTCCTCCCTTGCCCTTGCCTCTGCTCCTGAACCCCTGACACCTGCCTCCTGATGGTTCTCACCTCTCAGATGGCCACCGGGTGGAGGGAGAACACCTTCCTGAACATGACCACGGCTGTGGCCAAGAGCCTGAACAGGTCTGAGTGCTGGGTATGCGTGCGAGGTCAAGATTCTGAACACCACCTACGTGGTTCCCCAGCACCATATTTGAAGACTTGACAGGGTCATAGAGGGAGGCCCGTGTATCCACAGGAGTGTACATTTCCTGGCTCTCTATGATATTGTACCTATAGGTCCATCAAGCGAAAATGGAGAACCGTGACCGGTCAGCATTTTCGTGATGGAAAGGGGGGAATGGAGGGGTGAAGGTCAGGATGACCAGTTGAGAGCCAGGCCAGAGCCAGGTTTAACCTCTAAAAGCCATTTCATAAACGCAAGCTGCTAAAACTATTTTTCTCTCTCTTGCCTTGCAAACAGCAAGCTTTGCAAACAGCAAGTAGAGGTGCAGCTAGCTTGCCCCTGCAGGAAGTTTGCCAGTTGAGGTTAAGCCATTTCTGAGAAACAACCCCTGACAAAGGCAAGTAGCAGGATGTTTGCTGACCGCCAGGGTCCAGATATAACTCTTAGGTGTGAAGTGGCTAAACCACAAGTACATTTCTTGGAAGCAGGGGGTTCAGGGGCACTTCCTGGAACTAGTAAAGAGGTTAAGTAGATTATAAGCCAGTAGCGCCACCTAGTGGAATGGGCAACTTGGAACCGAAAGGCCACCACCAAATGTATTCATTGGTTGAGCTTTAATGAATATGCATCAATGACCATAGGAAATTGTCAATCATTGGCTAAAGGGATGCCAAGGGGCTGAACTGTGCTTTGCAAAAAAGGTATATAAGTTAACTGCCCCAAGGAGAGGTGGGCATTTTCTCATTTTCCTAAATGCACCCACATTTGCTTTTGTCTGACAAAACCAAATAAAAAACTTTTTCTTTAAGAAACTTTGCTGCCTGGTTTTTACATTCCTGGTCTGTATTTCTGCAGTCCCTTTCAAGCACTGTAGCGCTCAGTTGCTCCTTGAGGGCTTCTCATAGGCATCTGGTTGGCCACAGGGAGAGCAGGATGCTGGACTAGATAGGCCTCTGACCTGCTCCAGCAGAGTTCTCTTAAGTTCTCTCTCCCAGGGCCAGGTGAGACTGCCAGAATCTTCTGAGAGCAGCCATTCAAACCTCCCTAAAAAGCAACCTACTGTGCATGCTCCTGCAGCTGTCTCTTGGAAGAGAAGGGGGAACAATAATTGCCACACCTTCCTCTAGTAAATGAAGGTGTGCTGGATTGCTACTAATACAATGACTGGCAGTAGCTTGGGTTACATTAGAAACAAAGGCTAAGCTCCGAAGTGCATAAGCAATGCCTGGTAGAAACTAGAAGGACCTTAGGATTTCAGGGGGTGAAGGTATCCGTGGTCTGCAAAGCAACTCTTTCCTCCTGAAGCCTTGCAGAATCAGAATAAATTATGCAAAGCAAATGTAGTTTACTGCATTAGGAATCCTTTGAATTTTACTGTACACAGCTGCAGGAATGTTTGGTTGTGAAGCAGTTTATAAATCTGCAAATAAAATAAAATTGCTATACTTGCATAATCATTACAAGTGACAGCATTCATTTTGTCATAGTATTCTTTATTTAGCTCTGGGAGGGTGAAGGACATCTATAAAGCGATTCCATTTCACAAACAGGTAAAAATATACATACATCTGGATGTGCTCTTATTCTCCAGAAGAAGTGGAGCAGTGGTTTTCTATGCTAGTGAAACCATCACAATTCTCCAAACTGTGGTTTGGAGAAGACCTTCAGGAGTTTCAAAGCTGACAGAGGACAAGCATTTCAAGCCCCGAATTCTTCTCCAGCTTGAATTAAAATGCAAATCAGAGACAAGTTCATTCCTCTTGCCCCTTCATTCAGTGCAATGGAGAAACATTACTTCACTACTTTGAATAGGAGCATAATTGAGAGGGTGCAGGAACCAAAAACAAAAATTCTGAAGACAGAAGAGGAAGACCATTCTTCCTTGGTTAACTTCATAGGTGGACTTCCCCTCACCAATTTTGCCCATGCTGCCTCTGAATTTGTACTAGGGAAACATTTTTCTGTTACACTGAATGGGAGCAGGGTTGAAGGAAGGCTGAGAGGGAAGAAATTTTGACAATTCTTTGAAAGTTTTCCCTCTCCAATTCCTCCTGGAGATTTTCAGTCCTCCCTTGGAGAATATTCAGTGAAATGACTGTGGCAATCACACAGGGTTCCCGGACGTTTGACGATCTATTGATCCCTGCGCCACCACTGTGCTCACTTCCCCGCCCACCAACCCGTTGCTCTCGGGTACACACTGAGTCCAGACAGTTGTTAAAATTAAATCAAATAAACAAGTTTATTTTGTAAGCATTAACAAATATGTTTTCTCAGTTAATTTTCTTGTCAGTTTCTTAATCTTAGTTTCTTTACCGGCCTATACCTTTCTAATACCGTATTTTTCGCACTATAGGACGCACTTTTTCCCCTCCAAAAATGAAGGGAAAATGTGTGTGCGTCCTATGGTGCGAATGCAGGCTTTTGCTGAAGCCTGGAGAGCGAGAGGGGTCCGTGCGCACCGACCCCTCTCGCTCTCCAGGCTTCAGGAAGCTATCCCAAGTCTTGCAAGCCCGGCGGGATGTCCCGCGGGCTCGCAAGGCTTGCGGGCAGCAGCCTGCACCCAAAAGCTGGGGACAGCGGGGAGGCGCAGAGCCGCCACCCCGCTATTCCCCGACCTGATCTGGAGGCTGGCGGGGGGAGAAGCAAGCCTGCTTCTCCCCCCCCCAGCCCCACAAGCTCGGGGGATAGGGGGATGGCGAAGCGCCGCCATCCCGCTATTCCCCGACCTGATCTGGAGGCTGGGAGAAGCAAGCTTGCTTCTCCCCCCCCCCACATCCCCACAACCTCCAGATCAGGTCGGGGAATAGCGGGATGGCAGCGCTCCACCATCCCGCTATTCCCCGACCTGATCTGGAGGCTGGGGGTGTGAGAAGCAAGCCTGCTTCTCCCCCCCCAGCCCCACAAGCTCGGGGGATAGGGGGATGGCGAAGCGCCACCATCCCGCTATTCCCCGACCTGATCTGGAGGCTGGCGGGGGGAGAAGCAAGCCTGCTTCTCCCCCCCCAGCCCCACAAGCTCGAGGGATAGGGGGATGGCGAAGCGCCACCATCCCGCTATTCCCCGACCTGATCTGGAGGCTGGGGGTGGGAGAAGCAAGCCTGCTTCTCCCCCCCATCCCCACAACCTCCAGATCAGGTCGGGGAATAGCGGGATGGCAGCGCTCCGCCATCCCGCTATTCCCCGACCTGATCTGGAGGCTGGGGGTGGGAGAAGCAAGCCTGCTTCTCCCCCCCACCATCCCCACAACCTCCAGATCAGGTCGGGGAATAGCGGGATGGCGGCGCTCCGCCATCCCGCTATTCCCCGACCTGATCTGGAGGCTGGGGGTGGGAGAAGCAAGCCTGCTTCTCCCCCCCCCCACCATCCCCACAACCTCCAGATCAGGTCGGGGAATAGCGGGATGGCGGCGCTCCGCCATCCCGCTATTCCCCGACCTGATCTGGAGGCTGGGGGTGGGAGAAGCAAGCCTGCTTCTCCCCCCCCACCAGCCCCACAGCCTCCAGATCAGGTCAGGGAATAGCGGGATGGCGGCGCTCCGCCATCCCGCTATTCCCCGACCTGATCTGGAGGCTGGGGGTGGGAGAAGCAAGCCTGCTTCTCCCCCCCACCAGCCCCACAGCCTCCAGATCAGGTCAGGGAATAGCGGGATGGCGGCGCTCCGCCATCCCGCTATTCCCCGACCTGATCTGGAGGCTGGGGGTGGGAGAAGCAAGCCTGCTTCTCCCCCCCACCAGCCCCACAGCCTCCAGGCTTCAGGAGAGCCCCACCGTCAGCCCCACAAGCTCGGGGAACAGCGGGAGAGGCGCAGCGCGCCCTTCCCGCTGTCCCCCGACTTGGTTAGAAGGCTGGCGGGGGGCGGAGCCTGCTCCTCCCCGTCGCCAGCCCCGCAAACTCGGGAGACAGCGGGAGAGGCGCAGCGCGCCTTTCCCGCTGTCCCCCGACTTGGCTAGAAGGCTGGCGGGGGGAGAAGCCTGCTCCTCCCCGTCGCCAGCCCCGCAAACTCGGGGGACAGCGGGAGAGGCGCAGCGCGCCTTTCCCGCTGTCCCCCGACTTGGCTAGAAGGCTGGGGGGGGGAGAAGCCTGCTCCTCCCCGTCGCCAGCCCCGCAAACTCGGGGGACAGCGGGAGAGGCGCACCGCGCCTTTGCCGCTGTCCCCCGACTTGTCTAGAAGGCTGGCGGGGGGAGAAGCCTGCTCCTCCCCGTTGCCAGCCCCGCAAACTCGGGGGACAGCGGGAGAGGCGCAGCGAGCCTTTGCCGCTGTCCCCCGACTTGTCTAGAAGGCTGGCGGGGGGAGAAGCCTGCTCCTCCCCGTCGCCAGCCCCGCAAACTCGGGAGACAGCGGCAGGGGCGCAGCGCGCCATTCCCGCTGTCCCCCGACTTGGTTAGAAGGCTGGCGGGGGGAGAAGCCTGCTCCTCCCCGTCGCCAACCCCGCAAACTCGGGAGACAGCGGCAGGGGCGCAGCACGCCCTTCCCGCTGTCCCCCGACTTGGTTAGAAGGCTGGCCCAGCCCCGCAAACTCGGGGGACAGCAGGAGAGGCGCAGCGCGCCATCCCGCTGTCTCCCGACATGGTTTGGAGGCTGGCGGAAGGCTTCCTCCTCCCCCAGCCCCGCGAGCTCCCAGAGCGATGCCAAAGCTGCGCGCAGCTTCGGCATGGCTCTGGGTCCCGTTCTGGGGGAGGGGGAAGCTCGGGCTTCCCCGCCCCAGCCCCGCGCCTGGCGGGGGGGGGGATAAAATTTTTTTGCCTTTATTCCCCCCCCCCAAATCTAGGTGCGTCCTATGGACCGGTGCGTCCAATAGTCCGAAAAATACGGTACCTTCTAACTGATTATCCCAACTGTTTAACTGACTCCTCTTAACTGATTCTCTCACGTTCTCACATCAAACTAGCCCAACCCACAGACTTATCCTCCCTCTCCCTTCTCTAACTCTCAACTGACTTCTTAACAACTCTAACACTAACTCTAACTTCTCCCCTTGTGTTCCTATAGGTTAGTCATTTTACAATTAGTTAACCCTTTCCTTATGAACCCAGTATGATGTCACACACCTAGGAGGGCAAACGCCACAATGACCTTCCTTATTTTGCCACCCACAAAGTCAGTGGAGAATTTGAGGGAGGGCTATTTTCTCAGTTCTAGATTTTTAAATACAGTGATAGCCTCAGTTGGGCTCGGGAGAAAAAAAAAATAGTTTTCTTATCCTGGAAGATCTTGGATGATTTCCAAGTTCATCCAAGGTAGGCTTGGGAGATCTTGCCCATCTATGCTCTGTGCCTATCTTGAAGATATGCTTCCTAGGACTAGTAGATTTCTGGATCCAACTTAGTTCATTTCCCATAATTACTCAGAAGTTCAGTTGCATCCAGTATTGCTATCTGTTCTTTAGAACATGGTTACCCTTAAAGGAATTATTGGCAAACATTTGTAAATGTCAAGTCTCAAGGATGTTCTACTAGTTGAAAGGGGTAAAGATTTTAAAAGCTATTGATTTCTGCAGCACCTTCCAAAGACTTTCCTTCTTAGCTCAGGCTGAAAGTGAAAGACATTTTGTTCTAGCACCGGGAAACTCCAAACTGAGTTTATTGGAATATCTTTCCAAATAAAATTGTCTGCCTGTGCTTTATTATTAGCATTGACATACCTGCCAATCTCAGTGTACAGATCTATAGAAGGGTTACCAAAAAAGCTTATGTTGTCACTCAGTTAAACAACTTTGCTGTATCTTGGGTAGGACATGCAAGGGAATCAAAAGGTCATCTCAGACAGGGGCCTTGACCCACCCAGCTTCTACAGCCTGCAGCACTTCAACCCACCAAGTCAAGGTTGGAGATTTTGCTGCTGGACTGCAGCTCCCATTATCTCCAGCCACCTAGCCAATGAAATTCGGATTATGGGAGTTGTCCCAACTGAGCCCTCATGGCAAGAATGGGGAACCTGCTGCCCTTCAGATATTCCTGGACTCCAGCCCCCATCTGCCCCAGCCAACATCTGGGGTGATGGGCGCAAGACTCCAACCACCATTGAGGGTCACCAGTTCCTCAGTGGTTGACTCAGTTCCTTCCGCTCTGATTGGCTTCATTTAACCCAAGAGTAACAAGACTCAGTGGCTAAAAAGCTTACATCTTGGCAGATTTTGCCCATCACACATATACAGTGGCGGAGGAAGGGGGTGGGGGGTACAGTCTGCCCCGGATGTCATCATTGAGGGGTGTGTGACAAAATGAGTTTTTAAAAAATTGGGCTCATGAAATTTTTTGGAGTGACATGGTGGCTTAGGCACCTGCAAGTTTCGCGCTGCAGCGTGGGATTTGTGCCTGCCTACTGCCTCTCCCTCAGACGCCCTACAGCTGAGGAGGAGGCGGCAGAGAGGCTCCAAGCATTGGAGAGGCTTGCCCCATCCCCATGGGTCGCTCAACACACCCCTGGCTGCAGGACATGCCCCCGCACCAGTCACTCCAGCGGCTAGCTACGCCGCTGCACACATATGCATATGAAGGGGCAAGAAAGATAAGAATGGGATTTTTGTGTGTGACTAATTTCTAAATCCTATTTGTCCATTGCAATAATGTCTTCAACGTGAAATAGTCTTTAGCAGGATCCCCAAAGTAACATTTCAACAAATAATCAGGTAAGAAGATAGGGCTCCACACGTGAGGAGATATTGTGTTATGGGTTTTTTGAACAAAGATTTGCCAGGCTGCAACTTTTCCACATGTGCAGTCCTCCTGAGGCAGGCTTTTCAGCGAGGGACAATGCAGAGCTGATAGGGCCGAGGGCAGTTGCTTATGCCGCTCAACACCGGTGTGAGATCGATGTCCTTGGGGTCAATGATGGACTTCAGAGTGAGGTTCTGTAATATGGTGGTCAAGAACAAGAAGATCTCCATACGGGCCAGACCTTCCCCCACACATATCCGCTTCCCTGCAAAGGAAACCCAAAGTGTAAGATGCACAACAACCACTTTGGCTGTTACGGAGAAAATAACAATCATGCCAAAGGAGCAAAGGTGCTGCTCCAGAACAGCTCCTGGGAGAGTCACTCCACCATTTCTTTTGCTTCAGCTGGCCACAGGAAAGGTACAGGGAGTTCTGATGGACCCAGAAGCCTCTGCCCCTCCCTCACAAACTGGGAGCCCTTCCAGTTTAGGCTGCAGGAGGAAGGAGGTTCCCCCTCAATGCCCCGACACCAGCCGATTCGGGAGATGGGAAAGACCTGAGCTGGCCAAGACCTCAGCCTACTGGGGAAGTAGAGATCTTACCTGCTGAGAAAGGCATGAAATAGTCGCTCTTCCTGAAGGTACCATCTTTGTGCAAGAAATGTCCTGGGTCAAATTCTTTGGGGTTTGGAAATTCTTTGCTGTCATGTAGCACAGACATCAGACTAGGATATATGGTAGTACCCTGCAGAGAGTGCAAAGAAATGGGCTGGATGGCCATGACACCCAACAAAAGCATAAAATTGACTCTCACAAAGGAATGGTGTGGGAAGGCACTAACAGGAAGGAAGGTACTTTGTTGATACAGAGAAGAATGGGGCAGCTTTAGAAGACAATAGGGTGTTTAAAATGAATCATAGAATTATAGAATCATAGAGTTGGAAGAGACCACAAGGGCCATTGAGTCCAACCCCCTGCCAAGCAGGAAACACCATCAGAGCACTCCTGACATATGGTTGTCAAGCCTCTGCTTAAAGACCTCCAAAGTAGGAGACTCCACCACACTCCTTGGCAGCAAATTCCACTGTCGAACAGCTCTTACTGTCAGGAAGTTCTTCCTAATGTTTAGGTGGAATCTTCTTTCTTGTAGTTTGGATCCATTGCTCCGTGTCCGCTTCTCTGGAGCAGCAGAAAACAACCTTTCTCCCTCCTCTTTATGACATCCTTTTATATATTTGAACATGGCTATCATATCACCCCTTAACCTCCTCTTCTCCAGGCTAAACATGCCCAGCTCCCTTAGCCGTTCCTCATAAGGCATCGTTTCCAGGCCTTTGACCATTTTGGTTGCCCTCCTCTGGACACGTTCCACTTTGTCAGTGTCCTCCTTGAACTGTGGTGCCCAGAACTGGACACAGTACTCCAGGTGAGGTCTGACCAGAGCAGAATACAGTGGCACTATTACTTCCCTTGATCTAGATGCTATACTCCTATTGATGCAGCCCAGAATTGCATTGGCTTTTTTAGCTGAAGTCCAGGCCTGAAGATGCCCAGCTACACTTTAGGAGTTGGGCTAAACTACTTCCCTTGCCTTGATGTATGGAAGTGAGAGCTGGACCATAAAGAAGGCTGATCGCCGAAGAATTGATGCTTTTGAATTATGGTGCTGGAGGAGACTCTTGAGAGTCCCATGGACTGCAAGAAGATCAAATGCATCCATTCTTAAGGAAATCAGCCCTGAGTGGTCACTGGAAGGACAGATTGTGAAGCTAAGGCTCCAATACTTTGGCCACCTCATGAGAAGAGAAGACTCCCTGAAAAAGACCCTGATGTTGGGAAAGATGGAGGGCACAGAGAGAAGGGGATGACAGAGGACGAGATGGTTGGATGGTGTTCTCGAAGCCACAAACATGAGTCTGACTAAACTGCGGGAGGCAGTGGAAGACAGGAGTGCCTGGCGTGATGTGGTCCATGGGGTCACAAAGAGTCGGACACACAACTAAACGACTAAAAAACAACACTTCCCTTGCTTGTAGATAAGAAGAGAAGAAAAGCTCTGCTGGATCAGTCCAGTGGCCCCATCTGGTCCAGCATCCTGTTTTCATGGTGTCCAACCAAATGCCCATGGGAAGCCCATCAACATAATCTAAACAAGACAGCACTCTCAATTCCTGTGGTTTCCACCCACTGGTATTCAGAAGCATGCTGCCTCTCACCATGGAGGTAGAATATAGCCATCATGGCTAGCAGCCTACTATTACTACTTAGAGCCTTGAAAAGAGCTGACCTTTGGAATGACATATTGTCTGAACGGTGTATCTTTGAGTACTGCATGAGGGACGCTCAGTGGGAGGAGAGAGATGAACCTCTGGATCTCATGGATGACAGCATCTGTGTAAGGCATTTCCCCACGATCTGCCATGCAAGGACTTCGTGATCGGCCAATAACTCGGTCAATTTCTTCATGCACTTTGTCTGTAATGGGAAGAATGAGGTTTAACACCAGTGCAGGAAACATCATAGAAGCAATTGAAATTCCATGGGAGTGCCTGCCAGCCCCTGCACATTTTGGAGCTTTCAATTGTTTTCTGATGCCAACTTTCTGTTGACTCATGACATTAACTCAGACAAATTATTGTAGCTCACCTTCAGTAATCCATCTGTAAACAGGGAAACATAGTATAACTGCAATTATTTATATATTAATTCAATTTCTATCCAAAAGGAGCCCAGAGGGACAAAAGCCTCCGCTTTAGGGAAGTTTTAGGAGCAAGTGATGGTCCAGCTTAGAGGGATTCCTATTGGAGGCACTGTCCTGCAGTGATTCTGATCCTACCTGAGGGCCTTTTGACCCCTGGCCCTTGTGGTTGTGCCTTTGTGGGCTACCCTTCAGGCTGGCACAGAAAGTGCAGCTGGTGCAGGATGTGATGCCTTAGTCTAAAGGATCTGCACTGGCTGCCACTATACTACTGGGCCAAGTTCAAGTTGTTACTGTTTGTATATAAATCCTAGGGTTTGCAATATGGTCAGCTATAAGAGCTCATACACACTTCTGTTTTTGCTGGGATTTCTAGGCACAGGTCTGTGATTACTAGGCTTGGGTCTGAGCATTTGGTCCCCCCCCCCGTTGTCTCCAGGAAAGCCTTCTGTTTACTCCTGATGTCAGTCAGCGATGATTAACATTCAGCGATGAACAGTGGGTTTTCCTGGGGAAAGTGGCAGAACAACAACCTCTTGGACCTGTGCCACATAAATCTAGGAGAGAACTAGAATAAGTACTAATAACGCATCTGTTTTACCTTGTATCTCTGGGTATTTGAGGAGGATCATGAAACCGTATCGCAGTGTGGTGCTGGTGGTCTCTGTTCCAGCCACAAACAAGTCAACTGTGCTTATGGCCAGGCGTTCAATGGTGAAATGGGATGCACTATTACCTTTTTCCTGCAGAAACACACAACACAGTCAGTGGAGTCAACTCAATTGTTCTGAGTACAACATAAAAAAATTTAACAGCCCCACTGGGATTAGCTCCCTTCCCAAGACACATCTTATCTCAAGTCTTTTTATAGCGCATTCCTCTGGACGTTCCTTGCCCAGAGGGCTAATCATTAGAAAGAACTTCCCACTTACTGTAGGAACAAGTCAGCAATGGGAAATGAATCTACTCCAATGGGGTGTGGGCAGGAATCTCTTTCCTTGGCATTCCCCACAAGAAGCTGGATGGATGTCTGCTAGTTGGGAAGCTTCAGGAGTGGCAGGAGAACCCACGTGGAGAGTTCTGTGAGTTTTCATGATTACCTGATCCATTTTCATAAGGAAGCAGTCGATAAAATCCCGAGGTGAGCTGGGGTCCAGAGTGGGCTTGTGCTCTTCAACCTCCTCCAAAACAAACGCTCTGGCTGCAAAGTTGTTTTTCAGCACTTTGTGGTGGGGCCCAGGGATACATTTCATCAAAGAGGGAAAGAGGTTGTAGAGCTAGAAGAAACACCACAAGAGACCCATTGGCACCAACCTCAGTCAGGGTTTGTCCACACTCGGGCTTCAGTATAATGTTGGCCACTGTTGCCTTGTGTTCATGTCAACTCTGTGGTCCACACACCAGCATTTTCACTGCCAATGCTTCCCAAATCTATGTAGATGTTCCACATCAGTCTTGTATCATTATTTTTTTATTATTGTTTATTGAATTTATACCCACAGGTCCCAGGGTGGTTCGCAGACTAAAATCAAAATATAGAACCACAAAATGCATAATCAAAATAAAAACAACAAACCAATTAACCCCCCCCCCCAAAAAAAATCCACATGTTAAAAGGTATATACTGAATGAGACCATTGGTCTCTCAAGGTCAGTAGTGCCTATGCAGCAGCTCTGCTGGGTTTCATTCAGAAGTCCCATCCCTAACCAGGGATGCTACTCGGGATTGACTCTGGGACCCTATATTAACAAGCCAAATGCTCTAAAACTGAGCTATGGGATTACATACATATCTCTAAATGTAGTCCCATCTTTTTCTCCTACTGAAACCAGTCCGTGTACACATCCCTGGCTTAAAATTCAGCAAGGTGCAACATTTCATAAGAAATGGCAGGTTAGATATCGATTGTGACTAACATCATGTATTCACACCTTCTCAAACCATTAGTGGAAGCACATTGGATGCAGAGGCAATGGCAGTGTATATACATCCCAAGTGATTAGTTCCTGTTACAGTATTGAGCCTGTGGGTCTTACTCGTTAAGCTTTACTTCCTATTCCACTGGGTTGCTGTTGAGTTAAGTCAAGCCTTGGTTATTAGACCCAGGTATTCGTATTGGCTCCCCAAATTAAAAACATAAGAAGAGCCTATTGAATCAGGCCAGTGGCCCATCGTGCTGTCACAGTGGCTAACCAGTTACTCATGGCAAGCCTGCAACTAGGACATTAACAGAAATATTAAGAGGCAGAGGCAGTATGGGCCATGAGAAGCCTGGAAGAAAGACATTTAAACAGCAGGAAAATTTAGACTTTGTGGGAAAGGGCCTTTAAAAAGATGGCACCTACCTGTCCCCAAGAAGAGCTTAAAACCTGAAAGTTTTCATTCATTAAGCTCATCATGGATAGGAACTTCTTGTCATTATAATCGTATCGTTTCCCAAAGACAATTGCACAAATGACATTGGAGAGAGCACAACTGAGCGAGTAGGTTGGATCCAAGGGCTTCTCTGGAAGGACAACAAAAAAATAATTATACAACCCCACTACAGGTTTTAGGCAGTAATCTAGTCTGGAATTTCTGAGCTGCCATTTCCTGGCTCCTGGCCTCAGTGGTCAGACAGGGAGCTGCCTTTCTCACAACAATTCTGAAGGCATGGGCATCTTCAATGGCTACGAGTGGTTTCTTCCAAGGACTTTCCAAAGTGCTTTCTTCCAGCTTCAGCTAATATATCGTTAGATAGGAAAGGGTGACCACAGTGGTGCAGGCCTGGGTGAACTCTAGACTGAAACTAGGGAATCTAAAGCACTTCAGATGCTGCTAGACTCTAACTTCTGGACCACTGATGACTGTTGGGGCTGAAAGCAGCTGGAAATCAACAATATCTGCAGAGCACTCTGCTTCAGGTTAAGAACTTCGCTTCAGGATAAGAACAGAAATTGTGCTCTGGCAGTGCGGCGGCAGCGGGGGCCCCATTAGCTAAAGTGGTGCTTAAGAAAAGTTTCAGGTTAAGTACGGACCTCCGGAATGAATTAAGTACTTAACCTGAGGTACCACTGTATTTCACAAGTGTTTTTAGGCAATTTATTTGATTCAGTGTTGGTCACTAGTTCTGTGTTTTACGATTTTAATTTTTTAATGGTTTCCTTGTACCTACCATGCTATTTCTTTATGAGTTGGTGGTTAATAATCTGTTGTAATGTACCCCAGCATCTGTTGTGATGTTCAAAGGGGTCTGCTTGATAAGCCTATGTGGATGAGGGGCAGTGGCTACCCACCCTGAGTGTCCCGGAACTTTTCTAGCAGGAACTGTGCTTCCTCCTGGATTCTCTCCTCAATACTTTTCTTTCCCATGCCAAAGTTGCGCAGGGTGGTAATGGCAAAACGTCGGAGCTGCTTCCACGCCTCCCCATTGCTGAATATAATTCCTGGAAAGCAGAAGAGGAAATGGGCATGAAGGAGATGGATGGACTGAAAGAGAGAGCAGAAGAAGTAGGTTGGAAGAGCAGGAGCCTCAATGTTTTGATATTTATGTTAACTGGTAATTCATCTCTTGGAGCCTGGGTCTCTCTCTGAAGCTGCCAGTATAATGAAGAAGCAATAGTTCATGGACTATATTAACCAAAAAGAACTTAAAGAAAACTGGACTACATTGCTAGTTGTTTAAGTGCAATGTGTTGATTTGTATTTATTTATTTTCTTGGTAACAATTTTTAAGATAGCTTAGAGTAACTTTGAAACTCTTTCTTGGTGTGGAGAGCTTATTGATTCACAAGATCCAGGCCAGGGAATTCTGCTCACATAACTCTCACACTTACTGCCCACACCAGAATTACCCCAGACCATTATTTTTAAAGGCTAGAGACTCATTCAATCCTGCTTTAATTTTTGGTGCTTGCTCTAGTCCAGAGGCGGAGCTAGCTCCTCCGGCACCTGGAGCGGCCTGCGTGGGCAGGGGTAAGCACCCGTGGGTGTAAGGCGGCGTGCGGCAGCGGGGAGCGTCCCGGGGGTGCGCGCGGCAACACACATCCCAGGGGGGCGCCACCTGTTGCTTTATTTTAATGAATAGAGGGATTTTCCTGTGTCCCCCCCTCCACTGGTCAACCAGCATAAAATACCTAATCCCTTGTTGACATCATCAGCTAATGGCAGGTGTCCCCTGGCAGCAAATTCATCTCCACGGTCGATCAGCGCTTCTTTCACTGCATCATAGCCATGCAGCACCACAACCCGTTCTGTTCCAAAATACATTGTGAACACAGAGCCATACTTCTCACCAAACTGGAAAAAAGATAGAGAAGGACACACATCTAGGTGGGTTTGTGGATTAGAAGAGAGTCATATAGCTGATGGAGAGCCCCGCTGCCCCCAGACTCACTATGGGCATCTGAACCACATGACTCTTAATAACATACAGAAGAGTTCTGCAGCTAGATCAGGCCAAAGGCCAACTAGTCCATGACTGTTATCACAGTGGCCAGCACAGTTCTTCTGGGAAGCTCAAAAACAGGACCTGAGTGCAATAGCACGCTCCCCTCCTGCAGGTCCCTGGAACTGGTGGAGGTTCAGCATCATCGCTAGCAGCTATGGGTAGCTTTATCTTCAATGAACTTTGTCTTAACATTTCTTTTAAATCATCCAAGTTGGAGGTTATCATCGCTACTTCTTTGGGAGTAAATTCCACAGTTTCAATATGCACTGTATGAACAACTACTATCTTGCATGTGTTGTAAATCTTCCAACATTCAGCTCTAACTGAAGGCTCCAAGTTTTAGCTTTACAGACCCTTCATGTGTCCCTATTTTCCAGGGTCATCCCTGATTTAGAGAAGCCATCCCAGTTTGATCACAGAATGTCCTTAGGCTGTCCCTATTTTCATTGGAGAAATGTTGGAGGGTATGGCATTATGAGAGGGGGGTAAAAGTGTTTTCCCGTCCACTTTCTCTATACCGTGAATATGATTATACTGCTCTGTTATGTCCCCCTCACACTTATTTTTCTAAGGGAATTCTTAAAGTACCTTCCAACCAAGCACATTCTGGGGAAAATAAAGGAGCAGCTTTTCAAAATACAAGAAGACTATGAACTCCACACTGTCCAGCAGAGGCTAAAAATGTCCAGAGGGCAAAAATGCCCAAACCATCCATGTGTGGAGGGAGAATTGGACCCTTCCCCGCCCCCTGTCTCTAATATAGTATGAAAATTGCACTATTGCTTTTTAAAGTTCTTTATTCAGAAGGGGGCTTTATGGCTTTTATTTTAAGGATAAAACAATAAAATGACAATAAAATCACCCCCTTTGTGGAGTTGTGGGACCTGCTCAAAGTCCACCTCTTTTCTGTGGAGCCTTTGGGATAAGTCCCTGCTCCCCATCCCTGCCGATGTAGCCAAGCGCAAGTCCATGCCACTGAAATCACAGCGATTCTGCTATTCTTTTCTTATGGTCTGGATGCCTCCCCTCCCTCTTTTGCCTCTCCTCTGTCAAAGTGCAGAGTCTGTTGCCTTATACTCTGCAAATGTGCCCTGCACACAGATGGTACCATCTCTAAATAAACAAACTGACAATGGATTGTCCCCTTCCAAAAGAGTCACATGGAAAGAGGCTTGCAAACAGGTAACGGTCATCAACAGACAGCTGTTGAGGAAGGTGCTCATCTTTGGCTTACCTCCTGGAGAACCTGGGCCAGGTTGTTGGTCTTCAGCTGCAATGCGTTCCCTACGATGGGCAGTGGAGGTGGGCCAGGTGGCAGCTGCTTTGCATTCTCTGGCGTCCTGCTCCTGACTGCAAGGAAAACAAGGCAAGAGATACATATGATCATCAAAATGGTCACTGTCCCTAGAGGCTCCATGGCACCAGCTAACAATGACTGAAATGACTCTAGATGAATTAATTTGCTTTCCAATTTTATATACTCTGAGGAGGTCACATATACACGGACTTTCACCAATAGGAATTCTAGGTTTCTCGGAGTAAATGAGATTAGCCATTAAGTAGATCAGGTTGTATAATGAAGAAATGAACTTCTCTGAACTTAAGTCTGTATCCTTTTTCTTCATTGATTAGTAAGGCAATGATAATGGCATTACTGCACACAAGGTTTGTGATGTAAGACAACCAGGGGTTCAGGTTTTTTTCTGCCAAACATTGTAATGTAGCCTTGAGGCAAATGGTTCTGCTTCTAAGGTGCTTTCAGGACCAGGTTCCTGCAGGAGAGCTTCTTGTATACTCTGAGTGCTTGGCTGGAGGTTTCTTGCACCTCTGATGCACACAAATGTTAAATAAAATTGAAATAAACTTGAAGGCAGGTCCATAATGGAGCTCAGCCGTAGCACAAATACATCCCTGTTAGGAGACCTTGCAGTTTGGGTGAATTAGACTGAGAAGTTTACACACAGTTTCTGGATTTCTACTGCTTTATTCATGCAGGAACAAAATTATCTTGGCAAGAACTATTTACAGGATGAGTAGAGATAAAAAGAGAGACCAATAGCAGGCATCTTATCAGGAGAGAACAACAAAATGGTTCAGCTTTTACAGGTGCAGTAATGCTGGCTTGCTTGCTACACAAACATTGCTCTTGTGTGGTTTAAAGTAATACATGCATTAGCTAGAGGTTCAGGAGAAGGAAGTTTATTTGTTTTCCCCCAACAATCCCATCTAGCACTACCCACTAATGTGGACAGGACACACCAAGATAGATTTTGGAGACATAAACCTGGAAGTGCTTGTGTATTGACAAGACACACCATCATCGAAACAATGTGCCCTAGTGAGGACAAAACCATGGTCACTAGTGCACATGCTGAAACAGAACATTAACTTCTTGTTTTCATTTGAACTCGTGGTTCAGTTCATAAACCAAAGTGCACCAGATGTTCTTGCCAACAACTGTTGCTGCTCTGTGTGTTTTGAGTCAATCTCCTGTCAGTGCAGATCACAGAAGTTCAGCCCATTCTAGCCACAGCTGGGACACTTTATGGCTGCTCTGCATAGAGAGGCCTACTCAGTTCACCAGAGTTCAGATTGCATAAACAGTTTCTTTGCCAGAGCAACTGGTGAGGTGGTAAAGCCTCTGCCTTACAAGCACATGGTCCCAGGTTCAAGACCCGTTATCTCTCCGTAGGGTCCTGAAGAGCCCTGTGACTCAGGATAAGCCAGCTTCATACATTCCTGTGTCAGTGCAAGGCACCATGATCTGATTATTATAAAGGCAGTACAGTGGTACTCCGGGTTAAGTACTTACCGTAATTTGTTCCGGAGGTCCGTTCTTAACCTGAAACCGTTCTTAACCTGAAGCACCACTTTAGCTAATGGGGCCTCCTGTTGCTGCCGGAGCACGATTTCTGTTCTCATCCTGAAGCAAAGTTCTTAACCCGAGGTAATATTTCTGGGTTAGCACCATAAGGTCCCATGGCAGGTTACGCAATCAAAAATTTCAATATTAAGCAGTATAATGTTGTACCCCATTTACACCGCTTGATTCTATTTGTTGTCCTCACATGTGCAGGAGCCACACCACGGGATAGCTAGGCATCAAGCAGCCTCTGTGTGGTCGTGGCTTGTCCTGTTGCAGAAGGAGAAGCCCATAGATTGGCCTATTCTCTAGCACCCATTCATCTGCACCTATCTAGCGTCAGCCAGCATGAGGCTCCAATTATTTTTATTCAATCAATTCCATTAATGAACTACTTCCTAAAACACCTCAAAGCAATTTAGCAACAACAAACAATCAACAAGAATATATATATATATATGCATATATTTTATATGGGAAAACAATTCATATTAAGTAGGCTCCTGGCCTTCCTCTGTTATTCTTAAACTTTAAAAAAGAGGATGTCTTTGCCTTTGGAGAGCTGATGGTTGAGGCTCCAGATATAGTGCTCTGATGATTGAAGGAGGATTGTACCACTCTGCCTTTCAGTTTTGTTTTTGTTTTGTCTTCCTAGATCCTCTTCTTCTGTTGTCTTCACTTCTTCTGGTTGTCTACCACAGACACCAATCACTAATCAACATGGACTGAAGCAGATTGACTGGCACCCAGCCATAAATTCACTTCTGCTCCCCACCACCCAGTAGTCTTAACTCCATCCAACCACATTATCCAAATTATTCTAAACCTGCACCCACCAATTGAATATGTGCCTATTATCCTTACTTTGCATACTGAGAATTGTAACTCATAGCTGTCAAAGTTCCACAATACATAGAATCATAGAATCATAGAGTTGGAATAGACCACAAGGGCCATCGAGTCCAACCCCCTGCCAAGCAGGAAACACCATCAGAGCACTCCTGACATAAGGTTGTCAAGCCTCTGCTTAAAGACCTCCAAAGTAGGAGACTCCACCACACTCCTTGGCAGCAAATTCCACTGTCGAACAGCTCTTACTGTCAGGAAGTTCTTCCTAATGTTTAGGTGGAATCTTCTTTCTTGTAGTTTGGATCCATTGCTCCGTGTCCGCTTCTCTGGAGCAGCAGAAAACAACCTTTCTCCCTTCTCTATATGACATCCTTTTATATATTTGAACATGGCTATCATATCACCCCTTAACCTCCTCTTCTCCAGGCTAACCATGCCCAGCTCCCTTAGCCGTTCCTCATAAGGCATCGTTTCCAGGCCTTTGACCATTTTGGTTGCCCTCCTCTGGACACGTTCCAGTTTGTCAGTGTCCTTCTTGAACTGTGGTGCCCAGAACTGGACACAGTACTCCAGGTGAGGTCTGACCAGAGCTTAATATAGTGGCACTCTTACTTCCCTTGATCTAGTTGCTATACTCCTATTGATGCAGCCCAGAATTGCATTGGCTTTTTTATACAGTTAATCTAATTTTCACCAGACCAGATGGAAAACTTTCCTGTTCCATTATGGTACAAAGGTCAAAACGCAATACTGATTAAAACACATTACACTGGCTGGGTGTTGTTAATATGTGATAAGAAATTAAGGTTTTTAACTTATAAAACACGACAATGCAAAAAAGCCCAAGGGAATGTCTCCAAATCTTAAACCCTACAAGAGAGGAAGAAATTCTTCAACTCTAAACAAACCCAAGAAGAACAGGAGGGTATAGGCTTCAGCCTCCATAAGTATTCCATTTATTTCCTTAACAAGATCTGTTTGCAACTTTTCCAGGGCCCCAAACCTCAAATCTGTTACAGAATGATTTTGCTCCAGGAAGTGACTGGGTTTCTTGTACCACAGATTCCATCCTATTGTTGCACACCATCCCATCCCTTCCACCAGACAACTCCTCATCCGGCATGCTGACATTTCAACTTCAGCTATCAGTGATTGAAACCTAACTGTGGAGAAGCTGTACTGGGGAGGGGGGTGGGGAGAACAGAAACCAAGGCAGAGCAGAGAAGCCCAGCAAAAAAGGGCTTATTCACAGTAAAGGAGAACAATGCCCCCAAAACCAACTAGGGAGTGGTCTGCAGTACCCAATGGCCTCCCAGCTCCTGTTCTTTGCAGTCTGGGACTGTTCCCTTCATATTATATAGTTCCCTCCCCCCATCTCTTTTTAAATCCCACCTTCTTACAGTGAGCTGAAGGTGAGGCATATGGTCTCCCCATTATATCCTCACAAGGCTGAGATACTGTGACTAGGTGCAAGGTCAACTTGTGAATTATGTGGTTGAGTGGGGATCTGAGCACTGCTCCCCCAGGTCCTACATCCACCACACCAGTCTGGTATATGTATTAAATGCATTCCTGTACAGTAAATGGTTAATAAATATTGAGGTTGAGTGAAGTCCAGCACCAACAAAAACAGAAATAAACTTTCTAAATACTAATCTTATTGTTCCATATGTACTCTATCACCAAAAGTACATCCTAAAATATCATTTTACTCTAAAAAAATCAAGTAAATCTTTACCTAATACTTTCTTAATTACATCAATGTAAATAAATAAATAGCAGTACTGTAAATAAATGATAGCATTTTGTATCAAAATTGTACTTATCTTGGTTAGCTTTTCCATATTTCAGTTCTTTGTCAGCGACTTGACAGCTATGATTCAAAATGTGGCATAAAATGAACATTATCCTACTTACCTTGCATACATGCATGCATGTATGTACCAGTATTTATTAGATTCCTTATTCACCCATTACCACAAGCTCCCGGGTCAGGTTACAACAATCAAATATATAATGCTAAAACACATAAAGCATTTACAATCCAGGAGGTTTGCAGACAAGCAATATTTCCCTGCAATATTTGGGAAATGGGAAAAAAGTGCATTTAATTTACATTACTTATGCTCCTTATGATAGAATAAAAACAAGATGGGTTTTAAAAAACTCTACAATACTGTGTGTCTTAGTTTTCCCCAAGTGAAATGGGTCTATGGGACAATTGTTCATGGAGCTTACCTTCATCCACTTTGCCACATTCAGCACCCCTTCATAATCCCATTCTTCTTACAAATTGGAAGTGCTGCATGTATCTGTATGGCTGCCTTGGGATTATATCTGGGTGGACAAATGACCTCACTACACTGCACACCAAGTATAAACTATAAAAGATCAATCTCATGAGCTTGCTCCAAGGCTTAAAACAATAAATGTTGCAATTTCTTTTTTTTAAAGTAATTCCAAAATTGATTACTTTATATTACTACTGCTGTTCATTAGGTTTGTCATTTATCCACCACTTCCTGCGATATAAATGAGTGAATTTATTAAGTGTGCCACCTTGGGGCATGTCAGAGGCCATTTTATATAAGAACAGAGTAATCAGCTCCCTGGCTGTGATTTTTCTCTGTGACATTTGGGCCGTTGACCCTGAGAATCTTGCAGGAGCCTGCTTTCATTTCCAGTGCTGCGAAATAGTATTGATGCTTCCATTAGCAAAGCTGTTCTGTTAGTTTTCAGGCGGTATTGATTAAAAGCAGACATTATTTTTAATCTGATGCATTAGGGCCAAGCATAAGAGTTATTAGCATTCTAAATGGTATTGGATCATTATTTAATTTCATGTACAGGCTGACATTTATGTTACATTTTCAAGGTAGTTGCCCTTTCTCTGTAACAAGAACCCAGTAACGTTATTTACCGTCTCACATTGTCTTGTTCCAGATAGTTCTAGGTAGAGATGCTTGAGAAACTTTCTTTTTCTTTTTTAAATTAGATTTTATTAAGGCTTTTCATAATACATTCCAATAAAAGACAAACTAATGTAAACCAAAAGAAAAAGAAAAAAGAAAAATGCAAAGTCCTCTCTCACTGGTAACTCTTAACTCTTGTCTCACACATAAATGGGTGGACCTTCCGAGCTCTCACCAGAGGCGAAGCCTCAGAGCGGGGGCTACCGGAGCAATTGCCCAAGGCACAATTTTTTAGGGGCTCACCACTGCAGCTGTCACCTTGACCAGAGGGGTGTGACAGAAAAGTTTGTTTACTGAGCAGGCTGAGTCACCAAGTGTTTTTCTCCCTGCCAGCAAACAGTAAACTAGCAACAGCTCCTGATAGGCCACGGTTCTAAGGGAGGCAGTTGGAGTGGAGTGAGAGAAGGTGCGCAAGATTCTGTTGTGCAGCAGTAAATTAATCAACGCAGAATCTTCTTCATAAACAGAATAAAACTTACTTGAGAAAATAAAGTTGTTCATAAACAGCACAACAACAACAAATTATTTATACCCCGCCCATCTGGCTGGGCTTCCCCAGCCACTCTGGGTGGCTTCCAACAAAATATTAAAATACAATAGTCTATTAAACATTAAAAGCTTCCCTAAACAGGGCTGCCTTCAGATATCTTCTAAAGGTCTGGTAATTGTTGTTCTCTTTGACATCTGGTGGGAGGGTGTTCCACAGGGCGGGTGCCACTACCGAGAAGGTACTGGTTCCCTGTAACTTGGCTTTTTGCAGCGAGGGAACCGCCAGAAGGCCCTCGGCACTGGACCTCAGTGTCTGGGCAAAATGATGGGGGTGGAGATGCTCCTTCAGATATACTGGACCGAGTTTAGGGCTTTAAAGGTCAGCACCAACACTTTGAATTGTGCTCGGAAACGCATAGTTAAAGAGCACACACAGAGTGCTCATAGCAGCTATCTGACTCTTGACCAGAGGCACAGTCTTAGTTACTGATTTACAGTGGTACCTTGGGTTACAGATGCTTCGGGTTACAGGTTACAAACTCCGCTAAACAGGAAGTGGTCACTCCAGGTTAAGATCTTTGCCCCAGGATAAGAACAGAAATCGTGTGCGCTCCGCGGCAACACGGAAGTAACAGAGTGTGTTACTTCCAGGTTTCGCCGCTCACACATGTGCAGACGCTCAAAATGACGTCACGCACGTGCATGGAAGCGGCAAAATGCGACCCGTGCATGCGCAGATGTGCCGTCACGTCTTACGTTCCATTCAGGATGCAAACGGGGCTCCGGAACGGATCCCGTTCGCATCCTGAGGTACCACTGTACTAGAGTCCTGGCACAATTTTTGTTGGCACAACACAACACACACACACTGGCTGAGATACACACTCACATAGACACGCACAGAGACTGGCTACTTTTATAGGGAGAATGAGTCATCACTCAAGATGAGTCACGAATCACAGTGACTTAGAAGTTTGCTGTTAATAGTTAGCAGTTAGCAGGCTTGAATGATTGTGTAGGCCTTGTAGGCCTTACTGCTTCTGCTCTCAAGAACCTTTGTCTCATGACAGATTCATGGGGTCTGGGAGTCGGATTCTGTCAGGAGAGTTCGTTCTGACAGTGGTAGAGCTGAGGAGAGCCGAGAACTCTCAGTATATGCTCTAAGGTTGTCTGTCAGGAGTACGTGCAGGAGCCAGGCCCTGTGACCGGTAGAGCTTCGCAGGACTGGGGCTTTCCTAAGTTTGTTCTCAAGAGGCGAGCCGGGAAGGGATATAAGGTCAGCATTTCTCTTTGGCTCTTTGCCACAGCAACACGCTTCCTGCCTTGCTGTGTTTGGCTTCTTGACTCCTTGCTTCCTGATCCTCGGACCCTTGGCTTCCTGACTCTCGTTCCTGCTCCCACACCGCCATCTTGCCCCCGGTCCCAATGTCCTCTGCTAGGACTTCAACCGCCCGTAAACCAGACTGTGACAAAGGTTCTGAATTGCAGAACACGGGTAAAATAGAAAAGACACAGTCCTGCATGGTGTCCTCTGAGGGAATACTCTGACAGGAAAGGGCAGTAGTGATTCTGAGGCCAAGGAGGATTTGGGGGTCTATAAGGGAAACAGTGCAGTTAAAATCCTAACTTCCTGAAGTGTGAGTGGAGAAGTCTGATCTATGGAAGATGTGTAAAAGAAAGTAACCTGAAGCCTGAACAGCATACAGCCTATAACTCGGAACAGTATACGCTTTAATAAAAAGCAACAGCACTGTTGGTTACATTTCTGTGGAAGAAGAAGAACCAAAACTCCTTGTTTACATCTGTTATAACAAAGATTGTTTGCAACCTGTTTTCCCAAAAGAAAAACCCACCATCGCTCGTAATTCATTCTCCATTGGGGATTTCACCTGAGGGAAAGGGAAACAGAGGCCTGGCGCAGCGGTGCAAGGGAGAGAGAGTGCCGTTGCGCCTTTTCAAGGGGCTCCCTGTTCCGGCCCGCCTCATGTTGAACAGGAGCTAGGAGAGGATGGGCCCTTGCATCCCTTGGCCAGGTGGCATCCCCGCTGGCAGAGGAGGCAGATGGACGGCAAGACTCACAGTGGTGGCTGCGCCCCAGCCTGAGGAGGCATGCACACGTTCCAGCACTGCTCTGCAGTTCCGTCGGACAGCAGCAGCAGCAACTCATGGAGCCGTTGATTAGGGAGTGCCAAACTTTCCTTGCCTTGGGTCCTGGCAACCCATGCTACACCACTGGCTCACCTGGAAGCTTCCCTTTCTTCTCCCAGCCTCCCACCCTGGGAGGTCTTCGCTTCCCTGCTTCTCACACAGGGTCCTTCACCTACCATCCATGTGAATTCCAATCTGAACAGACTTGATCTGCATCTCTGATACAAATATATGAACAGTGATTTGGTGGGGGGACGACTCATAGCTGGGGAGCAGAGAGTTAATCCTCCCCCCATGCCCATAACCCTTCCTTCCTCAGATGCAACCCCACTGTCTAAAATGTCTGCTACTCCTTTAATGAGACATACAATGCTTATTTCAAGCCTAACCACAATAGAAGAGAAGGAATTTCAGGATGGTCACAACTGGGGAGTGAAGGATTACCCCTTCCTCCCCCTTCAGCTCTGACTTTTCAGACCATGATTAAGCTTCACAACCAATCATATGTAGTTGTGGTATCTGTGTGGTTGCAGTGGATGTGCAGTTTATCCAATTTGCAAATGTGCTCTTGGGACCAAAATGGTTTGTGACCCCACAATGGAATGTTCTTCATACTGACTCCTCAGAAGCAGAGGGAGAGAGATGCCTACTCGATCCCTCTGATCTGATGTTTCTTCTGCACTTGTATGGAATCAGTATTTTCAGCATGGCAGCACCTACACTTTGACATTAGGCAGGCATCTTTGCTGTACTGCTTTTGGCACCTGCTAAAACCTTTTTTTCCCCTTAGGCAAAAGCTGACATGTATTTTAATATGTAAAGCTGACATGTATTTTAATATATAATTTTACATTTTAATGCATAGCTTTTAACTGCTGGGTTTTTTTATATCTTGGGAAGAAATTAGGCTAACTTGTTTTTTACTTCTGGTTTTTATCAATCATTTTAATGTATACAGTGGTGCCTTGCAAGACGAATGCCTCGCAAGACGAAAAACGCGCAAGGCGAAAGAGTTTTCCGTTTTTTGAGTCGTTCCGCAAGACGAATTTCCCTATGGGCTTGCTTCGCAAGACGAAACGTCTTGCGAGTTCTTGCGAGTTTGTTTCCTTTTTCTTAAAGCCGCTAAGCCGTTAATAGCCGTGCTTCGCAAGATGAAAAAACCGCAAGACGAAGAGACTCGGGAACGGATTAATTTCGTCTTGCGAGGCACCACTGTATTTAAAAAAATGTAAATGGCTTAGATGTTTTTACAATTAAGTGGTATACAAATTCTGATACTTTGAAAAGATTTCTTTGTTTTTTTATTACACTAATATTGTCTCCAGGTAAAGTATCTGGACACTGAGGGCATCAAACCTGCAAAATTAAACTGGCTTTAATAGTCATTCCCTCTCCACAGTTGACCCTGGGAAATCCATAAAAAAAAATACCAGCACCTTCACCATACCCAAGATTCTTTTGGAGAAGCCACACTGGAATAAAACCAATATATATATATTTGTAGGATATATTAAAATTGGGTTCTTTGGGTGTCTTACCAGACAAAAATGAACAATCAGCTTTCTTAATATAATTGATAAGACAACATGGAAGCAACCTGTACTGTTGTTAGTAACCATATTGAAATAAATAAATAAAATTCACTGTTGGCCAAAATATACAAAATCGCCAAGACAATATTTGGAGAATGAGTCAAATGCACTCTCACAGCCTCCCAAAGTACAACTGCTGTTTAGATATTATGTGTATTGTGCAACAAAGGAATTGAGAATTGCATCATTTATTTTATAACTGCGAGAAACATAGTTGGAATATACAAACAGAGTTTATATAACAAATCCACTTAAACTTAATTTCACAACCACAGTAGGAAAACAAACATATCAGCCTAACTGTTCAAATGAGACTCAGTTAGAAAACAAACAGTCTATTGGGCACTGATTCAAAATAATTTAATGGTTAGAAGACTCTTCTGCTCCCCATAGTTTTGTAAAACCCAAAGGGATATGTTGATAATTGTCTTGAACTGAATATAAATATATACCCAATACTAAAGTTGATAGAGCACAAGACTATTAATCTTAGGGCTGTGGGTTCGAGCCCCATGTTGGGCAAAACCTTCTTGCCTTGCAGGGGGTTGGACTAGATGGTCCTTGTGGTCCCTTACAACTCTATGATTCGATAATTTTGTATAAGCCTAACAGTCTACCAATGGCTACTCAGAAACACACACACACCACCTTCCAAGGATCTCAAGATGGTGTGCATGGTTCTTCTTGTCCCCATTTCATCCTCACAACGACCCTGTGAGGTAGGTTAGGCTAAGAGATGGTGGCTAGCCCAAAGTCACCCAGAGAGCTTCTTAGCTGAGTGGGGATTTGAACCCTGCTCTCCCAGATCCTAGTCCAACACTCTACCTCAGGGGTCAGCAAACCTTTTCAGCAGCACTGTCCCTCAGAGCTTGGGGGGGGGGGCGGACTATATTTTGGAAAAAAAACCCTGAACGAATTCCCATGCCCCACAAATAACCCAGAGATGCATTTTAAATAAAAGCACACATTCTACTCATGTAAAAACACGCTCATGTAAAAATCCATGGGCTGGATTTAGAAGGCGACTGGGCCGGATTTGGCTCCTGGGCCTTAGTTTGCCTACCCATGCAACCATTGCATCACTTAGCAGGCTGTGCCTTTAACTGCATTTCATCCAAAGCAGGGGTCAGCAAGGTTTATCTTGTTTGGGCAGGCCCAGATCGGTCCCACGGAGATCCCTCCATGGGCCGGACTGTGCATAAGTGTGAGCGCCCGCAATTGTCTGTGTCTGTGCAGATGCGATTTCCAGCGCTGCACTGGTTTAGTGCAGCACGCAAGTGGGCAGCTCATTTCGGGGGTGGCTCATGGGCCGGTCAGGTGTCCTCCGCAGGCCGCCTCTGGCCCATGGGCCTTAGGTTGCTGACCCCTGATCCAAAGTGTATCAATGCAGAATCTAAACTACATATTGATCTAACAAATGTGTGCATCACTGTTTGAATGCTCTGAAAACAAGCTTGCAGATTGTACTCCTGTTTCTGTTCCTTTAAAATATGTGCTGGGATTAAGGGCTAAGTACAGGTTACATTATCCACTTAAAAAATAAGAAAGTGTGCTTAACTGGCATGGGGGGGGGGGCGGGCGGGTGGAGCTGTTATGTAGCCCTGATCAAGAGTAAAGAACACTATAGGCAAGATTAGCTTTCCCTAGAACTAGTCATGGTCAGTTTGCCAGCTAATCAAAGCCATTGCCTGCCTGTTTAGGACAATGGATGGCTGTAGGAGCATCTCCAAATTGTGCATTGGTTCTTTCAGAGATTGGCTACCACTCCTCCAGCAAGTCCGTAAACACCAAAATACATAGAATTAGCAGGCAGAAAGAATCAAGATCACTCAACCCATACTTGCAAAAAATGAGCATGAAAGACCCTTTCACCCACAAATCAAAGCATTTATGGTAATGCATTGACATCCATCTGTGTTGATTTGTGTGCAGAAGCTACTATAAATATTCCACTAGTCCCTGCAGTGTCTCCCATTCTGTATATGGGATTTTAAAAGAGATTTGTCTCCTTATGCTTTTCCTCCTTTGTCTTCCAGCTTGTCCTTACTGGCAAAGCTTATTTGCTTTTTAAGTTGTTCCCTAGAAAGAGTAGAAGATGACTTTTCCCTCAAAAGATGAGAGGATGACCTTGTAAGTTCTTCAGACTGCAGTGCTTTTGTTTCCTCTACGATCTGTTTTTTCCTCAAAATGGACTCCTGAATAAGAAGAGAGAAAGGTTCTTAATAAAGCTTAGTTTCTCAAAGGAGAGTGGCTTAAGCTGAAGTACTGAGAAAGCGTCTTACAAATTCACATGGGAAATTAATCTTGAACAACACATTGGGATGGTTCACACATAGCTCTAAAACAGCTATCCAGTTCCTGGTGCTCTCCAGATGTTTCAGTTTACAACTTCCACCATCCTTGCTCTGTGCTGGTTGGGGCTGATGCAAGATGCAGTCTGAAACATCTGCAAGACACCAGGCTAGAGGAGGCTGCAGTAAACCATGGTTAAATACTATGTGCCTGAGCTGCTACAGGCAACATGCTTGAGCAAAGCCTCAGGTTCTTGAGCTTCCCTTCTTATCTTGCTGCATGGCTAACAAGGCTGGGTTATCAGTGGTGCAATCGCCCCAGCGCCCTGCCTGCAAGGGGACCCAGACTCTGAGCTTTCATAAAAAAAGAGAGTCAACCAGACACCTATTTAAAAAGTTTGGAAGTGAAATATACAAATGGGCAAGCCTGTCTTTTCCTGCTTTTCAGTGTTTTTTTAGTAAACAAATGAAGTCAGCACTATGATCAGTGAGTTGTTTCAACACCAGGAGATAGGAACCCCTTGGTTCTAAAGTGTGGACTTTCCCCCCTACCCTTTAGAGCACCTTCCGTCTCATTTTCTAGTGCAGGCATGTCCAGCTCCCAAAAGACTGCAATCTGCTCACAGTACGGTATTAAAATACTGGCTGTGATTTACCCATTGTCATTGCCTGGCAAAATTGTTGAGCTTTTCTTTCGAGGAGGCAAAGAAGTTGTTGAGCTTTTTTGGGGGGGAGGGGGAGGCGAGCTTTCGTTCCTTTTGGAGGACAAATGCTAAGGGTCATGCAATCGACCGCGATCTACCATTAGCGTCCTGCGGTCGATAGGTAGACCACGACCGACCTGTTTGACATGCCTGTTCTCGTGCATGCAGTCTGTAGTCTGTCCAGGCCCAGTGGCAGCAGTCAGTCAAGTCAAGAGTATAGGAATGATCGTTGGGTGCGGAGCACACTCCCCACCTGCAGGCAGCCTCAGCTGCCTGCGCGCATGACCTTGGGGTGTGGGGCACACTCCCCCTCACAGATAAAGCCACAGCTGTCTGAACATATTGCCCTCTGTCTAACCTTTTGCGGTCTCAGTAGTCTGTGGTGTCCTGTCTGTGACCTTTGTCTCTGAGACATTTGTCTCCTTTGTCATACACTGTGCAAGGGGAAAATGACGCGGTGGAAACAGGTGCCAAAATAACTTTGTACCACCCCACGATCTCAGGATTGGAAGATGTGTAAAGGTCACAGCCCAAAATTTGGGTTTGCATATTGTGTCAATAAAAGGAGCCTCCACAGAGCTGGCCGGCAGCTTGCTTGCAGCTCACCTGTGCGCAGCTCACCTGCATTACCAACTCCTGCCTCATGTCCTTCACTTCAAAGAGGAAGAGTGGGGCTGAAGAGCGGAGTAAAAATGCTTTATGTATTATTGCTCCACTCCCTGATCTAAATGCATGCTTTATCCCCTTAGATTATTGCTGTTCATAACAGTCATGGATAAAATGTTACACTCAGTCTTGGGTTGGTTTCACTTACCTGGATCATGTCTAGCTTGGACAGCAATGTCATGTCGTCCAAAGGGCCATAATGAGGCATGTAGCATAACTCTGCCATGTTGTTGATTGCTAACATCATCCTGCTTAGATCTTGCCTCTACATGAGCATAAAGAGATGGATGAACTTTGTCCTTCTCACCACTATACATCCACATATACTTGGAGAGTAGTGAAAGAAGACAACACTTATAAAGAGTGAGGTTAGCACTTTTTTAAAAAAAGAAGAAGATGGAGCTGGTTCATCATCTTCATTATCAATATAAATCCAGTTTCATCCCAGCTTTGCAATTCTCATTTCAGATGGGACACAGCAGCAAATTAAATCCCAGCTCAGTCGTCAGTCCTGCCCCTCCACTATCCTCAAAGCAGGCTTTTTGCAAATTAAGGTAGGCATGGGGAACTTTTAGCCCTCCCGGGGCTGATTTACACTTGTGGTTTATAATGCTAAAAATCCATTGCTAAAATGTGACACCAGAGGGCCCTGCAGAGCAGAGGGCAAAGGGAAACTGTAAAATGTAGATCCAGCCCAGATATTGTTGAACTTCCATGCTGGCTGGGGCTAATGGGAGCTGTATTTTACTTTATTTACTTAAAAGCAAAAGTATTTATAAACCCTGTAATATATACATTTTTAATCTCTAAGTTGTATACAACATCCAATCAATAAACAGGAGCTTTGGGGTGGGGTGGGGACTCAGAGAAGCTTACCTTTTGATCGATGAGACATTCCTCATTGTTAATTTGGTGACACAAGTGTTTCTTTTTTTCTTGTAGTGCTCTTTTCTTTGACTGAAGTTCAGAAATTTTGCTGAGTAGCACCTAGGCAAAGCCATAAAATGGGAATTTAGGGATGCGCTGTTCGTACATTTATTTTACGGCATTTGTAATCTGCCTTTCACCCAAGGATCTCAGGGCGGCATACAGTAAACATTAATGTAATACAGTGGTACCTCTGGATACGAACGGGATCCGTTCCGGAGCCCTCTTTGCATCTAGAAGCAAACGTAACTAGCGACGGCACGTCTGCACACGTGCCCGTTGCTTTTCGCCGCTTCTACGCATGCGTGATGTCATTTTGAGCGTCTGCGCATGTGCAAGCGGCGAAATCCTGAAGTAACGCACTCCATTACTTCTGGGTTGCCGCGAAGCGCAACTCGAACGCGCTCAATCCGAAGCGCATTCAACCCAAGGTATGACTGTAATTAACAATAAAAATATTAACCAAGCTTGCAAGAGGAAATAGAGGCTTTGCAAGTGATTTCACCCACCTACACATGCAAATATATGCAGGAACACTTCACAGTCGCATTAGACTATTTGGAACTGAATGGCAGCTGAATGAAAGAGAAATTGTATCTGGAGAGGTTTTGACTGTTTTGAGATTTCCTGGTGGGCACATAGGAGCCCTGCTGGAGCATGTCAAGAACCCATCTAGTCCAGCACTCTGAACATGAGCACAACAGCACTCACCCCTTCTGCAGTGTCTGGCAATGGGTATTCAGAGGCAAACTTCCTTCAACAGCGGAAGTAGAACATAGCCACCATAGGTACTAGCCAGGGAAAGTCAGGGTAGGGTATTTCAAGGCTCCCAGGCTTCCCTGAGAAAAAGTGAGCGGCGCTGCCCAGAAAACAGCAGCGGTTCCTAGTGGTACAAAAGGGTCTGGTGCTGTAACAATGGTTTTTTCCCTCCACCACAGCAGCACTTAGGCTTATGGGGAAGAGCCATAGCTCAGTGATGCAGTACATGCTTTGATTGCAGAATGTCCCAGGTTCAATCCCAGGAGCATCTCCACTTAACAGAACAGGTAGCAGGCCATAGGAAAGATCTTCTACCTGAGATTCTGGAAAGCCACTGCCAGTCAGAGAAGACAATACCTGCCAGTATTGTAACACCATTCGATACCAATAGTATTAATAGTAATATTATTAATAGTAATATTATTAATACTAATATTATTAATAGTGCCCAATGAGAAGGGAGATGTACACTAGCAGTACACAATGAGAGGGAAGATGCAAACTAATAGAACACAATGAAACAATAGCAGCAGCAGCAGCAGCAGCAGCAGCAGCAGCAATACACTAGCAGCACACAATGGGGCAAGAGGGGGAAGCCATAATCATATTTTTCGAAAAGCCTTTCAAAAAGATCATTCACCCACTTCCTGCAGAAAAAGAAAACAACAGCAGCAGCAGCAACATATCCTCTCTGAGGCTTTGTAGTGTGACCAGTTATAGTACCAATTGGACCCTGTTCCGAAGGAATCTACAAGTTGAGAATCCTAATGAATTACACAGCATGGGTTTCCTACATGCTGCAAATACTTCTCAAAGCTTTGTTGGTTTCAGAAGACAGAATTCTCCGAGGTTTCAGAAGACAGAATTCTCCGAGGTTTCAGAAAAGAACCAGCACACTCGGTCCTTAGTACAATCGGACCTGTGGAATGAATGGATTGGGCGTCATAAAAACTACATGCTCAGTGAACATTACAAATGTCGTGGTATTGTATTCCTCTCGCAAGATCCCCAATTCTTTTTGTGTTTCCTCAATGTGACACTGCTGGATGGACAAATTCTTCATCAAGCTCTGGTTTTCCTCAAACAGTGACTTGTGCCTTTTGATGAGGGCTTCAACCATGGAGTCTTCCGGATATCCAAGAAAGCCTGCAATGCAAAACAGGGAGGGTTATGCTATACATGGAAAACACATATCGGGGTCATGTTTTTATTGTTTTGGTATTTTTGTGCTACTCTTTATTTTTGATGGCTCTTCAAAAGTGGTTTATGAAAGATGTCTTGTGGATCCTTTTATGAGTCAAAAGGCAAGAAATCTAAATACTTTTTTGTCAAGTACAGAGTCCCCCCCAAGTAAAGTGTAACTGTTTAATGATTATACTCACCTGGTGTGAATGTGGCGGTAACTTTCTTCAGGAAATCTTCGAAGCTTTTGTATTTTGCCATCTTCTTCTGCAGTTCCTTTTTTCTGAAGAAATATATATTAGGGGTGCTTGGAATGCCTTATGTCTTATCAACAAATGACTAGAAATTCCTGGAAAGGGATCGTTGCTGTAACTCAATTACGAAATGTGAGGGACAATTCTCCCCCATCTCAACCTTGACTGCCATGGGCAGCCAAACATCTGCAGAGATTGCCCATGTTTAGTCACACCACCAGTTCCTGGCAGCTGTGCATTTGAGTGATAGACCAGCTCAGCCCAGTGTTGGCTGGCTGGTGCCCATTGGGACTGGTAGGGAGGAGGGCAGAGAATCATAGAATCATAGAGTTGGAAGAGACCACAAGGGCCATTGAGTCCAACCCCCTGCCAAGCAGGAAACACCATCAGAGCACTCCTGACATATGGTTGTCAAGCCTCTGCTTAAAGACCTCCAAAGAAGGAGACTCCACCACACTCCTTGGCAGCAAATTCCACTGTCAAACAGCTCTTACTGTCAGGAAGTTCTTCCTAATGTTTAGGTGGAATCTTCTTTCTTGTAGTTTGGATCCATTGCTCCGTGTCCGCTTCTCTGGAGCAGCAGAAAACAACCTTTCTCCCTCCTCTATGTGACATCCTTCTATATATTTGAACATGGCTATCATATCACCCCTTAACCTCCTCTTCTCCAGGCTAAACATGCCCAGCTCCCTTAGCCGTTCCTCATAAGGCATCGTTTCCAGGCCTTTGACCATTTCGGTTGCCCTCCTCTGGACACGTTCCAGTTTGTCAGTGTCCTTCTTGAACTGTGGTGCCCAGAACTGGACACAGTACTCCAGGTGAGGTCTGACCAGAGCAGAATACAGTGGCACTATTACTTGTTGAGAGGTCAACAATAGATAAAGCCAGAGCCAATGATGAGCAGAGTCATCTAACTCTAGTTATGTTCTCATCCTTCTCCCTAAGGAGTTCTGCTGAGGCAACACTGAGACTGAGTGTCTGCCTTTGGAGTGGATGTAACTAAAAAGGCAGGCAGGTAGGGGCTGGCTGGGGGCACAGTGAAGTTGGTGGAATACTGCCCCTTTTGCTCTAATGGACCAGCCTTCACTGGCTCAAGTTGTTGATAATGATCACTGCATATATATTTGTTTATATGCCGCCTTTCCCCCCTGACAGGGGCTCAATGTGGCTTACAGATAAAAATGTGGTCAGCACCATCAAGATGTTGTCCTGAGGACCCAAAATGGTCTTGGCTTTTGTTTCATTCATTTATCAAAATATTTGTGACCAGTTCTATATCAAATTGTACTCCGAGCAAGGTACAGGGATTTGAACCGCTGACCTTCTGATCGGCAAGCCCTAGGCTCTGTGGTTTAACCCACAGTGCTACCCGCATCCCTCTGGCTGAGTACTGTAAAGGTAAAGGGTAAAGGGACCCCTGACCATTAGGTCCAGTCGTGACCGACTCTGGGGTTGCGGCACTCATCTCGCTTTATTGGCTGAGGGAGCCGGCGTATGGCTTCCGGGTCATGTGGCCAGCAGGACTAAGCCACTTCTGGCGAACCAGAGCAACACACGGAAACGCCGTTTACCTTCCTGCCAGAGCGGTGCCTATTTATCTACTTGCACTTTGACGTGCTTTCGAACTGCTAGGTTGGCAGGAGCAGGGACAGAGCAACGGGAGCTCACCCCATCGCGGGGATTCGTACTCTTAGATAATTAAACATTTGCTCTACGTAAATATGTAAAAGATTAAATTTAGGAACACAGAAAGCTGCCTCATATTAAGTCGACCATTGGCCCAGGTAGCTCAATAATGTCTACACTGACTGGCAGGCCTACCTAGAGATGCCAGGGATTGAACCAGCAACCTTCTGCATGCAAGGCATATGCTCTCCCACTGAACTACAGCCTTCCCCATTTAAGCTATGGCCCTCTTAGCAAGCCCCCATCCTTAAGAAATATAACTTTGATGATGATTCTATTCTGCCAGGGCACAGGACCTTCAGATCAGGAAAGCTAGCCATGCTTGCCGGCTGGAGAATAATGTGCAGTGGTGTTATCAGGAGAAGACTTTGGGACTGAAGTCCAGGGGCCCACTCAGAGGAATGTCCCCAGCAGGAGAGTCCCCAAAAACAGCAAAGCTGGCTTACGACATTTTGGTTATATCATTAAGTTATATCAAACACAATATATGGAATTGATGAATCAAGAGATTGAGTGGAAGATAAAGCAAATGAAACAAAAGACATTTGAATCGGCAGATAAATGTGGCAAACTTCTGGCTTGGCAATTGAAGAAAAGACAGAAACTAAATACAGTCACAAGCCTAGAAGTGGATGGAAAGAATATAACTAAACACAACGAGATTAGAAACTGTTTTTTGAGCTATTTTAAAAAACTATACTCTCAAGGGCCACAGAATGAAGAGGACATAGATGAATTCCTTAATAAATATGGATTACAAAAAATCTCTCATCAAAGCAAGGTGGATTTAAATCAGAGAATAACAGAACAAGAGATAGAGGGTGCCATTCAGGACATGCAACTGGGCAAATCTCCAGGACCAGATGGATTGACTTCCAGATATTATAAAGCTTTAAAGGAATGGTTGATACAACCGTTAAAGGAAGTCTGCAATGAGATTTTAGAGGGGGAAAAGGCACCAGAGTCGTGGAAAGAGGCGTATATTACACTTATTCCAAAGACAGAGACTGAAAAGACGCAACTTAAGAACTATCGCCCAATATCATTACTTAATGTGGATTACAAAATTTTTGCAGACATTTTGGCAAAAAGATTTAAAAGAGTGTTGATGGAGAAGATTCATAAGGACCAAGCAGGCTTTCTCCCAAAAAGGCATTTATCAGATAATGTGAGGAATATAATAGACATTTTGGAACTACTAGAGGTGAATATAAACACTAAAGCAGTGCTGATCTTTGTAGACGCGGAGAAAGCCTTTGACAATATTTCTTGGAGTTTTATGAAAAAGAATCTCCATGGGATGGGGGTAGGCCAAGGATTTGAAAACGGCATAGGTGCGATATACTCTGAACAAAAAGCTAAGCTGATCGTAAATAATGTGATAACTGAGGAACTTAAGATAGAAAAAGGGACACAACAGGGGTGCCCAATTTCCCCATTGCTTTTTATTTCTGTTCTGGAGGTGTTGCTAAATATGATTAGAGATGACCAGCAGGTTAAAGGTGTACAGGTCGGAGCTAAACATTACAAGTTAAGGGCCTTTGCAGATGACTTAGTATTGACCTTACAAGAGCCAGACACTAGTACGAAAAGGGTGTTGGAGATAATTCAACAATTTGGCCAGGTAGCTGGATTTAAACTGAACAAACAAAAGACTAAAGTCTTAGAAAAAAACTTAACAGCCATGGAGAAGGAGAAATTTCAAGAGGAGACAGGTTTGACAGTGGTTAAGAAGGTGAAATATCTAGGGGTCCACTTGACATCTAAAAATTTGAACTTGTATAAAGACAACTATGAAAAATGTTGGTCAGAAATTAAAAAAGATCTAGAAATATGGTCAAATTTGAAATTGTCAATGTTAGGCCGAATTGCAGTTATCAAGATGAATGTATTGCCTAGAATGTTATTTTTGTTTCAAACCTTGCAGATTCTTGACAAGATGGACTGTTTCAAGAGGTGGCAGAAAGACATTTCGAAATTTGTCTGGCAGGGCAAAAAGCCCAGAATTAAATTTAAAATACTGACAGATGCTAAAGAAAGAGGGGGATTTGCCCTGCCGGATTTAAAATTGTACTATGAAGCAGCAGCGTTTTGCTGGCTAAAAGAGTGGATGCTCCTCGAGAATACAGACACTTTGGACTTGGAAGGTTTTAATAATGCATTTGGTTGGCATGCATATTTGTGGTATGATAAAATCAAAGTGCATAGGGCCTTTAAAAACCATATTGTTAGAAAAGCATTGTTCAATGTTTGGATAAGATATAAAGACTTGTTGGAAAACAAAACCCCTAGATGGTTGTCACCTTTGGAGGCTAAGGCACTGAAAAAGCTCAATATGGAGGCCGAATGGCCAAAGTATTGGGAAATTTTGGAACAAGATGGAGATAAATTGAAATTACAGAGTCATGAGAAATTGAAACCTAAAGTACGAGATTGGCTCCATTATTATCAAATAATGGAGGTCTACAAACAAGATAGGAAAATTGGCTTACAGGTGGAGAAATCAAAACTAGAAACTGAATTGTTAGAACCCAATACCAAGAATTTGTCAAGAATGTATAACTTGCTGCTGAAATGGAATACACAAGATGAAACAGTTAAATCGGCTATGATTAAGTGGGCACAGGACATTGGTCATAACATTATGTTTGCTGACTGGGAATGGTTGTGGAACACCGGTATAAAATTTACGGCATGTAATGCCTTAAAGGAAAATATTATGAAAATGATCTACAGGTGGTACATGACCCCAGTCAAGCTAGCAAAAATTTATCATTTGCCTGATAATAAGTGTTGGAAGTGTAAAGAAACTGAAGGTACTTTCTACCACCTTTGGTGGACGTGCCCGAAGATTAAGGCTTTCTGGGAAATGATATATAATGAAATGAAAAAGGTACTTAAATGTACTTTCCCTAAGAAACCAGAAGCCTTTCTCTTGGGCATTGTCGGCCAATTGGTGTCAAAGAAAGATAGAACTTTCTTTATGTATGCTACGACAGCAGCAAGAATACTCATCGCAAAGTATTGGAAGATACAAGATCTACCCACCGTGGAAGAATGGCAGATGAAAGTGATGGACTAAATGACACTGGCTGAGATGACTGGCAGAATCCGTGATCAGAGGAAAGAGACGGCGGAAGAGGACTGGAAGAAATTTAAACTTTATCTTAAGAGCTATTATAAAATTGATGAATGCTAAAATGCCGAGGTGTTGAGAGAAAAAGGGAAACAGTGACATAAGACTAAGCTAGAGAAAGGACTAAGAGGACACATATTTGATAAAATTGCTTAGAAGCTGCTGAAATAATTTTGGAAATAGGGATGCAGAAAGGGGAGGTATGGGGGAGTCCGAGAAACGAAGGTTATGGAAAAAAAGGTTATGAAATTATACATGTTTGTTTGTATTTTTATTTGTTTGTATTGTTTAAAAAATATTGTAAAACCAATAAAAAATTTTATATATATATAAAAAAAGCTGGCTTACGACATTTTGAAGTAAGTGAAGTAATACACACTGTCATCTAACGATGGGGCCTCCAGAAGTCTAGTGTCTAAGATTGCCTCACTGCACCCCTGCCCAGATACCTTTGGCTCAGTCTCAAATCTGTCTTAAAAGCATCAGTCACATACCTAACTTGGAGTTTCTTAAGCTCTTTTTTCAGTTTGAATACCTCACGCTTCTTGAGGGTTTTTAGCGCGTGTTCCTGGTGGTACAGCTGAATGACACGCTCCTTCTTCTGATAACACTCTTTAATATATGCGTCAAATTCAAGAATTCGATTCTTCCTCTGAACCAAGAAGGAGAAAGAAGGCTTAATCAGTTTTGCATAGTTTTGCTCAGTATTCAAAGGTGGGAGCCCATGAAGGGGAAGTCATTTGTTTCAGAGAAAATGAGAATGAATTCATCCTGGACACTAACAAAAAATGGAGAGAAAACTGATTAAGCTGCAGTCATTTACACACTTACCTGGGACTAAGTTCACAGCAACTTAGGGTTCCTAGGAAGCATGGGCCCAAGTGGTTTTCTTCTTGTTCCACACTTTTTAGGTATGGGTCCAAGCACTTTTGTCTTATACCTCACCAGGCTGCTGGTTTATCTTGCCCAGTATTGCATATTGCAACTAGATGGAGACTCTTCAGGGTCTCAGGCAGGTTTTACTCATCATCTGACATTTGAAGCTTTTAAACATAGATACCAGCAGCTGAATTGGGGACCTACCAAACTAAATGCTAGTGTTCCATCTCAAATCCCATCTACAGCCTCTGCTATGCTGCCCTCTTGTGATTAGGCTGCCTGCCTGCACAGTGCTCTGGAGCTACGATTGAGTATGAGTGAATGTCATTTCCAGTTTCTTTCACTTTCTCATTTTTCCAATTGTCTGGAGGAGGCTGAGCACTGAGCCATGCTTAGATCCGCACTCGGCCTCCTCTGCCCCCTCAACATTGAGGGGGCCTGGTCCCCTTCCAACAAATACAGAGGGGGTTGAAGACATCTCGGCCCCTTATACAGTGGTACCTCGGGTTAAGTACTTAATTTGTTCCGGAGGTCTGTTCTTAACCTGAAACTGTTCGTAACCTGAAGCACCACTTTAGCTAATGGGGCCTCCTGCTGCTGCCGTGCCGCTGGAGCACGGTTTCTGTTCTCATTCTGCAGCAAAGTTCTTAACCTGAAGCACTATTTCTGGGTTAGCGGAGTCTGTAACTTGCAGCGTATGTAACCTGAAGCGTATGTAACCTGAGGTACCACTGTTGCTAGCACACCTGACTGGCCCCCACTTCCGGCTTTGCATCATTACAACTGTGTGAGAATGGCAGTGCCTGATATGTGGTGGAGTTGCACCCCGATTAAGTACTTCTGGGGAGAAATACACGAGGAGTTGAAAAAAATGCTTAAAATCCCATTAACAAAAAACCCAGATGCTTACCTACTGGTCCTTTTAGGAAAAGAAATACTGAAATAGGGAAAAAGAATTTTCTTATATGCAACCACCACAGCTAGGATAGTAATAGCATCTAAATGGAAAGCTAAAGAACTACCTACCAAGGAGAAATGGATTCTCAAATTAAATGAATATTTAAAATTGGCTAAATTAACAGCATCCATACGACAGCAGTCAAATCAAAAACTAAAAAAAGAATAGCAATGCTTTGATGATTATATGACAAAATATTGCTCTAAAAAAGACATGCTAATATCCTTAGGTTAAGAATGTAAATGCATCAACAATAAATTATCAATGATGTATGTATGTATACAGAGAAAATAAAAACAATCGGAATGCAGTGATAAGGGTAAAATTGATTCTAGAGAAGACGAGTAGTGGTGGAGGGAAGTTAAACAGGGTAGTGGGTTTATTTCATTTTGTTTGTGCTTTTTCTCCCCCCCCCCTTTTTGGATATTGTATAATTATTTAATGTATATTGATTTAATGTTTCTTTTCTGTTAATAACGTTTAACAGATCAATGCAGATCCAGCCCAGACCCCAACTCCAAGTGCCCTCCTTGTAGATGCAGAGTGATGCTTACATCCTGATCTTTTTGTTCAAGTGCCTCTCTTCGTTGGGCCAGCACTTCCATCCTCTCTTTGAACTCTTGTTTCTTTGCAGTCAGTTCTGCAGAAGCTTGCTTATTTTCAATTTCTTTCTTCCGAAGCCGGAATGTTTGCAGTGCTTTTCTGCGATGCTGCAAAATGTCACTGGTGCTCTAGAAAACAAAACTGGTTTTTACAAATATATATAGAGAGAGAGATGGAAGGAGAGAGAACCGTAGGGTTAGAAGGGGCCCCAAAGGTTATCTAGTCCGTGTGTGTGTGTGTGTGTGTGTGTGTGTGTACACAAACACACACACCCCCCACACACTACTTTTTTTCTTTAAAAATATTTAGGGGTACTCTTGCAATGAGGGAACTACCAGAATGCCCTCAGAGCTGTACCTCAGTGTCCAGGCTGAACAATGGGGGTGTAGACGCTTCTTCAGGTCTACAGGGTCAGGGAATGATGGGAGTTGTAGTTCAGTGCCATCTGGAGGGCCAAGGCTCCCCATATGCAGGGAGCCTCACCTGCATGAGTCAAGCAAGCTCTCCGCTGCACATGCTGACAAGAGGACAGAGCTTACATGTTCATTCCTGCTCTCCCCTTTTGCGTGTTGAATTAGCACAGAAGGCAAACTCCCAAGTAGGGCTTTAACAGTTAGAAGAATATTATCTTCCCTGGATACCAGTTCAATCCCCCTGGCACGGTTATTATCGGAGAATTGCTCGACTTCTGCCAAAGCTCTGCTTTTGGCACAACCTAATAAAGAAACAGAAGCCCTGTCCTATATTTAACCCGGCCCTCTTGTCTGAGAAAGAGAATGACAAAGGCAGCTGACCTCTCGCATGACAGGAATCTGAGGCACATCTTCATCCTCTTCTTCCCTATATATATATAAAAAAAGGTAAATTGTTGTCATAGACCCTTATTACCTGGAAATTATTCTCCATGTATGAAAGGCAGCTCCCAATGTTCTGTCACACTTTGGGTGAGCTTATGTAGATGATGATGAAAAGAGGCACCATCTTGATTCTCAAGGTCTGGGTGATCAATGGCATATTACAGGCAGTGGCATAGCATGGGTAGTTGGGGTGGCATGGCACATTTTTTTGGAGGGACCCCCGCCACAGGTCCCCTAATTGGAGCTGTGAAAGAGCTGTGCAGGCAGCATTTTTGCATGGGGGACCAACACTGCCAACTGCAGCTCCACTCCTGGGGCAGAGAGAGGAGAGTTGGCAGCAACATTGCCGCCCCTCTCATTGGCTGCATTGTGGCACCCAGTGTTGCTGCTGAGGCAGCTTTCTTGTGCCTGGGCCCAGTCGCAGCTCCACTCCTGGGTCAAGCCTGATTCTGGACGCAGCAGGCTCCCTCCATGCCCTATGCCCCTATGATATGAAGGTCTACTTAGAAGTAACCCCCACTAGGTTTTGTGGGGTTACTCTGAAATAAGTATACAGTGGTACCTCGGGTTACATACGCTTCAGGTTACATATGCTTCAGATTACAGACTCCGCTAACCCAGAAATAGTGCTTTGTTAAGAACTTTGCTTCAGGATGAGAACAGAAATCGTGCGGCGGCAGCAGCAGGAGGTCCCATTAGCTAAAGTGGTGCTTCAGGTTAAGAACAGTTTCAGTATAAGAACAGACCTCCGGAATGAATTAAGTACTTAACCCGAGGTACCACTGTACAGAGGATTTCTTTTCTTTTCTTTTTATGTAAAGCAGACCAAACAACTACCATTTTAGAAAGCAAGTAAATGTAACTCCTCTCTAAATTTTGTGTGCTGCACATTCAGACATGTGCACACATACTTCCATGATGGAAGCATAACAATTTTATTATTATCTGTTGTATATACACACCATGAGATATAACCCAAGTAGGGATGGCAAGGTCTATGTACAAATTCTCAGTCTATACAAAATCAAAATGGAGAGACATAATGATATATAAAACATTCACAAATCCTTCAGAAAGCCATATTTCACGCATAGGCAAAGCCATACAGTCCCAGAGGCTATTTGCAGCACTGTAAGAAATGAAATACCACCACATGGCCTGGCAACCTTCTGGAGCTTCCAACATTTAAATTATGCCCTATTCCCCCCCCCCCATCACAATGTCCCACACATGGGGAAATTTGCAATTCTTGCAATGTCTTCCATTTTTGTACGATAAATGTCCTAGCTACTGCCAACAACCATGTAATGAGTTCTTTTGTATGCCCTTCTTGAACCTGATCGGCCCATAGATTTCAACATAGAAGCTGTGGAGTCCTTTGAACAGGAGTCTTACAAACAGCAGGATTTTTTTTCTCAAATGGGGGGTGGATTTTTTTTTTAAAAAATGGAACCCTGCCTTCTCCAATTATTGAGAAACTATATAGAAAGATGGAGGGAGGCAAAGCCAGAGGCAATAGTGATAAAATAAATAGAATGTAGGATCCCTACGGAAAGAAATGGATAGTGGCAGGTTTTGGGGGATGCATAAAATGGCAATGGGGCCACATGAAGCCCCCAGGCTGCAAGTCACCCACCTGTCCATTCTCCTTAAAACTCCAGGATATAAATCTATGCTGAACTTTTGGAGACTGACAGCAGTGACAACAGCAGTATCTAGGAGTTAGGGGAGATAGCCGGAAGCATCACAATGGCACCTCTATGGCATCTTGCTTCATCCTTGAGCACCTACCCTATACAGGGTAAATCCCATACTAGGTTTACAGGAGACATCTCCCCCTTTCAACACAAGGAAGCAACACTTAAGGGGAGTAGTTTGGCAGCGGTTCCTTCCTAAATAGTACCGCTAGCGACATAGGGTTGAAAGGTGACAACTCAAGAGATCCAGGTGGGACCTTTACATTACCCCATTCAGGAGGAGACAAAACAGCTGTAGTGCCACCTGCTGAATTCGTTCCATGGTCCTATCACTCAACTGCTATCATTAGAGCAGTCTTTGCCAACCTGGTGCCATCCAGATGTATTGAACTGCAATTCCCGTCCACTGATGGGAGTTGTCGTCCAAGAAATCTGGGTTGGCACATACTGCAGTGAGAGGTGTTCAACACAGCTGACGAGGAACCAGGACTGATGACAGGACAAAGGGAGGAAATTAGGGTTTGATCACATATTACTAGATTTGTCACCCAATGAAAACTCAGGCTGTGTTCACACATGCGGTTTTCTAAGAGTCAGCTGATTTAATATATGTTTTAATTAACCAATTAATGAATTTATTAAAATACATTAATTTACATAGTTCTAAAGGGGGAAAACCTGCTTTGGGTTGTATCCAAATAAGGACCACATCTGCACTATAGTTTTAAAGCAGCATAATGCTACAGCCATGGTCTCCCAAAGTAACCTGAGAACTGCAGTTTGTTAAGAGTGCTGAGGGTTGTTAGGAGACACCTGTTCCTTTAAGAGAGCTACAATTCCCAGAAGGATTGAGAAGAGGGATTAACTGTTAAACCACACAGTGGTGTGATGTTGCTTTAAATGTATATTGTGGAGTTGGGGCCTAAGACCACATCCACATCATAAATTTAAAGCAATATTATATCACTCATGGCTTCCCCCAAAGAATCCTGAGATCCCTGTTCCCTCATTCTTTTTTTTTTATAATAATTTTTTATTGCGTTTTTTTCAATTACAGATTTAACAGAAAAAGAAAAAACAGAAAAAATAGAAAAAGAAGAAAAAAGAAAAAATCCAAACCATTTCAACCACTTATTTCAACTTTCTTTCGGACTTCCCCACATCTCCCGCCCAGTGTGTTCTTAACAATAAATTTGTCAGCAAATTATAACCTTGTTTCTTGTGTTTCTTTTGTACTTTCAATTTGCAATTTAAGTTTAAATCCCTTATTCTCCATTTACTCTAAAAACATAACATATTGTCATCTTTAACCATTTAAACTTTGGTTTTTCCACTAATGTTATCCAATTTCATATATAATCAACTCTCATTGCTGGGGCTAACCTCTCGAATCATGCGGCATCTTATAGTTCATATAACTTATAGTACTTCTGTAAATAGTCTTTAAACTTTTTCCAGTCCTCCTCCATTGCTTCTTCTCCCAAATCTCGGATCCTGGCAGTCATCTCAGCTAGCTCCATGTAGTTCATCAGTTGCGTCTGCCAATCTTCCAGTGTGGGCAAATCTTGAGTCTTCCAATGTTTAGCGATGAGGATTCTTGCTGCTGTGGTGGCATACATGAAAAAGGTTCTGTCCTTCTTTAACACCCTCTGGCCGACAATGCCCAGAAGGAAGGCCTCCGGTTTCTTGGGGAAGGTGTACTTAAACACCTTTTTTAACTCGTTGTAGATCATTTCCCAGAAGGCCTTCACTTTTGGACAAGTCCACCAAAGGTGAAAGAATGTCCCCTCAGCCTCCCTGCATTTCCAACATTTATTATCAGACAAATGATATATCTTAGCAAGCTTGACTGGGGTCATGTACCACCTGTATACCATTTTCATAATGTTTTCTTTCAGGCCACTACATGCCGTAAACTTCATACCGGTGGTCCATAACCTTTCCCAGTCATCAGACATGATATTATAGCCAATGTATTGAGCCCATTTTATCATGGCTGATTTGACTGTCTCATCCTGAGTATTCCATTTAAGCAGCAAGTTATACATTCTCGATAGTAACTTGGTCTTAGGTTCTAACAACTCTGTCTCAAGCTTCGATTTTTCCACCTGGAATCCTGTTTTTTTATCTAGCTTAAAAACCTCATTGATTTGGGCATAATGAAACCAATCTTGCACCTTACCTTTTAATTTCTCAAAGCTCTGCAACCTCCAATTGTCTCCAATGTTTTCTATTATTTCCCAATATTTCGGCCAGCCGGCCTCCATATTGGGTTTTTTCCGAGCCTTGGCCTCTATTGGTGATAACCACCTCGGAGTTTTACCTTCCAGTAAGTCTTTATATTTTTTCCAGACCATAAATATTGCTTTTCTGACAATATGGCTTTTGAACTTTCCATATGTTTTTGCCTTGTCATACCACAAATACGCATGCCAACCTAACGAATTATCAAAGCCTTCCAGATCTAGGACATCCGTGTTTTCTAACAGAATCCAATCTTTCATCCAGCAGAAGGCAGCTGCTTCATAGTATAACCTTAAGTCCGGCAGGGCAAACCCCCCTCTCTCCTTTGCATCAGTTAATATTTTAAACTTTATTCGGGGCTTTTTGCCCTGCCAAACAAATTTCGATATATCCTTCTGCCACTTTCCAAAACATTCCACTCTGTCCACAATCTGCAAGGCTTGAAACAAAAACAACATTTTAGGCAAAACGTTCATCTTTATAGCTGCGATTCGGCCTAACAAGGATAGATTCAATCTTGACCAAATTTCTAAGTCTTTTTTGACTTCTGACCAACATTTCTCATAGTTGTCTTTAAATAAGTTCAGATTTTTAGAGGACAGAATAACCCCCAAGTATTTCACTTTTTTAACAATATTTAGTTCCGTTTCCTTCTGAAACCCCTCTGTTTCGGAAGATGTCAAGTTTTTCCCTAATACCTTGGTTTTTTGTTTATTCAACTTAAAACCCGCCACCCGACCAAATTTCTGAATCAATTCTAATACTCTTTTTGTACTAAGTTCTGGCTCCTGTAATGTTAAAACCAAATCATCTGCAAATGCTTTCAATTTATATTGTTTCGCTCCGACCCTAATTCCCTGTACCAGCCGATCCTTCCTGATCATATTCAGCAACACCTCCAGGACCGAGATAAATAGTAGGGGGGATAGGGGGCACCCCTGTCGTGTTCCTTTTTCAATAAAGAACTCTTCCGTCACCACATTGTTCACTATCAACTTAGTAATAATAATAATAATAATAATTTATTATTTGTACCCCGCCCATCTGGCTGGGTTTCCCCAGCCACTCTGGGCGGCTTCCATAGAAACAAAAAATACAGTAAAATATCACAGATTAAAAGCTTCCCTGAACAGGGCTGCCTTAAGATGTCTTCTAAATGTCAGGTAGTTATTCATCGCTTTGACATCTGATGGGAGGGCATTCCACAGGGCGGGCGCCACTACCGAGAAGGCCCTCTGCCTGGTTCCCTGTAGCTTTGCTTCTCGCAATGAGGGAACCGCCAGAAGGCCCTCGGCGCTGGACCTCAGCGTCCGGGCAGAACAATGGGGGTGGAGACGCTCCTTCAGGTATACTGGGCCGAGGCCATTTAGGGCTTTAAAGGTCAACACCAGCACTTTGAATTGTGCTCGGAAACGTACTGGGAGCCAATGTAGGTCTTTCAAGACCGGTGTTATGTGGTCTCGGCGGCCGCCCCCAGTCACCAGTCTAGCTGCTTCTATTCCATTCTCAAACCCCCGTCCCACTCCCATCCCTTCCAAATTTTTCTTCATAAACTTCCAAGAAATATTATCAAAGGCCTTCTCCGCATCTATAAATATCAACACTGCTTTGGTGTTAATGTTTGTTTGCAACAATTCCAAAATATCAATAATGTTCCTAGTATTGTCAAACAAATGCCTGCCTGGGAGAAAGCCTGCTTGGTCCTTGTGAATTACTTCATTTAATACTTTTTTAAATCTATTTGCCAAAATGTCCGCAAATATTTTGTAATCCACGTTTAGGAGTGAGATGGGACGATAGTTCCTAAGTTGAGTCTTTTCAGTTTCCACTTTGGGTATCAATGTGATGAATGCTTCTTTCCACGTTTCTGGTGCCCTCCCTCCCCCCATAATCTGGTTGCAAACCTCCATTAAAGGTTGTATCAAGTAGTCTTTTAACGTCTTATAGTACTTGGAGGTAAGACCATCGGGGCCTGGAGATTTGCCTAGCTGCATGTTTTGAATGGCAGCCTCAATTTCCTGTTGTGTTATTTTACAGTTCAAGATTGATCTCTTCTCTTGAGACAATTCTGGTAGGCCGTTATCTTTCAGGAATTGCTCTATCTCAGTCGTTTCCTCTGGCCCTTGAGTATACAATTTTTTAAAATATTTCTGGAAACACTTTCTAATTTCTCCTGGTTTCTGGATATTTTTTCCTTCAACTTCTAGATTGGTAACATAATTTAATTTTTGTCTCTTTTTTAGCTGCCAAGCTAACAGTTTCCCACATTTATTCGCAGATTCAAAAGATCTTTGCTTCATTTGTTTGATTTTCCATTCCACTTCTTGATTTATCAACTTCATATATTGTGACTGGTGGAATTTGATTTCTCTTAAAATCTCTTTTGATTTTGGATTCAGTCTTAATTTTTTCTCTCCGTCTCTTATTTTCTCTAATATCTTATCCTTTTTTCCATTCCAAAATTTTTTCTTGATCGTGTTTTGTTGTATCAGAAATCCTCTCATGACAGCTTTGCTTGCGTCCCAAATTGTTCTTTTTTCCACCGAGGTATTCAAGTTAATTTCAAAATAATCCTTTAACGCTTTTTGGGCCTTCTTTACAATCTCTTGATCTCTTAACAGGCTATCATTCATTTTCCATCTGAAGGAATCGGCTGTAGTAAATCTCACTTCCATTTTCAGAGCATTGTGGTCGGAGCAGGTTTTTGGGCAGATTTCCACTCTTATAGTCTTAGGTGCCAGCCCTCTGGTTGTCCAAATTTGGTCGATTCTTGTCCATGACAGGTGGGCCTCAGAGAAAAAAGTTCCCTCTTTACCTAAGGGGTTTCTCGTCCTCCAGATATCAATCAAATCCATATTGTCAGTTAATTCAAAAAAAGTTTTGGGTAGTCTGCCTTCTTTAGTCAGGTTCTGATTCTGTGACTTATCCATATAAGTAGAGACCACCCCATTCATATCTCCCATCATGATGATGTTGGAATAATCCAGATAGTCCAGTAATGTCTCATGCAGCTTCTTAAAGAATTCTGATTTCCCCTCATTTGGTGCATAAATTCCTAATATCAGCACTTTTTCTCCTTGGGTTTGTATTTCAATTGCCAAAATTCTTCCTTGTTCATCTTTAAACAAAAATTTCGGTGCTAGGTTCTCCTTTGCGTAGATCACCACACCTCTCTTTTTAACTCTGTCTGATGAAATAAATTCTTGGCCTAGTCTTTTATTAATTAACACTTTCCTGTGGAGCCTAGTCACATGAGTTTCTTGCAAACAAATTATATCCAAATGTTCTTTTTTCAAAATATGAAAAATCCTTTTGCGTTTTTCCGGGGAATTTGCGCCATTAATGTTCCAACTATATAGCTGCAGAGACATCCTTTGTCTATCTGTTGTTACTCTTTATGAGGTGTCTTCTTTTTTGTCCAAATCCGTAGGTGTTGGATCTTTTACAGGTTGTGGTAGAGGCCAGGGTGCTGCAATTCCCTTCTGAAGATCCTCTCCGTGGTCGTGCAGGAACTTCTGGCTGTCCTCTTTCGTTTTGATTTTAATCTTCTTTCTTTTGTAGTTGAATGATAGGCCTTGTGGAAACTCCCACCTGTACGGTATCCCGTTGCTTCTCAAGAGACCGGCTAGGTCCGTATAGTTGGCTCTGAGATCCAGTAGTTGTTTAGGAATATCTTTGTAAATTTCCGCTTTTCTGTCCTGGATCTCAAGTGTTTTGTTAAAATGAAGATCAAGTATTTTGTCTCTCTCCTGTTTAGCTCTTAAGATAATTAAACAGTCCCTGGGCCTGTCTTTCTTGACAATTCTTCCCAATCTAAACGCAGTTGTTATTTTAAAATCTTCGTCCTCTTTTATACCCCAAAACTTAGAAAATTCTGTTGTCAAATAACCAATCAAGTCCTCCTTCTCAAGCTCTGGGATAAAGCGTAATCTTAAATTGTTTTGTCGGTTTCTCAATTCCACCATAGACAGGTAGGCCTGCTGGTCGCTGACGTGCTTATGAAGTGGCCTTACCTCTCCTCTCAATTCATCCACTTTCTGAATTGCTTGATCAGATTTCTCATTTGCAGCTTCAGCCAATTTTCGGTTCTCAGAAGTGGCGTCTTTTAAATTCCCAATTGTTTGTGAGTGTTGGGCCACTTGTTCAGATAGTTTTGTAATTGAGGATGTGGCTAGGTCGATTTTTGCTGTTTGGTCGTCTACCTTCTTATTTAAAATTGCAAATTGCTGTAACATTTCATCTAGAAGAGTACCTGATCCCCCTGCTGCCATATCCTCAGTTGTTGGCTGTTCAGCTTCCTTTAAGAGAGCTGTTGTTGAGGGTGCAGCCCCCTGTAGAACAGCAGGGACTGAAGATCTGCGAGGCTGGGAAGTCAAAGTTGTTTGTACCAGCTGTCCTTTCGCTGCTTTCGATTTTGCAGATCTTGTTTTCGGAGGGCCACTCATTCCACACCTGTCTATGGATTCAAGGTCAAACTGTCAAATGTTCCATGAGAAAGACAGGCCACCAAGTAGATAACAGAACAGAAGAAAGTCAAAACAAAAGTTGGTTCCCAGGGGTTTGTAAATCCCAAGCTCCACTAGAGGGAGTATTATTTCAAAAAGGAAAGAAGAAAGTTTTAGTCGCCATTAAAGTTCCTGCAACTAAAGAAGTTGACAATAGTCCTTAAAACTTTTTTCCCCCACTTTTTCCACTTGCAGAGCCCTTTCAATGTTGCTACAATAGTCCCCTCTAAGGGTGCAAGATACAGTTACTTAGTTGTATACAGTTGCTTAATTGTTATGCCTCTATGTATCCGTTTCAGTTTTATAAAATGTATCCGCAAGACAAGCCTTTTCCCCTGCCAGTCCAGAGAAGGGGTTTTTAAAGTTTTAAAGTCCACCAGGGAAGAAGGTCCTTAGTTTAAATCAGCTCAAATAACACAGTAAAAAAAAGAAAACTTGCCTTTCCTTTCAGTTGCCAGTTCTAAAGACGCATGATGGTTCCCGTTTATAATCCCTTTCTGTTGCTTCCAGCTTGTCAGTTCCTTTGCCTTTGATCTCTAAGCTCTACCGGGAGACGGACTTCCTTTTTCTCGTCTCCCGCTTTCAGCCAAATTTTCAATTTATAGTTCCAAATTTAAAATGTTCCTTACTCACGAGTAGGTAATTTGGAGTCCAATGCTTAAGGAAGAAAGGTCGGCGCTCATCAGCAGCAGCCGCGCGGCTTCGCTCCCGCAGAAAGAGCGATGTACTCTCAGCACCGCTTCCCCTCCGTGCTTCCGGAGCCCCTTACGGGGTCCCTTCGTCGTTTTGGGGGTCGCTCCAGGTGCCCGCCGAGTCCCACGGCCACGAGCTCGCTCTGCTCGTGGTTTTTCTTGATGGGTCGTCGCTGTGCCGCAGCGAACGACCCTTTTCTGCGGAGCTCCTCTTCACAGCGCAAAGAGGACCGCCATTGCTTGTTTCGCGCCGCCTCCGGAAGTCCCTGTTCCCTCATTCTTGACCACTGGCCATGCTGGCTGGGGCTGATGGGAGTTAGAGTTGGGAAAGCCTTTTCTACATAGAGTCCTCCTGACCATCTTTGCAGACAATTGCTGCAAGCATACCTGAATGAATCGGATTAAATGGCTAGAAAAGAAGCTCATGGCAAATCAAGGTCCTAGGGTGAGCAACCAAATGTGGAATGCAAATCCAAGTTGCAATTACACATACTCTAATCCTGCAGCTGTGCTTTGCAAGGGATCATTTTCTATACCAACAAATCGGGTTGCCACCTGATCAGGAAATACCAGATGCTTGCCTGCTCTTGTGCTGGAGCAGAAAGTGGGGAAAAATCAGCCAGGGCAGATCTTCAGCACAAGTTGTTAATCCTCAGTCTGGATCAGATGATATGATACCTTCAATAATTCTCCTACATATTGTGGGGAGTAAGAAGAACTCTCTTCCCTGCTCAACCACCCAGCAGTAATTTGAGGAAGTAACTTTTGTTGGAAAACTAGCCCCCTCGGGAGAGGCTGGCCCCTCTCCCAGCATCTCAGGGCTTGTTTACCGGTGATCTACTCTGGCTGGCATCCTCGCAGAACTGAACTTTTTTCAATGCTTTATTTTCCCAAAGGAAAGTTTCCAGTTCAGAATGGCACCAGGAGTCTACTGATACTCAGGGCTCGTCCTTGTTTCTGCTTGACCCACACTTATTCTAGGCATGGATCTGAGCGGTTTCCCCATTGTTTTCCAAGGGAAAACCCATTCTTTAGCGATAGATCGGAACAAATGGCAATCTGGGTGAAACCTGAATCGCTGTTTGCTCCAATTGAGCACTAAAGAGTAGTTTTCCCTGGTGGAAAGCAGCAGGAAGTGTGAAGAAGCCCTCAGTCAAAAAACCCTGATGACCTTCCCCATATTGTGTTGGGGACTGAGTGGGGAGCGGGCATGATGACACTGGGGGCGAGGCTAGCCTGAATGCCCTGCCCCTCCCCACACTCTCACCATTCACATGTTCAGGTAACACTTACAGCTGAAGTCCTGGAGAAAGAATCTCCAGGGCTGTCAAGTCTACTGTAAAGCATCATCTGGCAGACCAATGACATATTGCAGACAGCTAAAGAGACACCCACATGTAGAAGGTGCAAATAATTCTTCAAATCCACCCAGGCCTTTTCAAAGCTGTCTCTGCCAGCTGAGCATCTAAGTTTATGAGGATGCATGGGGGTTAGTCAGACCTCCCTACGATCGCCACAAATTCAGGGCCCACGTGTTCTGCTGCTCTCTGCAAAGTTCTTGCTTTGTTTTCTCACGAGTAAATGTGGGGAGATATTAAATGATGTCAACAGATTAAACAAATTCCATGGTGTGTTTCTACAGCATGAAATCTTCTTTGCCCCATACAGCACAAACACCAAATGCAGGGTTGACTGTGGGAACTGTTTTATATGCCATGTTACTGTTGGTCTGGCATTTTAACGCTGCGGAAAGAGGCAGCAGTGACATCATTCCTGGCGCCAGCCGTGCAGTTTGATGAGATCCACTTGAGCCGTACCACCAAGTGATTTGATCGGAATAAGAATGGGTTTGTTAGGTTTTTCTGTATCCTGTTGGAAGCCTTTGGTGCGTAACCTGGAAACGATAATTTCCTTGAGCAAGGAGTCCCAATGATGGCAGACAGTGAGTGTGGAGTAGTGGCTAGGGTCTTGGGAGACCAGGGTTCAAATCCTCCCTCAGCCTTGAGGCCTACTGCGTGGCTTTGAGCCAGCCTTTGTCTCTCAAGCCTGACCTACCTCACAGGGTTGTTGTGAGGAATAAATCGAGAGGGAGATAAGTGTCTGCTTCACCTTGAGCTCCTTGGAGGAAAGGGATGGGCATAAATGTGCTAATTAAATAATAAGAATGAAAATGCGACCAGCCTGCCAGAAAATAGGTATGCCCATCTAACATGTATACAAATCAGTAGCATGCCTGTAGGTACATCTATCTTTTCCATGGCTAGAATGTAACCCACTCTACAAGGGGGTTAGAGCAGCATCCCCTGACCCCACTCAGCTTGGCATGTGGCCCCCAGATGGTTTCCCAGCTGACAGTGCGGCCCTCAAACTGAATAAAAGTTCCCCCACACCCGTTTTAAGGAATGCATCACACACATCAAGGGCCACCTTACCTGTGTTCTCCTAGCTGGGTCACGAAAACATTTCCTGGCCCGTTTTCCACCTGCAGAAAGTATTTGGGATCATGGTCCCTTCTCATCATCAGAAAAGTCATGTTTCTTTAGGAAGGAAGGGAGGGGGGTTGTGGAAATGCTTCCCCCTCCACTTTTCTGCAGGAATCCTGTGTACTGTCATGCGCAGCAGTTTCACCCCCTGGGAAATTGGTCAAGAGGAGAAAGAAGTGTCCAGTTTGCCTCTGTTTGTCTAAAGCTTATCTCGGCACGACCAAATGAGCCCGACGGTGCTGCTTTCGCTGCATCGACAGAGACAGACGTGTGTGAGCAGCAAACCCAGATCTAATTGCAAAGCTGGAAGCGCAGGGCTCAGCGTGGCAGGTGAGCTTTCTGGGTTGCTACTTCAGTTACCTTTCCGCCTGCTGCTGCTTCCAGTGTCCCCCTGGCAACCCCAGCACAGAGTGCGGATCAAGGCCTCGAGTGCCCAGGGAGAACTGTCCTTGTGTTTCCCTGGGGAGTGATATCTCTCTCTCTCTCTCTCTCTCTCTCTCTCTCTCTCTCTCTCTCTCTCTCTCTCTCTCCCCCCTCTCCCCCCCTCTCCCCAGCACAGCTGTAAACAGAACAGCGCAAACACTGCATGAAATATACTCGGAGTCGAGAGTGGATTTCATGCTCTTTATTCAGCTCATAGTGGTGAGGAGGAATGAATGTTCCCCCAGAACATCTGCTTTATATACATTACAGTGGTACGCTTCAGGTTACATACGCTTCAGGTTACAGACTCCGCTAACCCAGAAATATTACCTCGGGTTAAGAACTTTGATTCAGGATGAGAACAGAAATCATGCTCCGGCGGTGCAGCGGCAGCGGTAGGCCCCATTGGCTAAAGTGGTGCTTCAGGTTAAGAACAGTTTCAGGTTAAGAACAGACCTCCGGAACGAATTAAGTACTTAACCTGAGGTACCACTGCATTTGCACAATGGGCTGCACGTGATTGACTAATTCCAGGATTCTCCTGTAGGCCAATCAGGTTGTGGATTCACTTCCACCTGGAGCTGGATTGGGTGGCTCCTGTGGACCAATCATACTGCTGCATTCTGAATCCTATTGTTCTAGGACCAATCAGACTGCTGCATTTTGGATCCTATTGTTCTAGGACCAATCAGACTGCTGCATTTTGGATCCTATTCAACTCAGTACATAACACTGCAGCAGCCTCTTTGCTAAATCACTTTGGATGAAGATATTTTTTGTCTGCCTGCTCACAAGTATAGCATGAAACAAGGCATAGTATTTGTTTGTTCATTTAGAACAGTGTTTTCCAATATTTGTGTCGCCATTTGTTTTTGGACTACAGTTCCCATCATCCCTGACCATTCGTCTTGCTAGTTAGGGATGATGATAGTCCTCTGGGTATAGGGCAGTATATAAATTCAAATAGATAGATAGATAGATAGATAGATAGATAGATAGATAGATAGATGATAGATAGATAGATAGATGATAGCAGCACATGTGAAAAGGATCTAGGGGTCTTGGTGGACCAGAAGCTTAACATGAGTCCACAGTGTGTTGCAGCAACGAAAAAAGCTAATGCTATTCTAGGCTGCATCAACAAAAGTATAGTGTCCAGGGACTCAGCTACATTAGTAAAAAAGAAAAAGAAGCATAAATGCATAAATAACATTGTGACACAAGATGGCACTGTAGAGTTCGATCTTTGGCAATGTGATTTTGCATTACTGTACAGTGAAACCTCAGTTGTCGAACATACTCTGTTCCTGTTGTAAACAAAAGCCCATTCGGCTTCCGAAATGTTCGACAACTGAGGTACAGCTTCCTATTGGTTGCAGGAATTTCCTGCACGCAAGCGGAAGCCGTGTTGGACATCCAGCTTCCGAAAAACATTCAGAAACCGGAGCATTTACTTCCGGGTTTTCAGCGTTTGGGAGCTGAAACATTCCAAAACAGAGGCGTTCGGGAACTGAGTCTTGACTGTATGAGATTTACAACGCGTTTTCCTAAAACATTTTTTTGATGTGTCTAGATCCAGCCCAGATCAAGGGAAGTAATAGTACCACTCTATACTGCCTCAGTCAGACCACACCTTGAGTACCGTGTCCACTTCTGGGCACCACAATTTAAGAAGGATGTTGACAAACTGGAACATGTGCAGAGGAGGGCAACCAAGATGACCAAGGGTCTGGAAACCAAGCTTTATGAGTAACAGTTGAAGGAACTGGGTCTGTTTAGCTTGGGAAAGAGGAGTCTAAGAGGAGCTATGATAACTATCTTCAAATATGTCAAGGGCTGTCACATGGAAGATGGAGCAAGCTTGTTTTCTGCTGCTCTGGAGGCTAGGACTCGAACCAACGGATTCAAGTTACAAGAAAGGAGAGTTTGGCTAAACATCAGGAGGATCTTTCTGACATAACTGGCCAAACAATCTGAATAGTTGTGCAATCGGTCACCTATACCTGGAGAAATTGTGCAGTTGTTCTATTGTGTTAAGGGGGGGAAAACAACATTTTCTGAGTTCAGATGGGGATGGGGGTGGAATCTGAACAGAGAAAATATGGAAGCAGGATGTTATGTTCATGATATCACGCAGATGCCCTGTAAAAAAGTGAGTGAGCAAACGGTGGTTATTCTACAGTAAATGTGCAGTGTGGAAGCAGCTCCTGTTTCAGACTACTGTTTTCAGGATAGGGTTACCAACTGGTCTGGAGCAAATTTAGAACAGATCCCGTGTCATTCGCCATTGAATCACAGGCTTAAAATAAAAAGCTCAGGCAAGGGTCCCAGGGAGGGTACCACCATGGAAAAGGCCTTGCCCCAAGGTTAGGAGGAAGCAAAGAAACTTATTTTGAGTATTGGTTGGCTTTCATTTCATGATCTGAAATAGATAATAGATACTTTTGCATATATATATATTTAATCACTAATTTTAGGATTTCTGCAGTTCAAAAATTTGGCTGTTGTCTGCTGCTTGGAAAAATACTGAAATGTTTATGTGTGTGTACATATATAATGGCCATATAATAGTTTATTTATCAGTCATCATCATCATTTTATTTGTATGTCACCTTTCCATAATCAAAAGCATGTTCAAGGTGGCTTACAACATGTAAAAAATTACATAATACCCCCACCTCCTTCAAATTTTGTGTAGGCTTTATTTTATTTGTTAACGGCAGGTGCTTTTTTGTCCTTTAGTTAAAATTGCTTAAAATAATCTGTACTAGTTGCTAGAAATAGAGAGAGCTCATCCAAAAACAGATCAAGCATAAGATAACTTGTTCTACTCGTTTGTTGGATTGTCTCTGTTCAGTCTTCCCCGCATACCTTTGACCTCTATTATTGCAGTAAAGTTTGTTTATCACACTATTTGATATAATACAGGAGCCTGCCACATTTGTCAAGTATATGACTATTTTTAACCGAGTTAAATGCTACACGCTCTTATGGTATGTTGTGCAACAGATATCCTCTCGTGTCATCTGACATTTTGCCCAGACACTTGTGCTAAATTTAGCTTCTCAGGAGGGATGCAAGACAAATGAATAAATGTCAGTTTTTCGAAACAAGATTGTGGCATGGGAGGGTTTGATTTCTTGAAGAGAAAAAACGTCAAAGAACTAATAGCTGTTTCAATCATTGCATGCTGCATTTTTAATACTGCATTGGATTGGATTTTGCTTTTGTGCTCTGTAAAGGCAACCAGAGAATATCTGCTGATGTATGTTTAATAAATAAGAATAAATTAATAATATGGATGTTTCATGGGGAACCTAACCTTTTGAATGGGGTCCTCATTCACCTTTGAGGTTGAATTGGGAAAGCGTTTGTAGCCCTGCTCACAAACATCCATAAAAGCAAATAAATTATACAAGAATATATACCAAAGATTGCTGGCAACACATTGAGAATCTTCAAACCACTGCCTAGCATTCCAAGCAACAGCAGCCACTGTCAGTTGCACAAAGAATCTCCAGATGAGTAAACTGCTTGATATGGTCAGTTGACTTCCACGTGCTTTTGCAATGGGGAAACTGGCCCTAAATGACATGTGTTCCAGGAAAGTCAGCAAGGTAAGCCATGTTTTGGTAATTTACAGGAGCATCACAAAAAATTTTGGAGTGCTGCCTACACACCCTTATGAACCTCCCAAAGAATCATGGTGTCAGGCTTCAGGGAATCGCCTTCCTCCCCCTGTGGCAGTAGATAAGCAGAACAAAGGAAAAGGAATCTTCTTACCAGTTAGAAACTTTAATAATCACAGCGAGAGAACAAAAAACCCATCTCCTAGGAATGGCGGTGCTCCCAATTAAGAATCCCTCCCCCTGACGTCCCCATTAATCCATGTCATTGCTATGTCTTGTAATCTTGAGCTGGTACCCTCTGTGCTTTGTGTGCTTTCTGTTCTGCCACTTTCTCAGCTCTTGACCTTCGGGAGAGTGGGTGAATGCTTTCCAGAGACAGTGAATCGGTTAACCCTCTCTCTCCGTGTTTCTTCTCCTAGCTGCTCCCCATCTGTTATTTCCCAGCTTCTGCCTTCTGAACGATGTCCCTCCTCAAACCAACGTTCCAAATCTATACTGTCCTCCTGCTCCTGGGAAGATTCAGGATTCGGATCAGGAGCAAGGGGAGGGGGAGGTGGAAGCTCCCACCATTCCTCCTCTGTGCAGCCCTCCTCAGCACGGTCCCTGACACATGGGAACTGTAGTTTGCTAAGGGGGCTGTTGTTAGGAGAGTTGTTAGGAGGGGAGTTGTTAGGAGACTGCTATTCCCCTGACCGAGCTGAAATGCCCAGTATGGTTTAACAACATAGGCGCCAATTCATAATGGCCAACCTGTTTTGGCTCCCCCATAATTTTTTGGGAGATGCCCCCATGTTGAAAAAAAATAGGGGTGAAGGAGGCCGAGCGTGGAATGGCTTCAGTGGTCGGCTCCTTCTTCTCCTCCTCCTGCCATGGAGGGGAAGGAGGGGAAAGTACCCCCCACCCAGTGGCGGTGGCAAGAGGAGGCTGAATGTGGAACTGGGCATAGCACAGCATGGCTCCATTGGCCAGCAGCTCCTCTTCCTGCTGTGTGAGGGAAAGATGGGAGGAGCAACCCACGGCCAGCGGCAGGTGGAGAAGGCGGCCGAGCGCCAGAGAGGAGGAGCTGCCAGCCATTGAAGCAGCGCTACTGCCGCATTTGGCTCCACTCCCTGGGTCATCCCGACGTCCCAATGTCATACCTCCCCAGTCTCCCTCGCAAGCTGGCACCTTTGTTTAACAACCAGTCCCTCTTCCCAGGGAACTATAGCTCTATGTGGGGAATAGTGGTCTCCCACAGTCCCCTTAACTAACTATAATATAGTTCCTGGGATTCTCCAGGGGAAGCCATGGCTATTAAAGCGCTATCACAGTGCTTTGCATGTATGCTGGGGATGTGGCCAAGGTTGTGTGGGGTTGGTCTGTGGCTATTCAGTGGCACTTTGCACATGCTTAAAAGATTCTCACACCTGGGTTGAATCATAGGGCTGAAAACTAGAGTCCTTTTGAACCCTAATTCAAGTTAGTTCTTTTCTACACAGTAGAACTTGCCATTCTATTGTCATGTTTATCTCCCCCCCACACACACACTTTCCCTTTGTTTTTGCTAATTAGAGGACCGGACCTTTCCCCACATTTCCTAAAATTCAGGAACGCTTTAATTAAAAATTCCCGTTAATCCTCATGGTGAAATATCAGTGATATTTGCCAAGCAAACGACGGCTAAACAGTGGTGTTTACTCACCACGGCAGTGCGTGCTTGTTTAGATTCACCTTCGTTTTGCTTAAATTCCTGTTGCATTTGCAGTTTTACGCACTACCCCTTCATTGGTTGATCCCCCTCCATATCAAATCTGTGTACATGACCTTCTGGTGATATTTACACAGAGAGAGCCTGAGACTCATAACAGTGAGTTCCCCTAAGGTTTAACTTGTCAGCCTGAGTCAGCAATCAGCTAAAATGGTGTTGAGGAGCTCGGATAACAATATTGCCTCCCTCGGGGTATGGTTCCCTGTCAATCGTAAAGAAAGGGCTCTTCACACAAGAGGCTGTTTTCCTACAAAGATATCCCCCCCCTGTGTTTGGGCTTTGGGGGAAGTACAAAAAGGTGGGCACTGTCACTTACGAAGAAGGTCCGTCCCTCCTTTTCTTCACATGTACATCCCCAGGAAGCAGGAAACCGTGGAGCAGCAGCAAAGGAATGGAAAAATACTCAAGTGAAGAACCAGCCTTTGCCTCTGCACAGCTGGACTGAGCAAAGTCAACCGGAGTTCAGCCACTGAGCTAAATTTGCATGACCCATTTACATGACCTGATTTCCCCAGCTGTAAAGGAGTAACAGTATTTTGTGTTTTTTCCATATTGGCCATATAATAAGTAGCCATCTCTCTCTCTGTCTGTCTGTCTGTCTCTCTTTCTCTCTCTTCCTTCAGTGCACATTGACTAAATTTGCATTAATATAATGCAAACATTAATGTCTGAGTGTATACATGAAAGGTACAAAGAAAACATTTTATCCTTGTAGAGAAATGACAAGTACTTCTTTTCACTGGAGGGGCAAATAATAGCCTGGGGAAGGATTTTAACAGAAAATTTGTGGGAGGGGGATCACACCCACACACCCCATAATCATCATCCAAACTGAGGACCTAGGTGGCTGTTCCTAACTCTTAAAAAGCGAACAAACCAATAGGTCTTCTGCACGGATCTCTCACGTGATGTCTAATCTGGCCTCCAGATTAAATAATGCAAAACAAGCATATTGGCAAGCATGTGGTCAATGCGTAATTTTTCTGTTTCAGCTAGGCATGGTGGGAAGGGTCAAGGAAGACCTGAGTTATGGGTTCTCTGAATTACAAACCAGTCTTTCCCATTTCCCATTAGAAATTATTACAGCACACCAGCCACCATTACAGAGATACTCTCTGCCAGGAATGGATGAATCTGTTGATTTGGTTTCACTCAGAATCAAATTTCACAATCTTCAGTTCAGTTCACCCACCTTGCTATGTCAGTTTGCAAACTGTGTTTCCCCAAAAAAGTGTTTATGAAGCCTCATCAGCATTTTTGTGTAAATTTCTCTTAAAATAGACACGTTTATATGCCATTTTTGCATAGCCATTTCCCATAATATAATGCGTATTGCTATTTATCTCCCCACCCCATGGCTAGAGAGCAGCACTGGAGCAGTCAGAGAAGTGCAAATTTCAAAGGCAGGTGCATTGGAAAAGTGCAAATTGGGTAAATTTGCCTTTAAAAGTGAACTAAATCAATTTTTTCCCCTGCACTGCTCTCTAATAAGAAATCACATTTGTTGTATCCAAACCAAGGCACAACTGAGCCATCAAAGGAGTTCATAAACCAGCCTGTTATGAGTTAGTCTAGAGTTGAAGGAGAGGTTAGCAAGACTTGTTTTAGCAGTCACTGCTGGCTCTTTGGGGCCAGAAAGCAGAAACAAGTTTTCAGGACTTGCACTTCTCATTTCACACCGCTACTTTCACATCCTCTGTTGTCTTCTGCTTTTGCCAGTCTTGAAGTGACAAGAGCTCATGGATTTAATTTTGCAGGCGAAAAGTTATAATCTTTTACAAATGCTTTGAGACTGACTGCTAAATTAAGAATTCCTAGAGGAACGTATTATTGCAGCCTTTACACTACTAATAAAGCCTAATTACTGTTTTGAGACATTCCCAATTTGTTCAGTTGAAACTTTGAGCTTCTTTTCCACTGTCTGTTAAATTCAAACATGCAAAAAATAGGGTGACTTGAGGGCTTTGCCCTCAAAATAAACATAAGAGAATGAAAGTACTAGCACTGTATCCCCTGAAAGATTCAGCAAAATCATCCAGTCCAAAATAATTCACCTTCACTATAAAGCAAGGGTGTCAAATGTTTGGAGAATTTTTAGCTGTCTTGCAACTGATTAATCAATTATTTAACACTCCATATTACCAAAATCTCATTGTAAGTGGCTTTTAGGGGTACGGCGAGGGGAATTGTACAAAAATGGAGAGCCAAAACAAAATAATGCTACCAGTATTGCTATAAAGACTTCTTTACATTTTTCTTTCTCACAATCTGGGTTTCTTTGCATTAGTGCATGGGTGGGCAAACCCACCCAATTGCCTTCTAGATCCGGCCCGTGGACGGTCGGGGAATCACTGCGTGGATCGCCAGCACGTGGATCTCCAGCACACACGTTCTTTCCCTCTCCCTCCTTCTTCCTCACATGGCAGCGCTTTTCTCTTCAGGGATGGAGCAATTTTGTCCCATGCCAGGCGCTGTCGACAGCAGGAGTCAGCTCACCCACCTGCCCGCCTCAGCAGGGCGGTGCTGTGAAGGGGGCATGTGACGCCGGCTGCTGTTGTGTTTTCCTCCTGCTCCTCCTCCCTCTCCCTCAGTTTGTTCTTCCTTCTCTGTGCCCCTTTTCCGTGCCGCTTCCTCGCATGCTTTCTTCGTCGCCGCCGCCGCCTGCCTGCCTGCCTCCCTCCTTCATTCCTCCCATGGCATTCAGGTGGGTCATTGCGGTGGCTGCGGCCGCCACTTGCAGGTGGCGGGTCTGTCTTCTTCTCTGTCATGCAGGTGGTGGGTAAAATCTGTCGCGAATTCCTCGCGGCGCTTTTAGCAGAAACACTCAGAGTCCAAGGTTTTTCCAGTGCAGTCTTTTTAATGTGAGCTATATACAAGTATTTACAAAAACAGTCCATACAGAGTACCTGCTCCTTAAGGCAAACGAATACTCTCCACCACAGCACAGCACAGCACAACCACCACAACCACTGTTGAACAGGCTTTCCTTTTTAAAACAGGTGATAGCCAATCACATTAATCACATTCCTGCTGAGTCACTCTGACCCAGCACTTCACAGAGTATTGCATCAGCCTGTTGAAGCCTGCAGACTTACTCAGTCTGCAGGTGGGCTCACCCACCTGCCCGCCTTAGCAGGGCGGTGCTGTGAAGGGGGCATGTGACGCCGGCTGCTGTTGTGTTTTCCTCCTGCTCCTCCTCCCTCTCCCTCAGTTTGTTCTTCCTTCTCTGTGCCCCTTTTCCGTGCCGCTTCCTCGCATGCTTTCTTTGTCATCGCCTGCCTGCCTGCCTCCCTCCTTCATTCCTCCCATGGCGTTCAGGCGGGTCATTGCGGTGGCTGCTGCCGCCACTTGCAGGTTGGTGGGCAGCTCTGTCTTCTTTTTTTGGCGGCTCTGTCTTCTTCTCTGTCATGCAGGTGGTGGGTAAAATCTCTGGCGATGCCTCAGTTCCCCTACCTCCATCCGCGGCTTCTCCGCCAGGGCTGCTGTTTCTGTCTTCACCAGCCAACACAGCCTCCTACCCCACAATAGTGCCTGGCTGGCTGGAGAAGCCCAACTATGGCTATTGGGACGACAACTGGGACACGTAAAGCGAAGCATCTTCAGGCCTCTTTGCGGGCGGGCAAAAATCATTCATTCCACCCAAAAAAAATATAGTCCGGGCCCCCACAAGATCTCAGGGATAGTGGAATGGCCCCCTGCTGAAAAAGTTTGCTGATCCCTGCATTAGTGTAATGGAGCTGTGAACACAAGATGGAGAAGTTCAAAGCTAATGGTTGGTTGGGCACAGCATTCCAAATTATAGAAAGTTAGCGTAATTTACAGTTAGGCTGGTATAACTTACCCCCATTCCAAACTCCATTCAGGAGTAAGGCTGACTGCTCTCTGAGCCAGCCCAAGCCTGGCCAAGGCAAAAATAAGCCTTTGAAATAGAGTTTGACTTGAACCATCTTTGCCGGTGCATATGCCTCTGGGCTGCTAGGTTATGTAGCTGAGCTGAAAGGAGTTTGGAATAAAGAGTCGCCTCCCTTGTCCACAGCGTGTTCAGAAGCAGAGAGAGAGACAGGAGCTGAACATCTTAGGGGGGAGTTACCCAGTTACGAGATAATGACAACAGAACCAGAAGGGAGGGGGCAGCTAGCTGAGAGCGTGGGGGACCCCCCTCACCACAGACCTGAAGGGCCAAATGTATCAGAGAGTAAAGGAGTCAGAGGGAGGAACTTCCCATTGGCGCCCAAAAGGCTACAGAAGTCAGAAGGAGGATTAGACTAGCCAGCTGCAGAGAGCTATGTATTTGTGCTCGCAACATGATGCTGTAATAAAAGGACTATAAATCTATCAACTGCTTGTTAATTCTTATCTGTGAAGTTACCAAAGGGAGGGGAGGACTCTCCATGCCTGACACCTCATCCTAGTGGATCTGGGGTTCAGATTGCTCCGTAAATATCACTCTTTTCAGGTTTTCTTTCCTTAATGTCAGCAGATACCAAATGGATGGCAATCAGATAGTTGAAGCCAGAAAACAAAATTGGATAAAAGTCATAGGGACAACCTGAAACATTGTTTTAAAGTTCTACTTTAGGCATTTTTTGCCGGTCTCTCTGTCTCTCTATTTATTACAGCGAAGCTTCAAAACAAGAGGCCAGATTTTTATAATGTTTGTTGGTGTAGATCAGTCAGAATAATGTTCTTTATCACCGCCTAAAGGTCTTGTCTTAGCAGTGACAAATAATTCCCATAGTATGAAGTCTCACCATGGACGATGGTCAGCTGCATCTGATATTTCTAAGGAAAGCAATGTCCTTGTGTTCCTTGATACAACCAATGATGTCTTCGCATCCTGCAGAGTTCAAAGAATAGCACAAACAGATGCTCTCCTTGATAGATGCATGCCTTGAATGCAGAAATGATGACCTATATTTTGTTCTAGGAATGGCAGGAAATGTCATGTCTAAGACACTGCATTGCAGTTAGTCTTCTCAAGGTTTGCAGAAGAGTTAACAACAACAAAATTAACATGGACAAGAGTGTTAACAAATATCCTTTCCTTTGTTTTATGTACTGTTTCTCTAAATTGTGTGGAATTTTTAAAATCAGCAATTTTGATAAACATAGTACATAAAACAACAGAAGTGTTTTTACATGACTACACAAACTTTATTAGGACCAACCAAAATGTCGCAAATTACCGAGTGAGCTTTCAAGTTCTACAAAATGCTTCATCGAACTGAATGTTAAACGAAGGAGAGGTGGACCTAGGACACCTGGGATAGCACCTGAAAGAACCTCATCAATTTACTGTGCATTCCTATACACGTCAATTCCTATACACGTCAACATTCAGCTGAGGTCAGTTGAATGTACTTCCAGGTAAGTTTGTACAATAACACTGCAACCCAGCAGTACAATCTTGTGCACACCCACTCTGAAGTAAGTGTCGATGAATTTGAAGGTTCTTACTCCCCTGTAAGTGCACATAGTAAGTGTGGAGAACCTTTGGCCCACCAGATGTTGATGAAATGGGAAAGTAGGGGCAGAGCTACACTCATGGTTTTTAACATTAAGGAAGGGGTTTGATAACATAGATGGACACATGAAGTCCTACTTTTTACATTCATAAAGCGTTATTACCTTGTTTTTTATCACTTATTTTTTATCATTTTCTGCAGCTGTATCGGTGAAATACTGCCCATATGTCTCTATGTAGCATTTTACCTTTTTCTTTTTATTGTATTCAAACTCTGACCCCTCTCCAAAGGTATTTGAAGGGCAGTGTTCAGTTTCTCCTCCTGCCTTTTGCTTCTTCCATCCTAGCAGTATGTTTTCATTTCATTGTTTTTATTTCCGGTTTCTCTTTTGCAGTCCATGCAACAAAGGACCACAAAGGGAGGGAGGGAGAATTAAAATGTGGCGCCAGAGGGCAGAGCAACCAGCGACCAGCAGCAGGAAAAGAAACCATTTTGGAAAATGGTGTGGTATTACTTACATTGGACAGGGGAAAACAAGGTAAAAGACATTTTAACTAACAGGTATGCCCTGTGACATTTTAGAACGACATACCATATTTTTCGCCCTATAGGACGCACCCGACCATAGGACGCACCTTGTTTTAGAGGGGGAGAACAAGGGGAAAAAATCTCCCCCTCTCTGCGCAGCGCCCCTTCAGGAAGCAGCAGGAGAAATGGAGCCCCTTCCATTTCTCCTCCCGCTTAGCTAAAGGGGCGCTGTGCCTTAGCTGAAGGGGCACCAACCCTTCAGCAAAAGGAACCCAAAGCCTCTGGAGCGCAGCAGGAGCTCCCGCTGTGCTCCGGAGGCTTCAGGTGGCTATCTTTGAAGCCTGGAGAGCGAGAGGGGTCGGTGCGCACCAACCTCTCTCGCTCTCCAGGCTTCAGCCGAGCTTCCCTCACTGCCAGCCCCGGGGAGCAGCGGGAAGGCTGCATGCAGAGCTTGTCGGGGCTGGCGAGGGAAGCCCGGGTACAGGGACCACACATTTGCTCCTTAAGATGCACAGACATTTTCCCTTAGATTTTAAGAAGAAAAAAGTGCATCTTATGGAGCGAAAAATATGGTATCTAATATTCTAATGGGGGAAATAACGTTAAACAGGTCAGTGTAGATCTAGCCCAGGACTCTGAACTAGATGGGCCATTGGCCTTATCCAGCAGCAGCTTCTTATGTTCTCCCAGCATCCCTGCTCATTGACACAGCTTGCTGGGGCTGATGGGAGTTGTAGTTCAGGAATATTTGCAGGGTCAGAGGTTCCACTCCTCTACTCTGGGTTTAAAAGATTGCAGCTTTAGACTGCAATTTTTTCAAGTTCCATGCTAAGTTTCCTCTGTTTTAATCAGGACTGGGATTACAGAGGGGGACAAAGGGTTAAAGTCCCCTCCTTGTCCCACCAGAGTCCCCGTCTGACAAGAGATGCAGCTCTAGGGTTTCTTGACAATGTAATAATTAACAAGTCACCAGTACTTTAGAAGAGCCTTGTGGATCAGAGTAAAGGCTCAGCTAGTCCAACTACCTGATTCCCATTGTTGGCATCCATCTGTCTTGAGAGACAATGGTATGCTCCTTCAGCGGTGAAGTCAAACTGCTGCGTTAGCAGCACTGAAATGACCTCCCTGGGATGCAATCCTGGGCAGTGTATATGGAGGCCCTGGGCTGCCCAGATGACAAGACCCCTGTCTCGGCTTCGCTGATGTGGTCCAAAGGATCTTTAGAAAATCACAGACCATAGGTGTGGCAGTTTGGTTTGCTTCCTGCAGCCTGAGGCTGTCACACAGCTCAATTACCTTCTGCTTTTGACTTAGAACAAGTTATCCATCTTCCCTCTCTGTTTGAAGGCAGTATTAGGCATTTCCTTATTCCCATAGTGGCTGACCAAATGCCCATGGGAAGCCCACAAACAGAACATGTGATAGCACTTTCCTGCTCATGTTTCCCAGCAGCTGATCTTCTGAGGGATGCTGCCCCGATCCTGGATCATAGCTCGCAGCCACCATGACAAATACCCTTTGAAAGCAGCAGTGCTTTTTTCTTGGGGGAATGCAGGGGGACACATACCCCTAAACATTTTGTGAATCTAAGTTTGGCCTCACTGAGGGGCAGAGTAGGAAAATGAGAGTAAAAGGTAAAGGGACCCCTGACCATTAGGTCCAGTCATGGCCGACTCAGGGGTTGCGGCGCTCATCTCACTTTATTGGCCAAGGGAGCCAGCGTACAGCTTCCAGGTCATGTGGCCAGCATGACTAAGCCGCTTCTGGTGAACCAGAGCAGTGCACAGAAACGCCATTTATCTTCCCGCCGGAGTGGTACCTATTTATCTACTTGCACTTTGACGTGCTTTCAAACTGCTAGGTTGGCAGGAGCAGGGACCGAGCAACGGGAGCTCACCCTGTCGCAGGGATTCGAACCGCTGACCTTCTGATCGACAAGTCCTAGGCTCTGTGGTTTAACCCACAGCGCCACCCGCGTCCCTAAAATGAGAGTACCTACCCCTAAACATTTTTTTAATAGGAAAAAAGCACTGGATAGCAGTATCAATAAGTCACCAGCTTGGCTATTCTTAGTCTGTGTATACCTTCAAAGCATATTTGAAACGCATTCTGTCCCTCAAAGAATTCTGGGCATTGTAGTTTAACCCTCACATAGTTATAATTCTTGGCAACCCTTGACAAACTGCATTGCCCAGAATTCTTTGATGGAAAGAATGTGCTTCAAATGTGCTTTAAAGGTGTGGTATGTACACAGCCATAAAGAACTCAAATGTGAAATTGCTGATCTTCAAAATACGCAATGCTCTGAGACTCAGGCTTTCTAACTGAAGACAGGAAAGAAGCCAAGGTAACACATCTGTTTGCCCTCAGAACTCTAATTCTCTCCCTGGAAGAAGTCAGTTCAGGCACGAGTATCTACCCTACATCTTTTGATGTCTAAAGGATGAATGTAGCATCTCAGTAGCCTGTCCAGTTTTGCAGCCTAATAGGTTGACCTGTTTGGATTTCCCTTACTTGTGACAAAAGTTAGCTGCTAAACTATGGCATAGTAGACAGACACTCGGACTTAAAGTGGGTAAACTCGGGTTCAAATCCTTGCCTGGACTTGAAACACATTGGGTACCTTTTGGCCTTCCACTGGTCTGGTTTGTATGATACTCAAGCCAAACCATAGTTTACTGGGACTATGCAAATGTGTAAACTTTGCTCATTCCCTAAGTTTTTTGCTTGTTTGTTTTTTGCTCCCACGGCTTAGTGAGTGGTCTGAACCCAGGTTTGTGGTAAAGGGTTTTTTTTTTTGGGGGGGGGGTTACTATAGTTCATAGTTAGTGAGTAGGAAGCTCTCCGATAAGCCTGTATCTGTACATCACACAAAACCAAACCATCACTTGACTCAGCATGCTGGTTGCACAATCCTTGTAAGCCATAGTTTGGTTTACCATGTTGCAAAACCAAGCCAGTGTCTCCCAGAATGGCTTACTTTGCAATGTTGTTTTGGGGGTTTAAAAACTCTCTCTGTGTGTATGTATGTATGTGATGTGTGTGTAACAGTGTGTGTGTAACCCTGAACTCTTCTGAGGAAGTATGGGATAAAAAACTGAGATTACATGTGCTAAAAACAACCCTTGAAAAATATCAGTCCGGCCATAGTCATTTGAAGATTGCATGGCCATTGTAAACTCCTTTCCAACTTTCAGCAACATGGCCATATATGGTTTACTTGTACAGGGCAATAAATAAATAATGATGTAACAAAAAGGTCAGGCTTATGTCATTTCGGAAAGGGATGTTGCAGAAAGCGAAGTTCTACAGATTATAATGCTGCAGGGAGAAAACTTGAGAGGGGAACAAGTCACTTTGCCACAGACTTCACACAGGAAATCTGAGATTCAGAGCAACTTATATTTTGGCTTGTAATCGTCGATCATGGGGTGATCCAGAAATAAACTCCGCACTTCAAAGAGGGAGAGAGTTCAGAGCTGCTCTGCAGTTTATCAACACACAGAGACGGGAGAGAGATGCACCCGAAAGGGGATTTTCTGAATTAAGAGTTCACCAAGGAAAATCACTTCGGGGTAAACTTTGTTAGCTACAGCAGCTATAAGGTAATGCAGTTATGCATGCTTTGAATGCATTGGTTGGGTGCAGAACCTGTAATTTGCTTACAATGTGCATAACCGTTCCTTTCTCCAAATGTAGGAATGCATTAAATTAACTATGGGAAATGACTTACACATACGAAATCTTGGAAGACAAAGGACTTTTTAAACAGAATTTACTTTGCATCCTAAGTAGTTCACTAAAATGTAAATATGTAATTTATCACTCCTCTACCATAGCATATGCATCCATTCAAAAGGAATGTTTTGATGTCTTTACTTCTGAAATATTATATGCAGAGGTGATTGATATTAGAAGAGGAATCTGGATGTCTGTAGTGCCTGATCTTTCAACAGACCCTACAGGGAAATGCTAAAGCCATCTTAAGTTACTGTTTCTTTCAACCAGATTGTTTCTGTTATTTCCATGGCTATGGCAAGATACAACAATTGTGATGATGGATGCCAAGTGGTATGAATGTTGACTGTTGGGAGATTCAGGACAGATTAAAAAAAGCACTTCTTTCTGCAGCACATAGTTAAATGACGGAACTTGCTTCCACAGGATGGCTATCAATTTTGGATTAGACAAAGTCATGGAGGAAAAGACTATCAATGGCTGTTAGCGATCATGGCTTTGCTCTTCACAGTTGGAGGCATTATGCTCCTGAATACCAGTTGCTGGAAACTGCAGGAGGAATGAGTGCTTCTTTGCTCACATCTTGCTTGTGGGTTCCCATATAAGCATGTGGTTGGCAACTGTTAGAACAGGATGGTGGGCTAGTTGGCTGACTGGCCAGATCCAGGTACTTATGGTGAGGACTAAAGTATAACAGATATGGGGGTGGGTGAGCGGACCGATTGCATGGAAGTGTTGTTGTTGGCATCCAAGATGTGCCAAGGCAACTTCATAAACAGTTTGATGTATCTAGACAGCTGGGGACTGGCGGGATCCATTTACTCAGAAATGTTTCATCATCTGGAAACTTGGTTCCCTGTGCTTTAGCAGACTGCAGTAATCGTTGTGGCAAAAATATATTTGCCTGACCTACATCCTATGTAGCTGATCTAAAAATATTAAGTCTCAAGGTCCTCAAGTTCCATCTTACGTGTTTAGGATTCGGGTGGCTGGAAATATACAGATCTTGCAACAGGCAATTGTGGTCAACAGACCAGAAGATTCCCACTGTACAAAAGCAGCTGGTGAGCTAAACCAAGGAAAACATTTAAACAACAACAACAACAGGGCAAGGAGGCAGAATTTAAAGGTGGCCAATCTGCACCCCCTGCCTCTGAAAGGAATGTGTGTGCATTTCATTATTGTAAATATATTTGCACATTTAATCCTTTGGGTGAAATGAACACATACCCTGCAAGCATACCAGAAGAAAAGGCCATCATATCCCCTCCCCATGAGCGCACGGTGGCTATTTTGGGCATGGTGTTCTCGTGAGATTTTGCACCGAGATCTCACCCCGAAAAGCACTTTTTGCAGGGCCACAATCTTGTGTGACATCCCAAGACACATGTTTTTGGATGCCATGAGAACACACCCCCTCCAAAGTGTGTCTTGGGGGCTCCATTATCACTCATGGGTCAAGTGACTCATGTACAGACAGGAAGACATGCGTCCTGGTTTTGAGACGCTACATATTGGAGGGTATGTGGACACAGAAGACATTCTAGTTGTGGTAGCTCTGTGTGTGTGTGTGTCCATGTAATGCATTGGAGCACCCATGATCCGAAGATGATTACTGGACTGTTGGTCACCCTTGACCATTCTCCATGCTGCCTGGAGCTGATGTGAGTTGCAGTCCAAGAGAGCACCAGGTTGATGAAGGCTGATGTAGGCTTTGTACTACTAATCAGAACCCAGGTTTCCTGAGCCTTACATGTCTACAGCTGCTCATGTGGAGAGACCCTTCTCACATTCCACTTGATGTACAGTGGTACCTCGGGTTACATATGCTTCAGGTTACAGACTCCACTAACTCAGAAATATTACCTCGGGTTAAGAACTTTGCTTCAGGATGAGAACAGAAATCGTGCTCTGGCAGCGCGGCAGCAGCAGGAGGCCCCATTAGCTAAAGTGGTGCTTCAGGTTAAGAACAGTTTCAGGTTAAGAACGGACCTCCAGGACGAATTAGGTACTTAACCCGAGGTACCATTGTACATAGGAAGGACCAGCAGCCACATGCTGATAAAGGGCATGGCTAGTAGCTATAATCCAGCCTCTCTTCCCACGTAATTGAGCATGTGGGCTGGAGAATATCAAAAAGGGCTGTAGTCACCAGTAGCCACCGGGAGACCTCTCTGATGTGGGTTAACGCTAAAAAGAGGGATTCTGCCAATAACTTAGTTAAAAGCCGATTTGAAATCCGATTTAATGGGCAGGATACCCTTAGCCCTTCTGCAGATCAAGAAAGGTCAAGAGTCTGGCCCTGACTCCTTTGTCCTCAGGTTCCTGTGAGTTCAGTTAGGGGGGAAACCATTCACTGAAGGACTTCTCCATTTCAGTTCCCAGGTTCCTTTTTCACAGAATGACACAGCTGTATTTTTGTTTTGTTAATGTTGGGCTCTTGTCATCACATTTAGATCAGACTTCCCCAACCTGGTGCCCTCTAGATGTTTTGGACTACAACCCCCATTAGCCCCAGCAAGCCTGGCCAATGGTCAGGGATGAGGAGCATCCAAAACATCCTGAAGGCACCAGGTTGGGGGAATCTGATATAGATCACCGGATTGGGTTGCCATATTCTGGCTATCAAACTGCCCCACCCCACCCCCACTATTGGGGCACCCTGCCATCTCACATCTCCTTCGCTCACCCACTCCCTGCCGCTAACCCCTTCCTCGTCCACCTGCTCCCCATGTCTTCCCTCCCCTCTCTTACTTTTGTTGTCTTACTCCTGCTCATGATGGGAGGCTTTTCCCAGCATGGCCCTGGGAAAGCTGTGCAAGGCCTGGTGGCAGCCAGGAACATCACCAGACCTAGCACGACCCCCGGCAGGCTGCTCCAGGCTACCCGATATGTGTTTCCTGTTCTGGGGCACAGTGCCTTCTGAGCACGCGCGTTCCCCACAAAAAATATTTTAAAAACCAAAAACATTAAAATAATAATAAAATAAAAACCCATAACCCGGATATTTAATCCAAAATGCAAAAATCCTCCCGGATGGGGGTGCTGCCCCACCAAACATTTCCGGGAAATCCCGGACACATGGCAACCCTACAGCTGATAGAAGCACCAGTAAGGCTTTGCACTTAGCATGTGGCCGTGAGGCAGGTTGCTGCGTTGAGGAAGCGAATTCCAATAATTTGACTGATTCCTCTCTCTGCTGTACCACAGCAAGACATGGGATTGGGGAAGTCTAGATACGTGTTCAAAGATAGGCAAATGCAAGTGTGAAAATGCAGCTCTGGCAAACTTCCCTGAAGTTGTTAAACCACTGTCTGTCTTGGGGTTGCCTTACACGCTACAGTACATCTTTAGATGAAAATGCCATGTCTAATGTGGCAGACGCGTGTGTCATACGCATACACTCCACAGGGGAACCATGACGGCGGCAGCTCTCTCTTGGGTATACTCAGGTTTCCCTCGGGGTAATGTGTGAAATGGCCGTCAGGTGGAAGGTAAGAGCCTCCTGGGATCTGGCAGCTCCATGGTGGAACTGTTCCTAGCAATCGCTTCTTTCTGTCTGTGTGCCAGTTTGTATCAAACTGGTTAGCTGGCTTATATCAGGCTTCCTCAACTTCGGCCCTCCAGATGTTTTGAGACTACAATTCCCATCATCCCTGACCACTGATCCTGCTGGCTAGGGATCATGGGAGTTGTAGGCCAAAAACATCTGGAGGGCCGAGGTTGAGGAAGCCTGGCTTATATGCTAAGAGCAGAGAGGGTGAAATTTGGACAGCACCTCAGGCAATGGGAGTTGACTTAAAAATTCAGCGTGAGTTCAGCTTTACCTCATTGTGAACAGTCAGTATATTGACCTCAGAAGCTTAGAAAACAAAATGGCTGCCATTGTGTGTGTATGTATGTACAGGACTTTGAACCCTCTTCCAGCATATTCAGACAGTTGTCTTAGTACTGTCACAAACACCCATTGCGTTTCACGCTGTGCCCTCCTGAAGGAAATGTTCTTCCCTGCAATGCTCCTCACACAGTGACCTCCTGAGAGCTGTTTATTTTCCTTTATGTGTCATATGAAATACTTGGCAAATGTCAAGTTGCAACTTGATCTCTAATAGAGTATTTTTAAAGGGTGACACAACTCAGGAAAGGAGGACCTGGGAGGTAGGAGGGGAGAGCTGGTACGTGACAACTCTAGCAAGAGTCTCTTTTTGGTTTTGCAAAAAAACATATAGTGGCCTGAAACTTAACACCAACTACTGGGAATAATCAGCTTTCTGTGATAAAAAAAAGTCCTACCTCACCCTCAGTTTTATTTTGCTCCTAGAAGTGAGGGCAAAAAGAAAATTGCGCAAAACGGCAAAGCTTTGTGAGCGAAGATGAAGGAGAGTTGCTCCTTGAAAGGCTGCTTTATTAAAGCTCAGTTGGTCAGAGTGTGGTACTCATAACGACAAGGTTGCAGGTTCGATCCCCACATGGGACAGCTGCATATTTCTGCATTGCAGGGGGTTGAGCTAGATGACCCATAGGGTCCCTTCCAACTCTACAATGTGATTCTATAAGGCGTCACTTCTCCAACCCCAATTTATATATGACCAGACTTCCGTGTGTGTGTGGAAAGTGGGGTTACGTTGAAGGGAAGCAGCCAGCACAACCCTCCATTTCCTCCCTTGTGGACAATTTTTATAACCTTTGCTCTTATGCTCTTGCAAACTTACTGTACCTGCATGGATGCCCAGAATGGAAAATGAGAGGGAATTATAGGGACAGAACTACCCAAACTATATAGAAATTTATTCATGTATGAGACTACAGTGGCAAGAATGTTACTTGCCCCAAAATGGAAAGAAGTCCCAGCAAAAGAAGAATGGATACAAAAACTTATGGAATATGCAGAAATGGCAAAACATACCGGAAAAATAATGAAATCAAGATAGCAAATTTTTAATAAAAGAATGAAAATGGTTTATTGAATATGTACGAATAAATTGTAAACAGAACATTGGCAGGTTTATTGTAATATCCTGCAGTTTTATAAGTTTATATTTAAAGTAGATGAATAAATGAGTAAATTAAGTTAATTTGGAGATGCAGAAAATACTAAAAATAAATTTAAGGAACTGCAGAAAGAGGGGGGAAGGAAGTCAAGTTTTGAAATGTAAAAATGATTATAAAATTACTGAAATGTACAAAAAGGAAAACCGTAAAATTAATTAATTAATTAATTAATTAGGGTTTTTTTAAAGGAAAGGGAGGAGTGGCAGAAGGGTGGGACAAAGCAACAGCATCATGCAGCTCAGAAACATTTTGTGAAGCTCCACCCACTGGTGTGGATGTCAAGTGGTGGAGCTTCAATGGACAACCACGACTGGGGGGCGGGGAGAGACAGTGTGCGATCAATCTCCTGTCAGTCATGCGCACAGGAATATCAGGTCCACATGGCCTGTTTGCCGCCCCCATCTGGACACAGCCTAAGTCTCATTTCTGTGCATTCCAGGTGTTTGGAGCCGTCTCTTTCCGACTTAACAGGGAAGATGGCGACACAGGTCACGGTGTCCAGGAATTCGCAGGCGGGAGCTCTAGGACATGAGGACTACAGCCTCTATAGCAGTATGAGTGAAGATGAGCTCATTGAGTTGGCCATCCAGCAAAGCCTGACAGAAGACCCTGCAGAACAAACAGCTACACAGAAGACAACCGCGCCGACCCACAACGACCCTTACTGCCAGAATTTCTACCTTTACCCTTGGCAAAGGTAAAGAAGCAAGGAAAGAAAGCAAACACAAAACACCCCACCTCTTACTACTGTAAATTCACTGCATGTCCTGCACCCCAGTCCTAAACATTTGTGTTAGTGCTTCTGTGATTACTTTGTTATAGGTAGGTTAGATGTTAACTCTGGCTCTGTTGCCTGATACGGTTGCTGCTCTGAGGCTACGCAAGCCCTGCCCTGACTAGTAACCGGGCTGGAGATAGTCCAGAAAGACACCTCACAATATCCCCAGATAGCACATTCTATAGTTGGGAAAGTTCCAGAAAAGGAGAACCAAAATTATCAAGGGGGTGGAGCCAGCCCCCTATGAGGAAAAGGGAGTAACAGGGGACACCATGGAAGTTTATACAACGATGCATCTGGAGAAAGTTGGCAGGGAAACAGGTTTTCTCTCTCTTGCAAAACACGAGGACTTAGGAACATATCCAGTGAAGCTGCATACTGGCAAAAGGAAATATTTCACACGGTACCTAGTTAAACTCTGGAATTTGCTCCTGCAAGAAGTGATGGCCGCCAACTTGGATGGCCTTGAAAGAGCATTAGATAAATTTATGGAGGATAATGCTATTCATGGCTATGAACCACAATGGTTATACTCTGCCTCCACAGTTGGAAGCAATGATGCTTCTGAATATCAGTTGCTGGAAACCACAGGAGGGGAGAAGGCTCTTCTGCTCATCTCCTACTTGAGGGTTTTCTACAGGCACCTGGTGGGCCATTGAAAACAGGATGCTAGACTAGATGGAGCATTTTCCTGATGCAGCAGGATACGTCATATTTGTCTGAAATTCTTGGAGGAAGAGAAGGGCAGAAATGTGTTGGTGGTGTTTTAAATGTCAGATTTTGGCGCTGAGCGAAATATTGATTAGCTGCCAAGCCCTCAAATTGCTATTTGAATCTTCTGGTAAAAAAAATATTTGACTGAATACACAGGACTAAACTACATTACATTAAACACATTTTTGTTTTTTTAAAAAAGTGTGCTTTTAGAGTGCCACTTCATTTTCAATGAAAAACAGTGCATGAACCTGCTGTCTGGCTCACACTTTCAAGCCTGATCCAGACTGAAGCCCTCCACAGCTGCTTTTCTTTCAGAATGGAATACACAAATTGCAGCCTGAGACGATTCAACTGGAGCTTAGGTGTATGCAGTACAGTATGACCCTTCAGAGCAGTAGAACTTATTCATCTTAGCATTACAGAGTAAAACGAAAGTGCAACTAGAGCTTACATGTACGTATGCAATGAGCATACAACAGCAGCTATTGGTTAAAATGAAATTAGTGAAACTAACATTTGGACCTAGTCCTGTCCTCTTGATTAAACTTTGGGTGAGATATAACAGAAAATGTCACATTTGAGAATACTTTTTTCCGCGTGTGTCTGAACACCCTTATGCCAGTGCTGCTTAAAACTGTTACATATGTCTGTTTCCACTGCCAAAAATATTTGACCCAACTCTGGAACTTTTTAAAAAAACAAAACATACCAGTATATCTTGCTGACTTGAGCCATCCTAGTGATCATCAGAATAAATAGGGCACTTTAGTCTTTCTTGTGCAATACTTTATGTTTATATGTTACTTCACCGTGTTAGTTTACAAACTGGGTCAGATGACTGGCTCATAGTAGCAATTGCATAGATGTATGAAATCACCCTTCGGGGAAATCCCCACTGACCACAGTAAACACGATTATTTTAAAATTAGCTAACTTGGCAGTTGCAAAATTAGGAGCAGCATGACCCAGGAAAGCGTAGCAAAGTCATTTGAGCAGTTGTGGGGGGTACTCTGTTTTCCAGATTTGCAAAGTCCAATGCAAGTCCATTCTTGAGTTGCATATGGCTTAGGAAGTGCTTGATATATTCATAATATATTATGCTGATAGAGATCAATGTCATGCAAAGATGTAATAAATTCAAAGCAATATACATTTACCCCTCCTTCTTAAAGGAAAGACTTCATCAGACCGTATTAAGCTCATGTATTACAAGTTTTTGGAGGAGGGCACAAACTGTCTTTCATCTTTTCTCTTGTCTGATGTTTTTATCTAATGACCTAGGAAAAGGCTAACTAGTGCCTCCCACTGTGTTTCATATTTTATCAAGTTATATTTTAATATTCCTGTTCCTCTGTTGATTATGCCCTGCCTTTTATATGATTGGAAAGGAAAACCACTTTTTTAAAAGGCTTTTAAAACAGAGCTCCACCAAGCACAACCTCTCCCTTCACTGTAGATCTGCCACAGCGTGGTACAATGGTCAGAGCTGGTGTGGGGTAGTGGTTAGAGTGGAGTCTAAGGTTCAAATCCCCACTCAGCCATGAAGCTCACTTCACACACTTACGCATCTGGTGAAATTCTGTCTTCAATGTAATTCTGCAATTCTGAAAGATATAGCAGGCCATCTTGTTTGGACCTGGCAACCCCAGCGATCTCTTCTTGGTCTTGATCTGAAAGTTTCTTGCAAAGCTTTCATTCCCACAGCTGTTTCACAACAAAAACTATCCAGCCATCCTTCTCCCTGAAGCAAAGAAGGCCCTCAAACTCTTTCTCTGCCTGTTGGGTGGTGATGGAGGGATTTATCTCCCCTGTTGTCTTATATGGTCATTTGAATCCCCTGACACTCTGAAGGCCAAAAATAATCCAGAACCGAGAGAGCAGCTGAGCCAGAACAAGCCTGCCTTTGTTTAAAGACCCAGAGGGGGCTGCAGGTCCACTGGATACTGTCTCCTTCAGTGGCTTTCTCAGCCCCCAGGCCCACCGCTAAGCAACCCGAGACATGACCTGCTTTTCTTATTCGGAGTATTTTTCATTATTTCATTCGTGCCGTCATCACTCCAGGCGATCAGCACAGAATCAAGCGGCCAGTTCAGGGGTCAGACGGAGGTACGATGGCAGCCTGTTCAAAACACCCCAGCCGGAGTAAGTCCTCCTTACCTTCTTTCCTGTTCTTTTTTTCATTATTAGGCTACATTTGTTGTCGTGTGCTTGGCTTGACTAGACAGCTAGAAGGGGTTTGGGGTGGGGAGGTGTGCGGTGACAATTGTAGCATCATTTTACGTCTTCTAAGGAGTTTGCATAACTGGCCGAGGGGAAAGGGACTGACTTTCCCCGTTCCCTCTCCCTGCCTGCCCTTCTCCCCCCCCCCCACCTTTTCCACCCACCCCGGAGGCCTGCTGATCTTGAAAGCGTCCCTTTCTAACCCCATCTTTTAGGACTCTCTCCGTTGCACTGGAGTGACTGACTCAGCGGAAACAGGATCCTCGTCTAGCGATTTAGTTAGATCAACCAGTTCCCATGTCAAAATAGTAAACAAAGCTGACTGGAATTATTTTTAGCTGTGTTGCCATGCGTGCCTTCAGTGTGCAAAATGGGAGAGCCAATGCACTAAAGAGCATGAAAATAGGGACACAGGGATCTGATCTCAGTTGCTTTTGGAATATATAGCCCTCTGTGTTTGCTGGCTTGCAGGTGGGTGGGAGAGTTTGTTTGGGCCTCTGTGTAATTTATTCAGCCACATAAAATATGAGTGACTTCAAGGGGGTGGGGGAACAGCCCCATACGTTCAACCACCATAGTGGATGGTTTCACAGCGAGGGCATGGATAGTGCTGCCATGCCATTGCAAATGTCAGACGCAACCCTGCAAAAAGTGACGAGTTTTCAACTTTGTTTTAAAAGAGTGCTGGATCCTGTGGTGTCAGCAATCCAGAGAGGAGATGAAAACACACTTCTTAAAATGATGCAGTCGGGGGAAAACCTTGCACAGCCTAACAAAGATGGATGGTTGCCCCTCCACGAGGCTGCTTACTATGGACAAGAGCGCTGCTTGAAACTGCTGTATAAATGCAAGTATCAGGAAAAAAAGAACTGATAAGATCAAATCACAAAACCATCACAGGGTATAGAGTAACCCATTGAGTCATATCACTCCCTGAAAGATGCAAGCTTGCTTATTCAGCCTATTTTTGTACATGCAAGGAATTTCATGATTATACACATCCCCCCCACCAAAGGTTAAAGGCTAATGTATTGATTATAAATAGCATTTTCACCGTATCTTCTGCCCCTCACCCCCATCCCAGTGGATCATGCATAGCAAGCAAGAGCGCATGTTACCCAAATTAAACATCCTGGTAGCTGTTTTATGGAGAGTTCTCTTGGCATGTGCTGAAGGTTTCTTTCTGCATGTCCCCTAAACTCTTCCTGCCCCACCCCAGTTTGAATGGCAATAAGCTCCTGTGGTGGCTTTTAATGGGAATACTGTGTAGCAAAAACGTCGCCAATAACAATGGCAGGAGAGGGTGGTGAACTCAGGCGATCAGACTTCCTAAACTTACTCTGAAAATGTATTCTATCACAATTGGAGAAAGAATTTTTTTAACCCTGACGAAAGAGTAAGACAAGTTGTATGTGGGTGCTTAGCTATCACATAAAAGTTTGACACTATTGAGCACAGTGTCTGATGTGAGAATTATCTGTGTACATTATATGCCTCACTAAATATGGATCAACGCTTTCTCCATAGCTTATCCTGGGTTACTTGATCAGCGTACGCTTCAGGAGGAAACAGCGCTCTACTTAGCAACAAATAGAGGGAATCTTGAGTGTGTGCGTTTATTGCTGCAGGCTGGAGCAGAACCTGATATTGCAAACAAAGCTAGGGAGACTCCACTTTATAAAGGTAAGCTGCTTGATTCTCATAGGTCTTGAGTGCCCACGAGTAGACTACTTTTCTAGTTGGAAACAGTGTGTGCCAACTTGGACCCCCAACAGTGGGTGCCCAGCGCGCCATGCACAACATCGTGACATCATATGCTGTCATGCTGCTGCAGTGTCCACAGGCATGTGACAGCTCCATAAAAAAACTGGGCCTGGGCCACTGCCCCCCACTGCTACCCCAGCCCGCGGTAGTTCAGAAATCAGGGCTGGTTCCAGGTTTGAGAAGGCACTGGGCAAAGTGTCCCCTAGGGATTCTTCTCCTCTGTTAGTGGGTGCTGGTGAGCATATCTGGCCGGGGTGGCAGTGCTCTTATTTCAAGCTGCTCTTGAAATAAGAAGATAAAAAGAGTTCTGCTGGATCAGGCCCAAGTCTAAGTTGTTCAATGGTTCCCAAACGTTTTTGGGCCTCTTCCCACTTGGTGGCAGAAACTCATCCCTACTGTCCCCTGCCTTATAAAAAGCATTAGTTAGTAGTAGTAGTAGTAATATTCTAATAACAACAATAAATTATAATAATATAATAAACTATTATTATTCAGAATAGTGGTTTGCACGACACGCTAAAGAAGATAATAACACAACAAAATTCGAAACAGTAACAATTAACTGTACATTTATTCAAAATGCAATTAAAATTATTTAGCTCAATTAAGTCAACAAAACTGATTAACTTGACCCAGTGATATGAGCTTTAAACACTTATCCAGCAGTACATATAATGGTGTTTGTTCTCACTGTTGACTTTAGACATAAACTTACATATTTAGTGTTCAAACACATTGCTTAATGTAGCCTCTCTATTTGTTTGCTCAGACTTTCGCAAGGTATTTGTGCCTTGTCTGGGTTTGTTATGGTTGCTATTCTACTGGTTGCTGCTTTGTTAATCTTTTTTATTATTGTAATTTGCTTTATCCTTTCTGTGTTTTAATTGTACCCTTCCCTGAAATTGCCTTGTGGTGAGGAAGAGGCTAAATATACCATCCCTGCCATTTGGTTAGTAGGCTGCTGCCATTTTCAGAGCAGGAAAGAAGATAGGGAAACTCTATACAATGGAGATTTGAGATAATGAAATCAACGGGAGAGGGAGTCATTTTATATCCTTGATATATGGATATTCATCAGAGTTGCAAGTTCATCACTTTGGGAGGTGCTGAAAAGTGGTGTGTACGATTTTTTTATAAACAGATAAATAAGGGCTTGTTTTTGTGTGAATATCTGAAGCAATGCCACAATCTTGAATGTTTATTTTGCATGTTTGTGAGGGGGGAACATTTGGAAAACAATCCTCTTGTACCCCAAAAAGCAAACTGAAATCTATGAATTCATTTTAAAAATGCAGGAGAAAATATACCTGGAATAAAACGAGGCCTTTCTTGGACAATGAGCAACATCTTGGTGAAATTGTCCCAAATGAAACTTGTTTTTGAGGCCCAGATACGGAAACCTAAACTTTCTTTTCTTTTCTTTTTTGTCACCACAGCCTGTGAACGCAGAAATGCCGAAGCTGTACAGGTGCTATTGGAGTACAATGCTGACGCGAACCATCGCTGCAATCGGGGGTGGACTGCCCTCCACGAAGCTGTCGCTCGGAATGACTTGGAAATAATAGACCTTTTGGTCAAAGGAGGTGCCAAGGTCGAAAGCACAAATTCCTACGGGCTCACTTCCTTTTTCGTGGCAGCTGAGAGTGGCCACTTAGAAGCCTTGCGATACCTTGCCAAGTGCGGTAAGCAGTATTGCAGAAGCAGGAGCATTTCATGTGCAGCGGCTGAGATATGCAAAACCATCTATTGATTTTGTGTGTTGGGTTTTTCAGCGGTCAGTTCATAATTTTGGATTTGCTTTTCATTCATCCTATACGGCAGTCTTGCAAAGGAAGACAGCTGAAATTCTAATTTCTACAAGCTCTTGTCGGAGGTAGCTTATTGTGCATTGGCTTCCCACACTTTCATAAACTATAGTACAAAGAAGGCAGAACCTTTTCCAGATTTCTAGTGGGAGATTCTGAGGTGACTGAAAGACCCATACTTGAATCTACTCAAAGATGATGATTCACATTTATGTCCTACCTTTTCTCTCAGGTGTTCAAAGGAGTGCACACAATTCCCCACACGTGTCAAGCTCTTCACCCAGTGAGCTTCCTGGATCAGTAGGGATTTGAACCTTGATCTCCAAGTTCTAGTCCAACCCCCGAGGATACAGAAGTACAGGAATTTATTTTAAGCCTTAAAGGGATAAAACACCAAATTAGGATTTATCATACTCATTAACCATGGAATGTTGAGTGTCTGTTGGCAAGGAAAAATGAAAAACGCTCTGTGTGGTGCTTTACGTGAGCTTCTTAGAGCAGGAGGACTCTTCATATATGAAAATACATGGCCAACTTTTGTTTCAGGTCCTATTTGTCCTCCTCTCAGATTTATCTTACAGAGACGTAGCATTTCTCCAAGAGGCAAAAAAAGGGGGACAGAATAAAAACAGTGCTTTACCAGAGACAGGTACAACAATGAGGCGGTCGTTCCTGGTAAAGAGGGGCAGTTGGAGCATATGGGACTGAACGTTGTCATTGACGAATCGCAAGTTCAGTATCTGAAAGGTCAAGGGGAAATTGAAGAGTGACTGAGCTTGGTTTTCATTTCCCATGGTCAATTATGAACAAAAAATAATAATCGCAACAAGAATATACAATAAAACTGCACTACTATTCCAAGCTTTTAAAGCCCCTCTGAGAACCCCTATAATAACTTTATTGCATCTGTACAATGCACAGTGCTTGTCATAAAAAAAAAGATTCCGTTTATCTCCCTCATTTAGTTGTATCCCCGTGTTGGGCTTTGCAGTTGTGTTGCTAGTTACAGTTGTAAGTATATTAAAGTTTCAAATGAAATGGAAAGACTTTGCCACAAAGGAGCAAGTTTTTCTTTGGCAGACACTTGCGCAACTGATTCCTACGCATGTCTGTTTGGAAGCAAATCTCACCCTGTTCAGTGGAACTTACTCCCAAACTAAGTGTGGATATTTTTTGTAATCAAGCAAATAGAATTCTGGCACATTATAATTTCCTAGTACGGGACTAAGGTTGAAATTCCGCAAACACTTACCTAGGAGTAAGTAGAGTTGCCATATTTCAAAAAGTGAAAATCTGGACACAACAGTTGCGGAGCTTTTCTCTCTCTTTTTTTGGCCAAAGTTTTGGAGCTATTTTTCTTTTTGAAATTTGCCAAAGAATCAACACTTCCCAGATATGTCCAGGAAATTCCTGACTTATGGCAGCCCTAGGAGTAACCTCCACTGAAGTCAGAGACACATATGTCTGAATAGACATTATAGAATGGCTTGTTCGTGTTATGTGTATTCATCTAATACACATAACAGAGAGGGAATTTGTGTAGCAAAGGGAAGCAGTGGGTACATCCAGTCTCATTTTACACTGAGTGTGAAGGTATAGATCCAGTAATTTGTAGAGGGTGTGCAAGTTTTTAAACTTTTAATTACTCCACTGTCTTTTGTTCTCAGAAGTTCCATTTGTTCTGCTATTCTTTCATTTGCTTTTCATTTGTTTTCATAACTAATTCAGGTTACTCGGAATTATTTCCATTCATGATTCCACAATTGATTTCAAGGCAAGACCTAGTGAGTCTTTTGTTGCCAGAAAGACGCCAGTGTTTTTCATCCAAATAACATAGCCTCTTCAGGAATTCTACTATTCATTCAAAGCATCACCCTTGCCACATTTCAGACAGGTGGGGAAAGGGGTTGATGTTTAATTTAAAAGGACATCCTTTAAGCTGACCATTGCTTCGAATAGGAGATGTAGCTAAAAGGATCTGACCTGACAAATTTCAGAGAAATAGTACAAAAACTCATGATTTTATAAAAACCACTGTATATTTTTCACTGCTTTTTCTCCTTGTAATCTTTCTCTGACCTGGACAGGCTGTCCCAGACAGTTTCCATTTTTCATCCCAATAGAAACAACTGAAGCTAATATAAACCAAATGCCCCCCCCCTCAGATCTCATTTGTTTGAATTCCCATTCATTTTTATAAGTACGTAAGGGGAAATGAGCAAGACTCCTTTCTCTAATTGCTAGTTTGTTTTAGAATGCACACCCCTAGAAATCTACTTCTGATGGAGCCCTGATCATAATGCCTGCTAAATTCATTGTGTCACGACCCCCTCCTCCAAAGGGCATGTCATGGCAAGGGCATGTCATTGCAACCTTCATTGCAATAAGCATGATGCCTGAATACAAGAATCCTGTGTGTTCGATGAAAACCCAGCACTTATGTGGTTTGTGCCACTTCATTGGCATATACACATCTTAAGGCCCTCTTTTGTTACCTAAATTTCAGGCGTAGAGACAGGGCCAGATTTAGGTTTGATGGGGCCCTAAGCTACTGAAGGTAATGGGGCCCTTTATATGTCCAGCTGTCATTTGTCAACAACAAATTGTCACTGTCTTTTGTGTTGAATATAGGCTATATGGTAATTTATGGCCCTAATAGGTATCGAAAGCCATTTGCACTTAACAAAATATGTATTTTATCAAAGTAATTGTTGAACTGAAATACAATTAAGAAGAAGTATATTAATAGTGAGATACAATTGTTTTTTATCTTATATTTTGAAAATGTACATCCAGGTGTTTTTTCCTTTAAATTTTTTTGGGGCCCCAAGAGAGTGGGGCCCTAAGCTATAGCTTGTTTAGCTTATTCATAAATCCGGCACTGCATAGAGACATATGCTGTTGATTTCCAGATGTTCCGAAAGTGAGCCTTGCTTTATATTTTTTTCATTTGCAGGTGCTGACATCAATACCCAGGCCAGTGACAAAGCGTCTGCCCTTTTTGAAGCTTGTAAAAATGGACATGAGGAGATTGTGGAGTTTCTCCTGTCCCAAGGAGCTGATGCTAACAAAACCAACAAGAATGGCCTCTTGCCTATTCACGTGGCCTCCAAAAGAGGCTATTATGAGTAAGTTACTTTATTCCTGAGAGTTGTTGACAGATTTGAGCATTTCTGCATAAAGGTTAACAGGGTTCTTTAAAAAAACAAAACACCATATAAGTTTGTGTATATGAATCCACAGTTACCATGGGGATTTGGGTAGCAATGAATGTACTACAGACAAGATCCAAAACAAGTTGTTCTGTTTAGAATAGTCTCAGTTTGCACTGGGGACATGTTGCCTTCTAAGAAGGCATTTTCTCTGCCATCATCTTCTTTCCAGTAATCTCATATCTAATGCACAGTTTATCCTCTGTGATTCGAGGGGTTATTATTTTATTTGTTTGAAATATTTCTAAGCTGCCATGGAAAGTTTTAAGCAGAGGTTGGGTGGCTATCTGTCATGTATGATCCAAAATAAATAGATCCATAGACTTCACTTGCTAAAATCACACAGGTTGATGTGTGGTTGAGATGCTGGTTGAAATGTAATAACCAAACATAATCATTGCAAGTAAGTTATTGGACTTACTGCCCAAAATAAAATTTAAAAAGTAGATTCTTTCACTTTGCAAAGCTCTGTCAATGTAAAACTGCACTGATACATGAGATCAGAATTAGGTTGAAGACCAAATGTTTCTGAATAGTTAAAGATCAAGCACTTGTTAAAAGGTTTCGAGGTGAAAGTATTAAAGAGCTTCCCATCTTTAGCTGCTTGGACAAAATATTTATCCAAGTGGCAAACTTTGCCCCCGCATGGCCAGTCATTTTAATCCCTTTGGTATTCTGAATAACAACACTCTTCACAGTGACCTCTCTTTGTAAGCATGTGGATTTAATACATAATTCTGCAGGAATTCTGCATTCAGACTCACTGCCAGGACACGAAGCCTCCATAATATGAAAAAAGCCAAGGGGATCGTTTCTATTTTTTTTAACTCTTGTTGCTTGGCGTTTGTTTATTGTACTTAATGCTCTCACCCTGTTTGGAAGGCTAATGTGAAACTGTATCTTGTCAAATCCATGACCCTAGGCACATATTCTTTAACTCATACAATCATGAATATTTGTAGCTGTGAAGTGGTTGGAATTTATTCCTTTCTAGATATAGTATTAATAGATATAGTATTTATTACGTTCTTTATTAGCAGTATGAGACTCAGAAGAGTGGGACCTGATGAACAGTGTGATGAACCTATCAATGTAGCTGGGAGAGAAGAACATTAAAAAGCAAATCCGACAGCAGGATCACACTAAAAAGGAGCAGACGGGCAGTCATGATAACTAGGAATTCCTAAGGGATTATTCACATGATCACTCTGTGCTGGTGTTGTGCAGTGCTGAATCGATTGCCTGAATAGCTCTTCCTCACAAGCACAAATTGCCACTGCTAAATCCATGCCAAGCCATGGTTTGTAAGGATGAGTCAGATAACCCTGATTTAGGAACCATACGCACAGTGCAATCTAGTTTGGGAGAAGAGCTGTATGAATTAGTCCTGAATAAGAGAATGTAAGTTTGCAACTTCTAGTGCCATGCCTGTTTACAGAGGAAGATGTGTTTGCATAGTCTACTTGACAAATGCCTTTTAAACTGTATTTTGTTTTGGCATTATTCAGGGCTATAGATTAGCTTTCTAATTTCATAATTATCCACTGCAAGTCTTGGGGAAGGGGTTGACCTATACCGTAGGCCAAGCTTTTGCATAGTGTTGGCTTTTAAGATATGTACTGAACCATCTGTCTCTCCAACATCCAGCAACTGAGAAGCAACTTAGGTATATTCTTTACATAGCAGTGACAGTCATGCTGGAATGATTCTCCTTAGACTTTGTTGGTGTAATACTCTTGTTATTCTTAGAGTTGCATGAATTTCCTTTCAGATCAAGGGATGAAGTCCAGATGTTGCTGGACCTCAGCTCCCATCATCTCTAACCACTGGCCATGCTGGCGAAGGTAAATGGGAGATGGAGTCCAACAACATCTGGAGAGCCACAGGTTCCCCATCCCTGAACTAGATCATTCCTTTAAAAAATTGCACCACAGCAGCACAAGGAGCAACTAATTAAAACAACCTCCCCTTACAAGCACCTTTCTTCACAAACCAGGTGGATACGTATTGGTGGTAATCTGAAGGTTCTTTGAAGTTGACCCTTCCATCCTACCCCATCTAGTTGCCTGCCATAATTTAGTTTAGATTTACATCCAGAAGAACATGGCTTGCTCTGTTTCAGAGATGCATTTGACTAGGTTCTTTAATACCCATAAAGGTTATGCTTCTTTATGTCCAACAAGGTATCGGTCCCTAACTGGGGAAAAAAGCCTGCAGTTCCTCTTTAACTCAGCTCTAAGAAGCTTGCTTGAGCAGCAGAATAATCTCAACCCTTAAATGTTAATAAATCCCAGTAGAATCCAGGATGACTAATGCTAGTGCTTGGCAAACTCTCATTTCGGCACTGTGTGTGACTTTTCAGCTATTATGGCTATTACAAAGCATTTGTTAGTGGTGGATGTTTGCCAGCTAAACAGCACCCAGGCTTCCCGCCTTCCAGGGAGCATCACTGCTGGGTGAGGTCAGCCTTTCTGCTTTGAGAAATGATCTGCACATGAATTTCCTCCTGTGGCTTTGATTATTTTCTTCTGATGAGGGCATAATGTCTCGAGAGCATGGATAATGCAAGGCAGGCTGGTAGCTGTTGTTCCAAAGACTTTTCCACTAGTGTTCCTGTTCCAGCTGTTGCCTAGACCTTTCCCCTGCTTTAACTGTACATGTTGAACTTCTTCATGCCATAGGCCTGTCTCAAATGGATTTGCTCAATAATGTTTCTGATAGAACCATTCATGCTGCCTGTCTGCCCATCCCACTCTTGAGCACTGGGTGCTTACCTGTTTCAGTCCACATTGTGAAATTAGATGCCTCACCCCATAAAAACCAATGACGATGCTCATGCAATGTAAGGAGAAATATCAGGGGAAAACCATTCACTACAGCAGCCTATATCAATATAGTTTATAGATCTCATTTAGAAAGAGTGCCACTTTAAGAACAGCACAGGATATAAGGACTGAAAACAGAAGAAAGGGGAGTTGCAAGCTGGGATGGAACAGCTTAGTTTTATTCAGTAAAGTTATCCGAGGTTGGTATGGAGTTTGGCTACATAAGAACAGGCCTTTTCGGTGGTAGCCCTGATTTGTGCAGCGATCACCTCTTGGAAACGCACCTCGTGTAGACCTCCACTGTTGATCTTTTTGTGCAGCGATCTCCTCTTGGAAATGCACCTCGTGTAGACCTCCACTGTTGATCTTTAAAGGACCAGGCTGTCATCGCTTATTTACCCAGGCCTTTGGTAGTTAAGTTGGCTTCTGCTGTGGTGCTAATCTTTCAGTGGCGCAGAGAAATACTTGTCCTTCCGGTTGTGGTGTTGGATGAGCATGATAAGAATTTTTCATTGTACAGTTTTGGGCTTTTGGTTGCTTTTATCCGTATGTATTTTAGCCTTGTATTCAAGGCTAAGGAAAAACACCACCCATAGCCAGCCTTAGCATTCAAGATCATTCCTCAGGTGCTGTGGCCCTCCCTCTCTCCCCTTGCCTTAATAAATCTTAAGCAATCTGAGGGAAGATGATTTCACTGCTGTTATATATGCCTGCAGCGCCTATCATAACAGGACAGCCAGATACTGCTATAGAAGCAATAACTTTGCTGGAAAAGCAAGCTTCAGCTCACGTCTGGCCCTTGATTCATTTCTGCTAGGATTGTGAAAATGCTGCTCCCGGTCACCAGTCGCACTAGAACCAAACGCAGTGGCATCAGCCCTCTGCATTTGGCAGCTGAATGCAACCGCGACGATGTCTTGGAAGAGCTGGTTGAGGCTGGCTTTGACGTGAATTTCACTCTCTCTCCTGAGCGCTCGCGGCTCTACGAGGACAGGCGCACCACTGTCCTCTACTTCTCCGTTTTTAACAACAACGTTGAAGCTGCTCAGCTGCTGCTTGAGGCTGGGGCCAATCCCAACGTCGACCTCATCAACCCCCTGCTCATCTCCATCCGCCATGGCTGCTTGAAGATGATAAAGCTGCTTATTGACTATGGAGCCAATATTGATGCCTACGTCGCTTCCCATCCAACGACCTTCCCTGCTACCATCATGTTCTCGATGAAGTATCTTTCTCTGCTGAAATTTCTGATGGATCTAGGCTGCGATGCCATCTCTTGCTTTAAATGTCAGTATGGGTGTGGCCCACATCCTCCCATTGAAGCTAAGAGAGACAGGTATCATGATCCCCAGGTGAATAAAGAGCAGAGCATTGTACAGGTGAGTCTACCCTTACTAGCTCGTATTTTCTGTGACATTTGGAGGAGCTGTGGTTATGGCCTTTCCTTAGGAAAGGCTTCAGGTCCAGTCACCAGCTTTTTCATTCTAAAGCAGCCTTCTTCAATCCAGTGCCCTCTGCATGTTTGGGACTATAGTTCCCATTAGCGCCAGCCTGCATGGGTAATGGTTAGGGATGATGGGAATTGTAGTCCAAAACATATGGAGGGCAGTAGAATGGGGAAGGCTAGTTTGAAGTATGTAAAGTTGGTCTGGGAAATGCCTCATTCTGAAATTCGAGAGAACCATTACCAGTCTGGGTAACAATACAGCAGAGAGCTAGCTGAGTAATTGGCTGAACAGCATAATCCTATGGAAAAAAGGCAACATAGAAAGGTTAATGATACTTGATAAAGCTCCCAAACTACTGGATGTCAGATGTTTTTGAAACTTCTTACGGGCTCATATTAGATAGCTCATATATATATTTCTCGAGTCAGCCACCAATATTTCCTATTGAATAAGAAATTCTGTTTAATGAATGCAACATCTGTCCATCTTGTGCATTTTGTGCTTTTATGTTGTAACCCACCCTGTGATGTCTGGATGAAGGGCGGTACAGTGGTACCTCAGGTTACATACGCTTCAGGTTACAGACTCCGCTAACCCAGAAAAAGTGCTTCGGGTTAAGAACTTTGCTTCAGGATGAGAATAGAAATCGTGCAGCAGCAACGCAGCGGCAGCAGGAGGCCCCATTAGCTAAAGTGGTGCTTCAGGTTAAGAACAGTTTCAGGTTAAGAACAGACCTCCGGAACGAATTATGTACTTAAACCAAGGTACCACTGTATAATGAATTTAATAAATAATAATAATCTTACCAACTTCACAGGATTACGATGGAGATAAGTGAGGTCCCAAACAGTGTAAATAAATTTCTAAGACCAAAACATCTTGAAATAATCACATGCCCAGGGAGGTGGAAGCGGAAACTATTCCTGCTTACCTAGGCATTTGGTAGCTGAAGTTCAGGGGAAAACCTGAGATCAGTGGCTGAAATAATGTTTTGAATTGGAACTGTTTTTATAAAGTTTTAACTGTTTTAGATATATTTTTCTTTCTTTAAAAAATGTGGATGGTTTGCTGCCCTCGACTCCTTCAGGAAGAAGGGCAGCATACAAATTCAATGAATGAATGAATGAATGAATGAATGAGAAATGGGTAATGTTAATAGCATAAAGGCAACCCTCATTTTGTGTGGAGGTCCTGTTCCAGACCCCTGCACACATTGGTGGAGAGCATGTAAGCCCAGCCCACTCCACCCTGCCCGCCCCATCCCTTTTTGTGACATTTTTGTGACTTTGGGGCTACTTCCAGGTTTGGCACCATCTGCAGGTGTGCAATTGTGCATCATTTGGACACACCCAAATCAGACACTGCCTGTCTTAGAAGTGGGGCCTGCAGCAGAATGTTGCAGTGTGGAATATTACTGTTCAGAGTTCCAACCAGCTAGCCATGCCCTCTTCCAGGACACTATTTTCTGAAGTTGTTTGTACCTCTGCAAACACTGGGACTTACCGAAGCTTGCCGATACTTCCCTCTGGCGCATAAATCCTGCTGTTTTGGGCTAAAGTAAAATAGGCATTTGGGGGGTGGGTTTGCTCTCTTAGTACAGTGGTACCTCGGGTTACAGACGCTTCAGGTTACAGACTCCGCTAACCCAGAAATATTACCTCGGGTTAAGAACTTTGCTTCAGGATGAGAACAGAAATCGCACGGCAGCAGCAGGAGGCCCCATTAGCTAAAGTGGTACCTCAGGTTAAGAACAGTTTCAGGTTAAGAACAGACCTCCAGAACGAATTAAGCTCTAAACCTGGGGTACCACTGTAAGTTCTTAACCCGAGGTACCACTGTATATATAGGATGTAACCTTGAGAAGTAATTTATCTGAACGCCACTAGAGGGCATTTAAACTATTTCACAGAGAGTGAAATAAGAGCTGTTAGCAGCAGCAGCGTGATTTGTTCTTGTTTTCTTCCAGAATCACACTTCATGCAACTGCAGAATACTTATTTTACTTTCAGGGCAATCTTATTGGGAGATGCTTCTGTTATTATGGAATTTAATATCTAGAACAATATTTTCTCATGATGATGCTGGTTAGTTTGGAGTTGGGTGCTGCAATGTGCCAGGCATAGCTGCAATGTTCAGATTTTCTGCAGCCTTGCATTTTCCATTATGAATCCATTATGAATGCATGTGGGCAAATCATAGAGTCAGCACTAAGCAGCAGAAACAGGGATGGGGAAACCTGAGGCATTCCAGATGGGTGGACTACAGCTCCCTTTGGCCTTGCTGGCTAGGGCTGATGTGGGTTGGGATCAAACAACATGTGGAGGGACACAAGTTCCTCATTCCTGAATGGAGTGAAGGATGAGGAACAAAAAGCTGTTTAGGCTATGCATTTCAGAGTTTCCTATGACCAGACATACAATACAGGAACTTACAGCCACTGTCAAAGGCCGCCCACGAAGGGCCACATTTTAGAGTTGATCTGCACAGCACACAAATTGAGGTGGTAGAATTCTAGATTTTGCCACTTCAGGATATATATGGTCATAGTTTTGAAAGCTCTGATCATGATGTAAACAAACACATCAGAGAGTGGGCCAAGTTAAATATTTCTCCCCGGTATACTTGCTTGCTACATGCAGGAATGGGTAATAATAATAATAATAATAATAATAATAATAATAATAATAATAATAATAATAATAATAATAATTTATTTATTTATGCCCCACTCATCTGCCTGGGTTCCCCCAGCCACTCTGGGTGGCTCCCAACAGAATATATAAAAAAGCGACAAAACATCAAACATTAAAAACTTCCCTGAACAGGGCTGCCTTCAGATGTCTTCTAAAAGTCAGATAGTTGTTTATCTCCTTGACATCTGATGGGAGGGCATTCCACAGGGGGGCGCCACTACCGAGAAGGCCCTCTGCCTGTAGGCCCTGTAGCTTTATGCTAAATGCAAGCATTCAGAATGCATGCTCCCCACCTCTAACTTTAAATGATAGGGTCAAGGATTCTGTGATATCCTTCTGTATGACATGTAGACCTGCTTTCCCGCATCTTGATTGTAAGGCAACCAGGTGAATCTGTTGTAAATCAGAGCTCTCCCTGTAAAGTTCATGACCTTCTACCACCTCTATTGCAGGTTGCCTGCTAGCAGTCTACTTTGGATTTGGGGAAAGGGTGGGCGGGGGTGTCTGTTGCTGTTCTCCTACAATAACAAATTTTGTATATCTCGTTTTTGCCCCCAGTTTTGTGAAATGGTATCAACTCCGGAGATGAGTCGTTGGGCTGGGCCTATTATCGATGTTCTTCTGGATTATGTGGGCAATGTACAACTTTGTTCCAGGCTCAAGGAGCACATTGACAGTTATGAAGACTGGGCTAACATTAAATACAAAGCAGGTTAGTTAAAATAATTCTGAGTAATCTAAAATAGAAACTAAAGTTTTCAAACTCCTCCTACACCAGAAGAGGCAGGGGGAAGTGAGAGCCTGAGACTAAACTATGCAAACCACCCTGGGATTTTTTTATTGAAGGGTTTAAGTTTGGAAACTTCAAAAACTAATTAGTGAAGACATTTGCTTCTGTAAAAAAAATTCATAACTTTCTCTGGTGACTATTTCAGGCCCCCCAAAGCGGCATAAAATTGTGGGGTTTTTTTGCTTACTCACTCACTTACCCTACCATATATTCTCTTTTCCAGAGCCACCAAGGCCACTTGCTCACCTCTGCCGGATCAAAATTCGAAGTCTGATTGGGAAGAGCCGTATTTCTCTTATTGACACTTTGCCTCTTCCAGGGAGACTGATGCGCTATTTACAATATGATTATACTCGCTGACCTAAGGTGAACTTGGCAGTCAATCATTTGCTAGAGTGACAGCCACAAGATGGAGACAGACTGAGATAATGGAAGGAAAGGCCGGCTTTGCTATGTAAGAAGGAAAAAGGATATCTGAAAATCAGAATTAGCAGAAAAGGCAAATCCAACAGTATTTAGAGTATAGAAAATAAGTGAAGAAGTTGGGATTAAAGACACTGGTAGCACATGGCAAGAAAGTGCTATGCTATTTTGTAGAGAGAAACATTAAAAGTTCTAAACACCTCAGTATCACATGTTAAGGAGAATTTGGAAGAGTTCACAAGACACAAGCAATCTCTAAGTATGCTCTCACACAGACAAATGTAATGTATAAACCAGATGATCCCACACAATTTTAATAAATGTAGTGGCATTTTATTTTGTTTTTGCACCTGTGGCAATCACATGAATTATTGTCAACTGTATTCATCATCTGCCAGTTCACACATTGTATTTGTCTGCATAACTGGTTGTATACCAGAAGCAATCAGGATTGCTCACATGGACAGCAAATGTATTTCTGGAATGGTCCTATATTCAAAAGCATCTCATTCTAATGCAAAGATCTAAAATTCCCCAGTAATAGTTACATTTCAATTACCAATTGGTTGAGCTGCAGTTTAGTTTAGTTTGCAGGATTGATCAAACCTTCTGGCTGATATTTGTGTCTCATTTGATACCACCTTACATTTTTGTCTAGTTTAGTTGGCCTTTCTGGATATATAGTTGACTTTCTTCCTTAGTGATCAAAGTCTTTGACAATATTTTTGTTCCCACGTTAGTCATTTAGTAAATACTGAATCTCGTAAAAAAAACTGTGACCCCCCAATTAAAATTAAACAAAGACTTAACAAAGTGTGTGAGCTGAAGGATTTAACCCACAATAATTATGTGTATTATATTAAATAGGCAAAGGAACGAGGTGGAATTCTGTTTTAGTTTATTATACTACATCAGCCTTCAATTCTTATGTCACTGAAGCCAATGGTATTTAACCCTTCTGTTAAAGCAGTAATGAAGGAAAGAGCTGATTCAGCACTTGCATTGCTTTGGAAAGAAGAAAATGATCCGTGTATTGTTGCTGGAAAACACTGGCAGTTATTTGCAGGGCTTCAGAAAAACAATTGAATCAGCTTCAGTTCAAATACTCTGGCATAACTTGGGTTGTGATTTGGGAACTCAGCTGCTTAGCTGGATGATGCCTAAGCAACAATCCAAGCAGAGTATTTTTAACACTGAATGACTTACAGTTTGTATGTATGAAGCAGTAACTAAGTTTGCTGTTAAACCTTAGAACAATTCCTTCAAAGTGGAACCATGACTTGGCTGAGATGCATTTAAATGAGCTAAATAGGCCATTGTGAGGCAAATTGTCCACCCACTTTCACTGATGCCTGTGATTATCTTCCATTGGCATTCTCTTCATGTTGAACCCTTTCATGAAGAAGTGTCATGGTTTTAACCCTTCCTTTACCAGCCATTTCTTTACCAACGCATACCAGTGAAATAGATCTCTCAGGTAAATACAATTTGTCCTCCACTTGCTGTAGTTCAAGGTTACAGCCGTTAGTTATTGTTTGAGAAGAGTGACAACAGGAACAACCCTAGTGACTCTGAAGCTGAGGCACCACAGCAGAATCAAGCACATCATTACATGCATCTCAAAAGAGCTTGGTGGAGATGCCCAAAATAGAATGCATGACACTTTTTGCAGAGAGAATGGTCTCAGATTTTCACATTTGAAAGCAGGGGTAGGGTGTAATAAGGAACACATAGCCCAGGTTTGACTACTGAGTAAAAAAATATATACAATTCCCATGTACAGTATAGTAACAAGGCTTCAGTTTTGTTTATAGCTTGAAATGTTCTAACTGGTTGTGAATGGAACAACAGTACTAATTCTTGAACTAACAGTCCAGTGTTTATAACATATAGGAGTGTGGTCAGCTCCTTATTTTTTTTTTTTTAAGAAACTCTTTTATCCAAGATATTGAAGAAAAAGAAGCAGAGACAATACTCTCCCAGGTTTTTCTCCCATCATACATGAATGCGTAGCCTGGAGATCAGACTTCCCCATTCACATGCACATATACTAGGAACAACCCTAGTTGAGCCGATTGGATCCATAGTGCAAAAAGTTAGCACAAACCTCAGGAGATGAAGGTGTCGCTAGCTATGCGCATAAATTGGGGTGGGAGGTGGGGAATAGTCTGCTTAAAAGCTCCCCTGACAATTGTACTTACACTGGATTCTTTTCACCATCTTTTCTACATGGTTGGTTTACATTTATTTGCACACAGTGCATGCATGCTACCTCTCCAACTCCCCCCCCCCCAATTTAGCAACAGAAAGCCATTTACAGAAAGGTTTTCATGCACAGGTTAGCTGGACTGGATTTGAAAAAGGCTACTGGATGAGGACAAGACTGTTTGAACACTGGGTTAATGAATGCAAATCGGCACAAGTTACCCCACTTAAATCCTCATGCAGCAATCTGTGCTGGGGAAATATAGGCCCAGTCTTTCTGCTGCACCAGTGAATTCCTGGATCTGGGGAACTAAATTTTCACAACACACATTTCACTAGTTATACCAAATTTGTACAAACTCAACTGCCTTTTATAAAATTCAATGGAGATGTATAGAAATGGTTGTAAATTTGAAAGGTAGAATATTTACTACTTTATATAACAAGTCCTGCAATTCCAGGATATAGAATGGTAGAATGCATTAACAGATGGTCAAAAAATCCTAGTCAGCATATATATTTAACATGCAAGGAATAGCCAAAGCCCCCGCACATTCTAGCATTCTGTGACCTGATGTATTATTTCCATAGGCATGTGTGCAATGATTGTGTCATAATGCACTTTTGACGCCTTTAGTTTTGTTACTATAGCTTTTATAAACTGTGGGGTTTGGTCGGGAGGGATGGGCGTGTGCAGTATTGATAAAAGTGTTATATTTTTAGGTTTTATTGCCTGCATTAAATATGAGTAAAAGTACCTGCTGTGACTATTTTTAAAACTATTATTATTATTATTATTAATCACCTAAATAAGGAATTTCAGTGTTAGGCGGTGCACATGGAAGGGCCTAAATTAGTTTAGACTGAAGAAATCTGAGCCAGTCTAAACCATAATAATTGCTGCAGAAAAAACTGCATTTTCAAATGTGATGTGCTGCTGTTTTTCCTCACACCATGAACTTATGAGGCATTGTAGGCTGATCTGGAGTTTTATGTGTGTTTGATACAGAGCTCTGACATGAGTAAACATTCCTAATCACTTCACTGGAGTGGGCATAGCTGCACACATGCATAAACCAATGAGCAGGAGGAGTCGCTTCCTTCACTGAAGTGAGTACATGAGGTTACACGTAGTCATTGTGGGCTCTGGGTAGATAAGAAGTGTCATGATAAGCTTATTGAAGCTGGTATCAGAAGCCAGAATCACAATGATATGCACAAGCCTCCTATACTTGTTCCTCAGTCTCTTCCTCCTCAAAACACATGTCCACCCCCCATGCTGGCAAAATATTTTTTTATATGATGCAATGGTAAGTCAAAATACAATGGCATGAAATATAATTCTTCTTGCACACTGGAACAGCCTGGGAAATAAATTCCCCAAAGTTATCAGTCCACAAATGTTTACTAGCCTGCCCACATATATGTACATTAGCCATTTGTGGCACATTGCCAGACTGAAAGAAAGAGAAATGTTTCAGTTTACAAAAGCTTCTCTGTCTGGTTACCTATATTCAATTCTGTCTCATCACAGGTGATGAGGTAAGTGGCTGTTTACAAGCCAGCTCTTACACTTGCTTTGTCCTGCTAAGTAACTTCAAAAAGGGTGCAGGAATAATAATATAAAAGACAGATTTTGACCCTCACTGCTGCTTTTTGAGGGCACACAATTTGACACCTGTGCAGTCATTGAGGCATGCAGCAAGTGATTAAAGTCTACTCTGAATGGATAACAGCTTGCAAACAGTGCTGGCTGGCTTACAGTCACAGTTCAACTGTCCTGTTTCTGTAAATACATGACATTCTAGTAAAGTCTACATTCCTCGTGTCAGTGAAGGCACGACTCTTATTATTTACTTTCGCTATAGTTAATATCTAGAAGATAACAATTAACTAATTAAAGAGCATATGCTCTCAAAAAGAGTCCCTGGAAAGTTTCAAGCTACCTTCACACACAAGTGCATTAAAGATTTGCAAGACATTTCATGATTCTGGTATTTCAAAAGCAAGATTGATAACGAGGCTTAAATGGAAAGTCTAGGATATGTTAAAGATTAAATTGCAAAAATACGGTGTGCTTCAAGAACACAGGTTGTGGTTATTAACATTTTTAAAATACTGCATAATAAACCAGAAACATGTAAATGATACTGAGGAATAATCACATGTGGTCTGAAATATGAAAAGGGAAGGGACTGCCTATCACCCTTCCTAAATGGTGCCTGTGCTATTTCTCTTGACCCCATTATTTTATTCAACATTAAACAGTGTAGCAGTGGAGTATGCAGACCATGTTTCAATTTATATAGTTTCCCTGCTTGGTCACCTATAGCCAATTCTGACTCGCAACAGGTGATTAAGAAAGTTGCTGTTTACAAACCTGCTCTAAGAGAACACCTTAGAAAAAGCCCTCTAGGGGTCATGTATCTGCAAGAGCCATATAATCTTTCAAATGTAAGAAGAGACCTCCTAGTTCAAACCAAAAATGCATCTAACATCACCCTGTTTTTCACAGTTGCCAACCAGATGGCTCCGGGCAGCTCACAAGCAGCACATGAAGACAGCAGCTCTCTCCAACTGCTGCTCTGTGGCAACTAGTATCCAGTTACTTGCTGCCTCTAAACATGGAATTCTATTTAGCCATTATTTCTGGTAGCCATTGACAGATCTATCCACCATGATTTCCCCCCATTTAAATATATTCCTCCTTCATAGGGCACTCACATCTGTCCCATGTTTCCCAATCTATTTAAGCTAGTCTAGTTTTGATGAGAACTGGTTCCTATCACTGAATTAGTAAGCAAAACCAAATCCATAAAATTTAGGGCTCTTTTGCTAGTAAGCTAGTAAAGGGACCCCTGGCCATTAGGTCCAGTCGTGACCGACTCTGGGGTTGCAGCGCTCATCTTGCTTTATTGGCCGAGGGAGCCGGCGTACAGCTTCTGGGTCATGTGGCCAGCATGACTAAGCCGCTTCCGGTGAACCAGAGCAGCGCATGGAAACACCGTTTACCTTCCCGCCGGAGCACTTTTGATGTGCTTTCAAACTGCTAGGTTGGCAGGAGCAGGGGCCGAGCAACAGGAGCTCATCCCGTCGCGGGGATTCTAACCGCCGACCTTCTGATCGGCAAGTCCTAGGCTCTGTGGTTTAACCCACAGCACCACACGTGTCCCAGAGGTCCATGCAACTCTTGCTTTTAAAAGGTAGACAGGGAACATAAAAGCTCCAATGGACCAACTCAAAGTCCAACATTGTCTTCTCACTGTGGCCACCCAGATGCCTAGTGGAAGCCTGCAAGCGGGACCTGGTTGTAACCTCACTCAGAACCAACACTGCCACTGCCATTATATCCAGCAAAATAACTGAGCGGTTGTATACATGGCACTTTCTGCAATAACATGCAATGCAACATTACATAAATCACTTCTTTCTCCCCCACCTCCCTGCTCCCCCAAACATTTATTTGCAAATAATGAAGCAGCTTTATTTGGTCTAGCCAAGTATGTTCTGCGTGGACTGGCAACGGTCTGTAAGCTTTCAAGCATCAGGAGATATTTTTTTTATACCTGCTATATGAGATCCTTATACTTCTAAGTTGTAGGGACTGATCCTAAGTCTTAGGTTTTGGTATACAAAGCACATCCTCTGCCTCTAGTATGTCCCCTTCCCACCGTGACAAATGTGTGTTTCCAAAGGCATATGTTACTTGTCAGTGATAAAAAGATTTTAACACATATCCTGATGGAAAGTCTCTCATCCCAAAGTGTGTAGTGGATGCCTGGTGAGAGCAGTGCAAGACCACTTGCTTCAAGCTGACAAAAGCACCCAGAGAGAATCATGCAGAGCTGGGAATCACCCCTAGAACAGGGGTGGGGGACCTTTTTCAGCTGGAGGGCCACCTTCTCTTATGAGCAACCTTTTGGGGGCTGCATGCCAGTTGGATATGCCAGTTGGCTGCATTCCAGCAATACAAAAGCCTCATGTTCTTCTACACATGCATGGATCTCCATCCAGGCAAGCGAGAGGCATCATTACATTCAATGACACATTCCAGGTTAGCTAAAACACTGGAGGGAAGTACAGAGTAGGGCTGTGGTGAGCCGAATGGGCTAAGGAGAACCTCCAGGGTCAGACATATTCTGGTAGGCCTTATTCATATTCAGCCCCAAACTACCTCCAGGTAGGCCATATTCAGCCCCAAACATCCCCATTCCTGGCCTAGAGGTCAGACTCAACAACTACAGGTGGAAAGAGCAATTGCCATACATGCAGGAGAAGCAAAGCAGCTCCCTTTCGTCTTTCTTTTGCAGACAGGAAGGCAAAGACTTCCCCATCTGAAAGCATTTGAAGGGTGGAGGCTCAAAGAAAACAACTCATTGGCTTTTTATTTGCTTTAGTGCCCTTGGTATTTACATGCCAGGAGGAACGCAGTTCTCGTTTGCAGAAGCCCATATTAGTGGCAGTGAAGCCTTGCACTTTCCTTGCACATCCTCTTCTGCAACTGTACGCGGGGGAGGGGGGAAAGGTAGCCAACTCCTGAATAAATTCACCATCGTGATTTTTGTTCCTGATGCCTCCTTGGCCAACCCAGCCAGGGGGAGAACGCGGGTGGTCCGTCCTTGCAGGGGTCCGGATTCTCGCCCCACACAAGAGAGGGAGAGCAGAATCAGGCCGGCTATTCTTTCAGGCCTTTGTCCCCGCTCCCTCCATCGCCGGCGAGGCGGCGCTGCGGACGGTCCAGCGAAAGGCGAGGCCCTCGCAAGGCGGCGGCGACTACAGGCCCGCCAGGCCTAGATGTACCCAAAGACGCCGAAGATGGGGGGCGGCGCGGCGGGCTTGGTGGGGATGGGCTTCCACACCACCGGCCGGTGCACTTTCGGGCCTGCCCCGCCGCCGCCCGCCTTGCGGAAGGGCTCTCCCTCCGCCGGCGAGGCCGCGTTTTTCCTCCACAGGCCCAGGCCCGGGAAGGGGCCTACCGGCGGAAGGGAGGCGGCGAGCGGCGGCGGGTAGACGCCGGGAGAGGCTTGCGGTCCGTGGTACTGAAATGGACAGCAGCTCCAGGCGCTCAGCACCTGCGCGGCCTCAGCGTCCGGCCTGCTTCCCGGCGGGCTCTCGGCAGCGCTAACCGTCCCGCCATCCGGGCTTTTTTTACTTTTCTTTGCCTCAAGGACGGGCAAGTCCTTGGAGGAGGAGGAGGAGGAGGAGGACGACGACGGTGACGAGGAGTTGGAAGCGGCTCCCGCCGGGAAGGCGACCCCGTTCCCGCCCAGAGGGCCCGGAGTCGGCCGGGGCTCTTCCCAAAATGAGGCGGGCAGCTGCCTTTTCCTCATGGGCACTTGGTCGGGCCTAGCGGTCGCCTCAGAGACGCCCTGCTGCTGCTCGCCGGGCTCTGCGGCCTTGCAGGCCTTGCTGTCTCTGTCGCCCCGGCCGACGGGAGCCTCGAGGCCTCCTCGCGCTCTCTCCTCAGGCGCCTTCCGCTCTCTGGCGGGCTGAGGCTGCTGCTGCTGCAGGTGGTGGTGGTGATGGTGGCAGCGAGGCAGGCGGGAGTATTTCTGGGAGAAGCGCTTGAGCTGCTTCTGTAGGTACTTCCTATGGTCGACGGAGCGCCGGCACGGAGCCGACTTGTCCAGTGCCGCCTTGATGTCGCTCGAGGCCAAGTTGACGAAGTTGAGGAGAGTCTTCACCTCGCTGTCGGCCGAGGCCATCTCTCACAGCTCCGGGACCGGGGAGGAGGGCCCGTCCATGAAGAGGAGGGATCCGGCTCCCGCGCTCCCAGGGCAGCGCGGCTCGGCAACCCCGAGTTCCACGGCAGGTGATGATGATGCTCAGGCTAGGCCAGTGGTTCCCAAACTGGGTCCATGGACCACCCCCAGCGGTCTGCAGAGGGTCTGTGAAAAGGCAATTCAAAATCATGCAGCATCGAGCGAGGATCATTGCAACAGAAACAGCAGGCTAATAATAAAAATAAACAAATAAAGCGGCCCATCCAAGACACTGCAGTTTTCAAGTGGTCTGTGGGAACCACTAGGCTGGGCTAAAGGGGGACGACGAGTCGCCCTTGGCATAAACCCCTGAGGGAAGGGACAAAGGCAGACACGCTAGAGAACCTTTGCGAAGATAAAATGCCCGACACACACATTTTCACATTTCCCTTTTGCACACACCATGCATTTGGAACATCTACAAATGCACATGCCGGGATGGGATTCAGGACATGTGTGTGTCTCCCATAACGTGTGAAAGTAGAAGGTGGCATCCCTTTTGTTTGTTTTTAGCCACATGCAAAGTGGAGATGCGTTTAGTTTGATGTTAAGAAGTGGCATGGGTTTGTGCTGCAGGTCTGTTGCATGTACATTAAAAACCTTTTTATCCTTTCCCGCAAAAGGTTCTGCGTATGTTATCTACAGTGTTAAAAAGAAAAAAAAGACTCTTCCCTATTTTGATGTAGTGCTGCATTACTGACATCTACATGTATATTTAGGGCAAGAGAGCAAAGATGTGCTTTTAGTGTCGCTTATGAAAATGTCCAACATATTGACATGTTCTGTGTCTCACACATCTATTATACACGGTTGTTTGTTTGTTTGTGTGTGTGTGTGCATGGACACACATTCTTAATGCCATTGATAGCTGCTTCACATAGTTATCCACAAAGCTGTTAAAAGCTCCATTCCGATACCCAAATACAATTGTGTCATGCACACTCTCTCTCATGCACACACATTCAGGTTACTCTATGCAAAATACAAAAGCGGCACTTGAGACAATAACTTAGATAAACATGCATTTGGTCCCAATAACTAGCCAAATATAAGTATTGTTTTACATGCTTGTTTCTTCCCATGTAGACTCAGGACCACTGTGAAGGTACTGCTAAACACACATTTCTTTGCAACCCTTTTACAAACTCACCACTGATGCATACACTCATACCCTATCTGACATATTCCTTCCCCTCTCTCCCAGTCTTACAGTCATCATTTTCTACTACTATGGCCCCACTCGTCAATCTTGTTAGACAGGTAGCATTTAACCATTGATTAGAAATCTATGCATCATTTTCTTGGCACTCGATAAGTCAAACACACACACCCTCCCAGCTAGATTGTCTCTTAAATATTGAGTGTTACTGTAACTCTGTGGTAGAGAAGAAGCTCACCAGCTAATCTTGTTACATAGGTTAGACACTACCAACCTTTAGAGAAGCAGCCGGACCCTGTGAGTGTTTTGCGGCACTTGAGTAAACTGAATGAATATCAAGTCCTTCTAGTTAGGAGGCTTTCTCAGGCCAATCAGAAGCCACTTTGCCAAATACAAAGCATCCCAATCAGGCATTAGGCTCCCCGTTCTCACATTCTTTGCCATCACAAATTGTCACCATGGGGACAGCCACAGAAAGACAGCTAATAAATACGATCATTTCCCTGTGATGCCTACCATTCCCCCCTTTCCAGCCCCCCTGCCCCCCTTTTCTTAAACACAATCAAACATGATATGCTGAGGATGAGTAAAGCAAGTTTGCTGAGGCCCTTTTCTCTAAACTACTCCAAAGCTGTCTGAAGGCTGGCAGTAGCCATGCTTGAGTAACACTGGACAATGCTAGTTTCGAAGACCTGGCTAGCCTACTTTTTAAACTGTTCTTGATTGGGGCCTCTGCTCCCCCCCCCCCCAAATAAAAAATCCACCAAAGGGAGGGTGATGTCAGAAAAAGGTAGGAATGGAACAAATCTCTAAAGAGATGTACAGATATCCATGGAAAAGGAGCTTGAGCGCTCAAGAATCTTGTCTTTATGTTTGCCCCCTCAATTGAGCCACACAAAAGCTGAATTACCCATTCAAACCACCGGGACAAAAGGATGGAGTTGGATAGTACTCTTGCATCTGTAGTCAAACAGTTAGAGACTTAAATCGAGTCGTCATGATGGAGAAAGAGTTAGACAAAGCCCATAGAATTGCCATCAGCAAACATTTTCCTGTGTCATATTAGTGGGTCTCCATGACTCCCCCTGGCCCAGGGACAATAGCACAAGTTTGCACACTCGACTACTGTCACCCTGCCAACGCTGGCAAGGAGCAGAAACAGGACAATCCTTTAAGGGGAAAGCATGCCCACTGCAGGGAAGGTAAGAAGAGAGGGAAGAAAAGCATGTGAAATGCTAATTGAGCTGCTTCCTTTATTGATTCAGAGTTATGTGAGTCCTCATCCTCCTTGCAGGATTGTCCTTAGGGGTGGCAATAACTTAATAGCATGCTAAACCTGGGAGTCCCACACTGTGTGCTATCCCCACAGAGATCTTTAAGAATAGCAGTGGGGGGAGAGTGAAGTTACCCTGAATGAATTTCAGAAATGCTAGACATTCAGGAATAAAGCCAGCTTGCAATGTGGTACGTCCACTCACAACTGAGACTGGAGCAGACAGGAGTCCAAGTGTTTTTCAGTCTTAGCACACACACTGTGGACTTCATGTTATATAAAATTCTGTATGAACACTCAAATACTGATGCTGATCAGGGCAGCAAAAGCTGTACCCCACCAGGGCACTAGCTTGTCAACCAATGTTTAAAAAAACAACAACAGCTCTATATGATTGACTTGAAGTTGAAATATAACAAGAGCTTTAGAAATAATAAGTTAAACTAACATCCAGATCCTAACCTTATTTTTTCAGAAGCAAATTTCATTGATATAAATGGAGCATACTCCTAATTAGCTTACTCCTAATGAAGTGCATAGGACTGTAGCGTTCTATTTTGTGAACATTTATAAAAGTTCTAGATAATATACCTAGATTTTGGATAATTAAAATTTATCATCTCCCTTTGAGTCAAAACTGTTTATTTATTTTGATATTTGTCCCCTTAGAGCACTGTGTAACTGTGAATTGGTTGGCAATTTGTGTAGTTTGGATTGGAGTTAATTACCACAAATTAAGGATAAACTCACATAACCTTTTTGGAATGTCAAGAAGTAGGTTGTGCAATTGCATACCGACCCCAAACTGTTGGTGAAGCATTTAATCTTCCTTTCACCATGGAAAAAGAAAAGTTAACTTGAATAATTTCAAATTATGCCAATTGTTATTTTAATGTTCTGATTCCTTTTCCAGCATTTATTTCAACAGCAGTGAGCCTTAGCTGGAAGATGCAGTACAGACAAGAGGTTGCTATTTTTGTGAGCTTGCTTAGAGCAGTTCTTCTCAACAGTTTCTGGAAGCTAGTCTACACCACCGGATAGGCAATAGATTTGATAACATTCTGCCTCCCAATTTGAACAGCAATAGACACACCAGCTGCTCATTGCTTCTGTCTTGGCTTATGCAAGGGGCCGAATGTCTGAGATGCCTAATAACGGGAATGCTATGCCAAAGCCTCTTGCTGTTCACACTGAAGAAAAAAGTCAGTAATTCCTATCTTTGTGTTCACAATGGCTATACTCTGCCTCCTATAGGGAGCGGGTGGCGCTGCGGTCTAAACCACTGAGCCTCTTGGACTTGCTGATCAGAAGGTTGGCAGTTCGAACCTGCATGATGGGGTGAGCTCCCATTGCTCTTCCTAGCTCCTGCCAACCTAGCAGTTTGAAAGCACACCAGTGCAAGTAGATAAATAGGTACCGCTGCAGTGGGAAGGTAAATGGTGTTTCTGTGCGCTCTGGCTTTCATCACAGTGTTCCATTGCGCCAGAAGCAGTTTAGTCATGCTGGCCACATGACCCAGAAAGCTGTCTGTGGACAAACGCCAGCTCCCTCAGCCTGAAGCGAGATGGCTGCCAAACCCCATAGTTGCCTTTGACTGGACTTAACCGACTTTACCTTTTACTTTTTTTACTCTGCCTCCACAGTCAGAGGCAATTTGCTTCTGAATAGCAGTTGCTGGAAATCAGAGGAGTGACATGCTATGTACATTGGAAGAGAGGTGGTATAAAATCTGTGGTCAGGCTAGAGTTGCAAAGAATGTTACCTCATTTTGACTTCCAGGTCAAACTTTTCAGTAGGCAGAAATACGTCCTGCTAAATTACCTTTTTGAAATCCCGCTCTTTGCTATCGCTTCCCCTGTTTGCTGCTTCTTTAGTGTCATTTTTGCCCTGCTTCTGTGATGTTTTTTTCTGGATTCATACATTCATTACATATACTTCTCAAGCAATCACTGAAAAATCTGGAGCACCATTCAGTTCTGCTGGGGGGACGGGACGAAAAGCAGTGAATGCTTTTGGCTGAATGAGCTCCTGCCCAGAGTCATTGCAAGAAAGTTTAATGAGGTACAAGTTTTACAGATCGCAGCAAACTTATGCCAGATCCTGAGTGATTATTAGTAGCAACATGTATGAAAAAACACCAGTAGGGATGCAATCCCATGCTATATCTTAACATCACATTCCCTTTTGCATTATTATTTAGGGCCTGATGTATTTAATGTTTTAAGACCCCCAGCTAAATACTCCATGCTGCTGCAGAAAGTTGTTCTTGATGTGCCGACATTCCCTCCTTTAGAGACCCCGTTCCCCTGCCGCTGGATGACAATAGGGCAATGGAGTGAAGAGCACGGTTTTCTGAATAAAGGAAACCCTTTCAAGGTCAGACTCAGGTTGAGCTGCACAGGGGTTTTCCAAAGAGGCCACCGGAACCCTTTTGTTCCTCTCTCCTTTAGCCATGTACGTCCCAATGTACATCTGAAAGAAACAATTAACAATAGGGCACTCCTCTTGGAGTTTCTAATGCACTTTGAAGTGCCCACTGAGGAAAGGCATAAGAATGATACATCATTTTAACTGTGAGACTGTCAAAGTCATACAGCAGTTGAAAAAAATGCCTCCACATGCCTTCCCAGCATGCAGACAGGGACCAGCTGTAGAGCCACTTCATATCTGACATGTCACTCTGTTGACAGCTGGCTTCCTGAGTGTTCTGGTATGCGAAGGTTTGAAAGGGGTGGGGAATATTTCACAAGAGCAAATGCATTTAAAATGCGGCAAACCTTCCTCCTATCTTTCAAAACCTCTTTCTTTTTCTCAAAAGAGGAAAAGGTTGGGTTTGTGTGTTTTTTAAAAAAACCTACTTAAGATGACATCTTGAGTCTGGCCATCTCCAAATAAAATACAGAAAACGTATGTAGACAGACAGACAAACAGAGAGAGAGAGAGAGAGAGAGAGACATAAGACTTAATAAGAAGTCATAGTTGTGTATTCTTTGCTAGAGATGAAAAACTATTCACCCCATGTGCTCAGTTGGTACAAGAGGGTCACCACAGAATGTGACTAGGTTTATTCACTACTTTCCGGGTACCCCAATACACTCAATAGCTGCTATTAACTTCTTTGAGGGAAATAATGCCTGTACTTGTGGACAAAATTTCAGTGGGTATAAAATGGATGGCTCCACTAATGGAGAACTACATAGAGTCATAAAATGCCTCTGTTGGTAGAGTCATAGGGGTGTATTCCACCATTTTGGGCATCACATGGCAGGACAGAGTCTCAAACAAAGATGTACTCTCCCAAGCCCACATTCCCACCATGTTCACACTCCTGTCTCAGCAATGTCTACACCTGGCTTGATCGTGTCCACAGGACATGCTCTATGGGGAGCTGGCTTCAGGCACCAGGCCCATTGGAAGAACAACTCTGCATTACAAAGATGTGTGCAAACATGACATGGAGGCTGGCAACATTAACCCCACCATACGGAAATCCTTGCGGATGATCACAGTGCCTAGAGATGGAGAAGCAAAATCTGTTGGGAGTGTTAACTAAATACATGTAACTAAAACCATGCATCCTCTAGTCTCCATTGACCTTCATTCTAATGAAATCAACCCCTGGCTAAGCACAGGAACCTCTTGACACTTGGAGAGCGGAGCAGTGCATAATAGTAAAGGTAAAGGGACCCCTGACCGTTAGGTCCAGTTGTGGACGACTCTGGGGTTGCGGCGCTCATCTCGCTTTATTGGCCGAGGGAGCCGGCGTGCAGCTTCCGGGTCATGTGGCCAGCATGACTAAGCCGCTTCTGGTGAACCAGAGCAGCACACAGAAACACCGTTTACCTTCCCGCCAGAGCGGTAACTATTTATCTACTTGCACTTTGACGTGCTTTTGAACTGCATAATAATAAATACGGTACTAATAATAAATGAAATAACTAACAATCTGCTGCCTTTTCATGACGCTCAAGATCAGCTGCCTGGGATGACTGCCTCATTCTGTCTAGTGATAGGGCTGGCCCAGACACCCATTATTTCCTTCTTCTACACCCTAAATCAATCCTCAGGGGTGAAGTGGGGCAAATGCCTTTCCCAGTTTTCATGGGGATCGGTCCCCTGATCACTGAACTACATCACTTTCTTACTAGCCTCATATTAAGCATGTGGCTCACAGTAGGTAAATTATATCTGAAAGAAACAGAAACTAAGCATCATAAGTTAAAAGAGGACATTTCAGAGGATGGTCTAGACTCTAAAGTCATGTGGCATGCATTTCAGCTGCTGAAGTTTAGCAGGGTCAGGACCCTATAAGCTGCCTGCAAGCTATATGTAAGCTTCTTTGATACCCTCTTTTTTCTTCAAGGATGGATAAATAGCATTTGATTTTTGGGGCTCGCAGAGACACATTATCATATCCTACTTGAAATTCAAGCCAGGCTGTTTGGTACCAGCTAGCTGAGGTTTAAAGTTAGAGACCAGCACTGCAGAACATTCCACTTTTGAGAGTTAAGAGCCAGCTTGAGCATCCTGTCTTCCTTTGTCCAGTTCTCATGCACCAATCCAAAAGTGCAGAATCTTCTTCCTGTTCAGGAAAGGGTGCAGTTGACTCACCAGCTAAAGCAGATGATAAGCACCCTTCGCCACAGAGGTCACCTGAGCCTAGATGGACAAAGGTGGTTCCAAGAGCACTCATAAACAGCATGCTTGCACTTTCAGAGGAAGTGCAACCCCATCAAGGACACTCAAACCCCCAACTTATGGGACCTGGAAACCACAGTGTCTCTGTCTAAGGAAGATTAGTATTAGTATTACTACTACTACTACTACTACTACTACTACTAATAGTAGTATTTATTATATATGTTACCTGATCTTCACTCTAAGGTCCTGGAGTGGGTTAAGTGCCCTAACAATAAGAGTTCAAAAGCCCACAAAAAAGAGACATGACTCCAATGACTGTCTAAAGCTGTAAATGGATGAAAACAGTAAGAATGCCACAACATGAGGGTAGCATCAGGGCTGTGTGCTTAATATATCCATCTGTCAGCTACTGAAGGGGCAGTTGCTCCAAAGCTTGCCTCTTACTTTCCCAGCTTCAGCCCTGTATACCTGAAGGAGTGTCTCCACCCCTATTGCTCAGCCCAGACACGGAGGTCCAGCACCAAGGGCCTTCTGGCAGTTCCTTCACTGCAAGAAGTGAAACTACAGGGAACCAGGCAGAAGGCCTCTCAAGGGTGAAGGGGTGTTCATGGGGTCGGGTGTCAATATTTGCTTTTCTCAGCTTCCCATTTCTCCAGTCCTAATTTCAGGTAATCCCATCCATTTGCTTCCCCCGCTTAAAAGTTTGCACAAAAATTGAATGCGTTTTCTCACACATTTTTTCTAATAAGTGCATTTTTGTACCCAATTTTGCTTTGTGCGCATTTTCATCAGATGTTTTCTGTAATATGTGCATTTTTTTGTGCATAGATTTGGGAAGTGTAAAATGCAAACTGGACCAACTTTTCTTCCATCCTTATGAGTGAGTGGGAAGCTAAATTGACACTAGAGCACTCAGTTCATCCAAAGTAAGCTTGTGTCCATAAAACTGGATGGATGGAGAAACTAACAGACAGTTACATAGATGGATGGATGGATAGATAGATTATACATATACACACATATAGTTACATATATTTAGTGCAATCAACTCCATTGCTTTTCTGGGGCTGGGTGCAGAGCAGAGTTCAGAATCTTGCACGTCTCCTCTTTGCCTCTCTGTCTCTTCTACTCTGGAGATTTACATTATGAGCTAAATTTTGAGGCCCATGAGGACGGCATGCAGGGGGAGGGGAGGAGTTGCTTCTACCCAGAAGCCTGCCATTCAGGCAGATGGTGGAATGATTTGATATGAATAGCCGCTGTCAGTCTCATACAGCGAACTTTTCAATTGTGCTTTGCATTGGACGGCATGTGACTAACGCCATTCTTTTGCAGGCTGCAGGCAGGACACAGCTGTTTCTTTAAGAAAGAAACTGGTTTCACTAATGGACAGAAAATTTATGGCTAAATCATTTGAGGAAATGCACGGCGGCCAACACTGCGCTTACATAATGAGAGCCAACCAAATCCCATAATCGTGGCTGTAACCAACTCTTTTTCTTCTTGAAAGCATGGAGGGGTGTGTGTGTGTGGGTGTGGGTGTGGGTGTGTGTGTGTGTGTAGAATGGAGAGAGTCTCTGATCTGAGGTTGAAGCTTGTGCTTATTTTGTAGCTTTGCAATCTTAAGCCACTAAATCTCCCACCTAACATTCTGCATGAGAAACAACGTTTGGGCTGTTAAAACACACAGAGAGTTGGACGCTGTTAAAGTGGGAGAGATGGTAAGCCAGGTCCTGGGGGAGGACCATAACTCAGTGGTAGAGCATCTGCCCTGCATGTAGAAGGTCACAAGTTCAATCCCCATCATCTCCAGGTAGGGCTGGAAGAGACCTTTGTCTGAATCTCTGGAGAGATGCTGTGTAACCACTGCTGATCTAGATGGATCAAGGGTCTAACACAGTATAAGGCAGATTTCCTATGTTCTCCCATTACAGTTCCGCAATGTCTGCTTTATAAAATATTTCAGCCATTGCTCTCTGCAACCTTGCTACAGTGGAACCTCAGTTTTCAAACATAATCTTTTCCGGAAGTCCGTTCGACTTCCGAAACATTCGGGAACCAAGGATGAAAGGACTGTCAGCAAGTTCAATGGGGAAAATTGAGAAACACACCTCGGAAGCCGTTTGACTTCCGAGGCACGTTAAAAAACGGAAGCATTCACTTCCGGTTTTTCGGTGTTTGGCTTCCAAAACGTTCGGTAGCCAAGATGTTCAAAAACCAAGGTTTGACTGAACTCTTTTTTTCTGTCCCTTCTCTTCACTAATCTGGCATCTGTCAGTTGACTTTCAGGTAATGGCACCAATAGGTGCTGCCTTCCCATTGCAAATGGCCAGCCAATAGCACCCTGGTTTGGACTGGGATCATGAGGGGCAAAGAATTAAAATAACTCACCCAGCCCACAGTCCTAATCCAGCTTCCTTTCCCATTACAAGCTTTTTTATTTTTATATTAAATCTTGCATACCTGAGCTAAAGACATCAAAAACATAGCATCTAGATGCAATACCTTGGCCAATGAAAGGAAGGCTTGTGATTGTATGGACAGATATTAATCTGCAATAAGAGAAGTGGATTCTCCTGTCAACTGTTTAAATACTTTTCCTGGGTTAATTCTCTGCTTTTCCCTGGACATGTTCACCAAAAACTTTTGAACCAATGGAAGGTGAACCCAGGTAATGCAAGCAGCAGACGAAGGCCCCTTGACTGGGGCTACAGCAGAGAGCAAAACATTAAACCTCCTTGTTGCCTGCCAAGCTCCTGAAATTTATCTCCCTGTGCCTGGACTTTACTATTGAAATATCATTCATGCAATGAGTGAGTGGTGTCTGTTCTAGTTTGGTCCTAAGATGTAGTTAGTTCAGGAGCAACTCAGGACTGCAAAGCAGTGAGCAAGAACCTCAAATTCAGTTCTTCAGTTCCACAGCCCCACCCCCGGTCATAGCTAGAACATATAGTAGAACATAAGACTCTTAATCCCAGGGTTGTGGGTTCAAGCCCCATGTTGGGTGAAAGATTTCTGCATTTCACGGGGTTGGACTAGATGACCCTTGTTGCCTTTTCCAACTCTACCATTCTATGATTCTATGCTCCCACCTGAAATGCCTTCTATAAACAGCAGCTATGGGGTAATCACAGAAGATAGGAGGTGGTTTCCTTGCCCCCATAATTTGATCCCTGCTATAAATGATCCAATGTCCTATGCAGGGCTCCATCACATTTGCTTTCCCCCCCTGTTGCCTCCAAGGTCCTGCTGTTTTTAACAGCTTTAAGTATCTTGTTTTTATTCCTGTAAGCCATGTTATTGATCCTAAAGCTGGAAAGGGAGAGTATAAATATTTTTAAACAAGATGCATACACAGGATGGTGCAGTGAGCGATTTGTGTGCCAAGTGCATGCAATGGGCAGGCCTTTCCTTCATCCATCAGAATGACATACATTGTGCTAGTGGGCTTTAAATAGCAACGATCATTGTGCCTCTTTCCCAAGGCCTCTGAATTTCCCTGGGGTTTTTTTTCCCCTTTCCTACCTAGGAGCAAATGTGAGAACACTGTCAAATCAATGCAACACAGTTTCCGTGAAGTGACACCGGTTACAGTTTTCATCCATACTACATATACCATTGTCCTTCCTTCTGGGCACTGTCCCTCGGGACTTCGCCTCTAGCTCTGTGCCCAGAACTTGCCAGTGGTACAGATGTTAATTCTTTGGTTCTGTTCGGCATTGGCCCTAAGCTGTATGCAGACACGTTGAAGTTTATTTTATCCTAGTTACGTGGGAGAGCATTGCTTACATGAAGGTATTTCGATGTCTGCCTTGGCACACAATGGGAGAAAGAGGCCGAAGAAGGTCTGTTATTGAGATTCTGTGAGCTGAACTGGGAGCCTGGTGGGGCATGGTTTTTCTGTAGTAAGCTGGCATTTGTGGGCTAGGAATTCCTGTATTTTAACAGTAGTATGCAGAAAAATCTTGTCCTGTTCTTGATTCTGGTTGTACACAACCTGCTGGTCACACTTGTATGAATTTAATGCAACCCCAGCAAAATGAGACTACAGTGGTACCTCGGGTTACATACGCTTCAGGTTACAGATTCTGCTAACCCAGAAATAGTACCTCGGGTTAAGAACTTTGCTTCAGGATAAGAACAGAAATCGTGCAGCAGCAGCGAGAGGCCCCATTAGCTAAAGTGGTGCTTCAGGTTAAGAACGGATTCAGGTTAAGAATGGGCCTCCAGAACGAATTAAGTACGTAACCAGAGGTACCACTGTACATTCTCCAAAATCAATACTAAATTCAGCAAGCATTCACCTGATCACAAAAATAAGTTTAATTGCTTTTCCTTAATATGGTATAACCATATGCAGACATAGAATAGGAATGCAATGCATTGTTTCAAAAAGAAAGCATCTTTAAAGCAATAATTTGTGAGTCAGAAATATCAGATGTGACTATGAAGTCAACTTGCTCCAACGGTCAGCCCTCAACAGTCTCCATCCATCCAGGACCTGATGAACCCAGTTAACATGCAACTTACAGCTGCGGGAATCAGCCTTTGCTTTGGACATTTTGCAAATATTCAGCATCTGTTTTTTTTTTTTTTTTAATTTTTTATTGCGTTTCTTTCCATAGGTGAACAAAATTGTTTGATCAGCAACGCACAAGAAACATTTTCTATATTTATATAAAGAAAAACAGAAAGAAAAGAAAAAGTCATAATAGAATTTTTTCGACATCTTTTTGGACCTCCTCACATCCTCTCGGCATTGCATTCATCATTCCAACCAGTTCAGCAATTTATTATCTTATTACCCAACTTATTATACCTTTGTATTTATTATGTTACCAATTTCAAAAATTTGTAATTTAATTTTAACACTCTTAATAAACATAATATTTTGTTTCTAGTTTGTCTCATTTTTTTCCATCAATACTTACTTTATCATTTACTTAAAATAGCAAATATTCAGCATCTGGACAAGGTGCTTTTGTACAGTGACAAGCTCCCCTTCCCCCTTGTCTCCCAGAACCGGAAGATGCATGAAAAGGGCAGAGCAGAGGTTGGCTTCATGCAGGCATAGTCTCTGATTGCTTAGAAAAAGCCCCAGAGAGGAGGGGACTTAGATGGCTGTGAAGAGGTGGGGACTTTCGGTCTCAGCAACAGATCCATGGGGGCCTGACTAGTTAGCTGGAACACTGAACAGGAGCATTCCACCAGGCATGTTTCAGGTCCAACCTAATATAGCTAATAAAGCTAATAACTGTTGATTAGAATTAGAACTCTTCTCCATTACATCTAAGATGGTGGCTGTCATCATGTTATTTTTCTCTTGTTCTTGTGTGAAAAAACTTTTTTTCCTCCTAAATTGATAATCTCAAGTTCTGGTATGGGGAGAGACACAGGGGGTTGCAGTAGAGGTTCTCCGTATTAGCTTTCTCATGAGCAAACCTCTTATAATATTAATTATTTTTTTTAATACCTTATTTGCTTCAGGTCTGCATTAAATTACCCCCCCCCAAAAAAAAATGCTTGTTGCATACAAAAACATACAGACACTGAAAAAGAAATAAAAATAACAGAGTTGCAGAATGAAATAATGACAGCAAACCAGTTTACCAAAGCACAATCATACTTCACTGAATATCAGATGGTATTTACATACCCCAACCATAAGGAAGAATAAGAAGCAGGCATATATTAAAAGAAGAAAAATGGGGCAAACAAGACATCTCACCATATTTCAGATGTGGGTGCACCACAGAGTTATTACATATAAACTAGAGCATTTGTCTGTAGCGGGAGATGGCATATCCATAGTAGCAAAGTTTAGCTGTTGCGGACCAGCTAAATATATATATATGACTCCCTCTAGTGACTGGATCAAGTAAGCATACCTTTACTGTTATTTTCAATGAAGACATGAAGAAATTTGTTTGGAGGGGTGTTCTGCAATTTGTCACTGATACAATAACAGTGCATCAGTGGTGCATTTATACTGGGCTGTCCACACTTCATTCTGTTTCATTAGTTGTTCTATGATGTTTCCACAATGTCCCTGTCCCAGACATCTGGAGGGATGCTCTTGCACTGTAACACAACAAAAGCAAGAAAATCCCACCACTCTTGGGAACATTTGTAATCTGAAAAGCTGCACGATTTCAGCAGGAAGTTATAGGACACGCACTGATTGGAAATGAAGCAGTGTGTCTGCCTTGGAACTTCTGCATGTGCAAGTAGCATCATTAGCACTATTGATCATGTTTAACGATGCCTCTGTTGGCGTTGGTGATGGTCCAAAGACTTGTCCCAAAGCAAATAAATCACAAATGCACAGGATCACAGCTCAGATTCATTAGTCTAGAACAACTACCGTGGCTGGTTTTATATTCATAATCATTAAAAATGTTACTGTGCTCTGGATGACCTTGGAAACTTTTGTTGATGGGCAGTAGGCAGTAAATGAATGAATGAATACATAAAATTTAGAGCTGTCAACACATTATAAAAAGTCATTCAAAGAAAGCTGTACAAAATTAATATCTGCAGTAACTGTAACAGAGGATTAGACAAATTCGTGGAGGTTAGGGCTATCAGGTTCTCCCTCCACTGTCAGAGGTGGTATGCCTCAGAATATCAGCCACCAGTATGGATAATTCTGAATAAGGTGGGCCATGGGACAGGTCCAAGAGGGGTCTTCTTTTTAAGTTTCTATGTCTCCTCTCCTGCTTACTTGTCAGATAGCTTCCCTGTGGCAGCAGTATGTGCTCTATTTATATTGCAAAAATCTGTAATGAAAGATGCCAGGAATGGTTAATCTATGTTTTTTAGTGTGTGGGGTACCCATCTGTAAGCTGCCTTGAGTCCTGCTAGGACAGGGGTCTGCAACCTTTAAGACAAAAAGAGCCACTTGGACCCGTTTCCGAAGAAAAAAAAAACTGGGAGCCGCAAAACTCGTCATTATAAAAATAACTTTTTTGTCACTTTTTTATTATTTCTTTGTTTGACCCCTCAGAATTACTCCTCCTCATAGAAATAAACGTTAAATTAACAAGTTACCTTTTTGTGTGTGTGTGTTCTTCACTCCCCTTCAAAACAGTGACCAGCGTACATGCCCCTTACAATGTAGCGGGCGGGCGGGAAGGTGACGTCGGGACGGTGCGTGACTAACGCACGCACTGCCCCCATGCGACGTCACAGCCAGTACAGCGCCCGCCACAGTGGGGAGTGTCGGGGCACACAATGCGCCTCCTCCCCTTGCTAGTATCCGCCCCGGAGCCGCGGCAAAGGTGTAAAAGAGCCACATGCGGCTCTGGAGCCACGGGTTGCAGACCCCTGTGCTAGGATAAAGGCAAGGTAAAAAGGTAAAGGTAACGGTATCCCTGACCGTAAGGTCCAGTCGGGGACGACTGAGGTTGCGGCGCTCATCTTGATCTACAAGCCAAGGGAGCCGGTGTTTGTCCGCAGACGGTTTCCGGGTCATGTGGCCAGCATGACTAAGCCACTTCTGGAGAACCAGAGCAGTGCACAGAAATGCCGTTTACCTTCCCGCCGGAGCGGTACCTATTTATCTACTTACACTTGACATGCTTTCGAACTGCTAGGTGGGCAGGAGCAGGGACCAAGCAATGGGAGCTCACCCCGTTGCAGGGTTTTGAACCGCTGGTCTTCCGATCGGCAAGCCCTAGGCTCAGTGGTTTAGACCACAGCGCCACCCACGTCCCTTTAAAGGCAAGGTATAAATTATGATAATAATAATGGAAGAGGTATTTAAGCTCAATGGCCATGAAAACAGTTTCTGGGCTTGTCTTGTGAATATCAAACTTGCAAGGGAGTGCACAAATTGACTGGACTGGAGATCTGGGAAGAGGCTGGATTCAGTATGCATTTAAAGTCAAATTTACCTACTTCTCACTTCCTGAAACTTTCTGATATCTTTCCATAGGAATCTGGATGGCCACAGTGAGAAAGAGGATACAAGTCTAGATGGGCCTTTATTCTAATCCAGCAGGGCTCTCCTTATATTTTTATACATGCAGTATTTTTAGATATGCCATGAGAATGAAGCCATTTCTCCATTCCATCTGCAAATCATCTTATTTAATATGAAAACTGGCAAACCTGCGTGCTTCTGAACCTAATGGAGACAGTTAAATAAAAACGGTTTTTGATGGATTTTATATATTGCTTATTCAGACAACATTCAAGAATATCTGCACCACTGGAGGGCACTGTAAGGACCACACTGAGACTTTCTGTTGCAGTGACAATTGCTAGACTCTTTACCATACAAACACTAATCTAAAAGCTATTGTCAGCTGTAAGAAAAAGTGGAAACATTCTGACTTGGAGAGCAGATTTCGATACTGTCTTTCATCATTCACACTTTACCTTTTAGGTGGACATTTAACACATGATAAGTGTACACTTAACAGTGTAATGTGTGAAAGGGCCTCTAGCTTTGCAATATTGAAACACCTTATAAATTACAGTGGTACTTTGGTCCTTGTACAGCTTAACTGCTGAACAAATCGGCTCCCCAGCGCTGTTCCAGTTTGCGAACGTTTTTGGGAAGCCAAACGTCCGACGCGGCTTCTGCTGGAGTGCAGGAAGCTCCTGCAGCCAATCGGAAGCCGTACCTTGGTTTTCGAAGGGTTTTGGGAATCGAACGGACTTCCAGAACAGATTAAATTCGAGAACCAAGGTTCCACTGCAATGAGATGCGTTACTTGGGGCCACTGAAAGTAAGAAAGATTACCAGCAGAGACACAAAACTAAAGTTCAGCATTGTGAAAAACACCCCATTGATTTTGAAAAGAGGTTAACACCAGTGAATGAACTCTCAGGAACACAGGAAGCTGCTTTATACTGAGCCAGATCCGTCAACCCATCTAGGTCAATACTGTCTACACTGACTGGCAGTGGCTCTCCAGGGTTTCATGCTGGGGTCTCCCCTAGCCCTACCTGGAGGTGTTGAGATTTAAACCTGGGACCTTTCGCATTCAAGGCAGATGTTCAAGCACTGGGCTATGATCCCTCCCCTTGTGATGGGAAAGCTGGGAGGATCTGCTTTTCATGCAAAATGTCCTGGATTCAAAGCAATGCACACCAAAGGAATCATACAAGATGCTGGAGGAACTGGGCATGGAGGAAAAGGTTAATTTCCTTCATGAACACAAATTATCCCATGGAGGAGATACGTCAACAGGTCAGCCAAGCCAGTTGCCATGGCAACAGTCCAGTGACATCAATATAAGTGATTAAGGCATGTCATCTCATTAGTCAGGTAGTTAGTCTGTTCGTGTGTTGGGGTCAGTCTTGAGGAGTAGGAGTCTGTGTTACGTCTTGAATTGCTGGAGCAATAGAGATACTTTCCACTTGTATATATCTGTATCTGTATCTGTATCTGTATCTGTATCTGTATCTGTATCTGTATCTGTATCTGTATCTGTATCTGCAAAGCCTACAAGGTGTATGTATATATCAATGTCCGGAACTGTATTCATACCCTCCAACATTTCTCCAAAGAAAATAGGGACATATTCTATTATTCTTATTCTTATTCTACCCTGCCCATCTGACACCAGCCGCTCTGGTCGGCTTCTGGCATATATAAAAACATAATAAAACATTAAACATTGAAAAAACTTCCCTATGCAAGGCTGCCTTCAGATGTCTTCTAAAGGTTGTATCTTATCTCTTTATCTCCTTGACTCAGGCATCACATAACTCCATACCCTCTGACATTTCTCCAATGAAAATAGGGGTGTCCATAATAATAATAATAATAATAATAATAATAATAATAATAATAATAATAATTTTATCATTTATATCCCGCCCATCTGACTGTGTTGCCCTAGCCACTCTGGGTGGCTTCCAACATACAGTATATAAAAAACATAATAAAACTTCTGAAGGTTGTGTAGTTACTTATCACCTTGGCTCAGATAACTGCATACCATCTGACATTTCTTCAGTGAAAATGGGGACATCCTAAGGAAAAGCGGGACATTCCCAGATCAAGTTAGAGACCAGGACAGCTCCTGTAAATCCCGGATCATTTGCGTGCTGAGGTCCCCCAAAACACCCCTTCCCCAATAACTCACACTTCACACATAATTTTTGTTTAAGGTTTTTGGCATAATTTTGGCCACAACTTTATTATCATACATAAATTGTGAGTGGTTGCTTAGGCATTGGTTGAGACTATCTGTCCCCCCGCCTTGGGGACAGAACTGACTTCCGGATTCCAGCGGAAGCCAGTGTGGAGGAACAAGTTCCGGGATAACTGGAGCTGCGACACAGACCCTCAGCTTCTCCCCACATGCTCCTAGGGGCTTACGCGGCCCAAACCCGATTCCAGGGGTTTGGACAAAAGATGGTAAGCCCCTGAATTCCTTTAACGGAATTCCCGTGCAGCAGCATCACCTGAGGGGCAGGCACAGCCAATCCATACCCCTCCACCAACCAATTTAAACCAATGCCTAACCGCCAACCTTACAAGTTGTGACGATTTGCTACGCGGTAGGCAAAAACCAAATGGCACACACTAATCAGCCAAATGGAAAAATTCCTACCGGGCCCCCGCACCAAGGCGGACGACCCCATGACAGGCAATAGCAAGGTCAAAGCGAAGCCCAAACAAGGGAGGGCGGGCGGGTGATCCGATGCCCACAGCAAAAGAGAAAGCAACTCTCTGTGGGCCTTGCTTAAATATCCTCTGATCTCCACCCCCAAATTGGCAACATACTATTTGCCCCAGCAACACCAACACCAATCCTGGCCAGATTCCTTCCCACGATTCTGCCTGGCAACTAAGGGTGCTTTGCCTGGCCCCAGCCGCAACACGTGCTCTCCCTTAGTGAGAACACGCTTTCTGGAAAATAGGGACACATGGAGAGTCTATAGTTTGCACCTGTCTTCTGTCGGTGGCTCCTAGGGTTCTGCTTAAAAGAAGAAGGCCGGACCCCAAATCCTAAAATCTGCTTATCCCAATCTACACTACAAATGTATCTTGGTTTTATAGATGTATGTTTAGCTGTCAATGTTTCCCCAAGTATCTTGGGACATGCAGTTTGCTGAACGTGCTGAGAATGATCTGTTCAGAGTCCACAGGCTCCTGCATTCCTTGGGGAAAGGAAATACCTATAAAAGTAGCTGGAGTCTGTGTTGTGTATATGTCTGTAAACTCAGTGCTGAAGAACCTTGTTTTATTTACAAAGTGAATGGTAGTTATATTAATCACCAGTAGGGGGAGTTTCTGCTTTAGATCTTCAGCATCATCCAATAATGATCCAAACTGTTCTTGAAAATGCAAAATTATATTTCTAATACCGAGGCCTACAGATAATACAGTGGGGGCTGCAGCTTTATATACATTCACTCTGGAGTGAATGCTATTAAGCTGTCTGAGTAGACACATAGAATAATAGAATCACAGAGTTGGAAGGGTCCCCCAAAGGTCATCTAGTCAAACCCCCTGCAATACCAGAATCTCAGCTAAAGCATCCATAACAGATGACCATCCAAATTCTGATCGAAAACCTCCGAGGAGGGAGAGTCCACAGCCTCCCAAGGGAGACCGTTCCACATCTATAGACGTGCGCTGTATACCTTCTATAAAATATAACATTTCTTGTTGCTGCCTCTCTTTTGGTTTCTGCTGTCATCTTTAAGTACAGATATCTGACTGTTACATCCATGTGCAATGCATGAGCATGTCAGGTGCAGATATGTAAGTACCATAGCTGTCAACTTACAGATTTGAAAATAAGGGACCAGCAGCCTCAAAAATAAGGGATCAGCAGCCTCAAAAATAAGGGATCAGCAGCCAAAATAAGGGATTTTGCTTAGCTTATGCAGAAATCCGGCACTGATGGAGCCATGCTGCTTTTGCTGCGACTGACTGTGTTTTGCAGGGGGTTGGATGATGATCCTAAGGATCTACAACTCCAACCAAAGAAGAGGGGCAGACAAAACTGATGAATGACATCGAGATGGCAAAGCTTACAAGCAGAATTAGAAACCAGGAAGAGGACCTCTTTAATAAAGAATGGGGCAAGTTTATGATTTAGTTGAAAAGCTAATGTAAAGAGGTAGATACATTGGTAGGATTGACAGAAAACTTATAGTAAAAATTTGAACTATGGATGGAAAAATGATTTATAAAAATAGAGTTATGAAAGGGATGCAGAGGGGGAAATCACTACATTAAGATGCTGCACTGGTTGGAGGGTATGCTAAGCAGCACTTCGGGGCTGCTGTCGTCCTGGCGCGAGGAGTTCCATCAGTCCTTCCCTGCCCAAGAGAGAGGGGAGGAGGGAGAGAGACTCTTGCCCACGCCGCCTGCGAGCCCAGGATGAGGTGGTTGCGGTGCGCCGGCGGCCACTGAAGCGCCGCCCTTCTGCGTCCCTCCCCATCCCCTCCCTCAGGCCGCCTCCTCAGCCGCCGCCGCTGCTGCCACCTCCGGCTTCCCCTGGCAGCGCGGTGGAAGTCTCGCAAGAGCGGGGCTGCCTGCCCGCCCGCTGCCACCTGTCTCCTTACGACGCGCCCCTGAGGGCTTCCCTCCCAAGCCTGGCGAGCATGAAACCCAGGAAATTTAAGGGATATCATCAATAAGGGACAGGAGCGGGACACGGCGCTAGGATAAGGGAGTTTCCCACCAAATAAGGGACAGTTGACAGCTATGGTATGTACCACCATGGGCCACTTTATAATAGGCATACAAGGTGATTTGGCTGAGACTGGGCCTCTGTCCATATTTTAAAGGAGACTGCTGGATGGATGGATGGATGGATGGATGGATGGATGGATAAATAAATAAATAAATAAATAAATGCTACACATGTGTTTAATGCTCTGGCATTCATACCCACTACAACAATAAGAAAAATGCTGCGAAAAGTAGAAATCCTATAGGCCAATGGAAGAGCAAGCATTTTGCAAGCAGGAGGTCCCAATGCACGCTCTCTCTCATTTTATATATATCATAGAAGCTGGACCAGGGTTTGTGCTGCAGATCTAGAAAAGGGGGCAGACCTGAAATTAAGCAAGCTAACTCCACCAATAGAAAACAGCCTTGCTGAATGATTCTCTCCCTGCTGTTTTCCTACTTATCTATCAGCTTAGTAGGGGGTGATTATTGTTCTCTCTCTCTCATTGCCTTACATTTTAGGAAAAGCTGTATCATTGCATAAACTCTCTCCTAATCCCCCCCACCCCACCCCGCCCAAAAAAACTCATCCAGATCCAACTGCCGGGGCAGGAACTTTTCCGAATCTTTGAGCCTGTGTTTATTTGGAAGGGTCTTTGACAGCCGGTGAGTTACTGGTGCATGAAAAGCTGACAATTGGCTTTTTAAAAAAATTCCCCGTGAATTTCAGGGTCTGTTTCATTGCCAAATAAATCTTAGGAAATGTCCATGGGAGACGGAGAAATTCCTCTCATGGACATTCTGCCGCCCTCTTCTGCATTCTTTATACTGTCCCTCTTCTCTTCCTGGGATGCGTTTATTAGAGAACAGAGAGAGGTGGCTTGCGATAATAGCTTTTTCATGTCATGCAAGCACCATCTGTATTATGCAGAGTCAGGGATGACAGCCCGGAGAAGAGAAATGTCCCTCCTCTGTCACAAATCACCATTGTAGTTGCTAGGAGTTATCTTATCCTCCTAGAGCTTCAGCGTTGCGTATTTTAACTGCACCTCTGCCTCTGCTTCAGGGAAACTGTATGGTGAGGCAAAAGCTATGAGCCCACAAACCCAGACCCACCTCATTCAGCTGTGATTCACGCAGACCCTCCAAGTGTCCCTATTTTTCAGGGAGAGACGCGGATTTACAGAAGCCACCACAGTTTCTGATTTGATACTGGAATGTCCCGCTTTTCCTCAGGATGTCCCTAGTTTCATCAGAGAAATGTTGGAGGGTATGGAGTTAACCAACCCCTGAGCCATGTGAAGGCAGCCTTGTATAGGATTTTTTTTTTAAAAAAAAAAGTTTAATGTTTTGTTATGTTTTCATGTAGGGACGCGGGTGGCGCTGTGGGTTAAACCACAGAGCCTAGGACTTGCCAATCAGAAGGTCGGCAGTTCGAATCCCTGCGACGGGGTGAGCTCCCGTTGCTTGGTCCCTGTTCCTGCCAACCTAGCAGTTCGAAAGCACATCAAAGTGCAAGTAGATAAATAGGTACCGCTCCAGCGGGAAGCTAAACAGCATTTCCGTGCCCTGCTCTGGTTCGCCAGAAGCGGCTTAGTACGCTGGCTCCCTCGACCAAAGCGAGATGAGCACCGCAACCCCAGAGTCAGTCATGACTGCACCTAATGGTCAGGCGTCCCTTTACCTTTATGTTTTTATGTATGTTGGAAGCCACTCAGAATGGCTGGGGCAACCCAGTCAGAAGGGTGGAGGTATAAAAAGTAAAATTTTAATATTAATATTATGGAACAGGACGTCCCTATTTTCAGTGGAGAAATGTTGGAGGGTATGTTGTCAATACTAACAAGCTACAAACAATAGGGCTGAGGTGGAGCTACCTGGCTTGTGGGAAGGGTCTTAACTCAGTGGTAGAACACCAGATTTGCATGTAGAAGGTCCTATTTGTAATCCCTGGTGTCCCAAGGCAGGGAAAGACCAGGGAAACACCGGAGAGTCATTGCCAATTAGTGCAGAGCTGTGTTTCTCAAGCTTGGGTCACCAGCTGTTGTTGTACTACAACTCCCATCATTCCCAGCTAGCAGGACTAGTGGCCAGGGATGATGGGAGTTATAGTCCACCAACAGCTAGGACCCATGTTTGAAAAACACTGGTGTAAACAATACTGAGCGAAAGATATCAGTGGTCTACACTTGCAAAAATGTGTAGGTTTGGTAAACTTGCGTACAAAAATGCACATTTTTTTTGAAGAAGTCATATACTGTATGTACATCATTTTATTTCTCTCAATGTTTAATTGTATTTTGTCTAATTGTTTTTTCTTTGTTTTCAGCGCTTCTTATTTTTATCTGTAAGCTGCCTTGAATCCTGTCAAGGAAAAAAGGTGGGGTGTAAAAAAAGAAAATAAACAAAATAAAGGCACGCAAAAATGTGTTACACAATTTTTGTGTGCACTTAAAAGAAATTTTATAGATAAAACTAATGTGGAAATGAGGAACTGAGAGAACCAGAGATATTTGCTGCTCTCTAGCTCTCAAGTGCCCGAGAGCAACGCAATAAAACACTGTCTTATTTATTTTATGGTGGTGGTGGTTTATATACAGTCCTTTATCCAAAGATCCCAGGGTGATGTACAACATTAAGAACATACTACACAACATATGAATGAAGACATAATACACAGCATAATAATAAAAGGATCATAATCACAATCTGTCTGTGTCCCCCCCCCCCCCACACACACACATTTAAGAAGCCATAGATTATTTAATGACTGAAGGCCTGGGTAAAGAGGAATGTTTTCACCTAGTGCCTATATAGAGATATAATGATGGCACCAGGCAAATGTCTCTGGGGAGAACATTCCACAGACAGGGAGCCACCACAGAAAAGGCCTGTTCTCATGTTCCCACCCTTGGAACTTCTCAGAGAGGGGGGACATAGAGAATGAAGGGCCTTGGATGACAAGCACAGAGTCTGGGTCAGTTTGTATGGGGAGAGGCAGTCCTTAAGGTATTGAGGTCCTGAGCCATGTAAGGCTTTATAGGCCAGCACCAGCACTATGAATTGGGTCTGGAAACTAATTGGCAGCCCGTGCAGCTGAACTTAGTAGGATTTCAGTGTTTCATTGAAGTCATGTCCTGAGCGGAGAATCGTCTATTTTATTTTGATCCCCTGGGGAGGCATTCAGTGAGGTTGAAAACTGTTGGGGAAAGCCAGGCTTGCTCCCTGACCCACAGAGAAGTGCTTTGGGATAAGTGCTTTGGGGGACTGATTTGTAGCACATGTCCGTTAGTGCCGTCACCAAATCCTCAGGGGAATGGGAAATTTACATTCAAGTGACCTAGTTGGGGAAAGGGGTGGTGATGGAGCCATTAATTTTCATTTATGTAAAATTCTAACAATTTGACAAGTGTGGAAAGAGGCGCTGCTTATTTGCATTCGCTGCCTGATAGAAAAGATGAAGTAAAGCCCAACTTTTGGAAATGCAATAGCACTTAAGAGATAGTCTGCTCATGGAAAAGATGTTTTGTAATTTTATGTGAAATATCGCCATGGCTGGATCGGAGACAGACCCACAAACTGAAAAGCTCCTGGTGCAGCTTTGGAGTTCACAGGTATGCCAGGAACCAGAAAGGTGTATACATTCTTGGTGCAGTTCCAACGAAGGATGGAAAAGACTCCTGCCAGAGCTCCCAAGTCTTATGAGAAGTGGTTGAGGGAGCTGGGAGTGTTTTGCCTGGATAAGAGGAGACTGAGAGAAGATATGATAGCCATCTTCAAATATCTAAAGGCCTGTTGCATTGAAGAGGGAACAAGCTTGTTTTCTCAGATTTCTCCTGCTGTGGCGGATAGGACCCAAACCAATGGCTTCAGTACAAGAAAGTAGAGTCAACATCAGGAATCAAGTCAACATCAGGAAGAACCTTCTGAGTTGTTCCACAGTGGAATGGAAGAAGAAGAAGAAGAGTTTGGATTTGATATCCCGCTTTATCACTACCCTAAGGAGTCTCAAAGCGGCTAACATTCTCCTTTCCCTTCCTCCCCCACAACAAAAACTCTGTGAGGTGAGTGGGGCTGAGAGACTTCAAAGAAGTGTGCCTGGCCCAAGGTCACCCAGCAGCTGCATGTGGAGGAGCAGAGATGCGAACCCAGTTCCCCAGATTACGTGACTACTGCTCTTAACCACTAAACCACACTGGAATGGACTCTCTCTAAAGGTGGTGGACTCTTCTACATTGAAGGTTGGATGGTCATCTGTCATGGATGCTTTAGCTGAGATTCCTTCATTGCAGGGGTTGGACCGGATGACCCTCAGGGTCCCTTCCAACTCTACAAACCTATGATTCTATGATCCCTGACCACTGGCCATGCTGGCCAGTACTGATCAGCACTGGAGTCCAACAACATCTGAAAGGCAAAGCAGGTAATGATGTGAGGCAGGGCCTTTTCAGTGATGGTGCCACAATTGTGGAATACTCTCCCTTAAGGCAAATGGCACTGAAGACAGTTTTGTTATCTCTAGTGTTTAATGGAAGGTTGGTTTTTTTTTAAATTGTTGCTTTTATTAAAGGATTTTCATAGTTAGCAAAGGGTACATACAAGTCTCTGTTTTCAATTCATTGAGTCCTTGTTGATTTTATTTTTCTTGTTCCTCTGTTGCTGTTGTTACTCAGAACTCTGTTTCCAAAAAGGTGCTGTTTAGTGGTTTGTAATATCTGACTATTGGCATTTAATGATATAGGTTGGATTTCATTGCTAGCTGCTATGGAAACTTTGGCTGAGAAAGAGAGAAATCTTTCAAATGAAACTGACTCCCTTTATAGCATTTTTATAGCCATTAATTATAAAAACATAGTGCTATATTTACTAACCATACTGGGCGTAAGAAGGCAGTATGTGTTCCGTGCTATATGTGCACCAAGGAAAATTCAAATTCTGCACCAAGGGTAGTTTCTGCAGCCTGTATAAATTCTGCCATTTGAGCAGATGTATGTAATTCCTCTTATCTATCAGAATTGACTCTACCATTTTGCATTCTGTTTTGCTACCTACAGAGGGACAAGGCAGGGCACACAAACCTCCCCCATAGCCTAGAAATAATATTGAGGAACCTTTCTGTGATTTCAGGTCCTTTTCTGTGATGGCACCTAAATTAGGGAACTCTCTTCCTAGACATGTTTGCCTGATTGCATCTCTGTTGTTGTTTTTTTAGGTGCCGCACAAAATCTGCTCTGTTCTTTCAAAGTTTTGATGGTATTTGAGGTCTTTTAATATTTGATGGTTTGGCGCTTTTATTTCTGTGAGGGTTTTTTTTAAATAAAATATTTATTAAGAATTTAAACAATAAAACACCATTCACATACACAACCCAAAAAAGAAAAAACACCATCACCGTCAATCAGTAAAGAAAAAAAGAAAGAAAAAAGAAACGAAAAAAGATATACAAAAAAAGACAAAGGACAAAAAATCATAAAAAAGACATGAAAAATAGTTCAGTTTCATGAATAAAGTTTCCATGACCCTCTTTTCTGACTCCCTCACATCTCCCTTTTCTGTGTTCCCATTTACAAAATCTTATTCAGCAATGCTTCACCTTCTCTCAAAACTTATTTTAAATTATACGTTTCAGCTATTATGTCTCCAATTTTTCCCTTTGTTATCAAATATTTAAGCTTGACATAATGTTATTCAAATTTCGCCTTTGTTCTTATAAATCAATTATTTTCATACTCCTTTCAGCTATGTCACTAATGCCATATTTATTTCTGTGAGTTTTTATTGCTGTCTTGATATGTTGTTTTTATTGTATTTTACAGTTTGCTATAGCTGCTGTTCAGGGGGCTTGCAGTGAACGGTGGGGTGTAAATCCCATTGGTAGTAATTGAATAAGCATACATGGGAACTAAGAGCACAGCGGTGTTCTGGCACAAATCCTGCTCGTTCCATTGTGTCCTGTGAAAGAGCTGGAGATTGTCAAGAGATGCTTGAGGGTTTTGCTCAGCACACAGTTTTAAATGGACTGACCTGATTTGCACTTCCCAGACCAATGCACTGAGAAAGCTCAGCCGATAGAGCATGAGACTCTTAATCTTAGGGTCATGGGTTCAAGTCTCACACCGGCCAAAAAGTTCCTGCATTGCAGGAGTTTGGACTTGATGACCCTTTTTTTAATATATATATATATATATTCGTTTTCCATAACAAATTATACATTCAAAACATCTTTGTTACATCCAAATTCCTCCTTATTGACTTCCCTCCTCCTGCCTGGAAAAACCGTCCTAGTACTTACTTTCTCCACATTTCTTAAATTTAGATTATATCACCATATTATTTAATATATATTTTTTCTTTATAATCTAACAATATTCTTACTTTTCTCTTCACAGAACTTCTTTAAAACTTACAAACATTATCTCGTTATCACTTAATTTTTGCATATATTCAATAAATTTCGTCCAATCTTCTGTAAATCTTTGGTCACGTTGGTTCAGGATCCTTCCTGTTAGTCTATCAAGTTCCGCGTAATCCGTCATTTTCATTCTCCATTCTTCAATTGTAGGTAACTCTTCTTGTTTCCACTTCTGGGCCATCAAAGTTCTTGCTGCTGACACTGCATATAAAAATATCTTCCTGTCTTTCTTATCTATCTCATTACCTATTATTCCTAGTAGAAACACTTCTGGTTTCTTTACAAATGTATATTTCAACATTTTCTTCAATTCATTATAAATCATTTCCCAGAAGTTTTTAACTTTTTTTACAATCCCACCACATATGGTAAAACGTTCCTTCCTTTTCTCTACATTTCCAACATTTATTGCTTATCTTATACATCTTTGCCCATTTTACAGGTGGACTTGATGACCCTTGTGGTCCCTTCCAACTCTACAATTCTGTGATTCTATGGTGGATAAGGCTACCCTGCCTACTGGCCAGGAAGGCTATATTCCACCTCCACTGGCAAAGGCAGTATAGATTTGACTATCAGGTGCTGGGAATCACAGGTGGAGAGCGTGCTCTTTTACTTAGGTCCTGCTGATAGGTTTCCCAGAGAGGCATCAGGCTGACTACTGTAAAAACAGTATGCTGGACAGAATAGGCCTTTGACATGGTCCAACAGGTTCTTTTTATGTTCTTAACTCTCAAGCCGAAACAAAATGCATATGGAAATGCACACAAAATTGCATATTTTAGAACAGAATTCCTTTAAAAATGCTTGGTTTTGTAAGGCAAAATGTGCACTGGGGGGGATGCCAATTTCTTGTGCAGCTTTTAGAAATTGCACAATGATGTAGAAATGGAACAGAACAGACTTAACAACGAACATGGACCACAGATAGAGGGCTCTATTCATACATATTATAATAGTAGTAATGATGATGATGATGATGATGATGATGATGATGATGATGATAGTTTTATTATTTATACCCTGCCCATCTGGCTGGGTTTCCCCAGCCACTCTGGGCCGCTTACAGCATATCTAAAAACATAATGAAAACATCAAGCATTAAAAACCTCCTGATACAGGGCTGCTTTCAGATGTCTTCTAAATGTTGTGCAGTTCTTTATCTCCTTGACATCTGAAGGGAGGGCGTTCCACAGGGAGGCTGCCACCACCGAGGCGGCCTTCTGCCTGGTTTCCTGTAACTTCTTTTGTTACAGAAGACCCTTGGAGCAGGACCTCAGTGTCCGGGCTAAGCAATGGGGGTGAAAACACTCCTTTAGTTATAGAGGGCCAAGGCTGTTAAGTGCTTTGCAATGTGAATTACACTGTGCACTTGCAATTAGACAGGGAAGATATGGGAGATGGCATGTCTGAATAATCCCACTCCTCTGCAGAAAAAGAAAATAAACCCCAACAACCTTCTTGCACACAGAAAACCAGTATGTCAGGAGGAAGGCTAGGCTAGACCTCTTCTTGACACCCTAGTTTTCCATTGTAATATACAATCTCCTGCCCTCTCTCCAAAGTGGTAAATGCAACTGAGAGCTGCACCTCTCAGGTTTATTCAGCATACAAGTTCAGTTAAGTGGGAAGATTCAGCTTTCAGCTTGAATGTACAAATTATTGCTGTGTGGGATGTCCTACAAATGCTTTGGTTTCTGTTTTGGCAATTGTTAATATATGAAGAATGATCTATAAAAATGCAAATTTTAATTGCTGGAACACTAGCAAGCTTTCTTTCGAGTGTATGTCATAACTGGTTCTGTGAGCTCTGTATTCCTTACATAGTAGAAGAAGAAAAATATTTTCTAAGGTTAGAGAGAAAGAGAGAGAGATGATACTTCACTGAGCTTGGCAGGCAGCACTCTGCTTCTAAGCCAACTTCGAGGCTTCTTGTCTGGAATAATGGCTTAAAGTAGAGTGTGTCCAGCAGGGGGCAACCATGGCTTAAACCAGTGTTTCCCAACCACTGTTCCGCGGCACACTAGTGTGCCGCGAGATGTTGCCTGGTGTGCCGCGGGAAAAATTTAAAAATGCGAAAGATTTTTTTTTAAAAAAAAGTCAAATTTTCGATTGGGGCGCCGTCACTAGATGACCCCTGGGGTTCCCTCCCTCCCTCCCACTCTGCGCCTCCCTCCTCCTCCTCCGGGGAGGCCCTTCCTGGCTCTCGGCCAAGGCTTGGCGGCTGCCACTCACTCACTCACTCGCCCACCTGTCCCTCCATCCCTGCACCCGGCCTCTCCCCCTCCGTCCCCGGCGCGGGGGCTGCCGGGATCCGTAGTCCCCTCGCCCTTGGGCTCCACGCCCGCGCGGGGTGCACGAACTACGTTTCCCAGCGTGGCCTGGCGGGCCGGGCGTTTTGTTTGAAGCGCTCTTCTCCCGGCCATGGAATGAGCGCAGCGGCGGCGGCCGGGTGGGCAGGGGCTCTTCCGCGCAGACCCTGCGCAGCCTGCCTGCGCCCCCGCGGAGATCGGGCGGCAGGATGGAGCCCGGGGATCCCCGCGGAGGCGGAGCGGCGGCGGCAGAGGCTGCCCCCCAGGTAGGGCTGCGTCGGGGGGGGGGTTATTTTTGCAATGCTGCATCCGCGCCGGAGGGGACGCATTGGACCACGGGGAGACCCCTTGGCGGGCGTGCAAGGCAATGCATGCGTGCAGGCGTTGCATGGAGTGCAGTGCAATGCAATGGCAACGCGGTGCCCTGTATGCATGCATGCAACTTCCACCGGCGCTCCGGACTTGGCAGGTGAGGGGGGTCCCCAGTGGGTGGCAGAGAGAGCCGGGAGGGCGAAGGGGGGCCGGGAGGGCGAAGGGGAGCCGGGGGGGGAGCAGCGCTGCTCCCCGAGCCGAGCCCGGGGGGAAACTTCGGTGTCGTTGCGCCGGGTGTTGGAAGCGGAGGCTGGCGGGGGCCCCTCACCTGCAAAACCTGGTCGCCTCTCATATATTTCGTGCATTGCATTCATCGCCCGCTTTCTCCTCCAAGGAGCTCCCGGGGGCGCGCGTGGTTCTCCCCGTGTGATCCTCGCAACAACAGCCCTGCGAGGTGGGTCAGGCGAGTGGCCCAAGGGAGCACCCAGGGATTGTCCTGGCCAGGTGGGGTGATTTGAACCCTGCTCTCTGCCCGGTCTTCGTCCTCATTTAGCCCCCACATGTGCATGACTGTGCATGACTGAGGTTTCCCCCCCTCGTCTTGGCTATGGTGTGAGTCTGTGCTGTTAATTAATGGGGTTCTGCCTTCGGAGAAGATGAGCCAGCCCTCAAGGAGGTGATTATGTAATTTGCTAGCAATTCATGTCCCTCCCGGTGTGACGCTGCGCGCTGAAGTCACGGGGCTGTAATGGTGGTGTGCCTCGAGATTTTTTTCATGAAAAAGTGTGCCTTTGCCCAAAAAAGGTTGGGAAACACTGGCTTAAACAATTAAAGTACAGTGGTACCTCGGGTTAAGTACTTACAGTGGTGCCCCGCAAGACGAATGCCTCGCAAGACGGAAAACTCGCTAGATGAAAGGGTTTTCCGTTTTGGAGGTGCTTCGCAAAACGAATTTCCTATGGGCTTGCTTCGCAAGATGACAATGTCTTGCGAGTTCCTGCTGGTTTCCCCCCCCCCTTTTTCTAAGCCACTAAGCCGCTTATCAGCTGATCCGATCAGCAGATAAGCCGCTAAAAGCCGCTAATAGCGCTAATCCGCTAATCCTTCAATGGGCTTGCTTCGCAAGATGAAAAAACCGCTAGACGAAGAGAATCACAGAACGGATTCTTTTCGTCTTGCGAGGCACCACTGTAATTCGTTCTGGAGGTCCATTCTTAACCTGAAACTGTTCTTAACCTGAAGCACCACTTTAGCTAATTGGGCCTCCCGCTGCCGCCGCGCCGCCAGAACACAATTTCTGTTCTCATGCTGAAGCAAAGTTCTTAACCCGAGGTACTATTTCTGGGTTAGCGGAGTCTGCAACCTGAAGCGTATGTAATCTGAAGCGTATGTAACCCGAGGTACCACTGTAACTGAAAACTGGTGCATTGAGCATTCTTTCCCCCTCCTTCCTAGCAGTACTTCTTCCTTTCATGTTGTGTCTCTTAGATTAACAACCTGAGGGTCTTATCACTGACGGCCACCAACTTTGATGGCTTTGAAAGAGGACTGGACAAACTCAATGAGGATAAAGCTGTCAACGGCTCTGAACCATGATGGCTATGACCTGCTTCTATGGTCAGAGGCAGTGATGCTTCTAAATACTATTGGCTGGAAATAGCAGAGGAGGTAAAAGTCCTCTTGTTCTGCTCAAGAGTTTCCCACAGGCCTCTTGGTGGCCACTGTGAGAACAGGATGCTGAACTAGATGGGCCATAGGCCTGATCCTGCAGGCTCTTGTTATACCTGTAAGCTGATATGGGAGGCTTTTTTGGTCCCATAGCAGAATAAAAATGCTAATGCTGATTTAAAAAAACACACACATTATAAATCATAACATAATAAAAGCATAATCTAAAACACCTTTTCACATCTAAATATATTGTCACACCTCCAGATTAAAAACGAAATATAATAGTACAAATATAAAAGCAGCAAAAAAAGCATGCATAAAACAGCAGCAGGTAAGTTCTAAATGTAAATATCACATAAATGATGGTTGTTGTTGTTGTTGCTGCTGCTGCTGTTAACAATTATGCTCCAAGACCTTTTAAAAAGCACCACTGTAGGGGCTGTTGAAAAACGAGCAGTTGGAAAAACAAAAATGGTCTTTCCTGTAACAGATCATGATTTCTGCGCTTGCTTATTTTTGAAATGTAAGCACTGTGCCAGCAGTTAAAGGTCTCACTTTTCTGGATGCGAAACTTTTAACCTCCAGGGGAGAATGTACATTCCCACCCACCTCAAAGGATGCACTGGGCAGATTGCATCCAATAATACCGGCAAGGTGGGAACACTATGCAGGCCTTCTGTGACTATTAATAAACACTTGGGGGAAACCCATCTCCATTTTCCAAAGTGCTACTATTATGGATAGGACATTTCCCCTGCCCCTTTATTAGCTGCTGCCCCTTTATTAGCTGCTGAAAAGATGGAGGGGTTGAGAAATGTATAACTCTGGTGGAAAATGTTACTTGCTCAGTTAATTGTTTCCTTTCTGGAGTGTTTATCTGTGGAAATGTCAAAACCTTCTCGTCAATGTAGGGGTGGCGGGTAAAGGGAAAGGCATCATGACGCTGGCAAAAAGAGAGATAACAAATTCTCAGCTTTGGCATTTTGGCTTCCCTTTCAGAGAAAAGTGCTTTCTTACTGCTATAATTTGAACCACGGATGTATGAATACTTTTTATGTGGGGTATGATTTGTGGGAAGGAACTTCCAATCAGAGTTTTTGCTTTTGATTTCATATTGATCTGGCTCCTCTGAGCCCAAAAGGCCACCCCACCCCCCACCCCCAGTTGTCCAAGATTTGGTCTCTCAACCTAGTGGCATAGCATGGTTTGCTAATGTCCGGGGCAAGCGTGGGTGCATGCCAGAGAGGGCAGGGCATGGGGGGGTGAATGGAGCCCACTGTGCCAACCCAGCCCTTGCTGCTTATGCTGCCAGAGTGAGCCAAGCAGGGTCAGGTTGTGCCACCTGCCTGTTTGCCCCCACAGGGGCGGGGACCCGGCCAACTGATGTTGCTTTTGGATCATTCCAGCTTCACAAAGTGGCTTGGGGTTTACAGGGCAGCATGAGAAGGACACAACAGCCATGCATCCTTTGATGTATATATTTATTTAAACCCTCATGAAAATTCATCAGCAAATTTCAGTGCAAATTTCTTGCAATACATGCGTTGTATGCAATTTTACCTAGTCTAAATCTTTCTGCAAGATAATACTCCCCGATACAATGATTTTTCTATGTTATTTTCGCAAATGCATGCATCTTAATGCACTGCAATCTATACATTTCTGTATGCGGGAGAAATGCATTGTGAAATTCAGAGATGGGCAAATTTTGAAGAACAGCTGTGTTTCACTTCATGTACTGTTACAGAAAGTGCAGATTAGGGAGACGGGCCTTTAAACATGAACTGAATCAAATTTCTCCCCCATCCCATCCCATTCATTCATTTATTTGTTTAAACATTTATATCCTTTTATTTTATGGAGCTCAAGGAAGCAGACATAGTTCCCCTCCTCCTCGTTTGATGCTCACACTGATCTCATGAGGTAGGTAAGAGTGAGTTTCATGACTGAGGGGGGATTTGAACCTTGGTCTCTCAGGTCTTTGTCCAACACTCTAACCATTGCACCAAACTGTCTCTCTGACTATTGAGCATACTTGGTTGAGGCTGATGGGAGCAGGAGTGCAGCAACATCTGGAGGGCCAGGGGTTCCTCAAGCCCTCATGTATTCCATCCTTCTGCTTCCTGTTGTGGCCAGCCAGATGTTTGCAGGAACCCACAAGCCAGACATGAGGGCAACAGTGCTCTCGTATTCATTGACATGCTATATCTAAACATGGAAGGATGTATAATGCTACAGTATTTTAAAGAATAGCACTAGCAGAATTCACATTTTCAGTCATTTGTCGCTGTTATTAACAAAAACCATTGTGAAAGATGCTATAGAGCTCTGAGGATCAGAATACTTCTTTGCTCTTTCTAGCTGGGATATTGATCTGTATTTGCAGAATACTTTAACAATCCCCCTATTTCTCCCCAGCTTTATATGAGAAATATCTTGTGACTCTTGTACTGTGCCCTGTACATTAAAAAAAATAAAAGGATAGTGTGCTTTAACTCATTGCATATGTATTTTTACATGTCAGATACGTTGAACTTCATCCTCTTAACAACTCTCATTGATTTTCAGTTTATGTTGGCACCGTCTGTCTGTTGCAGAGGAGAAGATCGGTCTCGATTAGCATAACTCCGCTGAAGCCTTTTAAGTCAAATCTGTTTATACCAGTAGAGGATCTGACCTGCCAAATATAGCAGCTGTCTATGATTTCGGGCGGTGTGATTATCTTGTTTGGTGCAAAGCTTGCCTGTTCCATCAAAAGTGACTGAATGAAAGAGCGTGGAGAAGAAATGTTACTTCATCCTAAGCACATTGGTCCTGTCTGAAGGCAGCTGGGAGGGCCACATGAGTGCTCCAATGTTCTATGATTCTATGTTCCTCCTTTGAAGAATCATAGGAAGCCTTATACTTATCCATCCAGTTTGTTACTTGGACCGGGAGTAGTTCTTCGGAGTCTCACCTAACTTGCACCCTGACCCTTTAAACTAGAGGTGCTAGGGATTGAACCATAATACCTCCTGCAGGTAACCCATGTGGTCTGCTCTCCCACTAAGCTACCTGGCCTAAATATGATCAGATGCCTTGATTCTCTTTAGTACCGGGGAGGAGTTGGGAAACTCCTGCTTGCAGGCCAAATCTGGTCTGCCAGGTTGGCTCATTTGATCCATGTAGCTGTCGTCGGCAGGCCATGCCCACCTGCCACTCACCTGGCATGGTACGTGAGTCTCCCGCTTGTTCCTCTGCAGCAGGACTTGCCTTCAGCACTGTTTCAATTTGCCACCAAAGGCGAGCCCAGAGGCTTTCAGCAGGAATCCAAACCCTGCCAAAAGCAGGTGGGGTTTTCATTCTGTGCCACATTTATACAGTGTCAAAAGCAAGCCCTGCTGCAGAGGAACAAGTGGAAGGATACGCTACACTGTGGCAGGACCAGGGCCGTCTTACCCATAGGCGCTAGGGGTACCAGGACACCTGGGCACCAGGCTCTCAGGGGCGCCAGGCTGAGAGTCCGGGGCCTGAGAGTTGAGTCCGGGGAAGAGCCCACCCATTGTTCAGAGTGCCACGGCGGGCTCTTCTGTTGAGGGTGGCTCTGCTCTGTGAGTTCAGGGATGACTGAGCCAGCGAGATGCAGAGGTGGTCAGCCGGCTCCGCACTCTGGCATGCCTGGGACTGGGCAACGGGGGGGGGGGGGCGCCGGACATATCTTTGCACCCCAGCGCCGCATATGCTTAAGACAGCCCTGTGCAGGACCAAGTGACCTCTGCAACAAAATGGTTCAATGTTGAGTGTGGCCTGATCAGGGTAACAGCTACTCTGTGCCACCCTTGCCCCTGGTTCACTATCTTTTTTAAAAAAAAAAACATTTTAAAAAAATATTTTTAATTAAATTTTCCATTTTAACAATCCAATCAAATCACATTAAATATTCCAAATTATACAAATACATATCATATAGTCCAAATATTCTGCCATCCCCTGGTTCATATCATCACCAACAGTCAATCACCATGCTCAGTCCACATTGGGCTTTGTTGGGTCCCACTAGGCACCTGCCTTTAAGATTTCGTCTGTCTATCTATCATCTGTCTGTCTGTCTGTCTGTCTGTCTGTCTGTCTGTCTATCTATCTATCATCTTCTGCATTCCTTGGGGTTTACACATCCGAAATAGAGGTTTTATTTTATGGAAATACTTGGAATGGACCCCTGAAGGTCATCTAGTCCAATCATCTGCAATGCAGGAATCTCAACTAAAGCATTATTGGCAGATGGCCATCCAACCTCTGCTTAAAAGCCTTCAAGAAAGGGGAGTCTGTTCCACTGTTCCACTGTTCTTTCTGATGTTTAGTTGGAATCTCCTTTCTTGTAACTTGAAGCCATTGGTTCAGGTCCTACTTTCCAGAGCAGGACCTGAAAACAAGCTTGCTCCATCTTTCATATGAGAGCTCTTGAGATATTTGAAGATATTTATCATAGCTCCTCTCAGTCTCCTCTTTCCCAGCCTAAGCAGACCCACTTCCTTCAACCGTTCCTCATAAGGCTTGCTTTCCAAACCATAGATCATCTTGTTTACCCTCCTCTGCACATGTTCTTCACATTATGGTGCCCAGAACTCGACACAGTATTCCAGGTGTGGCCTGGAAATACAGTGATATAATTACTTCCCTTGATCTGGACGCTATACTTTTGTTGATACAGCCTAGAATAGCTTAGAATAGCATTTGTATGTGCACGGAAGTCCTAGTGATCAGCTGTTTGTCAAGTGTTCCAATGCGCAATGCTTTGCAAACACCACATCTGGTCTTGTAAAGCTCATGTGGTAAGGGGAGGGGGAAGGACCCTTGTGACATCATATGACTCAAAGGTTCTGACCACGCCCACTTGTCAAACTTGGTCCATGGCTGTTTGAGGAGATAAGGACCCACTCTGATGGCTGGTTCCAGTTCTTTATCTCCACTCTATACCAGTACCCTTGGATGGGGGAGGAGCAAAAAAAACACAGATACTCTGTCTCATTCAGAATCTGAACATCTGGGGAAGTAGGGAACCTCACATAGTTTTAAACCAGTGATGGATTAAACCAGGGTTGTATTAATTTTCATGTTTTATGCCTGGAAGAAAGCCACTTTGTCCCGTGACTCCAACAGCAGGGGGAAATAAATCAATAATTTCCTGTTCACTAAGAACAAATTCTACATGGCAGTTTGCAGCAGGTGCTGTAAATGTTTCAAGCCGGTCCTTGCGCTCCAACTCCATCCTATTAATACAGAGACACATTAGTCAGATTATGTAACCTTCTAAGCGCAGCCTGCTAATTTCTCCAAGGTTGCCTTCACGTTTCTGTCCATTGCTTCCAGTTTTGCAGCCTAATGTTATTTTCAGTGCCACCCAGTTAACAGCATTCATTTAGAGGCAGAGAAAAGTAGGCTCTTTCACCCATATGCTTCTCTTACTAATGGGAATTAAGCTGAATGGAAAATGATCACAAACAGAATCCATTTGCCAAGGGTGGGGAGTGGGGAACAGGCTAGAAGCTTTCAAGGACCCAAGCAATGAATGAGCATCTTTTGCTAATGGTTGGCTGCTTTTCTTATTAATACAGATATAATGATGTTAAAGCTTCTCTATTAAGTCACTAGACCTACCGTACTGGTTACATTTCATTTCTTAGAAAGAGGCCCATTTTTCAACTACATCTGAATCTATAGTGCTTTTCAAGGCCTGAAAAATCACAAGTAATGCGGGAAAAGACATTGTCTTTCCCTCTATTTCCAGCGTTTAGGCTGTTATGGAGCCAAAATGGCACCACCTACACATGAGAGGGAGGGAACAGCAGGCTTTGGAAACTCCCTCAAAGTGAAATGTATGTGTTAAGTGGGGGGGGGCACACCAAAATAGCCTGATGAGGATTGATCATGCTCAGTGGAGAGCATTGACTGAGGCTGGATCTTGACACTTCGAAGAAGCAATTCAGTTAAACACGTTGTAAGCTTCATACAGGGAATTCCCGCTGGCGGAAGACAGAACTCCACAGCATCATCTGATGCCACAGTGTTATAACGCATATAAAGCGCTTTATCTTTATGAACGTAGCTGGGTCCTGAGTGTTATGGGGAGGGAGAATAGAATGGAGTGACTGGAATTCTAAACACGCTGCAGCGTTTTGTTGCAGCTTGCACTTGTTAATACAGAGTGCTCCAAAGTTTTGGAGAAAAGGAACTGCATGTCATCAGCATATAAATGGCAGATTGTCCCAAACCTCCCAATTACCATTCCCGATGGCTTCATTTAGACCTCGAACTGCATGCAACTAAGCAATCCTGTGTTAAGTGTCCTTTTCTATAAAAGGTGGTGCTTTAGAGTTATAAAATTGATTCTTGATGTGTTAAATTAATGGAGAAGGAATGCAGTAAACGGGAATGCAGTTAAATTAATGGAGAAGGAACACAGTAATGTAAACAAAAGGCGTTCGTATGTGTTTTGTCCTCCTGGCACCCTACGGAATTGTGGACAATCCCGCAGAGGGTGCTGGACTTCTGCCTTGGCTGTAAAAAAACCCAAAAACGACATTTTGCAGGAGACCCTTCTTTAATCTTTGCTCTGAATACGATACCGACAGAGAAAACCTTGTTTGGAAGCAGCCTTCCAGTGCTTTCAAAGCTAGCAGTTCCAATTAAAGGGCTAAGTCTGCCTTGCGTTTTTAACAAATGATTCCTGCTGGTTCCTTCTAGCGCGTGACGGGGCTTATGTGATGGAAGAAAGGAAAGCGTTGGAGTTGGTGCATCACCTCAAAGGTGCCTATGCTTTCTGCATGGGGAGAAATTGTTCAGGAGCCGTTCATCCATGAGGAATTCTGTTTCCAGTAACTCTGCCAAGGTCAAAGAGACCAATTGAGCTCTGTTATGCTGAGTAAGTAATGGCCAGGGCAAGGGAGAGCTGCCTGGAGGCACTCTTAACTTTTATACCCACAAGCTTTTGCAGATTTGAAAATACAGATGGAAAGGCTGAAGAAACAGAACAAAGAAAAGGTCTATTTAGCTTTATTATTGAGACCATGGGGTGACTGTGAGCACCCAGATACAGCTTTTTATTTATTTTTAACTACAAAATACCTCACAGATTTTCCATTCTGAAGAAAATGTAGTGAAATATATTCATGTGTATCATTCTTATATTTCCCAGTAAAAAGGTAAAGGGACCTCTGACCGTTAGGTCCAGTCGTGACCGACTCTGGGGTCCATAATTCAAAAGCATCAATTCTTCGGCGATCAGCCTTCTTTATGGTCCAGCTCTCACTTCCATACATCACTACTGGGAAAACCATAGGTTTTACTATACGGACCTTTGTTGGCAAGGTGATGTCTCTGCTTTTTAAGATGCTGTCTAGGTTTGTCATTGCTTTTCTCCCAAGAAGCAGGTGTCTTTTAATTTCATGGCTGCTGTCACCATCTGCAGTGATCATGGAGCCCAAGAAGGTAAAATCTCTCACTGCCTCCATTTCTTCCCCTTCTATTTGCCAGGAGGTGATGGGCCCAGTGGCCATGATCTTCGTTTTTTTGCTTAATGCTAGTGTGGCCCAAATCCATCTGTCTCCTGCTTAGTTACCCATAGTGGTGTTAGACATTCTCCACCCAAAGCTGCTATGGGATTACTCTTAAGAAAGGGATGGGGGAAACTGACTCTTTAGGGTTGCCGTATTTCAAAAAGTGAAAATCCGGACACAAAAGTTGAAGTTTTTGAGCTATTCTTAAGGAAATCCACCCAAATCGACACTTTCAAGATGGGTTGCTTGCCATGCATCTGGATTTTCCTAGACATTTCAGCCAATTTCTGCACAGACACTGTTTGCAACGGCCAGATCCCGGCCGTATCCAGGAAATTCCAGATGTATGGCAACCCTAGTAACTCTCCAGATGTAGGTGGACTCCAGCTGCCATCACCCCTACCCACGTTGTCTGGGGCTGATGGGAGCTGGAGTCCAATAACGCTTGAAGGGCCACAGATTTCTCATCTCTGTCCTAAGGTATCAGGCTGGAATTTTCAGCCTTCATGGTAATTCCCCCCCCCCCAATTATTGATGGAGAGACACCAACCATGTTTCAAAATAACACAGACTTCTCCGCAAAAGTGTCTACCGCTGTTCCCGCCACTGCAGGAGCCTTATCTAGTCATCTGCATCTCACACTTCATATCCCTACAGGAGGGTGATTATCTCTTAATAGCAACATCCTTTGCAGTGGATTTGAAAGCAAACCTGTGGGCAAATTAAGACGTGGAGAGCTCTAGATATACTAAGAGGGGAAGTTAAATGGCCAAATCATTAAATAAAAATAGCATGAAATGTCCATTATACTGGTGTCTGGTTTAGGTACAATCTGTTTATTGCACACTCATCCTGACTGCATTATTATACATTTAGAGAAGAAGGCGGGGGGTGGAAACAGAAGAAGCCAGCACCCACAGAGGGCAATTGCAAAAGTATATCTTGTTGCTTAATCCAAATGGCAAACCACTTCGCAATAAGGAGCATGGCCAATTCAGAAAGGTTTCAGATGCCTATAAAACTGTCCCTTTTATCCATTCCCAATAAAATATCACCCACCGGTTTAAAACAAGACTGCAGTGAATCAAAGCCTCAGTCCAAGAAGATCCTAACCACTTTCTGCAGTTGATTATAATGTCAGCCAGGTAAATGATGCTTTCCGTCCATCTTCATTAAGCAGACCGGGAAATATAATGTCATTTTAATGGGTTGATTCCACTGCAGTATTTTCTTATTCTGCCTTCGCCTTATGCCCGCCTTTGTTTTACAGCGAAGCTAAACTTTGACAGGTATACCTGGAAAAAGAAAACTTCTTATACTGAGTGCAGCATCCTGGCTTCAGAGTGGCTTGACAATTATTATTATTTTTTGTAAAAATTGCTGCAGAAATGTGAAGAAGTGAATTTAAGATTGGGGGAAATGAGGAACTGATAGAACTGAAATTGACAGATCTTTCTGTCCCTACCTAGGAGTAAGCCCCTTTGAACACAGTGGTCTTACATCTGAATAAAAAGGTTGCACTAAAAATTAAGTCAGGCATTCACTGAGAGATGCATTGTCTGAGTTTCCCTAATGTGCCAAACCAGGCTCCTGTGTGCATTCAAAGGCATGAATGGAGCTTTCCCAGTTGCATCAGTGCAGGGAACATATGCACTGAATGAACACATTTACAATGTGGGGGTTTCTCTTGGACTCGGTGCTATAGTAGCCATGGCTAGCACTGGGGTGTGGGGTTTTTTTGTCAGTTTAGGTTGAGCACATCAGCTGCCTAAAGAAAGAAAATCTTGCCTCAGTCACCCGTTGCTAGTGACATCCAGAATAGACTACTTTAATGTGCTTTACTTGGAGCTGCTTTTCAAAAACCGTTCAGAAACTTTGACTGGTACAAAATATGGCTGCCATGTTGGGCACCATGAGATCAAAACATGTGACACAGGTACTGTACTACCCCAGTTGCATTGCTGCCACTTTATTTCCAGACCAAATCGAAAGTGCTGGTTTTGACCTTCAAAGCCCCAGACAGTTTGGGACAAGGTTGCCTTCATACATATGAACTTCCCCACATATTGAGATCAGCTGAGAAAGTCAGGTTAAACACATTTTGCCCTTTGCTCCAAGCTACTATTTGTCCCCAAAAGGAAATTTCTTTGCTGTGTGCGGTGGAGGATTCAGATCAGGGACTCAGCTATACAGTTGCAAATACAGTGGTACCTCAGGTTACATACGCTTCAGGTTACAGACTCCGCTAACCCAGAAATAGTACCTCAGGTTAAGTACTTTGCTTCAGGATGAGAACAGAAATCGTGTGGTGGCAGCGGGAGGCCCCATTAGCTAAAGTGGTGCTTCAGGTTAAGAACAGTTTCAGGTTAAGAACGGACCTCTGGAACAAATTAAGTACTTAACCCGAGGTACCACTGTATAACGTTTTAAGTGCATCGTACAAATGTGACACTAGATGGCTCTGATGAGCTAATGGCAAATTCCATATCTATTTTACTACTTTTTTTAAAAAAATGCATTTTCACAGTGGTTTTTTTATATCTGAGTAGGTTCAGCCCAGGAAATGGCACAGTGAGAAAAGGTTAGCCGCTCCGCACCCAGTGCTGCACCCTCAGTTCAATTCAGACACCCAATGGCTCATACCCATTGGGAGTAATAGGGTGGATGCTAGGGAGGCCAGAACAACCAGTGACAAATTTCCCCCCATCTGCCTCCCTGCTGAGTTCTATAAGGGCATCACGAACCATAAATAGGAGGAAGCTGAAATCAGATCCCTCCCCCGGTGGCAGTAAATAAGCAGATCAAACGAAAGGAGCGTTCTTACCAGTTAGTTTCTTTAATAATCACAGCAAGAAACAAAGGAATGCTTATCTCTCTAGAAATGGCGTTGCTCCCAGTAAAGGTTCACACCCTCCATCCCCATTAATCTACATTACTGCTACATCGGATAACCTGAGCTTGTTGCTTCTGCACTCTCTGTTCTACCACTCTCAAAATCTGTCTAGTCTTAGGTGAAGGGGGTCAAGAATGCTGTCCAAGGACACTGAATCTGCCAGCTGTCTCTCTCCTGGTGTTTCCTCTTCTAGCTGTTTCTCACCCAGTATATCCCAGCTTTCCCCCTCTGGACTATGCCCCTCTGCAAACCACTGTTCTAAATCAATAGGTTCAGGAAAGGGGGGGGGTCCCACCATTCCTCCTCAGTCCAACCCCTGACAACAAGTAATGCCACCCCCTGGATTTGCTGTAAGAAGCAACAGGCAGGCAGCTGAGGATGCTGAGACAGTGTCCCATTCACCCTAATGGATTAGCCTCCACTGCACACGCCATTTGCCATTTCAAAAAGTGTGGGAGGTCTGGTCACAGATCTCCTGCTGCCTCATCCCTTTGCTGTGGGGAGGAAAAGGAAAACAAGACACACAGCACGGCCAGCACTGAGATTTCTACAAATTCATCAGCCCAAAGATGAAGAAGTTCTGCAATACCACCCATAAAAACGGAGGGAAGGCCATAAATAAGAACTTTGCCGTCAGTAATTGAGGAGATATAGATTGTTGGCTCGCGCTTTGCTCTCACAGGGTGATATTTCATGACAATGGGATGCTCTGTTTGGGAGGGCAGTGCTATATTGCTGCTAGATATATTTTTTCCAAAAAAATCAAAATCTTAATTAAACAACCGTTAACATTGCCCAATACATTGCACTCTTCACAGAAAGGTGTTTGTCTTTGTCAGGCATCCGATTTCACATATTAAAAAATGAATCACTTGTTCAAGCTGCAGAGGCCATCAATTCTCAACTTTCTGCTAGCCCAGCCAAGCCCAGTCCAAGATACCGTTAGTCAGAATAGTCCATTTCTGTCACTGGGAATTCAGCTTGTAGCCAGGGCATCAAAACAGGGTTGACAAGCAGGAGCCATTAAAAGTGCCTTCTGAACTTGTACCTTTTAGAGTTGGTGCATCTCCAGAAGAGATCAGGACCACGAAGGCTTGCAAGATGACCATCCTGGATACTGGCCAAGTTGCCAAGGGACTGAGAAGGAAGGAAGAGATGAAAGGACTTCAGGGACTCCCCTATGAGTGCTCTCTCTTCCTCTCCCCCAATCCCTTGTCTACTTGGTTCAGCACCCAGGCAAGCCTTAGGGGCTTCAGAAAGGTACTGTACTATAATATGTGGAATCTGGTGGTGAAGTGCATGCACAGTTAATGTCACAAGCTGGCACTAGCTCAGTGCTATTTTTCTAGAAAAAGAGGTGCCAGAACTCACTATGAATGCCTCCCTTGTTCTCTTACCATGGTAATGGTGGCCACCTGAGAAGTTCCAGCAAGTTCCAGCTGAAAAAAGCCCCAATACTGCTATGTAAGATGTACAAAACAAAGTCAAGTGTTTTCCGTTCCTCAGCAGTCAAAGAATATATCTCTGCTCCTTCATACACCGCACCTACAACTTAACATGACAGCTGCATACACCAAGGACCCTCTTCCTGTGACTTGAGAAGGGAGAAAATATTGTAGAAGGGAGGGGTGGAAAACCCCCAAAAGAACCCCAGAGCCATTTCTTCCCTTAAGGAGTCACAGCCACCAATCTGATGGCTTCATCAAGGTCAGCTGACCTGTTCTGACCTATTGTTGCAAGGAGGCTTTCTGGGCCGATGTGACTTTTCTTCCTGAAGTTCTCTCCTTTGAGTAGAGCTGGGTGGTAGCTGACATGCTAAATCCCCACCTGCTGTTTTTGAAAGTCACCTGTCAGAGGCCAGCTGTGAATTTGAATCTTGGCAAAGCCTAGTTTGCGTGCTTTCAATGTTACCCATAGGAAATGGTTAACAACAGCAAAAAAAGCTTAACCGAAATGCCCACGTTATTTTTCACTAAATCAACGCGGTGTTAAAAAGCTACCAGATGAGACTGTTAGAACCACCCACTGAGCTACTGAGTGGGATAAAAAGCCGTTTGTGCTAAAAATATTTGGAGAGATGGATTTGATAGATCCACACAATGTCTCCTATAATTTATCAGTTCAGCTCCTGCTTGTATCTGTTTTCCAAGTTTCGTTTTCCTTTTGCCTTCACCACATCGCTGAGATATTCAGTCCCTGACGTAGTTGAAGAGTGTCCATGAAGTAGCTTTCTTTGTAACCTCATCAGCATCATTTTATTTGATTTCTTACCTGCTCTTCACCATAGGGTCCCAGGGCAGAAGACAGCCCTATAAAAATGCACTGTTGAAACCATCTTAATTAAACATCTATAATGGTAGCTCAGTGGTGGAGCATCTGCTTTGCATGCAGAAGGTCCCAGGGTCAATCTTCAGGATCTCTGGAAGAGAACCTTGCTTGAAACCCCGGAGAGCCACTGCCTGTCAATGTAGACAGTATTGACCTAGGCTGGATCTTGACACATCAAAAAAAAAAAAAAAGTGCTCAGGAAAACGAGTTCTAAACTTTCTTATGGGAAGCCACATTGGCGAAAGACAAGACTCCACACAGCACCATCTGGTGTCACAGTGTTATAACGCATGTGTCAGAGCTGCTCGAAGATCCTAGCTCACAGAGGATCACGCTAGCCAGCGATCATTAAGTAAAAGTCTTTATTGAGTTACAGTTTCCATTTTCAAGCTGCTGCGTGCAACTCTACGTCTAGTAGCTAGATCACTCATCTTTTCTTCTGCCTCCTCCCCTTCGCTCTCTGTTTCCTCCCTTGCCCTTGCCTCTGCTCCTAAACCCCTGACATCCATCCCCCCCTCGAAGCCCCCCATTCCCCCCTCCCCTCCTTCCGGTGCTGGAACTGGGTGCTGCTGTTGCAAAGGGACGAATGTCGGATATCGTTCGCTTCCCGTGGCGGGCCTCCATCTGAAGGCTCCCGGGTCTTCCTCCCTGCTCCCGTCGACGACGGTCACCTCCGCTTCCATCTCTGTGCCGCCGTGCTCGAAACCAGGGTCGTCCCCGAAAACGTCCATGTCCGTCTCTCCCTCCCTTCCTCCTGGCGGCGTTGCTCGTCCTGGGCATTCCAGCCACTTTCTGCGGAACTGCTCCTCTGGTCCATCCCCCCCTCGAAGCCCCCCATTCCCCCCTCCCCTCCTTCCGGTGCTGGAACTGGGTGCTGCTGTTGCAAAGGGACGAATGTCGGATATCGTTCGCTTCCCGTGGCGGGCCTCCATCTGAAGGCTCCCGGGTCTTCCTCCCTGCTCCCGTCGACGACGGTCACCTCCGCTTCCATCTCTGTGCCGCCGTGCTCGAAACCAGGGTCGTCCCCGAAAACGTCCATGTCCGTCTCTCCCTCCCTTCCTCCTGGCGGCGTTGCTCGTCCTGGGCATTCCAGCCACTTTCTGCGGAACTGCTCCTCTGGTCGATCGTCCCACCAATACGAGGGTTCTGATGCAGATCCCGAGGGTGACCCCTCCGGGGAACGTACGTCTTGTGTCGGGTCCTCGTCCGAGTCGAACCCCCGGAAAGTGCTGGCCGAAAGCGTGGGCGTGAAAAGCCAGTCGTCGAAAAAGTCTGCTGGCATTGGTCTATGTGGGAAGAGGGCGTGAAACTCGTCTTTGAGTAGAGGTTCGTCCAAAGCGTAGCCCGGCACCCAGCTGTTCGCACTGGCCGGGGTGCCCTCCTTGGCGAGAAAGTATTCTACCCCCTCCTCCCCCCATCTGGAGTCCAAAATCTCCGTGACTTCGTTGATGCGCTCCTTCTGTGCCACTCCCGCGTGCCCTGTTCTGTCTCTGACCGGACTCGGCGCCGTTCCGGGTTCTTGGAACCTGTGCGGTGCCTTGTAGGGAGTGAGCACCGATCTGTGGAACACCGGATGCATTCTGGAACCCTCCGGAAGTGCCAGTCTGAAAGCCACCGGGTTGACCTGCTCTTCGACTTGGTAGGGCCCCAGTTGTTTATGCCCTAGTTTCTTCTTGGCCAACGACCTGGCCGGCACTGCGTGGGCTGCTAACCAGACCCAGTCTCCCACGTGGAGCTCTTCGCCAACCCTTCTGTGCTTGTCCGCTTGTACCTTGTATGCGTGTTTGGCCAGCTCCAGGTGGCGCCTCAGCTGATCGTGGACTTCCTGCAGCTCCGACGCGAACGCATCTGCTGTCTGCGGCTCCCCGTCCCCCATTCTTTCCAGTCCCGGGAAGGTTCTGGGGTGCCTCCCATTGTTGGCGAAGAACGGCGTGACCCCCGTGGACACGTGCTTCGTGTTGTTGTAGGCGAACTCGGCAAGCGGCAGGTAATCCACCCACGTTGCAGGCTGTTGATTTGCATAACATCTCAGGTACTGCTGCATGATGGCATTGACCCGCTCAGCTTGCCCGTTGGTCTGCGGGTGTCTCGCCGACGCCAGGTTGATCTTGACGTTCAGGAAGCCCATCAGCTTCTGCCAGAAATTCGAGATGAACTGCCGCCCCCGGTTGGACAGAATAGACCGTGGCAGACCGTGCACCTTGAACACGTGGTCTATGAACAGTTTGGCGGTTTGCTCCGCCGTGGCCACCTTCGCACACGGAATGAAATGTGCCATCTTGGAAAACAGGTCCACCACCACCAGCACTGCCGTCTTGCCTCTCGAGCTGGGCAGATCTGTGACAAAGTCCAGAGCCACCCTCTCCCAAGGTTCGACCGGAGTTTGCAGCGGTTCCAACAGTCCGGCCGGCGGTCTGTGCACTGGCTTGGCCCTCTGGCAGGTGTCGCACCTCGCCACGTAGTCTGCGACCTCCCCTCTCATTCCAGGCCACCAGAAATCCCTGGCTACTAATTCCACCGTCTTCTCCTTGCCAAAGTGCCCGGCCGTGGGCGCGTCGTGCAGCTGCTGCAGCACCTTGGCGCGAAGGTCGTCTCCCGGCACGTAGATGGCCCCTTTACGGATGAGCAATCCATCTCGTAGCTGGAAACCGTCGGCCGCAGCCTTGCCCCTTTGCACCTCCGCCATCTTTGTTTGCGCGAAGGAGTCATCCTGCAACGCTCGTCGCACCGCCTCCAGGTCCACGGTGGCCGCGGCGCACGCCCACACTGTTGGTGCGAAGATGTGCATGGCGGCCGCTGGCGTTGCGTCCTCCAGATACTGTGGCTTACGGGAGAGGGCGTCCGCCATGATGTTAGTGTCCCCCGGGACATACTCTATGCGGAAGTCGAAGTTCGCAAAGAACTCAGCCCAACGTATCTGCCTCTGGTTTAGGAACTGTGCCGTGCGCCAGTGCTCCAGATTCTTGTGGTCCGTGCAAACCTGCACCGTGTGCTTGGCGCCGATCAGGAAGTGCCTCCACGCTTTGAACGCTGCATGAATGGCCAGCAACTCCCTGTCCCAGATGGTGTAGTTCTGCTCGGACTTGCTGAGCTTCCTGGAGTAAAACGCTCCCGGTCGCCACACCCCCTGCTGGTCCTTCTGCAGCAGGACCGCCCCCACGGCTCTGTCCGAGGCGTCTGTCTCCACCCTCATCGGCCTGCTGGGGTTGACATGAAGCAGCTGCTCTTCCGACGCGAAGAGACGCTTGAGCGCTTGAAAGGACTGCTCCGCCTGCTCTGTCCAAACGAACTTCTTTTTCTTGGAGCTAAGCGTGTCTGTGATGGCCGCTGTCTGCATAGCGAAGCCTTTGATAAACTTGCGATAGAAGTTCGCGAAGCCGACAAACCGTTGGACCTCCTTCCGGTTGCGTGGACTCTTCCAATCCAACACCGCTCGAACCTTGGCGCTGTCCATGGCGAGCCCCTTGTCAGACAGCTTGTAGCCCAGAAAGTCCACCTCCGTCACGTCAAATTGGCACTTCTCCAGCTTGGCGTAGAGCCTATGTTGCTTTAGCCTGCTCAGCACTTCCTTGACGTGCCCGTCATGCTCCTGCTGCGATTCCGAAAAGATCAGGATGTCATCTAAGAAACAGACGCACGTCTTGTAGAGAAGTCCCGCCAACACGTGATGCATGAAAGCTTGAAAAACGTGGGAGCCATTTTGCAATCCAAAAGGCATAACTCTATATTCGTAGGTCCCCAGTGGCGTGAACATGGCCGTCTTCCACTCATCTCCTTCCCGCATGCGAATGAGGTTGTACGCCCCTCGCAGGTCCAACTTGGTGAACACTTTTCCCTTCCGCACCTTCGCTAGGAGGTCGTCGATTCGGGGCATGGGGAAGTCCGATGGCTTGGTCCCACTGTTCAAAATGCGATAGTCCACGACCAGTCTTTTTTGGGGCGTGTCTCGCTTTTTAACAAAGAATACAGGACTGCCCCCCGCTGCCTTGGACTCTCGGATGAAACCGCGCTCCAAATTATGATCTATGAACTCCTTGAGTTCTTGCAGTTCGTCCTCTGACATGGAATACAGTTTCCCTTTAGGCAGCGCCGCCCCCGGCAGCAGGTCAATTTTGCAGTCATATGGTCGGTGAGGGGGTAGTCTGTCCGCCTCCTTTTCGCAGAAAACTTCCAAAAATTCTGCGTACTTGTGGGGAATCGCTTGCAGCGTGCCTAGCAGCAGCTGTGACTCCTCTTCCTCTCCTTCCTGCCGGGGCACGATGCAGTGTTCAGCACAAAAGGAAGAGCCGAAGATCAGCTGCCTCTGGTACCAAGCCAGCGTTGGGCTGTGCTTGTCCAGCCAACTCATTCCCAATACAACGGGCGTATCCGATAGCTGAGTGACATTGAAGCTGATGACTTCTCTGTGATTCCCAAGTCGCATCACCATCGGTGGCGTCTGCTTCACCACTTGCCCCCCTAGCAGCTCCCTGCCATCCACCGTGACAACCTGCAGGGGCAGTGTGGCCGGCAGCAACTGTATAGCGTGTTTGTCGACAAAGTCCTGCCCTATAAAGTCCGCGTTGCTGCCCGAGTCCACGGTGATTGGCACGTCCATGGTGATGCCATTGGGCAGCTGGAGAGATGCGGTGAGCCTCACTACTGGTTTGGGCGGGAGGGGGTTCACGGGCTGTAAAATCTCTGGGGACTGCGTCACTAACACGTCTGGCTGGGCCCCAGTGCCTCTTCCTCCAGCCAGACTGCGTCGTTTCCCTGCTGTGGTCCACCTTGCTGCGTCGCTGCAGTCACCATTGCTGAGGCTGCAGTGAGCTTGTGGGGCCTCTGGGGACACTCTTTCGCCATGTGCCCTGGCTCCTCACAGACGTAACACTTCCTGTTCCCTCTAGGAGGCTTTGCTTTCACTGCTGCCGGTGCTAGGGCTCTGGTTGCTGACTGAGCCCTTGCACCTCCCACCTCCATAGGTTCCGCTCCTCCTCCTGGTGGAGGCGTGGATTGCGCCCGCGCTGCGTCTCTGGGAAGGAAGGAGGGGCCCCTGGCTGGTTCGCGCCCTCCACGCCCTTCGTCCCTGCTCCTGGGTGGTCCGGGGTCGCTCCCCCCTCGCGATCTCATCTTTAATCGAGCTGTGCAGCCCCTCCCAAAAGAGGTCTCTCACAGGGGCCGAATCTCTGTCCCATTCCAGGGCACTGACCAAAGCGAAAAAGCGGGCATGATATTGCCTTACGCTGGTCCTCCCTTGCCTTAGTCCATGCACCTCCTTCCGGGCAAGATCCACGTCAATGCTTGATAAAAAACACCCATCCATCGCTTTAATAAAGGCATCCGCATCTTGGAGCGCCGGATCCTTATCTCTCCATAGATTGCGCAGCCATGCTTTAGCATCCCCATGCAAATGGGACATGATGAATCCCACCTTCTCTTGCTCATCTCTAAAGTCTTTATTCAGCAGTTGCAGTGCGCACAGTACATCTGCTCTAAAGTTGGGATACTGTTGCAGGTTCCCATCGAAGTGAGAGACCAGACCGCCTGTACGTCTCGCCAACCCAATTCCCTCCTGTCTGGGTGTCTGCTTTGTAAGCACGTCTAACCTGACTTGGAGATCCCTGCAGGCGGCAGCTGCCTCCTCCTCTCTCTTCCGGGATGCGAGAGCCTCTGCATTCAGTTGTGACACTGCTTTTCTGCTGCTCAGCCGTCATGTCGGCTGCCGTTCGTGAGCTCGCTGGTAGGCACCTGCTTCTCTCCCCTCCTCAAGGCTGTAGATGCCCACACTTGTGAGACGGAGCTTACTGTCAGAGCTGCTCGAAGATCCTAGCTCACAGAGGATCACGCTAGCCAGCGATCATTAAGTAAAAGTCTTTATTGAGTTACAGTTTCCATTTTCAAGCTGCTGCGTGCAACTCTACGTCTAGTAGCTAGATCGGCGAAGCTCCGTCTGAGTCTCCGCCCCTTGTGCACCAACTTAATATCCTAGCCCTGCTCCACCTTTTCCGCCTGACTGTTCTTCTCTGGGTCCCTCTGCCCCCCGGGGTTTCTTCCTTCCGGGATTCTTCTGACGCTGACCCGGACCCTCCTGCCTCCTTGCGCCGGGCTTTAGGACCTGGCTCCCTTTCCGGGCTGCTTACTGCGCCGCCTTCCTCTGCATTTGAACTTGGCGCGCGCGCCCAACCTTCCACTTTCCGCCTAACCGTTTCTTCGCTCCCCGATGGAGGTGTGGCCACTCCTGACTCATGCCCTCCCTCCTGTGGTGAGCTGCCAGCGCTTGCCCCCTGGCTCCCTTCCTCCTCCCTGCTCCCTAGCGGTGACGCTGGTCCCGATTTCCAACTGCTCTCCTCTGAGTCCCCTCTGGCTCTATCTTCCTGGGGTGCCCCCCTAAACTCCCCCCTTGCCCTGGCCACTGGTGCTCCTTTCTGTGAATCCTCTGATTCACTGGAAAGACTCGGAGATCTCGGGTCGTCGTCATCACTCATCTTTTCTTCTGCCTCCTCCCCTTCACTCTCTGTTTCCTCCCTTGCCCTTGCCTCTGCTCCTAAACCCCTGACAGCATGTAAAATGCTTTTTCTTTACTAATGTAGCTGAATCCCTTGATAGATGATCAGTGGATCTGACTCAGTATAAGGCAGTTTTCAATGTTCCCATGAGTTTGTTCATTGGTGTTAACCTCTTTCTGAAACCAATGAAGTGTTTTTCACTGAACAGCAGCTTCCTGTGTACCTAATTCTGTTCCACAGAAACTGGCAGTCACTGTGATCTGAAATAATAACTATGATATATGAAGCTCCTCACATGGGTCTCTAACTTGAGGTTAGGGATGGGTAGATCATGCTCTAGTCAGTCCTCATCACATCCTTATGTGTTCACCCTGAAGCCTATTCCATCCATTTTGACACTAATCTGCAATTTAAAAAACCCACATTACAATATCAAACACATTTTCTCCCAAATGTGCATTTCTATACATATTTCTTCTCAAAATACACATTTCTAATTGTGTTTCCCCCCTTAAAAAAATACATTTTCACCTGCTTTTGAACTGAGAACTATGTTAAAATGTTTGGGAAGTACAGAAGGTTATGGATAACTCAGCTGTAATCTGCACATGAGTTTGAGACGTCTGGATCAGGCCTGGTTTGTTGTTGTTTTTCAGAATTTGCAAAGAATTTACCATCTGCAAGAATCCTTCCTTGAAGTCAGATTGATTTCTTGCTACAGGGGAAAAAAATATTACCTAATCTACGGAAAGAGACTTTTTCCCCAAGTAAAAAAGGTTAATTGATGAAAAATGGTTTTAAAAGAGCAACACAACCTTTATACGAGTTTTATAGAATGGAGAGTTGCTTAGTTAGATCTGACAGTTTACTATAGATGCGTTTTGAAGTTTGAACTTGGCCTTCGAGATGACATTTGAGGTAAAAATTACTAAACGTTAGGTGCATTGGAATATCTGCATGATATAACCTTGGGCACCATCCAAAGAAGACTTAAGTGCACTTAAGACCTTTGTATTGAATCCAGAATTCTCCTTCCATGGATGCAAATGTTCCTTCCATACACAGAAGACCCATGGATGGCTCCTGCTGTTGGAGGGTGGAGGTGGCAACTTTTGCCAGTTCCGTCACCCCACTTGCACCCCCAAATGTATATTGGAAAAATGAGAAACTGAGAGAAATCAAAACTATAATACAGGACTACATGGACAATATAGTCTGATCTGGCATTAGAAAGCTAATATTGGTTAATAACAGCAGCAGCAACAAAAGGTCAAAATGACCTTGCAGAAATGCAGGTTTGATGTTTCCTAAAATGAAAGGTGTTACAGAAAGAAGGATACATACCTTGAGATCTGAATCTACCCTATCATGATGTACTCTGAGATTTCCCCCCATATTCTCTAACTTTTAAATGGTGGAAAGAATTGTTTGACAATGAAGTTGTCTCAAAGTGCTAATGCAAGTTTAATGGCTAGCTAGTAATAGGACATTTTGTTTTGAAAGAAGGGAAAAAAGATGACTCTGTGAGACATCATGAGCCCATAAATATATCTGTGAACTTTGTGTTCACCCATAAAATAAAGACTACATGAATCGTAAACTAAGGAGACAACTGTAAATTGGATGAAAGCGAAATCTGAGCAGTGGGACTGAAAATTATGACTGTATCACAGAATATATATGTGTGATCAAAAGTCACAAGAATGCGCCACTTCCTCGGTGCTGAGACATTCTGAAGAATGTTCTAGAAGAGGTTGCATTTGCCTCGTCCAATATTTCAGGGCTCTACTGAGCCAGTGCCTGATTAAGTGAAGTGTAACCTATCAGTATTTTTTCACTCTGAGAAGATTTGTAGTAGAGCATCATCAGTGTTTTATTGTCATCTCAGGGCAAAAAGCTAAGCTGTTCCAGGAAGAGGAGTGAGACAAGGAAAATGGAGCAACGGCTTTAAATTTTAACACAAGGTACTAGAGGTCCTTACAGGTCACTAAAACCCAATGAATCCACTCACTCTCTGTTTGATGTGCATGAGTCATAGGTGTGCATAAGGTTGGTGTGTATGAGTTATGCTTGCTTTATCTCTCTGCAGCCAGCCTTTGGGAGAATTACATTATTTAAGTCTTCTATAAATAACCAACACTAAATCGCCTTTGTTGGGTAAGAGGTCAATAATGCTCTTTTGAAGTGGAATCTTCCGTTTAGACCAAATAACCACCAGCACGTTGAAACCACAAGGACTGAGTCTATTTGTTGGTGTGTTCCCCTGCAATAAAATAAAATAATAAAATAAAGAATAAAATAAAATAAAATAAAATTGGTGCAATCTAATAATAATAATGAAAAATGGAGCAGCAAAATGGAAAGGCTAAGATATGTAGGGAATAAGAATGGATGTGGAGCAAGCAGAGATCTCTAAATTCCCTAACATAAAAATTGTGACATTTGTGTGTGCTGTTTGCCTAAGCGAAGTGTTGTGATATAGGGGCCCCATCTGCACTGTGTATTTAAAGTAGTATCGTGCCACATTGAACAATCATGGCTTCCTCCAAACAATACAAGGAACTGTAGTTTGTCAAGAATGCTGAGAGTTGTTAGGAAGCCCAATTCCCCTTACAGAGCTACAATTCTCAGTGTTCCCTGGGAAGAGGGGTTGATTGTTAAACCAATTCCCAACACCCTTAACAAATTACAGTTCCCAGGACTCTTTGCGCGAAGCAACGGCTGTTCAAAGTGGTATGGTACTGCTTCGAACGCCTAGTGCAGGTGGAGCCAAGGTTTAGAGGCAATGCATTCTTTATAAAACTTGTCTAGTTGAATGTGTATTGACTAGGCACATCTATATATGCCCCAAGGAGCAGGGCAGGCCCTACCCATGAGGCAAGGTGAGGTGACCACCTCAGGTGGCAGGATCCACAGGGGCAGCAGATCCAGCCTCCAAGGAATTCTATGCCTGTTGCTGCTACTGCAATGCCAGCAACTGCTAAAGCATCCTCCTTGCAGGCCAAATCTGCTGCCTCCTCAGCAGGCCATCCTGCCTCTATAGCGGCCTCTTGTCAAATAGGAAGCACTGCTGGTCTCCTCCCAGCCTTGTTCCCGATGTAGATCTTTATTCCCTTTATTGATTCTAGTGTAAATATTCGTTCATCACTTCTTCCCTGAATAGGGGACGCCATTTTGTTTTTTGCCTCAGGTGCCAACATGTGTTGGGCTGGCCCTGATGAAGGGCCACTATTAAAGTCAACAGAACTGATAATACAGTGGTGCCTCAGGTTAAGAACTTAATTTGTTCTGGAGGTCCGTTCTTAACCTGAAACTGTTCTTAACCTGAGGTGCCACTTTAGCTAATGGGGCCTCCTGCTGCCGATGCCCGATTTCTGTTCTCATCCTGAAGCAAAGTTCTTTTTTTTAATATAAATATTTATTAAGGTTTTTACAATGTTACAAAATGAAAAAGAGAAAAGAAAAAATACAAAATAAAAATAGTTAAAAACAATTCAATCTTTTCATCACTTATCTTTCATTTACTTGTTTCCCGGACCACCTCATACCTCCCCTTTTTGTATTCCAGTTCAATTTATTAGTTCAGCAATTCCTTTCCCTCCTTATTTTATCCTGATCTTTAATCTTGATATATTGTAACCTAAATTTACCTGTTAAGAATCCAATTTTTTTCATATTCTTTTATACCATTACAGCTAGAAATCCCTTAACTTCAATCCAACATCATTCTAACATTCATTAATTTTGCAATATTTCTGTAAATAGTCTTTAAATTTCTTCCAATCTTCTTCCACCGACTCTTCTCCCTGGTCCCGGATTCTGCCAGTCATTTCCGCCAATTCCATATAATCCATCAGTTTCATCTGCCATTCTTCCAGAGTGGGTAGATCTTGTGTCTTCCAATAGTTTGCAATAAGTATTCTTGCTGCTGTTGTAGCATACATAAAGAAAGTTCTGTCCTTCTTTAACACCGATTGGCCGACTATGCCCAGAAGAAAGGCCTCTGGTTTCTTCAAGAAGGTATATTTAAATACCTTTTTTAATTCATTATAAATCATCTCCCAGAAAGCCTTAATCCTTGGGCACGTCCACCATAGGTGAAATAATGTACCTTCAGTTTCCTTACATTTCCAACATTTATTATCGGGCAAATGGTAGATTTTTGCAAGCTTGACTGGGGTCATGTACCACCTGTATATCATTTTCATAATATTCTCTCTTAAGGCATTACATGCCGTAAACTTCATACCTGTGGTCCATAACTGTTCCCAGTCAGCCATCATTATGTTATGTCCAACATCTTGTGCCCATTTAATCATAGCAGATTTCACCGTTTCATCCTGAGTATTCCATTTCAACAGCAGGTTATACATCTTTGACAAAATCTTAGTTTTGGGTTCTAACAATTCTGTTTCTAATTTTGATTTTTCCACCTGGAAGCCGATTTTCTTGTCCAAATTGTATGCCTCCATTATCTGATAATAATGAGGCCAGTCTCGCACTTTGTTTTTTAGTTTTTCAAAACTCTGCAATTTCAATCTATCTCCATCTTGTTCCAAAATTTCCCAATATTTCGGCCATTTGACCTCCATATTGAGTTTTTTCTGAGCTTTCGCTTCCATTGGTGACAGCCACCTTGGAGTTTTATTTTCCAATAAGTCCTTATATCTTATCCAGACATTAAACAGTGCTTTCCTGACAATATGGTTTTTAAATGCTTTATGCGCTTTGACCTTATCATACCACAAATATGCATGCTGTCAGGGAACTGCCATCGGAGCATCAGGCGGTGGAGGGTCTCAGGGAGGAAGAAAGAGACTCAACAGCTGAGGCAGGAACCAGCAGGGGGAGGAGTGGATCTCCGAGGGAATGCGAGCAGGAGGGAGGGCTCAGAGACGCTTCCAGCGAGAACAGTGGGGAGGTATCGGAGTCTCCCATAGGGAGACCCACACCTCGCCGGAAACTGTCACGCCGTGAGTCCAGGAGACGCGTTTCCGTTAAGGAGCTTCTTTGCTGGAAACGCTTCCGCAGACAGCCACTGTCAGACTCTACGAGTGACTAAGAGCAGACATGTTTGTGGAGCTCTGTCACACACAGAGGTTTGTGGAGTCGCACAAACTCTGAGGGAGCACGATTTTACGCACAAGCAGCTAATCATCCCATTACAGCAGTCTGACAGTCTCTGTACGCTGCCTGTGCAGGAGAAAGCATCATGAGCGAACCAGCCGGAACCGGAGGAGCAGGAGTTGGAGCTGGTCCAAGCTTGGAAGAAAGGTACCGAGCGTTGGAAGTCCAACTTGCGCTGCAGACGGCGAGGCTTGAGGAGAGAAGGGCTCAGGATGCAGACAAGAAGGGGAGAGCCACTCAGTTCCCCAGAAAGGTACCAGGATTGGTGCAGAAGTTTGGGGGGGACCCCAAGGATTACCATGCCTTTAGGACAGAGATGCAATATGCCCTTAATGTGCAGTTCGATGAGTTCCCTGATGAGGAATCGCGAGTTGCTTTCGTAATTGGGCATCTTGAGAAAGGGGCGCGGGACTGGGTTCGACCCCTAATGGCAACGCACAATGACGTCCTAAAGGACACGATGAAGTTCTTTAGAGCAATGGATATCATGTTTTCCAGCGATATTGAGGAAGGGGTGGTGCGCAGACAGCTAATGGCTTGCAAGCAGGGAAGCCGATCTGTCCGTGAGTACTGGACTGAGTTTACCATGCTGATTCACAGACTGGGTTGGGATTTATCGGCGGCACCTATTCAGATGCTATTTGAAGAAGGTCTTTCTTCGGCTGTGAAAGACGAGCTGTCCCGGAGCCCCAGGGCGGTGTCTATGGATCAGCTGACCAAATCTGCGCTGACCATAGGAGCGCGTCAGGAGGCAAGAGCCTTGGAGAGGCGGGAAGGGAGAGGGGAACGTTGGAAGGAGTTCCGCATTCCAGACATTCCTGAGCCAGCTTTCCCGCCGGCAGAGCCGATGGAAATCGGAACAGCGCGCGCGCGCGCATTTTCAAAACCCAGTGAGGGGGTTAAGAAGGAGGGAAAAGGCGCCCGGAAATGCTATCTCTGCCAACAGCCAGGCCACTTTGCCAGAGTCTGCCCCCAGAGGAAGGAATGGCAAGGGATGGTGGGAGCTGTTGAGGGAGGAGAGCAGGGAGAAACGGAGCAGGTAAAAGCCAACGCCTGGTTGCCACAGTCAGGGCACTGCAGCCAGGCCAAAGAGCAGTGAACGTGCCCGTGCCAGAAGCTCCTCAACCTGCTCTAGTTATTGATGTGTCGCTAGAGCTGCAAAATGGACACCCCCTAAAAATAAAGGCGCTGTTGGACTCAGGCAGCTCCTGCAATTTTATGAGCAAGGAGTTTGCTGCTGAACACCAGATACAGACTATCCCTTTAAGCAACCCCCTGCAGGTGACCACGATCGATGGCAGGGAGTTGTTGGGAGGAGGAGTCAGCTTGCAGACCGTCCCAATGATAATGAGGGTGGCAAGGCACACAGAACTGATAGCGTTTAATGTGGCCACCTTGGGAGGCGCTCCCATTATTTTGGGAATGAGCTGGCTAGCGCTACATGATCCGCTGGTGGGCTGGCATCAAAGAGTGGTTTCCTTTGGTTCAGCACATTGCTTAGAACACTGCAAAGGGGAAAAGGGGTCAGCAGGGGCCCAAGCCACCCTAGCAGGGACGGAAGTAATGGAGAAGGTGAAGGTACCACCACAGTATGCAGATCTCAGCGACGTGTTCAGCGAGAAGGAAGCTGACCAACTACCCCCTCATAGGCCCTTTGATTGCCAGATCAATTTACTCCCTGGAGCACAGCTTCCTGTGGGCAAGTTGTATGCCATGTCAGACAGAGAAATGCAGGAGTTGCGAGAATTTATTGACAAGAACCTGAAGAGGGGCTTCATCAGAGAGTCCAAAGCAGCGGGGGGTAGCCCAGTGTTTTTTGTGGATAAAAAGCACACGGACAAGCCGAGACTTGTATGTGATTTTAGGAGGTTAAATGCAGTGACTGAACCAGTGACTTTCCCTATGCCCAGGATTGATGATATTTTGACCAGGGTGAGGAAGGGAAAGATTTTTACAAAGCTGGATCTAAGGGGGGCGTACAACCTGATACATATAAGGAAAGGGGATGAATGGAAAACCACCATGTTTACCCCTTTGGGGGCATTTGAATATCTCGTTATGCCTTTTGGATTACAAGCAGGCTCAGCGTGCTTTCAATCTTTTATGAACCACGTACTGGGTCCTTTGCTCTACAAGAATTGCGTTGCCTTCCTAGATGATGTGTTGGTGTATTCGGAGAATGAGGAGCAACATGTGAGAGACGTCAGAGAAGTGTTGAGCAGGCTGCAAGCCAACAGGCTGTGGGTGAAACTGGAGAAGTGTCAGTTTCATACCAAGGAGGTGGAATTCCTGGGGTACCGCCTGTCAGACAAGGGATTGGCCATGGATCCCGGTAAGGTGCAGGCAGTGCTGGACTGGAAAACACCCAAAACCAAGAAGGATGTGCAGAGGTTCCTAGGGTTTGGAAACTTTTATCGTAAGTTCATCCGAAACTTCGCCCACCTGACGGCGCCCATTACGGACTGTCTCAGCAGTAAAAAGAAATTTGTATGGACGGCGGAGGCGGAGCGAGCGTTTGAGGAACTGAAAAGGGCCTTCGCCTCGGAAGAACAACTTCTGCATGTGGACTTACAAAAGAAGCTGAGGGTCGAAACAGACGCATCTGACAGAGCCATAGGGGCGGTGCTTCTTCTGCAGTCGGGGAAGGAGGGGTCAGAATGGCGACCGTGTGCCTTCTTTTCGCGAAAGCTGAACAAATCCGAAAGGAACTACACGGTGTACGACCGGGAACTTCTTGCTATTCATGAGGCTTTCCGGAAATGGAGGCACCTGCTAATTGGTGCACAACATAAGGTGCAAGTGTGCACGGACCATAAGAATCTAGAGTATTGGAGAACTGCTCGAGTGCTCAACCAACGGCAGTTGAGATGGGCCCAGGAGTTCTCCAAATTTAACTTTGAGATTTGTTACGTGCCAGGCCCAGAGAACGTTAGGGCGGACGCTCTCTCACGCAAACCTGAATATTTGGAGGGGGAGGGAGCACCCGAAGAGACCCATGTCATTCCAGAGGACCGCTGGGTGTGTGGGGCGGCATTGGTGGGGCAAAGGGAGTTGGTAGAGGGTACGGTGCATGATGAATACGCCCAGGACAAACTCAGGGGTCTCAGGAGGGAGGGAGACAAACCCGGGGGTTTTGAGGAGAGAAACGGGGCATTGTACTACAAGGGAGCGTTATATATACCCGAAGGGGAATTGAGGGAGAAGGTACTCAAGCAACTGCACGATAGCCCCACAGCAGGGCATTTTGGGCAACACAAAACCATGTGGCTGGTTACCAGGGAATTTTGGTGGCCCAAGGTCAGGGAAGATGTGCGGGAGTATGTGAGAGGGTGTGAACAATGCCAACGAGCCAAGGGGGAGAGGCGGGCACCGGCAGGTTTATTAGAACCACTACCTACACCTGAAAGACCGTGGGAAGCAGTGGCCATAGATTTTATGACTGATCTGCCAAGGTCTAGAGGGAAAACAGCCATCATGGTTGTGGTAGACCTGTTAACTAAAATGGCCCACTTTATAGCCTGCTCACATGCGGTCACAGCAGAAGAAACAGCCAAATTGTTTGTAGAAAATGTGTTTAGGTTGCATGGCGCCCCCTTGAGGGTGGTTTCAGACCGAGGGAAACAATTTACTTCCAGGTTCTGGAGGAAGCTCATGAGCTTACTGCACGTTGAGGTTAATTTCTCAACGGCCCGTCATCCAGAAACCAACGGGCAGGCGGAAAGAGCTAATGGTGTTCTCCAGCAATATTTGAGGTGTTATGTGAATGACAGAGAGAATGATTGGGTAGAGAAGCTGGCGTTGGCAGAATTTGCCTACAACAATGCAGAGAACGTGTCCACGGGGATGAGCCCCTTTTTGGCTAATCACGGGTGCCATCCCAGAGCCTTCCCAGGGGGGGAAGGGGAGAACTGGAGCGTTCCAGCTGCAGAACAGTTCGTTGAAGAAATGGAAGCGATCCATCGCCAGCTCCAACTCAACTTAAACAGGGCTAAGGAGGAATATAAGAGGCAGGCAGACAAAAACAGAAGGGAAGGTGAAAGCCTCAGGGTGGGGGACCAGGTGTGGCTGTCAACCCAAGGGTTGCCATTCAAAGGGGGTTGTAAGAAGTTAAGACCCAAAAGGCTGGGACCATTTGAAGTCATGCAGCAGGTCAACCCAGTGGCTTTCAGACTCCGGTTACCGAACCACATGAAGCTGCACCCAGTTTTCCACAGGTCATTGCTGTCACCGTATAAAGGGGACAGTGAAGGGAGGGTCACTAGGGGACCAGCAATGGAGGAGAAGGAACACAGCTACCATGTAGCGGAGATCCTCGATTCCAGGTGGAAGGGAGATCAAGTTGAGTATTTGGTAATGTGGGAAGGGGAACCGGAGTCGGAAAACACCTGGGTTAGGGCAGAGGATGTCAATGACGAATTTTTAATAGAAACTTTTCATCAGAGGTTCCCACACAAACCTCAGCCTGTAGCGAGGTTCCGAAGGGAATACTTTGCCACCACCGACGAGGAAGAGGAGTTGGAGGGGTTCACAGATTCCGAAGAGGAGGAGGATTCAGCGAGCCAGGACGGCGATCGATGGAGGGAATTGTTCGAGACGTCTGAAGATGAAGAAGATTCTTTTCGGGGTTTTAACCCTTCACCTCCCAGGGAAGAGGAAATGGGAGGGGGTGAGGGGGGCCCTGGAGGGGAGGTGGATGTCAGGGAACTGCCATCGGAGCATCAGGCGGTGGAGGGTCTCAGGGAGGAAGAAAGAGACTCAACAGCTGAGGCAGGAACCAGCAGGGGGAGGAGTGGATCTCCGAGGGAATGCGAGCAGGAGGGAGGGCTCAGAGACGCTTCCAGCGAGAACAGTGGGGAGGTATCGGAGTCTCCCATAGGGAGACCCACACCTCGCCGGAAACTGTCACGCCGTGAGTCCAGGAGACGCGTTTCCGTTAAGGAGCTTCTTTGCTGGAAACGCTTCCGCAGACAGCCACTGTCAGACTCTACGAGTGACTAAGAGCAGACATGTTTGTGGAGCTCTGTCACACACAGAGGTTTGTGGAGTCGCACAAACTCTGAGGGAGCACGATTTTACGCACAAGCAGCTAATCATCCCATTACACATGCCATCCAAATACGTTGTTAAAACCTTCTAAATCCAAAATGTCTGCGTTTTCAAGAAGCAGCCATTCTTTCAACCAGCAAAAAGCTGCTGATTCATAGTAAAGTTTCAAGTCTGGCAGGGCAAATCCACCTCTTTCCTTTGCATCTGTTAGTATTTTAAATTTTATTCTAGGCTTCTTGCCCTGCCAGACAAATCTAGAAATATCTCTCTGCCACTTCTTGAAACAGTCCATTTTGTCCACAATTTGCAATGTTTGAAACAAAAATAACATTCTAGGCAATACATTCATTTTTATCGCAGCAATACGGCCTAGCAGTGAAAGCTTCAAATTTGACCAAATTTCTAAATCTTTTTTCACTTCAACCCAGCATTTTTCATAGTTGTCTTTAAATAAATTCCCATTTTTTGCTGTCATGTTAATCCCCAAGTATTTGACTTTCTTAACCACTGTTAAACCTGTCTCATTCTGAAACCTCTCTCTCTCAATTGGTGTTAATTTTTTCTCTAAAACCTTGGTTTTTGACTTATTCAGTTTAAACCCTGCAACCTGACCAAATTCTTGAATCAGTTCTAAAACTCTTTTAGTACTAGATTCTGGCTCCTGTAACGTCAATACTAAGTCATCTGCAAATGATCTCAATTTGTACTGTTTGGCTCCGACCTGTATACCTTTAACCAACTGGTCCCTTCTTATCATATTCAGCAAAACCTCCAGGACCAATATAAAAAGCAATGGGGAGATTGGGCAACCTTGTCGTGTCCCTTTTTCTATCTTAACTTCCTTCGTCACCACATTATTTACAATCAGTTTAGCCTTTTGTTCAGAATATATTGCACTTATACCATTTTCAAAGCCTTGGCCTACCCCCATACCCTGTAAGTTTTTTTTTCATAAAAATCCAAGAAATGTTGTCAAAGGCTTTCTCCGCGTCCACAAAGATTAAAACTGCCTTAGTGTTTATGTTCACTTGCAGTTTTTCTAAAATATTATTTATGTTTCTCACATTATCAGATAGATGTCTTCCTGGGAGAAAGCCTGCTTGGTCCTTATGTATCTCTTCAACTAGCACTCTTTTTAGTCTTTTAGCCAAAATGTCTGCAAAAATTTTGTAATCCACATTAAGCAGTGATATGGGGTGGTAGTTCTTGAGCTGCGTCTTTTCAGTCTCTGTTTTCGGTACAAGTGTGATATATGCTTCTTTCCACGATTCTGGTGCCCTTTTCCCCTCCATTATTTCGTTACAGACCTCTTTCAAATGTTGTATTAATCATTCTTTTAGGGATCTATAATATCTAGAAGTCAATCCATCCGGTCCTGGAGATTTACCCAATTGCATGTTCTGAATGGCACCTTCTATCTCCTGTTCAGTTATTTTATAATTCAAGATTAATTTATTTTCTTGAGAGATTTTTTGTAATCCATTTGTTTTCAAAAATCGATCTACATCAGTTTCTTTCTGTGGCCCTTGTGTATATAGTTGTTTAAAGTACCTCTGGAAACAATTTCTGATCTCTGCTGGGTTCTGTATATTCCTTCCTTCCACTTCTAAATTTGTAACTGTATTTAATTTTTGTCTTTTTTTCATTTGCCAGGCCAACAGTTTCCCACATTTATTAGCCGACTCGAATGTCTTTTGTCTCATTTGTTTAATTTTCCATTCTATCTCCTGATTCATCATTTTCATATATTGCACTTGATATAATTTTATTTATCTCAAAATCTCTTGCGACTTTGGTTTTGCTCTCAATTTTTTTTCAATTTCCTTTATTTTCTCCAAAATTTTATCCTTCTTCTCATTTTGGGTTCTCTTCTTTAATACATTCTGCTGTATCAAGAACCCTCTCATAACAGCTTTACTTGCGTCCCAGATTACTCTTTTTTCCACATTGGTGCTCATGTTTATCTTGAAATAATCTCTCAAGGTTTTTTGGGCCTTCTTAAGCAGTTCTTCATCTCTAAATAAGGTGTCATTCATCCTCCATCTGAAGGAGCCAGTTGGTGTTAGTTTCATTTCCATCTTAACAGCATTATGGTCGGAGCAGGTTTTTGGGCAGATTTCCACTTTAGAAAGTGCCATTCCTCTAGTTACCCATATTTGGTCAATTCTTGTTGTGATGGGATGATGAGCTGCTTGTGCGTAAAATCGTAGTCCCTCAGAGTTTGTTCAAGTCCACAAACCTCTGTCTGTGACGGAGCCCCTCAGACATGGCTCCTCTAGTCACTAGCAGATTCCGACAGTGGCTGCTTTCGGAATCGCTTCCAACATAAAAGCTCCTTAACCGAAACACGTCTTCTGGACTCACAGCGTGACAGTTTCCGGCAAGGAGTGGGTCTCCCTATGGGAGGTCCAGAACCCTCCCCACTGTTCTCGCTGGAAGTATACCTGAGCCCTCCCTCTTGCTCGCTTTCCCTCAGAGACCCACCTCTCCCCCTGCTGGTTCCTGCTTCAGCGGCTGGGTCTCTCCCAACCTCCGTGAGCCCTTCCACCACCTGTCCCTCCGATGGCAGTTCCCTGACGCTTGTCCATGTCATTTTGGCTTCAGAAAAGAAGGTTCCTTCTTTAACCAAGGGGTTCTTTGTTCTCCAAATATCGACTAAGTCCAAGTTGTCTGTCATCTCAAAAAAAGTTTTCGGTAGTCTACCATCCTTAGTGACTACCTGTCTTTGTGCCTTGTCCATATGTGTAGATACCACTCCATTCATGTCTCCCATCAAAATCACATTATAATCCAAATAGTCCATCAGGATCTCGTGCAACTTTTTTAAAAAATCAGATTTCCCCTCGTTTGGTGCATAAACTCCTACTATCAAAAAATTTTCTCCTTGTATTTGAATTTCTATTGCCACAAATCTTCCTTGGTCATCTTTAAAGATAAATTCGGTAATAATCTCTCCTTTGCATAAATCACTACCCCTCTTTTTTTAACCTTGTCCGATGAAATAAACTCCTGACCAAGTCTTTTATTAATCAATAGTTTCCTGTGTAACCTTGTTATATATGTCTCTTGTAAACAAATCAAGTCCAATTGTTCCCTTTTTAGTAAATGAAACACAGATCTCCTTTTCTGAGGGGAGTTCAAACCATTACAATTCCAACTTAGTAGTTGCAGAGCCATGATGTAGTTACTTTGCTTCTCCTCCAACTGCACCCAGTGTCTGTTCCTGTTCTGTTGGTGGTATTACCTTCTTCAGGCGGTCTTTTAGTTCCGGAGGTAAATCTGGTGTGTCTAGAGTTTCACTTACAAGTGCTCTTAGCTCTCCTGTAACTTTCTTCTGCAGGTCTTCTCCGTGGTCTCTCCAAAATTTGTCTTTGTCGTCCTCTGATCTTATTTTTATCTTCTTCCCTTTATAACTGAAGGATAGGCCTTGGGGGAATTCCCACCTAAAAATAATTCTGTTACTTCTCAGCAGGCCAACCAAATCTCTATAATTTGACCTAAGGTCCAAAAGATGTTTTGGAATATCTTTAAATATCTCCACTCTTGAATGATGTATTTCCAAGGTCTTCTGGAAGTGCAGACTCAAGATTTTGTCTCTCTCCTCTTTTGTTTGGAGGGTGATCAAACAGTCTCTCACCCTGTTCTTCCTCCCTCCTTTTCCAAGCCTAAACGCACTCACTATCTTGAAACTATCCTTCTCCGAATCTGGGTTCCAAAAGTCTGCAAATTCCTGCGTAAGAAATTCAATCAAATTGTCTTTCTCCAGTTCAGGTACGGCCCTGACCCTTAGGTTCACTTGTTTCTCCTTCAACTCAATCATGGACAATATTGACTTATGGTCTTCAAGTTGTTTTTGTAACGGTGGTATCTTCTCTTCTACAACAGTGGCTGTAACAGTTGCAATTTCCTTTGCCTCTTCGGCTATCTCTCGTGTCGAGGTGGATTCCTGTAGTAATTTCTGAATAGTTTCTGTATTAGTATTTACCTTCTGTCCCAAATTATTAATACTTGTGGTGTTTTGATCAATTTTGCCCGATGCCTCGGCTACTTGTTTACTTATTCTTTCCAAAGATTCATTAATTTTAGCTAGTGCCTGAGCCAGGGCATCATCAGCTGCTATACCTTTAGGTTTAGGTTGTGCAGATGGGGTTGCTATTGGTAAACCAGCAGGGCCAGATGTCGATGCTCTTCTTTGCAGCCCACTGTCTGTGCGAAATACTCTGCCAGACCTCGTTGTTTGTGACAAGTCTATCTTCTCTTTTCCATCTGCCATAACCCTCAAGATATAGCCCAAGGTCAATCTCACACTCAAAGCCAAAGTTGTTTTGAAATGGAAAATTCCCTTTGGCCCAGCTGGTGTTGTAACAATTTCAAACTTCCTCTAGGGGGACACAGTAGCAGTCAAAAATGTCTTTAGGTAATTAACTTTCCCCTTTCATCCCCCAATTCACAAAAAGGACAACAGGTTCTATCTCAGTTGTTTCCTGTTACTTTAAAACCAGGAGAAGCCAGTCAGAAATATTGTATCTTACTTGTATCTCAGCTGCAGAGTTAACTGTCAAAAAGTACTTTCAGCAACAGCGCGATTCTCAATACGGCTTTCTTACTGTCACTGGGAACCCGTTCCAGGGTTTTAAGCGGTGGATTTTAGCTCCTCTTCCTCTCTTTTTTGCAGGGAAATAACGTTCAAACCTTTACCCCCCTCCTTCCCTGCAATCAAGGGGGGAAATCACTGTTTTGATGCTCAAATTATAATCCTTTTCCAACGTCATTTAAAGCTTCCGCTTTCAAGTTCATTGCTTTACTCCATTTACAAGAACGGAAGGCAGACTTCCTGTTTATGCCTCTCCGCTTCGGTGCCAAATTATTCATAAAATTTGTAAAGTTCCTTTAATTCCGAAGTTAGCCTACTCACGGATCGTTGTTTTACAGCCAAATTGTCCCAGGAAAAAGGCAGCGCTCTCCGGTAACAGCTACGCGGCTTCGCTCCACGGAAGTAGCAATTGACTCACAGCACTTCCCCGCTCCGCTCCAGAGCCCATTGCCGGGTTCCTTTGCCAATTGGGGGGGGGGCGCAAACGGTGCCCGCCGAGTCCCACGGTCACAGGCTTCCCCCGCCTGTGATTTTTGAAGGGTCCCCGCTGCGCCGTAGCGGTACAGACCCGATTTCCGTAGAGCCAGTTCCCTCCAAGTCAGAGGGAATCCACCATTACCGATGGCGCCACCAAGCTTATTAACTTAGATTGCCATGAATTGATCCTGTGGGTTTTTCTGCAGAGACAAGGAGCAGGTTAACGGATTTCTCAAGGCCAATCTGGAAGACTTTAAAACACATTAATGGCTATCAGTGAAGCAGCAGGAGGAAGAATGGGGTGCTTTTGTTTTGTTTTTAAACTGTCTTTGCTTCTTGAGCTTTTTATATGTTCATTCATTCATTCATTCACTCATTCATTCATACTGCTTCTTGGTTGCCGCTCCAGCCAATAAGTGATGTACAAAAATGTTTAAAAACCAAGATTGCTTTAAAAGCACGGAGCAGAAAACACAACAACTTAAACAACTTAGCTGGGACAAGAATACCATATTAACAGCAAGTATATCCAACACCAGCAGATGTCTGGGAGAAAAGAACATGGGGTGTTTTATTTTTAAGGTATTTATGCTGAAAGCCACCCAGAGAGGCCGGGGCAACCCAGACAGATGGGCGGGGTAGAAATAATAATAATCATATCTGTCAGGGGTTTAGGAGCAGAGGCACGGGCAAGGGAGGAAACAGAGAGCGAAGGGGAGGAGGCAGAAGAAAAGATGAGTGATGACGACGACCCGAGATCTCCTAGTCTTTCCAGTGAATCAGAGGATTCACAGAAAGGAGCACCAGTGGCCAGGGCAAGGGGGGCACCCCAGGAAGATAGAGCCAGAAGGGACTCAGGGGGGAGCAGCTGGAAATCGGGACCAGCGTCACCGCCAGGAAGCAGGGAAGAGGAAGGGAGCCAGGGGGGAAGCGCTGGCAGCTCACCACAGGAGGGAGGGCATGAGTCAGGAGTGGCCACACCTCCATCGGGGAGCGAAGAAACGGTTAAGAGGAAGGTGGAAGGTTGGGCGCGCGCGCCAAGTTCAAATGCAGAGGAAGGCGGCGCAGTAAGCAGCCCCGAAAGGGAACCAGGTCCTAAAGCCCGGCGCAAGGAGGCAGGAGGGTCCGGGTCAGCGTCAGAAGAATCCCGGAAGGAGGAGGCCCCGGGGGGTAGAGGGACCCAGAGGAGGACAGTCAGGCGGAAAAGGTGGAGCAAGGCTAGGATATTAAGCTGGTGCTCACGGGGCGGAGACTCAGACGGAGCTTCGCCGATCTAGCTACTAGACGTAGAGTTTGCGCGCAGCAGCGTGAGAATGGAAACTGTAATTCAATAAAGACTTTTACTTAATGATCGCTGGCTAGCGTGATCCTCTGTGAGCTAGGATCTTCAAGCAGCTCTGACAGTAAGCTCCGTCTCTCCATTGTGGGCATCTACAGCCTCGAGGAGGGGAGAGAAACAGGTGCCTACTAGCGAGCTCACGAACGGCAGACGACATGACGGCTGAGCAGCAGATAGAGGACCTCAGAAAAGCAGTGGCACAACTGAACGCCGAGGTTCTCGCATCCAGGAAGAGAGAGGAGGAGGCAGCTGCCACCTGCAGGGATCTCCAGGTCAGGTTAGACGTGCTGACAAAGCAGACACCCCGGCAGGAGGGAATTGGGTTGGCGAGACGGACAGGCGGGCTGGTCTCTCACTTCGATGGGAACCTGCAACAGTATCCCAACTTTAGAGCCGACGTACTGTGCGCACTGCAACTGCTGCATAAAGACTTTAGAGATGAACAAGAGAGAGTGGGGTTCATCATGTCCCATCTGCATGGGGATGCGAAAGCATGGCTACGCAATTTATGGAGAGATAAGGATCCGGCGCTCCAGAATGCGGATGCCTTTATTAAAGCGATGGATGGGTGCTTTTTATCAAGTATTGACGTGGATCTTGCACGGAAGGAGGTGCATGGGCTGAGACAAGGGAGGGCCAGCGTCAGGCAGTATCATGCCCGCTTTTTCGCCTTGGTCAGTGCCCTGGAATGGGACAGAGATTCGGCTCCTGTAAGTGACCTCTTTTGGGAGGGGCTGCACAACTCGATTAAAGATGAGATCGCGAGGGGGGAGAGACCCCGAACCACCCAGGAGGTCGTTCAGAGGGCACTGGCAGTGGGGGTGAGGCTGGAAGGACGTCCGTGGAGCAAGGACGAAGGGCGTGGAGGGCGCGAACCAGCCGGGGGCCCCTCCTTCCTTCCCAGAGAAGCAGCGCGGGCGCAATCCACGCCTCCGCCAGGAGGAGGAGCCGAACCTATGGAGGTTGGAGGTGCAAGGGCTCAGTCAGCAACCAGAGCCCTAGCACCGGCAGCAGTGAAAGCGAAGCCTCCTAGAGGGAACAGGAAGTGTTACGTCTGTGAGGAACCAGGGCATATGGCAAAAGAGTGTCCCCAGAGGCCCCACAAGCTCACTGCAGCCTCAGCAATGGTGACTGCAGCAACGCAGCAAGGAGGACCACAGCAGGGAAACGACGCGGTCTGGCTGGAGGAAGAGGCACTGGGGCCCAGCCAGACGTGTTAGTGACGCAGTCCCCAGAGATTTTACAGCCCGTGAACCCCCTCCCGCCCAAACCAGTAGTGAGGCTCACAGCATCTCTCCAGCTGCCCAATGGAATCACCATAGACGTGCCAATCACCATTGACTCAGGCAGCAATGCGGACTTTATAGGGCAGGACTTTGTCGACAGGCACGCTGTGCAGTTGCTGCCGGCCACACTGCCCCTGCAGGTTGTCACGGTGGATGGCAGGGAGCTGCTCGGGGGGCAAGTGGTGAAGCAGACGCCACCAATGGTGATGCGACTTGGGAATCACAAAGAAATCATCAGCTTCAACGTCACTCAACTATCTGACACGCCCGTTGTATTGGGCATGAGTTGGCTGGACAAGCACAGCCCAACGATGGCTTGGTACCAGAGGCAGTTGATCTTCGGCTCTTCCTTTTGTGCTGAACACTGCATCGTGCCCAGGCAGGAAGGAGAGGGAGAGGAGTCACAGCTGCTGCTCGGCACGCTGCAAGCGATTCCCCACAAGTACGCTGAATTTTTGGAAGTTTTCTGCGAGAAGGAGGCAGACAGGCTACCCCCTCACAGACCATATGACTGCAAAATTGACCTGCTGCCGGGGGCGGCGCTGCCTAAAGGGAGACTGTATTCCATGTCAGAGGACGAACTGCAAGAACTCAAGGAGTTCATTGATCATAATTTGCAGCGCGGCTTCATCCGGGAGTCCAAGGCAGTGGGGGGCAGTCCCGTATTCTTTGTTAAGAAGCGGGACACGCCCCAAAAGAGACTCGTAGTGGATTACAGGATTTTGAACAGTGTGACTAGGCCATCGGACTTCCCCATGCCCCGAATTGACGACCTCCTCGCAAAGGTACGGAAGGGCAGAGTGTTCACCAAGTTGGACCTGCGGGGGGCGTACAACCTCATTCGCATGCGGGAGGGTGATGAGTGGAAGACAGCCATGTTCACGCCGCTGGGGACCTACGAATATAGAGTTATGCCTTTTGGATTGCAAAATGGCTCCCACGTTTTTCAAGCTTTTATGCATCACGTGTTGGCGGGACTTCTCTACAAGACGTGCGTCTGTTTCTTAGATGACATCCTGATCTTTTCGGAGTCGCAGCAGGAGCATGACAAACACGTCAAGGAAGTGCTGAGCAGGCTAAAGCAACATAGGCTCTACGCCAAGCTGGAGAAGTGCCAATTCGACGTGACGGAGGTGGATTTTCTGGGCTACAAGCTGTCTGACAAGGGGCTCGCCATGGACAGTGCCAAGGTTCGAGCGGTGTTGGATTGGAAGAGCCCGCGCAACCGGAAGGAGGTCCAACGGTTTGTCGGTTTTGCGAACTTCTATCGCAAGTTTATCAAGGGCTTCGCGATGCAGACGGCGGCCATCACTGACACGCTTAGCTCCAAGAAAAAGAAGTTCATTTGGACAGAGCAGGCGGAGCAGTCCTTTCAGGCACTCAAGCGTCTCTTCGCGTCGGAAGAGCAGCTGCTTCATGTCAACCCCAGCAAGCCGATGAGGGTGGAGACAGACGCTTCGGACAGCGCCGTGGGGGCGGTCCTGCTGCAGAAAGACCCGCAGGGGGTGTGGCGACCGGGAGCGTTTTACTCCAGGAAGCTCAGCAAGTCCGAGCAGAACTACACCATATGGGACAGGGAGTTGCTGGCCATTCACGCAGCGTTCAAGGCGTGGAGGCACTTTCTGATCGGCGCCAAGCACACGGTGCAGGTTTGCACGGACCACAAGAATCTAGAGCACTGGCGCACGGCACAGTTCCTGAATCAGAGGCAGATACGTTGGGCTGAGTTCTTTGCGAACTTCGACTTCCGAATAGAGTATGTCCCGGGGGACACCAACATCATGGCAGACGCTCTCTCCCGTAAGCCACAGTATCTGGAGGACGCAACACCAGCAGCCGCCATGCACATCTTCGCACCGACAGTGTGGGCGTGCGCCGCGGCGACCGTGGACCTAGAGGCGGTGCGACGAGCGTTGCAGGGGGACTCCTTCGCACGAGCAAAGATGGCAGAGGTGCAAAGGGGCAAGGCAGCGGCCGACGGTTTCCAGCTAAGAGATGGATTGCTCATCCGTAAAGGGGCCATCTACGTGCCGGGAGACGAACTTCGAGCCAAGGTGCTGCAGCAGCTGCACGACGCGCCCACGGCCGGGCACTTTGGCAAGGAGAAGACGGTGGAATTAGTAGCCAGGGATTTCTGGTGGCCTGGAATGAGAGGGGAGGTCGCAGACTACGTGGCGAGGTGTGACACCTGCCAGAGGGCCAAACCGGTGCACAAACCGCCGGCCGGACTGTTGGAACCGCTGCAAACTCCGGTCGAACCTTGGGAAAGGGTGGCCCTGGACTTTGTCACGGATCTGCCCAGCTCAAGGGGCAAGACGGTAGTGCTGGTGGTGGTGGACCTGTTTTCCAAGATGGCCCATTTCATTCCGTGTGCTAAGGTGGCCACGGCGGAGCACACCGCCAAACTGTTCATAGACCACGTGTTCAAGGTTCACGGTCTGCCACGGTCTATTCTGTCCGACCGGGGGCGGCAGTTCATCTCGAATTTCTGGCAGAAGCTGATGGGCTTCCTGAACGTCAAGATCAACTTGGCGTCGGCGAGACACCCGCAGACCAACGGGCAAGCGGAGCGGGTCAATGCCATCATGCAGCAGTACCTGAGATGTTATGCAAATCAACAGCCTGCGACGTGGGTGGATTACCTGCCGCTTGCCGAATTCGCCTACAACAACACGAAGCACGTGTCCACGGGGGTCACGCCGTTCTTCGCCAACAACGGGAGACACCCCAGAACCTTCCCGGGACTGGAAAGAATGGGGGAGGGGGAGCCGCAGACAGCAGATGCGTTCGCGTCGGAGCTGCAGGAAGTCCACGATCAGCTGAGGCGCCACCTGGAGCTGGCCAAGCACGCATACAAGGTACAAGCAGACAAGCACAGACGGGTTGGAGAAGAGCTCCACGTGGGAGACTGGGTTTGGTTAGCAGCCCATGCAGTGCCGGCCAGGTCGTTGGCCAAGAAGAAACTAGGGCATAAGCAACTGGGGCCCTACCAAGTCGAAGAGCAGGTCAACCCGGTAGCTTTCAGACTGGCACTTCCGGAGGGTTCCAGGATGCATCCAGTATTCCACAGATCGGTGCTCACTCCCTACAAGGCACCGCACAGGTTCCAGGAACCCGGAACGGCGCCGAGTCCGGCCAGAGACAGAACAGGGCACGCGGGAGTGGCACAGAAGGAGCGCATCAACGAAGTCACGGAGATTTTGGACTCCAGATGGGGGGAAGAGGGGGTAGAATACTTTCTCGCCAAGGAGGGCACCCCGGCCAGTGCGAACAGCTGGGTGCCGGGATACGCCTTAGACGAACCTCTGCTCAAAGACGAGTTTCATGCCCTCTTCCCACATAGACCTATGCCAGCAGACTTTTTCGACGACTGGCTTTTCACGCCCACGCTTTCGGCCAGCACGTTCCGGGGGTTCGACTCGGACGAGGAACCGACACGAGACGTCCGTTCCCCGGAGGGGTCACCCTCGGGATCTGCCTCGGAACCCTCGTATTGGTGGGACGATAGGCCAGAGGAGCAGTTCCGCAGAAAGTGGCTGGAATGCTCAGGACGAGCAACGCCGCCAGGAGGAAGTGAGGGAGAGACGGACATGGACATTTTCGGGGACGACCCTGGTTTCGAGCACGGCGGCACAGAGATGGAAGCGGAGGTGACCGTCGTCGACGAGAGCAGGGAGGAAGAACCGGAAGACTTCAGATGGAGGCCCGCCACGGGAAGCGACCGATATCCGACGTTCGTCCCTTTGCAACAGCAGCCCCCAGCTCCAGCACCGGAAGGAGGGGAGGGGGGAATGGGGGGCTTCGAGGGGGGGATGGATGTCAGGGGTTTAGGAGCAGAGGCACGGGCAAGGGAGGAAACAGAGAGCGAAGGGGAGGAGGCAGAAGAAAAGATGAGTGATGACGACGACCCGAGATCTCCTAGTCTTTCCAGTGAATCAGAGGATTCACAGAAAGGAGCACCAGTGGCCAGGGCAAGGGGGGCACCCCAGGAAGATAGAGCCAGAAGGGACTCAGGGGGGAGCAGCTGGAAATCGGGACCAGCGTCACCGCCAGGAAGCAGGGAAGAGGAAGGGAGCCAGGGGGGAAGCGCTGGCAGCTCACCACAGGAGGGAGGGCATGAGTCAGGAGTGGCCACACCTCCATCGGGGAGCGAAGAAACGGTTAAGAGGAAGGTGGAAGGTTGGGCGCGCGCGCCAAGTTCAAATGCAGAGGAAGGCGGCGCAGTAAGCAGCCCCGAAAGGGAACCAGGTCCTAAAGCCCGGCGCAAGGAGGCAGGAGGGTCCGGGTCAGCGTCAGAAGAATCCCGGAAGGAGGAGGCCCCGGGGGGTAGAGGGACCCAGAGGAGGACAGTCAGGCGGAAAAGGTGGAGCAAGGCTAGGATATTAAGCTGGTGCTCACGGGGCGGAGACTCAGACGGAGCTTCGCCGATCTAGCTACTAGACGTAGAGTTTGCGCGCAGCAGCGTGAGAATGGAAACTGTAATTCAATAAAGACTTTTACTTAATGATCGCTGGCTAGCGTGATCCTCTGTGAGCTAGGATCTTCAAGCAGCTCTGACAATATCTATTATTATTATTATTATTATTATTATTATTATTATTATTATTATTATTATTAAATAGGCAGAAAAGAACCCTGAGCTCCTTGGAGGAAAGGTTGGATAGAAATGTAACAATAAATAAAACAATGGGAGCAGGTGATACCATTTGATCCTTAACAACATAACAGAAGCCTAAAGGTAAAGGTAAAGGACCCCTGATAGTTAAGTCCAGTCGCAGATGACTCTGGGGTTGCGGCGCTCATCTCGCTTTACAGGCTGAGGGAGCTGATGTTTGTCTGCAGACAGTTTTTCCGGGTCATGTGGCCAGCATGACTAAGCCGCTTCTGGTGCAACAAAACACCAAAACCAGACCAAAGCAGGGAAACACCGTTTACCTTCCCGCCACAGTGGTGCTTATTTATCTACTTGCACTTTGATGTGCTTTTGAGCTGCTAGGGTTGGCAGCAGCAGGGACTGAACAACGGGAGTTCACCCCGTCACGGGGATTTGAACCCCCGACCTTCTGATCAGTAAGCCCAAGAGGCTCAGTGGTTTAGACCACAGCGCCAACCTGCTCTACAATAACTTGGAGCAGGACTTTGACTGTGGCCCCCTCAGTCTGTGAAACAAAATTCCTGTTGAGATATGACACAAGCCCCACTATCTGCACTTTCTGGAAATAATTGGGAAACTTTTTTTTATTATGATGGGCTTCCTCAGCTGGATAAATGGGTCCTTACCAGGAGTGTCCACTTGTTAATGTTTTGGTCTGTTTTAAATGTATTGTACTTTCCCATGTATTAGACGAGGGTTTTTTTTACTCTAGAATAAAGTAAAAAATGGGGGGGACGTCTTATACATGGGTAGTGCGGGGGGGGGGGGAACGATAGCGGATGATTGGTTGCCTCCGTGAGCAGGATCTAGCGATTGGGTAGCTGAATGGTGTCTGCTGCAAGGGCTGCTTTGTATTTGCTGCTGCTTTGTCAAATGGGCGGGTTATTAGCTGATGTGGCAAGGGCTGCTTTGGATTGGCTGATGTTTCGGCAATTTGGCTTGCGTCGCTTGTGATCATTAGCGTGTGCCAGCTGGATGAGTGATATTTGGTTCAGCATTCCCTCCCCCCAAATTGCTCATTTTCTTAAGTTTGAGCCCCCCAAAATAGGGGGTGTCTAATACATGGGGGCGTCTTATAGACAGAAAAGTACAGTATGTCTTGCTTTTGTGTTTGTAACTGCTTTTAATCTATCTTACCTTGAGATGGTGGTTAAGGAGGCGAGTCATTCATTAATGATTGCGATATTTATTTATTTATTTATTTATTGGTTGGTTGGTTGGTTGGTTGGTTGCATTTACAATGATACCTGGGGTTAAGAACTTAATTCGTTCTGGAGGTCCGTTCTTAACCTGAAACTGTTCTTAACCTGAGGTACCACTTTAGCTAATGGGGCCTCCCACTGCTGCCACTGCACGATTTCTGTTCTCATCCTGAAGCAAAGTTCTTAACCCGAGGTACTATTTCTGGATTAGTGGAGTCTGTAACCTGAAGCATATGTAACCTGAAGCGTCTGTAACCCAAGGTACCACTGTAGATAGATGATAGATAGATAGATAGATAGATATAGATAGATAGATAGATAGATAGATAGATAGATAGATAGATAGATGATAGATAGATGATAGATGATAGATAGATAGATAGATGATAGATAGATAGATAGATAGATAGATAGATAGATAGATAGATAGAGAGATGATGATAGATAGATAGATAGATGATAGATAGATAGATAGATAGATGATAGATGATAGACAGACAGACAGACAGACAGATAGCATTTCTACCACAACTTTCCTCCCAGAGGAGGTGAAGTGATTTTCCCCAATTTGTTCATTCTGACAGGGATGACACAGAACATGTAACGACTGCAACAACTGTATTGTTGTTTTTACAATGGGTTTGATAGCCCCTCTTTTAGCTAATATCTCGCTCAAATATTTGAAACATTACCTTCCTGAAGTTCTGCAGCAGAGACATGGGGAGCTGGTGTATACTAGATCACACTAGGTAGTAACAAGTCATGTCACCTGCTAAATTATCTCCGAGGGGAGAAGCTCTAAACTGAAGATGTCAGGAATTGAACTTGGGACATTCTACATACAAGGCACGTGGTCTGCCAGTGCCATTGAGCTTCAACAACCACAAACAGGATAGCAGAGAGGACAAATATTTTGTACTTCAAAGGTTCTCTGTGAAGGCATCACTCCAACTATCACTAACAGGGAGCCAAGAGGACTTAAAAGTGGCCAGATTTACTCATCTGATTGATCTGAAAGGGACTAGACTAACTAGATGGATGTATTAGTTTTGTCCTATAAGCACTTACCTGGAAATTGCTGAGTCCTATTGGTATGCAAAGGATTGCATCTGTGTTCCCTCTTACTGGTGAAATTTTATTGTGAACATTTTTCAGTTGCCTATTTCCTTACCCAACACTTTAAAAAATGGAGAAGAAACTATCTGAATAAACACATGATATATTATTAGCTTTGCTTCTTTACCTGTTTTGTGTGATTTTTTTTTAATGCTGTGGTGATAGCTAACCAAGCATTTACTTGTCCTTTAGCTGAATCCCATACTCACTTATCTGAGAATAAGCCCCATTAAACTCAATGGGACTTACTCCTGAGTGGATGTGCATAAAATATAATCTGGCCCCCCACAAGGTCTGAGGGACAGTGGACTGGCCCCCTGCTGAAAAAGTTTGCTGACCCCTGGTGTACCAGCTCTCGTGAAAGCCCATTCCACCGTCTAAAAGTTCTTACTGTCAGAAAGAATATGCAAATAACTAATGCACTAATTGTGTGCCATAATAGTGTGTTTTCAGGCAATACTGATAATGCTGATGTGCAATATTATTTGAAAGGCAAACACAGTTGCCGTGGGTGCAGAAAGAAAGCAATTGAGCTCATTTGACTGTGGCAACAGATGAGATGAGAAAATGTATTTGCTTTCTGGAGAAAAATTCTTAGGGCCTGTGAGTGCATGGAACGAGTTGCCCTAATTGGCTACTCATCACTTCCAGGTACTTAACAGGCTCTTGTATAATCAAGCTTGAGAATCTACTGCAACAGCAGCTTAAAAGCAATTGCCATAAGGCTTATAGCACCAATAGAGAGTACTGGGAAGAAATATTATATGTAGATGATATTTTATTATTCATGACTGGGTGGGAAAAAAATCTACTGAAATTTCAAACCTGATCAATCTGCTGTTATTTTAAGTTCTCATGTTATAATGCTTTGCATAAAATGCATATCATCAGAAGACCTTAAAATGCTTAGGACACCCTGGGATAAATGCCAGCATCAAATAGATGATTCAAGCAGCCTTTTGCAGATTTATGGTGAAATCTTTTGCCACTCGACTTCAGTTGAGCAAGGATTTCGTACTCAGACATTAAACATGCAGCTGAGGAGGTGACAAACTGAGAAATCAGAAAGGGACTAACTGAATATATAAACTGACATCTAGTAATCATTAAAGAGTAATTTAGAGTCCCTCTCTGAAACAAAATTGTTCTTTTTTGTTTTTTAATAATTATTATGTAACAGTCAAGATTACAGCCCTGTTTCCTGAGGTTCTGTCAGAAAATTTTGGGCAAACAGAGCCCAGAATCAAATCACAAGTCTAGCATCATGAAGGGAAAAGATTGGCATTTTGCTTGGTAATAAATAGCTCTAGCCTAAAATGATTTATAATGGTGATGGATGATAGCGGCTGGAGAAATTCTATGTTCAATTCTGCTTCTTGGTCACTTTCTGCAGAAAACCATCTTTCAGTCTGAATTTTTTGTATGTTAATGCTTTAATAATTAACTATAATTTAAGACCTTGGCATTTTCAAAGCATACATGTTTTGCTTGTGATGGACACTTGCCCCTTCCACCAAGTGGGTGGCTGTTGCGAATCCTTGCACTTGGTCACCATCCGGGGGCAGAAAAAAGAAAACAGAACACACATGGCTGAGTGGCCATTTATGGAATTCCCCTTGGCTGCCTGGGCAGCTGGCTCAAGTTCCTGAGCTGTCCTGGCAGCCAGCGGGGCATAAACGTCGGCAGTGCCTTCCTACTTCAGGCAATTTCCAAGCATACATGCTTTGCCTGTAATGACACTGCCCACTCATCCTGGTCATAATTTCTTGAAAAATCTATCCCACTTTACAGTGGGAAGTACTCAGAGGGGTTACAGAAGCTCTCAAGAAGCTTTGAGAATGCAAGGGGTTTCTCATGAAAAGATTAAAATATCACAAGAATGCAGATATCACAATACAGAAGTTACTTGTTCATGTAAATGAGAGAAGGATTAAAAGTTTCCAGCTCGCAGTGCATATATACAGAGATCGAAAGAAACCCTGGAGGATTTCAGAGCAGAAATGTTAGAGAAACTGCAATCAGTAAGGCACATATATGCATATGTGATGGCCAGGTCCTGTTGTTCTGGAATATATTTGCAGAATTGGCAAACATTACACACCACACAGTATGTGTTGCACTAGAATTAACTCTTTTAACAATTTGGGAGGAGCAAAATGAGAGAGTGGCATCTAAGGAACTAATAGTATCTTTGTTGATGGCCGCCTACAGGGTAATAAGGAAAAACGGGAAAACTGCAGAACTTCTGACACTGAATTCTTGGTACAGCGAGTTGTGGCAAACAGCTATGGCAGAAAAAATTGACATACCAACTTAATATAGTGTGATATGATTTTATCTCAAATAAAAATCAGGGACATATGGAACAATATTTATTAAAGCCTTTGCGTGCCGAGGTCCCCAAGCCACCCCCCAAATAACTCACAACGCACACTTAATTTTTGTTTTAGGTTTTGGGCATAATTTTGGCCACAACTTTATTTAAATACAAAACCGTGAGTAGTTGTTTAGGCATTGGTTAAGACTATCTGTCCCCCCGCCGGGGGACAGAATTGACTTCCGGGCACCACCGAAAGACAGTGCGGGGGAAAGCAAGTCGGGGAGAAATGGAGCTGAGTCACAGACCTTCAATTCTCATCCGCATGCTCCCCGAAGGCTTGCCGGCCCTAGTCCCATTCCAGGGGTTGGAGGAAAAGATGGCAAGCCCCAGGATTCCTTTAACGGAATTCCCTTTCTGCAGCAACCATGGAGGGGCAGGCCCAGCCTATCCTAACCCCTCCTCCACCAATTTATAACCAATGCCTAACCGCAACCTTACAAGTTGTGACGATTTGCTACGCAGAAGGCAAAAACCAAATGGCCCAGCCAATCAGCCAGATGGACAAAATTCCTACCAGGCCCCTGCCCCAATGGCAGACGACCCCATGACAGGCATAGCAAGGTCAATGCAACAACCCCTTACTCAAGGGCAGGTGATCCGTTGCACGCAGCAAGGAGAAAGCTCCAGGCTGCATGCAGAGTACTTAAACATTTTACCCCTCCCACCAAAATTGCAACATAACTTTTACCCCAGCAACCCAGTGAACCAATCATTGCCCCAGGCCATCTTTAGAGACCCTGCCTGGTAACAGAGGGGTGGCTCAGCAGACCCCACCGCAACACGTGCTCTCCATGAAGGAGAACACGCTTTCTCAGGTTATGGAAAAGAGATTAAATATGAACTGTAATACTATGATGAAGTATGTGGAAAACCTCCAAGTTGCCAGAGGAGCTTACATATATGCATACCTAGATAAAGAGGAAAAAATATGTGAAATGCAATACATAACGTATTTATTACTGCACAGGTTGCAAATTTTGCCTTGGCTGCAAATAAGTTGAGAGCTAGAGACCAAGACAAGTATCATAAGGGGGAGTGTGAGAAGTGGAGTGCTTAACTGATGCAAGTGTGATATTTTTTGCATTTTTGTATGTTTGCTTTGGTGTTGTTGCTGTTCAGTTTTAAATTAATTATTTGTATTTTACGCATTGTGATCAATTGTGACGGCTTATAGCTTTTAGAAATAAAGATTTCATTCATTACATGTTGTCTTCTGTTAGTAATTAAAAGATGTAACTCTGTTTTGTTTTAGTGTTGTTGTTGGTTTTTGCATGTGTGTGTGTTCGTATATATGTGTATGTGTTAATAATAAAGCTTACATTGACCATATTTGCATGTCATGGTAAAACACGGTTTAACATACAGAAATGAAAGGCACCCACTTCATTCCTTCCCACTTGCTCCAGGAGGAAACAAACTAGTTGACGACTTAGTGTTGCATCCAAACCAGAGATTTTGGTTTGCTTCAACCCCCCACCCAGCAAATCATAATCTGTAGTGAAGGTTTGCTATTGACTTACTGATAGTGGATTGTTGGAGAAAAAGAAACTTTGATCACAGGTTTGGAAGCAATGCTAAGCCAGGTATTGTGGTTTGTTCCTTCCATGCGCTAGCAGGAAGGAGACAAACAGCCCAGAAAGGTGTACCATGATGTGTGAATGGGGCCAATATCCCACAGTTATTTTTTGCAAATATTGTAAAAACATATAGTGATAAGTCCTACTCAGAGTAAACCCACTGAAATTAATGAACCTCAGTTAGCCATGTCCAGTAACTTCAATAGGTCTACTCTGAGTAAGACCCTAATATACATATGGGATTGTGACTCTCTTTGCCCTGCTCTCCATAGAACCAAAGAGGTGGAAAATACCTCATGAGCAAACAGGAAGAAATCTAAGACAAAAGAGGGAGGCACTGCCAATGGATGGTGCATGTTACAGAGAACTGCAGAAATTTACTCAGGTGTTTCTCTTTTTCTACCTTAAAAGCAAGAACAAAGTGTCTGACAAAATATACCCTTGAAATGCTGACCGTGGCCAACGAAATTGCAATACATTCTGTTGTGTCAGCACTGGCAACTCCAAGCATAGATCACGCAGTGACTTGTAGAGAGGTAACGCCTTCTGGCAGCTTGCATTACTAACAACTGGAAAACAGATGGGTCTCCCTTCTGGGCTTGCAGACAGATCGGTAATATATTTTCTGAATGGAACAGAAAGCCTTAATATTTCAGAGGCACAACAACAACAATGACAGAACGCCGAGTCACAGAACCAAATTCAGACTGGCTGGGACCAGTGGAAGCAACTGCTCTTCAGATCAGTGAGTCTTCTTCAATTATAACTGCTGGAAGGAGCCAGGACCGGCCCTACTGTTAGGCACAATTGGGCAGATACCTTGAATGGTGGATGCTGGTGGATGCAGGAGGGTGGCAGTGACAGCTCCACAGTCCGTCCTCTCTGTTGAAGAACAGAGCTCTGTGTGCCACATTGTCTAGCCTGCAGTCTTCAACTACAGTGGTGGCCCAATTCCAGTGTGACAGTAGGATACAATGGCAAGTCTGGTCAGCTTCTGTAAGTGGAAATGGGAGAGGCACCACCTTGTCCTTCACTTCTGTAGGACCAGCCTGAGATATTTTGTTGCCTGAGGCAAAGGACAAGATGGGGCTTCCCTATTCCATATTGGAAGCCAACCAGACTGGTGTTGGATTCTTCTTCAACATTGGCCTCAGGATAGTGTCTTTTGTCACAGCTGAAGGCAACAGGCTTGCTTAAAGGTTATCGTGATACACACAGCTCCATACCCTCCAATATTTATCCGATGAAAATAGGGATGTCCTATTCCATAATAATAATAATAATTTTATTATTTATACCCTACCCATGTGACTGGATTGCCCCAGCCACTCTGGGTAACTTCCAAAATCTATAAAACATTAAACGTTAAAAGCAGAGACATCACCTTGCTGACAAAGGTCTGTATAGTTAAACTATGGTTTTCCCAGTAGTGATGTATGGAAGTGAGAGCTGGACCATAAAGAAGGCTGATTGCCAAAGAATTGATGCTTTTGAATTATGGTGCTGGAGGAGACTCTTGAGAGTCCCATGGACTGCAAGAAGATCAAACCTATCCATCCTTTAGGAAATCAGCCCTGAGTGCTCACTGGAAGGACAGATCCTGAAGCTGAGGCTCCAATACTTTGGCCACCTCATGAGAAGAGAAGACTCCCTGGAAAAGACCCTGATGCTGGGAAAGATGAAGGGCACAAGGAGAAGGGGACGACAGAGGATTAGATGGTTGGACAGTGTTCTCGAAACTACTAACATGAGTTTGACCAAACTGTAGGAGGCAGTGGAAGACAGGAGTGCCTGGTGTGCTCTGGTCCATGGGGTCACAAAGAGTCGGACACGACTAAACAACTAAACAACAACAACAACAACAACAACAACAACAACAACAACAACAACAACAACAACAAAGAATACAAAGTTGCTTTCAGATGTCTTCTAAAGATTGTATAGTTACTTATCTCCGTGGTTCAGGGGTCACATAACTTCCAAACACTGATGAAAATAGGGACATCTTAAGGAAAAGCGGGACATTCAGGGATCAAATCAGAAACTGAGACGGCTTCTGTAAATCTGCGACTGTCCCTGGAAAATAGGGACACTTGAAAGGTCTGCAATCCACATAAGACTGAGGCACTGTTAGATAGATGGGAGATTGCCTATTCTTGATGGGGTCTCACATTCTCTCTCTGAAGCAGTGGGTATGCAGTGTGGAGGTCCTTCTGAATCCATTGCTGTCACTTGAGGCTCAGGTGGCCTCAGTGGCATGGAATGCCTTCCATCAGCTTTGGCTGGTGGCCCAGCTGTACCCCATCTGGGCAGGGATAGGCTACTCAGTGGTTCTCAAACGTTATTCCCTGGGCCACACTTTCAGAATAAAAATTTGCCAAAGCATGCCTCTTCTCTCAAGTCTTTAAAACTGTGGGGGAGGACATTGTTTTTGTTTGTTACTATGTTTTGCATTTTTGTGTTTTTATATTGTAAACTGCCCTGTGACCCTTGGATGAAGGGTGTTATAGAAATTTTAATGATGATGATGATCATGTCCCAAACATCTGGAGGGCACCAGCTTGGGGAAAGCCGGTATGGACAAGACTAAGGTAAATGGACCAATGGCTTGACTCAATACAAGGCAGTCTGCTGCATTCCTTGTTGTCACCTACAACATTCCACCTCCATAGAAAAGAGAGACTCTAATATTATCTTTTTTGTTGTGCAAACTTCACTACCTCAGGTTGCCTCCCTCTGGAAAGAAATGCAAACAGTTATTTAAATATTTGACAATGAATGCAAATGTTATTTTCATCCAAATGCCTCTGGTTTTTTTTAATGGAAAAAGATCCATTTTCTCATTTTATTTTCTCAGGCTGTTGCTCCTGTTATTATTGCTTGGAATGAAAAATGTCAAAATATCTTTGCCAGGCATCCTGCACACACATGAATAGTTGTCCTCGCTGTGCACACACATTTGTAGATTTAAGGCTGGTAAGTTGGTGTTTTCACACAACAGTCAACATAACAAGCTTAGCCTGAGGAATAGGTTTATTTGGGCTCATTCACCGATATTTGCTTCATCCTTCAATTATGCAGCAATTGGCTTGGAATCACAGAGATTCAGAAGTAGAATAATACAGGATTGACAGTTCTCACAAACTTGCAATGGGCACCATGAACCCTCTTCTCTCTCAATGACCTCATTTGGTTGCAATGATAAACCACGGTTTAATGTTACAGGAATAAACCATGGTGAACCATGGGCATGCATGCTCCCCCTCCTTCTCCACCCCCAATATGACCATGAGGAGGAGTTTAGAAGCTTTTGCACCTTTCCATTTTAGACTAACTACAGTTATTCATTATGTCCGAACCTGAGCAACATGGTTTTAACTATGGTTAGTTGGAACAAACCAGCTTCAAACCACATTTATGAAGCTGACTTGTTTCAATTAGGCATAGTTAAGACTGACTTCAATTTAGGATTCAGCTACAATGCTGAACTATGGTGCTGGTGAGTAATTGAAATCAGAAGTGAAAACTTCACAAAAGCACCAGAGAAGAAGAGGGAAGGGAGAGTAACAATATGCGTGTAACAATAAACCATTGTTGGTATAAACCAGGCCAACATCTGGCTCCTAATTCTTAACCAAAGATCAATATTACATGGACATTTACCAAGCCTTCATCTTGAATGCTGAATCAAGTCTCAAAACCTTTTAAGTACAAGGACATATGTCCTATCACTACAAACCAGCAATGACGTAATTCTAGTCAGCCATTTTTGGATGCAGAAAAGTTTTGGGACTTGTTTGCAAGAGCTAAGAGAAGTTGATTATGTAGATACATGGATGAAATCAAAATCGTATCACCAAAGTCTTAAGACTGGTTGGTAATAGACTCTGCCGTACTGTGTCTCTCCTCCAGAACTACTTGTATAATAAAATGGCTGCTAGGATCACAAACTAAGACAAGAATGGTTATGAGACGCACACAGTTCCACTGCGCAGTTGCCTATGCCACAGGGGCTGGTATAGCCTATTTCGACTTGATTTTCACATAGCTTTTGCTTGAAGGCTAGAATAGGGGCTGCTTGCAGAACTTTGTTTCCATCCTCCTCTAGACAAATGGATGCCCCACATGATGCCACTGGCATCAACGCAAGGATGTGAGTCACTTCACACATGCAGGGAAAGAAGTGAGAAAATGAGTCATGCTTCTTTCTTTCTTTGCTTCTGTTCAACACAGGAAGTGGGACTCACTGGTGTGAAGCCATCTGGGGTTCATGGCTCTCACAACGGGAAGCATCTTTGAGCGCCATTTTCCATGTTGCACATTGGCCAGGATCTGATGAGCTGCTTTAGACGAGCCCAGTAGGAACTTGGATCATTTATCTTCCAACACCAGGACCTTGTGTCGCATCCCAAACTGTTCTAGAAAGGTCCCCTAGCTTCAAAAGTAGTTTTGCGGCACCTAACTGAGAAACGCAAATCCCAATACACAGAACATTTTCAGCTATCGTAACAATTGATAGCTCTATTCTTGGCAGATTGGTCTAATCTAGGGATAGGGAACCTGTTCCCATCCAGATGCAATCATCTGTGACCATTGGCTTTGAGCTAAGCAACCCTGTCTGGCTTGTCCAGATTGGATTGTTCCTGGTAAATCCCCTTTAAAAGGTAAAGGGACCCATGACCATTAGGTCCAGTCGTGACCGACTCTGGGGTTGTGACACTCATCTCACTTTATTGGCCGAGGGAGCCGGCGTTTGTCCACAGACAGCTTCCGGGTCATGTGGCCAGCATGACTAAGCGGACCAGAGCAGCACACGGAAATGCCGTTTACCTTCCCGCCGGGGCAGTACCTATTTATCTACTTGCACTTTGATGTGCTTTCGAACTGCTAGGTTGGCAGGAGCAGGGACTGAGCAACGGAAGCTCACCCCGTCACGGGGATTTGAACCACCGACCGTCTGATCGGCAAGTCCTAGGCTCTGTGGTTTAACCCACAGAGCCACCCACGTCCCTTAAATCCCCTTTAGTTCCCTCTTAAAAACAATAATAACACAACAGTCTTCTTTTAAAAGCAATGATAAGGTTTACTTACATTCAGTTCACAGTATGGTCCTGAAGGCAGGATTTAGCTTGTAGTTAGAGTTACAGAGAAAAGTTGGGTTCATCCTCTGTGAGGTGAGCCCATGTGCTGCTGGCTGAGAGCCAGCAGACAGCAAAAGGCAACAAGATGGAATAAGGTGGAAAAAGGGAAGATGGCTGCATGCCAGGGTCACACCCATCTACCTGGTCACACACAGGGGGAGGATGCTCCAGATCAGGTGTGACAGGAAGTCCTCATGGCTGGAGCAGCAAACAGGAAATGTTGTATTTGACTGCTTTTGTGATGTTACATCCCACAGGTCCAAGAGTCCAAGAGCATCTGGAGGGCTGCAAGTTCCCCATCCATGGTCTAACCCTTTCAAAAGGATTTGTCTAATGATCCTTTGTCCAACGGTTAGTGCCAATCCCTGCAGCAAGTCCATCATGACTTGACATTAACATGGTCATGCTGGAAATGACATTGCATGGCATCAAGTTGCTTGGAACACTCCTGACTTCCTCATTGTCATGTAGAGAGTTGGCCACTGGAGAGAGAGAACAACACACATCTACAGAGGAAAAATACTTACCTTTGGATTGGAGTGAACACCAGTGGAGGTGGTTTGGAGTAAAGGCCCTATTTGCGTTGTTGTTGTTGTTGTTGTTGTTGTTGTTGTTGTTGTTGTTGTTGTTGTTGTTGTTATATCACCCTTCATCATGAGATCTAAGGGCGGTTCACAGAATAAAATGCAGGGTAAAGGTAAAGGGACCCCTGAGCATTAGGTCCAGTCACGAACGACTCTGGGGTTGTGGCACTCATCTCACTTTATTGGTTGAAGGAGCCGGCGTACAGCTTCCGGGTCATGGGGCCAGCATGACTAAGCCGCTTCTGGCAAACCAGAGCAGCGCACGGAAACGCCATTTACCTTCCCTCCGGAGTGGTACCTATTTATCTACTTGCACTTTGACGTGCTTTCGAACTGGTAGGTGGGCAGGATCAGGGACTGAGGAACGGGAGCTCACCCCGTCGAGGGGATTCGAACTGCCGACCTTCTGATCAGCAAGACCTAGGCTCTGTGGTTTAACCCACAGCGCCACCTGCATCCCTCTAATGCAGGATAAAAACAATACAACAAAACAATAACGCCCCAACTGTGCTACCCAGCCCCCAATACTTTGCTTATGACCCCCAGCCTGGAAGAATGTAGGCTGACTGGAGGAAGAATATGGAAGAGAAATTGTTGGCCTCTGTGTGGAGTGAGAGTGTATGATAGCCCACTATATATTCAAAGCAGTACCATACCAGTCACAGCTTCCCCCAAGAAACCATGGGAATTGTAGTTTGTTAAGGGTGCTGAGAGTTGTTGGGAGAGCTTTATCCCATCCCCACTCCTTTGCTACAATTTCCAGAGTGGCTTAACACTCAATCGCTCTTCCAGGGGGAATTCTGGGAATTGTAGCACTACGAGGGTTTCCTGGGAATAGCAGGTGGAGACAGTAAGTGTTGTTGTGCTCACGTCCTGTTTGTGGGCTACCCATAGTCATCTGGTTGGCCACTGTGAGAACAGAAAGCTGGACTAGATGGGCCCTTGGCCTGATCCTGCAGGATCTTCTCATGTTTATTGTGTATAGGCACTCTGCCTCTTCTTTGCCCTTACCTGAAATGAACGGGTTTCACTGGGTAATGTCAGGTTCCCATGTCTGGAAGAGAAACTGTTTCAAAGCACAGAGTGCATTTTTTCCCACATCTCCTTTTATGCTCGATTCAAAGGCTACAAAATGCAAATAAACACAAGTATTAAAAACAGTCATGCAAAAGCTTGTCTCCAAGGCCGTTATCCCAGCTGAGACTTTCTGATGACTGTTATTAATTATTGAACCATTTCATATATTATTCAAGCTTTTCTCTGCTATTTAAAATAGCATTAAAAAAAAAAACTTTAACCAGTTGAATCAATTGGCTCCCACTCTGGCTTTGCCTCTGAAATGATGTTTGGAAAAGAGAGTCTTTCATTGTGTGTTTGGCCTACCATGTTTTTAGCTCCGTGTTTCCCATACTTTGCTACCTGGGGCATCCTTTCTGCCCAGGTAATATTGCTTCCTGGCATCCTTTTTGCTCAGTTAACCAAGACTCAGGGATAGGAATTTGCAGGGCCAGTCCAAGATATTTTGCTGCCTGAGGCAAAGGACAAGATGGTGCCTCCATGTCCCACATTCCAAAGCCAATCAGACTAGTGGTTCTTCTTCTTCTTCAGCCCTGGCCTCAGGGCACTTTCTTTTGCCACAGCTGAGGGCAGGAGGCTCATTTAAGGGCCACTGTGGCACATAAAGCTCTGCCCCTCAACACCATGCTGCTCTCTACCCCACCCAGCACCAGCTGCCTGAGGCAGTTCATTCTGCCCAATGGTAGGGCTGGCCCTGTGCAGCTTTTTCTGCCACACTGTGATGCTTTGGAGATTTCCCCATACCTGCCAGTTATAGTGGCTGCATCTGAGAAGCTTGGTGTATCCTTCTGTCCAGTGTGGTGTAAGAGCGGTAGACTCGTAATCTGGGGAACCGGGTTCACATCCCCGCTCCTCCACATGCAGCTGCTGGGTGACCTTGGGCTAGTCACGCTTCTCTGAAGTCTCTCAGCCCCACTCACCTCACAGAGTGTTTGTTGTGGGGGAGGAAGGGAAAGGAGATTGTTAGCCGCTTTGAGACTCCTTTGGGTAGTGATAAAGCGGGATATCCAATCCAAACTCTTCTTCCTCTTCTTCTCTACCTTGGAATGATATTGCTCTTCATACAATGGCATAGTGACAAGGATGGGGGGGGGGGCAATTGATAATGCCCACGACATTCATTTCACTTCAAGATGGTAGATTCATTTCTCTGAGAAGGTAAGTAGGGTCAGATTAAAGCATTTAGAGGCCCTACGCACTGAAAAAAATATGATACCCCCTCTATGTAATTTAAAATAAAAACAGCACTAAACGGTTAAATAAAATTTTATTGGTTACATTTCATCCTGCCTTTTATCTTAGTTAACTAAAATAAACAAAAACACCAATTACATAACACACACATTCACAGATACATCCCCAAATCAAGTCTGTATCATTAATACCGTATTGGCCCACATATAAGCCACACTTCCCCCCTCCCCAAATTCCGATTGTGAAAAGTTCAAGTACCGCTTATATTCACGACCTTACGCTGCTGGCAAAGCAGTGCGGCTCCCCCCTCCCCCGAAGCAGCCGAGGAGCACGGGGCGATGATGCCAGCCCACCTGCCGCTCCCAAGCCTCCCCCAAGCTGCCAAATTTTAAAGGTGCAGCTTATTTGCGGGTGTGGCTTTTATTCGGGCCAATATGGTAAAACAGAGATTTACACAGAAGCTGATTTCCTTGCATTTTTAAATCTATGTTAGTAGGATGTCCCCTCAGTCAAGTTTTGGGGTGGGGGGGTTAAGTGAATGTCAAATTCTTATTTTAAATAAATGTATTATTTTAAATAAATGTATTGCTTGTGCCATAAGCATGTGTTTGGGTAGTTCATGCTTATGAGAAGCATGTAAACTACTTAGAGGTTTATATGATATTGAGAGGTCTAGGGTTGTTGTTTTTTAAAAAAATAAGCATAATAAGTAAGGGTGCCATTACAGAGAAGGCCCTCGCACTGGTTTTCACCAGCTAGTCTTGCAAAGGTGCAACATAACCAAGAGGCCATCACCGGCAGATCATAATGTTAGCACTATTCATCATTTGTGTCATGTAGCTCATCTAGGTAAAGGTAAAGGGTAAAGGGACCCCTGACCTTAGGTCCAGTCGCGAACGACTCTGGGGTTGTGGCACTCATCTTGCTTTATTGGCCGAGGGAGCCAGTGTACAGCTTCCGGGTCATGCGGCCGGCATGACTAAGCTGCTTCTGGTGAACCAGAGCAGCGCACGGAAACACTCATCTAAAAACATCCAAACACTATATCCATTTTGAATTATATCCAAATGCTTCTGGACAGTTACATCCCCCCCCCCAAAAAAAACATATTTAATATTACACAATAGAATAGATAAATATCATTGGCAGAAGGCCAAGATTAGGAAAGATTTAACCACTTCTTGGTGAACTGACATCCTTCCTTTGCAGTAGATGCCAAACCACAATCCTAATTTCTAAGCTCTTCATGCTTTGTAAATGTTTAAAGAAGTCCGCGGTGTAATTGGCTTGAGGTTTCACACAAAATTGATGTGGCTATTGTGCTATCACAAATATATGGGCAACCATGCATATTACGTTCCAATTTGGTTCTTAAACTATTGCAAGCTCTGAGAGGGAAATGCAATGGAAATAAGTAATGGGTGGACATACAGTACCGAAAGACTAATATTCTGTTGCTTTTTTCATTTTCGTTTTTCATTTCCACAAGCAATTTGAGATGTGGAATCTTCTTCAGGTGCATTTTAATAATTGATTGCAAAATATTTTCCCTTTGCTTTCATGTATAAATTGTAGTTGATGAGGACAAATGAGCGGGAAACAGCTACACAGAAATCTTCAAAAATGGAAGAACAAACCTGCATGGTTTATAGCTGCGCCACAGGAGACCTTTGTCAGGTACTCATGCTGTGCGACCACACAGATTAAGGCAACAATCACAGCGCATCAAATTTGCATTACCAGAAAGGAGATTTTGACTAAACATTAGGAAGAACTTTTTGACGGTGAGACAGCGGCGTAGCGTGGGTTGTCAGCACCCAGGGCAAGGCAAGTAATTTGCGCCCCCTAACCCGGGGCAAGGCAAGTAATTTGCACCCCGTAACCCCTAACCTTCCGCCGCTGCCAGCTTCTTCTTGCTGCTGCCTGGTCTGGTGTGGTTCTCTCCTGCGCTCAGCGCTGCGCTGGGCAGCCGCTGCACTGTCCCTCCCCCAGATAGTCCCTCGCTCTCTCTCCGCACCGCACGCCTGGCACCCACCCCCTCCACAGTGGGCGGCGACCCAGCGGCTCGGATCGGATTCGCACAGCCAGCACTGCAGTGAGAGAGAGTAAGTGAGCCAGGTAGGGGCAGAGAGCTGCGAGTGCGAGCGCGCCCCCCCCAGATGTTGCGCCCGGTGCGGCCGGGGCCCCCCTGCACCCCCCACGCTACGCCACTGCGGTGAGAGCTATTCAGTATCACCTCAAAAGTTGGGAGACTCTCCTTCATTGAAGGTTTTTAAGCAGAGGTTTGGATGGTCATCTGTCAAGGATTTTAGCTGAGATTCCTACACTGCAAGGGGTTAGACTAGATGACCCATGGTCCCCATTTCAACTCTACAGTTTTATGATTCTATGAATGCAGTTAGCCTCTCTACCTCCTCCTCCTCCCTCAAAACTGAGGTGCAGTAGAGGATCTGGTGGCATTCAGACCACAAACAGAGAATTACTGTTGTTTCGCTGTGATGCCACAGTGGTCAAGAGAGTTACCCTGACCTTTCTAGAAAGGTATGTGGGGTGAGAACTGATCATCATCTCAGCTAAAGCATCCAGGACAGGTGGCCATCCAATCTCTGCTTAAAATCCTCTGCTTAAAAGAGAGCCCACAACCTCTCGTGGGAGTCCATTCTTACTGTCAGAAAGCTTTTCCTGATTTTTAGTCAGAATCTCCTTTCTTGTAAATTGAAGCCAATGGTCCGAGTCCTAGCCTCCAGAGCAGGAGAAAACAAGCTTGTTCCCCCTTCCATCTGACAGCTCTTGAGATGTTTGAAGATGGTTATCATATCTCCTCTCTGTCTCCTCTTTTCCAGACTAACATACCCAGCTCTTTCAACTGTCCCTCACAAGGCTTGGTTTCCAGACCCTTGATCATCTTGGTCACCCTCCAGCTTGCCAACATCCTTCCACACATTTCAGCTTTGCCAACATCCTTCCTAAATTGTGGTACCCAGAACTGGACATAGTATTCCAGGTGTGGTCTGACCAAGGCAGAATAGAGTGGTACTATTACTTCCCTTGAACTGGACACTATACTAGCTTTTTTCGGGTTTCAACCACTTGGTTTCAAAACCTGAATTATAAATCTACTGAAACAGTGCATAGGAACACTGAATTAACTGATACCAGTGTCTTGGCAGTTGTAAAGCAGGTCATGTTTGTCCGAACTCATTCACCTGTGTACCTTAAGCCAGCATCCCTGGCTGCTGTGTTGCCTCTTGTATGAATGTGAGAAGAACGATGACCCTTTCAGTTCCCTGCTGTTGCTTCTTTTGAGTCATAGAAATAGAACAGAGAGCCCCGAAGAAGACTTGGACAATTGCTAGCGGCAAGAAGATCCACAGCCCTTTTGACATTAAGTCACTGTAAACGTTGAAAGAAGAAAATCAGTCCTGTAGTCTTTGACTTAACAGTGCCTAAAGCTTTATTTCTCATTCTGTCAGGAACTAAGAAGAATGTACACAGAGAGCACAATTTACTATTTCTGTGCCGCAACCAAGTGCAAAAATACCTTCAGGAAATCTAAGCTTCTCTTGCATCTCTGGCTCAGTATGACTATAAGTGAATCAACCACAATCTATTAAGTGCTACATGTTGTGGGGCAAACTTGGGGGGATGGAGAGGGGTGGGCTGAAAGAGGCTCACTGTCCCACCTGCCTGCCACAACATCATTATGTATTGCAATCAATAATTATATTCAGGGTCATCAGGCTGACCATTTGCTTGCTCAAAGTCCATTTCTATATTTTGGCTGCACAGCCTCCTTCTGTACCTACACGACATAACATGGTGCTGTGAAAATACTTGTGTTCTCTTATTTCTTTATATTATTTATATTTAATGGTTTTATACCCCGCCTTTCACCAAGATGCCACCGAGCAGCTGACATCAAACAAACAAACAAACAAACAATAAAATTCGAGTGTGAGGAAAAAAAATCCGCAACTCCGACACACAGAAGAGAAAAATGCATTTTATTCCATACAAGATTTATATATCTAACTCTTTCTTTCCATGTGTTTTTACTAATTTGCTATATATATAACATACAGCAAAAATTAAAAAAAAAAAACATTGACAATAATAATGTTGAGAAAATGAGTGATAAGGGTCATGGATTCAAATAACAAGAAAAGAGATTCTGGCTGAACATTGGGAATAATAATAATAATTTATTATTTATACCCCGCCCATCTGGCTGGGTTTCCCCAGCCACTCTGGGTGGCTTTCAACAGAATATTAAAATACAATAGTCTATTAAACATTAAAAGCTTCCCTAAACAGGGCTGCCTTCAGATGTCTTCTAAAAGTTTGGAAGCGAAAGGAAAGTCCAATGCTGTAAAGAAAAATATTGCATAGGAACCTGGAATGTAAGAACCATGAACCTGGGTAAGTTGGATGTGGTCAAAAATGAGATGGCAAGAATAAATATTGACATCCTGGGCATCAGTGAGCTAAAATGGACGGGAATGGGCGAATTCAGTTCGGATGACTATCATATCTACTACTGTGGGCAAGAAACCCGTAAAAGAAATGGAGTGGCCCTCATAGTCAACAAAAGAGTGGCGAAAGCTGTACTGGGATGCAGTCTCAAAAATGATAGAATGATCTCGATACGAATCCAAGGCAGACCTTTTAACATCACAGTAATCCAAGTTTATGCACTAACTACTGGTGCTGAAGAAACTGAAATCGACCAATTCTATGAAGACTTACAAGACCTTATAGAAGTGACACCAAAGAAGGATGTTCTGCTCATTATAGGGGATTGGAATGCTAAAGTAGGGAATCAAGAGATAAAAGGAACAACTGGCAAGTTTGGCCTTGGAGATCAAAACGAAGCAGGGCAAAGGCTAATAGAGTTCTGTCAAGAGAACAAGCTGGTCATCACAAACACGCTTTTCCAACAACACAAGAGACGGCTCTACACATGGACATCCCCAGATGGGCAACATCGAAATCAGATTGATTATATTCTCTGCAGCCAAAGATGGAGAAGCTCTATACAGTCAGCAAAAACAAGACCTGGAGCTGACTGTGGCTCAGATCATCAGCTTCTTATAGCAAAATTCAAGCTTAAACTGAAGAAAGTAGGAAAAACCACTGGACAGGTAAGATACAATCTAAACCAAATCCCTTATGAATACACAGTGGAAGTGAGGAACAGGTTTAAGGATTTAGATTTGCTGGACAGAGTGCCTGAAGAACTATGGGTGGAGGCTCGCAACATTATACAGGAGGCAGCAACTAAAACCATCCCAATGAAAAAGAAATGCAAGAAAGCAAAGTGGCTGTCCAACGAGGCCTTACAAATAGCGGGGGAGAGAAGGCAAGCAAAATGCGAGGGAGATAGTGAAAGATACAGGAAATTGAATGCAGATTTCCAAAGAATAGCAAGGAGAGACAAGAAGGCCTTCTTAAACGAGCAATGCAAAGAAATAGAGGAAAGCAACAGAATGGGAAGAACCAGAGATCTGTTCAAGAAAATCGGAAATATGAAAGGAACATTTCGTACAAAGATTACCATAATAAAGGACAAAAGTGGTAAAGACCTAACTGAAGCAGAAGACATCAAGAAGAGGTGCCAAGAATACACAGAGGAATTATACCAGAAAGATATGGATGTCTCGTACACCCCAGGTAGTGTGGTTGCTGACCTTGAGCCAGACATCCTGGAGAGTGAAGTCAAATGGGCCTTAGAAAGCACTGCAAATAACAAGGCCAGTGGAAGTGATGGTATTCCAGCTGAACTGTTTAAAATTTTAAAAGATGGTGCTGTTAAGGTGCTACACTCAATATGCCAGCAAGTTTGGAAAACTCAGCAGTGGCCAGAGGATTGGAGAAGATCAGTCTACATCCCAATCCCAAAGAAAGGCAGTGCCAAAGAATGCTCCAACTACCGCACAATTGCACTCATTTCACATGCTAGCAAGGTTATGCTTAAAATTCTACAAGGAAGGCTCAAGCAGTATGTGGACCGAGAACTCCCAGAAGTGCAAGCTGGATTTAGAAGAGGCAGAGGAACCAGAGACCAAATTGCAAACATGCGCTGGATTATGGAGAAAGCTAGAGAGTTCCAGAAAGACATCTACTTCTGCTTCATTGACTATGCAAAAGCCTTTGACTGTGTTGACCACAGCAAACTATGGCAAGCTCTTAAAGAAATGGGAGTGCCTGATCACCTCAACTGTCTCCTGAGAAATCTCTATGTGGGACAAGAAGCTACAGTTAGAACTGGATATGGAACAACTGATTGGTTCAAAATTGGGAAAGGAGTACGGCAAGGCTGTATATTGTCTCCCTGCTTATTTAACTTATATGCAGAATTCATCATGCGAAAGGCTGGGCTGGATGAATCCCAAGCCGGAATTAAGATTGCCGGAAGAAATATCAACAACCTCAGATATGCAGATGACACAACCTTGATGGCAGAAAGTGAAGAGGAATTAAAGAACCTTTTAATGAGGGTGAAAGAGGAGAGCACAAAATATGGTCTGAAGCTCAACATCAAAAAAACGAAGATCATGGCCACTGGGCCCATCACCTCCTGGCAAATAGAAGGGGAAGAAATGGAGGCAGTGAGAGATTTTACTTTCTTGGGCTCCATGATCAGTGCAGATGGTGACAGCAGTCACGAAATTAAAAGACGCCTGCTCCTTGGGAGAAAGGTGATGGCAAACCTAGACAACATCTTAAAAAGCAGAGACATCACCTTGCCAACAAAGGTCCGTATAGTAAAAGCCATGGTTTTCCCAGTAGTGATGTATGGAAGTGAGAGCTGGACCATAAAGAAGGCTGATCGCCGAAGAATTGATGCTTTTGAATTATGGTGCTGGAGGAGACTCTTGAGAGTCCCATGGACTGCAAGGAGATCAAACCTCTCCATTCTGAAGGAAATCAGCCCTGAGCGCTCACTGGAAGGACAGATCGTGAAGCTGAGGCTCCAATACTTTGGCCACCTCATGAGAAGAGAAGACTCCCTGGAAAAGACCCTGATGTTGGGAAAGATGGAGGGCACAAGGAGAAGGGGACGACAGAGAATGAGATGGTTGGATGGTGTTCTTGAAGCTACCAGCATGAGTTTGATCAAACTGCGGGAGGCAGTGGAGGACAGGAGTGCCTGGCGTGCTCTGGTCCATGGGGTCACGAAGAGTCGGACACGACTAAACGACTAAACAACAAGTTGTTTTTCTCTTTGACATCTGCTGGGAGGGCGTTCCACAGGGCGGGCGCCACTACCGAGAAGGCCCTCTGCCTGGTTCCCTGTAACCTCACTTCTCGCAATGAGGGAACCACCAGAAGGCCCTCGGAGATGGACCTCAGTGTCCGGGCAGAACGATGGGGGTGGAGACGCTCCTTCGGGTATACTGTTTAGCAGTGCAACAGACTCCCTCAGAAGGTGGACTCTCCTTCATTGGAAGCACTTAAAGAGAGGTTGGGTGGCCATCTGTCAGGCATTTTTTAGCTGTGACTCCTGCATTGCAGGGGGCTGGACTAGATGACCCTCAGAGTCCCTTCCAACTCTGGAGTTTTATGATTCCATGAAAACAACAGATTCTATTACAGTGAGCATGGTCATTTCATCACTATTCAACATTTCTGTGCATCCCATAACAGTTGTCCACAATATCCCATGAGTTAATGGAAGGCCGTACAATTTATTTATTTATTTATTACTGGGACACATATTCAGTAGCTTTATTCAGCACAATATGGAATTCATTTGCTTCTGGGCCTTCCCTTTGTGCTTTAATCTCATAAGGGAGGTTTTCCACGAGTGCAATCTGCCAGACTTCTTGGAACCAAAACCCAAACAAATTAGAACGAGAGGTCTTCCAGCAATTTGCCGTTACCATCCTAGCTGCTGTTAACATAATAAGATATTTGAAAAAGCTATGTTTCGTATTGCATTATCAATATCACCAATAAAGCCTTTTGTGGGCAGATTTATATATCTTAAAAGTCTACAGTTGGAGCCAAAGGCTGCACCAGCAGAAGGCTGCTTACTATCATTTTTATGACACTTCACACATCCAGATGGCTTCATAGTTTTTACATTTCTGCAAACAGGTCTGCGCTAAAGATTGCAGCACACTGTGTTGGAGGAGCCTGGCTGAGCCAGGAGAGCTGAGCTGAGAGGGCACCTCCACTCATTACAATCCTTCCCTTTCCAGCCCAGCGTAAGGGGGAGTTGCACACCCTCCATGATGGAAATAGGGGCATCCTATTCAACAACAACAACGATTTTATTATTTATACCTATCCAGCCACTCTGGGCGACTTCCAACATATATAAAAACAGAACAAAACATTAAAAACTTCCCTATACAGGGCTCCCTTCAGATGTCTGCTAAAGGCTGTATAGTTACTTATCTCCTTGGCTCGGGGGTTGCGTAATGAAAATAGGGAATCATAGAATCATAGAGTTGGAAGAGACCACAAGGGCCATCGATTCCAACCCCCTGCCAAGCAGGAAACACCATCAGAGCACTCCTGACATATGGTTGTCAAGCCTCTGCTTAAAGACCTCCAAAGAAGGAGACTCCACCACACTCCTTGGCAGCAAATTCCACTGTCAAACAGCTCTTACTGTCAGGAAGTTCTTCCTAATGTTTAGGTGGAATCTTCTTTCTTGTAGTTTGGATCCATTGCTCCGTGTCCGCTTCTCTGGAGCAGCAGAAAACAACCTTTCTCCATCCTCTATATGACATCCTTTTATATATTTGAACATGGCTATCATATCACCCCTTAACCTCCTCTTCTCCAGGCTAAACATGCCCAGCTCCCTTAGCCGTTCCTCATAAGGCATCGTTTCCAGACCTTTGACCATTTTGGTTGCCCTCCTCTGGACACGTTCCAGTTTGTCAGTGTCCTTCTTGAACTGTGGTGCCCAGAACTGGACACAGTACTCCAGGTGAGGTCTGACCAGAGCAGAATACAGTGGCACTATTACTTCCCTTGATCTAGATGCTATACTCCTATTGATGCAGCCCAGAATTGTATTGGCTTTTTTAGCTGCCGCGTCACACTGTTGGCTCATGTCAAGTTTGTGGTCAACCAAGACTCCTAGATCCTTTTCACATGTACTGCTCTCAAGCCAGGTGTCCCCCATCTTGTATTTGTGCCTCTCATTTTTTTTTTTTGCCCAAGTGCAATACTTTACATTTCTCCCTGTTAAAGTTCATCTTGTTCATATGGTAGGGACGTCCTACCATACCCTCCGACATTTCTCTGATATAAATAGGGATGTCCTAAGGGAAAGCAGGGCATTCTGGGATCAAATCAGAAACCGAGATGGCTTCTGTAAATCCAGGACTGTCCCTGGAAAATAGGGACACTTGTCGGGTCTGGAGTTGGATTGCTCTGCAATCATTTTGGCTGCAATCTTATACACCAAGCCCACAATTTATGTGGTGGTTACATTCCAGGGATTGTGCCTAAAGCCAAAATCGGGTATAGTCAAAACACATTGGGTTCAATTGTGGGTGGGATTGCAAAAATAAAAATAAAAATCATGGACCTGCTTTACAAATCAATCAATCATGATTGATTGCCAAGCTGAATGCACACAAGTTAAATGTGCATATATTGCAGGCTTACCGTACTCACTTACACTGGAGTAAGTACTATTAAATCCGAGGCTCTCAAGACATCTCCCAGTATTTAGCTTCAACTATGCAACAGCATCAGGGTGTCCTTGGACGATTCATTGGCTCAGATAGATAGGCAGATGTTAGCCAACTGAAAGGAATTATTCTTTACATCTTCTCTGTTTTGTGTCCGTGAAACCAGGATGAAATGGAAAGCCAAGTCCATTTTTCAAAGCCTTTACCTGTCATATTTCTCTGGCATTGGATTTATGAAGCAATTGGTTCCCTAACTCAGCAGCATCTGTGCCAGACAAATTAAATTTGATAATCCCAAATTCCACTTTTCAATATGGTGCATTAGGCCCCAAGTCTTTGATCTCATTCCTAAACACCTTAAGCTCATGAGTGCGCAGCACCAAGGTATTTACACTTTCATAGCAACAGTAACCCCAACCATATATATATATATATATATATCCTCAATCCAAAACTGGATCTGATTGAGACTATATGGCTGAAGTTTGAATCCTATGCCCATCAGGTGGAACAAGTCCCACTGAATTCATTTGGACTTATTTTCGAGGAGGCATAAACAGGATCTGCCAAAACATGACATGTTTAATGTGAGCAGAGAGAGTGACATGAAAGCTGCAACTGCAAGCTGTTTGCTAGCAATCTGTAACGTGAGATAAATTTAACTTGCAGCCGCAGCCTCCATTCACACAAGGAAGGCTTCCCTGCAATTTGCTCATTAACAGGCCAGCTAAAAACTCGGCTTGTTTTCCTTTTTCTACATTTGCTCGGCTTCTGTATTCATAATGAGGCAAGGCTGTGGCAGCACTTTAGTAACAAAAGGCTGCGATTCGCTTCCCTGCAAAGATCAGTTAAATGCTCCCAGTGTTTTCATGATTAAACAAATGAATGTCACAAAGTGTCTTTTTCAGAACTCAGATAAAGGGGTATATTGGGAGGCAGGAAGGAGGGTGGGGAAAGGAGAAGGCTGAAGGAAGGGTGAACACCAATAAACGCCATCTTCTTTGGCAAGCATGTCCAAAGTATCAATCTAGCATCAATCTAGTGCTCATGCTACACCAGTGTGGAGTAGTGGTTAGAGTGTCAGACTAGGACCTGGGAGACAAGGGTTCAAATCCACACTGCCTCTCAGCCTAACCAACCACACAGGGTTGTTGTGGAGATTAAATGAGGATGGAGAAAACCATGTATGCCACATTGAGCTCCTTGGAAGAATCATAGAATCATAGAGTTGGAAGAGACCACAAGGGCCATCGAGTCCAACCCCCTGCCAAGCAGGAAGAAAAAGATGGGCTATAAATGCAATTAATATATAAGCATAATGTAACGCATATGGGGCTCTTATTTTTATATTGGGTTTAATCCAAGCTAAGAACGTCAAACGTGGGTCCCATTGAAATCAATGGGGCATGTTGCTCATGTCTTGTTTTAGTTCCCAGTGGAATGTCACGCTCCGCTAACATAGGCCCCATCTGCACTAAACATTTAAAGCAGTGTTATATCACTTTAAAGAGACATGGCCTCCCCCAATGAATCCTGGGAGCTGCGGTTTGTTAAGGAGGCTATAGTGACCCCATTCCCCTCACATAGCTACAATTCCCACAGATCCCTGGGGAGAGAGATTGACTGTTAAACCACTCAGAACCGTTGTCCTGTCCTACCAAAACCTGTCTCTGGCCCTGCACACACCTGGTTCTGAGGCTTGCTGAACCCTCCCAAAAATGTCTTTTAACATGTGGATGAGGAGACATCCGGCTTGAGGGATCTACTTTTTTTTTGTTTACTAGTACCCTGAGAACCACAAACGGGAACCTAGTGCCAAAGGCATGAGGAAGCAGTTTCATTAGCACAAAGACAGAATTGCCCCTCCGTCTCCCCTCCCTGAGTGCTTCCCACCATTTTTTCCCTGGGTTTACCCCCTCCCAACCCTCTGGAGCAGATCTGGGGAGGGCACAGGGGTGCATGGAGAGGGAAGAGGAACAGATGGAGAACCTTGAGACAATGGAACTACTTTTTTGGATACCCCCTACAGACTAAGAATTAAAGATTTCTGAGATCAGGGAACACCAATATTTGGAACATCAACGCAGTTCACAGCCCTTCCACCCAAAAAGCTACTCCTAGTTACCGTAAGCTTTCTTCACTCCAGTAAAATAATTTAAGGTGCTGTTGGGGCATTTTGTTGTTGCTCGTGTTAAGTGAAGCGAGAAATCCTTGCCAGGAAGTCACTCAGAGACCTACCAGTAGATCCAGATCAACCCATCACTTTTTTAAAAACACACGCACACTCTTCTCAAAGTCATGCCAATCACAGCAGGTAGAGTGGAAATGGATTAGACAATTCCACGGAGGATAAATCTTACAACTATAATAGTTAAATGGAACTTCCATGGACAAGGACAGTGTACCTCTGCGTATTAGAAGCTCTTGAGTATCCAGAGGTTACTGGCTAGTCACTGTTGGAAACAGAATTCTGGATTAGATGGATTTTGGACTAGTGGCAGATAAAATGATGGATGGGAATAAGAGCTGCCTTATTCTTACTCCCCATCCATCATTTTAACCTGGGTAAGGGCTGTAGCAAAGTGGTAGAACACTTGTTTGGGGAACAGAACATCCCAGGTTTGATTCCCTGACATATATGTACAGTGGTACCTTGGGTTACAGGCGCTTCAGGTTACAGACTCCGCTAACCCAGAAACAGTACCTCAGGTTAAGAACTTTGCTTCAGGATAAGAACAAAAATTGTGCTCTGGCAACGCAGCGGCAGCGGGAGGCCCCATTAGCTAAAGTGGTGCTTCAGGTTAAGAACAGTTTCAGGTTAAGAACGGACCTCCGGAACGAATTAAGTTCTTAACCCGAGGTACCACTGTATCTAAAAGCATCCTCTGAAGAGCTCTTCTGGATCCCCTCAGAGGTCTACCTATTGCTGTATCCTCCCCACAACCGCCAACCAGATTCCACAGTCAACTGAACAGCCAAAGTTGTGGTCTCGGGTGCCATCCTTGGCACCATCACCAGGTGGCGCTGAAAAAGATCTTTGCGTACAATCCTGGAGAAGAGCTACCAGGCATCCTCACGGAGCTATTTAGATCAATGGTCTGACTCCATATAAGGCAGCTTCCCCTGTTCCCATGCCCATGGGAAACCCCAAACAGGACAGGAGCACCACAGGAACCCACTCCCACATTCAGTCAGGCCATCAGTCCATCTAGCTCAATATTGCCTCCACTGACTGGCAGCACCTCTCCCAGATTTCAGACAGGGACCTCTTGCCAGACCTACCTGGAGATGCCAGGGGAATGAACTTGGGCCCCCTGGCACGCAAAGCAGATGAGCGAGCCACGGCCCTGGCCCCTCCATCTGGTTAGAACGAGCCCGGATTGATTGCTGCTGCCGGTCAGAACCGACAACACTAGGCTCGCCCAATCGATGGCGTGTCCGGCGTTGGTGGTACAAAGGCAGCTGTGCTGCTTGCGAAGCGCAGCTAGCTGGCCGCTTGCAGAGCGCGGTCCCGAGCAGCCCCTTAGGCCCCGCCACTCCAGCCAGCGCAAACTGGCAGCGTCGGACCGGGACTGGGAAGAGGCTTTCGCTTCCCATCCGAGTTGCTTCGCGGGGCAGGGGGAGGCGGAGAGAGAGGAGGAGGAGAAAAAGAACCGGGGGGAAACAACAACAACAACAACACACCTAACCACAACATGGAGTTTCCTCCAGGAGCCCTCGCTAGGTGGGCATGAAAAATCACTGCAGAAGCGGCGGCACCAGGCAGGATTCAATTCGAAGGCGAGCCGGGGAGCCTCTAACCGGCTTCCCTGCGCCCAGGCTCTTCCCACACTCCGGCGCCCCCTCCCTCCTTTCGCATGCCGCCGCTGCTGCTGCTGCTATCCCGCCGTGCCCTCCCCTCCCCTCCCCATCCCGGGAGTCCTTATCCCCCCCCCTCCCCGTTCATTCTCCTCCCCTCCTCCCTCCTCCCGCCGCCGCCGCTTCCAGGCTCTGCAGGGTTGATGGACAGCTGAGGATCCGCTACTCCGGCGGCGCGCTGGGCAAAAAAACAAACCAACCCCGAGAGACAGAGAGCCAAAGAATCTGGACTACTTGCAGCGGCAAAGGAGGGAAGCTTCGCGCGCCTCGGGAGCACTTCGACCCGCTTTTGGGGCGGCGCGGGGGAGAGATTCGCAGCTTCAAGCGGGAGGGGTGGGGGGAAGGGAGGAGTTGACTCCCCCGCCCTCAATTAGCAACCCTCCCTGGGACTTTTTTTTTTTTTTGGCGTGGTGGTCCTTCTGGTCCTCTTTGAGGAAAGAGGAGCCGGGACTTGGAAGGCAACGACCACCCCCAATTTGGGAGCAAAGGGCCCGCTCTGCAGAAGGAAGCAGTCGATCCGTTTTGTGCTCCTTTACCACAACAAGCCTCGCTCCGCTTCTCTCCTCCTTGTGATCCTGCTTCGATCGTCCCCTCCTTCCCCGATCACCCCCTCTCCGCCCCGCCCCGCCCTCCGTGCCTCTGCCGCCCCCCCCCCCACGCCGCTGCTCTTTCGATCCCGGGATACGTGGGAGGCTCCGCTTCGCGCTGCCACGCGTTGGGTCGCAGGGGATCCCTCATCCCTCCTCCGGAAAGGAGTTTCCCCGCACCGGTTCCTCCGGCGAGCGGGCTCCCTGGGCGCTAGGAGGGAACTTCAGGCGCCTCGGCCGCGTTGGAGCAAGCCGCTTTCCTCGCAAACTTTTTTTTCCTGGGCAAAAGCACCCCGAGCCCTGCCCGCGTCAGCGCAACTCCAGCATGTAAAAGGGAGCGCCAGCGACGGCCTCTTCCTCTGCAGACGTGGCCCCTTCCGTCCCCAAGGGTAAGAGAAAGGCGAGATCCTTGTTGTTTTTGGGTCTTTGGTGAAAGCGACCCAAATTGGAGCGGGCGCTGCTTGCTGCAGCGGCGGCAGTAAACTGGGTTCCGTCTGCTCCGAATAGCGCGCGGCCGCCGTCGCGCAGAGGCTGCAGCATCAGCTGCCTCGCACTACCCTGCTTTCAGGCAGAGGGAGGGGGCGTCCCTCGCCCCCTATACCGGGGTGGGGAAACTCTGGGATCCTATTAATGTTTGGTGGGTGTGCTTGAATCATGGCGGTGGGGGGTTGCTAATAGGAAGTTTCGTTTTGCAGCAAGGCTGGTGGTGGTGTTAGACTTCCCCACAGAAATAAGAGCCCACTCCCAACTGTTTTAGGTTTAGCCCACATCCCAGCTCAGAAGCTGCGTGCAAAAGCTGCCCCCTCCCCGCTTTCTCATCACAACCACCCTGTGAAGTGGAATAAGGGGTGCTCTGATTGATTTCTGCTTGTGGGTGCTCTTCCTGTCCTCCTTTTTTATTTCTCTCCGGGGCTTTTCTGGGGGGGGGGGGAGAGAGACATAGCTGTCAACCTTCCCTTTTCCTGCGGGAAATTCCCCTATTCCAGCGCCGTTTCCCGCTGCTTCCTGCTGCTATCCTGGATTGTTAGATATCCCGTAGACTGTCCCTGGGACAGGTGAGGCTGCTGATCCCTTGTTTTCAAATCTGAAAGTTGACAGCTATGGAGAGAGAGGCTCTCCTAACCAAATCCAATCTGAGTTTTGCCATTGCTGGGGAGAGAACGGGAGTCAGCTGTTTGCACTGGGAAGGGGATGTGATGAGGCACCACAGCTGCCCAAACTCTCTCTCTCTTCTTCTTCTCTGCAAGGTAACACAGGTTGCTGCGAGGAGGAGACATCCCCGCTTCCCCGCAGGAGTGATGCTCATCAGAGAAGTTTTGCTGCTCCTTCAGTGCTGCTGGTCTTCCCTGCTACTGCACTGGACCCTCCATCCCATCTGGGGCTTCATTCAGGTAATGTCAGGAACTCTCTCTACTTTCTTGCCCAGGTAGCCCACACCTGTGCTCTTCAAAGAGCACAAACTTCTGCAGCAAAGTACTTCTGAACTGTCCTTATTGCACGGCGTTTGTGGGCAGCGGAGGGGTGAAGTACAAAAAGAAAGTGCTTTATTGCTAGGGTTACTGCTGTAGCAAAGTACTGTGCTTCTCTTTGAGATGTGAATACCTGGCCCAGGTGTCCCAAAATAAAGCTGGTATGATTGTAGTTAGATTTGAGCTTTTTGCCGTACACAGGACTAAGGCAGGGAGGCAGCAGCAGCAAAGAGCTGCCGTGTGTCAGAAGCAGTTACTACATGGTTTTAGCAATAACAGAATGATTTGTGTTGTGAACACACCCTGAGCAATTCTTAAGCTTTGCAAAGAATTGATACAGGGTATGCTTTTTTGCATTTCGTTGACCCTTGAACCTGCTGTTCACTCCTCTCTGTACCCACGTACAGGATACAAACATGAAGACATATGTACAGGATTCTGTACCTGATCAGGATAGCAAGTCATGCATTTGATGAAGTGGGCTACTTCCATGGAAGCTTATCCCATAATAAACCCATTAGATCTTTAAGGTGCCGTAAGCTCTGTTGCTGCTTTTTTTTCTGCTACAGGCTAATATAGCTACCTCTTTGGAAGTCCTATGTGTGACAGTGGTGAAAAAGAGAGGGAGAGCGCATTTCTGTGTATGATCAATGTTTCTGTTCAGTGTGTTTGGTGTTTCTCTGAGCACAGGAAATAAAGGACCCAAGGTGCTTGCTGATTAGTGGATGTGGTTCGAGGTTATGAATGACCACAATCTTTGGTTCCCGGTTTTCATGCATACTAGTTCTGATGTACGGGAAGTGAGCGCTGCTCCTCATGTAGCCAAATGGCACCACCCATGTGCCACCTGTTATCAGCTGGCTTGACAGAAGGTCAACATTTGCAGCAGTTTTAAAAAATAAAAACTTCAGGAAAAGAATTAAGAGCGGTATCCTGCCCCCCCCACCCCACCCAAAGCCCAGTGAAGACATGAAATCCCAACTGACTGTTGGGGAAAGGGGGAAGAAATAGAAAACTGAGGGGAAGCATGGCATGGATGGGAGGGGCTGGAATTTGGACTAGGGGAGGATTCCATACTGCAGCATTTTGTTGCTGGCTCCTCTTGTTCATTCCATTTATTTTCCAATGTGTCTTAAATCTATATGTAGAAGTATCTCTCTCTGGTTGCTGCGTACCTCATTTGTCCGGTAAAGTAGATGGTTGGGTCCCAATTTCTACGGCGTAAATAAGCAAGCCAGCCTCTGAGGCTCAAGCAGCAGACCCGTTCTTTCCTTGCAGGTCTGCTCCATTCACTTGCAAAGTGGAATAGGGGGAGAGATATCGATGGTCAGACTGAAAGGGCCAAAGGGATTATCTGGAGGGTAGGGTGCTGAATCTTCTCCTGCCCAACCCTAATTTCCCCCTGGCTTGGTCCCACAATCTTACTAAGATTATCAGGCTCAGATGTTGGAAGTGAAACTGCCCAGAAGATGGGATTGGGGAATAGTCTGCAAGAGGAAACATAGGCTGGAGGACGGTTTTGGTCTCTTACCCCTTCCTCCTTTAAATTGCACCCCCACCTGCCACTTTACACTTGGGTGAAAAGACCTTAGTTTCAATATACCTGCCTGCTGCGGTCACAGACAATTTGGGCCTGAGATCCTATGTGTTTTCATGTTCCTTTTTCTACTGCAGTCCAGTATAGCAACTCTTCAGGCTCCTAAACTTAACACGATTTTAAATATATCTTCAGTAGGGTTACAACTGCCTCGTAAAACACTTCTTTAAACACATGGAAGATGTAAAAAGTGTTTTGGAAATATCCAGTGGCGTAGTGTGGAGGGTGCAGGGGGGGCCGGCCGCACCGGGCGCAACATCTGGGGGGTGGCGCGCTCGCACTCGCAGCTCTCTGCCCCTAGGGCAGAGGGGGCGCAAATTACTTGCCTTGCCCCGGGTGCTGACAACCCACGCTATGCCACTGGAAATATCGTTTAGGCTGAGGGCGCTGGATGTTTTCAGTTTAGGGAAGAGATGATTGGCAGCATGTTTACTTCCGAGTAAGTGCCATGAATTTCAGTGACACTTTCAACTAAGTATGCTTAGACTTGCTGCCTACCAGGTTGTGAGGCTGGGGGAGGGAATTTCCTTGTACTGTACCTTCAAATTTTTGTTACACTGCAGCCCTGTGCACACCTGCCTGGCCCAGCTGAATTGAATGGGACTTCATTTGAAGTAAACATTCATAGGATCACACAATACAAGGCTGTTGCTAGACTTCAGCTATTTGCAGAGCAGTGCAATGTTATGTTCAAACAAGGTAACACAAATCAGATCTTGGGTGGCTGTCCAGAAATGTTTCCTAATACTTGTGTTGTGAAGAAAGACTGCCAGGAAAGTGATGGAGTTGCAGTGGCAATGTTTTCTCGAGAGTGGTTTAATTCTGGAAAATCTTAAGTGTTACAGACGGGTCTAAGAAGATTATTTTGATCAAACAGAGGGTGCAGTTTAGAGATTCAAACCACTGCATCAAAAGTCAGAATCTGACTTGCTCTCTCTTTGCTCACTGCTCACTGTGCTTCACTGAAAATGAATGTTTAACTTGGATAAAGGAGCTTGTGTGATTTAGGGGTGGGGTGTCAGCTGAAGGCTGTCTGCGCCTTGTAAAAGTTTTTGTCCTTCCAATACTTTGGATGTGGTGAAGGGAGAAGAGCCATAGCTCAGACGTAGAGCTTTGCTTGCAGAATGTTCCAGGTTCCATCTCCAGATTGAATCTATTTCCCTGAGCTGCTGCTGGTCTGTGTAGACAATACTGAGCTAGGTGGCCCAGTGGTCTGACCCAGTACAGTGGTACCTCGGGTTAAGAACTTAATTCGTTCTGGGGGTCCGTTCTTAACCTGAAACTGTTCTTAACCTGAAGCACAACTTTAGCTAATGGGGCCTCCCACTGCTGCCCCGCCGCTGCTGCACAATTTCTGTTCTCTGAAACCTGAAGCACCTGTAACCTGAAGCGTATGTAACCCAAGGTACCACTGTATAAGGCAGCTTGTTATGAGAGTCTCATATCTGCAACCAAAACAACAACAACAAATAGTTGAATTGCACACTTTTGGTGAATGCTGAAGATGCACGTCTCTATCATGGCCTGTACGCTTGAGATGTATATTTAAGGACCCTCCTTATCTCTGTAGTTTTAAGTTGTTTAAAACTGTTTTCAACATTGTGTTTCAACTGAGACCTTGAGGTGAAGGATGGGTAATTAATAGTAATAGTAATGGTGCTCTTCCCAAACATTGTATTTATTTTTTTACTCAAGTATACATCTGTTCCTAGCACAGTGCCAACATTTCAGGCCTCAGAGACATAAAAAAAGCAGGCCTGCCATGTTTGGGAGAAAGCATAATTGAACACATGAATTCCTACATCAACAGTGGTATAGGATGTGTACTTATGAGTGTTTCGTGTTTATGAGCATTTGGTGCCTGTATGTGTGTTTTTCATAATCCCTTCATGCACTTCACATTTCCACATAGGAAAGTATTTATTATTCACCTCCCGCGCCCCACTCCCCCAAAATTTACAACCTTTGCCATTGTCTTCCATGCCGGGTCTCCTAAATAGAATTTGAACCACAGCAACCATAGCTGCCCTACTGAGAACAGTCCATTTTTGTTTGTGTGCTAAAGGGCTTCATCCTTCTCCAATGCATTTAAGCAATCAACGCCATTGAATTTGGTGCCCGTAGAATTCAGCTTGCTAATTCAGAGCAGGATCTGAGTCTTCCTGAATGTGCTGACAGGGAAGAGGGTTTTCAAAGTCTAATGACTGTAGGTGGCAATGTGTGCAAAACTAGGCCTCTCCAAATAGCCTAATTTCATTAGCAGTTTGGCAAGGCGTCTGTGATGTGGCTGTGAACTCGGAATCCACTGAGTGTAGGCTGAATCAGCTTTCCTGGTTCTCTGGTCCTCTGGTTTGCCATCTAGGTTGACCTCTGTGGATATGTGTGGTGACCAGCGATCAAGCTGCATAGACCCAGAGGACAGGGTTCAATTTATACAGATGAGTTATTTCAACCTTGCAGTGATATATGCAACTGTGATATATGCAACCTAAGTAAGCAGGATTGTGAACATTGAAGCCAAGGGGCATAGGAAGCTGTCTTATACTGAATTAGATGATTGGTGCACCTAGCTAGTATTGTCTACACTGAGTGGCAGAGGCTGCAGGGTTTCGGGAGGCTTTCCCAGCCCAGGAGATGTCGGGCACTGAATCTGAGACTTTCTACATGCACAGCAGATTCTCTAGCAGCAAATTATGTGGTCCCCCCCACTCCCTTTGACATGCTACCTTTTGTGAGTTAACGCCTTGCTTGTAACTTAGATCTTGAGGGAGTAACTGATAACCTCAGTACTGTAAGTACAAAGAAAATGCTGTCCTTTCCCTCTGTTCTAAACTTGGCAGATTCCGCATTTTGCTGTGGATGTTGCTTGACTTAACTTTTTGCCTCTCGTCTTAAGATCTGTCAGCCGTCCAATTGCACAACAAGGATCTTGTGTTGCCGCCGCTGCCGCCTGCCACGCTCTGAAATCCGGGTGGCTAAACAAGCTTGTGTAATTGAAACTGTGCATGCTTTGGAGGCAAATGTAATTATGTGAAAGGATCTGCTGCTTCTTTTTTGAAACCGACACCCTCCAATCAATCAGTCAGTCTCCATGACTTACAAAAGCACCCCTTATGCAAGCTTCATAGGTGATGTATATACAAATCACTAATACATTAAATTAGGTTTGTAAGTATACAAGGGTCCTTATTATGCCTGGGCTTCCCTTTCTAGTTTTACCAGGGGGAAATGATTTTGCCTTATCCATAGATTATGCTAGCATTTTTATCAGCATGAATCTGTTTCATTCCACATTAGACGCATGGGGGGGGGGATCAAACCAGAAGCAATTTGGTTAAATGTAGCAACTTTCTTTAGAATTTCAGCAATAGTACCGTTTCCGTGGGGTGATAAGAACACGAGAAGAGCCTGCAGGATCAGGCCGGTACCTCATCTACTCCAGCATCCTGTTCTCTTAGTTTCCAATCAGATGCCTGTGGGAAACCAGCAATCAGGATTCGAACTCAAGAGCCCTCTCCCCTCCTGCAGTTTCCGGCAATTGCTTTTCAGAAGCATTTAGGCCTCCATCTGTGGAGACAGAGCAGAGCCATTACAGCTAGTGGCCTTAGCCCTCTCCTCCATGAATTTGTCTCAACTCTCTTGCAAGCCATCCAAATTGGTGACCCTCACTGCCTCTTGTGGGAGTGAGTTCCATAGTTTAACTCTGTGTTGCTTGAAGTAGTGCTTCCTTTTATCTGCCCTGACTCTTCCAACATTCCTGTGGCGACAGACCCTTAGGTATAATCAGTGCCACACGAAATTGCCAGGTTCAGCGTGGCACAGTAGAGGGGACGTGGGGTCCTGTGCTTTTAACAGTTTCACAGAAGAAATAGTTTCAGCATGTTCTGCTTCTCCTCTTCCAGCTTTGTAGCAAAACAGAAAGATCAGCTCAAATCTCAAACCTTTCTAAGTAGCTATTCGAAACACAGGAACCTTCTTCCAGATCTAGAAACCTCAGACCTGTCTCCCATAGATACAGTCTCCCATGTCATCAGTGTCAACCAAAATAATCAGTTTTGGCAAACAGCAGAGAAAGTCTTAAATTACTATATTCTTCCACAGAAGTCACAAATCTTAGAGAGAGAGAAAGAGAAAGAGAGAGAAACCACCAGCATTCCCAGGGAGGCAGTAAGTGACTTTTCAAAATGACATCATGTTCGTACTGGGATGTAACACCAATGTCATGATGCATACTTCCTATGTAAAAATGCTCAGTAGGTAGTGAATGTGAAAAAGATGTGTCTACTTGGTCTTTTTGGAACAGGAAGTAAAAAAGCTGAGCCTCGTGGGCTACTAGAAATGAAGGTTGGCTACCACGTTTAGGCGAAATGGGTGTCTTTTGCTCACTGCCAATCCTCGTGGCCATAGGGAATTTCTGCAAAAAAGGATGATGATTGGACACTTCATGATTAGACACAGAAACAAGAAAAAGTGAGTGGAGATTTGTTGGTATCATTTCTTCTTCTTTTATTTGCATTATCCCACTCACTGTCTAGAGACACAGGCATCAGAAAGCTGCAGGTAATTACAGGTGCAGGACCTTAAAGATGTAGCAGAGGCATTAACAAACACCACTCCTTATTCAACTGCTGCTTTGGCAATCTAAGACAAGGGTAGCCACTTGACAAACTTCGTGGAACAGTGGATGCAAGACAAGTTGACTAGGGCCATAAACTATATACAGAGGTACCTCAGGTTACAGACGCTTCAGGTTACAGACTCCGCTAACCCAGAAATAGTACCTCAGGTTAAGGACTTTGCCTCAGGATGACAGCAGAAATTGTGCAGCGGCAGCGGGAGGCCCCATTAGCTAAAGTGGTACCTCAGGTTAAGAACAGTTTCAGGTTAAGAACAGAACTCCGAAATGAATTAAGATTTTATATATATATATATATATATATATATATATATATATATATATATATATATGCAGGTTTTGGTGTCTTCGGGTGTCTTCCCGTGTAAGAGTACTCTTACACGGGAAGACACCCGAAGACACCAAAACCTGCATTCCTGTACCCGTGAAAATCTACGAAAGCATATATATATATATATATATTACTAACATTTCCACATATATTACATATATTTCCACATAACAAATTATCAAACCATATAATCATTTACATAATTCCCCCCTTCCCCCCCCCATGGACTTCCCTCAGCTCCTCTCCCTTATTTCGCTGTACATATTTTCTCTGCATATTATAAAATTGTATATATCTTTACATATCTGTCCATCATGTTATTAACAATAAATTTGTGTATTTTTGTTCAAAACCTGCCAAGGAGTCCAGTTCATTTTGTTGTGTTTTTAGATATTTTGTATAAAGTTCCCATTCCTCCTTGAAGTCGCAGTTGTCCTTGTCTCGCAATTTGTATGTCCATTTCGCCAGTTCTGCATACGGAACGAATTAAGTTCTTAACCCGAGGTACCACTGTACATTATTTTTACTATACTATACAGGCAAAATGCAACTGGTGCAGGGATCACATTCCAGGGATACACACCGTAATTTTCTGTGTATAACACGCTCCCGTGTATAAGGCGCCCACTATTTTGGGGGACTCCAAATTAAGAAAATGTAGGGAGATTGCCCAGAGATGCTGAGTTTTTTGGGGGGAGGGCTGGCACAGAGTTGTTGAGCTTTCTTTAGGGGAGATTGCTGAAAATCATCTGTCCCCTCGCCGACAAAAGCCTCCAATCGCCCGCCCTATTGCCGCAGCAACAGCCAATCAACACCAGCCCTTGACGCAGCCACCAATAACATGCCCAATAGCCGATGACAATCTCCGGCTCGCGGCAGAAACCAATCCCACGCCCCCCCCCCCTATGCACTAACCATGTATAGGATGACCCCCAATTTTTTTCTTAATTTCTTAATAAAAAACCCTTGCCTTATATAAGGAAAAGTATGGTAAATTATGCAAGTGGAGGACTCTGAACAGGAAAATGTTCTGTCATATAATTATCTTAACATATTTTAACCTTATTTTCCATTAAAATTAGAATACTTATTTATACTTAATTCCTAAAAGCATTTCTACTAAAGCCATATAATTTCCTTCCAACATTTTTCTAACATTCATTAATTTTACATTATTTCCATATATAGATTTTAAACTTTTCCCAATATTCTTCCACTGTCTCTTCTCCCTGGTCTCGGATTCTGCCAGTCAATTCCATCAATTCCATATAGTCCATTAACCTGGTGATCTTCTGTCCGAGGCTCTTAACTCTTTTCCAAGTCCCTTCTGCGAGTCTTCTTCATGTTTATACATGCACTTTACTTTGTCTTCTCCTGATCTTGTTCTTATTTTCCTTCCTCTGATGCTGAAAAGTAAATCTCGAGGAAATTCCCACTGAGCAATGTTTTTGTTCCTTCTCGACAAATCAGCCAGATCTCCATAGTTAAAACTAAAATTCACAAGGTATTTCCAGTCATATTTCAAAGTTCCTCCAAATCTAGCAGTCCCCACAACTCCAGTCTCCTCCTGGCCGAAGTCCGAGTCCCAAAAGTCAATGAATCCCTGCATGAAGGGATCTCTCCAACTTTCCTTCTCCAGTCCAAGCGGGGCTCCAATCCTCAAAGTCTGGCTTTCTCTAGATTCCGTCATAAAAGGCCTCCACTTATAGTCATCAAATTGCATCTGTGAGGCTGGAGCTCTAACAACTTTCTCCCCCGCCTTCTCCTCAATTTGCCATGTCAAGGTAGATCCCTGTATCGATTCCTGAATAGTTTCTGTATTAATATTCACTTTTTGTCCAAAATTAGTCACTTTTTGTTCCAAGTTATCAATTTTTATAATCGTCACATCCGTCTTCCTATGGAGCTGTTCCAGTGAGTCATTAATCTTACATAGTGCAACCACTAAGGCTTCTTCTGTCAACATTCTTAACAGTCCAAGGTCAATCCCAGATTCTCACGGTCTTGTCTTACAGCTGGAAATTCCCCACTCAGCTCATGTAACAATTTCAAAGGCTTCCTCTAGGGGGAAACAATTTCTATTTGTATCAATCCTTTTAGGCACAATTCAAACAATAAAGTTAGTTTCAATTTACTCCTTTTTAAACTCAGAAGGAGACATTGGAAACAATGTATTTCTCTTCTTTAACTTACTGTCAACAAACGATCTATTCACAGTCAATGAACATATCCAAAACTTCAGTCCTACTAGCAGCCCGTTTCCAGGTTCAGAGCGGTGGTAATTTGACTTTCTTCACTCTCCTGCAGGCTTGCGCGGTCTAAAAATTCCCCCCTCTCCTCCTGCTTCCAAGGGGGGGTTGATGATTTTAGCCGATGGAAGTTTAATCCTTTATGGAAAGCTTTCCAAGACTTTAGCTTGCAGCTTTTTTGCTCCAGTCTATTTACAAAAGGGGGGGGCGGACTTCCTGTTTGAAACCTCCCCGTTTCGGTACCAAATTAAGACGTTTAAAAATCCAATTTTCCGTTCTACTCACGGGTAGTTGTTTTAAAATCGAATTGTCCACAGGAAAAAGTCAGCACTCTCCGGCAACAGCAATGCGGCTTCACTCCGTGAAAGAAGCAGTCAATTTGCAGCACCGCACCACTCACCCCACATCGCTCCGGATCCCTGAAACCGGGTTTCCCCGCGAGTAGGGGAGGCGCAAAAGGTGCCTGCCGAATCCCACATTCACAGGCTTCACCCGCCTGTGATTTTTTGTGGGTCCCCGCCTTCGCCGTGGCGGTCAGACCCTAATTTCCACGAAGCGAATTCCTCCCAGTCAGAGGAATTCAGCCATTACCGGAGGCGCTAACCCGGAAGTCCCCCAGTGAAATGATTCTCGTTCAAGAGTGCAGCAGCTGCTATGTGCCCTTCCATCCTTTCTTTCTTTCAAAAATGCAGATGAAATGCAAATACATTTTTAACATCACATCTACTCTCGTATACAGATAGAAAAAGAGATTAAGCAGCTGGCTTATACTTCTTGTTGGCTACAATGCTAAGATTTAAAAAGGGTCTTCTCTTAGTTCCAGGTTAGTTTAAGTAGCACAGCTTAGCACTGAGGCAAGAGAATCAGAATCCTGCTGTATTTATGAAAGTATGACACCTTCACAGTTATTTGCAATCACTGGCTGATGCAGACAGCTAGTTTTTCTTTTCGTTTTCCTTTTTTGGGGAATTATTTGTCCTGTCTTTTGTCAGTGCAAAGGAAGCCTTGGTGGTCTGAGATACTGAAGCTTCACTTCTGGTTCCAATGTGTGTTTGTTTTTAAGTACATCTGAAACAACAACAACTCTACTAAAATAATTGCATATCATAATAGTGATTCAGATGCTGCAGTAGATTTGGATGAGCTGTTAAGGTACTTACCGTAATTGTGGATGTACTGAAACAGGGTGTCATATTATGTAGCTTGGCAGAAAGATAGCAATTTTTGGGGAGAAAGAGAAAAGCACAGGAACTTCCTTAAAAAACTGAGTTAAACGCAGTCCTACAGTGTTTGAGACTTCACAGTGCTTTTGACTGAGCTAATCTTAAACTCCAGAACCTCATCAATTTCAGCTGCCTGGACTGGCTTCACTTCTTAAAAAAATGAGCCCGAGTTCCATTTCGATTATGGAACACTATTAAAACTGGAACACTATTAAAAATGGAATATTAAAGTTAGTCTATTGGCTCCAGAGGCTTAGCAACAGAGGTGCTGTTGGTGGGAAGGAGTTCAGAGAAGTGACAAAGGAATACAGAAAACTGCCTTCTAGTGAGCCAGCTTGTTTGTCTAGTCCTGCTGCAGATTTGGAGTTCTCAAGAGGAAACTATCCCTCCAGAAAGTAGCAAGACCTTGTATTCAGCACCAGACTGAAACAGTGATGAATTCAAATTCCACTGCAAATGAACTTTCAGGAGTGCTCTGCCTCCTCTAACTTCCTAACTCCTCTGTGACAATAGCTGATACAATTTTCTGGTTATTTTCATAGACATGCTTCAAGCTTCGTTGTAAATAATAGGATGTTTTTGGAGAGTTCCTACCATCTCAGAAAGCATGTTAACAGAGAAGTTTAAATAGCAACAGAGTTGTATCCAAGTAAGCCATGTTCCGTGTAGTCCCATTGAACTCAGTCAACTTGAGTCCAATTATTTCAGTGCATCTATGAAAGTATGATTTGCTTAGATAAAACTCATAGATTGTCAAAATCCACACTGTTGACAGCTGGAGACATTAAAACGGGTAGCTAATGTGGTGAGTCCTGAGTGCTCACTGGAAGGACAGATCATGAAGCTGAGGCTCCAATACTTTGGCCACCTCATGAGAAGAGAAGACTCCCTGGAAAAGACCCTGATGTTGGGAAAGATGGAGAGCACAAGGACAAGGGGACATCAGAGGATGAGATGGTTGGATAGTGTGTTCGAAGCTACGAGCATGAGTTTGACCAAACTGCGGGAGGCAGTGGAAGACAGAAGTTCCTGGCGTGCTCTGGTCCATGGGGTCATGAAGAGTCGGACACGACTAAACGACTAAACAACAACAAATGTGGTGATATCAAGATGTTGTGGACTGCAACTCCCATTGTCCGATGGGCAAGGACTGATGGGAGTTGTAGTTCACAACATCTTGATATCACCACATTGGGTACCCCTGCATCAAAACATTATGGAATGCAAAGTAGATTCAGGCCAAAGGGTTTCTGTCTCAGACAGACCAGTAAGGAAGTAAGGACAACAGTTTAGCCATTTCCTCTGACAGGAATGTCACTGAGACACCTGACAGTAATATCTTAGCAGCAAAGTCCAGGCAAAACAGCTTATGAATGACTATGGAAAAGAAGTCTCTCTCTCTTTCCCTTAGAAGTAAGCTTGAATGAAAGCCAGTCAGATATTGGTTTGGTTGATCATTAAAAGGCAACATGAAGTGTTAAAATTTGTGACAGATCTATATTTATAGCAGAATCTTTCATTGCAGGGCATAGCTTCGCTGCCTTCTCATCTGCCAACCTAGAGGCAGCTTGTATAGGCATTAGGGAAAGAAAAGAGCAATTACACATCATATGAGTCATCACGCTTTGTGAGAGGAGCAGTCTTCCACACATTTTCTAGTAATATCATGTTCTGTTTTGTTTAAAAGGGGCCCACGTGGAGTCTTTTTCATGGCTGGAAAAAAATAAATTGACAGGAGGTTTCTTCACATTTTGAGGTGATATGTACAGAATTTTGAAGAACCTTGGAAATGATGAAGGTCCAATGTAGGCTTTCATTTGTTGTTGTTTAGTCGTTTAGTCGTGTCCGACTCTCCGTGACCCCATGGACCAGAGCACGCCAGGCCCTCCTGTCTGCCTCCCACAGTTTGGTCAAACTCATGTTAGTAGCTTTGCGAACACTGTCCAACCATCTCATCCTCTGTCGTCCCCTTCTCCTTGTGCCCTCAATCTTTCCCAACATCAGGGTCTTTCCCAGAGAGTCTTCTCTTCTCATGAGGTGGCCAAAGTATTGGAGCCTCAGCTTCAGGATCTGTCCTTCCAGTGAGCACAGGCTTTCATTTAGTCTTTGTTAATGGCAGGGATAGCCAATATGATGCCATCCAGATGTTGTGGACTACAACTGTCATCAACCCCAGTCATCATGGCCAATGGCCAGGGGTGATGGGAGTTGTAGTGCAAGAACATCTGCAGGACACTGTGTTGACTGCCCCGATTGAGGATGTAAACAAGGGGTTTGGGAATCTGCCCTCAGTTCCAGCCTCTCCCTCAAGATTGGTTTGCTGCCATTTCCCCAAGTACCACACATTATCTCTCTTCTCAGTCCTCCCATTTCTAAGAAGATTATGCTGTGAGAGAGACGTTTTTGCACCTTCTTCTGCTACCATTTCTGCAGCAGCTGTTTACACAGAGGAAGGGAATACAGTGGTACCTCTGGTTACGTACTTAATTCGTTCCGGAGTCTATTCTTAACCTGAAACTGTTCTTAACCTGAAGCACCACTTTAGCTAATGGGGCCTCCTGCTGCCGCCTTGCAGTTTCTGTTCTCATCCTGAAGCAAAGTTCTTAACCCAAGGTACTATTTCTGGGTTAGCGGAGTCTGTAACCTGAAGCGTATGTAACCTGAAGCGTATGTAACCCGAGGTACCACTGTATATCGGGCATGGAGAACCTGTGGCCCTTCAGTTGATTTTGGACTCCCATCAGCCCCAGACACAGTGTTAGAAACTGGGATAGAAAAGCTAGGAGCCAAATGGTTTCTGGGATCTGGGTTTTGGGGGGCAAAACAGAATGTCTAGTTATTAGACATGGCTTATTTTTTTGATAAGCATGAACTCATACGCAATTCACATAAGTGACACATTGTTAATATAACATTTTTATCAGAAATTTTTAATACATGTTTAATTTGGTGTTTACAATAAAAATGTTGGTGCTATATTTCAGTTTTCAAATCACTCTACTCTTTATTGTTAAAATCCTTAGTATATTGTCTATCCTTAACATATACTTTGAGGCTGCAGAGCACTTACATTTCAGTAATCCTTGAGTGTCAGCCAGGTGCAAAAAAATGGCACCCAGACTTTTTGAGGTGCTCACAAATGGAGAATCTATAGGCACAAAATGTGCCTGGCGCCCTGCTAATTTCAAACCCTGCCCAAAGAGCATGACCAATGGCCAGGGATTTGAAGTTCAGCATCATCTTGGAGTGCCACAGGTTCCCCATCCCTATTATAATGTATTATTTTATATACTACTTACTTGCAAAAATGCCTTCCAAGAGGTTTGCAGGTATAAAATAGACCATAAAGAATATAGCCACATGTAATTAAAATGCAATAAAGCAATTTCATCAGGACTTTAAACAGCCACAATTAATATGTGCAATAAACAAGCCCATTACAACAACATAGCAATTCACACAGTTTAAACAGCAGTTATAGCAGAAGCTCAAGTCAGGGGGATCAGTAGCAGCGAACATTGTTTCCAGGCAGAAGGTCCAAGGTTAATTCCTGGTGACTTCCATCTAGAATGATCTGAAAGACACTTGTCTGCCTGAAAAATTGGGAGTGCCGCCGCCAGTCAGAGTAGATATTACTTGGGTCAAATGACAACTGCTATAACTTATCATGTCTCCAGTGCAAATCTTGCCTCTGCTATGACTGCATTAGATATTATGGCCTCAGTTGCCTTGCACTTCTTTTATATGGGGGTATCTTACATGTAGGGGACATGGGTGGCACTGTGGGTTAAACCACAGAGCCTAGGACTTGCCGATCAGAAGGTCGGCGGTATAAATAGGTACCACTCTGGCGGGAAGGTAAACGGCATTTCCATGTGCTGCTCTGGTTCGCCAGAAGTGGCTTAGTCATGCTGGCCACATGACCCAGTAGCTGTATGCCAGCTCCCTCGGTCAATAAAGCAAGATGAGCACCGCAACCCCAGAGTCGGCCACGACTGGACCTAATGGTCAGGGTCCCTTTACCTTTTTTATCTTACATGTATCTGAGGAATCTTGAAAGCAATAATCAATGTACTATAAAATAAATAAAACAGTATTGTAGATGATAAAAAAACTTACCTGCACTGATGATAGTCATTGTTTGGACAGGGGTTTTTTAATTCATTTCCGCAGTCTCACAGTCAGTCAATCAGTAGCTGAACTGGGTTCCACACAGTCACAAAAACAAATCACAGTAATCGAAAAAGCCTCAAAAACAAAAATGCAAAATAAATAGCAAAAACAAAAGCGCCAAACTTAATCAGTTCCAGAAGTCCATTTGACTTCCAAAATCTTTGAAAACAAAGGCACAGCTTCTGATTGGTGCAGGTGCCCGGAAACAATAGCCGATAGTCGGATGTTCGGCTTCCAAAAAACGCTTGAAAACTGGAACACTTACTTCTGGGTTTTCAGAGTTTGAGAACCAAGGCATTTGAGAACCAAGGCATTTGAGAACCACTGTACCACTGTAGTCTAGTCTAGGGATAGACAGCCTTTGAGATCTTTATGTTCCTAATTACTGCTGAGGGGGAGTTTTTATTGGCTAAACATGGTAAAGGTAAAGGTACCCCTGACCATTAGGTCCAGTCGCAGATGACTCGGGTTGCGGTGCTCATCTCGCTCTATAGGCCGAGGGAGCTGGCATAAGATGGCGGCGCGTGTAGATGCAGCGGCTGGTTGCTCCTCAACTCAGAATTTGGCTTTTTTGTCCTGCCAAAATAGACTTGTTTATAGTCGGCAGGACATGTTATCTATTCGGCTAAGGAGTGAGTGCTGCACAAATTGTGAGTGTCTCCGCGTCTGTAAGGAAGATTTTTTGACTTCAAAGAACTGGGGAGTAAAGAGACACAGGAGAGACCGTAAACAGAAGAGAGGCTGCAGAGGAGGAAGGCGATTAAGGCAATTAAGGTTGAAGACACAACATTATAACTTACCGCTTCCCAGCATTTTCTATGCGAATGTGAGATCTTTGGTGAATAAGCTGGAGGAGTGGAAATTGTGGATAGCAACGGAGAAAACTGTGAGTGAATGCTGTCTTCTGCTGCTTACAGAAACTTGGCTGACACCAATTATTCCTGACTCAGCCGTAGAACTAACAGGCTATACAGTGTTCCGCCATGATAGAACAGAGGACTCTGGTAAAAGAAGGGGGGGAGGTTTGTGTGCATACGTGAATAACAGCTGGTGCACAAACCACGCTGTGATAGCCAGTCATTGCTCCCCAACTGTGGAATTTATGACGCTTAAATGCAGACCTATATATCTTCCCAGAGAATTTACAGCAGTACTGATAACTATAGTATACATTGCACCTGATGCGAACATCAATGAGGCAATGGGTCTTCTGCATGATGCCATCAGCAGACAACAAGGCAAGTATCCCGAGGCTGCATTTCTTGTATGCGGGGATTTCAACCAGGCAGATTTGAAAGTGGTCCTACCTAAATTCTATCAACACATAAAGTGTGCAACCAGGGGAGAAAGGACTCTGGACAGGCTGTATACAAATGTCAAACAGGCCTATAAGGCCGAACCACTGGCACATCTAGGCCAATCTGATCATGTCTCCCTGCTCCTGACTCCTGAATATATCCCATTGAGGAAACGGACTCCAGCTATAAAGAGGGATATTACAATATGGCCAGCTCAAGCATCCCAACAACTACAAGACTGTTTTCATGACACCGATTGGGAGGTATTCGCCCAACAGGATGTAGAGACTCATACTGAGCAAGTGTTGGACTATATTAGGTTCTGCACTGAAAATGTAACACGGAGGCGCCGGATAAAGATCTACCCAAACAGGAAGCCCTGGATGACAAGGGAGGTTCAGGGGTTGCTAAAGGCAAGAAATACTGCTTTCAGAAGTGGAAATAAGTCTTTGTACAGCTTAGCTAGAGCGGATTTAAAGAGAGGTATCCGTGTAGCAAAGGAGGCGTATAGACAGCGGCTGGAGAATCATCTACAAAGTAACAACACCAGGCAGGTGTGGCAAGGTGTACAAGAATTAACAGGGTATAAATCCAAGGATTCCCTGGCAGACGAGGGAGGGGCATCCCTCGCAGAGGATTTGAATGCCTTTTTTGCCCGTTTTGAAGTAACATCTGTAGCAACACCTGCTGAGGCCTTACCACCACCACCACCACTCCCTGTGAAGGCCTTGCCACCATCACCATCATCAGTGCAAAGGAATGTAGTAGTCTCTGTGGAAAAAGAAGAGATGAGGAAGGTGTTGAAGGGAATCAACCCAAGGAAGGCCACAGGGCCAGATGGGGTAGCTGGAAGGGTATTGAGAGACTGTGCAGATCAACTAGCAGGAGTTTTCACTGGGATCTTAAATCGATCCCTAGCCCAGGCTATTGTTCCATCCTGCCTAAAGTCCTCTACTATCGTTCCAATAGCAAAAAAATCTAACCCGGAAGATCTGAATGACTTTCGTCCAGTAGCACTCACACCTATAATCATGAAGTGCTTTGAAAAGCTGGTACGAAATTATGTCATTGCCTGCCTACCAGAGGGACTGGACACATTCCAATTTGCTTATAAAACGAAAAGATCGACAGAGGATGCTGTGGCGATTGCCCTCCATGCCGTTCTTGCACATTTGGAGCAGCGGGGGGGTTATGCCAGACTGCTTTTTTTAGATTTCAGCTCGGCATTTAATACCATTCTACCACAACGTCTGATGTCTAAACTGGAAGATCTGGGGCTTCCGTTATCACTTTGTGGGTGGATATTGGACTTTTTGTCAGACCGCCCCCAGAGGGTTCGGTTGGGCCCTTATACCTCTAGTATGCTTAGGACTAACACAGGAACACCACAGGGATGCGTACTCAGTCCGCTCCTTTATATTCTCTACACGTACGATTGTGTCGCTGCTCACCCTAGTAATAGGGTTGTCAAATTTGCAGATGACACAACCGTGATTGGGCTCATCTCTGAAAGGGAGGGTGAAACGGACTATAGAGATGAGGTGGAGCGGCTGACAGAGTGGTGCAGAGCTAACAACTTGCTCATAAATACAAGGAAGACAAAGGAGCTTGTGGTGGACTTCAGGAGACAGAAGAGCAATGTCCAGCCACTTTTGATTGATGGGGTCTGTGTGGAGAGGGTAACAACGTTCAGATTTTTGGGCATTGAATTACAAGAGGATCTGTCCTGGAGTGTCAACACAAGGGGGCTTGTGAAGAAGGCGCAGCAGAGACTGTACTTTTTGAGAATTCTAAGGAAAAACCATCTTCCGCAGAAACTGCTGCTTGCCTTCTATCACTGTGCCATTGAGAGCGTGCTCACTTATGGCTTATGTGTGTGGTACGGAAGCTGTACTACCCGGGACAGGTTGGGGTTGTGCAGAGTTGTTAAGGCAGCAGAGAGCATTGTTGGCTGCCCACTCTCCACCTTAGAGCAGATTTATGCCACAAGGTGCCATAGGAAGGCACTGGACATAGTAAAAGATCCATCGCATCCTGGTCACTGTCTCTTCGAGCTCCTGCCGTCGGGACGGAGATACAGGACGATGAAGACAAGAACAAGCCGTCTTAAGAACAGCTTCTTCCCCAGAGCGATCTCGGCCCTGAATGGGAAGCCTGGACTTTGAAAGTCATCTAATCTTCCTTGCTGTTTTATACTGTATTGTTTTAATTAGTGTTTTTATAGTTGATTTGATTTTGTGTGGAGTGCCCTACCTGGGTGGATGGAGCAGCCAAGTAATTTCGTTGTCCCCGAGAGGGGGCAATGACAATAAAGATATTATTATTATTATTATTATTTGTCTGCAGACAGCTTCCGGGTCATGTGTCCAGCATGACTAAGCTGCTTCTGGTGAACCAGAGCAGCGCACGGAAATGCTGTTTACCTTCCCACTGGAGCGATACCTATTTATCTACTTGCACTTTGACATGCTTTCAAACTGCTAGGTGGGCAGGAGCAGGGACCGAGCAACGGGAGCTCACCTCGTCCATCATTAATATAACAGTTTATAAGAGCGGGAACCAGAATGCAACCTTGCTTCACCCTACACAAATCCAGATTCCCTGAGACAGTTGGATGGAACTTTGTATGCCTCCTTCCGGCAACTCCTGCAGCCAATCTGGTGCCAAAGTATTGTTCTGCTTTCCTTTGGACCACATCAGTGAGGCCGAGAGGGGAGTCTTGTCATCTGGGCAGCCTAGGACCTCCATACGCACTGTCTAGGCATGTGGCCCCGGGGAGGTCACTTGTTATGAGAGCATGAGATAGGCCTTGTGCAGATGTAAGTCAGCTAATCTCATGATGGTAAAGGGGCCAGAAACAGACTGACCACTCACAAGCTCCTTGCAGTGTGAATTTCCACTTCTTTGTCTTCTTCCCTTTAACAACGTCTCATCTGCACAGATGCTAAAGAGGGTTGATGCTAACCAGTCCTCCCAACTTAAGAAATATATGAAGCGGGGATTTGAAGGAGGTTTTCCAAACCCTCGTCAAAAGCGACTCAGGCCTACGCAACTTGTGATTTACCAACCACTAGTCATGCGTTCTTAGCCGCCATGGAAGGGGAAGGGCTATAGATCAGGAGGAGAGCATTTGCTTTAAATGCAGAAGGTGCTGGATTCAGTCTCTGACATCTTCAAGTAGGGTGGGGAATGTCTGCTCTCTGAAAGCTTGGAGAGCCACTGCCGGTCAATGTGAATGTTTATTATTATGGCTAAACAGCCAACATAACCGGCCAATGTAAATAAAACCGAGCTAAATGGACCAGTGTTGTGACTCTGTATATGTTTGCGTCTTATACTCCATGTAGCCCTTATAAATCTCTTGTTTTTATTGCCTTTCTGAGACTACACATCCCAAGGGGCTGTCAAATACCTGACAGACCACAGTATGTGGTGAGTGGGTCACAAATTGTGTAGGCATGGTTTGGTGTTAACCATGGTTAGTGCCTGCAGTAGGTGTAACCCTAAACTATGGTTAAAAACCAACAAAGAACAAAAGAACAGCTCCAGTTCTTTTAATTGTGGTTGAGCGATCAACAGTATTTACTATGTTGGCAGCAAAGAATCCTCAGAACTTTTTCCAGGCTTTTTAACACAATAGGGATTTGTTATTCTTTAACCATAAGAGGAATGTTGGCATACTCTCTGTGATTAAATTTGGTCTTTCCTATGTATGGTAATAGACTCTGACAAGCTATTTAAAGTACCGAAAGTTTGTTTACATGTGTTGTTTGGAAATTCTTTGCAGTTCAGCTAAGCATAGCATCTTTCTATATATGTGTGTGTATATTTCTTACCCTCAGGCCTTTGAGGTACAAAATGCTATCTCCAAGGCATCAGAGAAAGAAAGCTTTAAATTTCTGCATCTGGGCATATGATGAACTACATTGTACTCATTCTTTCTTTCCTTCTGTCTTTTTTAAAAACTTTAACTAGAGGAGTGTACATTCTATGTATGTAATTTTGATGCTGATAGCAAAAAGGTTGAAGAAATTTTGGTTCCTTTTTCAAAGGATTAACATTATATAATAACCACATGAATGTTCAACTAAAATGACTTGAGAGGTCACTGCTAATTCCATGCTTCACATATTCCTGCCATGGGTCTGAGTTGTGTGTGTTTTAAAATATAATTTCCTGTTGAGAACTGCACTTAATGGCACACTTGCATTAAATAACATACTAAAGTGCTGCCTTGGAAAGGCATATACATAAATTATCTGAGTTCTTGGGTACAATCCCTAATGTGATAGGTATGCCCAAGGCCCATTGAATTCAAGGAGGCTTGAGCTGCAGTCCTCAGAAGTGCATCCCATCAAATTCAATGGGGCTTACGCCCTAGTAAACAAATACAGGTTTGCAACCTGGAATCTTATCCACAATTACCTAAGAGAAAGTCTCACTGAGCACAATGGGATGTACTTCTGGGTATTTGAAGAATAGCATTGCACTGCAAAGCACTACTGCACACCATTAAGCCTGATTGATTTCAGTGGCATTTAGATACATCTACTGTAAGTTCCTTTGAATCAGGCCTGCATTTTCAGGTAACACAGCAGAAAATACAAACCTATTACTGATGCAACTGTGGTGTCCTTGCCCACCCCCCACCCACCCCCGGTCACAGAATATATCAATTCTAAAACCACCCATCAGTTCCATATACAGTGGTTCCTTGCGTTACATACACTTCAGGTTACATACGTTTCAGGTTACAGATTCCACTAACTCAGAAATATTACCTCAGGTTAAGAACTTTGCTTCAGGATGAGAACAGAAATTGTGCTCCGGCGGCACAGCGGCAGTAGGAGGCCCCATTAGCTAAAGTGGTGCTTCAGGTTAAGAACAGTTTCAGGTTAAGAACGGACCTCCAGAACGAATTAAGTACTTAACCCGAGGTACCACTGTATTTTTATTGTGTAGAGTGCTTTTTTTCCAAGAAAAATAGGTGCCAGAACTCGCCAGGCGACTTGAGGCAGCCCTGAACAGATGCTGGCTTGACAACAGCCACGGTGGGAGGGATTTTTTTTCCAGCTGGAACTTGCCAGATCTGAGTTCTGGCACCTCTCAGGTGGGCACCATTGCCATGATAAGAGAACAGGGGGGCATTCATGGTGAGGTCCAGCACCTCTTTTTCTAGAAAAATAGAAATGCGCGGAGGTGTGGCAAGCTGGTTTGGGGGTCGCCCCTGGTTCTGGTGCAGGTCAAACAAATGTGCCCTGGCCTCCTTTGTTCTCTTAGATTCAGGCAGATGGCTAGGACAGCTCAGAAGGGCCCTCATGCAAATGTGCATGCATATAACAGTAGAGACTGAATGGGATATGGTTTGAAGAAAAAGGAAATATAAATTAGCCCCGCCCTATAGCTTAACCAATCGTGGCTAGGAATAGCTAGGAGCTAGGTGGAGTCATGGATCTAAAAAAAAGTGTTCCATTTAGACTTGAATTGTTTGTTTTCATCTTCTGAGAAGTACATAAAGGCAAGAAGCAGGTGAGGGGCCCGCAATGGCACCCACCTGAGAGGTGTTGGCGCACTCAGGCTGATTATATGTATTTTTGCAACTAGATGAATGTTGAATTGATCTGGTTTGGAAGAGGGGCATCACAGCAAATATCTCTAAAGACCTCTTCTAACAAGGCTGAAACAGATCTCTTGGGCAAAGGTTCATTTTTAAAAAAAAAAAAAAATTATTAGTTTTCAATTACAATTCAATAATAGCCTCATTATAACAATACCAATTTATAATACAATTATTAATACCAATCTTTCAAATACCGAATTATATAATTTAGATAAAGTGCCCCCAGTGTGCTAGATTTAATGGATTAACTATTTGCTTTATTTCTGCATTCCAAAATCTTATTAATTTCCATTACATTCCTGTCATCATAATCATCCCTTATACAACAACTGCAATATTCATAACTTCTTTTCATGTTAACACATTAAATGATTTATAAAGCTACGAGTGAGGAACTCAAACTATATATTTGTTTTTCCTGTGTATGGCAATTATTCTGTCTGTGGTGTTTCTTCCTGTCCTTGTAAGATGTTATGTCTTTATTTCCCCCGGTTGTTGCTGTTATCCATCATGCCTTGGGCTGATATCCCGTTGTTGTTCCAGAAATTTCTCCATCGCTCCATCCTGTGCTTCATTGTTTCAAAAGTCACTCTGTCCCAATAAATAACCTGTTTTCACTATTTTTCCTCTCAGCCTGGGAAGAAGAGTGGTCTGTTCATTTATTAACCATAGGAAAATATCATGGGACAGTTTATGACTTTCACAGAATTGGAAGGGACTCATCTAGTCCAACCTTCTGCAATGCAGGAATCCTGCCCACAGCCGTCTCTGAGTAGGCTCGAAGCCCCAACCTTCTGTTTAACATAAGGTTACCAGACGTCCCTGTTTCCCGGGGACAGTCCCCAGATTTACAAATCAGTCCCCATACAAAATCCATTGAAATCCATTGAAGTTGAAAAGTGTCCCCGAATTCACTGGAAAAAATCTGGTAACCTTAGTTTAACATCCAGATGCACTGACCCATTGTGCCTTCTTTCAGGCTAGTGGATTCCCACCTCAAAGACTCCTTAGTGTTACAGCTTCACCACAGTTGTATTGAATGCAATTACCACAAACAAATTGGGATTCAGCAGAGACAGTCACCATCAGCTCTGTTGAAGAGCCAGTTCCATCAGGCTTCACCCTCCTTCATCTGTTGCCTGACAGCAGCTATTCCATCAAGCTGTGCTACAATTTTTGGCTATTCCTTTCTTCGAAATCTTTCAGTTACACTTGGCTATGCTATTATGCTAACACCAAAAGTAAAAACCTGAATTTGCTCCCCACACATCCCTTTTGTGCCATGTGCCTGAGGGCAAGGAATTCTTATTCCTTATCTTTGCAAGTTGCTGGGGGGGGGGCTTCTTCTTTTTGCTGAAGAGCGGAGTAAAAATTCTCCAACAAGCTACATGGTCGGTCTTTTAAAAGAGGCCGCGTGGAATATGTGTACTCTGTATCCACGGGGCCTCTTTTAAAGGACTCACCCTGTAATAACTAAGAGCTGCTCTGGAATGCTTTAAAGATAAGGACAAGGTGGTTGTACTGACCCCAGAAGGAGCAGGAAGCCAGGGGAGGAATTTGAAGAATCGTATCACATGCATTGCCCATGAACATCCTCTGCAAATATGAGGGATGAATTGCTAGCCTTGGATCCTTGCAGTGTGAATGCTTTAACCCAGGAGTCATGCAACCAGTCAGGATTTTTTTGCTATTTTTTCCCTTTTCAGATCACTCAGGGTGAACCCCAGAAATCATGCGCCAAGCCGGTAACAGAGAAAGTTACAGACAGTTGCCAACAGATCTGCCAATGTAGACCACCTCCGCTACCGCCACCGCCACCGCCTCCTCCACCCCCCAGGTTGCTCGGGGTCCCATGTAAGTAGAATGTGGTTATTTCTATTTGTGTCAAAAAAAGGCACACCTGGGCAAAGTGCATGTGGGAAAGTGAGTGGGCCAGAGCTAATGTGGGGCTGCTTGCGCACTATATTTTTAAAGCATTGTGGTACCACTTTCACAGTCATGCTTTCCCTCAAAGAATCTTGGGACCTGTAGTTTGTTAAGACTGCTTGGAGTTGTTTGGAGACACTGCTGCCTCATAGAGCTACGATTCCTCAAGTTCCCTCAGAAGAGGGAATTCTCTGAACTCTGGGGATTGTAGCTCTAGGAGGGAATAGAGGTCTCCAAACAGGCTCTCAGCACACTACAGTTCCCAGGATTCTTGTGAGGGGGCGGGGGCGGCGGAAGCATTTAAAGTGGTCTGATACTGCTTTAAATGCATCGGGTGGATATGGCCTCACTTTCATTTTTCCATTTAGAGAACTGGAACATGTTCTGACTAAAAGAGGGAGATGTGTTTTGGCTCGTTGAACAGGAATTTCTTCAGCGGAGCCAGACGAATTCCCTCTGTTCCCAACCAGGTGGCTGTTTTCTCAAAGCAGCTCGTTAACGTTGGAGCCACTGAGTCGTTCATTTCCTATGTTGCCTTTTGATTTGCATTAGCATATACTAAATATTTTATGATCCCGCCTTTCGGTGGGTTTATATTTCCCCCCAGATGCATCCTAACAAGCTCACCTCCGCACGCAGCTTTGGAAGTGTAAATAGATGTGTGGGTGTGTAAGACTGCAAAATTTAGTTTGCTTATCTTTACAACCTGCCCTTCCCTGGATGGTCCCAGGGCAGGTTACAAAACAATGCCACAGTCCTAACCAAGCAGTCCACCCCACCTTTACACCTTTAGATTCCTTCATTGCAGAGGGTTGGACTAGATGACCCTCGGGGACCCTTCCAACTCTACAGTTCTTTGATTCTGTGTTGTCTGTGTGTGTTGGATTTGGAAGAGGTGTCCTTCCACTCAGCTCTCCTGGTCGCAAGGGTCACTCCACCAGTGCCACACTCCCCCTTCCACATGCAAATAGGCAACCAGGAGTGTCATTGGTGGGATATGCAGCCGGTTGAAAACTGGCTGGCTGAAGGCAGGCAGGGAGAGATGCCTTGGACTTCAGTGCTGCACTGCTATGGGGAACAAGCCCCTTTTGAGATGACCATGCTGTAATATCTGGACTCTCTCCATATAAATTCAGGTGTAAATATGTGGATACATAACAGCTTCTGCCCTATCTTCAGTCCTCCATAGTCAAGCCCCCTGGAATCCCATGCACAGCTCAGCAGAGATTGGGGTGGCCTATAACAATATTTTCACCAAAATAGGTATTTTTTTTCTGGTGCATTCCCCTGTAGCATAAAATATGGTTTTCACGTGCACTTTTTTTGCACACTAAAATACCACTGCAAAATTCAAAGAATTGCACACTGGAATTGGACCAGATGCAGGCCATTTGTCCTGTTGCTTGCTCCCTCCATGACTTCAATGAAAACACCAATGCGTTTCAGAAGCCCACCAGGCTTCAGCTAGGCGTTAGTCATCTAGACTATTGCTAGACCCCAGTTGTGGAATGTACCTCCTGCAGAACTCCTAGGAAGCTCGTGTCAGGGTGGTTCCAAGGGTTTGAGTATACAGGCAATTCCCCATTTGCACAGGGGTTGCGTCAGGGCCAATGCATGTGTCAGCAGGCGCACACAAGCCCATTTGCTGCCATTCCACTTCCTAAAACGGTGTGCGTGTGTATCCCAAATGCACACAAATGGAGAGTTTCTATAGGTGTTTTTGCCTTTACACAGAACTCCTTGGAACCGAACCGCCGCGTAAGATGCAATCGTACTATATTACATGAACGACTTCAGTTATTTCCGTTTTTCTCAGTAATCCCTCTGCTTCTTTCATGTAATTGTTAACTTGCCATTTGTTCCCATAAGCTTCTAATTATCTCTGTTCCACTAGGGCTTATCTTTCTCTCCCCCGTACGTTTTGTATATACTTACCGTATTTTTCGCACTATAGGACGCACTTTTTCCCCTCCAAAAATGAAGGGGAAATGTGTGTGCGTCCTATGGTGCGAATGCAGGCTTTTGCTGAAGCCTGGAGAGCGAGAGGTGTCCGTGCGCACCGACCCCTCTCGCTCTCCAGGCTTCAGGAAGCTATCCCAAGTCTTGCAATCCCGGTGGGATGTCCCGCGGGCTCGCAAGGCTTGCGGGCAGCAGCCTGCACCCAAAAGCTGGGGACAGCGGGGAGGCGCAGAGCCGCCACCCCGCTATTCCCCGACCTGATCTGGAGGCTGGCGGGGGGAGAAGCAAGCCTGCTTCTCCCCCCCAGCCCCACAAGCTCGGGGGATAGGGGGATGGCGAAGCGCCGCCATCCCGCTATTCCCCGACGTGATCTGGAGGCTGGGGGTGGGATAAGCAAGCCTGCTTCTCCCCCCCCACAACCTCCAGATCAGGTCGGGGAATAGCGGGATGGCAGCGCTCCGCCATCCCGCTATTCCCCGACCTGATCTGGAGGCTGGGGGTGGGAGAAGCAAGCCTGCTTCTCCCCCCCCAGCCCCACAAGCTCGGGGGATAGGGGGATGGCGAAGCGCCGCCATCCCGCTATTCCCCGACCTGATCTGGAGGCTGGCAGGGGGAGAAGCAAGCCTGCTTCTCCCCCCCCCCAGCCCCACAAGCTCGGGGGATAGGGGGATGGCGAAGCGCCGCCATCCCGCTATTCCCCGACCTGATCTGGAGGCTGGCGGGGGGAGAAGCAAGCCTGCTTCTCCCCCCACAAGCTCGGGGGATAGGGGGATGGCGAAGCGCCGCCATCCCGCTATTCCCCGACCTGATCTAGAGGCTGGCGGGGGGAGAAGCAAGCCTGCTTCTCCCCCCCCCCCCCACATCCCGACAACCTCCAGATCAGGTCGGGGAATAGCGGGATGGCAGCGCTCCGCCATCCCGCTATTCCCCAACCTGATCTGGAGGCTGGGGGTGGGAGAAGCAAGCCTGCTTCTCCCCCCCCCACCATCCCCACAACTTCCAGATCAGGTCGGGGAATAGCGGGATGGCAGCGCTCCGCCATCCCGCTATTCCCCGACCTGATCTGAAGGCTGGGGGTGGGAGAAGCAAGCCTGCTTCTCTCCCCCCCCCCCCAGCCCCACAACCTCCAGATCAGGTCGGGGAATAGCGGGATGGCGGCGCTCCTGCTTCTCCCCCCCACCAGCCCCACACCCTTCAGGCTTCAGCGCGCCCTTCCCGCTGTCCCCCGACTTGGTTAGAAGGCTGGGGGGGGAGCCTGCTCCTCCCCGTCGCCAGCCCCGCAAACTCGGGAGACAGCGGGAGAGGCGCAGCGCGCCATTCCCGCTGCCCCCGACTTGGTTAGAAGGCTGGCTGGGGGGGGAGCCTGCTCCTCCCCGTCGCCAGCCCCGCAAACTCGGGAGACAGCGGCAGGGGGCAGCGCGCCTTTGCCGCTGTCCCCCGACTTGGTTAGAAGGCTGGCGGGGGGAGAAGCCTGCTCCTCCCCGTCGCCAGCCCCGCAAACTCGGGAGGCAGGGGCGCAGCGCGCCCTTCCCGCTGTCCCCCGACTTGGTTAGAAGGCTGGCCCAGCCCCGCAAACTCGGGGGACAGCGGGAGAGGCGCAGCGCGCCATCCCGCTGTCTCCCGACATGGTTTGGAGGCTGGCGGAAGGCTTCCTCCTCCCCCAGCCCCGCAAGCTCGGCATGGCTCTGGATCCCGTTCTGGGGGAGGGGGAAGCTCGGGCTTCCCCGCCCCAGCCCCGCGCCTGGCGGGGGGGGATAAATTTTTTTTGCCTTTATTTCCCCCCCCCCCAAAATCTAGGTGCGTCCTATGGACCGGTGCGTCCAATAGTCCGAAAAATACGGTAATATATACAAAATATAATTATACTTGGTGCTGTGGGTTAAAGCACAGAGCCTAGGACTTGCCAATCAGAAGGTCGGCGGTTCGAATCCCCGCAACGGGGTGAGCTGCCGTTGCTCGGTCTCTGCTCCTGCCAACCTAGCAGTTCGAAAGCTTGCAGTGCAAGTAGATAAATCGGTACCGCTCCAGCAGGAAGGTACCGTATTGTTCGCCCTATAGGATGCACTTTTTCCTCTCCAAAAATGAAGGGGAAATGTGTGTGCGTCCTATGGGGCGAATGCAGGCTTTCGCTGAAGCCTGGAGAGCGAGGGGGGTCGGTGCGCATGGACCCCTCTCGCTCTCCAGGCTTCAGGAAGCTTTCTGCAAGCTGTGGGAGAGCTGCGTGCCTGCACCCCGAAACCTGGGGCGCGCTGAGCTCAGCACACCCCAGGCTTCGGGCTTCGCACAGCTCTCCCACGGCTTGCGGATAGCAGCCTGTTCTGGAGGTTGGGGTTGGGGGAAGCTCGGGCTTCCCCCGTCCCAGCCCCGCACCTGGGTGGAAATAAAAATTGTTTTCTTTATCCCCCCCCCCGAAAAACTAGGTGCGCCCTATGGGGCGAAAAATACGGTAAACGGCATTTCTGTGTGCTGCTCTGGTTCGCCAGAAGCGGTTTAGTCATGCTGGCCACATGACCCGGAAGCTGTACGCCGGCTCCCTCGGCCAATAAAGCGAGATGAGCGCCGCAACCCCAGTCGTCCACGACTGGGCTTAATGGTCAGTGGCCCCTTTAATCCTTGCTAAAATTAATGCTATGGAGCTGCAGTTTCCATCATCCCCAACTGACCATTGACCATACTGGCTGAGAGGTTGGGGAAGAGGGCTGTGGCACTGTGGCTCTGATGCTCACGTGGAGTTGCAGGGCAGCGGTGCGTGTGCATCCTCAGTGTGCAAATGGAGCTGTTGCTATTGTGAATGCAGAAACACATGCTCTCTGTTGCTTGAAATTGCACTAATTGTTAATAATAGTTGCGAGATTCTTTGCTCTCAGCTCATTGTGTCATCACACTGTGCACCAGGAGGGGTGCCTACCAGGTTAAAAGTGGTGCCTAGTAAGTGAAGGCCTTCACAGGAAAACCTACTTTTTATTACCGAAAATTGCCCAGTTGCCTGCAATTTGGCATTTCATTCATTTGGAAAGAGAGCTCGTACCATTCATTCCTATCAGCGCTCAACTAAATACCTCTTTATACATCATTATGGGAATGTAATATTTATGAAAGTCTCTCTCTCTCTCTCTCTCTCTCTCTCTCTCTCTCTCTCTCTCTCTCTGTGTTTGTGTGTGTGTGTGTGTGGATAGATAGCACCCATCTATGATTGTGCCATTTTTCAACTCCCCAAATGAAAACCCTGTCAGTGTCCTCATTTGCAAAATTAAAAAAGTTAATACCAGTCCTTGCATTCTTTAGAGAAATATATTAGCAGGATTAGGGCTGGAGGGAATGAAAGAAGCAGATTTGTCTTTCTGCTGCTCTCTGTCTTTGTCTTGGAAATGTTTCTTTGCAAGGGGATATTTGTCTGTATCTGTGCCACACCGCAGGGTGTAAAGCAAGGAGCAAAATAACAGTATTTTGTACCATTTGGCAAAGATACTGTATATTGATAGCTTTAAAAATAAAAAGTCAGTAGATTGAGTTTCAGGAAGAAAAAAAGTGTCAGCGTTTAGGAGGACAGTGTACTGACTGAATCACTTTCTTCCATCCCCGCCCCCAAAATAGAGAAAACAAAGGGTATCTGAGCAGCCAGATCTCTCTGGCTTATCTCTCTGGCTTTGTTTTGGGGCCTGTCCAGTGACTACATTGGGCAGAGAGACCTGTACATGCAAGCAGAAGGTGCTTGGATCCACTTTGGGGAAATTCTCTGTAGCAGTTTATGATTTTAGGTGTTTGACCAAAAGCAGGTTGTTGTTTTTCAGGTTGTTGTTTTTCAGCCTTCAGCTGAAAAACTTTAATTTCTTGGTTATACATATTTTCAGGTTTTTCCCCTGTGCTTCCACTTAGGTGTCAAGTTGTTATTTATTTGTTTTGTCTTGTTGATAAGTTGTTTGATTGCTTTTAGATTTTGGAGGGGTCATGAAGTTGGTATTTATTGCATTTTGTGGATTAGCTTTTATTGTATGTATGCTTTATTGTTTTAGGCTGCTATACTCTTTAAAAGGGATGTGGGTGGCGATGTGGGTTAAACCACAGAGCCTAGGACTTGCTGATCAGAAGGTTGGCGGTTCGAATCCCTGCAATGGGGTGAGCTCCCGTTGCTCGGTCCCTGCTCCTGCCAACCTAGCAGTTCGAAAGCATGTCAAAGTGCAAGTAGATAAATAGGTACCGCTCTGGCGGGAAGGTAAACAGCGTTTCCGTGCACTGCTATTGTTTGCCAGAAGCAGCTTAGTCATGCTGGCCACATGACCCGGAAGCTGTACGCCGGCTCCCTCGGCCAATAAAGCGAGATGAGCGCCGCAACCCCAGAGTCGGTCACGACTAGACCTAATGGTCAGGGGTCCCTTTACCTTTACCTTTACTCTTTAAAAACAAATAAGTACATTTGCCCCTGGAGCTTTCTCTGATATTAAAGTAACCAGGATAGCCCCTGCTCATGCAGAGTCTTTATGTGTACATTGTCATACAATTAAAGACACCTTGGTTGCCTGATTATACGGCTTCTGTTTTAGCCCATTAATTGATGCATTCATTAGGCCTTCAAACATTTGCATGAGCATAAAGCAATATTTCAAAAGCCTATTGTTTCCGTTCTTTGATGATGCTCACACATGCTGCACCAGGCTCTTTCAGATTAACACAGGAAGCTGCATTACACCAGATCAAAGTTTTTGTTCATCTAGCCCTGTAATGTCTACTCTGACCAGCGAAACTGTGCTACCTGAGGCAGGTATTGTGAATGTTGCCTCCCCTTCCTTCTCAGTGCTGCACTCTGGGGAATGGGTCCTTCATCAAGCATTGTGGGCAAGGTCGGTCCAGGCAGCATCTGTGCCACTAGTAATTTCAATAAAAATCACAGTCATAATATAATAATAATAACTAATGTTATTTTTCTAGAAAAAGAGGTGCTGGAACTCAACATGAACACCATTGGTGTAGCCGGGGGGGGCAGGGGGGCAGCTACCACCCTAAATCAGTCAAACTAAATAGAAATCAATACAAATCTGAGGTTTGCCCCCCAACAAAAGTCTGCCCCCCCCCCAACAAAAATCCTGGCTACGCCCATGATGAATGCCCTCTTTCTCTTAGAATGGCAGTGGCACCCACCTGAGAAGTTCCGTAACCCCTGAGAGGTGCTGGAACCGAGTTCCTATGAGTTTCCCCTGAAAAAAGCAATTATTATTATTTGTAGTAGTAGTAGTACTCTGCCCATCTGGCTGTGTTGCTCCAGCCACTCTGGGCGGCTACCAACAACAGCATAATAAAACATCAAACATTAAAAACTTTCTTATACAGTGTTGCCTTCTGGTGTCTTCTAAAAGCTGTATAGTTTTTTATCTCCTTGACATCTGATGGGAGGGCGTTCCACAGGGCGGGCGCCACAACCGAGAAGGCCCTCTGCCTGGTTCCCTGTAACCTCACTGTAACCACCAGAAGGTCCTCGGAGGTGGACCTCAGTGTCCGGGTTGAACGATGGGGGTGGAGACGCTCCTTCAGGTACATAGGGCTGAGGCCATTTAGGGCTTTAACGGTGATGTATACACAGTAACAGTGGTGCATATTATAAACCTAGTTAAAGTTACTTTAACTAGCCATGAACTGCTGGCTGGCTTTTGAGCAGAAGGAGCTGGTTGGCTCTGCAGGCAACTGATGTGGTGGTGCATGATCACATTGCATGAGCCACATAGTTCAAGCTCTGCCTCTAGAAGTGACTCTCCAGGTTCTCATGTAGAGATGTGATCCTCTTTTTTCCTTTTGTTTGTTTTTTAATAAAAAAACCCACTAGAAATGCCAGAGATTGTACTTGGGACCTTCTGCATGCAAAACATGAGCTCTCATACTGAGCTAAGGTCTCCCTCAAATCTTTTTTTTAATTATTATTATTATTATCTCTGGAACTCAAGGTCTTCAATCTCAGCCACGATAATGGCCCCAATTTGTTACTGATTTGTACTTGTACCCATGCCAACATAAAAGAGATGGGGGGAAAAACCTTTCCAAGTAACTACTTGGCAAGTATTCCAGCACAAAGTGTACAGTTCAGTTTGGTGGAACTTGGAATGTTTGTGCAGTTGTCATGAACGGAAACTTAATCGGCATGGTTATCTCAAAGCCTTTTGGGTTGAGGCCTAAAAGATCAGGGACTGGGTTGCTAGATAATAACCTTATCAACTTTGGGGCTACTTTTACATGTGAAGCTTTGGGCATTTTTTCTTGACCTGTTGGTGACCTTTATGCTCATTTAAATTTTGTTGTCTGTTAATTCTTCATATAGCTGTTGATTATTATTATTTTAGGGCTGTCTTGTAGTGATACTAAACTTTTAATTATGCTTTTATATTTAGATGGGACAGTATCCAACTAACTTGTTCCATCAGTGCAAGGATTTCTGCTTGTGCATTGGAATTTGACTCCTCCTCTCCCCATGCACCCCCTAAATCTCTGCTTACCCCCCACCAAGCCTCTGTAGCAGAATTGGGGAAGACACATGGTGGGGAGTTCCATTGCACAAGTAGAAATCCTTGCGCTGACAGGATGAATGAGTTGAATAATGCCTCTGTGTTTCATGTGAAGCACTTTGAGCACAGATGTATTTGTGGGAAATGTGGTATGCAAATAAATTGACTTACGGTGATGATATGTAGCAACAAGAGAGCTGTTGGGCTGCAGCTCTGAAAGATGAGAGAGAGTGTGTGTTGCTCTTTGTCTAATCCACAGTCCTCAGCTATGGGAGCAGCTGTGCTCTTTCTTGTTGTTGTCGTTTAGTCGTTTAGTCATGTCCGACTCTTCGTGACCCCATGGACCAGAGCACGCCAGGCACTTCTGTCTTCCACTGCCTCCCGCAGTTGGGTCAAACTCATGCCGGTAGCTTCGAGAACACTATCCAACCATCTTGTCCTCTGTCGTCCCCTCCTCCTTGTGCCCTCCATCTTTCCCAACATCAGGGTCTTTTCCAGGGAGTCTTCTCTTCTCATGAGGTGGCCAAAGTATTGGAGCCTCAGCTTCAGGATCTGTCCTTCCAGTGAGCACTCAGGGCTTATTTCCTTAAAAATGGATAGGTTTGATCTTCTTGCAGTCCATTGCTCTTTCTTACCAAAGGTAAATTCTTCAGGGGAAGAGATCTCAACTGCCCAGAAACAGCTCGTTGGATGGGGCAGAGCCACTATGCAAGTATCCCAGCGAGTGAGTCTTTGTTGCTTACCATGAATGACAGGGAGGATACAAGTATTTCCTCCTCTCCCTCCTATAAGCAGCAGTGACCCACCTGCTGGGAAACCAGCATAGCAACTCCACTCCACTTAGGACTCAGCTATACAGCTGCAAATATAATGTTTTAAGTGTGTTTTAAGTGCATTATAGAAATGTGATACTAGATGGTGCTGGTGAGCTAATGGCAAGTTCCAAATATATTTTGAAACGTTTTTAAAAAGCACTTTCGTAGCATTTTTAAAAATATATGCGTATGTGTAGATTCAGCCCCAGTGAGCTGCTGCCACTGCAGCTGCCCACAAATACATTTTTGAAGGTCACTTTGCCTTCCTCACCTTCTGCTTCTGTAGGGTTTCAAAGTGTGGACCTCCAGATGTACTTGCAGAGAACTTGTGTTGTTGGGTGGATGGAGGTCAGGGAAGGGACTAGGGAGTACAATGCCTCTCTGCATGTTCAGTATATATGGTCAGTGGAACAAGTGAATTAGATTTTTAATGTTTCTTCATTAGACTTTAGCATGAGAGCTCTTCAGGATGAGACCAAAGGTCTTTTTTGTTGAGCATCTTGGCTGATCAGATACCCATGGGAGACCTGGAAGCTGGATATTAGTGCAATAGCCTCTCTTGCTGTTCCCCAATGACTGGTATTCAGAGCCAATCATTATTAGCAGCCATTGATAGTCGTATCCTTGGTAAATTTATCTAATCACATTTTTATTCACTCTGTGTGTGTGTGTCCATATCCTTCCATCTCCAATGAAATGAGCTCAAGAAAACATCTATGGTTCTTCCTTCTCTCCCTTCATTTGATCCTCACATGTGAGGTATGCTGGGCTCAGAGGGAGTGACTGGCCCATGGCTCAAGGTCAGTGAGTGACTGAGTGGGAGATTTGAACCCCTAGCTCTTTGATCCTAGTCCACGACTCTTATCAACACTACACCATGCTCCTATTATCCTTTAAGCCAGTGGCCATCTCCACATCTTGCAGTCCCAAATTCCATAGTTTTAACTATGGGCTGCGTATTCCTTTCTCATTTGATCTCTGTTAAATAGCTAGTTGAAATCCCTCTGGTTTTGCTGTGAGTCCCTCTCTCTTTTAGCAATATTGTTCCATTTGGGTAAAAACGTTTCAATAAAAAGAAAACCCCAAATGTTAGCCCATTTGTCCATGCCCTTTGCTCTACAGACTGAAGACTCAGATGCTTCAGAGAATGTTATTGATGAGTCAGATGCTGCTGATTTTCATCCAAAGTAATCTCTAGGCTCCCCTGGCAGTGGCGGGAACAGAGCTGTGCTTCGTTCTGACAATTCAATAAATGTATCTTAATTGGCACAAGCCCCAACCTGTTAGAAACAAGATCCAAGCCATTGTCCTGATTGCCTGCACAAGCTCATTGCAGAGAGTCATTATGGTTTCAAGCTGCTGTTGCTTTTTTTTTTTTTTTTTGGATGTTGAAAGGCATTATATTGTCTTAAAATTCACCATGCAGAAAAGAGGTGGAATTAGAATACTTCAGATATCAGAAAGCAAGAGTCCCAATCCCCATACAGCCATGAAACTCACTACGTGACTTAGGGACGGTCACTGTGTCTCAGACTAACCTACTTCACAGGGTTGTTGTGACAATTAAACAAGGAGTGGGAAAAGTATGTACCTTACCTTGAACTCATTGGAGGAAACACATGGTGTAAGTGTAGTAACAATGACAACAGAAACAAAAAATATAAATTCACAGGCAAAACATCTGAGGATTAAAATTTCTGCAAGACAGCAATTAAAAATGAATAATAATAATTCCAAAATGCAGCATCAGAAAAAGATGGTTACGTCTTGTAATGACTAACAGAAGATAGTTTGCAAGTAAGCGTTTATGTAGGGTCCATTGGCAACTTTGAGATCTTCTGTATACTTTTTCATAATATTACAGTTTGTGCTTGATCTCTTTTTTATAATCTGAGGAAAGGCTTTGAAAAACATTGCTGCATGTATCCTGATTTGCATACAAGATAAAATTTTACCACACTATATACAAACCAAACGGTAGCTAATTTTAAGTTGGTAAGTCCAATTTTCTGCGCTGGCTATTGGTCATAACTCACTGGACTGAGAATTCAGTGCCAAAAGTTCTGCTGTTTTCCAGTGAGTTAACTTAAGCTACACCCATCCTGCCTTTTCACTTTGTAATGTCTGCTTACATTGCAAATTTATAATAAAAGACACATAACTTAAGAACCAAGATTCTGAAAGCAGCCAGCCCTAAAATGCAAACTACAATAAACAGAATGAGCTGCAGCATCAAAATAGAACCAGAGGTTCTATTAATGCTTGTTTGAAAGCATGAGAAAATAAAATCTTTTTTTAAAAAAATGTATTCAGAAGATGAGGGAGTAGACGGGCACTGGTGAATGTTTCTGGGAAGGATATTATTCCGTTCTTGCAAGGGAGTGAAGAAATACAGATGCTCCCACTGATTTGAACCATTGGCACATGTAGTCTGGTATGATCTAACTTTGGCAGTGCCTCTGCAAGGATTCAAGGCTAAATTACATTTGACATTAAAATGCATTTTTGCACTCGAAATTTACTTTATTAAAAAATGCAAAAAGCAACCCTCCAGGATGCGGGTGGTTACTGAAAATTATTGGGAACTCAGCAGGCTGGATGTGTTTGTGTTAACCCTTTCCTCCCCTGCTGCAGTCCCAGTGAAAATTGCTTCTTTTTCTATTGGGAGGAAATCCCTCACTGCTGACAACGGCTATTTTAAAGAACACTCACATTTAATGCAAAGACACATTTAAGCACCAGGTCTTCCTAGTTAGGCCCTTTCCCTGAGATCCTTTAGCTGGAGTTGCTGAGAATTGCATCTTGGACCTTATACACTGAGTCCATGCCTGGGCTGATCTTGCTTTAAGGCTAGTACCCTCTAGGTTTGCAGCTGGATCCCTTTAATTCACTTGCCATTTGTAAATTTATGCAAGCCACTATTTTCACACAGACGGTGCTTCGAGGTGCCATCCTCCAAATAAACCTGACCTTGCAGAGTTCTCCCTGAACTTTCCAGTGTTCAGAGAACAGAACGGTCATGACTGTAAATAAAAGAGCTATTAGAACTTCTGGTTCAGGGCCTGACACAGCTGAGGAAAGAAATCATTTCTTGCATTCTTGTTTCTGTAGCCCCAGGGGCCTTGCTGTAGTACATTCCGTTTTGACCTTGGATGAAACCACTTTTTAAGAAAGTGGAAAGCAAGAGTTTATTTGAGGGAAATTGGCACTGTGCCTGCTTCCCTATTAGTCTTTGGAAAAAACGGAGCATTCTGTATATTGCGTATGGCACAGGACACTAGAAACATTTGGTAAGGCTGTACATTCACACTATACATTTAAAGCAGCGCCGTACCGTGTTAAACAGTCACATTTTCTACCAGAGAATCCAGGAAAATGTAGCTAAGAGTGCTGAGAGTTGTTAGGAGGCTCCTTTCCCACACATACAGCTACAATTCTCAGGGTTGCCTGGGGAGAGGAATTGATGGTTAAACCACTCCCTGGGATTTGTAGCTTTGAAACTTAGGCCAGCCTTCCCCAAGCTGGTGCCCACCAGAAGTTGTGGCTGAGGAGTCATCAACAGATGCCTACAGAGGCCTTCCCTGAGTCCTCTCCCCTTACCAATTTTGCTTGAAAGAAGTACTGTGTTGTAACTGAGAGAACAGGTGGATCCCTGTCCACAACACATCCTCTTGTTCACAGATGTGCCCATGGCCCGTCACTTAAATTGGCAATTCCTGCTTTGGGCTGCAGTCCGCCCAAGTGAGCATGGCGCCAGTTTGGGAAAGGCTGACGTAGGCATTTGCCATATTCTGGACCAGAGCAGATAACTGCTTCCCAAAGGCTGCAAATAAAAAGATGACAGCTTCTATCATCCAGCTCGTAAACTGGGCCAAATGAGCTTGCCTCAGCATGTTCAGTAATATGAAGCCTGTTCATTGTCTTCAGCTTGTCAACCTCAATATCGTTCTGCAAATTTCTAAATAATTAGTGTAGAGACAACCCCCGTTTAGAATGTGAGGAGAGTACTTTATAGTCGAACATGACTGAAAGTACTTTTGAAGAAAGCTGTTTCATTTACTGTACTGTGGGATCGTTTTATTTTGTGGAATATTCAAATGGAATATTTGTTTTGTTCAAAATATTTATATCCCACCTTCCACCTGCAGTTTTTGAGGTGGCTTTCAGTGCACAGCTTGTGACTGATTATGCAGGGTGGGGTTGACCTCCCCCCCCCAAGTGTTTCATTCAGGTTGGCACCATGAAGATACAAGGTGCATTCAGATGTGTGGGTTGTTATTCTAGTTTTCCTGGTTATAATGCCAGAACATTTGTCCAGGTTTTGAATGTTCTTTTTACACTGCGTTACCTGTTGTGCTACGGAACTGTGGCTTTCTGATCCGTATACTGGTGGGCGTGTTCTGCTAAATTTCATTCACACCAGTGGGGTTCAACGCAATAGCGGACATCATTGGACAACATCTTGCCACCCTTTATGTGAATGCGCGCTTCTGATCCCTCATGAAAATGGCGGGAAATGCTGGAATACCATCCCAAAGTTTGTCACATGGCGTGATCCATGAAAATGGCAGGGAAATAACTGTGCCTATCTCTCACGATTTTCGAGGTCAACAGGATTGCAAACAGATTTTTGTTGTTGTTGTTGAAGGGAAGCAATTAACAGGGAAATGAATGCTAAGGTTCCAGTTGATTCCACTATATTTCCAAAAATGTCACATAAAAGATTGAATAAAACACAAAAGTTAACAGGCAGCAAAACATTGTGCAAATGGAACAAAGCGCTGTCTGAAAGCATCCACAGTGGTGGAGGGAAAGTATGGCTACTTTGCTCTAATAACCACCACATTGTAGGCCAAATAATGAACTCATATATTTGTTAGGGCGGATTAATTTTTAAAACTACCACCCCTTGAGTTTTAATTGTCTCCTAGACTGCCTCATTCTTTAAAAAAACAAAAGCAGGTTAGGGCTCTGTCAAGTAGGAGAGGGTGCTTAGAAGCTATTGCATTGAGCACCTCAGTTGTGTCTTTATTTCAGAGAGAACAGAGCTTCTGATGAGAGTGGCAGCCATACCAGTTGGAAACATACTGAGGGCAACCCCAAAATTTTGGATACGTTTCTGAGGGGTGGAACGTCCTACTTGGTCAATTTCCTCCGAACTGAGCCTTTTCCTCTAGAAATTAGAATGATGAAGAACATTCTCTGGCACCACCGGAATTTAGAGAGGGTTCACGAGTGACTGGCACAAGGCCAGGACCAGCAGCCTAATTTTAATCTGCCGTAGAAGATGTGTAACTTGTGACTCACAAGTCACTTGTGATTGACTTATCCATAGTGGCTTTGATAACAGAGCTTCCTGCTCCCTGCTACCCAGGCAGTTTCTCTCCTGCAAAAACGGCATGGCTCTTTTTTTCCAAGGCAGTCAGTCTGGCACCTTTTGCAAGCAAAACATTTATCCTTTTAAAATGGTGAGCGCAACTCCCATGTATCATTCATTATATTTATTTTTAGATCTTGCCGTGGGGGCTTCTGCTGACAAAAACAAAAAAGCAAAAAACAGAACCAAGGGAAATGAAAACCGCTACACTGTTGTTGTTTTTTAAATGACTGCAGATTTGTAGCAGCACTGTAGAACTGTATCTCTCTACACATCTGGGAGCTGAGGTGCCAGAATTAACAACGTGGTTATGTGACAGAACGTACAGTTTAATGCCTTCCTGGTTTGTTCCTTTCGGTACAATGGAGTGAATGGTACCCATGGTTTCTATAGGATAATACTCTGTATTGATTCGTACTTAACACGATTTGCAGCTTTCCAGCTTCATGCTGGTGTAGCCTTCGGTTTTCTCCATCCATATATCTGTGCACAGTAATAATACTAATATGTGGCTATCTACAGCACACACCTAGGCATATTTATTCAGAAGTAGGGATGGGCAAATATATCAGTTTTCGTTTCACATTTTTCCAGTCTTACAGTCTGTTCTCCACATTTTCACATCAGTTTGCGATCACTATTATTTGAAAAACGGTTCTAGTGAAGAGCATTTTAGTGTGGATTTTTCCCACTGTCCACACCTTTAGCTGCATAGTTCAGTTGGTTAGAGTGTGGTGCTATTAATGCCAAGATTGCAGGTTCAATCCCCATAAGGACTCCCCATGGATTCTCTCCCATAGGGCAGCTGCTGACAGATGGCCTGGCAGGGGTGGGGGGCAACTAACTGAAGTGAAAACAGTGGCCTTCTTAGCCTCCCTTCATCTCTCTTGCTGCTCAGTTATAATCGGGGTATTACCACTGAATGTATGAACAAAGTACTCCAGTGCCTTTGTTCAATAAATAGTATCTGAAAAGTTCTCAGATTAAGTTCAGTAGAGTGGTACCTCGGGTTACAAACGCTTCAGGTTACAGACTCCGCTAACCCGGAAGTAGTACCTTGGGTTAAGAACTTTGCTTCAGGATGAGAATAGAAATTGTGCGGCGGCAGCACAGTGGCAGCGGGAGGCCCCATTAGCTAAAGTGGTACCTCAGGTTAAGAACAGTTTCAGGTTAAGAACAGACCTCCAGAACGAATTAAGTTCTTAACTAGAGGTACCACTGTATTCCACCTCTTCTATATATTTGGCTTAAAAAGTGGCTTCTGCCTGCCTACCGCCATTCACCTGAGAATCACATAATTATAACAATAAAATTAAGGAACAGAATCTGACTTTTCCCAGAAGAGGGATTCCAATGTTTTATCTACTCTGACTGAGCAATGGGTCCCTGGGGTTTTTAGGCATGAGTTCTCCCCAGTCCTGCCTGGTGACACCACAGGACGATCCCTGGACTTTTTGTGTGCATACTGTGTGCTTTTACTCCTGTTAGTAGGGTGGGTCATTCTAGGGGGTGGGACTTAATTTTTGCAAATTTCTTCAGTGAGGGGTTTGAAAAATATGTTTGTGTGTGAGGAATTCAAATATGCCTTTATTTTTGTGATTGGAGAACATTTAGCTTGGTAAACCTATGTTTGAAGAAGAAGCACGTAAACTGCTTTCAGAAAACCCCAAAATTTTAATTTTACCTTCTAAAAATGTCAGGTAGTGCTAAATAATAATAAAATAATATTGCTATGTAATAAAACTGCAGGCACTTGGCAATCATTTTTAATGATTTCTGTGCAATTTTACGCACATTTACTTACCAAGCAAAACTAAATTCTATTAATTTAACCAAAATATCTTTTGAATTCCCAAGTCACGTTGCAACCTTTTAGCACCCCTTACCTATGGAATTTGAAAGTTGAAAAATTCAACATGGCCTGATATAGTTCTATGCTAGGGCATCTGCTTTGCATGTGGAATATCCCAGATTCTATTCTCTCTGCAAGCAAATCAGGTTAAATGCTCATTAAACAGGAAGCAGCCTATGTATAGTGATGGCCCCCAATTTAGGAGCATAGGAAGCTGCCTCATATTGAGTCAGACCATTGGTTCATTTAGCTCAGTACAGTGGTGCCTCGCAAAACGAAAATAATTCGTTCCGCGAGTCTTTTCGTCTTGCGATGTTTTTCGTCTTGCGAAGCACGGTCCGTCGCAACTGCGCCTCTTCAAGCGGCTTAAAAAAAAAAGCACAAGACGTTTTCGTCTTGCGAAGCAAGCCCATAGGGAAATTCGTCTAGCGAAGCAACGCAAAACCGAAAAACCCTTTCGTCTAGCAAGTTTTTCGTCTTGCAAGGCATTCGTATTGCGGGGCACTACTGTATTGTCTCTGTTGACTGACAGCAGCCCTCTGGGGTTTCAGACATGAAGACATTCCCAGTTCTACCTGGAGATACCAGAGATCAAACCTGGGACCTTCTGCTTGCAAAGCAGATTGCCTACTGTTGAGCTAATGCTCTTCCCCTCCCTCAGTTAGTGGCACACTTAACAGAGAAGAGGCGGGAGAAGGTATATGAGGGACATGGTGGGATGGGTGTTAAAAGAGAGGGAGGAAGGCTTGGTTTGTTTCTGCAATCAGATTCTCAAATCGCTTGCTGATTTGAACTAGCCTGTAGGTCTCCTCTTCTCTCATTGTACATATACCATATTTTTTGCTCTATAAGACGCACCAGACCACAAGAGGAGGAAAACAAGGGAAAAAAATATTCTGAATCTCAGAAGCCAGAACAGCAAGAGGGATTGCTGCACAGCGAAAGCAGCGATCCCTCTTCCTGTTCTGGCTTCTGGGATAGCTGCGCAGCCTGCATTCGCTCCATAAGACACACAAACATTTCCCCTTACTTTTTAGGAGGGAAAAAGTGAGTCTTATAGAGCAAAAAATACGGTGTGTGTGTGTGTGTGTGTGTGTGTGTGTGTGTGTGTGCTTTTGTAATAATAGAGTTCTTGTTCTGCACACTCCACTAGGAATTTCATGAAAATGAATGAGAAGGAATATCATTTACCACATTCATTCCTCTCCATTACAGCTTTCATACTTCATCTGGATTTTATTTAGGACTGAAAAAGCAGGTTTTAGATGTAGCGAGAAGTAAACTTAATTGAGGGAGTTTGAGCCTTGGGTGGTTCTGCAGTGTTTCAGAAAGATTGCTATCATCCTGAAAGAGGCTTCTCTAACTAGAGAGCATAAAACAGTACTTAACAGTTACAAATACGGAAATTTCTTCTTGGCTCACTTTTTCTCTTTTAGGCAGTATACCAAACATACAACATTCGCTACACTGTCACTCCTACAAAACGAGTTGGCTGTTCCCCACCCTGGTTGCCTACCATTCAGCAGAGAATTAAACCATTCTGTCCAATTTCAGCTTTTGCAAGTCATATCTTTAGTCCAGTGGCCTGTGAAGGATTTCAGATTCTGACGCGTCTGTCTAATAACCACATGCTGTTATCAGAATCTCCTCTTGCTCCAAGATTTGATGCAATTTTCCATGTTGCTCGTGGTTGATCAAGCGTTGCCAGATGCATTTCTGGGGGTCAGGAACTGTGAAGCGAAGCTGATATGGTGACATTCTGGATATGCCAAAGAATCACTGAAGTGCATTCATGAATATTTATAAGACGTATAAATTTTGAAAGCCCAGATCTGAAACATATATATATATATATTCTTCAAACACTGAGTGAGTGTTGGAGCACTTCAACTTTTTTCTTAGACTGTAAACATTTAGGTGGGGCCTTGTATTTTTAACTTACTTTGAAAACTGCTGATAAATAACATTGTAAGCCACTTTCAGAAGCCTGCTTTGGAATTCAGCACATATACATAAAATTATAGTAGTAGAAGAAGAAATAAAAATACTAATAAAATCTCAAAGAAAAGAAATCCTTTTTTGTCTCAAGTGGCCAAATAACTTGGGTACAGTGGTACCTCGGGTTACAGACGCTTCAGGTTACAGACTCTGCTAACTCAGAAATAGTACCTCGGGTTAAGAACTTTACCTCAGGATGAGAACAGAAAAAGTGCGGTGGGAGCGGGAGGCCCCATTAGCTAAAGTGGTGCTTCAGGTTAAGAACAGTTTCAGGTTAAGAATGGACCTCCAGAACGAATTAAGTTCTTAACCAGTGGCACCACTGTACTAATAGGTATGTTGGAGAATTTCAGGAGAAACTGGAGTGGAAATTTCCAGTGTTGTTTATTTTTCCCAAATCCAGAGTAAAAAATCAATCTAGCAAATACTATTGGTATTCACTGCTGTCAGTCCACAAATTATATCTAATTGATGACACGCACCCTCACCAATATGCATTGGATTTCCTTTGCCTTGAAGCAAATGGCATGAAATAATATAGTTTACTTAGAAATCCATAACAGCAGACAGCAAAACCTGTAGCATAGGGTTACATGCATTGCTGGTCCTTTTCATAATAGACCCATTGAAGACAATGAGCATGTTTAGCTTAGGTTTGTTAATTTCAGTTCTGAGTAGGACTTAGTTGGGTACAACCCCACTGCTCCCCTTCTTCTAAATCCCCCAGAGCAAATTCAGGGCAGGCATTGGGGTGGGGGGGGGTGGGGAGATGCTATTTTACAAACATAAATTCTTGTTCAATGGATCCCAGCCATACATTTTGCCAGAAGGAGAAGGGAAACAGTACTGCATGTGACAACCACAGGTCAGAATTGGAAATGGATGTGTTCTTCCCACTTTACACACCATGGGTTGTATTCAGCTAACTTTTACTCAGAGTAGAAACACTGAAATTCATGGACCTACGTTAGCCATGCCCATCCATTTCAGTAGGTCTGATCAGATTAAAAGTTAGTTGAATGCAACCCTATGCACCCAGGCTTGGGGAAGGAGTTTAATTACTGCTCTTCCTTAGCCAACAAAAAGTCTTGAGCCTCCAGTGTTTCCAACTAGCACATGTGCAGATTCATTATTTAAGAGCACAAAGCCATATGCCAGTTCCTTGGCATATTAGCACCAGAGGAAGGCATGGGGGTCAGCCCACAAACATACAAGAAGCTCTGAAGCTTCTGGGCCTTTGGACTGACCCAAGAAGTGATCTTGTGTGTCCTGGTGTTCAGTGCTTTCAACATCCTCCCAAACAAATTTCAATTGGCCACCACCCTCTTTACACCATGGTCTTCTCTTGAGCTCTAAGATCTAAAATGACTATGGAGCCAAACGGGGGAAAGTTTGCTATTTGTCCTTTGATGCTGATGCCATCATTATCAGCCACATTATGAACCTGCATTGTTCTCTGGAGCTGTTTTTTGTTCAGGGCTGTTTTTTACTGATATTTTGGCAGTTTTATTCTTTCTGTAAACCGTGTTGAGGTTTTATTGCAAATTTTGTGAAATAAACAAATGATGTGGCTTTGTTGTGGGGGTGCTTGCAGTTTTGCGCAAGGTCACAAATCTGCTAGGGTGGGTTGGCAGACAGAGCCCTGGACCACGGAAAATTGGGGGATCAAATCTAGGTTTCCCTTTGAAGATCACTGGCTGACTTTGGACTAGCTAGACGTCTCACAGAGTTGTGAGAATGTTGAGAGGTTATTTGGGAAGTACATTGCCCTAAGTTCCTTGGAGAAAGGGTGGGATATAAACAATGTGAATACAAGCCTGAGATGCTCTGGTAAAACATGAAGTCTCCATTGCCTTAAGCTTTAAACCCACACTGAAAAGGAATTATATGCGTTTTCACCCAGAGTGGTACTACTATGAAACATTGGGGGCTGCTTTGATTCTTTCACAGTACGTAAATCTTTGGCAAGAGCTCAGTGAATAGCTTTTATTTTCTGAGAAATGAATAGCCATCTTTGTCTGGTCACAATTGTGGGAGGTTGAAAGGCCTTACGCTATTCCCAGCTGGGCTGCTGTGGTCAATGTTTTATGTCTTCTTGGAATATGGAGGAATCAAACTACTCCAGAATAGCCAGTGTGGTAAAGTAGTATGACTGTACCATTTGTGCTTGATAAAACTTCTTTAATAGGGTTTATAACTGGACATGTCATTATGGCAATCTCACCCAACCTAATGCTGCATCTGATGGGCAGCCACCAAAAAATGATGGCGGCCAACCTTGTTGAACCATTTCTGACCCCTGTCTCAGTGGTCTAAGAGTTAGGGGATGAAGTGTAACTCAGTGGTAGAGAATCTGTTTTGCATCTGAAAGGTCCCAGCATCTTTGGATAGAGCTGGGAAAGATACTTTACATACAGAAGACTCCCTTCATTTATGGAAGGTCCAATCCTTAGCATCTCCAGATAGGGTGGAAGAAGACTTTTTGCAAGAGGAAGACCTGGAGTTCAGTCCCTAGCATCTCCAAGTAGGACTGGCAAAGATTCACACCTAAATCCTTGAAAGTCAGCTGCCTATCCATGTAGACATCACTGAATTGTGCGGACCAACAGTTGTTACAAGGAAGCTTCAGTGAGCTGATGTAGCAGAAAGATCTGTTGTCTGCTGCTGTATTGTGGTATTCAGAAGGAAACCACAACACACTCTAGGTAATAGAGTAGGGAAAAGGTGCTTTGGGTTGTAAACTAAATTCCTTGGTCATGTCCCCGGGAGTAAACTCTGGGCCAGTGGAGCTTCCTAGAGCATTAAGGTCTTTTTGATAGGACTCAACTGAATGTGTGTCTTTTCCACATTATCTTTTCCAGCTCCTACCGTTCCAAGTTGCCCTACTCGTGAGACGTGGTGGCCAGGCCCAGTTATAATTATTGCAGCATGCTGTACCACACTAGTGTTCCTCTTTCTAGTTTTCATCATTTGCTACAAAGCCATAAAAAGGTAAGACTGTAAGTGTATTGCAAGATCAGATGCTTTGTGGATGTGCTACCTTATAACTTACAACAAAAGAGCAATGATGAGGAAACTCAAGGAGTTACTAGCCTGGGAATGTTCAGACCACAAGTACTGAGTGAAACATGGGAGACTGAGCAGTTGCCTGTTCTGGGTGGAGTTGCACTCACTCTGAAATAACAGGTTGTTAGTTTGGGGAAGCTTCTGAATCCATCTTTGTCATTGGAGGTCCAGGTAGCCTTAGTGGCGGGGTGTGTGTTTTACCAGCTATGGCTAGTACACCAATTACAGCTGTTTTTGGACAGTGGTAGTCTGGCCATAATGATTCATGCTTTGGTAACCTCAAGATGATTGCTCTCTTTGAAGCTATCCCTGGACTTGGTCCAGAAGCCCCTGCTGTTGCAAAATCACTGCAGCTCTACTGTTGATGGGGACTGACTATTGTCAACAAGCAATTCCAGTGCTCAAAAGCTTGCACTGGCTTCCCATATGCTACCAGGTCATGTTCAAGGTTCTTACAAGGCCTGTAACAATCTGGGTCCAGAATACCTCAAGGACTGAGGACTTCAGGGGAGCCACAGTTAGCAGATCCTGCTGCTCAGATACATGGCTTGTATCCACTAGGAGTTGTGAATTCTGTGTTGGGGGTCCAATCTTGTGGAACTCTCTTTAGGTTGAGATCAGACAGGCACCTCTCCCTGTTGAACTCCTGGCTCCTATTAAAGACTTTATTCCAACAAGTGTTTTAACTGAATTCTGATCTTATAATTTTAACTGGTGTTTATTTTCATCGAATTGAGTTTCTCATTCATCATTAGAGATAACTGTAATTAAGCAGCATATGAATTGTTAAAATGAATGATGCCAGGAAATGCAGGCAGTCCCATACACATCTGACATTTGTTTAAAGTTAAGAAACTCCAGGCAAATTTGTATGCAAAAATTGTGTATGATAGGACAAATTCACTCTAAAATGCTGATGAATTTTCATGTGGACTGTTTTGTTTTTATAAATATAAAAAAAGCACAAACGCATGCAAATTTAAGATTAGAAAAATGAGAAACTGAGCGAGGTCGAAATTGACATAATCACCCATCCTTTCACCCTCATTCATAAGAAATGTGAGACAGCCTTTAATGGAGGTGGTGAGAACCCTGCGAAAAGCTATTCCCATAAACAGTCCAATAATTCGACATGTAACATAAGCATTTGCAACACATAAGGTGGAAATCCCCCCTCTTAAATGAAATCACAAGGAAATGCCATTTTGAAATCTCATTTAGTTCTTTGAAAACTCGCCATATGTCACAAAATCCTGCTGTCTGCCTGCAGGACATTTGTAAATTATCCATCACTTGGATTGTCCTCGCCTCATTTTTTCATTCATGTAGTGCAATGGCATGTCTTATTGCCTAACAGCAACACTTAAAGTTATACTTCCCCCTGCCTAATGCATGGTTAGCTGGTGGCATGAAGGGGGTATCTGAGCTGGGCTTCCTGTTCCTGCAAGGTGGCATAGCAGCTGGATATTGGTAAGTATGCAGTGCCAGGAACATATCTTGCTGGGGCTATATATACAGATCCCTGAATTCACAGCTGCTGAATGCAGAGGATTTTGCACTCATGCAGCATCATAAGTATGCAGGGGGTGCACATAGTTTGTCAGGCTGGCTCAAGGCCTGTTTGCAGGGGGCGGCAGAAGCCATAGGCAATTCTGGAACCCCGTGGTGGTGGGTGCCATGTTGCAGTACAGTACCTTACAGAAGGCACAGAACCTGAAGTTTCTCCATCTCTCTCTTTCTTTGGTCCTTTCACCTGTTCCCTCCCTGCCCCCATATTTCATCATCTGATTTAGTGTTGCTTGGGTTAGCTGTAGTGAAATTGAGGCGCAGGATCTCCTCTGTCCAACAGCATGGCTGCAAAGAGAAGTTTGGATGTTTCTACTTGCATTTTAGATGAGCCACAGTTTAGTGTTACATCTTACCCCTAAACTCTGGCCAGCTTTGTAAATTATGATCTGAAGTTGGCCTGTTTGCACTAATTACAGTTGAGTCTACCATTTGTCTGGTTTCAGATGTTCCTACAAACTTGTCTGTAATAGAACCAAAAAAACTTCTGAACTCCTTCTTGTGGCCGTGCCAGAGGATGAGGCAGGCCCATGCAAGACCAGGACTTATTAAGACTCATTTTTACAACATGCATTCAACATAGATGGAATTTTCATGTGATTGAACTTATCCACACATTTTTTTCCCTAATCCCTCCTTCACTCCTTGACCTTGATGAGAAACAAACTATTTTTTTACTAGTTCTGCTAAAAATGTGAACAGCCAAGTGAGGCATGGATCCACTGGATCTTAAGCCAGGCCATTTCCTAGAGAGGAACTTGATCAAGGACCCTCTTCTGTGCCAGCCTGGGGACAAAACAGTGATATTCCCTATCTTCTGCCTTGGGGTGCAGAACAGCAGATCATTCACTGCATCTGCAGTCTCCTTAGGATTGCTCTGTAAATTCATTGTATTCTAAAACAGCGCTATCTAAGCCATATCCCTTGCAAACATAAATCAGTGCTGGTTCAGGCAGTACAGTGAGACCAATTGGAACAGCAGGTGATCTCATTGTCTCCTAATCTGTTTTCTGAATCCTTTTTTTTTTTTTACAGTGTAAGGACTTAGATCAGAGCAAGATGAAAAGATTTAGGGGGCAAGCTGGCAGTCTGAAGAGGGCTAAGCACCATAGTTAAAATAACATATGGGATGAAAAGATGGGGGCAGGCATTATGTAATATTCTCTCTCTTAATTTTAGTGTCTCTGTGGAATTTTATTGTGATAAGATGCTTATATAAAAAGCAAAAAGAACACAAGCCTTTCTCTCGTTATGTAAAGGCATGAGACAGTAACTGTCTCCAGAGACGTAACGGGAATTGCAAGAACTGTACTTCCCAGGCCCTTGTGCTATTGGCAAAATTTAAAGTCTTAATATACTGCTTTTCATCAGAAAAGATTGCAGAGTGGGTTACAAAGAAGGAGCAAACAACAACATGTAAAACAATAAAAATTAAATTCAGTGTGGAAGACATAAAAAATAATTCAGTATACCCTGCCAGATGGGCAGGGTATAAATAATGAAAGTATATAAGTTATTGTTAATAATGCAATATATCACACATCAGACTCCGTGATGTGGAATTCCATTCACTCAAAAGCCTTGTGCACACTCATTATGAACATCTACTAACACATCTGTACCTCAGTGAATTTAACACCTGACCCATTCACCCACACTCACATATTCTCAACCATTCCAGTTCCAGTAATACAAAGGCCACCTACACCACTGGAAGACTATTGCTATTAGGCAAAAACAACATCTAATCTAGGACTATGCAACATTCATGCAGCAGTACAAATGAGAGTGCATGTCCAGGATAGGTGTAGAAGAAGAAGAAGATAGGAATGTGGAAGGGAAGCAGTTAAAATGCATATGATTAGTACAGGTGAAAGGTTTAATCCTGCAAGGGAGCAACAGACTAGATGGGAGATGTCCCAAATGATTCCCCCCCCCCAATTTAGTATGTGAAAGGGTCTATTAAGAAAAATCAGTGCCAGAACCAAACTTCCAAGGATGGCTTTCTTGGCAGCCTGAGCAAGTGACTTCTTCACCCTCCTGGATTTGTAGCACCATGAGTAACTCCTCTCTGACATCAAAGGAGTTGGGAGTTGCTGATAAATGATGCTGTTGCTGAGTCAGCAGAAGAAGTCAGACTCGTGGTCCCTCGTCACCTGCAAGATGCTCAGAGGTGTGACTCTCAACCCAGAGGAGGAAAGTACTATCAGTTCCTTGGGGTGTCTACGCCCTTGAATGAATAGCAGGTTTTATCACTAGGTGCTAGCTTTAACACAACATAATGCCCTATAAAGAAAACCATACCATAGAGTTCATATTATAAAGTGGCTTACGAGTGGAGAGCAATGGTTCAAATAGTCAGACTAGCAGCCCAACTAGCCAGATAGGGACATGGTAAACTGCCTTCTGTGAGGTCACATTATTTGTCCTTCCAGCTCTGTATTGTCTACTGTTGGTTGTCTCCAGGGTCCTAGCACCTGCTTTCTGATGCTTTTTAAAGAAGAAAAATCCAGGAAATGTTGGGGATTGAATCTGGCACCTCCTTCTGCATGCATGACATGTGCTAAGCTACCGCCCCTTCTGGGTAGCAGGGGCAGCTGAGGCAGATTTTGGATCCCATTAAAAGTCTTCGTCTTCTCGGTTTTATATGTTAGGGGTAACGGGTAGTTCATGTACATAAAACCCAGCCACTGTGCACATTCACCATACCTCCTTGAGAATGTGTGCATAATCCATCCATGAAGGGGGAAATGTGTGTATATCCTGTTCAATATACATCATCTCCTATGAGCCTCGGGGAATGTGCATATGTCAACTGAATTTTCTACATTTTGTGGCCAATATACATTGTATCCAACAGGTCAGATTGCACACATTTGAACTAGAGATATAAAACAAGAGCATGTTTCTTGGAAACTATGCAAACTGACTGGAGAATGTGCATCAGTGAGTCTTCGGGGCCCACAGTAAACTACTCTGAAATCAGAGAAGATGCAGTGAAACTCTTTAAATTAATTTAAGTTACAGAACGGGTCTCTTTTCCTCCTTCAGAAGACTTGGGTTGCAAACTTGGGTACTTTATTCTCATCTTTGCAAGTCAGAAGAGGTTTTAAAGGGTTTTCAGGTGGTTGTTTTTCAATGTGTATACCTGCCTCTTGGAAATCTCATCTGTCACATAAACAGTGAAGGGTTTGTCTGAGGTCAGGGCACAGAAAGGCCGGCTGATAGGAAAGGCGCTTTTAAAGACTATTTGGAAGATCGGTGGAGAGACAAGTTAGGAAATACAGGGGGGGGGCATCAATCAAAGGCATAACTAATGCAGAGACAGGATTCTGAAAGGGCATAGGACTAGCATGGATAGACATGACAGATGATTCCACCTTGAGGGCTGGCAATCCCATTAGGCAGCCTGAGGCAGCCGCCTCAGGAGACAGATGCTGTGAGGCAGGCAGGGAGCAGCAGCAAGGTGTCGAAGGACAGAGTTGTGTGTGTCACGCAGCCTGCCTGCCTGCCCCACAGCTCGTAAACCAGCCAGCTGCCCTAAGATGTGGTGAAGGCAGTGTTGATGTAACTTCTGGCTTCCGGCCAGGTTGCATTACACGCCATCTTGTTCTTCAGTTCAGGTGGCAAAATATCTTTGGGTTGCTGTGCACCTAGTCACCTCCCCACTTACTCTGCTTATGTTCCAAAGAATGAGGAACTTAGCTGTGTCCTGCCTACCATCCAAAACAGAGGCTCTTACATGTAAGTAAGAAAGAGGTCTTCTTCTTTTTCTGGGCAAGCAACAGGATAGTTTAGCAGGCCATAAAGCATGATTCAAAAGTACAGTGGTACCTTGGTTCTCGAACGGCTTAGTTGTCGAAAAATCGGCTCCCGAATGCCGCAAATCTGGAAGTAAGTATTCTGGTTTGTGAACATTTTTTGGAAGCTGAACATCCGACACAGCTTCTGCTTGAGCTCAGGAAGCTCCTGCAGCCAATTGGAAGCCACACCTTTGTTTTCGAATGGTTCCGGGAGTCTAAAGGACTCCCGGAACGGATTAAGTTCGAGAACCAAGGTACCACTGTACAGGAGCAAGGCAAGATATTCAGAATTGAACAGAAGTAGTGGAGATGTCCGAACAGTTGGCACAGCCCTCTTGCCCAGCTTTTAAAGATAAGGTATGGTGAGCTCACTCATGAGAGTCTCTCACCAGACAGGAAGTCCATGAGTGCAGTCCGATCCCATCTGCAGAGGTGGCGTCTTGTTGGCAACAAGACTGCCGCCCTTCCCCATAGCAACCTCTGTCTTCTGCTATGTCCCCACTGGCTGTTCTCAATCTTCCACCTCCCTCCACAATGAGGCTCTGCTCTCTCTGGGGAGAGTCAGCAGATCAGCTTCCCACTCTGCAACAACTGGAATCACAAGGCTACTGACAGAGTCGAGGGGCCCATGACACCCCAAGAGTGACTTTCAACGAGCGAAGACTCACAGTCAATATGGAAAGTGAGCCTAGTTGCTTTATTTAATTGGACAGAACCAATTAAGGCACTTACTTTGTTCAATTTATCTTCAGTTTCAGTGTTATAGAAACCAGCACCAGATGAATAGGTGTCAAGGAAAATGGACACGATTCACTAAAAGTTGCTTTCACTGTAGCCGCAATGACCTTTTGATGATTGTGCTCCATATTTGTCTGTCTCCATAAATTATCTTTATGTTGGTATCACTGGCTCTTAAATAAGAACTGGGTATATTTAATTAAAATAACTTCTAAGTGATATTCTCTTGATTCTAGGCGTTATGAAAATGCGTACATGCAAGCCATGGAGAGGTTGGCAGATGCTGAAGCCCCGTTTTATAACTTTGCTGGGAACCATGCAGAACGGTTTTCATTTATCCGGAGCTGGAATGCTCTGTTCCTTTTAAACCAATTTTTTCAAAGAGGTCAATGTGTGATATGTAGCTCTGCTACATATATGTAGCCATCTTTTAAACAGGTGGATGAAATACCTTTTAAAGAACTGCCTGTATTTTCTGGCCATAGAGTGAGTATTACGGATTTCAAAAGTACTTAACACTCAAGAGATACTAATTTGAATAACTGCTGCTTAAAAGATGTACTGGAGTAGGCAGGAAAGCCAAGTGGAACTGGAGTGGTTGAGAGAAGGATCTTGGTAGGCCAAAAGGAAAAGACAGAGAAAACGAAATGAAGTAAAAGGTATAGAAAACATATAATTGGCTTTGTATGCATTCTGTAAAATCAGAAAAATGAAAACTTTCAAATGAAAAACTGCTTTCCTCAGCAGACAGATCACCTATAATTTTAGGCTATATTTTGCAATTCCATAAAGTACAGTTTTTAAAAACGCAATCATTTTTTAAAAAATCATGCATATTCTGCAAATGTTCAGATTTTGAATATTTTAATTTTTTCTTGCGTGGAACAGTCTTCCACACAAAGAACAGGACTTTCTCTCACTCTCCTCTGTGCAGCCCCTCATATGCCAACAAGATCGGAAGCAGATTTGGGGAGACCTGCATGGGAGGGTAGAGGCATAACCAAAAGCCCACTTGCGTAATAATGGATTCCACCCATAAGGCATCAGCATCAACACTTCTTATAAGCTGAGCATGTTTTGTCATTTGCCTCCTCCAGTACTATTCTGAAACCACCACTAACTTCTGTTAAACTTGAGTACTTATCTGCTTCCAAGTGAAAATGGCGACGAGCAAGGCTGCCTAGTCCTTGAGCTCTGCGATCTGTTTTAGTTTTAAACTGTTTTTATCTTGAATAGTAGCTGGTTGGCTTTCAGCAGTTAATGTTAATTGCTATAAAACAGGCAAGGAGCATATCTCTTTTATCTCTTTTACTTCTATGTGGACTTAAAAGCCGTATATTTTAATTGGACGACAGGAACTGGGAGAGCAGTTGTTTTGGTTCAGCATTTTAAACTGATAAGAAACACTTAGAAGACCATCTTGAGCAAAGGATACTCTGCAGATTTAACAGTTTTAATATGGCTATTACACAGACACAGACCCGTAGTGAGTGCTTCAGTTAAAACGTCCACAACTCCATTGCCAAATTTAGTCCAGAAATCTATGCTGGACTGTTGTGACTCAGCAAGTGAGGCAGAGGCAACCGCAAAGTGATTGCGGCAAAATGAAATTAATATATCTTGCATGGACAGCCCTGGACCTTTACAAATGTGCAAGTAATGGGGTTGAAGAAGCCTTATCCCAAGTAGGAGGTTTTGCTACATATTCCTTTAGGGTCATTCCAAATCAAATCAACGCAAAAAGCAAGGGTTTCGCCACCCACCGTCTCGGATTTTGATGAAACTTGGTGTACACCCTTCCCTTATGGTTGAAGGAAACCCCCTTAAATTTTTTCCCTCTATCTCAAACGGTTTAAATTTTATAGCACTTCAAAGTTCCGGGAAATCTGTGTTTCTGTCCCTGTTGAGATCCTCAGTCTTGTGTGCATTTTATTTTTTTTCTCTCCATAACCAATGATCAGATCCCTTTGAAATTTTACACAGAGATCAATAACATGATGAGGATTTCAGGAAAAAATACACCAGCACTTAAAAGATTTTATAAATGCCTAAAAATGTATAAATGTAGCTTTTTACATGGAAAAACTAGGTTTAGGAAACTTAAATTTTCAGCGTTAGGGCACAATGCAATCAAAAGCTTTTGATGGCGAAAATTATTGCAAAGACATGCTCTTTCTCAACAAAGAATAGAATTTATGGGTCTCTTAATGTCTTGTAACAAAATTTTACGTTTTTGGGACATTGTGGGGGGGAAATGGCTACTGGGTACAACTTTCCTACAATCCATAGCTGTCAAAGAAAAAAATTAATGAAACAAAGTTGTTCCTCTTAAAATCTAAAATAATATTGATTACAGGTTTTTGTGTTTTTTTCAAAAGTGCAGACTTGTTTTTCAGTTTTGGGGTACTTAAAACTATGAAAAATGGCTATATCGTGAAATCAATCTAAAAAAAAAATCGGTCAGAAACTTTAAATGGCTTCTTTTCTCTCCAAACTGGTCTTTTCTTCTAAACTTATATCTTCAGGTTGAACGCAACTGCCTTCAACATCACCTTGATCTACATCGTTGCTATAAATAATTTGTCTACATCTTCTGCACAATTTATCGCCTGGCTTTACTTTAATTCCTTTCTCTAGCAAATCTTTAGACTGCTGTAATGTTATGGGGCATAGATAATTTTTGACTGGTCCTTTGTGCTTTTTAAAAGGATCCCTGCAGGTTTTTTTTGAAGAGATTCAAATTTCTTCAGGTATACACTTTGTGATGCAAGCAAATAGTTTCTAAGTCTTCAGCTTTAGCTTCAGTTCTTAAATGCAACAGCTCTCTGTCCTCTTCACTTAAACTGTTAACATTCTCAATCTCTTTTCTGTGACTGAAAGTTAGCTGATGGCATTCACTAGAAGTTAACTCTCCCACACTACATATTGAATCTTCCATCTTATTCCAGTTGAAAAACACAGCAAGAACTTGCACCCAAAAAATCAAAGATTGGATAAATTATAAGAGTGCACCACACGGCTTTGCTCACAGATACCAGAAGTAGATTGACTGCAAGGTGGAAGAAGGCCTTGCATGATGGAGTCTCTCCCCTCACAGGTCTTCCTCCAGGCACAGCTTCCTTATGAGGAGTCCCAGGGCTGGGGGGTGGGGCAAGGCAGGTGGAAGAAGGCCATGGCTCTCCCCTCACCTCATAATAGCATACACATCTAGCATATACGAAAGACTTCTCTGAACTGCAACCTGAGAAAACATTTTTAAATGTCTCATATTTTTAATATTTCTGAAATGAATATTTTTTTTATTAATTTAAGCCTAATTTGATTTACTCATAATTGAATATAATGCATGGTTTTACATTCTTTTAATCCTTTTCTTGCTAGGTCTTATTTCCTTACATGTCAGCATTTAAAGTTTCTGACCGATTTTTTCTTTTTTATATTTATTAATACTATTGCCTATTGTAAGGGATGCGGGTGGCGCTGTGGGTAAAACCTCAGTGCCTAGGACTTGCTGATCGTATGGTCGGCGGTTCGAATCCCTCTGGCAGGAGCTGGGACCGAACGACGGGAGCTCACCCTGCCGGGGGGATTCGAACCGCTGGCAGGGTGAGCTCCCGTCGTTCGGTCCCAGCTCCTGCCCACCTAGCAGTTCGAAAGCACTCTTAAGTGCAAGTAGATAAATAGGGACTGCTATCTAGTGGGAAGGTAAACGGTGTTTCCGTGTGCTGCACTGGTGCTGGCTCGCCAGAGCAGCTTCGTCACGCTGGCCACATGACCCGGAAGTGTCTTCGGACGGTGCCGGCTCACGGCCTCTAGAGCAAGATGAGCACGCAACCCTAGAGTCGGACACGACTGGCCCGTACGGGCAGGGGTACCTTTACCTTTTACCTTTACCTTTTTATTGCCTATTGTAAGTTTGTCCTGATCTTTGGCCAGAACAATAAACTAATGAACTTGAGTACTTATCTGCCAGGAAATGCCAACCAGGTTTTGTGAAGATGGAAATTCTTCTGAGTACATTGGTATATATAATCATGTTTTCATCCATCATTAACCTTCCTAAATCATCATATGCCTTTGGATTATTGACATTACTTATCCCCTGTGCAGGGGTACCTTTACCTGTATGGGCAGGGGTACCTTTACCTTTACCTTTTATCCCCTGTGCAGACCAACATTCCCGAACCAAGGTTTGAAGGGGTGTTTGCAACCCCATAAGCTATGGTTAGCACTGTTTGCTAATTAATCTCTTTATCCTCTTTCTCTCCCTTCTCCCACTCTCTCTCTCTCTCTCTCTCTCTCTCTATATATATATATATATATATATATATATATCCTTACTCTTACTGGACCTCAACAAAGGAAACCGCTGAGGAAAGAAGAGAATGGAACAAGTCGAGCTGAATATGCAATGACCTCCTCCCAAAACAAGACAGTTGATGCTAACAATGCGGTGGTATAATTTTTGAGGCTCCTCTTGAGTAGTAAACATTCAAAAGCACATGCGGCGTCTGCAAGTTGGGTGGAACGAGAGCATCGAGAGAAGCCCTGTGGCCCAGGACTTCATTTCAGAAATTGTGCACGTATCAGTTATTCTGAGAAGAAAAGCAGACGAGACTCCTCTTTGTCTAGTTGATTGTCACAAAGGGAGGGATGAACTTGCCAGTCAGGGCTACTCTGAGAAAAGACCTCACAAAAAGGCACACACTCACTGCATGCCGCGTTAGAACAAAGCAACATCATTCCGCTCCTTTCCTTTCCTTCTTATTTTTGATTGACAGTTCATTTTTTAAAAAAATGCTTCAGTAGGATCCTTTGATGGCAAAGGTGATCCATCTGTGGCAGCAGCCAATGGTAATTGGGTCTGAAATCTCAAGTTTTGCTTGCATGGCTTTGCACTTTTCTTTATCTTTTACCAGCCACATCCATCCCCATTCTGAATTGTTATTGCATTGTTAAGTGGCAGAGTTTCCATTGACCCCCAAGGCAGCCTCCCGACAAATTGCATGATGTCATGAAATACACAACCACATCTACAGCCTGGTGACTATGCAATTTCCACAGCTGGAGACTTTTCAGACCGAAAGTAGTCACAGTAGGATCCGTAGCACTTAGCGCTGCTGATAAAAGAGAAAATTATTATAGGTAATAACATTCAAAGGTGCTTTGAATACTGTTTAACCCACAATCAGTCTTATTTCCCCATTTTGTTACCATGTAGCATTTTCTCCCTGGGTTTTGAGAAGTTCCAAATTTTTGTGTTGCTCAGTTAACAGTTTTGCACAATTTTGCACATGTATTTACACCACACAGATCTGTAGGAAGGATCTCTCTAGAATGGCTTTAAAAGAATCAGGTTTATGCGTGGAGGGAGACTGGCTGCAGTGAAAATTGAAGTCCTCCTAGCCCTCCTTGCAAGCTCAGATCTCTGGTTTCCTGGGGGACTTCTTCTGAATAAAGGACTCTCTGCTTTAGGGAGAAAGCTGTGAAAGCTCAGTCCTCTCTCTTGATAAGGGACTGCCAACTGTGCCAAAATTATATGTGATAGCTCGTGTGTTGTACCACTTTGTGATCAGGACTGCAAATGACTTAGAAGCTGAACCCTCCAAACCCATTTTTGCGCGATACCTTATTAGGCTCAGTCACTTTAATTTCTTTAAAGAAACAGTTGCTGTTCAGACACTGGTATCCGCCCACACCTGGATTAAGATGGTTAAAAAAAACAACCCACGAAAAGATTTTCTGTCTTTCCTCTTGTACGCCTTCATTTGCCTCTGTTCCGAGAGCCGCATCCACAAAAACCAAAATGTGCTTCTTGTCTTGCTGTCAGGCTTCAGTGATATTCCGTCTTTGTGTCTTCAAGCAATCCAAACCAAGCCGTCATAGCCCTGTTTGTATAGAATCACTGCATTTCGTCAGTACAGCCTATTAGTGCTGAGAAGCTGGTGTTCTGGCCCATTTCATCCAAGGATGGGCCCAGTCTACGAAACCTCTAGTGAGACTCCAAAGAGCTGAACCTTCATCCAGAACCTTGTATCTGTGCCAACAAAGGAGGTATGGGTAAATTCCTATTAGCAGGTGGTGGGGTACAGGGGTGCCAACTTGAATAAAATATTGGGGAACCAGGTAGGCCCCACCTCACATAATCAATCACAAGATGCAGCTCACACGCCATTTAAATGGCAGTGGCCATCACATTTGGGGGACTGTCCCCTCAAATATTTCAGTGGGGGAGCCAAAAGGACCTCAGCGCCTAGGAGTTGGCTTCTTTGGTGCTCTCAATGATCACTACCACCATATTCATCTCTGGTAAGGTCACTGGCTCATGGTGTCAAAGTTAATTGTCAACTAGGTGATACTCACAGCCAAGCAGAAATGGATCTGCTCTGATATGACTAACATGAAGCATCTGTGATATTTGGAGACGTGAGGGTTTGGTTAACCATTATTTTCTTTTCAGAGGAAAAACACGGTTTTAGTAACAGAAGAGATGGTGCTAGGTGTGTCCACACAGCATCTCTCTATGTAGACTGTCTCTCACGTAATGTTCTGCATCTCAACACCTTTCTTAAAAGATAAAAGGTGATGGCGAGAGAGAGAGAGAGAGAGGGGGGACACAGGGAAACTCAAGGTTAACCCCCATTGTTATTTCTTATTATCATTATTAATAATTAGATTTCTTACCTGACCTTCACCATAAGACGCTAGGGCAGATTATAGCCATTTCTTAAGATTAAATGTTTAAAAATCAGTTTACAAGAAATTACAATAACAGGAAAAATGTGGGTCCTGGAAATATATCCCTCAGGTGTCAAGGAAAGGAAATGAGTCTTCAGCATTTGACAAAAACTGTGCAATGAAGGTGCACCTCTGTGGGGAAGAAATTCCACAACCTCAGCGGTGCCACAGAGAATGCCTTCCCCCCCCCAAATTCTGAGAGTTGTAGAACTACCAAGAGCCCCCACCCCACTGATTTCAGCACCCAAGAGGTCGGTAAGGAAGGGGGCCATCTTTCAGATGTTTGAGACCTAAGTCATTTTGGCCTAAACATTTGAATCTTTGAGCCCAGAATGGTACCACATGGAGTTCCTCTATACAAAAGTACCTTCTGACTGGGCCCTTAGACCTATCCTCCATGAAATATTTGAGATTTGGGTTTTTACGAAAGTGTTATGTGTAAATATATCTGGGAAAACAAAACAAAAAAGCTGCTATTTACCCTTACGAAAGAATTCAGTGGAAATTCGTTCACTTCCCTGACTGACCTTTCTTCCCTGTCTGAGAATATAGCTAGAAAGGTGGTTGTGTGTTTTGGGGGTTTTTTGTTTTTTTTTACCCTTTATATCCTTTTAAATGTCAAGACTTGCTGAATGAAAAAAGAAAGAGTCATTCATTCCATACTCCTTCCAGTTAGTTTGGTGCACAGCTTCTGTGTTCTTGGAGCATAGAGTTGCTCAAAAACAGTTGCCATTTTTTGGCCTAGGGTTGTTTTGATTGACATATTTTCAATGGAATCCACTGTCACTTAATATTTATAATTGCACTTTCCCCCTTAATGCTGCAACAATTGTTATCTGGGTCGGTTTGCTTTTTCTACACTGCCAAGCTATTTTCAGTGTAGTTGACACCCTCCCCCCGATCCTTTCTATTTTATTGTGTCATAGGTATGACATAGTGCAGGAATAAAAGATAAAGAGATAGATGATAGATAGATAGATAGATAGATAGATAGATAGATAGATAGATAGATTTTGAAATACGTTTATTTTAATTCAATGTGATATGCTTTATATCAGGCATCCCCAAACTCGGCCCTCCAGCTGTTTTGGGACTACAACTCCCACCATCCCTAGCTAACAGGACCAGTGGTCAGGGATGATGGGAGTTGTAGTCCCAAAACAGCTGGAGGGCCGAGTTTGGGGATGCCTGCTTTATATGTGCTGTACACACAACCAGTCATTTAGGAGAGATGTGCTGGGGCAAGAACATCTGCCTTGAGGTCCCAAGTTCAGTCCACAGCATCTCCCCCATCTGAAGGTCCGGTGTAAACCAGGGTTTCCCAAACTTGGGTCTCTAGCTTATCTTTGCACCCTGGCGCCACATATGCTTAAGATAGCCCTGGGTCCAACCCCCTGCAATGCAGAAATCTTTTGCTCAACGTGGGGCACTTTAAGAGTCTGTCCTAATCTCCAACTGAGCTAAAAATCAGAACATAAAGATATGAATGAGGTAGAGCCCTAATACTATACCACTGAAGAGGGCAGATGGAGGGACTCATGTCTATATGACACACCCAAAAAACTTGTAACTGGGAGCAGGGAGGAGCTAGCGTGCCAGATACCTTTTTGCGTCCCCTACATTTTGTATGCGGAGAAATCCTATTTTATTTTTTACAATGGGGAGTAAAACTATGTACGTGCTTAGAGGATGGTACCATATGATTCTTTTGAGCATATGGCTCGGTCCTCAATCTTCAGAGCTGAAGGGCAAGTTAAGCAATGCTTTCAGGAGCTGACTCCCAGAGCTTTGAAATATAACCAGGGTTTTGTTCAAAACTCTACCAGTTGCTTGCAAAAAAACAAAAAAAAAAAACCTTTCCATTAAATACCAGTGAAATGTACAAGTCTTGACAGATAAAAGCTTCTTTACAATGGGGACCCATTACACTGAAAAGATAGCAATTTACAGGGATTTAAAGTTTATTTTTTATTCTCTAAAATTAGATGCTGAAATGCTCTACATACCTAGGGGGCATGTAGTCAGCAAGCTTTTCAGCTGGGTGTATCCTAGCATTGCCCTGCCTAAGACTAGCAGATTGTGTGCCATAATTTGACCCAAAGAGCTAAGATTTCCCTATTTTGCAACTTTGTTCCATAATAAAAAAGATTTATGGCATAGATACTGTATACAGAGAGGGCATGATCCAGCATCATTCAAGCACTTCTGAATCCCATTTATTTCAGTGGGTGAGTAGAAGAAAGCACGTTTTCTTAATTTAAAAAAAATAATGAATGAAATAATCCCCTTGAAATGGAGCTTAAAAGTGCTTAAATTTGTCTGGATGCTAGCCATATATTATATAGCTATGAACCTGAATTTCCATTGTCTCGCACTTTGCAGTTTGGTTTATACCATGCAGGACTGAGTATAAACCTGTCCCTGTACCCATTTTGTACTCGCTCTGCACAGGTATATAAAACAACTCATAGTCCAAGACAATGGAGAATCGTGACTGTTATAAATATATTTTTATATATTCTTCACAACCCCTCCCCTGCATCTCTACAAACAAATATATGATTTTTAAACTGCAAAGATAGTGTGTTAAAAACCAATGCATGAATGTAAATACTCTTAAGACCTGCCTTCTTGACTGTGTACCAGGTGTACAGATTAAAACAGCTACTACTGTTCATTGGAAATCTGTACCAGTGGTTAAATGACTACGGAGTATGGCCATGATTCACAGAGTTCCTTTGCAGGGAGGCGCACAAGCGCTTCTTGGACGCACCAAGGTGGCTGCTTTAGGAAGGGGAGGCCCAGAAGCTTTGCGTGGAGCTCCTTGGATCATGGCCAAAATCAGTTTCAAAATTAATGTTGTCATGTTTCTAAGACAAGCCATTAATGTATATTTAGCATTTAAGGATATTGCTCAATACATATGTTCTGTACCAAAAAAACAAAAAACAAAAAAAACCAAACCTGTGTCGCATATACAGATTGTGCAGTACCCTATTTAAAAAGGCACCATAACTAATTTTTATTTTAAATAAAAATGTACTTATAAAAAGTTTCCCGTCTTGTTCTTTTTATGTGTATAGCTATGAACACTTTGCTTGCTGTGTGCTGTGAAGGTGACATGTCGAAATGCTTTTAATTGTTCCTAGCGTGGGGATCAACAGCCTGATTCGTTTTACTTGGAAAGAAGTTAAAAGTCAGTTTAATGAGGCCACCTCCCATATAAGTGTGCACAGCCTGAGTAACTTGTGCCTGGATCTGGGAATATATTGAGCTCCATTCAACAAGTTTCACTGTTCATACCCTATTCTGCCGCCAAGACCTTATAACACCGGTCCTGAAAGACCTACATTGGCTCCCAGTATGTTTCTGAGCACAATTCAAAGTTTTGGTGCTGACCTTTAAATCCCTAAACGGCCTTGGTCCAGTATATCTGAAGGAGTGTCTCCACCCCCATCGTTCAGCCCAGACACTGAGGTCCAGCTCCAAGGGCCTTCTGGCGGTTCCCTCACTGCAAGAAACCAAGTTACAGGGAACCAGGCAAAGGGCCTTCTCAGTAGTGGTGCCCGCCCTGTGGAATGCCCTCCCACCTGATGTCAAGGAGATAAAGAATTACCCAACTTTTAGAAGACATCTGAAAGCAGCCCTGTTTAGGGACGTTTTTCATGTTTGATGTTTTATCGTGTTTTTAATATTCTGTTGAGAACTGCCAGGGACACGGGTGGCGCTGTGGGTTAAACCACAGAGCCTAGGACTTGCCGATCAGGTTCGAATCCCTGCGACGGGGTGAGCTCCCATTGCTCAGTCCCTGCTCCTGCCAACCCAGGAGTTCGAAAGCACGTCAAAGTGCAAGTAGATAAATAGGTACTGCTCCAGCGGGAAGGTAAACGGCGTTTCCGTGTGCTGCTCTGGTTCTCCAGAAGTGGCTTAGTCATGCTGGCCACACGACCCAGAAGCTGTACGCCGGCTCCCTCGGCCAGTAAAGCGAGATGAGCGCCGCAACCCCAGAGTCGGCCATGACTGGACCTAATGGTCAGGGGTCCCTTTACCTTTACCTGGGAGCTGCCAACCAGTTGCTTGGAATTGAGAGCTCTGGTCTCTCATGCTTGAGTCCTGCTTGTGGATTTCCTACAGGCATCTGAGGGGCCACTGTGAGAACAGAATGCTGGACTAGGTGGACCACTGGCCTGAGCCAGCAGGGCTCTTCTTATGGTGGAATATGAAATAGGCAATAATCATAATTGAAAACATGCTTCTTGTGAAACTTTGAAGGCATCCACCAGGGGTCAGCAAATTTGCCGCGCCTCGGGCTGGTGTCTCCAGCGCCAATCATGCAGTGGGCCAGAGGGCGGGGGAGCGCGCGCCCATATGCTATTTCCAGTGCTCCTCCGACCTGGCAGTGGGCAGCCATGCAGCGCAGCACCGGTAAGAGCGGGCAGTGGCAGCGGGAGGCGGGGGTTGCCGTGAGGCCGAATAAACAAGTCCCTCAGGTCTTTTCCGGCCCATGGGCCTTAGTTTGGGGACCCCTGGCATCCACAATCCAGCCTTTGGACTTGCTGAATCATATATTTCCCCTGTTATAGTCGCTTTGCTCTTCTCCCTTCCAGCATCTGAAGTGATGTTTCTGAACCATACTCAAGTCTATTTTGAATAGCCAAAATTAGACCGCATCCTATCGTCATTTAAGATCTCTTTTCACACAATCAAAGGAGAGCGAGGGGGAAAGGCAGCAACACAGCAGACACATCCGAGTGAGCGAGCCTGTGAGTCGGAGACAGCCTTTCCCATTTTTGATTTGCAATTTGAAGGTAATTCAATTAGACATTTCAAGCAATTTAAACATTTGTGCATTGTCCAGTGCCAAAGCATTATCATTTCTGCAGACTTGACAGCCTTAGCAAGCTGAGTAAAATCCCAATGCTTCAAACCTGGGGAATGGGGAGAGAGAGAGAGAGAGATTACTAACAGAACAGTCCTACATGTCTACTCAAAAGAAAAGTCCAGTACATTCAGTGGGACTTTACCTCATGGAAGAGGGCATCGGATTGCAGCCTTAGGTCGCATCCACAATATCCATTTAAAGCACATGGCTTCCCCTATAGAATCCTGGGAATTATAGTTCACCACTCAGAGTTACAATCCCTAGCACCCTAAACCAACAGCAGTTCCTAAGTTTCCTTGCAGAAGCCATGACTTTAAAAGTGTGTGGTGTGGTTGTGTTAGGCTGAGTATAGGATCACAAACTAACACAACATCACCATACATTTAAAGCACTCTTATTCCACTTCAAACAGTCATGGGCTTCCCCCAAATATTTCTGGGAACTGTCATGACACTGAGAGTTCTTGGGAGACCCCTACTCCCATTGCAGAGTTACAATTTACCAAATTCTCTTTGAAGAAGAATTGATTGCTAATCTACTCTGTGCGTTGCGTGGAGCTCCCATAACAACTCTCAGCACACACAACAAACTACGATTGCCATAATTCTTTCGTGAAAGCCATGACTGTTTAAAGTAGTATCATATTTTTTCAGTGTATGGTGTGAAGCGGCCCGAGAGTAAGTCCCACCAGATTTATAGGGGTTATTGCTGAATGGACATGGTTAGCATAGTGCTGTTGATGACTCCTTTCTGTTGATGAATAGGCCCGGGCTTGCTAACCTCCAACTATCCAGATATTGTTGGACTCTATCTCCCATCAGTTCCAGCCAGCACAGCCAACGGTTAGGAATGATGGGAGTTGTAGTCCAACAACATCTGGAGTGCCACCAATTAGCCAACCCTCCAATAGACCACAGCTGTTCATCTCTGACCTTTAATTCCAGTTAGTCAATTCACATCACTTTTGAAGTCATTCATTTAAGTCATGGGCTAGCAAGTCCAGTTTTAAAATCAGAATATCCCTGATATTCTGACAATAGGATAAAAATAATAATTCTCTTTTCACTTCACAAGGAAAACTCAACTTCTCTTTGAAGCCTATGGTTTAATCAGCCTTTAGCCTTGATTCCTACCTGAAACAAAACATAAGTACCATATTTTTCCATGTATAACACGACCCCATGTATAAGACGATCCCTATTTTGGGGAGCCCTCAACAGTTGTTGAGCTTCTTTTGTAAGCTTCTTTTGTGAGCTGTTGAGCAGCTTTTCGATGATCCCCCACTCTGGCTGACGGAACTGGTGCCGTAATACACTCATATTGGCACTCACCAAATACTCTTCCTAAACTGGGAAGAGCGGGTAAGCAGCCTCCCCTTCGACATTTCCCTGCTTCCGCCGCAGCACCAGCCCTCGCTTACTTAGCATATTAACCCGTGTATAAGACGACCCTCAAATTATCACAAAAAATCAGAAAAAATGTCATCTTATACATGGGAAAATATGGCATATATAACTGTCTCTGCACATATTCATGCCTTGTCACTCTATCCTTCCTTTCCTTCTCTGTCTTTCGTTGCTGCACTGTTAAAATGCAGATATTGTAATCTCCTGCTCTGGTGGCATGGCATAAATAAATACACAAGTTGAATACAAAACTAAAATAAATGGACCCAGAACTGCTTGTTACAGTCTGCCCATGCAAACTGTCTGTGGGTGCTGAGTCAAACAGGGCTTTCAGCACAAATGTGAGCACCTTGTATTGGACCCCGAAACAAACTGACAAGCAAGGTAGCTGTTTTATAACAACACAGGAGCCTGCTGGATCAGACCAATAGCCCATCTTGTCCAGCATCCTGTTCTCACAGTGGCTTGCCAGTTTCTAAAGTAGCTTAGGATATGCCAGGCGGCAGAATGTTTGAAAATGTAACATTGCATATAAAAAGTAAAGGTACCCCTGACCGTTAGGTCCAGTCGCAGGAGACTCTGGGGTTGTGCTCTCATCTCGCTCTATAGGCCGAGGGAGCAGGAGTTTGTCCACAGACAGCTTCCGGGTCATGTGGCCAGCATGACTAAGCTGCTTCTGGCGAACCAGAGCAACGCATGGAAACACCGTTTACCTTCCTGCTGGAGCGGTACCTATTTATCTACTTTCACTTGACGTGCTTTTGAACTGCTAGGTGGGCAGGAGCTGGGACCGAACAACGGGAGCTCACCCCGTCATGGGGATTTGAACTGCTGACCTTCCAATCGGCAAGCCATAGGCTCTGTGGTTTAGACCACAGCGCCATCCACGTCCCTAACACTGCATATAGAAAACCATAAATCTCATGTATAAAATAAATTATAACTACCACATCAGAGGTAGGCTAGCCTGCAAACGTACATGCATGTGCTATTTGCTGAGTGCAAGGGTTTATTTTATTATTTTATTTCATTGGAACAATTTAAGCATCCTACCAACCTATCAACCTTTGTACCTGCAGCTCAAAGCATTGCAGTGCAGGCAAAGCTTTGCCCCTTGGTTCTGCTGAATATATCACAAGCCTGTTCAATAGCCTGAGTGCACTCTGAAGGCATTTGTCTCATATATGATAGAGTATATCATTTGTTCATGCTGTCTGGCTCCTTGCCATAGAGGAGAATAATCTTGGATGCCTGAAAAAGCCAACTCATCTGTTTTGATGGCTGCAGTCTAGCAGCATGTTCTGGAAACAAATGGCCTTTTATCTAATAAAGAAACCAAGCTGGGCTTTTTATCTAATAAAGAAATCAAGCTGGTGGAAACAACATGGGGTTCTGTGAAATTCCAAAAATTTGAAGGCATTTAGCAAGGACATTTTCTCTGGAGCAAATCACAATCTCTCCCTCCCTCTCCCCCCCCTCTCTTAACCACTACAGCATCTTTCCAAAATATTACTGTGCACTTTCAGACCCTTCAAATGTCCCTATTTTCCAGGGACATCCCTGATTTAGAGAAGCTGTCTCAGTTTCTTATTTGATCCCGGAATGTCCCACTTTGGAGAAATGTTGGAGGGTATGGAGTTATACCACCCCCGAGCCGTCTGAAGGCAAACCTGTATAGAGAAGTTTTTTAAATGTTTAATGTTTTATTATGTTATTTTATATGTTGGAAGCTACCCAGAGTGGCTGGGGCAACCCAGTAAGATGCAAAAAAAATCATGATGGAATGGGACTTCTCTATTTTCATCAGAGAAATGTTGGACGGTATGCACTTTCCCCCAAAAAAGTTGCAGCTTGACATGATTTGCATCATCGCTTCAAGTCCAAAACTTTCTGACTCCCCAAACTATTCTCAAACACAAGGCACTGTTAACAGATTTATTACGACCGCAGTCCTAAGCATTACTACATGGAAGTAAACCCTGTTGGTCTGGATGGAGGCAGAAGTGTCAGAGGTGGCTGCTTGTCACCTTCATTTTGGATGAACACAGCTTGATTTCCTGGAGAATGTTGACAGGCTGTTTGAGGTCAGGAAGGCCACTACATGAAGCTTAGATCACTGTCCTTCCTGGCTTGTTAAACCCAGACAGCTAGAGTGAAACCTTTGCTGGGGGGGGCTCTGTGACTAAACAAAACTAAGTGATATTCACAGTACTGTATAACTTGTGGGATATTTACAATGCAGTTTGCTAGACAGGCACATGGTAGGAGCTGAAGCTCAGAGCTTTCCTGTAGGTTTGCTGGAGAGAATTCTCACCAACAGCAGCAGAGCAAGCCGATCAGGTGCCTGGGGCAGTGTGCGCACCCTGTGCCATGGGGCGGGGCCAACCGAGGCAAGACGTTCCGCGGGGCCTCCGAGGAGTCTGCCTGCCTCCTCCCACTCAGCCGCCCTACAGCTGAGGGGCAGGCAGCAGGCAGACTGTTTGGGGCAGTGCAGAGTCTACAGGCACCCAAGCCACCGCGTCACTCCCAGGAGAGACGCATGGCTCGGGTGTGCTGCAGGCCCCACAGTAAGTGCCGCCCGCCATTTTGTCCCATCCCCCAGTAGTGACACCTGGAGTGGCCCGCCCCCACCACACACCCCTTCCTCTACCCTTGGCTCCCACTGTGCCCTGACAGGGGAAAGGCATCTCCTCACCTGGCCAACCACATCCTCTTGGCTCGTTGACCTCATTCCAGCAATGTGAGAACATCTACATGTCTGAGCTCCAACAAGGCTGTTTGTGTGATTATTGTTGTTGCTTTTTTTTGGAGGGGGGGGAATACCAGGAGAATCCAGCCTGCCTTAAAGCATCCCCAATTCCTTAAACTAAAAGGCTAAAACTAGCCTATCTAAGCTTCTCTTGTAAGCTGCAAAACGATGCACTCTGCTGATCTCACAGATAATATCTAGGAAATATATCTTTTCCTAGCATCTGTGCACATCCCTACATAACTAACTGCCATGATATCCTTTCCCCTCAATGCTGTTTTGTGGGAATGCTTTGGTAATTGTTAATGAGTTTAAAAGAAGGAGCGATGAAATTCCCCGCTATCTTAAGAAACCATCATTTTGTAATGGTAACCTGAGGGCCATGAGGCAAGGTGGAGCAGTGTTGAAGTATTCCGGCAAGTTTTGGCTGGAAACTGCTGTTGCTTATCTGCTGATGGCAGGGCGGAGAGGGCCCTGGAGAGGAGCACTGCTTCCTTAGCTTCCCAGGTAAGGGTGGCATGGCAACATGTTCCTGTTTTGCCTTGAGCAGCAAAATGGGACACAGCACCCCTCGACAACCCTATTAACTATGGGTCAGTTTCCAACCTCCCGTTTCTGAGGGAGATGGGTCTCTGCCTCCACAGTTGGAGGCAGTCATGCTTTTGATATCAGTTGCTGGAAGCCATGGGAGGGGAGGATGCTCTTGTGATCGGGTCCTCCTTGCCTTTTTCCTGCACGCATCATCCTGGCCACTGTGAGACGAGGATGCTGAACTAGATGGCCTTATGGGACAGTTTAGGGGGGGGGGTGAGATTTCAGTAGGAAAATAATGCCTGCAGAAAGGGTTGGAGCTCTTCCCCCACAGTGGCAGAGGTTAGTACAATTTTTAAAAGAAACAGGCGATCCAATTACAAAGTCCCTGTAATCTCTTTTTAAATTTTTTATTATGATTATAAATTCATTAAGGTGTACAGAGGAACCCAAGGAGAAGGAAAAAGAAGAAAGGCCATCACCTCACATTGACAATACGTTTAAACATAAATGCACCCATTGTAGCTTATAGAAAGACAGCCGTTTATGTCACCCAAATGTCCAAACAAATTGGTGCTTGTAGAAAGGATGCTCAAATGTAGCAAGGTCTTCAGACCATGGCATAATAGATGGCGCTTATTTATCCTTCCATGCTCTATCAGTCTCTTAGTGACCATTAGGCACATAAGATCCAGTCTCATTGTCCCCATACAACAGAAATATAATTCAAAAGTATGCGAATTGCTCTGTAATCTCAGCTAGAGTGGCCCATAAGCATTTGCATGAAATCAATGGTGTTTGAAAGTCCTTAACTCAGGCTGAATCTTGCCTGGTTTTGCATGTTTCGCAATAGCCTCACAAGAAGATCAAACCTCTCCATTCTGAAGGAATCAGCCCTGAGTGCTCACTGGAAGGACAGATCCTGAAGCTGAGGCTCCAATACTTTGGCTACCTCATGAGAAGAGAAGACTCCCTGGAAAATACCCTGATGTTGGGAAAGATTGAGGGCACAAGGAGAAGGGGACGACTGAGGACGAGATGGTTGGACAGTGTTCTCGAAGCTACCAGCATGAGTTTGACCAAATTGCAGGAGGCAGTGGAAGACAGGAGCGCCTGGCGTGCTCTGGTCCATGGGGTCACGAAGAGTCGGACATGACTAAACGTCTAGACAACAACAACAACATTGGGCCAAATGCATGAACCTCAGTTGTGCTAAATTGTTTATAAAAAATAATTATTTATAACGGAATTTCCAGACAAATTAACCCAAGTTCACTTCCAGCAGTGTTTCCCGTCTAACATGCATCTCATTCACTTGACTCTCTGCTAATTAAATGTGATTTTCTCAGTAGAAACCATTTTTCCCACTCAATTGGACATTTTGACTCGGCGGGCATGAAAAATGGGCCCTCCCATTCTCAATGCTAGCTTTCCATCTCTGTCCCACACACTAGCATGCGCCGTGTGTCATAATGAAAGGCAGAGCTTTATCAGTTCCCCAGAGGGAAGATACACCACATTGTTTTGAAGCTTATAGTCCACAGACTATCCACAGAGCTAGATTGATGGCCTTATGTATCCTACCCTGTGTATTCTTGATAACCAGATTTAAGGAAATCAATCTCACAAATATGATACAAGTAATGGCCACCAGAGGCTGAAGGAAACACACAATTAAATTAGGCTCAAAAGGATGAATCTTGTGGTGGTTATGGGTTGCAGTAGCAGCTCTTACACAGTTTGTGTACCTACTGTGGGCCTGAAAGCAGTTCACACTGGTTCAACAGCAGTGTAGTGGTCTGGGGTCAGGGGGTGGGGGGCGGGAGTGTCAAGGATTCATTACTGTTTCTGCAACAGGGTCACTGTCTCCAGGCTCCCACAGCTGCCCAATCAGCTCTATAGCCGCTGCATGCTCCAAAGCTAAGCATTTAGGAACAATGAAAGCACAAGGTGCTTCAGTTTAAAGAGAATGGTAAATTAGCTCTCTTACATGCTATTGAACTTCAGGGAAAACACAAAATTCAGTCCAAAAGGTGGTATTGGCACATTCTGAATCCTTTTGCCTCTGCACGCGCACAGAAAATAGCAGATATAGTTAAAAGCAACACACAGAGATTGCAATGCCTTCCTAATTATTTTTGTTGTATAAGGCTATTGTATAATCTTAGAAGCAGTGCAGCTTAGGAGGCATGGATGTGGCTCTCCTGAAGGGGCTCTGCACTTCTGAATTTGCCATTGCACTACTGAGGTTCACACATCCATATTCCTCACTTGATCACTGCACCTGCCTGTGTGTCATAGAAGCTCGAAGAGCGATGTGAATACGGCAGGCAATGCAAGGAAACCCACCAGTGTAGAATGGAGCCCATTTCGACGTTTTGCTGAAGGTCCCCTCAAGTATGAAGCTATCCCATCTCTTAATTTCACAACAGATTCGACACAAGCAAAATTACTTCTTCACACAGCACATAATTAAACCATGGAATTTGTTCTGATAGCAACCAGTGATGGCCATCAACTTGGAAGACTTTAAAAAGGGATTCAACCAAGGCGTAGTGGACAAGGCTGTTAATGGCTATTAGATAGCTATTTTCTACTTCCGCTGTCAAGGCAATACTCCTCTGAAAATTGGTTTCTGGAGAACAAAAGTAGGAAGAGCATGCTAAAGTTCTGCTTATGGGCTTTCCACAACCATCTTTTTAGCAACTCTGAGAACAGGATCATAGAGTCATAGAATTATAGAATTGTAGAGTTGGAAGATATCTCAAGGGTCATTTAGTCCAACCCCCTGCAATGCAGGAATCTCAGCTACAGCATCCATGTCAGATAGGCACCCAACCTCTGCTTAAAAAACTCCAAGGAAGGAGAGTCCATCACCTCTTGTGGGAGTCTGTTCCACTGCCAAACAGCTCTTGCTGTCAGAAAGTTTTTTCTGAATGTTTAGTCGGATTCTCCTTTCTTGTAACTTGAAGCCACTGGTTCGAGTCCTACCCTCCAAAGTGGGAGAAAACAAGCTTGTTCCCTCTTCCATGTCATGGCCCTTGAGATATTTGAAGGTGGCTATCTTATCTTTGTCAGTATTTTCTTCCCTCCCATTGCAAGGATCACCTGATCCTATTGTTTACTTTCATATTGTGAGAAAGGAAGGGGAGGAAGCCACTCTTCGAGACTTCCGTCATTGGTACTGTTGTACTTTTTCTTTGATCTGTCTTGCAAAGAGACAGGATGTCTGTATGAGAGCTGCTCCTCTCGTACATGTTTGTTATGTTCTTTTATTTGACTAATTGGTAGAAATAAATTAGGTATGCTGCAAAACCTCCATAGCTTTGCTTCTGTTTACTCCGCTGAGTTTGGGTGCTCACATGAGCAGATGTGAGTCCACAGCACCAGGACCTGCTCCTCAGGAATGCTGCGTTGGTGTTCCTATGTTCCTGTGACTGGAGGGTTGGTGAACGTGCTCCGGTTGCCCAGCCCATGCAGGCGCTGAAGAGGCGGGCTAATGGGCGTACCAAAAATCTTGTCTCAGTTTCCTCTTTTCCAGGCTAAACATACCTAGTTCCTTCAGCCATTCCTTGTCAAGCTTGGTTTCCAGACCCCTGATCATCTTGGTTGCCTTCCTCTTAACACAAATGTTGTTGGTCCTCAGTTCTCTTCATCCCTAGCCCATGAGATATTCAAAGATGGCTACCTCAGTCACTCAGGATACTGGAGAAGATGCCTGGACCAGATGGCCCTCATGGTCCCTTCTAACTATTCAATTGTATAAATCTATGGCTAGATGGACCTTTGGCCTCATCCAGAAGCCCTCTCCTTATGTTCTCTGTTCTTAACAGAGCCAGTGTGGTGTAGTGGTTAAGAGCGGTAGTCTCGTAATCTGGGGAACCGGGGTCGCTTCCCCACTCCTCCACATGCAGCTGCTGGATGACCTTGGGCCAGTCACACTTCTTTGAAGTCTCTCAGCCCCACTCACCTCACAAAGTGTATGTTGTGGGGGAGGAAGGGAAAGGAGAATGTTAGCCGCTTTGAGACTCCTTAAAGGGAGTGAAAGGCGGGATATCAAATCCAAACTCTTCTTCTTCTTCTCATCCAAACACACCACCTGATACCTTCCACCCTGGCTCACCACACTCTCTTATCAAGGCAATACCTCTGGCACAGAAGAATCAAGAACTAAACATCTGGACTTTGATATGAAGAGCAGTAGACACACACACACACACACACACACACACACACCGACTCTCCCCAGAAATGAGAAAACAAGTATAAGGTTCTGAAACATTGAATGCAATTATATTATTCCCACCACCACCACCTCATCTCTTTACAAGCTAATGCTGCCCCTACCTTGCGCCTCACAGCAGGTTTTTAAAATTAACACAGCAGGATGATTTCACGGGAGAGAGAGAGAGAAAGTGCATCACAAAACAAAACAGCGAATCCAAGCAAGATCACTCGAGGACAGTACGTCTAGTGCTGCCTGCCTCATGTAAATTCCATTATTTACAAGGCCCGGCGAGTGATTGATTCTAAGGGAAAGCAAGATCCCGTGGATAAAGCGTTGTTATTACATAAGTGCTGATAAACTGACGCCTTCAACCCGTCTGGGGAAGGGCGCTTCTGTTGTTTGTGTAATAAAAAGATTTGGAGGGCAAAGAGTCAGGGTAAGACTCTTAAGCTGAAGACAAAAAGGGCTGCCATTGAAGGACTGTAAGAATGTGGAAATCCCCAACAGGCAGTAAAGAATCCTTTACTGAAAGGAAAATTCCCTGGGGAGATCCAAACCAGGCGCATTCTGCATGTGACGGCCATCACCCAGTCACTGACTCAGCAAAACACAGCTGCTTGCCTCCTTTGAGGGTGGCGGGGAGAGAGACAGCAGAACACAAGTTATTCAGCTTATTCCCCGTCATCTTCACTGGCTTAAGGAAGTGCTAGAATGCTGAAACGAACTTCTTCACCATTTCAGACGCTCTGTGTTTGGTGCAGTCCATCCTGCCACCTAGAATTCAACCTCGTCAGTGGTATTCCCTATGCGTTCCCTTGAAATGGTGCCATCCATTCTATCATTTCAGCATTTTCATTCTAGCAGAAACAAGTTTAGGGGATCCAATAACGTGGTTCTGCTTTTAACGCTTACAATGTTCATCATTGCCAAAAGATCAAACTCTACAGCGTCATCTGGTGTCACAGTGTTATAACACATTTATAACACTTCTTTGTTTTTTGTATTTTTACTAATGTAGCTGAGTCCCAAGTTTCTATCCTTTCATATCACTGAATGGTTAGTGACTGAAACGTCAGCTTATGTTCCGAAGCTTTTGCATGCTTTCCATTAAAACCTTCCTAAATTAATTAATGACTTCCTAAAATTATCCCTTATCCTCTTCAAGTACCTTACCAAGCCAGATAGCATCCTGCATTGTGTTTGTCTCTCGGATTTGGGCAACAAAGTTAAAGATGCTCCAGGGAACTAAAAAATACATATCCGTCCTGGGAGATTTAATTGCTCCATTGACAACCATATTTTAACCTTGAGGGGGGAGGAAGTACTTTCCATTTTACCCACTGCTGCTCCTTCCGATCAGAATCTCTTCCCTCAACATGAGGGCTTTTAACAAAAACCCATTCTTTTCTGCCACAGGACATTCTGCCACTGTCTTTCCCAATGAATCTAATCAACCTGCTGCAGGGAGCTAAATTGTTACAAATGTGAGGCTGATTGAAATTAGCGCATCTTAACTCTTGATCCCAGTGTGAGAAAATGTGGCTTTGCATACTTAAATACCAGGCAATCTCAATAAGTCAAAGGGAAGGGGGGGGGGAATAGCCTGAAGATGAGAGAGGAGTTACGCTGATCGTGTTGGAGGGATTAATAAAATACTTAGTAAATCAAAGTAGTGGGGGAAACTTTGTGTGCAAGCAAGCGGGGAGCGATTCTATTTTTAGCAGCCGTGCTCCTTAGATATGAAATAGTTATAGAGATTGTGTTCATATCTCATTGCAGAGGATGTTCAGAAGTGAGATTCAAAAGGAGATTTCAAACTGTTGAAGATGTTTGGGAGTCTATATGAACTTCATAACCACAGCTAGTGGTATAGCAGAGCAATGATGCCATCTTCTAGAACTATATTGGCCATCATCATCATCATCATCATCATCATCATCATTATTATTAATTGAATTTATATACCATCCTATACCCGCAGCTCACAGAACAAAATAAAAATATAAAACCACAAAATACATAATCAGAATAAAAGCAACAACCCAATAACACCCCCCCAAAAAAACCACATTTTAAAAGGGCATAGACTGTCAATCAAATCAGCCAAAGGCCTGGTTAAAAAGGAATGTCTTTGCCTGGTGCCTAAAGGCGTATAATGAAGGCGCCAGGCAAACTTCCCCGGGGAGAGCATTCCACAGATGGGGAGCCACTGCAGAGAAGGCCCATTCTCATGTTGTTGTTGTTTATTAAATTTATTAACTGTTGCAGGTTTGGGGATGGGAGTTCTGAGGGCAAGTCTGATCTGGTTCCTCATCCTTTTTTTAAGTAGGCTAGACAGTAACTGGTCCAAGGTCAGCAGTGATGATATGGGGTGAAGGTGGATGGTAGGAGAGGGGGGAGCTGCCAAAAATTGGATGTGGATCTTCCAATAAGTTGACTTAAGGAAGTTCATGGAGATAGAGTTCCTCTTCCCTCCTTCACCTTTGTGCAGCCCATCCCACATTATTTAGGAAGACTCCCATATCATCTACAGAGGCTTTTCAGGTTCCCCAGTACTACATACAAACACACACATTTCTCTCTTTTCTTAAATTGATGTCCCACAACTTCCTCCAGAGGAGCCCAGGGCAGAATGCGCATCAATAGTAGAAAAACAAGATAATTAAAATGTCTAAAAACAACCTTCTGGAAACAGTTGAAAGCAACCTTCTAAAAACAGTTATAAACTCCTAAAAATATATTTCTGAATACCATTTGCTGGAAACTGCAAGAGGGGAGAATGTTCTTGTGTTCTGCTTCTGCTTATGGGTTTCCCCACAGACATTTGGTTGGCAACTGTGAGAACAGGATGCTGGGCAAAATTGGCCAATCAGTCAAATATTCTTATGTTCATATACAGGGTTCCTAGGGACAGAACTTTCAGCCAACAAATGGAAGGGATAGGACCAGAGAGGGAGGGATTTAGGCCAGATCCTAAACTCAGTCATGTAACCAGGCAACCTGTCATGGAATTTTATTTTAAAGGCTTGTTTTCCCTCTGCCAGATTTAGGGAGAGCAGCAGCAGCAGCCCCACTGCTGAAAAGGGTTTGGATCTGGTGCAACTTTAAGCCAGCTCAATTTACACCCGCTTGCAAGCAAGCAAGCAATAGACTATACAAAAGCCTTGAAAAAGGGTCATCTTGCATTCTCAGAGGACGCATTTGCAGCAATACTTTAATCGTCAACGTGTGTCCCAAAATCCAGGGTCCTTCTTCCAAGCATGTTGGAATCAGAGCAGTAATCCTTCTGACGTCCCAATAATAATCTAACTGACCTATAGCCAGAAAAGCTTTTAAAAAGAAAATAGTTGTAAGAAGGCTTGCATGCCTTCTCTCAGGCTACTTCTATGTATGCTGGAAGGTTATTCCATTCCCAGCACAAAGTATATGAGCTTGATGTACTGTTCATATTTATATAAACTTGCAAATCAAGTTTAAATCATGAATCCTAATCGATGAAAGAGACAACAAGAAAACATTCTTGGGTTAGGGGAAAATACCTCCGGGAAGGTGAACAGAGTTTCCGTCAGTAATTTGCCAGGCAGTGGTCATGCTTCAAAAACTTAAGTCTTCCTAATTTTAATTAGAATGGGGAGACGAGAAAAACAATATAGGATTTTGCTTCTGTTTTCACAGGCGCATCCATCTCAAACCTGCCGTTAAAGGCAGAAACTACTATACCCTCCTTCCAAAATATTTAATGGTGCAAAACAGAAAAGCATTGCAAGAGAGGGAACTGACTCAGCAGTTCTGTCCTATATTTTGTCTTCCGAGAAGCAGATGACTTGAAGCTGTTGTGTGTGTTGTTGTTGGGGTTTTTTGGTACTTCAGGCTTGATTACGCTCTGATTCTTACCTATAACAAGCAGTCCTGCAGTAGCTGAAATTGCCATTGTTCCTTTAAAAAGCCAAGGGAGTCCACTTCATGGTGGGCAGGAAAGGGGAGGTGGGTAATGTTGCCTCTGTGCAATCAGAGCTGAAGTTATTTGCTGCTGCCTCTGAATGTCAGAGAAGGAAAGGGAAAAGACTAGAGAAACAGAAGTACAAAGGGGGTTTGAAGCTCTACAGGTCGCTTAGAGGGGCAGGGACTCTGAGCAGCTACAACATAAGTACAGATAGCTTAATATATTTAGAGTTATTTATCTGCTACGGATGCGGGTGGCGCTGTGGGTTAAACCACAGAGCCTAGGACTTGCCGATCAGAAGGTCGGTGGTTCGAATCCCCGCAACGGGGTGAGCTCTGTTGCTCAGTCCCTGCTCCTGACAACCTAGCAGTTCGAAAGCACGTCAAAATGCAAGTAGATAAATAGGTACCGCTCTGGCAGGAAGGTAAACGGCGTTTCCGTGCACTGTTCTGGTTCGCCAGAAGTGGCTTAGTCATGCTGGCCACATGACCTGGAAGCTGTACGCCAGCTCCCTCAGCCAATAAAGCGAGATGAGCGCCGCAACCCCAGAGTCGGCCATGACTGGACCTAATGGTCAGGGGTCCCTTTATCTTTACCTTAGGAGCTGTGTCTCCACTTGCCAACCTCACGCACCACCCCACCACTCCTTATCAAATGCCATACCTAGACTTTGTGAAACCCCATAGACCCCATGGGTGGGGAAACTTTTTTGGCTCCAACCAAGCAGGCCAACTTTGACAGATGGGTGGGACAACGCACCTGTCAACCACAAGGTGACATTATGACAGTGCATGAACTACAAGTAGGTGGTCCTGGGAACCAAGCCTGATGAGGAATGGTTGGAGGAGCTGGGTATGTTTAGCCTGAGGAAGAGGAGACTGAGAGAAGATATGATAGCCATCTTCAAATATCTCAAGGGCTGTCACATGGAAGATGGAGCAAGCTGGTTTTCTCCTGCTCTGGGAGAGTAGGACTTCAATCAATGGCTTCAAGTTACAAGAAAGGAGATTCCAGCTAAACATCAGGAAGAGCTTTCCCACAGTAAGAGCTGTTGGGCACTGGAACAGACTTCATTGGGAGGTGGTGGAAGGATCCTTGGAGGTGTTTAAGCTGAGGTTGGATGCCCATCGGTTTGGATGCTTAAGTTGAGATTCCTGCATTGCAGGGGTTGGACCAGATGATGCTTAGGGTCCTGTCAAAATCATTTGTGGGGTTAACATGCAGGGTTCCTGTTTGCTTCCCACAGTAGTGGTGGCAATAGAGGCATCCCCCTGCTTTCAACCTCTTTCAACCTGCATGCAAGGGGCATGCAGAAAAGGACTTTGCAATACAGTGGTACCTCGGGTTACAGACGCTTCAGGTTACAGACGCTTCAGGTTACAGACTCCGCTAACCCGGAAATAGTACCTTGGGTTAAGAACTTTGTTTCAGGTTGAGAACAGCAATCGTGTGGCGGTGGCACGGCGGCAGCGGGAGGCCCCATTAGCTAAAGTGGTACCTCAAGTTAAAAACAGTTTCAGGTTAAGAACAGAACTCCAGAACGAATTAAATTCTTAACCCAAGGTACCACTGTACTCACAAGCACTACTTGTTTAAACTTTCAATGTTGAGATGAAAAGGAGAAGGAGGTACACTCACAATGGGCTCCTTGGCACCTCCAAGGTTGGAGAAGAAGAATGGGGAGGCTTTGAAAGCTTTTTGTGATTCCCTCCACAGCCTGACATCTGGGGTGCAAAGAAGAAAGGCGGAGGATGACAAAGGGCTTTCAAAGTCTCTCTGTGCAGCTAAGTTCCCTCATGCATGTCAGAGGTGGAAAGGAGCTCTGCAGAATGGTTTCGAAGAGCAGTCGGGGAGGAAGAAACGGAAAGTGTTCATCCCTCTTTGAGCAAAGGGCACTCCTAAGACCTTCCCTTTCCCACTTCAGCCAAATGGGGTGAAAAATCAGCCCAACAGGCGGAGGAACACAGGATCGAGGGCAGAAGAAGATCTTCTGCTGAAAATCACGGTCTTAATTAACCACAATAGCAGAAGCACCAGGATCCCAAGCTTGTCAGGGAGGAGCAAAGTGGTAAGCAGCACTAAGTATTAGTGCTGTCAAGCCCAGGCCCTGGCTACTTGGAGCTGGGGCCCCAGGGCTGACCGATAGAGAAGCTAGTTCAGCTGCAGGGCTGCTGCATTCTGCTCTGGCTGTCCCTCTGTGGCTCACCTGGGCTGCCTATTCACCACCTTTTGTTGTGCTGCAGTTTGCAGCTCCACCTATCTGTAGACAAGCAAACTGCAGTCTAACGACACCCTTATATTTTTATTATATAGAATCATAGAATCATAGAATCATAGAGTTGGAAGAGACCACAAGGGCCATCGAGTCCAACCCCCTGCCAAGCAGGAAACACCATCAGAGCACTCCTGACATATGGTTGTCAAGCCTCTGCTTAAAGACCTCCAAAGTAGGAGACTCCACCACACTCCTTGGCAGCAAATTCCACTGTCGAACAGCTCTTACTGTCAGGAAGTTCTATGCGCAATATATTTTGGGAAGTTAAGGACAAGAAGGGCCTGCTGGATTAGGTCAGCGGCCCATCTAGTCCAGCATCCTGTTCCCACAGTGGCCAACCAGATGCCTATGAGAAGAAAGACCTGAGTGCAAGAACTTCTCCTCACCTACAGCTTCCAGCAACTGGAATTCAGAAGCATACTGTCTCCAACCGTTGCGTGAGAGCATAGCCATTGTGGCTAGTAGCCATTGATAGCCTTATCATTCATGAATTTGTCCAATTCTCTTTTAAAGCCACCCAATATGACATTTTCATTGATGCCCACCCCCTGCCTATGTTTGGAATGTTCTTTCCTAGGAAAATCCTTACCCACAGTTGTTGCCTTTTTGGCAACAGGTTCATACGCTTCTGCTCTCCTTGGTTTTTTTAAAGAGCTGTTTTGAAAGTCTCTGTAGTATGGCTAGTGGTTTTAATATATGCCTCTGACGGCTCACTTTCGTCACAGTTGTATTTTACTGTGCTGGTTTGGCATTTGGGATTTTTACGGCCGGCTGTCTCTCAAGTTTATTGTGCTTTTATTGTGGCATAGTTTTCTTGTTTAGGGGTTTGTTTTCTTTTTATTTGCACAACACCGAGATAATTTGTATTGTCAGGCGTCTCATAAATCTCATGAAATAACAAATAAATAATAAATAACTGGGACAGAGGGATCCTGGTTACAAGTCTGCTCTCCCACATGCCAGTGTCTCTGCGCTTGATCAGATCCAAATAAAAGCCAACAGAATGAGCAGAGTCATTGCCAGTTGGGGCTATTTGGATGAGCTGGATGAAGAACAGGGAAATGCAACCTTAGCTAAGTATATCTCCGTTAATGCAATTAATTTGCAGATGGGTATTATTAGGCAAACCCAATTTTGTTTCAGTGAGCAAGGTATTAAGATCCCACTCATAAAGCCAATAAGCATCATCCCCGAGAAGATTGGGAGAAAATGAATTAGCATATGTACGCTTCCAGGATACTTAATGGTAACATCCTGATCCAGAAAATGCTTCATTTTATAAGTGAAAGTTGGAAAGGCTTGCACACCGTCCAGCAAATATACTGCTCGCTCTCTCCGTTTTAATCTCATTAAGCCGAACGAAGGGACATTATCTTAACGTCTCTGAGTGTCATTAGAAAATTCAGTTGGCCCAGCAAGGAGATTGCCTCCTCTCTGGGGTTGGCAAGAAAGGCTTTAGAAAGGTATCTCAAGTGCTTGGATTAAGTGATTTGCAGCCCAAGGCCTGCTGTGCCAGCACAGCAGAGCTTAGAGCAGCCCACTCCAAAAACACAACACCACAAATGGGGCCACCACTGTTTTGCTGGACAGAGCTCAGGTGGAGTTTTTCCTGTTGCTCCAGCTCCCCATTGGGGAAAGCTACACATCTTTGATTTCTGTCTCATGAAGCTGCTGAAGGCACAGTAACATAAATATATGCAGGGAAGTTGTGCTTATGCAAACATTTATATAAAGGTAAAGGTAAAGGACCCCTGACAGTTAAGTCCAGTCACAAAAGACTCTGGGGTTGCAGCACTCATCTCACTTTACTGGCCGAGGGAGCCAACGTTTGTCCACAGACAGTTTTTCTGGGTATTGTAGCCAGCATGACTAAGCCGCTTCTGGCGAAACCAGAGCAGTGCACGGAAATGGCGTTTACCTTCCCGCCGGAGCGGTACCTATTTATCTACTTGTACTTTGACGTGCTTTCAAACTGCTAGGTTGGCAGGAGCTGGGACAGAGCAAGGGGAGCTCACTCCATCGCGGGGATTCGAACCACCGACCTTCTGATCGGCAAGTCCTAGGCACTGTGGTTTAACCCACAGCGCCACCCATGTCCCCATTAAACATTTATATACCCTCCAATGTTTCTCCAGTGAAAATAGGGATGTCCCATTCCATAACGATAATTCAACTATACCCCACACATCTTACTGTTGGGTGATAACGCCAAGGCCAGTGCCTCCCCCCCAACGCAGCGTCGCCTGGGATTCATCCCTCCAGTCTCCCATCACGCTGATGTGACCCATATCCAAGGATATGAACACAAGACTAGCAGAGTCCAAACAGAAGCCCAGCCTTGAGGAGTAACATCTAAGTCTAATTTACTGCAAATTAAATCAAACGTAACAGAACAAAGAAAACATGGTTTCTCCCTCTGTCTTTCTTCCTCAGAAAGAGAACTGCATAAGCAATAGCTATACAGAGCGGAAACAGCGTATCTATCCACTCACAAGACTCCAATAATCATTGCTGGAATGTAAACAGACATGTGACATGTAACAATCCCACACATCTGCAGCACAGGAGGAATGGAATTCTCAACACTTACTGGGTTGCCCCAGCCACTCTGGGCAGCTTCCAAAATATGTAAGAATACAATAAAATATTAAATATTTTTTTAAAAAAACCTTCCCTATACAGGATTGCCTTCAGCCGGCTCAGGGGTGGGATAACCCCATTTGTTGTTGTTTAGTCGTTTAGTCGTGTCCGACTCTTTGTGATCCCATGGACCAGAGCACGCCAGGCACTCCTGTCTTTCACTGCCTTCTGCAGTTTGGTCAAACTCATGTTGGTAGCTTTGCGAACACTATCCAACCATCTCGTCCTCTGTCGTCCCCTTCTCCTTGTGCCCTCCATCTTTCCCAACATCAGAGTCTTTTCCAGGGAGTCTTCTCTTCTCATGAGGTGGCCAAAGGATTGGAGCCTCAGCTTCAGGATCTGTCCTTCCAGTGAGCACTCAGGGCTGATTTCCTTAAGAATGGATAGGTTTGATCTTTTTGCAGTCCATGGGACTCTCAAGAGTCTCCTCCAGCACCAGAATTCAAAAGGGATAACCTCATACCTCCCAACATTTCTCCAATGAAAATAGGGACATCCTAAGGAAAAGTGGGACATTCCAAGATCAAATCAGAAACTGGGATGGCTTCTAATCAGGGACAAAATAGAGACACTTGGAGGGCCTGTATTTAGGGTGCAAATGTTTAGGGCATACTTCCCCAACCTAGTGCTTTTCATATGTTTTGAGCTACCACTCCTGCCCAGGACAGAGTTAGAGTTCTTTCTTTACATGGTGTAATATTTTGCAAGGCCTGGGGGGAATGCACAACTTTGGAATGACGTGATAGACAATGATAGTAAGTAGTCAAGCCTGTGAACCCTGATTGGCTGAGATTCCCAGTACTTGCTGAGCATTGAAACCGGGGGGGGGGGGACGGTCTCTGTGTGTTGTTGTACAGCCACAAAGAGGTAGCATTAATAGGGCTTTCATACACCCCAGGAATCACTTCTCTCAAGTTCCAAAAATTAACCTGCAGAACATTCAGCTAAGCCACCCTTTGGAGAGAGAACATTTTATGTTCTCCTGGGCATTTTAAAGTTCTTGCTTAGATAGTTGTTTATATTTTTTATTGTTTTAGCTGCTGTGTGAGTTGTAAGTCACCTTGGGTTCCTTTCAGGTGGAAAGGCAATTCATTTTTATAAGAGAAAATGAACAAACAAATCAACAAATAAATAGGGACTGGAGCACCAAGATCCCTAGGCGTACCCTTACACCGGCAATGTTGGGCAACACAGCAGTCTGAAATTGTATTTAACCAGCTCCCCATCAAAGCTGGCAAACCAACCATGACTGCCAGTTTGATAGACGTAATGGAAGGCTAGGTCAACTCTTTCCATGTATAATGCAGTAGCTGGGCAAACAAAACGCTTATGGCTTTTTAATATTTTACTAACTTTCAAAGAGGTAAAACAGTGCTTCTTGATTAAAAAAAAAAAATCATAGGTGATCTTGTGGTTTTGGCAGGTTTGTGCCAAAGAGATTCTGCATGTAGTATTGGCGGCTTTGGTCCAGCAAATCTCTTGCACATGTCATTAGACAAGATTAGCTGGTTGGCTGCATGTAGTGACTTTATGTTATTTCCCACAGTCAGATGACTCAAAGGGTTGCCTCCACTCTGGTATCGCTAAGGTTTCCATCAGCAGAATGGGGAGGGAAATAATATTTGGTGATTCTTACTCTCCCCTGCAGCTCTTGCACCCCAAAGCTGCTCCTGGGGGTTAGTGGGGGGTAGAACAGATTTAGGGGGACATGGGAGGCTGCAGGAGGGAGGGGAATTTGCTGCAAATAGCTATCCCCATTCTGCCTACTGTCAGTCGAGTGACAATTCACAGTCTATACAGATGAATATTAATCTTATTAAGACATATCAAATGAGAGCCCTTCTGTACGTTTGGATGAACAAAGTTTCTGCGACAGGGAAACTTTCCAAGGCAGATCACTTCCAATTTTTGCTAAATGGTTGGTTTTGGCTTCGACTTAGATGCTTTAGCTGAGATTCCTGCATTGCAGGGGTTAGACTAGATGACCCTTGGGTCCCTTCCAACTCCAAGATTCTATTATTTTTAATGAGGTTTCCCTAAGGCCAACTTTTATTGCCACAGGCACTACCTGAGCTAGAAAGGACTTCAGGACTTGCAGTCCAGAATTTCCTCCAATATCCCTGCAATCAACTCTTTTTTCATAGACAAATGTTCCAGGTCTTTGTATGCAGCACATGCTCATAACCCTCCAGTCACTGTAAAGAAAGCCTTGATAGGTTTGGGATAAAGAAGGCACTCAGATCTGGCAACTGCTCTGGTTGCTGGCTGGTGGCTTCATGCTGATTTACAAAATACTGTACTTAGCAATGTAGGAACTTGACACATTGTGTGTTGTTGGGTACCGATAAAGATGTCTCTAGTATTTATCCAATTAAATAACACCCTTCAGATTATCTCCCCAACCAAGCCATGCACACAACGATTTCTTATTCTTCATTCATGATTTCATGCTGATCCAACAGTAATTACAGTAATACTCCTGTAATACCCCAGTAATACCCCAACAGCATACCCCTGTGGTAAGGGGCTTAAATGTATATCAAAAGGTTGAAAGTACACATTGAGCCCTGTTGATTTCCTTCCCGGATGCCTTGTAGAAGAGCATTCTTGGATTAGGGCCAATGTGTATAAATTTGGAGAAGATGGAGGCATTTTAGTGGACAGTGTCTAAGGATGGCTCTTCCAAGTGTGAGCACAGCAAATAATTGTCATATAACTGGCAAATGGTCTCAAAACATGGAGAGTCCTCTGTTGCTCTTTGGGCACCGAAGCCTTGTAATAGGAAATGTTAAGGAATGGGATATCTGGGTGTGAGCGCTGTACCCCTATCAGCACTTCCTCTCTAGATGATTGTCTGTCTGTCTGTCTGTCTATCTGTCTGTCTGTCTGTCACATTATCTTGCCCTAGACAACCCAAAGTGGCTTACAACCAAACAACCAATTACTCAGGATCCTTCCCCCTATAATATTTTATTAAAGCTTTTTCATAATACAGTAAAAGAAACCAATCTTGATAGAAACAAAGAAAGAGAGGAGAAAATGCAGAGTCCTCTCTTGAAGGTAGATCTTCAGCTTTGTCTCACACAGAAGTGGGCGGACTCTCCCAGCTCTCGCCTGGGAGCTTCCCTTTCTTCTCCCAGCCTCCCACCCTGGGAGATCTTCCCTTCCCAGGGTCCACCAGCCAGGCATCGCCAGTGTGGTGTAGTGGTTAAGAGCGGTAGTCTTGTAATCTGGTGAACCGGGTTTGCGTCCCCGCTCCTCCACATGCAGCTGCTGGGTGACCTTGGGCTAGTCACTCTTCTCTGAAGTCTCTCAGCCCCACTCACCTCACAGAGTGTTTGTTGTGGGGAAGGAAGGGAAAGGAGATTGTGAGCCGCTTTGAGACTCCTTAGGGTAGTGTTAAAGAGGTTTATCAAATCCAAAACTCCTCTTCATGTGCATAGAATGCCCCCCCCCCTCAGCATTGACCCAGAGTAGAGGACACAGAAAAATTACTTGAGATCCTGAGCTTGGGCAACTTATATAAGCCGGAGAGGAAGGAATGCAAAGGCTTATAATGCTCTGATGAGTTGCTTGTATCCCTGGGGTGGCATGATGGAAAGGTAGAAACAGGTCCTATGGGGACCACTCCCCCTGCAGGCTCTGGGTGCCCACGCTAGGAAAGAGCACCCACACACCTAATTACTCCACCCTGAAATCCTGGGAAACTCTTGCTAGTCAGTGCCAGCAACAGTGAGCTAGATGGACCGATGAACTGACTTAGTATAAGACAGAGTCCTATGCTTCAAATGTTTCTAAATGTGTAGTTTCATGTTTTTCTGGCTGAGCAACTGGCACATGCCCCAACTGCATTTAATCTGCTGTGTAATCTCCTGCAAGCGAGCAAGGGCACAAAACCCACACAACCTTCACAATGGAGAGTAGTTTCTGCCACTGCTGTGCAGCAGGTACGTACAGAGATAAATGACGACGAATCCAGTGTAACACGCTAGTGAGTTTATTTGAAGGAAAATAATAACAAATATTATTAAGAGTAGTATTAAAGAGTTGTTCACTTTATAGCATTTTAATATAAAGCTTAAAATTGTGTTCTTTTGTTCAGCAGATTACAGCAATAAATACAGTATATCTCGGCTATCTATACACAGAAAAGGTTAAATTTTAATTACAAGGTCTTCTGTTGTTAGGCTCTGATTCAAACCCAGTGCAAAGCAACAATGGGCTTTTCTATACATCTCAGCAGATCAGTCTGTCTCAAGGCTATTAAAATTCGCTTTTTAAAAATATTTAACATCGCTTTCTATGCAGTGACTCTATAATTTCTATGTACTATATGCAAATCTACAATCCCAAACCTTTTTCCCAGGGGAAGCTAGGAAGTTTGCGTTCTCCCTAGTGACCGCGGGATTGGGACTAGTTTTAAATCTTACAGTATACAAGTATTTTAAGAAGGAATAAGATACAGGATTACTATACAGGTAGTATACAGAGGGATGTTTAGTAGCTTGAGGACTGCAGGGAAGTACCAATGGTGAAACGATGTTAAAGCACTTAAATTTACTTAAAATGAAAAGGACAAGTGTTTAGCCACCTAATTTCTAAGTGCACTTTTGTAAGAATGCTCTCTACAAGCAGGACTGGTTTCAGGTTTCTCCGATCCCCCAAAGCAAAATGCCAGAACTGACTCTAGAACCCTTAATGTTTTCAACTGCCTTCTCACCTACCCTCCCTTGGCAAGCGGTTAATGTGGCAGTTTTCTCTCTCCTGGGATGCCAAGGGGGCAACCTGAAGCTTCTAGAGAAGGGTGGCTAAGGGGTCATTTGAAGATGCAGCCTTCACCAGCGGAGAGGGAGGTCTGTGGCCACGGGAGGAAGTCTGCTTCCAGAGGCCTCCTCATTGCAAACATCCACCTCCATTGCTCCTTTGGTGCTGGAAAAGCCCAGGAAGGCTGTGTTGCAGGGGCAGGTTGGGGGAGGCCTTGGATCTGCATGGTTCCAAGTCCTCCCATTTCCCCGATGAAGGGGGAGACCTACACGGAGCCTAGAGCAGATGTCCCACAGGAGGAGGAGGAATAAAGCTCCTCCACCCATCCACCCCTTGCCTTGCTTGGTGCAATCCCGGCAACTCGATTTTCTCAACAACCCATTCTCCAACTTCTCTGTATAGTGGCAGCTCTCGACACACTTACCGGGGACTAAGTCCCATGGAATTCAACAGGCCTAACATCTGAGCAGACATGCATAGGGTTACTCTATAAGGGGCACTTCTGGACCTGCAGATCATGGGCCAAGGCCCTGCCTCTCTGGCAACCAGTCATGCTTTGAAGTGGCCGCTGCCATTTGGAAAAGAGAAAAGAAAGAACGCCTGCAAAAATCCTCATTATATAGGGTCACTGTCTTAAAGTGACAAGGTTTATTGCATTACTGAGTTTTGAGTTTCAAGACGACGACAGCAGCAAGAAAGCACTGAGGAGGTTTCTAAAAAAAAACCCTGCTTGTTTTAAAGTAGCAGCACAGAGCACTCCTTGGTATCGGTGAGCACAAACAACGGTGGGATTGAAAGATATTAAAAGTAAGAAGCAGGGGGAAGAGTAATTTCTTAGGGTCGGGTGGGGGTAGGGAAGGAGGAAAGGTTTTGAAGCACACACAGTTTAACGTCTTGCTACAGCAGGCCTCAGAAGAACATAAGAAGAGCCTGCAGGATCAGGCCGATGGCTCATCTGTTCCAACATCCTGTTCTCACAGCAGGGAACCGGATGTTTATGGGAAGCTGGGAAGCAGGACCCAATGCCACAGCACTCTCACCCGCTGTGGCTCCCAGCAACTGACATTCAGAGGCAAACTGCCTCCCTCATTTGGTGTACCCTCAATGTGAAGAGGACACTGGACTGTTACCCACACGAGCAAATACATATTTGTGGTTAGGAGTGGATGCGGCCAGACCGCTAACATCCGCTATTTGTATACACCTACCAGACGAAGGGGGGAAAAGTGTAGCTACAGTACTGTTTTTAAGGATGGCCTTTAGTCTTATAGCTTTTAGCCCTATTATTGCTAGTCTAAGCAGAAGGTTCTGGAAGGTTCTGCCCGGTTCATAATGGATAAAACTGAGAGGCTGCTTCAGACGACTGGATCTCCACTTGGGCCATCTTAAACTGGGTGCACTGCAGCCACTTGCGGAGGACGGTGAAGTTGGTGTTCATCTGGCCCGATCCCTGCAGCATCCTAAGGCTATGATGGTTCACGTTGCTCTGGATCGCTTGCAGGCGGAGCTGCAGCCCAGCAGATAAATGCTGTTAAAATATACAAAAGGTGGGGTTGTTGTTTTTTTAATTTGTTTGATTAAATGAACATATCAGAGAGCTCTGTAAATTAATAGTTAAAGTCTTTTATGTATCAACCTTTTATGCTCTTCCACACCCACCCAATGCTCCTATCCCTTCTTTTAGCTTCTTTTAAATTCTTATAGACTTTCATATTCACCTTCTGTTTTAATACCTTTTAGCTTTCCAAAACGCTTTTCAGATTTCAAATGCCTATATCCCACCCTTTTATGCTGGTCTATGACCGTAATAAAGATTTGAATTGAATTGAATTGTTTGTTTTGATATATCAGTCATTTTCTTTCTTTTAAAAGGATTTCAACCATGGGCTATAAAAATCAACTTTCAAACAATTGTTTAAGACAATGTCATTCTGAAATAAAACAATCAATATTCACACACAGCATAAGACAGGGGGGGGAATCCCACATTTTCCTCTACTCTCCTTATTAACGTGAGCTGCTTTGAAACCTGCCAAACTGCAAAGAGGTGCAGGGGCCTTTGTGTTAAGCACTTTAGAAGTTTAATTTGGAGTGGGAAGAACTGAAACAAATTACCATCCAGGGTAAAATCATTCCCCTCTCCTTCCCTTCCTGGCATCTTCCTTAAACTTAGAGATGCAAGTTGCACCCTAGCAAAGCTACTTGCCCCCCCCCCCCCAGCACTGGAATTGGACAGCACTGGCGAAATCGTTCCCTCTGGTTGCATGCTAGACCTGTCAGTCACAGTCTGCTCATGTTTTCCCTGTCTTCCCCGTATCCTCTCACCCTGGCACTGTTGGTAAATGCAGGAGACAGGACTTTCATGCAAACACTAATGTCTGTAGCATTTCTTATGTCTGGATTGCAGAGGTGCCACAAAGTCCTTTCTTTGCCTCATGCCTCCTCGTAGAGATCCCGCTTCGCCTCTGATGAGCCCCGTATAATTCTGAAGCATCCTGCTACACTCCTACATTCCTCTGAATCCAATGCGCTCCCCTATTTATTACAGGCCTGCAAAAATAACAACTTTTCTAGCTGCCACAACCCAAGACAATGAGGTTGTGATAAGTGTGGCTCTTCTAAAGGAGGGGGTCCTCTCCATTTCAGATGATTCATCCAGGTCTACATGAGTTTTCAGTAGCCACGTGTCAACAACAGACCCAGTGCTTTCACTTCTCTCTCCCAGAGCTTCCTGCTCTGCTGCGCAAACCGCGTGGCTCCTCAAGGGGCTGCCTTTGTATTGCCTTGTGCACCTAACTGAGGCTTCACAGAGAATCGCCTGAGTCAGCTTGATTATCTGTGGTGCTCTCTAAAGTTCCCTTGCTTGGCCTTCTGGTTTCCTTCCCTTGCAAGGCCCTGAGAGGCCGAGTCATGTGGAAGTTCAGTGATTCCTTCTCAGATTCCGAAGGAGCTGCTTCTGTTTTATCTCCTGGAAGTAGCATCCTGGAAAGGGTTTTGTTTGGGGGAGCTTTTGCAAGCTGTTTTAGCCCCAGACTCCCTTGTCCTGGGTTGCATGGGGCAAAGGTAAAAAGTAAAGGTAAGTCCAGCCAAAGGTGACTATGGGGTGTGGCGCTCATCTCACTTTCAGGCCGAGGGAGCCGGCGTTTGTCCACAGACAGCATTCCAGGTCATGTGGCCAGCATGACTAAACCGCTTCTGGTGCAATGGAACACAGTGATGGAAACCAGAGTGCATGGAAACACCATTTACTTTTCTGCTGCAGTAGTACCTATTTATCTACTTGCACTGGCATGTTTTCGAACTGCTAGGTTGGCAGGAGCTGGGACAGAGCAAAGGGAGCTCACCTCATCGTGCGGATTTGAACCACCGACCTTCTGATCGTAAAGCCCAAGAGGCTCAGTGGTTTAGACCACAGCGCCACTCGTGTCCCTAATGGGCAAAGGTACAATGACATGGCTGAGGATGAACTTATTAGAATCTCAGTTCATGTAGAAACATCTGAAACCCCAGAGGGAGGCATCTCTGCTTCTCCAGCACCTCCCACTAGGGCCAGGGCTGTGAGAGACACGAGCAGTCTTGTCCTGCATGGGACTCACATCTAGCTGCTTCAATAGTCAGCCCTAGGCTAGAAGATGAAGCTGTAGTGACTACTGCACCATTGCCTAATTTATTGTATTTTAATGTATCGTAAACTACCTTGAGAACTTTGGTTAGTAGGTGAGGTGTAAATATTCCTGAATAAAGAAATAAAAACTAATAATTTACCCCCTTCTTTGTGCTCCCCCTCTGAGGGAGATGCTGAGGGTGGCATTATGACAGTGGGCCTTTTTAGTGGTGGCTCCCCAAATAGTGGAATGCTCTTCCTAGGAAGGAATGCTTGACGTGATCATTGCCAGCTTTTAGCCAAGAGGCAAATACATTCATGCCCACATAGGTATTTGGCATTCAGTATGGGTCATAGAGTATGACGATACCCAAGCCTGTCTTGGTGTCCATCTTTTAATAGAGTGGGATAGGATTTGTCCTTTCAGTGTAATTGCACGACACTTTTAGTCTATGAATTACCCTTCTATCTTTTTGACGTATTTTGCATTTTGTATCATGTATGCATTTGTAATTGCAAGTTGCTTTGATATGTTTTTGTAGTAAGCAATGGATAACTGCAATAAACAAATAATCCAGAATTCTTATGATGAATTTGGGCACAAAATTCAATGTTTTCTTACATAAAAATACATGGGGAAAAGGTCGAAGTTGGGCAGCTGGAAGTGGAGAGCCTACCTTTAGATTGGACTGAATCATTGGCAGCCACATCGGGATCAGCTGATGGAAGACAGAAATTGCATTATTTTCCTCGGCGTAGTGAGAATTAATTCATTACAGTCACCATGTTGTTATAGTTACACACAGTCAGAAGAGGATGTGACTAATTTTCTTAGTCTGAAGAACAAACCATAAACCTTGCTGATAACATTCATTCACAGGTAGTGCAACAAACATTTGCAGGGAACATTGGCTAAGCCGTGCTCTGTGCCATGTCTTTTATTTTAAAAAGTAAAATCTTTTAATAAACTGATGCTTAAATATTCCAGAAAAACAAGAGCATTTTTCTTTTTAAGAAAAGAGATATTTATAAATGACTTGAAACTTTATTTAAAAACACATTTTTGCTGAGATTTTTGTAATCAATTTTCCCCTCATTTCTGCTTTGTAAAGACACTGCAGCTAGTTCCAGTGAAATTGCCATGGTGTGGAATCTGCTTCAAATTGCTCCCCATGGTGCCTGCGACTGCCTATGTACTGCAGGGTGCCATCGGGGTTATGCAATTGTCTTCAGAGCTCCAGAACTGACAGGCAGGGGAGGGAATTGCAGAGGTGTTTAAAGAGCTACTCAGTCCATGTGACGTGCCACTGGCCGTGCAACCAACTCCACTGAGCAGTGGCAGCTGTCACATGCTCAATTTAAATTGACCTGTACATGGTGGCTCCCAGTGGCGTAGCGTGGGGGGTGCCAGGGGTGCCGGCCGCACCGGGCGCAACATTTGGGGGGGCGCGTTTGGCCGGCCCTCCTCGAGGAAGCAGGAACCCCACTGTCCTCGGACCTCCTCCGAAGCCTGGCGGTGGGGCGGAGAGACCTCCTCCCGCCGCCAGGCTTCGGAAGGATGCTCCGAAGCCTGGCGGTGGGGCGGAGAGACCTTCTCCCCACACCAGCCTTCGGATGGCTGCTCCGAAGCCTGGCGGTGGGGCGGAGAGACCTTCTCCCCGCGCCAGCCTTCGGAAGGCTGCTCCGAAGCCTGGCGGTGGGGCAGAGAGACCTTCTCCCCGCGCCAGCCTTCGGATGGCTGTCCTGAAGACTTGTGGTGGGAGCAGTAGCGTAGCGTGGGGGGTGCAGGGGGCACCTGCCGCACCTGGCGCAACATCTGGGGGGGCGCGGAAGAGACTTGAGTGCTAAAATCCACGGGTTAGGGGGCGCAAATTACTTGCCTTGCCCCGGGTGCTGAGAACCCACACTACGCCACTGGTGGCTCCCCCCCCTTTTTTAGGAAGGTGGAGAAGGGTTGCAGTATCCCAGTGCCAGAACATCTGCTCTACATGCAAAATGGTGGTGTAGAGGTTAGAATATTGGACCAGGACCTGGGAGACCAGGGGTAGGTAAAGCAGGAAAACCAATTGTGAATATATCCATTTGAGGATGCTGGGTGCTAAAAGTGAAGGGTTGCATGGAGAGAGGGTCCCTGGGGCTGGCTGGGAATGTGCTGGGGAGGGTGGCAGGTGGCCAGGGAACTGGAAAGCGGGGAGGGAGGAGGAAGCGGGGGTCTTGGTGTGGGGTGAGAACGATGCACATGGAGTTGCCAGCAGCTGGGGGAAATGACTTCTGCTAAGGGATAGGAAGGCTTTGGTCTTCGGGAATGTGAGAGGACCGGGGAATCTGCAGCAGCCTCTCCAGGTGAGAAGGCTGAGAGGAGCGTCTGCACCTTTAGCAGGAGGTGTGTGCATGGAAAGGGGAATTTCAGCAGGTGTGGTGGAAGTCGGCAAATTTTTCCTCTTTTTTGCTCTTCAAAATATGGCAACCCTAACCTAATACCGCTCTCAACTTTCATGCAGCCCTTGGTCCTACACACACACACACACACACACACACTGCAACCTTCATATCAATAATCTCTACAGCCCTGTTTGTTAGATTGCTGTTATCAACATGTAGTGGGGAAAAGATTAAGAATCTTGAGCAGGGTTTGGGGACTGGGTTCCAAACATCAATGGACTTCACTTCCCATCAGCCAACATTTCCAATGTTATCTGCTTTTATAGTTCTCCTATCTGCATTCATATTTCTAGAAGTGTAACAATGATGGAAACTGTGTGTGTGTGTGTGTGTGTGTGTGTGTGTGTGTGTGTGTGTGTGTATGCATGTTATTCTCGCCTTATACTGCATTTTATGCTGTTTTTTGATGCATCAATTAAGTGTTTTAAATTTGTTGTTAGCTGCCCTGAGCCCGGTTTTCTGAACTGGGAAGGGCAGGGTATAAATAAAAATAAATAAAATATAAAACCTCCTGTGAGTGATCAGTTCAGATCTCTGGCAAGAGTGATCTGTCCCTCCCCACCTGCCCACTGGGTGGGGAAGAAGAGGGAGAGAGCAAGAGTGTGAGGGGGGTGGAAAGGGGATAGTCACCTCTTTGGGCTTTGGGAACATTACTGGCTTCATTCCACCCACAGTCAGCATGTGTCCTGCAAAAGTTTGCCCTCGGTGGTCGTGCCCACCGTTGGCCTACTTTTCTGTACATGCTCCTGTGACACACAGGAGGCGTCACCTGTAACCTGCAATACCTTGAGGATGGTGTTCAACCAAACCTCCACATTTTTCTCAGCACATGGACATGCCTGTATCACATCTGCTAACTGCCTGCTTCTGGCATTTGCTAAGCTCAGATTTCTGTGGAAGAAACGAAGAGGGCTGCAACGGTTGATTTGTTTGGGGTTGTTGTTCTTATTTTATTTTTAAGTGTGTGCCAGGTTCGCTTCAAGTCCAAAGGCCCTTTTGACATGTTATCCGCGCTCTCCCATATTATTTAAGGAGTTGGACATATTGTTCTAAAGCGCTCCTCCAAATGGCATCAAGATTTGCAATTTTCCAATTAAGCTCCCTATAGCTCCGTGTACAACCTAATCAGTATTGACAGCATGAGATAAACCACCCTCCAGAGGATGCGCTTTCATTGACCAAACCAGATGGCGTAATACTTGGCTGTGTTCTGTTAGTGGGTCGTTGTCCCTAATTACCAACAGCATTGGTTAGGGAATCCCAGTGAAGAGCAGAACACAACTGCATTACAGCATGGAGGCGAGATCTTGAAACGTTAGGAAGATGGCTTTGCCCTTGCAGTGACTGTCAATTACACACAGAAGCAGAGATGGACAAGCCTGGATCTCTAACAAGCAGGCAGCAAGCCAAACAGCTAGGATGCTGTATGCCCCATGGGGCGAAAGAGGTGTGTTTAACCCTATAGAAAACTGGGGTGCAGAAGCTGTCTCCATTAGCCCCAGCTAGCGACTGGGGATGAAGGCAGTTGAAAGAGCAACCAATACAATCAAGATTCTGGAAATCAAGCCTTATGAGGAACGGTTGAAAGAGCTGAGTATGTTCCGCCTGAAAAAGAGGAGACTGAGAGGAGATATGATAGCCATCTTCCAGTATCTCAAGGGTTGTCACCTGGAAGATGGAACAAGCTTGTTTTCTCCCGCTCTGAAGGCTAGGATTCGAACCAATGGCTTCAAATTACAAGGAGATTCCAACTAAACATCAGGAAAAACTTTCTGATGGTAAAAGCTGTTAGGACAGTGGAATGGGGTCTCCCTCGGCAAAAACATTTTATCTTAAATAAACAAAATAAAAAATAAATTTTCTGCATGTGTTCTGATGGCTCTTCCCACCTAATACTCCAAGAGAAAGCTCATCAGTTGGCAACAGATGTTACCTTTTGAAGAACAAAGGCAGCTTTTTGGTAAAAAGGCTGGAAGAAAGCAGAGAAGAACGATCGCTTATATTTTCCCCTTGTCTCTGACCCAAGTTTCCTAAGAACCACATCGTTTTGGGGAAAGGATACAGCTGAGTTACATGAAAGCTGTACCGAAAGCTGTTTGACCAGCTGAACCCAGTCACCAGAGTTATTATGAATGAAGGAATCTCTGTCCTGCATGCTACTTGGAGCACAGGAAAAATTCCAGTTCTGTTGACTGCAATTTCTCCTTTTGGATGCACAGGATTTTGGATTCTAACCATCTTAAAAAAAGAAGAAGGAAAAAGTATTCTCAATGGAGAATTGACCTACCTTGACGAAAATAGTGGAATTGCATTCCTGCAAAGCCTCCATCAAGCTGATCACATGGAGACATACCATCTCTACCATCTGTGGAGGGGGGAAAGATGTTGAAATAAAGTAAATACTCAGTGCCGTATTGTCGTGAAAGCAAAACACACCAAAAAAACTGAGACTGATGGGATTAACCTAGATTCATTAGTATGGTACTTAAATGAAAGCAATACAGAATCGTAGAATTGTAGAGCTGGAAAGGACCACAAAGGTCATTCAGTCCAGCCCCCTGCAATGGAGGGATACAGGTGAAACTCGGAAAATTAGAATATCGTGGAAAAGTTCATTTTTTTCACTAATTCAACTTAAAAGGTGAAACTAATATATGAGATAGACTCATGACATGCAAAGCGAGATATGTCAAGCCTTTATTTGTTATAATTGTGATGATCATGGCGTACAGCTGATGAAAACCCCAAATTAACGATCTCAGAAAATTAGAATATTAAATGAAATCAGCAAAACAAGGACTGCAAATAGAGCAATATTGGACCTCTGAGAAGCAGAAGCATGCATATGTACTCAGAACTTGGTTTGGGCCCCTTTTGCATCAATTACTGCCTCAATGCGGTGTGGCATGGATGCTATCAGCCTGTGGCACTGCTGAGGTGTTATGGAAGACCAGGAAGCTTCAATAGCAGCCTTCAGCTCTTCTGCATTGCTCGGTCTCATGTCTCTCATCTTTCTCTTGGCAATGCCCCATATATTCTCTATGGGGTTCAGGTCAGGCAAATTTGCTGGCCAATCAAGCACAGTAATCCCATGGGCATTGAACCAGGTTTTTGTACTTTTGGCAGTGTGGGCAGGTATCAAAGTCCTGCTGGAAAATGAAGTCAGCATCCCCATAAAGCTTGTCTGCGGAAGGAAGCATGAAGTGCTCCAAAATCTCCTGGTAGACGGCTGTGTTGACCCTGGACTTAATGAAGCACAGTGGACCAACACCAGCTGATGACATGGCTCCCCAAATCTCTTTTCTGATGAGAGCAGCTTTTGCATCTCATTTGGAAACCCAGAGTCTGGAGGAAGAATGGGGAGGCACACAATGACAGATGCTTGAAGTCCAGTGTGAAGTTTCCACAGTCTGTGTTGATTTGGGGAGCCATGTCATATATTAGTTTCACCTTTTAAGTTGAATTACTGAAATAAATGAACTTTTCCAATTTCTAATTTTCCAAGTTTCACCTGTATTTTGCCCAATGTGGGGCTCAAACTCACGACCGTGAGATCAAGAGTCTCATGCTCTACCTACTGAGCTATCACCTTGAACCATCAACACATCAGACTGAATATCCAGTAAAGAAGTGGAGACCCAACATTACCTTTCACATAGCCATGACAATCTGTAAGAGATTTTTTTCAGTTTTAGCTTCCACCAGTGCAACCCAATGATGCTCTGTATATTTCAATTAACCTTGACAAGGCTTTTCAAGCATCCCATCCATGACAACCGCCATGCATAGCAGAGCCGGATTTCTTTAAAAAGAACTGGATTCTCTCTGAAGTTAACTTGCTATCTGGGTCCTATTTATTCCCTGCCCATTCAAAGTGATTTATCATTCTGAATCAGCAGCGAGCTCTGAATATGTAATCTTCAAAGCATAAAACATGGCATACAGGGCAGGGGGATGTCTCCCAGCCTTGGGTTGTAAATATCATTTTAACTTTTATGTGATGTAAATATAAAGGTAAACCAAGGCAAATGTAACTCGATAACGAAAAGGCCATGGAATTTTGAATACTGCTGATAAAGTTAAACCCTTTTTGTAGCCTCCTTCATCGTTATTTGGATATTTTAATTAAACGTCAGAACAACCCAATTAAATTCCATCTGGTCCAACCCCCTGCAATGCAAGAATCTCAACTAAAGTATCCATGACAGGTGGCCATACAACCTCTGCTTAAAAACCTCCAAGGAAGAAGAGTCCACCACCTCCCGAGGGAGTCCATGTTGGGAAGGGTTGCCATATGCCCTCTTTTTCTAGGACACGTCCTCTTTTTCACAGGTAGAGTCGCCATAGCGATCCACAGTTAACAGTAGAAGTCGGCAAATGTGTCCTCTTTTTTGCTCTTCAAAATATGGGGACCCTAATAATGTTGGGCTCCTTTGGTATATATATTTAATAAATAAATGTATCCTATCACGGTAATAATAATAATAAGCTTTTAGCAGGAATCTAAAGCAATATTTATGCATTTATTCCATTTATTTATGAAATGTTGCGAGGGCGCCTGCCTAACAGGCAGGGAGTCTCAAAGCATGCGTGCTGCCACCTTGCAAGATTATCTCCTGGAAATGCAATTTATTCTACTACTGAGCTATATAGCCCTATAGTCTTCTGGCTGCCAGATGTGTGCATATGTGCATGCCCTACGATTTCCATTTTCAAATGGTCTATCTAAAGGCATAGGCAAACTCCGGCCCTCCAGATGTTTGGGACCACAATTCCCATCATCCATGACCGCTGGTCCTGTTAGCTAGGGATGATGGGAACTGTAGTCCCAAACATCTGGAGGGTCAGAGTTTGCCTATGCCTGGTCTATCTATTGCTTGGGGCTTTGTGGGATCTCGCCTAGCTCTGCTCACTGCCTCTGACTCACCACCTTGTTATGTGCCATCAGCTGGAGGATGCTCGGGGTGACTCGGCTCCAGAACTCCAGGGCGGTCAGGATGGCGGTGAAGCTGAATTCGTTCTGGTTCTGCACCGTGGGCGCAACCGCCGCTTGTTCGCAATACACCGTCCACAGCTGAGCAAATATAAAGGCGTGGAAGAGGGAGCACATGTGCAGGACGGACGTCTGCAGAAAAGAGAACCGGGGGGTGGGGAGCATTAGCTTTTTCCTTCCAGCAGTGCATTATGGGATGCACACACCCTGCCCCGGAGTACCAGAGCATGACAATTCCCTCGTCCGATAATAACACGCCCGCCCGTCAAAGCAATCCTAATCAAATATGGCTCTGTCAAGAATTCCCTCAGATTTTCCTTCCCTGTCAGTGAGCGATATGACAACTCATTCATATTGAAATAGCAGGCTTATAATTCACAGGCTAGAGTTAGGCAAAAGGATAGACAAGCTGAAGGCCATTAAAAGTGAAAAAGAAACACTCACAGAACCACAGAGCTTGTTAGAACAGGGAGAGAAAGGAAATGGAAGAATATTGGAGTGTTTAGAACAGCCTCTCCACCCTGGTGCCCTTCAGATTTAGTTGGATGACAATTCCCATCATTCCTGACCAATGGCTATGCTTGCTGAGGCTGATGTGAGCTGGGAACACAGACATGTGGTCTTGTCAGGCTCAGTCCTGTCCACACTAGCAAGAGCTCTTCAGGGTTTTAGAATAGAAACATTACCAGCTCTCGTTGGAGATGACAGGGATCCCCACCCCCAATTTTTAAAATTGAGTTTCAAGGATTTTTAACAATTTAACCACAAATGTAAAAAAAATTTTTGCAAGTTGAGTTCCCACCCTTTCTCCCAGGTGCTTCCATAACCACTCTTTCCTGCTGTGTTATATAACATACTTTATCAATTACATTTCCCCTTCATTACAGTAATTATTCATTTATTTCCCCCCTTAATTCAATTCATTATCCATTTCCCATCCACTGCTATTTCGGATCCAGATCCAGCTTCTGTTGAACTTTAATGTTTTCCAGAGAAAAAGGCTCCAATCTTCCATAAAACGTTCAATATTTTAATCTCTTATACTGCCTCCTTTGTCATGTCCACGTGAGATGACCAGGAATGAACCTGGGAACTTCTGCATGCAGATGACATCTTGATTCAGTTCATGTTTAATGATGAGCCTACCCAATTCACACTTTCTGAAACAGTATGCAAAGTGAAACACAGCCATCCTTTGAAATTCACGCTCCTTCGAATTTTGTAACGCAATTCTCCAGCCAAGCCATGTGCACACATATGCATATATTAGGACAAAGTTTGCAATAAAGCACTAAAAATAACACCCCCAAGTACATTCTGCTAAGGACCTCTGTTTTGCAAAAAATAAAAATAAAAATGTGTATATTAGGGTGAATTACACACAAACCTACTGGGGAAAATTTGTACTAAGACGCTGATAATTTTCACGAGGGCTAAAAGTGGAGAACTGAACTTAAGGCTGGAGGGAATGAGAAACGGAAATTGACAGATTCAACCAACTTTATTGACTATCAGCCTCTGATCAAAATACTGTGCAACAGCTGCAGAGTCTTCTCAGCATCCACTGCCAAGGGGCAGCAGCTCTGACAAGGATCTTAATTACCCAGGCAAATTGGCAGCAGAGTAGGCAGCCATTCGGGTTAATTAGGCTGAAATCTATATAGTCAAATGTTGTTTAGGCACAACCAGCAGAATACTTGTACCTTGGACTGCTCTGGAAACCCAATCAGGATCACAATGAGGTGGTCAGCAACATGAGAGCCAGCATCCAGTGGAATGGGCATACATGTCGAAGGGGAATTTGGACAGATGACATTATGCGTCAGCGACCCCAGCAGGAGCCACGAGAGCAAACGAATATGAGATACGCATTCAATGAATTCTTTGGGCCTGTTGGAAAAGAAAATGCATTTCAGTGTCTTGTTATCCCAAAGGCTTTATTCCTTATGCCTTGAAATATTATTATGCTAACAAATGCATGAACATTACTGTATTATGGATGCAAAACACGGGCAAAGTACATATTAACATGCCTTTTCAGGTGATCCATTTGTTTCAAACAGTGAATTGGGTGGGGAACCTCAGGGGGAGGGCCAAACACGGCCCTCAGACCTCTATACCTGGCCCCTGGAACTGTGGTGCAGATTCAGATGTCTTTTCTCAAAGTGTTATTTTTGTTGAAGGGAAGTAACACAAACTGCAATGTTTTGTTTCTAGGAAACTTCAGTTTCTTTCCTGCTCCCCAGCTAGTGTGTACATAGTGATGATGTTGCTGGCATCCATCTGTCTCAAGAGACAATGGAGTGCAGCTCTGGGGTGAACTGAAGTGACCTCTTTGGGGTGCAAGGCTAGGCAGTCCTGAATTGCCCAGATGACAAGCTTTGCTGATGTGGTCCAAAGGAAAGCAGAGCAATACGTTTGGCACTGGCTTGGCTATAGGAGCTGCCAGAAGAAGGCACCATCAAACCGTCTTAGGGACTCCACTCTGGTTTGGTGCAGAGCCATTTCTTCTCCCGAAAAGAACCCACAAGGCAGATGAGGTTTAGGATCAGCGTTTTCCTTCTCCCAGATGGCCTACCTTCCCAGGTTGAGAAGCCTCATCTGCCCCTCACTTCCCTCTACAGCATGTGCAGAAACCACCTTCTTGACAGTTGGACCCATTGCTGGGTCCAGGGAAGCCTGTCTTCTCATGCAGGGGAAGTCCCTAACTCATTGAGGGGTTGAGACCCATTGGCTACCCTCACCTCCTGGAGACCACATTTGCCATTACAAGTGATGGACGCAACTCCCCACTTTCACCCCTCTTCATGGCACACCCATCTGGTAATGCGTTTTAACGCTCTTAATGTTACACTGTTTGCAGCCGATACTTCCTTACCCCTGTTGCATTGCAGATGGAGGATGGTATAGCCAAGGGAGGTAACGAACTACGGCCTTGTTGTCCCTGTGATTGCCACGCGAGATCTCCATCGCAGCAATCTGGGCTAAACCGACCTTCAGATGCCCACCAAAAGTGTCCTCATGCAATGGCTGGGAACATGTCTTCATGTGACTCTGTGGTGGAAGGACATTCAGCATATTGAGGGTATTAAAAGTAAGACATTGGGTGATTAAAGGCATTTTGAAGGCCAAGGAAGCTGTTCCATTTATATGAAAACACTGTGTTCACTAGAGAAGCTTTCACCAACTCCAGATGTTTTGAACTACAAATGATGGGAGTTAAAGGCTGCACTAAAGACCGAATATCCAGGTTATATGATACTTCTATCCGTTTATCAAATACCTTTATTATACCTGCAAAAGGTGAAGACTCGTTTGTTTGCCCAAGTGTTTGGTTGAGCTGGTTGATTGAGAGTGAGCTTTGGTTATGATTGGAGTTTTTAAAAAACTGCTACTCTTATTGTTTATTGATAGTTATGAGTGTTTGGAGTTGACTATTCATTTACTTATAGAGACAACTTTTCACCAAGGGCCCCAAAGCAACTTCCAAAAGTGCAACAAACATACACCAAAACCCAATAAATTAAAACCAAATACAATTTGGAAATCAGATCATGCAGTTTACACAGGGCAGAACAGGGCAATCTGACAGCCCAGAACAGGCTAAACAACTCCTCCAAAAGTTTGCTCTGTTGGGACTAGATAATCCAAGTCCAACAATGAAGTTGCCATCTGTACCTCTAGGGGGGGAGAGTTTCAAAGGGTGCAGTTACCAACAAGGCCCTGCTTCCTGCTTTAGCACAGCAAGCAATTCTCAGCAGTTCCACTGGCCTAGCACAAGTTATTTGAATGAGTCCTGACACCCCTGTGGACCCTGGTCACTTTTTTCTACTTTTTGCTGCTCGTACAGTCACCCTTTCTATAATCGTTATTGTAGGAAGCTACTTTTTCAACTCTCCCATAAAACATGGCAAGGGCTTTCAGAAAGCATCTAAAGGTTCTCCCAACTATATGGATGGCCAAAATGTAGAACTCCCCAAACGAGGCAATAACATCATTTGAACTGATGTGTCTGAATGCTGTACTCACCTTTAATTTAGTTAACGTATGCATATCGGCAATAAAATCCAAAACTTCACCAATGTACTGTCTCATGCATTCCATGGCTGCTGTTCCACACTAAAACATGGAAGAACAATGGTCAACTATCAGGGCTCCTCAAAGCACAATAATGGAAGACCATTTTCCTTCCCTCACCCAGCCCAAAACTATCTGAATCCTGAACCCTATATATGTCTACTCAGAAGTAAGTCCCACTGGGTTCAGTTGGACTCAGAAGTAAGTCCCACCTGGTTCAGTTGGACCCAGTAAGTGGGTACAGCATTGCAGCCTTATAGCTGATTAATCTCAAGACAAATATTGTTCCTAATCAGTTACACAAGTGTAGCCTCACTGATTGCAAAAGGACTAATAGTACTGTAAGTGAATGTGATTTTTTTAAGGCTTACTATCCTAACACTGGCTGCTGCCAATCGTAGTAAGGTTGTAGTTGAATTTTTTTCTGGCCTGGAGTGGAGGGGCAAAGAATTCAGAATGTAACTGGTCAGTCCTGCAACGAAATATTCAACCTTAACTCCCTTTCCGACCCAAAGTAATCAGCTGATATGGATAACATATTGCCCCTCTTTGACGAGCGATGATTTGGGCCCACAAATTCAGAGAGTCTCAGTTGAGGTTCACTTGGTGGAATTCGGAGGGCGAGAGAAGAGACAATCTGCTCAAATTCTGCATTTTTGCAGCTGACCCAAGTGCTTCTCATTTCTCTATGCTAATATAAAATCTATGTAGGGCTGAACTACACCACCTTCTGTCTCCTCCACAGTTACGCCTGTCAGTCAGCTTGACAGGACAACAAACAGCAAAAATAAGGTCACAGAGAGCCCTGTCAAAGTCTCCTTCATCTTCCAGTGGGCTTGGAAGAAGGATTCCACATGTTGCTTCTTTCAAACTGAATGACAGAACGATAAAGGGTATTGTGCACCAGCCCCTTGAATACCAATGACTGAATCTGAAGGATTTTCTCTTTCTTTTTATTCAGTTTCTCCCTGTTGCACTAAATATGTTGAGTACAAACAGAATAATCTGCTCTTCCACGTTTCCACCCCTGCCCTCAAGCTACCAGTCTCCATTGTATCATCCTAACTCAAAAAACATTATAGTTCAACTGGGGAATGGTGTTGTGACTGTTAGTATCATTTAAGCTTAGAAGGTTTGGAGCAGGGGTAGGCAACCTAAGGCCCGGGGGCCAGATGCGGCCCAATCGCCTTCTCAATCCAGCCCGTGGACGGCCTGGGACTCAGTGTGTTTTTACATGAATAGAATGTGGCCTTTTATTTAAAATGCATCTCTGGGTTATTTGTGGGGCATAGGAATTAGTTCATTATTATTTTTTTCAAAATATAGTCCGGCCCACCACATGGTCTGAGGGACGGTGGACCGGCCCACAGCTGAAAAAGGTTGATGACCCCTGGTTTGGAGTTTCTTCTCCTGAAAGACAGAAAGCATGCACTATATTGAAACTAAGTCACTAAGTTTCAAAGTGGATGGAATGCCATATGATTCAGCAGTGATTAGCACAAACCTTTGACTCCGTTCTGTCCAGGGGTCATATTCCTATCTATTTACCTAAGAAGAGTCCCATGATATAAATAGTAATAGATTTATGGTGGCACAAGCTTCCTACTAGGCAGAGAGCCTTCTTGGTAGTGGCGCCCGCCCTGTGGAACGCCCTCCCATCAGATGTCAAAGAGATAAACAACTACCTGACATTTAGAAGACATCTGAAGGCAGCCCTGTTCAAGGAAGTTTTTAATGTGTGACATTTTAATGTATTTTTAATCTTCGTTGGAAGCCGCCCAGAGTGGCTGGGGAAACCCAGCCAGGTGGGCGGGGTACAAATAATAAATTACTATTACTATTACCATTACATCAGATGAAGGCCAATGTTACATGAACAATGATGTTATTTTCTGCACAGTTTTTGCCTTTTCCTTCAACTGAAATTAATTAAATAATTAATTATGTTTGTTTCTGCCAAAGCAAAGTGGATAATGCAGGTTTTAGTGGAAGCCAAACTGTGGCAGAAAAGAAACAGTGCTGATTGTGTTCAACATAGCACAGGGTGGGAATCGCTGCCTTTTTATATCCCAAGCCCCAGCTGGCATGGCCAATAGTCAAGGATATGGAGATAAATATATATACTCGTCTTCTGTTTCAAGTCCCTTCCAACTGGAAAATTTGGGCTACATACATACAAAGCTAAGGAATGGTAAAGAAATTCATAGCTTATGAAGAGGCGACTTATGTTTTGTTACTTACTCCAGGGATGGAAGCGATCATTTGCTTGTGTAAGATCAATGATTCAGCTAGTTTTGTTCCAGCATCTGCACAAACAAACTAATGAGAAATAACATATTAACCAATTTTGTGGACTGCTGGTGGTAAGGATGCAATAATCTCTAATTTATTAGTTTATTAAACAAAGTTTCATCTTGCTGATATTTGCGGTAATTTTGCTGCTCATAAAAGGGAGAGCTTATATTGGAAACAAGAACCGTTATCAAGAAGTCAATCCAATTCTTTTTCACTATATACATACATACATACATATATTTAAAGCACTGTATAAAAATTAAGACGTGTATTCTCATTTCTTCAGCAGCAAGTTTAAAGTGAAAGAGGATTTTCAATCAAAGCTCATTACACAGCCTGCAGTCCTGGTACCATTATGTCAATTATAGTTCCAATTGACTTAATGAAGGCTTTCATTCCAGAGCAAAACATTTCCCCTCCTTGTGAATTTTCTCTTCTTTTTCTTACTGAGTGTGAGCAACTATTCTATACATCAGATAGAATTTTTAGAAATAACATGTGATTAAAAAACAACAACGGACCATGTATTAAAAACCAGGGTTGTCAACTTTTTGGGTCCCATGAGTATATTTGCAAACTGGAGAAACTGTAAGCAACACCATTCATATACCATAAACAAGCACATGTTACAACCTATTTTATTGCCTACAACAGAATATTCCTTCCAACCTGAGGAAGGCCTCTGTGGGTGAATGGGCACCCATGGGTGCCATGTCAGCAAACATCTGCTCAACTAATGCGTTCCAGGACAGAAAGAGATTCCAAGATGTGAATCTTTCTTAAACTGAACCTACAGAATGCAGTGGATGGGAGCACATTGCATTCAAGCTTCAACATGAGGTTATGAGCATGAGCAGGCAAACTAAGGCCCAGGGGCCGGATCCGGCCCAATCGCCTTCTAAACCTGGCCCACGGGTGGTCCGGGAATCCGCATGTTTTTACATGAGTAGAATGTGTCCTTTTATTTAAAATGCATCTCTGGGTTATTTGTGGGGCATAGGAATTTGTTCATTTTTTTTTTCTTTTCAAAATACAGTGGTGCCTCGCAAGACGAAATTAATCCGTTTCGCGAGTCTCTTCGTCTAGCGGTTTTTTCGTCTTGCGAAGCAACCGGTTTAGCGGCTATTAAAGGCTTAGCGGCTATTAAAGGCTTAGCGGATTAGCGGCTAAAAGGCTATTAGCGGCTTAGCAGCTTAGAAAAAGCGGGGGAGTGGAAAAAAATCGGAACACTTGCAAGACGTTTTCGTCTTGCAAAGCAAGCCCATAGGGAAAATCGTCTTGCGAAGCAGCTCAAAAACAGAAAACCCTTTCGTCTAGCGGGTTTTCTGTCTTGCGAGGCATTCGTCTTGTGGGGCACCACTGTATAGTCCGGCCCCCACAAGGTCTGAGGGACAGTGGACCAGCCCCCTGCTGAAAAAGTTTGCTGGCCCCTGGTTATGTGACACAAGCGACCATAACAGAAAATGGAAGAGACTTGGATGCATTCCTGCCACTGGAAAGTTTGATGCAGTAAATCATTGTATTTCAGAGTGACGTATGATGCTGGGGAGTATCACTGTTTTGTGAGTCGGGAGGAAATTAAAATATTGCAATCAAACAAATGGTCAGCACTTTGTTCCACCTGGTAGAAACCAAAATGTATTACAGGGACAGACTAGAACAGCCTTCCCCAACATGGCGCCTTTCCGATGTTTTGGACCACAACTCCCATCATGGCCATGGCAGTTAGGGTTGATGGGAGTTGTAGTCCAAACCATCTGGAGCACACCAGGCTGGGGGAAGACTGGAATAAAAACAAGGCAGTAAATTGAGAAACTGGGGACAAAGAGTTATGGTCCTTAAGTATATTCAGCATCTTTACTATACAGGGGTCCCTTCCAACTCTACAATTCAATGATTCTGTGATTCCTTTTGTTGGCCCTGAATCTCCCAACATTCGTAGCAAGTCTCATTTAGGTGGACAGATCTGCACGATTGCTCGTTCTCATGACATGATAACTGGCTTAGTGTTATGTGCAAACCAGGCAAATGTGAGTCAGGGAGGAGTCTTTGGCTATACAAACTACAGTGGTACCTCGGGTTAAGTACTTAATTCGTTCTGCAGGTCCGTTCTTAACCTGAAACTGTTCTTAACCTGAAGCACCACTTTAGCTAATGGGGCCTCCTGCTGCTGCTGCGCCACCAGAGCACAATTTCTGTTTTCATCTTGAAGCAAAGCTCTTAACCCGAGGTACTATTTCTGTGTTAGCAGAGTCTGTAACCTGAAGCATATGTAAACCGAGGTATCACTGTATGTATGTGCACATATGGTAAAGCAGAGGTGCACAAATGCTCCCTTTTTTTTTGCAACCGGCTAATCTGGCACATGCAAGTAATTAAGCTGAATGTGTTTTGAGATCATTTAAATGTGAACAGGTGTCAACAGCCATGCATCTGCAAAGAGCAATGGCCTCCTGTTCATCTTTACTGTTTCCGAGGCTCTCGTTTTGGACGTTATCTGCATCCCTCCAGGAAGTGGGGTGTGTTTCAACCTGACATCGCAAGCGGAAGACTGGGCAAACTAGACAAAGGCCCCACCACTTATTTCCAAAGCATCTCACTATCGCCCATATCAACTCCTTGCAAGATGCCAAAACGTCACTGGCAACAGATTTAATGCCAGTATTGAAAAGCCACAAAACAACAGAACATAAACAGGATAAATGTCTGCTGTGCCTCTCCCTAGAAATCTGCTGTCTGTGATAAAGTGTCAGCAAAGGCTTCAGGGGTAGTTGGTTGGGCAGAGATCCAGGAAGACAAGTAGTCTAGGTTTGGGGATGGAGAGAATGACCTCAGCAACAGGCTGAGGCCTATGCAAGGGCCTAGATTTAGAAAATAAGAAAGCGGCCTTAAATTGAATCAGCTTTGTCCACACAGCTCAGCTTTGTCCACACTGATTAATCTTTAACATCATCAGTCTTTAACCTCAGCAGTAACATCTAGACCAAAGGAGCGTTTCAGCCGTTCTTAAGTTTGTTTAAAATCTAAAACAGCTTATCTTGTATTCCTTTCTTTGAATTTGTGCTATGTAGGTTTTTTAAACCTTTTTGTAAAGGCAATACTAGAGTTTTCACAGCCGAGTCCTCAACTCCTTATCGCTACTGCTTGGCTTTCTTTAAATAGGGCTATGTCTAAAACTTGAAAACTTTAGGTTTTCAAACCTTTTTTTGTAAACTCAGGGGAGCACTTCAGCCCTGTTCTTGAGTTTGTTTAAAATCATTTAAGGTTTATGATTTCTCTATTTCCTTCTGAGGAAACTGAATAGTGCAGTGAAACGAGGTTTGTAGCCGGCATCCCATTAAGACTTTGTTCAATTCTAGGTTTTTCTAATTTTTCCCTTAAACTTTTTGATTTTTCTTATTTAGTTTAATTCTATAAGATAATATTTCTAGTCGATTACTTCTCGTTTCAGGGATTTTCACGGTATTTTATTTGTTTTGTGTAAATTGTCCACACTGATTGGCAGCTGCTCTCTGGGGTTTTAGGCAGGGTCCTCACCCAGCCCCACCTGGAGATGAGGGGGATTGAGTCTAGGCCCTTCCGTACGGCCCACCACTGAGCTATGGCCACATGACATTCTGCCCTATGCTTGCTCCTTGTTGCTGTCAGCAGAAATCAGCATGGAGACAGTATTAAGGCCTTGGTGGAAAGAAAAACCCTGTAGCATTCAAGATGCATGAGATCTCTCCCTCCCACCCTGAAGGAATTACAAATTGATGTCCCTGACCAGAGTCAGGGCTGGTGATGGGGGCATGATTCAGTGGCAGTTTGCATGCAGAATGTGCCTGGTTCAGTCCCTGTCATCTCCAAGTAAAAGGATCTCAGGTAGCAGAAACCTTGGACCAGCCTTCCACACCCCCAATGGGCTCCAGATGTTCTGGACAACGAGTCCCATTATCCTTGACCATTGGTCATGATGGCTGGAGCTGATGAGAGCTCTGGTCTGGAGGGCAGCAGTTTGGGGACAGATGTGTTGTGCCTAGCTATAGGATTGGGCAAAGAGAAGAGCCCTGTTCCATCTGCTGTGGTCACTGTTAGTATTTGCACTGTATTTGTTAGAAAATGCATTTTGCAAAGAATAAATTTCACTGCGGTAAAGAAAACACATGTAATGTAACAGCTGCAAAGCAGGTGGTTCCCATTAAGGTGACAGAAACGCTGAACTATGGTGTTGTTAACTTAACTTCCTTTAAAAGTGAGTGTGTTTGTGCCTTCGACAGTGAGGGTGGGAGTTAAGGTTCGGCTGGCTGTACTGTCGTTTTTTCGCTGACTGAGTTTTGCTGACTGAGAATATGGGAGTGTGAAGACTTCAAGCAGATGCTGTCCAGAGGGGTTTGTGAGGACAGACAAGCTATGGACCAATGGCTTATGCACTGCTACAAAGGAGTTTTGAAAGCAAAAGGACTAAACCCTCTCTTGGGCTCAAGGGAGAGAAAGGGATTGCATTGGACTTAATACATATGAATAATACAAATTGCTCTGTTGCTGCCATCCTGACAAGTCAAGATTCATCTTCAGTTCTTGTGTCTGGAGTCCACTCCATCACTGAAGTCTGAGGGTAAAACCACTGCATCGTTATGAATAACTAAAAAAAAAAATAGCTAACAGTCATTACCCCCACAGTCCCACACAGCTGCTGATTCCAGGAACAGTTCTGCTCTAGGGAATCCCCTCCATACCCATGTTAAGAACATGAGGACAGGTTTCAAACCCCACACCCTATGGGCTTTACTCCTAGACACACCCTAAGCCTTTGGCAGCGTCACTCTTGCTTCCAAGGGAGGCCAGCTAGTGGGACTACACCTTTCCTGCCCCACAACTGCTCTTCTCGCAGGGAAGCTCATATGAACTCCTCATGCAGATTACACACCTACCCAAACTTTTCCATCCTCCAGCATAAAGAAAGCTTTCCTCTTGTTTTGTGTCACTACCAATTCTGACAGCGATGAGTAACGTGGAAATAATTGGGGTATCAAATGTAAATGTCAGGAATATATCTTTTGTTATTCAGCCCACCTTGCTTCTTATTTAACGTTCTTAGCCCCCGTACTGCTATCTTTGTCAAATCAAGAAGCAGCTTGAGTCCCTACATGTCTCACGCAGTTATACACAGGAGTATCAAGTGATTGCTCAAGTGGTATTTCAGTGTCCCACCTTGTTCTACCACCTTCCCATTGTGGTAGGTCACTTCCTGTTCTTTATATAGCAGGGGTGTGGAACTGGATCCATCTGGCAACCCAGTAGGGTCCGAGGATGGAGGCAGACCCACAAACTCATGAGCAGAAGATGGAGGCTTCATTGTCTCCCAGGGACCCTCCTTTTAGGGACATCTTTAGCAGGGTGTTGAGGAAGCCTTCCTCAGACCTCCTCTTCTTAGGGGGCGTGGAAGACCCATGATTATGTAAGTAAGCCTTCCACAATCTTTCACTCTCCAGACTGTTTGGACCACAGCTCCCACCAACCCCTGTGAAGTTGACCAATGGTCAGGGAGGATGGTATTTATAGGTCAAAACATCTGGAGGGCACCGGGTTGGGAGAGGTTGATGCTAGGGCTTGGGCCACCCAAGTTCCATAGAGCCATTCAGCTCCCACCAAAGTGGGCATGGGGTTCAGAGGCTTTTGCAGGGATGCTGCTGAATTCTAGAATATATTTTTTTGTGGGATGCGAGGGGCAGGAGAGACTTACCCTTGACACAAGGCAGCCAAGGGGAAACGAAAACCATCCTTCCCTGCCTCACAGAAAAAGCTTCAAGAATGTAAGGAGAGGTCTGCTAGATCAGGCCAATGGCCGCTCTAGTCCAGCATCCTGTCCTCACAAGAGCCAACCATATGGCCGTGGGAAACCCACAAGCAGAACCTGAACAGCACAACAGCACTCTCCCCTCCTGTGGTTGTCAGCAGCTGGTATTCAAGAAGCATGGCGGCCTCAGACTGTTCCCCAACGCTTCGAACAACGACAGAGCTGCCATGAGTAGCTCGTCCCAAGCTTCAGTCCTAAAAAATGCCCCGCTGGCGATCACAGTATGCCATGACAAACAGAGTGCAATTCCCAGACCCTTTGTGCATACATGTGTATGTGTTTCTTGTAGGCTGGGGAGATTTGTCTGTGGGGGGGGCAAGTACTCTGTCATTCTGTGTAACATTGCCTGTTTCTCACAGTGTCCAAGAAGCAGAAAGGACTGTCCTCTCCTCTTTTTAAATACATAAATAAAGGTACTTGTAACATCAACTTCCCCCCCCCCTGAACCCATTACCTGGTGTGTCACCCCCCCACACATACACACACACACACACAGCTTCTCATCTTAACACTGATATTATAATAGTTGTTTTTAGGGAAATTCTAAGCCCTCTGTAATTTAGAACGTCAATGTTACTTTCCAACTCTCCTGGCAACTGCTAATTTTCTCTGACTAATGTGCCCGTTGCTTACGAGAAGCTGCGGCTCGTAGAAACATATGCCCGAGCGCAGCGCCAGGCACTTCGGAGGGCGGAAAGAAAAGAGGCTGTCAATCATGTGGAACTGTGCGTGACCCGGGGAGCAAGTCTGCAGAGCTGTGCATTGTGCCGTGGGCCACCCAGGTCACTTCCATTTCAGCTCCTTGTCATTTCGATGCGATTAAGTGCCAGCAACTGCCAGCCCAGTCATTCTGCAGTGGAGGATGGCTACTGTCAGGCTGCTGTGTTTTTTAAAAAAGAAGTTGTGTGTCTCTCTAGTGAGCAACATCTGCTGTGTGCTTTCCTTCCAATCTGGTAGCGCAGGAGTCCTTCAGGCCCAATACAGAGGAAGGGTGATTTAATTGGGAGGGAGCTCTCTCAGTGGCCTAGCTCACACTTAACACTAAACCATGGTTTGGTTAACAGGAGTTAACCATGTGTTGCCCCATGACAATGATCAAGGAAACCATAGCTTGTTTTTGTAAAGTTTTGGTTTTTCCCCAGCTGCTCTTGCTTCATGACTTTGAGTTCTGTATTCTTTTCAATGTCTGCTTAAAACATTTTTGTTTAGGCAAACATTTCCAGATATGCAGACATTCAACCCTTTTTAGCTACTGGCTGTCCAGTGCTTGGAAACCCCACGCAAAACATTCACTGTTAAACCATTTCTTTAAAAGTGTTTGTTCCGTACCTGGACCAAAAGCAGAAGGTTCGTATCTGGCAAGGGAGATTTTAACTTCAGAGCTTGCAGCAACTCTAATATGACACTGCGGGATAAGTAGAACTTATCCCTTTCCTAAAAGAAAAGTGAACAAATCGGGGTTAAATTAATGCTTCCAACATTCTTCAACACCAAATCCTTGACTGCTATTTGTTTAGATGATTTATATGCCTCCCTTTGCGCAAGTACAGAGCGGTTTAGAAGAAAGCCAAATACATTAAAAGAATAACATAAAATCCATAAAATAACACCATGCTCAAAATCGCACAGCAACCTATAACTAACCACTAAATCACTTTTATATACAAATCACATACAGAGGCTTAGATCCTGAACTGCCCTTCCATGAAGGAAGATTCTGTTCCAGGAGAGGCTCATGTTCACAGAATCAAAGAATTGGAGAGTCGGAAGGGAACCCGAGAGTCATCTAGTCCATCCCTCTGCAATACAGGAATCTCAACTAAAGCATCCATGACAGCTTAGACCATCCAACCTCTGCTTGAACCTCTGGATCTCTTCAGAAGTGTACATATCCTTTACTTATAATGCTACTCCTTCTCTCTTCCTGTTTGGTCTATGCCCTCTGAAAAGGTTACAGCCCTCAATTTCTACATTCCAGCCATAAATCTCATCCCACCAGGTTTCAGTAAAGCCTATTGGGTCATATCTGCCATTCTGTATCAACAGCTCAGACTCATCTTTCTTGTTTCTCATTCTCTGTGCATTAGTATAGACACAACTGAAACCATGTGCCATTCCCTCCAGCAACTTCCTTCTTGTAGCTTTCTGCCCTGTAGCAGGTTTCTGTAGCACTGCCTCAGTTCCCTGTGCATCAATGAAGCTATTATCCCTAATACCAGGTATTCTCCTGCCATCTGTAAAATTGCTTCCAGAAAGAAAATCCCTCCATCTCGTCCGTACTCTGCAGTCCCCACTGAAACAGATTTTCAGAAGGAACAGAGGAATATAGGGGCAACTTCTAAAACTCCCCTAGCACCACCCCTTTCAATCAGCAGCCTCATCCTGCAAAGGGAGTTCCGGGCTGCATCCACACCATATATTTAAAGAACATGACATTCCTCAAACAATCCCAGGAACTGTAGCTTACCCTCACAGAGCTACAGTTCTCAGCACTGTTAACGAACTACAGCTCCCAGGATTCTTTGGGGGAGGTAATGTGCTTTAAATGTAGTATGCATACACAAGTCCTTTCATGGGAATTTAGGGTCCATAGAATTTGAGTAAGAAAACAGAGTTAAAAGAAGAAGAAAACCAGTGAGGTGTGTGCTTGCTCATAGAGCACACACATTGGCGTTCCCACAGGGGCTCAGTGCCCTACAACGGCCTGTGTGTGTTTATGCATCTGTCTAAACTCCACAGCTCCTATCCCCTGTGATGCAAAGGATTTCTCTTCCAGGAGGGAAGGGCATGTAGCATCTGAGAGGATTATGTCAATGACATCTGCTGTTCCATTGAGCATTTTGTCCTGGCGCATAGACAAATGGAAAGATAGGGGGAGGGCAACTTTCTAACCCCCACTCCCAAGCTAATTTGTTCCCCTGTGAGATGAACTCCAGATGTCCCTACAGTTTATTCATCTGGATTTATGTCAGATGGGGAGGAAACTTCTCTTATTTTTGAGAGACAGGATGGCCTAATGCATGTTCAGTAGAATTACTGATAATGCAAACACCACAGCAGTGAGGTAGAAAGTAGTGGACATCATGAAAAATATAACTCTCAAACCATGGCAGATGCAAACATCTCCCCCCGCTCACACACACATTCATGTGGATGGAGGACAGATAGGGATGTGTAAGCTTGTGTAGAAAGAAGGCTGCCTCAATTGCTCTGCCTACTTTTGGCTCTAACATGTGACTTCTGAAGGGCTGCCCAGAAGAGAATGAGGGCCTTGGGCTGAAAAAGTTTCCCACACCGATGTATTAGTGTGAAAGTACCCCTAGTAGAGTCCAGAATTTCTATTAATGAGCTATCCCCAGATCCATTAAGGAAAAGGTAAAGTATAATATTTGCACAACCTCTCAAGCAGGTTTTGGCCAGAGTTTCAGCTCCTTTCTGTAACGTTCAACTTTACCTCTAATTTTAAATAGCAGACAGAACAGAGGTTGCTTCAATGTCAATTTCGCTTGAGAACAAAAATAAGGGGTAGGTGGGTTCTCCGTTTGCCCCTTTCTCTGGTGCAATTAAAAGGAAACAAGCCAGTTAATTACCTTTGTGAAAGCTCTGTGACACAAACCACACAGCTCTACCAAATACGCTAGGGTGAAGACGGCGTTCTGAATGACGAAACTCAGCAATTTGGAAAATGGCTCTAGCAGGCTCTGCAATGAAAGGAAGATGGAGGGCATGTCAGGAAATATATGCTTCTTTCAGCAAAATGAAGGGTGTGTGGGTTGTGAAATCATTCATTATAACAAAGCCTACCCCCCTTTTTTAAAAAAACATGAAGGATATGAAGTTGCAGCTCCCCAAACTGATTCGTTCCAATGACTGTAGTCACACTTTGGGATTCCCAGCCACCACCTTGAGAGAACTCCTGGAAAGAGTCCTGCTTGCAAGATTCGCAGTGGCTGCCAATCTGCAACCGGGCCAAGTTCAAAGTGTTGGCATGAACATACAAGTCCCTACGCTGCTCAAGACCAGGTTGCTTGAGAGACCCTTATACACCCAGCAGATTGCAGGAGAGTTTCTGGGGGAGAGTTTCTCCTGCAACTTCCAAACATCTCAGAAGCCCACTCCACAATAATACTGAGTAGGGCTTTCTGTGGAATAGCTTTCCTGCCAAGATATGAATTTCTATGGAGCAGCTATCCTGTCAACATATGACAGGCACTATATGTACTTTCCAGAAACAACTGAAGACATTTTTGTTCATACAGACTTTCCCTGCTGAATAAATGGCCTTTTGAAGGGACACGGGTGGCACTGTGGTCTAAACCACTGAGCCTCTTGCGTTTGCCGATCAGAAGGTCAGTGGTTCGAATCTGCACGACGGGGTGAGCTCCTGTTGCTCTGTCCCAGCTCCTGCCAACCTAGCAGTTTGAAAGCACAGCAGTGCGAGCAGACTGCAGACAAATAGGTACCGTTGCAGCGGGAAGGTAAACGGCATTTCCATGCGCTCTGGTTTCTGTCATGGTGTTCCGCTGCACCAGAAGCGGTTTAGTCATGCTGACCACATGACCCAGAAAGCTGTCTGTGGACAAATACCAGCTCCCTCGGCCTGAAAGCGAGATGAGAGCCACAACCCCATAGTCACCTTTGACTGGACTTAACTGTCCAGGGGTCCTTTACCTTTACCTTAAATGGCCCTTTACTTTGAGTGTCCATTTGCCAGGGTTTTTGCCTTGTTTTACATCATAGAACTGGAAGGACCACGAGGGTCATCTAGTCCAAACCCCTGCAATGAAGGAATATTTTGCCCAACGTGGGGCTTGAACCCACAACCCTATATTACTAGTTATTTTTGTCCTTTTAACTGCTTTTAATTATATCATGTGTAAATCCCATTGAGACAGTGGTTTACTAGGCAATTAATAAATCAACAACAAAGTTTTCCAGGAAAGATCAGAACCCTATTACCCTGGGGTATTCTTAAGTTGAGCAAGGAAACTGTTTAGCTCCCATAGGCTCCCTGTGAACCATACTCTGCCAAGCAGAAAACACCATCAGAGCACTCCTGACATATGGTTGTCAAGCCTCTGCTTAAAGACCTCCAAAGTAGGAGACTCCACCACACTCCTTGGCAGCAAATTCCACTGTCGAACAGCTCTTACTGTCAGGAAGTTCTTCCTAATGTTTAGGTGGAATCTTCTTTCTTGTAGTTTGGATCCATTGCTCCGTGTCCGCTTCTCTGGAGCAGCAGAAAACAACCTTTCTCCCTCCTCTATGTGACATCCTTTTATATATTTGAACATGGCTATCATATCACCCCTTAACCTCCTCTTCTCCAGGCTAAACATGCCCAGCTCCCTTAGCCGTTCCTCATAAGGCATCGTTTCCAGGCCTTTGACCATTTTGGTTGCCCTCCTCTGGACACGTTCCAGTTTGTCAGTGTCCTTCTTGAATTGTGGTGCCCAGAACTGGACACAGTACTCCAGGTGAGGTCTGACCAGAGCAGAATACAGTGGCACTATTACTTCCCTTATGATGAAGGGCAGGGTATAAATCTAATAAATAAAATGAATAATAAATAACCATGTGGGTGAGCACAAATGCACATGGATAAAAGCATCTCACTCTTTTTGAGATCAAAGCTATTGAAACAGTCATAGGAATCAGGCTATTTGTTTATCTAACCAAGTATTTTCTACTCTGCCAGGCAGTGGCTTCCCAGGGTCTCCTGCAGAGAGTTTTTCTTATTACCTGCTACCTGGCTCTTTAAACTGGAAAATCCCAGGGAATGGCTGTGAGGCCTTCTGCATGCTCTGCTCTGCTTTGAGTTGCCTTGTTGACCTCACTTCTGGAAAACCAGTCCACACAAACAGGATGATCTTTTGCTGCCCAACACACCAGGCAACAGCTTTCAGGTGCAGCTAAAAGTCACAAGCCGACAGCTGCAGACAAAAAGTTGGCCATCGCATTGCCTCAAACGCAACATTTTTCAATGACGTTGGCTCACACCGTCAGCCATGTGCCATTAAGGCATGTGCTTGCCTCCCTTAATTAAACCAGACATGAAAGTCCCAAGAAATGCAGCCTCTGCTATTCAATATTTTTCATTAAGCAAATCCTGTACTCGCTCTCATCTCGGTTCGGTTTGTCCCAAACTGCAAAGCTCTAGGTAAATCTACTGGTGCCGCTTTAAAAAAAGAAGAGAAAGAAATCCAACTCCTTAAGAAGACATAAACTCCCACCCACATAGTGAATGTAATCCCTCCCACACATTAATGCAACCTAGATTCGGAGAACTCCTATCCTGCTTGACACGGCACAATTGCACTTGGCTATAATATTCTTCCTGCTAAGAGATAAAGAAGAAACCTGAAATGATGAGGAAAACGGGAGGTTTTATATAAATATATAAAACCTTGAGCACTTACTCTGGCAGCACTGCTGGTGGGTATCTTCAGCAAGCAGATCATTATTCTGAGACTAGAATCTAAAGAACACTGGGGAGAAAACGAGGGAGGACACAGAAGAAAGAGTTAGTGCCTTTCCTTAAAATGTAATTTAGCCCTGCCAGGTATACAGGATGCTAAAGAAAAGGCAGCCGTACAAGAGTGCAGAAGCATACAACGTGAGACTATCTGAGAGGCAGTTGTCTGAGTTAAGAGTGGGCTTTTGGGCTGGAGGTACCACTCTGTTGCGCTTCCACTCCTGCAGGGATAGCCAGCTCTAGCAGGTGGTGCATGGCAGTGCCTGCTACTTACTAGATCAGGGTTTCCCAAACTTGGGTTTTCAGCTGTTTTGGGACTCCAGTTCCCATCATCCCTGAGCACTGTTCCTGCTAGCTAGGGATGATGGTAGTCAAAAAACAGCTGGAAACCCAAGTTTGGGAAACACTGTACTAGATGATGGGTAAGTAGAGCAGAACGTCTGGCTAACACAGATTTGCCAGCGTGCAAGTCCTCCTTGACCAAACCCTGTATGAATTAAGAGAGAGAGAGAGAGAGAGAGAGAAATCTCCACTCAGATTGGATAGGTGCTTGCCAAGACAGACCACTGGCCCATCTAGCTTCACATTATCTACAATGACTGGCAACAGCTGTCTGAGGTTTTAGGTGGCTGATTTTCTCAGCAGCACCTGGGGATGCCAAGGACTGAATGTGGGATTGCAAGCACTGTACCTTAAGTGGCAAAACGCAGGGCAGTTTCGTAAAGAACGTCTGGAACTGGTTGCTGATCGTGGTCCAGAGGTTGCTGGGGGAATCCATCGGCAAAGCTTCCATGAACGTAGCAATGTTCTCCAAGCAGCGTAGCATCCCGCCCCCTGCTGGTAAATTCTTCTTGGTGTTTAAGCCCTAAGAAAAGAAGTACATGGACAATTCAAACCCTGCTCGCAAAAAAACTAAGACGGCGAGGAGCATTTTTGAAAAGTGCAGACAATAGGGACTGATTTCCTATTCCCTCCAACAAATAAATTACAAACTACCTTGTATCTCAACCTTTCCTAACCTACAGCACTTCAACTTGCATCCATTCCAACCAGTACACCTGTGCCAGCTATAGCTGGTGAGAGTTGGCGTTCAAAACATCTGGAGGGCATCGGGTTGAGAAAGGCTGGTGTATGTTCTACATCACAGGAATGAGGAAAAGCAAATATGTAGGTAGTGCCTAACCTACCTCACAGGGTTGTTGTAAAGGTGAAAGAGTGAACTACATATACCACCTTGAGCTCCTTGGAGGGAAAGGTGGGGTATAAATGTAATGATAATGAAATTGATCTGGAGATACACGTGTGTGTGTGTGTGTGTGTGTGTGTGTGTGTGTAGTAAGCATGAGTTAGAAGAACAGCTATAATGAAAGGTCTTTCTAATCCAGCATCCTAGTTTCAACAGCAACCAGGAACATCCCTCTGGAAATGCCACAACCAAGGAATAAAGACATCCCTCCCCTGATTTTTGACCCCCAGCGACAGGTATTCAGTGCCACGTTGCATTTGGACACAGATATTATTTTTTACCTATAGTAGCAATGGGGCAACACGTAATCATGTCTGCCTGGTTTGATCAAGGGAAATCCATTTGTGCAAGGAGACTTTGGGTTTCTCTCCTCCCTTTTCCAGCCTCTGTGTACCCCCGTCCCACAAATCTGCTGCTGAGGGTCCCCAACCAAAGTGTTGGGGATGCAGTGGAGAGGAAAGGAAGCTGTTGGGCAGAGGAACGGTGTCCCTCAGGAGGTTGTGGACTCTCCTTCCATGGGGGTTTTTAAGCAGAGGTTGGATGGCCATCTGTCATGGATGCTTTAGTTGAGATTCCTGCGTTGCAGGAGACTGGACTAGATGACTCTTGGGGTCCCTTCCAACTCTACAATTCTCTAATTCTATGAAAAGCCCCCTTGTGTAAATGAATTATTTTATTTATTACCTGTTCTTCACCCTAAGGCCCCAGGGTGGGTTGCAACAACTTAAAACACAACTTTAAAACAGTTTAAAACAAATTACAATCACAAGAATAGGGTGAGAACAAAAAAAAAAACACCTTAAGTGTCTAAGGCCAGCTAGTAGCCAAAGGCTACTAGTCTTGATGGCTATGTTCTGCTTGAACTGTCAGAAGCATCATGTCTCTGAACACTAGTTACTGGCAATCACAGGTGGGCAGAGAGCTGTTGCGCTCATGTCTAGCTTCTTGGCTTCCCACAGGTACCTGATCAGCCACTGTGAGAATAGGATGTTGGACTAGATGGGCCATTGGCCTGATCCAGTAGGACTCTTCTTTAGATCTCAGTGCTGTGAGAGAAGACACACATTGAAAAATAAACGCGGTGTTTGCCCTACACAAAATGGAAGTATCTGAGCAGTTTCAGCTCTGCCCCAGTAAAAGTAAAACTCGAGAGTAGAAAAGTTTAGGGTGTGAGATGAGAAGATGTAAAATACATCCAGTGGAAAGAAAACAGTGATTGTGAAAGATACACAGATGGTAGACTAACCTCTAGGAGCTGGCTCAAAGCAGCTATGGAACTCAGTTCACTGAAATCCATGAGAGATGTAGCCAAGGTCCGTAGAAAACTTCCATCTGCAAATGACAACATTTGGGGTTGTTGTTGTTTTCCAAAGAAGTTTCAGCACGGAGGTTGTGGAGAGGAAGGGAAACAAATCTCAGACATTTGCATATTACCTTTGATGTTACTCTGGAACAGCTGGGGAAGTATGCCATTGGGAGCCAGTTGATGGAAAATACAGCGGAGAAATTGCTTAGCCACGCCTGCAGCATTCCCTGGGATCATCATGCTGAGGAACAAAATGAAGGAATAAAGAGGGAGGGAGATGCCATGATTCTTCAAGCATATCTCAACATGGAAAAACGAAACATCATCCACTTTGATATGTTCAGTAGGAATTTCTTTTCAAATACATTGTGGTAAGAAAAGAGTAAGAGTTAACTGGGGGGGGGCACTGAATGAACACTCATTCACTGCATGTGATTCGAATGTCTTTGCTCAAATTAGTGCTTTCCCCCCAGCTTGCATATCTTCCTGTTACATAAAAATGTAAGGCTGTCGTCACACAGCAGTTCATGCGGCTGCCAACGGATGGTGCTGCAAACTGCAGCATGATGACAAGCAAGGGAGAGGAAACCAAATATGTTTGCTGTGGGTTTTTTGTTCTGTTTTTTTCCCCTTCCTTAATTCAAAATTACCTCCACCAAACAGGGGATATTTATACACTTGTTTGTGGTCTGTATAGAGGGGAAAAACTTGTTTTGATTGTACTGTACCTTTCTGCTTGATTAGAAAAATTGGTGCTTGAAGCCAACCTGGCGGAGAAGGAGGCAAACAAAAACAATTTATTTTTATTAAAGTAAAATAGTCGAAATGGCTGGTGCAATCAAATCAAATCCCAGATAAAATGACTTCACAATCATGAAGACTATCTTTGGTCAATACCTGGCTGGCAAAATCTGACATACTTTTGCTAAACCATTATCATAGAATCGTAGAGTTGGGAGGGACCACAAGGGTCATCTAGTCCAACCCCCTGCAATGCAGGAATCTTCCACTCTATGTGGGGCTCGAAGCCATGAGCCTGAGATTAAGAGTCTCATGCTCTCCCAACTGAGCTATGCAGAACAGCTTGGCCACTGTTGCAAAACTGTCGGAACTTCTATTCACTTTCCCTTCTCGTGACAAAGAGGAAGTGATGAAAGCATGTGCACTTAGCATACAAATGGGCTCAGGTCCAATCCCTTCCAACTTCACAGGCAAGTGAAAGTATAAATTATGGAGAAAGCGAAAGGTGAGGATATGACATGGGGGCAGGACATTTTCAGCTGGGAGCCCACTGTCCTCTGCAAGAAGCAGTTTTCCCCAGATACCGGTAGTTCTCACTGTGAGGTTAAGCATCAAAACTTCATCAGTTATCTGATGTTTACAGCAGTTCCCGGGCAGAATCCCTCAGCAGCAATCTCTAACCAATTTTCAGGTTCCTCCATGCCACTTATCATGAAGGTCAGAAGTGTGCCCCCCCCCCCAGGGACAGGGAACTATTGGCCATGCTGCTTGGGGATTTTGGAGTCCAACATCTACAGGACATGAACCTCTCCATCCTGGATATTAGCAACAATCTTTAACTACCTTTCAAATTCCTCCATGCCACTTCTTATATCGCGTGGTGTCCAGATATTGTCAGACTCCATCTCCCACCAGCCCCAGTCAGTGTGGATGACAGTCAGGGGTTATGGGAGTTGTAGCCCAACAACACTTGAGTTCCCCATCCCTAATATAAGCGTTCCCATACATTCAGGATTACCAAGTGACAGCGACAATAGTCAGCTCCCTCATGGTTACAAACCATTTCTGCACAGAAGGGAGGGAAGCAAGAGGCATAGCTCAGTGACAGAGCATCTGCTTTGCATGCAGAAGTTCCCAGATTCAATCTCTGACATTTCTAGATAGGGCTGGGGGAGAGTCCTGCCTGAAACCCTGGGGAGCTTCTATTTAAAAAGCTAATGCTATTCTAGGCTGCATCAACAGATGTATAGCGTCTAAACCAAGGGAAGTAAAATAGTAAAATAGAGCAGTAAAATAGTACTGCTCTATTCTGCCTTGGTCAGACCAGAATACTGTGTCTAATTCTGGGCACCACAGTTTAAGAAGGATGTTGACAAGCTGGAAAGTGTGCAGAGGAGGGTGACCAAGATGATCAAGGATCTAGAAACCAAGCCTTATGAGGAATGGTTGAAGGAGCTGGGTATGTTTAGCCGGGAGAAGAGGAAATGGAGAGGAGAGATGATTGTTGTTGTTTAGTCATTTAGTCGTGTCCAACTCTTCATGACCCCATGGACCAGAGCACGCCAGGCACTCCTGTCTTCCACTGCCTCCCGCAGTTTGGTCAAACTCATGTTCGTAGCTTCGAGAACACTGTCCAACCATCTCGTCCTCTGTCGTCCCCTTCTCCTTGTGCCCTCAATCTTTCCCAACATCAGGGTCTTTTCCAGGGAGTCTTCTTTTCTTATGAGGTGGCCAAAGTACTGGAGCCTCAGCTTCAGGATCTGTCCTTCCAGTGAGCACTCTGGGCTGATTTCCTTCAGAATGGATAGGTTTGATCTTCTTGCAGTCCATGGAACTCTCAAGAGTCTCCTCCAGCACCATAATTCAAAAGCATCAATTCTTCGGCGATCAGCCTTCTTTATGGTTCCGCTCTCACTTCCATACATCACTACTGGGAAAACCATAGCTTTTACTATATGGACCTTTGTTGGCAAGGTGATGTCTCTGCTTTTTAAGATGCTGTCTAGGTTTGTCATTGCTTTTCTCCCAAGAAGCAGGCGTTTTTTAATTTCGTGGCTGCTGTTAACATCTGCAGTGATCATGGAGCCCAAGAAAGTAACCACCTTTAAACATCTCAAGGGCTGTCACACAGAAGATGGAGCAAGCTTGTTTTCTCCTGCTCTGGAGCGTAGGACTCCAAACCAATGGCTTCAAGTTACAAGAAAGAAGATTCTGACTAAACATCAGGAAGAACTTTCTAAGAGCTGTTCGACAGTGGAATGGTCTCCCTCAGGAGGTTGTGGACTCTGCTTCCTTGGAGGTTTTTAAGCAGAGGTTGGATGGCCATCTGTCATGGATTTCTTTAGCTGAGATTCCTACATTGCAGGGGGTTGGACTAGATGACCCTTGGGATCCCTTCCATCTCTACCTTTCTATGATTCTATGTCAATGAAGGTGATACTAAGCAAGGTGGACCATTAGTCTGAGTCAGTATAAAGCAGCAAGGCAAGGCAAGGCAAGGCAAGTTTCTTACCTTCCTACAGACTGCATGATATCCAGCAACAAAGGAGCAGCCAGATCTGGGCTGAGGTGAATAAACGTGGAGAGAACCACAATGGCCAGACCTAATGTTTCTTCATCATACTCTTCCAAGATGGCTCCACAATCATGGCACCTATAAGAAAATTATGAAGAGGAAGTCTGGGGATTAAAAGAGGACATTACATCCCTACAGTGATTAAAGCCATGACTGATGGATCTGTGGGTTGGCTTGCAGGAAAGGAAGGAAGGCATTTATTCAGCATTAGCTGCTGTGGGCACTGACTGGCAGGCTGCTCCTGCAATGCCAAGAGACATCTTTGAAAACTTTGCCAAGGCTGTGTGTGTGTGTGTGTGTGTGTAATGTGTGATCTTAAGGGACATGTCAGATGCAGGAGAGATGAGGCAGAATATCACAGGGCACAGAAAGAGACAAACAACATTGGGAAACCAGTACATCTCGGCCCAATGGGCATGCTTGGGTAATTTGATCAACCACTCACTAATGTCTCCAACAGATTGTGATATTTGAACTTAATGGGATTGTATAGGCAATTTTCCTCTTCCCTCTCAGCAGCAGCAGGAGAAAATGCCAGCAAGGTCATGAAAGTCAATCTCATTTAGCCCAGTTTACTACCTGCTGCCAAAGCTTTCTGGAAGCAGGCTGACTGACCGGCTGATACAAAATTAACCTCACAAGAGATTTGGTCATTTGCAAAAATAAAATGAAAATCTTAATTCTACTTCCTTTTATTCCCTTTGTAATGCTACAGTCAGGGTTTTTCCAGCCACTGGTACCTGATTAATGCATTCAGAGGAGTAATGAAGAATGGTCAGAGCACAAGGTGAGATACCATTCCCAACACATTTTTGTCTGAGTACTTTGCCTCCGGGCACCTCCAGGGGTGGCCACATGTCCTGTTTTACACAAGACAGTCCTCTATTTGAAGGCGTACTTTGTTTCGAGGGTTTTTCAATCCCAGCCCAGTTTAAAGATAAAGAAGGAGAAAGAACAGCTGTATTGAAGATGCCCATCAAGGCTTAGCGCTGGGATAGCACACTGAACAGGTCCATCTTTCTCACTATTGCGAGATGTACTACAGTTCTATTTACACTACAGTAATTATGTCTAAATGTGCATGTATTTAAGCATTGTGAATTTTATGCCAACCTGTTCCCCAGTCCTCTTTTTTGGCTGTGTGCAATTCATCATCCTAGCATCTGCCCAGTTGCCACTGCTTCCATGACAGGGCCTTTTCAGTGGCAGCTCCCCATTGTGGAATGCTTTCCCTGGTCAGGTGCATCTGTCCCCCTCATTATTGACTTATTATTATTAATAAATTAATAAATTTGTATGCCGCTCTTCATCCGTAGATCTCAGGGGGGTTCACAACATAAAAAATACAGCATAAAAACAAACAGAAAAGCATACTTACAGTATGAATTTCAAAACATTCCTGTTTACCCAGGCATTTTATATTGTCAACTACCCTGTGATCCTCAGATGAAGGGTGGAATAATAATAATAATAATAATAATAATAATAATAATAATAATATGACTGAATGGCGCTGTTCCTGGCAATTCTGAGATCTCTGGCTGAAACAATGATTTTCATGGTTTTAAGAATATTTTTAACTTAATTTAATTGTGATTTTGATTGATGTGTTTGGCACCCAGGGCTCCTTTTTGGGCGAGGGGGGGGGAAGGAAAGATACACACTGAATAAATATTCAAATAACTCAATAAATAAACCTGTTATTTCCCCATAATGTCCCTTTAAAAATAGGACTCCTGTCAAAAATTGCATTGCAGTCTTTTCTTGTTATTTCCCCCTCCCTTTGCCCCACCCCACCCAAATCATCAAAATGAGAATCATACTCCTATCGGGGGAAAGGGAGGTTTTTCTTGCCTTGAGGGAGCTTTTTTTCAAAATAATAATAATCCCCAGTTCTCATCTAGTCTAAATCTTGTTACCAGTGCCTTCTATTTTGGCCTTCCAACTTTCTTTACTTGAAAAGTTTAAGAAAGTCTTCTAAAGATACTTCCAGTTTTGTTTGAGTTACAAAGTTTGCTGCTGCTGCTGCTGCTGCTGCTGCTGTTGTTTATAAATCAGCTCTATGTCTATGGTTGGTCTTAAATGACAAACCACTAAATACGTAAGTGGCTACCTGTTAACCTCTGGGCTAAGTTCTAAGCTGGTTTCAGTGTATAAAGCCCGATACGGGGTGGGACTGGGATACCTGAAAAATCATCTCTCCCCTTATATAGCCAGTCAGACCACTGCACTTTGCAGCTGAAGGTCTTCTGTAGATATCAGGAGGTCTGTTTCACCCAATGTAGGAATCAGGCACAAAACTACTCTTAGGAATTTCCTCCCCTTGAGTATCAGAGGGGCATCATCTCTGTTGCCTCTTCAGCGCTTACTGAAGACTTTCTTCTTTTAACAAGCCTTTTTAAAACAGACCTTTCCCAGTCTGAACCTGCACTGGAATAGCTTTGTAGATGTTTTGACTGTTTCATCATTTGTGTGTTTGTCATCATTTGTGTGTGCAATTAGAATGAAGAAATGAAGATGCTTACTTGTCAGTCATCATGGTCGGTTGGTCATCAATAAAATCTTCGGGTGCTGGTACAAACATACTGACTATACTGGGTGCTGACAGCAAGCTAGATTTTGTGGCACCTAGAGAGAGAAGGGGGAGAGAAAGAGGAAGGAAGGAAGGAAGGAAGGAAGGAAGGAAGGAAGGAAGGAAGGATCCTTGAATATTAATGGGATTAAAAAACAAAAGTAACTGTTTTGTTCGTGAAAGTAGATTTCTCTTTTGACCAATGGATCCTATTGACAATACCTTCTGCTGATGTAAATTTTATCAAAAGTGATGAGATGTCTCTAAAGTAATCAAAGATCTGCTAGAGGATACTTCTCCAGAGAAATCTGAAGGATCGTCCCCAATAAAGAGCCGCGCTAGAAGCACAAATAGCAGTGAGTTTGGAGAACCCCTTCGATCATACTTGGTTTCTTGTTCTTCTATGATATTCTCTATCAAAGTCAAAGACACCAAAAGAAGGAACCAAGAGGATGTCCCAGTTTTGCATTCACAATCCTGTTCCGGTCCCTTCTTTAGAGGAAAGAGGCGCACTGCAGAACAGAGCTGGCCAGCCAGAGATTCTTTCAATCAATGGGTTGGTTCTTTATGTGATGTTAGATGAAATACTTCTCACCTTTAAGAAAGGTTAGGGACTGAAAGTGTCCATTCATCAAGACCTGGCAAACAGTTTCACTTAGACAGAGGAGGCGAAATGAAATCTTAGCTTTGGGTGGCTAGCATCTGTCAGAGGCAAAACAGGCCGATATGAGAGTAAACTCATCATCTATATATGCTGGGTGATTTGGGGCTTAGAAAGAGTACAATTGAAAGAGGGTCACTACAGCGCCTTTTTCAAATAGAAACATGGGGAAGCCGTGTAAACCTGGGGGGGCGGAGTCAGAGGTTAAGGAGAGTGGGTCACAGAGCTAAGACTATCTGGAAAACACAGACAGGTAGTGAACTACTGGGCAATTAATAATGTTTTTTTTGGGGGGGGGTTAACATGTCCAAAGAAGCCTGGCAATTCATGGTAGTTATACAGATGTGATTTCTGCAGCTGCCATTACATAAACACTTTCCTATGGTAAATAAGGTTACTGCAACATCATTTGGAATCAGAGTTAGATCCTGCCGTGCTAAAATGGACTAGGAAGCCAACCTCAAACAATCATTGTGTTAAGCTTGGTACAAATATTTCTTCTCTGCAAAGACTTCCTCCATCAAGTCTGAGAATGGATATCTTCAATGGTCCTTTTGAGCTTAACTTGATGGACTCTTGGTCTTCAGAACTCTTCAACAATGATAACACAGATTGAAAGCTGTACTGATTACATGTGCCTGGCCTAACTCTTTCTTTGTGACTTAAGGGATTGAATGGCTTCCCTAGCACAAAATTCTGAGGCAGCTGGAAGCTGGTGTGTGCAGTTAGAAGCCAGGAGATAACATGAAGCTGCAGGTCTGTATATCAGCAGGTGGCGAGGGGAGGTCACCTACTTTAACCAGAACATCGCAATAAGAATGTACAATTTCCCTATCCCCTATCGTATTGTGCTATAACATGAAATAAGGATAGCTCAGAATTCATTACAGGGGTTAGATTAGCGAGACACCTGAGAGACAAAGCAATTTCAGAGTCAGCTTGCTGCTCTTTTGCAAAGAAACAGTTGCCAAACTTTGCTAGAGATCATAAACAAGAAAAAAACCGATTGCGCTGAAAGAAGAACATTGTGAGAGCTCCAAGTTGCCCACTTCAAACCTGGGCTGGGGAGATATCTAGTCTTGTAATCCAAGGCTCTGTGCAAAATGGTCGATGAGGTCAGCTCAGAGACTGCCAGAACCACCATCACATTCAGATCTAACTAAGCACCTTGGTTGTGAAGCTGCGGAGGTGAAACCAAGGCTGAATGGACACTGAACTAACCTCTTATTCTTAGTGGTGGTCCCTCCAGGTCAGGGTTTAGGCAAACTGAGACATTGCACGGCCTCTTCCCATGCTGTATCTGTTCTGTGGATAAACAGAGAACTTCAGTCCCCTCTAGTCTCCGTTGAGAGTCTGCCACCAGCACCACAAAGACACCACACACGAGCACAACAGCTAGCGACAAACAGCTAATGCAAGGCAACTAGAAAAAAGACAACTATTGGAAAGAGAAGAAGGAAGACCAGGTCAGACCATTTGTCCATTTAGCTCAGTGTTGTGAACTGGCAGTCTTCCCCAGCCCTGCCTTGAGATTTAACCTGAGATTGCATTCGCTGAATGTCTTTCACATCTTTTAAGTGGAGGTACCAGGAATTGAGCCTGGTACCTTCTGCATGTGAAGTATGTCTCCCCCACTGAGCAGTATCCCATCCCTAGATGCTGAGCCCACTTCCTAACTTAAATATATATTTTAAAGAAGGCAGAGAATGTGCTGAAATAGCAACAGCTGGGGTCAAGCACAAAGACCTACTGCTTTTTTTGAGGGGCGGTCTAACGTTCCTCAGATCTTTAGATTTGGGTACCACATCATTCCTACCAAACTGTAGAAGAGCTGAAGTGGTCAGAGGATTTGGATTATATATGAAATTGGGAACTATATACAGAAAGGAATGGAATATGTTAAGGGCTGTAGAAGAAGGCAATGTCAAGCACACAGCAAAACAAGATCAAAGATGCTCACCACAATGGCACAGGACGCTTTAGGTTTACATGGCGAATTTGCATTGCAGAAAAAGAATCCGAGGATGGACAGTTTGAAATGAAGTGTGAGAAAGGCGAACCCAAAAGTCACCTCCACAAAATTGAAGCTTTCCCCCCTAACTAAAGACATTTGTGGAGCGGAAAGAAAATGGAAAAGAATGGCCAACTGTGGCAAACTGCACCAATTCTGAAACAAGTTTAGCAACTATCTATGTTAAAATCAGAGGTAAAGCAGAGCAGAAGACATGTGGTAGCCAAGAAGTAAATAAAACTAGCGTTCTTCTTTTCTAGGTGAAATGAGCAGGGTTGTCACCAGCAGATTTGGGAGTCTGGCAGGATCAAACCCACCGCAGAATTGGGGGGAGGGGATTTACCACATTTTCCAGAAGGTCCATCTGGGTTTGGAATACTGCAATCTCACCACTGCCAATCTTGTGAGGCTGTGTTAGGGCTCCTGAAGCCTGAATGGCACAGCTTGGTCCATGCTGCTGTCCCCATGCACTCCTCAAGTACAGACCCCATATTGCCAGAAATGCTAACTCTTCAGAGATGGCAGGAAAAATGGGGGAAGGATGGGCAGTGCAGTGAAGGTTCAGTGACATCATTGGCACACTACGGGGCCTAACAGCAGAAATGGGACTGTATGATATAGCAAACAAGACAGCAGAAAAATTAATCTGGTAAATCTGGGACTGTTCATGAACAGGAATCTTTAGTCCAATCCCAGGGTGAGTTATCCAAAACAATGCTGATCTCAGAACCACAGGTGCCCAAGAAGGAACAGAACACTAAACTGATTCTGAATTAAACAGCCGTTTCTGATCCATGTGCATCAACTAATCTTGTGACAGAAACATTTCCCTTGTTTTCCATCTTGGGAATTCTCCTGGCATTTCCCGCTTCATTGCAGAAGTTCCCCAAATGCATAATTTTGGAAGATAACTGCAGTGAAGCATCTGGTCCCTGTAATTTGCCAGGATCTATCATTCTGTAAAAATCATCAGCCGAGTGGGACATCCTGGAGGATTCTACAGAATTATGGAGGGATGGGAAAGAGAGCCAAAGGCTTAATAAATGTTTAGTGTGGTTAGCAAAGATATGTTGATAGACACACACACACTGAAAACCAAATGTCTTCATTTTGTTTTTAAACAACGATAAGGGAAGTAGGAGGACAGAAGTCTTGATTATAAAAACGACCACAATTTGTATGAACTAGCGGTCCAGCCTGACCCGATCCAGGGTGAGGAACTTGCTGCTCTTCAGATGCTGTTGGACTCCAACTCCCATCAGCCCCAGCTAGCATGGTCAGTGGCTGAGGATGATGGGCGTTGTAGTCCAGCAATGGCTGGAGGGCCACAGGTTCCACCATCCCTCCTTCAGGGTATCATGTTCTACTTTGACCACCCGCTGGTTGTAAGTGGCATAGCTGCCTCCTGTGTGGGAATAAATTGAGCTACTATGAAACCAATGATGAAGCTCAACCAGGGGAAGAAGAGGCGAGTGTTTCTTTCCCCAAGGAAATAACTTTTGCTAGTGCACACAAGTAAAATCCTTATACTTCTCTGAGGAATACTTGCCTTTTCGTTTCCAAGGACCCAACTAGACATGGGGGGGAAGAGCTGCATAAAAACGACCCCACACACTTCTAAAAGCAAACAAACAACCCAGCAAAATGGGAGAGGGACAAAGTGGTGTTTTCCTGGTCAAGAAAATACAGTGGTACCTTTGGTTAAGTACTTAATTTGTTCTGGAAGTCCGTTCTTAACCTGAAACTGTTCTTAACCTGAAGCACCACTTTAGCTAATGGGGCCTCCTGCTGCCACTGTGCCACCGGAGCACGATTTCTGTTCTCATCCTGAAGCAAAGTTCTTAACCCGAGGTACTATTTCTGGGTTAGCAGAGTCTGTAACCTGAAGCGTATGTAACCTGAGGTACCACTGTAGAAGTTTTGGGGGATGATTTTCATCAGGAAAGTTATGCAGCAGAGAAAGGGTTAACTCGCCTCCCCCAGCATTGTGGGCTGATCCAAATCTCTCTCTCTTTCACATCCACACAGAAGACACACCCACACCATATACTTAGCACACGCTTATCCTGCTTTAGCAGTCACAGAGAATCCCTGAGAACTGCAGCTTGTTAAGGATGCATTCTTAACAAATAACGGTTCCCAGGATTCTCCACGAGTGTTAAAGTGGTATAAGAGTGACCACACACACACACACACACACACACTCACGGTCCTATTTGTTCTAATTAGCAGGATCTCATACACCATGCCTAGGTGCACCTGTGGTCATCAAGAGAGAGGTCTGAAATCAGGACTGGCTCAAGGAATTTGGCTGTTGGACTACAACATATAAGGTAAAGGACCGCTGGACGGTTAAGTCCAGTCAAAGAAGACTATGGGGTTGTGACGCTCATCTCATTTTCAGGCCGAGGGAGCCGGCGTTTGTCCACAGACAGCTTTCCGGGTCATGTGGCCAGCATGACTAAACCGCTTCTGGCGCAACAGAACACCGTGACAGAAACCAGAGTACACGGAAATGCCGCTTACCTTCCCGCTGCAGCGGTACCTATTTATCTACTTGCACTGGTGTGCTTTCGAACTGCTAGGTTGGCAGGAGCTGGGACAGAGCAATGATAGCTCACATTGTCTTACGGATTCGAACTGCCAACCTTCTGATCGGCAAGCCCAAGAGGCTCAGCGGTTTAAAGAATAGGATCGCATCTCCTCCCCACTCCACATATAGAAACTCACTGAACTGTCAGATTAATCTTAATTCAACACTGGTGTCAAGATAGCATTCTTGACCACACCTGCAGCAACAGGCCAGGTTAGGGGGCCAAGGACAGGCCATTTGAAAACAGAGAGGAATAGCTAGGAAGCTGAGGTGGAAGACTTGCAGGCTACTGTGCCCCAGCATCTGTGGTTGCCTCATTCTGCCTAATGGTAGGGCTGCCCCTGCCTAATATAGAAGCAGAGATATATGAAAGCAAATGCAGGTTCTTCAGTATCCATTGATCCAGCCATGCACATCCTCAGTTTAGATCAAACTGGTGTTCGATCTGTGGTGTTTGAAGATTTCACAGAAGAAAAACAGTGGCTTCCCTATCAACAAGATCGTAGTCTTTCCGTTGACTTGGTTTTAAGCCAGGCTTCTTTCCAAAGAATCATAGAATTGTAGAGTTGCAAGAGGATCACCTGGTCCAATGCCCTGCAATGTAGGAATATTCAGCTGTCCTATATGGGGATCGAACCTGCAGCCTTGGAGTTATCAGCACCGTGCTCTAGCCAACTGAGCTATGCAGTGGAAGATTCTACAACACCAGCAATTCAACACAGCAAGCAGACGCAGCCATTGATTAGCCTATGGGACCGGAAAGATGGAAGAGAAAGGAAAGGGAAAAGAGAGGCACAGAGGGACACAGGGATGGAGGGTGGAAATACTTACCAGTGTCCCATGTGCTGATATTATGAGGGGCACTAGATTGGTGTTCCAGCTGCCTCTTCATTAGCTGGTTCATAGTGAGAGCTCCCAGAGAACCCCTCTTCATTTGTCGGAACTGGGCTGCAAGTCAGAAATGGAAGAGTTTCAGGATGGAGATTTTCACTAGGCACATATTATAAAGTGAACCGATCTAACCCACACCTCCCCTACTAACACATAGTTCAGAATGTAATCATCCTTCGACTTTTTGCACTCCTCTGTTTTCTACAATACAGTCCTTGGCTAAAAAATAAAATAAAAGAATACCTATTTTAGGATAAAATACATTCTGAAATGAGTTCAATGAGATGAAATACATGTTTAAATATGATTTTGGAACTCGTTATGCAGTAAGATTGAGACACAGAATAAGGAACCACGGAGAAGAGGGGAGGGAAGTCGAAGAAAATGTTGATGTTTGCTTAGATTTAATTTTTGTTGTAGAAACATTGTAAAATGAAAAATTGGGTTTTATTTTATTTTTAAAGAAAACAAGTCTACTCCATCTTTTGCAAGACAGTCCTTCGGGAATATTTGAAGAAACTGATCGCCGGATCCAGTGAGATGTGTGTGTGTGTGTGTGTGTGTGTGTGTGTGTGTGTGTGTTTTCTCACCATTCAGTGTTCCATGTGGAAAGGGAGGAGTTTGGCTTATAGACAAATTCAGCAAAGAGAAGGCTATAAATGGCCACCAATGGCTACCAGCCATGATGGCTATGTTTTCCCTCCAATACTGGAATCAGTATGTCTCTGAATAACAGTTTCTGAGGATCTTGGGTAGAAGAGTGCTACCACACTCATGGTCTCCTTCTGATCTCCCCATAGGAATCAGGTTGGCTGCTGTGATGTGAAAACAGAAAGCTAGATAGGTTTTTGGTCTGATCCAGTAGAACATATTAAAAAAACATTTTTTAAAAAAGAGAAGAACGTAAGAAACTGTGAACATGTTCCGAAATCTGGCCCATGGCTGCCTCAACTCACTCTGAGGACTCAGCTACATTAGTGAAAATAAAATGTTATAAATGTGTTATAACGCTGTATGGCGCTGTAGAGCTGAATTAGGAACTCTATGAAATTTCTCATTGTGAGCTTTAAAATGTGTTTTTTTCCCCAGAGCATTTTTTATAGTTGTGTAGCTTCAGCCTTGATGAATCCCAGGTCAAACCAAATCAGCCTGATTGGGTTTGGAATCTAGGATTTACCAGGAGCCAATGCAAAGCCCTAAGGAAAATAAAATTTGAAGAGACTGTGTGGTTTTGTTTGGAAGGATTTGGTTTTTGGATCCAAAGCAAGCATTAGTACCGGTCCATGTCACCTGCTGGTGAATGTCCGACTGAACCCATTTCAAAAGTATTTCAGTGCAGAGTGTTGCCCTCGGATGCACTTGTGCACATTTCGCTTCTTTCAATACCCCAAACAACATCCTGTCTAACCTGCTGGAATTGATGCAAATTCTGGTTCCATTTGATATAACAGGATTTGATATAATAGGATTCTGTGCTTTTAAAAGAGAAGCATCCTGCAGAAAGAAGTCTTTCACATCCAGCTGGGAACAACATAACTTCCATCATCTCCAGTGCAATGGATTGAAATGAAAGCCTTATCAGTTTATCAAACACTGAATTTCCCAATGAAAGAACAGCAATTAAAATTTCAGAGCAGACATTATTGCTTGGGGCGCAGATGAGAGTTGAAAACATAGGAAATTGGCTGTTTTGAAATTGCTCCTTTGCTTTTATAATGGAAATTAAAGCTTCTCTTAGGCATATTATTCATTATCAGAACACTGATTTCGGTTTCTGGGAGTTACTTATCTGATGTCTCAAGGACAGCTTTGACTATTAATACTGGAGTGGTTATTTTTATAATGGGGGCGGGAATGAAAGGATTCTCTAATATTTGAGGTGCAGCTGGGCCAATACAGCACAATATCCATGTTTCTGACTATATGAGTTTTCTCACATAATATTTTATGCATGTCCACGCTATCAATGGCTTTATAAAATCAATCTGGCAGCCATTTTAAAGTAGCCATACATGGCCCAGAAAACTTGGAACAGTTATTTATTTATTTCATAAAATTTATTAGCTGTAGAGAACCTCAAAGTGGTTTACAAAAGATAAAGCAGCAAAATCAAGAAAAATTTACAAGGCTACTTTAAAACATAAAAAAGTAAACCAATAAACCAGATCAAAATTGCCTCATTTATGACAAGAGAGGGAAACTGGATCCCACCAGATCCTTATCTCTCCCCCCCCCACCCCTGAGGGCTGCATTTGACAGGTGTGCCCAGCTGTCAATCTTTTTATTGTCACAATGATGTTAGGTGACCAATCTTCCCCTGCACAGCTAATCGTCAGCGCTTGCGAAGAAAGATGCATGGGGCATTTGTGATGCCCGAGAATCAGTTGAGTATTCGGGTCATTCCATATCAAGTGATCCAACTTGTTTACCGCATGTGATCCAATTTTCTTAATATTTTGTACACTTGTTGAATGATCAAAACTAAGTTTAAATCTAAAATTTTGATTTTTTTTATCCCATCCTGTTTGTGAGTTATGAGGGTTTGAAATTTTTTTTTAAAAAATTTGGCCTTACCAGACTACACTAAAACCTTAAAAAGCTCAGCCCACAATTGAGATATGTCAAAACTAAAAACAGCAATCTCTTCAGAACTTCATGGGCTTTAGTATGATATGCCACACGATGGACTTCCTTTAAATGCCTTATTGGGTTCTATTTAGGATAAATGGGTCTTCTTGGAGTAAAATGTAACAGAATAAACAAGACTTCAAACTATAATATCAGTTACTTCAAGCATTTCTTTAAAAAGTTGTATCTGAAAAGCTAGTCAGGCTCTTTTAAAAAGGTGTTTGAAGTGATAGCTTGCTATTGCATGATAGAATAAATATTTTGAAAGAATTCTTGTTAGTACTTCATTTCATGAACATTACAATAAAACGAATAACAAACAAAATTATGGAGAAAAAACCTTGCACATGAAATGGGTATGAAAACATTTATTTTTCCATTATTTATACTTTACACCAAACACTGAGCTTTTAATGTTTTTGTGTAAGGCCAAAATTGTCATTTTTTTAAAAAAAAATCAAACCCTCATAACTCACAAACGGGATGAGATAAAAAAATCAAAATTTTAGAATTAAACATAGTTTTGATCATTCAACAAGTGTACAAAATATTAAGAAAATTGGATGACAAAAAAGTAAAAAAAGTTGAATTACTTGATATGGAATGGCCCATCCATGCTTGCCAGATAGCTTGTATAGGAGTTTGGCAATTCCTGAAGATCTGCTAATTGCCACACACCATGCCATAAACAGCATACACAATGCATTAGGTGGAAATGCTTGCAAAAAAATATGTGTATGTCGATGAATTTTCATGAGGACTTCATAAAAGAAAAAGCTAACCAATGTGGAAATATGGGGAACTTATGACTGGAAAAACAGGGAGCTGAAAGAAACTGATTTATCCATTTCCTCCTAGTATGCCTTGCTCTTAAGACTGCCAACGCCACTCCCATTCTCACGGAGTCAATTAATCGGCCTGCGCACAAGGCACATAAAGGACCAGTCAAATGTAAATTAGTGGAGGAAGGTGATGCGCCAGATGGCAAAACCGTCCTAAGAAGCCCTCAAGTGCCGTAACAGAGTTCCTCTCCTCAAAGCCAGGGGAAAACTTACTTGACATGGAAGAATGGCTACTCATCTCTGGTACACCTGCTTCAAGTGTCGGCGCAGATGATGATTCCCTTGGCATTTCGAGGGTTGAAAGGACTTTAGCTGAAGCATCTGCAAAGAGAAACAGCGCTTGAAGCTCAGATTCTCTTTTTGGCCTTCAAAAAAAACCCCAAACCCCAGGGAACGCTTGTTCATTAAACACCCTTTCTCAGTCTAATTCCCACCCCCCACTTCGCCCCAATACACCACTTGGCTCTACAAGCGATGGTTTGGAATAAACGAGACACTTTGACAGAAGAAAGGCTCCCGCTTATTACAAATGACTTTGAAATGAGATTTGTGCATAAGGAAAACATCCTGAAGTGTTCGGCTTTTACTTTATGTGAGCACTTGGCATTCACTTCTAGGAGGACGATAAATGCACCTGACTCACGGAAGCTTCTGCACAAGGTCCTACCCTCCCACCCCTTCATTGGCAGAGATCCTAAAAGGGGCGTAATAGAAGGATGCAAATTGCGCCTCTTTGGGGAACTCAGAAATATACAAAACCCTGTTTCAAGATGCCTCTCCCAATATTACAGTATGCCCATGAGCTGAAATATGGCGGGGAGGCCATTGCGGTTGTAGCACCTTTAACAGAGATCCAACTGGTCAGAAACCAGAACAGGGTCTTCTCTAAAGTGGCACCCCAGCTCCGGAATTCTCACCCTCATTTCTGCTCGCCAGACAGAACTATCGCCTCTCCTTGCACATGCCGTCCTGGAAATTCTCCCAACTCCACAGAGTTGTTTTAGAGTGCATGAAGGGACATGGGGGGGCGAGAAAGGGGAAAGCCCATTATGGTTGAGCAGAGGTTCCCAAACTTATTTGGCCTACCGCCTGGTGGTAAGTGTCATTGCACAACAGATGGAACATGTACAAATATTTTTCTTCATTTTTTCCTTCTCTTCTCTGATTCCTTTATGCTTCTACCACCCCCTTATTTTTATTCAATGCCGCCACCCCAATTGCACCCAAGGCTACTACCACCCCCCACCATGGATTGTCCCAGCGTCCCCCGGGGGCGGTATCGCCCACCTTGGGGAATGCTGTGCTATGTTAGTTTCTGTTTGTGCCACTGTGCTGCTGCTTAGAGTCACAAGACTCTGTTTACATTCCAGAGACAGTCCAGGCTGTTGGAAGTCTCACGGGAGACGGATGTGACGTTACTGGTTTCCTGTTCCTTTGTTTGTTTCAGTTGCTCTCTGCCTTTCACAGAGAGAGGATGTATTTTCTGTCTGCGTAGCTTAGCGACAGAACTCTTTGCAATGTAGCCATAAATCTCATCACTTCTGCATGCTGCTTTGATTCTCTGCTGGGTGGGAATGTGCCTGAGGCCTCATCAAAGGCTCAGGTCGGTAATCACGTTGGAGGCAATTCCAAAGGACTCGGCCGGAGGAAGATGAGCCTTATCAGCTTGGTCGAACGCAGATTCCGACATGCTAGAGGGACCCTCCTGCTAGTGTAACTGAGGTTTTGACTCTGCAGAGGAACAGGCAATGCTACTCAGAGTGGTGCTGGCTTGATTCTCAATGGTGACAGAACCTAGGAAAACTAGGACAGGGTCTGAAAATTTTATTTCTGTGTGTGCATGTGCACATGTGCGTGTGTGTCATGTGCCCCCACCTTCCCTGCCAGTTTTCACCTTTTCCTTCTCAAATTAAGGGGGAATCCTTAGGAAAGAAGTGAGGGAAATGGACAAAGCCCATTGTGAGCTATACTCAGATTTGAGGGGGTCTGAGCCTGGCTCAAACCGAGATGAGGCCTTTCACAGTGGGGGAGCTCTTACTTCAAATTCCCCCAATTGCGAATTTACCCCATTACCGCTGGGAAGAGCAATGTAAGAAATTCTCTCTTTCCTCTAGCACAGTAGCAAGAAGAGAACATTTGTTTTTCAGGTGGGTTGACCCACAGATTGTGCTTACCTGACTCTTTCTGCTCCCCCAGCTTGTCTAAGATGTTGAAGGAAATATCAAGGTACTCTCTCTGAATGGCGCTCACTGCAATCTTCCTCTGCTTCCTCTGCCTTGGAACAATCTGGATCTTAAATTCCGACTCTTCGGCTTCCTCCTCCTGCTTCTGTTCTGTGCTTTGCTCTGTATCAGATTCTGCAGCGGCGTCCGGCTTATCGCTTTCCGTTTGGACCTCAGAGTCCTCAGGAGCCTTGATGAAGACGCTTTTCCCACTTGAACTGGGAAAGGGCCCGATCGGCTTAATCTCCTCTATGCATAAATCAAAGTTATCATCGATGGACATCTCTGGAAGAGCAAAGGACTTCTGCAGCATATCTCGTTTCTGCTTCAGTGTGAGGGGGCTGCCGGGGGGTGCCTCGTGGACTTCTTCTGGCTTAGCTAGCTGATCAACATCTTTCTGACCTTCCAGAGGAATGGAGGTGGCTTCCTCTTCTGCGAATGAAACGATATGGCTTGATGCAGAAGGGAGCACATCTTTGGAGCAATCTTCAATGCTGAACTGCACAAGAGGGGTCGTGCTGAGGCTGAGCACAGAGAGGCCGGTGGGACTTGATGGAGATGAGGGAGCCATCTTGCCGGAGATGCTGTCATTCCGCTGGCTTGGGAGGTCAGCATCTTCCTCGTCGCTTTCCACTATCCTGAGAGGAGGGAGCGGTTCAAAGACCAATGAGTCGCTGTCTGAATTGGAGACCACCGACTGCTTTTCAGGTCCTGAAGTTGAATCAGAGGAGAGGTCTATAAGGTCCAAGTCCTCCTTTGGAGGAGAGCATTTGGCTGGGGAATCCACTTTCACTTCGTATGGCTCCATGCAGTTTAACCTGACTTCTGGTATGATAGGCCTCCGCCTTGCTAGGGTTCTTTCTGGGATGGCAGGTGGGTTCTCCTTCTCCCCTCCATCTCCATCTTCCGTCTTGGTGGAGGAATTTTGCCGCGGCCGCCCGTACTCGTTCTGCCTTAGTGCTGTGGAAGTGGCAGGAGGCTTCTCTAAGTCGCAGTGGTCTATGCACGACTTCCGGCGGTGTTCATCCAATGTAAACAAGAGGGAGTCTGCATTTCCTATGTCAAGCGATTTTTGTTTTAGTGAGCGCAGTTTCTTCTTCTGAAAGCTTTCTTCTCTCACACAGCGCAGAATGTTGTCTTGCAATACTCCTGTTTCTCTATATTCAGCAAGTTCTATTTCACCTGGTTGAAACAGGGGGAAAGAGCTATTACCATGCAAGTCACTGGCATTTCCACCATCCCCCCCTTGCATTCCATCATTAGGCACTATCGCATTTTTTATGCAAATCCTAGCGTTGATTTCAAAATTAATTTAGAGGCATGCAGAATTAGTTCCACACAAGACACAACAAAAACTTTCTGGCACTAAGAGCTGTTTGACAGTGGAACAGTCTCCCTTGAGAGGTTGTGGACTCTCCTTCCTTGGAGGTTTTTAAGCAGAGGTTGGATGCCCATCTGTCATGGAAGCTTTAGCAGTGGGTTGGACTAGATGCAGTGGGTTGGACTAGATGACCCATGGGGTCCCTCCCAACTCTACAATTCTATGACTCTGTGATAACACACTGCTGGCTCAAGACTGGCCCAACATGAGGTTTTCTATAATCTTAAACATGGGAAGATATTTTTAAAGTCAGTTAACAAACAGAACATTGAGAAAAACTCGGTACTGAAAGAAATAAAATCAATAGTGAGCTTTTGACTGAATCTGGCTCCAATCCAGCTGTTAGAACAAGAGGGAACTTCTACGGTGCAATATATTTATGATTTATTCAGCCAACAGGTTTCAATTGCAGTCTTCACCAGGAGCACTGTAAAACCACATGTTCTGTTGCAAAATGACCAGGCAGGCTAAGTAGCTTCTTGAGCACTTTGTTTGATGAAGCACTGAAACTGAAATGCATAGGGCTGAATAAAATAGAATTGCCCTTCAGATGTTGTTGGACTCCAACTCTCATCAGCCCCAGCCAGCATGGCCAATGATCAGGGATGATGGGAGATGTGGTCCACCTACATCTGGAGAGTCAGTGGCGCCTTGCCTTCCTTTCTCCTCAATCCAGTAGTTGCACACCCCTAACAGCTAATGCTGTCAGGTGTAAATGCAAGGTCAATAGCACCCCAATGAGCATTGTATGGAGCATCCAGACGGGAAAAAACTGACGAGGACAGGACAGCACTCTCAAACACTACACTGCAACTACAGCATCCGTAACAGATGAACACCCAGCTCTGAGGGCCTTCTGGCGGTTCCCTCACTGTGAGAAGTGAGGTTACAGCGAACCAGGAAGAGGGCCTTCTTGGTAGTGGCATCCACCTGTGGAACACCCTCCCACCAGATGTCAAGTAGATAAGTAATTATGCAACCTTTAGAAGACATCTGAAGGCAGCCCTATATAGGGACGTTCTTAATGTTTAATGTTTTATTATGTTTTTGTATATGCTAGAAGCCACCCAGAGTGGCTGGGGAACCCAGTCCGATGAGCAGGGTACAATTATAAGCCACAGCAGCAGCTTAAATGCCACCAGCAAAGGACAGCCCAACACCTTGTTAGGCAATGTGTTCCACTAGCCATGATGGCTATGTTCTACCTCCACTGTTGCAGGCAGTATGTCTCTGAATTGCTGGAATCACAAGGGGAGAGAATGCTGATGCACTGAGGTCCTGCTTTCAAGCTCCCCATAAGCACTGGTTTCACTGGTTGGCCACTGTGAAAACGGGATGCTGGACTAGATGGGACTTTGACCTGTTCCAGCAGCCAGCTTCTTCTAATGCTCCCTTCTCCTAGTTAAAAAAAATACCCACCACTTCCTGCCATTCCTCAACTGTGTTTCCAGAGCCAATACTATCCTGATTTCTCACCTCTGGCCAAAGACTGGATCTTTGTTGCCCAGAAGGGCTGGACAAGATCTAATGAGTTGCAAAAGTTTAACAGTGGAGGCGCAGTTTAACAATAGAGCCAATTCCCCAGACTAGCTCATCATCATCGGAGATCTTCTTTTTTTTTTTTATAAAATTTTTTATTGCGTTTCTTTCCATAGGTTAACAAATTAATTTACATAGCAACATACAAGAAACATTTTTTTATATATATATATATGAAGAAAGATAGAAAAAAGAAGACAAAAGTTAAATATCATCAAATTCACTTTCTTTTGGACCTCCTCACATCCTCTCAACATTGCTTTCATTATTCTAACCAGTTCAGCAATTTATTATCTTGTTTCACATCTTATTGTACCTTTGAGTTTATTATGTTACCAATTTCAAAAGTTTGTAGTTTGTTTTCAAGACTTTTAATAAACATAATATTTTGTTTCTAATTTATCTCGTTTTTTTTCATCATTACTTACTTTATCATTTACTTAGATAATTTGCAGAAGCGTGACGTTTCTTAATCGTGCAAATCTTAACATTCAAACAACTTATAGTATTTTTGCAAATAGTCCTTAAATTTTTTCCAGTCTTCCTCCATTGTTTCTTCGCTCAGATCTCGGATTCTGCCAGTCATCTCTGCCAACTCCATGTAGTCCATCAGCTGCGTCTGCCAATCCTCCAGTGTGGGTAAATCTGGTGTCTTCCAGAACTTTGCAATAAGGATCCTTGCTGCTGTGGTTGCATACATAAACAAAGTTCTATCCTTCTTTGGCACCTTCCGGTCCACCATGCCCAGAAGAAAGGCCTCTGGTTTCTTAGACAAGGTATATCTAAATACCTTTTTCAGCTCATTATGTATCATTTCCCAGAAGGCCTTTACTTTCGGGCAGGTCCACCAGAGGTGAAAGAATGTCCCTTCTGCCTCCTTGCATTTCCAACACTTATTATCAGAAAGATGATATATTTTAGCCAACTTGACTGGGGTCATGTACCACCGGTATACCATTTTCATAATGTTCTCTTTCAAGGCACTACATGCCGTGAATTTCATACCGGTGTTCCATAACCTTTCCCAGTCCTCAGACATAATGTTGTGTCCTACATCCTGTGCCCATTTTATCATAGCAGATTTAACTGTCTCATCCTGTGTGTTCCATTTAAGCAGCAAGTCATACATCCTCGAAAGTACCTTAGTCTTTGGTTCTAGTAACTCCGTCTCCAGTTTCGATTTCTCCAACTGAAAACCCACTTTTTTATCCATTTTAAATACCTCTTGAATTTGAGCATAATGTAACCAATCTCGCACCTTATTTTTTAGTTTGTCCTGGCTTTGGAGCTTCCAATTATCTCCAACTCTTTCAATCAATTCCCAATATTTTGGCCAGTAGGCCTCCATATTGGGCCTTTTTTTAGAAATCTTGGCTTCCACTGGTGATAACCACCTCGGGGTCTTACTTTCTAATAAGTCCTTGTACTTCATCCAGACGGCAAAAATTGATTTTCTGACAATATGGTTTTTAAACAGTTTGTGAACCTTCGCCTTGTCATACCACAAGTATGCATGCCAACCATACACATTATCAAACCCTTCCAGATCTAGGACATCGGTATTTTCCAACAGAAACCAATCCTTCAACCAGCAGAAGGCTGCAGCTTCGTAGTACAACCTTAAATCCGGCAGGGCAAACCCCCCTCTTTCTTTTGAGTCAGTTAGTATTTTAAATTTTATTCGGGGCTTTTTGCCCTGCCAGACAAACTTAGAGATATCCTTCTGCCATTTTCCAAAACATTCCATTCTGTCCACGACCTGCAGGGTTTGAAATAAGAATAACATTTTTGGCAAAACACACATCTTTATAGCTGCAATTCGGCCTGACAAGGTAAGTTTCAATCTTGACCAAATATCCAAGTCTTTTTCAATTTCCAACCAACATTTTTCATAATTATCTTTAAAAAGGTTTAAATTTTTAGTGGACAAGGATACCCCCAGGTATTTCACTTTTTTAACCACACTTAGCTCTGTCTCTTTCTGGTACCCTTCTATCTCTGTAGGTGTCAGATTTTTGACCAAAACCTTAGTTTTTTGTTTGTTTAGCTTAAATCCCGCCACCCGACCAAACTCCAAGATAAGTTCCAGAACTCTTTTTGTACTAGATTCTGGCTCCTGTACTGTCAAGACTAAGTCATCTGCAAAAGCTTTCAGTTTGTATTGTTTCGCTCCGACCACTATACCCTGCACCAACTGGTCCTCCCTGATCATATTCAGCAATACCTCCAGAACAGAAATAAATAGCAGAGGGGATAGAGGGCACCCCTGTCGTGTCCCTTTTTCAATTTGGAGTTCCTCCGATACCACATTGTTCACTATCAGCTTAGCTTTTTGCTCTGAATAAATTGCTTCTAGTCCGTTTTCAAACCCCCGTCCCACTCCCATCCCTTTCAAGTTTTTCTTCATGAACATCCAAGAAATGTTGTCAAATGCTTTCTCCGCATCAATGAAGATTAAGGCTGCCCTTGTGTTTCTAATTCGCAACAGCTCCAATATATCAATAATGTTCCTAATGTTGTCAGACATGTGTCTACCAGGGAGAAAGCCTGCTTGGTCCTTGTGAATTACTTCATTTAATACATTTTTAAGTCTATTCGCTAAAATGTCTGCAAATATTTTGTAATCCACATTCAGGAGTGAGATGGGACGGTAATTCTTAAGCTGGGTCTTCTCCCTTTCTGATTTGGGTATCAATGTGATGAATGCTTCTTTCCACGTTTCCGGTGCCCTCCTCCCCTCCATAATCTGGTTACAAACCTCCAACAACGGTTGTATCAAGAAGTCCTTCAAAGTCTTATAATATTTAGAGGTGAGTCCATCCGGGCCTGGAGATTTGCCAAGTTGCATATTTTGAATGGCACCTTCAATTTCCTGTTGAGTTATTTTGCTGTTGAGAATTGATCTTTTATCTTGACTTATTTTGGATAGTCCATTTGTCCTCAAAAATTGGTCTATTTCCAATTCTTTCTGAGGCCCCTGTGCATAAAGCTCTTTGAAGTATCTGTGGAAGCACTTTCTTATTTCTTCTGGTTTCTGAACTATTTTTCCTTGAATCTCCAAGTTTGTAACCGTGTTTAACTTTTGTCTTTTTTTCAACTGCCAAGCTAACAACTTTCCACATTTGTTTGCTGATTCAAACGATCTCTGCTTCATTTGTTTAATTTTCCATTCAATCTCTTGATTGATCAATTTCGAATATTGTGCTTGATGGAATTTGATCTCTCTTAGCACCTCTTTTGACTTTGGTTTGGTTCTCAGCTTTTTCTCTCCTTCACTTATTTTCTCTAGAATTTTTTCCTTTTTTCCATTCCAAAATTTTCTCTTTATTGTATTCTGTTGTATCAGAAACCCTCTCATTACAGCTTTACTTGCGTCCCAGATTGTTCTTTTCTCCACCGTAGTGTTCAAATTTATTTCAAAATAGTCCTTTAGGGTTTTTTGGGCCTTCTTAACAATCTCTTGATCTCTCAACAAGGTGTCATTCATTCTCCATCTGAAGGATCCAGTTGGGATAAGTCTCAATTCCATTTTCAAGGCGTTATGGTCGGAGCAGGTTTTTGGGCAGATTTCCACTTTTCTTGTTTTCGGTGCCATCCCTCTAGATATCCAGATTTGGTCGATTCGTGTCCATGACAGATGGGCCTCAGAAAAGAAGGTTCCTTCTTTACCCAAGGGGTTCTTTGTCCTCCAAATGTCAATCAAGTCCATATTGTCTGTCATTTCAAAAAAAGTTTTAGGAAGTCTGCCGTCTGTTGTTAAGTTTTGATTTTGGGATTTGTCCATATTTGTTGACACCACCCCATTCATATCTCCCATCACAATAATATTAGAATAGTCCAGATAGTCCATCATTGTCTCATGCAGCTTCTTATAGAATTCTGATTTTCCATCATTTGGCGCATAAATTCCTAATATCAAAATCTTCTCTCCTTGTGTTTGAATTTCAATTGCGAGAGTTCTTCCATGATCATCTTTAAATAGAAATTTTGGTGACAGGTTCTCCTTTGCATAAATTACAACTCCTCTTTTTTTAACTTTGTCAGATGAAATAAATTCTTGGCCAAGTCTTTTATTGATTAATACTTTCCTATGGAGCCTAGTCACATGTGTTTCTTGGAGACATATTACGTCCAATTGTTCTTTTTTTTAGGATATGAAATATCCTCCTTCTTTTTTCCGGAGAATTCCCGCCATTTATATTCCAACTAAGTAGCTGCAGAGACATCCTGTTCTAATTAAGATGTTCTTAGGGTGAGGTGCCTTCCTTTTGCTCAGGTCCCGAGGGTGCAGGCGTTAGCCCGCCTCCAGGCAGTATTGGTGTTGGTAAGGTTGGAAGCCAATCTGTTCCTTTTTGGAGATCTTCTCCGTGGTCGTGAAGGAACTTTTGGTTATCTTCAGGTGTTCTAATTTTAACCTTCCTTTCTTTGTAGGTGAAGGATAATCCTTGTGGAAACTCCCACCTATAGGGAATTGCGTTGTGTCTCAGCAATTTTGCTAGCTCTGTATAGGTGGCTCTAAGGTCCAACAACTGTCTCGGAATATCTCTGTAAATTTCCACCCTTTTATCTTGAATTTCGATTGCTTTTTTGAAGTGAAGACCTAGGATCTTATCTCTCTCTTCCTTTGATCTTAAAATTATCAAGCAGTCCCTGGATCTGTCTTTCCTTACCAATCTTCCCAGTCTATATGCCGAGACAATCCTGAAATCTGTGTCCTCCTTTAAACCCCAGAACTTCGTGAATTCCTGCGTCAAGTATCCAATCAGGTCTCCTTGCTCGAGTTCCGGGATGCCTCTCAATTTGATGTTGCTCTCGCGATTTTTCAGTTCCACCATTGACAGATAGATTTGTTGTTCACCCACCTGTTTGTGCAGGGGCTTGACTTCTCCTTTAATTTCTTCAACTTCTTTTTGTAAAGCTCCCACTTTCTGAATTGCTTCTCCAGCTAATTCCCGATTTTCCGCTGTTGCTCCTTGCAAATTCTCTATAGCCTGCGTGTGCTGGGAAACTTGTTCAGTCAATTTTTGAATCGAAGAGGTCGCTTTATCTATTTTCACATCATCATCGGAGATCTTCAAGCAGAGATTGGAGAGCTGCCTGTTGGGGATTTCCTGTATCAATCTCTGGCTTTCCTGCATCAAACTACAAGACCACTCTATGATTTGATGGCACACATTTCCCCATGCTTCCTTGGAGTCCTCGTGATCTATTTCCAGAGCTCCACAATCCTTCTTTGTGCTCATCATGTTGCATACGATGCGGTGTCTGGTACACATGTCAGTTTGGTTAACACCATTTTTAAAAGGTATATAAAAGAAAAACATATAGCATAAAAGATGTTCGGTTACATTTAAAATTAGTCACTCTCCCAAAATGATGTATAGATGATACTTAACCCCTGTAAAACTAGCAAAGATCTACAACAAGAGTGATAACCTTTGTTAGAAATGTAAAGAAAAAGAAGGTACTTTTTACCATATGTGGTGGACATGTCCCAAGGTGAAAGACTTCTGGGAAATGATTTATAATGAATTGGAAAAAAATGTTGAAATATACATTTATTAAGAAACCAGAAGCCTTTCTACTTGGAATAATAGGTTTGGAATTGCCCAAGAAAGATGTCAGATTGTTTTTGTATGCCACAACTGCAGCTAGAATTTCGCTGGCCAAAAATTGGAAATCACAAGAAGTACCAACAGTGGAGGAATGGCAGATGAAGATGATGGATTTTTTGGAGCTAGCCAACATGACCAGAAGAGTCCGCGACCAGAAAGAGGAGGAGTATCAAGAGGAATGGAAGAAATTCAAAGATTATTTAGTTAACTATGTTAAGATAAATTAAATAGAATTACTTGCGAGTATCAGATTGGCCTAGGATTTAAATATGTGATGTTGTAGAATACTATGGATAAAAGTTAAAATGATAAGAAAGAAAGAGGTTAATGGATCAAGTAAATTTTATGTGAAACTGGTTTTGGAAAACTGCTACAATGATTTATATGGAAACTCAGCCAGGGGGATTCGAGGAAGTCACCCAACAATGATAAGAAAAGTGGAATTTTTACAGTTAGGCTATATGTTTGTTTGTTTGTTTGGTTGGTTGGTTTTTTATGTTTTTTGTTTATGTTTGTTATAAATTTGGAAAATGTAATTAAATTTTTTGAAAAAAATAAAATAAAATTAGTGAGTCTCTTTTTATATGACATACTTCTCTGAGCATTCATCTCAACTGGCTGGTATTTCACCATTTTGCTGCCCCCAATTCTTTTCAGCCTCGCAAAGAAAGTTTGAGACTCTTTATTGCCGTTTCCAGTGGGTGTATCATGAATATCAGACTCATCAAAGACGCTGTCTTCCTCCGCTGGAGAGAGAAATACAAGCATTGATTCTGCAGCAAAAGGCAACATATCGCACGTGAAACAGTTTGGCAATCAAAACTTCATGCACTGATCTTCTATTTCAGTTTAATTGTTTTAAAAATAAAGGTCAAATAATGGCAGACAGCGTAAGTTCTATCACAACAGTATTTCACTGAGCACACAGCAAGTATGCCAACACTACGGTGAGTTGAGAATTAATATGTGATGGGAGGGCCATCTGCTTCCTAGAGCAGTTGGGGAAGGAGAGATCCCTAGTGATCATTAAGAAAGCTGTTGGAGTTAGCATAGTCAGAAGTGCCGACTCTCTGTTGTATAACATCCCGAAACAACAAGTTTTGGTTTCCTTTATAGGAACTGGCCTATCCTTTGGTGGAAGTTTGAGAAAAACTCTGAAATTCCATTTCAAGGTCATAGTCCTGGTACTAAGAGGACTACCACTTCCCTTTGATATAAAGGCCTTCTTGGATACCAATACCTGAAACTAACAAATGTATCTATATTTCAGTTTTTGTACCACTGTCCAAGTAAGCTGGGTAGCCACTTGCATTCTGGACAGTGTCACAGTTTCTAGCCATGGTACAGTGCAGAGTGACCCAAGCAGCTGCCAGGCAAAGTAGACAGCACTGGACTAAATGGATGGATGTTCTAACACAATAAAAAGGAGCTTCATCTAACCCCTGTTCCAGCAAACTCAGGTAGGAAAGATGTAACCAATGCACCACTGCCCTCTGAAGCTAGAACAGAAGAACTGGTGGGTGTTTCACTCAGTTCAGATGCCACTATCTGTTGCAGCCAGCTTCCCCCACCCCCCTCCAAACTACTAAAGGTCTACAGCAGAAAAGAATAACTTATGGCCCTCCAGATGTTGGTGATCTTACTCCCATCTTCCCTGACCATTGTCCATGCTGACTGGAGATGATGAGAACTAACAAGATCTGGAGAGCAACACATTCCTCACTCCAAAATCATGTTGTTGTTGTTTATTAAAAAAACCTGTTGACCAAGGTTCCATTAAATTCAGATAGCATAACACCTAGCCTAGAAAGGGTCCATGGTGTGTCCTGAATGTGTGAATTCAGTTAGTGACAGATGTTCTTTTATTTTTCCTTCCTTAAAGACAAGAATTGTGAGGCAAGCAGGCAGACCATGTAAGAAAAGGTACTGCTGCAGGCCAGCATCTATTTTTACTCTTTTTCCACTTTGTCCTCCTAGGAGAGCCTCTGAGGCAAGTCTCCTGTAGATTTTATTAAAAGTGACACCAGATCTGCTTGAGGTATCAAGCTTACCGTATTTTTCGCCCCATAGGACGCACTTTTTCCCCTCCAAAAATGAAGGGGAAATGTGTGTGCGTCCTATGGGGCGAATGCAGGCTTTCGCTGAAGCCTGGAGAGTGAGAGGCATCGGTGCGCACCGACCCCTCTCGCTCTCCAGGCTTCAGGAAGCTATCCACAAGCCTTGCACGCCCGGCAGGAGGTCCCGCCGAGCGCGCGAGGCTTGGGGCGGCAGCCTGTCGCCCGAAGCACGGGGAGCCCTCCGGAGGGTGCCCCGTGCTTCGGGCAGGTGTGCACAAGGCTTGGGGCAGCAGCCGCGGCGGGGGGGGGGATTTTTTTTATTCATCCCCCCCCCCCAAAAAACGAGGTGCGTCCTATGGGCCGGTGAGCCCTATAGGGCGAAAAATATGGTAATTCCGGTTCTCCCCCCCTTTTTAAAAAAAGTTTCGACTTTCCAAATCTCTTCAGGAAATAATGTAAATTAATTGCTGCATTAAATGTCACATTGCAGCTTGTAAAATAAAGAGTGGCATTCGGCCAAGTTTTACTCGGAGTAAATCCACTAAAATTAATGAACATGCCTAAAGGCTGCATTCACACGGCAGTTTATTCCATTTTCACGATATATCCCAAACTGTTAATTTCCGCATTATATTTGAACTTTCACACAATGTAAAAGCCATTTCCAGAACTATAGCAGAATATGGTAGAGCTATAGTGGAATACAGCACAGGTTAGCACTCAGTTCCATATTGCTTGCAAACAGATTTATTTTTTTTCTGGAAGCAAAAAACACAGAAATGAGCACTCAGTTTGCACTGTGTTTCACTATAGTTCCAGAAGTGGCTTTTACATTGTGTGAAAGCTCAGTGTGGAACTTAACAATTAGAGAAATCAAAATAGAATAAATTGCCTCAGGAATGCAGCCTAAGTTAGGTTTCTTGATTTCAATGGGTCTACTCATAGGAAAACTTAGTTGGAACCCACCTAAGTCGTAAACCGTAGCTTAATTCAGTTTCATACTTTGGAATGTTACATATGTCATTTATCTTGCTTGAAATTCTAATCCTTCTTAAGCACTCCTCCTGTAAATTAGATTGAAAACCCCACAAATATTCTTTATATATGCAGGAGTTCCTTACGGACTTTATAACGAACATCTCATTTCCCTTTATGCATATCCATAAGCGCTTCTGAAAGAGGGTAAAGAATCATTGAAATATCATTGGTTCTCTATCTCATGTTGTTCAGAAATGTTATGCATTAGGGCTTTCTCTTTAAATGCTGTTTTTATACTTTTGGTTAAAAGTTGCTAGCAAGAAAGAGAAATGGAGCTTGTGAACCAAGGAAGCAACATTAAGCTTAGGCAACCCGTGTCTTTTATTTTTTTAAAAAAAACAATGATCTAATTCCTTTCCTATGTGGACTTGAAAGCCTTGTGTACAAGAAATTAGAAAAACACAGTTACAGAAGGCTCTCTTCACATGATTGTGAGCCCTTTACTTTAAGAGTAAGATTTTCACATAAGGGAGCTCTCCATAGACATTATAATGGACACAGGTAGTTACTCCTCTACCCTGTTCAGCTGAATGTGAGAAAGCTTTCTTTTGCTTTTATTGTGTGACACCTGAAGTACAGCAGGGAATTTGTATTAAATAAGAGCAGTGCTATTTTTCTAGGGAAAGGTGCTGGAACGCACCAGGAACACCTCTCTTGTTCTCTTACAAATGGCAATGGTGCCTACCTGAGAGGTGCTGGAACTGAGTTCCAGCTGGAAAAAAAGTGTGTTTCCTTACAATTGAAACCATGAGCCACATGGTTAAAATTTGGTAGGGCATTTGAGGGCCAGGAAATCCTCCTTCAGCTGACCCAACTCAGTCCATGGACAGCTGGCCTCTCAATCTAGGCTAAGCATGCCAGAAAACATTCTTCCTTAATCCATGCCACCCACAGCTTCCTCAGCTTCACATTCACATTTTAATATTATATAATACCTTTTTCCTTCTCACTGTAGCGGCTTATGTTGCTGTTGTCGCTGTACATAGGGCCTGCTGAGGCGTGAGGCTTGCAGCTGTGGTACTGTGCATTTAGAGTGTTGACGGTTATATGAATGAGATGCAACATGATTTTGCTGATGTCACAATCTCTGTAAGGATACTGTCCAACAAGAAAAATGGAAAAGGTTGTTTTTTTGTATTGAAAACACCACTGACCTAAACAAGTGCAAAGGAGAAGGTTTTGAAACAGAAGAAAACCAAGGACGAAAATGATAGACAAAGTCAACGGGAACCTATAAACATTAAAGGAGATGTGTGATATAGTTAACAGAAGGGCCAGTGCAATATATTACAACAACAGCACACAAAATAATGTGTGGAATACTCTCATATTGTAGCCAAAAACCAGGCACTGAACAGACTAGAAATACAAATTTCCTTGTGAAGCTGAATGTAAGAATGCATTTCAGAGCTGTTGAGATCTGCAGAATTTATCTCACTTCGTAGCTTTATCAAAGCCAACTGAAAGAGGGGGAATCTATCATGGCTAGCAGCTGAAAATGATCCTCTTCCCAAAACATTAGTTATCTTGTAAAAATATATAAATACAGTGGTACCTTGGGTTAAGTACTTAATTTGTTCTGGAGGTCTGTTCTTAACCTGAAACTGTTCTTAACCTGAAGCACCACTTTAGCTAATGGGGCCTCCCGCTGCTGCCGCACCGCTGGAGCACGATTTCTGTTCTTATCCTGAAGCAAAGTTCTTAACCTGAAGCACTGTTTCTGGGTTAATAGAGTCTGTAACCTGAAGCGTATGTAACCTGAGGTACCACTGTACAAGCAACTAAATTAGCTTTATTTGGCAATATAAAATTGCCCTTATTAAATGACATGACTCACCCAAAGTCTAGTTCGCTTTAGTTATTTTATCAAGTATATGGCTCACCTCCAGTCTGGTTTACAGTTCCCCTTGACTGCCAGAGGTTTTTGTAACACCACCAAGCTAGTCATGTATTGCTATTATTTTGTGCACCGTTTTCATCCACAGGCTTCTACACTCTCACTCCACAGCCTGCTGAGCAGCAATATTTCCATGAGTAAAGCCTTATGGTTCTTGTGACGTTTAATTGATAAGATCCAACACAGCAGAAGCAAGTGTCCATTCATGCAATGGGGCTTCTCCTTCCTCTCCTCCCCCTGCAGCTTCCAAGGGGTGTTGGCAATTTGGGGGGGCAAGTAGGGGGCTGGAGAGCAGGGGGGAAGAGACACCAGAAGTCCTGTTGCACAAGCAGATTTCAGTTGTGCAAGTGGATAAAAATCAGTGAACGTTGCTCAATTTTCATCAATGGAGTTGAATATTAAGGGAATATAGTATTAGACGCTGGTGAACTACAGGGATAGGAAACAAATAAGAATGCTTTAAATGTAGTGGGGGGGTTTTCTATGCATATAACCCTGTCTGTCATCTCACAAAAGCAATGATATTTACTTCCTTCTTATTTTAAATATTTCTACACTGCCTCAAAACATGTAGGAGGCTGTTCACTAGTGATGCTTCTTTCGTCATTTGAGAGCCCCACGGAAAACAGTTCCGAGTTAAATAAACCACAGGGGACAGGGCTGGAGGCATCAGCCATGCTCTCAATTGCGCCTTTGTCGTTTACCACTATACTTACCCAGGATCCATGCCGGTTGCTGTAGGAAAGACGCAGGCAAGCAACACAGAAGCATTTACCTTATACAGGATGACAAGCAGCGCCTTCAGCCACATCTGCCGAATGTGGGGCTTCAGGGACCAGAGGGAGCAGCGGGGCGGCTGCTGGAAGTAATGCCTGAGCTGAGGGCATGAGCAGTACTTCAGGACCTGAGCCACTAAAGGGAGGAGGTGTTTCCCCAGGTTAATATTATAGTCCATCACCTAGAAATGAACACACAATTTAGAATTTAGAGCATTTACTAAAATTACATTTTTTAAAAAATAATAGCAACAAAGGCATCAGGAAGAAGAAGAAAAACACTGGCAATGATTCAAGAAAATGACTGCAAGCTTTAAATTGGTAGATCAGCAGGCCTCAGAACCAGGGTCCAAATGCAACCCTACCCAGGCCTCTCTTCCTCACTCTTTGGCCTCTTCCCAGGCCACGCCTCTTCTCTCCACGCCAGTGGCAGAGCGTGTATTTATGGTGCCCGGGGCACACATGCTAGCAGGGAGTGGGGCACGGAAGGCGAATGAAGCCCACCATGTGCCAGCACAGCCTGCACAGCCAACGCAACACCAGCTCCAAGCTGCTTTGAGAGGCTGGAACAAGCCCAGCCTCGCAAAATTGGCATAGGGCACTGTCTGATCAGATACCAGCTTTGCGAAGTGGCTTGGGGAGGGTGGCATGAGAAGGACGCCTTGCACTCTTTGATCTCAGCCCCTCGAGAGCAAACCTGGGATCCAAGGCGCCTTTCTCACACCACCCTCCCCAAGCTGCTTTGCGAGGCTGGGAACTGATCAGATCCCAGCCTTCCAAAGTGCTGCAGGACTGGCACCCAGGACAATCGCCCCGGCAACCCCCTAACCCATGCTATGCCCCTGCCCCAGGCCACACCCCTCACCAGCCTTGCTTCACACCCTCCTTGAGTGTTTTTACTTAGCTGGAATGGGTCCTTGAGCTCTGCTCATGACTCTTGCTTGTGAGTGTGTGTAGAAAGCAGCCTCCTGCATAAAGGAAGATTTGCAGTCACCACTCTGCCCACTTTTGCCTCTGGCTCCATCTGCCACAGGCTGAAGAAAGGTTCCCTGCCCACCCCATAGTAGAGCAGCCAACCAAAGCTTTAGGCTAGGTATGGGAATCCTGTGGCCCACCAGATGCCGTTAGACTCCAGCTCCCATGAGCTCCAGGTAACATAGTCAATGGCAATGGATGGTGGGAATTATAGTCCAACAATATGGACTATAATATGGCTGCAGTCATAGGATTGTTGCCTATCACATGATGGTATATGTTTTGACTCCACAGAGTGGGAAGTGACGGAAACAGGATGTTTGTGTTACTGTGTTCCGTGAAGTGGGACTATTGTCCTTTGTTCTTTTTCTCTTTGCTGTCTGATGCTAGAGAGAGAGCCATGTTGCAGTGCTCTGTGTATGTTTATATGCGAATAAAGTAGATTAGCCAAAATGCTGAGTTGCTGGGTCTGTCATGCGAACTGCGCAAACTCTGTGGATCCCTAAGTGTGCCAGTGTCGGTTGGCATCGGTTGCTGTGATGTTTGGGATGAAGAAAGCTTTTGAAGCTTCCAAACAATCGACCAGGAGGGAGGGAACATGCCAATCAGGCATATGTCTCTGCCAGAGGCCTACTCGAGTGTAAGCCAAACTCCTGACAATGGGTTGCGTGTTTATTGATCAGGAGGAGCCAATTTTAATTGGCAGGGCTGAATGTTAATGGAAATTCAAAGCTGTGTTCTCATGATCACCTGGAAAATGTCCAGAGAGACAAGCTGCCGTTTTACTTAGCCTCTTGCATGGTGTCAGAATGGGGAGTCATCTTCCGTGACACTGTCACTTTGATACTTGTCACTTCATAGTTTGCTGCAGGCAATTTCCCCCCTCAAAGCTCGTTGCTTAGCTCACCCGGACAAAATATGAATCAGCGCTCGCTATGATTGGCAAGTGTCCTTTCACGGACTGAATCTATGTGCCTGCAAATGTGTAGTGATGGGTCCCCAAACGCACACATGGTGCATGTGCCTGGCAGGAAAGCTATTCCAAGTGCAGCTGTTAACTGTAAAAGACCATCAATACACACGTGGCACTTTTACAGAATTAAAGTACAGGGAAAGTTCTTGCTCCATATACACTCTGGAGTCACATGGGAGAGAAAAGAAGCAAGTGGAAGGAAGAATGAAACAAGAGCTCTAAGGAGGAACATGGTGAAAGGGGAATACACCAAAAAAATATTTTCTCCTTTCTTTCACAACACCAGAACTCATGGACATGTAATGAAGCCGAATGCTGGAAGAATCAGGACAGATAAAAGAAATGATTTATTCATGCAATGCATCGTTAAACTATGGAACTCGCTCCCATAGGAGGCAGTGATGACCACCAGCTTGGATGGCTTTAAAAGAGGTTTAGGCAAGTTTGTGGAGGAGCGGGCTATCAATGACTGTTGAGAATTCCATTCCACCTTAAGGAACAGGCATGAGATTGTTGCAAGTCACATGTCTGTTTACATTCCAGCACAGCTTGCTGGGAACTTCCGTTTGCGTATAGCTTTTGCTGTTCTCTCCTAGACGACATGAGAGATGACATGTTCCTTTGTTCTGGTTTATGAAATCTGTAGCTGTAGCATGACTTACACCTCATGCCTACTTCTGGGTGTGCAGTACACTCTGCTCATTGCGTGCCCTGGCTTTTGAAGTTCGGGTCGCTGATTTACGTCGGAGCACGGGCAGATGGAAGGACACGTCCGAGCTGGGCTTACCAGCTGGCCTTCTGGCCCCTCTGCATGTCGACAATGACTACCAGCCAAGCTAGCTATGTTCTTCCTCTGCTTGCCTTTGAATATCAGTTTCTGGGTATCGCAGGTAAGCAGAGTGTTGTTGCACCCATGCTTGAAGATTTCCCACAGGCATCAGGGTACCCATGGTGAGAACAGGATGCTGAACTAGGTGGTGGTCCATTGGCCTGGTCCAGCAGGCTCTTCTTATGATGGCTTTCAGCTACCTCTGGGATTAACAGCAGCTTGCCTCTGAATACTCGGTTCTGGGGGACAGCAGTGGGAGAGGGATGTTGCCTTCACGTCCTGCTTGTGGATTCACCACAGGCACCTGAGTGGCCATTGTGTGTGACATGGGGTGCTGACATCAGGACTCTTCTTAGGCCCTCTTACTAACAGCAATTGCCATCTCAACCATAAGGCATTTTATAGAAAACCAACGCAGGGAGCAGCATGGGTGTGTTATCTATATTGGGACACTTTTGCCCATATTATGGTCTAGTCCAGAGGTCAGCAACCTTATCGAAGGATGGGCAGGTCACCGCTCCGTCTGCTGGAGGATGGGCCAGAGTGTGTGCGCATGCACGCTCTTACGGGTCAGAGGAGCACCCATGAGCATGTGCACACGCTATTACCGGTGCTCCTCTGATCTGGAAGTGCGCTGGAAATAGCATATGTGCATGCACATGGGTGCTTCTCCATCCTGCACGAATGCACACACACTATTTCCGGTGCACATCAGGGTCAGAGGAGCACCCATGTGCAAAGGTGCCATCAACCTGGAAGTCGGTCCCCACGCCACGCCGGTAAGAGTGGGGGCAGCGGCAGGAGTTGCCATGGGCCAGTTAGGCAAGTCTCGTGGGCTGCTACTGGCCCATGGGCCTTAGGTTGCTGACCCTTGCTCTAGCCCACTTGCTTGGTGATGTTCCTTTGCTTAATGACAGGTAGGTAGCCGTGTTGGTCTGCCATAGTCAAAATAAAAAAAATCCTTCCAGTAGCACATTAAAGACCAACTAAGTTAGCTCTTGGTATGAGCTTTCGTGTGCATGCAAGAACTAACTTAGTTGGTCTTTAAGGTGCTACTGGAAGGAATTTTTTTATTTTGACTTTGCTTAATGGTTAACGTTCCATCCCTGCTAGGACTTAATGCTGCCCAGCCTTGACAAGAGATATCCAGCCAGGTCACAGCTACAGTCTCTTTCACAAAAACCTGTCCAACACCACCCTCTGGTGGAACAGCATCCAAATGATATTCAGGTTTATAAGGCATCCCTGTCCCCTTTGAAAACAGCAGCAATATCCAAATGAATGAAATAACATCTTTCAGCAACCAGGTTTCTCTGAAGAAGCAATTGAAAAGTTGAACTGACGATTCAAGAGGCAGATAGAAGGCAGGATTCATTCTGCTAGTGGAAACCAGTGCAAGAACACTCAAGTGCAATGGGACTTTCCCCCCCCCCCCCATCTCCCTGCTCCCCCAGATCTGCTCCAGAACTTTGTGCAAGAGGAGGAGAAGGGAGGTTGTTCCATCTGGCAGGCAGAAACTCCTGCGCTGATGGAACCATCTTCTGAGCATTACATTGAACTCCACCCTGTCTCCAACCACATTTTTGTCTCTCTCTTGCAAATTCTGCTTTGTGAAATGAACACCGTCATCCTTTATAAGACCTATGGTGCTTCCAGACAGGGGGTTTACTTGCAAACTGGTTGTTGCATTATCGCAAACAGTTTACTGGCAACAGGGCATAGGAAAATCAGTGCCAAAATTTCCATGGTTTTCTGTGGAAGAGTCTTCCAGGCTTAACATATTTTCCAGGAAAGGTTCAGAGCATTGCCTTGGTAGCTTGGGAGCTGAGATAGGAAGTAGGCTTCATTTGATGTGGTTATAATATCCCTCCAAAACACCAGGAACATCTTTTTTCAACAGCCTTTATTACTTGCCTGATCAGAGGAGGAAGGGGCTGACTGATTCTGTGTTGCCCAGGGGCCACAGAAACCTGGATCTGGCCTTGAAGTCATGAACAGGTAATCCAGTGGCTTGCACCAAAATAATAATAATAAAAAATGCAGGGAATTGGACACGGAATATAAAGCTGACTTACTTGAGCGATCCCCGCAATAAAAGCATTGAAGCATGTTGAAATGCGCATTTTTTGAGGAGCGATCATGAAGCATCCTTCCTGCTGATCATAGCCCATTAAGACATACAGGTGGCGCTTGACCGTATTGAAGGCTTTAGCGCTGCTGATGTCCGACTCTGCACTGCTCTCATCTTTGGCCATGAACTTCATCAACACTGTGATGAGCTGGTGGACAGTCTGATGGTCAATGCCAGCGTCCTCTGGGAGGAGGTCCTTTATGGTGTTGTCATTCTCTGGAGAAGGCTGCCCTATTAGCACAGAAAAAAGAACACATTGCAATGCATAGATGGCTGATGGGACAAGGGAGATGTAAACTAAACATCCCTCCTGAAGGAGTCTTGGCATGTTCCTGGGATGTTTATAGGCATGGAGGCTTGGGAATAAAGCAGCGATGCTTGCAATAAGTTACCGTAACCAATGGGGAGTGATAGAGAGGCAGAAATAAATAAATAAATAATTTATACCCCACTCATCTGGCTGGGTTTCCCCAGCCACTGTGGGTGGATTACAGCACATAAAAATTGTAAAACGTTCGACATTAAAAATTTCCCAATACAGGGTTGCCTTCAGATGTTTTCTAAAAGTCAGATACAGTCATACCTTGGTTCTCGAACGGAATGTTGGACTTTCAGAACTGTTTGAAAACCAAAACGCGGCTTCCGATTGGCTGCAGGAGCAGCCAATTGGAAGCCACGGAAGCAGCGCCGGATGTTCGGCTTCGGAAAAACGTTTGAAAACCAGAACACTCGCTTCCAGTTTTCAATTGTTCGAGAGCCAAAACGTACAAGTTCTGGGGCATTTGAGAACCAAGGTACTGTAGTTATTTACTTCCTTGACATCTGATGGGGAGGCGTCCCACAGGGCGGGCGCCACTACCGAGAAGGCCCTCTGCTTGGTTCCTGTAACCTCACTTCTTGCAGTGAGGGAACCACCAGTAGGCCCTCGGAGCTGGACCTCAGTGGACTGAACAATGGGGGTGGAGACACTCCTTCAGGTATACTGGGCAAATTGAGGCTCATGTTTCCTTCCTGCTTTTTTTCCAAGTTTGTTAGTCCACGTATGAGCTAGTGTGCTCTCATGCCTCCATATTGCAAAGGCTATATTCAGAATGGCTTTGTCTGCCAGGAGTAACAAACCTTAAGTCTCTTTCTTCTTCCAACCACCTGCCTTACTGTACTATTTAATTACTGCACTCCTCCGCCCTAGATTTACCCAACTGTAACAAGGAGAACAAAGTAGGCACTGGGGTGGGTGGAATTTGATTTCTTATTTCTAACACCACATTTTTTAAAAGGACACAATCCATTCCATATATTTACCAGTGAACAATACTTCATTGCTGAGGGTTGGACTAGAAGACCCATGGGGTCCCTTCCAACTCTACAATCCTATGGGTCTATTCTTCTAAATCACTGTCTAGATGCTAAACATGATCATTGTGTGGACTGGACTGAACCGCACCTCCTTCTCACACTAAAAATATCTGAATATTTGCATAAATGTTCCTCTCTTGTCTTGGAACCAATCATGTACTGTACACAAACGCAGCATGTACCTTGAGTTTGTTCTGGTGTCCCACCAAGTGCTGGAGCAGATTGCTCATGCCTCATCAGCCTATTAGCTAAATAAAAATAAAAATATAGGCCTGTTAATATTAGATGAAAGACAGTCTCTCTGCAGCCACACCCATAACTCAGTGACAGGGCACATGTTGTAACTATTACTGAAAAAACAAAGAGTTTCACCTCAGTCAGTAGAGCATGAGACTCTCGTGGGTTCGAATCCCATGCTGGGGAAAGGATTCCTGCACTGCAGGGAGCTGGAATAGATTGCCCTCGTGGTCCCTTCAGTTCTAGGTACATAGGATGTATGCCCTTAATAAAGGTAAAGGGTAAAGGGACCCCTGACCATTAGGTCCAATCGTGACTGACTCTGGGGTTGCGGCACTCATCTCTCTTTATTGGCCGAGGGAGCCAGCGTTTGTCCGCAGACAGCTTCCGGGTCATGTGGCCAGCATGACTAAGCTGCTTCTGGCGAACCAGAGCAGCACACGGAAATGCTGTTTACCTTCCCGCCAGAGCGGTACCTATTTATCTACTTGCACTTTGACCTGCTTTCGAACTGCTAAGGAGCTAAGGAGCAGGGACCAAGCAACGGGAGCTCACTCCGTAGTGGGATTCGAACCGCCGACCTTCCGATCGGCAAGTCCTAGGCTCTGTGGCTTAACCCACAGCGCCACCCGTGTCAGAAACATCTAGGACATCATCAGTTGCCAAAATGTGGTTCAAGCTTCCTTCAGGTGGTCCACAAAGTGTCTATGGATTTGTGGTTGAAGACAAGACATGATGCATCAATCATATTAAATATTCATATTGATCTTTAACTGTTTTTTTACTACTTCTTTAATTTTTACATTGCATTACAATTTGATATCTATCGAGTTCAAACTGCAATACAGTAAAACATACTATATAAGAAATGAAACGGAACAAGAAAAACACAAGAAAAAATCATAGCACCTTACAATAGCTACAAATAGGCAGGAACATCAGTAAGTGGTCTGCTAAATACCTCAGCAACTTTCAAGTGGTCTGTGCAGGAAGGGGAGTTTGGGAACCAATGTAGCAGATTATATTTCATATGATGTCCCATATATTATTAACAATACTTTGTGGAACACGCTGTGGAGTGTTCTAATAACAAGAGTTAAAAGAATTAATTAGTCAGTATTCCTTTTTGTCAAAATTTCTGTCTTATACCTATTGGAGTAATGTTTACATCCATCTGAAAGAGAAACCTATTCAGACATGAATGAAAACCAGTCTCCACCTAGAAGCAATTTGGTAACAGATTTGAATTAAGAAAGGAGAATGAAGGAGAGACAATACTCAACGGATTTTGCTTGTAAGGGTTTCTGGGAGAGAAAGTGCCCTCTTGGATTCCACCGGGCCCTTCACACTGTCTCTCAAAGAGCGCACGCTCTTCTGTCGATTCCGGGCAAACCGAGCTCTCTTGATTTTCCACATTGCTGTATCACTTAAGTTGGCAACATTCGTCCGGACAGCCGTAATCGCTTTTTGAATAGAATGAAACAAGTCAAGTTTAATTTCTTGGCACGTTCCAGACCAAATTGTTCCAAGGGAACCCCACACCTTCAAAGCGCCATGTGCATCTCATCGCAAAAGAAGGATTTCGGATTGTCAGCCCCACTCCTTCGGCAGATGAGTACAGACAGATAGTAAATGTGGAGTTCAGATGTACCGCACCCAACATCTGCACAAACAACTTTATCTGATACAGGAAACCAGTTCAGATATTATGATCCCACAAAAAATCAGTCATTTTCAGCAAAGCTATCATGGTTTGTAACCAGAATTTTCTATGATGATTATTATTATTACTACTACTACTACTACTACTATTAGTATTTTATACTCCACCCATCTGACTGGGTTGCCCCAGCCACCACTTGAGTGGCTTCCAACAAAATATAAAAAAACACAACAGAACATCACATATTAAAACATCATACCAGAGGCAGTCTGCAGAAAATCTAAACAATTATTTTCCGGTTGTGATGTAAATATAATAGTCAACTGAATCACTGAACATTTCAGGTATCTCATGGAACACCTTTTGATGCCCACAGGCCATCAGCTTTTCAAATTTTTTATTATCCAGTCATTTTGACGATTCTCTGTATTTTTTAAAGTGGAGTTTTATGTTTCAGTGTTGTACTCCACCTCAATCTTTTATGATACGGCCGTATAAAAATACTTTTATAACTAACTTTATAAATATATAAAAGGGTTATATGCGCAAGATCCTGGTTTCATACATTAATTTAGAGGGAGTTCTTAAACCAGAGTTTGCTAGTCCAGATTTCATGACTGATAAACCATGGTTTATGAACCAGGCCACTCCCTCTGTTTGTCTGGTTTTTAAGAACTTTTGGGGCAGAGAATTTCACTCCCATAAGGCAGTTCCCATAAAGGCAGAGCTGTACTTCTGGAGTCATCAACAAATTTAACAGGTGTTCTTGGGAGCTGTTCCCTCACCAATGAAGCAGAACATATAGCAGGGGCCTTCTACCCCCATGTTTGTAACAAGAAGGCCTTATAAAGGTCAGGAACATTTAACTGTGACAATATTATCCCCTCCACATAAACACCCACCCACACCAAAATGTCACATCGGGAAGTGACACTTACTCGTTGGGAATGGGAATTCCTTGTTGCAATCCAGGTGGAGCTGTGCCTCGAGAGAGAGGGTTTCAAACCTATTCACAAAGAATTCCCAGCTCAACGCCGGAATGTCTTGCTTGAGGAAATGAAGAAGCAAAAGCTTGCTGAGGATGGTGGGCCTGTCCTTGACGACAGTATCAAACTGGAAATCAAGGCAAAGGCAAAGGCCCTAGAGAGGAGAAATGAAAAAGCAAAGGTAAAACACACACACATTAACTGTGGTGTCACTAGGGCTTACACACACCTTCCCCAGCCACTACAATTAGGCTTCAAAAAAGCCTTAGATCATAGGATTGTAGAGTTGGAAGGGACCATGAGGATCATCTAATCCAGCCTTTCTCAACCTGTGGATCCCCAGATGTTGTTGAACTACAACTCCCATCACCCCTAGCTAGCAAGGCCAGAGCTCAGGGATGATGGGAGTTGTAGTCCAACAACATCTGGAGACCCACAGGTTGAGAACCGCCAACCCACTGTGGTGCAGAAATATTTTGCCCAACATGGGGTTCAAACCCACAACCCTGAGATTAAGAGTCTCCTGCTCTACCAACTGAGCTATCCCAGCTCCTTCTAAATTGAAGGTTACTTTTGAACCTAATTTCAAGGGGAGAGGGAGGCAGAGGCACACAACCTTGTGGGCCTGTGCAGGTGCAGGTGCAGGCATTGTGTGGGCAACCCGTGGCCTAGACCTACTCCTGGTCTCTGCCGTGGGACCTAACAGCCCCAACACATCATAGGAAATCAGCTGGGGCAGCTTCTCCCCCACCACTTCCTACAAACCATTTATCCAACCTTACAATCTTTCTGCATCATTCCTAGCCACCCCTTTTACTCCCATACAATTGTCCTCTCACTGGCCCTTCCTCCCCTTCCTGCCTCCCTTTCCTCAACTTTCTCTGCTGCTTATAATGCTTCCACACACCCTTTTGGTATATGGGGGCTTAATTCCAGGCAGGTGGCATGGGCAGGGAGCCAAGCTGCTTTGACACAGCTCACCACAGGTGACAAAAATGCTATTCCTCCCCATAGGATGGAATAATATCTCGCAATTTCATCAAGAACGTTGAGAGATTGCGCTAACGGGTTGAACTGCATCTTTGACATGTTTGCCCCTAGCAAGAAAGCAAACTCAGAAAAAAGAAGGAGGAGGAGGAGGAGGAGGAGGAGGAGGAGGAGGAGGAGGAGGAGGAGGAGGATTTATACCCCGCCCATCTGGCTGGGCTTCCCCAGCCACTCTGGGCGGCTTCCAACAAAATATTAAAATACAGCAATGCATCAAACATTGAAAGCTTCCCCAAACAGGGCTGCCTTCAGATGTCTTCTAAAAGTCTGGTAGTTATTGTTCTCTTTGACATTTGGTGGGAGGGCGTTCCACAGGGCGGGTGCCACTACCGAGAAGGCCCTTAGCCTGGTTCCCTGTAACTTGGCTTCTCGCAGTGAGGGAACCGCCAGAAGGTGCTGGACCTCAGTGTCCGGGTAGAACAATGGGGGTGGAGACGCTCCTTCAGATATACTGGACCGAGGCCGCTTAGGGCTTTAAAGGTCAGCACCAACACTTTGAATTGTGCTCGGAAAACGCCAACACTTCCGTTGGGTATATTGCTGGGTTTGACCATGTTTCCTTTGCCACTGTTAACCTACCTGCAGTGCTGGCCTCTTTATGGTATCTAGCAACAGGCCTGCTCTGGTAGCCACAGCTGGGTTGACATCCTCAACAGCAGTCAGGAAGCAGCAAAAGGCATGTGCTAAGGAATACTTCAGCAAGTGGTTTTTGGTCACGGAGTGAATATCCAGGAACCGACACAACACAGCTACTTTCTCCACTGCAGCAGACAGCAAAGTCCCAAGATAAAGAAAAGAACACATTAATCAGACATTAAGAACATAAGTATCTTGCTGGCTCAGGTCAGCGGCCCATCTAGTCCACTATCCTGTTCTCACAGTGGCCAACCAGGTGCCCATGGGAAGTTTTGTGAGAAAACACCCATGAAAGAAGACCCACATTTTCCGTTCACTTCCAGGTCCCTTTTCAGCTTTGGGTAGAAAAGTTTGACAGAAACATTTTGGATGTTGTAACTAACATATAGTCATTGTGCCAGTCAGTTCTGGGTCAAAGTGGGTCTTTGGCTAGCTAAATGTTCCATCGTTTCATCGTAGCAGAAAGTGCGAGAGGTTCAGCAAGCAATAGGGCACTGGAAAGGTGTAATCCTGGGTTTCTGGCACCAATTTACAACCAGAAAAATAGGTGGGCTTTAGAGTAAGGAGACGCGGGTGGCGCTGTGGGTAAAACCTCAGCGCCTAGGACTTGCCGATCGCATGGTCGGCGGTTCGAATCCCCGCGGCGGGGTGAGCTCCCGTCGTTCGGTCCCAGCTCCTGCCCACCTAGCAGTTCGAAAGCACCCTTAAGTGCAAGTAGATAAATAGGTACCGCTTTATAGTGGGAAGGTAAACGGCGTTTCCGTGTGCTGCTCTGGTGCCGGTTCGCTAGAGCAGCTTCGTCACGCTGGCCACGTGACCCGGAAGTGTCTGCGGACAGCGCTGGCTCCCGGCCTCTAGAGTGAGATGAGCGCACAACCCTAGAGTCTGTCAAGACTGGCCCGTACGGGCAGGGGTACCTTTACCTTTTTAGAGTAAGGAGAGACACTATAGCCAGATGCTTTTTGTATTTTCTAATGCAATAAATATCTGGAAATATGTAGGTTTGTTTCATTTCCTTTGCTTAAAACTCACATTTCCACCCATTCAGTTCATGACAAAAGACTTGGCAATAAATGGCTGGCATTTGTTATTCACATTGGGGGGGATTAACCATTTTTGGCCCAGGTGCCACATTGACCACTGCACAACCCAATTATTTTTAGTTGTATTGCTTTCTTGCTCTGTTGTTTGCTGGCCAACAAGGAAGCGCAAAAATAGAAATGGTATAAACAGAAACAACAACAGCTCCCATCATCCCTGGCCATTGGCCATGCTAACCGGGGCTTATGGGAGTTGTAGTCCAAAGGTTCTAGAGGGCCACAGATTCCACACTTACATCTTTTTTTAATGTTAAAAGCTTACCTGCTTCAAACCTTATCTTCCAGTCTTTGCTGTTGAAGTTGCTATTGATGATGGTCCAGAAAATATCAGCTCCATGTGGGAGAGACAGAGCATGAAGAAGGAGGGGCACCGCCAGCGAAGAAAGCTGGGAGAATTCCGATTTGACAACTCTCCATAAGCTGGGGAAGAGAGAGAGAGGTGACGCAAGCAAATCAGCTTGCAATCTGTTTATCTTCCTAACTTCACAAAATGGTTGCATTACTTTGCTGAGAGCAGAATGGAAACAGCTGCTCCAGGAACTTCTTACTCCTCCCTGGAGAGCCAGAGAACCCAGTTCCAGCACTGTTTTCCCTCAAGGAGATGCAGGGAGAAATTATCTTCCCACCACACCCAGATGTACCACTATCCTGCCACTCAAATGGCAGGTTTAAAATAGGAGTGATAAGCAAATGATGTGTGCTAACATTGTCTCCTATATACAGGGTAGCTCAGTCGGACCTCCTATGGTCTTCAACAACCCAACTGATATTCAGAATTATACAGCATGTGAATTTAATGAACTCAGTGGTTTCCCTCCACAAACCACTAGTTTGAATCTAACAATGGACTTGAAACAGGGATGGGGTGAAGGCCTTCCTGATGTTCTAGGATTACAACTCCTACCACCCCTGAGCATTAGCCATGCTGGCAGGGGATGATGGGAGTTGGAGTCCACCAACAGCGGAACCTCAGGAGGTTGTGGGCTCTCCTTCCTTGGAGGTTTTTAAGCAGAGGTTGGATGGTCATCTGTCATTGATGCTTTAGCTTAGATTCCTGCATTGCAGGGGGTTGGACTAGATGACTCTTGGGTCCCTTCCAACCCTACGATTCTATGATCCTGTGAACATCAAGAGGTCTACAGGTTCCCCAATGCAGATTTAAAAGAAACACTTAGTAGTTTGTTACCTGTCACCCATAACTGATTGGCTTTAGACCAGTCTTCCCTGACATTGGTCCTCCATATGTTTTGAACTACAGCACCCATCATGCCTGACCACTGGCCATGTTGCCTGGGGCTGATGGGAGTTGCAGTCCAAAACACCTGGTTGCTGCTTTAGCCTACAAGCTTGCACTAGAAGAAGAAGAAGAAGAGTTTGGATTTGATATCCCGCCTTTCACTCCCCTTCAGGAGTCTCAAAGCGGCTAACAATCTCCTTTCCCTTCCTCCCCCACAACAAACACTCTGTGAGGTGAGTGGGGCTGAGAGACTTCAAAGAAGTGTGACTGGCCCAAGGTCACCCAGCAGCTGCATGTGGAGGAGCGGAGACGCGAACCCGGTTACCCAGACTACGTGACTACCGCTCTTAACCACTACACCACACTGGCTCTCATATAAAGCTTCATATAAAGTATCAACACTTCTCTTGGGCGAAAATAGTATACCTGGCAATCAGCATATGATCCTGAACGTAGGCTAGGAACTGTGGGTAGTCCTTCCTTGCAATATATAAACACTCTCCATGAAGGCAGAGAATCTTCAAGCAGTTGAGCATGTTAAATAGAATATCTGGCTCTTCAAACCGTGCCATTTCCTTTGCCAAATTTAGAAACAAGCAGACAAAATACCATGCAATTAATCAGAAACACCAAGCAGAAGTAATAAGACCAGAGCACTTGGTACTATAATTCTGAGCTAAAGCAGAACTGCATCAATTGAACCATGAACTAATATTAACATAAATAGCAATAGAGACTCAGGGCAATTTAAGCTGCATGTATGTTAATACTTTCTGGGAGATTGTCTGTGCTTGTGACTACTGAAAACCAGTAAACATTATTAAAAGAAAAGCACACACACTTTCAGGGAGAAATACAATATCAGCATACAAGTGGAACAAACTTCTACTTACATAATGAGGTTTCATTTTTGTCATTCCCGCCCCTCCTTCTGCACCCGAAATCTTCTCCAGTGGGTTGGGGGACCTCTTTATCTTACCCCCCCTCCATGAGTTTATCAAAATGATCAAACAAATGGTGCCCCACAGTTTACCAGTCGCAAAATCATTATTCAGTGGGAGTGTCTTATCAAGAGACCACTTTATGACATAATCAAATCCACAAATACTTTTTTTTAAGTTAAACTTTACCTGCAATATTGTATAGATAAGTTTCAGTGTCACTGGAAGCTGCTGGTAACAAAATTTCCTCTCAGTGTCATTTTTGATGGCTGCTATAAAAAAGGCATATGCAAAGGTTCACAGACAATTTTGTAAAAAGAACGAAAGAAAGAAACCCACAGTTCCCATATATCAGCAGCAGTTATGATCTCTTGTAAAATAAACCGGCAAAAATTAAAAGCAAGGTGAAACATGCAAATTTCTAAGGCTTGTTTAGAAAACAGTCAGTGAGGGAGACGGGCATAGTTCCAGCAGGAAAGCATTTTGTAAAGCTAGAACCAGCACAAAATAGGCCCTGTCACTCATGTTCATCAACCTGACAGATCATATCCATCTGTCAAGACTTTCGTGCCTGATCTTAGGGTCTACAATAAACACACAAGATGTAACCGGCTGTGTTCTTAGATAAATAAGGTATACTATTCAATGTGCTTTAACTACTGATGAAGCCCAGGACGGCAAAACTGGCCAATAGCCTTGTCTAGACTCTGTGAAAGGATTTTGTGGAACTGTAACAACCTTTCATGTGGATTGTTTGGACTTTATGAACAGACAGGTGGAATAGACACCATTACACGGATGGACCTCATGCATGAAATGACTAGAGAATGATCTGATCCACTGGGTCTTCTGCTTTGTTCGTTTGTTGAACTTTATGAGTTACTTCTGCTGAAATTTGATACAATGAATAGTATACCTTATTTATCTAAGAACACAGTCTCGTGTGTTTATTGAGGACGCTTTACGTGACCAAAGGTTTGTTTGTTGTTGTGATCTTAGGGCCTAGGCAGATTCGTACAGGGGGTCTTTCAAATAACCTGGTGCAAAGCCATTTAGGGCTCTAAATGTAATCACCGGCACATTAAACTGAACCCAGAAACACACTGGCAACCAGTGTAGCAGATATAAAATTGGTGTTATATGTTCAGATTGCCTAGGCCCCACAAGCAACTGTGCTGTTTGTATTTGTGGAGGCCAAATGTTTTTTCTTTGACACAGGAGTGAGGGGCAACTTGTGATGCAGGCCCGTCACACAGTTATGATACCCGGCACCCGTGATCAAACAAAATTCCCAGGATTCTTGTGCGGGTGGTGGGGGAGCCGTGCCTGTTGAAGTGGTATAAGAGTGCTTTAAATGTATGGCATGGGTGTATTGAAAGAGTTTGAATTCATGCCATCAAACAAGCACTAGATTTGGTCGCCATCGTAAAATCCAGGTGGTTATAAAGTTTTGAAACACGGTTGCTCATCTCCAGTTTACCTGTGTTTTCCGTTGTCTCTGTGTGATTTCCTGGGTTTTCTCCATGCTTCGATGCTGGTTTGTTCTCTCCCTCCCCTTCAATTCCTATAATGAACTCGGGTCTAGAATCTAGAAGACTGTCCTCCAGATTATCTGTAGGTTCCTTCAAAAACCAAATATGGAATGACGTTGATTTTCAGATGCCTACATTCACATGTTTTTAGATCAAGCATTCCTTAGAAGGACATCTTAAGATGGATCAACAGACAGCAGATTTAACTTTACTTTTGTGTTGTATTTACTAAATACAGTCGTACAGTGGTGCCCCACAAGATGAATGCCTCGCAAGATGGAAAACCCGCTAGACGAAAGGGTTTTCCGTTTTTGAGCTGCTTCGCAAGACGAATTTCCCTATGGGCTTGCTTTGCAAGACGAAAACATCTTGCGAGTGTTCCAATTTTTTTCCGCTCCCCCCCCCTTTTCTAAGCCGCTAAGCCGCTAATAGCCTTTTAGCCGCTAAGCTGCTAAGCCTTTAATAGCTGCTAATCCACTAAACCGCTAATAGCGCTAAGCCGCTAGGCCACTAATAGGGTTGCTTCGCAAGACGAAAAAACCGCTAGACGAAGAGACTCACGGAACGGATTATTTTTGTCTTGCGAGGCACCACTGTACCTTGGTTCTCGAACAGAATGCGTTCTGGGAGTCCGTTTGACTCCCAGAAATGATCAAAAACCAAGACACAGCTTCTGATTGGCTGCAGGAGCATCCTTCAGCCAATCAGAAGCTGTGGAAGCCACACTGGATGTTCGGCTTCCGAAAATCATTTGAAAACTGGAACACTCACTTCCCTTTTTCTATCATTCAGGAGCTGAAACATACAAGTTCCAAGGCGTTCGGCAACCAAGGTACAACTGTACTAAACCAGGCAAGCAAGCCAGGATTCAGTATCAGGGTTAAGGTTTTTCCATGTGTGCTGCCCTGTCAAAAAGTCAGCAATCGTTTCAGGGAGGAGCAGGAAGTGGGAAGAATTGAACTGATTCCCTGCCACGCTCTCCTTTCCCAGAGTCTGATTGGTGCAACTGCTAATTTCTGATGGTGCTGTGAATAGGCAGTCCTGGTGTCTGCATCAAGGGAAGAACCCCACACTCATGTTTGTGCGCATGGCTCCTCAGCCAGCCAGAGCAGGGTGGTTATGCAGGGAACCTTTTATAGCCCAAGGGCCACATTCGCTGGTTGGCAACCTTCCAGGAGCCACGTTCCAGGGGTGGACAGGGCAGAGGCAAAAGCAAGGAGAGCATTGGCTGCAACTCTTAACTTCGTACAATAGGCTCCGTTCTAGCCAGGCAAAAGTAAGTGGTTTCTACACACTTAAACACATGCATCTTTCCATCCAGGCAATATGCAAAGCATCCCTGAGTCTACAACAGGTACAAGCAAGAGGTGTTGCTTGAACACTACATCAAGGGCAGTTTGTGCTGAGTGTTGCACATTTGTTTATCACTTACCACTAGCCGGATTTCTTCTTTGGGGGCTAGTCTCTCCAGCAACTCACAGGCTAGCTGATAGCACAAGATACTGGACTGACACAGGTTGCATTCAATGGCCTTCTCGTCTTTTTGACAGGTATGAGAGCCACCCCAGGGGGCTTGGAACACATTGTTGATGATAGAAATTATGTCTTTGGATATGCTGTTCTCTAAACCCAGGGTAATGCCGTCATCTTGCAATTCCATCTGAAAAGCAAGTTTTAAGGAGTATAATTAACGAAGCAACTGAAACACACGCTATTGACATAAAACAAAATCTATAAGCAAGCACCTCCTAGGCTACTTATTTTTTAAAAAAATAGAAAGACAGATGTTCAATCCGTTCAAAACAGCTGCATAAGAAGCAGACGTCAACAGTGAAAATCACTACTCCTCCATGGCAGGAAAAACTGCAACTGTTGAAATTCTTCTTGCCAAGCTGCTGTTGAAAGTAAACAATCTCTATCATGGGAATAAAGCAGAGGTGGCTTGATCTGGGGCCTCCAGATGTTGCCCCCAACATCCCTAACTGTTAGCCATACTGGCAGGGGCTAAGGGGAGTTTGAGTTCAGAGGTGGCTGGTGTGCCACAGGTTCTCTAACCAGTCTACAAAATGTGAGGCTGGAGGAGATCGCCCGAATAATGGCAAATAATATGAGTAGAGAAAAGGAAGCTTAGGTCCTGGGGTTGGTAGCATGTGGTATGATTTGCTTTGTCCCAAAGCCGCACCAACTTCAAGTAGGAAGAAATGCATCCACAACCTTGTGAAGTCCAATTTTACCAGGTTCTTACTTTCTTTGGGCTACATTGTTTGCTACTAACATCAACATGGATTAGGTAACAAGGAATGATGCAACTTCCTGGGCCACCCATTATACTAATATATGTTCCTCTCTTTGCAAACCGGATCTTGGAAAACAAGCTGAGACTATTCTATGCATCCAAAATCTCATTGTGCAAATGCAGAACCAAGCATCACAAGTGACTCGCACTCTTGGATATTGCATGGTTCCCATGTACAACATTTATAAACAACAACAGCGTTATTAGATAACCCTCCAGAAACTCATGCATCACTCTGGACCTTTATTTCCGTCCTCGTTTAAAATGCCAGAATTCTCTTTTGCATTGTCACCTGCTTTAAGATGAGATCAAACATCAGGATGAAACAATTCAGATTCATTTCTTCATCGTCGCAGTCGAAGTCAATAGCCCTCCCTCCTCCTCCTCCTCCTCCTCCTCCTCCTCCTCCTGGGTGCCCAAAGTTCTTGAAAGGACTACGGAAGGGGCTTCGCATGGGGCTGCGAAAAGGACTCTGAAATGGACTTGGGAACGGGCTCAGTGTATTATGCTGAACTCTGTGCCCTGGATCAGAGGCAATGCTCACCTAGAGAAGTATGAAGAACCCAACATGCACAAAATCAATGCTAAGCTCTTGTGGACTGACTAGCATGAAGCAAATACATCAACATTTTGCAACAGAAACAAGGAGACAGTTTATTTAAAGTAGGGTCGTCAAATGATTTGGGAGACATGCCCTGCCTTGCTTCTGTGCATTTAACAGCAGGCTTCTATGGAGCAAAACCTTTTTAAAAACAAAAAACAGCATGGAGATCATCATTATTACCTGCTATTGATCAAGCGGCACATTAGTTAAACATCATTTTAAAATAAAGAAAGAAAAAGGTGACAACAATATCTCAAAGGTATCTTCCCAGAAATCACACCTAAGCACATCTACAAAGTGGTTTAAAAATGTCTTACTGGGATTGATGAAGTATTTCTTAAAACGAAACTGTTCAGAGGCATAATACAGAGAAATATAGGTGCTCTGACTTAAATCATGTTAGAGTGATGTGACCGAGGGGCATGTAAGACGTGGGACACCATTTACACAATGTTTTTAAGTAAACAGCAAGCTCAAAGAACCTGGTCCCAATGGGGAACCTGGTAGAGGGAGAATTTAACCCTTTACTACCCACTGTGGTCCCAGCGGATTGGGCCCTAGGCACATGCTTTTTGTATTGGGAAGAAAGCTCCCATTCACACAAACAGATTTCCTTCCCTATGCAAATAGCAGGGATTGGGGAATAGGGCACTCCAGAATGGAACCCCAGCAAGTGGCAAAAGGTTGAAACCACTCAATGCACCTACCATTTACATTTAATTTTTTTAATTAAAAAAAAACACATTTGCACAAAAGTCTTTAAAAACCTATTACATTTATATACCGCCTTTCGTCTGAAGATCACAAGGTGGTTTACAACATAAAATTCCAAGGATGAAATTACATCCAACTTTGGTTGTGATCATAAACACATCTACATGCAATTAAGCCTCACCATGGTTTACTTCTCAGTAAGTGTGTTCAGTTTCAAACGCTACATGCTCTTGTGCCACTGAATTCAGTGGAGTTTAGAAAACAACACGCTACGTTTTCGCTGGATTTCACCAGCTGCCTTTGCCAAAAGAGGTGAGACATGCTTTTCCCTCTTATCATAAAGATAAACTGATAATGAATTACCCTTCGAGCTGCAAGGTTCCCAGTTAGTTCCGTTACTCTTGATTTCCTCTGATTTGCCAGCTCTTTTACAGAATTAACCCCATCAGAAAACATACTGATCAGTAGCTGAAGAGGGACCACAATGTCTAATTCAGACAACACCTAAAAGAGATAGAGAGAGAGTTCTCAGACCAAAAATGCAGTGAATGCTAATATTAGCACTAGGCCAAAATGAACAGTGAACTTAAGCAGGTATTTAACGTAGGGGTGCCAGAACTCACCATGAAAGCCTCCCTTGTTCTCTTATAATGGCATTGGTGCCCTCCTGAGAGATGCCAGAACTGAGTTACAATGAGTTCTGGCTGAAAAAATCCCTGGTTAGGAACCTCTGTAAGTTTTGACCCACTGTCAGAAGCTGTTGGGAGTTAAAAATGGAGCATTTGGGGTCATCTGAACCTGCCTAGTGTGATAATATCATGCATACATGGCTTTCAACACCAGGGGCTGGAGTGCACTGGGTCCAGACGAAGCTGTATTGTGCACACAGCCTAAGGCTGCTGCCTCAGGTGCCTGAAGCTGTATTATCCCCATATTGTGGAAGAGGAGGTAACAAGACTGAAGGGTAGTGACTTAGAATCATAGAGTTGGAAGGGACCCTGAGAGTCATCTAGTCCATCTCCCTGCAATGCAAGAATCTCAACATGCTTGTCAGGTTTCAGTGAATTCTGATCCTCCCCTCCTCCCCTCACGGCAGACAGCCAAGGAAGTAGACAAGGAAGCTCTTACCGAGTCTTTATTTAATATTCACAGTGAGAGGCCTCTGTACGCTGCCTCTTGGGTTAATGGCATTGCTCCAACTGAGTTCCTCCCTCACTTCCCCTTAAGATGGCCGCCAGGGACTAATTGTCTCTGAGTCCTTTGCTCTTCCACTTTCAATGCATGCCATGTTCTGGGAGAAGGGGTCAGAAATGCTCTCCAGTGATAACGTGTCAGCTGGCAGCTCTATCTCCTTCTCTTCTCCCAACACCTCCCAACTCTTCTGTTCACCTGTCTATGAGATGTGACCTTCCTCACACCACTGCTGTAATTTGATACTGCTTTCCTCTTCTTTGGAAGCTTCAGGAGGAGGGGGGACGGTCTCCACCATTCCTCCTCAGTCTCGCCCCCCCCCCTCAGACCAGTCCCTGACAATGCTGCTTATAGCTCTTGAGATATGAAGTGGAATTTTCTTCCTGGCTCGCAGGCACGTGCTTCGCTTACAGCAAGCTCTTACCACCCAGAGGCGGCATGTCCTGTTTGTCAGGAGCTCAGCCTACACTCGAGTAGGACCCTGGCAGAGACACATGCCCGACTGGCATGTTCTCTCCCTCCTGGTCGATCGTTCGGGAGCTTCAAAAGCTTTCTTCAACCTGAACATCACAGCGACCGATGCCAACCGACCCCGGCACACTTAGGGATCCGCAGAGTTTGCGCATCAAGCGTAACAGACCTCGGCAACGCAGCATTTTGGCTAATCTACTTTATTTACATATAAACATACATGAAGCACTGCAACATGGCTTCCTCTCTCTCTAGCATCAGACAGCAAAGAGAAAAAGAACAAAGGACAATAGTTCCACTTCATAGAACACAGTAACACAAACATCCTGTCTCCGTCACTTCCCACTCTGTGGAGTAGAGTCAAAACATATACTGTCATGTGAAAGACAACAATCCCATGACTGCAATCATGGAGCAGGAATTCTAACACTGTTTCGGTGACAGGGGAGAAGCGGGATGTGCCGCCCCACTAGCTCACCCCTGTCGAAGCCTCGCTTACCCAGGTCACATGGTGGCACCTGCAAGATATAACCAGAAGCTGCTGCCACTTCTCTGCTAGCAGCAAGGCAGGGCACCTGTGGGGGGGGGGACTGTCTCTGGGGGTTCTTCCACCCAAGGAAGCTGCCTCAGCATGCCTCGTGAGCAGGCAGGCCCTGCTACCCCCCCCCAATACAGCAATGGGTTTACAAAGCAGACGAAATCTCTGCTTGGGAAGGCAGGCTGAAAATCCAATAAATACTGATACGTAAAAGCCATGCTGCTGCTAAGAGAGTGTTAATAAAATAATAATGATAATTATTTTATTATTTATACCCCACCCATCTGGCTGGGTTTCCCCAGCCGCTCTGGACGGCTTCCAGCAAAACAATAAAAACATAATAAAACATCAAACTTTTAAAACCTCCCAATACAGGGCTGCCTTCAGATGCCTTCTACAGCTCTTTATCTCCTTGAGATTTGATGGTAGGGCGTTCCACAAGGAGGGCGCCACTAACTATGGTAACTATGTTTAACTATGAGGGTTAGTGAATTATTATAATCCTGTTGGTACAGAGACAATGTTGACCTGATCATAGGAATGAAGGGGGAGCACTTACATGAAGCCAGAGTAAAGCCTGCTCTTGTACAGAAGAAGGATATCCCGTAAACCGACAGCTTATGAAGCCAAACATCTCCTCCATGGAAAAAGGGAGCGGGCACAGCTCAATATCAAACATTTTGCTACAAAGCACAAAAGACAAAAAGGGCTTATCAGTAAGTTCTTCTCGCAAGCTCTTTTCACAAAAGACCAAAAGTTGTACATAACATGAGAAGAACGAAACCTCTGTATTTGTTTAAACAAAATAAAAAAATTCCTTCCAGTAGCACGTCAGAGACCAACTAAGTTTTTTAGTGGTATGAGCTTTCATGTGCATGCACACTTCTTCAGATATGTATTTGTTTGTTTGTCAAACCTATAAATGGCCTTCAGGCAAAGGTGCCTCTCAATATAGTTTACTGCTATATGAAATAAAATACCTGCAGGTTCCGCTTTACAAACACAATGTGTTCTCTGGAATTCGTTCCTTAGGTAAGTGTTCGCATAACGAGTCAACAATTTCCATTGGTTCCTATGGGGAAATTTCTAATACATTCGCAACCACAGAATTTTGACACACACACACCCTGCCAAAGCAGGGGGAACCCAGACAAAAATGATCTCTGATTTGTCCAGTCTCTCCCCCCTCCCTGAGCCTACCAGCAAGAGGCAATCGAGAAGGGAAAGCATGCTTTCTGTCCAGGTATCTGAATCTGTGGTGCTCACAGTGAAGTTTGGGTACTAATACCTTATGTTCAGATAAGTGAATTTTCACAGAGTGGATTTTCATAAAGCGGGACCTGTGTGTCTAATGTTCCCTTCAACCAATAGTAAAAACCAGCATTAAATATTATTTTATAATATTTCTTGCCTGCCCTCCACAGTAAAATCCAGGGCAGATTGCCAAAACAGCATAATGCAAATTGAAAACCAAATAGAACTACTCATCCATATACAACAATCCTCAGATTAATCAGGTTAATCTGATGCATGAACCACCAACCCTGTCTCCATTCAATTTTAGAACCATGGACCATCTGTAGACATTTATGACTACAGAAAAACCATCAAAAGTGGTGAACAGGGCAAAGGACCCTCTGATCCCCTATAATTTGAGCACTGGCCCCAAATCAATTCTCCTGCTTATTGAAAAGAAACCACCTGTGCTTCACTCAATGGCTGAGAAGTAATGAGCATCCCAAATTTCACAACTGATGGATTTGAAGCTTAAAGCATTCCCTCTTCCACATTACAAGCCACTTCAGGGTGCCTCCAGATATGTGAAGCAATATATATAAATACAATGGACTAAAGAGTAACTATGGGACACAGGTGGCGCTGTGGGTTAAACCACAGAGCCTAGGGCTGGCTGATCAGAAGGTCGGCGGTTCGAATCCCTGCAACGGGGTGAGCTCCCATTGCTCGGTCCCTGCTCCTGCCCACCTAGCAGTTCAAAAGCACATCAAGTGCAAGTAGATAAATAGGTACTGCTCCGGTGGGAAGGCAAACGGCGTTTCCGTGTGCTGCTCTGGTTCGCCAGAAGAGACTTAGTCATGCTGGCCACATGACCTGGAAGCTGTCTGTGGACAAATGCTGGCTCCCTCAGCCTACAGAGCCAGATGAGCGCCACAACCCCAGAGTCGTCTGCAACTGGACCTAATGGTCAAGGGTACCTTTACCTTTACCTTTAAAGAGTAACTAACTTTGGCACTCTATTTTCGAAAGCCCAGGTGCCATTTTTCCCCCTCTGCAATTTGATTGACACATGCACAGAAGCCTCCACCAAGAGTTGGAAAGCTTCCACATCCTCCTACTTACCTTAATACTTCCCTGAACTCCTTCAGCTGATTGTCTGGCACCTCAGTCCTGATGGCTTCCAGCCATTCTGGCATAATGCAATCCCACACAGGTTGGTTGATTACATTGTATGGAATTAAGCACAGGATCCGGTTCAGACCTTCCTTCAACTGCGTCACCGTGCTGCAGGACTTGTCCCAGTATCCACCCACCTAAGGGAATTTATAGGGGGGAAAGACTTCATTAAGGACTCTTCCCCCCCCCCCCCTTCAAAATAGCCCAACACATACATGGCACCATGCAGTCATGAAACACTACTGAATAATCCACAACAGTACATTTTCTTCTCTCCTATAGCAAGAACAATGAAAGTGAAGCTAAACTCTGCAATTTGGGGTGGCCCAAAGAGCTTGTGGTGGCTTGTGCCCACTGGGACTTGGAGGACGGAAGGTAGAGAGGCCATGAGTAGGTGGAGCTCGTTCTTGATTTGCCCCCTCCCCCTCCCCCTCCCTGTTGAGTTCCAGAAAGGCAACACCGAGATTAAGGAGGTGCTGAATGGCAGCTCATAGTGCCACCCTCCAGAAAAAAAGAAGGAAGGGCAGGGGATTGGCTGGAAGCAGAGCGAGGTTGACAGGGCAACGCTCCATTCTCCCCAGTGGGTCAACCTCCACTCAGAACACAGTTCATAACAAGCTACTGACAGAAGAAAACATGGACAGACTCCTCACCCGTGCAAATTCCATCGGTTTAGGAAGGAGGCACATCACCATGACATCAAACCGGACATCGCACACTGTCTTCAGCCATTTGGTGACAAACTGGGGCTTGAGTTTCTCCACCAGGCTGCCAACTTCGTCATCCATCATGTAGGCTGTGGAATGGAACCACTGGAAGACCATGCTCACAAGCCGAGCCAAGCTCTCTGTGGGGGTGTTCTCGCTCGGGGTGCAAAGGCTTACCTGGAAAACATGTTTGGTTCAGAAGTCAGAGTAAGTTCCGGCTTTCTCTTGCAATCACTCTCATTGCAGTGGGAGGAAAGAGATGCGTTAGGATGTGTGCAACTGGAAAGTCTTTGGAAAAGACCACGAGGAGGGACAAGGCTGATATCAAGCTTGTGCAACACTACTTGGAAAAGCAGTGTGTGAATGTTAAACAAAGAAGCAACAGGCCCACTTAAACCCTCCTGGCCCTGCTAAGGTCTCAGATCAAGTAAGTTCTGCAGGTTTTGTAGCCTTCTCGGGAGTGGCACCCACACTGTGGAATGCCCTCCCACCAGATGTCAAAGAAAAAAACAACTACCAGACTTTTAGAAGACATCTGAAGGCAGCCCTGTTTAGGGAAGCTTTTAATGTTTGACGGACTATTGTATTTTAATCTTTTGTTAGAAGGAAACCCAGCCAGAAGGGTGGTGTATAAATAATAATAATAATTACTATTATTACTACTACTACTACTACTACTACAGTGGTGCCTCGCAAGACGAAATTAATTCGTTCCGCAAGTTTTGCCGTCTAGCGAATTTTTCGTCTTGCGAAGCACGGTTTTAACGGTTTAACAAAGTCGCGAGACGTTTTCGTCTTGCGAAGCAAACCCATAGGGAAATTCGTCTTGCGAGGCAAATCGAAAACGGAAAAACCTTTCGTCTAGCGAGTTTTTTGTCTTGCGAGGCGTCCGTCTTGCGGGGCACCACTGTACTACTACTATTATTATTATTATTATTTCCATAACCTACAAAACCTGTTTGAGAAGTGACTCTGGAAAATTATACAAAGTCTGTTTCATATCTGCTTTTCTAGACTATGTAGCTCTGCAATAAATTATAATATTATAGTAAGCTCTTTAGAATCCAAAGAAGAAGAGGAACGGGAAAAGCAAAAGAAACTCACCAAAAACCAAATTCCAAACTGGCTCAGAAGGCGCTGGTCGTTCTTGTCATCATCTTTGTTATCAAAGTCTGTGTTGTCCAAAGAATGATGTGAAGAGGATAAGCCCAGCTGTCTCCTGCGATTCAGCTCATACTCCCGTTGCTCTGCGTGGAGTTCAGCCTCCTTCAGCAAGCTAAACAACAACATCAGGTGTCTCTAAACAGATGCCAAAAATACAGCTGTGCACAAGGCCCCACATTTATTACTTTATGTTTTTCTGTGTTGCCTTTGATTTTATGGCAAACCCCTCCTCACAAGGCACATTCTACAAAAAAATAAAATTCAAGTGTATACAGTATCATGTTTCAAGAAAAGCAGCAATTTAAAGGAGCAGTCTCTAAGATAATTCATGGGCTGCCAACCCACCCTTACTGAAAAATTTACTAGAAACAAATCAAGACACTTTCGAATTATCACCAATATAAATCTTCAGAGACAGGGTTGGGGAGTCAGTAGCCATCCAGATGTTGTTGGACTACAACTTCCATCAGCCCCAACCAGCACAGCCAATGGTCAGAGGTGATGGGAGTTGTAGTCCAACACCATCTGGAAGGCCACAAGTCTCCCACCCCTGCTGCAAGAGAAAGCGCAGCTTGAAAAGTGGGTTTATTCTGAGTCTGCTTAAAAACATGCACTGATGGGGTCATATGCATAACATCTGGGAGGAAATTATATATCCATGGGGCTTTATCTCTGATTGATCTTATAGGCAGGTTGACAAGCAGGACCTCTGAAGCTGATCTCAGGATGCGGGCAATCTCATTATTAGTAAAAGCAGTCCATTAAGTAACCTGTTCTCATGCCATATATATTCCTTGATTATGCTACATTGCAAACTGTAGGAGCTCATCTGGTGTATTATTGTCCATGAATTGTTTTATGGAGACATCTACTTTACAAAGTGGGAAGCGGGTGGCGCTGTGGGTTAAACCACAGAGCCTAGGGCTTGCTGATCAGAAGGTTGGCACTTCGAATCCCCATGACAGAGTGAGCTCCCGTTGCTCAGTCCCTGCTCCTGCCAGCCTAGCAGTTCGAAAGCGTGTCAAAGTGCAAGTAGATAAATAGGTACCACTCCGGCGGGAAGGTAAATGGTGTTTCCGTGCGCTGCTCTGGTTCGCCAGAAGTGGCTTAGTCATGCTGGCCACATGACCCGGAAGCTGTACCCCGGCTCCCTTGGCCAATAAAGCGAGATGAGCGCCGCAACCCCAGAGTTGGCCATGACTGGACCTAATGGTCAGGGGTCCCTTTACCTTTACCTTTACTTTACAAAGTACCAGAGGCAGAAGGTTAAGCAGTGGAGAACAAGTAGCTCCAGACCCTTGGTGCTGCTAATATAGATTATGCTCATCTCTATGTGTTCATTATTCTCCACATAGCATAATTATTTGGACAGCCACTTTTAGGTCCTGAGTGGCCCGACTTCAGATTACTGCTCAGCTGTGAAGCTCACGGTGTGATCAAAAGCCAACCCCTCTGGGTTGCATCCAACTAAGTCAGAACTCAGAGCAGGCCCATTGGAATCAACAAGCGTTTGTTGGCAGGACCAGCTTAGGCCTATTGCTTCTACTAAGTCAGAGAACTCTCTGTCTGATCTGAACCTAACTCAAAGGGTTGTTGTAAGGCAAAAATAGGTTTCCCTGAGCTCGCTAAAGGAAGGGGTTGAATTATTAAGTTAAATTAAATTATTCAACGTGTAATAAACTGAGAAACTCCTCTTATATGTTACTTTAAATAAAATTTTAAAATAGCAATGCAACAAATGGAAACACATCAAATGTAAGTAAACCAGTTTGTTAGACAGGAAGCTCCTAGTGCTGGTCAGTAATTGATCTTCTGCTGTAAACTACAAGTTGAATGACACTTGATGTCTCGCATTTCAGGGGGGCAATTTTCCTGGTTTGCTCATCTCGTCTCGCTATGTTTCATCCCTGCAGAGGGAGCGACATAATCACGTGGGCAGGGCTGTTCTCCCCTTTCTCCTCCCCCTCATGTTCACTTTCAGTCCAAAAGCCATCGCTCTAATTTTATTGCTTCCTGCAAGTTGTTTCTTCAAAGGAATGAGGGAAAGCAGCAGTTGAAACTGACAAACTGCAATAGTCAAAGGCTTTATTAATTCCTTCTCCTCACCTCCCCTTCTCCAGGCATCTGAAACAGCTGCTTAAATTCATTGTTTCCTGAAGCAGTTACCTCCTATCTACTTTCAGTACCATACTTTCTCTCCCCCCCCCCTCTTTTTTACACTTTTTAATTAGTGAGAACGCACCTACATTTCCTTCTCTTTTCTTAAGTGTTATTTTGCACCCGCTGAAGTGAAATAGCAGGAATTAAAAATAAAATGAAACAAATTAGCGCCTGCAGCCCAAGGGAAGAAGTTTGTGGGGTTTATCCAGTCTCCTCCCTCCTGCTGAGCTTTGAAAGGATAATTGGGTTAAGCAGAGAATAGCATTGCACAATCAAAATATGGATACTGGGGATAAATTATAGGGTGGCGTTTAGGCTGCTGAAAAGCTTTGCCGCATCAGGAGATGCTGCCCATTTGTTCTGAAGGGATAGCAGCCAACATGACGCTCTCAGGATGTTGTCAGACTACAACTCCCATCTCCCCTGCTCATTAGCCATGCTGCTTTGGGCTGCTGGGAGATGAAGTCCAGCAACATTTTGGGACAGCTTAAGGTAAAGGACCCCTGGACAGTTAAGTCCAGTCAAAGGCGACTATGGGGTGCAGCGCTCATCTCGCTTTCAGGTCGAGGGAGCCAGCGTTTCTCCACAGACAGCTTTCTGGGTCATGTGGCCAGCATGATTAAACCACTTCTGGCACATCGGAACACCATGATGGAAACCAAAGCACACAGAAATGCTGTTTGCCCTCCTGCCTGTTAATAATAATAATAATAATAATAATAATAATAATAATAATAATAATAATAATAATAATAATAATAATAATTTACTATTTATAGCCCACCCATCTGGCTGAGTTTCCCCAGCCATTCTAGGCGGCTTCCAATCATGTGTTAAAAACAATACAGCATTAAATATTAAAAATGTCCCTAAACAGGGCTACCTTCAGATGTCTTTTAAAGAGAAGATAGCTGCTTATTTCCTTCACATCTGAAGGGAGGGTGTTCCACAGGGCTGGCGCCACTACCAAGAAGGCCCTGTGTCTGGTTCCCTGTAACCTCACTTCTCACAATGAGGGAACCGCCAGAAGGCCCTCGGCGCTGGATCTCAGTGTCCGGGCTGAACGATGGGGGTGGAGACGCTCCTTCAGGTATACAGGACCAAGGCCATTTAGGGCTTTAAAGGTCATCACCAACACTTTGAATTGTGCTCGGAAACGTACTGGGAACCAATGCAGATCTCTCAGGACCGGTGTTATGTGGTCCCGGCGGCCACTCCCAGTTACCAGTTTAGCTGCGGCATTCTGGATTAATTACAGTTTCCGGGTCACCTTCAAAGGCAGCCCCATGTAGGGCACCTTGCAGTAGTCCAAGCGGGAGATAACTAGAGCATGCACCACTCTGGCAAGACAGTCCGCAGGCAGGTAGGGTCTCAGCCTGTGTACCAGGTGGAGCTGATAGACAGCCGCCCTGGAAACAGAATTAAGCACTGGTGTGCTTTTGAACTGCTAGGTTGGCAGAAGCTGGGACAAAGCAATGGGAGTTCACCCCATTGCAGGGATTTGAACCACCAACCTTTTGTTTGGCAAGCCCAAGAGACTCAGTGGTTTGGACCACAGCGCCACCCGCTACCATGTTGAACTCTAAGAGCTTAGAATGATTTCCATGCATGGATGGAAGAGGGAACGGGACAGACAAGAGCAGGATTTGGGTTCCGCGTGTGTTCATCTGCCTGCTGTGGGTTACCTGATAACAGCTTCCACAGTACAAACAAGCTCCTCAGCCCCACACTCCCGAGTGTTGATAGGAGGCGGCGATGTCTGGTAGAGATGTGTCTCGGCCGTTGCCCCAACTTCACTACTGTGGTGGTTGGAGTGGCATCGTTTGCAGTAGCGCACCGGCCTGTTCCCATGGCGACCGCAGCAGCCGGCAGAGAAACACGTGACAACAGCCCTCCTAACATGCGAGCTACAGTTCTGGAAAGAAGCAATGTAAGTGCCATTAAGCCCATCATGGTGACTGAGAGGAAGAATCAAAGAGCTATCTATTCAAAGAATTAGCAGCTTATCCAGCAGGAGGGAGAGAAACGCATAGGTGTGTAGTTTGAATTTTAGGTAAAGGTAAAGGGACCCCTGACCATTAAGTCCAGTCGCGGATGACTCTGGGGTTGCGGCGCTCATCTCGCTTTATTGGCCAAGGAAGCCGGTGTTTGTCCACAGACAGCTTCCGGGTCATGTGGCCAGCATAACTAAGCCGCTTCTGGAGAACCAGAGCAGCGCATGGAAACGCCGTTTACCTTCCTGCCAGAGCGGTACCTATTTATCTACTTGCACTCTGATGTGCTTTCAAACTGCTAGGTTGGGAGGAGAATTTTACTTGGATGTGATTTGGTGAAATCGGCTGGCTTGACTTCTGTGAAATGGGCGTTCTGCAGGAGCAGAACATGGGTTTCAAATGATTGGCTTTTTTAGCAGCCATTTTGTGACTGGCTATGCCCTCCCACGTGGCACCCATTTTGTGGCAACACACAGCACTTTTGCAAAATTCCAAGTGTGCCCTCCAAAACACTAAATCATACCCCTGGTCAATGTGTGCATTATAAAAGATGGTTGGTGAATACTTACTATAAATAACGTCACTTAAGTTCATCTTATCAAAATCAGTAGGGCTTATTTCAGAGAAAATAAGCTTAGGATGGCACATGGTATTAATGCAAGTGAATTCCAATTCTTTTGGAGGGTGTATATATTTCAGTTTTAGGGACATGGAATCTTACACTGCTTCTGTTGTCAAATGCATATGTTTTATGAGATTATTACATTGGCATTTTCTCCTTTTTATAGCACATGGTAAAATGAGGACCCTTCAGCATTCTGCTCCCAGGCTTCTCAGTCAAGATCTGCACTAAACATTTAAAACATATTCAACACACATTTAAGGCATCTGAGTTCCCCCCAAATAATTCTGGGAGCTGCAAGTTGTTAAAGGCGCAGGAAATGGTAACTTTGTGAGGGGAAAAACTACAATTCCTAGGATTATCTGGGCAAAGTAATGTGGTTTATGTGTGTGCTGAATATGCTTTGAATGTATAGTGTGGAACTACTGTGATGACTTAAGAAAGCCCAGAGCGCAGGAGGTAACTGGCTCTACTCCCTGGGCCACCATTTTGCAACTGGCTGCTCCCACAATTTCATACATGGCTCAGCTTGGTTGGTGTTGAGGTACTATTTTTAAAATATATATATATATAAAGAAGACCCCACAAGTCTGCCATACACAATGAAACAAGGAACTGTGAACAAGATATCTCATTTCCTCTTGCCATCTTCAGTCTCCTGCTCTAGGGTGGATTCTAGACACATATAAAAAAAAACACTGTGAAAATGCTTTTTAAAAACCCTTTTGAAAAATATATTGAATTTGCCATAAGCTCCACCTTTAGCGCCCCCCCAACCCGCAAAGGAACCCACTAACGGGCTCCGAAGCGAAGAGGGGGAAGTGGCGCGGTGCTGTGAGTTAACTGCTATTTCCGTGGAGCGCAGCCGCATAGCCGTTGCCGGAGAGCGCTGCCTTTTTCCTGGGAAAATTTGGCATCTAAAGTAACCATCCGTGAGTACTTAAACATTGAACAATTGGACTTCAAATAAGAACTGGCGATTAGAAAGGAATTGGACTTAAAAATTTACCTTAATTTGATACTGAAACGGAAAGGTCTAAACAGGAAGTCAGCCTTCCGTTTCCTTGTAGTCAGAAGAAAGCAAAGACAACGTAAACCAGAGCTTAGAAAATTACTTTTGAAGGATTGGTTTTCACCATTTAAAAGAGTTGAACCCCCTTTCGGTAGCAGGAGAAGAAGGGGGGTCTTTTTTGGACTGTTTAAACCTGCAGAAGTGAGTTTAAAGTAAAGTAACTTTCCACCGTCCTGACCCTGGAGCGGGGTGTCAGAATTGATGTTTTGAAGCTCATTGACCAGAGACAAATGTTTTTGACAGATAGTTAAAAGAAGAGTAACATTGTGATTCCAGTGTTTCCTTTCGCATTTTAAAGGAACAAATATTGACAAAATATCTTTAAAAAAGAGACTTTGTTGCTATTGTCCTTAAAAGAAAGAACAATCAGAAGTTTCCCCCTAGAGGGGGACTGTGAAACTGTAACCAATTTTAGGGAGCTTGCAGCTGCCAGATTACAACTGTGGGAAAGGACTTGTGACCTTGCAGGACAATGTTTTCAGAAGCACTGTTGGGTGCTTTCTGTAAAATAAATGCCCTATTGGATCAGTTAAGTCAGAAGACGGATTTGATGACTAACGCGGCCAGAACATTTGAACAGGTAGTGGGAAATTATATGGAGCCCACCCAGGGACTTCAACAGGAGTGTGTCCTGACAGAGCAGAGGATAGAAGAGGATGTTGCAGAATCTTGGGCGTCAGAGATGGAGGGACTTTTGGCCAAGCAGGAAAATGAGCTTTTGGATTTGACAAATGAACTTGGAAAAAACCAGATTTGGAAAGACAAAGTTTGAATTGATTTGGAAATGGGGGGTTGGACTGACCCCCCTTATGCAGGGATGTTTGGACTTTCCGAGTCTGGCAATGGGCCATCAGAGGTTTGGAGCTGTTGGGACTTCCAATTTTGGAGGGAATTTGAAATATGTCTTAAAATACCACATGGAGTCTAGTCTGGACTATGGGAAAGGGGCTGATTTGTTGAAAAGGGTCAAAAACACTACTAAGCTGGAGTTCCCACGAGTGAAAGGAAAATATGAAGAAGAGCTGTGGAAGGGACATGGAAGGTATTTGAAGGCCTCGGATATAAGATCACCAGGTTAATGTGCCAGACTAATGGGATAAAAAGGACTGGCAATCCCGGGACCGGGGGGAGGGGACGCTGGAAGAAGATTGGATTGTTTTTATTCTCTTTTTATCATTAGAAATGTTTTATGAACGATGGAAAAATGTTGAAATGAAATTACTTGGCTCTTGTAAAAATGTTTAAAGAATTAGGTAAAAAGGTAATGGTTATGAGAAGCTGGTAAAAATAAGATTTAAGTTTTAAGTTTTAAGGTTTTTTATAAGATAAGATGAAAATAGAGTAAGGTAATGTAATGACAGAATATTATGAATTATGGAAAGGATTTGCTGTGACAATTATTAATCAAGATACAAGAGATGGGAGGAGGAGGAGGTTATGGAAAGAAGGTAATGAAAGTGGAGAATTTGAAAATGATGGTTTTATTTTTTATTTTTATTTTTCTGTTTTTGTCTTTTTTCTTTGTAATTTAAAAAAAAAATCTTTTTTCAATAAATATCATTTTTTAAAAAAATGAATTTGCCATAAGCTCACCATCGCCATCTAGTGTCAATTTCGTATAATGCCCTTAAAACACACTTAAAATGTTGTATTTGCAGCTGTACAGCTGTGTCCTAGGTCTAATTGTGCCACAATTCCTTTATGTCATGGCATACGGTAGGGAAAGGTAAGCAGTGCCTTGATCTTGTGTTGTTGTTTTTAAAATAAGAAGGCCATATTTTGATAGAATAGTAGTGACAACTCCAAGGTGCAAAGCCTGGCTGAAGCAATTCCAGTCTGAGCAAACGAGAACAAATTGTTCATTTGGGGAGCTAAAAGGAATCACTAGATGAGAGTAAATTTGTAAGCATGCTTCATTTTGTTCTGCTGAAGCCTTTAAATTATCCTTGTAATCTCCATTCATTCCTACAGGCCTCGTGCCACAGCAATTATTTGTGGATTGCACTCACACTGAACTGCGCAAGGTGAAATGAATGGCAACAAGGCAGCACTTGAAAATAGCCACTGAATATCAACGCCCAGTAATCAGAAGCACAATGTCAACACGTTCCAGCAACATTCCACAGACTCCATCTCTTAACCAAAAACGACGACAATGGGAGAATATTTGCACTGTGTGTGACGACGAGATGAAATCACAGACAAAAATAAAAAGCTGAGAGTGATGCCCCATCACATAGATGGAAGAGTCTTACCTTCTTTTGACATATAGCAGAAATTTCGGCTGTAATGGGAAGGTAAACGGAATATCAAAACAGTTATGATCACTCCTTTAACAGGCTGATCTGGGGCCTTACAAGATATTCTAGAGAAAATGGAATTATGAGGTGGTGATAGTGTGACCATCAAAAATCTTGTTTGCCTGTTCAGCACATTTATGTCTCCTAATAGCAGTTTCTGGGGATCGTGAACAGGAGAGTTGTATTGCACTAATGCCTCCATTTACATAGATGTCTGGCTGGAGACTTTGAGAACAGAATGCTGGACTAGATGGGCCTCTGGTTTGATCCAGGAAACAGACCACTAGCCATACAGAACACTTCCAGAATGAGGCACCTCCTGTAGTTCTGTTTGCAAAGCTAAGCAGGTTTAGACGTCTAGAATGAGACGTCTTTTGTAATTCAGAGCTTTTTCCTCTTACAGTTCTAAAACATGGCAGGTGTTCCCTGCTTCCCACCTGCGTGGAAATGGTAAATGATTCTGGCCAGTCCAACACAAGGAGTAGTAACATGACCCTGTTCATGCAGAGGTACATACAGAGGTTCATACAGAGGTAGAAGCCAGAGAATTCATCGGAGCAATATGCACAAGAAGAGATGCACAGATGGTAAAAGTAGTCTGAGCCAAGAGAAAAGCTGGAATAGAGAGTGCCACTAAATTCTGGGTTTGTAATAAATTGTTAGGCCTCCGTGGGGTAGAACTCCTGGCACCAGACTCAGGGCTTACTAGAATCTGGATTTCACCACAAGAAGCACTGGCCGAACTCGCAACAAATTACCCCCAAAATGTTCAGGGTTAGTGAAATACACAAGAACAAGATCAGCACCAGAGGGTGTCAAGGCCTAGCATTTGCCAGGTTCCAGAAAAGTGCTACCATTTCTGCTTTGCACAAAACACCCAATTCTGGAACCAGCACTGCATGAATATAATATAATATAATATAATATAATATAATATAATATAATATAATATAATATAATAGTATAGTATAGTATAATATAAATGCAGTGCTATTTTTCTAGAAAAAGAGGTGCCAGAACTCAACATGAACACCTCCCTCATTCTCTTAGAATGTCAATGGCACCCACCTGAGAGGTGCCGGAACCGAGTTCCAGTGAGTTCCGACTGAAAAAAGAGATGTGTGGCTCAGGCGCGCGGCAAGCCAGGCCCAGCATTCACCCCCCTCAGGGATGACACCCTGGGCGCCCTGCACCTGCCGCTCCCCCCTTCCTACGCCACCGTTCCAGCCTGTATTTGTTGCAATCAGAGCTGCTTCCTTTCTGCTGCTGTTCAGATTCCCGTGAGGAATACACGATTCATCTCACTGTGCACTATTTAATGTAAGTTATGTAACTTACATCACATTCATTTCAATGGAAAGCAAATGTTAAAACAATGTCAAAAACGTAACTACCGTATTTTTTGCTCTATAAGACTCACTTTTTTCTTCCTAAAAAGTAAGGGGAAATGTGTGTGCGTCTTATGGAGCGGATGCAGGCTGCACAGCTATCCCAGAAGCCAGAACAGTAAGAGGGATTGCTGTGCAGCGATCCCTCTTGCTGTTCTGGCTTCTGAGATTCAGAATATTTTTTTTCTTGTTTTCCTCCTCCAAAAACTAGGTGCGTCTTATGGTCTGGTGCGTCTTATGGTCTGGTGCGTCTTATAGAGCGAAAAATTCAGTAATTGTGTCCCTAACATCAATCTACAAATGGCTGACATTGAAGCTGCTCCCACGAGGAATAGTCCCACTGATTCTCTGCGACCAATTCCAGTCAGGCTGGCAGACAGCAGTCCTGAACACCCTTCAGAAACTGGGTTTTGCCCCTCAAACCCTTCTAAGTCTGGGCTTGGGCCAGGCAAAAGCTACAGTCAGGCAAAGAATCATAGACACCGAGAGACAATGGGACTGTTCAAGGTGCCCTGACTATAAAATTGGAGAAATCAAGAGATATATAGCCGTATCGGCAGCATATCTCATCTAAAAATGCAAGAAGGGCCTTTACACTTTCCAGAAGCTCGGCCCTACCCTCACCGGTCCTGGAAGGAGCCTTTTAAAAAGTCCCATATGCTCAGAGACTTTGCACCTGCCCATTGGGGGAGGTAGGAAGCCCAGAGCACTTGTTCTTTAGATGTCCCTTTTATGAAGAGGCACGTAGTAAGACCATTGATCCACTGCTGGTGAGGCTCACTGACCTCCCGGAAAAGCAAAAATTTGACCTTTTTCTGTTAGGCAAAGATCAGAAGATGGCCCGGATGGTCGCCAGATTCTGTGTACAGACCTGTAGGCGCAGACCACCTCCCAACTCAAACTAGTTCGTTAAGAAAATCCCCAAACTCGGTTCTATGGGTGACTCTGGATCGGTTCCTTGCGGTAGTTTATTGTTGTACTTTTTTAAAAAAAATTATTGCTGTACATTGTTTTAATTGTTTGTTTTTCTTCTGTGACTGTACCCCCAAGTGTGTTTTATAAGCTGGTCTCCAACCATAATAAATTATCTGTCTATCTAATTATGTATAGATGGTGGACTTAAAAGCAACAATGTGAATGAGTCATATTTGTTTGACTGATTTCCATTTTGGAAACTGAACTGCTGTTATTTCCGCTTCCTTTCCCACTTTTGTCTGTGTTATGTACTGAAGTTCTCACCCTGGGCCAGCAGGGGGATACTGTAGATAGTTATGCAAATAAGGTATCGAAAGTGACGTTCAGTGATTGGATAGTTACAGAAAGTGGTTACTGTTGCGTTGTAGTGGAGCTCTATATAAGCAGGCTGGCTGAACCCTTCAGTTCAGTTCAGTTCTGGCCTGTGAATAAACAAGAGCTGTTTGAAGAATCGCTGTGTCGTCTGATATGTTCACCCACAACTTAACAGTCTGAATTCTCTGGCATCTTTAATTTCAACTCTGATCATTCCTGAACTTATGTCAGCTCAAACCATTTGCCCATCTAGTCCAGTATCGCCTGTTCTGACTGGCAGCAGCTCTCCAGGGTCTCAAACAGAGGGTCTTCCCCATCACCTGCTGCCTGATTTTTTAAACTGGAGGTGCCGGGGATTTGAACTCGGGGCCTCCTGCATGCATGCCATGTTCTCTACCCCCAAGCTATGATACAGGGGCTTGGTTTGAATGACCTTTGAGCACCCTTAGAATCCCACAATTCTATGATTCTATAAAAACACCCATATCACGGTATTGCCATTAGTACTTGCTATCCAACTTTAAATGGTCTTACCTTGTGGTAAAAGAACATCAATCAACCATTCACTGTGATCCCTTAAAAGGAAAGGAAAGAATCAGAGTAGTTTATGATGTGTTTTCCCTACCACCACCACCAAAATAAAATAAAATAAAATATGAAAAAGCCATTTTTAAACTGCGCAGGCTGGGCTCCTCCTGATTATGGATCTCTGTAATTTTTACTTCTGAACTGGACTGCTTTGTCACATTGCATTTATCGCACATTACCGCTGTACTGATGTCAGGTCTGCTATGTTCTACCCATTTTTTGCAGCTTATATTGAAAATTCCCAATTAGATGAAGAAATACAGAGCACCTTTGACTATCCTCAGATGGCTACGGGTGTGATCCCAACATAAAAAGAGAACAAACAGCTCCACCATCTAATTCGCTTGTTCCTGCTTAAAAGCCAGACCTCCTAGCAAATTTAATTATTTTCACTTCAGGTTTAAATCAAAGATGACTTCAACACCAAGGTGACTTCTATAAAATTAAATTACCTTCCCCCCCTTCTGCAAATAGCCTCGCTGTGATGCCAAGGCCGCTATAAAGCAGCAGGCAAAAATAAGAAGTGCACATTCTGGTCTAATTTTTAGTAAATGTAAATTTCTTTGCCCTAAATTTTTATTATTATTGGACTCTGAAACTAAGGCAAAACGCTATCAAAGCGGTGAAGCCACGGTGTATTTTAAAATGTGCTTCTCTAAACTGCAACCCGCCAAACTGAACGGCAACCACTGTTACACTATTTTATTACACTATAAATATGCTCCCTTCTAAATGTCTCGCGGAAGGCAATAACAACGCCTTGTTGAGATGGAAAGTCGTGTTATCCCTTCCCTGTAATAACTGGTGCATGGAGAAGAAATACATGATTTTGTGCCAAAGTTTATAACCTAATCCTGTACAGCCAAGGTTGGATGGTAGATAGATTACTGCGATGCACTCTGTGTGGGGCTGCCCTTGATGTTGGTCCAGAGGTGCAGTTAGTATGAAAGGCAGTACCTTGAATGCTCACTGGGGCCAGCATGTTGTGCCGCTGCTCAAAGAATTGCACTGGTTGCCAACTGACTACCACATTTCAAGGTGCTAGTTCTGGTGTGTAATGTCTTATACAGCTTGGGACTAGGATACCTGAAATATTTTCTCAACCCTTATCTCAGTCACTGCACTCTGAAGATGAGGCCTCACACAGGTACAGGGGAACCTCAGTTTTTGAGCGTCTCGGAAGCCAAACATTTCGGAACCCAAATGCCGAAAACCTGGAAGTGATTGCTTCCGTTTTTGAACACACCTCAGAAGTCGAACGGATTCCAAGGCACGTTTCTCAATTTTCACCACTGAAATTGCGGACAGCCCTTTGCACCTCGGATGTCGAAGGTTTCAGAAACCAAACGGTCTTCCGGAATGGATTATGTTCGACAACCGAGGTTCCACTGTATCATCTTATCAGGAGGTCTCCTCTGTACAATATCAGAATTGGGGGCACCTACACTTTGGAATTTCGCCACACACAGACCCCGTTATATATTTAATAAATAAATGAAATGCCAGGTTTAGATGTGAGGAGGCCATATCAGACCCCCTCAGAGCCAAACTAGATGTGTTGCCCTGCACACAACTTTTTAGGGCTTGATTTAGATTGGGACCGTGATATGCAGGTAAGTTGTTGTTGTTATTGTTGTTTTTAAAAAAACCCTCTCTGCCCCTGCTGCAGTCCCATTTTCAGACCTCACGCCTCTGGGGATGTGTTTCAAAAGGCAGAGGGAATATTGTCCCCCCCAAGCTACAAAATCAGAAGTGACCTGAGCAATTTCTTGTGGATATAGGTTTCCATCAGAACAATTTGCTTTTCCCAGTTTGCCGTTGCTCATCTTGAACCAAAAATCCTTCCTTGCAACATCCGGCGAATCCCTTTTCTCCCTCTCCAAAGTAAACCGGGCTGTTTTGCAATCAGGAGACAGCAACTTCTGACAGCAAGAGTGGAACTGCCTCCAAACAAATCATTTCCTGTGATGCCACATGGACTTGGGTGTCTAATAAATCAGACTGGATTGGTTTACCATGCTCAATCATCAAATAGCATTTGCACTTACTTGCAAACGTGCCTTGATTTATTCTGATTTCTAGAAGTTTCAGTACTTAACCATTCAGCTTAAGAGAAAACTGTGTGGCTTTTGCTTTTGACTTAATTCAGGTTCCAAAGTTTTTGCATAGCTTTTTAGGATAGAGGTTTCTTAAGTTCACCATGATTCTTTTGGTTTGGTCGGCCTCTCTTAAGTCTACCCACCCTGCAATCCTCTGGCTGCATTCTTCACAAAGGTAGAGAGGGGGTGGTTTATCACCCAAAGCCACAGACAAGGAAGGGTCTATGCACATCTGAAACACACAGGAAGGACAGAATCAGTTTCTCTCCAGAAATGTGCTCTAGTCAGTGAACACAAATCCCCTGCATGTGACCAAAAAAACCACCACCTCATTGCTTCCACTGACGAAAGGGAATCTGTGTTCATGAGCCTCAAGCCTCTCTCAGGCATTCTTACCAGCTTTCTTTGTGCTTAGGTATGGGAAAGGCTCATCAATTAAGATGGCACAGGTGAGCTGAATGTTTTGTTTGGGATGTTGGAATTGCAGAGAAAGAAGACAGAATACTGTCATTGCTAATGGTTCAGAATAACGTATTAATGTTTGCAGAGCTCTCTGCGGAGAAAAATCAGTCACAAACTAAGCAGAGCTTCTGCACAAACAAGATTTGGGGTGGACAAGAATAGAAAAGGCTGTTAAACTACAAGACCGGATCCGCTTGTTTCTGAACTGAAATGTGGAAGCAACCTACTGGATGGAAGGGATGCGAGTAGGCTCTTTTAGAGCACGAGAGTCATTCAGGGTCATTGTTAACCCCTGATATGTAACTGCTCAGGAATCACAGGTTATGCCCTGATATCAACATAGGAAATGGGTGGTACTACTCATGGTTGGGGGAGCTCAACACAGGGACATCAGTTTGGGTGGTATCCCCGAGTCTTCTGTAATGTTCAGTATGTTCTGCTCTAATTACCATGAGATCATACATTCAGCTCTGCTCAAATGCTATCATATCGACTCAGAGCTATCTGACAATTAAAGGTAAAGGTAAAGGTACCCCCTGACCGTTAGGTCCAGTCGTGGACGACTCTGGGGTTGTGCGCTCATCTCGCTTTACAGGCCGAGGAAGCCGGTGTTTGTTCACAGACAGCTTCCAGGTCATGTGGCCAGCCTGACTAAGCCTCTTCTGGCGAACCAGAGCAGCACACAGAAACGCCATTTACCTTCCCGCTGGAACGGTACCTATTTATCTACTTGCATTTTGACGTGCTTTCAAACTGCTAGGTGAGCAGGAGCTGGGACTGAACAACGGGAGCTCACCCCGTCGCAGGTATTCAAACTGCTGACCTTCTGATCAGCAAGCCCTAGGCTCTGTGGTTTAGACCACAGCACCACCCATGTCCCCATATCAGATCCACTCAATTAGGACCAAACAAATTTATACTCCTAACGTGTAGCGAGTGACCATGTACTAGGCACAGGGGGAAATGTTTATTGGAACCACAGCGCATGGAGAGAGGTGTGTTGACTCTTTCCTTTTCAGGTGTGATGATCCTGACAAAAATCCCCCTCCCAGTGCAGCAAATAACATGGTTGGGGGGAACCCCACTGCAGCATGGAGGGCACTTTTTGTTGGCATCACAGATGCCAAAGGGAGGATTAAACTTCTCCTCCCCATGCACTGCAGTTCTGATGAAAATCCCCCCCCCCATGATGGTTTGTATTAATTTTCTTATTTAAAAAAATCCAATTACATGCATGATGACAATGTCCTCAGCATAATATGTAGTTTAACCCTTCATCCTGAGCTATTTGAGGAATGAAGATGCTACCCAGGAACACCAAACCCAAACTGGGGAGTGGTTTTTACCAGTATTCTGCTGTCAAAAGTACAGTACAGAATGCAATGTACTTTTTAGGTTTACAGTTGCCCAGCACTCCAGTCCTGTAGCTGAAGGATGGGAACAGTGGCTCAAAGACAGATAGCATCTGCTCCTACAGGTAGGACTATCCTATATAGGAGGAGGGGCCAATTTAGGGCCACCTTTTCTTGGTCACACTTTGCTCCTGGCACGGTAAGGCCTCTGGTCCTCTATAAAGTGTATACATTCCAAGTAGTCCAATGCACAAGGGGCATGGGAAGCAATGTGTCTCTTCAAGGAGAGGCAAACTTGTCTCTGGGTGCAGAATTATAGCAGAATTAAGAAGAAATCCCCGTTCCAGGGGCAAACTAGAGAAAAGTTTCTAACCAATTCAAAGGTAGGGATACAGGGGTTGCTGTAATGTTTGGTTGTGCCTGGCAATGCCATGGTTTGAATAGAAGGTATTTTGGAGATGTGGCCGTCCCTTCATTTGTTCACTCTTAATGACAGATAACCCCACTATTCCAGCAACTGCTGGGACATCATTAGCCCCTCAGTGGGCACAGTCTAAGGGGTGCATAAGTGTCCATTACCTTCACTGCTGGCTTGTTAATGGCATTATGGCATTCAATGTGCTGACAGTGTATGGGATTCCATGCTGAAAAACAAAACCATCACTGATGAACACACATAAGTTTATTGATGAGCTAAATATGGGTCAGATGCAATGCCGAGAGACCATTTCTACCAGCTGTACTCATTTCAGGTGATGAGATTTTGTTTCAGGTTCAGGTTGAGATACTGAACACCAGTTTAGAATTATTTTTACTCTCCAGTTCTGATGTCAGCTCTGGCAACTACGGAGTTGAGGGGCACTGAGAGTGCATGCCTGCATTATGGATCCAGGTTCAGTGATCAGCACGTCCATTTAAATGCTAACAGGCTGCCTGCAGAAAAGAATTCTGCCTGGGAACCTAGAGAGGCATTAAATACACTGAACTCGATGAGAATCTCCCTCTATTCTAATGCTGGGAAGTCTTGTTTATTATTCTGCATATACAGTAAAACATATTTCTCCAGCTAGTTCACACAGTCATATTCATCACTTGACTTCTGCAGCATGTGCTTGCTTGCTTCCTTGCATGGAGGGAGGAATGGGCCATTGCAGAGTTAAGACAGAACTGGCTGTGTTCACACGTCACAATAATGAGCAGTAACGAATTTCAATGAACTTTGTGCTCACCTGCTTCTGCCTCCTCTCTCTTCCTCTTGCATAGTCACTAGAAGGACCCTGGAAGCTTTTGCTTCCACTTCTGCTTAACCATGGTTTGTTGCATTCCTAGAGCAACAAACTGGTTTATAGTTAGTTTAAAGCAAGTTAGCTCCAAGCCATGGTTTCTGAGGCTGGCTTGTTTAAACTATCCATAGTTTCAGCTCAGGAGCATTGTGGCTGAACAAAAGCAGAAGAAGCTTCTAAACTGCTCCTCCCGTCAAAATGTGATGGGGAGGATCACACAAGCCAGAAGCTCACCTGCAGCTCATTCTAGATCATACGTGACTTGTGAACGGGCCATAGTATCAAAATGAGAACCCACAATAAGTCTGTCTGCTGTAGCACAAGCCTTCCCAGCTTCATAATTTGAGTGGCTGGCATGTATACTAGCACACTGAAAGCTGGTTCTCTTATCAGACTTTCCCCTCCCAATCTCCATGCTTCAGGTGAGCTGTTCCCCCTTTTAAAGAAATGTTTAAAAGAATAGCACATGTGAACTGCCCCTACATGAAAACAAAGAGAGAATGCAGAAGCGGAGCAGAAAAGCCAAGAAAGACATTTCCCTTACCCTCCTGGAATCCAAACAAGTTACAGAAAAGATATCAAGAGGGGAATTCACACAGCGGCAGATTGACAGGTGTCATGCCTGACCAACTGCGCAACTCAGCAATTTCATTATAGAATCATAGAATTCGAAGGTGCCCAATGGATCACCTCATCCAGCCCTCTGCCCTGAAAGAGAACCTCCTAAGTCTAAAGCATATCTGAGAGCTATCTGAAAATTCACGGAGGGAGTACCTTGGGAGCGCATTCCAACACTGAACTTTTTTTCTAGTCAAGAAACTGTCGCCTACTTTACTTTTTAAATTACCAGGAACACGTTAACCCAGAAACACCTTGCTGCATTTAAGCATTTACTACACAGTTCTGCGAACACACTGTCAGTTAGAAGTGAATGTGTCGATTCGGGGGTGGGAACCATCCATCTCTTTAGCATCCATGACAATATTGAGTTAGGCTTCAGCATCCAGCTCTAAGATACAGGTGCGCTGCGCATCACTTACCTGTATACTGCAGTCCTCGGTATTCACTTATTGCCCCGGGTGGTTTTAAGTTGGGCCAGTAGTGGAAAAGCATTTGTACGGCCGGTGGTTTTACTTGAGAAGGACCATACGCTATTACGTAGAGCAAGTCCTAAAAGAGAAACAGGGCTGTAGGTTGAATTTCAGAAGGCGTCACAGGGGCAGAATGCAGAAAACCGTGTGCATTTTGTTGCACCTTTGAAGGCCTGCACTTTGGCTGCAATCCTATACCCACTCACTTGAACTCAGTGGCTCTTACTACTGAGTAGACCATGCCTAGGATTGTGATGTTTGGCAGCAGTCTTGGGCACTACACACTTACCAGGGAGCAAGCCCAATTGAACTCAACTGGGGCTCACTTCCAAGTAGATGCAACCAGGATTGCAACGACTGCCTCAAAATGCCTGCCTCTGTTCTGTTTAGTATTGTATTTTATTTTATTAGCTGCCCTGTGTTCTGGGATATGTATATGGAGTGAATGCTCAGCGGTGGTGCCAAAACTTAAGAATCCCCCTCCTGTTGACATCCACAGAATTTCCTACTCTACTTGCTCTGAGGCAGGTTCAAAAGATTCATTTCGACCATCTTTAAACGCGTAATTATATGCTGCACAGTTCTAACTGCAGGAGCTATTAGCTATTTTATCCTTTTTAGTTTAGTTTTGTAGTTTGTCTTGGTGGTGGCTGCACTGTGAACAAGAATGGGCAAAGCTTTCAGTTTCTCATATTTCTAATCTTAAATTAAGTTCACATTGGTTTGTGAGCTTTTTTTTTTTTGCTTTTTTTTTAGCCATCGTGAAAATTCATGCACATTTTTGTGTTCGCTTTCCCTACTAAATGCATTTTTGCAAGCCATTTCCTGATATGTAATGGATTTTTGCACATTTATGTGCACCCTTTTTGCTGATATATGTATTTTGCACACATTTGGGGTGGAGGACTGCATCACAAAATTCAGAGAAGTCAAAACTTTCAAAAGGATAGTTGCGATTTGGTCTGCTTTTTATTTCCCCCTGTGTGAATTAGGTAGGTCCACATTAAAACGAGAGCTGGACAAATGTCTTGCCCATCACTAATTGCAAACCACTTATTAACCACAGGGCTGCTGAAGATTGAACAAACTAGGTGTAGTAGAGCAATCCAAGTTAAAGGAAACATCCAGGCAGGGCTGGTTCAAGGCATTTTGCTACCTGAGGCAGAAGAGCACATACTCCCCTCTGCGCAGACAATAGAGGTGCATCCTATATTGTATTTATTCCATTTAATTATTACTCAATTTTCAGAGCCAAGCTCCCATGAAGCAATTCAGGCTTCATATGCACCATACACTTAAGGCACATTACTCCCCGTACCAATTAATCCTGGGAACTGTAGTTTACTCTCTCACAAGGCTACAATTTCCAGCACCCTTAAAAAAACTACAGTTCCCATGATTCTTTGGTCATGTGCTTTAAATGTATGCAGCCAGAAAGAGAAATAAAACAATAGAACTTCAAAAGGCGTATGAAGCACCAAACAGACATGCATAAGGTAATGATCACCAGCATCATTCTCTTTAAGGAAAGGCAAGTTATCCATGACTGGTTAAGTTATTTAGGCACTGCAAACAGAAAATTCTGCAAGTTCCTCTCCCCTTCTCTGGCAGTAGAAATGCAAAATTAAATAGCAATCAATTTACTGCCCCTCACGTGAGACCAAAAATCATCTTCCTGAGTAAGCTTCCTCACTCTGCCTAATGGTAGGGCCAGTCCTGAATCCAGGCCTCCAGCAACCACAAAAATTGGACCCAGCAATGACCAACTATGTTGCTGCAAAGGCCAGAAAGCCAAGCTTCCTACCCCATACTCTGGGTTCTAAAGCAGGGTTTCCCAAAGTTGGATCTTCAGCTGTTTGGGGACTAGAGTTCCCATCATCCCTGACCACTGGTCCTGCTAGCTAGGGATGGAGGGTAGTCCAAAAACAGCTGGAGAACCAAGTTTGGGAAACCTTGTTCTAGACAATGGTGCTGGCTCCTCAATTTTGAAAACCACAAAACAAAGCAACATTCTAGCCCTCTAGGAATATGTGTTGTTTTGAACGGATTTGGTTTAAAGAAACAAAAAGACTGCATCAATGCTATTTATTGTTGTTAGCCGCCCTTGAGCCTGGCTTCGGCTGGGGAGGGCGGGATATAAATAAAAAATTATTATTTATTTTTATTATTATTATCCCCCCCCCCCGTGCTATTTCCCCTGATGGCCTAAGTCACTTCTAAAAACATACCATGTGGAAGGATTCCACCTAGGATGCAGGAGGGAATGGCATGCACAAATTCATATTGCAATATGGTCCTTTAGGAAATGAATCAGACGTGTACATTTTCCCAACTGATTTGATCATTTACTAGGATTTCAATGTTAAAATAGGGCATTGTTCATTCTATTCTTTTTGTAAAGCATATTTGGTCCGGCACTTACTTTCCAAACTTCTTGTTTGTACTTCATAAGGCATTCCAGTAACTGACAATGGTACACTGGAAGAGAAAAAGCAAACTCCTTGAAACACAAAATGAAGGAACGAAATTGCTTTGTAGCATGCTGATTGGCTTAATTCATAGCTGCCAGTTCAAAGCCTGCATAGGAAATGGGTAGCAATAGCAGTTTCTAAGTCTGGTTAGGGTGATCATGGAATTGTCCAATTCCCTGCAATGCAGGAATCACAGCTGAAGAATCCCTGGCAAATGGCCATCCAACGTCTGTTTAAAAACCTCCATTGAAAAAAAGCCCCCACCACATTCCAATGAGTATCCCTTACATGGATTCAGGAAGTCAATTCAAATGTTCATCAAGCTCACATGATACAGTCCTCATGAGCCTGTATCAGAACCCACGTGGGAGAACGCATGTGTGAATGTGCTCCCCGTGTCTCAGCATGCCTGTATGCAGAAAACTTACTGGGTTAGATCCAGACTTGGTCATGCTTAGCGCTGACCCAATGAAATAGGCTTTAGCTATTTCCTTGACTGCTTTGTGTGTACACTGCTTTGAAAACAACTGAGGAAATGTGATTTTAAAGAAAGTTTGCAGTACAAATATTCTATAACTCGTAAGCTTAGTAAAAGATGTATTCTTTCTTATAATTCATTACATTTTTTATACATCACCATCATATAAGATATATTGTTTGTCTATTTATTTTGATGCCACTATTGACCGCCCAGAAGGAGCCTGGGGTGGCAAACTCTGAAGTGGTAAAACAATGAAACAATGAAAATAAAGCGAAAAAGTATTTTAAAATACCTAAAAGCGTCTATGCTCTGTACAGACTGCTAAATTTAAAATTGATACACATAATACAGCCAAAATTATAACAAATAGGTAACAAAAAGCAGTATGTTCACCTAGGTTCACAGAAATACAATATGGGTAACCTTCAAGAGAAGATTTGTTGAAACAACTGGGTTTTCAGATGGTGCAGCCAGCCTAACCTCAGTGGTCAAAGAAAAGTCCCATAATCTCAAGAGCGCCACACTGAATGCTCCATTCCTGATTGATGAAGACACGATGTAACGACAAACCCATCACTCATGCCTCAGTTGCAGATTATAAAAATCAGATGGAGGTACAAAAGATGAGGCAGTCCTTTAAATGCACTGGTCCCAAGTGGTTTCGGGCTTTAAACACTGGTAATAACATTTTGAACTTGGCTCGGTAACAAATTGGCAGCCACAGCTTGGACACCCACACCTGACTCAGACGTTGTGGAGAATCAGAGCAGGGTGTCATCAGCATACTGATGGCACTTCCCCCCCCCAAAAAAAAAAAAACCCACCTCCTAATATCTGCTCCCAATTCCTTCATGTAGATGTTAAATAAATTAGGGTTGCCATAAATCCGGGATGACGGACGTAGTGTCCAGGGGAAATTTGGGAAATTGGCCAAATGTCTGGAATTTTGAAGTTTTCTCAACAACTTTGTGTGTCCGGATTTTGGGGGCAAAGAGAATTCTGGCGGTGTTCCTCTTTGGATGCAAACATGTAGGTAGGACTGGAACCATTGTAAAACAGTGCCCTAAATTCAGCTAAGTCTGAATCCAACCCATCTTAAAAGGAAAATAAAAACCTTAAGAACAGGAAGCTTGGCCAACTCATTTCCTAAATATTTTGAAACTTCTTTTGAAGGATCTGGTGCTGGTATCTTTTTAACAACAGCAGTGCCATAATAGGTGTGCCACAAGGAAAAAGTCAACAGCTGAAGCCCATGGATGAGTGCACAGTGTATCTATGCCACAAGAGAGATAGGTTCACCTGCTGTTTATTGCTTGGTACAGTCTGTTGTTGTTTTTTAAAGGTGGCAGATATACCTCACACAGAATAACTGAATATGTTTATCAGATCCAGCATGACTGCTCCTATCTTTCTAATTGCAATCAACTTATGAGACTGTAGGAGGCATAATTTGCCCTTCTATAAGGAGGCTTCATTGGGAAACTTACCAAAGTGCAGGATATGAAGCAATCAACACATTCGTCTCTAAATTTAATGTGAAACTTCAGTGTTCCTTAATTATCACTAAGGCAGTTGTGGGGTTTTGTTTAGTTTAAAAAAATATATCTGATGCTGTTTAATTTTCTGGTGTTAAAATAGAACTTATAGAACTGGTTCAAAGTCTCCAACACTGGGATCCAAATGTACTTTTGAAACACTGTGAAATTAATTATCACCAAAATAGCTGCTTCCGGCACTAGACTCAGACATTCTCATGGGGCTGTTTTCAGTTCTTTTGCAAAATAAGAACACAGCAAAAGGGATTAAGACTTGGTTGAGAAGCAATTCATGTAGTGTTAGCTTTCCAGTAGCAAAGGGACCCCTGACCATTAGGTCCAGTCGTGACCGACTCTGGGGCTGCGGCACTCATCTCGCTTTATTGGCCAAGGGAGCCGGCATACAGCTTCCGGGTCATGTGGCCAGCATGACTAAGCCGCTTCTGGCGAACCAGAGCAGCGCACGGAAATGCCGTTTACCTTCCCGCTGGAGTGGTACCTATTTGTCTACTTGCACTTTGACGTGCTTTCGAACTGCTAGGTTGGCAGGAGCAGGGACCGAGCAACGGGAGCTCACCCCATCGCGGGGATTCGAACCGCCAACCTTCTGACTGGCAAGTCCTGGGCTCTATTGTTTAACCCACAGTGCCACCCGCGTCCCAGTAGCTTTCCAGTAGCTCTGCTCAAAAAACGTTTTTCACCGTTTCCATGTTTTAAACGTTATGTGATTTATGTCCAGGAAGAATGACAGGTGAACAAACAGTTAGAAAAACCAGTACATACCAGGGTTGGATGTATACTGCATTGCGATCATTAGCATTGAAGATGCAGAAAGATTAACATGAGCAGGTACTCCTTCTCTTCTTGAGGAGCCCACTTCAAAGAAAACAAACAAGGTATTAGTAGCGAGCAATGCAAATTTCCCTATTATTCTAAGCAATTCATCCAAATATCGAATTTCTAACTATTCAGTTAAACTGACACTACAAGCATGATATCATCTGGAAGGTTATCCCAATACATCTTACTGCAGTATTCTAGAGCTCTTGTTTTCTGCATACAGTGGTACCTCGGGTTACAGTCAGTTCAGGTTACAGACGCTTCAGGTTACAGACTCCGCCAACCCAGAAATAGTACCTCGGGTTAAGAACTTTGCTTCAGGATGAGAACAGAAATTGTGCAGCGGCAGCAGGAGGCCCCATTAGCTAAAGTGCTGCTTCAGGTTAAGAGCAGTTTCAGGTTAAGAACGGAATTAAGTTCTTAACCGGAGGTACCACTGTAGTTTGTATAGCCAAAGACTCCTCCTTGACTCACATTTGCCTGGTTTGTACATAACACTAAGCCAATTATCACGTCATGAGAACGAACAATCGTGCAGATCCATCCACCTAAATGAGACTTGCTACGAACGTTGGGAGATTCAGGGCCAACAAAAGGAATCACAGAATCATAGAATTGTAGAGTTGGAAGGGACCCCAAGGGTCATATCGTCCAATTCCCTGCAATGCAGGAATCTCAGCTAAAGCATCCATGACAGATGGCCATCCAACCTCTGCTTAAAAACCTCCAAGGAAGGAGAGTCCACAAGCTCCTGAGGGAGACCATTTCACTGTAGAACAACTCTTACTGTCAGAAAGTTCTTCTCTATCTTTAGTCGGAATCTCCTTCCTTGTAACTTGAAGCCACTGGTTCGGGTCCTACCCTCCAGAACAGGAGAAAACAAGCTTGCTTCACCTTCCATATGACAGCCCTTGAGATATTTGAAGATGACTATCATATAGGATTGCAGCTGTCATGATCTATATCACTTCCTGCATCATCACTACAGTTGCTGAACACTTGGCAACAACGTTCATTGAAATTCATTTGGAATTACAAAAAAAGCAAGATTAAAAGCAAAAAAGAAAAGAAAAAAGGACGATGAGAAGGAAAGAGGCTTCAGGTTCCAAACTTAACTTTGTTGTATATTACAAATTGTATTAACTGGTTAGCAGATCGGACAATAGAATAATGTTCAGATATTTCAAAACTGGAGCAAAATATTATGGACATCCCACTATATAAATTACTTTGGAGTAATAGAAAGCTTTGCTAAAGATCTGGGATCGATATAAAAGATTGCTACATCTAAGCCCATCCCTACCTGAATCATTAACGACAGGATAAAAGGAAGCAAGAGGATGGATTTTCAAATGTGGAATAACAATAACTTATTTAGGTTTAAAGATATTGTGACTCAGGAATCAATGATTTCAGAAAGCAGCTGCAGTGCAGAAATTTCCAGCTGGTTTGAATATTTTCAGATAAGATCTTCAGTGCAGGGATGTCTTGGAGAGCAAGCGCAGTCAAAGAGCTTCTGGAATGTGAAACACTAATTGTAAAAAACCAATAGCGTTTGGATATTAATTGAGCAGCCACCAGTCTTTCACTTCTGGGGATCATCTCCATAAAATGCAAAATAAACTGGAACTTGCCTTTTCCAAGTGCTGTGAGCTGGAGAGGCTTTGGCTATGTGGCCATAGAAAGCAGTTCTGCATATCAAAGGAGGCAGGGACTCAGCAAATGAGCTAATCTAATCATGAGCAGCTCATGATTTTATATACGCTAAAACGGCATTGTATCTCAGATAGCATTCTTCTCCTGAAGAAATCAGACTCCACACATACTCTAAAACTGACCCAGGAAATGGTTGTGATGTATTCTGCTTGTAAAAATTAAGACTGTGACCCTGTACGTTGCTTTCCTGGAAGTTCTGATTGTTTTTGCTTCTGAGTAGACTTGAATATGATCGCACTGTGAAATTCTGAAATAGGCATGCTCCAATGGTATATTATTGAAAAAACAAAACACATAAAGGCATCAAAAGCAGAACTAAGAGGAAAGAAATAAAACAGATATTGTATTCAAAGATAAATATCAATCAAGATGCATTATTATTATTATTATTATTATTAAAATTACAGTCCTGGAAATAGGGTGGGTCCTGAAAACACAAGTCCCAGATTCAAAAGCCAGAGTAAATAGGTATGTTTTAACCCACCAAGCATAATACAAAGGTAGATGCATAGTGGGCAGAGAAGAAAAATGAAATACCTCTTCCCATCATCTTACATGCATGAGTTAATGTTGACTATTGTTTTTTTTGAGAACTATTCCATAAGTAAGGGGAAAATATAGACATGGAGCCAAGAGAGGGCAGAAAATGTAGTATTCCACTATTATTAGCGTACTGATTCGGTGACAGATTAAAAAGCATTTATAAACTACTTAATATTCTATTCTCAACCTTGTATACAATATTTCAAAAGTTATTGAAACAAAAATACATCCAAAAACCAATAAAACAGCAGTATGAAAACACGCAATTGCATATAAAAGCAAATGAAACAAAAATTCAGGGGATTTAAGCAGATAAAACAGGGTCCAGTCTCATGGGTCAGGGAGAGCCCATCTGAACCAGACATCTGAAGCAACTGCTCGTTGCTGCTTCGTGTATGGTACAGGGAAGAGCATTCTGAAAAATGTCTGTTTTCAGGTCACACACACACCCTATGATTTTCTTTAGGGTGCAGTACCACAAACAGAATTTCCTCAGAATACTGATGTAGTAAACAGAAAGCGAATTCTGATGCCTTTCCAGAGTTACCTTTTCTACACATTAACAGCAAATCAGCACCGCTCTGAGTCTTAAAAATACTGGGTTGTATGTGAAATTTCAATGGGTTTACACTGAGTATGACTAACTTCAGACACAAACCATTGTATTTTATGAACTGCCATGTATCCTGGGTATGACAACCAGGGGTAGGGCCTTCTCTGTGGTAGCCCCCTCAGAACTCTGACAAGTTCCAAGATGATATTTTGGCACTTGTTATGAAAAACATACCTGTGCCCTACACCCTTTCTGGATGAATTAATGGTGCCCTTGGGGTTACCATTCATATTTTATTTATATTACTCTGATTTTACTCTGTCTGCTTTTATCGTTTTAATTTGCACATTGTCATCTAATAGGTAGTGTACAGATACTTTTACAGATAAATAAATAAAGGAGACCTTGGCATGAGAGGTGTTTTGCGCCGATGAAGCTCCTGAACCAGTGGCATATCCATAGTAAGGCCCAGAACATTCAAGTCAGTAAGGAGCTCTTGACAGGCTTTGGTACAATAGTATTTTCAATTTCCCAGAGCCATCCTTCCACAGGCTTTGGCGCAGAATGCCGCTTTATTTGCAAAATTGCAAATTCCACCACTCACCTAACAAAGCCTGTCAGTGAAAGCCCTGCATAAGGGCTTCTGTTCCCTCAAACACACCATAAACCACCTGAAATTGGCTCAGGGGGAATCAGGAGAACCCCCAGAAGAGGATGCAAGAGAAAGGGAAGGGGGATTGTTCCATCTGCCAGGCTGATACAAAACATTTGTAATAGCACAACATTGAATTCCACTGGGAGCATTGTAACTATAAAATCTATATTTTTATGTTGGACAAGGAGATGCCTTGAGGTTGTTTCTACAGGCTGGTTAATCCTATACAGTACACTCACGTTGCTATGGGAAACACAAGTGTTTTTCCACCACCCTTTTCTTTCGGAATTCACTTACATATAGCCATGGGCAAGAACGAGGTGCTGAGATACTCGACGATGTCTTTGTGCAGAAAGGGCGGGAATGTTGCTAATGTGGAGATCATGGTATACGGTAAAGTGCTCAAGATGTCGTCGTTGAGAAACGGGAGCAAGCACGTGGTTGTGTAAAAAATGGACTGTCCAAGATCTGCCAAGAGGAAGAGAAAACAGACAACAGTAAATGCACAGCTACCATCAAAGTGGGAGAAGGCGCCCTACGTATTATATCAACCTTCCCACACCACCTGGTGCCCCTCCAAAACATCTGCAGGTGGGGTATCAGGTGGGGGTAAGCTGCTTTATAGCTTTCTGTGATGGATCCAATCAAGGTCACTGATGACCAAAGGAGTCCTTCTGGGGCACAGGGAGAACTGGGAGGCAAGAGAGGGGGGGCTTACAACAGAAATTGGAGGAAACTGTCTAGTCCTTTCAAAATAATGCTTGACCCAACGGCTGCTCTGCCCAGGGCTGAGCCACCCTGAGTGCCCATAAGCCCATTTTGGGTAGTGCCATTTGTCCAGGCCTTGGATAGTCCCTAGCGGTTGCTGATGGGATCCGGTAGAGTGAGGAGGGACTATAAGGAGCAGGAGGTGGATGGAGGTCTGCCTCTGCTGCTAGACCATCATCTTGAGGCCACCAGAAGCCAAACTGCACTGAAAATGCAGTATGGATGAGGGAGAAAGGAGAACAAAGGAAGGATGGAAGTGAGTGAGAGGAGGAAGGCACGGCCTGGTCCAACACATTTAGAAAAAGCGAAGAACCAGCTTCCTAGCCTCTTCAGCAACAAGCCAAGTACCAAGCCCAGTTCATTAGACACCAGTGGTGACTGTTTGTCTGGATTTTAGGAAAACAGGAAGCTCCCTGTGAGTCAGGCCTCCCTGCCCAGCCTTACCTGGAGGTGCATGAGATTGAACTTGGGGTCTTTTGCATGCAAGGCAGATGATCTGCCACTGACCTATAGCACTCCAGGGTGCATAAAATTTCCAAAGTTAAAAGCACTTCCAAGTTACATTGATTTCAATGGGACACTTAATGCAATTGAAACCAAACTAGGACTTGAAATGATCTCCTGTTAGCTGGATCGCTCCCGAACTTTAAGGCAAAATCAAATTACCGCTCCTTCTGCCAGAATTTCTGAATGAGAGGATCCCAAAGGGACTGTGAATGCAATTGAACATAACAGTTTTGCTGATTTACTCCTAAATAGAGAAGCACAGACCTGCAACCTCAGTATACATAATCAAGGAATACAAAATCTACAGCAGAAATACTTTTGACCAATGCTATCCATCACAGAGTGATCTGTCGCAAAGCAAAAAGCTATTAAAAGATACGTCACTATATTTAACACACTGAATGTATTACTATAATTACAGCATTCTCTTGGCTACAATATCATTCTCCGCCCCACATGGTTGCTTGTCAAAGGTAGTATCTCTAAACATGGTGGTTCAACTCCTTTCCAGACTTCATGCAATAACAGTCAAAAGTGGGGTGCCCCAGGGTCCATTGTTGTTCAACCTCACTATAAACAACTTGGGATGTTTATCAAATTTGCAGATTACACCAACATGGGAGGAGTAGCAAAGGTGGCTGAGAACAGAATCCGGATTCAAGATTACCTTAAAAGATTGGAGAACTGGGCCGAAACCAACAAAATGAATTTCAGTAGGGACAAATGTAAAGTTCTCCGCTTAGGCAGGAAAAACCAGATGCACAAATATAGGTTGGGGGAACTCTGGCTTGACAGTAGTACATGTGAAAACGATATAGGGCTCTTAGTAGACCACAAGCATAATATGAGTCAACAATGTGATGCAGCAGCAAAATAGAAATTTAGTGTCCAGATCAAGAGAAGTAATAGTAGTGCTCTATTCTGCCTTGGTCAGACCACACCTGGAATACAGTGTCCAATTCTGGGCACCACAATTTAAAAAGGATATCAACAAACTGGAATGTGTGCAGAGGAAGGTGACCAAAATGATCAAGGGTCTGGAAACCAAGCCTTATGAGGCATGGTTGAGGGACCTAGGTATGTTTAGCCTGATAAAGAGGAGACTGAGAGGAGACAGCCATCTTCCAATATCTAAAGGAAAATGGAACCCAAACCAATGGCTTCAAGTTATGAGAAATGAGCTTCCGACTAAACTTCCAGAGGAACTTTCTGACAGATACCTATTTCCTCAAGTAAATGCCTTTCTTAAGGCTCCTGTCTCTATAGCAGATGGCTTCTCCCAAGGACAGTGCTGAAACTAGTCAAGCAAATGGGAACACATCCGCACCATTAAAGCACTTTTACATCCCCTTAAACAGCCATGGCTTCTCCCAAAGAATCCTGGGTAAATTCTGCCAAGGCTGCTGAGAGTTACTTTCTCCTCACAGAGCTACAATTCCCTAAAAGAGAGCTTGATTGTTAAACCACGATGAGGACTGTAGCTCCGTGAGGGGAACAGAAGCCTTTTGGTCACTCAGCACCCTTAAGCAACTACAGTTCCCAGAATTCTTTGGGAGAAGCGACAACTGGTTAAAGTGGTATAACGATGCTTTAAATGTATGCTGTGGGTGCAGCCTGTCTCTGAACACATGGAGCTGCGCCAAACTGAGCCATGGGTTCACATAAGCCAGTATTGTCCACCCTGCCAGGTGGTTTTTCTCCAGTGCCTCAGGCACTGAACAGCAGCTGCTACCTGGAGATCCTGAGGGTTCAACCTGGGACCTTGAGCTTGCAAAGCATGTTCTCTGCCACTAAGGGTGAGGGAGTGCAGCTAAGGCATTTTAGGGGGAGCTGAGTGCTTACGCTCGGAACACAAGTTTCCAGTACCCAGACTGGTCCCTCCAAACTTTGGACCTTCTCCTGTCCCACAGCTACCCTAGATCAGAAGACGTTAAAGCTGTGGGAGGCTTGACACAGTGGATATATACAGGAAATAAGGGCCAACTGCACCTTCTGGTTGAAAGTGAAGCATGGCAAAATTTGCAATGAAAGAAGGGCAAGAACGTCTATAAAAAAAGGGGCTGCTTCGCATGTTGATTCCCTGATAGCTGCAATGTCAAGCCATGGCTTAGATGGCTGAGGAAGCCTTTGTAAATGCAACACCACAAGGAAAACACTTGTGCCAGTGCAGACACAATGCTGCACAGCTGGGCCAATTTGTTCGTTCACAGCAGCGAGCCATCAAGCAGAGAGAAGCCACTGGGGTGTTGTGTATATTTGTGTGAGAGAGAACGAACGAAATCAGCCAGCCTAAAATGGCTGGCAGAATGGATGAGGAAAGCTTGGGGAAGGGCATTGCTCATTGGGAAAAAATCTGCTTTGGATGCAGAAAATCCCAGGTTTGATCTCTGGTGCCTCCAGTTAGGACTCCTGTCTGAAATCCAGTGAAAGAAATACTGAGCTAGATGGATCAATGATTTGAACTCAGGATAAGGCAATGTCCTATGTGAGATTTGGGGTGAGTGGGAGTAGGTTAAGGCAAGACTGACCCCCATAACACGTCTGGATCCCACAACACTTGTGGATTGCCCTGAAATCTTGAAGGGTGGTATAGTCGTACCTCGGAAGTCAAACGGATTCCTTTCCAGAAGTCTGTTCAACTTCCAAAACATTCAGAAACCAGGGCGCAGCTTCCAATTGGCTGCAGAAAGCTCCTGCAGCCAATCGGAAGCCGCAGAAGCCATGTCGGACGTTCGGGTTCCAAAGAACGCTTGCAAACCGGAACACTCACTTCCGGGTTTGCGGCGTTTGGGAGCCAAAACGTTCGAATCGCAAGGCGTTTGTCAACCAAGGTACGACTGTATATGAATTTAATAAATAATATTAATAAATAAACACAGCAAGACTCCATTCCTAAAGCACTTGCAGAGAAGAGTAGAGTGCCTCTAGAATCTAAGACAACATTTTTAGATACATATCTCTACACCAATACATTATAACTGTCCTTGGATCCGTCAAATTTGCAAAACATAAAACATCTAGATATCTGCCGATTTAAGGTTTTCTTATTGACATAAGCCCAGTGTAGATAATGGTGTATCTACAGTACAGAAACAAGATACAAAATTTGGATCCGTGCCAATTCAAGCCTATTTTTGAAATCTGTTTTTTTTCTCATTCATACAAGCCTAGTGTTAATGCCATGCCCCCAAGCTGTCTGTAAGGATTCAAAAGTTCCACTTACCATGCTGGCCATGTTGTAGCAAAGGAACTAGATCCAGCAGAGTCACCAATGTCACGTATAGTCCTTGATAGTCCAATGAAGGGTAGTCTGATAACTGAGCATCACGACTTTGCTGGCCGCGTTCAGTGGGAGCATCTCGCAGGACGCTGTAAAGGAGGGAGCGAGTAACAGTAGGGTTGATGGAACTGACCTGTGGTCTTAGAGATGGGGTGAGTGGGAATGGCACAGGAAAAAGACACATGGTCATGGGCACTGTCAAATTGGAGGCATCTTGGTTCTCCTTCTTCCCTGTGCGGGACAAAATGCTGTTGGGGGGACAAAGAAAAAAAAGAGACAACAAAGACACAAAGAACAGCACATTACATTGAAATGACACTATAAAACAAATAATAAAACTCCAGATACATCCCACATGAGATGCAATCTCTACCAATAACTAGTGCATCTTGCAAAATCTAGCAACAGTTCACTTCCATGCTTGGGGAAAAAATACAATTCAGAAACTGCTACTTGTGGGGAAATTTTCCATTGCATCTCATGTGTTATCTGGTTCATAAGGAGCAAAAATATAAAAATGCATGTTTCAGTGGCACACCCATGTTTCACAGTTCTGCAAAATTAGATGCAATTTGCTATGGAAGGAGAAAAACAATGCAACGGCGGCAGCATCAGATTGTCTGAAATATATGTGTGTATTATTATTATTATTATTATTATTATTATTATTATTATTATATAAGAAAAGGATAATATTGAAAAAAACATTTTGAACATCGTTGTTGGAAACCGAGGAAATACTTGCAAAAAATAGGTGTGGCACTTCTAGAAACATGTTTTAGCAAAGAATAAACATGTGTGTTTGTTAAGAGAGCCTTAAAAATCACATGTTTATTGCATCAAAATAATGTCTGTATGTATTACATGATACTGTTTCATGACATTCCGTCAGTATCATCTGAGATAATGAGATTTCAACAGGCACATGGATTTAGAAATAATATAATATTTCTAAAATGTTAGCTAAACTACGTTTGGAAAAGCTTTAAAATAATATATTGTCGATGGGCTGCAGCATGTTTGTGAGCTTATGAGAATGGTAGTTTGTGTGTGTTTTTAATTTAGGGGAAGGAAACATCTTATTTTCTGAATACAAACACTCTCTTGTTAACATGGTTACTTTTGAAATCTAAGGGCTAAGCAAGCATCACCCATTGTATAGCTGCATATCAGACAGGGTCTTATCATACATTGCTAAGGCTACTTACGTTATTTATTGAACAAACTCACTACAGACTAAAGGAGAAATAATTTAGAATAATTAAAAGGCTTAGTGGGAATCAAAACGAAGGCTAAAAATTAGATTGCTACGCCTTCTCAATATCATTGCAACCATATTATTCCACTTTTCTGAAATGGCTATTTTAAAAAGGCTGCTACTGCAACAAGATTAAAGGGCACTAATCCAGGCAAAGTTAAGCACCTTTACAACTCACTGAAATCAACAGAAGAGGTGCAAGACAACCCTATGCAAATTTACTCAGAAGCAAGTGTAGTCAATGGGGCTTATTCCCAGGTAAGCTGCACATAGGACTGCAGCCTTTAAAATGTGCTTGGGTCTCTCCCACTGAAATCAGAGGAGCTTAAAGGTGCTTAATTTTGTCTCTTCACATCTTTTTACTAATTTATCACACCACGACTATATATTAGCTAGCTTACAAAAAATATATTTTGTTTACAATGCATCAGACCAGATACCCATTTCCCCCCTGTGTGTTTGGCATGGAAGAAACACTGTTTGAAATGCCTACTCGGAGGCTGGCAACTTGTGGCCCTCAGATATTGCTGGACTCCAGCTCCCATCATCCCTGACCACTGGCCATGCTAGCTGGGGCTGATGTGAGTTGCTGTCCAACAACATCTAGAGAGTCACCCTGGTATATCCTTGACCTTACTCTTCCTACAGATTTCTACGGTTGACCGTCTACAAAAGACAGAAGTTAGCATCCCATTGACTGTTCATCATTTATAGGATGGATGTTGAGCCAGACTTAAGATATTTCTGAAATCACCGGCCTCATTATATGCTGTTGACCTTATGAATTGTCTTGCACACGAATAAGCAAATGCACAACTCGCAGGAAGGTGCCCCAAAGTCATCCAGTGAGAATACTGACACTGGGGAAGTGATTTAAACATGTGCAGGACAAAAGCTTATTGTAGTGACAGAGGAACTGTCGACCTGTTTGGAGATTGTACAAACATTCTGGGTTGGTCAAGTATGCCAGCTGCCGTCTTCCAACAAGTAATCTGTACCATCTGCTCAACTCTACAAGTCTCAGTGATACAAACAGAGGCCACACAACAGCAGGTTGTACCCATTATATTCGGCTTTTTAAAATGCCTTGTTTATTGTGCCTTATATACTTTCCTCATCCCTTTTGGTATCCCAACGTCCAGTTACCGTGAGGGTATTAATGCAAACCAATAAAATCGCCTAAAGACCACTATCATAATCATGTCCACACTAATAAATAGAAGCAAAGGAAGCTGGCTTATGTCATTGGACCATTGTCATTACTGTCTACACTGACTGATGGTGTTTTTCTTAGGGGGGGTTAATTTATTCTCCTGTGCTGCGCTGTTCCATTGCCTTAGCTACTCCATTTCATTCTGTTCCAGTGCAGTCCAATTGCTCATTTTTCTTTATTTGGCTGCAAAGCATAAATCTCGATCAGCTCTGGCTCTCTGAAGGTATAAGGCATTCAAGGTTGTCCTCTTTCAAAATGGAGCTGAAGCATTGAGAAACTACACATCCCAGCATGCAATTCTCCATTACTATCGAATGTGCTTTCTGGCCAGAGCAAGGGAACTTTTAAATGTTTAAAGGCCAAGGGTTTGCATGGCAATGTGCTTTCTTAGCAAGTCAGATTATCTTTTTGGTGTGCATGCAGAGGATTGAGGCAAATTGTAGAATCTGCAGGGCAGGGGAAGATAACTAATAGCCACTTGTGGCTGGTGTGGTGGGGCAGAGCTGTCCTGCTAAGACCAGCAACACTACAGCTTACCTGGACAGTGTTGGGGTGGCAGCAAGGTCAAGGTTGTGTGGACACAGTTGGATGTACCAGCAGAAGCACTGAATTGGTTCTTCAGGTGCATCTGTGCAGGGTCTTTAATAGCTGCATAGCATGCAAAAATCCCTAGCTCCCTAGCATCCCCATGTTAGGAACTGTTGCCTTCTACTCACCATGGAACTGTCCAAACCAATGGGCAGCCCATAAACCATGGTGCACCTTGGGAGCTTTTCCTAACCCAAATAGTGTGACATTGCATGCTGGGACTTGTAGTGTGTTAGGTGACACACCTCCATACAGACTAGTTATGCTACAGGGGTGCCATCTATAGTTGTGGGTGCTGAGCACCCATGCCACAGGGCCCCTGATGCAATGTCTGGTGCATCGCAAAGCACCGGAAGTCACGTCCGAGTGCTTGGAGATGCTTTCTGAGGTCTTTCTGAGATCTCAGAACCTGACTTCCGGTACCACCGGAAGTCAGGTTCCAAGGACGGTGGGTGCACATGATGTCATGATGCCATGTCACAGCGTGATGTCATGACATCACGCGCACTGGGTACCCATAACCTGGGGCCCAAGTTGGCTCCCCTGTTACACAAGTACACTGTCAATGATGATCTAACTCCCATAAAGAGGAACTTAAAAGCGAGTACAGCCTCAAGGGAAGACAGGGTAGAGTCCAGCTTTCAATCTGTACCCACCACCATCTCCCAGAGGTGATTTGACTTGAAATGGCTCAGGAGCACTTGCAACCTTCACTAAAACTGCCAAATATAAAAGAGGACAGGGCTTCTTTTACAGTTGTGCAAAAACCCGGATATTCAGTAGGAATATTCACTCACTCTTGTTTACGTGACAATTTGCACTTGCCGTTCTATCCCAGGAATGGAGAAACTGTGGTGTTGTTGGACCCCAATTGCCACCAGCCCCAGCCTGCATGGTCAGGGATGATGGAAGCTGTTCAACAACATTAGGAGGGGCAAGGACTCCCCAGCCCTGCTTCATCCTATCCTGCCCCACCTTTGTACCCAGTCACCCTAAAGATCACTCAACATGAGGACCTCTGCATCAGCACCTTACACCCTGTTTCTTTTATCACAGCCCCACAGCCCGTGCAAGTCTATTTCTGAAGTTGAAGTAATCTTCAGCAATAGCCTCTGACGTAGGACATGGGAATGCATTTTTTAAAAAATCTGGAACAGCTTTTGCACCTGCAGAAACTCTGAGAAGGGATCCTGTCCTGTATCTTGAGCAGCTGCTATTTTATAGATAAAGAAACACGGTTTTCTCTTGATAAGAAAATAATAATTATCTTTTCCTTCTGGGGCATTTGTTATATTTGCAGTCAAGTTAGGGGGGAAACAAGCTGGAAATGAGCAATGCATGAAAATTAAATTCATGCTTAATGCAGAGAAATGCTTTGGCCTGAAGGTCAACTTAAGGAGGAGCTCAATGAATCAATGTGTTATGCGCTGTGCATGGTGATTTATTTTTAATGTGATGTTTTATTTGTAAAAAAATAATATGCATTTTCTTTACATTTTCCCACCCACCCATCTAAAACCAGCACTGCCCAATTTCCCTCCCCAAATTTGGTGCACCCTAAAGATGTCTGCAAGTCCAAGGGTCATGTTCATCCCCCATGTGACTAAAAGAAAGCCAACTAAATCCAAATGCAAAGGAAGTCAACCTCATCATGAAACCAATATCTGTTGTTCCCCCAAAGATGTTAGCATGTTGCAAATTTCCGTTAAATCCATCTTTGTGACCTAGCTGGGAAGACTCCTTCTGAACAGCCTCATCCTTCAATGTGCCAGTTTATATATGTAATAATTGTTATTAGCTAGAAAGAGAACCTAGGTTTTTCTTTTTTCTTTCTTTTAGTAATCGAAATAACTCTTACTTGGAAATAAGTTACATGGAACTTGGTGGGACTCACTTCTGAGTAAAGAACAGAAGTGTTCTGCACACTTCCAATGATTCCATGCTAGAGGTGTGCAGGAACTAGCAGCTGAATCAGGTGAGAATATGACTATCGAGAATAAAACCAGCAAACCATTCAGGAATATCTATCGACAAGCCATGTTCCTCCAGTTGCTACTAGATTATGCAATTTCCAGCTCACAAAGAGCATTTAGTTTTCTGGACTGAGAGCTCTCTTAGTGTGGCCTGCCCTGTGATGGTGTCAGGGTGGGTCTAGGTCACAGATGGGAAAGAGGTGGCTCTTCCAGATATCGCTGAGGTCCAATTCCCATCATCCCTGACTCCTGGCCATACTGGCTGGCACTGGTGGGCGCTGGAGTCCAAAGCATCTGGACGGCCACAAGTTCCCCATCCCTGGACTAAGGCAAGCCTGCAATCCTAAACACACTTACCCAGGAGTCAGCCCCATTGCATTCAGTAGGACTTACTTCTGAGCAGGCATGCTTACAATTGCACCCTAAGAGTTCAAATTGTCAAGAATTCAAAAAAGGGGAAAAGTTCATTATATTTAAGGTGCAAATGCAACCCATGGGGCATTTCTCCCATGCAAGACTTATTGCTATTGAATCTGATAGGTAACTCCATTTAAATGAATGTCCATCTTAAGGATTCTGGCACAATATTCATTCATAATCAATAATCAATGCATTGGTGTAGAACCTATGACAACCCAGAAGTTGTTGGACAACAACGCCCATCACCCTTGGCCATCTGGCTGGGAACAGGATGGTGGACTAGATGGGCCACTGGCCTGATCCAATAGGATCTTCTTGCTTTCTTCTTGGTTGTGCTGGCTGGGGCTGATGGAAGTTGCAATGCAACAATGTCTAGAGAGTCACAGTTTCCTTGCCCCCGACTTAACAGGTTGCTTTCACATTCTAGGCCTGGAGAATTGCCCTTTCACTTCTAATGCCTCCTAGCTTCTGGAAGGTTCAGAACTAGGATTTGGGTTGCTGATTTGTTTTGGACAAAGTAGGACACATTTCCACCCAAAACTGAGTGCAGGTTTCAAGTCACCAGCTCAACCTCTAAATGTTTTAAGCCCGTTTCTAGCTCATGGGGGAGGTAGTGGGACTTGAGGGCAATAGATCAAAGTGCACGCCAACAAATACCCTGCTTGGCAGGGGGCTGGACTCGATGGCCCTTGTGGTCTCTTCCAACTCTATGATTCTATGATTCTATGAAATACCCTCTGGGGCATTAAGCTATTGGCCTGGGAGCCATTACAGCCCTGCTCCTTCCCACATGGCCAGAAGCATCGCTTGAGAAAGGGGTTGCTTTTGTGTATTGATCAGCATTTGTTCTTTAGCAAAACTTCATATCTGTTAAGGGAAACTAATTAGCCAAACGATCTAAGGAGGCCAGGAAAAGACATGCAATGGGTTTTAATTATAGGTTCCAACTGCACATCCAACTCCAATTAGGGGAAATTGCAAGCATTTTATATTATCACCATTGGAAATTTTACAAAAATTTGGCAGACGAATCAGAGGGAACTACTTTGGGGTTAGGATATCCTGCCTTAGGGTGACGAGTTAGGAGATATTACTGACCAAGTTGCCTTCCACTCCTGTTATGCTGTGGTACGGAACAGGTTATATAGCCACTGGTTGTTAAGCAGTTTGGTTGGGCAAACTGAGGACTGGTCTTCATAAATGCAGCAGAATGGGTGGAGAAAGTTAAGGCAGGTAGAATGGACTGGATCACTGCTGACTGACTGCAGGCAATCACAGTTCTGAATGCTCTGGTATATTATTAGCAACCTCCTGCAAATAGAAAATCAGCATAACAGATAAAGGGGGGTTGATCACCTTTCCCCCTGATTTGCTAGTGTTCCAATTGCAGGGAATCTTCTTGGTGGGGAAACAGATGAAATACTTGCCAATAGTGGTACAGTCCATCACCTCATTCTCCCCACGTTCTGCTGCACATATTGAAGTTACTTATTGCTTCCAGATTTTATACTTCATTGAGCTCTGACACATCTAGCAGAACACCCTTCTATTTTTCATAAAGCTATTCATACACTTCATTTAACCAGTATATATTTTCTATGAAAGCATAATTTAAAGCTTACCTTAGCAATGTCTGAGAAAAGTATTTCAGAGTGTTTGCAATGTCAGTTCCAGAGGGGACGGGGTAAATGTTGTGAAGAACACGGTTATGGTATTCTTGCAAGTACCGGATCTTGGAAGCAACTGGTTTTTGTTGTGTTTGAAGAAAATGGAAAGGGGAAGAAAAAGAACATGTATCTTAGTTCTGTTCTTGTGGATAGAAAAATCATATAGTTTTTCTGCATTCAGGCCACAATCCAGCACAGTTACAGCTAAGCTAACTAACTGTGATCTATGATCATGGATCTCCCAGTTTTTTAAAAAGTTAACAGCAGTTGTTGGGAGGGAAGGAAGATTCAATCGGATTGGGGCCATAGTGCTGGTGGAAGGAAGACTACTAACTGTACCCTCAGATACTCCGAAACCCATTTAATTTAATGGACTTCCGCATGACTAACTCTGTGTTGAACTGTGGTCATCATTCAGGCTGAAGGCAGTTGCCAGTTCGATTTTATTCCAAATGTCCACCAAACTTAAACAATTTCATTGGTGTCTGTTCCCACCCCCACCCCCCATATAATATTTGTACAAAGTCAAGCAAAATGACAGGAAATCAATGCAATGATTATGTCTTCATAAAATTAATCATACAACACCTTTCAACCCTCAAAAGTGTCTCCAATATGGGCTTACATCCCAAAAATATGCTTAGAAGTACATGGCCAACAATGGAAAATTGGTTTGGCTTGCCATATTTTGCCCAAACGTGCACCCCTTCTCTCCTCAGCATGCCATGATTACATCAGGAAGTCTACAGCTAACCATAGTTTCCCATTCTGCCCCAAAATGGGGAAACTGTGGTTACCAGGCTTGGAGAAAGCCAAGATCTTACACCATCTTCAGAGTTTCCTCTCTCTCGAAGGCTTGCCCAAATCACCGGAAGTACAGGAAACAGAACTAAGGAGATCAGAATAAGCCGTGATGTATTATCTATTTCACCTGCACTGCTACCTGGGAAACTGGCCATCGGCTAGGCGGCTGTAATCATGAAACCAAAACAGGCAAGTAACACAAGGTATGGGTACACCTGATTTGCTGTACACTATGTGCTTTACACTGTAAAAAGGGGTTTGCCAGGAAATGTACTTGTGCTTTACATTGCAAGAAGGAGCTGGCTTGAGATGGCATAGGGAGGCCTCAAGAAGCAGTGTAAAGACAACTGTATCATCTCAGTACTCAGTGGGCTGATCAACCAAGGGGACAAGAAACCAGAGGTGTTTTTGGAGGCCCCAGAAGATATGGCTCTTGCTTCTGACACTGCCATATTGAGGCATCACCTAGGAATAAGTTACAGCCCGATCTATTGACTGAATTGCTAAATATAACTGCAGGCAACCAAAGAGTAAGGTTTACTACCACGGTTTTGCCCAGTTATTTGTATTAATGAAAACGTGGTATGTGTGTTTTCTTGTGGAGAAGGTGGCAAGGCTTTGTCACGCTTACTACTTGGTAAGTTGGTCGTACGTATTAGCAATCACAGTAGTTAATTCACTGCTTTTATTACTTTTGTTGCTTTTTGTTATCATTTAATCATCATTGCTGTTATTACTGCATTTCATTTATAAATTGCTTCTTATAAATAATAATAACTATTATTATTATTATTATTAAAATTTGCATACTTCCCTATACCCATAGTTCTCAGGGCGGTGTACAACTTAGTTCCATGGCTGGCTGTATAAGCAACCCCTCACAGGAATCTGCCAATGGTAGGTTTTCATTTTGAAAATACTGTCAAATTACTTGGAGCAATTTCACAATACAGTAAAAACGTATACAAAACAATGGCATGTATAAAAAGTACATATATATTATACACACACCCAATTTCAAATCCAACAACCAACTGGGATAAAAATCTACCCTTGTTTTTACTGAAGTTGTAAGATACCTTGAGAGTGTTGTATATTCAGTGGGAAGGTAGAAATGTTTTAAATGAATAAACTTTCACCCTACAGTTAAGCAATTGATAGGTTTATTATGCAGCCAACGGCAATGAAGGCAATAAATTAAGCAGGAACCTATTAATCATTGTAAGAAAGGGAAAATATAAAGGAATGTTACCATAAAAACTTAGAAATGAAACAAATGTATGAAAAAAAATTCTCTTTCCCCAGATTTCCCATTCATCATGTGATTGCATGTAGCAAAGAAAACAGTGACTCATAGAGTTCATCTGCCTCTGTTTTCTTCTGTAAGAGTCACTGAGATGTTTACTGCTGAGAAATCTCAGCATGCCTAAGCAGATATTTGAGTGACCATTGTAATGAACTACTTGCACTTGAACTACTACTCTCACTATCCCTGGCCATGCTGGCTGTGGCTTATGGGACTTGGAGTCCAACCATCTCTGAAGGGCCACATGTTCCCCAACCCTGCAGTAGATGGATCAGACTTCTTCTCCATTGCTCCACAAGGCTGCACTAAAATCCATGGGTGGAAATTCCAGGGAAGAAGACGTCAGCTACCGTAACTGTTAAGAGACCTTTCCTAACACCAGGAGCTACTCAACAGTGAAATAGGCTGCCTCAAGTGAGCTCTCTCCTTTATTAGAGGTATTTGAGCAGAGGCTGGATAACCATCAGCCAGGGATGATGTAGTTATGCCCTGTTCCTGCACTGAGAAGGGGGGGTTCAACTAGACGACCTCCAAGATCCCTCCTGGCTCTATAATGCTGGTTCTTTTGGTACAAAAGATTAGAGCTGCTTAGCTTCAGAAACATGGTAGCCTTGTGTGCCTTCAGGCCATAGCTGGGGACCTGGTATTTTTTAAAAAAATTATAAAAATATTTATAGCACACCAGCTCATATAAAATATCAAGGTGGAGAGCAATCATATATTACACACACACACACACACACACACACACACACACACACACATATATATTCCAAATTGCTCTTTAACATGGAACATCACCACAAGAGAATAATCATGGAAGCCATCGAGATAGAGAAACACCCTCACAACATGAACAAGCGTGACGACACGTCCCGCCTGCCAGACATCTGGAAATTAACCCTCCCCACAAAAACCGACACCAGAACCAGAGGCACACAGAACGCCATCTCCAATCAACCACACCAGACCCAAACCCAGACCCTCTCCACAGATAAATTACAGACACCATCCAGTAGCCAAACCATAGTGGCACCTCCGGATGCTGCACCCCCCTGCAATCCCTACACAGATCTGGCTGGCACAGGGCACAAAACCACAGCTCGCCCCTATACACGAAGCCAAGCCAGAGCACAACTAAGTGCAGTACAGCCATCTTCTCAGAAAAACTCTTCACAAGCTCAAGAGGTCAAGACACGAAAGCTTTAACAACTAATCCACACCTAATGACCCTCCTAAGTGGTACTCAGAATATCACTCAAGAAATCACTCAAGATATCCCTCAAGTAATTAATGAACAAAAGAAGAAAAGGCACAATAACCTGGGAACTTCCTCTCTGCCCAGAACGTTGGAGGCTATACACCACACCCCCTCAACAGTATTTATAGGAACTCAAACACTGAGATCCTGCTCTGTTCTAGTAACAAGAAGCCGAAAGCACCAGCCTGAAGATGACGAGTGAGACCTCGTCGAAACGTCGCCTAGACACCCCAACTCTTACACGGGAAGATACCCGAAGACACCAAAACCTGCATTCCTGTACCCGTGAAAATCTACGAAAGCAAATATATATATATATATATATATATGCAGGTTTTGGTGTCTTCGGGTGTCTTCCCGTGTAAGAGTTGGGGTGTCTAGGCGACGTTTCGACGAGGTCTCACACCCGAAGACACCAAAACCTGCATTCCTGTACCCGTGAAAATCTACGAAAGCAAATATATATATATATATATATATATATATATATATATATATATATATATATATATATATAATATTGCCCTGTATCCATTGATCTCAGGGTGATTCACAACACAGAATTACAATATAAAAAACACAAAATACATAATAAAAACAAAGACAACCCAATAATCCTCACCCCCTTCCACAACACATAAAAGGGCATTAAGATGTCAATCTGCCAAAGGTCTGGTTAAAGAGGAACATTTTTGCCTGCTGCCTAAAGGTGTATAATGAAGGCACCAGCTGATCCTTGGGGAGAGCAACCCACAAACAGGAAGCCCATTCTCGTGTTGCCGCCCTCTGGACCTCTTGTGAAGGGTCCAAGTAGGCTCATATGGAGAGAGGTGATGCTTGAGGTATTGCGGTCCTAAGCCATTTAAGGCTTTATAGGTCAAAAACAGTACTTTTAATTGAACCTGAAATCTAATTGGCAGTCAGTGCAGTTGAGCCAGGATTGGTGTTTTATGCTCAGACCGTCTTGCCCCATGAATAACCTGGTCACCAAATTCTGCACTAGCAGAACCGTTTTCAGAGGCAGCCCTACATATAACAGATTGCAGTAATCTAGCCTAGAGGTCACCAGAGCATGGACAACAGAAGTTAGGCTGTCCCTGTAAAGATTAGGGGTGCAGCTGGACAGGCTGGTGGAAGGCACTCTGCTCCACTGAGGGTGCCTGAACCTCAGGTAACAACAAAGGATTCAGAAATATCCCAAGCTGTGTAGTTGCTTCTCCCATCAAGAGCAGGTAACCTCACAGGCTTCTGGTCTAGAAATGCTTCAGTCTAACTGAACTGAGCTTCAGTTTGTAGGCTCTCATCCAGTCCATTATTGAAGTAAGACAATTGTCTAGTATATCCACTGCCTCCCCTGCAAATGTAAAGGTGAAGTAGAGCTGTGTGTCTTCAGCATATTGCTGACAACATACTCCAAACCTCCAGATAACCCCACTCAGCTGTTTCATGTAGATGTTAGAGTGTAGGGGATAGAATCGATCCCTGTGGAACCCCACAATGAAGGCTCTATGGGGCTGAGAAACACTCCCCAAGAAACACCCTCTGCAGATGACCATCCAAGTAGGATTGGAACCACCACAAAGCACTGCCACCCATCCCTAACTCCAGAAGAATACCATGGCTGATGGTATCGAAAGTCACTGAGAGGTCAAGAAGAATTAACAGGGGCACATTTCCCCTGTCTCTCTCCCAACAGAAGTAATCATTTGGGGCAATCAAATCAGTTTCTGTGCCAAAACTCAACCTAAACCCTGATTAAAATGGCTCTAGAAAATCATTTTCCTTCCAAGAGTGCCTAGATCTGGTCCACGACTACATAAAACACCATGAAAACAATACAAAATTATCAGTAAAATGACTAATCAACAAAGTTTAAACAGCTGCATGGGCCTGACAGCATAAAAATGTGTTCAATGGACATACTGACATTCAGTAACACAGATTTTATTATTGCTTCTCAGTCTTTTGGCTAAGATCAAGTGTAGCCACTATGCTTTCACCTTTTTGGGGGTCAAGCTGCAAATGTATTCAGGTAGAAGATTGTATTGACAGAGAAGTTGGATTAATATGCAACTGTGGTCAGAATGAAACAGTCACAAATCAAATTTCAGGCCCCAGAGTAGCATTTTTTGATTTACAGGGGTTTTCCTATCCTGGGAAACTTGGAAGGAAGGGTGAGATACAAATTCAATAAACAGATAAATAACATACAGGTATTTTGCAGTGACAACCAGATGTTTGTCTATGAGTGATTTAGAGCTATATTGGTAAATGACAGATCTGAAGAGAATGAAGTCATATTTTTAAAAGCCAACACTTTCCGTAGCCCAATCATCTAGAATATATCTGGACTATAAATTTGTATCAGTTTAACTATCACAATTTTCCCCCTACCCTGCTGTATAATCTTACTGTTTGGAGACAGTAATATCTGATCAAGACCTCTCACACCTCACTCACAGAACTACAGTTCCCAGGCTTTTATGCTGAATACAAGTGGCTCCTAAACCTGTTTGACACAGCATTCCCACACGTGTCTGCTCAGAAGTAAGCCCCATTGAGTTCTGTGGCGCTTGACTCACAGGTAAAATGGTTGTGGAAAAACAGTCTCAGTCTGTAGCGTAGAAACGTTTTAAATTGGTTTTATTGCCTCTCCTGGATCTATAATTTTGTTTCCCCTCAGTTTTATTGTATTACAAAAGCATATGCGGTGCAATTATTTTATTACATTGTGCTTTTTTCTTCAACACCGCAATCCATCAGGATGAATGGCAGTTGAGAATTTAAAAATATAAAATACATCCTTAGAATATAATAAAGCTGTTGGGATTGCTTCTTCCAGCAGAAGAAGAAACTAATTTTTTAATTCAGAACCTTTTGATGAGTGTATTTTCACCTTCCCCTTTTAATGGATGCTACCAGGATAAAATTCCCTTCTTCTTTTGCCAATATAGATGTGATAGCAGCACACACTTCTCTTTAAATGTGAGCCTGCCATCATCCAGCATAAAGCGGTCATGGCCACAGGGAGGCCCATTGCGACTTCTGGAAGACCCAACAGGGCCCATTGCAGCCACAGGAAGGCCTGACGAGGCCCGCACCAGATGCAGGAAAGGCCAACAAGGTACCCGACAGTTGCGGGAAGGCCCGACAAGGCCCACCACAACCACAGAAGGCCCGATGGGCCTTCCACAGGCTGCAATGGGCCTTTCCGTGGCTGCAACGGGCCCTGTTGAGCCCCATTAGGCCTTCCAGAGGCCACAATGGGCCTCCATCTGCCAGGTGATGTCATATGTGCGCCACGCGCGTGACGTCACAGGCCCACGCCAGGCACCCACAAAGTGGGTCAGGACATGGCACCCGTGTCTCCCAGCCAAGTTCACTTCCAGGATCAGGTGCAGGGGGAGAGGGATCATCTCAGGAGAGAGACTGCAAAGAAGCAAACCATGAGCAAAAGGAGAGTTCAGGACCCAACTTTGCCTTGCATACCTTGTTGCGAATGAATACAGGAAGACCTGTATTTAAAAGGATGGGTGCTCCCACCTACCCCCCCTGCCTCACATGGCCCCAACCATTGCATGAAAAGTGTGCAGGGAAGCAAAAGAGCCATTTCAGTTTTCCCTGGCAGATTCCAAAATGCAGGTCTTGGAGTCTCCCTACGCAGTATTTTCACTGGGGTGGTCAACCTTCAAAGCCAAGGCACACGGACATCTCCCAGGAAGGATATAAGGGACTTATAAGTGTATGTTTATTTGGCTTGCATGTCAAATTAATATAATTGTGTGTTTCTGTCAAATACTGTATTACAGACTTTTTCTAATTATGGGGAAAAAATTGTGCTGAAAAACAAGGAAACAGAAGGTAGACTTCAAGTATGGTGGTTGGCCCAGATTTTGTTCCTGGTGTTCAGACATCAATGCAGTGCATCACACAAATGGCACCTTCAACCTGTTGCTATGACCCCAGGGACACTGCCAAGTCAAACGCAGAACACAGCTACAGCCACAATATAGAGAGCAAATCACCTAAAATATCCCATGACCTGGTTTTCAGAAGCGTTAACACCTAGATCATCAGGAAGCATCACCAGGTGCTTGGGAAAACAGCTTATTTTCATTTAAATTATTTTCCTCAAAAGGAGCTTAGGTATCTGTATTCAAGATTATTTCATAACACATTACTGGGTTTCTCTCAGCTCGCTTTTCTGAGCTAAATGAAGCAGTATTTCTTTGGTCTGTCGATGGAAGGGTCTGCACACAGTTAACAGGCTCATGAACACTCAGTTCTGACCTAATCCTCTTCCTCAGCTACTTCCTACACTTTATGCTAGTTCAGATCTTTTTTATGTCAATAGACTCAGTAGAAAGAGTCCTCTGTGGGATCTTCTCTGCTGTCTCTGTACCAAACCCACCTGCAGTAGATATAATATGCATTAATAGCTCTGCATTTTTTAAAAGGAAATAGCAGTGCATGGGGGTTGTTCTGGATCATGACCACAGGGAGCAGGGTTCAACTCTTTGTCCCCTGCTGTAGTACTCATCAGGATCAGGGGACATTTGCCCTATATTTGCATTGGAAGGAAGTCTCTCAATCGCACGAGTGGAAACTTTCTTTCCAGTGCAAATAGCAGGCATGGAGGAGGGCTATCTGGACTGGCGCCACAGTTGGGTAGAAAAATGGGTAAAAAAACCCCCTCCACACCAGCATACTTTTTCTGGATTGGATGCTCTATGCCTGCTACTTGACTTTCAAATGCTCACTTAACTGTTATTGCTCCATGTCTACTTTGGCCCTGAAAACAATGGGAATTGGACTTTGACTGCACAATTCTATGTATGTCTATGCAGAAGTAACTCTCATTGAGTTCCATTGTGGTAAGCGAATATAACAACGAGCCTTTAGTCCACCATTTGCTTGATTACCCCTGGCCTGGAGCTGGGGGGAGTTTCTGGAAACTGATAGTGGGTAAGAGAAGGAAGTGAACGCCTTTGTTTCCTTTAACAATATGTGGAGAAAATAAATTACATCAGCATCATTTCCCTGATCTGTGGAAGGAAAGCAGAAAGAACAACCCATTATTCTAGTTAGTTAGTTAGTTAGTTAGTTAGTTGCTCTGATCCACAAACTGATTCAGTTATCCAAGCTCTAGTGCACACTGTCCAGAGCTCCTTCCTTGATAGTATTCAGGAAAAGACTAGATAGATACTTCAGATATGGGCCGTTCTGTCTTTGGCTTGTGGACTGGAATGATCTGTCCATATTTATGGCTCTGCAGTTCTATGATCAGTGACATCATTTTATCCTGCATTGTTCAACCACAGATAATCAGCACATATCTTCCTTCATTAAACACACTAAGGAGGAAGTATTTGCCTGCTACCTACCAAGGGCATTTAACTGAAGCAAGATTGAACATTAAGGAGGTTATTCTAAAGGATCAGTGGTGGACTCAGTGCAAGACTTTGGGAGCAGAAGTCCAGCGTCCCGCTCAGCAGAATGAGCAGGAAATTCCCCAATGCAGCAGAGCTTGCTTGGCACATTTTTTTAAAGTAAGTGAAGAACTACACATTGCCATCTAATGGGGGGAAGGGCCTAAAAATTAAGTCCAGAATCTAAAATTTCCTAAGTGCAACACTATAAATGAAGAAACAATTCTGTACACTTCCAAGAGAAGTTCTGGAATCTTCTTCCTTGAGAGGTAGCCAAAGGAAGATAGGCAAGAACCGGTCATGGATACTTTGCCTGCAAGACATGGAGCACCTGCAGTATCCAAGGGTCCCCTGCGAGTATACGGTGCCATGATTCTATTATACCTTTTCATTCAGTGTTGGTCAATGAAGCTACACAGTCAGCTGATCCTGCCTCACAGTGACCTGATAGGGTGTCTTGGAAGCAGCGGCCTTGTATATATATGGATCTGACCAATCCCTCTTTTCCTCCGCTAATTACATCTCTGTTTATCTGAGTGTGTAAATATTATTTCACTGGCAACTTGAAGAAGCCATAAAGGAAGACAATCTCCACCCAGTCCAAAATATCAACAAAAGCAAGAGTGGGTGTGGGAGAGAGGCAAGAGATAACCTATTACTTGAAGGCCCCTGAGATTTTGTTTTTATTTTCAAGTCATCCAGTACAGTGCAATCAGGAAATGAAAATAAACTGGTAGGAAGATTTCCAAAACCTAGCAACGAAATCAAATCAAGTGCGTTAAGCTAGGTCCTCTTTTTAAAAAAGGTGGGGGGAGGAGAATCGTATCAAAGGCCTACATTTCCTCTATATGTGTGGAGACAGAAAACCATCTCCCCTCTTTTGGTAAATATAGGGATTCAAACACTCCATGATGATTTTAAAGGGATTGTGCTTTGTAGATGAACATCCTTAAGGGTGGCCAACATGATGGGCGCAGAAGGCCCAGGGGAGACCAGAAGGTCCCCCGAATCAAGCTCTTTAAACCGCAGTGCTCTTCGATCTTCCTAGATTAGGGCTTCCCCTCTGCCTGCAAGGGCGGAGAAATCGCCTGCCGCATTCAGCACCACGGTCAGCGCCGTCCCTTCCCGTCTCTTCCCCTCACCCCACAACCACCTGACGCCCCCAGTTTGCCCCCTTCCGTCCCTGCCGATGCTCTCCTTTGTCCCCCCCTCCCCTCCCCACCCCAGTCCCTTTGCCTCCGCGGGGTGGGCTACTTACACTGCTCCGCTTTGGTGGACATGGTGGGGCCCGGGTGGAAGTGGTTGCTCCCAATATTGGCGGCGCGGGGTCCTCTCCGTCGGCTAGCGGGGAGCGGCGCTCTCCTGCCGCGGCGGTGAAGTCACCGTGTCTCCCGAGCTGCATCCCTCCCCCTCGGCTGCCTCTACCATCGCTACGGAGCCGCAGAGCTGCAGGGAAGGGAAGGGAAGCAGGCCAAGGAGGGAGGGGAGAAGCCACGAGGGGGCGGCGGCTTCGAGGAGCCCCCGCGCGCTCCAAGCGCGGACCCCCGTTCCGTGCCCTAGGCTACGCGGTGTCCGGGGGAGAGCGCGCCTAAACGGCCACGCGCGGAGAAGGGCCCATTTTACAACCGTGGCAAAAATTAATAATCAAGAGGGCCTTCCCCCCGCGTTTGCATGAAATGAGCTCGACCGGAGAGGAACGTGGAGGCGGGGGAGGGGGGAGTGTTCCATTCATGAAGACGGGCGGCTGAGCGCGGCCAGCCTTTTAAAGGGACTGCCGTTCGCAGCCCCCGCGGCAGGGAGAGGCTTCCGCGTTTTCTGAATGGGAAGCGCGCCGACTTCTTTTGCAGGACCTGCTCCAGGGCTGGAATTAGGGTTGCCATGTTTTGGAGAGCAAAAAAGAGAGAGGACGCTGTGACGGCCATTCAAAGCAATAAAGGCAATTTGTAAAAAAACAACAAAAACCCTGAATAAGAGGACACATGGCAACCCTAGCGCCCACCAAAATAAGCACGTGTTTATGGCATCAGGGGAAGTGGAGGATTCCCATAATAAGCTGCTGGTTGGCCATCCAGCCAGCTGCTCTTATGTCCTTGCACTAAAGCACTAGAATTGACATTGCATTTTTGCATGTTTTTATTGTAATTTTTCTTCCAAGGTGTTTTCTTTGTTTATTTGTTGCATTCCTACCTTTTTATTCAATGCATTTTTCTCTAAGGAGCTCAAGGTGGTTACATGGTTCTCCCTCCCCTTCCTCATTTTATCCCCAGAACAACCCTGTGAGGTAGGTTAGGATGAGACACAGTGACCAGCCCAAGGTCACCCAATGAGCTTCCTGGCAGAGTGGGGATTCAAACCCTGGGTGCAGCGTCCAGTTTAGATTCATCTGCCTGCCCCCCCATGCCCCTAGACATTTTCTGGGCTCTGCTCCTGCCTAGTGATTCACAGCAGGCCCCTTTCTTCCATGAGGCCTTTGGTTCCCAGATCAAGATGAAAAGGTAAAAAGGTAAAGGACCCAGACAGTTAAGTCCAGTCAAAGGCAATTTATGGGGTTGCGGTGCTCATCTCGCTTTCAGGCCAAGAAAGCTGGCATTGGAACAGCTTTCTAGGTCATGTGGCCTGCATGACTCAACTGCTTCTGACACAACAGAACACCGTAGGGAAGCAAGGGCACACAGAAATGCTGTTTACCTTCCCACCCCAGTGGTACCTATTTATCTACTTGCACTGGCGTGCTTTCGAACTGCTAGGTTGGCAGGAACTGGCAAGCCCAAGAGGCTCAGTGGTTTAGACCACAGCGCCACCTGTGTCCCTTCCCAGTTCAACCATCATTTAAGGTTGATTTTTTTTCTGCCCCGTACCCCTTGTTCCTGATATAGATCTTCACTCACCCCTCTTGTTCCCTGTGTAAATTCCCACCCCTCCATTGTTCCCAGTGTGGATCTTCACTCCCTGCTTTGTCCCTGGCTGCAGGAGGCATTTTGTGGTTTGCCCCAGGTGCCAAAACGTCTAGAGCTTCAGCGAGCTGAAAATAACAAGGTGGTATTATAACAGTAAAAGGGACACAGTCGGTACTGTGGGTTAAACCACAGAGCCTAGCGCTTGCCGATCAGAAGGTCGGCGGTTCGAATCCCCGTGACGGGGTGAGCTCCTGTTGCTTGGTCCCTGCTCCTGCCAACCTAGCAGTTCAAAAGCACGTCAAAGTGCAAGTAGATAAATAGGTACCACTCCGGCGGGAAGGTAAACAGCATTTCCTTGCGCTGCTCTGGTTCGCCATGCTGGCCACAAGATCCGGTTAGTCATGCTGGCCACATGACCCGGAAGCTGTACGCCAGCTCCCTTGGCCAATAAAGTGAGATGAGCGCTGCATCCCCATAGTCGGTCACGACTGGACCTAATGGTCAGGGGTCCCTTTACCTTTTATTATAACAGTGGTCATTTTCATGCTCTCTTCTTACAATATAACAAAGCAGCAGGGTGAATTTTTTTTCTTTCCCTGAATTCAAGGGGAAAGCTTGAGGTTTTTGGGTTGTTGTTTTTTTAATACACACAGAAGAATTAGAAGTCTGAGACAGGTCACATTTCTGTGGAAATTTTTTGAAGATGTCAGTGACATAAAACAGGTTGCTCCGGCCTCCTAGGTTGTCCAAACATCTAAATGTAGCAGATTCAAGAACACCAAGTCCTGGGAATTAAATTACTCAAGTGTCTTCAATGCTAAGGTCATTGTTTTCCCGTAACTTCCACAGAGTCACTTTGTTAGTTAATTCTCCAGTGAACTGCTACAGAACCTTGGCAATCCAGCTGCAGATTGTTGTCTCTTCCCTTTGCTCCAAGTAAATCAAGTAGGAAACAAAACTCTAATTATGTGGAATATTCTGCATCATCTTCCTGGTTGTACTGCCAACCAGATGGGGGGGGGGGAACACTCATGTCTTTCCCTCCCTCCCTCCCTCCCTCCCTCCCTCCCTCCAACTGGCTGCATTTACAACATAATCCTGTGAATGTTGGCGCAGAAATGGCCCACTGAGTTCAGTGGGGCTTACTCCCAGGTAAGTGGGCACAGCACTTCAGCCTCACAGAGCAATTCTGCAAACTTCTGCTCAGAAGTCAGTCCCCTTGTGTTCAATGGGGCCAAATCCCAGATTAATGGGTATAGGTTTACAGTCTTAATTGCCTTTCCTTCCCCTCTCAGCTAGCAGAAAGTAATTAATACCTATAAGCCATCAAAGCCATTATTAAGCAAACATCTTTATCTAGCAAACAATTCAAGAGCTTTGCATATTCAAAGTCCATGTTTGCAGCAACTTAAAATGCAAGTTACTGAGATCTGTAAGCTTCCAAATGCAGCAAATATTTAAATAAATTCTTTATTCTGAATAAACATTATGGCATGTACTTTGCAGCTTATATTTTGTTGCCGTGCAATGTCCCAATGTGTTTTTTATTGTTCATAAATGCTTGGGAGTGCTCATTAAAAATGGTGGGGGAATAAATTGTGATTCATGTTTGCTTTAAATAATGAGGAAAACTTTCTGGATGTTAACTTGGCAAGGTCTATCTAGCAGATCTGCAAAAACAGTCTGCTTCTGGCAAGAAAATTTGCTACTGAGTTAATGCCGCTCCCTTTTCTCAGGGGACAGAAGACTTCTGGATTATTCCACATACTCAGTTGGATATAGATGGGGGTTGAAGAAGCTTAAGAATAAGCTGTACCATGACAACTTTTGATTTTGCTATTTGAAAGAGAGAGGTTCTCAAGCCTAAATCCTTTAATGCCCTGATTTGGTTGGATTTCTGATGCAGGCATTCCCAGAGAACATGCAAAAGGGAGCTTCCTATATCCCCTGTATGATGTCTGAATGCACAACTCACATGAAAATCAATACATCTGCAAAGAAAACACAGTGGAGATCAAATGAAGCCTTAATTACGTATGTGAGAGCCAGTGCTGTCTCATTTATTTGATCGTTTATTCCATTCATCAGTCATCCAATAGCAATAGTTCTCTGGGACTAAATAGATTGTGAAAATGGATTAAAAATCGCAATTCCAATAAAACAAGAATCAATAAAAAGACCTAGAGCAGATGTGGGGAAGCTGCTGGGATCTCTGCCTTAGGACTTGGAACATAGAAAGCTACCTTATACCAAGTCAGACCATTGATCTATCTAGCTCATTATTGTTGGCAGCTTGCCAGAATTTCCAATGGTCCTCAGTCCGTTCAACTTCCCAAACATTCGGAAACCAAAGCGCCGCTTCTGATTGGCTGCAGGAAACTCCTGCAGCCAATCAGAAGCCCCACTGGACGTTCGGCCTCCAAAAATAGTTCACAAACCAGAACAGTCACTTCCAGGTTTGCAGCGTTCTGGAGCCAAAACCTACGAGAACTAAGCTGTTCAAAAAGCAAAGTACAACTGTACTTTGCTCAGAATGAAATTATATTCAGAATGGAAGCATGCAAGAACTGATATTAATTCCTTCATTAGCATGAATGGGGATATGCGACAGGGCAAAATGAGGATGGCTTGAATAAATATTTGATTCTGTATCTCTTGCTAGCAGCCAGAATAGCTATTGCAAGAAAATGGAAATATCTAGAGGGATTAAATAAGGATTTATGGTGTGGTGAAAACTGGTCCATAGCTATAAAAATGAACTAAAACATTAAGGTATACTAGAGAACAAACCAAAAAAGATTCATTTTCAACTATGTAGCAAAAAATAATAATTGTATATTCATGATGATAACAGCGTTCAAATGCCTCCTGTAAAATATGCCATTTGAAATTCTTGGCAACTACAATGGTACCTCAGGTTACAGACGCTTCAGGTTACAGACTCTGCTAACCCAAAAATAGTACCTCAGGTTAAGAACTTTGCTTCAGGATGAGAACAGAAATCATGCTCCGGCGGCACGGCAGCAGCAGGAGGCCCCATTAGCTAAAGTGGTGCTTCAGGTTAAGAACAGTTTCAGGTTAAGTACAGACCTCCGGAACGAATTAAGTACTTAACCTGAGGTACCACTGTATTCGGTTTGAAGGCGCTGATGGACCAGTGCACCTCTCCCAATGGTGGCCTGTGTGGGGTTGTGGCACCCGATCCACAACAGTGGCAACTTTCCAGCCCAGAAGAGAAGAAGAGTTTGGATTTGATATCCCGCCTTTCACTCCCCTTAAGGAGTCTCAAAGCGGCTAACATTCTCCTTTCCCTTCCTCCCCCACAACAAACACCCTGTGAGGTGAGTGGGGCTGAGAGACTTTAAAGAAGTGTGACCTGCCCAAGGTCACCCAGCAGCTGCATGTGGAGGAGCGGAGACGCGAAGCCGGTTCACCAGATTACGAGTTTACCGCTCTTAACCACTAAACCACACTGGCTCCCAGGGCCCAGGGTCAGCCCCACTGGGTTCCTGTAGGCAGGCCTTAGCCAAACCTAGTCTTACCTGTAATCAATAAAGTTGTGGGCTAATTCAGCCCAATACCAATCTCCTGTGTTCATTTTCCTCAGACTTCCCGCACTGGCCGCAGACATCATGCACCTGTGGCGGCAATTGAAACATGCAGAAATGGGCACTCTGTGTAGCCTAAGAACGACAACACTTTAAGGGAAGAATGTTGAGATTTCATAGAATCATAGAGTTGGAAGGGACCACGAGTGTCATCTAGTCCAACCCCCCAACCTTGTGGGAATCTTTCGCCCAATGTGGGGCTCGAACCCGTGCCCCATAGATTAAGAGTCTCATGCTCTATCAGCTGAGCTACAAGGCTGAAGGAGAGTCGTCCCCCCCAAAAAAATAGCAAAAAGTTTTTTATTTGTAAACTTTATTAATAATATTAAATTCTACAAATGTCATCAATGGAAAACACAAATTCATGACCCATCAATTGATTTTACAAATACAGTATCCATAATAACTAAACTGTCACTCATTCAAAGAGCTCTTCCGTAACTATATAATTCAGTTGTCTTTTAGACTGTCTTAAAGATAGCTGCTGGTTCTCCATCAATTTTATCCAATTCATGACTCCTAAAGAGGATTTAAAAAAAAAAAAAATAAATCTCTAAACAAATCATTATAGCAACTCCTTTGGAGAATTCACTGAGGAAGGGCGGCAGCTCTGAGAGATGCCCATGAAGATGTGTGTTCTTTGCTGTATATTGTGTTGTTGAAAACCGCCTTGTGTATAGCAATATAGAAAGGTGGTATACAAATTGAAAGTGAAATGGGGGGGGGGGATGAAATTAAGCTACTGCTCTCACAAAGGAGAGTTCCGCACCTCCTGAGGCAGTCCGTTCCACAGTCAAACAGTACAGTCCGGGAGAACTTCTTCCTAATGTTGAATCTAAACCCCTTTTCTTGTGATGTTGGTTTGGATCCTGCCCTCTGGGGCAGCAGAAATCTAATTCTCGCCTTCATCTATGTGACAGCCATTCAAATATTTAAAGATTGCTTATTACATTGCCTCCTCTTCCCCTTTACATTGAAGCTCCTAGATGGCCCACAGTGCTTTTGTTTCACATATAAAAACAGATTTGTAATTCCCAACCAACTAAGCATGTGTGTTCATTAGCTGTGTTCTAATTATCAGTGTGGGAGATCACATAATTCTATCTATTCCTATGGTAACAAATTAAGATGTGTGTTCCAGCAGCATCTAATGAGATTTGTGCAGACTACTAATTTGGGGGAAGTTGTGTTTCTTCGCTGATCATGGACGAAAGCAAGATCCCCCTGCAGGCTAGTTGAGTGTTCTCTGCCAATTAGCTCTTTAAAGTATATATTCAGTACAGCAGATTCTATCAATTATATTCTAACACTATTAAATATAAATCAGATGCAAAGTAGAAGAAGAATATAAAGAACCCCTGTTTCAAAACAACTTTATAAGGCCTGTTTAACCGTTTGTGATGCAGGTGACAGCTAGTTAGGATTTCCATTATGCTTGTGGGCATTTTACATAATTGTCAGTGATGGGCTGGATACTGAAGGGTAGTGGCTGGATTCTGATGAGCGGGCACCAGGGGAAGGGAGGTTGGAGACTGGCTTGGAAGAAGGGATAGGTGATCTGGGAGACCCTGTAGCAGCCAGGAGTTGAGAGTCAGAGGCAAGAGAAGCTGCAGGATTCTAGAGTGAACAACAGTTGCAGGAGGAGGGAGGGACAGGCCAGGCTGGTGGAGAGTCCAGGGCTTTCATAGTGGGGTAGGAGAGCTGAGGGAGGGGGTGGAATTCACATCAGGCATTGGTTTCTGCCCCTTTAGTTTCAGATAGTACATGGGTAATAAAGATAAAGGGACCCCTGACCATTCGGTCCAGTCGTGGCCGACTCTGGGGTTGCTGCGCTGATCTCGCTTTACTGGCCGAGGGAGCCGGCGTATAACTTCCGGGTCATGTGGCCAGCATGACTAAGCCACTTCTGGTGAACCAGAGCAGCGCACGGAAACACCGTTTACCTTCCTGCCGGAGCAGTACCTATTTATCTACTTGCACTTTGACATGCTTTCGAACTGCTAGGTTGGCAGGAGCAGGGACCGAGCAACGGGAGCTCACCCCATCGCGGGGATTCAAACCGCCAACCTTCTGATCGGCAAGTCCTAGGCTCTGTGGTTTAAACTCATACTAATCCGGCTGAGACCTTGCTGAAACTGACCAATAGCTCTGCCCTCCCTTCTAACCTTTTAATATGGATTCCTCCCAAGCAGATGAGCACTGTGTCAGCAGGACTGGGGCTGTCTGCACTCAGATTGTGACTCTCAGACTTTAACTCTGTCCTGAAGGGCCTCCTTCTTCTGACGCCCACCCCCCTTGATTGCTCAAACCCCTTGCTTGTAGCACCTCCCAGCTTGTCCCTTCTCCAGACTGCTCCCCAGTGTCCCACCACCAGGATCTGGGATCAAAGTCGTCTTCTTCTGAGCCCTCCAGGGGGGGCCTCTTGTGTGGGGGCCTCCCACCACTCTTCCTCATCCAGCCAGTCCCTGAAATGTCACCTAGTGGGCAGTGCCCGCATGGACAGCACTAAGCAATACGGGGCAACTGCTGGAGACCCCAGATGATCACGCTGCACAAAGAATCTTTCCCCAGATCCAGTACAAAGGCAGCCTCCTATCTCCTCTTCTGATAACTGTGAGACCAGTGGAGAAGGGTGAACTAAGAGCTACTGCTAAGCTACAGAAGAGCAAGTTTCTTGCCTCTGGATTCAGGCATCTTCCTTGAGGCCCAACGGGACAAACAGCTGAATTGCCTATCTCTCCCTGGGGCAAGGAACTACAAAAATTGGGAGCCGGGCCAGCAAATCACAAGCAATTAAGGACAACAGCTCCCCTTCTCCTATCATGTAATAGACATGCTTTATAATACTAGAGGAAAACTGGCAAAAAAAATAATGCACCAGGGCCTTTTATTCCAATCCACACTTCAAGCAACTGCTCAAGACCTCAGAGCAATATATAAACATTGATGTACTTTCCCAAATATGTTATTTATCTCTTTTTTTAAAAAAACAACACACCACAGTTTCATCTCCTGCCATTCCCACTCCTCTGGTCCATGTCCTTTGTTTACTTGTCTATCAGCAGACAGCCTTGTTGCTTATCAGCAACACTTTAATGAAAGATAAATACCAGGCAAACTTTCATCAAGTTATTTCCTGTATGATATATATAGGAAAAGACATGGGCTGTGTGTGTGAAATGCAACTAAATCCCAAATCTTCTAAGCAATTAGGAACGCTCATTAACTCAAAGTGCACGAATGATCCCCTTGACCTCGATGGATTACTACTCGTGTGTCCTCAATTCAAGCGTGATCATGCTGGTAAAATCAGAGTTTTGTGTTTGCGCCTTGTCAAAATCTCTTTGGTGTTATCTAATGAACACTGGGTTGTTTTGCAGCCTGCACTAAGGAGCACACACTTGAAACTATGGAAATCTTCCCATGGACCTAATAAGTCTGTAATCAGGCCGGCTGTAGTGAGAGAGCTATCCTACACCTAGGAGCTGAGCAGCTCAATATGAGATCAGTTGAGATACCCCCAGAGACTTTAACTCTAATCCTCGTGGAAGGCTGGCATTGAGTAATGATGACTTAAATGATTATGCGGGAGAATCCAACATGAGTGCAGCATCAACAAATACAGACTTCACCCTTTACTGCCAATTCTCACAACTTTTTTAAACTCCTTCATTCTTTTTGGGAGATTCAGGACAAATAAAAAAAAGTACTTCTTCATGTAAGGTAAAGGTAAAGGGACCCCTGACTGTTAGGTCCAGTCGCGAACGACTCGGGGTTGCGGCACTCATCTCGCTTTACTGGCTGAGGGAGCCGGTGCAGCTTCCGGGTATGTGGCCAGCATGACTAAGCCGCTTCTGGCGAACCAGAGCAGCGCAGCCATTTACCTTCCCGCTGGAGCGGTACCTATGTATCTACTTGCACTTTGATGTGCTTTCAAACTGCTAGGTTTGCAGGAGCAGGGACTGAGCAATGGGAACTCACCCTGTCGTGGGGATTCGAACCGCCGACCTTCTGATCGGCAAGCCCTAGGCTCTGTGGTTTAACCCACAGAGCCACCCGTGTCCCTACTTCTTCATGTGGCACGTAGTTAAACTCTGGGACTCACCCCCACAGAGGTAGTGCTGGCCACCAAATTAGGTGGCTTTAAAAGATGATTAGACAAATTCAAGGCTATCAATGGCTACTAGCCACAATGTCTAGACTGCATCTCCAACTGCAATGCTTCTGAATACCAGTTGCCGGAAACCACAGGAGGAGGGAGGGTCCTTGTACACAGGCCCTGTGTTATGAAAGGCTTGGGCAAGGAGGAATGATGGGAGGAACCAGTTAGGGAACCACCAAGGGATTAAGGTCCAGAGCCCATGGATTTGTGGTGGGACAACAATGAATGGTCAGACAGTGATAAGAGAGAAGACTGGGAAGAGGGGTGTTGGAAGCTGAAGAGTTAACAGGATTTAGTGAGCTGGGAGAGTCTGTGACAGAATCAGAGACAGAAACTGAAGCAGAGGGTGGAAGGAGAAAGGCCAAGAGGCAGAGATTATTTAGGCTGGTGAAGAGTCCTGAGTGCCTCCCCCTCCTGTTGCGACAAACTCCCCTCCCTCCTTGTCTCCCAGAACCAGAAGAGGCATGGAAAGGGCGGAGGAGAGATTGGTGACATGCAGACACAGTCTCTGATTGCTTGGGGGGAGACCCTGGGGAGGAGGGGATATAGGCAGCTGTGGGAAGGCAGGAAACTTCAGTCTCAGCAACTGCTTCATGGGACAAGAACTACCGGAGAGGTACTGCTGTGCTCATTAGGCCTGGCACTCCTGTTATTGTTTTTGCTAATAAAGAGTTAACTCCAGTTTGCACATTGTGATTTACTGCTGGCTCCTGCTTGTAGGCTTCCTGCAGGCATCTGGGGGGCCACTGCAGGAACAGGATGGGTCATTGGCCTGAACCAGCAGGCTCTTCTTTTGTCTCCTTGATGCATGACTGTTATTAACCCATTCAGTTAGGCTAGAATTCCCATTTCTAAGGAGAAACACTGAAGCTACCCAATAGTTCCATAGCTGCAATGGAAACCTGCACCAATCCACCTGGGCAAAGACGGGCCAGGGCTCAGTCTAAAAGTGATACAGGAATGCTACTCATGATTCAAGATGAATGGTGATTTTTGCTGCAGATTGATATATGAGAAAATGCAGTTACATTTCTTTAAAATTCCAAAATAAATGCTAAACACAATTTTAAGCAGTTATTGTCCGTAAGCATTTGCGTTTTCACAAAGCAACAGTAAGGTAAGAACAACAGGCGCAGAACCTGGAATTGGTGCTTCTATTTTTAGCTGGTAGGACTTCAAGGTGACTTTTTTTCCAGGGCCGTTGATAGCAGATCTGAATCTGATGCATCTCGGACGCAGAAGAATGTCTTCTACCTCATTCTATAGCTTGAAATATGGCTCAGGAACCATCCACTTGGTCCGAGAATAGCCAATGAAAACACTGTTAAACCGATGACGGTTTCCTAAATCAAGGGAAAGAAGGGTCATGCAAGGCAAAACAGAGACGCAAGCGAGGCTGCCTGAGAGGGGGGAGGGGAGCTTTTTGCCTTACAGATACAGCCAACACTATTGAACTTTTAAAGCTGTAATCTCAGTAATGTGATAGATGCAAAGAACCAACCACAGTGAAAGTTGATTATCCTACAAATCCAGTCACCAGCTGAAGTAGTTCATGTCAACTGAAAAGCAAAGTGTGATTTGTCATTTTAGGTCACTATGGGTTAAAAATGGGGGTGGGGGATTACTTTCAAAGCTGCGCTACAGCTTAGTGGCTTCGCTTTCCTTTTTAGCTTTTGGCACATCTTGAGGGTGCGCTGCCACAGCTAAGCAGAAACACAACCTTTTTGCACGAGATCTTTCATGCTCCAGAGCTCCATACGCACTCCGATGGAGACATGGAAACCAAAGCAGGTTTCCTTGCCATTGTCAAAACAAAAGGAAATGCATTGCTTTTTTAAAAAAAGTGTGTTGATTTCCAAAACAGTTGCACATGCTAAATTAAATTTACATACTCAGTTTGAGAAATAATTACTATCGTTTAAGCAGAGATACAATGCATCTACTCAAGGAAGACTGTGACCACATGTGTGTCTGCTCAGCCTGCTGTTCTGGTGCTAGCTCAGTGTTTTTGTTGGACTAAAACTCCCATCATCCCTGACCACTGGTCCTGCTAGCTAAGGATGATGGGAGTTGTAGTCCAACAACCGCTAGGGAACCAAGTTTGAAAAACACTGTGCTCACTGTTGATGGGAAGCTTCAGGACCCAATAACTCATCTTAGGTTGTTCTGGGTGGGATTCAACTCATGAGTCCTATAGTGGAAGCCCCTGCAAGGATGTATGATATTGCAATGGGGCTTCCCCCCTTCTCTCCCTGCACCCACTTCCCCAAAGTGCTGTGTGTCAGGAGATCCCCCAGAACAGTGCACAGGGGGGAAATCACGACAGGCTGAAAATCACAAGTTGCATCAAAATGTGGAGAACTGAATTTAAGATTGAAAAAATTAGAAACGGAGAGAAATTAAATAGACAGACCCTTCCATCCCTAGTTTGGAGCCCCTCGGTTAATTTAAGGGAGCTCATGGAAGGAATTATTTCCCCCAGGAGCTCTTTGTCCTATTCCAGAGTGGTCAGGCACCTCCCCAGTGTCTTTGGAGAGAGGCTTTCTGGGCATCCGAAAGGGGAGCTAGGAACAAGAAATGCTCCTTCATTAAGTTGTCTCAGGGATCCACACTCATATGGTTGTTCTGATCAAGAGTAGGTTTTCAAGAGAGACAGCTTGCCTTGCCCGATAAATAGATCGGGATAGCTCTCAGGTGACCTGTGTATTCAGCATTCATCCTGATTTGCTTGCACAAAATCAGAAAGCAGGTCAGACAGCATTGACTATTTATCGACTATTTAATATGATTTGTTTTCAGGGCAGTTAGACAATGTTGCCTTGAGCAAGAGTTACGCCACACTTTCCAGAACATTTTCCTGACACTTTTCTTCTTGCAAAAATCCAGTTCTAAGGGGGAAGCAAGCCTGTGGTGCAAGAGCTCCAAATAAAATTTCAGAGCGCTACTTGAATTTGCCAATACGCAACCGAATTTGATCCGGAAACAGTGACAATCTCAAAACGCTTTAGATCAGCTCCCATCATCCTTGACCATTGGCCATACTGGTTGGTGCTGATGGGAGTGGGAGTCCAGCAGCATCTGAAGTGTATCCCATTGGCTAGCTCTGCCCTAGACAAGGAGGCGACAGACAAGAAGACAACTTACCAGGGGTCCTACTTTGCCCTTGGCTGGTTTGCTGTGGATAAGACGAAGGTTGCTGTTTGTGAACCTGATGAAGGATAGCAGCCCAGAAGAACGGAGCCGGGAGCCTTGGAGTGCAGCCAGAGCCATCGTCCAAGCAAGCAGGATGAAGAGTTCGATCAACAGACCTCTGCCTGGTTGGCAGCTCTGGCTCTGTTGAACAGAATGGTCTTCAGCAACAGGTAAGCAGGAAGCCCAGGAACTCAATAGCGAAGATCTTGTACATTCAAGAGAGAACGTGCTTTCTAGCACATCTGCATAGTCTGTTGGTCAAGGAGGCTTCTGCTCTAAGGCTCAGTCTGCTGTTTCCAAAGACAGACCTCTGGATCAGTCACCTCCCACAAGCTTATTTAGCAGTGTCAGCTGTTGTGCCCAAGGGATGAGAGGATCAGCCAGCTGCTGCTGCTGCTGCTGCTGCTGAAGGAGACAGTGGTACAAGTGAGATGGCTGGATAAAGTCTAGAGTTAGGAGCAGTCAGCCAAATATGCTGGGACAAGGCAGGTTCAAGGGTAAGGGAGATAGCCAAAGTCAGGCAGACACGAGGCTGAGTTTTGCTGTGGGAGCTGAGGTCCCCTAGCAGCACCCATTGCTGCCCTTAAAAATGCTGTGTACATTTTCCACTGTTATCTCCCCCCCCCAATTCATTTTCACTTTTAATATTTGTCATCATACGCAAATCATAATAATTTTACAAATAGGATTATCAGAATCCCCGAACTTCCCTCCACTCCTCCACGGTTTCCCAAATATTCTTTTCAAACTGCATCTTATCATGTTCTCCATGTTTTCTTAAATCTCAATTTTTATCGTCATTCCCGCTTCATTGCAAGTGTTTTTAAAATCCTGCCAATGTTTTCAATTGTTTACAGTGTTCTTTCAAGTAACTTTTTTAAAAATCCCCATTCTTTATTAAATTTATTGCCCTCTTGATCTCTGATTTTCCCAGTCATTTTCGCCAATTCAGCATAATCCACCATCTATATCAGCCGTTCTTCTTTTGTAGGCAAGTTGTCCTCCTTCCATCTTTGGGCAAGTGGCATCTGCACAGTTGTTGTAGCACGCTTCCCACTGTTATCACCCCTCCCGCCCCCCTGCCCCTAAATCAAATAACCAATAATTAAAGCTACAATGTCAGCAAAAGGAGTAGAGAAGTGGAGCGGAATAAAAATGCACCTTTCTCAAAATAGTGAAACATAGAACATAGAAACATAGAATACCGTACAAGCAATACAAGGAAGACTAGAATTCATTATGAGTTCCAGATAACAGAATGGATTGATACCATTCTCTTTTATAACAAGAAAAATCGCCTTTACTATAATTGGCTCTATAGTGTGGAATACGCTGCCAAGAAAGATGCTTTAGTTGTGATTCCTGCATTGCAGGGGTTGGGCTAGGAGACACTGGGGTCTTGTCCAACTCTACAATTCAGCAGGCCATCCTGTTCTAACTTTCAAACACCTTCTTTTAAAAATTCTATTCTACCAGGCCTACACAAGCAATTAAAAAGACATCTTTTTTTTTAACATACTTGTTTTAAACTTTTCATATCGTACTGCATGGTTTTGTGTGTTTTTGTTGTGAAGCTCTTTGATATTTTAAAATGAAATATCAGTTTATTTGTATAAATATTTGTATAAATAGATAAATATTTGTATAAATAGATAAACACTCTTACCCTATGTGTGAGTTTCTCCATATTCGCCATACGCTACACATACCTTCGGGTACCAACATGCAAGGTCTTTCCAATGTGAATGTGAGGCTTACAGCATTACAGTAAATGACCCAGTAAATGTTTATTGCTGCCATCATAGGCACCAATAAATGCCAAGGTCCCTTCAGGGCCTCCCTCCCCAAGTTGATGGGCACTGTCATTCAAATTGCGTGAAATTGTGTGCCCCCACCCCATTCCACCCCACTCTGCCCCTGCCCCGCCCTTTTAGTGACCTCTTTTATGATGTTTCCAGGTCACTTCCAGGTTCGGCATTGTGCACATGTACACGATTGCACACATATCAGTCGCGCCTGAAACAGGTGTTGCCTGTATTGTTATTTTCTTTTAATCTCCAGCAAACCTGCCATCCTAAGAGGCTTGGTTTCCCTGGTTCATAAAAACGTTTGCTGTTAATGACTTGCGGACCTTCCAGCTCGTAGAGCAAAGGCACCCCCGATACGCCGTCGGTTCATTTGCACTGTTTGCACAGAAGGAAAAGGGCAAGTTGTTATAAACCCTGGCTGGATTATCAAGCTCCCCCAGGAGCTTTGTTCACCATTTCCTCCCACTGTTTTGGTGAGAATGCTGGGAAGCGGTGACCTCTCAACACAGCGGAGGCCTGAGAAGCAGATTCCCAGGGCTCTGCATTCTTGCATTTGATGATCGTTGACGTGCGGCTTCAGACGTTTTGATGCCTTGGCGGATGGTGCCATTAAGAGGAAGCTGACTTTTATTTGCTCAAATAATTGGCACACATTTAAAACGAATGCTTTAGTATTCTGTTTCTCCATTACTTTTTCTCCATTTAATTTCATACACAGAGCAGTGGCACCAGTTTGGATGGCTTTGAATCAGGCTATCAGTGGCTACTCGTCACAATGGTTATCCTCTGCCTCCACTGTCAAAGGCCATATGCCTCTGAACACCAGTTTCTGAGGGTCAAAAGTGGGGAAAGTGCTATCACACCCTCCAAGTGTCCCTATTTCCCAGGCACAGTGCCGGAACTACAGAAGCCACCCTGGTTTCTGATTTGATCTCGCAAAGTCCCGGTTTTCCTTTTTCCTCCCCTCCACGTCTCAGAGAACTATTAAAAGTGGTGTGTGTGTAGGTGCAAAAAACGGAGTTCTGTTTATACTGAAAATTAAATTCCTGCACCAAATGAAGGAAATGGTGAAACCCGTCTTGCAGTTTTGAAGGAAAATGTCACCAATCGACTTTAATTTATTTAACTGCAAAGCTTCAGCAGCCAACCATTCTTTAGGAAATGCGTGGAGTGCTTATTTCTGTACTGAAATGGAACATTACACTGTCTACCGAGAAGTAAGTCCCACTGTATTCAATGAAGCTGAAATATACTCAGAGTCGCAAAGTGATTTCATGCTCTTTATTCAGCTCATAGTGGTGAGGAGGAATGAATGAAAGTCCCCTCAAAGTATCTGCTTTATATACATTATTTACACAATGGGCTGCACATGATTGGTTAATTCTGGAATTCTACTGTAAGCCAATCAGGTTGTGGATTCACTTGTATCTGGAGTATGATTGGGTGGTTCCTGCCAACCAATCATACTGCTGCATTGTTCTTGGACCAATCAGACTGCTGCATTCTGAATCCTATTGTTCTAGGACCAATCAGACTGCTGCAATTTGGATCCTATTGTTCTAGGACCAATCAGACTGCTGCAGTTTGGATCCTATTCAACTCAGTACATAACACCCCTCCCCTCTAAGTTCCAGTCCTGCCCGGGAGGTCGCATTCATAGTCCTCGAGGTACGCCGGCGGCCTACGTGTGCGTTGCGGCCTGTAGTGTTCCCTGGTCTGGGGTTCAGGTTCTGGCTCGTGTTCCAAGGATGCTGGCTGTGATGGGCCTGTTTGGTCTGGCGCAACCGGCTCGCTCAGTCGTGGTTCTGGTTCCAGTGTCCTTTCGGCCTCGCGGGTCCTCTCTGTATTTACTGATTCTGCCTCTCCTGCTGGCCCCTCCTGGTCTATGGGCCTCACTGCCCCTCTGTTCCCTTGGGACTCCTCTGACCTTTCCTCCTCCTGGTTTTCTCCTGGGAATCGTCGCCGTATCTGGTCGCAGTGGCGGCACCAGCATTGCCCCCCATCCGTTAGCACCTCGTACGACATGGGGCCAGTGACCCTGGTGACTGTGGCGGGTACCCATGCTGGGCCTGCCCCAAAATTCTTTGCGTACACTGGGTCCTGGGCCTCGAAGGTCCGGGGGTTCCTGCCTTCCCCCACCACTACCTCATCCTGAGCTCTATCGGGGTGAAGGCGGTCCAATCTGATTGCAAGGCGCCAACCCATTAGTAGTTCAGCAGGGCTCCGGCCAGTCGTTGAGCTGGGGGTGCTGTGCTGTGCTAGGAGGAATGTGGCGAGGCGGTACTCCCAATCCCCTTGCGTCATGCGGTGAAGGGTGTCCTTGGTGGTCCGCACCATGCGTTCTGCTTGGCCATTGGTGGCAGGGTGGAATGGCGCCGAACAGATGTGGCGGATGGCGTTCTGCGCTGTGAAGGTTTGGAATTCTCCTGACGTAAATGCAGTCCCGTTGTCTGAGACGAGAGTGTCAGGGAGCCCATGGGTTGCAAACAGCCTGCGTAGTACCCGGATGGCTGCGGACGTGGAAGTGGACGGTACCAGTGTGACTTCCAGCCATTTGGTGTAGGAGTCCACCACTATGAAGAATGTTTTCCCCTGAAAGGGGCCAGCGAAGTCCACATGCAGGCGTGACCATGGTGCTCGGGCGGACTCCCAGGACTGGACTGGGGCCCTTGGGGGATCTGGGCGGGATTCTTGGCAGGCCTGGCAGTGTTTGACCCAGGCCTCTATCTCTCCGTCGATCCCTGGCCACCACACATAACTCCTGGCAAGGGCCTTCATTCTTACTACCCCTGGGTGTGTCTCGTGTAGGGCTGTGAGGACCCTTTTGCGGAGGGGCTGGGGAACCACGACCCTGCTTCCCCATAACAGGCACCCCTTGTGGGCCGACAGTTCATGTTTGCGGGTTGTGTAGCCAGCGAATTCCGGCCCAGGGCTGCTGCTGGGCCATCCCCTCCACACCCAGTCCAGGACCCGGGAGATGACCCTATCTTTCTTGGAATGGTGTGCAACTTCTTGTGCCTGAATGGGGCGGTCGGGAAGCAGCTCCAGGCTCATAACCTCTTGTGCAGGTGCTGGGTCGGGGCCTGTTTCCGGTAGTGGTAGCCTGCTGAGGGCGTCCGCATGGCCCATTGCCTTCCCCGGGCGGTGAATCAGTGCATACTGGTAGCTGGCAAGGAAAACTGACCACCTGAGGACACGAGGAGACAGCACTTGGGGAGTCTGCTTTTCGGGGGCAAACAAGCCAAGCAACGGCTTGTGGTCAGTCACCACGGTGAAGGGCCGCCCGTACAAGAAATCATGGAATTTTTTTACTCCCTTCACGATTGCCAGACCCTCCTTGTCTATTTGCGAGTAGTTCCGCTCGGTTGCGTTGAGTGTCTGGGAAAAGTATGCCACTGGTACCTCTCTTCCATCCGGGAGTTGGTGTCCCAGGACAGCGCCAATGCCACAGGGTGAGGCGTCGCATGCTAGCACCACCGGCAGCCTCTCGTCGAAGTGTGCCAAGACCGAGTTTGAGACAAGCAAGTCCTTGACTGCCTGGAATGCAGCCTCCTGGCGCTGGCCCCACACCCAAGGGGCCTGCTTGTCCAGGAGTCTGTGTAGGGGCTCTGCTACCGCCGCCTTGTGGGGAAGGAAGGAATGGTAAAAGTTCAATAGTCCCAAGAAGGCCTGAAGTTCAGTCTTGCTCTTGGGTGCTGGGGCATCACAGATGGCCCGTACCTTGTCCCCAGTCGGGTGGACCCCTTCTGCATCCACCATAAATCCCAGAAAGTCCACCTGAGGCACTCCTAGTAGACATTTTTCCCGCTTCACCTTGAGACCCGCCGTCTGGAAACGGTGCAGAACGGTGCGGAGGCGGTCCTCAAACTCCTCTGGTGTGGGCCCGGAAATCAACACATCATCAAAGAAGGGGGTGATGCCAGGAATCCCTTTAAGGAGTGAGTCCATTAGATTCTGGAATATGCCTGGTGCCACACTGACACCGAATTGCAGCTGCTTTACCCTGAACGCTCCTCTGTGCGTCACAATCGTCTGTGCCTCTGCTGTGGCCTCATCTACTGGCAGCTGTTGATATGCTTGGGCCAAGTCCAGCTTGCCAAAAATTTTCGACCCAGCCAGGGTGGCAAGGACATGGCTGACCACTGGCACTGGGTATGCATGGGCCGTGAGGGCCTTGTTTATGGTACATTTGTAGTCTGCGCAGATGCGGACCGAACCATTAGGCTTGACGGGTGTGACGATTGGGGTTTCCCAGGGGGCATTAGGCACCGGCTCCAGCACTCCTTGCTCCACGAGCCGGTCCAATTCCTCGTCTATACGGGTTTCAGGGCGAACGGGACCCGGCGGGCCTTGAGCCTGACCGGTCGTACTGCGGGGTCAAGCTGTAGAGCAATGGGGGGGCATATACTGTCCCAATTTCCCATCGAAAACCCCTGGAAATTCCTTGCAGATGGCGTCCACGTCCACTTGTAAGGTAGTGTGGTTCACCCCGGTGATGGCTAGCCCCAGTGGTCCAAACCATGCCAATCCCAGTAAGCTAATGTAGGGACCCTTGACCACGAGCAAGTCCAGTTGCCGCGTCCGCCCTCGGTATTGCACCCTGAAGGTCCCCACCCCCATTGTGGGGACCTTACGTTTCTGGAAGTCCCGGAGGGTGAATGGGGCCAGCCTGAGTTTGGGACCCCCAGTAGGACACAGTTTCCTTAAGGTCCTTGCCGAGATTATGTATAGAGTTGAACCCGTGTCAAGCTCCATGCGGCATGGGGCCCCCTCTATCTGTACCTCTACATAAATTTTCTCTACGTTGGGGTGGGGCAACTGGTATACCTGGAAGTCCGTGAGCTCCGTAGAGTTGCCTTGGTGCGTTGGGCCCCGGGACCTGGGGCTCTTGGATTGGTCATCTGATGCCTGCCGTCGGGTGGGCCGAGCTCGACACACCCAGGCGATGTGTCCCAATTTTCTGCACTGCCTGCACTCTGCGTTGCAGAAACGGCAGGTCCTCCTCTCGTGACTTTCCCCGCAGCTTGCGCAGTTCCCTCCTTCTCGTCGAGGCAGCTGTGGTATGTGGGCTGCTTGAGTGCGCTGCTGTACTCGGTGCACCTCCTCCCTGTCAGGTCCTGAGTCGTTGGTGAGGTCTTCATGGTGGACCCTCGGTTGGGGTGGCAGGCTCGGCCGTGCCTCTTGCGTCGACCTCTTGGCAGCTTCCGTTGCCAGGGCCTCCTCCAGAGCGACCTGGAACGTTAGGTCCTTCTTGGCGTAGAGGCGTCGTTGCAGTTTCTCATCCTTCAGGCCACCGACAAGGCGGTCACGAAGCATGTTCTCCAGCTCTGAGAAGTTGCAGAACCGGGCAGCTTGGCGGAGAGAGGTCACAAACCCAGTTATGGTTTCCCCAGGGGCTTGCCGCTTTGCGTAGAAGGCATTTCGACGAGCCACCACTGAGGGCTGCGGCAAAAAGTGCCCCTTCAACTGTTCCATTATTGTTTTGTATGGAACAGAAGCGACGTCTTCAGGCGCAAGGAGAGCCCGGGCGATTTCAAATGTCTCCTCTCCGCAGACGCTGAAGAATATCGCCCTCTTCTTGGCGTCTTCTTCATCGGTGACCCCTTTGGTTTCTAGAAGGAAGGTGAAACGGGAGGCGTACGCTTCCCAGTCTCCAGATGCTGGGTTGAACGGCGAGAAGCTGCTGTCGGTTGCCATTCTGAGTTCCTTGTGTCCCGGAGCTGAAGCCTGGATACACGGTGCGAGGCAGCGGTGCGGCAGGTGGCGGTGCTGCGGTGCTGTGTGTGGCAGTCAGCTCAGCGGGATCCCACCTTCGTCGCCAGTGAAATATACTCAGGGTCGCAAAGTGATTTCATGCTCTTTATTCAGCTCATAGTGGTGGGGAGGAATGAATGAAAGTCCCCTCAAAGTATCTGCTTTATATACATTATTTACACAATGGGCTGCACATGATTGGTTAATTCTGGAATTCTACTGTAAGCCAATCAGGTTGTGGATTCACTTGTATCTGGAGTATGATTGGGTGGTTCCTGCCAACCAATCATACTGCTGCATTGTTCTTGGACCAATCAGACTGCTGCATTCTGAATCCTATTGTTCTAGGACCAATCAGACTGCTGCAGTTTGGATCCTATTCAGTACATAACAGAAGCTTACTCTGAGGTAACTGAGCAAAGACGGTGTAGCCTTCCACTGCAATCCTAAGCATTTTTACTCAGAACTAAGTCCCACTGAGTTCAATAGGATCCCTGCCTCCTCTGATGTGAATGACATCAGGCAAATGCAGCTTGAAAAGCATTGCAAGGGGGGATGACCTTGCTGACTTTAATGTGAACATACCCAGAGATCAAGGACACGTTCCATCCAGGCGAAAACATCAAGATATGAAGAAAGGCCAGTGAGGGGCATGGCCTGGGGTGGGGGAGTCCTGAGGGCCAGAAAGAGAGGCCTAGGACTCAGCTACATTAGTAAAGAAACAGCAATTTGAATGCACTATAAACATGCAACACCAGATGGAGCCAGAGAGCAGGGGCAAAAATTAACACGATTTTCCATAGGAATTTTTTCTTTTGTTATAACAATCTAATTTCTGACTTACTTATAGCATTCCCCTCCCCCGCTCTTGTGTGTAAACCCACCCCTGGTTGTTCACCACCCCTGCCCTAAACAGCATACTGGCTGAGATATCTAAAAGACCACCTCTGGCCAACTGAGGTCATCCCCTGAGGTCCTCCTCTGCGTACTCCTTCCTTCTGAGGTCAGGTTGATACAACAGGAAGGCCCTTTTCAGGTCGTCCATCCAAATTCTGGAACACTGTCCCTCGAGAGATATGCCCACCTGGTGTCATATCTCTTCTTTTTAGGCACCAGGCACAGCCTCTCCTGCTCTCACATGTTTTAAAATGGCATTTAAGGGCCTATTTAGGGTTTTCCCATGCATGCATGCATGGCTGTTTCTGTCTTTGCGGGTTGTTTGGGGTTGTTTGTATGTATTGATTGCATTTACGCTGCAAGAGGTAGATAATAAAAATGATGAACAAAGGCGTACCTGATTGAGCAAGGCGTGAAGGGCAAACAGCGCTGGCTCTGCATACTGATCTCCTCTTCCCTGAGCCAAGAGCCTGAGGCACAGGCAAAAGCCCTCTTCAACCCTATCTTCTACAGTGAGAACAAGTATCTGAAGAAATCTCTAGTTAAATGCCACAGTTCCTCAGTCTCATCCCGTAGGTCAGGAATGAGGAACAAGTGCCCCTTCAGAGGTTGTTAGGCTGCATCCCCAAGACACACTTAAAGCACTATTATACCACTTTAATAGCCATGGCTTCTACCCTCATCACATAATTCTGGGAAATGAAGTTTGTTTAGGTGGCCGGCGAATGAATAATAATAATAATAATAATAATAATAATAATAATAATAATTTATTTATACCCCGCCCATCTGGCTGAGTTTCCCCAGCCACTCTGGGCGGCTCCCAATCAGTGTTAAAAACAGTACAGCGTTACATATTAAAAACTTCCCTGAACAGGGCTGCCTTAAGATGTCTTCTGAATGTCAGGTAATTATTTATCTCTTTGACATCTGATGGGAGGGCGTTCCACAGGGCGGGCGCCACTACCGAGAAGGCCCTCTGTCTGGTTCCCTGTAGCCTCACTTCTCGCAGTGAGGGAACCGCCAGAAGGCCCTCAGCGTTGGATCTCAGTGTCCAGGCTGAACGATGGGGGTGGAGATGCTCCTTCAGATATACAGGACCGAGGCCATTTAGGGCTTTAAAGGTCAGCACCAACACTTTGAATCGTGCTCGGAAACGTACTGGGAGCCAATGCAGATCTCTCAGAACCGGTGTTATGTGGTCCCGGCAGCCACTCCCAGTCACCAGTCTAGCTGCCGCATTCTGGATTAATTGCAGTTTCCGGGTCACCTTCAAAGGTAGCCCCACGTAGAGCACGTTGCAGTAGTCCAAGCGTGAGATAACTAGAGCATGCACCACTCTGGCGAGACAGTTCGCGGGCAGGTAGGGTCTTAGCCTGCGTACCAGGTGGAGCTGGTAGACAGCTGCCCTGGACACAGAGTTAACCTGCGCCTCCATGGACAGCTGTGAGTCCAAAATGACTCCCAGGCTGCGCACCTGGTCCTTTAGGGGCACAGTTACCCCATTCAAGACCAGGGAATCCCCCACACCAACCCGCTCCCTGTCCCCCAAAAACAGTACTTCTGTCTTTTCAGGATTCAACCTCAATCTGTTAGCCGCCATCCATCCTCCAGCCGCCTCCAGGCACTCACACAGGACCTTCACCGCCTTCACTGGTTCTGATTTAAAGGAGAGGTAGAGCTGGGTGTCATCTGCATACTGATGAACACCCAGTCCAAACCCCCTGATGATCTCTCCCAGCGGCTTCATATAGATATTAAAAAGCATGGGGGAGAGGACAGAACCCTGAGGCACCCCACAAGTGAGAGCCCAGGGGTCTGAACACTCATCCCCCACCACCACTTTCTGGACACGGCCCAGGAGGAAGGATCGGAACCACTGTATGACAGTGCCCCCAGCTCCCAGCCCCTCTAGATGGTCCAGAAGGATGTTATGGTCGATGGTGTCAAAGGCCGCTGAGAGATCCAGCAGAACTAGGAAACAGCTCTCACCTTTGTCCCTAGCCCGCCGGAGATCATCAACCAGCGCGACCAAGGCAGCTACAGTCCCATGGTGAGGCCTCAATCCCGATTGGAAGGGATCTGAATGGTCTGTTTCCTCCAGGCGTGCTTGGAGTTGTTCAGCAACCACCCGCTCAATCACCTTGCCCAAGAATGGCAGATTTGAGACTGGGCGATAGTTGGCCACATTGGCCGAGTCTAAAGATTTTTTTTAAGAAGCGGTTTAATGACCGCCTCTTTCAGCGGGTCTGGGAAGGCTCCCTCACAGAGGGAAGCATTCATCACCCCGCAGAGCCCATCGCCCAGCCCTTCCCGGCTCGCTTTTATCAGCCAGGATGGGCAAGGATCAAGGAGACAGGTGGTCGGTTTCACTTGTCCAAGCAGCCTGTCCACATCCTCGGAGGTAACAGATTGGAATTGATCCCATGTAACAGGACCAGACAGAACTCTAGCAGTCTCCCGCCCTGGCCCTGCTCCCACGGTGGAGTCTACCTCCCTCAGAATCTGGGCGATTTTATCTGCAAAAAACTTTGCAAAGGCATTGCAGGAGATCTTGGGGTCCCTACCAGGCCCCGGTGGTACAGGTGGTTCCGATAGATTGCAAACCATCTGAAAAAGTCTCCTGCTGCTGTTTTCTGCAGATGCAATGGAGGCGGCGAAGAAGGCCCTCTTCGCCATTGCCACTTGGTAGGCTCGACGTTGAGCTCTAGCCCGTGTCCGGTCTGATTCAAAATGAGTTTTCCGCCACCGGTGCTCTAGCCGTCTCAACGATTGTTTCATCACCCTCAGCTCCGGGGAAAACCACGGGGCTTTCCGGGCTCCATGCAATCGGAGAGGGCGCTTCGGAGCCAGACAGTCAATAGCCCTGGTTAACTCCGCATTCCAGCGTGCCACCAGGGAATCAGCTGAAAGGCCATCAACTTGGGATAAAGCATCCCCTACCACTCTCTGGAAGCCAATTGGATCCATTAAGTGGCGGGGGCGGACCATCCGAATCGGTGCCACCTTCCTGCAGAGGGGAAGGGTTGCGGAGAAGTCCAGTTGCACCAGGAAGTGACCATGGCACTTCTGTTTCGCTTTTAGTTAGTGTCAGATCACCAACATCCATAGAGGTGAACACCAAGTCTAAGGCATGCCCACGGCTATGAGTTGGGCCAAACTTATTCAGGGGCAGCCACAGAATGAAACTCTGTGATGGGTAAGCTGGAGTTCCCAGGATTCTTTGAGGGAAGCCGCAACTGTTGAAGTACAGGTGGCGACCATTTTGTGTATTTCTGATTGACATGAGACTGCTGATGTGTGGGTTCCTTTTGGACCCGGAAGAGGGCAGAATGAGGAGGTAATGCAGCGAGCGTATGCGTGCTTCACCAATGTGAACGGAACCCCCGTGAAAATGGTTGTCGCCTGTAATAGAATACTGCTTTAAATGTATGGTCTAAATGTAGCCTAACTCCAACGCCCATCAGCTGCCGCCAGCACAGCCTAACTGGAGAATTGTAACTGCATGTCAGTTGCTCTTTGCACTGGGAAATAGAATGGAGAGCATTGTGTGTTATGTGTGCTGTGAGTCTGCTTTTCATATTAATCAAGGCTCTTCTCTCCTCGCATCCACCTACCCCTTCTCAACTCACTTCATCCTCGGATTAACGCTTTGGACCACGTAATCAAATTGCAAGACCGAAGTAAGTAGCTTGCAGACAGTTCCTTAATGTTCATGTTGTGATTTGCACCTACACTAGAATTAACGAATAAATGTCAAGGCAGTTATAATCAGGGTGATAATTACAAGAGGAGCTAAATTTTTCAAAGTATTTGACTTAAATAAGATGGAATTTTAACTACTACATTCTTAACTATAAGTTAAAAATGAAATAAATTGTGTCTGTGGCTGGAGAATGGCAACAGGTGAGATGAAAGTGGTCTGAAAGATGATTTGCTTCCAATAAACACACAGAGAGAGATAGCTCCAGGCTTGAGTGTGTGGGCCTCCTTCTACATGTGGGGTGGGACGCACATGGATTGGTCTGTCATTGTACAAAATTTGGCCATGCACAGACTGAGCTGCCCAGTGCAGACGGGCTTAGGGTAATGAATGAATGTTTGTTTGAATGAATGAATGAATGAATGAATGAATGAATGAATGAATGAAATGGGCCTAGGGTAAGCATTAACACCAATGAGGCCCTGCTGAAGTATTGGTTCCTTGAAAACAAATGCCCAAGAATACTGAATGTCAGTGCCAGGCATTGATACACTTTCATGTACTTTGTCCTACTGTTGCCTATGATCAACATGGTCTGGCCTCAAGGGTCTGCAAAGGCTGTTCACCGGGGGCAAGAGCCAAATAAATATACATGCACTAAGCCTCTTGGGCTTCCCGATCATAAGGTCGGCAGTTCGAATCCACATGACAGGGTGAGCTCCCATTGCTTTGTCCCAGCTCCTGCCAACCTAGCAGTTTGAAGGCATACCAGCGCGAGTAGATAAATAGGTACCACTGCAGTGGGAAGGTAAACGGCGTTTCCATGTGCTCTGGCACTCATTAGAATGTCCCATTGCGCCAGAAGCAGTTGAGTCATGCTGGCCACATGACCCAGAAATCTGTCTGCAGACAAATACTGGTTCCCTCAGCCTGAAAAACGAGATGAGCACCACACCCCATATTCGAATTTGACTGGACTTAACCGTCCAGGGGTCTTTTACCTTTACCTTACATTCCATGAGCAGCAAACCCTTTTGCAAATCTCTTTCAACTCTCTGGAAGAAAAACATATATACACATGTGCATTTACATGCACACACATACACACACACACAGTCTGTAAGGTTGCTACCACTGGCCACATTTTTAAAAAGTTGTCTCTGCCCACTACCAGATTGAATTACAGAAACCAGCAGGTGAAGCTTTTCACAGCTTGAAGATTCAACGTTCAGTTGTGCTACTGTCAAGCAGCTCTTAAGGCACAGGTGCTGTGTCTGGTTAAAAAGTTGACAACCTGTCAACCTCCATCCTAATTCATGCCAAAACCAAAAGGCATATCCAGCTGTTGGAAACAGCACCACTTGGTGATTCCCTGCTTGTACTGCATAGGATTTGTGCCCTACTTTTAAGGCCATGCCATGATGCTAAGCCTCATTTTAACACAGATAAAGGAGGGGAACATTCAAAACCACCAACTTTTAAGACAAAGCTTGGGGATAATTCATTTTAACACAGATAAAGGAGGGGAACATTCAAAACCACCAACTTTTAAGACAAAGCTTGGGGATAATTCAGGTGGAAATTCCCAGGTGTCAAAAAGGGTTATTTATGTATGCCACTACTGCGGCACTCACTGATATTTTAAGGTTGTTTAAATTAATATTCAAAAATGTAAAACAGAAAATTTAATAAAAATTATAGGGGGGAAACTTTTAAGACAAAGCAGATGAGCAAACAAGCACAAAAAGATACCATTTCATTAAGCTGTGCTGTGTTTCAGCCTTTTTATATTATTGTTGGTTTTTACTTGTGCTAACGTTTGTATATTTTTCAGTGCTAGGTTTCCTTGGATTGAAAGGGAGAAGTGTGTGCATTTTTATTTATCAGCAAGCAAAAATATTACAGGACGCTTGCGTGTGTACACACAAAAGATGGTAGAAATGGACAAACACCTAGAATACCAGTTCTCTTGGGTGGCCAGATGAAGAAGAGGACAGAGCTCCTATACCTGCCCAGAGAAACAGACAGGACCAGCGCTACTGTTAGGTAAAGTAAGGAAAAGTCAACTCTGTTGGAGAGCTCAACTATATATGCTATGCAACCTGCCCCATCACCATCCCATCCCCAGTCTTGAAGTTAGATTCAGCCATCGGTCCATGAAGCGGACAGGACGTACCAGCTTGTCCTTTGCTTGAGGGGACAAGATGTTTCAGGCCATTCCTGACAGCAAATAAGTGCCCATCTTCAAACAAGCCACACACAGATTTATTTTGAGACGCTTTACCATACAGAGGCATAAAAATGAATTTGAGTTGGGGCTGAAAAATGCTCCTAAAGCTGTCTTTGGCCATGTATACATTAACAGCTGGAAACATGGCAAGGTCATTTCCCCCTTCTGTACACATCAAAGAGAGGGTGGGGAGGTCACGACCTAATTTTTTTTTGTCCTCTGAACTCCGATTAAGTGAAGCTGTCATCTGCACATGTGCAATGGCTGCCTCAGATGTACACACCTCAGCTTAACTGCGGCTTATATTTTGGATGGAAGCTGGTTTGAGGGCACCAGGCAGCAGTATTTCTCGAGAGATCTGTGGGACTATTTATTTATTTAACTTATTTACTTACGCGGCCTTCATCCTAAGGTCCCACATGGATTGTGGCTATCGTCATGTGTACCTGGCTCCAGACACCAGTGGTGGTAGCGCATTGGAGCTGGAGTGAATTGTAATGTGTACATTAGGGAGGGAGTTACAGATAGGTAGCCGTGTTGGTCTGCCATAGTCAAAATAAAAAAATTCCTTCCAGTAGCACCTTAAAGACCAACTAAGTTAGTTCTTGGTATGAGCTTTCGTGTGCATGCACACTTCTTCAGATACACTGAAACAGAAGTTGCCAGATCCTTCTATATTTACATGCACACACATACACACACACACAGTCTGTAAGGTTGCTACCACTGGCCACATTTTTAAAAAGTTGTCTCTGCCCACTACCAGATTGAATTACAGAAACCAGCAGGTGAAGCTTTTCACAGCTTGAAGATTCTATATAGTGAGAAGGTGGGGAGGGGTATTACTCAGAAGGGTGGTGGGAATGGGAGATTGGCAGATAGCTGAGATGAGCCTGTTGACGACTCTTAACGACTGCAATAGGTCTTACAGGAAAAGGCCTATTGCAGTCGTTAAGAGTCGTCAACAGGCTCATCTCAGCTATCTGCCAATCTCCCATTCCCACCACCCTTCTGAGTAATACCCCTCCCCACCTTCTCACTAACTTAGTTGGTCTTTAAGGTGCTACTGGAAGGAATTTTTTTATTTTGATTAGGGAGGGAGTTCCACTACTTTTGCACCACACTTTCACCCTGAAAGAGTGCTTTTTGGTGCTGCTTTTTTGATCACACAACTCACCATCCTGGAACATCCTGAATCTGCAAAGTTTGGGCGGTATGTTCTTGCTTTGGGGCTTTTGGGAGGTAAGAGTTCAACAACACACCACTACCCTTGGGCTCTGTTTCTTCTTTGACTTTTCATTTCATGGTGGTTTATGGGTCCCTGCTCTGATTTAAAATTCTGCGCAGGGAGAAGCAAGAAGTGAATGTAACGGGTGAAGAATAAACACAGGCTGACTATCAGGGATTAAGCCAAAGGCTTCGCGGAAAGCATGCGTTTTGAATAATTACATGAAGCAAGAGAGTGTATTTTGTTGAATTTCTGGTATTTCTAGGTAGGGCTTGGAGGAACTGACAGCTAGATAGATATATCCTTTGCCGTAGGGTTTGGCCTGCTTGTCTCTATATTGGACAAACAGGCCAAACCCTACGCCAAAGGATAAATGGACACAAATCTGACATCAGGAATCACAAGACAGAGAAGCCAGTAGGAGAACACTTCAATCTCCCAGGACATTCAATACAGGATCTCAAAGCAGCTGTCTTATTACAAAAGAATTTCAGAAATAGACTTGAAAGAGAAGTTGTTGAATTACAACTTATTACTAAACTGAAAACTATGGAGAGATCTGGTCTGAATAGAGATATTGGATTCTTGTCTCATTACATGTGCTAAAGCTATTTTTGGTCATCTGCACACTATCCCTTGCTTTTTCCTGTAGGACTAATTGCGGTCATTAACAGTTGACAACAGGTTTACCATACCCACTGAGTCAATCACCCATCTCCCACTACTCTTCTGAGAAAAACCCCGCCCCACCCTCCCACTATATATAAGAGTCTGGTGACTTCTGTTTCAGTGTATCTGAAGAAGTGTGCATGCACATGAAAGCTTATACAGTGGTACCTCTGAATACGAACGGGATCTGTTCCGGATCCCCGTTCGCATCCTGAAGTGAAAGAAACCCGTGTATTGTGTTCGGGTCGCTGGCGGAGCGCAACCCGAAAGCGCTCAGCCTGAAGCATATTTAACCAGAGGTATGACTATACCCCTGGGATGTGGGTGGCGCTGTGGGTTAAACCACAGAGCCTAGGACTTGCCGATCAGAAGGTTGGCGGTTCAAATCCCTGCGACGGGGTGAGCTCCCGTTGCTCAGTCCCTGCTCCTGCCAACCTAGCAGTTCGAAAGCACGTCAAAGTGCAAGTAGATAAATAGGTACCGCTCTGGCGGGAAGGTAAACGGCGTTTCCGTGCGCTGCTCTGGTTTGCCAGAAGCGGCTTAGTCATGCTGGCCACATGACCCAGAAGCTGTACGCCGGCTCCCTCGGCCAGTAAAGCGAGATGAGCGCCGCAACCCCAGAGTTGGCCACGATTGGACCTAATGGTCAGGGGTCCCTTTACTTTTACCTTATGACTGTACCCAGAACAAACTTAGTTGGTCTCTAAGGTGCTACTGGACAATTCTTTTTAAAAAAAATTTATTTTGACTGCGTCAGACCAACACTGCTACCTACCTGAATCTTGAATGCTGGAAGATTCAGGGCAGATTAAAGAAAGTTTCTCTTCATGCAGTGCATAGGAGAACTATGACACTTGCTCCTACAGGAGGGAGTTATAGTTACCAACATGGAGGATTTAAAAGAGGGTTAGACAGTTACATGGAAGAGAGAGCTATCAATGGCCATTAGCCATGATGACTACGCTCTGCCTCCTCAGCTGGAAGGAGCAATGCTTTCAATACCATTTGCTGGGAACCACAGGGGGAAAGCGTGCTCTTGCACTCAGTTCCATCAGACTCTTATTATGTTCTTAAGGCTGTTCCCTGCACTCCTGTGAATGCAGTAAGACGACAGCAGGGTTTTCCGTTGGCTTAGAATTAAGTCCGTCTGACTTGATCAAGAGTACCTAAACCAAACAGACAAAATGGCACAGAATCCTCTTGAAAGAGGAACGCACTCATCCATATCAAAGTTGGGATTACAAAAGATGAAGCTTATTAAATAACAGGAAACCCTTATGTTACTCATTTAGAAATCTGCTACGCTGCTTTAATTTTCCATCCATCTTTTCAGCTGCCTCTTTAAAATGCTGCTTCCATCTCTGTTTTGGGTTATTGTTTTTAATTAGAAGCTTGGGCATCACACCCACTTCTTAATGTCCTGACTGCAGATGGCGCTGAATTATCACGCACTCAGAATACAATCTGGAGATCACAGCTAACAATTAACATGAGATGGGTGGAAGAGGAGGGAGAACAGAGGAGGCTCAGAAGTAAAGTGTTTTGAACAGTACGCAGATTAAATACGCTGCTTGGGCTTTAGGTACAAATAATTACATTCCAGCAAATGACATAATTTATAAAGGTTAAATTCCATTTACTTTGGCAAATTTGAGTTTAGAGAGCAGCTTATTCCAGGTTGAATGGACAGGCTGCTAACTCTTGCCAATTACTGATGTTCAAGCTGATCTATCTGCCTAAAGACACTTCTTTAGGACAGACATGCGGCTAGATTGTGTCCACATTAACGCCAAAATAGGTCCCAGATAAGAATACATAGTTATGGGCTTATTTTGAAATATGGGTCCTCTTCCTATCTGGGCATTGTAGTTCTGTGAGGGTAGATTTAACAGAGAATGGTCAATGAGCTTGCTATATGACAATTCCCAGCATTCTCTGGAGGAGGTTGAGAAAATTGAATGAAACACATCTGAGTGTAGAACCTAGGCTTGATTTGTATCCAATTCTTTGGACTATTCTTAGAATATGGAAATTAACAAATATAGGGAATATGTCTCTGACGCCATGAAGTGTATGGAGACCACACTAGAAACGCCAGCTAATCACTAGCATTTATTTATTTCTGACATCACAAAAACCTTCAACTGGTTTTGGGAGCCTTGGGGGAAAGGGGACTTGTACCATGTTCTGTGCTAAACAAACTCATCTGACTTTTGGCCACAAGGTGGCAACAAGCACAAAACATTACGAATGTTATGCTCCTCCCTTTTTTTTAGATTACAGTTTAAGTCTCAAACCAACATGATGCATAAAGATAGTGCCATCAGTCATTCAGTGGACTAACACGGCTTCCAGTCCATATGGAGAGATAATTGCGAGACAAAGTAAGCTCTTTTTGGCTGCTGCAATGAATAAGGGTGGATGTCTTCAGACATTTCTTGGCTTCTGCAAACCCTGCTCCCAAATCTTGATCCCACTGGACTTCTTTCTGTAAAATCTGGCTAATGGAGCTAATATTGGTGCCAGATAGGATCAAGATGAATCGTAATAACCCAGCAAGCCTAAAATGAACTTCCAAGTTCAAGCACAGCCTTTAGACCCTTGTATCATCTTTACTGTATCTTAAATCTGCTCCGTCAGTTTTATGTCAATTTTATGCAACAAGGGTTGCTAGCTGCTTTGAGAATGGGCTTGGTTATCCAGGACTGGCTTTGATGTAGTTATTTGTGTTTTCAACAGGACTTGTTATATATTTTACTGTTGTGCTTTTTGTTGTTGTAAGCTACCTTGAGTTTCTTTGAAGATTAAGAGGGGTGTGCATTTCAAAAATAATGTGGAAAATAAATTAAACTAACAACAGCAAATATTGTGACACATAGCATACCAGTGGGACTTAAAATATGTGGTTTGACATTTGGGTCACCCTTTTTACCCTTTTTGGAGGCACTCTCTAGATAGCTCTGCATGTCTTCTCAAGGACTGCTTCTCCCCTGAGCAAATCACCATAGCTGAAGTCTCCTCAGTTGAGGTTTAGCAATCTTAGCCAGTCCCAGCCTTCAAAACAGGGAGGAGCTTTTCCTTGGACCATGAGTAAAGGAGGAGGTAAAGCATAACTTCTGCTCATCATATTACACGCCTACACCATACAGTAGAACTTACCTTCCCAAATATCTACATATTACTGTTTTTAGAGGAGCACCAAACAGTTAATGTGGCCCCACTGGTGATTAACAGAGAAGCCCCAATAACTCATAGGGCCCCTTCAGACTTGATGTGCGGCTGTGTTCTGCAACACACCACTGATGCAATAATAGTTTGTTAGTACAGTGGTACCTCAGGTTACATACACTTCAGGTTACAGACTCCACTAACCCAGAAATAGTGCTTCAGGTTAAGAACTTTGCTTCAGGATGAGAACAGAAATTGTGCTCCGGCGGCACGGCAGCAGCAGGAGGCCCCATTAGCTAAAGTGGTGCTTCAGGTTAAGAATAGTTTCAGGTTAAGAACGGACCTCCGGAATGAATTAAGTACTTAACCCGAGGTACCACTGTAGTGGATTTACTTTATACTGGACTGTTCACACATAATTCCACTTCCCCAATGTTATTACATCATTGCTGTTTGGAAGGGTGCTCTTGCACTACAGCACAACAAAAGGAGAACAAAAAGAATAATTCCAATCCTGGAACATTTGTGGTATCGAAAGTTACAGGGTTTCAGCAGGATGTTATGGGACATGCACTGCTTGAAAATGAGGCCTCTCAAAACTTCAGCTGGTACCGTACAAACAGTACTGCAGGCAGGAACTGTGAATAACTGCCCTGATACTATCATGAGCACAAACCATCATGAATGCACAATAAAATTAACATATTGAGTGGCGCCTATAGTTGTGTATGATCCATTAATGGTAACCTTCACTGGCTTCTCCTCCCCCTGCCCCCCCTTTCTTTTGTGAATGTTCCCCACTCACATTTGTGTGTCTAAGGTTCCCCACACCTGAATCTGAAGTTTGTGATGATGCATTGAAAAGTCCATTAGAAACATTTAAACACACACATCGCAACTTGGCCTTCTGATCTACTGACTGCAAGCCTGGTCTTATGCTCTGCTACACAGCAGTCCAAAAATAGACATGTCGGGCAGGTTGAGGGAGACAAGGCGTTTGCCGTGAGGCACATTCCGATTGCTGCAGGAAGAGTTATTGACCAATCTCCAGTTCCATGATTTCTTTTGTATGGCTGGTGCCAATTAGGACACGGCAGTCAAATTAGCAGTAGCTTTGCCTTGCCTGCAGTCAAGCAGGGATAAAGAACGATTCTTGATTTTATTTAAGGACTTCAGGTTTGGGGCCCAGGCGCCTTCAAGTCAAACTATGACAAATCTAAGCTACATTGGATTTCACTGAGGTGCGGTTCAAGTGGATGATGCACAATTCATATTCCGTACAAAGGGAATGGCAACCACACCTAGCCAGAAGGTGCTGATTCACTCCCCATATTTCGGTGAGCAGCCAACAACCTTCCCTCCTCTGCCTCCTCTGCTGTTCTAAAAACAGATCGGCATTCTAAGTTTTACCAGCTGTTATTTCCCACCCTCCTCCTTCATCCTATAGTTTAGGCGGGGCTTTTTTCAGCCGGAACTCACCGGAACTCAGCTCCGGCAGCTCTCAGGTGGGTGCCATTGCCATTAAAAGAGAACAAGGTGAGAACAAGGAAACCCAGGCAACAGGACTGAATGAGACCCTCCAAGCAATTCTACCTGGCCCACAGGCCACGCCCCTCACTGGTCCAGCCATACACCTTCCTGAAGTAAGAACATCCAAAGTGTCCTTCCGGATCAGGCCAAAGGCTCATCTAGTCCAGTATTGATACAGTACTGTGATTGTTTTTAATTGTTTCTAATATGTTTTTCAAATTGTTATACATTGGTACCTCAGTTGTTGAACGCTTCAGAAGTCGAATGCTTCCATTTTCGAACACGCCTGAGAAGTCAAAGGCACGTTTTCCCATTTTTTCACTGGATTTTGCCGACTGGCAATTGCGCCTTGCTTGTCGAAAGTTTCGGAAGTCGAACGGTCTTCCAGAACGGATTACATTTGACAACCAAGGTTCCACCGTACTTAATGTTTGTTTGAAATGTTGTGAGCCACTTTGGGCAGTTTGCTGGGGAAATGGCACACAAATAAACTGATGATGGCGATTCTGTTCTCACAGGGGCCAACCCACAAGCAAGGCATGAGCATAACAGCACTTTCCTGGCTTGTGTTTCCCATAATTGGTGTCCACCTTTGGAAACAGTACTGTGTGGTATAAGTGGATGATGCCCAGAGTGTCGGGGAAACCCAGCCAGATGGGCGGGGTATAAATAATATATTATGATGATGGTACAGAGATGGAAGGATTTGTCAGTGTTGGTTCTCTCAGTTTCTCACATGTCTAATATTAAATTCAGTTCTCTACATTTCTGCAGCAATTTGCAAAAAATAAATACATAATAATCTCATGAAAATTCTTCAGAATTTCCCCTAATAAACACAGTTTGATGCAGTTTTGACTAACATGCACATTTTCGGAAGCATTTTCACCCAATATAATGCATTTTTGTATGTTGTTTTCACACTGGATAGAAGCTGTGGGGTGAATGTGTGTGAGATTGACAGTGCACCAAATGTTTGAAGTGCACAGAAACACCCAGGAATCCTGGGGACCTTTAACAAACTAGAGTTCCCAGGATTCTTGTAGGAGAGGTGCTTTAAATATATTGTGTGTACGCAGTCTGTCAGTGTAGGGAACAAAATGAACTGAATTTAAACTGTTCTGTTGTAATAATCAAGTATTATTTGCAAGAGGCCTAAAGGAAAAACTTCCCAGCGCTTCAGTCAGTGCGCCCAGATATCACCACTCAAGTCTCCTAGCTAATAATGCACAGTTAGCACAGCAAAGCTCAGTAAATCCAGGTCTGTCTCACTACCTGCATTCAAGCCTAATTACTAGGGCTGTCAAGACATTGCTTTTTTGCTTTGATATACTGTCACAGTGATCTAAAAAACTGAACTGCCAACTCATCCAGGAAGAAGAAAAAAGTGATGAATTACACTAAAATTCTTTGATCCTTCACACCTAGTCACAGCATAGGTGGCAGAGAAAAACCAAATTAGGAAGTCTTGAGCACAGTGAGTAAAATGACAGGTCTGTGAATGATTATGGCACCAAGACTACAGACTCCAAGTGCTGTTTATTTTTCAGAATGGATACCTAACACTCTGTGATTCTCCATTCAGTGGTTGCCTTGTGGTTATTGGCTGAATGAAGACCACAGACAGCATGCTTTTGAGAGAATGAGCTATCTTTTAGTTATATCTCTGCAGCACACAGCACAAAGGAACCTTTACTCCAAACTGCAGGCATTGCTTAGTTATAAAATTTTCCAACCGTATCCTACAGATGCACTTCAAGATGTTGGCAAATAAAACAAAATGATGCCAAATATAAGGTCTTTCCAGGTAATAAATTTCTATTGGTACCAGTGCTGGTTTTGAAGTCTTAAGTTCTGAATGACAAAATGAATGTCAGCAGTTATACAGTTTGATTCTGTGTACATTTACTCAGATTTATCACAACCCTCAACTGAAATTAAGGTTGCAATCCTATGCATACTAATCTAGGAGTAAGTCTTATTTTACAGTGCAATCCTATACATGTCTACTCGGAAATAAATCCTATTAAATTCAATAGGACTTACTTGCAAGAAAGTAATATTGGGACTACATTCTTAGGCTGCAGCCCTGCACCCACTTACCACGGGGAAATCTCCATTGAACACAGTGGGATCTGCTTCTGAGTAGGCAAGCATAACATTGCACTGTAAAATAAGGCTTATTCCTGGACAACTGAGCACAGGATTGCAGCCTTAATTTAAGTTTTATATTTCTTAGTGCTGTTAAGCAATCCTTCTGGACTAAAGACTTAAGCAAAATGTTTTGCTTGATTGGCCTCTGGATTTAGGATGCAACCACATAGCTGCCTAACATATGCAAAGACATGTCTTGAAAAATGGATGTAAAGAACAGCCGGACATGGAATCTATTCATACACCCTGGAAGGTAAAAAGAAAAAGAAAAAAAAGTAAAGGTACAAGGACCCCTGGACAGTTAAGTCCAGTCAAAAGCGACGATGGGGTGTGGCACTCATCTTGCTTCAGGCCAAGGGAGCTGGCATTTGTCCACAGATAGCTTTCCAGGTCATGTGGCCAGAATGACTAAACCGCTTCTGGAGGCAGGGAGTTCATCTGTAGGTGTTCCCAGAACCCTATGATGGGCAGAGCCAACCAATTCTAGTTTTGCCCCCATCATCTTCCCTATGGAGGCAACACTGAGATTGAGGAGGAAGCTGAAAGCCATTGTCATCCCCTGCAATGGATGTTAAGTAAGAAGGCAGGCAGGTGGGGCTGGTTAGAGGCAGATTGCAAGGCAGTGCCCCATTCATCCTAATGGGCCAGCCTATAGCCCCTGTTTTAGAACATGACACCATCAGTGAACCTGGAAGTCCTGCTCTGAAGTTTGGACTAGCAGTGGGAGCTGGCAGCTTGTGGGTGGCTCATAGGTGTCACATGCCTGATTTTTTAAAAAAGGAAACATCAATTAGGAAGGACTTTTAAATTAAGTATCTGCTTCTACCTGACAATTTACTTCCACCAATACCTGGCATCCTTTTTTTTTTTTTTTAAATATTTTTATTGGGTTTTCACATTTTATATAAACACAAACAACACACCAAAACAAACATAAAAAACAACAAACATGAATAGTTCCCGAAAATCTTATTTTCTAACCCTAGTCCTTGACTTCCCCCCACCCCCTCCCCTGCATCCCTATTCCCAAACTTATGTCAGCAAGTTGGCATTTCTTCCATCTTAATATTAGTCCTTTTATAAAAAACAAAAATAAATTTTCCCTAAGTTGGACCCCAATTCTCTTCCCTCGATTTCTCATTTTTTCTTACATAATTTTCTTAATACTAAACCCCCTGGTCTTGAGTGTTGTTTAAATTTAATACTTCCCTCCCTCCCCTCCCCGCTTTGCGTCCTTTCCCAAGACATGTCCAAATTAACAGTTTTTAGCCTGGATTCCGGATATCCGAGGCTCTCAATTCTCTTTTAGTCCCTCTCCGCCGGTTTTGTTGGTAGTCCTTTTTGTCTATCATCGAGTCTCGAAAGATTTCCTTAACAATCAATCCAGTCAGTCCATAGTCTCTTCCCATATTTAAAGGCAACTGCTGAGAAATTTCCACAAGGCCTAAGTCTTGCTGATAGTCAAAATCAAAGTCTATGTGGAGGCCCCAATTGTACTTCTTTATTTCGAGCTCCTGAATTCCATAAAGTCCCAGGGCCTCCACTTTCATCTTCTGTATCTTTCGTAGGCTTAGAGTGGATTTAATCCAATAGTCTCCTTGCTTGTGTTCTCCAGATGCCGGCTTCTGGTTAGTACTTTCCCAGATAACTTGTTCTCTTTCTTGTTTTGTCTTCTCCTCTTCTTTGTTTATTGTTTCAAATTCAGCTGTGGGTTCTTTCTCACTCAGGCCCTCATTACTTTCAGCAGAACTACTTGTTTCCAAATCCAAGGTCGTCAGTTGTTTACTCATAGCTGTAGTCTGCTCCTGTAGGGTTCCCACCAGTGAGAACATTCTTTCGATTTCTCTCAGTATCTTTCCACCCACAGCCATTGTAATTCCACAGAATTCCCCCTAGAGGGAATCTGGTTACTGAGTAACCTTTTCTCCAACAATCCTCTGTCCTATTATTGTTTCTTTGTTTCTCAAGATTTTAGTTCAATTGTAACTCCTTTTAATCCGGAGAGGTCTTAAACAGCAATTTTTTTTTTCACTATTAATAGTCCATTTGACAGCTTTTGACAGCTGTCAAATTCTGCTCCTCTATACAGGCTCCAAATCAGGTCGCTCCCGGGCCCGGGAGGGAGGGTTGTTTACCACAAAACAAAGACTCTTCCAACACTCCACTCTCCTGCTCAAATTTACCTTTCTAAATCTTGGAAGTTACTGTCTTTTTAAAACTCACCCTTTACAGGGTAGGCACTCCAGCTTAGTTCTTATTTCGTTGCTCTGGATCGTCTGCAAGGGGGGGTGTGGGGACTTCCTTTTAGCACACCCCCCGGTCGTCTCAAATTCAAAAGGTAAAAGTTTTAAAGTTCAGTTCCAAATTACTCACGGGTTCTTTTTTCAGTCCGAATTTCAAGGAAGGAAGTCAGCGCTCTCCGGTTATGGCTCGCGGCTTCGCTCAGCGGCGGTAGCGGTCGACTCTCAGTGCCACGCCGTCCCCTGTATCCCCTCCGTAGCCTTTAAAAAGGCTCATTGCGAATCAGGGGGGGCGCTTAAGGCACCCGCCGAGTCTTCAGTCCGCAGGCTTCCGCGCCTGCGGTTTTTAAGGGTCCCCGTGTCGCCGGCACGGCAAAGACCCATCCACCGCTGAGCCGATTCCCTCCGGAGCTCGGAGGGAATCCGCCATTTCCCGATCGCGCCAACCCGGAAGTCCCAATACCTGGCATCCTTGGTCAATGCCAGAGCCTCAATACCCTAGCAGAGTTCTACTGCTGAGTCCAGGGACCTTCTTTAAATGGTTTTTTTCTTTCTTCATGGATAGTGACTGGAGCCTACCCATTTTAACTTCTCAAAATGCCCTGAAGCAGATTACTTTGGTCACACTCACACCATATATTTAAAGCAAATTGCTTCCCCCAAGAGTTTATCCTTACAGAGCTACAATTCCCGCACCTACTCTTAACTATCATTCCCAGAGGTATTTGGGAGAGGGGATGCCATGTGCTTTAAATGTGTGGTGTGTGACCTCTGTCAGCAGCATTGTGGGAAATATAGCTGGAGACACTTGTCTGTTCTTTGGTGTTTGATAAGTTTCCCAACAGACAGCATCTTAAAAAGCAGAGACATCACCTTGCCAACAAAGGTCCGTATAGTTAAAGCTATGGTTTTCCCAGTAGTGATGTATGGAAGTGGGAGCTGGACCATCAAGAAGGCTGATAGCCGAAGAATTGATGCTTTTGAATTATGGTGCTGGAGGTGACTCTTGAGAGTCCCACGGACTGCAAGAAGATCAAACATGTCCATTCTTAAGGAGATCAGCCCTGAGTGCTCACTGGAAGGACAGATCCTGAAGTTGAGGCTCCAGTACTTTGGCAACCTCATGAGAAGAGAAGACTCCCTGGAAAAGACCCTGATGTTGGGAAAGACTGAGGGAACAAGGAGAAGGGGACGACAGAGGATGAGATGGTTGGACAGTGTTCTCGAAGCTACCAGCATGAGTTTGACTAAACTGCAGGAGGCAGTGGAAGACAGGAGTGCCTGGCATGCACTGGTCCATGGGGTCACGAAGAGTCAGACACAGCTAAACGACTAAACAACAACAAGTTTCCCAAAGTCTTCTTATACATGCAATTCTAGGGTGGCCCAGATTAGTTTCAAGCCTCTTTTACTGATGAAACCAATATCACAAGGGCAGCCGTGTTTGATCTGTTTCAGCAAATGCCAAGAAAGGTGCCTTGTCCTATGGCACCACAGAGACCAAGTAATTAACTGATTATCTAGAAAAAGACGAATGTCACTTGTAGATTGTCACTTTTTTGCAGGTGAGATTTAATGGAATAACAGCAGATGTAAAATGGATGTGGCACTCTTGTGCAACAAACCTGCATCCAGAATTAGCTCCTGGACTTTCTGCAGTGACAGGAAGGTGCACTGGAAAGTGTGCATACGATCGCGCTCTGCATGGCAAGCGCACTCCTGCGCGCGCTTTACTGGCGAGTAAGAAGCGCCGCGCAGAGCCAGCCCTTTGCGCGCTGGAAGCCCCTCGTTCAATCCCCAGGAAAGGCTGGGGGGAAAGAGAGAGAGACTCCGCCTCTGCCTCAAACACCGGAGAACCAGCGGCCTGACTCGGCGTAAAGCATTTCCCTGCGTTCCGACGCGCTCGGGAAACCCACCCAGCGCCTCTTCGCGGGCAACTTCTCCTTGCCGCTTCCCTCCCTCCCTCAGTGCACCACGTGTCCAGGGCGACGCTGCGCATGCTCCGTGCTCGCTCCTCCCGCCTCCCCCCCTCTCCCGCTCCTCCTCCTCCCGAACGAGTCTGGCCGGAGTCTGTGGCTCAAAATGGCGGCCGCGGCGGCGGCCGGAGCAGACCGAGGAGGGGGTAGTAGCGAGAGCCGCTGAGGCGGGCCGGCCCCTGCAGCCCAGCCGGGGATCATGGAGGCTCCGGGCTGCAGCTGAAAGACGCGCTCGGTGAGAGCAGGGAGGAGGGGAAGGGGGTCCAGAGGGGCACTTGCGAGGCGTGTGTATGGCGCGGAGGGGGGGTTGTTATGTAGCCCCCCGAATCTCCCCTCCCTTTCCCCGGGCCCTATGGGGGATGCCCCGCTCCACCGCCGCCGTCCTCGTCCTCCTCCCTCCGCTGCCTCTAGGCAAACCCCGGGGTCCTGCCCCTGCGCTCCTGTCCCCGGTGTTTGGGTGGCAGCGAGTTCCGCCCCGGTTCTTCCCTCCCTTAAAACCCAGGCGAGGGTCTGGGGAGACAGGCGACCCCCCCAAATGCCCGAGGCTCCCGGCGAGCGCTCGCCTCTCTTCTTCCGACGGCCACTTTACTTCGCCAGACACACTTCGGAGCCCCGGCGGTGCGCTCCTTGACAGCTTCTTTCTTTTTACACTTGTGGCGAACGCCCGCCCTTTGAATCTTCCCCCTTTTATCCTTTGCCTCTTTATCCCCCGGGGTGACCCACAAACTCATCCCCCCCGCTCCCTTTCACGTCCTCGGGCTTTGCTTTTTTGCCCGGCTCCCTTACTTTTTTTAAAGGGAGATGGGTCCTGAGCATTTGACATCCTAAACTAGGGTTTGGTATGCTAATTCTTTCTTTCTTTCTTTCTTTCTTTCTTTCTTTCTTTCTTTCTTTCTTTCTCTCTCTCTCTCCCTCCTCCCCCCGCCCCTCCACAACTTTCCCCTTTTCGGTATCCTTTGCAATAATTCGGGATTCATAGTGTTCGAATGTGGACCTGGGTCCAGGTTTTCTCTCTCTCTGCTTTGTACTTGCACAGGCTCTTCTTCCTTACTCTTTTAAGTTGGCACCAAAGTGCCAAAGCAGAGAGCTCTTCCCAAAAGGATATGATTTGTAGTGGGCCTTCCATAATAACATCGCAGCACAGGAAGATCTTGCGCCCGCTTGCATTCTTTCGTCTGTCTGAAGAAGTCTGTAGCCTTAACACAGGCACATTGGACTAAGCCCTATTGAACGTAGTGGGATTTATTCCTGAATAAACACAGATGATTGTGCTGTAAGTCTGCAAAGAACTGGCATGGAAGATTCAGAGTGTGATTTGTGTGTTCTGGATGTGTGTATCCAAAATGCACCCCCCCCCTTTTCTATTCATTTGTTCTCTTTCCTGTGGATTTAAGCTCAGAAGCATTAAGCAACTCATTATTTTTCAGTTCAGGTTTGCTTTTTAGAGTTGTGAAAATGAGTGATAAATTGTAAAAAAAAAAGACAGCTCAGTGTTTACTTGGAGCGAGTTTATTCTTTCAACTCCCTGACAGAGGTAATTGTGTTTCTTCTAGATGACACCTTATTAGTTTTGCTTGTGTATGGTACAATAATGGTCTTGCTTAACAGCTTTGTGGTAATAACAACCATTTCACATCACAGCTTGGGTATTCTCTCTCCAGGGAGGCCAACATCTAAACTGAGAAAGTTTAGATGGCAGTGCAAAGACTGGTAGGATAGTTAGAGTTTATCTGAAAATTGCTGGTGGAGTTTGGAATGGATATGGAAGTTGTTGATCTCTTACTTTGTGCAGTATTTGTTAGGTTTTTTTGTTTGTTAGCAGACTTGGCCATCACTAATTAAAAGTTGGGATAGAGATTGAATCAATACACCACACCATGGAGAGGAACTGCTGAGTTCAGTGATTAGAAATCATTTAGTATCTACCATGTAGTAAGCAATTATAGTCCAAAGTGTAGTGTAGAGAGAGAATCTTACTTAAAGCTGTTCTGCCTGTTGTGGACTTCAGAAGCACTGCAAAACTGAAGTCTCCTACCCTATTGATGCTTGAGAGGGCCTTATAGAGACTTATTTATTTATTTATATCTTTTTTACTATTCTATCACTGGTGAGGTGCAATATATATGAAGCTCTAGTTCTACAATTTCAATTGTTTCAGGATCTCTTGGATCAGCTAATTTTTCACAAAGGTCACACTGTAGTACACTTATGCCACTGAATTAATCCTATCTTTGTCTATAGAGCTTCCTTGTTCTGTGATCACATAATAATTTTTTCTTCCTTGAATCAAGGTTCTAGGGTGACTTTCCTCATTTTGCGCAAAGTTTCTCATCCGTATCTGAGGCAGACTCTCTGTAGACTCTTGAGATTCTCAAGCATGAAAGGCAATACAGAAAAGCTGGCTATTATGCTGTTAGCATCCAGAAAAGCCGGGAAGGCTTATAGATGCAGACTGCAGATATAAACACCTTTTGGAATAGAATGATGATGATACAGTTCATTTCTCTTGTACTGGATAAATTTTGCTGCAACATGATTTTTTTGCTGGGTGTGTAGTGGATAACACAATTACCAGTAGCATTTTCCATTGTCATTTATTGGAAGTAGTTAAAATATTTCATTCAGTTGAAGCAGCTGTGCTTTGTGTTGCTGTAATTCTTGCTCCCTTTGTAGTCTGCATTTATTAGTGGCCACTTTGTCTGTGCTCCCTAGATATAGTTTGATTTAAGGTGTTTTTTATATTAGAGGTTTGATATACAATATTTATTGAAGATGTGGTAGCTCTCTGCAAATGTTAATTAATTCTCTCACCTTCTGTGTAACAGTAATTGAGTGCATTTTACATGGTAGATAATTTTTTAAAGATCTAGTAACTCTTTTTCTACTAATCAAGTTCTTGTTTGTTAAACCAAATCACATTTGTTTCCTAGGTAGGAATTTGTTGCCATGAAATTATTTCTGATAGTAGACTATACATTGAGAAAAGTGTGTCCAGAGAGCTTTTTAACAAACTCAGCATATCAACTCCGTTCAGAGATAGTGCTTACGCATGGTTTAGGAAACACTCTTGTAGCTCTTTATGCTCCTTCATCCCTGATTTCATAGAATCGTAGAGTTGGAAGGGACCCCAAGGGTCATCTAGTCGAACCCCCTGCACTGCAGATCCATTACAGATGACCATCCAACCTCTGCTTAAAGACCTCCAATGAAGGAGATTCCACAACTTCCCCAGGGGAGACCGTCCCACTATGGAACAGCTATCAGAAAGTTTTTCCTGATGTTTAGTCAGAATTTCCCTTCTTGTAACTTGTAGCCATTGGTTCGAGTCATACCCCCCAGAGTAGGAGAAAACAAGCTTGCTTCATCTTCCATGTGACAGCCCTTGAGATATTTTAAGATGGCTATCATAGCTCCTCTCAGTCTCTTGTTGTTATGAATTGCCAAACAATGGTTATAGCTTGCCTCCGAAGCACAGTTTCTATTTGAAAGAGGTTTGCAAACAATGGTTTTAGAGGTTAACATTAACAATAGTTTGCCAATTAGGATGTCAGGTCCTATAGAATTAGGATGTCTCTCCTATAGAAGGAGAGACTTCTGTTGCATGCAGGTCCGGTTTGCAGGCTTCCTATAGGAATCTTGTTGGCCACTGTGAGAACTGGACCCCTGGTTTGATTCAGCAGGCTCTCATGTTCTTACAGTTAGAGAAAACTAGTAGTAGGGGAGATGGGAGAGGAGTAAACACGTGCTCACATGGAACTCTCCTTACCAGACCTGTCCTGGCATTACCTCTGGGTAAAGCTTTTAAAAAAACCTAGAAGAGTAGTACAGTGGTGCCTCGCAAGACGAAATTAATTCGTTCCGCAAGTTTTTTCTTCTTGCGAGTTTTTCGTCTTGCGAAGCACGGTTTCCCATAGGAATGCATTGAAAATCAATCAATGCGTTCCTATGGAGACCGTCCGGGGACAGAGGGGAAGCGCCGCGGGCCTTCCCCTCTGTCCCCGGACCTGTTTTAAAGCAAGGGAAGGGGCAGCGGGGAGAATCGCTTCTCCCCGTTGCCGCCCCTTGGTTCAAAAGGGGTCTGGGGACAGAGGGGAAGGCGCGCGTGCGCCTTCCCCTCTGTCCCCGGAGATTGCGGGGCTGGCAACGGGGAGAAGCGATCTTCTACCCGCCGCCCCTTGCTTCAAAAGAGGTCCGGGGTGCGAGGGCAAGCTTCGTTTTGCGAAGCAAGCCCATAGGGAAATTCGTCTTGCGAAGCAACTCGAAAACGAAAAAACCTTTCGTCTTGCGAGTTTTTCGTCTTGCGAGGCGTTCGTCTTGCGGGGCACCATTGTAATAGGCTTCTCTAACCGACTCAAACACCATTTAAACGATTGTGTAAACTGTGATGGGACAACAAAGGAGTACATCCGTATGTCTTCCCAACCACTTCTTGCAAGGCTGCGTGGTACAACAGAGATAGGAAACTAGTTCAGTGTGGCAGATTGCATCAGTAAATTATGCATTGTATATTACTAACTTTTCCTCTGCAATTATGAGGGCTAGACATTTATTTGAAAACACTTATTTTCCCTCAGGATTACATTCCCAGAGGTTATGTGAGGCCTGTAGGCTACAGGTTCCCCACCACTACCCTAGCCAAGTTCAAAACCATTGCTCTTGCAAGTGGGGGGGGAGGGGACACACAAGCTCTGTGCCTGCTGTGAATAGCATTTCTGATAACTTGACTGAAGTGTTGATCTCACTGATTTTCACATGATGTAATTCAGAACATTATAAGTGATTGTTTGCTTGGCTAATGGTTTGGAAGTGCAAAGTTCAGATTCATTTCTGTTCGCTTCTATTATTTAAGTACTGTATTCTTTTCGGTGCACGAAATGCTTAAAAAATTCTTCTCCTTCTCTCAACCTCTCTGGAGTATAGGTTAAGCTGAAATACAGTTTTCCACAGCATAGTATGTGCTAAGGTTTGCTACATAGTGGCTGCAGCACCCTATTGAGGGCACAATATTGTTTCCTTGTTGAGTTGATCTTACAGAATTGTAGAGTTGGAAGGGACCCTGAGGATCATCTAGTCCAACCCCCTGCAATGCAGGGCTATGCAGTCATCCCATACTGGCATCGAACCTGCAACCTTATCAGCACCATGCTCAAACCAACTGAACTATCTACGGTATTTGATGTATTTGTAGTATTCACCCTTTGTTTTTTAAGTGTACACATACAAGTCTGCGACTGTGGAAGATCTGACAAGGAGTCACCTATATATTAATAATTATTCTGGTTTACCTTGATGAGCTCTATATTAAGATTTTTTAATCTGTCTTTGCCTTCTTTTTGATGGTGGTGGATAGGTACAGCACTGGTGATACAACACCTTGCTTACTCCTGGTTGGGTTTCATCAGCATTTTACTCCTGGACTCTTGCAGCTCCACACCAATTGTGGGGAATACTTTGCCTATAGGCCTAATTATCCCTGACAGGCCTTCAATATCATCATCATCATCATCATCATCATCATCATTATCAGACCACTTCATTAAAGCAGTATATATGATGAAAACAGAATAAAACACACATATACAAGCTCTTGGAACAAAAATCAATTCAACAAAAATATCCTCCCACCTGTCAAGGTGGCCCGCAGAGGATTGACTATTTCTGGATCTGACCTTCCAGTCAGATCCAGTTTCCCACCCCTGGTTAACACAAAACAAAATATAGTTTTTCTGTATTACCTGTGTGTTGACACCCAGTTATACCTCTCCAGGTATCCAATTCTTTATCTCCAGCTGTTTTATCTGTTCCTCCCTAGGTGTTCCATCACTATCTCAAACAGCTCACCCAGGCTTCCTAAACTTTCCTTTCTTCTCTATGCATTGGCATCAATCCTATCCGGACCCAAATACATGGCTTTTGCTCCTGATATTCAGTCTGTTACTGAATCATGTCTCTTCCCCCTGTACAGCACAACAGATATCAACAACTTGCTTTTTGTTCCCTTTGTTGAAACTCTGGTCCTGGCTCTGGTTGTTTCTCACCTTGACTGCTGGAAAACCTTTTCTGGTATTCCTTTATCATATTTCTCACCTCTATCTGAGATTCTGCTGTCCAGGTTATTCACCATTCTCACTGTTGAGACCATTTTGAGCTACCTTGTTTACTTAAATATTTTCTTTTCTACCTTCCTACTTGAAAATGTACTCAGGGTGTGCACTACATTGCAAACAACGTGTAATACCCCTGCTCAAATCCCTGTACAGGTCTTATTCTGAATCCAGAACAATTTCTTTTGCCTTACCTTTAAGGCTCTGCACTTACTGCCCCACCCTAGCTCTTTGTTCTTATTTCCTATCCTGTTCCCTTCAGGTTCTACCATTGCAGATTCTTCTGTCCTTTTAAGGGACTCTGTCCTCGTTATTTTCCCTCTTGCCTGGTCCACCTTTCCATGTCACTTTTGTCACCTCTCTTCCTTTAGTACCTGTCTTAAAATTCACCGTTTCTGTTAAATGTTTGGCTACAGCCCTTTTGATCACCATCTGAAACTGTAGTGGTTCTGTAAATTGCCTATAGTGCCATCAGGGAAAAAGGCAGGAAATATTATTATTATTATTATTATTATTATTATTATTATTATTATTATTACTACTACTACTACTACTACTATTATTATTAATAATAATAATAAATAAATAAGATGATGATGATGTCTCATATTCCTATCCTTTTGCTGTCAAAAGTTGTCTTGTCAGCTATTCAGGGTAGAGGCCAGTCCTTTTGTTTTGTAAAGTAGCATGTACTATAAAAATAATAAAAATGAATCTGCTCTTGTACTGTGATATGAGTAATTAAATACCAATTTTTGTATTTACCCATTTTGGAAGAGCTTCATTTGGAAGAGCTTAAGTCGCACAAGGTTGGTGGTTTTCCGTTTGTCCTTTTGGAAAGTAGGGTGTCCAGCTTTTGCCAGTCACCTTACCTTCTGTACTGGAGCCCCCACCCCAATTCCTCAGGAGTGTCTCTTGGAAGGGGATGCCACAGTAGATAGGTGCCAGGCATTGCACAAGTAGAAGTATACAACCCATGATGATGGACATGTTGCATGTCTGGCTAGGTTTGTATTCTTTTTGGTATGACAGTAGAAGTGGCAGATCTTTAGATGTTTCTAAAAACAGCTATTAATTTCAGTTGACTGAAATATAATCAAACTAGTTGAGCTAAAATTAATGTTTTAGGAAGGTTCAATTACTATAAATGTCAGCTGATAATTACATACGCTTGAGAAGTGAAAGTTCACTTTTCGCCAAGCTTGCATATTGGAACCTTGCCTCAAGTCAGGTAGAATTCAGCAATTTTTCCCCCCTTTTAAATATATTTTTCAGCACTTCAAATAATATTGCATGTCTGTTAATTTTACTGAAAGCTATGGCCCAGCATTAATCAGTTGGAATGAATAAAAGACTTGGCACTGCCAAATTCAAATGTTCAAAGGATTGGGTTGTATCCAGTGAAGTTGTCCTGTTGTTGCATGGACTTCTGCTTGCCCAAAGAAACTTCCTCTCCCTCCCCTCCACCAGTTCTGTTCTGAGGGTTCCCCCAATCCTCTATAGCACATTGGGAGAGTAACAAGAAAAGGAGACAGAGGGGATGTCCTGTTCTGCAAATTGAAGGCATTGCACTAATAGGGCAACTTCATTGGATTACAACCCAGTGAATCACATTCTCAGATACATGAGTTGAATTTAAAATCATGACACTATTGCACTTTTATTTAGAATATTTATATGCTATTTTCAGCAAATGGTTATGAAGGCAGTTTCCTTTATAAAATTGGGCAACGGTTAAAACATCCCAACATATATTTACTATAACTTTTCCAACTACTGGGATTTTTGTTTGAATTTCGGAGCTTCACAGATAAGCTTCTCTTTGTTTTGTTCCTTTTTTACTGAGACAATAAGTTAAAGCCAGTTGAAATAGGTGATGGAAAAGTCCTCTCTCCTTTCCTAAGACTCTAGGGAGCTACTGTAAGTGAGCAGACGATGCTGGGCCAGACAGATCAATAGTTTGACCTAGTATAAGGCAGCTTCCTGTGTTTCTAAGAGATATGAGCTTGTGATTACAAATAACAGAAGTGATTCTTGATCTGCATGGGCTGTTATCTAATACATTTTTAATGTGAATTGTACTTTCTAACTGTGTGACTTGTGTCTTAATTAACTAGATAATTTAGAGTAGTTAATTGTGGACATCTTTTAAAAACTTCAACACTTGTCAAACAATTAACTTCCAAACTTAGACTGGTGGAACAGCAGTTTTACCACTATGGGCCATAACACAGAGAACCCATCCTACATACATCTTCAGTGCATGAAAAATATCGTTTGCCAAAGCGCAGGAGAAATTTGTGCCTATCCAGAATAATGGTAAGGTGTGTTGTGTGTTATTAGCTATCTGCCCAGAAGTAGAAAACCCATGTAAAAGGATGCTGCTTTTTCCCTTGGAGGGAACGGCGTTTACAGCCAAAAGTGCTAAAAATTATCTGGAGCTCATGGCTCCAGTATCGTATTAAACACACATGATCAAAAAAAATAATTGTGAACTTGAAAACATATCAGTCCTCTTCATTTGTTCAATATGAACTAGTCTTGTTCTGTAGGCATCAGCCTTGATGCAGGTGACATGCAGTCAGTGTTGGACTATAGGGGGCCCTAGACAACATGGATGTTTGTGGCTAGATTCCCTTCAGACAGGCACCAAGTGTATAATGGCCAAAGGGCATGGCTGGCATGCACATTGCTTAGTTTCAAGGAGCAAGACCAGTTGGGTACCTTGTCAGAAGCATCTTCATGGGTTTGGTAGTCATGGGTACTGAATGCCTTCCGCCTGAAGCTGAATTTTCATTTATAAACCGATGTTAGTTAAACATAACAAACTATTTTGAATTATAATGTGGAAGCAGGTCATTCCGATTCACATTTTTTTTCAGTAATTTGATACTAATATTTATGTATGCTTGACTACACAATCTACAGTCAGAACAGAATTAAAAACTTGATACTCATTTAATGTCATTTTAGCTGTAGGAACAGAACTGTGTCCTGAAAACCTCTATGATTAAATTCTCAGTTGTGCATGGAAGTTAAACATTGGTATCAAATTACTGGGAACCTTTTGTTTCTCTGCCTCTTCTCTCCTACTTTGAAAAATTTCTTAAATATACATTCTTCTGAAGGCAGCTCTGTATCAGGAAATTTTCCTCTTCTCCAAAGCAGGCAAGGGTGACACAGACTGTACATTTGAGTTTTCCAAGCAGCCTAGTAGCTAAAGAGCTCTCAGCATTCCTCCCAACTTTTGAGCTGGGGAAGAGGCAGAGATTATTGCATACCTGCCAGAATGATCCCTGCCTGTCTCTGCAACTCCAAGGCTGGAAGCAAAATGGCAGCAGCACACTTGCCATGGCAAGTGAGTACAGTCAAACCTTGGTTGTTGAACGGCTCCATTTTCGAACGTTTCGGCTCCCAAATGCCAAAAACCTGGATATAAATGGCATTTAAGTAGCAATTTTTTGTAGTATTGGCATATGTGAAAACGTTTCCCGTCAAGAGAAGATGACTGGAAAAAAGAGCTCGATAAGGAACTGTCCCTGCCAAATTAAGCATCCCATGTAAATATTTCTGTTGTCAACAAGTTGATTATATAGAATTATTGCAAGCATATTGTAGGTGCAGCCAAGATGTTCCATAAAGCTTCTTACACAGTATGTAGAACATGAGCACCAGTTCCTGTCTTGTTAAGAAAACCTACTGATGCGTTTCCAACAACACATTACATTCCTCATTTTTAATCATTTGCAGCTAACTGTCCTGCAGCCATCTCGGGCATGGAGCGTTGTTAGTTCCTTTTCTCTGCTTGTGGCTTAAATACTTGGGTATGTTGGTTTTTACTTGATTGGTTGTGTCCAGTTGTGATGGCTGCTGAAAAGCAGCCACATGTGTGCTCAAAGACAGATTTTCCAGCGCAAAATATGTGATGGTAGAATTGGAAGAGTCAAGGCAACAGGATGGGAAATAAGAAAAACTTCAATCATTTGACTACTAAAACTGTCACAATTTTTTAAAAATTGAAAAATTCCTCCCACATTCAAGTATGAATAGTCTTAAACATCATGTATGTTAGAGAAGAGGAATCAGATTCTGACATTTGTGAGAAGTGTCTAGTGCCAAAATGGGCACAGTTATGCCTGCTGACATGAGCTTACTTTAATCAGTAGGCCAGTTTACCCTGACTAATATGGCTGCAATATTGCTGAGTTGGCTTTGGTCTCTTTGGTAGTCATATGGCATGGTCACTTCCCCCTCCTGCTTTCCCACTCCCCGCTGCAGTTGCTACTGACAGCTGCCAAAACATCCCATCTTTGAGAAGAGTTTAGTGACCATTATGGTAATCTACATCTTGTAATGTCTTTTCCTAAATGAATCATGACTGAATATTTAGCAGTATGCATACCTGGGAGTAAACACCATTAAATTCAGTGGGATTTCAGTAGACATGTGTAGAATTGTGCTGCAAATGCTTTAGAATCTGACCCTTGCAAGATATTTTGCGAGTGTCACAGGACTTTGTCACTACAGTCCTCGGAGCTGACAGAACTATAATTTTCAGAACTGGCGGAACTCCTCCAGCCATTCTGTTTTTGACTTTCGGAAAACATCAGTACTTATAAGTGTCGGCTTTAAACCTAATATACTAAAGGTCTGGAGTTGGTTTCCTTGCTTTAAAACCCTTTAAAGAGAATGCAGACAGACAGAATGAGATGTCTTTGTCAAAACAGTCTAGTCTCTCAACTATGTGCTTCTAAAACAATTCTGACAGATTGTTGTAGAACTGTACCGTGTTTGATCGTAATTTGCCATGTTTAGTTAATGGGCTGGGAGTCCTTAATGTGTCTAGGGATCTTATCTGTTGAGTTTGTTCCTTCAAAGTGCCCTTTATTTGTCTATAAAGTTGCATATTTGTACTGAGAATTATTTTTCAAAGTGACAGGGTCTGAGCTAGTACGCTGAGCTCATACCAAGACAAAACAAAATGAGACATTTGGTATGCTAACAGAAAATGTCCTATTTGTTAAGTTTTCCCTCACTATTCCATTAAGAAAATAGCTTCTAGATTGCTCCTTGAACTTGGATAAATGCAATATTAAGACAAGATTACTGAGCACCTTCTTACTGTTTCCTTGTCAGTGATAAGCACCTACAATGTACATGATGCTTTAAGTAACATGAGCAAAAAACAGGTCCTGCCTCAGCAGCTTAATCCAGATTTTGTGAGTGTGGGAAACAGCAGGGGAAGGGAAAATCAAGGCAAAGATAGGAATGCAATTATGTGTAACCCTCTCTACTTTGAGGTACAAAACTATACCCGGTTAGACCCCTTTGCTAGACCAGTGTCTGAAGCAATAATGGGTTGCATGAGGACCAACAAACTGAAGCTGAATCTTGGCAAAATGGAGGCATTGTAAACTGGTAGTCCCATGTCTGAGAATTAGGTACAAGATCTGTTCTCAATTGGGTTGAATTCCCCCTGAAAGATGAGGTCCATAGTCTAATGGTGCTCCTGGATTCCACCTTGTCACTTGAGATCCAGGTGTCTTCAGTGGGGTGGAGAGTTTCTTTCCATTTGTGACTGGTTCACCTGCTACAGCTATTCCTAGACCGGGAAAGCGTGGCCATTGTGATCCACGCTTTAGTAACTTTCCATTCGGATTATTGCAATTTGCTGCCCTTGAAGACTGTTTGGAAGTTGCCCCTACTGCAAAATGCAGCTGTGAGAGACCATAAAACGTTGCCCCTTCAATGTTTTCACTGGCTACCAATTCAAGGTTTTAGTTTTGACTTGCATAGCTCTAAACGAGCTGTGCCCCACTTACCTAAGAAAACACCTCTCTCCATACCAGCAACTTGTTACCTTGGATCTGCTGAGGAGGCCTTGCTGGTAGTGCCATCCTTGTGGGAAGCTCAAAGAGCTATAGGTCATCATTAGACCTTCTCAGCTAGAGCATGCAATCTGAAAATCTGCCCCCCTCTGCTAGCCTTTTAATATATGCCTGGATTACAGAAATTTGATAACTTACCAGTTCTGGTGGATATGGATGAAGGACAAGATATAAAAATAAAATGAAACAGAATAAACTAAAATAGAATTAAATGTGCAGCCAGAAGTTCACTGGCTTTTTCTGCCTATCTGTTTAACCTATAGGTTAAATAGCCTTTGGCCTGGCAACTTTCTGGCGCTTAAATCAATAAATTGTTCCAAATGAGTGATTTTTTTTTATACTTGCAGTTTCAGCTTAGTTTAATAGCACATCTCAGTAAGGCAAGCGAGGAGAAGAAAAGAGAAAACAAAGTCGTGTTCTGAGTTTCTCATCTCTAGCATCAGTGCAGCTAGGATTAACATACCTATGAGGAAGTACCTTTAAAGTCAAGAAGATGAGCTTTCAAACCATCACAGTCCCTGAGGAGCCCATTTGAGTATCTTGGGAACTAGAAGTTGCTGTTATGTGTCACATTGTGCAGCCCACGCTCCATACATAATACGTTTGTAAAAGATGTGTTTTTTAAGGTGAAATACCAATCTCCAGATCTCATGAACCTGACATTTAATAGGCCTTTATGCAATCTCTGTAGCTGTAAAGGACTAATGTGATGGAATCCAGAAAACGACTAGCAAATGGAGTCAAATAAACCATGGAGTCCCAAAGGATCCATATTGGGACCTGAATTATTTAAGTTATTTATAAATGAACTGGAATCAGGGGTGAGCAGTGAGGCAGCCAAGTTTGCAGATGTTACCAATTTTTTCAAGATTAATAATAATAATTTCATTTCTATACTACTTTATATTTTTAAGGGGGGTGGGAATCTCACAGCGGTTTACAACCTACATTACAATATCAAATACAACAATCCAGAATCAAACATTACAGAAGAAAGTCACATATAAAGTACAGGAAATGATGGGGATGCTTTCCTGAACCCCGCGTATGTTGGTGGAGCACATGTAAGCCTGCCCTGCCCCATTACCTTCCCATTTCCACCACTTCCAGGTTGCAGCAATACGCACGTGCACAGGTGCACATGCTCTGAACACGCATGAAATGGTTGTTGCCTGTATACATTTGCTACAATATTTTAGGAAACTAAAATTTTCACTTAAGGTTTCAAAATAAAACATTACAAAGGAGGTCAAGTGCAGAATGCACATTTATAATAATAATTTATTACTTGTACCCCGCCCATCTGGCTGGGTTTCCCCAGCCACACACATTTAAAACAGCGTAATTAGCAAGAGAATACAATATTACCTTAAGCAAGTAGTTTCTTAATAAACATAATGCGTTGCTGTTGCTGCCAGTCCTGCCAATGGTGGTTTCATGGTGGGCAGGGCTGTGGTCGCTCAGGTCCAATGACCTCGGTCTTCACTAAGAGACAGCCAAGGTGGCGTAACACAAAACAGACTGTAAAGGGCTCTAAAAGGATCTCTACACAGTGGATGAATGGGCAACGGAATAACAAATGAGATTAAATGCAAGTGTGAAGTGATATACATTAGGCCAAGAAATCTTAACTTCATATGTCCTGAGGGGGCTTAAACGGATTGTGAGAAAAGGCTAAAAGAGGCTATGGTTTTTGTAGTGAGACTGTGATTCGCACTCCGTTAACCTCTGTGGAGGAAAGAAGTTGTTTCTCCAGCTTGTGACGACAGATCTTGGGGTCAACCAGTAAAATCAGTTTAGGGCAGATGAAAGAACACATAATTAATGTGTTCTTGCAGAACATGTGGTAGCTTTGAAAAAAGGATTAGAAAAAGTACAGTGTAAGATAGGCTTAATGGTAGCTGTTGGCCATGCTAGCTAAATAGAACTACCATGTTCATAATCTTCAAATTGTAGAGTTGAAAGGGACCCTGAGCATCATCTAGTCCAACCTCCCTGCAATGCAGGAATATGCAGCTGTCCCATATGGGGATCAAACCTGCAACCTTGGCATTATCAGCACCACACTCTAACGAACTGAGCTCTCCAGGCTCAAGTTTGTTTTGGTGATAAAGTGTTGCTGGGAGCCACAGGAGAGAGTGATCGCCTTTATCCTTACACTTGTGAACTCACAGAACCTTTGGAAAATGAATGTTGGATGAGATTGATCTTGCTCTTTCTTCCAGCAATGCCAGCCTATAAACCTCATGGAATATAGTTGCCTGCTTCCAACTTGCAAGACAGCACAATTCCTAATCTGCCACACCTTTAAAAATGCCACCTCATGTCTAGTCTTGTGAGTTGTATCCAGCGTTAGTCAAACTCAGAGTAGACCCATTGAAATTAATGTACTTAGGTTAGCCATGCCTATTAATTTTAATGGGTCCACTCTGAATTTGACCAGTGTTGAATGCACCCCTGAGAATATTTGTCTCACAACATTTGCAGAATCACAATTACTGTGTTGTTGTGACCCACATTTTTGGAAATGCTGAACCTTGACTGTTTATAGTCTTTTTTTCAAGTATGACTTGTAAATCAATTTCCACCTTGCTGTTTCTGAAGGGGTCTCCTTGACAGCTTGAGAAATATTGCTTTGCAGTGATAGAATGCACAAAGTGGTCAGTTTCTAGGTGTTTATTCTGAAGAGTTTAGCAGCTCCCAAGCCTAAATTCATTGGCTATGCAAGCAAGACAGTTGAGATGACTTTGTATTTGAGCTGTACAAGTATACAGCTGTGCTTCTTACATGGACTAGGAATTGTTTTCATTTCACAGGATGGAAGAAAACTAGAGTAGGAAAGTGACTTGAACACTCTGAGAAGATAAGGAGAACTGGGAAGCTTAGCTGGTGATCAAGTGTCCACACTGTTCAATTGAAACAAAGTTTATCTATTTAAAGATCACAGTAGCACTGCAAAAGACAAGCCAGATAATCCTCTGCAAATGGTAGAAATGTCTCTTATTTCCCACTGGTGACCAGTGGTCTGTAAAGAGCCATATGCACAAACTTCAGTGGATTAGCCACAAATCAGTCAAAATCAGCTATGCTTGCGGTTTCTAACCTTACCATCAAAATAAGTGGGATATAAAGGGCTGTAATTTTGGTTGCATCAGTTCTGGAATTTTGAGATTTGGAAGGAAATATTTTGTGAACTATGCCATCACAATATTAGTGTGAAGCATATAGTTATACTTAAATGGAAAGTAGTTCAGTAAGAGCGTAATTACCATTTCTATGCTAATTCATAAATAATTTTCATTTGAGGTTTATTTTCCCAAGTATATTTTTTCCTTCAAGCTAAGGTTCATTTCAGAATTACAGGGAGGTCCACCTGATGCAAATTGAAATATATAATTTCCTCTTGGTGGACCAAGAAATTAAACAAATATCCGAGTTGAATTCTCAACAGGTAAAATTACTCTTTGGCTGCAATTCTATGCATCTTATTTATATGTAAGCCCCATGCAACTCAGTGGAGCTTAAGTAGACATGTAGAAGATGGAACTGCTAAGTAATTCATTTTTCTTGATCAGTGAATTCCTTTAGTTTCTTATAACATTGATTGTAAACATAGTTTCCTTTTTAAAGTGGTGTGTTGGACATTCGTTCCGCAGTCATGGGTACTTGAGTATTGAATCACTTACTAGTATATAACAATGATGTCATTTGTTGTCATACAGGCTTTTAAAACTAGGCCAAGATTATTTTTGATAGCTGATGAGCAATTCAAATGCAACAAAACACTGTGGTGCATGTGTAGGGAACCTCTGGACCTCCAGACATTGCTGAGCCACATCTTCTCTGGACATTGACCATGCTTAAACAACAGATATAAATGTCCAACCTATAGAAAATGAGTATGGGGAAATCATATAACGTATACCATTACAGGGTCAATGTGCTGCGTAATGTGTAAACTGTGGCATTTTAAACTCTTAAAAACATGATTTCTCATCTCGGCACACTTGCAGCCTCGTGGTATTGAAAGACAGAATTAGCCTTTGGTTAAAACCTTGCAACCCCTTTTTGGTGCAAGTGATAAACTTTGAAAGGAGCTCTCCCCCCCCCCCCCAATGCTTCCCATGCTTCTATATTGTACGTGGTTTTTCAATTTCTGTGTGTATATTTGTTTTTGAAAGCCACTTTGTGACCCTCTTGGTAGTAGTCTTATAAGCTTAAAATGCTAAGTGAGTAACCAATTCTAGACTTGCACATTACATGAATCCTGCATTCTGGTTGCAGGAGTTTGTTATGTGGTTAGAGAATAAATAAAGGCAAACTATGATCTGATTGCCAGTTTTGCAGTGTGTTCACACATGTTTTGAGCCATGCAGTTTCTGTAAAAGTTAAAATTTGTGAAGGAACCTTTAGTTTAAGCAATCTTCAAACATAGTTAAAATTAACTATGAGAGGCCAGTGTCTATGGATATCCAGGAAACACTGCATGAACACTATCACTCTGCCAAGGATTACATGTGTTTAGTTCCAATCCTACCAGAAATGCAACTTGAAGAAATGTAGTATCTGAATAGAACTCTGCTCCATATTGTCTGGTAAAGAAAATGGGGGGGGGGATAGAGAACTGGGTTGTAAATAGGTTCCTCTGTCTTTATGTATTAATGGGTAATAAAAAATGATATCCCTGTTCAGCGAAGTTTTTAATGTATGATATTTTAGTGTTTTTTTTTTGGTTTCTATGGAAGCCGCCCAGAGTGGTTGGGCAAACCCAGCCAGATGGGCGGGGTACAAATAATAAATTATTATTATTATTATTATTATTATTATTATTATTATTATTATTATTATTATATTATTTGGAGGGCTGAAAAGTGAAAGATCACTTAATGGAGATAAATGCAAGAATGCATTGGCACCCACATACAGGATTTGCATAGGACAAATTTCAGGAACATTTAGCTTTTTAAGCAGAGAATTGGCACCCTCTACTTAAGGAAACTTGGGTTGTATACTGTAGGCATTGCGTGACATGAAATAGTAGAAAAGGTACTAAGAGTCATTTCATTGACTTTTTAGTAGGGTGTACAGAGGGTGTGTGTGTGTGTGTGTGTGTGTGTGTGTTGCCTCACTCTAGCATTAATGAAGTGTTAAAATTGTTTGCTTGTGGGGAATGGGTTCATTTAAGAAATATTTACCCATTGTACTGCTGTTTGTCAACCCAGTTATAAATTGGTGTGTTTATGCTAAAGATGTTTCTGCTAAAGAAGCATAGATGGAGTGCCATAGAAATATAGATGGGGTGCTATAGAAAAATATTGGCTCAGTGAAACTAAAATTCCTTTGCATAGATCTTATATACCATATACAGACTTAATGACATTTAATCTTTGAGACAGATAATTTTCTCTGACATGGAAAGTTGGCAGAGCACATGTAGTCATGCATGTAATTGGAACAAAGTTCTAAAAGGTAAAGATGCCTTTTGGCTGGTCTTGCAAGGAAGAAGAGGTTGGTGCTGTTTTATCTTATAGAAAAAATAAGAAATCACTGTCTCTTCAATCACACTAATAATTCACTTAGTTCATGCATTTTCTAACTTTAAAGATTAAAGTGGATTCCAGAAAATAAAAATTCGCATAGTTGAGTAGACTTGAGGTACATTAGCCCCTAGTATTCTTATTCACTCCAGTGTGTGTCATGCCCTAGCTTCTACTTTGCTTCCAGAAGTGTGAATCTTGTAAATGTCAGCTGAGCTTTAGTTGAATGGAGGGACAGGAAATTTTCTGAGACTACAGAGATGGTTTGAGTTCCAAGGGGGAATGAATGTACCTGATTATTCCCCAAGCTTCTTATCCACTTCTTATCCAGCTTTTTCTAGTTTAGTCAAACTAGAAAAATACAATCTTTCACTTAGTTTACACTGATCTTGGTTTTACTCATCTTATTGAATGTACTATACAGGCAGTATTCAACAAAAGTTGAACAAAAAAGCTTAACTGGCAACCATAAATTGCATCCATATCCTCACTAGACAGCACCAATTCAGGGCTTTAAAATCAGTTAGTTTTTTACATGGAAAAATTTGGGCCAGGAAAGATGTGAGGCACTTGGCTCTCCAGAAGGTGCTTGCGACATTGGAGAATATTAAAAGATAATTTTAGATTGTTACCCTGCTGCATTTGGCCATACATTCAGATATACCATCTCTGGGCAATCTTGAAATATCTAGGCAGCTGGAAAAACAGATCTCAATTTATTATAAGCAGTTAAGGGACAAATTATTACCTCCACTAGATGAACTGAACAGAATTTGGAGTGTGGAGGCACAAATCAATTCCCAACTTAAGTGAGGACAAAGACTAGTGGCATCAGTTCAAAACAACCACTATAAGCTAAAGTTATACCACAGTAGTCATCAACCTTTTGGGAACATGTGTCTCAGGTCTATTGTATGAGAATGTAAACAGTAAGAACATAAGAAAAGCCCTGCTGGATCAGTCCAGTGACCCATCTAGTCCAGCATCCTGTTCTCACAGTGGCCAACCAGATGCCTCTGGGAATCCCCCAAGCACAACAGCATTCTGCCCACCGGTGATTCCCAGCAACTAGTATTTAGAGGCACACTGCCTCTGATATTGGAGGCAAAGCATAACCATTGGGATGACGAGGAGGTCTTGATTTCCCTGTCCTTGAGTTTTGGCTAATCCTCTCTTAAAGGCATCCAAGTTGGTGGCCATCTGCAATACACTTGCAGCTTTTTTCTCCAAGCTCTGAACCATGCAAGAATGGTAGATCTGACCCTTGTCCTAGGGTCTTGTCCTATTGGGCTTTACCCTACTGTTACACCGCTGTATCGGCCAATTTGTGTTGTGTTATATGTACACAACAGCAAGCAAAGCCGTGTATGTGTATGGGAAAATGTAAGGTTTGCAGATCTATTATAATGGATATAGTCTGCTAGAAGAACACAGTGCTTGTTTTTTTGTTTTGTAATTTCTCAAAACAAGTTAATAACAGGAAAGGGTTTTGCAATTTACGATCTAGTGTAGTGTATCTGGATTACTTTTCCCTCTCTCCCTTTTTGACTCTCACATTATTATAACATTAAAAGCCAATCTGTCTAAATAACGTTAGTTCACACATTAACAGGCTTTGCATACTCTGAAGATTTGGCTGTTTCATTATTCTTCTGAGAATACCCATTTTTGGAAGAAACAGAAGTTTGAAGTATTTGGCTGCACAACATTCATTTTTTGTTTTGCACCTTGTCATTTAATCACTTTGAAGTCCTAGTGGAAAATAGTATGAAAATGCTGGTGTTGAGAGGAAACTTGTATACAAAAGCATGGCTGTTACCCAAAGCCCAGTTGTACACAGAGCTTTTGTTAGGCTGGGGACTCCTGGCTATAAGCCCAGATGCCTCAGATTATTGCCAGTTTCCTTAGACATTCTAAAGTTGTGGAATGGTGGGAACCTGAGATGTTTGCTGTATTGCAGACCTAGGTGCTGACATATTACAGTTTGTCTTTCTTATTTAAATTCATCTTCCCTAAATATAGATTTCTACTGGTTTTTTTAAGTACAACACTGAAAAGCTGTTAACAATTTGTGGGAGAGTAATTTGCATATTTATTGTGGCACGAATCATGTACATTTGTTATGTGCTGAGTATTGTATTTGGGAGGAATTGGCACCTCCTCGTGTTTCAGTTAGCAGTAAACGTGAGCTAAAATGTTGGGTATATAACCATCATCTTCGAAATCAATTGAAAGGTACTAGCTGTGGTTTTATGTTCTTCCCAAAACTGAAGAACGGAAGGAAGATAACTTTTAAACATGGATGCTAGGGCTCGAGAAATATTTCAGATTCCTTGGCTTCAGTACTCCTTGGAATTTTTTTTCTACTGCCAGCATTACACTGCACATAGAATTGAGTAAATGGTCAAAATTCCTGGGTGCTGCTGTTGCATTTCTAGGTGATCAAGCACATTTCATTTTTCCAGTATTGATGTGTGATAAATGATAACTTTGGAGCAGGGATTTTGGAACTGGGGCTGAAGGCAACTTTACAGTTAGGCAGATGCAATTTTTGGTGCTTATCTCCATTTATAGTACTGTATGTCAAAAGCTGGGTTACACAAATTCTGGCTGGCCTTAATAGCCGAGCCAAGATGCTCATCTTGAACCTAAGCCTCACTGTGTTCAGTGGGGCTTACTCCCAAATAAATGTCCATGAGCTTGCTGCCTTAGCTGAGCCCATGAACTGAGGGAGGGCAGCATGAGCTTGTGTTCCTGCTGGCCAGCCAAGGGTAACGCAGAGGGAAAGGCAGGATCTTGTTTGAGGGGTGGTAAGCTACTGGCTGCCAAAATGGCCAGCGCAATCCACATCTCTAACTTGAAGCTGGGGAGGGACGCAGACCGTCTTTGTTGTATTGAGCCCCTGCCAAAAAACCTCAGTGTAACAGTATGGGTGATTCCTGCTTGGTCTGCAGCTTCTATATAGAAAGGGCGGCTATATCCTCTTGTCATAGCTGTCAAGTGTCCCTTATTTGAAGGGACAGTCCCTTATTCCAGCACCATGTCCCGCTGCTGTCCCTTAAATGATGTCCCTTAAATTTCAAAGGAAGCAGCTCCTCTCCCTCCCTCCCTGCCGGCCAGGGAGGAGGGAGGCTCCAACTGTGTTGCTTCGCTGTGTTGCTCACCTAATAAGAACGACTGGGGGTGGAGCTTGCATGCCTTGTGTGTGGCTAGTTAATGCAAGCTGAGGGTTTTTTTTTAATGCTGGACACCATTTTGTTGCATGTGCTGCTGCAAACTTTGCAGTTCAAAGCCAGGCTGGGGAGCCATCTTAAGTTGAGACTGCATAGGCCTTGTGGTGCATGTGATTCAGATTCTATTCAGTTGAACCTCTGGTTACAAAGTTGGTTGGACAGTGTTCTCGAAGCTACCCAGCCTGAGTTTGACCAGACTGCAGGAGGACAGGAAGACTGGAGTGCCTGGAACAGGTGAGGCTGCAGGTCCCTTATTTTGGCTGCTGGTCCCTTATGTTCAAGGCTGCTGGTCCCTTATTTTCAAATCTGTAAGTTGACAGCTATGCCTCTTGTCACCCTTATCATGTCATGGGGTGACAGAGGGGAAAGTGAATCCCTAGTCAAGAGAGAGCCTAAGCTGTGTGTCTGGCGAGTTTCTCTGAAGAATTGCTCACCACATTAGTGAGTAGCCACTTTAAGGGAAGCTTTCTGTATATTGTTATAGCGCTGCTATGTAACATCAGGGACTGGTTAGTGAATAACTTTGGCCATGGACATATTTTCCTAATTGCCACAGGAATCGTAGCTATTGCTATTGTGACAGTGACGAATTCACTCTGGTATATTAACATTGTTTAGTGACTGGGCTAGATGGACCTTGATCTCGCAAGGCAGTTATCAGTGTGTTTTTTCACTGGTCTTTTATCACCATTGAAATAACTGTGCAAGGGGGGAGGGTATCAGCTCATCTGGCACACATAAGAGGTCCTTGTAAGAAGAACATTGAGTTGAGTAGCCTTTCACCTTTGCTCCTTTTTAAAGTATTCAGACTGTAGCGGTGATAATGCTAACAGACTGTGTTGATTTCTTCCATCCAGAGAAGGGACAAGAGCATAGTTGAGTCATTAGCTTGGGAGTTTTTCTCAAACTAACCACGTTTAATCGGGGAACTCCTATTCTTTATTTAGCAAGAGAGAAAAAACCCTATCTTTTCAAAATGGCAAAAGGAATTTCCACCTGTATGAAATAGAGGTTACAACAGTGACTTTAGTTGTAAGTTAAAACTAAACGCTAGTTAAAACTAAAACTAAACATCTTTTGTACGTCTCCATGCCAACTGATGCTATAGCCTCCCATGTCTGGCAAGGGTGGTTCAATACATATTTCTGCCTACAATGGAGCAGTAAATGATGTCCTCCCCCAGTCAAGGTGCATAGTACCCAACCAAGGCTGGTCAAGCTACTTTGGCATTTCAGGTAAAAAAAATCCCAGAAGCACCTCTCTCTCTGGCAGTAAAAATAGAACATCAGTAGATTAAATAATGCCCTTTCATGACACCCAAAATCAGCAGCCTGAGGCAAGAATCTCATTCTACCTAATGGGAGGTCTGGCTGTGAGCCAGGCTAGGGTAGAGGGCTGCCTTACCAGGACTTGAGCCCTGGGATCAGTTGCTGGAGGTAGGATGAAGGATTGAGGGTGAGTCTAAAGTCCAACAGGCATAAAGTACTGATCTTATCGACTAGGAAATGGGCAGAAGCCAATGCCCCTAGTATTTATACTCACACTAGCCATGTCAGAGCTTTTGTACTGCATGCTAGCCTCCATTGTACCTCCATTGCCTTCTGAGCCTGAAGAGAGTTCTTAGGCCCGAATGTGTACACAGCTCTAAATAACTGGTCTGGCTACATCGGAGCTCCTGGTCATGAGGTTTCCTGCAGATGCAGTAGCCATAGAAATAACTATGGTAGTTGGCATAAGCAGTACAGGAACAGGGGCAAGATGAGACATCCTGTAAACAGATGTGACCTGCCGCTGGATTTTAGGGTTTTTAAATGACAAGTGAAAGAAAAAAAATAAGGTACTTTATGGCTCATGCTGAAAAGAGGGTATTAGTTAAGTGTGTGAAATAGCTCAGTGGTGCAGCACGCGCTGTGCCTGCACAAGGTCTCAACTTCAGACCTTGGCATCTGCAGTTAAAAGTATCAGCTGATCGGAAAGACCTCCTCTTGAGACCTTGGAGAGTTGCTGTCAGTCAGAGTAGAGAATACTCGGCTAGGTGGACAAATAGACTGTCCTGATATAAGGCAGCTTCCAATATTATTACTTCCTGTCTGTTTGTGGTGTTTCATCAGAAGTAAACCCTCATGGTGGAGCCATAAAAATGAAAATTGCACAATGCCAGGACTCAGTTCTAAATCTGCCCTAGCAAAGAAGTATGTTTTTATTTGTTATTCAAAAAGATCAAAGAAAAAGTATATTCATAAAATAGTATTATATAAATTATCTGTACATGAGACAATACTGTACTTAATGTTAAATAATTTAATGTATTAGATACTGAACTGACCCTATTTATAACTGATAAGTATCAGTTGTGAAAATTGAGGTATATATGTTAATATATTTTGTATTGCACTCTTGTCAGACATTTAGAGTGAAAGAGTAAATGAAAATCTGCTATAAAAGCAAAGTTTCATGTTTCAAAATGTCTCCTAACAATTTACTGTATATGCATTTGTTTGTTCTTGCCCTTCGTTATTCCAATAAAATACAAAGAAGTTGTCTTCTATCTGCCTTCCTTCTCTTACTTTTAAGTTTACAAGCTTAGACATATAACCCATTTCCTAAACTCTGGAGAGCCAGGAATTTATTGACAGCGTAGGGAATTTTTCCACTTTCCATCTTTGCTGATGTTACTGTTTCTTGGTTGTCTTTGGAAATTAGTCTTTTGCAGTATCCGGATACTGTTGCAAAAGGGTCTCTGTGGAGCTCTGACAAAGGATGTTCTTTATTTCTGTTAGTGCAGGCTCCCAAAATATTTTAATTATTGCGCATTCCCAATCATGTGAAAGTTTTACATTTCCAACACTGGTTGCTTATTGCTAGGTGTTTTTTTGCTCGTGCAAGTTGGGTCAAGTTCCAGCGAATCATGATCTTATAGAAATTTCCCTTGAGATTCATGCAGAACTGTTAATTTGTAAAAGGAATTGTTTCATTTCAGCCAAATGTACCCCACAGATAAGAAAAAAGATTGGCCCCTGTGGTTGTGGAGGCATAATGCACAGCTTATGATGCAGTATGGTATGTTGCAATTTGAGAAAGGTAAAACATGTTTTTCTGGAACAAGTCCATTTGATCGTGTCCCCTTCACAGCATTGCTGACCATGGTCCATTTTAATTGAACCTGAGTATATGTATGTAACTGTCTTTCTTTGCAGACAGGACCCAACAAAAAGTGGTGACCCTTTGTCAAAGAGAGTTCCTACTTGCCCATGTGCATGGCTTGGTTACTGGGGTCATGTGGCCAGAGCAGCACAGTATCTCAAGATCTGTCTGCTATTTTACTCACTCTCACACACCCAGTTTTTTGTTAGACTCAAAAGCGCTACAGGGAAGGGAGTGCCTCCATTGCTTCACATACAAGATCCTACATGCAGCACATCTCATTTTGTAGGTTTACATATCACAACTCAGTTACATTTACTTACAACCACATGCATCTCTACTCTTTATTTTATTTCTGAAAATACTTCTGTACTGCTTTTCATGTGGTTTACCGAAGCAGCATACAGGTTGATCAACAATGTTAGGTTAAAACAAAACAGAATATACCAAATAAGTTGCACAAGCGCAATAAATAGAGCCAGCAATTCCCAATCCACAAATTCCTAGGTGAACAAAAGTGTTTTTAATTGCCATCAGAAATATGTTACCGAGGTGCCTGTCTGGTCCCTCTGGGGAGACTGTTCTATAATGCAGGCACTGCTGCAGAGAGAGCCCTTTTCCTGCTTGATGCCTGGTCAAGTAGAGCAGGCTGAGGCACTTCCAGGAGGAGTTCCTCTGAAGATATGAGTGGCTTGGCAGGTTCGGGTGGGATGATGCATTGCCTTAGATAATGGGGTCTTAAGTTAATTTGAGCTTTATAAGTCAATACCAGAACCGTAAACTTGGTTCACAAGCAAATTGGCAACCAGTGCAAACTGCCAATCAGAAAAGGGTAAAGGTAAAAAAGGTAAAGGACCCCTGGACTATGGGGTGCAGCGCTCATCTCACTTTAGGCCGAGGGAGCCAGTGTTTGTCCACAGACAGCTTTCTGGGTTATGTGACCAGCATGACTAAACCGCTTCCGGCGCAATGGGGCACCGTGATGAGTGCCTAAGCGCACGGAAACACGGTTTATCTTCCCACTGCAGCGGTACCTATTTATCTACTTGCAGCGGTGTGCTTTTGAACTGCTATGTTGGCAGAAGCTAGCAGAGCAATGGGACAGAGCAATAGGAGCTCACCTCGTCTTGCAGATTCGAACCAAGGGTATACTGTACTAGCAGCCTTCTTGGCCCCAGTATTTGGCCCCAGTTGCAGCTTTTGATCAAAGCCTAGGAGCTGCTGCCCCCTATAGAGCAGATTACAGTAGTCCAATACAGTGGTACCTCGGGTTAAGTACTTAATTCGTTCCGGAGGTCCGTTCTTAACCTGAAACTGTTCTTAACCAGACGTGCCACTTTAACTAATGCTGCTGCTGCTGCTGCCACACCACCGGAGCACGATTTCTGTTCTCATCCTGAAGCAAAGTTCTTAACCCGAGGTACTATTTCTGGGTTAGCGGAGTCTGTAACCTGAAGCGTATGGAACCTAAAGCGTATGTAACCTGAGGTACCATTGTATCTGTCCCAAAGGTGTATATTTTTAGGACCCATCTTATTTATATGGGTGCAAGTTGTTTTTAATGGCTTTTAATGTTGAGACCTGCCCTGGACCTTGGGGTGAAGGGCGGGTGATAGACAGACAGACAGACAGACAGATTTTCAACAGCACTTTTTGTGTGCTCATGAGTTGCATAAAACCACTATACCTGCACATCTGAAACATTTATAGGAAGTGATTTTTTCTCAGATATCATTAAGAATATAAAAATGTACATCTAAACAACAATTAAAGCTGGGATAGCATCATCAAAGGCGCAGGAGGACCTGAGTTGAACAGATAACTTGGTATTAGATGATGGCATATTTTCAGCACAAGGAAAGTGTGCAGTAAGAACTGGTCCCTCATACACAGCACTTTATTGCCTTTATAACCCAACCAGTTAGAAACTCGGGTGTATATAAACTAGGCGCCAAACAGCACCTTGAATCTAGGTTGTGGTTGCCCCAACAGAATATCTGTTCACCAGATGGTTGGATTAAATGACCCTCGTGATCCCTTCCAATGCTACAATTCCATCATTCTATGGTCTCTACTGCTTGACTGTAGCTTGCTCTTACAACAATGTACTTGTCCCAGTATGCAAGAAGGAGAAACACACACAGTGGAAATGGAAATGGAAATGGTATTAACTATGGAGTAAGGCAGAGGTTTTTAAACTGTGGTCGCTAACCTGGCACCCAGAAATCGCCATGTATTTGCAATTGGACCCACACCGGTAGCAAAAAGGACCTGGCTAATTTTGAACACAGAACCCAACTTTTCTCCAAGGTACTTAAGGTCCTGCATGGCAATCCCGTGTTGGGTTAAGCTGACGGAAATAAGGCCATCCATTGAGCTGGGAAATAGGATTGTCTTGAAAATGTCCATATTGGCTACCACAGATTTTGCATTTATTTAAACTGCTGTGGTTTAAATGTAATGTGTGAAAACATTTTAAACATTTTAAAGCTGCACTATTCCCCACTGAATACAGTGGGATTTACTTCCGAGCAAACATGCATAACATTGGGCTACCAATCTCTTAAACTGTAGCAGCACTGCTGATTTTGCTTTTGCATTCTAAATGTGTTTTTCTCACTCAGGCATTTGTCATAATGAATGTTCTCTTACTGAATTAAGTACAGTATTAAGTACAGCTGTGTACTTGGGAAGACAGCAGTGATTATGATTATTCTTTTTTTTTGTTCAGAAATGGAGGCAAAGAACCTACCTGAGCCATGTCTTGAAGTTTTATAATGGATTATGGAACTGTGTGCTGATGAGCCAGCAAGTGGAATGCCTGAGTGACTGAAGAAAATGGGTGCTAATGCTTCGAACTACCCTCATTCGTGTTCCCCAAGGGTAGGGGGAAATTCTCAGGCACAACAGACATTCATAGGTAAGTTTCTCCTGTCTTTAAGTTTTAATTTCCAGGGCATAGGTTTTCTTGTGATATCTGTAAGAAAGAAAGAAAGAAAGAAAGAAAGAAAGAAAGAAAGAAAGAAAGGAGAAAGACTAGCAAGTTATATAGATCTAAGATACTAGGATACTGTGAACTTTGTGGGTTCACACAATTTCCATTTATTACGTTTATGAGTCATTCTGTAACAATGTTCTCTGAGCAATGAGCAAATAAAAGGACTTAACAAAATCATAAATAGACTCAAGTAAACACTAAAAGCCAACAACCAGGGCAGCACAATGTAACTCTAAGCATATCCACTGACATAAAAGCAAAATAACAGTCTTATAAGGTTAAAACATGCATCCAACCAGCAGAGATTAAAATTCTTTTCGGCACTAAGTAAAAGTTATTTAACCATCAAACATCAAAACCTCATCAAGGCTGTGCAAAGTATTAGGCACTGATTTTTTTAAAAATGTAGGGTTAGGGAGAGCATCCTGTAATGGGGGGGGGGGCACAGTAGTGAAGATTCTCTGCTTGTGCAGCCAATCTCTAAATAGGATTAAGAGGCATTTGACGAAGGGCATTCACTGATGATGTTAGATATATGTAGGAAAATACCAAGCCATGCAGGTTTAATGAGTAAAAAACAGCACTTTGATTTGGCCCCAGAACTCAATCTGGAGGCAAGCAAGGTGAAAAAGAACTGGTCTAATATGTTCATAATTGGTAACTACCATGGCAAAATTGTTTTTATCTGTTTTGGATGTACTTTGTAATTACAACATTTGGAATACTTACCTTGAATTAAATGCATTGTAGTATTTATTCAAACTCCCTGGATGGCAAAATCAAAAAGTGTCCATACAAGGTGACAATGGTCTCAATGTCAAGAGAGCATGCCTAGTCTCTCCTAGACTCCCTCACTAGCTCCTCCCCTCAGGTGCAGCAGGAAGGAGTGTGGAATTTTTCACATCTCTTTTAAACTAGCCACACTTGTGATGTCTGAAGCCTGACAAACCCATTGGCCTTCTTAAGTATGGTTAGCTGAAACACGCCAGCTTCAAGACATGGGTTATGCAGCTATCTTGTTCCAACTAACCATAGCTAAGACCAAGCACAGTTTAGAATGTGGCCGAAATGCTAAACTGTGGCTAATTGAAATCAGAAGTAAAAATTCTCAGTCTCCTTAAGGCTATGCCAAAGGAGAAGATGGGATGCATGAGACAAAGGCTTATGCATGTAACAATAATCCAGTGTTTATTGTTATTTGGGTCCGCGTTGTTGTTTTTTACCTCGTTCCTTGTTTCTTCTGTGACTCTAGTTTTCATCTTGCCCTTCTACCAGTTTCAACAGTGTGTTAATGGTGCTGCCTTGACCTGATTTTCAGTTTCTCCCACAAGCAACCTTCTGCCCCACATCCAAATATTTTGCTGTGAGTCTCCTGTCTAGGGGCAGTAAATTCCCCTTGCACATGTGTCATCACTTGGATGGCATTGGATACAACCACAGATTTTTGGTCCTAGAGATATATCATTCTATTGTTGTAAGTTCCACATGCATGTTACATCTAGGCTCATAAGCAAGCAGCAGGGTGGGCTGGCGCAATCCCAAGTCCCACTGTAAGTAAAGTATATGTGCATTAGTAATAGGAGTGAACAAGGGTCACTTTAGCTTTATTGGGCAATCAGCTACCCCTTAAAATACAATTTGCTCAGCTGTGTGTGTAAGCTGTGGCATGTGGAAGTTGTTCTAAAGTTCAAAGTGTTTTGCAAGTCAGTTTCTCATGGATAATTTTTTTCTCTTGGCTGCCACAAAAGGCCAGATCAGATAAGAAGAACGCACTTAACAAAAATGAGTTCCACCCCCCAACATTGTGGGGCTGGAAACTGGTAGGAGACTGCAGATTTCAGAATTAAAAACTAGGCTTCCTGCAAGTTTGGTGTTTGAACTCCATGATTTTGTCAGGTTTTGCCTCTGGCACAAACTTGGAATAAGCACACTATTAAAATAATGTCTCATTGTTAGCCCATCAGACTTAATAGCAAGATTGTTCTTGCTCAAGGTAAATCTTGGGTATTAATTAACCCTAAGTCCTTTGGAAGCTTCCCTTGAAGCCTCAATTACTACTTGAATATTTCCAACTTGCAGCAAGCCTGGTTTTTGTTCACTTTTCTCTGGAGCATTTTTTGAAAGTCATGTTAGATCTTTTTTGTTTGAACTGCCTTTTAGGATCCATGGTAAAATGGCCCCAGGTGTGTGTAGCAGGGACAAAGCAGGGTTGGGCTTCTTTTTCAAGCTTTCCTTTAGAAAGCTACAACCAACTTTTGGAATTGAACAGGGAAGAGTCTGAATGCAAATCCATATTAAGAGGGTACTGAAAGTAATTACAATGAACTTGCAGAGTATCTTTAAAATGGATTTCAGGACAGTCCCAAAAGTATTGTTCTATGGAAATGTAAGAATTGTTGTTGAGTTGCTTTCTTGGCCCTTAATTAAAATGGAACAAGCATATCTATGTAGGATTTTATACGTAAGCAAAGCAGATTTGTTTCATGCCTTCTGTGAAACAATGAAACTGTTGCAACATAACGTAATGTTGCCGAGATTCAGCACACCCTCCATCATAAAGCTTGCAGATTAGTGTAACCTAACAATCTAATCCTCTTTGTCACACAGCTGACCTATCCTCCTGGACCTCCCAGGTGGAAATGTTGATTTGTTATATGTTAATTTGTTACCTGGCAGGGCATCCTCTAAACATGTTCTGTCCTGGACTCAGCCATTTAAATGGTAATAGCTGCTGCAGGACAAACTTCAGGAGACTTGATTGCATATGATGTCATCCCTGACTTCCCTAGTCTTGATTGGCGTTTCACATAACCTCCCCCTAGCAATAATTATTGGTTCATTTTGTAGGGGTGGAGCAACAATTTTGTCACGTCAGCTACAGTTTGTTTCAGACAGAGTGTATCATGGGGGAGGGTGCTTTCTTTTTTGATCCCATGAGCCAGGCACCTTTTGGTTTGCTCCATATTTGAAATAGTTTAGAAAAATTAACGTTTTAGAACTTACAAGCTTATATCTCCTGCTCAGTAGTATTATCCAATCCACCAGAGGAAGGATTTTGCCTAAGTGAGGGGTTTTTTTATGTTGTTCCTATGTACTTCAATCTAATATAATCTATTTATTTTAAAGAGTTCTTACTGACTAGTTATCAGTATTACATTTCACCTATGTTGTTAACACAGTCATCTTAAGACTGCTTGATTATGCACTTGGCTTCATGCCCAGATCACCAAGAGAGCTCAGAAACTTGGTTAGATGAGACAGGGCCAGAGACCTTGCTTCTCATGCCTTCTGTTTTTGTTTTGTGGCCTATCCAAGACACCGTAAGGTGGTGGCAGCTAAGAAAAGTAGTGTTTGCTAGTGGATTAAAACTCTGTGTTACACTTGGGCCAAGTATATGATACTTACGCAAAAGCACAAGAGAGAGAAAAGCATTATAAAAGTTGAATGAAACCTTTGCATGAGGAACCTTTGCATGGCATCAATTTAATCAGATATAGATATCGTTACGTAAACACGCATCAGCGCTGTGGGTTAAACCACAGAGCCTAGGACTTGCCGATCAGAAGGTCAGCGGTTCGAATACCCGTGACGGGGTGAGCTCCCGTTGCTCGGTCCCTGCTCCTGCCAACCTAGCAGTTCGAAAGCATGTCAAAGTGCAAGTAGATAAATAAGTACCGCTCCGGCAGGAAGGTAAACGGCGTTTCTGTACGCTGCTCTGGTTCGCCAGAAGTGGCTTAGTCATGCTGGCCACATGACCCGGAAGCTGTACGTCGGCTCCCTCAGCCGATAAAGCGAGATGATTGCCGCAATCCCAGAGTCAGTCACAACTGGGCCTAATGGTCAGGGTCCCTTTACTTTTACAAACAGTTTAAGAAAGAAGTGCTTTCTATGTCTGTCATGGGACTACAAACATTTCACATTGTTAGGTGCTACCTCCCTCGGCCAGTAAAGCAAGATGAGCACCGCAACTCCTGAGTTGTCCGCAACTGGACTTAACGGTCAGGAGTCCCTTTACCTTTACCATAACATTCTTACCCAGAAGATTATGTGCATAGAAGAAGGTTCTGAATTGGTCTGCAAGCTGATATTTTGACCTGACGCAGAGTCCAGTTTGTCCCACAAAGTCATTTTCCTCAAACCACCTGCCCATCAGCTTACATCACCCGTGTCCTCATTTAAGCAAGAGGGCAGGCGAGAAGACAAAGGCGAGAAGACAAATGTCTTCTTTCTCTTCTCCCCACCCATGCTCTCTTAAAGGAGAAGCATGGAACTTCTACAAAGACCACTTCTGCCAAGTGTCTTAAGGCTCCTGTGTGAGTCTTCGCAGGCTCATGTGGAAGTGTGGGGATTGTCTTAAAGGCCTTTGCAAACTTGCCTTTTGAAGCAGTCTCCCTCCTTTTAAGCATTGCTTGAGTGATGTTAAAAGGGGGGGGGCACTGCTTCAAAGAGTGGTTTTGCAAAGGGCTTTCCAACAGCCCCACCCACACTTCTTTTTCAGGCTCCAGAGGCTCACATGGGACTGCAGGAGCTGTCTTCAATCCCTTTGCGGTCAACAGAACAGCTTTGCAGCAGTTGTAGGTTCCCATGAGCCAGACAACCAGGGTGCATGGAAATCCCATGCAAGGGATATTGAGAGGTGGGCAGTGGTGCCCACTGTGATTGCCCACTTGCCTGTCAAATTTGCCCTGCGAGGCCAATCCCAGTAATGATATGTCCTGTGGAGCCACTTATCTCTGTGATAAATGATGCAAGCAGGATGCAGTTATCTTTAAAAAAAAAAAGTATCCTTTGTAAGATATCTCACTGTACTGGCTTTCCAGAAGACCGTATATGACTAGCAAACATGGATAGTCCTCAGAAACAGGGTAATGAACAGACATAAAATAGATAAAAATAGTGAAACCACAGGAAAGCAAGTGAGATTTTTCCACTTAGTCACATATTCCAGATAAATGATTATAGTTTCAGGCCAGTTCTCCTTTTCGTAGCTGATGCCTTGTTGTCAAAGGCATTGGTCTTTAACCGATAGGTTGATACCCCTCTGACAGGACAACATTGAAAGAGGGGAGGGGGATCTGATGAGAGTGAAATGGGAACATTCAGTGTTTTAAAAAGTGTCTCTGTACTGCAGGTTAGGGCTAAGTGTTGGTCATAGGTCTGACAAGTTGATGACTGCCAATGTAAAAATTTTCCTGTGCGTGTTACTGCTTTTGAGTCCATGGTTGTAGACTTGGTTGGTCCACTTTTTTTGCTCTACTTTGTGCTTTTATAGAAGGTTTTTGTTTTTACTACTGTGTTTTGGCAATTTTTTATTGTAAGTCACTTAATACTATAGATCACTTAGTATAAGTGTATAACTGCTAGCATTATTATTATTATTATTATTATTATTACTACTACTACTATTTGCAGTTGTTGTTTATTTCATTTCTGTACCACTTTATATAACATAAATTCATAGCAACATAATTAACAGGAAACTAAAATATTGTCTTAAAGATTTCAGGCTAAAGCATTACAAAGGTGGTCAGCTACAGAATGCACATTTAATGCAGCAAAGTTAACAAAAAATTAACATTTCAAAAGAAAACATTACTTAAGGAAGTTAAATGTAAAATGCACCTTTTAAAAGAGCACAATTAGCAGGAGAATAAAATATTATCTTAAGCATAGAACATGCTTGCTGCACACATTTAACTACCATGTGTTCCAGGGTTTTCCGTATTAGATCCACACACAGTTCTCCTTTCTGTTTCAGGAACATCCTCCTATTCTCATCAAGGCTATGGCTGTGAATCCAAACTGTATAGCCTTGACCATGGCCATGAGAAACCTCAAGACAAGAAAAAGAAAAGCTCTGGGCTTGCCACCCTCAAAAAGAAGTTTATTAAGCGCCGAAAGTCTAGCCGGTCTGCCGATCATGCCAAGCAGATGCGTGAGCTACTCTCAGGCTGGGATGTTAGAGATGTCAATGCGTTAGTGGAAGAGTATGAAGGAACGTTAGCCTTAAAAGAGCTTTCTCTACAAGCTAGTTTGGCAAGACCAGAAGCCAGAACGTTGCAGAAAGACATGGCTGAACTGTATGAGTTCAAATACTGTACGGATGTAGATCTAATATTTCAAGAGACTTGCTTCCCTGTGCATCGTGCAATTTTGGCTGCAAGGTGCCCGTTTTTTAAGACCCTACTTTCTTCTTCACCGGAGTACGGTGCAGAGATTATAATGGATATCAACACAGCTGGTATAGACCTGCCCATGTTTTCTGCATTGTTACACTACTTGTACACAGGAGAATTTGGAATGGAGGACTCGAGATTTCAAAACGTTGACATCCTTATGCAGCTCAGTGAAGAATTTGGAACACCAAATTCTTTAGATGTTGATATGCGAGGGCTGTTGGACTACATGTGTTACTATGATGTGGTTCTCAGCTTTTCATCCGACTCTGAACTGGTTGAAGCTTATGGTGGAAGTCAGAGCTGCTTAGATGAGGAGCTCAGAGCGCACAAAGCTATAATTTCATCACGGTCCCCGTTTTTTCGACATCTACTACAGCGGAGAATACGGACCGGTGAAGAAATCACAGATCGAACGCTAAGGACTCCAACAAGGATTATACTGGATGAATCTATCATACCAAAAAAATACGTGAGAGTGATTTTAAACTGTATGTACACAGATTTGGTGGACCTCTCTATTTTGCACAGCAGTCCCTCAGTGGGGAGTTTAAGCGAAGTTCAGGCTCTTGTAGCAGGAAAGCCAAACATGACAAGGGCTGAAGAAGCTATGGAACTTTACCACATTGCTCTCTTCCTGGAGTTCAATATGCTTGCGCAAGGTATGTAGTAATTTTATACCTTTCAGAACCTGTTGCCCTACTTGAATCTGAATGCAAATTTTAAGTTCGTCTCTTGTTGAGAGAGTTTTCTTGCCTATAGTTTCTGCATATTGAAGACTGTGCTTATAGCCATCTCACGCTAGCTAGGCAAAAATGTCTTAAGGTTAGACTTCTGTGAGTGAAGCTGTCAAAATTGGAATTATCAACTGATTAAAAGAATCTTAATTAAAGCTTGTATAATTAATTAACTAAGTTCATTCTTACTTGGAAGCAATTTGCTCTGTCTTTAATGGGATTTGCTCCCAGATAAATGTACATAGGAGAGCAGCCTTAATATGTATAAAGTTGAAGATAAACAATACTTCTATCAAAAAAGGATAATTTATTTGCATTTAGATCATGCATGCATGTGTCACAGCAGGCACCAACTTAAGAGCAATTTGTATATGTGTTTAAGAGAGAGGGGTACTGTCTCTTACAAGATGGCACCAGGTTTTTAAAGTAATTTCACAAATATGTTTTAATGGTGCCTGCTTCCTGACTGAAGCTCTTCAACTGATAAAAAGGCTAATCAACTAAACAATTCCTAATGTGTACATGACAGCCTCCAATGGAAGATGGGAAGCTACCTTGTACCAAATCAGCCTATTGGTCCATTTAACTCTATATTTTCTGCACTAACTGGCATCAGCTCTGCAGGGTTTCAGGGAAGAGTTTTCCCAGCTCTATCTAGAGCAGGGGTCAGCAACCAAAGGCCCATGGGCCACAAGCAGCCCCAAGGGGTCATTTAACTGGCCCACGAGCCACCCCTGAACCAAGCCACCCACTCGGGGAGTCTCCGCGCGCTGCGCTATACCAGCGCACCGTGGGGACTCGCTTCCGCTGCGCTGGAAATCGCATTTGCGCAAGTGCAAACGCTGGAGGTTGCGAGCGTGCGCGCTCACATGCATACTCAATCCAGCCCATGGAGGGATCTCTGCTGTTGTGAACCGGCCCAGGCGAGGAAAACCTTGCCAACCCCTGATCTAGAGACACCAGGGATTAAACATGGGAAGTTCTGCATGCTTAGCATGTGATTTAGCAGCTCTTTGGAGGCACGCTACCTCCAAAACAAACCCTAAATATGTGTGCTTGGGAGTAAGCTGCACTGAACACAGTGGATTTGCTTCCAAGTAAATGTGCATTGGATTGCACTCTAAGAAAAACCTTACTTGTGCAAGGGCTTGCACATACCATGCTCTGTCAGTGTGGAAACAGCACTTCCTTTGACGGTTTTTGACATGTTCTTTCTAAATTACTTTATTTCGAACAAGAAATAGGAGTCTGGAAACTCTTCTCCCCCCTCTTTTTACATGGGCCCAAGAAGTAGTGTTGGGTAAGATCAGGACTGACTTGTTTTTATTTTAAAAACATGAGCCCTTCACAGAAATCCTTGCATGTTTTTGAATATTATCTACCAACTTGTCTGGAGATTCTCAGGAATGTAGGTTCAGTGTCAGTTATGATTCCCTTTCAAATTATCCAAATTATTAGAACATCAGAAACTTATTAGAACATCAGAAAACTTTTTAAGCTTGTGAGGGATTTCCCTGTTGAAAGTATACTGTTTAAAGAAATTTTATAGGCCAGTGGGAAAAAAATGAAGGTAATATTTGCTTTACAGCACTTGTGAATTGCAGTGTTAATTGCTGTTCCAGGGTTCTTGGGCTTAATCATGCTACAACACGTTCCCCATCAGGTTGGACAATGTTTTCAGAAGTGGATCTGCTGCTATAGCACAAGAGTGACGTAGGAGGGGAACCTGTATTTTAGTTGGAGAGATTACAATGTTCATGCATGACTGTAGGGTTCTCTGTATAGAATGTTTGGATATTACTCTTGTCATGTAATGATTTAGATACACAACTCAGATTAGGAATTATGCCATACTCCAAGTATGTGCTTGTTATAGTTGACCAGTGCTCGGGAATTCAACCCAAAATACAGTGGTGCCCCGCAAGACGAATGCCTCGCAAGACAGAAAACCCGCTAGACGAAAGGGTTTTCCGTTTTTGAGCTGCTTCGCAAGACGATTTTCCCTATGGGCTTGCTTTGCAAGACAAAAACGTCTTGCGAGTGTTCCGATTTTCCCCCGCTTCCCCCCCCTTTTTCTAAGCCGCTAATAGCCTTTTAGCCGCTAAGCCTTTAATAGCCGCTAAACTGCTAATAGCGCTAAGCCGCTAAGCCGCTAATAGGGTTGCTTCGCAAGACGAAAAAACCGCTAGACGAAGAGACTCACGGAACGGATTAATTTCGTCTTGCGAGGCACCACTGTATGTGAGCAACAACTCAAATCCTACTTGAAAGAGGGTGTTCTGTGGTGATGGTGGTGAAAAGCACTTTGTACAGTGGTACCTTGGGTTACAAACACTTTAGGTTACAAACGCTTCAGGTTACAGACTCCTCTAACCCGGAAATAGTACCTTGGGTTAAGAACTTTGCTTCAGGATGAGAACAGAAATCATGCGGCGGCAGTGGAAGGCCCCATTAGCTAAAGTGGTACCTCAGCTTAAGAACAGTTTCAAGTTAAGAACGGACCTCCAGAACGAATTAAGTTCTTAACCAGAGGTACCACTGTAATGATCTATAAATGCTTAGTATATATATTAATGCAAAATATTAAATGCCTTGGGCAACTCGCTTGAACATCATCATCATAATTCTTGTTTTTTAGTGGAAGGCAGGTCCACAAAGGCTTATGCAATGATAATTGTTGGTCTTTAAGGTGAAAGTGGACGCAGGTGGCGCTGTGAGTCCTCAGGGCCTAGGACTTGCCGATCGTATGGTCGGCGGTTCGAATTCCCGCAGCGGGGTGAGCTCCCGTCTTTCGGTCCCAGCTCCTGCCCACCTAGCAGTTTGAAAGCACCCTTAAGTGCAAGTAGATAAATAGGTACCGCTTTATAGCGAGAAGGTAAATGGCGTTTCCGTGTGCTGTGCTGGTGCTGGCTCACCAGAGCAGCTTCGTCACGCTGGCCATGTGACCCGGAAGTGTCTCCGGACAGCGCTGGCCCTCGGCCTCTTAAGTGAGAAGGGCGCACAACCCTAGAGTCGGACATGACTGGCCCGTACGGGCAGGGGTACCTTTACCTTTACCTTTAAGGTGAAAGTATTGTTTGATTCAAATACAACAGACCAACCCTTTGGAAATTTTACAGTAGGGAAGCATTTAGGCAAATATGGAACTTGTTCCAGTGCTTTGGGAAAGGCTAATGGGAATAAAAATTATGTCTGAAATATGCAAGGGAGTTCTGTTTTTAATTTAAACATCTGCCACCCCCACCCCAATTTCATCATTTTGAGCACGTTCGTGGCTATCTACAGGGGGTGGAGTTTGTTTTGTTTTTAGCCTCCAGTGGATGAGAAAAAGAATTTATGCAATAGAACAGGGCTATAGTACTTTTTTATTTAAAAAAGTGCTTTTTTGTGAAATGCAGCTTTCTATACAAATCACATTAAGACAAAGCCCCTTGGCAAACAGGTGTATGTGGCTGTACTGGGAAAACATGTGATCAGCCACAGTCCTGTTTTGGGGGTTAGTACAAGGAATCTCCAGAGCCATACACTGTAATGTAGGTGGCATTCTGCCAATTGACTATTTCTTTTCTGAAGGATTGATGTCTATTAGCGGAAACACCAAAGACAGAGGGAAATTTTAGTTGCTATGGGAATAATACCTGAAATGCCCCTATGTTCAAGTCGTTAATTTGTCTTCTATAACATCTGCATACTTTTCACCTCTCAATTTTATTTCAAATATCATTCCGCAATGTAATTCATGGAGACTCTGAAATGATTTCTTTCTTTTCTTTTCTTTTCTTTTCTTTTCTTTTTCTGCCCTTAAAATCAACCTTAGCTTTAAAAATAAAAATCACAGCATAACCCCCTCCAAAGAAACGCTGAATGATGTGGTACTTTATTATAGACGAAATCAACATAAGATATTAAAATGCTGTTTTTTTTTCACTTCTGTGCCACAGATTCTTTGATCTGGTTATACCAGTACAGGACTGAACCCCATCCACCATTTTGGGGAACTCTTCCTCCACTACCACTCACTGTGTTTCTGCCTCTTTTCTGAGAAATTTTCAGGGGGTTGGCATGGCGTACACTACTCAGTGGCCAAAAGTGTGTATGTGTTCTTCCTTTAACTGCAAAACATCACCATGTGATCCTTGTACAGATCTTTCCCCACCCCCCAACTAAACTCTTTGTGCTCCAGAGGCATTCTTTGGAGCACAGCAGAGATCTTACTGAATATGCAGAAAATTTGGACACATTACTTCAGGACTTTGGGGAATGTTTTGCAGGAAGGATGAACAACCAGTGAGTCTACAAAGAGCCACACACAGATTGGGATTTTTGCAGAACACACATTTATCTTGACCGCCTATTAATATTTTGTTTAGCCATGTCCTCCTTTTCCACAGCAAACTGTGCCCAAAATGACTCTCAGTAAAACATTTAACACTATCAAAATGCCTACCATAGTGGACTCGAGGAACAATAAGCCAACTGTCGATAAATGTAGGGGGGAAATCAATATTACATTGAAATAATCTAGACTTGTCACATAACAAATACTAAATCAAAATTATTACACAAGTGAATAATGTTAACCTAATCCTGATGCACACCAAGGGGCCACAGTCAGCTGTCTTACATACCGTTCAGAGTAGGCAGGGTCTCCAAACCAAGTGACTGCCCAGCAAGGTTTCCTTGAAAGCTTTTATGATTTGGATTGTTCTGTACAGTACTAGAAGAAGAAGCCTTCTAGGTATCCTGCTACCAAGCTGTTTAGTGCTTCAAATGTCAGTAACCACAATTTTGAAACTGGCTTAGTAGCTCATGGGCAGTAGATCTTTCAGCCCTGTGTACAAATGTGTACAAATCTGGCTGCTCCATTGAGCATCTTGTACTAGCTACAGATTCCAAATTATGGCTTATAAAGGCATACTCCCTCTCTTTTCTCCTTTGCTTCCCTGGGATGAATTATTTCATCTCTTCCCTAGTTTACCTTAGATTTGATAACAACAATGATTAACTAATGTTTCCATGTTAACCAGATTTTGAAATCAAGGTTTGCCAAATGATGCTTAAGGGTGAACCCTGATAACATGGAAAGAATGATTGTTCTGGTTCAGGTATTTGCCCTGCATCTTCCACAGTGAAGACAAAAATTATTCAACTTCTCTGATTCTCTAACCTCTTTTAAAGCACACCTTTGACTTCATTGTGCCTAATTTTATGTTTCTTTTTGCTCTCCTTATTTGGGCAGGACTTCATTTTTTTAAAAGGATGTCTTCTTGTCTCTAATAACTTCCTTGACTCTACTCATTAACCATGCTGGCATCCTCGTGTGCTTGGTAGTATCTTTCCTGATCGTTGGTAAGCATCTGAGTCAAGCTGTTGTGGTGGTGGTTGGTAGCTCTGGACTAGTGTTCTGCTAAACCATAATTAGTGCAACCAAGGGAAGAGTTGAGGTGGCACTGTGGTCTAAACCAGTGTTTTTCAACCTTTTTTGGGCAAAGGCACACTTGTTTCATGAAAAAAATCACGAGGCACACCACCACTGTGTGCGGAGAGGGAGATGTCAGAGCCCCGCTGCTCTCTATGGGGAATCGGATGAGAGCGGACCGCCTGTCCGCTCTCATCCGATCCCATCCAATCTGATCCCCACCCAGGATGGATGGAAAATAGGGTGGACACAGTCCAGCGCCCGCCTAGTGGGCGAAAATTTGACTTTTTTTAAAAAAAAAAAATCTTTCGAATTTTTCAATTTTTCCCACGGCACACCAGGCAACATCTTGCGGCACACTAGTGTGCCGCGGAACAGTGGTTGAAAAACACTGGTCTAAACCACTGAGCCTCTTGGGCTTGCCAATCAGAAGGTCGGTGGTTCGAATCCCCGCGATGGGGTGAGCTCCCATTGCTCGGTCCCAGCTCCTGCCAACCTAGCTGTTCAAAAGCACACAATGCAAGTAGATAAATAGGTACCACTCCAGCGGGAAGGTAAATAGCGTTTCCATGAGCCGCTCTGGTTTCGGTGTTCCATTGTGCCAGAAGCGGCTTAGTCATGCTAGCCACATGACCCAGAAAAAACTTGTCTGTGGACAAACGCCAGCTTCCTCAGCCTGTAAAGCAAGATGAGTGCCGCAACCCCAGAGTCATCCGCAACTGGACTTAACTGTCAGGGGTCCTTTACCTTTACCTTTAAGGAAAGAGTGGAGATTTCTGCTGGGGAAGTTCATTCCCTGTCTCAGTTATGCTGAAAAGTGCTAAACTTGCATCAAGCCTCTGTGAAAAATAAGAAGGTGCTGAACATGCTTTTGAAATCAGTAAATGAACTCTTTGTGTCATTTCCCCCAGCCACAGAAGAGCTGGGTGCTTTAAAACAGCCTCATTCACTAAATTTCCATATGGAGGCATTGTGTTTCCTTGAAGAAGATTGGATTCTTAAAAAAAAAAAGAACGATTGGCTATGCAGATTATGCAAAAGAGCTGACATAATTTCCTTGACGTATTGAGGACATTTTGGGAAACTTGAGAGCAGTAAGAGGCTTTTAAATCAACAGACACTGGTTGTTGCTACTTAAAATGCGGTGCAAGAAGAACAGTGCAGTGGCAACCTCAAAACTCCAGATGTCAATATCAAATTAGACTAGGGTGGGAAATCAATAAATAATTAGATTTGGGTGAGGAAGCCCTGGCGTTGCTGGCTATAGCTCCTGAACACTTCATGGATACGTGCAGATTGGTGCTGCTGATAATTCATCAAGGTGGACACATTAATTCATGAGATAGCTTCTGTTTTATGTTCCACTCCGGGGATGGGCTTTGCAAAACATAGTGCCTCATTAGAAGTTGTAGCAGTTGGCTGGAGAGAAGTGTTGGGCTCTCCTCCTTTGTGACTGTCGTCTTGCCTCTCGTTAATGGAGCTGTAATACAGGGGTGGGGAATCTTTAGACTGTGGGCCTAATTAGACCCAGGCAGACCTTGAAGATTGGTTCAACCGTCTGTTTAGGGCAGGGGTCTGCAACCCGCGGCTCCGGAGCCGCATGTGGCTCTTTTACATCTTTGCTGCGGCTCCAGGGCGGATACTAGTGAGGGGAGGAGGCGCATTGTGCGCCCTGACACTCCTCACTGTGGCGGGCACTGTACTGGCTGTGACGTCGCATGGGGGCGGTGCGTGCATTAGTCACGCACCGTCCCGACACCACCTTCCCGCCCGCTGTCAGATCGTGGCTCCGGAGATATATTTGTTTTAAATGTCGCAATGGTTTTGCGGCTCCCAGTTGTTGTTTTTTCTTCGGAAACGGGTCCAAGTGGCTCTTTTTGTCTTAAAGGTTGCAGACCCCTGGTTTAGGGGAAACCATGGTTGCCTTTCCCACGCCTAATGTCAAGCTGTGACTTGAAACTTAAAACCACAGCTAAAGTGGATCGAGTACCTTCTAAGTACACTCCCTTTGAATCCAAAAGTTCTTTCTGAACTTGGCAACAGAAAATGGTGCCAATTTTTTAAAAAATGCCAACTTCTTGATGCAAAGGAAGCATTGGCAGCACCCCCAAGTTTTCCTTCAAATCATTGGCTTGAATTTGATGGCAGGAAGGGCTCTCTGGGAGAAGTGGCAGGAGGAGGTGTTGACATGGCGAGAACAGCAGCAGCATTGATTTTTTTGGAGGGGAGGTGAAACTAAGAAGGGGCTGCTGGGAGGCATAAAGCAGCAACAGTTGTGGCTTTTTGCCACCTAGAGATTTTTGCCCACAACTCTAGGACTTTTGGGGTCTTGGACCACCATCTTGATTGAAGCAAAATGTACTGAAAACCAAAACTATGTTTGTTAAGAACAGCAGGTATAAATGATGACTTGCTGTGTGTTTGAAGGATCAGAAAACACAACTAGAGGTTTAACATCTTGCACCATGCTGAGGGCAAGATAAGGTCTATTACTCTTTAAAGGGGTGGGGGCATGACTCAAGCTAAGAGCCCTGGGTTCATTCCCCGTCAACTCCTGTTGAAGTTCTTCACAGTTTTTAACATGTTATGGGCTGGAAGGGAAGTTTTCATTGTTGGCAGTTCAGGATTTTGATTGAATTATAGAATAATATAAGACCACTACAACAAATCTATTAACTCAGGTTGCATTAGAGCATTAAATTAGAATTGTGATACCTGTATCTTACATATATTCAGTTATAAGCTGCCCTGTGCTTTGATGTCTTCTGAAAAAAATATCAAGTTGATTTCTCTCTTGAGTGGGGAGGAAAAATTTAAGTGACAGGTTTGAAAGAGGTTTCAGCCTGAGACCCTGAAAAGCTTCCATCAATGGCCCCTAGAATTTTTATTTGTATGTCTTATGTGTTTTAATAAATGAATCTTGTAATCAGAATAACTATGCTATTTGATCCCTTTGTAAACTATCCTGTATTCTAATTTGAAAATCAGCAATTTGAATAAAAGTGTCAAATGGTATGTATCTTGATTATACTAATCAACTGATTAAGCGAGCATCCATCATTCTCTTAATTGTGTGGAAACTTACCCCTTTTCTATGCTAGAGGCCATTTCGGCAGCAGCTGAATGCAGAGCCAACCATTATGAAGCTTTTAGTGATGTTATTTCTTCCAATAGAAATGTCGCCTTTATAATGCCATTTGAGGAAGTGGGAATCCAAACACTGAATTTTGAGACTTTATTAAACTGGTTTATTTGATCATGTTGAGGTCATCTTTGGAGCTGCAAATGTAACATCTGTACGACGGCAAAGTTTACATTTGATATTCAGCCCACTTTTGCCTCTTGCCCTGCTCATCACTGGCATGTGGGCCCCAGAAGGCTGCTCAGGAGGGAACGTGGCCCTTGGGCTGAAAAAGATTTCCTCGTCCCTACCTTATACAGAGTCATATCATAGGTCAATAGTGTGGAGCCTGTAGCCTTTAGATGATAGTTAGACTCCAACTCGCGTTGGTCCCAGTCAGCATGCCCCATAGTAAGGGATGCTGGGTGTTGTAGCCTAGCAACTTCTGGAGGGCCACAGTTTCGCCACCCCTGCCATAGGTCTGTGTAGTCCAGCATTGTCTATGCTGACTTGCAGCAGCTTTGCTATGTCACTGGTACTGGTCTTTCCCATCATCTTTTACCAACAATTTAACTGAAAGGGCTGGGCATTAAGTGTGAGACCTTCCGCATGTAAAATATTGAAGGAATGGGTTTCCCAAGCCCAAAACTGACTGTACAGGCATTTTTAAACTGCACCAAAATCCCCATTTCTCCTTAGCTAAAGTGCATAAACTTTAGCCGTTGAGCAAATGCAAAACAAGAACACAGCTCTCTCCCTTATCAGTTTGACGGCAAGACTGGCCTTGACTTTACCAGTAGAACAGATACAGACATATCTTATGTTCTGACCACAAATGACGGGGAGACCCAAGTCTGGGACTAACGCCAGAGCATGTTCTCGGAAGTAGTGACCTTTTGCTCCAAGATAGGAGTAGGAACAGGAATATCCTTTTATGGTCAGGAGTGCAGGAAGGAAATCCCTTTTATGGTTGAGAGTACCAGAGCAGGAACATATGTGATGTCAACCTGCATACATAGGCTGACGTGGTTGGAAGGAGGGAGAGGGTGCCTGGAGGATATAAATACTGCATGAAACTTGTCATTTCTTTGGACTTGCTGTGGACTAATCACGCAAGTGCCTTCTGCTATCTGGAGAGCAGAATAAACTCTTTCTTTGAACCAACTCGGTGTCATTTTGACTTCTTTCCTCCTGTCCCGGAGCAACGCAGACCCAATCAGTGAACTCCAGTAAGGCTACATTTCATGTTCTGCATCTGACATGTGGCCTTCCCTTTTCTTGCTTGATCATCCATAAAGCAATCAATGTTGTGTTTTCACAGTCTTTTCCCCCGGCTTTCCTCCGTTAGAGCAGTTAGCTAAAACAAGTGTTCTAAACAAGTTTATGCAGAAGTAAATCCTTCAGCGTTCAATGGCATGTACTCCCAAATAACTGAACAAGCTGGAACAAGGTCCTCAAGCTGACTCATTGTAACCCTACCAGGAAATTCCCAAATGCTGCCTACTCTTGTGGCCAATGAAACATTATGGGGGAGACCAGGAGTTTGTTATCACACAGTGTCTTGAAAGATAGCCATGTTGAAATAAGGTGTTCTTTCCTGCACAGTTTCTCGTGTACCCTGAGAGAAAAGATCACATGGATATCTGTTTCTGAAATCCTGAGGGGAAAGGAGTCACTTCCAACATAATTCAAAGAAACTAGCAATGTTTGTAGCCAGCAGTTATGCAGCAGAAAACAAATGACCTAACCTACAGCCTGTCCGATAAGAAAAAGGAAACTGCTGTTTGGCTTCTTAGGAAGGCATTTTATTCCTTCACTTTGCTTTTATATTTTTTTCTGCTGCAGTAAATATTAGATTAATTCTCTGCTCCGTGCCTAAATCTATGGTAGGAAATGCTGCTTTGAAACAAAGGCTATGAGGCCAAAAGAAAAGGTAGAGCATGAACAATTTGCAAATACAAGCTTGTGTCTTAAAGTTGCCATAAAGAGGGGACTGGAAATGAGGTGAAAGAAAATGTGACAGTAAAAAAGCAAAGATTCTTGGTTTAAATATTGTCCTGCATTCTTCCTTAGAGAGCTGAAATTGGAACTGTTATGGAAACTGTGGTAGCAAACAAACTTGAAAGACTTGAAACATGACCTCAGTCTTGGAAGATCAGATAAACACTGCTGAAATATTATGGTGCGTTTCTCTAGAAGCTCTGCTGCTGAACCTCTTTCCTGTTCCCACTCCTAGACACACTGTCACACTCCTGCCTTCCTCTCCCTCCCCAGCCATTCCATCATCCAGTTGTCAAAACAGTTGTTGGATGGCTACCGTTGAAGGACAGATACTGTATTTTTAAAAATCTACATTAAACATGTTTGAGGTGTGCATATATTATACACCCTTGTGCAAATTAATTGAAACAAACAATGTAGATTATTGTACAAAACTCACATATACATGTACAAAACTCACATATACGTACATTAGTAACAGATATGACCTCTGCTATTTTTAAGCAGCATTTGAACACGGTTTGGCATGGAGTCTACAGTCGAACCTTGTGTTACGTACCGTCCTCCTTGCACACGCTGTAGGTTACGAGCTCGGCTAACCCAGAAGTAGATGCTCCCTGTTGTGAACTTTGTCCCGGGATGCGAGCGGAAGTCGCGCAGCAGGAGGTGCCATTAGCAGAAGTGCGCCTCGAGTTATGAACGGTTTCAGCTTAAGAACAGACCTCCAGAACGAATTAAGTTTGTAACCGAAGGTACCACTGTACTAGTTTCGAACAGTCACTGTTGATTTTCACATCCCTGTACCACACTTGAATCAGGTCCTGAATGAGTTTCCCCATAGTTGTACAGTCTACAGCATGGAGGCGACTTTTGCATATAGCCACAAATTCTCAATGGGATTTACGTCTGGGGAATTCCCTGGCCAATCAAGTACCTGCATTTTCTGCTCTGTTATGAATTTCTTCACCACTTTCGATACGTGACAGGGGGCTAGGTCCTGCTGCAATATCCCAGTACCATCAGGATACCTATTTTCTAGCTCTGGAATAACTCTCTTTCGTAGAACCTCAGTATATTGTGGCGAGTGCATCATTCCTTCTATTGGCTGCAGGCGTCCAACACCATAATGATCAACTGACTTTTTGTGTTTGTTTTGAGTACAGGATTATGAGTAAAATAGAAAACATCCTTTTGCAATTAATTTGCACGAGGGTGTATATTATCGCAGATTGCTAGCTATACATCCTATTTTGCTGTCTGGGTCCCTACAATAAGAAAATATGCATTAAGCCATGTTAGGTTCCATTTTGCATAGTTAGACTGTTGCTTTCAGCACAGTAATGTATACTTGTTGCTGACTTACTGTAGAAACCCAGTTTTCTCAAGGCAGGGTTTCTGTTTGGGGTATTTCCCCAGCACTCAAACTAGTACTTTGGAGTGCCAAGAAAACATGATTCCATCCTGCTGCTACAGCTATTTCATATGGGGGGGAAATGGGCTTTAATAACATGTTAATCATAGTGAACAATCTCTTTCATTCCAGAGCAAGGCTGTCCCCTCTTCTCCCTCCACTGGCCCAGTTTTATGGACCTGAAAGAGTATACTCCTCCCCAGTGCTTTTTTCTTTTTTTAAAAAAAAAGTTTCGGGGTACAGTGGTACCTCGGGTTACATACTCTTCAGGTTACATACGCTTCAGGTTACAGACTTTGCTAACCCAGAAATAATACCTCGGGTTAAGAACTTTGCTTCAGGATGAGAATAGAAATCTCGCAGCAGCAGCGCGGCAGCAGTGGGAGGCCCCATTAGCTAAAGTGGTGCTTCAGGTTAAGAACAGTTTCAGGTTAAGAACAGACCTCCAGAATGAATTAAGTACGTAACCAGAGATACCACTGTACTCTCATTTTCCTATGCATATTGAAATACTGCCCCTCTATGAGGCCAAACTTAGATTCACAAAATGTTTAGAGCCATGCATCCCCCCCAGAAAAAAGAACTGCTCCTCCTTTAAAAGAGAGTTGCAGGAATATTGTACTGAATCCAAAGAGATCTGATTCCAGCTTCAGTTTCAGTGAAGTCTTTCTGCAGCTACAGATTCTGATGGGGAAGCTGTACTACATCCAGGAATTCCCAGACATGTCCTCTTTTGGGTGTCCTACATCCTCATCCAGGGAGAATTTTGCATTTTAAAGCAAATAGTCTGGATTTTTGGTTTGGTTTTGGTTTTTTAAAAAAATTGTGTGTGCAGCTTGGTTCATTCTCGGGATCTGGTGCGGGCAACCTGGGCTCTGGCTCAAACAGCGGTGGAGGGATTATCGGGCGATTGCCCTAAAAAAACTCAACAACTTTATGTGTCCGGATTTTCACCTCTTGAAATATGGCAACCCTAACTTCAGGTCTATAAAAGAATGTAAGTGGACCCGTTCTGGATTAGACCAAAGGCCCATCTAGTTCAGCATATTGGTCTCACAATGGTCACTCAGGTGCTTATGTGACTCTCACATAGAGCACTCTTCCCCGCTTGCAATTCCTAGTAACTGGTATTCAGAGGCATATAGCACCATATAAATGCCTTAAAGTCCATTTTGATTAACACTCTACTCATAAGACTATTTACACAGAGTATATTAATTTCCAGTGGTTTCCCAATGAATATGTTTAGGATTTCAGCCTAAAAATGATTGTATCCATTTGAGAAGCTTAAGTGTGTTTTGTGTGTGTACAGAGCACACAGAATTTAGTGGTCATGGCTGTAGCTTTGCCCAAGCTGGAATATATTTTGCATTGTGCCACGTTAATGGAATTTCTTTTGACTGTCCGTGAGGTTTTGTCTGCGCTTGCTTTTGGCAGAGGCCTGTATGTGCTGCATTGCTGAACACAGAGGAACACAGCAAGAAACTCTGCCCGTGATTCAAACTTGTCATGTAAAATGGGCTATGTGTCAAAAACACGTACAGCAGTGATTGTCACCATGGTTTGGCCCCCTTCTTTCTTAGCAGAAATCCTAAATAACTCTCCTGAGATCATTATATTCCAGAGTGGGCTTCTGCTTCAGGTGCCAAATCCCAGCCTCCCACTGCATGCAAAGTGTTTCTTTGACAGTCCCTGCTTCTGTAAGTAGCTTATGCCTCATCTTGGATGACACAGAGAGGAAATATTTGTAACATGGTCTGTATAAATTTTTGAAGTATTTGCATTGCACCACTTCTAAGCAGTAAGTTTCTTTTTAGTATTCCAAACATTAAAATGAATTCTAAATTGGTATTCCGATGTTGTTTGCATTAATCATTCTTCATGATTTTCCTGCTGTATCTGTTCCCTCTGAGGCATTAACAATTTCAAATGTTCATTTGCATGCATGTATTATCCTGTGCCCAAAAACTCACTGGATTTCACCGTGATTGAAACATCCAAACGTTAGATATCCCAGAGCAGAAAAGCTTATAGACTGAATCATGGTGCTGGCTTCAGAACAATGGATATATGCCAAAGTTGTAGATCACTGGAGCATGAATACTGAAATAGTCAAAGGACACATATCACAAGGCAGTTGTTTTTCTGTTTATTCCTTTATTCACTTAGTCTCAAGCCAGTTGCTGACTTTAATCGTTTGCTTATCTTTTGAGATGCAGAAATAAATATGGTATACAGTAAATACACTAATGCAGTGAGAATGGAAGATTGGCCTGTTACACAGTCAAGTTATAATTGACATTTCAAAGAAATTGAACTCCAGCAGGGAAGCAATTTGAAAGCAATGACCTATTTTTTTCCCCTGCAGCAGCCTGTTTGTGTTCTAGGAATGCAGGGCTTCAAACAAATACTAATGATCATTGACAGACTGTGTCCCTGTTTGCTAACTCTGCCTTCTTTTCTGCCCACTCTTAACATTTCCATAGAATCATAGACTTGTAGAGTTAGAAGGGACCCCGGGGGTCATCTAGTCCAACCCCCTGCAATGCAGGATTCTCAGCTAAAGCATCCATGACAGATGGCCTTCCCACCTCTGCTTTAAAACTTCCAAGGAAGGAGAGTCCACCACTTTCCAAGGGAGTTCATTCCACTGTCCAACAGCTCTAACTATCAGAAGGTTCTTCCTGGTGTTTAGTTACAATCTCCTGTCTTGTAACTGGAAGCCATTGGTTCAGGTCCAGCTTTCCAGAGCAGGAGAAAACAAGCTTCCTCCGTCCATGTGACAGCCCTTGAGATATTTAAAGATTGGTATCATCTCTTCTCTCAGCCTCCTCTTATCAAGGCTAAGCATACACAACCCCCTCAACAGTTCCTCATAAAGCTTGGTTTCCAGACCCTTTATCATCTTGGTCAGCCTCCTCTGCATACGTTCCAACTTGTCAATTTCCTTTCTAAACTGGGGTGCCCAGAACTTGACACGGTACTCCAGGTGTGGTCTGACCAAGGCAGAATAGAGTGGTGCTATTACTTCCCTTGACCAGGACACTGTACTTCTGTAGATGCAGCCTAGAATAGTATTAGGGTTTCTTTTGCTACTGCTGCTGCTGCTGCTGCATCACACTGTTGACTCACGTTAAACTTGTGGTCTACTAAGACCCCTAGATCCTTTTCTCCTATATAATAATAATAATAATAATAATAATAATAATAATAATAATAATAATTTATTTTTTATACCCCGCTCATCTGGCTGGGTTTCCCCAGCCACTCTGGGCGGCTTCCATGCAGAGGGTGGTGATCATTGTGTTGTTGGAAACGTAAGGGCTTGCTCTGTCACACCCTTTCCTCCACAAGGGTGTTGTTGCAGTGATTCCAGAAGAGTGATACACGTGGAAGCTGTGCAGGAACTAAAAATCTGAATGCCTTTCTTAGAAAGGGCTCCTATTCATACAAGGTGCAGCAGTACAGTTCTCAAGCTAAGGCCTAATTTAGACACAATACCTTTGGGCCCATAAACCATTGTTTATCGACTTGAATATGAGAACTTGCAAGTTCTTGGAAAGGAACTCACAGCCACTTTGCTTCTCCCCAGGTCTTTTTGTCCAACCCTGGGCTTGTGGTTAAGTTCTCACCTCGCTAACCATGAGCTGTTAGTGGCTAAAGAGCTTTGGCTTCGTGTGATGTGTAAACTAGCTCAGTGTCTTGTATGTTGCATTCCATTTTGAATTATCGCATTCGCAAAACTCATCTGTGGGAAGGGTGTTCTACTGAATTCTAATAGGATCAAAGCAACTTCTGGATCTTGCAGATGACCAAGATGCTTCAGAGCTACATGTGAAGGGCTAACCTTTTTTAAAAAAACCTACATAAACTTTTCTTCCTCACCACTGTCATTACTGCATGCATAGCTAGAAGGCATAGCATGTTAAAGAAGCCAGTTGCTGAAGTCTGCAGTAACTGGAGTTCTAAACAAGTCTACTCTGTTTTGAATTTGCCGTCATGTAATATATCTTGATATTATACATAAATGAAGGGTGCTGTCCTGCTTGATTATTTAAAACTGGCGCCTTTGCTTTTGTTTTCAGAGGGTTGTAGATTGCACATTTGTTCCCAGCAGAGTTCATTAAGTTCATGATTGGATAAGAGAGGCTTCTGTTAGCAAAACAAAAGCCTCAAAAGCTGAGTTTCTTTTAGCAACAAATGTTTGTCAAGGATGTACAAAGCATATGCTAAAAATATTAAAATTATGTGCCAGTATAAATTACGAAAGTGAAATAAATGGCTTCCCTCCCTGTGCTCATTTTGCATACTCTAGTCAATTTGGTCTCCTGGCTATGGAGAGAGGGAAGGGGCTCTGATGGACACTGATACTTTTAAGGCTGTACCTAGTTCTCCGCACCACCTCCTGATAAGTCATCACATATTGGGTGAGTGCATTCAAGCCTGCCATCACAGCCATAAGATCTAGAAATTTATGCTTAAGAAAAAACAAAGCTGAGGTTCTCAGGATGCTGAATTGGGGTTCATCTATCATGCATCTTCCTTTTTGGAAGTCAACTGTCAACGTGAGCCTTGCCACACATTCTTGGTTACTAAAAACATATCAGACATATTAGCTGGTTAGTAGCTTTTCATTAGTACAGATTTTTCCCTGTTAGCAATTGATTGTGGGCAAAGGCTTTTTCTTGAGGCTTTTTCTTCAGCAGCTTTTTAGCACAGGAGAAATTGCCACCCCATTTTAATCACTTCAAAACAAACATATTTAGAACAGTTGCAAGATTTCTCTTTTTGACCAGCTGTTTGTTCCTTTCCTTGTGACCAAAAATATATGTTTTTCATCTGTCTCTTTCAAGACCTTGAGAGTTATTTGCCTGCAAACACGACAGTTTAACAACCAGCTTGTACACAACTGCAGTGAATTAAGCAGAAAGAGAATCCTTATGCAAGATTAGATGCAGCATCGTGCCTTTGATGAAAATTAATTTGCCTTGTTTTTAGAAACGTTAATCTGTTCCTCAAACATACTAGGACAAATCTCCTTCTGGGCCCTGCTGGTCTTGTACTGCACTTGCCAGTAGAGCTTTTCTGATATTTCCCCCTGAAGCCAAAAGGACTGTTACAGTGGAGGAGCAGGTTGTGTAGTTTGTCATAGTGGTTTCTTGGGCCTTAAACATCATGGTTAGGATTTTTTTTAAAAATGAGTATTTTAGAATAAAGTTGAAGAGCCTCTTTTTCAGAGAAAATGGGAGACGAGCCAGAGATAGCAACTTGAATAAAATATTGAGTGCTGGGCAGGTAAGCCCCACCCTGATCATTTGTCCCTGCAGACAGTCCATTTGCCTCCATTAGTGTCACTTCCCATCCCCAAGCCTGGCAACAGAATGGCGGTGGGGAGGGAGGGAGCTGGGGAGTGTGCAAACGAGTGCTGGCTTTCTCACAGAGGAGGGGCAATGGCAATGCCCATAAACTTGGTGGGGGGCTGGCACCCTCAAATATTTTATTGGGGGGCTGAAAGGATGTGGACCCCTTATGAGTTTGCTCCCTTGAGCTGAGCTTTCTTCTATACCAGGGATGTCCAACCAGATGATTGTGATCTGTGGTCATGATTGACCGTGGAATCCTGATCCACCCCCCCCCCAAAAAAAAAAAAAAGCTTAACAACTTTGGCTCATCCTCCCCAAAAAAGCTCAACAACTTTGATGAAGCCTCCCCCCCACAAAGCTCAACAATTCTGGGCAATCCAATGGGTAGATCACTGCTTGTTTACTTATAGTGGGAGTAGATTGCTGTCTCTTGGAAGTTGGATGTGCCTGTTCTATAGTTAGCAAGAGGGAAGTACTTTAATTAGTTGAGGGTTAATAAATTAGATGCTGCTATTGTCAGATTCTCCCCCGCCAAAAAATAATAATCATGAGAATTTAAAGCTGAAGAAATTTCTTATTTATAGAACTAATGCTGATCTATTGAGCTTCACAACTAGTAGACATGCCCTTGTCAACTGAAATTAGCAAATTCTAATGTCACTCTGCTCTAGTCCATTGTTCTTCCAATGGTGGGTCATAGCCTGATCTAAGGTGTAAGAAACAAATCCCATAAGGCATGTTTGTGTTAAAGATAGGTCCCAGGACTGAAAAGGTTAAAGGCTACTGGTCTAGTGGACCCAGGATATTCTTTTAGGCTCCAGCCCATCTATGAGGATTAGAAATCATTCTCTATTCATCATGAGGTATGCTCATTCTGGCAGTTTGTACACAGAAGTTGGATAGGTTGGATGTAGTCTGGAAAAAGCAAGTAGCAGGTGTAGTGGTGTAGTGTGGGTTGCCAGGGCCGTGCGGAGAGTGTGAGGTGGGAAATGGATGGAGTATGTGTGTACATTGAACTGCCTAATGGCATTTGTGTCAGGAGATTGCAGCTGTAGAGATAAGAAGAGTCATTCCATTGTCTGGAGAGGTCACTTCCTAGTTCGCATGGAGAAACCGTTTTCAGTGGAGTGCGATGATGGAAGTGTGAAGCTGTATTGAGGCAGTGCTGGGTGTTGAAATTTTGCACCTCTAACAATTTTGTGCCTGGGGCAACTGCTCCCTGTGCCCCCCCCCCAAATGCTACGCCACTGAACAGGTAAAACCTTGAGTTGTCAGCAAGCTTAATGCTGAAATGATCCGACTGTGAGATCAACATTTCTACAGTTTGACAAGCTGTCATGTGATTCTTTACCGTTGAAACCCTGCTATTCTCTTATCATATTTCTGTGTTGTGCAGTGGCTTAACTTGTCTAGAATATAATCTCTGTGACGGATGGATGGGACTCGAATTTGACTTTGAAGCCCAGCATGTTTGTAAGCATCCCACTGTCTTCATTGATACCTATAAGAGGTACATTGGTAGAGGCATAGTCATTGAAAGTGTATGCAGTCAAACCTTGGCTCCCGAACACCTCCGTTATCATGCGTTTCGGCTCCTGAATGCTGAAAACCCAGAAGTAACTGCTCCGGTTTTCAAACGATTTTTGGAAGCCAAATGGCTTCCAGGGAGTTCTTTTTCTTTTTTCTCCATTGACTTTGCTGACCGCCCTTTGATCCTCAGTTGTCGAACGTTTTGAAAGTCGAACAGGCTTCCGGAATGGATTATGTTCGACAACCAAGGTTTGACTATGCTATACAGTGGTACCTCGGGTTACATACACTTCAGGTTACATACGCTTCAGGTTACAGACTCTGCTAACCCAGAAATATTACCTCGGGTTAAGAACTTTGCTTCAGGATAAGAACAGAAATCGGGCTCTGGCAGCGCAGCGCAGCAGCAGGAGGCCCCATTAGCTAAAGTGGTGCTTCAGGTTAAGAACAGTTTCAGGTTAAGAATGGACCCCCGGAACGAATTAAGTACCGTATTTTTCGCCCTATAGGACGCACCGTCCCATAAGGCGCACCTAGTTTTTTGGGGGGGAAATAAAGGGGGGAAATTATTTCCCCCCAGGGGCGGGGCTGGGGCGGCCCGAGCTTCCCCCGATCCCAGCCCCCAAACAGGCAGCTCTCTGCAAGCCGTGGGAGCCCAGCGCTGGCTCCCGCTGCTTGCGGAGAGGTCCGCGAAGCCTGGACGCGCTGATCTCAGCGCGCGCAGGCTTTGGCATGCCGGCAACTCTCCCCAAGCAGCGGGAGCGTTCCCGCTGCTTGAGGAGAGGTCCGCGAAGCCTGGACGCGCTGAGATCAGCGCGCGCAGGCTTCGGGATGCCGGCAACTCTCCCCAAGCAGCGGGAGCGTTCCCGCTGCTTGCTGAGAGGTCCGCGAAGCCTGGACGCACTGATCTCAGCGCATGCAGGCTTCGGGATGCCGGCAACTCTCCCCAAGCAGCGGGAGCGTTCCCGCTGCTTGCGGAGAGGTCCGCGAAGCCTGGAGAGCGAGAGGGGTCGGTGCGCACCTACCGCTCTCGCTCTCCAGGCTTCAGCGAAAGCCTGTATTCTCCCCATAGGACGCACACACATTTCCCCCTCATTTTTGGAGGGGAAAAAGTGCGTCCTATAGGGCGAAAAATACGGTACTTAACCTGAGGTACCACTGTATTGGTTCTTGAAAGAAGAAAACTAACAACCTACTGCAGTCCTTGTGTTTACAAGCAGCATTGTGACTTTGGCTACTGTAATATAAATTTGCTGGCTAGACTTCTGATGATCTGTTGGAAAGATTTTGAAAATGAGGTGGCTTGTAGGCATTTGATATGCTATGTGTGATTAACATAGATACTGATATGCAAATAAATAATTTTAGAGGGTAAGCATTTATGTTGACTCTTTTTTTCAAACTAATGTGTGTAAAATATTTGCATTCTATTGGAGCACACCATTCTCTATGCAAAATCTGTGCTGCCTTTCTATTCCTCTTAATTCATTATACGCCAGCCCAAATGGATTAAATAAAACAGTATACTGCCTTGTTCTCATAAATATATTCTGTGTGTCTTTTGAACAATCTCCTGTATGGTATTCATGATCTCCCTGCTTTTCTCACAATTGAGTCCTTTAAAATACTTAAGGGATTTGCAAAATTATTGGCACTTTTCAAGCCTGCAACTGAAGAAAATGATGTGGTCTTCTGAATAGTATTCCATGTTATCTAAAATATATGCATAATGAATGTTTAGTAATCATGTTTCTTTAGCTGTGAATTCCAAATAACAATTGTCTGACAAACAATTTGTGGCTGAAATATGTGTTTAATAAAAGCTTTCAAATGCTTAAAGTTTACCATTAGGATACTGCAGGACTGACAACAAATAATTCGATTAGGCATAATTCTAAGAAGTTTAACTGAAGTTTGGACAAAAATAGCATTTAAAACACTTTGTGACAACATAGGTACTTGAGTTCATTGCAGAAAGTACCAAAGCTTTAAGCTTTTATACAAAATAGTTAAGACAATTCTGAGTTCTTTGCACATGGTATGTGCCACTTTAGCACAAGTACCTGAAGGTAACTTAATTTACACTGAATGCTTAATTCAGTTCAGTGTAAAGTGAACCGCAGACACATTTATTGTTAAAAGATCAGTGGCACTTACAGCATAGAGTTCTGAAATGTACATGAAGAAGCCATAATTCGCTGTGCATTCTCTGGATGTATGTAGCCCAGATTCAGTTTCAGTTCAATAAAAGGATCTCTAGTTATAAAGAGCTCTGGCTAAGAGGCTGGGAAACTGCTGCCCACATAATTTACACTACAGGACGACACATCCTATGAATTGGATTCTTAGGCTGAAATTTTGTACCCCATTCACAACTGTGTTAAACACTAAGTAGATGTTGGTAGTTAAATCCTTTTGTAATCTTGCTTAAAAGGCAGGCCAGTGGCACTTCGTGTTCCTTCCTGAAGAGCTGAACCTCACTGAACAGTATTTGGTGTTCTGCTCTTTGTAGGCTGTGAGGATATTATCGCTGAGAGCATCTCACTAGACACCTTTATTGCCATTCTCAAGTGGAGTTCTCAGCCGTACGGCTCCAAGTGGGTTCATCGCCAAGCACTGCATTTCCTCTGTGAGGAATTTACACAGGTCATGACTTCAGATGTCTTTTATGAACTCGGCAAAGACCACCTGCAAACTGCCATCCAGTCTGACTACTTACAGGTAATCATTTCTCCTTTTCTCTGTGTCAAATTGTACCCAATTATGTCCTGAACCCAGTTTTGTTAATCACTTACCAGTAGTACAGAACAGAAGCATGCTGATCTTCAATCTTATCTGCAGAGGGAGGGAGGGGGGAGAGCCGTGTGTGTGTGTGTGTGTGTGTGTGTGTGTGTGTGTACAGAATGGACTCTTTCTTTATTCTGGCATATGTACACACAAGCCTCTAGCAGAGGTAGTGATTAAGAAAACTATTCTGCTTTCTTGGCACATAACCCAACCCAAACTGGCAGTATAAACTATTTCTTGAAAGCCTAATAATAGTCTAGAAGCAGTTGCAAATTACTTTAACTGAAACTCTTCTTGGTTTAATTTTTGCCTTGCCTGTTCAGAGGTTTATGGAAATTATATAGTAGTTCTCACGCTAAAAACGTATGTCTTGGGGAAGAAAAGGGAAAATCTAGCTCATCATTTAAACACTTTTCTTGCAGGAGCTGTACAAAATCCCTTTGATTTCAACTACTCAGTGCCTGCTCTCCCTCCCCTCCCCCAGCCCCATTCTGCAATTTAATCAATGGAGGAAACACCATTAGTGTGTGTTACCTCATCTCAAATGAGCTTTACTTACTTACTTACTTACTTACTTACTTACTTACTCTTGATGCAATTTCAATACATGCTTATGTGATTTGCGTTCTAGGTGTGTCGTGAGGGATGGGAAACTGTTTTGGTCCATACAACTAGCTTATGCCAGAAGAGAATACCTGAGCATCCTTAATTAGAAAGGCAGACTGCAAGTAATATTTCCAGACACATGTCTTAAAGTAGAGTTAGGGGCCCACAAATCTTTACTGGTCTTAGTAGACAGCCATTATCTGTTGTCAGTTCTTGCCCTTTCCCTCCCTTCTGTCCTTTGGCACATTCAGAATATTAGGGGGGGCGGAATCAGCCTCATGGTGTTAAAAAGGTAAAGGTACCCCTGCCCGTACGGGCCAGTCGTGTCCGACTCTAGGGTTGTGCGCCATTCTCACTTAAGAGGCCGGGGGCCAGCGCTGTCCAGAGACACTTCCGAGTCACGTGGCCAGCATGACAAAGCTGCTCTGGCGAGCTAGCACCAGCGCAGCACATGGAAACGCCGTTTACCTTCCCGCTACAAAGCGGTACCTATTTATCTACTTGCACTTAAGGGTGCTTTCAAACTGCTAGGTGGGCAGGAGCTGGGACTGAAGACGGGAGCTCACCCCGCTGTGGGGATTCGAACAGCCGACCATGCGATCGGCAAGCCCTAGGCGCTGAGGTTTAACCCACAGTGCCACCCGCATCCCTTCCTCTTGGTGTTAGCATGGTGTAATCTAGCTGTAGTGGTCCTGGCTTAGGATCACTAAGGTTAGTGACTAAGGTTAGTGATCATCTTAGGTTTCAGATCTTCCTCATTTACTATGCCTTTCAGATACCCCATGAAGCATGTTTTGATGTTGAAATTTTTCGTAAGAGTATAATCTTATTTATAATCTTCAGTACCTATTGGCAAAAGTTTATAGTCTTAAGGATATCACTAAGGATATGCTTTAAGATATCTGTTGCTTTATTTTTCCAAAAATTGTCATTTTGCAAATTGTAAGTCTAAATTTAAATTGAACAATTTGGTGTTGAATACCACCCATGTATAATTCTTCTGTGTTATAGGAATAATATTTTTGCTGCATTTTTATACAGTTTATCTAGAATTCTGAGAGGTCCCTCTTGTTGTGAGCAAGAGTAATGAATGCTGTTTCCACTGAGCAATTTGGTTGGGTGTAATTCATTGATGCTCCAATGTTCATTTGTTGAATGTCTCTCTGATAGGCGAGTGAGCAAGATGTCCTGAAGTATCTTGTTAAATGGGGTGAACATCAGCTGATGAAAAGAATAGCAGACCGAGGTAAGTACGGTACTTCTTAATGGGCATATCTAAACTAATAATTAAAAGAGAAACTGATATCTGTAAGTTAAAAAGCTGAACAAACCTTGGATCCTTCACTGTAGAGATGTATAATACATATGAAGCTGCCAGATTTGTACTACCAGCTTTGTCCACACTAACTGGCAGCAGTTCTCCAGAATCTGAGAGAGATTTCCTAATTCTTTTACTTGGCATCTTTTTCACTGGAGATGCCAGAGAGTGAACCTGTCCGGACCGTTCTGCATGCAGAACGTGTGCTCTACCACTGAGTTATTTATGGCCATTCCTGTCTCTATTTTAGCATCTCTTCCCCATTTCGGGAGATGTTCCTGATGGATTATGCCTCGGTACCAAAATTCATGACATCTCTCTGGCATCTTGAGCCTTAAACTCATTCGCCCCGATCTCACAGATTCCTTGCAGACATAAGAACTCCAGTGTTCACATAGAGCTTCCCTGCCCATAAAAACTCCTCCATTCACTTTGATGGATGGTGATGGAGCAGCTCAGATAAGAGCACTAGAAGGTGCCTGCTGCACTCAGATGAATGAGGCAATCCACTTGAATAAAACTGTTCTTATCAAAGGCAGTTCCTCAAAGCAAGGCATTGGGAGCGTGGTCGCTCAGAGAGCAGAGTCTGTGTCACTGTTCTCTTGGTGCAGCAGTGGCAAGATATTTAAAATTACCTTTAGAATTATAATCATTTTTAGAGGGTTTTAAATAGTAATTGGAAGCAAAGCAGAGGTTACAGGTGCTCTTTACATAACCGTGTCCACAGTTCCTCACGCTGAGGAAGCATCACAAGTTAGAGAGTGGCAGCATTGGTGGACAGGGTAGCAGGGACACACAGTATGCCACCCCTCCCAGTCTGCCATGTGAGCCAAGTGGCTTATGGTAGGGCTCTCCCTGCACACGACAGATACAGATGCATTGTTGACTTGCACTCCTTTTCTTTTCCTAAGCACATGGTAGGATTTCCTTTGTGGGAAAGACTATTGTTTCTTTAAAAAATCCTGGGATGATGTGCGAATGTAAAGCCCCGAAGAAGCTCTAAAGAATGGACCTGCAGCTTCAGTAACAACCCCAGTCAGATAGAAAAATAGTTTTGCAATAGATGACTTTCTGTGAGATATGTGTCCTTGCTTTTTAAAATCCTGGTAGACAAGTAGCTATATCAAACTGTATGGGAATCTCTCGTTAGCTTTCATCCCTTGCTGTAGAAGAGATACAATTTTTTTTAAAATTCTCAGGTGGAACTGTCTGCTTATTTCCCCTCCTGCAGAGCCCAATTTGCTGAGTGGCACAGCTCACAGTGTGAACAAGCGAGGTGTAAAGAGGCGAGATCTTGACATTGAGGAACTGAAAGAGATCCTTTCTCCTCTCCTACCGTTTGTCCGTATTGAGCATATTTTGCCTATGAACAGTGAAGTCCTGACTGATTCTGTGAGTGTCTCTTTAAGGTCACTGTGGGGCATTATATCACACAGATAAATGTCTTGTTTGTTTTTTGAGGATGTTGCAGATGACTCTTACTGCAGACCTTCAAATTTGGTGTAGAAAAAAGCTCAATTCGGGCTTGGTTGTTATTCACCAGCCTGCCCATATATGTTGCAAATGGTTTATTGTCTACAAAGAACGTAAACATTCCTGAACTCTTTTGTAAGATGCCACCTTTTTCTGTTAAAGATGAAGAGAGGTCTCATCAGCACTCCTCCTTCGGATATGTTGCCGACAGCGGAAGGTGGAAAGTCAAATGCCTGGCTGCGACAAAAGAATGCGGGCATTTATGTGCGGCCAAGGCTGTTTTCACCATATGTGGATGAGGCTAAGGTAATAAGACTTACTACTTAGTAGGTTCTGATAATGTGTGCCTCATAACTCACCACACAGTTAACAACCTTGCTTTGTAATGCGTCTGAAAAAGGTGCTCTGGATGCATAGGTAAAGGGTAAAGGGACCCCTGACCGTTAGGTCCAGTCACGGACGACTCTGGGGTTGCAGCGCTCATCTTGCTTTACTGGCCGAGGGAGCCCGCATACAGCTTCCGGGTCATGTGGCCAGCATGACGAAGCTGCTTCTGGCGAACCAGAGCAGCGCACGGAAACGCCGTTTACCTTCCCGCCGGAGTGGTACCTATTTATCTACTTGCACTTTGACGTGCTTTCGAACTGCTAGGTTGGCAGGAGCAGGGACCAAGCAACGGGAGCTCACCCCATCACGGGGATTTGAACCGCCGACCTGATCGGCAAGCCCTAGGCTCTGTGGTTTAGACCACAGCGCCACCTGCGTCCTTATGCTCTGGATGCATAATGGTGTTCAAAAAGAGCTGAGTGTCTAAAAGCACTCCAGTGCCTTCCAGAGGTTGTGGACTACAGCTCTCATAAAACATGACCATTGGTTCTGGGAGTTGTGGTCCAACATCTGGAAGGCACTGCATTGCCTGCACCTGCAGAGAATATGGGCATCTGGCCAAACAGAAGACAAAGGTCCTTCCATCTCTGTAACTCACCAATACATTAGTGCAGTTATCCCCAGTGGAAGAAGGTTTCAGCTCTCTTTTCCATGCCTGTTATGCTGCCCCCTTGTACATACATTGAAAGGGCTTACATTCTTTTTCATTTCCTCTTTGGGTTTCCCTGACTTTTTTTCTCCCGGGCCAGAAGTTCAGATTTGCCTTCTAAACAAAAAGACATACTTCCTGTGACTCATGTTTATATGTTAGGAAACTCATGGGTGAACAAAAAGGGGCTGGAAGCAACAAGGGGGTATTCCTTGGGCACAGAGAATGAAGTTAGGGTTCCATTTTCCTGCAGTAACTGTATGAACATGCTACTTGTGGTTTTATATGTAGATGATGGTGGTGGTGATTTATATCCTTCCTTTCCTCCCAAAGTAGCCCAGGGTGGCAAACATATCAATGACAATATCAGTAAAAACATTATAAAAACAGCTAAAAGCAATCATATTCTCTCAGTCAGTGGTTTCAGGTTTGCCAGGAACATTACCTTTCAGCCATAAAATGCCTGTATAAACTAGAATATTTTTAAATTCCACCTGAAACTCAATACATGAGGGAGGCAGATGCAGTTCACTAGGGAGGGCATTCCACAAATGGGGGACTATTACTGAGAAAGACCCTTAGATGATTGTGCACCCCTCTTCTTTTCACAGAGAAGTATTCAGATGTGTTAAAGGCAAGCATTGCAGCCTCCAGCAATCTTTGTGCTTGAGAGCTGCTTCAGGTTTTGCTCAAGTGGGAATGAGGTGTGGAGTTTTGCAGCAGTAGAAGTGGATCGTTTTTATTACTATTATTAATTTGTTTTTAGTACTGGTGCTGGGCTGAGGCTTTTGGAGTTTATGTCATTATTCTGATTAAGTTACGAGCACGGATGAGGATCAGTGACTGAAAAGAACACGATGTTTGATGTTTTTAAAGGGAACATGTGCTCCTGAACATGGTCAGGTCATTTTTATGTGTTTCATATCTGGAAAAGAAGATAATGTAATGTCACACTGATGGCATTTATTGTTTTATGTTGACAGGAAATCAGAGAAAATGTTAAGTAAACTCTCTTGTTTCAACCTGTGTTGTTTCAGTCGGTTCTAGATGAGATGATGGTGGAACAGACTGACCTGGTTCGTTTACGGATGGTTAGAATGTCCAATGTGCCAGATACTCTCTACATGGTAAACAATGCCGTTCCGCAGTGCTGTCATATGATAAGTCACCAGCAAATAAACAGTAACCAATCCAGCGCTCCTTCAGTTGTAGCCAATGAAATCCCAGGTGAGTTTGTAAGCTGATCCATAATAAATTGCTTATCGTTATCAATATTTAAAATGTTGTTAAATAGCTCAGAATCCGCATGATCAGAGCTTCACGAGCAAGTGATAAGATGCTGTCCAGGACCTTATGCAGAACCTAGTCCTCATGCTGTCAAAGGAAGAAACTGAGCATTTTGACTCTGGTGTAGGTTTAGAAACCACCAGAGCCCTGTTGATAGTGTTGACATGATGAACATGCTTTTGTTTCTAACATCTAAAACAGGAAAGCAGTTCTGGTGGGTGGGTGTGTTTTGTGATGAGGGGTGTCAATATGCAGATTTGTGAATCTTTGATGTGTGAATCTGTGAATTCTTGTTAGTCTGTCCAAGTGCCCAGTCTTAAAAAAGCAACAACAAACTAATCCCACATATGTTGCACGAATAGATTTTGAAAATGTGATGATAAAATAACTGATCCCCAATAACTGACCTTCAAGGTTTTATCAGTGACAGATTTAAGATTTTTTGCTTTCAAGGGTATCCATTTCTGAATAAGACCTTGTAGAATAAAAGATACATGAATACCAGTTGGATCCTGGCATCTGACACAATAATTGAAATGGACTGCAAATTGCTTTTAATCACAGCCAGCTAAATTACAGGAGGGTGGAAGACACTAGTGGAAATGAAAACAAAAGAACACTTTAGATCAAAAGTGCTGCAGTGATTGTTAACGTGAAGAAGTGAAGCTGTGCTGTCCTGGTCAATTTGCTTCAGCTTTGATGTTGAAATAAAGTGTGTCCTCAAAATCAAGTGTCTTAAAAGTTACAAATCGCTTTAAAGCACTTAAAACGAGAGCTAAGTCAAAAAGAGGGGGGAAAGGAAGACACATTTTCTGGTCAGTAGTTGATACCATTCAAGAGCTCTAATGATGTCAAAAAAATGCACAGAGGGACCTTCTTCCTTTAATTTAGTTCATGCCATTTTCAGCTGCATTTATTTATTGCATTCTGATCAATGTCTCTTTCCCCACAGTGCATAGGACCTAAAAAGAGCTGGTAAATGACCGGTCAGCTAAGCTGTATAGGCTGGTTATTGCTCAGGGCAGGTGCGGGGAATCTTCGGTCCTCCAGAGGTTGCTGAGCTGCAGATTCAATCATCCCTGGCCTTTTTGACCATGCTTATGGGGGCTGTTGGGAGTTGTAGTTCAGCAGCATCTCGGGGGGCAAAGGTTTCCCACACCTGGCCTAGGGCATCTTGGTTGGTCTTTTTCTATTGTTATTTTTGTTGTTGCTGCTGCTGTTGTTTCCTAGAAGCAGTTCATAAATGAAATGCATATTGAAGCAATTTTTACAAAACAATCAAATCTGTGTACAACCATTGTGTGTGTATTTTTTATTTAAAAAACAACCAGTTGAAACAGTTACACATAGAAAAACAATCCCATTAGATACTGACTAGGATTAAAAAATCTCCACCTTGAAGGCTAGTGGAAAGAGGAAAGTTATTTTCCAAAGGAACATTGGAATGTGTTTTTTAAACATTACAGAGATAGCTCAAGTCTCCAGTTTCAGCCGGGAACCTTCTTTTCTGTTCATAAATTAGCAGCACAGTCATTCATGGCCTCTGTAGCCATTTGCTATGTGCCCTATGGGAAACTGCTCTCACTGACTGTCTGGAAGTTTGCTCTTTTCATTGTATTCTCCCAGAGTCAATTTTTAATGGCAAGGGCATGTAAAGAGACATTTAAGTAGCATCTCCCCATCAAGAGATCTCCCTCCCCCTGGACAGTTGACATAGCCTATACTTGAATATTTGATGGCAGTGCAGTAAATCCAGACTCACTTTTCATGGTTGGGAAATAGGCAGCTATATAGTCATTTTAATTTCTTTCTTCTCTGATATATTTTAACTGGATATTTCAATCCGCAATGTCTTGTTGGGTTGGTGAAGGTGGTGTGGGATTAAAACAAATAAAACAATGCATACACAAATACTTTAATTTTGATTTCTAATTCCGCAACCATAACTATTCCCTTTGTCTCTGCTGGGTTCAGAAATGCTGCTCCTCAAAGCATTGATAAGAGCTTGTCAGGAATTTTCCTGGGACATCTTAATAGAGTGTCTAAGTAACTTTTCATGTGATCTCTTCCAAGGAGAGTCAAAACTAGATGAGTTCTCTAAGAAGAGTGGAATTTCCCCGAGCTTCTGTTGGCTTAGAAGTTGCATGTGTTTTTTTAAAAAAAATAATTTTTAAATTTCTGAAGTTAATACTGGCGCTCCAGTGGTCTTGTGATTTCAGCCTTCAACCCAACCTATCAAGTGTGTGCCAAGAAAACCAATCTGGAGATGGCTGGTTCCATCCGGAGGAAGTGTAAATTTGAGATTTTAAGATACTCTGCATCAAAACATTTGATAAGGACATGATAAGTGGGATTCACAAAGATAACTTGCTGACATAGAAGCAAAGAGAATATTGCTTTAAACAGATGTTGGATGGTCATCTGGCTTCTTGAGCTGTGATTCCTGCTTTGCAGGTGGTTGGATTAGATTATCCTTGCGGTCTTTTCCAATTCTACAGTTCTGCAATTCTATGAAATCAGCATTGTAAGCAAATGGCTTTTCTGCCGCTGGTGTGTTTTAAGGAATAGGTTATCAAGGGGTGTTTGTGTGTGTAGAGGGGAAATGTGTCTTAATGAACTCTGCGACCATCAAATATAATTCCCATCCTCTCAGCAAACATTTGAAAGTGGTACATACAGAAGGCAAGTTTGACTGGAGGGGTTAACTGGGAGGTTGCTGAAGGAGAGGAGATAACTCTTGAAAGAAGGGCATGCCAAATTATTATGGAAGGACAAAGCCAGAGGACTAGGAGCAAAGAGGGCTCTTGGGGCATGTTGGCAGGCAAAGGGAAGGTGTCAGGCTTTTGCTGGGCTAACGCAGCAGCTAGATTGGAAGAAAGAAGTGCCCTGTTGAATTAAACTAAAGGCACATCAAGCACGCTGTACTCACAGTGATCAACCAAATGATTGGTTGGCTGGTTGATTTAGCTTACTTATATGCCACCTTTCCACAATTAGATGTGCCCAAAGCGGTTTACAACAGGCACCCACTTACTATGAAAATACAAAACAGGTTGCGAACGGGTAGTTCACAAGACACATCAGTAATTCAGCAAACACGGGATATGCAAGGCAGAGGAAAGTGGGATGCCTTTCCTTCAGTATCAGTTATTCATTGTCACACGCAGGGCTGGAGGAGGAGATAGGGGCCTGCTGCCCTTCCTTACCTACCAGAGTTCAGTATCCCAAGTCCTTGGCTGCACTTGCGCTTCCTAACCCACTTTTCTGCGTGGCTTTATTTAGCGCAAACAAGTCCCGGCTCAGTTCCTTATAAGCCTTATCTTGTTGGCCCGTGGAATCTGTTGCTGCTCATTCGAATAGCAAAGGAAGTCATTTCAGCTTGGATTTTCTGTCTGTTGCTGTTTCTGCAGTTCCTCGTCTCCCTGTTGTGAAAGAGATGGTCAAGCGGCTGCAGGAGCTCCGCCATACCGAGCAGGTGCAAAGAGCTTACGCTCTGAACTGTGGAGAAGGGGCCACTGTCAGCTACGAGATTCAGATCCGTGTACTGCGGGAATTTGGACTTTCTGATTCTGCTGCTGAGCTCTTGCAGGTATGAAGCACGGACAGTAACCTCAGCAGACACTTGAACGTCCTCAAGTTGATCAGCTATCATGATGATGATTTATTTGAAAATGGGACTGTATATGTAAGCCTGTTTTAAGATGGTGTGTGCAGCAGTTTAGGCGTGAGTGGAGGAAGAGATAATGGGAATGTTAGGTAGCATTGCTGCTATATTTTTAGGCAAGGAAAGAGGAGGCTGTGTTAGATGACAGACACCCACCAAATTTCCTCATGTCTAACTAGAAGCCAGGAGATTATTCCTCGTACTTCTTGGTACTGCTCTGCCCTGGATGTTCCAAATGAATTAGCCCCAGAAAAATAAACCCCACACCCAGCATGCAAATTGCTGCTGGTCATAGTAAGTCTACTTTCTAGAGCTTTTAAACCACAGGCCTGCAAAAGGATAACAAGGTTGAGAATCTCAGTCTAAAGCCTGCATTGTCACATCAACATTCTTCCTGACCTTGCCAAACAAAAAAATGTGGTTCTGGAGAGGGGGGAAATAAAAGTTAAAATCTAAAGATTGCTGTTCCAAGCAAGAAAGTGAGGGAGCTTGTATTTTTAAGAAAATATACTTTATAAAAAGAAATCATAGAGGGAGCCACCCAGTGGTGCTCTGCAAAATAGAGATTTGTACAGAAGAGTTTTGTGCTGTTTAAAAACGGAACAGGAGCACCACAGCTGAGTATATTTTTGCACTCTCCAAAACTGTGGCCATATGCTCCAGTATGATTGCAACTGACATGTTGTGTATTTTTGCTTGCAAAATAATTACATAGTGCAAAACCTCTATTTCCATACCTGATTGCTGACGTGGAAGATCTGCAGCTTAGGAATTCAGCTGCATTAGCAAAAGTGGTCATGTATTAGGATGTCTAACTTAACTTTTTTTGCTGCTGCAATATGGGCTGAAGACTAGGACTCCAGAAAAGCACATTTATTTGTTTTTTGACACATGCACGTGGCAGGGTCAGATAATGCAGTGTAAGCAATGCCCAGGCCTTGCAGCAGAAGTTCCTATGGATTTTTCAGCCTCTTTTGTGTTCTCTCTTACTGTTGCAGAATCCTCACAAGTTCTTTCCAGATGAGCACTTTGGGGATGAAAGCCCGCTCTTGACCTTGAGACAGCCGGGGCGGTGTCGCGTGAACAGCACGCCCACAGCGGAAACCATGTTTACAGAATTAGACTCTTTTGTGGCCTTCCATCCACCGCTGCCCCCTCCCCCACCTCCTTACCACCCGCCGGCTACTCCAATCCACAATCAGTTCAAAGTCGGCTGGAAGCAAAGGGCGCAGAGCCAGCACCCCTCGCGTTCCTTTTCTTACCCCTGCAACCATTCCCTGTTCCATGCCAGAACAGCAGCGAAAGGCCCCCCTCCCATCTACCTGTCTGGTGTCAAAGCCACACCTCCCGATTGCACTAACACCACAGGACTGGGAAGACAAACAGTTGCTGCCGCAGCAGCTGTGATGGCTGCTGAAAAGCAAGCAGTAAGTATGCCACAGACATACACAAACTCCAGATGCATGGATGTTAAGGTAGAGTGATGCGTTGCCCTGGTGATGCGAACAGGACTTTGTGTTTACTGAAACTGTTTGGAATTTGCCCGTACAAAAAGCTTTCGGCTTTGACACCGAGCAGCTAGGTAGTTTTCTGGAAGTCTATCCATGGGTTATTCCATAGCATTCACGTGCAACCATGTTGCACCTTCTGTCTTGTTTTGTGGGTTACAAATTCGCCCAACAAAAAATCCAGTTGGGAATATCTTTGTAATAAACACAGGGGCATTCAGACCATTGGCCTGGCTAGCTCAGTGTGGTCTATACTAACCAGCAGCTGCTCTTCAGGGATTCAGACGGAAGGCTCTCCCAACCTTACCTGGATCTGCTGAGGATTGAACCCGGGAGCGTCTGCCTACAGAGCACATGCTCTTCCAGTGAGCTGTGGCCCTCTCCCCTTACAGCGTAGTGCATTTCCTCTGGCATTTGCCATGCATGGTGCCCATATGCGTAAAATAAAGCAAATAATTGCATAGTAAGAATCCACCCTTGATTTAAATGGAAGGGGAAGATAGAGTAGCATAGATGGTAGTGAAAGGAGTTCTTGTTCTCCTTTTATAATTTATTTTTTAAAAGAAACCATCCTCTTAGGGTTTCATTCTTTTCCAACCCCCTTTAGATGTCAAGGGACAAAAAACTCTGGTACAACAGAAAGCGATTTTTCCTACGGAACGTATCAGGTTTTTCAAGCTTTGGAAACCAGCATAGATGGCATCCAAAGCTGAGGATTTTTGTTTCATGATCATACTTTTAAATCAGCTTGTGCTCAGCTGAATAATGCATGGGAAGGTTCTAAAGAGATGGGATAGGCTTAAGAGAAAATGCATAGCTTAATGAGTCAAGGTTAAGGCCTGCTTGTTGTTGTTGTTTGTTTTATACAGACCAAACCTGAGCTGTAAGCAAGGAAAATACAGTGTCCAGTATAAACATTTAAAACGGGCTTGTTTTATAAATATGTCGCAGTGGCTTTTGGTTGCTGTTACATAAAACACACTGAAGACGACAATAATGGCTGGTCTGGAACAAATTAGAAAAGAAAGGCCATTGATACATTAGCCAGCTGAATCTGGTAACATTTGAGCAAAATGTGAATTTCCGACACTGAAAGTAGGATCTGTTCAGTTAACAATTCGTCTTCCATAATGGAAATAGGTCAAATTCACTTCCCGTCCGTTCCTTGAAGAATTGTCTCCTTTGTAATTATTCTTTAGAAAAGCTGTGTTCTAGTCTAGATCATTTCCTCCTGCTAAATCCATATTGTTTGCTTGGTCTGAGTAACAAGATAAATATTTTATTGGACAAGGCTGACTGTGGCTGCATGTTTGTGGTAGCCGGCTTGGAATCCAGCTGTTGTTAAATCATTTGGAGGAGGAAATGATCTGTCGTTACATGTTTAGACCTTCTGAGTGCATTGTGCACCCTGCAGCTGAAAAGTCTGCATTGTCCCCTTCCAGGAGTCTGAAGGTTTAAATATTGCTTAACTCGGATGACTCCATAGCTTTAGTCAAATTAGAAGCATGGAATGGAATGGGAAGTGATTAACCAGGATTGTTTATTTCCATGGATTTATTTTGCACTTAGTTGATAGTGTTTAGAAAAGAAACATGCAGAGGTCTACTCTATTAACAGCCTGGTGAGTGTTTGCTCTGTATCAGAAGGGCTGACATTCTGTTTCTTATGCTGAAGCAAGCACCATTCCGTTCAGTGAGATTGGCTCCCAAGTAATTTTGTATAGGATTGCAGCCTAAATTTCTAACAAATTGCGCTGAAGAATTTTTTTACAGAACTTGATTTTCATATCTGAGTTAGCTAATCCAGTATGAAACTCCTGCCAATAATAATCAGCCCAAAATGCATTGCTATCAGGTGGAAGTAATTCTATACAACAAGCCCACACATGAAAACAGTTTCTCTGATGACATTGACTCCTGCTTCTTCCACTAATGTAAGGTTTGTTTATTAGATGGCCCAGTTGCAAAAGTCCTTCATGGAGTTAAATTCATCTGGCTTTGAGTCTTGTATATGCTTCAGTTACATAGATTTCTTGAACTGATATCAGTGTCTCTAGATTTGTTGTCAATCGTCTCTGATAACTATGTCACTGAAGTTTAAATGTCCAAAATAATTGGTTTTGGAAGCTAATCTGTATAGCAAAATGCTCTAAAGTTGGCCACTGTAAGCCCCAAGAGTGGACTATACAGATTTTGTAGCTCAGGACTACAGCACCTCAAGGACCGCCTCTCTCCATATAAACTGACCTGGACTCTGCGTTCACCTTGCGCCTTCATTATATAGCTTCATTATATAGCCTTCATTAGATAGGCAGCGCTGATTTGTTGTGTGATTGTTTTTTGTTTCCAGTGGCAGGTGGGCTGTAGAGTGTTTGGCGGTGGTGACCCCTCCCCCAAAAAAGCTCAACAACTGGGCAACCCCCCCAAAAAAAATCCCCCCCCAAAATGTTTGGTTCAGTTCCAAAAAATAGGGGTCGTCCTATACATGGGTGTGTGTTATACACGGGGAAATACGGAAAATAAAATAAAACTCCTCTTATAGTTGGAAATGCTCTTAAACCCATCTGTTCATGCTGATAGTACAAAAACCCACGTAAGTGTAAGTGTGTGTGTGTGTGTGTGTGTGTGTGTGTGTGTGTGTTTAAGAGAGCATGTGCTCTTAACATGTAGCTGTGGCCTGTGGCAAGCTTGGACTTTCTTAAGCTGAAATAGTTCTGAGGGAGGCGAAAGTATGTTGCTTCTAGCTGGAACACAGAGGAATAAATAGCACAAGTAGAAATGGGTGTTCTCTTCTCTTTTCCAGGGTACTCAACCTGTGCTGAATGAACTGATGCCAGATATCGCTATGGGTGTGTCGACAATGTCTCTGAAGGACAGGAGGCTGCCAGAGCTCACTGCTGACACAGAACTGAGCCAGCCTGTTCTGGAAGTTGGGCCAGGAGCAGCCCAGCACATTTCATGCCTTCAGACAAGGCACATGCACAGTTCCCGGAAAAAACATTCAGTTGAACAAAAACTGGATTCGAGAGAGAATCCGCAGGAATACCCAGATTTCTACGATTTCTCCAACGCTGCATGCAGACCGTCTACTCCTGCCCCCAGCAGGCACACTCCTTCACCTTCTCAAGGTATCTATTTTGGCCCAGATTTGTACAGCCACAATAAAGCATCACCCAGTGGCTTAAAGGCCGCCCACTTACTTAACCACATCTCTCCAAAAAAGCTTGAAGACTCTCGGAGGGAGTATGCACTTTCTCAAGAAGGGCATCCGCATAGACAAAAGAATGAACCGATACACCTCGATGTCTTAGAACAACCTCCCCAGCGGTTGGACTTGGCATTGGCTGCCCAAGAGAATGCTGGAAATGGCCCGGTTCACGCAAGGGGGCGAACAAAAATAGAAACTGACTTAACCTATGGGTTAACCTCTGGCCGGCCTTCTCTGCCTGCATACAGCTCAGAGATCCATGAAGAGCAGTCCGGCCGGAGGCTGGCAGACCTCGAGCCCTTGGAGCATGAAGCACAGAGAAATGTGGATTTGGAAAGGGAAGAGGCAGTAAGCAGAGGAAGGAGGTCTCCCAGCAAACCAGACTTCCTGTACAAAAAGTCTGCCCTCTGAAAACCACCTCCACTTCTTCTCTGTGCCTAAGAGTCATGAAATATCCAGTCTTTGCCACCTCTGGCCTGACTTTGGTTGGGCAAGTTCATTTATTGCCAGCTGCCACATCACTTTTTTAATTATTATTTTTGTACATACATGGCTTCCTTAGAGATGGCATGCTACCAGTTTGTTTGGAATGCTGCTCCAGAGTTTGTGTCCGGAACAGATTTTGTTAAGCCTCTTAAAAAAAAAAAATAGCCGGCACCTTTAACAAAAAATGAAAGGTAGCCTTTTGCACCTGTACATTAATTTTATTTAGTTTTTGTACTAGTATGTTAAAACTTGCTGTTATATTTAAAGGACAATGTTCATGCTCTCTTGGGTGGCTTTTAAAAAAAGAATTCACCTTCTGGCTTCCTGTGCGCATTGGGTTTGCGCACTGAGATATGTATTTTCTTATCAAATGGTGACAATGTCTGTCTTTATTTTTGAATGACTATAGGAATTCCAAAGAACAGCACATCTAAGTAACTGCTCTGGTTCAGTCTCAAGCCTTCCTGGTCTACCACTAGTGCAAGAATCCAGCCTAATACATTTGTTCTGTTTACCAAGTCCATGGCAGCTGGCCTTCATCTTGATGTAGCAAGCCCTCACTAATGTTTGCGGCCGAGGTTTTCTGTGGAAGTGAGGAGTATAACTCTCTTTGGGTTCCTTGAAATCTTCTCTCTCTCTCTCTCTCTCTCTCTCTCTCTCTCTCTTGCAGGCCTTGGGGGCTGGCATAACACCTCTGAGAAGCACTTAGTTAACTCCTTTTGTTGGAATACACCTGGTACTGCAAATTGTGACAGTACTGTAAACACTCTCATCAATTTTTCCTTTGAGTAAGGATATGCAGGTATGGGAAGGTTTTGTACCAACCCAGGACAGTGAGAAGATGCTGCATAACACCTGACTTTGGTGTTAACGCTCCATCTCCAGTAGAGGCACCCAAAGGAGTGCTTTCTGCCTTCTTTCTTCCACCTGTGATTAAGCAACCAAGGGCTTCAACCTTAGTGATGTCACTGAGGGCTCCTGGACCCCGTGAGTCTCTTGCTTTGTGGACGGGAATCACAAATTGAAGAGGAACGCCTAAGGCTTAAATTAGCTGTAAGCAATTTAGCACTTAATTTCTTCATCCCAACCTCTTCCGTGTGTGCGCGTTTGGTTTTGTCTTTTTAAAAAGACTCTGGGGACTCTGTGCTTTTATGAACACAAAGTAAAGAGACGGGGCCGATTGCTTAGAAACGCCCATTGCTGCTAATGATGGCCATTTGGGCTGTCTGCAGTTGTATGCACCCACCATGTCTTTTCTCATGCAAGTATTGGGGAAAGCCCCAGTGCTGCTGTGTGGCATCTCCCAATACAGGCCTGACAGGGTGGCTAGCTCTAAAATGCAGATCTTCCATCACCAGAAGACCTCAGTCAGAATACTAACTAAAGGCTGTTCTAACCTTAAATCTGACTCTTGATTTTAGATACTTGACACTGTTTTAAATGTACACTTTTTCAATGTTTAATCATACTTTGTTTTCAGCTCTAACAAGAGGACCAGCTCCTGCCTTTCAGTTGCTGTGTCCTATTTCTTTTCGGGGGCAAACACTGTTAAAGCAAACAGAAGTTCTGGATCCTTGATGGATAGTGTGTATGAGAGAGTATCTTGTCCAGAATTTTCACACTACATTAACTTTGCTACAGTGGTGCAAATGGTCTTCACAAAGCATAAAGTCTCCTATCCTCTGCCTTTTTAATTTTGAGGACAAGGGAAGATGAGAATCTACTGTATCATCTTGTCTACTGTTTTTTAGCTGTCTTTCATGGTATAGGAGAAATTTGTGAGATTGGCTTTGCCTTCCAGAGAATTTTGGGACAAGACTTACCTTTGATCCACTTACTCATGCACACCGAATATATCTTTAAACCCACTCTCCCAAACAAGAGCACACAGAAACGTCCATATTCTGTTATTTCAAGTAGGTCATTTTGTCCATTTCTGAAACAGAGCCTGTTTGCTTCAGTATGTTACTAGTGTAATGTGTGCCTAGCTCTGTCTGTGAGTTACCCGAGGGGTAAATTCTTGATCTCAGTAGTGGCTATAGAGTTGGCTGAAATAATCCACCCAGGTTTAGTTTACACATGGTTTTTACTGTGGAATAAGCTTTGCGAGAAGCTATTTAGGTGCATATTGGCTCCCAGCGAACAAAACGTTCTGCTTTTGAAGTCAGGTAGTTACCATTTCAGACCATGGGACGGCATTCTAGATGAAAGCAAATCCTGGTAAGAGACAGAATTTTGTAGCATACCTTAAGATAACGGAGTTATTTATACAATGTAAAACAACTTGTATTAAGTCAGAAAGGGGGGTGCAAATGTTCCCAGAGAAATTTTTGAGATGGCAAGAAACTGGCTTCTTTACCTCTATGGCTTTAAGAACTTGCTGTTTCTAATGTGTCAACAAAACTCTTCTCGGATTCTTTGGCTTATTAAACTAGATCCGTTTCCCAGCAGTGGTCAGATTGGGTTTGATCAGTTTGGTGCAGTTTTAGCAGGACCTCTGGGTAGCTCATTTATTCATCCAGTGTCATTCAACTCCTCTTGCACTTCCTTAGGAAAAGGCGTATTTTGATATCTATATTTTGATATCTATATTTATGAGCAACTGGCCAACTAAAGCCAAACTTTAATATCCATGATTCGATAGAGCAGGAGTCGCCAACCTGGCGACACTGGGCACCATGTTGCCCACAAAGGCTTTCGTTTGTGCCCCTGGGCAGGTTCCCCAGACTCCAAGCTTTCTTTTTTTTAAAGAGGCAAGTCTCTAGTTATGGGGCAAAATGTGCTGGTACCTTCTAAGTGATTTCTGTGAAATGAAAGTGAACGTGACGTGACCACCTTGTATATTTTTCTTGACACTGACAAATGCTCCCTGTTATTAGACAGCAACAGCACCAGTGCACGTGTGATTAGTAGTGTGATCTCCATGATCAGGGCATAGCTGACTGTGGTAGGTTGTCAGGGTGCTTGTCTAATTTTGTGTTCTGCCATGACCCCCACCTTAGGAGGCACTTTGTGACTTGAGCCACCAGCACTCTCCCAAAATTTGAAATGACCCCCCTGTTCCAAAAAGGAACAGTGCAATGCAACGGTTTTGTCTGGGTGTTAACTTGGCCCGGCAACAAATTGATCAAACATGTATTGTGCCATAATTGAAATTAGTTTTACAATCTGCTGGGCAGATGATTTACTCAGAACTTCAACCGCTTGGTCCCTTTGTCCTCCCAAAAATCAGGACTCATGAGCAAATCCCAGCTATTCAGTGTTTCAGTAATTGACAACTATGCTGTGTGTTTGGCATCTTCAATGCACAATACAGTTTTAGCAGCTTAAATAAATAATCTTTTGTTTGCATGAAGCACTTTTGAATACATTTTAGGAAATTCCAAGTATTCAGTAACCATACAGCTGTGGCTTTGAAAGAGAAATAATTACTTACTGAACAATTGGTAAACCAATGAAAGATGCTTCAGTATGGAAATTTAAAACTATAATCTTGGCTATTTCTGCTGCAACAGAAGAGTCGTGTCCAAAACTGGTTTGGTATCCATCCTGCTAGGAAAAACTGTGTGTTCTAATCCATGATTGGGAACTAGAAGTGTGTGTGTGCATGTGCGCACACAAACACATTGTGTTTCCATACATCTACCTTGCATGGGTTCTCTTTTTTTAAACTTCCAGAGGTGCAAAGGGCTGTGTGGGTTGGGAAGTGACAAGGGTTCTCCTGCCAGGAGAAGGAAGTGGAAAAACCACCATGTAGACATGCCACTTTGTATCCCAGCCAATGTGTTTACAATAAGTCTTCTGAAAGTATACTGTTAAGAGTTAATTCTTCAGTTATCCTTGTTATTCTGTAAGACTACCGTACAGTGACCATCTACGTTTCATGTTTTAATTCCTGTCTTTGATCTCTTTTTTCTGCCTTTAAAAAGAGAGAAAATGAAGAGACTGGCTCTTGCTTGTTATTCCAAACCATATTTTCATCTCTTATGTAACTTATTTTGAAATGGGCTATGGATGGAACAATTATTCTAGCTTCTCCCAATGTCTGTGCTTTTAAATGGTGGAGGGGCTGTGTGTGGAATGCTAGAGGAAGCTGGAGGGGGAGGGGATGCTATTTCCGTACATGTTTGTATTTCTGGAAGGTGTTAAGTGTCCATGATGTTGCGTTGTTTTTGTGCTGTTACTGGTATAAAGTCAAGTGCCTTCAATACTAAAGGCTCAGAAATTTTCTTACAACAACTTCATGTCCTATGCAAGTGTTTTTTCTACAACCTGCATAACCAGTACTTTGTAAAACTTGTTTACGCTTCAATTGTACATATTGGTTTTTAAAGAAAATATAGTATTTTTATTTAGGTACCTCTAGAATTGAATTCTAGTCTTGTGTGATGCATTGTAAAACAATACATTTCTCTTTTGAGTACCATTACAGTTGTAAAAAGGTTTTCACTGGTTCTATTTTTCTACTGTTGCTGAGAAGCATGTTAACACTGACTTTATCCTACATATAGTTGGCATTTCAAATAAATGGCTTGTCTAGAAAAATCCTGTGTAAAATTTATTTGATTCAGTCACGATAAAAGACAACTTCTGCATGCAGCATGCTAACGTATAGTAACATTTTTTCCTCCTGCCTGAGACAAAAACACATTACTGTGCACAGCTGCCAAGCCTACTCCTTCCGATTATATTAATTTCCTGTCTTGAAAGAAGTACCAACTTGTCAATAAAATCTCAAGGCTACAAGACAATAACTTTTATTAGGAACTAAAATGTTGCAAAGTAGCTTTGGAACTCTTCTTCAGGTTAGGTATAAAAAAGAAACAAAGGGGTAGGCAGAACAGTTAGAAAAGACTGGATAGGATAGGAATACCGTTTATAAAAGATGGAGTACAGAAGGTGCTTTACAGAATTAGACTGGTAGATACAATACAGATTTTGTTGGTGGCAGGGAAAATATTGGTATATAAAAGGAGAATTCCTGGATGCCAAGGTTCCAGTTTGGGGCAAGCACTCTTTGGTGAGAGAATCCCAGCAAACTAAAGTGTGGAAGTCTATGTTGTTTGCCCTTTAAAATATGCCCTTGTGAGTTCCAAAACTTCCCTCTTCCCTTAGCATAGAAAAAGACCACACATTTGGTAGGTTAAAAATGGTTTACTTACAAACTCTCCGAAGGTCAGGTTTATGTGATTTTTCTATGCATCAGTCATAAAACACAGGCAGTAAAACTTGGCTTAGTTACAGTGGTGAAAGTTCCTAGGTGACCGGTATAGGAACACCAGAAAGTCTTGTTAGAGCCATTGGGTGTGAGCTTGGAGGAATCAGCTCAGACCTCTTTGCACTGAGCTGCTCAGGCAGACTGAGGTACAATAGGCTTGAATACTCCCAAGGTGAGCAGGAGTGACCTAAGCCTGGCAGGACAGCTTACTCTATGGCATTAACCATTTCATTCATTAATGAGACTTAAGTATGTTGGTTATCTGAGGCTGGTTATTCCACAGGTTTCAGGTTATGCCAAAGTTTGCTCCGTAGTCAGATACATTTTACTTTATTCTAATAAGGCTGTTACTCTGCTGTATCTCTTAAATTTCCCTCCACTAATGAACTAGCATGGCCACATCAATTGGTTTAACAATATCCTTAAGCCCAATTACTGTTGGATATGCCATAGCTAACCTACACTGAAAGTGTGTTGGGCTCGGTCTTCAGCCACCTGCAGCTTAATCCAGCCAAGACTAGAAGGATGGGGTTATACCCCCTCTGAAGCAGCAAGTATGTAGCTTGGGGGCAGTTCTGGATTCATTGCTGTTGCTCAAGGCCCAAGTAACCCTGGTAGAGTGGAATGCCTTCTGTTAGTTCCATCTGGTGGACCCAGCCTTACTTCTGTTGTCTAGGCTCTGGTAACCTAGTTGTACATGTGCTATACATGGGGTGGCCTTTTAAGGTTCAATACCTGCAGGTGGTGCAGAATTCAGCAGCCAGATTGTTGACCTGGGTAGGACAGTCAGTCCATATAACACCAATTCTAGCACAACTACACTGGTTGCGTATCAGTTTCCAAAATGCTGGTTTCGACCTGCAAAGCCTGATGTGCTTGAGGACCACCTCTTCCCCACATGAACCAACCCAGACCCTGTGAGTATTGTGTATTAAATACTTAGTATACCAATTTTCTCACTACACCCTATGGCAGTGTTTTCCAACCTTTTTTGGGCAAAGGCACACTTGTTTCATGAAAAAAATCTCGAGGCACACCACCATGCCAGATGGGGAAAGGTCACTTTTTACCTATGTAAAAAAAAAATAAAAAAATAGTAACAGCATAGAAGGTAATGGTAAGCTATAGCTTGTTTAGCTTATACCTAAATCCGACACTAATTGGTCTCCCTTCCAAGGCACTTGAGGTCCCACATGAAAGCGAGCCCCCAGCAAGGCCTCGACGGCCTGCAAGGCGCTTCCCCTTGCGAGTGGGAAACAGACGGGCGGCGGCCCGAGCACGACCTGGCGCCCTCTCAGCTCAGCGAGCACGACCTGAAAGCTCTGGCCGCCTCCCTGCACGCCCTCCCGGACCTGGAGTACGGCGGCAGCAGCGCGCCTCCTTCGACGGGCCCCGACGGCAACCGCGAGCGGCCCCGTCGGCGGGCCTCGGCAGCGGACCTCCTGCAGGACAGCTCCGGCTTCGCGCCGGACTACGAGGGCTTCGAGTACCGGGGCGACCCTTACGAGGAGGTGGAGCCGCTGTGGAACCTGCCCGCCTTCGAAGCGTGCTCGCCGGCCTCGTCCGAGTCCAGCATCGACATCTGCTTCCTGAGGCCCGTCCACTTCACCAACGAGCCCGGCAGGACGGAGCGCACGCTGCAGCCGCTGCCCAAGAGTGCGGCGCCGACGCCGCAAGCCAGCGGCACCTACAAGCGCGAGGTTTTCCGAAGCAAAGGCAAGCAGCTGAGCCGCTCGCTCAAGGAGTTCCCGCGCAGCAGCGGAGGCGGCGGCGGCTCCAAAGGCATCGCCAGCACCAGGCTGTACAGCACCCGCAGCAGCCGCCTGCCGGCCCCGACGGAGAGGGGCTTCCCGACCCACGGCGCCCCCTCCGCCGCCTCCCGGAGCTCCCAGCGGCACCACTTCCCGCCGCCGAGAGGAGCGGGCGACCAGCCCAGCTTTCTGGAAGTAAGGAGAGCAAAAGGCAAGGGCAAAGGCGCTTCCTAGCCAGGGTCTAAGCGTGCCTATGTGGGGCACGTTACAGCCCCGTAACGTCAGCACCATGCAGGCAGCCAGGCAGGCAGACGGCGAGAGCCCCGCGCTGGGCGGCCTCTCCTCGCCGCCGCCGCCCCGCCTCTCGCCGCCCGACTCGCCCGCCTCCCTCCCACGGCACACCAGGCAACGTCTGGCGGCACACTAGTGTGCCGCGGAACACCGGTTGAGAAACACTGCCCTATGGTGCTTTTCAAAATGCAAAACCACAATCTGTGTCAAACTAGACGGATCTGACTCATGTATTGCACTACTTCCCTTGTTTACAGTAATGTGGTTGGGTACAGATGTGCATCTAATGACCCTGTGCTGAACAGAAGTTATTTATTTCATTTAGCACATCATAGGTAGTGTAACAGCTTCAAGATTAAAATCAACCACAGTGCAAGTTACCCATGTAGTCCTGAGTTTTGGCTGAGGGAATATGCAAAACAACACACTGGCACCCTAGTTATTATTAATATTCTGTTGGGAGCCATCCAGAGTGGCTGGGGAAGCCCAACCAGATAGGCGGGGTATATTATTAATTATTATTAATATTATTAATATTATTAGTAAACCAGGATGTGTGCTGTCCATGGGAAACATTATGGTTACATGCCAGTGGAAAGGCAAGGCTGCATCTAAAAATGAGCAAGGCCACAGCCATTCCACTATCACTAGCATGTACCCCATTCTCCTACTTAACATTCCTTTAAATTCTCCCACAATGCAGCCTAGTCACCCCAAGCAAACTGCTCTAGTATGGGCATATTACCCCACCCCACTGGTGCCTCCCTTCTTTGAGCATAGACATATTGCAACAGTGTGCTTGGGCAAGGGAATTTTCACAGGTATCCATGGAAGGTTGTTGCCTACATATTTGGAAGGGGCGGTTAATCCTTTTCTCCGCAGCTGCCATGCTTCCTGCAGCAGCTACTATGAGGGGGTGGCGGGGGGGCAGAGCCAAGTGAGGGAAGCCACAAGCCACATGCAAAGACAAGTGACATTGCCATTAAACTAGCTAACAGATACAGTAATAGCATACTAACATTGATGAGACTAGAAGCGTGGCTATCAAACACCTGCTTGCTCTGCCATAAGCAAATCTTGCATTATGTCTCTAGGAGCCCATAATCTCTAGAGCAAGCCTACCATTATCTTGTTTCAAACCAGACTGAGTAGGAACTATCCTCTTCGGGCTGCTGGAACGAAAATGAAGCAGCTCTGAGTAAACCACATTTGCAAAAGTTTTTGAACAGGCACAATCATTCCAAAATTTAGCAACATCACTAATGACAACTAACTGCTTTATTGAGATTTAAAAAACCGAATGGTGGCAGAAGAAGACATCGCTTTAAGGGTTCTGAATACACACATTTAAGATTTGTTTGAATAATTAGATCATTAAGTTGAGCACTAATAAGAAAACAGCTTCTGAACATTGGTTTTAACATTATTTACAATATTCTTGCCTTGGTTTTATTATCTAAAATTATTACAAAAAGATCACAAGTTCATTATTTTACAGGTGGGTAAATACCTTTGTAGGCTACCCCTCTGAAACATATACAAACTAGAACAATTACATGATATAAGCTTCCAAACCAGAGATTCCTTGCAGTCTAAAAAGTAAAATGATAACCTAGTAGCATCCTGCAGCAACCAATGTATTTACATTCTGTGGGGGCAGGAAATTAACATTTACAGTAATTTCATTGTAAAAAGCTGCTATACAGTAGGAGTTATCAAGGAAATATTATCTAGAATTTGCATGTGTCAGTCTGTTCATTTCAAAGTTTAGCTAGAATTTACACTTCATTCAATGAGAGGTTCATTAATCCACATTCTAATCCTGTATTCACTCTCTTAAACAAGCAAAATGCCTACAGAACATGATTTGTACTAGAAATTAATAAGAGGGTGTACTTAAATTGAACAGGTATGAATTCTTATTTTAAAAACAGATCTGCATGAAAAAGGGGTACCCTGATTAAAAACATTGTTATGTAAACTTCAGTCAAGTGATTTAGGTTTTTCTTTTAACCAATTGAAGAATGATTCATCACCTACAGCTGTTAAGAAGGCTTGTTAATCTTTTTCTAAGTATATACCTTTGGACACTAACCCCATCCCCAATTCCTTCAACACAAATTAATTGGCATTTTTATGAAACCATGATCTTGTTAATTTTCAGCACAGCTGCCATGAAATTAGAGCACATGTTTAAGCTGTAAAGCAGCAAGCATTGCCTTATAGGACAAAAGCCAAGATGAACAGGTAGTCGAATTAAATCAGAAGGGAGGAAAGAATGAAAAGGGGTAGCAAAAAAACTTGTCCTTCGATTTCCAGGCCAGTCTAGCTACAGTAGTACTGCATCCGGTCTGTTCTCCTCCTCTTCCGAGACTGAAATTCTTCAAAAAACTGCTGAATGTCTTCTCTCTTAACAACCTGGTGGCAAGTAAAAGTTGGTGGAAGAAAATAATGGAACAGACACATTTTAAATGTAAGTTCAGGCCTGGATGAAAAGCATGGTGGTCGCTAATAGGGCAGAAGTCAAGGCATTTTATTTGGGATGCTAAACAAGGTTTTGAAAGTCAAACTACTAAAGGTCATTTTGAGACATTACACTTTAAAATGAATTATTGAGTCTGTTCTGAAAAATGGCTTAACTCCTCCTAAGGGCTCATGATAGCTAATACACAAATTCCTCTTACCTCCATTAACATCCTTAAAACAATTCTATGAGGAAGATATGGTCCAAGGTCACCAGTGAGCTTTATGAGTGACCTGAGAAACTGAGGACCTAAGCCTAAAAGCCTTATTGCCTTCCAATCCTGCTTCAACCGAGTATGATTAATCTGTAAATCAACAAAAGAGAATCGCTATGGAGTTATATACTTACTGTTCCGTCATTCGCAAATCTTCTCAAATAGTCTGTCAGTTCTGTTTTCAAGTCATTGTATTCTGTATTTTAAAAAAATACTGTGTTACTGTAGTTGTGAATTTACTTAAAGGATTGTTTTTCTCCCATTTAGCTGACTAATTGCAACCAAATATGGTCCAAGACTCATACTGCTCCTCTACCTCCCCGCTCCTCTGGTCTGCTTTTTTGCTCAACATATCAACTTAGCTTAGCATGGATTTTCCATTCAAGGGAAGTAACAGTACCAATCTATTGAGCATTGGACAGGACTACACAGAGTACTGTGTTCAGTTCTGTGCACCACAATTTAAGGAGGATATTGACAAGATGGAACACATGCAGAGAAGGGCAAGCAAGATGATCAAGGGTCTGGAATACCAAGTCTTATGATGGAGCAAGTTTCCTTTCTCCTGCTCCAGAGGGTAGGAGTTGAACCATGGATTCAAGTTAAAATAAAGAAGATTCCAACTCAACATCAGGAAGAACGTTCTGACGTTAAGAGCTGTTCAGCATTGGAACAGACTACCTCAAAAAGTGGTGGATTCTCCTTTCTGGATGGATGCTTCAGCTGAGATTCCAGTATTGAATGAGGTTGGACTAGATGACCCTGGGGCTCCCTTCAACACTATGATTCTATGACCAGCAGTCTGAAACCAAGGTGCTGCATTCTGCACAACATTCTGCCTAAGCATTCCCCAACCTGGTGCCCTCCCACCAGATGCTCATTGGGTAAAAAGTATGAAAGCTCCATCACTTACCACTGATTAGCTCCACCTGCTGGACTCTATTCATGCTGCTAAGTGTGTCCATTAGAGGATCTCTTCTGTCTGCTTCCTGGTCACTTGTCCCTTTATTCTCATAGGCTAAGACTGTATCACATTCCTCTGTTAGAAATGGGACTTCCAGGTCACAATACATTTTCTAAAAAACAAAAGTTTATTTTAAATACAGAAATGAATTGATCACCTTGGCCTCTTCTCCCTCAACTGGCACCTCAGGGCAGCCATTCTATGAATGGGATACATAGGAAGCAGGGCTCACTCTATCACCTCTGCTATGACAGTCCAGCTCCATTTGTTTTCCTCTTCCCTTCCTGACCCGTTTATGCAAGCCACTCTGGGAGCCTCTGGTGTACAAATGCAATCTATCAATAATATACACTTCCCTTCTTGGGGGGAGAAAGTTACTAAGTTTTACTCAGACTAGACCCACTGAAATTCATGAACCTAAATTAGTTATGCTCAAACTTATTTGACTACCACCTTAAATATTTCCAAATACCTCAAAGGAAGAGGTAACAATGTGCAGCTGGAGCCTGCAAATTTCAACGCAAGCCAACAAAAGGTGGAAATGACAAATGGAGCCAGGCAAGGAAACCTAGGTAATGGGATACAAGGCCAGCAAACATATCCACACAGGATTAAGAATTAAAGGGCAAGAACAACAGTAGAAGAGGAAAAGCAAAAAATGGGACATTTCTCCTCTACTACTTCTTTCCCCATGTATGCATAGAGCTTTGAAATTTGATGACTAGAAAAGAGACTCCAATTGTGAATCAAATGAATAGACAAATTACAAGCAAGCATCACTCTTTTTTGTAACCTGCCCGATACAATTCATTATATGTTTTCAGACAAAAACAGGTTAAGTCTCGCAGGTTTACGCTTTCCCACTCCTTCCATTTTTATTCAGCCACTTGCAAGTTCATAGGTGAACTGCATTCTAGATAGTTCTGAAGCAAACATGAAAATTGGAGATTTTCAAAAATACATACCATACATTCTTTGCAGGTGCACAATTTGCTTCGCCAGTTGTGTGGCCAAAAGGTGGCCCTGTTCTTCTGTACGTACTGCTTGGCTTTAAGTTCTTGGAATCTGCAGGTGGATTCTTCTTTCTTAACTGTCTGCTGCAAAATGAAAGGTCAGTTTCTCTTCCATATCCACAGGTGTTGTTCATTCTAGCCTGTGAACTTCTTAGCTTTCTGCAAAGTTATTACAAAACTGCAATCTGGTAGCAGTAAGACGATAGTAATGCCATAACTAAAAAATGGAATGTGCACATGAGGCTCAGACTTGAATTGAGGTCTAGGGAACCAGGAAAACAAGCAGAGTAGCAAATACCTCACCAAGCCTAACTCCATTTATTCCTCCTGAGGTTCCCAAAATACATTAGCCTTCACGTTCTTCCTAGACATTGTATTGAAAAAAACCTCATTTGGATAAATCCTGCAAAAAGAGGAGCTCACAGTTCTCGTTTTCTCAGCCAAAAAATGCACAAACACTGTAGCACCGGAAATAATCCTTCTAATACTTGCTTTCTGACTCTACAGGCACATTTGACATGAATCTTTCTGTTCATTTCAGACCCACTTGTGAAGGTATCCAACTATGTTCTACTCAGAAAAGACCCATTAAAATTAACAGATCCATGTTAGTTACTTCCATCAATTTCAGTGGGTCTACAAACACTGGATACAACATATAATTATTTTGAGTCTGGGGTTCCTGTTACATTGCCCAGTTGCACATGTAGCTACTGGTGTCAGGCAGTTCCCGGATGGCTTGGACACTAGGGTGCTCATACACACAAAACGGTGTGTTTGTCTGGCAGGTAATTCGCTGAATTACATGAATTTAGATGCTTCACAAAGAGTTACATGCTCACGTAGTTTTGACACAAACGTTTCTCCTCAAAATTGCCTTTGTGAGGGCAAAACAGGCCACTTTTTCAGAGCTGTAGGAGGACCTGTCCCTTAACAGAAAGTCAATGTGTGAAGCATTTTATTCCGTTTTTATTCTATTTTATATATTTTATCTTTTGTAATGACCAGCTAGACAAAATAAATACAATTATTCTCTTGCTCTGAGCACAAACGAAAGAAAGATTTTGACCATAAGCCACAAAAGAATAAATGCAAAACTTACCTCAGAACACTCAGAGGCAGAGCTGGTGGATGGCTCATTATTGTGTGCTGCTTTTTCTTCTTCGGTCTTTATTTGATTATCTATACCATTTTCTTTTTTTATTTCTTCAGTTTCTTCAACATTCAGCACAACTTGATCTTCAGCTGCAGCAGTAACTTTGGTCACAGTGTGAACTGCAAAAGAAAGACACCCACACCTAATATTGGCATGCCTGCGCTACAAAATGTTATTTCATTCTCAAAAACCTGAAACGTTATTTCTGTCTCGGTAGTGGCGCCCTCCCTGTGGAATACTCTCCCTTCAGATGTCAAAGAGATAAAGAACTATACAACTTTCAGAAGATTTCTGAAGGCAGCCCTGTATCGGGAAGTTTTTAATGTTTCATGCTTTATTAGGTTTTATATATTATGTAAGCTGCCCAGATGGGCAGGGTATGAATAATAAAATTATTAATTTTTATTTTTATTAAATATCAACATGGCTACCAACAACAAAAGGTCAGGTGATACACTATGCCTAACATTAAGAAATCTCAAAGCGCAAGAGCACAATTCAATCAGGTAAAATTAAGACTGCTGCAACCTAAACAAGTCAAAGTTGCGGTAATTTTAATGAAACTAAGATAGGTAAAATCAAAAACTTGCATTAGCGAGGCTGAGCTGCTGCTCCAGGTTAAAAATATTAGCACAACAGCTGCCCTTATTCTCCTCACCTGCTATCTGTGAGGCATATGCCCACAGGAAAGGGCAACGGTCCATGCAAGCCTGACACACCATTTCGTGAAAGTCCCCACTATCTGGAGGGACTGCACCAAGATGCTGGAGGTGGAAATGAGAACACACGGGAAACAACATATTAACAAATTATTATTCTTCAACAACAAAAAGGGGAAACCAGCGATCCCCAAGCACTGGAACACATCTTTTTTCTTCTTTACACTCTAAACTAGGTACGAACAGACCCCAGACTTATGGAATCTTTAGAAGTTGGTGTTTTATTAGAAATGAAGTTGGGTACAAAATAGTTCATAGGAGTGAACTGGTGGCATTCATCTGTCTCGGGAAAGAATGGAGGAGTGCGCCTCTGGGGGTGACGTCAAACTGCTGGGAGAGTTGTAGCACTCCAAATTAAGTAACAGGGCGGGGGTATTATTATTATTATTATTATTATTATTATTATTATTATTATTATTATTTTCAGCTCAGGAGTTTGTTTTAATACCAACTGAGTTCACAGTCCTTTCATACAAAAATACACTCCTAATTTTCCCCTGGGAGGGATGGGGGAGAAAGAAGAGCTTAGCTTAGAATCCAGAAATTCAGCAATCTAATTAGAAATTGAGAATCAAATATTCCTTCATATTTAATGCAAAGAGCACCCCTAATCTTACCTCTGCCCATGGCATACAGTGTGACCCAGGCATTTGTGTAAATGAAGGGTTAACTTTATTTTACAATCTTTCATCCGTACTAGAACATGTAATGCCTAAACTTCATCTAAACATTGCCTGTTCCAATAAGGAGGAGATTTAACTATCCAACTGTAAACAGTTTTAAGTGTATAGGTTTGCAACATAAACTCAATTATTCCAGAGTATTGCTTGAGGGATCTATGTAATTATTTTGAATTAAGGAGGCTGAGGAAGCGAGCCCTGTACAAGTTAGAAAATCTGGTCTGACAGGTTAAATTTATCACTTTAACATTTCCAACCCTTTCCATTTAATGAAGTGATTTTATTACATGCGCTTACCCTTCCATGAAACCAGTCTTCACAAACTATGCACTGGATCATTTCATCTGGAATCTAAAAATAGAGCCAAAATATTACAAAATTATCTTCGTCAGGCTACCTTTGAAAATGGTTCAACGAGTGCAAAATGGTGCTGTAATTTGCTTATTGAGAAGCTTGAGATAGCAATCTCCTCAATCACCTATATTAAAACATCTGCCCTGACTGCAGATTCATTTCCATGGTTTTAACTTTTAAAGCCTTAAATTGTTAGGGTCCCAATTACCTTAGGGGACACTACCATCACTACATTTTCTAATACAGTGGTACCTCGGGTTACAGACGCTTCAGGTTACAGGTTCCACTAACCCAGAAATAGTACCTCGGTTTAAGAACTTTGCTTCAGGATGAGAACAGAAATTGCACAGTGGCAGCACAGCGGCAGCAGGAGGCCCCATTAGGTAAAGTGGTACGTCAGGTTAAGAACAGTTTCAGGTTAAGAACGGACCTCCAGAACGAATTAAGTTCTTAACCCGAGGTACCAATGTAGTGAACTCCATTACTTAACTAAACACCGTGTGAGTAATACTTATTTTGTCTGTTTTCAATCTTCCAACATTTAGCTATAATGGATGGCTCCAAGTTCCAATATTATGAAAAGTCAATTTGGCACTGGGTAAGCCTAGAGAACACGATGAAATACCCTGCATAAAAAATATCCTGATGTTGCCAGTTTGTGCAATTTCTTGCGTCATGGAACATGATCAGTAGCACTGTACATATTGTGGAGCTTTGCTTTCCACCAACTACCTCTGTCAAACATCTCTTTTTGCTTATTTTAAAATGGAAAACAAAACATAGTGAAGTTACTAAAACTTACTAGAACTGCACACATATAAAAATATTTGCATGTACAAGACGTTAGCATCTTACCTCATCATCAGGATCTGGGTAAGGTCTTTTACAAACACAATATAATCCAAAGAAGTTATCGTTATATTTATTTGCTGGATTCACCATTGCCTTCTCCTAGAAATAAGTTAGGACATATGTCTTAAACAAAAAACAAGAGGAAAACAAATACTCTAGAAATAAAAAGCTTTAAATCATGGTATGTATCTTACTTTTAGCCATCCCAGAAAGCTAAACTTTGCTATTATTTCCAGTCATATTAAATGTATATCACATGTCCCTTACTGAATCTCACTTCAAGCCTGAAAAATTTATATACTCTATAAACCTTTGAGATTTTGGAAGGGAAAGAAATTGAGGTAATCAGAAGAGAAAGAGGATGAAGTGTTTTTTCCTTGAAGGCAGAGTTAAATAAAAGAAAAAGAATAGAGTTCCCTCAATTTAAGTTAATGGAGACTCAATGTGCCCATCTGACTCAGATGCCATCTCTGGATTGCAAGCTGTGACCCACATTAAAAAACACACTCATATTTCTCCAAGTCCTTGAGTCCAGCAGGTTAATAAAATGCACATTAATATCATGTTTACAGACAACACTGTACACACTAGGGCTGGGCGATATTTGGTTTTCAACATCACAATATATCATCAGCTAAATATCACTGTATCTCGATATATCCCAACATATATTGGTGATGGCGGAGGACCTTGCTGGCAGATGGTCCCGCCATACCTCCCTGCAGCAGCGGAGGGTGCACCAAGCTTCCCCACAGCAGCCAAGGGCCTCGATGAGATTCCCTGCTGCAGTGGAGGGCCTTAAAATGTAAGGAAGTAGTAGTTTTAATAAAAATATTAAATAAACTTCCATATAATTTTCAACTAATTCAAGTGATTTACTACTCAGGTTGCATCTGCTTCCCCACTCAGAGGTCTAAGTGGAATCTATGCATGCATAAGCCCCACAGAATTCAACTGAACTTACTTCTACTTTCCTGGGAGTAAGCCTCATTGAATTCAGTAGGGCTTGCTTGTGAGTAGACATACATGTGCTTGTACTGGTTACTGAAAAACACCCTCCCCATCATTCTCCCATTTCAGCCCAAGGCAGCCAGCTAAATCTTCTCCCCTCCATCCCCCCCCCCCCCGAAGGGCCTCCTCAAAAGCCCTCATCCCACCAATCTCTCTCTTTTTATCAGAGGCAGGGAGGGCAATCAAGCAAAAAGATAGTTTCCTTTAAATAAAAAAACCCTTCCTTTTTGGTATGGAGGAAAGCTATTTAAGGGGGAACCAACAACATAAACACCATCAAAAAATAAAAATGAAAACTCTTCCACCAGTGGGGGGGGGGGAGTGTGAGGAAAGAAGGATGTGTTTTCCAGTTCTTAGTTTACTTTCTTTGTTTACTTTTCAGCTGGATCTTTGATTGCTAGATCTTCATTGTCTAGCCACAGGGGGTCCCTCCTGGATTTTTAGCAGGCTCTGCAAAATTAGCTGAGCCGTAAGCGCTGTGGGTTAAACCACTGTGCCACCTGGGCATGCCTATGGAAATGTCAGAGGTTCGAATCCCCGGGATGGGGTGAGCTCCCATTGTTCAGTCCCAGCTCCTGCCAACCTAGCAGTTTGAAAGCACGCAGTGCAAGGATAAATAGGTACTGCTCCTGCGGGAAGGTAAATGGCGTTTCCATGTGCTGCTCTGGTTTTGCCAGAAGCGGCTTACTCATGCTGGCCACATGACCCGGAAAAACTGTGGAAGCGGACACTGGCCTGTAAAGCGAGATGAGAAACTGGACTTAATTGTCAGTGGTCCCTTTACCCCTTTACCTTTAAGTGGAAAGATACCTGTGAAGATGAAAGAGTTTGCTGGTTTGTGTGAAGGCTTATCATTTAGGAGGGAGGAGGAAAAGAGCAAACAAAGCTGGAGAGATGATGCCAGCAAATTATCTGCAAAGTATCTGTAAAGCTGAGCTACCCCCTTGGCAAGCTGTTATGTCTCCACCTTTTGTTCACAGGTATGCCTTGTTGAAACACATATCACAATGTTATTTCAATACACTGTATTCAAGAATATGGCGATTTATAGCACAGCCCTAGTACACACCATAAGCTAGCAAATGAAATCTGCATTTCCATGCAGTCAATCCAGATGTGAAGGGGCATCTGGATGTCGTTCCATATCTGCAATGAACTGACCCATGAAGGTCACTGGACACTAAATAAAGCTAGCCTGGGCCAATAGCTATGAAGAATTTTGCAAATTTCATTTCAATCTCACTTTTGAAATGCATGTTTATGAGAGAGAGAAGAAAAGAAATTACAAGTAAAAGTTCTCACACTAAAGAAACAAGAGTTTAGCTACAATTACACTCCAAAAAGAAAACAGAATTATACTTACTGGAAGTAGTTTGCATTGCAAATTTTTGAATTTGCTGTTTCCACAATCACAGCGGAAGTTTCTAAGAGGAAAAAAAAGAGTCAGAGTTCTGACAGGGCTTTTTTTAGTTTTAGGAACATCAGTTACCGGTACATCTCAGGAAAGTTAACTGTATTCATAAATGGATGAAAACTCCCTACTTCTGACCAGGATCATTCAACCACACCCAAAAAGGTTTATTTATCAAAGCAGACATTTGATTTACAAATTTAATGATTATGATACTATCATGAACAAGATCAGAGCATGTCATTTTGGTGAGCCCATAGCACTACTTACCGGTATTTTGGTTGTGTCTCATTGGAGGCTCATAAACAAGCAGCTGCAGCCAAAGGTTTTTCTTTTAAACCTAACATATCCAAAAGTTTTCTATGTCTGCTACACCTCAGTACTGTAACATTTTTCTCACAGTTACAATCCTGAGTTTCAAAGCGTTCTTGTATACACTGGCAGAGGAAGAGGAGTGCGGGGGAGCGCACCTTCCCCAGCAGCGCGATCCCAGTGGGGTGCCATCACGGCTGCCCCCCCCGCCCGCTGGGTGCCACGCTCCCAGGACACACGCCACACACCCAGGACGTGCCCCAGCCCCGCCCGCACCTGCTCTCTACCCCCCCGGTGCCGGAGCATGAAGCTCCACCACTGCTTGTATAAAAGAGTTACAGTGGTAACAAAATGGCAGTTCTAGTTTAGGTGCATTTAATGTTGTACAACAGAGGAAATACAGTGGTACCTCGGGTTACATACGCTTCAGGTTACAGACTCCGCTAACCCAGAAATAGTACCTCGGGTTAAGAACTTTGCTTCAGGATGAGAACAGAAATCATGCTCCGACGGCACGGCGGCAGCGGGAGGCCCCATTAGCTAAAGTGGTGTTTCAGGTTAAGAACAGTTTCAGACTAAGAACGGACCTCCAGAACGAATTAAGTACTTAACCCGAGGTACCACTGTACATTGATTTTAGGTATACTACTTTACTATTGCTGGCAACCCTGAGATCACTGGATGGAATAACTGATTTTTAGAAGGTCTTAACTGTAACTGTTTTTTTTTTAAAAAAATAAACTGCTTTATAATGTTTTGGTTTTTAAAACTGTAGATCTGTTTGTCACCCTGGGCTCCTTCAGGAAGTGGGATATAAATTCAATCAATCAATCAATCAATCAATCAATGTTACCTTTTTGTATACAGCTCAAATAACTTGTGGGTGCCATGACATTCATAACTGCATGCTAAACAGATCCCTGCTGGCTCTTCTCCTGGTGGCGTGCACGTACTGCAGGCATACAAGGCTTGCCTCTTTACAGCTCCCTGGAAAAGAGACAGCAGCATAAAAATGGAGATGTTAGGGAATGCCAGTTTGGGAATTTGAAGTTGAGCAAAATTGAATTCTGTGTACAGAAACCAAATCCAGCTTTTTCAAAGGAGATTCCATAATGGCTCCCATGTTCTCAAGCAGCTATATCCTACAACTTAGGACTGATTATTCCAGATTCAGCCAACAATATGTGTCCACATTAGAAATTTCACTTAGGCAGCTAAAATAACTGGCAGCCAGAAAATGCTGTATACTGAATGCCAAGTTTGTTTCTGAAAAGGGAACAAAAGGACCAGAGTGTTACATGGGTGTTGTATAAGTGCACCGCAGTATAAATAAGCTTCCAAATAATCCCATATTTTCATTATCTAGATAACAAGCTACTGATGGGGGGGGGGGGGTCAGACAAAATAAGAGGAAAGGGACAAAATTGCCCTTGCCTAAACAACAGTAGGAGGCAATCATCATTCACTGCTGTTTTACACAATTCCTCCTTGTTTCACAGGCAATGTATAAGCAGTGTATTTTGATATTTCAGCTGTTTTCTTCCCTAATGAACAAGGTATATAAAGAGCATCATGCACAGATGGGGATCACTGTCCAGTGTATTTCTGTACTCCTTAGGTGTATGAACCTTAGTCTAAAGCTATCCCAGTTTATTTTCAAACATACCAAGACACCCACACACCCTCCTCCTTGCTTCAGCTATTGCAAGACGGCTTGATGTTACTGCAAGATACGACCAAGCTATGTGACGTCGAACTTTTTTGCAGGAGCATGCCAATATAAGAAAAAGCATGAGATGCAGCCAGATGATCAACAAGCTTCAGAATGATCATTACCGGCCAGAATACACTCCTGGAGCAGTGAGAATGGAGTTGCATCAAAATCGTAGCAAAAAGAGTAGGCAAAAGGGGGCATTCATAACTACAATATTAAGTACACTGTCTTGTAATCTTTTAGAAGACATTAGTAAGGTTCCAGTGCCCATTCCATGCCCTTCATTTCGTTTAACCACACTAAAGTCTGATCACGATGGGACCACAAGAACAAACCAAAGTATGGAGAAAAGATCCCCGTGACTGGTTGCCCTGCAAAAGAAACTATTGCTCCGCAAGACCTTTTTTCGGGTGTAAAAGCCTAGCTACCTTTTCCATATATATGCTCTTTGACTTTATAATCCACGCACATCTGTTAACAGAGTCCTATCCCATCCACCTTTCCAAACAGAGTTTTAAAAAGAACAAGCAAAACTAACAAAAGCACGAGGTCAGCTGAAGAGAAAAACACCAAGACGTTCGGCCGCTGTTGAATGGAGCTCGGCCTCCGTGTTGCCATCTTGTTGACCACTGCGGATGCGTTTCTACGGATGGTTTTGTTTTTTTTAATTGCATTATAGGGTTTACACAGCACTTGCGAGGCTCTTGTTTATTGTTTGTCAGCCACTTCGGGGTTCATTTGAGCGGAAAGTCCATGAATCTTTAGTAGGCTGAGCAGAGTGGCTGGGGAAACCCAGCCAGATGAGCGGAGTATAAACAATAAAATAAATAAATAATAATAATATGATGATGAAGGAGCGGAGTTACTTCAAATAATGACTAACGAAATAAAGAGGAGCGCCCACCCGAGCCTGGGCATTCCTCTTTCCTTCTGCCCCCGCTTCCCCTCGCCCCCAACCACCTCAGCCGCCCCTCCTTTCCCCCCCCCCAGCCCCTCAGGGGCCGCCAAAGGAAGCCCCACCTGGCGGGGCACCGCCCCCCTCTCCTCGCCCCCGCGGGGCTTACCTGAGAGTAGCTGCAGCGCTCGTGGTCGCTCCCGCCCAGCACGGCGCGCGCCTCCTTCTCGAGCTCCTCGCTCTCGGCCAGCACCTCGGCTAGCGACACCACGGGCTCCTCCGCGCTCCGCTCGCCTTCTTCGCCCTCGTCGCCAGGTAGGCCGGCGCCAGACGCCGCCGCCTCTTTCTCCATCCTCAACTAACGCACGCAGCTCCCTTTCCCTCCGTGAAGGGGAGGAGGAGGGGGAGGAAAAGGCGGGAAAACGCCAAACCGCCACCAGAGAGCGCCCGGCGCACGCCGGAAGCGGAAAGCTAGGGGTCCGCTGTCCTGCGCCGCCGCCGCCCAGACGCTACGAGATAAAAGGCGCTCGGTGGGGAGGAGCAGGAAGGAGAAGTAGGGCGTGGGGGGGAGGGAGGTTCACGCGACGCCAACGAGGCCCACGTGAGCTCCAGAAGCCAATCACAAAAGCGGGAGGAGACGAAGGCGGGCGGAGAAGACAATGAAACGGCTCGTAAGCAGTTGAGTGAGGCGCGTGCGCCTGGTAGGCGGGGCCAGAGTGGCGGTTGGAAAAGCCGCCTCCTCGGTTAGGGATTGGCTGCCTGTTTCCAGGGCGGGGGAAAGGCAGAGGGGAAGCGGAACGATGGAGTTGCGGGCGGAATTGACGGGCCGCGACGGGCTGAAGCGGCCGCTGAGGGTCCGCTGCGAGCCGCCGGGAGAGTTGCGGGGCCTGCTCAGCGGCCTAGCTCAGCTGCGGGAACAGGTCTCCGCGCTGCTTGGCCCCCTGGTGCAGCAGGAGAGCGGCGCCGGCGACCGAGCCGGGCCTGGAGGTGAGGAGGCCCCGGACTCGGTCACGAGTTCCCGCCTCGCCCGAGAGGAGAGGAAAGAGGCCTCGTCCTGCTTCCTAGCAACCAAGTGCCCCTTTGGGTACTTGGAACTCAGCAGCAGGTGGAGCCTCCTCAGATGCCACAACAGAGCCTTTCGGTTCTTATTTTGGCTATTTTGAATTTACTGACATGTCTCCATGTTTGTATTTGTATATTTGTCCTCTGTTTTGAATGTTTGGGCACAGCTCGTTGTGGGAAAGAGGCATATAAATAAATTCAGTGAAAGGGCAATGGGTCACTCGGTTGGTTGGAGCGTGGTGCTGATAACGCCAAGGTTGCAGGTTCAGGCCCAGTAATGGGGCAGCTGCATATTCCTGCGTTGCAGGGCGAGATGACCCTCAGGGTCCCTTCCAACTCTATAATTCTATGATTTTGTGAAATCAAAAAAAATAAAAATGTAGAATAGGCATAATTAACTAATGTACATTGATTTCGCTGGGTTTACCCTGAGCTTTAACTTCAATACCATTTGTGAATAGAGTCTATACCACTTTATTCTCAACATGTAATTCTGCTTGTGCAGACCAGGTTGTATGATCTGCTGAGGACCTAAAGCCCTAAACCCTAAAGCTTTGGACTACAGTTACCATAGTCTCCGAAAACTGTCTTATCAGTGGGGTTGATCAGAGTTGTAGTCCAATGTCTGGTGGACCACACAAGTTTCCCATCCATTGTGTACGAACACTTTGCATATACATTCCTAACTCTTGAACATGCCTCTTGCAAAAGTACACTTAACTGCTAGTATCTCTTGACTTCTTATACCCAGTTCAAGCAACACCAAAAAAAACAAATAAAACTGTAGATCTATGTAGAATCTTACACCCAACGTTGGGCTCAAACCCACAACCATGGGACTAAGTCTCATGCTCTACCAACTGAGCTACGCAGCCTCATAAAATGTTAGTTAAACTCAGCAAATGGAACGAGAAGTTGAGTGTATGCATTCATGGGGAAATGGTTTAGTTATCTTAGCAGATTTCATATAAAATCTTTTTCTTTTAGGTGGTGATGATGATGATGAACAAGATGATGATGATGAAGAAGAAGACAATCATGTCATTGCCAAAGCATGTGCTGATGGACCACCATTAAAACGGATAAAGACACAGTCCTGATGAAAACTACAAACATTTTTCTACTGAATTTGAGTTTAATCACATACACATTTTCCCTCTGGGAAAATTTCTGGAATGTTTTGTTAAAACAGTCCTGATGAAAATTGCAGGTTTTTTCCTATGGAATTTGAGTTTTGTTTTTTAGACACTTTCCTCCTGAGGAAACTTCTGGGCTACTTTTTAAACTAGAAATGCACTGTCCTTTTTATTATTTACTGTTACCACAAATCAAAAGGGAAGCTTATTTGTGGAGTATTATGTGAAATACTGAAGCAACCAAGAAAAAGACCATGTATATAAGAAAGAATTATCTCCCTTCTTTGAGGAGAAAGGGCCAGTAGTGAAATAAATTAGAAAGAGTTGTTTATTTTCATTACTATCTTCATAAATAAACTGGGAGTAGAAAGTAAGGAAGTAATAGAGGGGAAAGATTGTTAAAAGAGAAAGAAGTGAATGTAAAAGGAGCAGGCAGGAAGAATAGAAGCAGGAAGAGGAAATAAGGTATGAACATGAAAGAAGAACGGGATAATAATAATAATAATAATAATTTATTATTTATACCCCGCCCATCTGGCTGGGTTTCCACAGCCACTCTGGGCGGCTTCCAAAAGAACATTAAAATACTATGGTACATCAAACATTAAAAGCTTCCCTAAACAGGGCTGCCTTCAGATGTCTTCTAAAAGTCTGGTAGTTGTTGTTCTCTTTGACATCTGGTGGGAGGGCATTCCACAGGGAGGGCGCCACTACCGAGAAGGCCCTCTGCCTGGTTCCCTGTAACTTGGCTTCTCGCAGTGAGGGAACCGCCAGAAGGCCCTCGGTGCTGGACCTCAGTGTCCGGGTAGAACGATGGAGGTGGAGACGCTCCTTCAGGTATACTGGACCGAGGCCGTTTAGGGCTTTAAAGGTCAGCACCAACACTTTGAATTGTGCTCGGAAACGTACTGGGAGCCAATGTAAGTCTTTCAAGACCGGTGTTATATGGTCTCGGCGGCCGCTCCCAGTCACCAGTCTGGCTGCTGCATTCTGGATTAGTTGTAGTTTCCGGGTCACCTTCAAAGGTAGCCCCACGTAGAGCGCATTGCAGTAGTCCAAGCGGGAGATAACCAGAGCATGCACCACTCTGGCGAGGCAGTCCGCGGGCAGATAGGGTCTCAGCCTACGTACCAGATGGAGCTGATACACAGCTGCCCTGGACACGGATTTAACCTGTGCCTCCATGGACAGCTGTGAGTCCAAAATGACTCCCAGGCTGCGCACCTGGTCCTTCAGGGGCACGGTTACCCCATTCAGGACCAGGGAATCCCCCACACCTGCCCGCCTCCTGTCCCCCAGAAACAGTACTTCTGTCTTGTCAGGATTCAATCTCAATCTGTTTGCCGCCATCCATCCTCCAACCGCCTCCAGACACTGACACAGGACTGTCACCGCCTTCACTGGTTCTGATTTGAAAGAAAGGTAGAGCTGGGTATCATCTGCATACTGATGAACACCCAGCCCAAACCCCCTGATGATCTCTCCCAGCGGCTGCATGTAGATGTTGAAAAGCATGGGGGAGAGGACAGAACCCTGAGGCACCCCACAAGTGAGAGCCCAGGGGTCTGAACACTCATCCCCCACCACCACTTTCTGAACACGGCCCAGGAGGAAGGAGCGGAACCACTGTATGACAGTGCCCCCAGCTCCCAGCCCCTCAAGACGGTCCAAGAAGAAATTATGAGAAGAAATTATGAGTAAAAAATACTTTGTGATATATGGGGTGGGAAGGGGGAAAAATAGAAAAGAGCTTCTTCTATTTTAAGTCACTTAGAGCAAATTCTTCCTGAAATGGGGAAACTGAATCACAGTATTTCCAGTAGCTGCGCTTAGCTTGAGAAAAGTTTTCCAGTAGGAAACTGCTGTAGCAAAGAATCTAGCAATTTCCCAAGATGGATAAGATACCAATAGAAAATGGTGTCCACAATTGCCAGCTGATTGTGCTAAACTGCCTGCATGTGGTTATGTATATCCTAATCCTCTCATTGGAGTGATTAAAAAAATGAAAACTTAACAATTCCAGTGACGGCAAAAGTGATGCCAACTAAGATCGATCTCTGAAGGCTTTCTGAAAGAATAAAGTATTCAGTGGAGGCTGAAAAGACAAGCAAGATGGTACATGTGTAATAGTCAACAGGCTTATATGACTGGTTCTGTTCCTGCACCTCCATTTTGGCATTTTGTTTACGAAAGTTTTTAATGTTTGATGTTTTATCGTGTTTGTTGGGAGCTGCCCAGAGTGGCTGAGGAAGCCTAGCCATATGGGCGGGGAATAAATTATTATTATTAATTATTATTATTATTATTATTATTATTATTATTATTATTATTATTATTATTTGTCACTGATGGGCCTCAGTAATTGTCACCTTTTAATTGAGCCCTGGGAGTAGAGAGTTTTGAGAGCCTCCTGTCTTAAGCACAACTTCTGTGACATTTGTCTATGGCATTACCTAAGAAAAAGACCATGAGAATTTTACATTTCAATAATACTTTAAGTTCTTTCTGTGGTAGATTTAAAAAAAATAAATTTAAGTATCCCTTTAAAAGAGCCTGGGGCAGAACAGTAACTCAAAAGTAATTCAAACAAACATATCAAAGACTACACTTGTAATCTATGACTAAATCAAAGACATTTAAAGATGTTTCCCATGTAAATAAACAGCTGGAGACAAAGAAAATGTGCCTGGGCGTGTGCATCAAGCATTCACAATACAACGAAGTAGAATATATCATGAACTGTGTTTGTTTACATGCTGTCAAAGTATTTACTTTCTATGACATGCATTAAAACTTCTGTCACTCAGATGCAATGCTAGCTACTGTTGAGTATTACACAAATATGCTTCATGCCAGTCACCTTCCTCTCTGGAAGATGAGATTAAATGCTTTTGCTTCTGTTTCTATACAACAGTTTAACATTATGTCTGAACCTAGGCAAAGCTATGGTTTACCGAAAGAAGCCAACTTCAACCTGGCTTATAAAATCTTGTTTCAATAAACCATAATTAAAATCAATCACAGTGCAGGGTTTGGACATAACCTTAAATTGGGGTGCCAATCATTTTGGACCAGTATGCAAGTGCTGCGGGTGCCACTCTCAAAATGGCTGCCATGGGGACATGCTACTCCCCACATCCTGGCCAAATTCACGCTTGCTGTGGGAAATCAACTGTGTCATGCTGGTCCTCATTGTGGAGAACACACAATATTGATTCCACACAAATACCATGATTTTGTTGCTATCTAGTAACAGGAAGTCTTCCCCAGTACCAAGAAAATTATCTAAGGTGGACACAGCATGCTTGAGCGTTCCTCCATCCCACAAATTCCCAAAAGCCTCCACAGGTTAAGAAAGTACCTATCAGTTAAGAAAAAAACCCTTTCCCCTCAAAACACATGGATCACCACCCTGGCACCCTTGGGCATTGGGTCTTTACATACATATAAACAGACAAATTATGTATAAAAGCATATCAATTGTTTATGCTCCTTGGTAGCTTAAAGGCTCTATTGAGTTGTAGCAACCAATTAGTACACTGGTTGTCTAACGAGGCACTGGCTTGTAACCAAGAAAGTAATGAGTTGGTGCAGTTCAAAAGAATCTGGACAGTAAGACTCTTGTGTGAATGTTCCAGCAAGGGATTTGTTTTTGCATTGACAAGGAAAAAAGTTGGCTCAAACAGGCCAAGGGGTGGACTTTGCTTTCCTCCTGCCTGGCTCCAGGGACACCTGGCTAATAAGGGGAATCTGTTCTGGGAGAGAATTAACCTACCATCCCAAAGTGTTTCTCACAGTTCAGATTATATAGGTTGGGTGGCTTAGTATTATTCAGTGTAGAAATAAAATAACTTCAGTGAAGAAGTGATATATAAATAGCTCAAATACTAGTCTTCGAATCCATCACAAAAGCTGTCAAGAATCTGCAATGGACGATAGAGGTAGCACTGGTCAGTGTTAATGCAAAGGTTGCTTAAAGCTGAGCTTCCAGTTGCCTTGCAGTCACACCTTGTTTCTAAGAGGCATGAGTGCTTCCATTTGGGCTATTTGGCATTTCTTATGTCTCAGTTGAAGTAGCAACCAAGTCTATTAGATGCTGGGGCCTGGATTTTCTCACCAGACTACTGTATGTTCCATAAAACAAGTATGACTGCCATGTTCAGTAAGCCAATACCAAGATTAAACAGATTCAGATGGCCCACCTGACAAAACAGCACTCATTTGACACAGTCCATGTTCATGGATGGTATTACTAGCATGTAGGTGCTATAACAAAGATGGAGCAAGAACCTTTTAAAAGTTATGCTTGTGATGAACTGGCTGATGCATATGGGAGTTGTATTTAATGGAACAATTTTTACAAGCACACTGTCATAGTGACTGCAGGCTTAATTTTCTAACTGCTCTACTATTCAGAGGAGCTGATTTCATGTGAAATGTATGAAGCAGCAATATTAAAGGGCAAAGTCCACAGAAATGAAAACATTATCCCTGTTACATCCAAATCAGGTCCACATGAAATCCAATTTATAAAACACTTTTTTCCTTGGAAATCCTTAGCGTCACATATTGCTCTAATAAATACCAGCCAGAAAATGCCATACATTTCTGACTGCAATGAGTTGCACTGCATATAAACTCTATATACTAACCTAATTTTTCCCTAAAATTGTAGAAAATGTGGGGAAAATATTGAGTTGGACAGAAATGGTGAATGATTAGGTCCACAAATTCAAAACCCTTCATTCTTGCTTACTTGAATGGCTACCTAGCTACACTGATCTGCCTGGACAGCCAAAAACGATTTTACCAGTGAAGTAAGTAAGTAAGAGAGTGTGTGTGTGTGTGTGTGTGTGTGTGTGTGTGTGTGTGTGTGTGTGTGTGTGTAAAGGGCGAGGAGACAGGGAAGTTGCAAATGTCTTTCTACTAATCTGTGAGAAGTCATGAAATTAAAAAAGGCAAAGGATTTCCCCCCCCACTGCTTTTTCCCCCCATTATGCCATTACTAGTGATTTTGTAGCAAGGAGCATGCCATGAAGAGAGAGAACACTTTTATGGCAGTCATTAAATTAGTCAAGCAAATAAAGTGCTTGGACTTAGCAGGGCTAACATCTCTTGGGACTTGTTGCTAGTAACATACTCATATTTATACCAAATGTTGATAGTCTGGTTTGATAACCTCTGGTTTGATAGAAACCAGGCCACAGGAGGATGCTAAAGTACATCATCTCAGTTGCAGTTAACTGCATTTTCCCTCAGATGCCATGCAATTGGAAGGTCAACTGGTATATCTGAAGTACTTTACTAAAAGGGGTGGGGGGAAGAGACTTAGATCATGCAGATATCTATACTCACATTGAGCAAATAATGTAGATAAACGGCTCCTGTTGAAACATTTACATTATAAAACTACTTTCTGTATTAGCAAATACTGAGAATTTTCTACTTGGTAAATTGGTCTTGGTTTCAGGGTTTATTACTGTGGTTTGGATATTGGTTTTAATGTTTGATGGCTGTTTTATTGGATAGAATGAACATTGAATTACTATGTTTAAATTGCTGAGTGCTGCTGGGAGGGAAATGCAGTGAGTGCCATAATTTCCTAACACATGAACAGCAACTAATTGTCAGTTCAAATGCATTTTAAAGCAAAACTGAGAGCTTTCTCTGTCTCTTTCCCCTCTCACACACAGCCTTCACATTTGACATACAGCACATGCTGCATTTTTGTTCCCATATATGGAAAATTAGTTTCTGAAGAACTGGCCTAACAACTTACACTGAACTGGAAGTCAAAAAAACAATAAATGAACAAAGGGCTCATTTTCTTTTAGCCATGTGTGTGAACGAAGCCCTGTTTTATTGAGTGCAACATTATTTAAGGAAAAAGCACAATATCTTAAATGCCAGTTTATGATCATTCCAAATTTTACACATTATAACAAAGGAAAAGTCCGTTTTCACTGATCCTCCCCCTGAGGGAAGCTTGAAGATAAAAAGGGGGGGTGCACAGTGAAATAAGGTTTCAAATAGGTTTTCTCCACAAAAACTTCAGGAGTGTAGAAATTCTGCATTATAAGGCAAATATGAAGAATGTCATCCTCGAGTCTCAAAGAAAGCTCAGTTATTCCACCAAATAGAATGCACCCATACTCAAAGTCAACTTATTGAAAAAATAGGTTGATGCTCTATTCAGTAGTTAACGTGGAGAAAAAGAATTTCACATTCCATTTGTATGTTCAACTGATGCAGCCAAGATCCTTCAGGTTATCTAAAAGCGTACATCGGGAAACGCAGATGGGTTTAAGTGTCAATCAGTTGCAATCTGCTAATTTGGTTGGAGGCCTTCGCAAATGTTTGGTGACGATTGCAAACGACAGCCAGGCAAATCGGAATAATACAGTAGCCCACCGTTTTGGGATCAGCTCTTGTACAGGAATAAAGGAACAGGAACATTTGTAAATAAGGGATCAAGAAGATAATAGTCCACAGCCAAAAGGGTACGGACAGCAGCCGTGTTTTTAAGGAGTGCATCCAGGTCGTTTCTTCTCTCAGTTTTTCAGGAGGTTGCTGGATGTGCTCCAGTGCCAGTCTGTTGTAAGTCTCATTGATTTCAAAGACATAGTAAAATGCTGCCGCACTTGCTATTAAGTATAATCCCACACCAATCCATCCCATCCTCTGACGGAAGTTCATCATTCTCCATGCTCTGAACCTTAAAAAAAGGAAAAAGATAATCAAAGCACTTAAAGAAATATCAGCTTGTCATGTTACAGGATACGATTTTCTAAGTGTTACTGGGCAAATGCTGTTTCTGCTCTCCCCCCCCCCAAAAAAAATCTCCCAGTAGATGTCAGTAGGAAATGTAATGTGCAAAATGCTAGAGACAGGGTGTTAAATTTTCAGCAGAAGTGAAAGAGATGATGAGATGGTTGGTTTTGAAGACTGATCCCAAGTGGATGTAAGCTGCAATCTTCAAAGATGTATTCTACAGTGCAGCCAATTTAATGTTACTTATTAAGCAGGGTTTTTATCCCGCCATTTTAGGCTACATTATCCCCCAACATTCCAGTTTAATCAAGGGGGCTGGGTATGCGAGATGGTAAGTGGGTGGTGGCCCCCTTCCTCAATAGATAAAGCCGGGGTTTAGAGGAGAGAGGTTAGGGAGGGTATTGTGGCAGAGAAGCAAAGCAGCAAGCTGGTAAGCCAGACAGGCAGAGTAATGGTTGGTTTCTGTTCAAAACCAGGGCTGCGGCTATGGGAGAAGCAAGACCCTCCTGGGGTGCTGATGCTGCGGACCCCTCTATCGTAGGCTCAGGCTGTGTATATGTGTACATAAACCATATATCATAAAGACAACACAGTCTCCACTGTGCCTCATTTCTGAAAGAAAACACAAACCCCAGGCCTGGAAACGATGGAATCTTGCACCACTCAGAGATTGGGGTGGCATGCAGAAATATGAAGCACTGTTGGCATTGGCCAGCAGTGGTTCTCCAGGGTTTCAGAAAGAAACTTCTCCAAGCCCTACCTAGAAATGCTGGAACTGAACCTGGAACCAACTGCATGTAGAGCAGATGTCCTGCCCCCTGAGCTAAGCCCCTCCCCAAAAACCTGAGAGTTACCAGCCAACCACAAACTTGACAGTTTCAGTAGCACTGTTCACTCTTTACCGAGTGGAAAAGGAAGTAAGAATTGGTGTAGGCGTCCTTTGAGAAAACCGAGTGGGAAGCAAAAGCCTGTGTACAGAGGTTGCGACACTGGCCCTCCGGCCCAGACAGTTAACACAAGTGGGGAGGAGCTAGGAGAGATGTGAAGACCAAGGGGGAAAGCTATGCCGCCCCACTCCCATTCCCCCCCACCCCCGGTTTTCCTCTGGGAACTTGGAGCCTAAACTTATGCACCTTGCTCTGACGGAACGGGACGGATAATACCATGTACGAGAGTGTGTGCTCCCTTTTGAAGAGTACCATAGACACAGCAGCTGTATTCCTTAACTGTCACTTTATGAGAGTTGCATAAATCTCAAAGCTGTATAAATATCACTTATGAGATTTAAGACTGGCTTACATGACTTTCAGTAAACATCTGCAGACAAGAGCATGCACCCCTCCAAAAAATCCATGTACATCAGGGATGGGGAACCACATGCCCCTTAGGGCCTTATTATCTGGCCCCTGGAAGTCTCCCCGTGTCACATATACCCTCTGTATTCCTAAGCCACACCCTCCTCAAGTGTTTGGCATGGCTGGAATGTGTCCTCCTACTGCTTCTTGTTTCTCTGGATAGAGGAGGGGCTTTGTGTGCAAGCACAAAGAAACTGGCTTACCACTCAAGAGTTAAGATTTACATTTTTTTGCTCTGCTCACTTTTACTTTTGGCTTTGCCCGCCACTGGCATGTGGCCCTTGAAAGGTTGCCCAGAAGGAAATGTGGTCCTTGGGCTGCAAAAGGTTCCCTGACGCCGATGGGCATGCTTACAAGTGAATGAAGATCTCCAGTTGTTTTTGGACTACAATTCCCGTCATCCCTGACCACTGGCCCTGCTGGCATTAATACACTACCAACATCATCAACAGTTTTTTAAGTCAGGGCAATACTTGTTCCTATCCAGCCAACATGGCTCCATGGAGCCCCTCAGGGCAAATCTTTCATCACTTCATTGAATCATTGCAATCACAAAAACCACAGCAACTCTATCTTTGTAGCGTGTGGTTCTCACCAGTCTTTCCACGCCTAAGTGCCTGATCCCGTATTGTGGCTGCTCACATGTAGAAGAAACAGACTACTGGGCTAGTGCTTTGAACCTTAATGGTTTTAGGCTGGTAGTTACCCAGAAAAATCTGTTTTCTTGGCTAAGTACAGTACTGCTAAGAAGGAAGTTTAAAACTGTTCTCCATTCTGCTGTGTGCTTCCTCCTCCTGCTTTCTGATTCTCAAAATACCACACTAGACTTCCAAGTTTATCCAGTCTTCTGCAAAAATGACAGACCAATGAAGTTTGATGCCTGTGATAAGAACAGTTTACCAATTGCCTCCTTCCCCAAGAAGAACAAGTTGCAACTTTTCCTTTCTCATTTTTGACTGAAAGAGGCACAAGTAGCAGGGAGACATTCTGGCTGGTCCCTAAGCCTGCAACAAAAGCAGGATTTATTGTAGCTAGAAGATATCCCTGGTGCAAGGTTATCTCATTTAATTTCATCTTCTGACCTAGACACAAAGAACTGGACTGCATCAGACAAGAAAAGCAAAATGCCCACTGTAACATGTGCTTGAAATAGTCACTGGCTGAGGGGGCAGAGAAGGAAAGAGGAAGGGGAAACCATCCATTATGATCAGTTGTTTGATGACTGGAAGTTTCTTCTGACCTTTCTTGGGAGCGAGGGGGGAATGACACGCCTGTCTGAGAAGCAGGGAAACTATTTGTGTAAAGTCCCAATTTGGATATGCGGTGGTATTCAACTTAGTTTTACTCACTGAAATCAATTGACCCAACTTAGTGGTGTTCATTAATTCCAGTGAATCTACTTGGGGTAAAACTTAGTTGAATACTACCCAGAAAGAGCTGTGAGCTTTGCTAAAACTGAAGCACACTTGGCATCCAGTCTGCTGAATTTTTATTACTCTTAAAACTTCTATGCCTTTGAGGCCAACACCTTTCTCTTTTTTTGTAAAAAAAAATATTTATTAAAGATTTTAAACAATTCAAACCTTGCAACAAACTTAATTCAAAAAGAAAAAACAAAAAGCATAAAAAACATACAAAAATACAAGTAAAAAATACATAGAGAAGCACAAAAAGGAAAATAATTCATTTTCTTAAGTATCATTTTCATAACCCTCTTTCGTGACTCCCTCACGTCTCCCTTTTCTTTGTTCCTAATTACAAAATCATATTCCGCAATACTTCACGTTCTCTTAAAAATTGTTTTAAATTGTATATTTCAATAATTATGTCTCCAATTTTGCCTCTTGTTATCAAATATTTAAATATTTAAGACTTGACATAATATTATTTCAAATTTCATCTTTGTTCTTATAGTTCAATTATTTTCATATTACTTTCCACTAGTTTACTAATGCCGTATTATTTTTATATCCTGCATCATTTTAACATTCATAAAGTTTACAGTGCTTTTGCAAATAGTCCTTGAATTTTTTCCAGTCCTCTTCCACTGTCTCTTCTCCCAGGTCTCGGATTCTGCCAGTCATTTCTGCCAGAGGCCAACACCTTTCTCAAAGCGGTTTACATGAAGTGAAACCATGATCATAATAAAACACAATTAGAAAACACAAACATGGAAGGTAACAGTCCACAACACAGAACCGCATCTAAGGAAATGCAGCAAAAAACCTGCAGGTATACAAAGGTATTCATCGACCAATGGGAGGGGACAAAAGGGTGGGGGGAATGGCTGAACCTCCAGAGCAGGAAAGACATTCCATAATGTAGCTGGGGACACAAAAATATTAACACACACACCACAGAAAATTATTAGAACTTAACTCCCTACCTGTCAAACACATTATAAGGGGGAAATATTTAATACATCATAAAATAACTCGTTGATTAAAACAAGCTAAGAATAGCAAAACTATAATATTTGTCAACTAACATGAATAACAAAAACTCCCTAAGTCTCCATCCAAAATGAAACTACTGTAAATCCAAAATGAAACTGTAAACTCTGTAGTGCAGCTCACTTCTTGCTCTTCAGTATAATGGCAATCCCGAAACAAGATTAGCAGCCTTGTTGCCAGTTTAGGAGTCTGTTTGTATACGGCGGTACCTCGGTTTAAGAACAGTCCTGTTTACGAACGATTCAGTTTATGAACTCTGCAAGACCTGAAGTAGTGTCCCGGTTTGCGAACTTTACCTCAGTCTAAGAACGGAATCCAAACGGTGGAAGGGCACTGGCAGCAAGAGGCCTCATTAGGGAAACTGCATCTCAGTTTAAGAACGGTTTCAGTTTAATTCCAGAACGGATTAAGTTCGTAAACCGAGGTACCACTGTATTTGTAAATGTGCATATCACAAAGGCCCCATAGATCTTCAGTGCTCCATCTTATCGAAGGGAAACTAAAGTCCAGGGGCAGAGTTATACAGTTATGACCACTCAGGAAAGTAGAGAACATTAAGCAACACAGTTTTTCAACTTATCTGTACTTGAAATACAGAATTATCTTTTAACAATTGTAAGCTGCAGAACTTGTTTTACCAATAATCTACACCACCTATCCCCTCTCACCACAAAAGTGACATACAACTGCCAGCTAATAATCATGTGACTGTCATTATCATTCATTGCTGCCTGATTATGAGATCTACAAGCACATTTTAGTCAGAAAAATAATATGTAGAACCAACCTTCCCCTCAACCACTGGCCATCCCCAAATCTTTAGGAATAAGCAACAGGACTGAGCAACTACCAACACGCTAAAGGTTGCCTGTTGCCTACAGTATAAAGTCAATTCACATATTTGAGAATTCCCTGCCAGGTCTTTGTAAATGTCAAAACCAAAAGTCTTTTTAGAACCTTGTTTTTCAAACCATGACCACAATGAACTTGGAGCCACGAATATGCAGCCAGCTTTTTGCGACTAAATGTTTTTGAACTCTTCCTTTTTAAAGGGTTAAAGATAGTGTATGGGCAATAATCAAAGCAGGCCTGGTAGCATTTTGGAAGATATGTTTTAATTGTTTTAGTTCTGGATTTCTTGGGAGGGCAGATCTATCAACGGCTATTAGCAACAATAGCTGTGACGCCACTATAGACAGAGGCAGTATATGAATGCTAAATGGAATTGGTGGGGGGTGACCAAGACAGCAGATCCACCACCACCACCACCCCTTGTTTTGAGCTCCCAAAGACATCTAGCCAGCAGCTTTTGGAAATGGAATGTTGGGCAAGATTAACCTTAGCATGACTAACAGCTCAATTCCTATCTTCCCATGTGTCTTATTTATTTAGACCTGCTAAAGGATCTCATTACCAAAGTGAACACTGTTAACACAAGATGATCCAGTGAAAGTTCACTTTGGCCATCCTTGCTCTGCAGTCACCAGCCCAGGACACAACACATTATGAAACCTGTCCATCAGGCCTCTTTCAGTTATGCTTGCATAGCTGCAAAGACCATTTACAATTTTGCAAAAAATGTTGTTTCAAGGGCAATTCTGAAGCACAACTAATTAAGGAAATATACCGGGAACTCAGGCACTCTGATAAGTTGCAGTGCAGGTCATGCCAGTTTTATCTGCGTAGCAATTCTAGGCATACAATACATCTTTCAGTTGCAAAGGTTGCTGTAGGAATGAGAAACACATTTAAAAGGCAGCATTTCAGATAGGTCACAATGAGAAATTCATTTATGTGCATGATGCTATTTAGTGCAACCTGTGGCAACTTGTTTATCACAGTGCAGAAATGGTATACTGCAGCAGCCAAATTTGGAAACTCAACTTAGCCACACTGACTAAAGCTGAAGTGAGCAGGATTCAGTCCTTGCATGGTACACTTTTCTTTCTCTACTAGAAGCTTTGTCTTGCTAGTATTGTTATTTATTAATCTCCTTCCATGCACGTCCCAATATAATGTACTAAAGGTAACAAAACAGTTACAGAAAAGTTGCAAAAGTAACAGATGAGTTCTAAAAAATACATAAGGACACCTATGGCTGAGACCTATCCATTCAGCTGTGTTCCACTGAAGAGTTTTAGAGTACATACTCAGGATCACTCATCAGTTAAGGTGTGACAAATCTATTAAGTGATCTGAACTATGCACTCATCCTTAAGATTGTAAGTACTTTGCTGGATCAGACCCAAGAACCCTAACAACCATGAGCAGCAGGAAGTTGACTGAAAATTGGCCAGCTGTCTACAAGTGGAAAATTGTCTTCTCCCCACTTCTGTACTGGGGGAAAGGGTCAGTGTCAGCCCTGCAACTACTGGCACATTTACAATATCATAAATACATAGCATAATCTTACAACTCGAGCCGTTTCCAATGGAAAGCAAATGCTTAGGAGGCAGCACACTGCTCCTTTCACCAGCAAAACACAAAGCAAACATGTTAGGCCAGCACTGCAGGGACTTTACAGGATATCTATCCCTTGAGCAGTTTGTCCCTGGGCAATACCATTAGGATGCTCACCTTTTTAACAAACTCCTGCCCCAACTGAGTTCACCTACAGATCATTTTGTCTCCTAAAGTGGACTAATGAGAATATTGTTCAACAAGTTATAATACTGGTGTCATCATCAACACCAGGAGTCAAAGGAATTTTAGAATGCAGAAAAGAAAGGCAAGAAGAAACATCATGACATTCTTAATTATCCTGGTTTTACTTTCGTTGTTCTGCAGCTGACACTACCCTAAACAATACCATTTATTCATGACAGAATCAGTTATGGGTCCTTGGCAGTCCTTTACTTTTATTACATGTGCACCTGCATTCTTTCAATAAAGCTTAAAGCCTCACGTAATAAGCAAAAAAGACTGAGCCGCCTATGCTAAAAAGTTTGATTTTCACCTTAGCCACTGACACTAGTACAATAAAACGTATCACTTTACCAAAATTATGTGCCCCCTCTGCCCATCAGATCAACAGCAACTGCATTCTGTAATAGTGCCATAGCAGCCACATTCTTCAACCTACCTATTGAAGTAGCCTTTCCATATGAACACTCACTGAAGAAGAAAAGACTAATACTTATCTAAAGAACTAGAGCAATATTTGATATAGTAGCATCTTTATCTTATCTGTCAGACAGCTTCTCAAGCCTGTCAAAAAAATTTCAGTTTAACCCAAGCAAATGATTCTACTTCCTAAAGTGAGATAGTAATCTACCCTCACTTTCCTCAATGTAACCTAACTGCCTAACATTATTCATATCCCACACCCATTTCTACTGCTCAGAAAGCTCATGGCTCATTCAGTACCCGAATTACAATAGTTTTGTTTTTAAATCGCTAACCACAAACACAATGCAACCCAAGCATTAAGAGGAGGAACGGTCTGCGCGTCACTATTCCTCCCCCAACCCTAGAGAGTTACTTCTCCCAATTTTGCCTTCCTCAAAAGGCTGACAGTACCTCATCCCCATTCTTCCTTCTAAGCCTTTCCCAAGGGCTCCCTTCCTCTTACCCATAACTCCTCAGAACTTAAATCTGACCTAAAACCCAGCGTGGATATGGACTGAGATATAAATAAGAGTGCCTCTGGGCACGTACAATGCAACCTTTTGGATGTTTTGTTTGTTTAGCTACTTATGCGTTCACTACCCTGGGCTCCTGTGGGAGAAAGGCAGAATGGGAATTTACTTACTCAAGCAAAACTGCTTCTAAACAGAGGGAGGGTGTGCATGTGTCGTCGTCCTCGACCCCCCCCCCCAATTTGCAATGGGGGTAAGGAGCTTCCAGTAGGGAACTTCAAAGCAAATGTAAGCAAAGTGGTCTCTTTCTCTCTCAGGAATGGGATTTCTGTTAGGAAGGGGGGGCAGGCTTTTGTTGTGGGGGGAGGGAAACAGAACCTCAGATTTGTATTGATTTTTGTTCACGGGGGGGGGGGGCATGTGCCCCCTTGGCTACGCCCGTGCTCTCAGACTGAATTCGAGACAGGGCTGCGCTCCGTCTTCCTCGTCAGGCTCGTGGGATAGGAAGGGGACCCCGGGGGTCATCTAGCTCAACCTCCTAGCAATGCCCTTTTGCCCAACGTGGGGCTCGAACTCGCGAGCCTGAGGTTCGGAGCCTCCCGCTCTACGGACCGAGCTGCCCCGCCAGCGGCTGCGAGCGTGTCCCTGAGCCGGTGCAAAGCGCGCCGGGGAGGGACAGAGCAGCCGCCTAGAGCCCCGGCCCCTCTCCGGCGCTCCCCGCCTCAGCCTCCCTCACCCTTACCTTCCTCCGCCGGAAAACACGGGAACGAACAGCCAGGAGGAGAGAGCCCGGGCGGCCCGACCCTCCTCACCCCGCCGCCTCTCCTGCCGAGCCGCTCTCAGAGCCCACCCCTTCCGCCGCCCTTCCAGGGCCCGCCTCCTCCGAGCTCTGCTTCCGGTGCCGCGCGACATGGCTGCAGTCACGTGAGGAGGGTTGAATTGCCTGGCCGATGATTCCCGCTTTTACGGGCTGCGGAGGCGCCGCCAAAGGGGCGCGGCTCCTTTGGTTTGGCCCTCTTGACTGGATCTAGTTCCTTGCCCCTGCTTCCCCCCCCCCCCCAACTACATAAGAAAAGCATTTCTTCTTATTGTTATAGGTTTGTGGGCGCTTAATGCCTGGGTTTAGTAAACGTTAGGATTTAATTAAAGCTTGTATTTTAAAACGGGATGCCAGACCTGTGTGTTTTAAGATGTGTATTAGACTGCTTTTAAACCCTCTGAAATTAGCATGTGTTAAGGGCTAATTAGGCCAAGCTGCTGCTAATTAACTCAGTCTAATTACCTTGGAGGGACGCGGATGGCGCTGTGGGTTAAACCACAGAGCCTAGGACTTGCCGATCAGAAGGTTGGTGGTTTGAATCCCCACAACAGGGTGAGCTCCCGTTGCTCGGTCCCTGCTCCTGCCAACCTAGCAGTTTGAAAGCACGTCAAAGTGCAAGTAGATAAATAGGTACCGCTCCGGCGGGAAGGTAAACGGCGTTGGCCACATGACCCTCAAGCTGTACGTCAGCTCCCTTGGCCAATAAAGCAAGATGAATGCCACAACCCCAGATTCATTTTTTTTTATAAAATTTTTATTGGTTTTACAAAATTTTTTAAAGACAAACACCTAAAAAGACATACAAACACGTATAATTTCGTAACATTTTTTCATAAACCTCTTTTCCGGGACTCCCCCATACCCCCCCTTTCTGCATTCCAATGTCCATAATTTTTTAGCAACTTCTAAAAATTCCTTTCCAACCTCTGTCATCTTAATCTTTTCTATAATCTGTTCTTATGTCACTGTATCCCTTTTTTTCCTGCAAACCTCAACATTCTAACATTCATCAAGTTTATAATAGTCCTTCAGGTATCTCTTAAATTTTCTCCATTCTTCTTCCGCCGTCTCTTTTCCTTGATCACGGATTCTGCCTGTCATCTCGGCCAGTGTCATATAGTCCATCACTTTCATCTGCCATTCTTCCAGAGTAGGTAGATCTTGTGTCTTCCAATACTTTGCGATGAGTATTCTTGCTGCTGTTGTAGCATAAGCCGACTTAACTGTTTCATCCTGTGTATTCCATTTCAGCAGCAAGTTATACATTCTTGATAAATTCTTAGTATTGGGTTCTAACAGTTCAGTCTCTAGTTTTGATTTTTCCACCTGGAAGCCAATTTTCCTATCCTGTTTGAAAAACTCCATTATTTGATGATATTGAAACCAATTTTGTACTTTATGTTTCATTTTCTCATGACTTTGTAATTTCAATTTATCTCCCTCCTGTTCCAAAATTTCCCAATACTTCGACCATCCGACCTCCATATTGAGTTTCTTCACTGCCTTAGCCTCCACTGGTGACACCCATCTGGGGGTTTTGTTTTCCAACAGCCACAACCCCAGATTCAGCCACGACTGGACTTGATGGTCAGGGGTCCCTTTACCTTTAATTACCTTGGAGGGGTTAGCCTGTGGGGTAATGAGGTGTTTTGCACAACAATGTATCAAAGGAATTCACTGTAGAAGGAAAAGAGGCGGGGCCCCTTTGACCCCAGAGATAAAGCCAAGAGTTCAGGGACTGCAATTCAGAGTTAAGTAACAGAGTTAGGAAGCAATGGGTTGTGACTCCAGTGGCATAGGGGTGCGGGGGGTGCAGGCCTCCCTGGGTGTCATCAGTGAGGGGGGTGGCAAAATGGCCAGCCAGCTGGGAGGCGGGTGCGCCGCTTCCCCGGTGTCAGCGCTTGGCTCTGAGAGCACCGCACACCCGCCTCCCAACACTACCATCCTGAACAGCGGCTGGGAGCCATGGGGAGGGGGGGCGAAGCCTGACTCCATCCCACTGGATTTGTGGGGCGGGGGCGAACTTGGAAGCGGAATTTTCCACAGGAAAACACAACACACCCAAACAGGTGCCCTGCAGCAGCGAGTGTCTTTCAAAACACAAGTAAAGCAACCGAGCTAAGTTACTTTCGTTTACGTCGCGTCCCCACACTGAGCAGCCTTGCAAGGCTGGGATCTGGGGAGCGGAGTGCCCGAAGGGCGCAACAGCCTCCTCTCAGGGCTGGGGTCGCCCCAGTGGCAGTGGGGGTTGGCTGTGCAATGCCTTTGTTCTCTGCCACTTGCTCTGCCCCCTTGCAGGGCAGGTGCCCGCCCCCTTGCGCCCAGAGTGCGTTGGAGTCATGTGTGACTCCTGAGAGAGGAGTGAAAGGGAGGGAAGAGTGGGGGCAAAGAGCAAGGAGCAAGGTTTGAGAATACAGTGGTACCTCGGGTTAAGTACTTAATTCGTTCTGGAGGTCTGTTCTTAACCTGAAACTGTTCTTAACCTGAAGCACCACTTTAGCTAATGGGGCCTCCTGCTGCTGCTGCGCCACCGGAGCACAATTTCTGTTCTCATCCTGAAGCAAAGTTCTTAACCCGAGGTAGTATTTCTGGGTTAGCAGAGTCTGTAACCTGAAGCGTATGTAACTTGAAGCGTATGTAACCTGAGGTACCAACGTAATGCTTGGGTCTGTTTAAGCAATTGCAGAAGCCAGAACCTCTCAGGCTAAGATTTAGGCTCAGCTTGTAAATATATGTGTAAATAAACCATATAGGATAAAGAAAACCACAGCCTCCACTGGGCCTCATTGCATCCTTAAATTTCCATGCTTAACAAAGTCCCTAGTATTTCAAAATCTGTTGAGGGGCCCTCACCCCCCACACCATAATAACAAAAAGGCCTTCTCCTATGAAACTGAGGTGTGACACGGTCTTTCTGCATGCAACATTATGTGAGAGCTAGAGAAATCTGCTGTGCTCATTGAAAGCCATTCAGGCAGCAAAGGCACCAACCACCTCCCTGAAGGTTTCTCCTCCTGTTCTCCCAGTTCCGCTGAAGCCCACTAGATGGCGCACATTACCTTGACGAGAGCCAAGGTTCGTTAACGAGGCCTAAAGAGCTTGTGGCATCTTTAAAAGATTTGTGATACAACCTTAGAGTTGAGGTTTCTTGTCTAGGCCTTTTCTCTATGTTTAGTGGAATAATGTTCCAAATCCAGCATCAAGACATTTTGACACCTGACGCCAACCATAAAACAAACCATATAAAGCGTCCCAGACTCTGCATTCATCATTTGAGGCCCTTTTTTTGTGTGCCTCCTCCATATAACATCTGAAGGGTGATAACATGAGACCATGAAATCTCTGTAGTGGCTCCCCATTTGTGGAATGACCCCCTAGGGTTCGCCTGGCGCTTTCGTTATATATATTTTAGGCGCTTGGCAAAAATGTTCCTCTTCAAACAGGCCTTTGGCTGATTAATATGATACAGCCTTTTAAATGTGACTGTGGCACAGGGGTATTGTTTTGCTGTTTTGTTTTACTTATTTCCATTTTTTTATCCTGTGTTTTTATCCTGCATTCTGTTGAAATGTGGATTGTATTGTTTCTTGGCTTGACTAGTTTATGCATATAGATACAGTCGTATCTTGGTTCTCAAATGGAATCCATTCCAGAAGTCTGTTCGACTTCCGAAAATGTTCGGAAACCAAGGCGCAACTTCCGATTTGCGGCAGGAGCTTCCTGCACTCAATCAGAGTCAGACGTTTGGCTTCCGAAAAACTTTCACAAACCGGAACACTCAATTCCATGTTTGCAGCGTCCAGGAGCCAAAACATTCAAGTCACGAGGCATTCGAGAACCAAGGTACGGCTGTATTGCCGTTCCACCTAGCTGCAGATGCCTGCTTCAATTTTATTTCAGTGATTGATAAACCAGCATGTGGAGTTAGGGACATGTGGGTGCAATCAGCAACACAGCTGCTTCAGGGGTTTCGCTGATATGGGGAAAAGGCTGAGCCCGACGGAGATGTTGACCCAAGGTGCAGTAAGCTGCGAAAGGGGCAAATTCCAAGCTAGGAGTCATTAGGGAAGGAACTGAAAAGTAAAACTGCTGATATCATAAAGCGGTTATATACAAATCTATGGCGCAGCCACACTTGGGACACTGTGTACAGCTCTGGTCGCCTCACCTAGGAAAGGATGCCGCAGAGCTTGAAGAGGTTCAGAAAAGGGCAACTGAAAGGATCAGCGAGTAATTCTAGGAGGAAAGGCTGCAACACTGGGAGCTTCTTAAAAGCAAGTCAGAGGAGACATGGTAGAGATGTATAAAATTCTGCATGGGAAAGTGGACTGAGAAAGGTTTTTCTCCCTCTAATAATACTCGAAATTGTGGACATTCAATGATGCTGAATGTTGGAAGGTTCAGGAAATAAAGTGCCGTATTTTTTGCTCTATAAGACGCACCAGACCACAAGACGCACCTATATTTGTTCACAAGGCAAAAGGGCTATGGAATTTGCTAAAAGAAGTTATGATGGCTTCAAAAGAGGATTTGACAGATTCGTTGAGGATAAGGCTACTAAGGGCTAATAGATTTTAACTTAATTTATATACCGCCCTATACCTGGAGGTCTCAGGGCGGTTCACAGAAAGCATCCCAATATATAAAATAAAAACAAAAACAAAAACTCAATAACACACCCACCCACCCCCCAAAAGAGCCACATTTTAAAAGGGTGTCAATCAGGTCAACAAAGGGCCTGGTTAAAACGGAAAGAAGAAGAAGAGGAGGAGGAGGAGGAGTTTGGATTTGATATCCTGCTTTGTCACTACCCTAAGGAGTCTCAAAGCGGCTAACAATCTCCTTCCCCTTCCTTCCCCACAACAAACATTCTGAGGTGAGTGAGGCTGAGAAACTTCAGAGAAGTGTGACTAGCCCAAGGTCACCCAGCAGCTGCATGTGGAGGAGCGGGGAAGCGAACCCGGTTCACCAGATTACAAGTCTACCGCTCTTTGCCTGCTGCCTGTCAGGAGGAAGAATGTCTCTGAATCGCAGTTGCTGGAAAGCACAGGTGGGCAGAGTGATGTTCTCAGGTCCATGGGCATCTCGTTGGTCACTCTGAGAACAGTGGGCATCCCACACCCTCCAACATTTCTGCAATGAAAGTAGGAATGTCCTATTCTATTCTTATTCTTATTCTACCCCACCCATCTGACAGGGTTGCCCCAGCCACTCGGGGTAGCTTCCAACATAGATGAACACATAATAAAACATTAATCAATTTTTTAAAAAACTATACAGGGCTGCCTTCAGGTGTCTTCTAAAGGTTGTAAAGTTACTTATCTCCTTGACTCGGGGGTTGCATAACTGATGATGTGTGAAACCTTCGAGCAAGACTTGAGCCCAACAGCACTCTCTCCTTCCACAGTTTTCAGCAACCGAAGACATAAAATTTCTCTGTTAAAAGTGTTGGTTTTTTAAAAAAGCTGGATGCAGGAAAAGGAATCAGAGAACCCCAAATAGGAAAACTATGCCTCTATGCATCTCCCCCTGCCACACACACCTGCTTTTATTATTGCTACACATCACAGAAGGATGATATTGTTTATTTCGGATTGTTTCCCTCTGTTTAGTCCTGGCCCCAAACCTCTGATAGTTCTCAGAATTAATCCATAGTCATTAAACTGTACAATCTTCTTTCTGGGGTGGGGTGGGGAAGAGAGATTTTGTTAGATGATTCTCAGGCATTATGCAATAGAAATCAGCCTGTTGCCATCTTAATAGGCCTCTTTTCATGTCCCAAAGTGGAAAATTACACGAAATTTCTTCAGCCACATCCTGGACCCTTACATCATATCAGTTAGGCATGCACAGTTAAAGAAACCACAGTTAATCCAATATATTTGCTTTGGTGTTTCTTTTTTGCTTAGAAGGAACTGATCTCTGTTGAATGAAGTCTGAGAGGAAAGCCAGGAACCCGCCATTCTTCTTCCCTCAGCCCTGAGAGCAATTTAGATGTCCAAGATTACCTTTAGTAATGTCCCTGCCCAGTCAGTAGTTCTAATGACTGTGGAAGGCCTGGGCTAAGAAATATGCTTTTAACACAACCGGGGAGTCCAATTTGTTCTGTGAGGCTATTTCCCCTGAATTATTTCCCCATTGTCAATCAGGTGAACAGGGAACAGGTGCCTGCCGGTAAAGCAGCAGGATTTAACCCCTCTATTCATCAAGTAGTTTCATTCCAGACAGGCCTAAACGAAAGAAGGCTCTGCTGGGTGTGATAGTTTAGGGTTGTGTATATGGCTTTACAGGCTAACAACAAAACTTTAAAGTTAGTTTGGTGGCAACCTAGCAGCCAGTGCAGTTCCCCCTGTGGGAGACCTATGTGCATTAAGTCTTCTAACTTGTTCCTTTTTTCTGAGACTATATTGGCATGCCATTTATTTGATAACGTTGTTTTCCTTGTAAGGTTAGTGCAAACAACAGGTTCCAATACAGAGAGCTCCTGATAAACCACCAGTACAGTTAGGGTGTGTCTAAACTGCCACTCTTTTTTATTTTTCAGTTCAGCTTTATTTTTCAGTTGTCCTGGGGCAACCTCTCCCTGTCTGGCTCCTCTGGGGATTAGGTGGAACAAAACTCGCGAGGGGTTAGGGTGAACACATTTCCTTTAGCTGAAACCATAACTATACAAAACAATTCAGCCCCCCAAAGAGCTGAAGGCATAAGCCATTTGTTTTAACACATGGACAGCCTCTCTTGAGTCCACAGAGAAAATTAGACAATTCTTGCTTGCAGACTTTGCGGTCAGCCACTCCAAACATTGCTCTAATTCAGCAAGGGGCCACTTCCTTGTTTGCAAACAGCTTGAGTCCCACTGCAGCAGATCAGGCGTAGCTAGTGGCAAGTTTAGGATCTGCAGCCTGAAGGATGTAGCTGCTAGGCAATTCTCATAGCTGCTAGAGGAGAGGAAGAGGTTGTAGAAGGAACTGTGGGTAGATGGGTATCTCTTCCTCATCAAACCTGTACCTGGAACTTATTGTGGACAATGCAGCCGACTGCTGAATGGGACACAGCTGTGTGTAGCTGGAGGGTGCATTATCCACCTGCCTATAAAAAGCAAGCCTGGATTGAACAACTAGGGCGGTGTCAGCAGTTTCCAGAAAGCCTCCTCTTTGTGCAATGTTTGTGGGAGAGCTGTGAGCTTGTTTGGGGCTCCGAGTTGAGTCCTGGGTGCAAGCTGAATGGGGAGTTGTGTCGGAAGGAGAAGGAGTTGATATTGGTTGATATTTCTTTGTATTCATTGGGACTGGGAGATATCAGCTTTTCAACATCGTGGTGTATACCGCGATGCTGAAGAAACAAGATGCATTGGCCTCTGTCTGCAATACACTGGGTGAGACTGTCCCAGCTGACACCTCTTGAGCTGAAGCAGTTTCACCCAGGCTTGCAGGCTGGGACAATGTGGCTTGTTTGCCCTGCTCAGCTGGGGAGAGGGAAGGTCCTCCCCCACAGCTGAGACAGCCCCTCATGTGGGAGCATCGGGACTCCGTATCTGTTTGCTGTGGGGCGTGGCAACTGCGCTCCCCTCAGCTGAGCAGTTTCACAGAGCCCCCACCCCGCCACCGGCTTGTGGGAGCCAGTGCCAGACTAAAGCTAAAGGTAAAGGTACCCCTGAACGTTTGGTCCAGTCGTGGACGACTCTGGGGTTGTGGCGTTCATCTCGCTCTATAGGCCAAGGGAGCCGGCTTTTGTCCGCAGACAGCTTCCGGGTCATGTGGCCAGCATGACTAAGCCGCTTCTGGCGAACCAGAGCAGCGCACGGAAACGCTGTTTACCTTCCCTACGAAGCAGTACCTACTTATCTACTTGCACTTGACATGCTTTTGAACTGCTAGGTGGGCAGGAGCTGGGACTGAGCAACAGGAGCTCACCCTGTCGCGGGGATTCAAACCGCCAACCTTCCGATCGGCAAGCCCTAGGCTCTGTGGTTTAGACCACAGCACCACCCGTGTCCCAGTGCCAGGCTAGGGGCTCCTTTAATTGCTCAACTGAGGTAAGGGCAACAACTGCACACTCCTCAGTTGAGCAGTTCAAAGATGGAGAGGGAGGAACAAGCTGTATTGGCACCTCACCAATACAGCTTGTTTCTCCCTCTCCTGAAACCACCGCTGCTCCTGAGACCCTCTGCTAGCAGCGCCCACTAGAGGAAGGAACTGAGTGAAACTGGCATCACAGTCTGCTCCTTCTATCGCCCAGGCCTAGTATTCGTTTAATATTTTTCTGTTTAACTGTTTTTTTTCTAATATTGGGTGGGTTATTCTAGTTGTCTGTTGTGGCTTTAGTTTTCCATTCATCACTTTTATCCCAGTAAGTAGCAAGTTATAGAAATCTTCCAGATAAATAAAATAAGACATTTAAAACAAATACAGTCATACCTCGGGATGAGCGCGTTCAAGTTGCGCTCCGCGGCAACTCGGAAGTAAGGGAGCGTGTTACTTCCGGGTTTCACCACTTGAGCAGACGCTCAAAATGACGTCACGTGCATGCGCAGAAGCACCGAAACGTGATCCGCGCATGTGCAGATGTGTGGACACGGTTTATGTTTGCTTCTAGATGCGAACGGGACTCTGGAACGGATCCCGTTCGCATCTAGAGGTACCACTGTAAAACCAGACATATAAGAATGGTTCCCCGTTCCCTTTCCAGCTAACCATACACAGAGCTTTTCTTTCAGCCGGGACTCAGTTCTGACACCTCTCAGGTGGGTGCCATTGGCATTCTAAGAGAGCGAGGGAGGTGTTCAAGGTGAGTTCCAGCACCTCTTTTTCTAGAAAAATAGCACTGACATACACATGAATTTAATTTGTGTTATACAGGGTAACAAGAGCCCAGAAATACAGTAGCAGGCCGAAGAACAAACTCCAGCTCCTTCCTCTAGGATCTCAATTGACTCTTCCCTACCAAGCACCTTCATGGCTGTTACACTGACACAGATCGCTGGTGTCTTTCGCAGATTCATTTGTTCTACGCAGAATTGCAAGTGTGGTTCCCTTATACAGTGTTTACCTGGTTTCACCTGCACCTCCATATGTTATCTGATGCATTTAAGACAGCTCCATATAAAAGGGTTTGGGGAAAGGGACAGTTAAGTCATCAGACTGAGATTTTTGCTAAAAGGGAATGGATGCAGGGGTCAAAGAGGTTGCATGGCATGTACACAATGGGACTTTGAGACAAGTTCCAGCAATGGAAAGGGAAGAATGGCTAGGAAGGTGGGGCGATTTCTGTCCGGACAAACTGCAAGGAGGTTTGTGTCTCATTAGGTACAAGTTTTCACATGGGAGAGAGAAAATGTCTAGGAAATGGTGTACTGAAAAATGAGAATCGCAGTCACAAGATGCGGTGCAGACCTCATCACCACAATATCAGTAGCAGATCTTGAGGAAAAACTACCTGCCAGACTGGACGCATATGCCTGGACACATGCTGTTGTTGCTTTAGAATAATAAAATCTAGAGTTGGAAGGCACCCAAGAGTCATCTAGTCCAACCCCCTGAAATGCAGGAATCTCAGCTAAAGCATCCATGACAGATGGCCATCCAATATCTGCTTAAAAACCTCCCATGGAAGGAGAGTCCACCACCTCTCATGGGAGTCTGTTCCACTGCCAAACAGCTCTGACTGTCATAAAGTTTTTCCAAATGTTTAGTCGGAATCTCCTTTCTTGTAACTTGAAGCCATTGCCTTGAGTCCTACCCTCAAAAGCAGGAGAAAACAAGCATGCGCCTTCTTCCATGTGACAGCCCTTAAGATATTTGAAGATGCCTAGCATATCTCCTCTTAGTCTCCTCTTTTCCAGGCTGAACATACGCAGTTCCTTCAACCATTCCTCATAAGGTTTGGTTTCCAGACTCTTGGTCATCTTGGTTGTCCTCTTCTGCACATGTTCCAGATTATCAATATCCTTCTTAAACTGCGGTGCTCAGAACTGGACACAGTATTTCAGTATTCTAACAGCCTTACTATGAGGTAGTGTGTGGTGTCTGCCTCAAACGGCATAGTCTGCCCGTTGCCTCTTAAGCTAGCTTAGTGTAGTGGACAAGTTGTGGTGTCATCAGCATTGAAGTCAGCTTCTGTACATGCAACAGGGAACAGATGTCTTGTCCTTCGCCTCAGGCAGAAAAAGATATTTGGCTGGCCCTGGCCATCAGTGGCAGCAGCCGTATACATTATGAGGTAGGCTGCGTAAGTTCACCAGCTCAGGAGCAGAATTTACTTACTTATTTATTTTTTTCCACAAAATGTATGTACTGTTTGATTGTAACAGAAGCCTCTAAAGCGGTTTGCAAAAGAATGAAACAACGAAATATTCAGTTAAAAAAGAAGTTAAAAATGACAATTCAAAACCTTAAAGAAAAGAAAAATCAACGATAAGCTAAAAACCAGATTAAAACACTTGTCGACTTCAACATAGGCTTGCCTACACAGGTTTTTAGCAAGTGCCCTACAGTGAAGGCACCTGCCTGACGTCAACAGTCAGGTGTACCAGATTGTGGGTGCTGCCCCAGTAAAAGATCATTTTATTAAAAATGCTGAACAGGTATTATGAGGCGTCTGCAACAGTGCCAGTTTGGCAGATTAGAACAGTCAAGTGGGCATATATGGGTAAGATTTTGTGTGCTGTTAAAAGGCAGTAAATTGTACAGAATTTATTGTTACCCGGTATATTTTTAATGTTTTAAAAATATTGCTATATTTATGGGTAAGGGAGATTAAATTTGGATTTTATGCCTCAGGGTATTATTATTATTATTAATTATTATTATTATCAGCAGCAGCAGCAGCATCAACAACAATTTATATGCCTCCCATCTGACTGGGTTCAACAACAACAACAATTTATATGCCTCCCATCTGACTGGGTTGTCCCAGCCACTCTGGGCGGCTTCCAACAAATTATAAAACCGCAATAAAACATTTAAAACTTCCCTATACAGAGCTGCCTTCAGACATCTTCTAAAAGTCAGATGGTTGCTTCTTTCCTTGACATCTAATCAGATATTATAGACCTGTTCTGGAGAAGACTGTGTTCACTCAGAGGAGGGTGGCTGATTTGGTGGTACAGTCATACCTTGGGTTAAAGTCGCTTCAGGTTGAGCCTTTTCAGGTTACGCTCCGCGGCAACCCAGAAGTAATGGAACGCGTTCCTTCCGGGTTTTGCTGCTTGCGCATGTGCAGACGCTCAAAATGACGTCACGCGCATGCGCAGAAGCGGCGAATCGCAACACGCGCAGGCGCGGGTTGCATTCTTCTCAGGATGCGAACGGGGCTCCGGAACGGATCCCATTCCCATCCAGAGGTACCACTGTATTTTCTAATGCAGCCTTCACCATGCTAATGCCTTCCACATGCGTTGGACTACAACTCCCATCAGCTCTGGAAGCTTATAGTTTGATGAAGGGTGTTCTAAGAACTCTTCAATTCCTCAATTCCCATTTTCCAATAAATCCAGCATGCTCATTCTACCAGAATAAACATATAGTACAAACCCTTGAAACCAGGCTCTTTAGTCACCTTGGATGATATCCAAGTAATACTCAGAGTAGACCCATTTAAATTAACAAACATGACATTTAAAGCACCATGTGGTCGCTTTAAATAGCCATGATTTCCCCCAAAGAATTCTAGGAGCAGTGGTTTGTTAAGGGTGCTGAGCAGCGCCGGCTCACCCACGAGGCAAGGTGCAGCCAACGCTTCGGGCGGCAGGAGGCACAGGGGCAGCAGATCCCGATGCAGATCTTTATTCCTGCCTTGTTCATGATGTAGATTTTCACTTGCCGCTTCTTCCCTGGCAGGGAGAGGAGCGCCATTTTGTGGTTCGCCTCAGGTGCCAAAATGTCTTGAGCCGGCCCTGGTGCTGAGAGTTATTTGGAGAACCTCTTTCCCCTTTCCAGAGTGGTTTAACAATCAATCTCTCTTCACAGGGAACTCTTGAGAAGTGTAGCTCTGCGAGGGGAACAGGGCGGGAAGCCATGACCATTCAAAGTGTTTTATTATAGTGCTTGAAAGGTATGGTGTGAACGTGGCCTAAATTGCATTGATTTCAATGTGACTCCTCTTGAGGGGGATTTAGTGGGATGCAGCCTGGCCACCAAGCACCACCTGTAGAAAAAGCACAATGGCATTTCCGCACTCCTGCCTTGGGAAGCTCTGTGTGAACCGCTGCCACTCACGTCCTCGACTTTCCCCTTAATGCAAACAGCACCTCCAGGGCTTCTTCCACATGCATGAGGCTTATCACAATGTTCCATCACCTGCCTCCCACCAACTTTCCCCATTCGTACCCTTTCATTCCTGGAAGAAATGGAGCCAGAGACTGTCAGCTTAGTACTGTTAGTGAGTCACACCCAGTTTTGTGACTCAGCAGCACCTAACTCAGCATCTTTGGATCTGTTTCCTGCTAGGGCACTGCGGGCCACCGGAAGTGTAATAGCAGGCTGCAGGAGGAAATGAGAGGAGCACATGCTCAGCTTTGGAGAAATCTATCCATTTCAATTTCACTCTGTTTCTCCTTCTCCCAGTCTATGTCCGCCACATTCCTGCATCAGTTTGCATATCTTGTTTACAGAAGAACCTCATGAAAATTTGTTAGCATTTTAGCATTCTTTGTACTATGCTGTATATGTTTTTTTGCTAATGTGCACATTTTTTTGCAAGCAATGTTCCCTAATTTTATGCATGTATGCCAGGGGTGCCTTGAATGATGCTCAGGGCTGCCACAGGCAACACTGGCCTCTGTTCCTCTTTCCTTCCCTCCCTCCTCTGATGCCTTATCGCATCTCTGCCTCCAAAAGGCTTGCGTGGCTCTTTGTTGCAGCAGCCCTGGCTACAAGCTCCCCAGGCAAATGGTGCCTCTGGGGCTGGCCAGAGAAGAGGAGAGGGGGGCTGAGCAAACACTTTACAAGGGAGGGTGTTTGAAAAGGGGTGAGGGGCTGCCAGCTTTGCACGCAAGGGGTGACATAACTGGGCTTCTGAGGCTTCCGGAACACATTTTCCCCCAGGGGAGCTGCAGAAAGAATGTACTTGGTCAAAGGAGCCATGAGACTCAAAAAAGTTGTAAACCTCTGATATATGCTATTCTCACCAGTATTTGTATCTACTGTTTGATAGAAAAGGAAATCTCCAAGGCATTTACATGAATTACGATGAGAAAAATAAATTCAAATTAAAAATAAAGCAAGAACATTCAGAGATTCTTTTTAAATAAAAACAGAATATAGCATTTCCCCTTATTCCTCTTGTTTATTTATTTATTTAACAAAATCTATATACTGCTTGACTGTATAAAATAAAACAATGAAAATTGTTGATAAAAACCAGGTCAAAAATATGTGTTAAAAGATTATTAAAATCAGCAGTAACTAAAATAAGATTAAAACATGCAAATGTCTACGTGTCTGCTTAGGCTTTGATGTATTACAGTATTTTAATATATTTTTTGGAAGCCGTCCAGGGTGGCTGGGGAGGCCCAGCCAGATGGGTGGGGTATAAATAATAAATTATTATTATTATTATTAGGCTTGCCTATCAGAGTGGCTGCGGAAACCCAGCCAGATGGCAGATGGGCAAAGTATGAATAACATAATAAGAATAATATTTTAAAAAAATTAAGCAGGCACTGAAAAGAGTACAGTGAAGGCACCTGTCTTATATCAATAGGCAGGGAGTTCCAAAGTGTGCGGTACTGCCACACAAACAGATTGTTTTCTATAAGTGTGGAAGGAGTATTACGTGGCACCTGTAAGTGATCCTGCAAGTTAACTGATCTTAAGCTGTTGAGGGCTTTACATACGAATAGTTACACCTTGGCATTGGCTATAATTTTAAGACTGAATGGGGTAATAAAAGTAACTCTGCACCTGATCAAAGACATTTCACCGCCTTACTTCACATCATGTTTCAGGAGGTGTTGAAAACCTCTCCCCCCACCTTTCCCCATCATTTCATTTATTAATTGCTTCCTACAAGGCATTTACAATATAATAAAATATTGTTACGGTTTGGCGGAGTTAAGCTTGGGTGTGATGATTCTTCCAAATCCTGGATCCAGTAAATGTTAAACTATAAGCCAGGCTAGCTTTCATTAAGAGAACAAAGGATTAAAGGGGCTCGGTGCAATACAAAAAAATGGGCTTGGCCCCCTCCCTCAATGGACAAAGCCAGAGTTTGGAGTAGAATTTTTGGGATGTGATGTGGAGAGAGAATTTTAGAAAGATGAAATTCGCATTCATTGCCCAAATTTGCCTATGGCCTTGTGGTGTCTGCAAGGAATGTGACCTGAAAAAAGTTACAATACACGACTGATTCGGATGCTACTTTTAAAGGTGTGTGTGTGTGTGTGTGTGTGTCCATTGCCACACTCCTTCTGCATCTCAGCCCAATCCCCACCACCGCCTTGGAGAAAGAGCAAATTATTTTTAAATTATTATTATTTATTCAATTTATATACCACGCTTTCTCTAAAGATCCCAGGACGGTGCCCAACATTGAGAACATAATTTACGCAGCATAAGAATAAAACCACAATAATAAAATAATTAAAAAGAAGAACAGGTTCTGCCCCCTACACTGAACAGGTCATAGAATGGCTGAAGACCTGGGTAAAGAGGAATGTTTTCTCCTGGCGCCTACAGACATGTAATGATGGCAGCAGGCGAGCCTCTCTGGGAAGAGCATTCCATTGACGGGGAGCCACCACAGAAAAAGCCCGTTCTCATGTTGCTACCCTCTGAACCTCTCGGGGAGAGGAGAAATAGAGAAGGGCCTCCGATGACAATTGCAGGGCCTAGGGCTGGGCAGTGGCGTAGCGTGGGGGGTGCAGGGGGGGCCGGCCGCACCGGGCGCAACATCTGGGGGTTAGGGTTAGGGGGCGCAAATCCACGGGTTAGGGGGCGCAAATCCACGGGTTAGGGGGCGCAAATTACTTGCCTTGCCCCGGGTGCAACCCACGCTACGCCACTGGGGCTGGGGCTGGACACATCAAAGAAGCGTTTCAGTTAAACGCGTTGCTAACTTTGTATGAGAAATTGGGTAAGCAAAACACGGAACTCCACAGCACCATCTGGTGTCACAGTGTTAGAATGCATAAACAACACATATAAAGCGTTTTTTCTTTGCCAGTGTAGCTGAGTCCCAGGTCACTTTGTATGGGGAGAGGTGGTCCTTAAGGTATTGAGGTCCTGAGCTGTGTAAGGCTTGATAGTTCAGCACCAGCATTTTGAATTGGGCCCGGAAACTGACAGCCAGTGCAATTAGTGGGTAGGAACAGGTTGCCCTCATTCGACTGCACTCCTCCTCTAGATTAGAAAAGGACAGGCAAGCACGCAGCAATGGTAAAAGGACTGGTGCCCCCCCCCAATTGCTGATGTGTAGGCCTTGACACATGCTTGAGGATGCTGATGTCTGGCACTGACTCTGCACTCTACACATGCTTAGCAGCAGCTGATGTCTCAGTGTGGAACTGGTGTGTGTGTGTGCTTGGAGCTCTTAATGAGCCTCCTAAGCATCAAATCCTAGGGGACAAGTTCTATTTGGACCCTAATAATAATAATAATAATAATATTTATATGCCACCTATCTGACTGGGTTGCTTCAGCCACTCTGAGCGGCTCCCAGCAAAATATTAAAAACACAGTAAAACATCAACCATTAAAAACTTCCCTGAACAGGGCTGCCTTCAGATGTCTTCTAAAAGTCAAATAGTTGTTTATCTGTTTGACATCTGATGGTGATACCTAGGCGTCATGACCTGGGACCCAGGTGGATGTCCTGGCCAGGAAGTATGTCAGAACTCCCAGCACACACACAGCTATGCTCCCATCCTCTGTCACAGATCATGTTTCCGATACACAACTGACCTTAGCCTGCTCTTTCCACGACACTGAATGTATTTATTTGGCTAAAAAGGACCAGAATTATTTCCAGACCTCCTTTGTAGGGTAACAATGGGAGGGGGTTCCACAGGGCGGGCGCCACCACCAAGAAGGCCCTCTGCCAGCTTCCCTGTAGCAGTTCCCTATAAAATATTTGAGGCCATTCCTTCCCCTCAAGTTGATCGACATTGCCATTCAAATGATGTGTGTGCGATTATGTGGGGCAGGGTTTACCTGGGATCCCCAATATTTTATTCAAGTTGGCACCCTGCCCCCCAGTTACTCTTTCCAGGCGGCATGGTTTGTCTATAATTGGGGGGAGTCAATGGTACACATGTATTTTATTAAGAGGAGGCACCTCAAAGAATCATAGAAGAGACCACGAGGGTCATCTTGTCCAAGCTGCTACAATGCAGGAATCTTTTTGCCTACATGGGGCTTGAACCCACAACCCTGGTCATAGCCAGAATTTTTGTTGGAGGGGGAGACTTTTGTTAGGGGGTGCAGTTGCCCCCTGGCTATGCCCATGCCCTGAGATTAAGTCTCATGCTCCACACATGGCTTGTCTAAAATTGGGGTGAGTCAATGGTACTTCACGGCCCTCAGGGCGAGTGTGTGTGTATGTAATCTATCTGAACTTGCTTCCTGTCACATGGGCGTAGCGGGGTGGGGGTTGGGGAACAGAGATCCCCCAAATCAAGTAAATAAATGAAAATATTTGATTACTGACAATTGCGTTGCAGATAGCAGACCCTCCAAGTGTTCCTATTTTCCAGGGACAGTCCCCGATTTACAGAAGCCGTCCCAGTTTCTAATTTGATCCCGAAATGTCCCCTTTTCTTTAGGCCGCCCCTATTTTTATAGAAGAAATGTTGGAGGGTATGGAGTTATCCGACCCACAAGCTGTCTGAAGGCAGCCCTGTATAGGGAAGTGTTGTTTTTTTTAAAAAAAGTTTAATGTTTTGATATATGTTGGACGCTGCCCAGAGTGGCTGGGGCAACCCAGTCAGATGGGTGGGGTATAAATAATAAAATTATGATGATGGCATGGGACGTCCCTATTTTCATCAAAGAAATGTGGGAGGGTATGAGATAACTCGCTTCTGCCCCCCAACATAAAGCCTGCCCCCGCCCCATAAAATAAACCCTGGCCATGGCCATGTGCTGCCACAGTGGGAGAAGAAGAGCCGCTCTGCACGAGCTCAGAGGCACCCTCGCCACCCCGGGGTGGGGGCAAAGAACACAGGAACCCTCCGCAGAGGCGGCGAGGGGAGGCACCGGGGTCTCTTTTAAAAGTCTGCCCGTGCCGGGCGAGCAGCCCCCGGTGACCTCCGCGGGGGTTTCATCCGAGGAAGCGGCACGCCGCTGTCCGCGCAGCGCTGCCCCCTGCCGGCGCCGTCGATTCCCGGGCCCCGTTTCCTTCCTTCTCCTTCCCCCTTTGGCTCCGGCGACGTCGATCCGAAGCGAGGCGAGCTGGTTTCCCCTTGCGGAGGCCGGCCGCGTCCCCGGGCTCTCCGGCCCCGCTGAGCCCCCGCTTGAGGGCGTGTCCTCCCGGCGCCCCCCAACCTTTCGCTGTTGGCCGGGGGCGGCGAGAGGAGGAGACCGGCGTCGCGGGAGGAAGTGGAAGCGGCGGCGAATAGCGGGCAGGCGGAGAAGGCTTTGCAAGCAGCCGCGCACCGAGGAGGCTCCGGAGACTCGCCCGCTTTGCCCGGGTCTTTCCCGTCCAGGCTCCGGGTTCCCGCCGCCTCGGGCCATCGCGGCTCCTGGGAGGCGGGAGGCGGCGGCAAGCAAGCAGCAGCTAGCCTCCGCCTCCGCCTCGGCGCCTGCTCCATTATAAAACGGGCAGGGGAGGAAGGAGAAGCCGGAGAGGCTCTTCCCGTCGCCTCGGAGCCTTCCGGGATTCGCCTCGCCGCCGAGGGGCCTGCAGAAAAGGGTTGCACCCAACTTGCTGCTTGCTGCTGCTGCTGGAGGATCTGAGCCCTGCAAGAAGCCCTTTGGCGGGGCGAAGTTTCCGGATGGCTGCTGAGAGATTTCCCTCCCTGCCCATCCCCGCCTCCCTCTCCAGGGGTCCTGCTGCTTAAAAGGAGCGAAATCCCAAATAGATGTGAAGCAGGAAGCTTAGAGACCTGCCCTTCCCCTCCCCCTCCAGAGTGCCCAGGCACCCGAGAAAGACTGAATGGGTGTCCTGTAGAGACAGACACGCGCGTGCATATATAGAGATATATGCAGATTTCTAAGTGAGTGCCTGCATCTTTTTCCTTTTTCCATACGGGGTGCCTTTCCCGACGCGCGCGCACCCTCCTGCTCCTCCTCCTCTTCTTTTTTTTCAAAAGAATAACTTGCTCCAGGGTGCAAGTGGAAGGGAAGATGCAGACGTTTCTGAAAGGGAAAAGGGTTGGCTATTGGCTGAGCGAGAAGAAAATCAAGAAGCTGAATTTCCAGGCGTTCGCAGAGCTTTGCAGGTAAGGAGCGAGGATCGGCGGTTTATTATGCTGTGTGTGTGTGTTTGTGACAAAAGAACCTTCCTTTCCCTTTTCTCTGGGACTCTTCTTTAACTTGGCACTTGAGCATCCCTCCCTGTTGATGTGACGGGCCTCTTGCTCCTTAATCACCATCGTCTGGTGAGCAAATTGAAGGAGCAGTTGCACAGTGCAGCTTGGCTTAGAACCTCGGTAATTGCCAGTTGGGAAATCCAGCCTTACAAATCATAACAACACCCTGATCAAGGTGAAAAAAAAAAGGAAAAGTGCCCAAAGCCATGATGATGTGAAAAGCTTATAATTTGCTTGGCTTCCTCTCCACCCCCACCACCCCTCTCCTGATTCACCAAAAACAGATGGGATATAATGTGCGGCTTTGGGGATTATGTAGACATGTGCAAGTTTCCTGAATAACATATTGAGGAAAGTTGCAGCCACGCTTGTTGTTGCTTGCGAATTACCTGCGGCGTAAATGCTCTCGTAGGTAAACTGGTCCACCGAGGCAGTTTCCTAAACACTGGAGTAGGCAAAAATGACAGAATGTTGGTAAGCTCTCTAATGGAGCGAGCCACATACATCTGAATAACTAATACACTGCCTCACTCAGTTTTGCCTTCCTGGACCAAGCATCTTTTTGCAATGACAGCCTCATCTCCCTTCTCCTTTGGAAAGTGCAGCCGTGGAAAGGGTTCTCTCCCAAGCCAAGATGGGCCTAAACGTTGTAAGAGCCTTTTTGCAGAAACCTAAAGAATGTGAAAGGCACTTCAGGGTCTCTCTTCGCTTTGCTGTTTGGGAGTTCGATTAAACCTCCATTTGCATGCTCCTGTTCAAAGACTTCTAGGACTTATTAATGGAGAAAGCAAGACAGACTCTTGCTTTGGGTTGAGAACCAAAATGGTAACATAATGGTTCGTGCTACTAAGAACTGAAGAAATGAATGAGCCGATTGTCTTGGTATATAACACAAGGTTGAGTTATATAGTGGTCTCGCTGAAGACAGTGGGGGGTTTCATACGGCTATTTGGGAGACTTCTTGAATGGTTAAACACTATTTTATTTTATTTTTTGCCAGCTGTAATAAGTTGTTTTTCAAAGGTGGCCGTTTTCCATGACTTCTGTTATGTGTGGCTGCAGCTCTGTTCAGCCACTGTTCTGTGCTGCTTATTACCCTTGTCTTGACCTGAATTCCCCAAATCAAATATTCCAGATAATATTTTAAGTTAAAAACAAGCGAGAACAATCAAATCTTTATTCATAAACACCCAGACAACAGTCTGACCGTGTTGCTAATCCAAGGGTACTTTCTTTGCTCCTTTAACAAAAAAGAAAGAAAAAGGGAGAGATTTCATCTGTTTGACTATACTGTCTAAGCAGTATCTCCAAGTCTTTTTGTCTCAAAATGCAATGCATGAACTTCCTCAGTGCTTTCTGCAAGGCTCTAGCAAAATTCTGGGGGTAGTTGGCGTTGTTCCCCCTCCTGCTGCATCGCAAGTTTATGGAGGAGAAGATATTCAATTAGATGTGAGCATCTGGGAACCTGAGCAGATCCTAGCTGTGTGAGCAGAGTGCCCTATGAGGGTATGCCAAAGGAATTTGATGTCCTCCCAAGTCGAAGGAAAGCCTTTTGGGTTACTTACGCAACTCGACATGTCCTAGAACATAGAAATACTTGACTTGTGCTGAATGAGACCATTGGTCCGGCTAGTTTGGTACTGTCTATGCTAGCCTGCGCCAACCCAGTGTTCTGCATGTTTTGGATTGCAACCCTTGTCAGCCCCAACCAGAATGGGCAGTGTCAAGGATGTTGGCGATTTGTAGTTTAAGACAGCCAGAGGACACCAGATTGGGAAGGCTGTGGGCTCTCCGGGATTTCAGACTTTCCTTTCCTTTTTAATTTGTTTTAAGTGTGAACATTTAATGATGTGGACTTAAAAACACAATGTGTTTTAAAACGCAAGTGCAACACAAGACAAGTTTGAATAGTATAGACAGTATATATCCAGCCCCATTGGCCTGTCGCGATGGCGAGCAGACTGGGGAAAAGTCGTCCCTTTCCGGATATAGCAAGGCCCGTGGGTCTGGCTACTTTGCAAGGAGTGCTGCAAACTCCCATGATGTGTTTAGCCCCCGTAACATGGGAAAGCGATTAAACCCCGGTTGCATCTAATAAGCAGTAGCAAGGGGCAGGCATGACAAGGGGAGGCAGTGGTAGAGTGGAATTTTAGAATTTATACTCAAAGTAACAGGAATCCTGCACTTAATAAGATAGGCAGGGTGCGTATATTTTGTTACTGAGAAAATAATTTACTAGTTCAGACATTGCTGGAGCCCCCCTGCACCCCGGCTGCTAGTTAATGGTAGATTTGATGCAAAGTTGCATTGTGGCCACCTGAATTCTTCCACGATTCCCATCTGTTTTTTAGGAGATAGCAAACCTCCTCTAGCCCCATCCCCTTGCTGAATATATTATGAGTTGAGTTTGACCATTTATTATAATTTGTCCAGTATGTTTCTATGTCCTGTATCAAAGCATACAATCTCCTCAAGGTGTAGGTAGGGTTTTCTCCAGTCTCTGAGCAGTTCTCATGTAACTTATATTGAGAGTGATTGCATGAGCCCCTTATTTTGCTCAGCTGAGATGTCACAGTCCCTTATTTCCAAACTATGGTTTGGTGATCAGGGAACAGCACACTGTGGGTTCTTGTGCACCCTTTTATGAATGATTTCCCTCCTATCTTTTCCATCGTTTACTGTAACAGTAGCTTAGTGTTACATATATATTGTGGCTAAATATGGCTTGATTTAACCAGGATTGCCCCAAACCGTGGTTTGGAGATCCATGTCAAAACCTTGGTTCCAAATCATGGTTTGAAAGCCCAGTCTAATGCCAATCAACATAGTTCTTTTAGGGTCATGAGTACAGTATGTAACTAGCTATAATGACTGTGCTCTGTCTCCACCTTCAGAGACAGCCATGTTTCTTACTACAAGTTGACCAATGCACTCAACACCTGCATCTTCAGCATGATTCCTGATTCCATTGCATCTTACTTCCCCAAAGCTGATGAGTACTCCTTCTTATGGTCCCTTAGTCCCTATTACTTCTGTCACCACCAGCTCCTCTTCCCAGGCTGCTTTTGGGTTCCAGCTTGTTATGAAGGAGAAGCAGGGCAGGTTAATAATAATAATAATAATAATAATAATAATAATAATAATAATAATAATAATAATAATTTATTATTTATACCCTGCCCATCTGGCTGGGTTTCCCCAGCCACTCTGAGCTGGCTTCCAACACAATATTAAAATACAGTAAAGCATCAAACATTAAAGGCTTCCCTAAAACAGGGGTGCCTTCAGATGTCTTCTAAAAGTCTGGTAGTTGTTGTTCTCTTTGACATCTGGTGGGAGGGCGTTCCACAGGGCGGGTGCCACTACCGAGAAGGCCCTCTGCCTGGTTCCCTGTAACTTGGCTTCTTGCAGTGAGGGAACCATCAGGCCCTTGGCACTGGACCTCAATGTCCAGGCAGAACGATGGGGGTGGAGACGCTCCTTCATTGGGTTGTGAAGGAACTATCGATCTGCATCTGCAGAGCATTTTCAGGTGAGATGTCACAAGTGCTTTTGAGCCTTGCTCGTTTCTGTAAACACATGCAATAGAAAATCTAAGAAAGGTATGTTAGCCTTGGATGTATACCTCTTGACCTGGTTGGAGACCCAGCCTGAAATTCCTACCGAAGTCACAAAATTCTCAGGAACAAGCAGGCCGCTTTGTCAGTCTCTTTATCTCTTAAGTAGGGAAGATCGGAGATAAGAACTGTAAAGTCAAGTTCTTCATACCAGGAAGTGTTATGTAAGTAAAACATTACTGACAACTCTGGTGTTTCCCCCGCTAGCACCTGAAAATTTAGGGACAGAGAGAGAGCTCGACATGGAAATATGATAGCAGCCTCACTAGCTTAAACATACCGTGGAAAAGTTACCCGAGAAGGCTCTTTAAAAAATAATAATGGAGGCAATTTTGATACACAGTTGGGGAAACTATTCAATGAGGTCGTATGAACCTCTTTGATTAATACTCTACTCTTTGCAAATCTTTGCAGAAGTATAACATGCACATGTCTACACTGATTTTTTATTTATTACAAATGTGTTTTGGTAGATAATCTCTGCAAAACTGCAGCATAGCCAACTGTTGCATTCCCAAGTGCAAGCTTGCAGTGTCTTTGACATGCACAAATCATGACTTGTCGTCATGGCAATCAATCTGGATGAACTGGATGAGAGGAGAAATCAGGGGGATTGGGGGAGCAGCCAACCATATGGAGGATGATCGTGTGTTTTGGCCCTCTTCTTGCAGAAGAGGGGGAACAGACAGTAGGAATATTTTTTGCAGCCTGTCAATTGCAGCTTCCGGTTCTGATTTGATAGAATCGTAGAGTTGGAAGGGATCCTGGGGGGTCATCTAGTCCAGCCCCCTTGCAATTCAGGAATCCTGCCTACAGCTGTCTCTGGTTGGGCTTGAACCAGCAGTCTTCTGGTAAACAGCCAGATGCACTGACTGATTGCTCCATGAGGATGATGGCTGTACTTTTGGAGTGTTGTTATGTTTTCTTTTATAGAGAGATTCAGTTTTCTTTTGTCAATTGTTCATAAGGAACCGAAGTTGGACTTCTGTCCCCGTCGTCTCCCCCCCCCCCCGCCAAAAGCATCTGTATCCCACTCTTCATCTGGAAAAGTCCCACCATGGCTTTTTAATAGGCTAGCCTCTATTTTTATTTATTTCTTTGCCAAGCTTTTTTAGAGAATTGATCTGATTCAGTGTTGGTCATTTGTTCTGTATATTATTGATTACCCAATAGAGATTCATCGGGCACCATTTGTTTTAACTTTTAAACCTTTGCTAAAAACCTTTCTATGCTGCCAGGTTTATGCAGACAATTAAGAGAGCATCTTCTGTAAAAAAAAAAAAAATTGGCTGATGATTTTTTGATATTTTGTATGTGGCTTTTATTGTATGTTTGCATGGTTATAAACATGTTTGATTTTTTTTTAATGATGTTGCAATATACAAGTCTTCTTTATAAATAAACATTATAAGTTGAAGATTTTAAAGTTCTATGATTTCACTGTATACCACCTTGACGTTGCATTTTATAAATAAATAAAAATAATTAGTAATTAAACATTGATTGGAATCTTGTATATGATATAAACTGGATTAGAAATTATTGCACATTGTGTGCCGAGCACTAGGGACAAGATGCCAAGCATTAGAAATTAGACTAATTACAATCTGCAGCATTAATCAGCGTTTTTATAGCTATGAAGTATATTGCATATCCTCCCAGGAATTCTCATTAACTTTCCCTTTCCATCCTGAACTTGCAGAGACTAGATAGTTGGTTTTTTTTCTCTGTCAGGTGCTTGCCACGTGCCAGTTAAGAGTTTATTTTTGATTCCAAAGTAAAAATTAAGCCCATTTAAGAACAGCGGCTCTTGTTCCCTAGGATGCTTTTTAATACTCGAGTATGAGCTGTAGATTGGATTAATGTATTTGCCTTAACCAGTTTTTAAGAACTGTGAGGTTTCTTGTGCTAGCTGTTAATTTGATTTTTGCAAGTTTTATATTAAAAGGTAGGGATGAAATGGTGCTACTAAATGTTTTGGTATGCTGATGCGCTAAGATTTGTTGATAATGCCGGCATCATAATACTAAGAGTTTAATGCTTGGTGTTAGTGCCTCCTGAACTCAAATTATCCGGAAGGGAGAGCCAGTAGGTAGAGAATTGGAAATGGATTTTGGAGAGTTGGGTTCCAGGCCGAGTGGTTAGCATGGAATTGTCATGCTTTGCTCACGTTTTACAGGGCAACCGTGTGACAACACCATCACCATGTCATTATTCTCATCTCATCTGTGGTTCGTTGTTTTTCCCCACACTGCAGAAAGTTATGACTTTTTTTCCAGAAAAATGGAAGAGCATTACAAATGTATCTCATTTTATCATACACCGCCATGTGAGGGCTGTGCAGCCTATAATTTTTTTGGGGGGGGTATCCAATGAAGTAGTTCCGCTATCCCAACGACTTTTGCCTGTGCGAGCGAAACTTTCCCTTCCTCTCTTCTCCCCGCACCCCCCATCTATTCTGGGTCCTCCCCCCAAACTCTTGGGAACAGATTTAGGAAGGGCATGAGGAGAGGGAGAAGAAGTTCTGTTGTGCAAGCAGAAACTCCTGTGCTAGCAGAAGCACTTTGTTAAACACTGCCCCTTTCAAAATAATGTTATTTTTTAAAAAATAATATCCTTTCTAATCGCCAGCCCTTAAACATATTACTGAAGTCTTTTATCTGCTGTATACAGAACAGCTCTATGCTTATGCAACAATTACATTTGCCACTGGTATGCTAGTGTTATATTAGTGTTTCCAGAAGTAAACAAGGAGAATATAAATAACAGACACTTAAATATGCAAATCTCTCTGAAACTTCATTTTTTGAGTTTAGTGCAGCCTGCCCTAAGTTTGCTTTAAGACATCAGTGAAAACCGTCCTTTATTGGCTTCATGTAATCTGTTGATTCGGTCCCTGCTCCTGCCAACCTAGCAGTTCAAAAGCACGTCAAAGTGCAAGTAGATAAATAGGTACCACTCTGGCGGGAAGGTAAACGGCGTTTCCGTGTGCTGCTCTGGTTCGCCAGAAGCAGCTTAGTCATGCTGGCCACATGACCTGGAAGCTGTACGCCAGCTCCCTTGGCCAATAAAGCAAGATGAGCGCCGCAACCCCAGAGTCGGCCACGACTGGACCTAATGTTCAGGGGGCCCTTTTACCTTTAATCTGTTGATTGTATACAATTTTGAAATCATTAGCTTTTCACCTCAGCCTTACCAGTGTGACTTCAGATGTGAGCTATGCTGAAATCAGTTTCTATCTCTTAGCTCAGTGATCTTCAACTCTGGGTGCACAGATGTTTTTGGACTACAACGCCCATCATTCCTTGCCAGCTTGGCCAGTGGCCAGGGATGATGGGAGTTGTAGTCCAACAAACATCTGGAGACCCAAGGTTGAAGAATGCTGCCTTAGCCTAATCTACTTCACAGGGCTGTTATGAGGATAAAGTATCATGCCACCTTTAGTTCCTTGTGTATAATTTTTTTAATTTTATTTTTTCAAAGGCACTGTGGTGGCTGTTCTTAACACCCTCGCCTCCCCAAAATGGTTGGGACTTGTGTATTGTCTGCTAGGGAATTAATGTTGGATGTGTATTGGTACCATGTAGTTAGTGATTAGTTATGCTGAGTCTAAGGGGGGGACCGCAGAATACCTGTGGAGGCAATACTCTGTCCCAAACATTTCAAAGACATAACTTTTGATTTATTTATTTTTTAAAAAAGAGGGGTTAAGGGGGATCAATTTGAGGAAGAGCACTGCAATATACTACGCATGGATTGATTTCCCTCTGTATGGAGTTCTTTTGAATTGTGACAAAGCAAGATCTCTGCAGCAGAGATGATGACCCTTTGAAACCTATTACGTTACAGTCTAATTTGGGAGCTGAGGTACAATAGGTTTAACACGGGGACAGCTCTTTCCTCACCTCTCTAAGGAAAGCTTTCAAATGGGTAGGCCGAAGCCTTTCAACATTTGCTTCACAAGAGCGCTCCCCCCCCCCCGCAGTTTCCAACAGCTGATATTCAGAAGCATTGCTTCCTCCGACTATGAGGCAGTGCATTGCCATCACGGCTTAGCATCATGTTGCTGGGAGGGAGGGCGGGACACCAGCAGTTAGGGCTGGGTGGTATCAAGTTTTCAACATGGTGATATATCGCCAGCTAAACATCGTGATATACTGATACAGCACGATGTCTGAAATAAGGATGGAACTACGGTAGAGGCATTGACTGGCTTCACGGTTTTCCCTGCATTGTGATTTTTGCATAGCACCCCCTCCCAATAATTCACGATATATTGCCAGATCAAAAATTATGAAACCGATATCAAGATATGGACTTCAAACCCGCTTTAGATGACATATCACCCTGCCTTAAAGCACACCATGACTCATGATGATGATAATTTATTATATATACCCCGCCTGTCTGGGTGGGTTTCCTCAGCCACTCTGGGCGGCTCCCACCAGAATATAAAAAATGCGACAAAACACCAGACATAAAAAACTTCCCTAAACAGGACCACCTTCAGATGTCTTCTAAAAGTCAGATAGTTGCCGGGACAAAAATTATGAAATCGATATCACAATAAGGATTTCAAACAGGTTTTGGATAGTATATTGATATATTGCCCAGCCCTACCAGTAAAATGGCTGGAATTGCCACTGCCGCGGGAATAAGTGGAGCATGCGTTTTCTCATCAAGTGCCATAAGGGTGTTTGAATTCCCGGCAGAAAAACGATCTGCAGTTGTGATGTGGTTGAATGAGGAGGGTGGGCCACAGCTCAGCAGTAGAGTATCTGCTTTGTAAGCAGAAGTTCCTAGGTTCCGCCCCCAAGTAGGGTTGAGAGAGGCCCCTTCGTGAAATCCTGGAGCGCTGTTGCCAGTCAGTGTAGAATAGACAATACTGGTATAAGCCAGCTTCCCATGGCTGGTATCTGAACTGAATGTGAAGCCAGTGCACTGAAGGGCACAGTCCATTTCTCTTCTTCCCCTGCTCTCTTGCCTAGGTTAGCCAGATCACCGCAGGTGGATGTGGGTGAAAGTTACAGACTGATGTCATTCTTCTGCCAAGAGTGAGAGGGAAACTGCAAGGAAAAAAACCCCGAGTCTCTGTTCCTCCTTCCTCTTGAAACCAGCCATTGTGTGCTTAGTCGGAACGGAACGTTTTCTCTGTAGTCATTATGAGAGCATAGGGTCAGCTGGCCGGATTTGAGACACAGGCCCTCAGTTGCTGACTGCTCCATTAGCATAAACATCTGCCGTAGCTTGGTGGTAGGGCACATGCTTCGCACACGAAACCTAGGAACCGGTCTTGTAGCAAATCAGACCATTGATCCCTCTAACTCAGTATTGTCAACACCGACTTGCACAATTTCTTCAAGGTCTTCCCTAGTCCTGCCTGAAGATGACAGGGATTGAACCCAGATGCATTTGCATGCAAAGCTGTACACTCTGCTGCTGAACGATAAGTACAGTGGTACCTCGGGTTACATACGCTTCAGGTTACAGATGCTTCAGGTTACAGACTCCGCTAACCCAGAAATAGTACCTCGGGTTAAGAACTTTGCTTCCGGATGAGAACAGAAATCGCATGGCGGCAGTGTGGCAGCAGCAGGAGGCCCCATTAGCTAAAGTGGTTATTCATGTTAAGATCAGTTTCAGGTTAAGAACGGACCTCCAGAACGAATTAAGTACGTAACCAGAGGTACCGCTGTATATGCAGCCGTTTTCTTCAAGTGGAAGATTCTAGGTTCAGTTCCCTGGCGTCTCAGATAGGACTGAGAAAGACCCCCCTCCTCTGAAATCCTGATGCTGTACTAAGGAAGCTGTGCTAAGCTAGATGACAATGGTCTGATGCCTGAAAAAGGTAGCTTCCCAGGTTCCTTTCTATATTGTTTAATATTGTCGTTGCTTCATATAAGACCACATTGTATAAATGAGCTGGCTTAACTTGGCCACAGAACAGGTTTGTCCGTAAAGTCAAAGAAATAGGTTGGAATATTTTAGATTTGCCCTTTTCTCCCCATAAAAGTCCGCAAATAGCTTTTATATGCCATGAGTATATAATGTTCCTCAGCCCTTTTGTTTCTCTTTTGGAGGAAGGAGCATATTGCGTTACACCCTGCAACAACCAGGCAGTGAGCTGTTGGCGTTATGCAATGCCAAGAACTAAGCATGTGCTGTTGAATATGAAATTCTAAAAATTCTGTGACAAAGGATAGGTGAGAGAGCTAACAGTCTCTGCATTATGCTAGCTTCTTGTATCCAGTGGGAATATACACCATGGCTAGTAAACTTGCATTGCAGAGTATTTTTTCCAAATGCTGAATTTAATTGCTTTCTCGCAGTGTGTCATGGCCTGTGCCTTTGTGGAGAATCCCCATTACCTTATGGAGCTGCCCATTTACTTATTGCATTTTTACCCCACCTTTTCTTCAAGGAGCCCCAGGGGACGTATGTGGTTCTCCTCCTGTTTTAATTCCCACAACAACCCTTTGAGGTAGGTTAGGCTGAGAGGCAGTGACTGGCTCAAGGTCACCCAATGAGCATCATGTCTAAGTGGGGATTTGAATCCTGGTGTCTCGGGTTCTTGTCTGATACAGGAATCTACAAATGCTGTCCCATCTTCATCTACTTTTGACCAGTTGTCCCACCTCACTGAAATCTAAATCTTAACACCCATGCGGTTGATGTAAGGTTGGCGTGTTTGTTGTTGAAATCCAGGCCATCTGCCAGTTTAGCCTCATCTGCAGGAAATGACTCACAATAAAGAGTTCTTGCCTTCCTCCTAAAATTCAGGTTTGTCTAGTATGTAGGGGAAAGTGGTTCCATAGCTTTGGGGAAAAGGTAAGAGAAGTATAGCATTCTGTACACTATGTACATCATGGTGCATTTTGCATGTAGCATTACCTCAGATTATGGCTTGGCACAAGTGAATAAGTGTTGGTGTATACAGAGCGAAAATTGCAGCTGTTTCATTCTCCTCTTGGTCCTGCTGTTTCCATTCTCCTTGGAGCTAAGTATTGCATGTGGGCCTGGGCTTATACAGTAGTGCCTCGCAAGACGAAAATAATTCGTTCCGCGAGTCTTTTCGTCTTGCGATGTTTTTCGTCTTGCGAAGCACGGTCCGTCGCAACTGCGCCTCTTCAAGCGGCTTTAAGAAAAAAGCGAACAAACTCGCAAGACGTTTTCGTCTTGCGAAGCAAGCCCATAGGGAAATTCGTCTAGCGAAGCAACGCAAAAACCGAAAAACCCTTTCGTCTTGCGAGGCATTCGTCTTGCGGGGCACCACTGTAGTTTGTTTTACTTGAAACAAACTATTAGCAATAAGTCAAGAACAAACCTTGGCTATACTCAAGGCAAGTTTGGAGCAAGGCATATCGTGAGTCTTGGTTTGCACATAATGGTAAGCCAAACCATGGCTTAGCTCTGGGTAGCAGGACTGGGGGAGGAGTATAGCAGCTGTGATTTTTGCTCTGTGTACCCACTGGTTTACTCATTCACACTAAGCCGCAGTTTGGCTTAGTGATATGTGCAAACCAGGGCAATGTTTATGTGTTTGTAAGTTCCCTCCTCTTTCCTGCATGGATTCCTCACCACTGTTCCATCAGTATTACCCCTGCATCAAAGTTAATGTCAACCATGGTTAGCTTTAACCAGAATTTGAAATCCTGGGGTGAATCTGGCTTGCAGATCGGGTTTTCTTCTTCTTTAGGTAACAGTTGTTAGGTTTTACTTGGCATGAATGCCATGCTACACCATGGTTAGCAGATGTCTATAAGAAATAGGAAGTGTGATTCCACCCCCAGATCCTTTGTCTAATGCATGGTTAATGGATTGCATGAAATATAGTAAGTCTCCACGAGGCTTTTGTTTCTTTGGAATCTGGCATTGTAGAAAAAGACCCATGGAGATCAGAAGCAACCACCCTCTGGGACCTGTCCGTTGAGAATGAGCAAAATCACCCGAGTGATCCTGCAATCATTTAGCTGTTCCTGCAGCCGTAACACAGACATTCAGATCGTTACTCAAACTGAAGGTTTGCAGTACCTGAACACTTAAGGTTTTGAAATGCAGTGTTTTGTACTTCATTCATATAGTGTGCAAAAAATAATAAATGGTAACTGGTCCTTCCGTGTTAGGATAAAGTAACTGCAGGAATCCTCTTAAAATATCTGAGTAGCTGCTACTTACTAGTTTAAAGATGCTAATCTTTTCCATGTATGTGGGTAAAAAAATTTCATTGCACAACCGGATAAGGCAGTGCAACTTTGGTTTCCTTAGAGTTCAGTATAGTTCATCAGGGTTAATGAAGTTCTTGTACTTGAATAGCATGTAATATAGGACTATATTTTATCTAATATTGACATTATCACCATGTTGGGAATTAAGGACATGATAAGAGCCCTGATGAACCAGACTGGAGGCCAGCAGTCTGTTCTCACAGTGGCCAACCAGGAGAAGCTATGGGAAGCTTGCAAGCAAGATGGAACAATTCAGATTTGGTGGTGAAAAAAGATTTCGTCAGTGAAAAGAGAACCCTCCAGACTAGGAACATAGGAAGAACTCTGTTGGATCTTGTCCAATATCCTGGTATTTTCATTGGGCAACCAGATGTCTCTAGGAAGCCTACAACCAGGACCTGAGTAAATCAGTCACATGGGGCTGTATCTAGTGGACCCCCTGAAATGAAAAGACAAGACTGGTTTAGGCCCGTCAATTTCAGTGGTTCTACTTTGAGTATAACTTAGTTGGCATTTAGTTTTCTGGACTTTTTCTTAATGTAGGCAATGTAAGGGTGGGTTTGGAGTGGACAGGAACTGCCTTGTGTACCACAAGCTAATTCTGACTGCCTAGAAACTCCAAAATTGCCATGGTAGTAAAGAGAAGGAGCAACTCTGGAAGTTCCTGCTGGGTTTTTGTTTTCAGTCAAAGGCATTCATGGCTCCCCTGGTCAGGTGAGAGCTCTGAACCTTTTGGTGAAAATGGAGGGAGGGAGCACACTGGCTGCTGTACAAGTTACCCCACTGCCAGTCTATCAGCCACTTCTGCCTCTAGTGGCGAGGAGGAAGAGTAGCAGCCATTGCAGCTGCTCATCCCCCCTCTGCTTTTGGGTTATTGTTCTCCTAAAAGGGCTTGCATCTTCCACCTGTGGATTTCAAAGGGGTTGGGTGTGCCTAATATTGCGTAGGATCAGACTTTAAATGTGTTGAAGCTTATCAAGCAAGTTCCATTGGCAAGAATTGTGTTTTAGAAAAGCCTTTGTTGAGTGAGTGATTCTGCCTCAAACCATATATGTGTCTATCAACCTGCTGTAATATATATATATATATATATATATATATATATATATATATATATATGTAGGTTTTGGTGTCTTCGGGTGTCTTCCCGTGTAAGAGTTGGGGTGTCTAGGCGACCCCAACTCTTACACGGGAAGACACCCGAAGACACCAAAACCTACATTCCTGTACCCGTGAAAATCTACGAAAGCATATATATATATATATATATATATATATATATGAGAGAGGCTTTGTTACAGTTTATTGGGTTGGCTTTAGGCATAGGCCTGGTTTGCATGTAACACTAATCCATGGTTTATAATTATGCTTTACTGATTAATCATCTGAATCTGGCCCAGTGGAATAACTGTGGTTTATTAACCATGAACAAACAACTCTGCAAGTCATGGTTTGTTGTTGCTTTATAAACTGTAAATAATACTTAACACTGTTTTGTGCAGTGTTAGAAATTAGCCAGGCACGATTCCCACATTGAGATTTGTTCTTTAAAATATAAAGTATTATAGAAATGAAATAATAATAATGTAAATACAAATAATAGTGAAAAATAAATTCCACTAGGAAAAGAAACAGTGCCTAGACATTCCACTGTGGAGACCATATCCTAGGTTTAGGGTGCCATTTGGCAAGTAGATTATATACCTGAGTTTCTAACACTGTTTTTTTGCTACCCTGAGGGTCACTTCACTGAGTCATTAAGCTAGAATCTTAATTTAATAAAAAGTGTTGGAATGTATAAATTTCAACTCTGCCCTGTCTTCAAATGAGGATGCAGTGGTACCTCAGGTTACATACGCTTCAGGTTACAGACTCCGCTAACCCAGAAATAGTACCTCGGGTTAAGAACTTTGCTTCAGGATGAGAACAGAAATCGTGTGGTGGCGGCAGCAGGAGGCCCCATTAGCTAAAGCGGTGCTTCAGGTTAAGAACAGTTTCAGGTTAAGAACGGACCTCTGGAACGAATTAAGTACTTAACCCGAGGTACCACTGTAGTTGTGCCTCTTTACAAGTGGAGCAAACTCGTATCAAAACCCAAATAGATAGTTGTATGCATTTAATTAATGGTATTAGAGAAATAATAAACAAGATAGTTGTATGCATTTAATAAATCGGTGTTAAGTAATACTTTTGCTATTAGGCAAACAAGTGCAGTTCTAATTTCTCTGTACCAGGAGTGGTCAACATGGCACCCCCCCCCCCAGAAGTTGCTGGACTCCAAATCCCATCAGCCCCAGCCAGCAAGGCCTAAGGTCAAGTGTGATGAGAGTTGCCGCCCAGCACTATATAGAGGGTACAACATTGGCAACATCTGTTCTTTTGAGCATTAACACAACAATCTTTTGAGCATTAGCACAACAAGGAGTTGTGGGATAGAAGGCTCTAGTGGAATTGCACCAATTATTTTCTTTGCTTTTTTACTTACTCTGAAGCGCTTGTTTCCTTATTGGCACAGGAACCTTTTCCTGTAATATATTTTTCTTTTCTGCCTTGAAGTTGAAAAGTAACAGCCAGCATAACTCCACGTTTGCTTGGCCAACTCCCACCATGATGTCTGTTGCTGACATGATAATTAAACATATTCTTTATTTTCATCACCCTTGGTCGGTATATTTGGCAGGATTCTGTTTCACTTGGTTCCAAGTTGAAATCCTTTCTGTGTGCACCTCTGGCATCTACAGGAGAGTGGTAAAGTAACATTTAAACAGGAAAATGTGCAGGGCAAGGAGGCAGGAATGTAAAGTTCAGATCTAGGCTGTTGGTTTATTTACATCTCTTTTCCAAGGATGCTCCTTAACTTTCATGTCTGCCGTCTCAAATGTGAAATAGGTGATGCAGCAGCAACAAGAACTACTGCTATTTTAGGCTGCATCAATGGAAGTATAGTGTCCAGGTCAAGGGGGGAAATCATACTACTCTATTCTGCCTTGGTCAGACCATACCTGGAATTGTTGTTGTTTGGTCATTTAGTCATGTCCGACTCTTCGTGACCCCATGGATCAGAGCACCCCAGGCACTCTTGTCTTCTGCTGCCTCCCGCAGTTTGGTCAAACTCATGCTGGCAGCTTCGTGAACACTATCCAACCATCTCATCCTCTGTCGTCCCCTTCTCCTTGTGCCCTCAATCTTTCCCAACATCAGGGCCTTTTCCAGGGAGTTTTCTCTTCTCATGAGGTGGCCAAAGTATTGGAGCCTCAGCTTCAGGATCTGTCCTTCCAGTGAGCACTCAGGGCTGATTTCCTTCAGAATGGAGAGGTTTGATCTTCTTGCAGTCCATGGGACTCTCAAGAGTTTCCTCCAGCACCAGCACCTGGAATACTATGTCCAATTCTGGGTACCACAATTTAAGAAGGATATTGACAAACTGGAAGGTGTGCAGAGGAGGGCAACCAAGATGATCAAGGGTCTGGAAACCAAGCCTTATGAGGAGCTGGTTTCAATGCTGGTGACACCACAACTTGTCCACTACACTAAGCTAGCTTAAGAGGCAACGGGCAGACTATGCCGTTTGAGGCAGACACCACACACTACCTCATAGTAAGGCTGTTAGAATACTGAAATACTGTGTCCAGTTCTGAGCACAGCAGTTTAAGAAGGATATTGACAAGTTGGAACGTGTGCAGAAGAGGGTGACCAAGATAGGGTCTGGAAACCAAGCCTTATGAGGCGCGCTTGAAGGAGCTGGGTATGTTCAGCCTGGAAAAGAGGAGACTTTTTTTTTAAAAAAATAATATTTATTAAAAGTTTAAAGATTACAGAAAGAAGTAAAAAAAGAAAAAAAGTAAACAATACAAATCAATACATTACAATACATAAAAAACAAAAACAAAAGACACAATACATCAAAACAAAAGCAAAAAACAATTAAAAACCCATCCAATATTTCCATATCTTTGTCTTTCATTAACTTGTTTCATCGACCTCCTCACACCTCCCTTTTTTGTATTCTGTGGAAAAGAGGAGACTGAGAGGAGAGATGATAGCCATCTTCAAATATCTGAAGGGCTGTCACATGGGAGATGGAGCAAGCTTGTTTTCTCCTGCTCTGGAGGCTAGGACTCGAACCAGTGGCTTCAAGTTACAAGAAAGGAGATTTCGACTAAACATCAGGAAGAACTTTCTGACAGTAATAGCCCAACAGCAAATAGTCAAAGGTCAGTTTGCTGCAGCCATGCAAGCAGAGACCTGTTGGGAGCTATCCAGTTATTTGTCTGATGTTCCCTTCTAACTTTTGATCAAAACCGAAGCCTGGTTTTCTTCCCAGAGCCAATAGACAGTTTCCTCCATAAGTATATAAATCTTTAAAACAAAAAGCTTAAAACTCTCTTTTCTTTTCTTTTTTCTCTTCTCCATACTCACTCCCTGCCTGTTGCAATTAAATGAAAAGTACATTAAATAAAGTATATGTTGGAGAATGCATTTATGGAGGTTCTCTTTATTTAATCAAAGTTGCATTCTAGTTTTTGTTTGGTGCATCGAATATTGGGTAAAATCACTTCAAATGTTTGATTTGCAAAAACAAACAATCAGCTTTTGCACTCACTGCATTCTGTGATTTAATGCAAAGGCTCGCTTTCAGTTTAGAGGCCCCTAATCTGTTCCTAAGAATGCAACCAGTGCGTTTATAGAACCCTTAAGAATAATTAAATTGCAGTCATGGGTGGAGGGATGCTTCGTCCCGTCCCGTCGAGTCCCGTCCTCCCCAAGGAAACCAAAGAATGGTATTAATGTGTTGCACTGAGAATTTTTTTCAGCTAACTGCATGTTATTCATTCCTGAAGAATCTAAAGCAGTGTCTGTGTGTGGGTGTCTCTAGAGTCAGGGTGACAGCAGTATCCTGCAGGAGATAATTATTTGAGTATTTATGATGCAACAGTGATGATGGTGCTCTTGGGTTAGCCTGAGCTCCATCTTTCCCATTGCTCCCCTCCCACCCTTTGAACTGAGGAAACGTACTGAGTTCAGTTGATTAAATCTGGTAACTGTGTTATAAACTTTTTTTTTAATAAATCAAATTTATTGCTCCTAACCTATGTTAGAAAAGTTCCAGAAAGGCATCTGGAAACTCGAATTGTCATTTTAAAAATTTGCGGTTTAGGTGTTTCATTTTAAGTTCCCCCATTTTCCTCACTAGGCAGTTAAAAAAAATGCTTGCCCTATGATGAGTTTACAAATAGATGATCAAACTGACTTAAATAACGCAAATTACTTGGGAGTGTCACCCATTTCATTTGAACAGAAGAGATAGTAATTTAAATGCACAAAAATTGAACCTGTTTTTTATACCTCTGCTGTTACTGTGTTGTCTTCTGTCCATCTCCCTGGCAGACAAAGGTTCAATGTCTTGGAGAAGCTAAAAGATTTCTTCCTGACCCATCGCCCAGAGAATTGTGATGGATGTTTGAAGTAACTCTTCCCATGATGGAAACATTTTTAATAATAATAATAATAATAATAATAATAATAATAATAATAATAATAATAATTGGAGTTATTCAATTACTAGATAGGGTAGAAAGAATACAGATCTTGATTAAGGAAGCCATCATAAAATGTATTCTAGCCCTCTGCAAAATATCTGGTACTGCATACATACCAGATGTGTGTTAGTCACATTGGTGCTGAAGATGGAACAACAGAGCCAAGGCTGATGGTTCCAGTAGTAGATAGGTAGCCGTGTTGGTCTGCCATAGTCAAAATAAAAAAATTCCTTCCAGTAGTACCTTAAAGACCAACTAAGTTAGTTCTTGGTATGAGCTTTCGTGTGCATGCACACTTCTTCAGATACACTGGCAACTTCTGTTTCAGTGTATCTGAAGAAGTGTGCATGCACACGAAAGCTCATACCAAGAACTAACTTAGTTGGTCTTTAAGGTGCTACTGGAAGGCTGATGGTGCAATTATTGGTAGGTAGAGGAAGCAGTGGTGGCATTTGGCTTAAGTACTAGGGCACAGAGTCTCCCCCTACCCCTAGCCTTTTCATGCCATCTTCCCCTCTTTTGAGCTCAGAGCAGCATGTTATTCCCACCAGAACCCTGTGAGCTTCACCCAGTTTGCGTCCCAGCTGATGGGGGCTTATGGGCATCCAAGTCCAAAATGAGGACATTGGCCTCATTCACACATGACAGTAAACCATAGTTAATGGTATACCGTGATTGCGTCCTTTTGGCCTGTTTCACTTCTTCCCACCAGCACATGAAGGATGCAAACAACAATTCCTGGCTTAGATATGTGTCCCTTAAGCCTAAGGTACTGCTTGAAACCTTATGCTGCAGCTCGATCACTGATATTATCTGCAGGAGCATTGCAGCAATTACCTGAGTTGATGTTCCTTGTTTGACAACAGCAAGAAACTGAGTCTTTAGTGTCATCAGTCCAGTCCTGTGGAATACTCCGTCAACAGAGATTTGTGCAAGAATACATCTTTCCACGATAGTTACCTGATTTCCGATTTTAACTCTCTCCCCTCCTATGGTTTTTATTGTACCGTCGTAGCTTGGATCGTGAACGCCTTGCGAGTTGAACATTTTGGCTCCTGAGTGCTGCAAACCCGGAAGTGAGTTTTCCAGTTTGCGAATGTTCTTTGGAACCCAAACCTCTGATGTAGCTTCCGATTGGCTGCAGGAGCTTCCTGCAGCCAACTGGAAGCTGTGCCTTGGTTTCCAAACATTTTGGAAGTTGAACAGACATCCGGAAAGGATTCCGTTCGACTTCCGAGGTATGGCTGTATTGTTTTTATATACAAATATACAAATTAGTGGTATATAAGTATAGAAGGCAGACAGGTGGCACTGTGGGTTAAACCACAGAGCCTAGGACTTGCTGATCAGAAGGTCGGCAGTTCGAATCTCTGCGATGGGGTAAGCTCCCGTTGCTCGGTCCCTGCTCCTGCCAACCTAGCAGTTTGAAAGCACGTCAAAGTGCAAGTAGATAAATAGGTACTGCTCCGGCGGGCAGGTAAACGGCGTTTCCGTGCGCTGCTCTGGTTCGCCAGAAGCGGCTTAGTCATGCTGGCCACATGACCCGGAAGCTGTACGCCAGCTCCCTCGGCCAATAAAGTGAGATGAGCGCCGCAACCCCAGAGTCGGTCACGACTGGATCTAATGGTCAGGGGTCCCTTTACCTTTACTGTCTTGCTTTGTGGGTTTACCATATTCATTTAGTGGGCCACTGTGTGCACTTAAAAGGATCCCTGCTGGATCAGGCCCAAGGCCCCTCTGGGTCTGCTTCCTGCTCTTACCGTGGGAATAAAATGTGGTTTGTCTGATCTGTAGATGTCCTTAGGTTCTCAGCATTTTGTGCTCCTCCTCCTCTCCTAACCTTAATTTCCACCAAAGACTTGAAACCAGCTTCAATCCTAGTTAAAAGCAAAAACCTGTTGATAAAAGCTGTTGGGGTGAATTCGCACTTGAGAGGGGAAGGACCATATGATTCAAGGCTGACATTCTACTTTTCTAAACTTGTGTTTCTGAATAAAAAAATTCCTTCCAGTAGCACCTTAAAGATGAGCTTTCGTGTGCATACACACTTCTTCAGATACACTGTTTCTGAGGCAGAGCTCTTTTTTCACTGCAATCTTCCAGGAGGTTCCTGTTAGTCATAGAGTAACTATGACTAAGTTTCTCATTTACTGGCCACATCAATAAATTTTTCATATAGTTGCCACAGCACTGTAAATCGCCGCCAGTCTTCCCTTTATCTAGAAGCAAAGCGTCACTATACCGGAACGTCTCTGGCTGATTGTTCTGATAAGGTTCAAGAATGAGATTTTTGAATGACGGTGTCTTAAATGAAAGGAAGTTTAGTCAATCCCTCTCTGACATTCAGGTGAAATGAAAATGGATAAGATAAGGGTTTGTGCTACAATAACTTCCAGCAGTTCTGCTATTAGGAAGGCACAATGGTTTTGTGCCAGCTAAGATTCTTCAGATGGAGTGAGTTTAGGACTGTTGACCACTAATACTTTATCTTTCGGGTGCTTTTGAATCTGCCGTTTTCATGGGCCCCGGTGCCAATAGGCTAGATTATCGAGGCCTCCAACTGCACCTTCATTCATTCATTCATTCATTCATTCATTCATTCCATTCACATTTGCACAGGGGAGCTACCTTCTGTTCACCTTGGTATAAATGGGTTACCAGATACCCCTGGGAAATCAAAGGTGGTCAGACGCCTTGTGGATCTTAAGCGTGTCTGCAGTTGCACACATCTTATGCTCCAGATGGTGTGTGAGGTCGATTTTGACCGTGACTGTTAGACTCTTGCTGAAGATTTAGTCACCACGAGTTAATGACCTTCTGGGGTCATAAAGCAACAATGAACTTTGCATCTTCACTAACAGCTGAGGGCCTAAGAGGCTTTTAGCTACTCAAAAGAAATGTGAGTAGTAACAACGGTTTCTCCAGATACAGTGGTGAGCCAGGAATGCAGAAATTGATGGTGGTAGTGGGGGGGGACACCCCCCCATCCTGGCCCCAAGTGTGTTAAGTCAGTAAGAGGTGATCAAAACAGGTAGCTTTCAGTGCAGCAGCAACTGCATTGAAGGTTTTGTTCTAGAGCTGGAAATTAATGAGCCTCCTTGCTATGTGTTGTATTGAGTAGGTGCAAAAACTGATCTCTCTCTCTCTCTGGCTTCTTCAGTGCTTATAAAAGTGACCTGAAGCCATTTTTGGGTGGCACGGAGCTGCAGTCCCCCCCCCCTGACTTTATTTCGCTAGCTGTAAATGCAAAAGTCTGAAATTGCTGTGTGGTAGTGGAAGAAAATATCTTTAATAATGTTGAGTTTCAAGATAGTGGCTGTGTCGAGATTTAAAGATAGCCCAAGTGAATGTGTACTTAATTCCCTATCAGATTCTTAACCCTCTCAAACTTAAGATATTTATAATACTTGATTGGGGTTGTTAACAGATCTAGTAAGGAATCCAGGGACAAGATGGTCTTGGATAAATAATCTGTTTTAGAGACCTCTAGTCTTACATCTGCCGTATTTGAAACCTCAACTGGGTCACTAACTCTCATTAATGTTTATGTTTCAAACAGCATTGGTGCCAAAAGGGACAGTTTGTCTACACACAGAGATATCTCTTGATCAACCGTGGAACAGGTCCCGACAGAATTCCACAAGAATTGTTCTGGCCCAGTGCTGAATTATTTGCTGCAAGGCACTCTTTCAGAAGCATAAACAAGATTATTCTGAATAATTCAGTAACAGGAAGAAGTTCATAGAATTACATAAGACTCTTTGGGAGTCCCCCCCCCAAAAAAAAACGTTGAAAGATTCTGTAACTTTCAATTTACCTGTTGAAACTTTGCAACCATCAAGGTATGTTCAAATATGGCTTTCCAAAACCCAACCCAGCTCTTCTCATCAGCTTTTCATACATGCCACATCTCATGTGCTTTTGTCAAGCTTGGAAAGAGGAGCTATCCTTGAACTGGACAGCTCACAGCTGTGAGCTTATGAGTAATTCTGTTAAATTCATAGAATTACTTAAGAGTCTGTGGGAGATTCCACCAAGGGATTCTTCAGCTTGCAATTGGCATGTTGAAACTTCACAACCATCAAGATATTGAGACATGTTCAAATATGGCCTTCTACAATCTCCTCCACCCTGTTCCTCAGCCCCCAGATCATCAGTTTCGGACAGATGTCACATTTCTGGCCAGCTCACAACTATGGTCTTGTGACTAATTTGGCCACAATTTGCTATAAGTGTATCCTTTTCCCATAAGCCAAAGGCTGCATTTCGACATAACGAGAACAAGTGTTGGCCTTGTGTGCTATGTATGGCTATGAGGAGAATGGAAATGGCTACTTCTGTTTTGTCTAAAACGCAGCGTTTCGATTTCATCCTGAATTGCAGTTAATTTTAACTGTGGTTAGTCATGGGTGTAGCCAGGATTTTTGTTGGGGGAGGGCGGGCCTTTTGTAGGGGGTGCAGAACCTCAGCTATGTATTTTTATTGATTTTTTAATGGGGGGGACAGCTGCCCCCCTTGCCCTCCATTGGCTACGCCCATTTGGTTTGTTGAAACAAATCAGTTTCATAAACTCTGATTTTAAGTTGACTTGCTTCAACAAACCATAAGGTTTGTTTGGGTTTGGATGACACAGCTAGAATTGGAAGGCCTGGGGGGGGGGATGGGGAGGGGAGCAGAAATCCTGTCACACAAGTGGACATCCTTGTATGGTATGGTGGCTTAGTGCTACGCTGGAAACAAGGCACAATAATTTTCAGAATACATGATGTTAGTGGCTTCTTCTGGTTTTTTTAATTGATCCTTATGAACTGGCAAAACCAGAGGCTACAGGTCCCTTGTTGTTCACTAGCTTGTATCTCTATTTGTAACAACAAAATTAAAAATATATGATGATGATGATGATGATGAATAATACACCGCCCTACACCTGCAGGTCTCAGGGCAGTTCACAGGACGAAATCTGAGTATAAAACCACAAAGTACATAATCAAAATAAAAACAACAATCACCCAATAACCCCCCCCCCTCCAGCACATTTTGAAAGCACATAGGATGTCATTCAAATCATCCAAAGACCTGATTAAAGAGAAACTTTTTGCCTGGCACCTAAAGGTGTATAACAAAGTGACTCAATCCATAAAGGGTGAGATTTTTATTTTTATTTTTTCTTTGAAGTATGGCATATTTTTCAATTCCCCCTCAAATTTCTGTGCCCCCCCCAAACCTCTCAAGGGAAAAAACCCCATCTTTTCCCATAAGCAGAATTTCTGGAATTTTTACATCTTTAGACACAGTAAGCTGTGACTGACCTAAAATGAAAGCAAAGGTTTCCAAACTCCATGTGGCTGTGTCAGAGGCTTGTTATCGTAACACTAACCTTAATCCTCTTTTGAAATATCTGCTGTTCCCTTTTAAAAAAAATAAAAAAATCCCAGAACAAATGGAAGTTTAACACATTCTGTTTTGTCTTGAACATCGGATAAAGTATTATTTAATATAGCAAAACCTCTCTGGGTTGGACTCTTCCAATAAGTATCTCAATTAATTGTTTTCTGAAGAAAGGAAGTATCTAAAATGCCACCCACCCATTTTGGGATAGCACCACATCACTTACCCCTGTCCTAGGGTCTAAGCACCATTAAGTGCTCTGTAATTGATTGATTTATTGGCTTTGATTTGGCAGCTCAATATATGCCGGCACCAAATGCTCAACAAAATGACGTTTGGATCTCAGGAAGTTCTGAATCCACATTTCTGATACTTTCCTTGGGGCAGCGAAGATGTTTTACGACTTCTACAGTGGAATGCTGCACGCAGTTTAAGGCCCTTGTTTTGGACAATCTGCGCTTCTTTGGCTGTCTTTATAGGGCACCGTGATTCATATTAAATTGGTTTGCCAATGCCTCTCCTTGTAATAATGGAAAATTTCAACTGAGGACACTCTGTCTTCACTGCAGCTGTGTCCGTGGTGGCCCTTCCAAGCTCTTTCAGTTCTAACGCTTGGAACGAGAGTCGTTTGACCTGTTGGAGCTTGAGCATTTGGTGTTTGTAGTACACAGTGAATCATCCACCTTTTTGTTTTCCCTTGGAACTCTATGAGAAAGTTAGCCACAGACTGATTAGAGAACCAGTATATATTTTGTTTTGCTTTTTTTAAAAAAAGATACCTAGGATTATGGTTAGTCTGGAATGTATTACTGATGTCTCTGCCTCCCTGCTTTTAATCTTTGCTTCGATGTTTCATACCTGTTTTCTGTGATGATTTTGCTTTATGCTTGGTTTTGCATTACAAACACACACACACACACACACACACACACACACACACACACCTGGCTTCAACTTCCACCCCTCGGCCTCATATACTGTATATGAAACAGAGGTTATCTTGATGCAAATGGGCTAGAATGACCTTCAGGATCACTTCCAACTCTACAATTCTATGAAATCCCACAAGATTTTGTGCTGACAAATGACAAAGATTATGAGCCACTGGAGACAAAGTTCTGTTTAATCAAACATGATCAAGTAAATAGCTTGTTCTTCTTCAATTTAACATGTATTGTTGATGGTTAGAATTAGATTCTGGTTCACCCAGCTTTAGGGTGTGTTTTGACTTCTTTTTGCTTATGATAGCAGAATTCACTTTCGTTTTCGTTTTAGGTGAGTGCTCAGGAGTCTTAAAGGCGCTTGTGGTTTGCAAACATGCCATTTTTCGTTTTGTTCCTTAAAACAGTCTGGTGTGCTAATGGCAGATCAGCATTTCTTTGGTCTTCCCATTTCAAACATATGTGTACTATATAGTAGCAGACATTCGTGGAAATTCAGCTTATTATACTGATATGTGATACAGTTGTTAGTGTGCTGGATTAAGACCTGGGAGACCAGGGTTCCAATCCTACGCAGCCATGAAATTCACTGAGTGACCTTGGACCTGTCACTCACTCTCAGCCTAACCTACCTCAAAGGGTTGTTGTGGGGATTAAGTGGGGAGGAGCAGAACAATGCTTGCCACCTTGAGCTTCTTGGAGGGAAAGTGGGATATAAATGCAAAAATAAAATATGAAATCAACATGGGATGTGTCTTCTTCATTGGAGGTTTTTAAGCAGAGGTTGGATGGCCATCTGTCATGGATGCTTTAGTTGAGATTCCCGCATTGCTGAGGGTTGGACTATATCAGGCATAGGCAAACTCGGCCCTCCAGATGTTTTGGGACTACAACTCCCATCATCCCTGACCACTGGTCCTGTTAGCTAGGGATGATGTTAGCTGTAGTCCCAAAACATCTGGAGGGCCGAGTTTGCCTGTGCCTGGACAATATGGTCCCTTCCAGTTCTACAATTCTATGATTCTATAATTCGTGGAATGGGGAAAAACCAAGTGTGAATTGCGGCCAAATCACCTAACTGTGGGATGAATCTTAACTGAATGAAGAAATTGCCTTAGGTGGTTTGGCTGCTTCAGCCTATGGAGGCTAATCCTATATCACAGGATCAGCAGGGTCGATTTGTGAATTAAAATTTGCATGTTCTGAGTATGAAGCCAAAACATGAAGGAAAAGACTCAATGCCACATCCATTTTGGTAGTTTGGGCAATCCTCAATTGATGCTCTTCCAAAAGGAGCTCAGCTTCTTCAGCCCCCACTGTGTAGCTCCTCACACAAGACAAGCTCCTTAGTCCTGCCCAAATTGATGAAGATTGGGTTTGTCTCTTTTAGTCAGTAACAAGGGAGAGATCTTTCTCTGCAGGAGCACCCCAAATATGGAATGCCCTCCCTAAACCGTCTCATGTGATGCCTACAAAAACAACCCTGGGATGGCTCTCTTGACATGAGACTCTTGATCTCAGGGTCCGAGTTTGAGACCCACGTTGGGCAAAAGATTCCAGTATTGCAGGGGCTTGGACTAGATGACCCTTGTGGTCCCTTCCAACTCTATAATCCTATGATTCTCTAGCCTAGTGATCCTCCTTCAGTAGGAGAAAGAAGAACAAAGCTGGCAGATGGCAAGAGGCACAACTTGGAGCCTTCAATCTGCTCTTTTTATATAAGCACCTAAACTCCACTAAATAATCACAGGCTGTTGGACAGAACATTTTGTGGGTGGAGGGACAGAAACAGGGTCAGACCTTTAAGAAAATACACACATGGATAAGCCCTAAGTCACAGTAGGATTTTCTACATACTGTGTTTACTATATTTGGTTCACTTCAGGCAGTTGTACCTACAGTCCTCTGGGATGGAAGGTCAGGTTAGGTGGAAGTAAAAAAACATTGCATGGATGTCAAGAACCAGCCCTTAACACTGTTTATTGTTTGAGTAAGATTTGCAGTACATAGATGCTTGGGGAATTGCTATTCTTATTTGAAACTTTCTTGCAGACAAATTCATTTTGTTAAGACTTCTTGCAAGGTAAGTGTGTCTGGGTTGAGTCTCTAGAGACCCGCGCAGGCACACATCAGCAGTTCCGGAAAGTGTCAAAGGATATATAAAGAAGCTCGTTCAATTTCCCACCAAGGAAATTCATTCAGTTGCATGGCGCAAATCTGACCCGGGATCTTCCTTTTGACCGCAATCTGCAACATGGGACCTAGTTTTAATTTAATTCTCTCTCTGTGTGTGTGAGCGAGACAGAGATAGACAGACAGACAGACTCTGTTTAAAGTTGTTTGTTCTCCCTAGGAAACCCCGGGGAATTGCATTTCTGTGTGTTTGGAATGGAGGGAATAGTGAAAGCCAACAACATAAATCTTAGAGTCTGCGCCAAACTATGATTCCCAAGACTTTGAAGAGAAGCCGTAAAACTAGTGTAGAACCGGGATAAACCTGCTTCCCTCAGTCTGTCTCCCCTTTTCTGTTTTTCAACATCTTTTTTTGAAAAGTCACATGTTTTGGGTCTTGGCTGCATCTTACTACAGTGGTACCTCGTGTTACGTACTTAATCCATTCCGGAGGTCTGTTCATAACAGGAAACCGCTTGTAACATAAGGCGCGCTTTCTCTAATGGCGCCTGCCGCACCGCCAGAGCGTGACTTCCACTTGCATCCCAGGGCAAAGGTTGCAACAAGGGGCATCTACTTCCAGGTTAGCGGAGCACGTAACCCACAGCATTCATAAGGGGGACGGTACGTAACACGAGGTACCACTGTGTAGGAACTGACTAAACCATTTGGAAACGAATGGTATATTTCCTGTTGTTGTTCTCCACCTAAACAGAATCTTGTTGGGCGAGTTGCATTGTGTAGCTAAAATGAGCTTAGCTTAATGTAGCCGTCCCATAGACATCCGACTGGCAATTTTGGGGACAAAATGCTAGATTTAGATGGGCCTTTGGTCTGATTTGCTACTATTCTCCTCACGCTCTTGTGTGCGTAGTAGTTAGTGGGCATGTTTGGAGACTGCTGTGATGCCACTTAGAAGTCATTTCCTGTGTTTAGATTTAAAAGCAGTTTGCTGCGTTGGTGGGATGAAAAGTTAAAACCTGTAAAAGCAACTCCCACCCCCAAAGTGCTTGACAGAGGCAATGTTCGAAGCAATGTTTTCAACTTATGCCCTGGTTCTCCTGTCCTTATCCTTCCTTTTTTCTTTTTTTTTAAAAAATAGCTTAATATTAGCATATGCAAATTTATTTATTTAGAAAATTAATATACAGTGCTGCTGAGCATTTTTGGCAAAAATGGCTATAAAATCAAAAAGCAATAAAATAAAAATAAAGATCAGAATGCAATAAATATGCTTAAAACCTATCAATTAAAACAATGCCCTTGGGGAAAGAAGATTTTAGGAAATATTTGAGGCATCCAACAATTTCATTTACCTACATAGCAATCCCTCTGTTGCTTGATTTAGGTTTAAGTGACCCTACAGGTAGTTCACCTGTAATTTTCATGAAAAGTCTCATGAAAAGTTTCATGAAAACTCATGAATGAGATGAGCCAGAATCTATTTTTCTGAATCTAAACCAGTAATGCTTATTTAAGTTTGGTGGGTCTACCTACCCACCCCCAGAACTACATTGAGCAGCAGCAAACACAAGCCACTTCTACTGTAGAAGAGTTGGTTTCTTTTATACCGTTTATTTTGGGATAGCTCCTTACAGAGCAGTTAACAAAATTTAAATGCAATCCACACAATACAAGATCAGTAAAACCAATACAATCACAAACTAAAATTAAAATAGTATAGTTTTTAAAGTCTTATTGCTAGCACATCCAGATTAAAAATGAAGCTCCTGCTTCTTTTGTGTCCAGTGTAAACACAAAAGAAAAGCTTCTGTTTCCTGTTCTATTGTCACCCAAGTTATAGAGGAACTGTTGATGTATTGCATTAACATGTCGGTTATATTACGTACATCTTTATCTGTTTTAAGCAAGCCCTTCAACTGGCTGTTGAATGTGAAACTAATAAAATATCCAGTGAAGTATTGGCCAAATATATTTTTAGCAATATCCATTGATGTTCAGGCAGACTTCCACTCATGCACTGGGACTTTTCTTTCCTCCCCTCTTCTCCAGAAGTTCCCCCAACCACCCGGAGAAGATTTTGGGGGCATGCAAGGGACTGGAAGGCAGGAGTAGAAGATAACACACCACTTAGATGTCACCCAGGCCTCTTGTTCCAACTGTTTGTTATATTTCAATAATGTGCTTTTTGTTTTGTTTTCGGAAGTACACTGTGCCTTTGTCGATCCTTCAGCATGTAAGAATATTGGGTATGCCCACCGATGCCATTGCAGTTGTATATTCAATACCTTCAAGAGCACATTGGCTGTGCGTGTGTGTGGCTATGGTTAGCTGGTATATCTGCAGCAATGCTGTTATCTTCCTGTCTGGCGATGACTATCATGACAAAAATGAGGTTACGCATGGACAGTTTATTGCTCCAGTTCTGTGTCCCAAGAGTTCCAGCGCTGAAAAACATGGACAGGCATTCGGAGATTATTTCTTTCTCCATCTCTGTGATTCACCTATAACAAGTTATTGTGGCGTTTCATTTTCAGGGAACAATCTCTGGTATGTAAGGAAGGGTGATAAGTGCTTTCTCAACAGCTGATTCCTAGCCAGCTGGGGCAGTGGCCCAGGAGTCTTGCAACGTTAATCCCCAGTGTCAAGAATCGTGACTCAGCTCTTCCCGGTATGAGAATTACAGCTCTACTTTACGAACCTGTCGCCTTGATTATAGTTGACCCCATCCCACCAGCCCCATGCATGTCAGAAGCCTTTTAAAATTGAATGCTGAGGTTTTCGTAGCGTTTTTTTTTAAAAAAAACACAACCCAAGGCCTTGTAACTTACGTAAGGGTTTCAACGGGGCAGCCCTTGTGCTGCTGACTCTATACTGTCAAAGCCCTCTAATCTAATCCAAAACAGGAAGACTGCAAGTAACATAAGTTCAAGAGGAAAAGGATTATAATGCCTCTGTACGTGAGAGGCCTGGTGCTCTATTGTGGCTTAGGAAATTCTGACTGAGTCAGGGTCAAACCATCTATCAATATCTTCTGAGGGAAAAGCCTAGGAGCTCTTCTTGTGCCTAGTTCTCTTCTTGTGCTGCTTTTTATATGCACGTGTCTCTTAAAAGCACTAGGTGTTTTTGAATGTATCTAATGTGTTCTAAAGGAGCTTTATTGATTTAATTGTGTAATGCTTGCTGATAAAAAGAAATCTAGGAAAACACCAAGGGAGGCGGCATTTCACTGCACAAGACAACTGGCCCATCTGGACCAGTATTTATTGACACTGGCTGGCAGCAGCTTTCGGAAGCTTGGGGAAAAGTTCCTTTCCCCCACGCCTAATTCTTTAGCCAGGGATGAAAGCTGACGCCGGATGCAAGGGATGTTTTCTATCACCGAGTAATGGCTCCTGACAAAGTGATCTGAAATTTGCCCTCCCTATAATTCCATTTCTCTCTATATATATATTGACACACCTGTGACACAGTCCCCTCATAAGAAAGCAAGATCCATTCCTAGTTAGTTCCCTCCCTCCCTCCCTCAACTTTTTGTCCTCACTGCCTCACAAATTATAGAGCATCCTCCTCGAAAGAGAGCCATTTCTCTGCTTGTCACACCACCCCGGTTTTCTTCTCATGTGCCTTTTTCTTCATGGGTGTCCAGAGACATTTTTTCCAGGGTGTGTGTGGTGGGGGAGGGATGTGAAGTAAAACAGTGTTGGGGAGAGCAAGCTAGTTACTCACAAAAATAAAAATAAAATAAATGTCTGCACATTTTAACTTACACTTCAGGTTCTACAAATGCTAGAAATGTAACCTTTTTTTAAAAAAAAGGAAAGGTGGGAATCTGGGGGTTATGGTCCCTGTCTCGTTTAATTTATCTACAGTCCCTCCCAATATTTTTCTAGAGGCGTTGTTTTTCTCTTCCCTGTCCCCCCTTTAATCTTTGCCTCATTTCTGTTTCATTGCACTTATAAGATACCCCCTTACCTTCCCTCAGCCACTTATACCCCCTGTTTGGTTTGTATCTCGGTCTCTGAACAGCTCATAATATAAATAAAAGTGAATTTCCAAAAAATTTTAAGGAGGCAGTATCCTGCTTACACACGTGTGCCCTTCACGCTTGATGAGGTGTGTATGTGTTTAGTATTCAGGATAGGCATATACAAGAACAAACTAGTAAAATGAGAATCTGCCTTTAGGCTTGGAATATCTCGAATTCCTTTCCAACCCCCATGACAGCATATCTGGTAGTCATACGACGACCGCAACTACTGTCGTTTTCTGCTTAAGTCATTTTGTAGCCATAACATGCAGTGTACAGAACCATGTTTGTTCTGTGTGTCATGTTACACTTTTTTTTTTTGAGGAAAATATGATTCTCCTGTTGACATTTGCTCTTCCCCAGTTGCTTCTGCATCCAGTGCGATGGCAGGGCATGTTAACATTATGGATGGTTCTGCTTTCTGAGAATGTGGAGTCAAAGCTTTCATATTCCCTCTTGAGTCACGAGGGGGAAGGAGGCAGGGTTAGAAACTCAGATATATAAGTTAATAGCTCCTTAATCCTAGATTAGGGCTGCCACAATGTCTAGGTGCCATTCCCCGCCCAGTGGAGATGATGATGATGATGATAAATTTCATTTCTATATATTTTAAAGAAAAAACCTCAGAGCGGTTTGCAACACATTAAAACATCAAATAAAACAATCCAGAATAAAACAAATTCAAGCTTCAAGCAAAATATTTCAGATCCTCCTCTAAGTGACATTTTGCTTTCCCCATATTTATTCAGTGTTGGGCTAGGACCTGGGAGATCAGGGTTCAAATCCCCACTCAGTCATGAAGCTCACTGGGCGATCTTGGGCCTCTTAACCCACCTCACAGGGTTGTTGTAGGAATTAGCTGGGGGGGGGGTGAACCATGTACTCAAGGAAGGAAAAGGTGGGATTCAGATGCAGTAAATAAGCTCTTCTATTTACTAGCTTAAGAAAGCTGGAGGGGCCAGCCAGATGGAGATGTCAGTCACCAGCCTGGCATCCAGAAATCTCCATGTAGTCGCAGTTAGACCCATGCCAGAAGCAAAACGCACCTGGCGCCTGGCTAATTTCTAACACTTGGAGGGAAGGAGATCATGACTGAAAGACAAGGCAGAGATATGACTGCTCTAGAGCTGTAAATCAGGGGTAGGGAACCTGTAGCCTTCCAGATATTGGGTTCCAACTTCCATTTCCCCTGACTGTTGCCCATGCAGACTGGAACTGGTGAGAATTGGGGCCCAAGAACAGCTGGAGTCCCCATCCCTGCTAAAATTAATTCAACAGCAGATTTTTCTTTTAACAAAGAAAGCCGATTAGGTTTTTTTAAAGGTTTTTTTTGGCCTCCTTTGGTTTTCAAAGGTGAAATTTGTGCATTTCAATTAGAAGAAGGCTACATCAGAATTATTAAGTAGCTGTGAATAATTTAGAAACCAAATCAAAATAGTTGTCCATCACAATGATCACATTTTCTTACTGTTTGGTGTAAGAAATTAGTGGACGTAAGCAGCCAAGAATGCGCCTGACTTTTTCATTTGAACTTTGATTTTTTATTTTGCACTGGAATATGCACTAGTAAATCAGTGAACACATTTTGTTAATTGGCACTATAAAGAACTTTCAAAAACACCTTAAGTATATCGGCCATCAGTTTGTTGATATTTGCTCCATTTGAAAGCATAATAAAAATATGTAACGGGGGTGGTTAGGGACATATGTCACTCTTCAAAAATGACTTCATGGTTGGTGATTTCTACCTTCATCTTGTTGCCAGCTTGCTTATTATAAACATCTAATAGCCTGACATGCTTCAGATAATATAGAAATAAGAATAATGTATACCACGGTTGTATGTTTATACTGATTGATTGATTTGATAGCAAATACTGGGTGAAATTCAACTATGTTTTAGTCAGAGTGGAACCCTTGAAATGAATAGACCTAACTCTGCTAATTAATTCCAGTGTTTGATAAAACCTAGTAGAATACCTCTAACTGTCTTTTAGTATTGAGATTTGCAGGTATTATTTTATAGATTTCTAGTCTGTATTTTAATGATTAGTTGTTATTCTAAGAAGCCAATGTTAAGATTCCAATATTTAAAATAGCAGCAAAAACAATTAACAACAATAAAATAATCTAGAATAAAATGGTTCTTTAAAATGACAGCCATAAAACCATCAGAATGTAAACTAAAATAATAATAATAAATATTTGCAGCTTTACTAAAGGACAGTCTGATGGGGGGGGATATGAATTTTCTTGGAGATTGCAGCAGACCTTTCAATGATGATGATGATGATGATGATAAATAATTTATTATTTATACCCGGCCCATCTAGCTAATACATTAAAGCATCAGTCATTAAAAGCTTCCCTAAAGAGGGCTGCCTTCAGATGTCTTCTAAACGTCAGATACTTGTTTATCTCTTTGACATCTGATGGGAGGGCATTCCACAGGGCGAGTGCCACTACCAAGAAGGCCCTCTGCCTGGTTCCCTGTAACTTGGCTTCTCGCAGTGAGGGAACCGCCAGAAGGCCCTTGGCGTTGGATCTCAGTGTCCGGGCTAAATGATGGCGGTGGAGACGCTCCTTCAGGTATACAGTGGTACCTCAGGTTAAGTACTTAATTCGTTCCGGAGGTCCGTACTTAACCTGAAACTGTTCTTAACCTGAAGCACCACTTTAGCTAATGGGGCCTCCCGCTGCCGCCGCACTGCTGGAGCACAATTTATGTTCTCATCCTGAAGTAAAGTTCTTAACCCGAGGTACTATTTTTGGGTTAGCGGAGTCTGTAACCTGAAGCGTATGTAACCTGAAGCGTATGTAACCCAAGGTACCACTGTACTGGGCCAAGGCCATTTAGGGCTTTAAAACTAGCCATAGGATGTCCTCTTTCTTCTGAACTTGGAGTAGAAACATTCAAGTCTGCAAAAATTCCATTCACTGGGTTGGCCATGCTCCTAAAAATCTGCCGTTCATGTCTAGAAAGTTTAGAATGACATTATTCTCCTGCATCTGTATGTAATGTCAGGTCGTAGACAGTTCAGTTTCCCCCAGCCTGGAATATGCTGTTTCTTAAAAAAGAAACTAAGGCAGTAGCTGAATTTAATTTCTTAATAAATAACTGTATTTTTCTACCTTTTCTTTTTCAGGAAAAGAGGGATAGAAGTTATACAGGTGAGTACAATTGTTTTCCCATCCCCCCATTCTTTAAAGGGGTTTTCTTTCTAAATCTCTTTATACTGTATTTGGTATCACTGCCTTTCAAGTTTTCCTTGCTTTGCGGTGGTGGACTTGTACTTCTAACGCTGGATTGCAGATAGTTTCATTATGCCATAGTATTGCAATTATGGGGTGGAAGCAGGCATTGCAAAACAACAACAACACATGGTTTCCAGAACACACTGCATTGCTTTTGGCACTCAAATTATGAGAACAAACATAGGGAGCTCCTAGTGCAATTCTCAGCATCTCCTTCTGGCTCCACCTATTTGTAGCCAAATCATGCCCTCCAGTAGCCTTTTAAAAAGAGGGTCTAAGGTGGCAGCCTCCCTCTGCCCCCCTGTAATCCAGGTAATATGGTTATTCCCCCTGTCCTGCCTTTCCCTTGTAATGTGGTGATGAAACACACAATGGGTTGTGTGTCTTATTATTACGTGTGATGGGGAGAAGAGGAGATATTAAGCAGAACGTCGCAGGAGAAGCCATCTGTTGTTGGCAGTGCCTTATATACACCTGTCAGGGAACTGACATCGGAGCTAGAGGCAGAGGGAAGGCTCTCAAATGATGCTGGAGAAGGGCCCAGCAGGGAGAGAAGCAGCTCAGCAGATGGGGAAGCAAATCAGCGCAACACCAGGGATAAAGGGGGGCAGATGGGGGAATCGGCGAGAGGGCTCCAGGACTCTTCACCGGACACCAGCGGGGAGAGCACGGGTCCTCCGCTACCCACGCCCTCCCTGCGCAGAAGACTTCCGCGCAGGGAGAGTAGGAGGAGACTTGGCGTCAAACAACTTTTATGTTGGAAAAGGTTTAAGAAACACCCACTGACGGATTCTGCTAGTGACTGAGGCAGCCACGAAGTGAAGGGCTGTCCAGACAGAAAGGTTTAACAAGGCAACACAGCCAGGAGTGGCGGTAACTTACGCACGAGCAACCCCACACTCATTACAACACCCAAAGAGTGATATTCATTGTTAGTCATACTCTGAGCAAAGGCATCGAAATCAGTGGATTTAAGTTGTTGAGGTCCATTGACTTCCATGAGTCTACTCTGAGTATGATTGATGTTGGAGATCACCCAAAGACTTAAGGGAAGGGGGAAAACCCCTATTATGAATGAATGCACAAGATGTGCCAGTAGAAAGAACGAAAAATGAAATACTCAACAATACGCTGTTATAAATGTCTTCAAGCATCTGGACTTGGCTAATGTCAGAAGGTCTACAGTGCTTTATAACCCGTTGCCCTGACTCAGTAGGAGTCACCCGGTGAAGTTTGCTTTAATTAAAAATCGTAATCCTTGGCTCTAGTCATCCATCTAATTCTTGGAGCTCAAAAATAGGGCAGCAGTGTCTCACTGAATGAAGAATCCAGATCCATGACTAATATTGATCGGCTGGAGATGTTGTACAATGACTGGTGTTGGTTCTTTTTCTTCTTCTGCGTTCCAGCGACATTAGTGCAAAGCAAAGGTTTTGCTGTAAAGGGATGGAGTGTATTTTTTTCAGTGCCTTGTAGTAAAAAAAAAATCCATTATCGCTAGTGAATCCTGTTTAAAGATTATTATTCAAGAACAAAATTTTGTACTTCAGAATAAGTGTAATACAGTGGTACCTCAGGTTAAGAACTTAATTCGTTCCGGAGGTCCGTTCTTAACCTGAAACTGTTCTTAACCTGAAGCACCACTTTAGCTAATGGGGCTTCCCGCTGTGTCTCCAGAGCATGATTTCTGTTCTCATCCTGAAGCAAAGTTCTTAACCCGAGGTACTACTTCTGGGTTAGCGGAGTCTGGAACCTGAAGCGTCTGTAACCTGAGGTACCACTGTGGTTACAAAAGCATAGGGAGGAGATCCTTACAGTTGCTTGCAGAACTGGAGATGCTACTTGGATAAAATCACCAGAAGAAATGGCTACAGCTTTTCTTGCTTTCAATTCAGAGGGGCTAGTTTTATGAGAATCTACCTACAGTGTGTTTTCATGGAAGAACATCCTTCCCACTCTGCAAGCGGGGCCCTATGCACCTTGCCAGCTTCTTGGTTCTCATTCACTCAAAAGACATCTCAGGGTTAGCCTCAGGTGTGTCATACTGGAGCTTGATTTTCCTCGCTTCCCAAAATGGATAGCAAAACCTCAGATTATTATTGCATAAGGATAAATGAATTGCTTTTGTCAAATTGCTCATAACCTGTTGCAACATTTCATGGCAGAACAATTTTGTGCGTTCAGAGAGGCAGTACTGGTGCCTTATCAATTGCAGATCACTGTTCCTCTCGAACAGGAATTTATGAAATCTCAAATCTAGGAGCAGAAGCGGCAAGTGCTTTTCCACCTTTCAGTTTGGATTTGCGTTTCTGTGTAAATGCACATACCAAGAGTACATTTTGAAGAGCTTGCTGAAAATGCTGAGAAATCAAAATAGGATAGACTCAAATTGAAACTTGCAACTCAGCTTGAAGTTGTAACAGGAATATATTAATAGATACTATTCTTAAAGATTTATCTGTTTTTACTTAACATGCTGTGCTTCCATCAGAAATATGACCCATCGGAACATATAGGAGTCAGAGTATTTGTCTATCTAAGATCAAAATGCTCTGAACACAGATTGGCAGGTTCTCTATAGAATTTCAGGTGGGTGTTTTCCAGTCCTAGTAGAGATGACAGGGGTTAAAAAGGGGACCTTTTGCATGTAAAGCAGCCCTTTCCCAAGCTGATGCCTTCTAGATAATGTCCAACTGCAGCTCCCACCAGCTCTCACCCGCATGGCCAACAGCTGGGATTATGGGAGTTTTATTCCAACAATATCCAGAGGGCACCAGTTTGGGGAAGGCTTACGTAAAGCATGTGTTCTACCCCTGAGCTATGGCTTCTCCTCAAGGCAGCTTACAAAATTCATATATAACTCAGGCAAACTAAAAACATCACAGAGGCACGCAAAAGTGCAGAGGATCAGTCTAAATAGCCTTCTCTGCTAATAAAGAAAAATTAACTGGCCAGTCCAAAGAGGGAGATTCTTATCAAGCAGGTGCTGTTAAGACAGCTCTTGCACATATAAATAGTCTTGCTTTTGGTGATGAATTGGAACAACATTTTTTTTGCCACAGTTGTAGTCTTAATTTGGGATTCCTGCCCTGCTAAATTAGCAGATTTGCCCTTTTAAACTGTGTTCCAATTCTAGCTTGATCTAATAGCGTCCTCCCCAATGTGTCAACTCTGTAATGCACGTCCTTCCATCATAAGAACAGCCCTGCTCGGATCAGGCCAGAAGTCCATCTAAGTCCATCCATCCTGTTCTCTCCGTGGTCAACTGGATGCCTATAGGATTCCGAACCTGAGTACCAGAATGCTATGCCCAGTTGTTACTGGTATTCAAAGACACAAGGCCTCCAGCAGTGGACACAAAATCTGGACATTGTGGCTAGAAGCCATTGATAGTCATTTCCTCCATTAAATTGGTCTCAACTTTTTCTAAAACCACCCAAGTTGGAAGCCAAGATTACTTATTGTGGAAGCGAATTCCAGAGGTTAACTACGCGCTGGATGAAGAAGTGCATTCTTTTGTCTGTCCTGAGTCTTCCAACATTCAGCTTCATTGGATATCTTCTTTGTGAACCCCCCCCCCCGCCATTGTGTGCAGCATTGGCCAATGAAAGTGTTCCTGTTCTCTTTAAATGCAAAATAGGTTATAGTTCAGTCGCAGCCCATGAGGCAGGAGAAAAAACTTGGCCAACACTCTGCAGTATTGAATATACTATGCCTGCTTGGCTTGTGCAAATATTTGTTCTCATGATACGGCACCGTTTCATAAATCTCTACTAAGCTTGTGACACAAAATTGCTGGTCACAATTGGAAGATGTCGTTTCTCTGCTGCGGAACCGTTCTGCATGCTGTGGGTGGAAATGCTGAAGGTTGCTGTACAGCACACCGGGAGGATTTAATTGGGTATTTTCACACCAGTTACTTCTGAAAATGGTCAACTCTTTAACTGTGGTTTATGTACCCTGTCACGTACCCTGGCTCTAGATTACGGTATTCCGGTCTTAGTGAAGTGGTAGGGGGTGCATTTGTGTTAAGCAGTAGGCTTGCATTTGTTCCAGGATTATATCCTCCTGATCTATGCTTAGGAGAAGCCGGCGGTGGTGGCTGCTGACAACAACTACAGTTCCGTATGTCTGCAGTCCTCTATTCTGTGTAGCCTGCTAATACTGTGTGCAGGTTTACTTAGAAAAACTCCCTGTTTAAAAAAACAAAACACTGAGGGTGTGATCTGCTTGTACTGGCATCATACCACCCATATACAGAAGCGGTGGTGGCACCCAGATTGTGGAACACCCTCCTCATGGATGCATGATTTGCACTGACACTACAATCCTTTCAGTGCCAGATTAAAACTTCTATTTGTTTGTGTTTGCCTGGACGTTTTTAAGCATTGGTTATGCCGTCCAAGTGGCTGCTTCTGTTTCTTTATCTGTTTAGAAATGGTATATCTAGTTTAGTTATGCCCATTTCACATCACTGTGCTATCCATGTAGGGGTGAATATCAGTTTATAAAAGTATGAGTTACAAATTTAAAATAAAAAAGATTAAAATAATGCTACATAGAGGATTGTTCCCCCCCAAACCTTTGCATAAACATCATAACATCACCTTCATTGAATTGATATCTGAATCACCCTCCACAAATATGTCCCAAGGCGATTTATGGACATACTCCTAAAAACAGTGCTCCCAATTTACTGTTGCTGGGTTGATGGTTTTTTGTTTTTGTTTTTTTAAAAAACAACACAGTGAAAATCTCCATCCTTTTAAAACAGCTGGATTCACCAGAAAGCTTCGAAGAAGCGAGTTTATCTTTAGCCAAAGTCAAGATACCGATGAAAACAGTTTGCACTAATTGTTGCCAGGCAACGGTTATTTTTGTGAAATGTTGAGGGCTTTACTTTTGGGTGAAACATTAGTAGAATAAGCAAAGAACAGCAGAATATATCCAAGGAAAGGGAGCTTATAAAATACATATCGTATACATAGAGACTCGTCTGGAAGCCCTCCAAGCCAAGCACAGTTTGAAGGATGTTGGTGAACTGTCTCCCTAGGATCAGGGAAATGGTATTTACTTTTCTTTGCCTGCGTGCCAATGGCTTACGAGAAAAAGGCACTTTTTTCTAGGATAGTTCAACTCTGGCTTCAGTGCCTAATGATGATGATGATGATGAAGATGAAGATGATGTTAACAGCATTTATATTCTGCCCTTTAGCCAAAAAGGCTCTTAGAGTGACTAACAAAACTCCATTCTAAGACAGTCCCTGCAGGGCATACAAGGAAATAAGCCTGGGAGGGAGGAGGAGAAAGCAAGCTCAGGCACACATTTTAAAGTTACAACCATTGTTAGTGGTCATTCTTGGTGGGTTGTCCTTGAATAGAGAGCAGCCCTTCTCCAGAAACAACCTGCCATCGGATCTGAGAGTGGAGCTGGTGACCACATCCAGGTCAGGAGAACAGATAAGCTCCTGTCAGAGTCCTCTCAGACAACTGTCTCATTGGCAGGTAGAATCCTCACAGGAGGGGGTTGATGAAATTAACTCTTCCTTTCATGCCATTGGCAAACATATTGGGGGTATCTAGGTGGCATCTATTTTGTGTCGGGGTTCCATTCCTGGCTCCCTGGCCTGACCCTGTTCTGCCCTTGGTGGCTGTGCGTCAGTTGGACACAGACAAAATGGTTGCCACCTGTAGACGGTATACGTGCCCCAGAAAGCTTGACTTTAACAAATGAATAGGCTTCTCAACTTTACGTAAGATTGCTGCAACCATTTTTCACTCTCTTGTGCCACCTTGCATCCATCTTCCCAAAGACAAAAGCCCACAGGGTTGTGTTATATCCCACAACCTTCAGCATGAATGCTGTAGTGGCAGTTAACAGGAAGATGAAAAAGAATGCATGCATGCCATAAATTGGCAGAAGGCAACAAACAAAATGCAACCAATAACTCCTCATTTGCTTATTTATCAGAATTTGAGAACAGTTGCTCTAGGGATATGTGGCATATTATTGTGTGTGTGTTTGTGTGTGTGTGTGTGTGTGTGTGTGTTTTTAAAAGGGCTATCCCAGGAGCTTTGTGTGTTGTGGTTCTTTAGGAGTATTGAATGTGGTGCTGCCTCAGTCTGGATTCTCAGCTTTGTTTTAAAGTTTCTTAAAATAGCATTTTAGGATTGTGTGGATATATTGGAAAGTGTGTGCGTTATCATCTTCAATCTAAGAAACAGAGTGGTAGCAATACAAAATTTACTGTGGTTAGAAATTAAATTGCATAATAAAAAGAGCCAAAATTTTGGGATGAAGTGTGCAAAATATATTCATGTATACGGGTTGCAGAGTCTCATTTTCCTTGGTGCAGAATGAGTTGCCTTGGAGCAGAATTTTATTTTTTAAACACAGAATGCTTATAGCTACTTCTCTCCCATAGTCTCTGTACAAGCAGAAGATGGTAAAATGGTCCTTGAATTTTTCAGATGTTGCTACAGCCCAAGGCATGGAGAGTGAAAAATGGTCTGTAGTAGCTAAGGGGAACATGCAGATAGACCCAAAAGACCTCATGCTTGAAAACAGGAATGCTGTCATTGGTTTTGCTTTTTAAGGAACAGATTCCTCTTTCTCCGATGTATGACCCACCCTAAAAGTTCTCAGTAGCAAATAGATGAAGAAATAATAAAGGGTCAATGCCGTTGTGGTTGTAAAATGGGAAATCACCTTGGTGACTGACTGATCCAGGGGTCAATGCTGGACAGTTAAAATTATCAATATTTTTCGGACAATTCATTAGTTTGCATGTATGTGCTGCAAATTGAATGGTTCCAAATTGGTTAGAACTTAGTGGTACTGCTTGTGCAACCTGCTCCTGCTCTCCTTATCTTCCTCATCCCCAAGGCGGAAGTTATCACGGAGCTAGGATAACTTTCAGTTCAAACACAACGGATTCATTCACCCCATACTGGAAATTCTTAGGCCATTCTTCCAGTATGCCAAAGAATCATTATTTCAGTTGTTAGCAGAGACTCCCAATTCTTGCCCCTCTCATTGACCAACACACTAATGCCAGGCAAAAGGTAGTTATTTATAGTGGCTGTCAGAGCTGCTTCAAGATCCTAGCTCACAGAGGATCACGCTAGCCAGCGGTCATTAAGTAAAAGTCTTTATTGAGTTACAGTTTCCATTCCCAAGCTGCTGCGTGCAACTCTACGTCTAATGGCTAGATCGGCGAAGCTCCGTCTGAGTCTCCGCCCCTTGTGCACCAACTTAATATCCTAGCCCTGCTCCACCTTTTCCGCCTGACTGCTCTCCTCTGGGTCCCTCTGCCCCCCGGGGTCTCTTCCTTCCGGGATTCTTCTGACGCCGACCCCCCGGAACTCCCTGTCTCCTTGCGCCGGGCTTTAGGACCTGGCTCCCTTTCCTGGCTGCCTACTGCGTCACTTTCCTGTGCATTTGAACTTGGCGCGCGCGCCCAACCTTCCACTTTCCGTCTGACCGTTTCTTCGCTCCCCGATGGAGGTGTGGCCACTCCTGACTCGTGCCCTCCCCCCTGTTGCGAGCTGCCAGCGCTTGATCTCTGGCGCTCTTCCTCTTCCCTGCTCTCTGGCTGTGACGCTGGTCCCGATTTCCAACTGCTCTCCTCGGAGTCCCCTCTGGCCCTATCTTCCTGGGGTGTCCCCCTAGGCTCCCCCCTTGCCCTGACCACTGATGCTCCTTTCTGTGAATCTTCTGATTCACTGGAAAGACTCGGAGATCTCGGGTCGTCGTCATCACTCATCTTTTCTTCTGCCTCCTCCCCCTCGCTCTCTGTTTCCTCCCTTGCCCTTGCCTCTGCTCCTGAACCCCTGACATCCATCCCCCCCTCGAAGCCCCCCGTTCCCCCCTCCCCTCCTTCCGGTGCGGGAACTGGGTGCTGCTGTGTCAGAGGGACGAACGTCGGATACAGTTCGCTTCCCGTGGCGGGCCTCCATCTGAAGTCTCCCGGTTCTGCCTCCCTGCTCTCGTCGACGACGGTCACCTCCGCTTCCATCTCTGTGCCGCCGTGCTCGAAACCAGGGTCGTCCCCGAAAACGTTCATGTCCGTCTCTCCCTCACTTCCTCCTGGCGGCGTTGCTCGTCCTGGACCTTCCAGCCACTTCTTGCGCCACTGCTCCTCTGGTCTATCGTCCCACCAATACGAGGGTTCTGAGGCAGATCCCGAAGGTGACCCCTCCGGGGAACGGGCGTCTCGTATCGGGTCCTCGTCCGAGTCGAACCCCCGGAACGTGCTGGCAGAAAGCGTTGGCGTGAAAAGCCAGTCGTCGAAAAAGTCTGCTGGCATTGGTCTATGTGGGAAGAGGGCATGAAACTCGTCTTTGAGCAGAGGTTCGTCCAAGGCGTAGCCCGGCACCCAGCTGTTCGCACTGGCCGGGGTGCCCTCCTTGGCGAGAAGGTATTCTACCCCTTCTTCCCCCCATCTGGAGTCCAAAATCTCCGTGACTTCGTTGATGCGTTCCTTCTGTGCCACTCCCGCGTGCCCGGTTCCTTCTCTGAGCGGACTCGGTGCCGTTCCGGGTTCCTGAAACCTGTGCGGTGCCTTGTAGGGAGTGAGCACCGATCTGTGGAACACCGGATGCATTCTGGAACCCTCCGGAAGCGCCAGCCTGAAAGCCACCGGGTTGACCTGCTCTTCGACTTGGTAGGGCCCCAGTTGCTTATGCCCCAGCTTCTTCTTGGCCAACGACCTGGCCGGCACTGCGTGGGCTGCTAACCAGACCCAGTCTCCCACATGGATCCCTTCGCCAACCCTTCTGTGTTTGTCCGCTTGCACCTTGTATGCATGTTTGGCCAGCTCCAGGTGTCGCCGCAGCTGATCGTGGACCTCCTGCAACTCCGACGCGAACGCATCTGCTGTCTGCGGCTCCCCCTCCCCCATCCTTTCCAGTCCCGGGAAGGTTCTGGGGTGCCTCCCGTTGTTAGCGAAGAACGGCGTGACCCCCGTGGACACGTGCTTCGTGTTGTTGTAGGCGAACTCGGCGAGCGGCAGGTAATCCACCCACGTCGCAGGCTGTTGATTCGCATAACATCTCAGGTACTGCTGCATGATGGCATTGACCCGCTCCGCCTGCCCGTTGGTCTGCGGGTGTCTCGCCGACGCCAGGTTGATCTTGACGTTCAGGAAGCCCATCAGCTTCTGCCAGAAATTCGAGATGAACTGTCGCCCCCGGTCGGACAGAATAGACCGTGGCAGACCGTGAACCTTGAACACGTGGTCTATGAACAGTTTGGCGGTTTGCTCCGCCGTGGCCACCTTGGCACACGGAATGAAATGTGCCATCTTGGAGAACAAGTCCACCACCACCAGCACGGCCGTCTTGCCCCTCGAGCTGGGCAGATCTGTGACAAAGTCCAGGGCCACTCTCTCCCATGGTTCGACCGGAGTTTGCAGCGGTTCCAACAGTCCGGCCGGCGGTTTGTGCACCGGTTTGGCCCTCTGGCAGGTGTCACACCTCGCCACGTAGTCCGCGACCTCCCCTCTCATTCCGGGCCACCAGAAGTCCCTGGCGACTAATTCCACCGTCTTCTCCTTGCCAAAGTGCCCGGCAGTGGGCGCGTCGTGCAGCTGCTGCAGCACCTTGGCGCGAAGTTCGTCTCCCGGCACGTAGATGGCCCCTTTACGAATGAGCAATCCATCTCGCAGCTGGAACTCGTCGGTCGCTGCCGTGCCCCTTTGCACCTCTGCCATCTTTGCTTGCGCGAAGGAGTCATCCTGCAACGCTCGCCGCACCGCCTCCAGGTCCACTGTTGCCGCAGCGCACGCCCACACTGTTGGTGCAAAGATGTGCATGGCGGCCGCTGGCTTGGCGTCCTCCAGATATTGTGGCTTACGAGAGAGAGCGTCCGCCATGATGTTGGTGTCCCCCGGGACATACTCTATTCGGAAGTTGAAGTTCGCAAAGAACTCAGCCCAACGTATCTGCCTTTGGTTCAGGAACTGTGCCGTGCGCCAGTGCTCCAGATTCTTGTGGTCCGTGCAGACCTGCACCGTGTGCTTGGCGCCGATCAGGAAGTGCCTCCATGCTTTGAATGCTGCATGAATCGCCAGCAACTCCCTGTCCCAGATGGTGTAGTTCTGTTCGGACTTGCTGAGCTTCCTGGAGTAAAACGCTCCCGGCCGCCAAACCCCCTGCGGGTCTTTCTGCAGCAGGACTGCTCCCACGGCTCTGTCCGAGGCGTCTGTCTCCACCCTCATCGGCCTGCTGGGGTCGACATGCAGCAGCTGCTCTTCCGACGCGAAGAGACGCTTGAGTGCCTGAAAGGACTGCTCCGCCTGCTCTGTCCAGATGAACTTCTTTTTCTTGGAGCTAAGCGTGTCCGTGATGGCCGCTGTCTGCATAGCGAAGCCTTTGATAAACTTGCGATAGAAGTTCGCGAAGCCGACAAACCGTTGGACCTCCTTCCGGTTGCGTGGGCTCTTCCAGTCCAACACCGCTCGAACCTTGGCGCTGTCCATGGCGAGCCCCTTGTCAGACAACTTGTAGCCCAGAAAATCCACCTCCGTCACGTCGAATTGGCACTTCTCCAGCTTGGCGTAGAGCCTATGCTGCTGTAGCCTGCTTAGCACTTCTTTGACGTGTCTGTCATGCTCCTGCTGCGATTCCGAAAAGATCAGGATGTCATCTAAGAAACAGACGCACGTCTTGTAGAGGAGCCCTGCTAACACGTGATGCATGAACGCTTGAAAAACGTGGGAGCCATTTTGCAATCCAAAAGGCATAACTCTATATTCGTAGGTGCCCAGAGGCGTGAACATGGCCGTCTTCCACTCATCCCCTTCCCGCATGCGAATGAGGTTGTACGCCCCTCGCAGGTCTAACTTGGTGAACACGCTGCCCTTCCGTACCTTTGCGAGGAGGTCGTCGATTCGGGGCATGGGGAAGTCCGATGGCTTGGTCACACTGTTTAAGATGCGATAGTCCACCACAAGTCTTTTTTGGGGTGTGTCCCGCTTCTTAACAAAGAATACAGGACTGCCCCCCGCTGCCTTGGACTCCCGGATGAAACCGCGCTCCAAATTATGATCTATGAACTCTTTGAGTTCCTGCAGTTCGTCCTCAGACATGGAATACAGCTTCCCTTTAGGCAGCGCCGCCCCCGGCAGCAGGTCAATTTTGCAGTCATATGGTCTGTGGGGGGGTAGCCTGTCTGCCTCCTTCTCGCAGAAAACCTCCAAAAATTCTGCGTACTTGTGGGGAATCGCTTGCAGCGTGCCTAGCAGCAGCTGTGACTCCTCTTCCTCTCCTTCCTGCCGGGGAACGATGCAGTGTTCAGCACAAAAGGAAGAGCCGAAGGTCATCTGCCTCTGGTACCAAGCCAGCGTTGGGCTGTGCTTGTCCAGCCAACTCATGCCCAATACAATGGGCGTGTCCGATAGTTGAGTGACGTTGAAGCTGATGATTTCCTTGTGATTCCCAAGGCGCATCACCATTGGTGGCGTCTGCTTCACCACTTGCCCCCCTAGCAGCTCCCTGCCATCCACCGTGACCACCTGCAGGGGCAGCGTGGCCGGCAGCAACTGTATAGCGTGCCGGTCTACAAAGTCCTGCCCTATAAGTCCTGCGTCCACTCCTAAAGAAAACTTCATTAGATCCCTTAGACCTATCCAATTACCGCCCAGTTTCAAATCTTCCATACCTGGGTAAGGTAATTGAGAGAGCGGTTGCTGAACAGCTTGGTAGGTTTCTGGAGGAAACATCGGCATTAGATCCATTTCAGTCCGGTTTCCGTCCTGGTTTTGGGACGGAGACGGCTCTGGTTGCCCTAACAGATGATATCCGTAGACAACTGGATCGAGGCGGGTCAGGACTGCTGATCCTTTTAGATTTGTCAGCAGCTTTTGACATGGTCGATCATGATCTTCTGGACCATCGCCTTGCAGACGTGGGGATACAGGGCATAGCCCGTAACTGGTTGTGCTCTTTTATCTCTGGTCGGGGACAGAGGGTGGCACTAGGGAGGGAAATGTCGTCACGCCACTCCTTGGTGTGTGGAGTGCCGCAGGGCGCAATTCTCTCCCCAATGCTTTTTAACATCTTTATGCGCCCCCTTGCTCAGATTATCCGGAGCTTTGGGCTGGGCTGTCATCAATATGCTGATGACACTCAGCTCTATCTACTGATGGATGGCCACACCAACTCGGCCCCTTACACACTGACCAGATGCTTGGAAGCTGTGGCTGGATGGTTTCGTGGGAGCCGATTGAAACTAAATCCTTCAAAGACAGAGGTCCTATGGCTAGGTCGGGATAGCATGGGGATGAGGGACCAACTCCCTTCTCTTGCGGGGGCCCAATTAGTGCCATTACCTTCCGTTAAGAGTTTGGGTGTAATCCTTGACGCCTCCCTTTCCATGGAGGCGCAAGTCACAGCAACAGCCAAGGCGACATTTTTCCACCTTCGCCGCATCAAGCAGTTGGTCCCTTACCTTTCCCGCCCCGACCTGGCCACAGTGATCCATGCGACAGTCATCTCCAGGCTTGACTACTGTAACTCGCTCTACGCGGGGCTGCCCTTGAAGCTGTCCCAGAAACTCCAGCGGGTACAGAATGCTGCAGCGAGGCTCCTCACAGGGTCTCTGCCATGGGAGCATATTCATCCAGTGCTTTTCAAGCTGCACTGGCTCCCGGTGGAGTACAGGGTCAGATTTAAGGTGCTGCTTTTGACCTTTAAAGCCCTTCACGGCCTAGGACCCTCGTACCTACGGGACCGCCTCGCCTGGTATGCCCCACGGAGAGCCTCAAGGTCCATAAATAACAACACCCTAGTGGTCCCAGGCCCTAAGGAAGTTAGATTGGCTTCAACCAGAGCCAGGGCCTTTTCAGCACTGGCCCCAACTTGGTGGAACGCTCTGTCTCATGAGACCAGGGCCCTGCAGGATCTGATCTCTTTCCGCAGGGCCTGTAAGACAGAGTTGTTCCGCCTGGCCTTTGGATTGGAGCCAATTTGATTCCCTCCGCCCCCTTTTTCTTTTTTCTTTTCCTTCTCCTGCAATGAGGCTCCATTTTAATATTTTAATGTTCCATTATTTTAATGTTGTATTTTATTTTTGTTTTTAAGTTGTAATCACTCATCTTGTTTTTATTATTGCTTGTAAGCCGCTCTGAGCCCGGCCTTGGCTGGGGAGGGCGGGGTATAAATAAAAAATTATTATTATTATTATTATTATAAAGTCCGCATTGCTTCCCGAGTCAATGGTGAGCGGCACGTCCATGGTGATTCCATTGGGCAGCTGGAGCGATGCGGTGAGCCTCACTACTGGTTTGGGCGGGAGGGGGTCCATGGGCTGTGAAATTTCCGGGGACTTCTTCACTGACACGTCTGGCTGGGCCCCATTGCCTCTTCCTCCAGCCAGACATCGTCGTTTCCCTGCTGTGGTCCTCCTTGTTGCGTTGCTGCAGTTACCATTGCTGAGGCTGCAGTGTGCTTGTGGAGCCTCCGGGGACACTCTTTCACCATATGCCCTGGATCCTCGCAGATGTAACACTTCCTGTTCCCTCTAGGAGGCTTCGCTTTCACTGTTGTCGGTGCTAGGGCTCTGGCTGCTGATTGAGCCCTTGCACTTCCAACCTCCATAGGTTCCACCCCTCCTCCTTGTGGAGGCGTGGATTGCGCACGCGCTGCTTCTCTGGGAAGGAAGGAGGAGCCCCTGGCTGGTTCGCGCCCTCCACGCCCTTCGTCCCTGCTCCACGGACGTTCTTCCAGCCGCACCCCCACGGCTAGCGCCCTCTGAACGATCTCCTGCGTGGTCCGGGGTCTCTCCCCCCTCGCAATTTCATCTTTAACAGAGCCGTGCAATCCCTCCCAAAACAGGTCTCTTACAGGAGCCGAATCCCTGTCCCATTCCAGAGCACTGACCAAAGCGAAAAAGCGGGCATGATACTGCCTTACGCTGGCCCTCCCTTGTTTCAGTCCATGTATCTGCTGCCGCGCAAGATCCACGTCAATGCTTGATAAGAAACACCCATCCATCGCTTTAATAAAGGCATCCGCATTTTGGAGCGCCGGATCCTTATCCCTCCACAAATTGCGCAGCCATGCTTTAGCTTCCCCATGCAAATGGGACATGATGAACCCCACCTTCTCTTGCTCATCTCTAAAGTCTTTTTTCAGCAGTTCCAGTGCGCACATTACATCTGCTCTAAAGTTGGGGTACTGCTGCAGGTTCCCATCGAAGTGAGAGACCAGACCGCCTGTTCGTCTCGCCAACCCAATTCCCTCCTGTTTGGGTGTCAGTTGCCCGTGCTTCGTAAGCATGTCCAACCTGACCTGGAGATCCCTGCAGGCGGCAGCTGCCTCCTCCTCTCTCTTCCTGGATGCGAGAGCCTCGGCATTCAGTTGTGACACTGCTTTTCTGAGTTCCTCTATCTGCTGCTCAGCCGTCATGTTGTCTGCCGTTCGTGAGCTAGCTAGTGGGCACCTGCTTCTCTCCTCTCCTCGAGGCTGTAGATGCCCACAATTAAGGGACGGAGCTTACTGTCAGAGCTGCTTCAAGATCCTAGCTCACAGAGGATCACGCTAGCCAGCGGTCATTAAGTAAAAGTCTTTATTGAGTTACAGTTTCCATTCCCAAGCTGCTGCGTGCAACTCTACGTCTAATGGCTAGATCGGCGAAGCTCCGTCTGAGTCTCCGCCCCTTGTGCACCAACTTAATATCCTAGCCCTGCTCCACCTTTTCCGCCTGACTGCTCTCCTCTGGGTCCCTCTGCCCCCTGGGGTCTCTTCCTTCCGGGATTCTTCTGACGCCGACCCCCCGGAACTCCCTGTCTCCTTGCGCCGGGCTTTAGGACCTGGCTCCCTTTCCTGGCTGCCTACTGCGTCACTTTCCTGTGCATTTGAACTTGGCGCGCGCGCCCAACCTTCCACTTTCCGTCTGACCGTTTCTTCGCTCCCCGATGGAGGTGTGGCCACTCCTGACTCGTGCCCTCCCCCCTGTTGCGAGCTGCCAGCGCTTGATCTCTGGCGCTCTTCCTCTTCCCTGCTCTCTGGCTGTGACGCTGGTCCCGATTTCCAACTGCTCTCCTCGGAGTCCCCTCTGGCCCTATCTTCCTGGGGTGTCCCCCTAGGCTCCCCCCTTGCCCTGACCACTGGTGCTCCTTTCTGTGAATCTTCTGATTCACTGGAAAGACTCGGAGATCTCGGGTCGTCGTCATCACTCATCTTTTCTTCTGCCTCCTCCCCCTCGCTCTCTGTTTCCTCCCTTGCCCTTGCCTCTGCTCCTGAACCCCTGACAGTGGCTTTGAAAGAATCCGCTGAAGAATGGATAGAAAAGACATCATTGAGGGGAGCTGATAGGATATAGGATCATAGCATAAGGAAAACCAAAAAGAAGAATGTTGACTGGTTGTGCAAATAAAGGAAAGCTTTTAAGTCTTGTTGACAGAAGCATGGAGCCTTGTGGTTTAAATGCATGCAGAATAGTTTGCTGCTATAAAAACATTTTACAGAAAACTCTTAATGTACCCAGTAGGTGTTGCCTTGCAAGGAGAAGGGCCATCATGCTACTAGAACCCAAATCTAATGAAACTGAATGTTGGAAGAGTTAGGACAGACCCTGCAAGATGTAATGATGATCACCAACATGGATGGATTTGGATAAAGCAGTGTGCTAGACATCTCCCCGGAGGCTGTATTGGTAGCAGCATCAAGATCAGTGTGACAATTTTGTCCTCAAAGTGCCTAGCAAACTTACCGCAACAGGCCTTTGATGGTTACAGTGCCCCACAAAGTAAGGCAGGTAGTACCAGGTTTCCAACCACCCAAAAGAGCTCTGCTGGGTGGCTTCTTGAGGACACAGTGGAAACAGCAACATGGACCTTTTTTGCTGCAAGCATCACTATCTGATAGTTTTGGCTGTGCTTTTTAATGGCTGTTCAGTCAGCTTCACACTGAGTTTTGCACCACTTCCTCTCTAACTGTAGCCTGTCCTGCTTCCTTGCTAAAACTTTGGGTTGTGCAGAATGAATGGTGTTAATTGGCAGAGTACCCGTAAAGAAAGAATTTAAGCATCCTCAGACAACATCACCCATGCCAGGTTTATCAAAGATGAGAAGTTGCTGCTAGAGCCTTCCGGACAATGCTGGTGCATAAGAAGTTTTTAAAAAACTGTTTAGAATTTGGATAATTAAGCAAGCAGTGCACCCTTGGTGTGCTCCATTTAAAGAACAGTACTGTAAAAGTTACATAAGGATGATAGCCCCGTGGACACTTCTGATCTCAGTATATTCTGCATTGGTTCTCATTTGTGATCTCTGCAAAGAGGAGGGCTATAAAGTCAAGTGCTATTTATGAGGGGTTATGCTAAGGCTTTTCATTTTGATTAAAACCAATATTGAACATAGTAGGTTGTAAATGTTAATTTCCCTTGACTCCCGGTGGATTGAGGTTTCGGCGCCTTTCTTTATTGGAGCTCTCAAGGTTATGTACGGCCTTGTGTGCATGCATTTCCAAATGGTGACATAGCAACCGGGTATGCTGCAATGATGGACAACATGGCAAGAGCAAGGGTGGATGATGAAAGCCTGACACTTAAAAAGAAACATCTCCATTTAGGTAACAGAAGTAAAAATTCACTTGAAGTAAAAGTAAAAATAAATAAATGCTTGACTTGGGTTTTAAAAGTTGTGCATTTGGTATTCCTCAAATGTCACTGAAACATAACTTCTTATAGTCTGCTTATTATTTTCCCTGTCTCTTCACCACAACTTTTCAAGTTTTTCGTCGCAGTGTGTAAACACTGGGCGATAGTAGCTGGAGCTTGTATACAACCTCAAGGAGGCCTTGCTTTGATCATCAGGGTTTTAACTAAATCCAGCATGACATACTAGGCAGAGATTGAGCCAAAGCAGATCGTTCAACAAGCCAGCTCTTATAGGAACCCATGGGGTGGGTTGATGAGTGTGTGTGTGAAGGATCCTTTGTTAATCAGTGTTTGTATGTTTTGTTTTGTTTTGTTTTTAGATGAGCCTTACTAACATTACTAAGGCAAAACATTTGGTCAAATGAAGGGTAGATCACCAGACATGTGGATAAGTAGGTTAGAAAAACCTGTTTCAAGCCATGATTTCCCTAATATCAAGTCCAGTAGGTTGCTCCTATTGTCGCATGAATTGAAGTTCCACATGCATAACAGGACTTTCCCCCTTTTCTCCTAACCATTAGTTCATTTGTATATGCACAGCATAGCATAGATGAACAAAAACATAATTCAGCCAAAATGAAACATTTTCTTTTGTTAGAGACCTATGGATTGCAAGTTTTAAGCAGTTCATTTACCGGTAATCTCTCCTATTGAACGTGCTTAGCTTCGTTGGATTGTTCCCAAAGACTTTTGTTTACAATTAATAAGAAGTCTCCAAGGGCATGCTGATCTAGTTCTTCTCTTTCCTCCAGCACAACAATGTTTTCCAAAGAGGATCTAATAATAAATAAATCCAGTGGTAGATTTATTATAATAGATTTATTGTAAACAATACCCTTTGCTTTCTTGATCTTAATCCTGATTGTCCACCTGTGGAAGCCATTGGGGGCTCTGGCTACCATTTTCAGTTAGAGATTAGCTTTGTTATGATTGCCCTGGTTTTCTTGTTTTTTGTTTTGGATAGAACATTTTAAAGGAGCCTCTATTTTGGCAGCTGTTGCTATGTTTTTTAATATCTATCTATCTATCTATCTATCTATCTATCTATCTATCTGTCTATCCCCATTCTAGTGTATATGTATCACTTGGGGCAGCTTACAGCATATCAAAATTAAAAACAACATAGAAAATTACAAAAGACAGAGGGCAACAGGTAAAAAATTATTAAAGAATTATAAAACAGAAGCCTGTTGGAATACAAAGCTATTAAATTGCTGGCAAAGGACACTGCGAGAGGGTGCCAGCTGCATTTCACGTGGCAAGGTTTTCCATAATCTGGGTGCAGCCACTGAGAAGGTTCTCTCTCATTTTGTGTCGTGATAGTTGGGGCTCATTCCCCCCCCCCAAAAAAAAATTATTATGGCTGGAAACCATGGTAACAATTTTTCCTGTTACCTCATGATGACGAGCTGAAGTAGTGCCACCATCCTTCCTGTTCAGTATTTGTGCACTTTGCTATAATGGATGGATTACAGTCTCACCCTGAGTGCTGTTTCTCAACCCTTGAAAATGCCAGAAGAACCAAAGCTAGGGAAACCTTTGTGTGTGTGTGTCTGAAGTTGGCTTGAAGCTGGAAATAGGTGCTCCTTGGTGTAGAGGCCACCTGGGCGTCCTGTGACAATGTTGGGTCCAGGAGTTCCCACAAGCTATGGACTTGCTCATTCCAGGGGAGTGCAGCTCCTTCCAAAACAAGCCATCCCCCTACCTCCCACAGATAAGAATTTGGGAGTCACTGGGGGTGCGTGGAACCACTGAAGTACAGTGTCTTGAACCCACACCTCCCTTTACCACTCCAGAAAGATGTTGTGCTCAAGTGCATTGAAAGCAGCTGAAAGGTCAAGGAGAAAAAGCAAGGTTGCTTTCCTTCCAACAAATCAGTCAGGCTGACCAAGGCAGTTTCAGTGCCATAACTGAGCCTGAAGCTGGACTGAAATGGATCCAGACATACCCGAATCTGTGCCGCCACAACCCTCTCAAGCACCTTGCTCAGAAAGGGGGTATTTGCCACGGGGCGAGTTGTTTAATGTTCTGGGTCCCCTTTTAAGGAAGGGATGCACAATTACCTCCTTTGAGGAGATGGTTTCTCCTCCTCTCTTCTTCAATAAAGCATCAGACACTTCCTGGACCCACCCAGTCAAACCTCTATGGTTAAGATGGGCAGAGAGCCAAGGAGCCAATTATGACATTTGCCATGTACTTCAGACTTCCTTTGTCTGCCTTCACTGTTGCAAGGTTTTGTATATAGCCAGTAGTGTACGTCTATCAATGGTAGCAATTTTTTCTGTGACAGATGATTGCTGGAGCTTTCATAGCTGAAACCTGGGAGCTACCAGCTCTTACATTTCTTTGCTTCCATCAATGCAAATGTGAGGGTGACAATCTTTCTTTCAGAATACCTTGTCCACTGGTATAAATTCTTGCTCTGACACAAACGAGAACTGGACCACGCTGATGGAATTGCTAACTGACTTTGAAAGTCACAGTGCTGTGAGATGGGGCTTTAGTCAAGGCTCTTTTCTGACTTCTATTTGGGAACCGTTCAGATGTGATTTAATATAGTTACATTAATTGGGTTTAAAGACGTCAAAGGTCCTAAACTTTAGAGGACTGTGGTTTTGTAATCAAATCTTTTAGAAATGGGAAGAAGAATGACTACTAAAGAGGGTTGCTAGATTAATGAAGATAGCATTTTGTGTTAATGGAATTGCCTCAGGCAGATGAACAGAGGCCAACAGTGAAATAAGGCACTTGGCTGTTTTGGCTGCTTACAGTTTGGAGGCTCATATTTTGAGCTATGCAAATAAGTGCTTTGACATAAGTGCTATCTCAAACCATCAGATTATTCACCTTCTGCATATTCATTGCTAAGTGATTTTCTAAAACCGCGGAATTTTAGATTTAGCAAGATAGCATCCTCAAAATTTTGCCGTGACGCCCAATTAACTCCACTAAAAGATTTTCCAAGTCGATGAATTCAGGGTGATCCAATGTAACTTGTTTAGTCCTACTTTGCAGATTTTGTGGAGTCCCGCTTTTATTCTGTGTGTCTTTCCAAGGGGTTCATACAGTACATCTTTCAGGAAGCTGTGTGAGTGATTTTCGGATAAAGTTTCATAGTCCTTGGTTGGACCTTCATCCTTTTTTGGATGATGCAGTGAGTTTTATTATGATTCTGGTTTCAGTGACACCTATAAACATGATGCAGAAGCCCACTTGGACTTACTTTGTTCTGAAAAGAAGATAGTGGGAGAAAATGACAGCTGCTCTACATGGGCTTACTGTCAGGCTTAAGAGCAATACTATATATAAAGAGGATTTTAGTCAAACTACCATTGCTTTCTTGCTCCATTTTTTATTTTATTTTTTGTAAAGAAAGAGCTTCGAGTGAAGGTCAGTCCTTTCCCCCTCCTTTGTACCCACTGGGAAACTGAACAAACCTGGTGTACCTGGAACTGAGTATGACAAGTGCAGCTGAATGAGACACAGCTGCGAGCAGCCTGAGGAAGTACCATCCACCTTGGGCCTGCCCATAAAAAACAGGTTTAGAGTGGGAGACCAGATGATATCTGCTGTTTCCAGGATCTCTTCTCATTGTGTGACTTTTGTTGGGTGAGCTGAGTGTGTTTGGGCCCTGGGTGAGAACCTAGAGTCTGAGAGGGAGGGTGTGTCAGAAGGAAAATGAATTGATATCAATTTATATATATTAGTAACGTTATATTAATGTAGCGTTTTTATATGCAACTGTATTTTTTGTAACATTTTGTTTTAAGTTTTCTGTTGTGGCTTCAGTTTCCTTAGAGATTTAAAAATCTATCAAGTGGTATAGAAATTAATCAATGAATGAACAAAATGTCAAAAGTTTACAATTATTCAGTAAATGAGTTGCAAGAGGCTGAATGACCATGTAGCCTAGCTCCTAAATTGCTCCCTAATGTGCAGCCACTGTGTGCTGCAAGCAGAGAGATGGATCCCCCCCAGAGAAAATAGCTTCAGATTACTCAAAAGTGAGCTCAGCCAAACATAAGCTTCATCAATCTAAGGACAGGTTACCAGTGTCATGCATCTTGAATTATCATTGACGCTAGTTACTTGGTCAGCAATTTTGCAGTGAAATCCCGTGCCCCAGTTATTGGTACCTCAGTTTTGTAAATCCTAGAAAGTGTTGGTGATGGGGAATGGGGAACATCTGTGTGTCCAGATGTTGTTAGGCTCCACCACTTGTTGGTGCTGATGGGAGGTGGAATCCAACAACAAATGGAGAGCCAAAGGTTCCCTGATATTATTATTCCATATTATGGAGTGACCTTAATATGGAAGATGCCAATGGATTACCCTTTTCTAGGCTTAACTCTTCTTCTTTAGAATAGAATAATTGTGTGGAAAGCATGCATTATAGAACTGATGTTGAAGCTGTTGGTCCCTTGAGAATAAGCAGCAGTCATGGATACAGAGCAGGCTTTAAGCAGTCTTGATAAAAGGTTAATATATAAACTTTTCCCAAGCTGGGGGGAATCAAGCAAGAGAGTGTGGGAAGACTGATGCCTCTTGATCTGTGTGGCTTGTAGAGATTGATCTCTTACAGCTGGGCCTATAACCTGTAGCTGTGCAACAGAAATAGCAAACATAACAATAGAAAACTTGCTGTCTAATTAATTGATGAGATGAGGTAAGTTGAGTCAACCATGAGGGAATGCAGGGGGAGGAAAAGGCGGCTGCTTGGTCGTGGAATGTGCCCATCTGATTTCTGCTTAATTGGAGTCACTTGCAGGAAGCAGCATGGCAGCTGTAAGCTGTGAATATACTTAGCCAGCTGCAGTGATGATTTGATGGGAGGGTAAAGGTTTTTAATAAATTGCATAAACCAGCCTCTCTTGCTTAATGGAGATTCAACAGTTTGCCTAAGTTAATCAACTTTAGACATGGATAATTTGTGGCTGTTTCTGGGCTTTATGAAAATAAGACAGTAACAGGTTACTAAAACTGTGTTCTGTTCTTATAGACACTTGAAGCTGCTTTATGCTATTGAGTATAAAACTATATACAGTACTGATTGGTAGAGGCCCTTGAAGGTCTCACAGTATTTCCCAACACTTTAAACCAAGATCCCTTTGGTGCAGAAGTGGTTGGTGGGTTCAAATGTTAGGAGGCACGAGTGGTTGTGGTCAGTACACCCCCCCCCCTTGCAATTAGCACTGTGGAGATATTTCCTATTCACGCCCTTTCAAATAGCAGTTTCTGGGGGTCCAATCCAAACTTCAGAGCCTTGCATCATAGCAGAAGGCCTTTGACCCTTCCCTGCTTTGGTCCCTGTCTGGTTTGAACCTCTCACAATTTGCAGTACCAAGAAAAAAGAAATCTGTTTGTTTTAATGTTGTTGGTTGTTTTTGTTTTGTTTTGTTTTGCAATACAATTTGCAGGTGCAGGGTCCCCAGTCAAGACCACAACATGAAAGCCCCCTACCCTACAGTCTTGATTTAGGTTGGGATCTGAGTTCCTTAAAAACCACCTTTCTCTCTACATATTCCAGAAATCATCTTAGGCTTTGCTGTAGATAACCATGACCTCGTGAGGCATGGCGAATGAGAACCAGGGCAAAAACTAAACGGCAACCCTGTTTGAATTGCAAACCTCCTTTGGCTTTGCTTGAAGAAGAAAAAAATGCATACAGTACAGTTATGCCCAAATTATGTCCAAAAGAACATTGTGTCCAAAAGCTTATTGAAATAGTTGCATTGATCTAGGGCTGTAATGCTCCATTTTGTATGTTTATCTCTGTTTTTAATGAGCAGTGCATAAAGTTCTTGTTCATATTGCATTGCCACTCCTTATTCTTTGGGCCGTCCCTTGCTAATGAGATTACAGTGGTGCCCCGCAAGACGAATGCCTCGCAAGACGAAAAACTCGCTAGATGAAAGGGTTTTGTGGTTTTTGAGCTGCTTCGCAAGACGAATTTCCCTATGGGCTTGCTTCGCAAGACGAAAACGTCTTGCAAGTTTGTTTCCTTTTTCTTAACACCGTTAATACAGTTGCGACTTGACTTCAAGGAGCAACTCATAGAACGCGGTGTGGTAGTCTTTTTTGAGGTTTTTGGTGATTTTTGAAGCTTTTCCAAAACTTTTCCGACACCGTGCTTCGCAAGACGAAAAATTCGCTAGACGAAAAAACTCACGGAACGAATTAATTTCGTCTTGCGAGGCACCACTGTATGCCAGAACCCTTGTCCATCTCTCTTCATTGTTTTGCCTCTTCCTCAGATAATACGATTTCTCAGACCTTCATTGTTTTGTCCTGGCTTTATCGATGTACCCAATTTTCACAATTTCTTTTGGAAGGGTGCGGGGATTGGGACAAAGATTTTTTTATTTTTCAGATCGACTTAATGAGGGCTGAATTATATCATATTGAGAAGCAAAGTTTACCAGGAGTCAGGTTTCGCAACGTTGATGAGTAAGTGTGAAATTGAAAGCTTGGTGGAAGCAGAGGATACAGTTCAGCAGTAAAACACCATTTGGAGCATGTGCTTTATATAAAGGCCAAGATTTAAATTCCAGTTCAGTGATCCTGCATAGCAGGGCTGGGAAAGATCTTTGCCCATGATTGGAGTGTTGATAGCAACAGAAGTGGCTCAGGGTGGGTAATATGGAATCCTGGTTTTATTGAGTATAAAGACAAGAATTCAAAGCCAGTAGTGCAAGGTTCATTTATTGTCAAAATACTGTTGACGTCGTCTTTACTAAAAAGTCTAGCAAAACATTTTTTAAGACCCATAGTTTTAAAAATCTGGCATCTTCCATAAATATCTGAGAACCAATAATATAGATATGGAGCTGACAATATTTATTACAGCTTTCAGAAACTGCAAAGCAGCAGTGACTATATATAACCATGTCTTTGTGGTTCTGTTTCCAGAGCCTAGGGCTTGCCGATCAGAAGGTTGGCGGTTCGAATCCCTGCGATGGGGTGAGCTCCTGTTGCTCGGTCCCTGCTCCTGCCAACCTAGCAGTTCGAAAGCACGTAAACGTGCAAGTAGATAAATAGGTACCGCTGCGGTGAGAAGGCTCCGAAGACTCAGTGTTTAGACCACAGTGCCACCCATGTCTGTATCTATATTGTTACACTAGTCCCAGTTCCCAGTAGTGAGAGACTTCAGGCGTGCAGCAAATCAGTGTGGAATGTGTATCTTGAAGACAGAAAACTTACTCTGGGGTCTCCTGCGGAACGAAACAAGTGTGGTAACAGAAGCTGAATTGAAAAGATGTTAATGTCAAGGTTAGGCTGTAGTGCTAATCCATTATTATTAATCCTAACTGCGGTTTGTTTGACTATCTGAACCTGCAAGAATGAAACATTGGGTTATTTTATGGGAATAACCCATAGTTTTAAACTGTGGTTTGTTGTTGGCTTCTGTATCCTGGCTTGCTTTAACCATGATTCATCAACAAATCTGAAGCCAGTGTCCTAGCATAGTCCTGGTTCATTTCAGTGCCCTGCTGCAGATGGCTCACTAAGCAAAAGAGGCATAAGGCAAGAGCAACTGGAAATATTTGTTTGTTTATTTAGGTATTTAATTTTTGAATCACTTCCCATGAAACATCTGAAAATGATTAAAAATTGAAACACACACACACACACACACACACACACACACACACACACACACACAATTCTGATAAAACTACTCTCTAGGTTAATCAACTTTATCTGGCACTTTTCCAGATGTAGCTGTTCCTTGCATCAGGCTCCTTTCTGCATTCATTCTTCCCCCTACAAGCCTTCAGTCTCAAGCCAACCTGCATGGTTTTGATCAGGCTTCCTCAGCCTTGGCCCTCCAGATGTTTTTTGGCCTGCAATTCCCGTGATCCCAAGCTAGCAGGACCTGTGATCAGGGATGCTGGGAATTGTAGTCTCAAAACATCTGGAGGGCCGAGGTTGAGGAAGCCTGGTTTTGATGATTCTTTGTGAGGAGAGGGAAACTCAAAGGGGCGTCAGCCTAATTTATTGACTTATATCCAGGGCTGTTATGTTGAAAGCACAACTTAACTCTTAGGCTAGCGTGATTGTTACACCTGTGGAGGGTAAAACAATTCTGAAAAGGATTCAAAGAATACTGATCATTTCTTTTTCTGTACTCTAGAGTTTGCCTGCCCCCCACAATTGATGAGAAACCCATACTTATGACTTTAAAGTACTTAACACCTGACCATCTGGATGGTCTTTGGGGTCTAGTTTGATAAAACCTGCCTTAAAGGTGCTGATCACTGATGGATAATGGGTGAATTTTGGATGGGCTTGTAAAGGGTGTGTGGAGCATCTGCTGGAAAAGTATGATGATATCCCTTTGCCTCCCAATGTTCATTATTTCAGTTAGCAGTTTAAAGAAAACCCAGCAGGGACGAAGACATGAGTCCTGCTGAGATAAATTATTTTATTCTACTGGGTGGTAGGAATGGGTTAACGTATCCTCATATTTGGAAGTGTCTGAGATGGAAAGGAGGACTTTCTGCTTTTGGGCATGTAAAATGGGAAGTAACTGAGGAAGTGAGGAGGAAACAAACCACAGTTTCTTCAGTCATCTGCAGCACTCATCCTGGCTTGTTCAACAAAACATGGTGTTAAAGCCTCCCCCCCCCCCCCGCAAATTTGCTTAGTGTTACTTATGAGCACAATCAGTGTCTTGATCTAGGATAAAGTTAGTGTTTCCCACAATGAAAGAAACTAGTTTTGTGTATTTTGTGACAGTAGCTGCTCTGTTGTCTGGCTAAATAGTCAGTGTGCCTTTCACAATTATTCCCCCAGTCCCAGTAGCAGATTTCTATGTACCATCCTGAGTATATTATTCTCTGCTCACTTTTCATTAGTATGCTTCAAGTTAATAGGAGAAGGTTAGGTTAGACAGTGTATGAATGGCTGTTAAAAGCTCCTATTTATTAGTTTAGCAAACCAAAGGCATGCTGTGGAAACAATCCAGTTCAATGATTTTGAAGCGAAAGGGGGTGCTGTTAGGAACATTAATTGACAAAGAAAGTTAAGTTTTTCTAACTGCAATTGTGATGTGATGCAAGAAAGGTCCTCTGCCTCGTCCCCAGTAGGAAAAGAGATCAGACTGGTTCGTCATCTGTAGTGAATCCTATGTTCTAGCAGTTTGTTGTTGTTTAGTCGTGTCCGACTCTTCGTGACCCCATGGACCAGAGCACACCAGGCACTCCTGTCTTCTACTGCCTCCTGCAGTTTGGTCAAACTCATGCTGGTAGCTTTGAGAACACTGTCCAACCATCTCATCCTCTGTCGTCCCCTTCTCCTTGTGCCCTCCATCTTTCCCAACATCAGGGTCTTTTCCAGGGAGTCTTCTCTTCTCATGAGGTGGTCAAAGTATTGGAGCCTCAGCTTCAGGATCTGTCCTTCCAGTGAGCACTTAGGGCTGATTTCCTTCAGAATGGATAGGTCTGATCTTCTTGCAGTCCGTGGGACTCTCAAGAGTCTCCTGCAGGACCATAATTCAAAAGCATCAATTCTTTGGCGGTCAGTCTTCTTTATGGTCCAGCTCTCACTTCCATACATCAATACTGGGAAAACCATAGCTTTTACTATACGGACCTTTGTTGGTAAGGTGATGTCTCTGCTTTTTAAGATGCTGTCTAGGTTTGTCATTGCTTTTCTCCCAAGAAGCAGGCGTCTTTTAATTTTGTGGCTGCTGTCATCATCTGCAGTGATCATGGAGCCCAAGAAAGTAAAATCTCTCACTGCCTCCATTTCTTCCCCTTCTATTCGCCAGGAGGTGATGGGCCCAGTAGCCATGATCTTCGGCTTTTTTGATGTTGAGCTTCAGACCATATTTTGCGCTCTCCTCTTTCACCCTCATTAAAAGGTTCTTTAATTTCTCCTCACTTTCTGCCATCAAGGTCGTGTCATCTGCATATCTGAGGTTGTTCATATTTCTTCCGGCAATCTTAATTCCGGCTTGGGATTCAACCAGCCCAGCCTTTCGCATGATGAATTCTGCATATAAGTTAAATAAGCAGGGAGACAATATACAGCATTGTCGTACTCCTTTCCCAATTTTGAACCAATCAGTTGTTCCATATCCAGTTCTAACTGTAGCTTCTTATCCTATGTTCTAGCAGCTAGCAAACTCCAAATGACCACACTCGGTGGCTTCATATAGATGTTCACAGCATTGCAGACAAGACTGTACGCTGTGGTGCACCGTGGGGACAAAACATGGCATCCCCAGTGCTACTGTCTGGAGATGGCCCCATGGAGAGGAGGAGTAGAACCACTGTAGAAGAGTGCCCCAATACACACAGGTCATCCATCAGGCTGATATGGGCTGAGTCAGTCTCAAAACTGCACCTGAACCCAGACTGAAATAGATCTACACAATCAGTATCCTCCAAAAGCTATTCAATCTGCATTTGTAATTGTGTGCCAGTTGTTTTAAGCCATAGGATTCATAGGATGCCAGCACCAAGTAAATACTTATTCATTTGCCAAGTGGGGGCATTTTTAGCTGGTGGCCCAGGAAGCTTGAGCCTCAGACCTTTTGTGCTGGTCCCCAGATTTCCTGTCCCTTCCCCCTTAAAATAATAATAATATATTTTTTTTTTTTACTTTGCTTTCATTGCAAAGCACAGTAGTAGTGAGATACATTCCCCTCCCCCTTAATTCATTCAGTGGGAAATTAGGGTCTGGCAGTGAGACTGTAAGCCTCAACACCAATCCCAAGTTAACTATAGAATCACAGAATCATATAATTGTAGAGTTGGAAGGGACACCAGGGGTCATCTAGTCCAACCCCCTGCAGTGCAGGAATCTCAGCAAAATCATCCTTTACAGATGGCAATCCAACATCTGCTTAAAAACCTCCAATAAAGGAGGGTCCACAACCTTCCGAGGGAGGTTTTTCCTCTGAAAATTGATTTTAATTGCATCTTTACATATAAATTAGTATAGGCCTATTTTATAAATATTTGTGTCCTCAGGCTTTGTCCCAAGTCTTTAAGAAACCTAGCAACACCACTGTTGCCTATAGTGTTTTAGGGTAGTACATAGTTGTTTGTAACCTTTATGGTTTAAGCTATTCAAGCTGTTCCTATGGGTTTTTCTATTTTTTGTGAGTTCATGTATTTTGTAACAGATCCCGGGATGCACCGAGACAAAGGAAAAGGGCTATAAACAACTTTAATAAAAATTAAAATAAACAAGCAGGTTAGCCTTTATTATGATAAGATTCTTTGTTGGTTTTATCACCATGGGCAGTAAGAGGCTTCATTATAAAGATGAAAGGTTCAAAACTGAAGAAACATTTGGCAGGTTGAGTAAAGCCATAAGGAAGCTGTAGAATTTGGGTTGGTGTTTTGTAATAACGAGGGCAGAGGATAAACACCTGGGGGAAATCTTTAGTTATAAAAATTCTGACATTGCAGAAAACCGTGAACTAAATGCTCTTTGAGGTTTCACTCAATTTTGCCATTCTATTCTGAGCAACTCTGTGCCAAATACATGCCGAATGCAGTGGCCCCGGGAGCATAATCTGAAAACAAATGTGGAGCAACCTTACTGAAGCAGAGATCTGTGTCTGGCCAGTGCAGGGATGGAACACCAGTGCCTTATTATTATGCCATGATAAACAATGGTTAAAGTTACAAGAGTGTGCTGTGGCAAACCTTGTGCTCATGTTCTCTCTCTGTTTCCCGCCTTCTTCAGTGCAACTGTGAAGTGTCTGGAAACTGTGATTTAGCATTATATGTGGGTGCCATCCTTCTACACGAGCTACCTTGAATTGAAGCTTGCTTCAGTTGATCCTCGTAACATTAAACCATGGCTTAGTATTACATGTGCTGGCAGCCTATGTGTGCTACCTTGAATTCTATAGAAGAAAGGCAGAATACAAATAAAACCGCCTTGGGTAGTGATTTCTTCTTATTTTGGAGAGATTATTCTAGAGGCCCTCTGGAATTATGAGTAACCGAATGAGTGAACATTTTAAAAGCAACTAATCTGCTTTTGGTGGTGCTGTGGGTGAAACCTCAGCGCCTAGGACTTGCCGATCGCATGGTCGGCGGTTCGAATCCCCGCGGCGGGGTGAGCTCCCATCGTTCGGTCCCATCGCCTGCCAACCTAGCAGTTCGAAAGCACCCTTAAGTGCAAGTAGATAAATAGGGACCGCTTACCAGCAGGAAGGTAAATGGCGTTCCATGTGCTGCGCTGGCTCGCCAGATGCAGCTTGTCACGCTGGCCACGTGACCCGGAAGTGTCTGCGGACAGCATTGGCTCCCGGCCTATAGAGTGAGATGAGCTCACAACCCTAGAGTCTGGCAAGACTGGCCCGTACGGGCAGGGGTACCTAATCTGCTTTTAAGTAGGGGAATATATATATATATATATATATATATATATATATATATATATATATATATATTTCTTGTATCTCGTGAACGAACCATAAACAATGAACAGAGAGGTGTGGGGGCAGATTGGCTACTAAATGGTTTTATAGGACAGTAATTATTGTGGGTTTATTTGCTTAGTTGTACTGATCCCAAAGCTTCAGCTGAAGACTTGTACAAGGTAGGAAACTAAAGACATTTAACTTCCCAGACGCATAGCAGGACCCATTGCAGCAAATCTTTTTTCATGGAAAGATGCACGTCTGCCTGGATAGCTCAGTTAGTTAGACCGTGGTGGGATAATGCCAAGGTTGCAAGTTCAATCCCTGTATTGGACAGCTGCGTTGTCCTGTATTGCGGAGGGTTGGACAAGATGATCCTCAGGATCCCTTCCAACTCTACAATTCTATGATTCTTTGCATTTATAGGCAACAGGCTCAAGAGTTGAGTGTTGTGGCAGTGACAGAGCTGTATCATGCTTCAACTATTCAGTCTTCCTCTAGTTTTCTATAGAATCTGTACCAGTTTGCTTACAGCAAACACTCCAGCTGGCTAGTTGTTTGTATCACTAGTGCTGTCAGCTTCCACACAAACATTGTTTAGGGAAAATATTGTTGTGTGTAGTGGCAATTTCAAGAGTTTCCGACAAACTTGCCATCTCCAGACCTAGCAAAGCACCCATCTGATAGGTTGTGTTGTCTATGCATAGATTTCTGCTTTGATGTGTAGCATTGCTAAACTTTACAGTAGGCTAGTCGCAACCAGCTGGGCAGCAGCTTGAGTTGTTTCTTCTCAAGTTTGTTTCCATAGTTGAAGATGCCCTTCAGACTTATTGCATCGGTGAAGTTACTGTACCTTTTGGGTCATTTGTTGCCATTAGGCCAGGGTTCTTCTTAAAGGCACATTTTGTGAACTGCCCCTGAGATCTTTGGATGAAGGGCACTATATAAATGTAATAAATACATAAAATAATAGTCACTGGCAAATACTGCGAACATCCAGAATTCCGTAGGAGATCTGATGCTGGGCCAGCGCAGAAAACCTGTTGCATGGCTCTGTATGAATCTGGTTCAGGCTGTATAGTGGCCACTGAGAGGTCTTTAGGCCCACCAGGGTACAGATCAGGCCTGGGGCCTTCTCTGATGGTGTACATGTCTGTTCACGCCTTTGATCCCATGCACGGTCTGGAGGTCTCTGGGAAGACTTAATTTCGCCCAGTGCGAGGTAGCTCAAGAATTCTTGAAAAGGTCACACTTTGGCGCTCTCTAATTCTCCCCATTGATTTCCATACCAGAATTCTAGTAGAGTAGATTGTTCAGTGGAGTTCTCTTGAGTAGATTCTGTCCGTATTAATGACTTGGTGGAACTTCAATGCATCAGAGCTAGTAGACCAATAACATTTGGTTATCTCTATCAGAGTGCCATGTCCTACAGTGGGTGAGGCAAAGGAATTCCTAGCTCTGCATTGCCTAGATTCCTGCAACTTCCCATTGAGCAACTGGTATCATAGACACTACAGATGTCACAGATATTCCACATGGTTAACTTCTAGGTGTATTTATCCTTCACCTAGTGAAGGTTGCATCAGCTGCTGCTGCCGCCTCTCTCCCTCTTTGTTCCAAGTTTTAAAAGGATGCCAATGATATGCTCAGGTAGGAATTGTTTGGCACTATTGTGTACTTCACAATGGTCCTCCCAAGTAACCATAGTAAAAAGAGGTGGAGGGGGATGTGGACTTGGGTTGAACATCTGCAGTGACCCTTGAATTAAACAAGTTTTCCCAGTGGCATAGAAAATACAAAGCTGCTTGCCTAACAGGAATTGCTTACTCTAGTAGTTTTGTGTGTTTGCTTGCTGCTCGTTCTGAAAGGCTTGAAATGTGAATATCATCTTGCCTTTCTTGGGGCAGGGTACATGGAAGTGCTGTTGGTTCGGTGTTGCCGTTTGTTTGCATAATAACACTGATGTATGTGGTGCGTTTCCAATAATGTAGGGAAACAAACAAAAAGAGGCTCTTGCCCAAGGAACTTGCATTCTCTAATTTAGACAACAAAGGGGATAACAAAATAAGGGAAGGGCAGTCCGTGTATATTTGTTCTCAAAACACTCAGGTGACCACTAGTTATTTATTCCTTTATTCAGTCTTTGCTTAGAATATTTGTAAGACCTGAAGCTTGAAGCATGAAGAATTGGCCCAATAAAATAAATAATTGTGGTAAGGTTAGGAAATTGGGAGCACTGCATAGATTCTCATACTCATCCCCCTCCACACATTAATTCCTCCCCCTCCTCCCCCTTCATTTTTTTTAATGAGCTACCAATTGTAAAGCCATGCTATTTTTGCTAGCTATGGTTCAGCTCCAAATCCTAGCTTGCAACCATGGTTATAAGTGGACTTGCAAACTTTAGTTTCAGTTAACAATGTCAGAAATGCTGTAATAAAAACATGCTAACTGAGCTTGGCTCAGAAAATGAAAGGTAGAGGGGAATTCACAAAGGTAAGGAGGGAAAACCCTGCAAGCCTGAGAAGAGAAGGGGTAGGAGTCTACCAGCTTTGGTGCATTGAAGTTCCACCAAGTTATTAGGGTTGGCAGAATCTGCTCAAGAGAACTCCGCTGAATAATTTCATGAGGTGCTCCCAGCCTGCAAGTAGTGGCTATGAGATTGGTCAGTATTGTATCACCAGCAATCTTCTACGTTTGCAGGGCAAATATGACTGCAGAGATCTTGACTGTTTAGATAACCTGTTTGTGTATTGGAGCCCTGATTTGCGTGTACCACTGACTGCTGTTCCAATAACCGCAGGCTGTGGTCGTGGTTCACTGGAAATAGCCTGCCAAACTGCTGAGGCAGCAGGGCCATAGTGCACTGTGCAGGTGCAACTTCCACAATCTGAGCTGCTTAGTTCATACAATGTCTCGGTCACCACCTCAAATATCTTATCGGGCAGTAAATAAGATCAATGACATTTGTACAGGGTGTTACCTTTATGCATTGCACTTTGTCCTCTTTCTCATAAAAAAATGCACCATGTGCAAAAAGCTTGTTACTTGCTTGTTGCTTTTTTGCAATGTGCAGGAAAGGCTTGCCAGGAGTGAAATAATTTGTGTGTGTTTCAGTGCCAGTTACTGCTGTGGCGGAATAATAAAAGGCAGGTCAAAGGATGGGTGGTGTTGGTGGTAGTGAAGGGAAATGTACAGCATTTCTCCACTGAAAATGGTACCAGAGTGGATAGTACAGTGGTACCTCGGGTTACATATGCTTCAGGTTACATACTCCGCTAACCCAGGAAAGTACCTCGGGTTAAGAACTTTGCTTCAGGATGAGAACAGAAATCGTGCTCCAGCGGCACGGCAGCAGTAGGAGGCCCCATTAGCTAAAGTGGTGCTTCAGGTTAAGAACAGTTTCAGGTTAAGAATGGACCTCGGGAACGAATTAAGTACTTAACCACTCTACTTGGTTAATAGACTGGCCTAATGGTCAGGAACTCATATAGGGAGGCCACAATGGTGAAAAAGAGGAAACACATCCTCTAAAAAGAGAGACCTTATTTGTATTTGTATTTGTAAATGCAAATTTTAAAACAGTTACCATAATTTAAATAGAAAAGCAGTATATCTCACTATATAGGGGAGTGTTGTGACAAGGTGACTTGTGTGCCAGCTTAATGTGCTGTCCAGTGCTATTGATGGGGCAGCTTCAAGGATTTCACTTTTTATTTGAACCTGAACTTAGACTTTCAAATCAGAGGCCTGTCCTCTGTAAAATAGGACATCTGCCCACCCTGAACTCGTAGTTAAATGTAATCCCCTGAGGTTCCCATTTGGTTCTTGGGTTACCAATTCAGAAGAGAATGCATATGAAGGAATTATTGGTTTCTCATGTGTGAAGTTGCCCACTAACTATCAGTCAAAGTAGCTTCTGGCCAGACCCATCCGTTGCTGACAATTGCATAAAGAAGCGGTGTGCTTCTGCTTTCTAAATCAAAACTTCTAAATAAACCTAAAGCTGTGCTTTATGCGTGCACACATGTTCCTCTGTAGCTCTAATGCTTCCTGTTTTTATACCACGGAGTTTTCACTGCGACTGTCTAGGACTTAACACATTGCCCTCTGCTGTGGTTGAGAACCGCATCTAACTTGCTGCATTTCTTTTTTTCTACAGCCCTATAGCTTGTTGCGTGCAAAGTTTGTACACTAGTGAAACAGTGTCACTCCTCATTTGAATGGGAAGGATGTCCAGCTAGAGTTCATTAACAACAGAATTAAAGTCTGATTTCTCTGACCCTGCCTCAGATAACCTAATGAAAGCCACATAAACAATGGATAACATTATCTTGCATCAGAAGTTGGAGAGGAGGAGATTGTAGCCCTTTAATGGTTTTTTTTTCCTTTGCAAACATTAATCAGTGGTCAGAAAGACTTGACTAGAATTGGTCCCATGCCCAGATGGCTTCATTTCTGGGGACCAGTTGAACTGCCCCAGCCTTTCTTCACTAGTCCTAGTTGGTTCATTTGGCTGGCAGGGAGCTGTTCTGGACATGCAGTTGGTGCAACAGACCTTGCATGTTCCTGTTTTGTTATCAGTTGGTAGGAAACGGACAACATGGCATGCATCATGGAAACACAACTCTCTGTACTGCCATTCTTTCTGTCTTCCATGCCATAATGAAAGAATGCCATAGGAAATGGCTCTCTGTTCATATGTAGTGTCAATTCAACTGACAGTAGGCCTGTCCCAGATGTTTCATAAAAACAAAAGCAATTACAACTAAATCCCCCTCTAAACGTTCTGTTTCGGAGGTCAACAACTTCTTTGGCCTTGAGAGGCCACATGAGATGGTGAGGCACTGGCATCCTTATCTGCATCCACACATGCACAAAGGAAGAGGGAGGGAACTTGGCTGCAGGTGTGGGGCAGGGGATGAATTAGGCAGGGGTTGACCGGACAATTCACGTTGGACTGCAGGGAAGAGGTTATCCACTGGGATCTTGGAGTGAACTCTCCTTAGGGGTTTTTAAGCAGAGGTGGGATAGCCATCTGTTGTGGATGCTTTAGTTGAGATTTCTTGCATTGTAGGGGGTTTGGACTAGATAACTCTTGGGCTCCCTTCCAACTCTACAATTCTATGATTCTATGATCTACTTAAACCGAATCCCCACATAATGAAAAGGACATTTAGTTTTACTGTGTATTGGGGTAGGAATAGGTGTTTGACTCTGTGAAACAAAATAGAAAATTCCTTCCAATAGCACCTTAGAGACCAACTAAGTTAGTTATTGGCATGAGCTTTCGTGTGCATGCACACTTCTTCAAATGCATGCACATGAAAGCTCAGACCAATAACTAACTTAGTTGGTCTCGAAGGTGCTACTGGAAGGAATTTTTTTATTTTGTTTTGGCTATGGCAGACCAACACGGCTACCTACCTGTAACTGACTCTATGAACTTCGGGTTCTGTGATTCTCTGAGTGCTCCACCATGTGCTCTGCACAGTTGGGCACAAATCCCACATTTATATTTGCTGGAAATTACATGGTTTTGTCGCATGTGAAAAAATGAACATAAAAATAAAACACATTCATACTACACAGAGGTTCTGCTGTCAGTCCAGTTGTTATCCACAGATTCACAATGTATTATGCCCAAACGCCACTGCATGCACAGGTGATTTAGATAGCCAAACATCTGGGGTTTGCTCACTTCCATACTTCTTGCAGTTTGCTGGTCGGCAGCAGTCATTTTCAGTCAGAAACCATGGAGAGAGGGAGGGGAGAGAGAAATCAGAGAGCAGCAGAGATCGGACAAAGCAATTTCCCCTTTGTCTCACTTTTGCTAGTCAACTGCAGCCATTTTAAGGAAGAAACCATGGCGGCAGGACGGGAGAAAAATAATGGATTAGAAATGTTCCCAAAGGAATCTGTGGAAAATGTGGACTCGTTATGCAAACGCTCAACTAACGAACCATTTCGAGGAAACACATTCTGTTCAGTAAGCAGGACTTGCATGTATGAAACTGTCCTAGTTTAGTTGTTGAAGGACAAAAAGTCATGATGAATTACTTTTAATGAGCTTGTATACGCATATAAACACTATAACTTCAGGTGCATGGAGTTGTTTATTACTAAAACCATTTTATTTCAACCTCTGGCTGAAAAAAGGCTCCCACAGCAACTTACGAAGAATAATAGGACAATCCCTGAGCTCATACTTAAAAGCTGAAAGACGTGGCACGAAAGGAAAACTGATTTGGAGAGAGGAGAGAAAATGGAAGCTCATGCCCTTGGACTTGTGCTGCTAGTTTAAAACTTACTTTAACTTAAGAAATAAACCTCTCACACACTTCAACAAAATGAAAAGATAGCCTTCCTGAAATGCCTGCCAGAAGACCTCTTGAGTGTTATGTCCTCTTGCAGTTCTTTCAGCGCTCATGGGAGTCAGGGTAGCACTGTAGACTGGTGAGCAGATGTGAATAAAAGCAAGAGCAAGAATGCAAGCCACTCAGCCACCTTGTAATGTTTTAAAAGGTAAAATAGACACACCCTGACATCGTGTACATGTTTCATAGAATGCCTGACGTCTGGCTGCTTCTTCTTTCCATGGGCATGGTCTTCCCCGTCCTCAATAAGAAATGGTTGAATCATGAAAGGGCCAAAATAGAGGTACAGCTCTCAAGTAATTGTAGCTTCCCTGAAATGTAAGCATGAGAGGCTACGTAAGCTACTTCTCGTGTGCTAAATTTCTGAACCACTTCCTGGCTCCTTGATAACTGTGTGTGAACAAATCTAAGCAAGTATTGATCTGGCACTGGTTCGTACCAAGGCCTAATCCCGTATCCAGTTCATTAAAAGTTCTCATTAGTCCTGACAATCTTTTTCTGGTAACAAGCTTGGCCTTCCGAGAGTCTGCAGTGAATTTAAAGTAGAAGTGGCTTTCTCTCTTTCTGATGTTTGTCAGAAGAAAAGCACATTATTTAGAAGGGTTTTTGGGGGGCGGGGGGTTCCAAATTGGAACCTGTCTTTCGTGTTGGATTGTGTTGGGACACAAAAGCTTTCAGTAGATTTTTGTTTCCGAAATCTTCGGCTGGTAGCAAATATAGGCAGCCAATTAGGGAGCTGACTGAATGGGGTTTTGTTGCAAAACGAGCTCCTTCTTTAAGGCTTTTAAATTTCAAGTAAAATTTTCTGTGTAATGTGTTGGCAGCTAGGAAGTCAAAGCTGTTGGAAGTTTATGCAGTACAGTGGTACCTCTGGTTAAGAACTTAATTCGTTCTGGAGGTCCGTTCTTAACCTGAAACTGTACTTAACCTGAGGTACAATTTTAGCTAATGGGGACTCCTGCTGCCACTGTGCAATTTCTGTTCTCATCCTGAAGCAAAGTTCTTAACCCAAGGTACTATTTCTGGGTTAGCGGTGTCTGTAACCTGAAGCGTCTATAACCCGAGGTACCTCTGTATAGAGAAAATCATCCATGCTAAGCTGGCCTGCATGGTATGGTCAGAATTTAACATTGGATTTGGGAATAATCTTGACTGTATTTATATCCTGCTTCTCAATTTTAAAAAGCTGAACTGGGGAGATCTGGGGTTTTAAAAAAAATCTGGCCAGTCTTTAATTTATTTGGGCCAGCAAGAGTTTGGTCTTTCTCACAGGTTCTTTTGAGGATAAAATGAGAAAATGAACACTCAAGTTTGCCACCTTGAGCTCCTTGCATAAATAATGAGTTACAAGTAGCTCAGTGGTAAGGGAAGAGCCATAGCTCAGTGGCAGAGCACTTGACTTGCATGCGGAAGGTCACAGGTTCAGTCCTTGGCATCTCCAGCTGGGCTGGGAGAGAGAGACTCCTGCCTCAAGCCCTGAAAAATCACTGTGAATCAGTGTAGACCATCCTTTCTCAACACTGGTTCCCAAGATGTTGTTGGACTACAACTTTCATCATCCCTAGCTAGCAGGACCAACAGTCAAGGATGATGGGAGTTGTAGTCCAACAACATCTGAGGAATCAAGATTGAGAAAGGCGGGTGTAGACAATACTGAGCAAGATGGACCAGTGATCTGACTGTGTACAAGGAAGCTTCCTTTGTAATAACCCATCGTTAAATTTTTAAACATTTATTCACTAGCTATCACATTATACATCAACAGTGCCATAAATTATGTGCTTTAAAACAGAAAAAAGTGCAAAAATGTCCTATTGTTATGTAAATACAATTTGATGAATATCATAAAAATCAGCATCATAAATGTAATTGAAACATCATGACGAGTTTGCTCATTCTAAACCGTTGAAACAGCCTAGTGCCTATCTAAAGCAAATGCACTTTGTCTAGCTACTTCTCTTGGGTGGAAAATATATAACAAATAAAATATGCTGTGTGTTAAAATTGCACCTGGGTAAAGGCTATGCTTGGAATAAATACACCTTCAGGGGTTGCTATATTTGACTGTATTAAATGCTCACATCTTTAACCCTACTGTGTACAGAAAGCCCACAATTCATGCACATTTAACTTGTGCGCATTCAGGTTTACATGTGTAGCAAAAAATCAGGCTGAGTTTGAACAAAGCACGCATTAGCTAAACAAACTATGGCTCAGCATTTTCTGTGAGCCAGGCTAGTGACAGTGATCTAAATGAAAGTAACTGACAGGGATAAGCGATTTCATAAAGTGTTAAAGTCTTATATTTGCTTTCTGTCTTAGATAATATTTATGTTTGTATTGTTTTCTCTTCTCCCTCGGTCACATTGAGTCAGTGACCCAGCACACACACTACAAACCAGTCAGTGCTCCCTGCTGTCTTCAGTTGCAAATCCTTCCCCATCCCCCAAGTTACGTATTTTTGTGTTTTTATACTGTAAATTGCCCTGTAATTGTCAGATGAAGGGTGGTATGCAGTGCTATTTTTCTAGAAAAAGAGGTGCTGTTTCTCACTATGAACACTTCCCTTGTTCTCTTAGAATGGCAATGGCGCCCACCTGAGAGGTTCTGGAACTGAGTTCTGGCTGAAAAAAGCCCCTGCGGTATATAAATTTAATAAATAAATCCTTGCTTTCCAACAAGGATTTGAAGTGGGCTTAAGTGGGCTTTAAATGGGCGAACATTTAAAGTGGCCAGCATCAGTGCCACTGCAAAGAAATAAATCCCAAAGGCAATGGAAGGCCAAGGAGGGATTTGTTTATTTGTACTCGCATCATTGTAGGTGCAGTGCTAAACCATTGTGGTTTTTTCTGATTGATTTTATTGAAAGATTTTCATAGATAACAAAGGTACATACAATGTTCATAGAGTCCTAGCTACAGGTCAGTGAGACACTGATATCATTAAAGTAAACAAAGGAAAGGAGGGAGAAGTGGGGATGGGATCGGCTCCTGATTTTCATGGATGTGGTTTGCAGGCAGTCACCATTAAGTTTTTACTAGGCCAGTGCTGTCTTTTTGTTTGAGTAGCTCTCATACACAAAATGATTGAAGGAGAAATGTTGGGGACAAATGTTGTCGTTATTAAGTCGTTTAGTCGTGTCTGACTCTTTGTGACCCCATGGACCAGAGCACACCAGGCACTTCTGTCTTCCACTGCCTCCCGCAGTTTGGTCAAACTCATGCTGGCAGCTTCGAGAACACTGTCCAACCATCTCGTCCTCTGTCGTCCCCTTCTCCTTGTGCCCTCAGTCTTTCCCCAATCAGGGTCTTTTCCAGGGAGTCTTATCTTCTCGTGAGGTGGCCAAAGTATTGGAGCCTCAGCTTCACGATCTGTGCTTCCAGTGAGCACTCAGGGCTGATTTCCTTAAGAATGGATAGGTTTGATCTTCTTGCAGTCCATGGGACTCACAAGAGTCTCCTCCAGCACCATAATTCAAAAGCATCAATTCTTCGGCGATCAGCCTTCTTTATGGTCCAGCTCTCACTTCCATACATTACTACTGGGAAAACCATAGCTTTTACTGTACAGACCTTCAGTGGCGTAGCGTGGGTTGTCAGCACCCGGGGCAAGGCAAGTAATTTGCGCCCCCTAACCCGTGGATTTTAGCACTCGAGTGCGAGCGCCCCCCCCAGATGTTGCGCCCGCCCCCCTGCACCCCCCACACTACACCACTGGGGCTGGGGGTGAGCGAAGGAGCCAAGGACCCCCCCCCAAGACTCAGCAGGAATTTATTAAATTTATTATTTGCGGAGCCCCCGCGGGCCGAGGCAGCCGAAGCCCCCTCCCCTCGGGCGGCTCCCCGCCCCCTCCTCTCCTTGGGCTGTAGGTGGAGCTCCAGATCCGGGCTTGGCGAGCGCCTCTCCTCCTCCCGGCCGGGTCCGGGGGCTTCCAGCCGTGCTCCGTCCTCGCCCCCCCCACCGGCTGCGCTGAGAGCCGGAGCCAGCTCCTTCTGCCGGGAGACCCTCGCCTGCCCGCCGGCTTCCTCTTGGAGGGTTTTGGGAAGCGCAGGGTGCGGCGAGGCCCCTCGGAGCTCTCCTCCCTCCCAGTCGGCAGAAGCAGCCGCCGCCTGTGGCTGGGCTGAGGGGATGGCGGCGGCGGGGTGCGGAGGCTGCCCGGCCAGGCGTCGGTGGCGGCGTCGGCGCTGCTGCAGCGGCTGCTCCTCCTGCGAGCAGTGAGTGGAGCGCAGCCGCGGTGGCGGCGGGGGGCGCGCGCGCGCTAGGGCGCAAGGCTGGCGGCGGCGGCGGGGAGCCCGCCGGAGGAAGGAACTTGTCCCTTCCCTCTGGACTTGCGCCCCCCCAGATGTTGCGCCCGGTGCGGCCGGCACCCCTGGCACCCCCCACGCTACGCCACTGCAGACCTTTGTTGGCAAGGTGATGTTTGTTGGCAAGGTGATTTGTTGGGGGCAAATAATATACAACAAAAGATTGTTGTATATTATTACCATTGGAAGAGGATACCCATGGGCAGAATGTGGTGGTGCTACTTTTTATTTTTTTCTGTTTGCATTGACAACTTTTTAAGATAACAAAGCCAAGTCAACTTCTTTAGAGAGAAATACTTTAGAATGAGAGCAGCTGAATTTGCTTTTGGTTAATTCATACCCTCGGCATTGAAACAAATCTAAATTTTGATGTTGTGGGGGTGGGGGGAAAATCTACAGATACTTACTCATGTATCTGTGGATATTATCTCACATGACATCAGATGTACCCTGAACTATTGAACCTGGAATCTCCTAGAGCTTTAAATATAAAGTTGATAATGCCAGACAACTGGGGCAGACCCTAGACTTTGTTCTGCCTGAGGTGAAGGGCAAGATGGCACCGCCTCTATTCAGTGTACAAAAGGTGGCCGAGTCTTTTATCACACAGAGGGCAATACGCCCTGTTGGGACTGTTTTATTTTAAAACATTTATATGCCACCTTCCCAAGTAGTATTCTTCCAAGGGTGGCTTACATATTAAAAATTAGAAATGCAGACACTCTCCAAAATTTATCGCCTGGTGTTGCAATGTGACTGAGAACCAGAACAAGTTAAAAGAATGCCCGATAAAACAGCAACGAGAGATTGGATATTATATTCTGATGGAAACTTGGGGAACGCTTTGGAGAAAGGCCCATAAATTCTCATTAAATGCAAACATAAGAGAAAACTGTTTTAAAGTTATGTGTAGATGGTTTCCAACTCTAGTCGTAAGTAAGGACTGGTCTAGACTTTGCTGAAAGGTGTAAGAGAGAGTCTGGAACATATTTTCATATGTAGTGGTGGTGCTGGCATAGTCAAAGATACTGGAAAATGATTGTTGAACAAATTTTAATAACATTACAATATGATATACCATTAAATCCCTTTTTGTTATTATTTATTTTAAGTAAAAAAAAATAAACATGTAAAATTTCTCATTTTATATGATCATAGCAGCAAGCATGTTGTTACCCCAAAAGTGGAAAACTTTAGTATTACCATATGGTAAAGAATGACTAAGCTCTAGGAATTTAAGAGCAAGAATAAGAGGAATGAACAACAATGAATTTACAGAAATATAGTCTCTAGCTCTTTATTCAATTTGCAAAATAAAATAAAATATTGTCTTCCAAAAGTGCAATATGATTTTAGTCTGTTTAAAGTATTTACCCTTGCACTTCTAGTTGAAGAATATTGGGAGTAAGGGGTGGTATGCAATTAAATTTTGAATACCACCCATTGAAATTAGTGAACATGAAATTAATTTCAGTGGGTCTACTCTGCATAAAACTTAGCTGAAGACCATCAAAGGACTGGGAAAGGTTTCTGCCTTAATGTGGTAAATGTGAGCATGGTGCCCTCCAGATGTTATGGACTACAAATCCCATCATCCCTGACCATTCACCATGCTGACTGGAGCTGAACTCCAATATCATCTAGAACGTCACAGATTCCCCACCATATTCACATATGATCATACTTCCCCTAGTTGCCTCTATCCACAATAGAAATCAATAAAAATTTTGTATAAATCAGGGGAAAGTTGAATATTGGTATATTCTTAAACAACTTTTATTGAAAATGCTCCTCCCTGGTGGGGAGAGAAAGGGCAGGGGAATGTACTTTGTAGTATTCACACAAATTAGGCTGCCCATTTATGCATTGCTAAAGAGAGAGGAAACGCATTAACCCCCCTCAAAAGGGGTCATAAAATCTGCATTTGCTAATTTATATGCATAGATGAAAATTTAGAAATTGCTATAATTAGTTTAAATAGGAATACATCTCATGATGGGGAGAGAGACTGACCAGGGCAGTTGTTATATTAGCTTAGCCTGCTGCTATTTTGATGGGTGACTTCTGTCCACAGCGTTCCAAACAGAGAATGCCTTCAAACAGAGGACTGTGCTCTGTGAAGCAGGACACTTGCCCACTGTAATGCAAATACGTTATATGCAGAATAGTACAAAAGTATCGCCCAACCTCATCATGAATGTCTCCACCTGGTGCAGGCTTATGTAAAAATAGCAACTAGAAGTTATTTTAACATCCAGATGTTCATAATCAAATTGTACTGGATTGGACAGATATTCTCCACCTTGGGTTTTTCCTGTTCTGTGAAGAATAGGAAACTTAGTGCTTTGACATCTTTCCTTCATGGTGAAAGTTGCTCCCTGCTTCAGTGCAAAGATGTTTGTCCGGGCAGACACTGAAGGGGGAGAAAAAACTGGGAAAATTCCACATGGAAGTATATTTCCTTTCTCGACCCTCTGCTGTTTCAGCAGAACCGGAATGGATAATTAGATGACTTAACTGCAGCATGTAAGAACAGGGCGGGAGGGATAAATGGAAATCCCATTTGTTGAACTTTTCAACTCTTTGATTAGCTTCTGCAATGGTTTGTTCTGAGTTTGCCCTTTGCAACGGGATCAGGATAGTTCTTCTGTCACAAAGGGAGGTTTTCATGCCACCAGTTCTGCCTCGGTGCCCTTTGGCTCCATGCTAACTGCTGCAAGTATTAACATAGCTGAGCTGATTTTGGCAACTGGACAGGGGAGGGGAGAGTGGCGGCGGCAAGGGGAGGGGAGGGGAGGGGGAAGATCTCTTCCAAGTGGGTAGAAATGATATGGGAACACATTAAAGTTGATTAAACGACTTAACAAGCAGCACGCACAGCATGGCTCTAAAGTCTGCCTGGTTGCTGTCAGATAGGCTAGCTGCTGTAGATCTTTACGTTTTGCTAATACAACCATTATTGTCATTTCCCAGTCATACATGTGTGGCTTTCTAACTGCTGGTGCAGCTTTCAGTCTGTGTCTGCCATGCAGCTGTCAGTTAGGCACACCTGCTTTAAGCCTGAGGTTCACACCCATGCACTTCCAGGCAAAGGCTTTCGGGCCTGACTTAGCTGAGAAATTGTTTTACATGACATCTGCAGCTATATAGACCTCTAATCCCACTTTATGGAAGCTTCTTCGTGACTGAGCAATTGGGATTCAGCAGGGTTTTCAAAGCTTGAGAAGGTGCACTAATGTTTAAATACAAACATGGCAGCCCAACTCTAAAATCACATCTCTCTCTCTCTCTCTCTCTCTCTCTCTCTCTCTCTCTCACACACACACACACACACACACACTTTAACTTAATTTACTTACTTGCTTGCTTGCTTGCTTGCTTACTTACACCCCACTTTTTCAGACAGTCATTTCCTCCCAAAATGGCTTATATCAATCATAAAGTTGAAGTCCTGTCTTCAGGCTTACAAGCTAAAAAACAAAAGCAAAAAACCCATAGATATACATAGAAAAGGACGTGGCATGAAAATATACCAAAACGGTGAGCTAAGAAGCATTTATTCTTGTTTCAGACCAGGCTGATCTTCTCTTGCTGGTTGCTCTTGCTTGGAGCCCCCTTTGTCTTTTGACCCGTGGATGGGACCAGAGTTTTGTTTTTCTGCTTTCTTCTACAATCCCAGGGCAACCAGAACAGAGTGCTCTTCTTGGCTGGGGGTGGGTTGAGGGTTGCAAACTCCCTTCAACTGTTCCTTCATTGGGCGATGGGTGGGGCTGTGTTCTTCTGCACCTTGCCATATTGTTGTTTCTGGATGTCAGAGGGAGAAGCTTCCCAGTTGCTCTTGTTTCCCTGGCTGATTGCAGAGACCAACATGTGGTCCCCTTCAGCTCTGCAGTCCCAGGGCAATTTTCTTTGATGAAGTTGTTACTGTTAAAGAGGCACGGATTTCTCTTGCTTACAACAGAGGACTCGTCGCCTTCAGATAGGGATGAATAATATTACTAGATTTTGGGGTGGCAATTTGCTTCTCCTTAGGCTGATGTCTACTGAAGCATTTCTAAAGGCCTGGCTGCATGATGGAAGTTCATGTATCGGTAGTCAGCTGAAGCACTTAGTCATGACAGTTATGTAGGCAGGCATCTCCATGATCGATTTCCAGCCAGGCATCTCCCAAACTAACCTACCTCACAGGGTGGTTGTGAGGATAACACAGGTGGGATGTGGGAGAACAGTGTACACTACCCTGAGCTGTTTGGGAAAATGGCAGGATAAAAATGTAATACAGTGGTACCTCGGGTTAAGAACTTAATTCGTTCTGGAGGTCCGTTCTTAACCTGAAACTGTTCTTAACCTGAGGTACGACTTTAGCTAACGGGGCCTCCTGCTGCTGCCGTGCGATTTCTGTTCTCATCCTGAAGCAAAGTTCTTAACCCAAGGTACTATTTCTGGGTTAGCGGAGTCTGTAACCTGAAGCGTCTGTAACCCGAGGTACCACTGTAATAAGAATATATTGGTAAGAGATTATATGGCAAGAATGAATTGAAGCTTTTTTAAAAAAAAAATTGCCCAGGAAACTGCATGCTAAATTGCTTGGTCTTGATGGACTGTGATAAACTGAAATCTCAAATGTTGAAGCAAAGGAAGAAGAAAAACAAGCTATTCTGGCTCAGTAACCCTAAGTGAGCAATCATACTTATTACAAACCGCCTTAGGAATACCATATACAGAATTTGGCCAAGGTCAATGTAGACGGGCGCTGTACATTCTGTTCAGAAGAAGGCTCACCCGGTGCCAGAGAACACTGAAATTACCAGCATTGAATTGTACAATTTATGGAAATATGTTAGTGTGCCATAAATCTGATGCTGGAGTGAAGTACAAACAACATAGAAATGCTTTTGCCTTTGTAGGTGTTACAGCATGAGGTGCAGTCATGAACTCTAGATTCTGACACCCTCCAAATGTTAAACTTTAATTCCAATCAGTACAATGCAAGTTAGATGTTAACCACATTGGGTTTAGAAATCAAAAGAGTTTTGTCTAACTATCATGTGGAGAATTCTTGAGTTGCGCTCCCTAAAACTGCTGTAAGAGCAAAATAACCCTTCATATTTTTATAGTCCTCTATATAGGGCTTCATAGATACATTATCTTAGTAATCCCTAGAAATAACTTCAGAAATGCAGGTCATTATTATAACTGAAATAAAAAAGAAAGCGGGGAGCATTCTCTACAACATGAACACACAAAGTGGAAAGGAATTCTAGGCACACACGGGGAATAAAAAGTTTCATTTATAAAGTTTGTGGCTAGGGTGCAATTGCAGGAGAAAAATGGTAGATGTCCATAGAGAGATGGCACCTGGGGTTTCAATGCATGAAGTGGCCAATTATGAATTGTTACAGCCTTTAAGGCATTCTTTCCTTTCTAAGATTTTTATTTCCTTTCACTGAATAACCACCCATCTCTTCTTGCCATGTTACACCTCCCTCGCTGTATCCCGCATTGAAAAGTCCCTTGTCCCGGAGTCCTTTCTTTTATTTTGGCAGCTTTTGTCTCCTAGTTGCGGGGTCCAGAGTCTGAGAGTGAGAGCAATGCGCTGAATTCTCTGGAATAAACCTTAACATTTTGGGGGGTGAACATGTCAGATGTGAGGGGAAACTTGGAGAGATGCTGCAAAGACCAGGAAGCAGGAGGGGCTGGAATTCCAGCCAAGGAGAAACACTGGCTCGTTGTTTTGCTCAGCAGAGGGCCATCAGAAATGTGCACTAGACTTTGTCAGACTTGTGACAGGAGCTGATATTTCTGCTGAAAAGGCTTCATGTAAGGACTTTTCATGCCAGTATACAAAGGAAAGGTGGAAAAGCTCCAAACCTTGTGCAGTTTAGAAGTGTTTACTTTCTACAGCTATGAATTGTTCTGAGAACATGGAGAACTTCTTTGCAAACAGCTTAATCTTTGCAATATCGGTCGAAGCTGTTGGTTCTCACTGTTTGGGGTTACGATCTAGAGAACCTGTTCCGCATTTAGAAATCTGCTTACACCATACAGAGCAGCCCTTTCTCCTACTCAAGCACTTTGGGCAAAAGAACCTTCCCCATTTAGAGGAAAACTCGAGCAACATACTGAGCATTTGTTCCTTGTGTTCAAGCGGTTTCAGGTGGCTAATTATTTTTCTTAACCTTGTGTTGTGCAGGAACTTTACATATTATGTGGCTAAATATGACCAGTATGATTCTTTGCACGCTTGACCCTCGCATCTTTTAGGGTAAAGATTTCTGAATTGAATAATCCTTGCAGTAAACAGGTTAATATGAGGATTTTAAAGTTGTGATGGCCAAATAGCTCATTCATCTGTAATGTACATCCCATAACAAGGAATACAGTACATAGAAGGCATACTTCTAGACCAGGGAGGTGAACCCCACTCCCCTTTAAAAAACAAAACCTCAATTTTTTGCCTTCCAATATTTTTCATGAGTTTTTGCCTGCAGACTAGACCAGGTGAGGGGAACCTTAATCCTCCAGATGTTGTTGAACTTCAGCTCCCATCAGCCTCAGCAAGCATAACGATGGATGGTGGGATTTGTAGTTCAGCAACATCTGAAGGGTCAAAGGTCCCTCACAACTGATCTAGACCAGTGTTTCCCAAACTTGGGTCTCCAGCTGCTGTTGGACTACAACTCCCATAATCCCTAGCTAGTGGGACCAGTGGTCAGGAGTTATGGGAATTGTAGTCCAAGAACAGCTGAAGACCCAAGTTTGGGAAACACTGGTCTCGACCATGACTGAGGAATCTTTGGCCCTTCAGTTGTTGCTGAACTACAACTCCCATCATCCATCGTTATGCCTGTGGATGATGTGGACCTCCAGGTGTCCTTCCACAATTCCTGACCATTGGCCATGCTGGCTGGGACTGATAGGATTTGTAGTCCGACAACATCTGGAGGGCCACAGGTTCTTCCTCTCTTCATTAGATGCTCCCCAGCTTTTAGTACACATTGGAATTTGTAGCAGGGGAAATAATTGCATCATGTTTGCATGAATACAAACCAAGCAACTGCATGGTTAAAAAACAACAGCTTCTTATATCTCATCCTTATTTGGATTGTTTACATTCACGCTATTTTGGGTGAGGGAATAATGGCTCTTGCACTGCTGCTGCTGGATTCCTTCTTCCCCTTCCTCCTCGCCTCCCTGCTGTGACGTTGAACTATAGTCCCGCTTTCCTACAGCTGCTTGGAAAGGGAGGACAGGAGAGCCCTTGAGTCTCAAGTTCCTCCTTTATAACAGCTTAAAGTTCTTTGTGACTCTGAAATACCAAAGTGCTCTTTCCGTCTCTTGCTCTGCATGTGCAGTTGTTGCCTTATGCTCAGCCGCATGATTCAGTACGTGTTTTGTGGTGGTGAAACTTTTGTTTGCCTTTCTGTCTCCTGCGTTGCATGCAAACGACACTAGAACTTAATTGTCTCTGTTACATCCTGCTTGTCTTCCGAGGAACTTGGGGGCCGTGGAGGGAAAGTAGAGTTCAAACGGAAGCAAACACAGTTCTTTCTTTTTTAAGTGCTGTGAGCAACCTGCCTGCAGGCCTACCTGATCACCTGATATAAGTGAACTTAAAAGGATGCTTCTGCACGTGCTAAATTTTGCTATTTCAGGGTTGCTTGCCAATGCCTCACTAGGGTCTTGTGTTCTTCTGCTGAGCCTCATGCACTTCCTGTAGATTTAAGGTCGTTGTGATTTTGGGACACACAGACAAAGGCAAGTTCCGCCCATGCACTTCCCCCCAGGATTTTAGAGTGGTGATTTGGCATTGGCAAATGCAGCAGTTTCTACTACTTAGCTTTTCTGGATTTCCTCTTTCTTTTTAAAAACACTTATCTTTGCTTGGCCACATTAAATAACAGTGCACTCAATTAATTCCAAATCAATACGGAGCCCAAACTGCAAATGACGATCACAGGCCCCACCTGCGTGTTCAAAAGTGGATCTGTCCTGCTGAGGTGGTTAGATGCAAAAGAGGACCTTCAGCAGATGTATAAAAAGAGAAGATTTCAGCTGGTATAGTTTGTCACGCAATGTACATTTCCTGAAATTTGCTCTTCTACATAATAATTAAATTTAATAATTTGAATAAGTGAAATTATTAAATTATTTATATTATTAAATGAAGAAGCAATAAAAATACAATTAAAAATCAATGTGAATATTCAGTGCAATGGGTGTGCCATCTCCCATTTTCAGCCACAAATCCACAGACATACCATAGACCATCTGAATAAAGCTTGCAGGCCACTGATGGTCCACAAGCCACAAGTTTGGGGACCCCTGGGCTAGATGCTACAGAAGTGGCCTTGGCATAGTTCTTCCTTCTCTGTTCCTGTGGCACAACATGGTCTAGCTTTATTCATTTGCTGGTGAGAGGTGGGGAGGGAGGCCCATTTAAGCATTTGATTGGATGTCTTCCTACATAATCCTTCCCAACTCAGAATTGGATATGTAAGATCAATTGTTCCTTGGTGCAAACATTGAGTGCATGACAGTGGACAAGAGTGCCTTAAGATTCATCTTGGTGCCCGGAGGGATATAGACACAAGAGGGAAGACAGGTCAAGGTGGCATTGGAGATATTTTATTCTACAAAAGCTTTAGCTTTGGCTGGAAACTTAACCATACTGTGAGCCTTCGGACTATTCTGAAGAAAACAGGAATAAGTTTGCAGGTATCTTGTAGGGCTGCAGAAGACAGGCCTGCCTGGTGATATTGCAGAGCTACTGTCTTGAGTAGATAGAACCGAGCTAGATAGATCAATAAGCTGAACTGGTGTAAAACATCTTTGTATTCTGACTGCAGTGGTTCTGGGAAATGGTAGCTCATGGCTACTAGTTGAGCACCCCTTAGAATGCCACTGCCAACGTGACGCAGGTGTGTAGATGGCCCAGCTCAGTAGGTCAGGTTGGCATGTTCAACTATACAGCATGATATTCTAATATTCTCTGTATCTTTATATCTGGAGCTGAGTTTCCGTCTGAACACCCGGATTTGATCTCACACAGAATAAACCTACTTCTTGCTTTTTTTGACTTTTCCAGCTTGACCTTACCAAACCGATAGAAGATCAGGGTCCATTAGATGTGATCATACACAAACTGACGGACGTCATCATTGAAGCTGACCAAAATGACAGCCAGTCGCTGGAGCTGGTTCACAGGTTTCAGGTGAGTAACATAGTCGATACCTTGTTGTGATTTATGGCGGATGCAAAGGGCAAGAAGAAGAGTCTGGTTAAGCTATCCCTCCACCTGTAAATGGCAGTCCTATGGCCTTCTGCCTGTATTGCAGAACAGCATTCAGATGTGCAAAGCAGCAGAATTGCATGTAACGTGCTGTCGCCCTTCCCTCTGTGCCCATTGCACTTTCCCAAGGCGAATTTTCCTTTCCCCTCTAGCACATTGGTAAACTTGGGTCTGCTTGAATGTGTGAAGAGATGCAAATCGCATAGGTGAGCACTGTTCCCTTGCCAGGGTATGCATCTGCAGTCCTGTGATTGTGCCAGCAAAAATGTTCAAAAGAGGAAATGCCCTGAGTTGTCTTGTGTTCAGGGTGGGGGTTGAGTGGGAATTTGATATCTTGGGACAGAACTACATGTTATGTATAACTCTGGGAAGCTGCTACAAACAGCACCCCTATAGCTTGTAGATGTTCTGACCTTGCGCAACGTTACTGGCTGGCAGCTGTGAGAAAGTGCTCAGTTTGATTATTGTCTCAGCATGGAAGGAAGTGAGCTTAAAAGTTACAGGGCAAAGGGATTTATTTGTGGTTTTCCTGTGCCATATGTTCCTTGTAGTTGCACCTTTAGACCTAGCAGCAGTGTTGTATTGCCTACAGTTAGGTTCTTCTAGGGCTCCCCTTGTGGCCAAATCACACCCACCTGGTGTCATATGTGATGTCAGGTGTTGCGCAGGTAAGGGCAGGGCTTGGCTGAAAGGCTGTTTCTGCAGGCTCAGCCGGTTGGCAGAGTAGCACTTTGAACAGGGTTTCAGAAGACCTGGAAGGGTGGGAAGGGGAGAAAAGTCACCTGAAGTCATTATGATGTCAAAGTTAGCCTGTGGGAGGTGGGGATTGGGCCAGAAAGATTTCTCACCATGGTCTGCAGCAGAAGGAAGAGTGAATGCAGTTAAGGAGCTAAACACAGGCATCTTTCAGAACATGTCATGTGACCTGTTCCCTTGGCTATTCCTTTCATTTCCTTTTGGATGTGCAGGTGGTACAAAAAACACCTGACGTGGATATTGAGAATTACTGCTTCTGCAAGTCCTGAATGCAGCATTTTATGTTGCTGACATTTTCTTTCTTTCTTTCTTTCTTTCTTTCTTTCTTTCTTTCTTTCTTTCTTTCTTTCGTACAAAAACTTCAAGGTGATACCTTCTTAAATTAAGAGGAGCTGTTCCAGTTAATTGGCCAGCCTTTGCATTCAAAGCAGAAGTTTTCAACTGATGCTCTTGCAGCTTTAAGACGTTTGCCGTCGGCTGGGTGAGCTCAGCGTATTAAATAGCTTAGCTGGAAACAAGCTTTCAGTTGTTCGGTATTGAGAGGCAAGCACCATTTTAAACAAAATAAATACAGGAGGACCTTTGCACAATGGTTGCAGCCAAGTAGCATATTTCAAATAAACTAAGCAAGAGAATTATTGTTCACAGAAACTATTCTACGCTGTACTTTAAAAGTGGATTTCTTAAGAAATACACTTTAAACTATATATAGTTTTAAGTACCTTCTTGCAGGACTACTTAAACCAAGTACAAAAGTGAAGGTATTTCTGTTCTCCATAGCCCAGGATAGAGGACTTAGAGGATGTACTGTTCGTCTGCCCTGGGACTTTTGTGTTGTCTTCGTTTGGGCTAATGCTCTCCTCCCTACGGAAAACAGAAGAAAACCTCTGGATAGAGGCCCATCTTGTCCATCATCCTGTTGTCACAGTGGCCAGCCAGATGCCTCTGGGAAGCCCGCAAGCAGGACCCGAGTACAACAGTGTTTTCCTTACCTGTGATCCCCAGCATTTGATATTCAGAGTAAACACTTAGGAGTCCCTAAGATGGTTGGATGGCAATTTGTATGCCTCCTTCTGGCAACTCCTGCAGCCAAGCTGGTATCTAATGTATTCCTCTGCTTTCCTCTGGACCACATCAGTGAGGCTGAGAAGGTGGGTCTTGTCATCTAGGCATTCTAGGACCTCCACACAAACTCCACCCAAGGAGGTCATTTCAGTGCTACTCACCCCTGGAGGCACACTCTATTGTCTCTCGAGACAGATGGATACCAACAACATTATTATCGCATGGGGACACCCTTACACACCTGTCTTCTGCCTAATCAGCTCTGCAGGCTTCCTGTTGGAATGGTTGGTGCAGAAGAAGTTGACTCTGGACCATGTATAACTGGCAATTCGCCTACCCCTTGTGTGCTCTGTGATGAAAAGCCTCTGCCAAGCGCTGCAAGCTTCTGTGATAACTAAACAGGAGCAAGAAATCCTCATCAGTGCTTGGCAATGTAAAAACACCACTCATCTGACCTTGGAGTTACTTGTCGCAACTGGGTATCCCTTGGGCTCATTACTGGATATTAAATTAAGCTGTGTACTAATTAGCAGCTACATGAATAAAACATTGCCCCTCCCTCCTGCAGTGGAAGGGTCAGCACCAACAATCTCCTGAGGGGGTTTCTACCCCTTGAAGTGTAATTGCCACGACTCTACATTTTAACCCTTTAAGAACTCACAACTGTCCATAGAGTCACAGGTTAATTCTGTGTCCAGGGCGGCTGTCTACCAGCTCCATCTGGTATGCCAGCTGGGACCCTACCTGCCTGTGCATTGTCTCACCAGAGTGGTACATGCACTGGTTATCTACCACTTGGACTACTGCAATGTGCTCTACATGGGGCTAACTTTGAAGGTGACTCCGAAACTACAATTAATCCAGAATGCGGCAACTAGACTGGTGACTGGGAGCAGCTGCTGACACCGGTCCTGGAAGACCTACATTGCTCCCAATACGTTTCTGAGCACAATTCAAAGTGTTGGTGCTGACCTTTAAAGCCCTATACAGCCTTGGCCCTGTATACCTGAAGGAGCGTCTCCACCCCCATCATTCTGCCCAGACACTGAGATCCAGCTTTGAGGGCCTTCTGGCGGTTCCCACACTGCGAGAAGTGAAGCTACAGGGAACCAGGCAGAGGGCCTTCTCGGTAGTGGCACCCACCCTGTGGAATGCCCTCCCATCAGATGTCAAGGAAATAAACAACTATCTGACTTTTAGAAGACACAATCAGAATGAATTTCAGGAACCAAAAAGTCGTATTGAAAAAGCTGACTCCAAAATGGTAACTAGACATTCCGTTTTGATGACTGTAACCCTAGTTTAAGGTGCCATTTGACACCTAGCTTATATATCTGATTTTCTAACACTGCCACCTGCCCCCACCTGGGAACTCAGTTGCAAAAGGTGCAAGGTGCTTTAGGGGGATAGAAGATTCAGAAGATGTCTCCTGCCTGCTCCCTTTCCAGTAGCAGGAGCATCCTCTCAGGAGGTGGTTTCCTTCCTTCTGGATGCATGCAACCCAACAGCAATATACAAGTGACTGAATTCACAATTATAATTTATGAAGCACCTTAGAATCTAGGTAGTGTGCAATAGTTGTATTAAGAAGAACAAACACTGCCCACAACTTTTCTTTAGAAGCGCCTTTGTAGGGAGAGGGGAAGACCGTGGTTCAGTGGTACAGCACCTGCTTTGCATGGGATAGCTCAGTTGCATAGTACTCTCAGGCTCATGGGTTTGAGCCCCACGTTGGGCAAAAAGATTCCTTCATAGCAAGGAGTTGGACTAGAATGACCCTTGTGGTCTCTTCCAACTATACAGTTCTATGCTTCTATGAAGGTCTCGGCTTCAGTTCCTGGTGTCTCCAGGTGGAGCTGGGGAAAGCTCCTGCTCGATCCCTGCAGAGATGCTTCAAGCAGTACAGATCTAGGTGGACCAGTGGGTGACTCAAGGTAACTTCCTATGTTCCTTTGAGTACAAGGAAGATGGAGAGGCAGAGATCAGATGTCAAAGGCTTGGTAGCAAAGGTAAGTTTTCAGAGGCTGCTGAAATGTGTGCAAGGAGGAAGAAGCACAGGCTGTGCAAGTTCCAGAGAAAAGGGGGCAGGAACAGAGAAGGGGTGAAATAGAGGAAGCAACCTGAGGTTTAACCAAGAGGAACGTTATCAGTAGACTCAACCAAAACAAGAAGGCAAATGAAGAGAAAGAAGCAGAGATAGATAAAAGGAAGTGAAGAGATTTTTTAAAATGAACAAAAAGAAGCAGCAGCAACTTAAACTGGATCAGCTAAGGAAATGGAAGCAAATGAATAGAATTCTCTAACGAGGGGGAAACGTGGGAGAAAGGAGATCCAGGGTGAAGTTGAGAGAGATGCCAGAAAGAATAAAATAATAAGGCACTGTTAGGAGTAGAAGACAAAAGACATTTCAGGCTGATACCAATATGGTTTTCTTTGCTGGAGCTTGAATGAAAGGGGTGGGAGTGGGGGGGGGGAGAGTTGGAGAACTCACAGTTCAGCATTTGGAGGAAAAGGAAGAATGCAAGTATTATTCAGAGTGAGAGAAAAAGAAGGTTCAGGTGTAGAAATAGGAAGGCGAGTGCTCAGTTTGGAATAAATTAAGCTTGAGGTAATAATACGTAACTCTGCTGGCGCGGACCAAAGGACCATATAGCTGAGCGTGTTGTTCTCTAATTGTGGATAGCCAGATGCCCATGGGAATCCAACAAATTTTCCAGGGCCCCAGGTTATGGTTACATCAGGCCACCACCTTGCTGAAGCTAAGCTTGGCTGGCTCTGGTTAGCGTCTGGATGATTGACTGCTTGGGTACTACACGTATTCTGCCCTGGGTTTCATGATGGCAAAAGTGGGATATAAATGTAAGGAAGTAAATAAATAAAGTAAAGAGCAGAACCTGAGTTCAATAGCACTCTTCCACTTGTGTTCCTTAGCAACTGGTATTATTGGAAATATTACAGCCTCAGTTTTATTTGTTTTATTGAACAGAATTTGTATGCCGCTTAATTGTAAACAACAACAATCCTCTAAGCGGTTTTGACTAGTAGCCATTCATAGCCTTATTCCTCATGAATTTGTCTAAGCCCCTTTAAAGCCGTTGGTGATGACGTTGGTGGTCATCACTAAATCTTGTGGTAGCTAATATAATGAGAAGACAATTCAGTCAAAAAGTAAACAGGGGCAAGGAAGCCAGGGGCTTTTCTGGTTAGTAGGCCAGATTCTTATCGCCCCACTTCTGCTGGGCCAGATTTGATTGGTGGTTGATGAGGTAAGCAGAGAAATTAGAAAAAAGTTCCCTCCCTCATCTTCTGCTCCTGCAGTGGTACCCAATATTTTGCCAGAGCCATGGCAGTGAAGCATCCCACATATTCTGTGGCCCTTCTCATTTCTGGCTGCTGTCCTTCAGTCCCTGCCATTGAGAAACAGCACAGCAGCAATCTAGTGCAAATTTAATAGAGAAAGAAATGCAATGGGAACCCCGAGAGATAAGAATGAAATGAGAGAGCATCAAAATCCAGGGGATGCTGTGATAGGATTCAAATAGGAAGATCAACTGGATATATGAAACTAATAATAAAACTTCAATTTTATTCAATAGAGTATAAAAATTAGAGGCATACTACTCCTACTACTCCTACTAGAACCCTCACCCACCCAAAGTAATACAAATGGTCTGTGAAGCTGTTGAATTGCTTTCATTCAGAAAAAAAGAAAACATTTTCCAAAATCCACTTCATACACCGTAGCCTGACTATTCCCTGGCTTGTTTTTCTTCACATAAGCCCTAGTAGATGTTTGCTCTTTTTAAATTAGATTCTGAGGATGGCATATTTCGTTTCCAGATATAATTGTACACTTGTGTGACACCCAGGCCGTTGGACAGCTTGTATGCAATTCTTATTGTACTCTTGGGTATGTTCAAGAAGGTGCTCTGCATGCGCTATCATTACAAAAATGCTTTTAGCTCCCTGAGCAGTTCTTTAGAGGCTATTGATTTTATCTTTGCTTAAAATGCACATTACGGAGAGCAGCTTCAGCTGCGTTAGTTCACTTGCTATTCATGCTCTAGTATTGTGCTCCATGCCACTTTCACTCAGATGCTCAGACATAATGGCCTTTCGTTTAACTTTGTCATGATTAATTTATTTACATTTTGCTGTGGCTTTAGCAACATAACATGGCCTTCTGTTGTAGCTATCAAACTTGGCTGCATATGTAAGAATATACAGTGATACCTCAGGTTAAGTACTTAATTCATTCCGGAGGTCTGTACTTAACCTGAAACTGTTCTTAACCTGAAGCGCCACTTTAGCTAATGGGGCCTCCCACTGCTGCCGCGCGATTTCTGTTCTCATCCTGAAGCAATTTTTTAAAAAATAAATTTTTATTAAGTTTTGCACAAATATCTCCAATCAAACAATTTCATAAATGACATATTTTCATCTTTTGGACTTCCCTCAGCTTTTCTGACAATCATCCGTATTTAAATTTTTATCTACGCATTCCCCAAATTCAGTATCGCCTTTTAAAATACCTTTTCAAACATATTTACATTCTTGAAATATTCCTTATATTTTCACAAAGCTTCTTTAAAACCCACTAGCGTTGTTTGTTCATCACATACACTCTTCAAATAATCTGTAAATTTTCCCCAGTCCTCAATATCGTTGATATCTTATTTTTCCAGTTAGTTTATCCAGTTCTGCATAGTCCGTTAGCTTCATTCTCCATTCCTCCAGAGTCGGTAGTTCTTCCTGCTTCCATTTTTGGGCCACATCCTGAGGCAAAGTTCTTAACCTGAAGCACTATTTCTGGGTTAGCGGAGTCTGTAACCTGAAGTGTATGTAACCCAAGGTACCACTGTATATATATGTAAAAATTTGTGTCCAGCTTAATGGACAGTCACTGCTCTTTCTTTCAAGCTGTTTTGAACAATGTATTTATCCATTGTAAAAGTACAGATAACTACACTAGCCTTTGCACATTACCCTCAGTGGAAATGCATGCTGGGTCATATTGCGTCTGTATGACCTCGCTTTGGCTGTAGGTTAACTAAGAATAAAGTTCCACAGAAACCATGTTTACTAGTGGCCCTTGTTCACCAGCTCTCCTGCTTTTACGGAGTTGAAGTTATCAGCCTGCTGTGAAGAATTCCACATGATCCTTTTTTATATGAAAAAGCGGGAGGGAATGAAGTCACATAGGAATTTAATTTAGAAGGCATATTCCTTATAGTCTTTCTAGGCAAGCCAAAGATCATGAGAGGGAGGCTTGGAGACAGAAGTTCATACATACCAGCTTTGTGAGCGAGACATTTTATTGCCAGGCTGGGTAGCTATCTCATCTATAAAAATTTCAAGATGACAGTTTTGCACAGATTTTAACAAAGCTAATAGCATGTAATGCAAGGAGCTATAGATTTCATTTATTATCTTCCCCATGCCAGTGCCAGATGAACATTATAATGCCCACCACCCTTTGCCCTTATTGTACCCCTGAAAAATGTGCTCCTGCAGAGACTCTAGTCTTTCTGCAGAATGGCAAGATAAGAAGGGATACTGACAGTCTGACAGTGATTGTAAGGCAATGGGAACTTCTTAGGCTGGATGGTGAGAGAGAGCCTGTTACCCTTCAGATTACAGACTTTGGGAACTCGTTTAAAAGTGTAACAACTTGAACATCCCAATTCTGTGTTTTCACAATCCAATTCTGACTTAATTGCCTGGGATATGCGTGACCTTCGGGCACCTGCACCCAGGCCCTTTGCTTCCACATCACACCTCCCTTTTTGAGACTGGGGCAACACACCAGGAAACTGCACTTAGCACGCTTCTCATGGTACAAAATGTCTTGTGGAAGCAGTGGCAATAGGCCCTCCAAGATGCTGGGCATTTGGCAATTGCCCAATGGCACTGATCCCTAAGGCCAGCTTTGCCGATGCTTCTTTTGAAGAAGCACATTTCCTATTGCAGTCAGAGAGAGGGAAAGAAGGGAGAAAAACATTTTTTTAAAGTTCAGTCATCTGATATTTTTATTATAGCCGATTTCTGTTTCCCTTTCTCTCCCATCTTTGTAACTCGCTCTCAGAAAACACGTTGCTGTGGGCACTGAAGATTTTGTACAATTTCTTTACTGGTTTGCAGAAAATTAGATCTCCCCCCTTCTATTTAAGAAGACTTTGCAAGATGGCAGAGTGGAGTATGTTGTTGTTGTTGTTGTTGTTGTTGTTGTTGTTGTTGTTGTTGTTGTTGTTATATTTCCTTTGCCCTTCCTCCCAAAGGACTCCAGGACAGCAAACAACAAAGCAGAAAAACAGTACACTTAAAAATAAAATAAAAAAATTTAAAAACACAAAGGCAAGTTGATTACAGCTTGGGGAGGAGTTACACACTGGGCAATCTGGAGTTTAGTGCAACATGTAGCCTGGTGTGTGCACTGTGTCCTTGTTATAAGGCTTAAAAAGTGACTAATTCCTATTGTGTGCTGTCCAGCGCCATGAGCTGTCTCACATGTGGTGCGTGTGAGCTCCTGCTGTCTATCAGAGGGCAAGAACAAATTGCATACCTATTGTTAGGCTGGTGCATAATGAACTTAGGACTTTGATCGTGCACAGGCTTTCTGCTGCCTAGGAACAACCCATGTTGCATTTGTGCTGCGTGAAAGCACTTGTCTCAAGTGGGCATTTCCACTGAAGGGCAGTAAGCAAGACAAATGGTTTTGTATTGACATGGCCACTCCTTCCTGTCGTTTTTGCCTGGACTGCTCTTCCAGAACACCTGCAGACTGTTGCCGTTTGGCTCTGCCACCTTTTCAATGAAGTTTTTAAGTTTTAGCGGCTTAGTCTGCACCCACACCCACACACCCCGCTTAAAGCCTGAGTGTGGGCAACTGCATTTGCTTGTTGGCTTCTCCTCTCTCTTTCTCAATCACCCTCTCTCACTCTCCCCCCCCCCAAAAAAAATTGTACATTGAGGTTGTAAGTCCTGTGGAACATGTCTTCTGCTAATGTTGCTGTGTAAGGTGTCGTGCAACTGGATAGCACAATATTATAAAATGCTGCATTCGCTCCTCTGAGCATAGGTAAAGGAGCAATGGATTTTGTATTAATTCTGCCTTTCTCTTAGTTTGCGCGAAGAAAGCCCACAAAAGAAGCCCAGTCCTTAAAATAACAAAATTCTATTTGCAAATCTAAAACAAAACAATCTGGTGTTTTTAATTCAAAGTCTTTGAGCCCACGGCTCAGGGAAGGCCTGAACTCACCTTGAGTTTCTTACGGCCCACCTGCTGATGTAAGCCAGATGGCTGCTTTTTCACAAATGGATAGATGCATGGAGCCGGTGGAATGTCTCCTTTAATTTTGCACAAGATTTTAGCTGTATTGCTGCTGCTGCTGGGGAATGTTGTTATAGCACAAATATATATTGTTTTCTCTTGCAGCAAATGGATTATAAGATTTTACGGGATTAACTTCTATCAGCAAAGGAATACAAATGCCTGGTGGTGTGTGTGTGTGTGTGTGTGTGTGTGTGTGTGTGTGTAAAACTTTCACATGTCAAGTACAGAGGCAAAAATAACCTAAAGATAACATACAGTACAGTGGAACCTCGTGTTATGTACCGTCCTCCTTACGAATGCTTCGGGTTATGAGCCCCGCTAACCCGGAAGTAGGTGCTCCTGGTAGCGAACTTTTCTCCGGGATGTGAGCGGAAGTCGCGGGACAGCAGCGGGGGGCACCATTAGTGAAAGTGCACCTCAGGTTAAGAACGGTTTCGGGTTAAGAATGGCCCTCTGGGACGAATTAAGTTCGTAACCGGAGGTACCACTGTATTTAAATCTTTATGACCACCCCCATCTCTCAAGGCAATAACAGTCTTTGCAGGTCAGAGAAAATTGTGAGGCCCATTTGGATTGCTTAGCACAGGAGTCAGCAAACCTTTTTAGCAGGGGGCCAGTCCACTGTCCCTCAGACCTTGTGGGGGGCTGGACTATATTTTTTTTGGGGGGGGGAGAACGAATTCCTATGCCCCCCAAATAACTCAGAGATGCATTTTAAATAAAAGCACACATTCTACTCATGTAAAAACATGCTGATTCCCAGACCGTCCGCAGGCCGGATTTAGAAGGCGATTGAGCCGGATCCGGCCCCCGGGCCTTAGTTTGCCTACCCATAGCTTAGCACCTCTGCCCCCCCCCCAATTGAGTGTGTTCCCCATAATTTTCTCCAACATGCAAGGGGGTCCTGGGCAGAAAAGTGGTCACAGAAAGGGTTCCCTGAATACATTTTTTAAAAAACAGTGGTGTGCAACTAAGTCATACTCAGAATAAACACTTTAAAATCGGTAAGCTCAGGCTAGCCATGCCCACTGATTTCAGTTGATTTAGTGTATGACTTAGATTCAGCTTCCCTTTCAACCTTGGGTGAGCAGTCAAGGAAGTGCCTATGCTAGGCCAAGTGTGATCGATTTCCTTTTTTCCCCTTCAACGTACAATCATTCACCCCTTTAAAGTATAACTAAATTGAAAGTTGACAGGACATGAATTCGGAGTATGCCACCCTCCGGTAACTGATTCTCTAAACAGACACTCCCATTAGCCTTTGGCCTTGGCACCAGAAAGCAGTGCATGGTTAATGAAAACAGTGCAGGACAGGAATGGGGAAATAGACACAGGAACAGCAACTGCTGGTAAGACTCCCTAAGTAAAAAGCTTGGGAACAGTGGCACCATAGAATCAAGTCAATTTTATGCTGTTTTCAAGAGACAATCCAGAGTCCTTGCCACTCACAGAAGGGCTCCCTCTGTTTGTGGAAGGGACCGAGACCCAGCAGAGGCTTCCACTGTGGGAAGGGAGGGGGTACTTTTGCCATTCCCCCCTTCCTCCTTGGACTATTTCCTACATCTTTCCAGAGAGCATCCCAGTTCTCTGAAGCAGCTTTTCAAAGGATGTTCAAGAGAAAGGAGGGACTGGAATAAATATACACCATCGCCCTTTCTTCTGGCAGCAGCATCCCATGAGTGGAGTTTGTCGTTAAATCCATGCCTATATTTTTATTTCACTACAGGTCAGAAACGGGCACTCATTTTAACATTTTTCACCAAATGAGATGTCTCAGGTTTGCAGAGTGCTGTAGCCTTTGCTCTAAAATGAGCAGAAATGCCCTCTGTTTGTGCTAGCCAGCCCATAAGTGAACTCCCATTCGCAGTAGGATTACGGTTGCTCTATATAATCTTCATTCCCCATGCGAAAATAACTTGAGCCACTCTCCCAAGAGATGTAGCATTTAGCTAGCTGCATAAGGTGGTGCGTATTCTGAACCAGCCTTTACTCTGTAGGCCTAAGTGAAGGAGAAATATAGAGTTGGAGGAATTCAAGGTCAAGCTAAAAATAAGTAATGCCTTAATATAGCCATTTTATTTTGCTGTTGCTCAAAGGGGCATTTCCTTGCTGCTTTTTTAATTTAAAAAAAGAAAAGCTACATATTTCTCTCAGTGACATGGTCACACAGCTCCTCATTTATAGCAAAATTGCCAGAATCCCGAGATGGCTGTATATCTAGCTCCTTTCTCCCCATATGTAAAAAGAAGGGTAAAGAAAGCTTGTTCCTAGTAGCACAACAGGTCCTTTGCTGTATTTTTTTAATAGCTGAAACTGGAATTGTACAATATTCTTTGGAATTATCTCTGTTGTAGGTCATAGTCCGTAAGGAATCAAAGGCTAAAAGCTAGTGTCTGCCTAGCTGGTTTCTTGAAATTATCTTTCATCCTGTTGAAAAGGTAGTTTCATTAGCTTTAGTGTACATCTAGAAGTTGGTTTGTTTACAACTGAACATTTTAAGCCTACTATTTTGGGATTTGGAAGGAGGGGTGATGCTGAGAGTGTCGTCCTTTTGTTTGACTCTCACCTACTCCTTTTGCCAGGAGCAGTTGGTTTTCCTCTCTCCTTGCGTTTCTGTGGAATGAGCCCCATCTAGGGATTTGATGAATTAAGTCTGTTTTCCAGACTTCAGTTCCTGTTGGAGTACTTGCTCCACTTAGGCAATTAGGGGGTTACTCTGGAGATGGAGAGTTTTTTATCGGCCCTTTATGGGTAGTAAAGGAAAGCTAGGACTTAAATTAAGACTAAGCAACCTTTCGGAAAATCGCAAGACGCCGTTATTACGTCTCAGGCTGTGCTTCTGTAAAGTCTAGTTACCATGGGTTGTTTTGTGGCTCTTTGATATTTCAGCAAAAAAAATAAATGCAAAAATAATTCAGACAAGATTCACACGGATAGCTGGTTTTGTGCCCAGGGCCAGTGCGTCACAAATAATAATTCTTGAAAAGTTCTTTTTTATTTTTTTAAAAAATACTTTGATTAAATGACCAATCAATACCAATAATATGTATTTTTTAAAGGAGTTTAAACAAAAGAAAAATAGAATATCTTATGAGGGGTTGCTTGCAAACTGGGAAAACTGTTGTGGGTACCACACACCCACAAGCCACCCATGGACACACCACAACTAAGTTCACATAGCATCCTATTTGATACGCTACAATAGAATGCTTCTTTCAAGCTGGATTGCAGCAGGAGGAGGAGACCCTGTGGGAAAGCCTTTATGGGTATTGTTTCTAGAAAAAGAGGTGCTGGAAATCACCATGAGCACCTCCCTCTTCCTCTTAGAATGGCAATGAAGAATTCTTTGTTGTTTTTTGGCGTGCCGATAGGCTCGCTCATATGTCTTACTAAACAACGATATTGAAATCCAAACAAAGGGCAATCTAGGTCTGTGTTTCTTTTGGTTTGGCTTGTGTGTAGAAGATAAAGGCAGAGGGACACACCTACAGCATCTGGGTCAGGCTGATCTTAACCCAAGAACACAGCCCTTTCATAAGTTTTATACGGAGGCGCATGTAATATGATTGGTATGTTTGATAAAACAGGCAGATGAAGTGGTGAAAATGTTGGTTAAGGCAGGCAGAACAAGTGAGAAAGTTGAAGTTTTAGGATCATCGGAGAGGACTGGCTTAATTTCGAGATCAAGAGACCATTAGTCTGACACCTTAATCAATGAGAGATGATTGGGATGCGTAGTTGTCTGCGCAGTGGAATCGAGTGTTTCTAAGCATTTTCGTAGACTTTATTTTTGTTTCCCTAGTATACACAGGAAAATAAGTGTATTTCCTTTTTTCTTTCTTAGTGTGGGTTGTGACTTTGCTGAACACTGTGGTTCTGGATTAATCATTATCGTAGGATGTAATATACTGGAGGGACGCGGGTGGCGCTGTGGGTAAAACCTCAGTGCCTAGGGCTTGCCGATCGCATGGTCGGCGGTTCGAATCCCCGTGGCGGGGTGAGCTCCCATCTTTCGGTCCCAGCTCCTGCCCACCTAGCAGTTCGAAAGCACCCTTAAGTGCAAGTAGATAAATAGGTACCGCTTTACAGTGGGAAGGTAAACGGCATTTCCGTGTGCTGCGCTGGTGCTGGCTCGCCAGAGCAGCTTCGTCACCCTGGCCATGTGACCCGGAAGTGTCTCCAGACAGCGCTGGCCCCCGGCCTCTTTCTTAAGTGAGATGGGCGCACAACCCTAGAGTCGGACACGACTGGCCCGTACGGGCAGGGGTACCTTTACCTTTTTAATATACTGGAAACCCTGTTGAGCCTAAGATTAGCCGCACTTCCTGTATCCTATAAAGCTTCAGGTAGAACAGGGATGGAGAAGATGTGGCTGTACTAACTCTCACCCTCCCTTGTCATTGGTTGTTTTAGCTACAGCTTATGGGGGTTTGAGTGCAGCAACATCCAAAGGCCCACAGGCATCCATCGCTGAAGTGTGGGCTTAGCAGGACTCGCTGTATGCCTTTAAGCTCAGACATCAGACTGATTTTAGCAGATGTGGTGTGGTCCTTCACAATTTGGATGAGCCTTCTAAACCCATGCCAACAGTAATCTCTTAAGTGCCATAGCAATTCTATTCAGATGTACAGATGACGTTGACTTAAGAAGAGCTATGCTGGGTCAAACCAAAATCCCATCTAGTCCACATTCTTGCTTCCCACAGTGACCAGCCAGACACTTCTGTGAAATCTGTTAGCCATTGATAGGCTGCTGCTTCTTCTTCGCTGCAAATTTATTGATTAATTTTTTGATTGATTTATCTGTTGATAGGCTGCTCAAGCACTTTGCAACTTCAGTTTTCGAGCATCTTGGAAGCCGAACGATTCAGAACCCAAATGCCGAAAACCCAGAAGTGAATGCTTCTGTTTTCAAACGTGCCTCAGAAGTTGAACGGCTTCCGAGGCGTGTTTCTCCGTTTTTCTCAATGGAATTGAGAAATCCAAAACATCCATGACAAATGACCGACCAACCTCTGCTTTAAAACCTCCAATGAAGGAGAGTCCATCACCTCCTGGGGGAGTCTGTTCCACTGTATCCTCTGGCCAGGAGTGCCCTTCATAAAATACTGGCGGTTCTTCTCCCAAGTATGTAGGCTGCACCCCACCCTCATTTGACTCCTCAGCCAGACCCTACAAGGCAATGGGCCATTACGGTGCCTTGAATGCCCCTTGATAATGGCCATATGTGGTTTGCGTGTTTGTATTTCTGATCACTCTGATCTGTTGGTGTTCAGTACATGGGACAGTTCGGCCAAGGTTTCAAGGAAAAATATTTTTTACACTTAATATATATTTTTAAATACACAAAGCAAGAGATGCTATAGACCTCGCCCCTCCAATTTTGGTTTGTGGCCGGCAGTCATAGCTTCTCTTACTTAAACTATTGCTGTTTTCAAAACAGCAAGATAAATTCGTGTGAAATATGAAATTCAGGAATTGTCAGTGTCTGGTAAGCTGAACTTTTAGTGTCCTCTGTTGTGGCACTCTTATTCCCATCATGCATCTAGATTCCAGCAAATCATTTACCTTCATATGTAACATTTTGTGCCATATTTCTTCATTCCCATAGGAGTATATTGATGCTCACCCTGAAACCATAATTTTGGACCCCCTTCCTGCTATCAGGACCCTGCTGGACAGATCGAAGTCTTATGAGCTTATTAGGCAAATAGAGACCTACATGCAAGGTAAGTCGCTAGCATTTTTCACTGGTTATTTGAGTGTGGAGGAGGGGGCTGGGATTGATACCTGGTTGGAAAGGTAGTCTTCATTCATTGATGGCTAAGTTCAATACTGACAAATCTAACTACTCATCATTCATATCTGGATCTAACAAGCCACATTGAACTTTTGTTTTGTCTATTTACAACTTAAGACAATGATTGTCTTTGCCTTTCACCAGTAAAAAAAAAAAAAAGATGCTATATTATTTGCTTTATTCTGTCTGTTTCCTACACAGCTCTAACCCTTATACTAGCTATCTTAATATATGTGTTGCACCTGCGTATAGGCCTTTGCCCTGAAGAAGCCCCAGAAAGCTCCTGTTACTACCACATTTGGCATGAAATAGCACCAGAGACCTCTATCCTGAAGTAAACCATGCAGAGCAAGTCTGAGGAGGAAGGGTAGAAGTAGGGCTTTTTGTCTACTGGAACTCACCAGAACTCAGTTCCGACACCTCTCAGGTGGGCGCCATTGCCATTCTTAGAGAGCAAGGGAGGTGTTCATGGTGAGTTCCGGAACCTCTTTTTCTAGAAAAATAGCACCGGGTAGAAGGATGACAACAGTACATCTCTGCCAATCAGATTGCTCAGTTACAAAGTGAACTTAACGGGCCACTGGGTGGCCATTATGAGAACAGCAGGTTCTTCTTATTTGGGGCAGATGAAGAGATTTCGGTAGCAAATAATTAGGACCTTGAGTAATATTGCAGAAGCATCTTATCTAGCTTTGTGGGGTTGCTCATTGAACCTTTAGTGCTGGAAAATATTGTATCTTTAAGGGGCTATTCTCAAATTTTATAGATAGATATTTACACACACGAATGCTCAGAGTGTGCCACCCTTTACACTTTTTAAATTTTTTTATGGAAAGCATTTCACATTTTAATAGATGAATTGCTGTTCCATGATTTTGAGCTGCTACCTGCATATTTATTGCATGGTTTTGCAAAATGGGGTGAAGTTTAACTGTTTGGCTACAGAAGTGTGGAGGGGATCTTTACAGTGGCCATTTTTCAAGTATGCTGGTGGTGTTAATTGTTTGAATTATTATGTATGTTTTTCTTAAGACGAGAGTTATTAGAAAGGGTTGAATGATTGGTTAGAGGTGAATGAAGCATGAAGTGATGAATCTGCTGAGGTTAGTGCTGCTTGAGTTGACATATTTCATTTCATTTTCATTTTTTGTCTTGTACATGTAGCTGATTTAGGAATAGGAGCTTTTTCGTGCTCAGTGCAGTAGCAGCTTTCTTTGAAGTATGTCATCTTGTCCCATTACACTAATTTTATCTTTGCTCTTCAATGAGGCTGTGTTGCTAGCTATGCAAATGAGCTTATTGAACTTCCTAAATAAAGTGCATGCCTTTGGGGCAGGAAATTGAATACATATTAAGGTATTTTCATAAAGGTACTGTAAGAAAGTGTGCAGCTTGCAGGCAGGCAGGATTCTGTTCCAGTATCTCTACTAAAGGAAGGTTTTATGATCTGTGTTTACCTGAAAATCTGTTCAAGGTTGACTGTGCTTACAAAATGAATTTGTAAGTAGATTTTATTCTAAAGATTAACAGATTGCAATCCTCCTGAAAGGTTCTTTTTAATGGAAGTAGGCCAGCGTGTTGTAGTATCTTAAAGACTAACATGTGTATTGTGCCATAAGCTTTCATGGGCCAAAGCCCATTTATAATGTGTCTGATGAAGCAGGATCTAGCCTGCCAGTAAGTTCCATGTGGTTGATAAGACCAAGAGACAGGTCCCTTTCATGGAATATACATGTGACTCCCTCTCTGGTTCTGTTCAGACAGACCATAAATTTCAAACTGCTTTTAACTGAATGGGGCTGTTGGTCTACAGTGTTTTAACTCTTGCTGTTTTTATCTATGTCAGGCACGTCCAACTGGTAGGTCGTGATCTGCCGGTAGATCACTGGATGTCTGGGCAGATCACTGGTAGATCACTGGTTCCCCTCAAAGAAGCTCAACAAGTTTGGCTCCCCTAAAAAAAGCTGAACATTTTAGCCCTGCACCTCCAAAGAATGTGACTTCCTAAAACTCAACAACTTTGACCTGAACCCCCCAAAAGGGGGTAGATCACTGCCAGTTTTTTACTCTGTGAGTAGATCGCAGTCGCTTGGGAGTTGGCCTCCCCTGATCTATGTTATATTGGGTGGTTTAAATGTATTATATCTTTTGATTTAAATAGTTGCTTTTTATTGTTTTAACTGTGAACTTCTCTGACAGCTCCTTTGGCTCTGAAAAAAGATGATATATAAGATTACTTAAATTGAAAATGTGTGTGTTGCATTATAGCGAACGTTGGCCAAGTATGGCCACCAGGGCCAGTCCAAGACACCTTGCTGCCTGAGGCAAAGGACAAGATGGCGTCTCCCTCCATTACATTTACAAAAGCCAACCAGACTAACAGCTGAAGCTGAGGGCAGCAGGGTAGCTTAGGGGGTGCCAGTCTTGTGACACACACAGCTCTGTCTGCTTGCTGCCCCTCAGTATCTGCTCCTTGACGTGACTGACCACTCATGATCTCACCTCTTCCGCTTAAAAAAATTGTTAACAGCAACAAAAAAATGAGGAGGAAAAATACCCTTTATGGTAAACATTTCTTGTATAATGATCTTACGAAAGTGTGGTAGGGTTCAGTCCACTCTACGGCCAAAATTGATCAAGTGGGAGATTATACTTAAGCTTTGGAATGCTGCTACTTTAGGGACATGCTGCCACAAGAATTCTTTTCCTCCTGCCAAAACACGATCTAAAGAATTGTGCTGCCTGATTAAAGAGCTAAACCCTCGTAACTCCAGGGGTATTACTCAGTTCTTTTACATAATAGTATCGGGTACAATTTAGGATTCTTGCCTGACATCTCTTGAAAAACAAAATGACCTTCTACCAAACAGATATTAAATTAATACACCCCAGTTTTTTCACACCCACAACTAACTTGCAACAAGGAACTAACTTTTAAAATATTTGCAATGGAGGCCTGCTTTTGTTTCCCTCCTTCTTATTTAAAAAAGCCATTGAAGTTCCGTGGACCTTCAGAGTTCTCTGGAACACAGTCTTAAAACAATTGCTCAGACATTTAGTTACAGTGAAGTGCCGGCTGTTTCTGTTTTATTTATTGCACTGTAGACACAAGAGGATTGTGAGGGCTGCGTTAAGTTGTGCCATGTTATCCAAAGAAGGATTGCTTGCTTTATCACAGTTATGAATTGAGTATTTTCTTAGATAATCCTGTCACTGCCGTGGGCTATCAATAACTAGCACTCCTGTGCTAGGATTGTGTCGTGAAAAGCAAGTACAAGATGAATGGAATTACCCAGAGTGCCGTGTTCTACCTGTAGCTATTTTCACCCTGTTGATTAAATCTAAAGCTACATTTTGGGGCTACATCTAAGAAAGAAAGAGCTGCTTCGTGATGCAAAGGGAAAACAGATTAAAGAATTATTGCCTCCTGAATTGACCCCTTGTTCTCTCTTGCATGCTTCCCTTACCCACTCATCATTCGAGTGATTCAGGAAAGCACGATAAGAGCAACATTTTTTTAATAATAATATTTCACGGCTGGCTGAGAAATATCTAGCTACTTCTCTTTCTAAATTAGTTGCAATGCCTTTCCTTCAGCAAAGATCAGCACATTATTGACTTTGTATCTGGGGCAACCCAGCCTGATGGGCAAAGTATAAATATTGTTGTTGTTGTTGTTGTTATTTGTGTGGATCTGGTTAAGTTAGGCTCTACGACTGCTTCATTTTTGATAACTGCTGTTCTTTCTCTCTCTTTCTCTCATCGGGTTTCTTGACTGTTCCAAAGCCTCCTTTTATTTCTGATAACTAGGGCTGGTTCACCTGAATAAAAGCTGCTGGAACAGTTTCTCCAAAATAATGGAACTAACAACCAAGTGTGCCTGTGATCCGAAGAGATCCTGACCCTTTGACAAAGCAGAATCCCTTACCCAGTTTCCCCATCTGGCTGCAAGCTCTCTGAACTATATTGAATTTGAAATGCAGCCTTGGAGGTTTCCCCAACGTTCAGGATTTTATCCGGGGTGGTGGTGGTTGTCAGCGGCAGTGTAATGGGCTCCTAAAAGGCTCTCGGGTATGCATGTGGAGCACTTCATATTTCCAGTTGGATCTTGGCATATGTTTCGGAATAGGGTACCAATTATACTACACCATCTAGCCCAAGTACACTTGACTGAGACTGCAAGCAGTTCTGCAAGGTCTTAAGCAGGTAGCAGAGCTAGTAAAGGGCTCTATCAGATATCCTTCTCCCCAGATGAAGTTAGGGGGCGAGGGGGTTTCTATCGGCAAAGTGGTGCGCCCTATTGCTGAGTTGCACTAGTGGCTCAATCCTCAGGGTTTTGCCACATCTCCTGGCCACACCCCTAACACCCACATGTTAGGCATGGACATCTGCAGAGGGAAATCCTGCATGTGTAGGCTTCCCTGGGAGCTGGATGTGTGTAATTGTCTATACCTGTAGGCATGGATGTCAGGGCCAACAGCACAGCCCTGTTGTCCCTTGATTGCATGGCTCCCTCTTTCTATGAAGGGGTCCAAAGAGAAAGCAGTAAAATAGCACCCCTACAGAATACTTTGTCTGAAGTAGCTACTCCATGCTGATCCTGCAAACTCAGTTTGGAAAATGCTATTATATTTGGGTTTGGTTTTTGTTTTTTTAACCTCTTACTACCTGTAACTGTATTTCCTGCAAGGGAAAACTTGACTTTTGCAGCCCTGTAACATTCTGGGATTGAAGGGTTTGCAACGCTGCAGGTAACCTGATTTCATAACGTTTCTAAACTGAGAACGCTCTCAACTTTTTATGGGACTAAGTCTTTACTGGCTTGAGTGACCAAGAAAGGTCATGTTTGTTTCCAAAACAAAGCTGGTTTGTTTTTAGATTTGCTACTTATTCTGATTTATTTTCCAACTCCAAAAGTTTCCATAGGCACAACTCTAAAAGATGGCTGACTAGATAGTGTCAAGGCAGTTGTTTTCAGTAAATGTATGCCTCTTTATTTTTACCCCTTTCTCCTTCTTCCCCCTCTTGTTTCTTGTGATCCAGAAAAAATACAGTAGAGGAGAAAGGGAAAATAGGTGCTGAATTAAGGCTGTGATGTTGAGAAAGGTTCAGATTTCTTAAATGGTCAATTTTGTTATATTACAGGGATGCCTTTTAGTAGATGTGTAGGCTTCTTAGAACTACATGCATTTCATTTCTTAGCTCCTTCCCAAGGTAAAAGAAAAAGGTGAAGACATACCTTCCCGCTGTCACTAAGTGCACATACTTTCATAGCGGCAGGCTTTGATTGAAACCAATTTTCACTATCTGAGCCATTTCCAACCATTTTCAGTCCTCCTCGTTTTGATCTTGCAGGAAGCCAAAAGCATATGAGCTGGGTTTTCAAAGCACTCCATTGCGATTCATAATTAAGTGCCATTTTGGGGGAGAAGAAAAATCAATTATGGTGGTTTGCAGCAGGTTCTGACCTACCGAGTAACAAATAGCTCGAGCCTTTTCCAAAATAGCAAAGGCAAATCCTCTTTACTCACTTTCCCCTCAAGAATAGGGATTGTGGCCCTCCAGATGATAGACTGCAGCTCTCATGAGCCCTGGCTAGCATGGCACTGACGATGATAGAAATTATTGTCCGAACAACTTTTGGAGGACTAACAGTTGCCCATCCATTATCAAAAGGATGATCTACTATTCCTGCCCTGCTTCACATCTCCTGGGGTTATATTCTGGCGTTGAAAACCAGTTGTGATAAGTGGCCCAAATCTAGACCTCCTCCTCCTCCTCCTCCTTCTTCCTTTGAACAGGAAGAAACCCAGATGGCTGAATCAGATGATCTTGTACCACATACTTGATCAGATAGCTAAAAAGCCAGAGGGGTGTGTGTGTGTGTGTGTGTGTGTGTGTGTGTGTGTGGTGGTGGTGTTTTAAAGTCTGTCACATTCAGAGGTACCCCACTTGAAAAGACTTGCCCATCAAAAAAAGCCTTGGCAGCTTTGCACATTCAGTGGAGTAAGCACAGCCATGTTGTGGGGGAGACAGAAACAAACATTTGAGCCTTCGATTTTTTGGGAATGTAAGCAGAAGGCAAGTTCCTTGTTCAGTGGGTATTGGCTGAAAAGGATGGCTTTTTCTCGCCTACTAGTTGGCGGTTGGGGGGGGGAAGGGTATCCCTCCCATTTTCCGTATAGAAAGTGCTTATTCTTGTGAAGCAGAGCAAGAAAGAAAGATCATCTCCTTCTAAAACTACTTTGGTACATTAAAGAAAATAGTAAGCAGTGTTGACCAGCAGACAAACACATTTGCAGCAAATTCATTATTCATGGAGACTGAAGAAACAGGTGCTGGGGAAGGATGTTCTTTCAACAATGACAAAATAACTGCCTGGGAATAAATGCATCCTATTACATAGGATTGGGAGCAGCAGGGAGGGGAGAGCTGATCTCTCTTTTTCATTCCGAAACAAGCTTTCAGCAGAGCCATGGCTTGGGGCTCTCACCTGATTAAAACACAACTGATAAATAAACTTAAGAATTTTCTAGTCATTTAAAGCTGAATATATTTGCACATGAATAAACAATTCCTAGGGTAAAAAACAAACAAACTACTTTTGTCTTGGGAGTAGGTCTACACATGTGAAGGGGCCATAGCTCTGTGACAGATCACAGACCAGATTCAATTTCTCTCATCTCCAGTTAGATGTACCAGGGAACAGATAATGGAAAGAACCTCTGCCTGATCCCTAGGCATGTTTGAAGACTAGGGGGGACCTAGTGCATTGGGGTGGTCAGTTCTCTGTTGACATTTTGTGGGTGACATTTTAAATGTAATTTCTCCCAGATGCCTTCTGAATATAGGTAAAGGAGCCCTGGGCGGTTAAGTCCAGTAAAAGGTGACTATGGGGTTGAGGCACTCATCTTGCTTTCAGGCTGAGTGAGATGGCATTTGTCCACAGACAGCTTTCCAGGTTATGTGGCCAGCATGACTAAACCGCTTCTGGTGCAGCAGGACACCGTGACGGAAACCAGAGTGCATGGAAAGGGATTTCCACAAGACATCAAACAACCAGAAGTGCCCCCTTTGACGATCAGGTGGGAGTGGGGGAGTTGGTGTGAGGCTTTCTCTGAGATACTCCAATTCCAAGCTGATTACACCTTTTTAAGTGAATAACAATACCTTAAACATGTTCAGAACTATCACGTAGTACTATATTCAGAATGCATGGGACGCGGGTGGCGCTGTGGTCTAAACCACTGAGCCTCTTGGGCTTGCTGATCAGAAGGTCGGCGACTCGAATCCCCGCGACGGGGCGAACTCCCATTGCTCTGTCCCAGCTCCTGCCAGCCTAGCAAATTGAAAGCAAGCCAGTGCAGGTAGATAAATAGGTACCACTGCGGTGGGAAGGTAAAGGCATTTCTTAACTACTAGGAGTAGGATTTTATCTGCAGTGTCACCCGCTTTGTATAATAATCTCCCTTTGGAGGCACCAACTATTTTGGTGTTCCGCGGATGGCTAAAAACTCACCTATTTGCTCAGGTATTCCTGGGCCCCTGGTGTTTTAAAATGCTAGTTGTTGTTGTTTTTTTAAATTAATGCTTGGATGTTATAGGATGTAATTCAAAACTTGGGAAACGCGTTCCCTTTGTTCCACTGCAGTATTACTGCACAGCAGCTGTTCAGTGTTTTCTTCTTTTCTTGGCAAGAAATAAGTTGCTGGTACTCATATGTTGATAAAAGTGCTGAAGGTGCCAGCACAAAATGGCTGCCACAAAAAGTGGTGGCGGCGCTTCACACCAGTGAGTTCTGTCACAAAAGAAACACTGCAGCTTTTACATGCTAATAACATAATTTTGGTGCTCCTGCTCCCCCCCCTTGGGGGGGTTTCTTTGTATAAAATCAGACCAGTTCTGGTGTTGAAATAAGAAAGGATAACACAAAAACATTTATGCAAATATTCTAGATACATTTATATAGAAAAGGACCCCATTCTGGTAATTTGGGGTGATGCGTTAAGTTCTGTCTAGCCAAACTTTCTGAAAGCTAAATTCTGAGCCTGTAAACAGCTGAAAAGAAAAACAAACTGAAGTCTAGCAAGGGATACTAAATAACTCAGACAGAAAGGAAATAGATTGTCTAATAAATCAAAGCCTATTTTATACAAGCCATACTGGACTATGGTGAGAAGTGTCCAGATTGTTGAATTTAGCTGTGTTTCTTCTCTGAAAAGCAGCCAGAATGTCAGCGCTCTCTTTGATTTACCTTATATTGCAATTCAGAGTCTCTTGTTAGGACAACATAAATTCAGATGAATTAAGCTGTCATGAAGCAAATTCCAGGTTTGCTGCTCTGCCATTTGAAGGAGGGGGGTTAGGCTTGTTCCTGCCCATTGAGGTTCCCCCCCCCCCCACAATATCTGAGGTGACTTCCTAACACACAAGTATCAAACTATATTTCCGTACTTAAGGTTCCTGATAGCTGTGCAGCTGGAGACTGGCATTTATGGACTACTGTTACACTGGTCTCCATTATTTTTCTCTGCGCCTGTCATTTACATCAAGGCAGCAAGTTAATAAACATACACACACACACACACACACACACACACACACACACACACACATATGTATATATTGGGTAGGAGAGCAGAAAATAATGACAATATATTTCACATCTGGCAACCAATGTGCCGCTTTGATTTCAGATAGTACATGGGTAGAAGAGTCTGAAAATCCTGGGACACAAATTTTCATAGCCCTCTAGCAACTACTGTGCCTCATTTACCAGAAGCAATGTATTTAGTATTAATTCTGAAAGTGTATACTCAATTCTGAGCAAACTAAGCCTTCTGGTAAATAGCTGCTAGCGGGCCATGAAAATTTGTGTCCCAGGTTTTTTTGACACTTTTGCCCATGTACTGTTGGAAACCAAAGGGGCACATTGGTTGCCAGAAGTGAATTCTTTTTCCAGCTCTCCTACCCCACTAATAGAATCAAGGCTTGGACCAGAGGTTGGTGGCCTTAAAGTACTTCTACCAACGGCACGCCAACGAGGGAGAGAGGCTTCTCTGTTACAGCACCCTAGTTGATACATCCTCCCCAACAAAGTACAACTGGCACCACTGAACCTGTTTCCCTGGGCATCTTAGTTGTTTAGTCTGCCTTATTATACAAGTATTTCTATACCACCATCTCACATAAATTACCAAGGCAGTGTACAACAATATCTGCAACGCCAATAAAATATAAAATGCCCTTAAAACAATATAAAATAATTGTTTAAATGGCTGGCTAATCTTGAGAAGCAATGGCAAACCTAGACAGCATCTTAAAAAGCAGAGACATCACCTTGCCAACAAAGGTCCATATAGTAAAAGCTATGGTTTTCCCAGTAGTGATGTATGGAAGTGAGAGCTGGACCATAAAGAAGGCTGATCGCCGAAGAATTGATGCTTTTGAATTATGGTGCTGGAGGAGACTCTTGAGAGTCCCATGAACTGCAAGATCAAACCTATTCATTCTGAAGGAAATCAGCCCTGAGTGCTCACTGGAAGGACAGATCCTGAAGCTGAGGCTCCAATACTTTGGCCACCTCATGAGAAGAGAAGACTCCCTGGAAAAGACCCTGATGTTGGGAAGGATGGAGGGCACAAGGAGAAGGGGACGACAGAGAACAAGATGGTTGGACAGTGTTCTCGAAGCTACCAGCATGAGTTTGACCAAACTGCAGGAGGCAGTGGAAGACAGGAGTGCCTGGCGTGCTCTGGTCCATGGGGTCACGAAGAGTCGGACACGACTAAACGACTAAACAACAATCTTGAGAAATTTGAACTGAACAGACCTGTCACCTTCAAAAGACACATGAAAGTAAAAGGCAAGGATCCCTACCAAATCTCTGCTGGAAGAGTGTTCCATACATAGTGTACAACTGGCAACACTAAATACCTGACTTCTGGTTGAGGCCAGTTGGGTATCTGTAATATGGGGGACTACTAATGGAGCTCCCCTGGATGATTTCAGTGATCAGTCTAGGATATAAGGGCTCAGGCAATCCTTAAGGTATCCTGGGCCCAAATTGTTCAGGGCTTTGTATATCAACACAGGAGCTTTGACTCTTGATGGCTAGCATACGGGTAGCCATTAAGAGATGTTTTAGCAAAGGTTTCACCTGCTGTAGGCCACCTGTAGAATCCCATTCACCATAGGTATTACTCCTAAAAGACCAGTGACTTCATTACTCAGAAAAAGTGTTGAGAAATTTTCTTCTGGGAAGCATTCCGAGTGCAAACTGCTATTTGTGGCAGCAACAGTCTGTCTTGAGCAGATTGTGAATAATGTCGGGACTCTGCATATGTGTATGTGTGGTGTGTGTTGCCTTTAAAGGAAGTCTCTCAGCTTGTAGCAGGTATTGTGCTGTCCCTTGAGTTCATTGTTGGACCGAGGGCAGTGGTTGAAAGGGGCTTGTTGTTAACATCCTTTCATGAAAGGGGTTGCTTGTTTCCCTTCAGTAGAATTCAAGCTGCTGCTCTTCCAGTCTGACCTCTTCCCAGTGTGCTGCTCTGCTGGGAAATGCTGCCCTCCAAAGGTGCAAAGACTGTGCAAATTAGCTCTCTCTCTCTCTCTCTCTCTCTCTCTCTCTCTCTATATATATATATATATATATATATACACACACACACACACACACACACACCGTATTTTTTGCACCATAACACTCACTTTTTTCCTCCTAGAAAGTAAGGGGAAATGTCTGTGCGTGTTATGGAGCGAATGCCTGCGGGTGGTGGTGGGGATCTGCTGCAGTCGTGAGCAGAGGATCCATGGTTCCCCTTCCTTCCCTCCTCCGTGGTTACAAAGCATGGATCCACATGGATCCTCAGGATTTTTGCATTGGGCTACTCCAAACTCACTGTCAGATCACATGTCTGTGGCCACAGCATGAACCACAAAAATCATATATCCACTATTTCGTTTAGATTTTTTCTTCTTCTTGTTTTCCTCTTCTAAAAACTACATGCGTGTTATGGTCTGGTGCGTGATATAGAGCGAAAAATACGGTATATTAAAAAACCTCTCCAAGATGGGCACCGATGTAACTACCACCAGCAGAACCGAAAAGGAACTAGCTTCATGAAATTACCATATGTTTGATAGCAGCTGAAGCAATTCCAGGCTGTTCCACATAGACATCACCTACTGAGTTTGTGATGGTGTTGAGTGTGTGGCCTTTAATGTGTGGTTTTTTTAATTGATGTTAACATAGATGCCAACCGCAGTGCATAGCTGGTAGTTCAAAGCTGCCAAGAAAACGCTTCGCATGTTGGCTGTTGCTATGCAGTAATGACGCAACGTTTTGTTGCGATGACGGTTTAGAAAGAAACCGTTTCCCACTTTAGTTAAGTATTGTCACCCACAGAGACTTTCATGGTATAGATAACTATGCCTGGACTATCTTCCTTCTCTCTAGAGGGGCAGCCCCTGTTTCTGAGGTTAGGGGGCAGGGATTGGCCTGGTTAGTGCTCCTGGCCCCAGTGAAAGAAGCATGTTTCTTCACATCAGGGCTGAAGAAATGTGTGAATCTAGCTGTGGCAAAGATGGACCTGCCATAGAGACAGTGGAGATAGAAAATAAAGCAGCACTAGCATTTGTTTGCTGCTCTTTAAAGGAAGGCCAACCACACCAGTCCCTTTCAGGCACTTACAAAATCATTCTTTGGGTCATAGCTTCTCTTTCATCCTTCCACAAGAAGCGGTTTAACAGCGGTGCGCTGGAATACCTCTAGAACCATAGTGTTCGGTGTGACTTTTGTTGCCACGTAGATTTGACTTCTCAAAATGCTAACACAACAGGGCACGTTCCACAGCGTGATAACACTAGCTTTAATAAGTCTTGCCAACAGTAGAAAGGCAGGTAACTGCATTGCCACCTGTCAGGGAACTGCCATCGGAGGAACAGGTGGGGAGAGGGCTCACGGAGGCTGAGAGGGAATCAGCAGCGAAAGCAGGGACCAGCAGGGGGAGAGATGGGTCTCTGGAGGAAGGTCTCATGAATGCGGAGAGAGACGCAGCAGCTAAGGCAGGAACTAGCAGGGAAGAGGGAGGGCTCAGGGACACGTCCAGCGAGAACAGCGGGGAGGTGTCAGAAGCTCCCATAGGGAGAGACCCATTCCTCGCCGGAAGCTGTCACGTCGTGAGTCCAGAAGACGTGTTTCCGTTAAGGAGCTTCTATGCTGGAAGCGCTTCCGAAAGCAACCACTGTCGGAATCTGCAAGTGACTAGGGCAGACATGTCTGAGGAGCTCTGTCACACACAGAGGTTTGTGGAGTTGCACAAACTCTGAGGGACCACGATTTTACGCACAAGCAGCTAATCATCCCATCACAGCATTCCGACAGTCTTTGTAAGCTGCCTGTGCAGGAGAAGGCATCATGAGCGACCCAGCCGGAACCGGAGAGGCAGGAGTTGGAGCGGGTCCAAGCTTGGAAGAAAGGTACCGAGCGTTGGAAATCCAACTGGCGCTGCAGACGGCGAGGCTTGAGGAGAGAAGGGCTCAGGATGCAGACAAGAAGGGGAGAGCCACCCAGTTCAACAGAAAGGTACCAGGATTGGTGCAGAAGTTTGGGGGGGACCCCAAGGACTACCATGCCTTTAGGACAGAGATGCAATATGCCCTCAATGTGCAGTTTGATGAATTCCCTGATGAGGAATCGCGAGTGGCTTTCGTGATTGGGCATCTTGAGAGGGGGGCGAGGGACTGGGTTCGACCCCTGATGGCAACGCACAATGACGTCCTAAAGGACACCATGAAGTTCTTTCGTGCAATGGATCTCATGTTTTCCAGCGATATTGAGGAGGGAGTGGTGCGCAGACAGCTAATGGCTTGCAAGCAGGGAAGCCGATCTGTCCGTGAGTACTGGACTGAGTTCACCATGCTGGTTCACAGATTGGGGTGGGATTTATCGGCGGCACCCATTCAAATGCTTTTTGAAGAAGGCCTTGCTTCGGCTGTGAAAGACGAACTTTCCCGGGGTCCTAGGGCGGATTCTATGGATCAGCTGACTAAATCTGCGCTGACCATAGGAGCACGTCAGGAGGCGAGAGCTTTGGAGAGGCGGGAAGGGAAGGGGGAACGCTGGAAGGAGTTCCGCATTCCTGACATTCCAGAGACAACTTTCCCGCCGGCAGAGCCGATGGAAATCGGAACAGCGCGCGCGCGCGCAGTTTCAAAACCCAGTGAGGGGGGAAAGAAGGAGGGAAAAGGCGCCCGGAAATGCTATCTCTGCCAACAGCCAGGTCACTTTGCCAGAGTCTGCCCCCAGAGGAAGGAATGGCAAGGGATGGTGGGAGCTGTTGAAGGAAGAGAGGAGGGAAAACCGGAGCAGGTAAAAGCCAACGCCTGGTTGCCACAGTCGGGGCACAGCAGCCAGGCCGAAGAGCAGTGAAAGTGCCCATGCCAGAAGCTCCTCAACCTGCTCTAGTGATTGAAGTGTCGCTAGAGCTGCAAAATGGACACCCCCTAAAGATAAAGGCGCTGTTGGACTCAGGCAGCTCCTGCAATTTTATGAGCAAAGAGTTTGCTGCTGAACACCAGATACAGACGATCCCTTTAAGCAACCCCCTGCAGGTGACCACGATCGATGGCAGGGAGTTGTTGGGAGGAGAAGTCAGCTTGCAGACCGTCCCAATGATAATGAGGGTGGCAAGGCACACAGAACTGATAGCGTTTAATGTGGCCACCTTGGGAGGAGCTCCTATTATTTTGGGGATGAGCTGGCTAGCGCTACATGATCCGCTGGTGGGTTGGCATCAGAGAGTGGTTTCCTTTGGTTCAGCACATTGCTTAGAACACTGCAAAGGGGGAAAGGGTTCAGCAGGGGCCCAAGCCACCCTAGCAGGGACGGAAGTAATGGAGAAGGTGAAGGTACCACCACAATACGCAGATCTCAGTGACGTGTTCAGCGAGAAGGAAGCTGACCAACTACCCCCGCATAGGCCCTTTGACTGTCAAATCAATTTGCTCCCTGGAGCACAGCTTCCTGTAGGCAAGTTGTATGCCATGTCAGACAGAGAAATGCAGGAGCTAAGAGAGTTCATTGACAAGAACCTGAAGAGAGGCTTCATCAGAGAGTCCAAAGCAGCGGGAGGTAGCCCAGTGTTTTTTGTGGATAAGAAACACACGGACAAGCCGAGACTGGTGTGTGACTTAAGGGGGTTAAATGCAGTGACAGAACCAGTGGCTTTCCCTATGCCCAGGATTGACGACATTTTGACCAGGGTGCGGAAGGGAAAGATTTTTACAAAGCTGGACCTAAGGGGGGCGTACAACCTGATACGTATAAGGAAAGGGGATGAATGGAAAACCACCATGTTCACCCCTTTGGGGGCATTTGAATATCTCGTGATGCCATTTGGCTTACAAGCAGGCTCGGCGTGCTTCCAATCGTTTATGAACCACGTACTGGGGCCTTTGCTTTACAAGAATTGCGTGGCCTTCCTAGATGACGTGTTGGTGTATTCTGAGAATGAGGAGCAGCATGTGAGAGACGTCAGAGAAGTGTTGAGCAGGCTGCAAGCCAACAGGCTGTGGGTGAAACTGGAGAAGTGTCAGTTTCATACCAAGGAGGTGGAATTCCTGGGGTACCGCCTGTCAGACAAGGGATTGGCCATGGATCCCGGCAAGGTCCAGGCAGTGCTGGAATGGAAAACACCCAAAACCAAGAAGGATGTGCAGAGGTTCCTAGGGTTTGGGAACTTTTATCGTAAGTTCATCCGAAACTTTGCCCACATGACGGCGCCCATAACGGACTGTCTCAGCAGTAAGAAGAAATTTGTTTGGACTGCGGAGGCGGAGCGAGCGTTTGAGGAACTAAAAAGGGCCTTCGCCTCTGAAGGACAACTTCTGCATGTGGATTTACAAAAAAAGCTGAGAGTCGAAACAGACGCATCAGACCGAGCCATAGGGGCGGTGCTTCTTCTGCAGCCAGGGAAGGAGGAGTCAGAGTGGAGACCGTGTGCCTTTTTTTCGCGAAAGCTGAACAAATCCGAGAGGAACTACACGTTGTACGACCGAGAACTTCTTGCTATTCATGAGGCTTTCCGGAGATGGAGGCACCTGCTAATTGGTGCACAACATAAGGTGCAAGTGTGCACTGACCATAAGAACCTAGAGTATTGGAGAACGGCGCGAGTGCTCAACCAACGGCAGTTGAGATGGGCCCAGGAGTTCTCCAAATTTAACTTTGAGATTTGTTACGTGCCAGGCCCAGAGAACGTGAGGGCGGACGCTCTCTCACGCAAACCTGAATATTTGGAGGGGGAGGGAGCACCCGAAGAAACACATGTCATTCCAGAGGACCGCTGGGTGTGTGGGGCGGCATTGGTGGGGCAAAGGGAACTGGTAGAGGGTACGGTGCATGATGAATACGCCCAGGACAAACTCAGGGGTCTCAGGAGGGAGGGAGACAAACCCGGGGGTTTTGAGGAGAGAAACAGGGCGTTGTATTACAAGGGAGCGTTATATATACCTGAAGGTGATTTGAGGGAGAAGGTACTCAAGCAACTGCACGATAGCCCCACAGCAGGGCATTTTGGGCAACACAAAACCATGTGGCTGGTTACCAGGGAATTTTGGTGGCCCAAGGTCAGGGAAGATGTGCGGGAGTATGTGAGAGGGTGTGAACAATGCCAGTGAGCCAAGGGGGAGAGGCGGGCACCGGCAGGGTTATTAGAACCACTACCCACACCTGAAAGACCATGGGAAACTGGCAATAGATTTCATGACTGATCTGCCAAGGTCCAGAGGGAAAACAGCCATCATGGTTGTGGTAGACCTGTTAACCAAAATGGCCCACTTTATAGCCTGCTCACATGCTGTCATGGCAGAAGAAACCGCTAAATTGTTTGTAGAAAATGTGTTTAGGTTGCATGGCGCCCCCTTGAGGGTGGTTTCAGACCGAGGGAAACAATTTACTTCCAGGTTCTGGAGGAAGCTCATGAGCTTACTGCATGTAGAGGTCAATTTTTCGACTGCCCGGCATCCTGAAACCAACGGGCAGGCGGAAAGAGCCAATGGCATCCTCCAGCAATATTTGAGGTGTTATGTGAATGACAGAGAGAATGATTGGGTGGAGAAGCTGGCTTTGGCAGAATTTGCCTACAACAATGCGGAGAACGTGTCCACGGGGATGAGCCCCTTTTTGGCTAATTACGGGTGCCATCCCCGAGCTTTCCCAGGGGGGGGGGAAGGGGAGAACTGGAGCGTTCCAGCTGCCGAACAGTTCGTAGAAGAAATGGAAGCGATCCATCGCCAGCTCCAACTTAACTTAGACAGGGCCAAGGAGGAATATAAGAGGCAGGCAGACAAAAACAGAAGAGAAGGTGAAACCATTAGGATGGGGGACCAGGTGTGGCTGTCAACCCAAGGGTTACCATTCAAAGGGGGTTGTAAGAAGTTAAGACCCAAAAGACTGGGCCCATTTGAAGTCACGCAACAGGTCAACCCAGTGGCTTTCAGACTCCGGTTACCGAACCACATGAAGCTGCATCCAGTTTTCCACAGGTCGTTGCTGTCACCGTATAAAGGGGACAGAGAAGGGAGGGTCACTCGGGGACCAGCAATGGAGGAGAAGGAACACAGCTACCATGTAGCGGAGATTCTCGACTCCAGGTGGAAGGGAGATCAAGTAGAGTATTTGGTAACGTGGGAAGGGGAACCGGAGTCGGAAAACACCTGGGTCATGGCAGAGGATGTCAATGACGAGGTTTTAATAGAAACGTTTCATCAGAGGTTCCCACGTAAACCTCAGCCAGTGGCGAGGTTTCGGAGGGAATACTTTGCCACCACCGACGAAGAAGAAGAGTTGGAGGGGTTCACTGATTCCGAGGAGGAGGAGGATTCAGCGAGTCGGAACGGAGACCGATGGAGGGAAATGTTCGAGACGTCTGAAGATGAAGAGGATTCTTTTCGGGGTTTTACCTCCTCACCGCCCAGAGGAGAGGGAATGGGCGGGGGTGAAGGGGGTCCTGGAGGGGAGGTGGATGTCAGGGAACTGCCATCGGAGGAACAGGTGGGGAGAGGGCTCACGGAGGCTGAGAGGGAATCAGCAGCGAAAGCAGGGACCAGCAGGGGGAGAGATGGGTCTCTGGAGGAAGGTCTCATGAATGCGGAGAGAGACGCAGCAGCTAAGGCAGGAACTAGCAGGGAAGAGGGAGGGCTCAGGGACACGTCCAGCGAGAACAGCGGGGAGGTGTCAGAAGCTCCCATAGGGAGACCCATTCCTCGCCGGAAGCTGTCACGTCGTGAGTCCAGAAGACGTGTTTCCGTTAAGGAGCTTCTATGCTGGAAGCGCTTCCGAAAGCAACCACTGTCGGAATCTGCAAGTGACTAGGGCAGACATGTCTGAGGAGCTCTGTCACACACAGAGGTTTGTGGAGTTGCACAAACTCTGAGGGACCACGATTTTACGCACAAGCAGCTAATCATCCCATCACACCACCATAACATACAAACATTATGCACCACTGATTCTTTGTTTTTTTTAAAAAAACTAAATCTTGCTTATACTGTCAAAGGGTCTCAAGAATTGTGCCATGTTAGAGAATTGGATTTATTTGTTGTGTTTTCCACAAGAGAGAGATGTAAGCACACAATGTTTCCGTTCACGGGACCTACCCGCTACTCAGCAAAATAAAACAACAAACCTTATTTTTGCATTTGCAACGGTAAACTGATATAACAAAAGGTATCCTCTTAATCTTCTAGTTCTGATTTTGCAGGTAAAATGTTCTGCCACTGAAACAAGAATTGACCTGTACATTGTGGGCACTTCTCACAGCTGTTTATTGTGGGCTCAGTACTTGTGCATGCAGTGCATGCAAGTCTTTTGCAAAGACACACAAATAAATGGGGTTTGTGCAGGGGTGAATATGGGGTAGCATTTTTTCAAGGACAACTTGTGTGGATGCTATGAAAAGACATGAATGCATAAGCAGCAGCAAGTCGACAATAAACTGTGCAGAGCTGCCCTGAATAAGTCAGGATTTTTTTCACCCTTCTCTCTTTAAAAGAAAATTCCTTCTTATTTAGTTCTGCTGTTGAAATAGAATCTGCCTTCCAATGGTGCAAGCTTAGATGTGTACACTCAGAAGTAAGTACCAGCACTGGACTGAATACTAGGTCTCCAAGAGATTGGGGCATACAATTTGTCTCCTCTTTTCCTAATTGAGGACCACAGTGAAGTTTGTGTGGCCGCAAGTTTACATGGGCGAAAGACGTTTACACTTCATAAATTAACCTACAGGCTTCACTGCCAGTGGAGAAGCTCATGTCAGATTCGATTGGAAAATAAAAAAATGACTTGGCTTCTTTTCCGAAACCAATCCGGAAGTCATTCCTTCCTCCCATTCACACACCGACTCCCTCCCTGTTTCCCTTTTAAACAAGACTCACACAGCTGGCACTTTGGTCACAGAAAGAGAGGGAACAAACTTCTCCCTGCCTCTCCCCTTAAGTGTGCTGGTTGCATGCCAGGAAGAACAACCCCAGTGGCCCTTGGGAGATGTAGTTTCCCCAACAGATATTGCAATCCAAGTAGCCCTTTGAGGAGCAAGCTTAAATTTGCCAAACATCTGCTTATAAGCTTTATGAGACATCTGGCTGGCCAACTGTTGGAGATAAATGCTGTGACCAGATGGATTTTTGCCTGATATAGCAGTGTCCTTATGTTATTAGAGTCCTTACATTGCCGTTAGATCCCACCCCACCCACCCACAACTATCTTATTTATTACATTTATCTTCTAAGGGTCTCACGGTGGTGTATATGGTTCTCCTCCTCCCCGTTTCATCCTCTCAGACAACCCTGTGAGGTACGTAGGTTAGGCTAAGAGATGGTGACTAGCCCAAGGTCACCCAGTGAGCTTCATGGCTGAGTGAGGATTCAAACCCTGCTCTGTAAGGTCCTAGTCCAACACTCTAACCATTACACCATACTGATTCTGTTCTTGGTAGATGTTTGTTCTTAATCTGTTCTTTGTCATAGAGTCCCCTGTAACTTGATTTTTTTCTTAGAGCAGTAAATATTTTGTTGGCGTTACATGTAATCTTGGGCATGTAGACTCTTTCAAATTTAGAAAATGATTTTAAGTTTCCTTATACCTTCCAAGGGAATTGTGTGTTGAAACAGTTCTAAACAGGCTGGTTTTATTCTCGCTATAAAAACAAAGAGGGGAACTGAGTTTTCCTCCACACAGTGAAGCTCTGCCCACCTCTGCGTCAGGCGGACTACCAGTCTGCCAACGCTGAATCGAGCCAGTGCTGTTAACGGGGCAGTTGTTTTATTGCAGCACAGAAATAATGGCCTGTTCTTATGCAGTGGTCTGTTCTTATGCTGGCCACTCTGTGCTGCCCAGTCCTAACCTGCCAATGAACATTAGTTACTGTTTTTATTCTTCTGTTGGTTATCACCCATGGAAACCATTTGCTTTGCTGAGAAACCACAGCAGCTACCTAACACTGGTATGCAGCTAAGATTTCTCGATATAGCCTTCATGGAGAGGAGGGGTTGGACCAGTAGTTGTTTACTCGAGCCTTGGATTAGTATGACATAACTGGGTCTCAAATCTATTTTGTTCGTGGGAGATGAGATGAAACAGTGAAATCTGCTATTATTTAATGCTTCTTGCTCTATTCTGACTCTCGCGTTTCCCCAAAGCCAGTAGCTTTCTCTGTATGATAAAAGGGCCCAGGCAGAGGAGGTGAGATGCTTTCACTGGCAAGCTGCAGATAAAGGTGGCACTAATAGGGAGCTGCAGACAAGCGTATTTCTGCCTTTAGGTTAGCTGCTACCATCTCAAAACTTATTAAATGCTCTAAGGAGTCATTTGGGGGTGGGGGGAATTCCATCATGTACCGAATAATTAAGACAAAGTTCTGCCCTCACATACCAGGAAACTATGAAATCTCTGTAATAATTTCAGTTTGGAAGGAGATGCACTTTGTTCATGCTTTACGTTATCTGTTCTGAACCTTAGACTTGGCTTTAAATGTGTGCAGGTTGTGGGTCACAGCCTTATCAATTCACTGAAATGCATACCTGCCTAGTTCCCATTGGAGGCTGTGAGGCCAGATGTCCTTAAACACAGTTACTCAAGTTTCATAGGGATGTTGTTCGTTTACTAATTCTCTCTTGATGTTGAATGTAATTGACTAGTGTCATGGTAGGCTTTCACTTTGATTCAGTACCTATAATGACAGGGTCCCCTGGCCAGAACCCCCTTGATATGATGTTATATCTCCTTGCAGACACAGATAAGTATGTGACCTGGCGGGTAGCACTTTTTGCAACTGCTGCTAGGAAAATTAGAGCAAATTATATAGCCAAGGTAGCCATTAACTGTAAAGGAGATGAATTTATTTGATCCTATCTATCTACCTCAGGCTATGCTCTATCTTTGTCACCAAACTCTGAGTATAAATTGCACACTGTATTAATTGATATTGTTTTTAACATTAGTGACCATGTGATGATTTTAGCTTATGAATTTTATCGTTTAATGTTTTTATTTGTACATTGGGGTACTTTTATAGCTTTGTTTAGAGTATGTAATGTTTTAATAATATAAATGTTTTAAGTCTTTTTTTACCAATTCAGTATATTTTCTTTTAATTGTCAAATAATTCTGTGTACATTGCGGCAGCCTTTGGCTATGTGCAATAAAACTGACTGAGACTGAGACTTTGATTCAAAACAGCATTTGGGAAGGAAGAGCCTGTTCACTGGAAGAGGGTGGCGTCTGCTGGGTTCCCCATTTGCAGTATCACCTGCCTTTTTAAGCTCACCGAAGGTCAAAAGTGAACCAGTTCTGGGGAATTCAGAATGCCTCCTGCTTAATCCCCCTTTTCCCTCTCCTGTGCCTCTGATCTCATTTACCCTCTTCCTTGAGTCACAGGTTGGTAACCTGTAGTCATTGGGCCTCATGCAGCTCCAACCTTATTTTATGCAGTTCCCAGTGCCAGAAGCTGCCATTATCTTCCATCCCATTAGTGTTCCTTCCTACCTACTCATTCACTTCCCTTTCTTGCCACTCATTTACTCATTTGTGTGTGTGTGTGTCTGTGTGTGTGTGTCTGTAGCACACTAAAGTCAGAAATGATGCGCTTTCAAAAACAGTAGGTGCGTTGTACACACACACAATCCTCTACATACTTATACAATAACAACACCATTAAATGCAGTAGGTTAGTTTCTGTGTAGGACTAGGAATTCCAATCTGAAGAAGCCGTGATTATCTTGAACCCAGAACACTTTCGTTTACCCACCTTCAACAAGATTTGCCCCTACGGGAATGTGGACCTGGACCGGGACAAAAGTTTGTGTTACCCCCATGTGCCCTTACATCTTCCACTACGTTCTGGTCATATTTCATTTCAGCTTCAAGGTTCACTTTTGAGTCTTTTGTGATTCCCCTGAGCATTGTGCAAAAGATGGTGGCCTGCTTTGAAACAGCACCATGTCTGGGAGTTAATGTGACGGGTATGTAAGTAAGTATACATGTATTGCCCTTTTTGTGAGTAGGCTGTGTCCTTCAAGGAAAAGTTTCCCTGACCCTCAGTGCACCTGTGCCTGAGATCATTGGAGAGTAGGACACTCTTGGCAGCGGCACAGAAGGAATGCTGAAAATAGGTGATGGTATCGTACATACAAAACAAATCTTCTGTAGGGTTTTTTCCCCCATTTGAGTTTCCATGGAAGACAAGCTGAGGGAACAAAGGTGGAACTTGACTTCTCTTTGAATTTACATGGCTGGTGCCAATAGATATTTGTGAGCTTTAGACATGTGGATGGGGACTCAGTCAAGGCCAGAAAGAGTCCCTTGTATCTTGGTTAAATCAGGTGCAAGTCCTTAATTGAAGTTAAGGAACTTTCTTCTGCCCAGGAACTTAAAAGTATTGCAGTCCTGTCACTTTCAAATGCTGGTGCCTGTTTCATCATGGCAAGGAGAAGGAAGCTTTGAAGCCGGGAGGACTTAATTTTGTTTGGAAGGTGTTATTTTTAGATCCAAGGCGACCTCAAAACATCAGTTTGTCTGTCATCCTCCCTTTCTTACAAGTTGTTTGCCTGCTACAGTGCACTGCAATAAAATAATGGCTTAACGGCAGGGATGGCGAACCTGTGATACTACAGATGTTGTCCTATTAGCACCCAGCCAGCATGGGCAATGGGCCAATTGTATATGCTTATGCAAGTTAGACTAGCATATACAACTAGATTCATGCACTTGAATCTGAATTGAAACTTAGTTCACAGGTTAAGAACAAGAATTGGTAGCGTTACTTTATGCTTCTGCAAACTTCAATAAATCATGTACGGCCCCTAATTTAATTTATTCTTGCTTCACAAGGAATGGATATGGATGTTAAGAAGCAGGGCAGCCTTAGAGTCAAGAGGTGAATAGGAAGGCAGGGAAGCAGTCACTCATTCCCCACCTCCAAGCAGGAGAGAAGTGCTGCCACACTGTCTTCCCCTGGCTACACCACTTAAAATTAGGTGTACAGCCTGGTCTAGGTGGGACTGCTCCCCCTAGAAGAAGCAGATGCCTACTTAGAGTGGTACTCCTAGATCCACGTCTGTCACTTAATGCCTTGGTGGCCCAGAATGCCTTTTACCAACTTTGGCTGGTTTGCCTTTCCTGAACAGGGGTAGCCCAGCCACTGACCCATGTTCTAGTAACCATCACTGTAACGATATGGCAGTGGCTGTCTCACTAGCTGCTTCTGGGCCCGATGCAAAGTGGCAATGCTTATCTTTAAAGCCATAAACAGCCTGGGACCTAAACAAATGAAAGGAGCACCTGCCCCAGTCTTATTCTGCCCATGCACGAGGAGCTGTCTCTGTTCTCTGTGCCTCCTTAGCAATAGATAGCCTGCTTTGTATTTTTAGTTGCTCTTCCTGTTTTGATGTATTGAATGAGTTTGTATATTATGGTGTGCTTTGTGATTGTGTGTATTTTTATTATGTATCTGTACCCCGCTTTGGGATGAAGGGTAGGCAAAAAGTAGCCGTAAGTTAATAAGATAAATAAATAGAACTGCACTTTCCCTTTTCTGGAAGGGAGTGTCAGTCTGAAGGGTGTGACTCACAGATGTGCCAGTTCCATATCTGAAAATAAACTTCAAATAAATTTCAGATACCTTGTAGAAGACTGCTTTCAGCTGGTTGTATGGGCCATAATTTTCTCTATCCACATTTCAGACATCATAATGATAGTCAAGGATGCCCTCCCATATATCAAAGGGAAAGCCAAAAATAGACCTCCTTTGAATAACAAAAAGAAGCAAAACTTCCGGAGGAGTAACAGTGTTAGTCTATTGCAGCAAAAACAATGGCCGTGTTTGTATATCATGTTAAACCCAAGGGTAGGGAACATTTCTGGCCAACTTCGGCAGGTGGGGTGGTCAACGCAAGCGTCAAATCACTTTGCATAATTGCAATGTCAGATGATCAATAGGTGGGTTGTCCTGCTCACCTGTCAGCTTGCCAAAGTGCTTCCCAATTGCCCAATAGGCAGCTGCCACCCAGTGCCAGGTTTACATATGGGCTGAGTGGGCTTCAGCCCAGAGACTCAGACTCTAGAGGGGCCTTGGCCTCTTGCCTGTTTTTATTTTATTTTAAAAAGGCAGATTTTACTCTCTAGGCCCAGTTGCTAAGTAACATTAGGCACATGATGTATGAGTCTGTTTAGTAAAGTTCATGGAGGCTTTAAAGCTACTTGGATTCAAATGATAAAGTCAGCTATTAAGCAATTCAGATGTTCAGATCACTGGACAAAGGTCCATTGGAATATTAACACTGCAATGGACCTTTTGCCATTTTGAAGCAAGCATTCAAAAACCCAGCCTGGTTCTGCTCAAATAATTTATTCTACTCCATCAAAGTCAATGGAGAAATCTACCCAGTCTACTGTTTTGTGTGCAGACTTTTCTCTAACCAAACTACCTCAACTATAGCTCTATCTTCTTCTGGATTTGATTATTGGCACCACGTTTATCTTGTTCAAACCCATGGAAATTCTAAAAATCATATGAACTCCATGTTAACAAACTTAACAAGAAAGCTTGTGATGAAACTGAAAAAGGAGGTTCTAGATGACAGGGTGAAAAGCTTCTGCAGAAAATGGAAGAATTTGAATTCATTTCCATGCTTCACCTTTGGGGGCATTTGCTAGACCAATCTCATAGGGTTAGCAAGTCACTCCAAAGTTTGCAAAATGAGCACATGTGCAGATATTTACAGCTCACTAATGCAGTCTGTATCAAACATTCAGGCTAATTTTAATGAAATCAAACAGCAAGCAAAATTTACTCTACCAGATGTAGAGTACGAATCTGTGAAAAGAAGGCAGTGAGTACCGGGGGGCAGGGGAACAATGATGAACCCAGTGATGGCCAAACCTGGCCCTCCAGCTGTTTTGGGACTACAGTTCCAATCATCCCTGACCACTTGTTCTGTTAGCTAGGGATGATGGGAGTTGTAGTCCAAAAAACAGCTGGAGGGCCAAGTTTGGCCATCACTGCCTTAGACAGACTTTCTCTAAGAGACATGTTTAGGGTGAATTCATTTATCCCTGTCATGGATGGCCTTGAAGTCAACCTAGACAGAACAGCAACTGTGTATAGGAGTGCAGCTGGCAATTTTCCATTTTTGGTGAACCTGCAAACAGCCAAGGAACAGATTCACAATGGTGTTTGAGATGCTGATGCAAGAGTATCCAAAGGATGCTGAGGTTAGTCTAGTCCATGATCTCTTGCACTTCCACCTGTGCGTTAAACAAGCTCATCACCAAGATATGTATCAAATAATATTCCTGGAGAAAATTTGGACAGCTTTTCCCAATGTGGAAACAATTTTCAGATTGTTCCTCTGTTTAATGGTCACAAACTGTACTGGCAAAAGATCATTTTCTAGACTAAGAAGGATAAAGAATAATTTACGGTCAACAATGTCCTGAGATTGGTTGTCTGATCTAAGCATGCTCTGCATAGAAAATGATGAACTGCGACTTACTGATTTTAATGATATAATTGATACATTTGCATCCAAAATAACTTGAAAGTAACTGTTCCGACTTTGTATGTAGTGTACTGTTACAGCATAGCTATGATTCCCCTATGAATGTTCTGTGTGAATGTTTTCATTACTTCCATACTTTTGTAAACTTATTAAAGATTATAAATTTATTTTTAAAAATAGGCTTTTTATCAATGCTAAAATTTCAGCAATCTTCTAGTTTCATTGCATAGATAAAGAAGAGAACAAGATTTTGTTTCTCATGATCATATGCTATTAAGTTTGGGCCTCCCAAGCTATCCTAGCTTAGGACGTCCAGTTGCTTTAATCTGGGCCTGCTGCCACCTCTACGTTAAACCATAGTCAGTGGTTAGCAGTGGCTAAATGTGAGTGAGAAGCATATTGGTGCTCACTGCCCAAATGTCCCCACTTTGCTCTTCTGCATTTTTGCTGAGCTGAGAGCAACAAGCAGCTAGCTTTTGACTTGTTGTGTCATCCAAACTTGTGCTCGTGGTTTGATTCCTCAAAACAAACCACAAATGGTAAGCCAAGAACAGATGTTGTGCATTTGCATTGCCCATAGTTAAATGTTATAGTCTGACAGGCCACTTTGTTCTGCAGTACCTTAAAGACTAACAAATCTATTGTGTCATAAGGTTTTATGGGCTAGATGCATGAAGTGAACTCCTCCAGATTTCAGGCATAAGAGGAAAGGGAAGAGAATGTTGTAAATATTGGGTTCAAAACTGTTCCTTAGAAAGCCAGTACTGGCAGAAATTGAACAATGCAGACAGACTGCTTCAATCTACTCTCTCTGTTCCCTCCCCACTTGTTTTTCAGATGAAAGGATCTGTTCTCCACCATTTATGGAGTTGACAAGTGCTTGTGGAGGTGACACGTTGCAGCAAATAGAGAAGAATGGAATTGCATTCCCATTCAGTACGTCAACAGACTTTGCATTTCACCTAATAATAGGCAACTAGAGTATTATCCCCTGAAATGTATTCTGATAGTCAGCACATCTCAGAAAAGAAGGTTGGAAACAGTATTTGGCTGTGGCCCTCGGAACGTTGTCCAAATGTGGCCCCTAGGCTGGAAAACGTTCCCCCACCCCTAGACTAATGTGTGTGTCTTTGATTTACTGTGTGTGTGCTGTGTACACTACATAGTATGCAGGAAAGCTCTCACCAAGCATCACAGTGTGATGCAACAGATTTCCCCATTGTTTGATTCTTTCCGGATTGTATGGAATGATTTTCCAGGGTCATTGTGAAAGACTCGGGTCCCTTATTATATTGGTGGCATTGAGAGAACGGTATTCCAAAACTGTGGTGGCCACCATAGAGAAAGTGCCTTTTCCCATGGCCACTCATCTTACAAACCATGTGGGTGGACACACCAGGAGGGCCCACAAAGCTGATCTTAACGTGTGGCCAGGTTGGGGCGGGCTGCAGGCAGACCAACAAAAAATTTGGGCCCAGTCCACTTAGTGCTTTAAAGGTTAAAACCATCCCTTTGCATTAGGCCCCAAAATGTACCAGCACTGCCTGTTACCAGTGCTGACCCTTTGCCCCCAGCAGGGCTCTGGTAGTCACAGTGAAGAGTGTTATGGTTTTGTTCTACCCTATTTACTCAAAGTTAGCATTTCTCCTTTTTTGTTCGTGTAGTCTGTAAGACAAGAGTGGCCCATGGAACCAACTCGCATGAGGTGAGTATCTCCATCTTCTGCCTGATGAAAAATTAAAAAGTGTATTTGTTGGGAGTCCTAGTAGAAAAGGAACTGCCCCCATTGGTAAAGGTAAAGGTAAAGGCACCCCTGACCATTAGGTCCAGTTGTGACCGACTCTGGGGTTGCAGCGCTCATCTCGCTCTATGGGCCGAGGGAGCCGGCGTTTGTCCGCAGACAGCTTCCGGGTCATGTGGCCAGCATGACTAAGCCGCTTCTGGCGAACCAGAGCAACGCACGGAAACGCTGTTTACCTTCCCACCGGAGTGGTACCTATTTATATACTTGAACTTTGATGTGCTTTCAAACTGCTAGGTTGGCAGGAGCAGGGACCAAGCAATGGGAGCTCACCCCGTCACGGGGATTCGAACTGCCATCCTTCTGATCAGCAAGTCCTAGGCTCTGTGGTTTATCCCACAGCGCCACCCGCGTCCCACGCCCCCATTGGTAGTTTTGTTTATATATCTGAAGGAGAAGTAGGGAAGGTTCTTCTCTTTTTAAAAAAAATTTCAGAAGTCATTGCTAATTGTCTTATAACTCATACTGGGCATCACAGTTAACTGTTTTCTCATTCTGCAAGCCAAATTAATAAACACTTGATACCCAGTTAATGAAATACTATTATTGAAGTGTTCTTCTCCAAATTAACATTAGAGAGTTCCTAATTCTATTTAGTACAGAAACATTTAAAAAAATTCCAGCAACTAAATCCCAGCCCTTTACCTTGAGCTACCTGGAAGGTATTCAGCCTCTGCATTGACGGGCAGGCATTGTAAAAAGAGAGCTTCATACCTGTGCAGCAACTGATAGGAATGCCTCTTTAGGTCTACATGTTATCCACATGCAGCACACACTGATAAAAGGATGCTCTTTGTTGCTCTTGGGTTACCTGATGGAAAAGTATGGAATAAAGCTTAAGAAGACCTTAATTAAATTCTGAACCCAAATCTTCAGCAAAGCAGTGGCACCGACTTCAGAGATGCAGTGGGCTGGCTATTGGTTTGCTTTTAAAGAGTTTTCGTGTTAAATTATACTTTGTACTTTTAAAGTACAGATCCTCAGGGTCCCTTGCAACTCTTCGATTCTATGATTCCATGATTCTAAAGTTAGCACAGCAGGTGAGAAGCTAGCTGTCGGCTTGAATAGGCAGGGGCAGCAAAGTGTCCCCAACTGCTCAGTAGAAAAGAAACCATAACAGTGGCTCAACAGAAGTCGCACAGACCCTGCCCAGAAAGCTGGATACGGACCATTGGTTCATTGCTGTGTCATGCAAAACTGCTAAAATGAAAGGCTTTATTGTCAGTCCATGCTTCTTCCTTCAAGGTTTAAAATGTTATTTTTGCTCGTATGAGATCTCTGATAAGCATCTTTGGTTTCTTTCAGTCTCCTTCCCACCCCCCACCCCCAAACCAAACGCTGCATAAAATAATTCAGAAAGCTGTTTTCTGCGTTGACTCATCTGAATACTAAATGTAAAGGCATCCAGCCAAAGTGGGCTCTTCATCCACTTGGCAATTTGCATGACAAACACACCCAAGGTGCAAGGTGGAAGCCACAACTTCTCCAGACTTAAAAATGATTATGTGCGCATCTGTGTTACTGCTGCAGGGAGCCACTGGTACGACAGTGATCCTGTACGCCACGTAATGTGTGTTAATTACGCTTAATTGCAAGTCCTTGTAAGAATATGTGGTTTCCCCTCTCCATTTTTCAGATGGCCATCATATTCAACCAAGAAGGCCTGAAAGCTATCCAGCCTCCGTGTGTGATCCAAAGCTTCATCAACCACAACGCCGTCCTATACAAAGTCTTTGTGGTTGGAGAGTCATACACTGTGGTGAAGAGACCGTCTGTGAAGAACTTCTCAGCAGGCATTTCAGGTAAACCTCTGAGAATGGCACTTTTGGTGCAAGCCTAAACGGGAAAGAAATCTTGGTGACCAAAGGGGAGAATTCCTCTGAACCTGCCTTCCCAAGAATTGGGCTTTAGGTCATGATGGATAATCACGTCTGTCATTGTTGTTGTTTTGCAGTAGATGTTCTGCTTTTTCTCATCCTGTTACACGGAATCCAGATGTCTTTGTTTGAAGGGAAGCCTTTCGTTGGAAATGTATAACATTTTCCCAGCACACAGCCCATCATATTGTGTGCGCGCGCATGCATTGCTTTTGCAAGTGTTGTGAGGAGCCACGTGCACCTGCTTGTGACATCACTGGTGCCTCCCCCCCAATATTTTTCTTTTCAAAAATACAACAATTTAATTAAAAGCTCCTGTCCCCTCCCTTTTGCAGCAAAGGTACCACCTCCCTGTCCATTATGTTGTGATGAAGTATTGCAGTGCTCGTTCTGGATTGGTGCAAGTGAAGGGATGATGTAAAATCGTCCCAGGACTTCTAAACAAGTTGCAAATATCGCAAAGACACATAGAGTTCCTGGGTTACACTGCCCCCTGGTGTTGCATTTATCTATTCAAATCCCTTAACGAGCCAAGAATAATGATTTGCATGCAGAAGGGAGGGTTTTCTGCTACCTGTACAGCACAGTAATCACCTATAAATCACTAGCTCCAGAATTCTGTTTTAACGTTTATGCTTTTCTTACTATTACACGCTGCAGATAGAGAATCGATATTTTTCAACAGCCACAACGTATCAAAGCCAGAATCCTCTTCAGTCCTAACAGCAGTAAGTATAACAAGGCCTATTTCTGAATACAGTGACTCAAGCAACAAAACAGATCTCAAGGCCCCTTTTTGCAACAATCTCTCCATTCCAAAGCCATTCTTTCCTGGTTTATTCTAGGAATGGCTGCTGCTACAGCAAAGTTGCAAATCAAAATCATCCAAGAAAGCCTCTTGAAATGTTTTAATTGCACCTTTTATGTCACAGAAATGTAGGAAACTTACTTTATACCAAGTCAGACTGTTGTTTGCTGTAACTGGCAGTGGCCGCCAGAGTCTTGGGCGAAGTCCTTTCAGCACGTGATAGTTATTCTTCTTCCTTTTTATAACTAAATGGAAGTGCCATGGATTGGGATTTTCTGCATGTGATGCATGCACTGTGGTTGCCCCCCCCCAAAAAAACCAGGGTGCTGGACACGTAGTAATTCGCCACAGCACTCCTGAGAAGTGGATTAAAGGAGAATGGGTTACAGTGCAACAAAGTGTTTTCCTGACACTTGATGTAATAATGCAGTCCTTTTGAATTAATAAGAAGGAAACAGTAAACAGTGGAGCAATTTGAGCAGTGCACCTCAGCTCTGAGAAGTTTAAGGTCCACTCCCTCTACAGTCACTTATGGGAGGATAAATGTGCAGCGGAACCTCGGTTGTCGAACGTAATCCATTCTGGAAGACCATTTGACTTCCGAAACGTTCGACAACCGAGGCGCAATGGGCGATCGGCGAATTCCATTGAGAAAATGGAGAAACACGCCTTAGAAGCCATTCGACTTCCGAGGCGTGTTTGAAAACAGAAGCATTCACTCCTGGGTTTTCGGCGTTTGGGTTCCGAATCGTTCGGCTTCCGAGATGCTCGAAAACCGAGGTTCCCCTGTATTTGTGTTTTTCTCCTAGTCCGTAAGACCCTTTCTTGATTAGTCACTTTCGTGTCCTAGATATCCTATGTGGCTTGCACTGGCTGCGCAGTAGGAAATGGGACCAAAGAGTGAATTAGTTGGTCCCACTGCCCTAAACTCCAGTTGTAAGGCTAGCCAGTGTGGTTTCATTCAGATGTCACTTGTCTACGACTCCCAACCTCCCTGACCATTGCTGTCCTGGGTGAGCCTGCTGAGAGTTGGAGTCCAACATCTGGAGTGCAACTTGGTGTCTATCATTACTCTATTCAGCAGCCATGTGGCATGTTCCGTTTAGCTGCTAGAGGTGAAGTGAGATGTGCCACCTGACTTGCCGCCACTGTGCCACCCGCTTCCATCCTAGCACCCTGCTGCCATGGTGCAAAAAGACAGACATTGCTTGCTCAGTGGTTCTTCACCTTCCTCTCCTTGCCCCAGCAGCCCCTCAAAATCTTCTTCAGGGGTTTTGGGGCAGACTTTTAGGGCGTACAAGAATTTGTAGGAGGGAGAAGAAATCTGTTGGATACAGCTGGTTGGTTGATCTTGCACTCAGAAGTCATTTAAAATAAGGGTGTATTAGTAGTTGCTGTTTTCCCTTGAAGTGCTAACAGCCCAGCTGCATGTTTACCACTTAAAGCACTACACCTGAACCTTTAGAAAAGTTACATGAGTAACTAAGTCCATCGTAACTTTTCCATGATTGCGTGGCTTTGAGGTCATCCTATGAGCATCAGATTCAAAGTGTTGGTGTTGACCTTTAAAGCCCTAAACGGCCTCAGCCCAGTATACCTAAAGGAGCATCTCCACCCACATCATTCTGCGCGAACACTGAGGTCCAGCGCCAAGGGCCTTCTGGTGGTTCCCTCATTGCGAGAAGTGAGGTTACAGGGAACCAGGCAGAGGGCCTTCTCGGTAGTGGCGCCCGCCCTGTGGAACGCCTTCCCATCAGATGTCAAAGAGATAAACAACTACCTGACATTCAGAAGACATCTGAAGGCAGCCCTGTTCAGGGAAGTTTTTAATATTTAATGCTGCATTGTTTTTAACACTTGATTGGGAGCCGCCCAGAGTGGCTGGGGAAACTCAGCCAGATGGGCGGGGTATAAATAATAAATTATTATTATTATTATTATTATTATTATTATTATTATTATTATTATTACCTCCCTCTTCTAAAGTCTCATAACTGAAAGCAATATATAATGCAGTTACCATAGAGTATTATAAAAAACACAAGACACTCTTCCATGGCTGTCATTAATCAATGATTAAAAAATACTGCCAGCAGTAAAATAGGAAACTGTCTTGGAGACAAAACACACAGTCCAGTTTTTAAACTTTCTCTCTCTCCCTCCCTCTCTCTCTCTCTCTCCTTTATAGCTAGATAAAATAGAAGGTGTGTTTGAGAGGCCAAATGATGACGTCATTCGGGCAATCTCGAAGACACTGAGGCAAGCCCTGGGTGTTTCTCTCTTTGGGATTGACATCATCATTAACAACCAGACTGGTCAGCATGCTGTCATCGATATAAATGCATTCCCAGGTAAGAGCAGGCTGCTACATATCATATGAGAGCATCTGCAAACATTACGATTGATGTTGAAAATACCTTCTGCAGCATACCCATTGCAGGGGTCTTATTTGCCCAAGGACTTCCACTGCACAATGGCACTTGCCTTGCCTTTCCTCTCCTCTCCCCACCCCAAATCTGCTGTGACATGTTGGGGGTGGGGAGGAACCCAGAACAGATTTGGGGGACACACGAGATGAGAGGGAGGGGAAGTTTTGTTGCGCAACAGAAGTCCTTTTGTCAACAGGACGACTTTGTTGGACATCACATGTGAGTACAGATACTTCTTTAACACCAGCATATACATTTTTGGAAAGTGACCCAATCAGCTTCCCCAGTCATGCTTATACTTGCGTGTAATGTCCATGCATTTTGTGATTTTGCAGGAAACAGTGGAGCAGCACTCACCTTTCCTGCAATGTTCCTACTGTGATGGCGGGAGGTTGAGAGGGAAAACTTGGACAGCAGTAAACTAGAAACCAGAGTTTCATTGATAATGAGAAATTGGTGTTATGAATTGAAATCTCTTAACCACAACAAAAACCAATTTCAGGATATGTTTCCTGTATTTAGATTAACATTTCTTGCTAAGTATAGCGCCTAAAAATATCCAGGTTTCCCCTACTTTATCCCATGTTTGCTTTATTCTGTCATGAGGATTTATCATTCTCTGGAAAAGAATTTCACTTTAAAATATTGCAGCTAGGAACATGGTGGGTTTGCTTTGCTTTATGGCACTCGATGTCATCACCTCTAGAGAGGAAATGTGCTTTTTGCCCTTCCTTCCACAATCAGACACTTGGGGGCTGTTCCAGCTAAGATGTTTTAGTGCTTAAAGTGCTCTAAAGACACTTTACTGCTCTCCCCTCCTCCAGTCACATTGTGATCTGTATGAAAATCCATATTGCATACTATTTATCTCCTTGTACTCGTTTTCAAATGTATTCTATCCTTAAAAGTGCCTTTTAGGATGTTTTATAAGCTGAGAACCATATCCAGATTTCAGAAAACTGCGAGATCCAAAGAATAATTATATATTTGCACTGAAAGGTAGGAAATAGTTCAGATTGCTTAAAATTGCAGACCCGGTGAAATGCTCCTCCATCACTTGGTAGGAGGTCTGAATTATACTAGAAAGAAAGAAAGAAAGAAAGAAAGAAAGAAAGAAAGAAAGAAAGAAAGAAAGAAAGATTTGATTTGTGAATTAGAATTCCCATTTCATCAGGAACTTTCATTGAGAGAATTGAAAAGGATGTAGGAATACTTCGGTTCAGTTCCATGTGTGAATGTATCAGGAATGGGTTAAGGGACAACTAACCTAGGTAACTGATTTCTTCTCCCATGCTTCTGGAGGGAAGTTCTAGAGAACTAAACCCTTGAGCCATGCAAGAGAAGCATCTATGCTCCTCAAACTCAGAAAACACAAAGCCATCTTGGTAGGAAGGGGGGAGATGGTAGTCAATGTTCAAATGTACCGATGTGACTTCTCACAGACAACATAACACTTGCTCTTGCTAATTAGTCCCCTGCTTCTTCTTCTCTCGCAACACAGAAAGGGAAAGGGAACAAGATGTGGCCCAGGAAAATAGTTACAAATGTCAGTTCCTAGTAAATGAGTGGATTACCTTTGCTCACACTGGCAGGGAATATAAGCATGGTCCCACTGTGGACCTTTTGGCTTGGGTTGTTCTGAGTGCATCATGGTTAGGAATGGATCTTGAGCACTGTCTGCCTCCTCAATATTCCTAACAATGGCCTGCATAGTGTGGTTTCACCAAAGGGGTAAAAAACTGGTCCAAGAGCCTTAGGTTAACTCTCTTGCCCTCTCTTGCAGTGACCTCTTTGGTGAGTAAAGGAATCACGAGGTGAATTAAGGATTGTAATTTAGAATCATAGAATCATAGAGTTGGAAGAGACCACAAGGGCCATCGAGTCCAACCCCCTGCCAAGCAGGAAACACCACCAGAGCACTCCTGACATATGGTTGTCAAGCCTCTGCTTAAAGACCTCCAAAGTAGGAGACTCCACCACACTCCTTGGCAGCAAATTCCACTGTCGAACAGCTCTTACTGTCAGGAAGTTCTTCCTAATGTTTAGGTGGAATCTTCTTTCTTGTAGTTTGGATCCATTGCTCCGTGTCCGCTTCTCTGGAGCAGCAGAAAACAACCTTTCTCCCTCCTCTATGTGACATCCTTTTATATATTTGAACATGGCTATCATATCACCCCTTAACCTCCTCTTCTCCAGGCTAAACATGCCCAGCTCCCTTAGCCGTTCCTCATAAGGCATCGTTTCCAGGCCTTTGACCATTTTGGTTGCCCTCCTCTGGACACGTTCCACTTTGTCAGTGTCCTCCTTGAACTGTGGTGCCCAGAACTGGACACAGTACTCCAGGTGAGGTCTGACCAGAGCAGAATACAGTGGCACTATTACTTCCCTTGATCTAGATGCTATACTCCTATTGATGCAGCCCAGAATTGCATTGGCTTTTTTAGCTGCCGCGTCACACTGTTGGCTCATGTCAAGTTTGTGGTCAACCAAGACTCCTAGATCCTTTTCACATGTACTGCTCTCAAGCCAGGTGTCCCCCATCTTGTATTTGTGCCTCTCATTTTTTCCCCCCAAGTGCAATACTTTACATTTCTCCCTGTTAAAATTCAGTAAAATTCAGTAAAAAACTGGTCCAAGAGCCTTAGGGTAACTCTCTTGCCCTCTCTTGCAGTGACCTCTTTGGCGAGTAAAGGAATCACGAGGTGAATTAAGGGTTGTAATTTAAGGACAGCACTATTGAGAACAAACCCACCTGAGCATGCAAACCCAAGTGATAGTCTTCTGCTGTATGTTTTTAGGAGTATAGCTTAGAATTCGACTGTTACATTCCCGCAAAAAAGGATCACTTTTTTTAAGGAGGGGATTTTATTAGTTTTCAATTCAAAAGGAGCTAGTCTAATAGGAAGACATCCATGCCTGACTGTTCCTCTTTCGCATTCCCTTTTCAGGTTATGAGGGTGTCTCAGAGTTCTTCACAGACCTCCTGAATCACATAGCTACCATCCTGCAGGGGCAATCACCGGAGGTGCCACAGCTAAGTCGCAGCAAGCACCTGACGGAGCAGAGCAACAGCCTAGCGGGAGAGCGGACATGCTGTGCTAGCATGGGCTGCCGGAGCCTGGCGGGCAAAGACTCCTGGATTGTGGAGAGCGAGACCAACAGCTCCGTGAAGCTTCAGCACCAGAGACTAGGCTGCAATTCCACAGTGTCTCCTAGCTTCCAACAACACTGCGTTGCTACGTTGGCAACAAAAGCTTCCTCTCAATAACCCAATCAGTGCCATGGACTAAGAAAAAAACTCTATAGGCCCCAGGATCAGAGCAGGATGGTTGGTAATGCAACTACGAAACAAAACAAATCTCTCTCGGTTCAGCGTGATTTTGGAAATGAAAAACAAAATTAGTGATCTGGGTCCACTTCATCAGATTCCTATTGTAGATTTGTAGTGAGTTTACACATACGTACGTGTGTGTGTGTGTGTGTGTGTGTGTGTGTGTGTGTGTGTGTGTGTCTTAAACACTAGATCTTAATGTTGGAGGGTGGGGTCTCTGTCCCCCCACTCCTTTCCTCTTTGTGATTATTAATGACCAGAATTTCAAGGATGAACTTCACAGAATCGATAAGGATTGTATTTGAAAATTTGCACATGCCAGTTCTTCTTCGTGACTCCTTCCCAGACCAGTCCAAAGAGTTAAGCACGAATGCCCATGGGTGCTTTTAAAGGATTCGGGACTAGGGCACAACCTACATGCCCATAATTAGTTTTGGTTTGGTGGACGCTAATGTTAGGGCCAGTTGCAAAATGTTCCCCCTTCTCTCATAAGAAAATTATGTACTTGGCAAGTGTGAACAGTCTGTTTTCCCAGTGCATTTCTTATTGGCGTAGGTCGACGCAACACGTGCCATTTGTTCCTTTGGCGTATATGAATGTTGCTGTATTTGGCACAGGAGTAATCCGGGACAATCCTTTTCAACCAGGCCTTTTTAAATTTTCTTGCTGCTTTGCTGATCCTAAGACTGCAAAGGGTCAACTAGTTTTGTGACCACTACTCCCCATCATTCGTTTTACTCAACAGGCAGAACTTGTACAAAAAACCAACAACGGGTGGCAACTTTCATTACACTACCCACCCAACCCAATCACTCTTTGTGTTTGGCTGTCTCTCTCTTTCTCTCCTCACCTCCTCTCGTTGTCACCGGAATAGCGTCATTAGGGCAATGTTATAGAATCTATAACTTATTTCACAGCCTGCTTATACCTTAGGACCTGGTTACAAAGCAAAAGTGCACCTTAAACTCTTTCAGCACACAATTCCTTTCAATTCTCCTGCCAGGAATTTTGTCCGCCTTTGTCCAGTTCCAAAACTTAAACCAAAATCAGTGGAGCTGGCCAGGATGTTGAGATGGCATTGTTGGTGAGATTGTGGGCTTCTTCCTTTTTGAAACAATCACTAAGTCGTTTAATTAAGGAAACGCTAGTAAGGTCTTATATCGGGCTTAGATACTAGTGGAGCGAGTGAACATTTACATGGATTGTAGCTCCGTAGGCCAGTTCACACATGGTGAGTGCATGGTAAGGGGATATGTGTGCATGCAAGCCAGCCTGTAGCCCAGGCTGTACATGTCTTTTCTCTCCCAGCACACATGGTTTTCAGGGGAACGGAGCATGTCCATCATGCATGTCTGCCAGCCACTTCACATGTCACACGTTGCTTTGATGTACTGTTAACGCTAAAAGAATATGAACTGTCCTTAAGGACCCCCCCCCCATTGGTCCCAAGAATGTTTGGATATGCAATAAAGAAAGAGTAACGGGGAGCAATTGATGAATTTTGGGGCATGGGAAGAGCCAGAGTGGGAGAATGACCACACACATTTTGGAGACTTGACAAGTGTTTACCCTGCCCAACCTTAGGGGTGTGTTTTTTGGAGAAAGGTTTATAAGTGTTGGTATTAGAGGGCAGCAGGGGGTGGGTTGGGGAGAGAATGCTAACTTTACTTAAATGTTTGGGTTTCATTTATAAACTCCGTTATAGAACGCCACAAGAAAGTAATAAACTTAATTAGCCACGCCACACCCTCTGAAAGAGGCTAACCTTTGTAAACTATTTTCCACGAGAGACTGCTAGCGCTTTCCGTACGAAATTTAGGCCACAGCAATCCTAAATAATTATCTTCCTCCCATGTCAGCCATTGTGGAGGCATCAAAACAAATTGTACGGATTTGCCTGTGCATTTTTTAAAAACATGCATTTGGGGCGGGAGTGAAAAGTAGGTCAAACGTGGATTTTCTTCCTGTTGCAGGAAGCCTTTTCAAAGTTTGTGATGTAAAAAAAAATAATGAATGCAAACAGTACGTATTTCTCCAAAACCCTTTTAATCTTGGTGAGAAGCATCACTGAAAGCAACTGATTCTCCCCTCCTTCTCTGCCTGTAATGTTCAGTAATACAAGGTTTGTGATGTTATCATGTTGAGTGTTGCAAACCCTGTGCCACCTCATTGGCTGCTGTTGACATGAGTCGGGAAACCAGCAATGTGATGTACTGTCACAGACTTTGCTTTACTTACCATTATGGGCTGTGAGCAGCAGGAAGAGTCATGGGTTCTTGCCACAGAGGTCCTCAGGGAGCAAGCAGTCTACCATGATATATATCGTGGTACTGTGGCATCACTGGCTTACGGAGTGTTTTTAATTATTACTTCCCCCCACCTTAAAAAAAAAATTGAAGTGGCAATATTAAATTTGACTTAAGGGATGAGCAAGCTGGAAGAAGAGTCTATTTGGTCTGGTTTAGTAATGGGGAAACATTTCAAAACTAACAATGTTTACATGAATCTGAGTATTGGATCCAATTACAGTGTATTTATGCTGTTTGCTAGATTTAATAATAAGCAAGGAATTATTTTCGCGGCTGCCTTCTAAATTGTGGTTGGCCTATTTTGCACTGCTTCATTTCTCCAAAATAAACTACTGAAATATAATTGTGCATTTTAATATTTGTTTAAAAATGATTATTTAATAAATTTTGTAATTTCTTTGAAGTTTTAACACAAAAATGCAGTCCAAATCTTGACTACCAATAGAACCTAACTTAAGTTTCATAGCCAAATAGGTTACCAGCCTCTTTCCTCCCATGGCTATAACTGAAGTTTATTGAAGTTTCATATCCTACAAATATTCTGTAACAAGATGGTATTAACAACTGGCTTGATCAGCAAGTAAGTTGTAGTTCTGTTAGTATGACATTTGCCTGTCAGTATCTTGGGTCAAACTAAGGATGGTGGATCAGTCCAACTCTGGTCTGTGTCAATTTCACACATGTTCATTCATAAGCCTGTTCCCATGTCCGCATGAATCAATGATTTTTGTTTTAAACCACACAAGAATTATTTTTAAATATGTATTTTATCACAAAATACATATTTGAACATGTTTTTTACATCAGTGTGTGTGTGCATTTCTAAACTTACATAATACTAAAATACACTTTTAAAAAAAGCATTTTCATATGTTTTTGTTTTTTTTGAGCTGAGATCTCTTATCTCAAAATCTGGAGAATTGCAAACTCCAAAGGATAACCAGTTTGCAGTGGATTCTGCAGAAAATGAATTCCTCCAGCTTCTCTGCATCAGTCTTTCCATATGGCATGAAAAAGGAATGCAACTAATTCACACAAGTGCTGGGGAAGTAAGGGTGTGCTGTTGCAAATTGTAGAGCAATGAGCAAATGTTATTAAAAAATAAAGCTACATCAGTATAAAATGAACTTTTCATCTATGGGCCACAGGAGCATCAAAACTCTTGAGCCCATATTTGAGGTGCTTCCAGATTTTAGTTTCCAGTGCCAGTTTGGTGTGTGTCCTTAACAGTCTGAAAGTATGTGTGATATTCCTTGTCATACATAGGGTGAAAACAGCTGTCCATTTTTCTGTCTTCTGGAAAACACACACACCTTATTGTGGCACCGTTTTTACTGAATGCATAAACAAATGTGAGTGGGAGCTTGCTGTCAAGTGCTGTCCCACTCCAGCATATAACCAGGGATCTAAATGCTGAAAATGATTGGTAGAGGAGGCTCCCCACTGCAGATTTTGCTTGTGGAGTGCTCTAAACACGGTAATTGTGATGCTTTGGAAGGGGTACAGTTTGGCAGCATGCACTGAGTCACTTGTTTCTTTATGCACAGAGAGAACTAATGCCTGAATAGGGCTATCGTCCTGCAGGTTTTCCTTGTTCAGTTGGAACAAGGAAAGGCCAGTGTTGGTTACCTATTGGCTAGCACCAGAGCTGTCGTGGATACACCCAAGCCCTGGAATAGTCTTGCTACTGAGTAAGGGGGGAATTGTTTTTGTTTTGCTACTGTTCTTCAAACATTTGTAAATTTGGGGAAGGGGGAATTTACGCATTTATGCATAAATGTTGCTTTAATTTAAAATGAAAGGCAATCGCAGCCACCAGTGGGACAGGACCAAGGGTTAACATCTATACCTTTGGCAAGGGGAACAGCTAACTGAACAGCTGCTGCTGCTGTTCAGTAGATACATCTTTAACAGAAGTTGCAAAGAATTCTCGGACTGTCTGAGAATGTTAATGTTTGTGTGCACTTAGCAATGTCACGCTTAAAATAAGGCCCTGTCAGAAGGCAACCACCGGGCTTTTTTTGTATTACAGAAACAGGTGCTTTGCCCATCCTTGTATGAACAGAAAGAAGACATTCACGCTAGTGTTTTGTGTACATATGGATTGACAGATTTCAGAGTGCACTTGGGCATAAATCCACAGCCCATTCAGCTTCACCCCTCAGTTCTGAAAAGCCCTTCCTTCTAGAAATAAACGTATATAAAACCTAGCTCTTTCAGTGTGAATGTAATGCCATTGCCATGAGTGCTGCCATGCTCTCCCAGTAGTGTGCAAAATAAGTCAAGAGTAAAGAATTTCTCAGAATCTGCTGTAATGTTGTAGCCTAATTTATGTAAATTATTCATGGCACTGAACTGTACTTTAAAGAAATCAGCCATTGGAGTTACATGGGGCTACGTTATCCATAGACCTGATTTATTATTATTGTCGTGGCTGACTGAAAACTACAAGAGTTTACCCCTCTGTTATTCCCCCCACACACCCATCACACCCTGGTTGACACTTGATTTCAAAAGCATTCTTGTGTGATTGGAAAATGTTGTCAAGTGGTGGTGGATGGTGGCCATTTAATCAATAAAAACTACGTCTGTCATCCGTCTTGGTTGGTTTAATCATGAGTTTTAGTTCATTGGTTCTTAATTAAATCAGTCAATTTGCAGATTTAAAAAAAGCGTGTTGCTGATAATGCCACGGTAATGGGTTTGATACCTATATGGGCGCATTTTCCTTCATTGCAGGGGGTTGGGCTAGACGATTTGTAGGGTCCTTTCCATGATTCTATCATTCCACCTATCAAAAAAGCTTTATTTTTTAATTAATCATGCATGTGTGCATCAGGCATCAGTTTAGACGCGACATTCCTAATTTCTTAAGAGAAGGAATTCTTCTGTTATTACTATGCTTTCAATCTGCAATTTTAACTACTTGTATTAAAAATATTGGGGGTATCTTAGTCAAGCAAAATGTTACTTCATTGGGCAGGTAAATAATTTAACCTTACAGCTCTAATATTAAAACTCAGCTTTTATGAGGAGCTGTCGCTTTTTAAAGAAACATAATTTCTACATAACAACCTGTAGCACGACTTGAGCGCTGCTATTTCAAAGCCGCTGAGCCTTTCCTTGCTGCTTTTTTAGCCCCTGTGATCAAAAGCACACGTTTGACCAACAATTCCTGTTCTTAGTAATATCCATATGAACTTTCCTTCTTTCACCCAGGGCTTGTGTCCAATACCTAGAGAGCATGGATCTAAGACGTTTCCCACTCGCCCAGCCCTTTCTAGTCATGGGTCTGAACAGTTTCCCCCCTTGCCCTGCTCCCTTTCCCAGGGAAAACCCATGCTAAATCGGAGCAAACATCAATCGGGAGAAGACCAAAGTTGCCATTTGCTCCGACTGAGCGCTAAAGAGCAGTTTTCCCTGGGGGAGAGCAGCAAACAGGTCATGCGCTAAAACTCTTCTGGACTGGACTGCTTCAGGCAGCAGGTTTGTAGGTACTTAGAAAGCCAGAATATTAGGGGGCTGCCTAGGTGAAAATCCCTTTCGCTGACACCTCCCTGCCTGCCTGGAAGCGTTCTGTTTTTTATATGGCAGAGCAGTCAGTGAAGCAAACTCACCTGCCACCTAAATTGGAACAGTCCAGGAACAATAACATTGTTTCGTGGCACCTCAAACACTACTAAATATATAGGGGTGCAAGTTTTCTTAGGCTAGAGCTTGTGTTTGCTAGATACATCAGAGAGTCCCGTCCCTTGGATCTGCTGTTTTTTGTACACTGGGCTTAACAGCATAATTGACTTATGGATGACTTGAAAATCAAACTCTTGAGTGTTTATTAATTCAGTTTAATTCCTGCCTTTAAAAAAAAAGGCGGCAAAAAGGCTTGTCTTAATTTCTAATGAGCAAAGCTAGTGAAATTTCTGTGTGTTGGTGTGTGGGGTGGAGAGAGGAATCCCGTCTTCCTTTTTAGCATTTCACGTTCCTCTTCCCCTGCTTGCACAGTAACTTCCTGATACAACATTTCAGGGTGTGAAGAGATTTGTGTAGTATCTGAACCTTGCAAATATGTAAGTATAAAATAGTGACTTCTATATTTGAGGCTGTATATGAATGATAAGAGGTCTTCATCTCTTTTGTAAAGAAAAGAAAAGTCTGCTGTAAAAATGAAAATCTATACTAGATGTATTTTAAAAATTATTTATTTCTTTAGATCCCTGCCTTTCTCAGTGTTTATAAACGTGGCTCAAGTGCACCCTTTCGAGTGGGATCCCCAATAAAGACCCCATTAAACTGGACTAATCTTTGCCAGTAATTGGGATTTCACATCTTTTGTTTGATGAATCAGGAATTGTTGTGGGTTTTGGTTTTTTAAGGCATGCTTGACATTCAGTGTTCCCAGTTCAAAGCTCGCCTCATTCGGGACTATCTTCCTCCGTCTTCCAAGGTTGCAAAAGAACATTCACAATTCTCTGCCACTTTCTGTAGTGTTAGCAAGTGTGAGTGTTGTGATTGTTATGTTCCCATTCACAAAATTACTTTCATTAAAAACTAAATGGTTTTGTATTTAATTTGAATATGTATATATTATATATACATACATACTGTACATGCATACATACATGTTAGATAGATAGATAGATAGATAGATAGATTAGATATAAGAAAAACATCTGGGCTTCTATAAAAACCAAAAATATTAGCTCCATGGCTTTTTTATATGTACTGCATGTCTGACATTCTTCTCAATAATAATATGGTGCTTCTCAACTCTTGCTTATGTTGTTGATTTCAATAGCAGTTTATCCCATTTTTGTCTTTATTTGCCAAACACCTGTGACAGATTTTTTTTTTTTAATGAGAGTAAAATGCACTTAAGTATCACCTGTTGTTTCTGTGTCTGCTTTGGGTACAACACTGCCCTTTTCCAAACACATGATTAAAATAAATGCCTTATTAAACCACCTTCTCCTGCACTCTTTTTAATGGTTCAAGATAGCTGGGTTGGGGTTCAGGACCTGGGTGAGATTTTATTCCATAAGACTGGTCTTTTTTAAAAAAGCACACAACAACTTTCATATCCAGATTTACAATCCCAGTGCAGTTTAAATTGCACATATTCTAACCTGCTGCTTTGTAGAGTTCCAGGTCCTGACTGGCATGATATCCCATCCCAAAGAGCATTTCCTAGTAGGAGGACAAATCTTTCTTCCACTTGGGTAGCCCTTTCATTTTGCCTGCTTCTCAGAGTCAGTTCATCACAAAGAGCTGGGCCTGCGTGGTGGAAGCGAAGCCTCTCCTCCTGACTCGCTCTCCAGCAACTGAACCGCCCTGAGACCACTGGGTATAGGGCGGTATATAAATTCAGTAAATAATAATAACATGAGGAGGCCATGGAGAGGCAACAAGATGCTCCCTTGCTGCTGCCTCAGGACGAGCTGGGTCATCCTTCTCCCCGACCTCAGCAGCAACACTGGCAGGGGAAATAGGGTCATTCTGGGATAAAATCAGAAGCCGGAATGGCAAGACCAGTTTTCTCCCCATTTCTCCAACTGCACTTGGTGTTTGTGTGCATTTGCGCACTAAAAGAAACCCGCCTTGAACTGAGGATGAATGGCAATAGCACGGAGTACATTTGACATCAAATTTAATGGAAATGAACAGCACCCTTAACCACACCATGTACTGTGCCCGTGTCTTGTAGGCCCCACTCTTCATGAGAGAATGCTAAAAAACTCTGCCCCCACGATGATGTGCAGATCATGTAATAAGCTGCACAGGATCTTGCCTTCCGAACACAGCATACTTTTGTATTTTTATATTGTATTTCTTTTACAGTGGTACCTCGGGTTAAGTACTTAATTCATTCTGGAGGTCCGTTCTTAACCTGAAACTGTTCTTAACCTGAAGCACCACTTTAGCTAATGGGGCCTCCCGCTGCTGCTGTGCTGCTGGAGCCCAATTTCTGTTCTTATTCTGAAGCAAAGTTCTTAACCTGAAGCACTATTTCTGGGTTAGCGGAGCCTGTAACCTGAAGCGTATGTAACCTGAAGCGTATGTAACCCGAGGTACCACTGTAGTTATATTGTAAAAGAAATACAAGTAGAATATATTTCACTCAAGTTGCCCCCGCCCACCCCAGAGATCTACATACTTGAGAAGCGCTGCTCTGGGGGTTGTTAGGATGCAGCTGTGAGAGACGAAGGAAGGAGCCCAACGTTGTGTGTTTATTTTTGTCCTTAATTTTTATATAGAATATATTACAGTCAGAATTCTCATCTTTGAATCAAAAGATTAACAAGTTATTGCAAGTTCTTTTATCCAGTAAAACCTAATGGTACAAGTTAAACATTCTAGAAAGCTGTCATGGCTTTTTCTTTTTTAAAAAAGAAATGGACAAAAAGGAAAAGGAAAAAAGTAAGGTGGGAAATGACAAAACGATCCCTTTTAATCAACAGAAAATACATGAGTAAGCCATACTGCTTGTGATCCTGTAATCCAAAAGTTACAAGCCAGTAAAGCAAGCATGAAATCAAACAACAAGCAAATGTGAATGGAAAGCATGACTACCATAGAGAGAGAAATTGATGTTGTTTTTTCTTCCTATGTAAAATGCACTTTCTCCATTATTATTACTTTCATCTTTTTAAAAAACAAAAACCACACACAGAGACATTAAATTGCAGTGTTTAAAGGGTGAGTTAAAATTTCACGGCGTGTGTTATAAAAGTGTCAGCCCCTTCGCAGGGCATGCAGCTTGTGGGCCACTTTCTCCAGCTCCGCTTCTATTGCTGCCAAACTCTCCAGTTCTTGGTCCTATAAAAGAAAAGAGGGGAAAGACACCACATGAAGGGTTATTTCAGGGCTGGAAGAAATTGCTCCACAGCTGTGAAACTCTGCAGACAGAACTATCTGCTTTTAGAGTGGCTCTAAAGACTTTGAAAAAAATATATAAGAATGTATTTTGCAATGGACTGCCCTTTTTTGCCGGATTCTTGGGTTTTACATGCACTTATTGCACAAGTAGTTTGCTTGTTTTTACTAAGTCTGTATCCTTTTAATAAACCACTTTGTAACTATTTGAATTTTAATTAAATTAAACATTTTAACTTAATTATTAAAAATATTTGATTTAATATAATTTATTATAACAAATTAATACATTAATTTAATTTAAATACTTAAAATTAAAAAAATAAATAAATGGGGGGGGATGAACTGAAAGGCCTGTTGTTTGATATATTCTGCATTAAATTAAATCTGGAGTCAGCCATCAGCAGAACCAATAGTGCATGTCATTCTCGCCTATGTCGGATCTTTATCCTGCCTGATCCTATGAGCTACTGTGCCTGCACTTGATATAACAAGAATGGGGAACTTGCAACCTTCCAGGTGTTATTAGACTCCACCTCCCAATATTCCCAATCAGCATGGCCAATAGTTAAGGATGATAGGAATTGTTATCCAACAGTATTGGAAGATCACACGTTCCCCATCCCTGAACAACAGCAATGGTATTATTTAAAAAACAACCCTAAAGGCTGTCATATGTCTCTGGATAATATCAGTGAGTTGGCTAGAAATATGTTAGCTGCTGAGGAACTCAACCCTGCCCATTTAATCAAAGTGCTTAGAATCTCCTGGAGAGCAGCCAGTTAATGTAACCGAAAGGAAGACTTTGTAGCATCACAGGAGACACTTTGTTTGTGGAACAAAATGTCCATTTTCTGTTCTTTTGCAAGAACATTCGAAGAAGTGTGAATTTCAAAAAGTTAGCTGTGTAAGGTGAACTGCGCCAAATTTCTCCATCTCTACTAAGTCTCTCTTCCAAATGTCCCGCGGTCCTGGTGAAAATCCAAACGCCTAGAGAGAAAACAGCCGCTGTCGCATGCCGTGCATTAAGCACAATGAGTATTTTGACACCAAGGTCGCTCGCAGCATCTCACGACACCACTTGCACCCCTAAGGTGGCTGAGAAGTTTACCCTGACAAAGAGATGTGTGCCATGTGGTCTCAGATGATTGTAAAACAGGAGAGAGCGCTGAAAACGATCAAGGGTTGCAAAATGTTTTGCTGTGAGTTGCAAGCCAACTGGTGTTAATGTATTTGTGTGTGTGTGTGTGTGTGTGTGTGTGTGTACACACGCTTCTCTTATGTGTTTGAACAATCTTACTGGTATCATATTTCTTTCTCCTCCTAACAAACATGGGCAGGTGTGCTGTTCTTTCCCCCCTCTCTCTCCCTTACTTTTTGCTGAGCTGGCGATGAGGGCTTTTGCTCTGCTACTGGCACCTGAGCAACCGTCGTCATGGTTTTCTGGTGGCCTCCCTGGTGTCTCATCAGTGTCTTGGCAATTCCCTGAAAACACAGTGGTTTGTGTGTGTGTGCATGCACTTGAAAGGAACAAACTGAAATCCTGAACAACAAGGCAGTGTGGAGCTGCGGATCAGTCACGGGGAACTTTGAACCTTCCAGATGTTGATGAACAACAACTCACATCAGCCACAGCAAGCATGGAGTGATGGGTGTTGCCATTTGGCAACATCTGGGGAGAGGCCAAAGATTCCCCACATCTGTAGATGGAAGAAAGGGAATAGCCTCTCAGTTTGGTGGCCAAGTAAGTTGACCTGTTTCTGCTGGCTATTAGGGATCCCAGTTATCAGACGCAAAGCAATACAAAGGGAGCTCAGGTACCTTCTTTGCAGAAGGGATTTTAGGGATACAGTTTGCCATGCAAGGATGAGATACACCAGCTGAGGCTCCTTCCTGCCACTCAATCAGGCTACAGTAGAGGCAGAAAGGGGCTCACAGGGCTTTTGCATGGGCTTAGCTAAGAGACCAGCAACTTTTGAGTCCTTCTCTCCTCAATCTCTTTTCAAAGATTTGGTCATTGAAAGCCAGTCATTGCAAGAATTCTCTAACAAGTGTTCCCATCCTCCCTTTCCTTTGGTAAAGGTGAAGGTAGAGGGACCCCTGACCATTAGGTCCAGTTGCGGACGACTCTGGGGTTGCGGCGCTCATCTCAATTTATTGGCCGAGGGAGCCGCCGTACAGCTTCCGGGTCATGTGGCCAGCATGACTAAGCCGCTTCTGGCGAACCAGAGCAGCGCACGGAAACACTGTTTACCTTCCCGCTGTTTATCTACTTTCAGTTTGACGTGCTTTCGAACTGCTAGCTAGGCAGGAGCAAGGACCGAGCAACGGGAGCTGACCCCGTCATGGGGATTCGAACCGCCAACCTTCTGATCGGCAAGTCCTAGGCTCTGTGGTTTAACCCACAGCGCCACCCACGTTTCCTTTGGAGTCACGCCTTTTGGGTTGTAAACCTGAGTGCAGGGACTGTCTTATTGTTGGCATTTGTAAGCTACTCTGGCTGAAAAGCAGGGTAAAGATGCTTCAAATCAATTGATCATTGTTGCACTTTCAGAAACCTCAATTCTGTACTGCTGAAGGTACAGGAGAACAGGCCCCCCACTTCTACTAGGGATGCAGCTCTGACCAAAGGGAGACGGTTTGGGAAATAGGGAGTTTGAGGAAGGCACCTCCAGAGTCAGGGGCAATGTGCCTCTCAGTACCAGTTGCTGGGGATCACATGTGCTTCAGGTCCTGTTTGTTGGCTTCCCATAGGTAACTGGTTGGCCACTTTGAGGACTAAATAAGCCTTTGGCCTAATCCCCCTGGCCCTTATGTTCTTGCTCTGGCAGGCTTTTGTGCCTGCTAAGTATCTACTTCAAAGGTGAAGTATTTCTGCTGTTGCAATTTTTTATGTTTCATGTATCTTTAAAGATAAATATATCTTTAACTGTACTTTATGACATAACGATTTTAAATGGCAAGGTCCGCCTTCCAGGGTAGCTCAGAGGCACTAAAAGCCCTAGGTAGAAATGCATATGAATATTTGTAAATAAAGTAAGAGCTGCCATGAGTCTCCCAGAAAGTGTCTTCTCCAAAGGAGAGCCCAGGCCCAAGTAGCACTGCCCCTGGAGTGTGTGACAAAATAGCAATTGTAAGAAGCAATTTCCTAAGCCAGAAAACTCACTCCATCCTCTTCTAGAACTCAACACACCCTGGGAACTGTAGTTTACTCCCCCCCACACAAAGCTATAATTCCCAGCATCCTTAAACGACACTTCCCAGGATTCTTTGGGGCAAGCCACGTGCTTCAGTCACATGGTGTGTATGCAGCCCCATTCTCAGACTGGTCATTGCAGATAGGGGAGTCTTACCTCTGTTCTCCTGTTAGCGCTTCCTTCTTCATCCTTCTTTTCCTCAGGCAGAGCAGCAAGGGGGAAGGCTCCTTCGCTGCTCTCTTCTTTGGAATGATGCTTCTGCGCTCTCCTCATGTCCTCTTCAGAGGTACGGAAGTCCTGCTTGCGGGATCTGAGAGCCAGTTTCATGGACCTGTCTGGGTCTTCGTTGCTCTCGCTTTCCTCCGCCCTCTTCGTAGTGCTCAGTTGTTTAGCCAGCTCGTCCATTTTGTTCCATCTCTTGGCATCTTCTAAACCTTTGGAGGGGTCCTCTTCCACTTCCTCACTTTCAGTATCCCTGGCGCGGGAGGTGTCCTCACCCTGCATTGTTTCATCTAGAGACGTGTGATGCCTTCCTCCCTTTGTACTACGGAATTTCTCTTGTTCTTCTGAAGGCTGTCCATCCTGATCAAACTCTTTAGCATCTTGGTTATCTAAAAGGAAATTGAACAAAATGAACATAGTTTAATGGTTTGCTTTGGCTAAATAAAATGCAGGTCATACATAGGAGTATAAAGCAATAGACGCCTACTGGCCATGGTGACTATACTGATCATGGAGCCTCCCTAAACACCTTTCTGAAGGTTGTGTGTTGGCCTTCATCTCTTTCATTTCCATGTCTAGCAACCAACACACCTTAGGGTAGGAAAAGGATGGAGCTCTGCCCCGTTTCACATGCCTGAAAGGAATGGGTCGAGAGCGGATATAGACCTAGAGCAGAGAGCACAAACAGCCCAGCTCTTCCATTCAAACCCCCTCCATTACTTGAATGTTTGGGTGATTTACTTGAAAGATTTAATGGTGTTTCCTTCCAGTTAAGTGCACTTAGGATTGAAGAACAGGGGAACAGTCTTCCTTGCCACTGCTAGAAGCGTCCAAACATATAGGGCATTATCCAACCAACTCATTCCGTCATTCCAAGGATTTCAGCTCATGCAATGGAACTCCCCCCCCCTTCCTCTCTCCACACTCTCCCCAGATCTACTCTTGGGGGGGGGGGGAAAGCCCCAGGATAGATAGAACATGGAGAGAGGGAGATGGGGGAGGTCCCATGGCACGAGCAGAAATCCTTGCCCTAATGAAACAAGTTAACTTGCGTACTGCCCATCAGTAAAATAGATCATCCAAGTATTGAAGCTCAGAGTGGTGATGTTGACTGCAACATCAGATAGTAAGTCAAATGAGGGGACATGGGTTTAAGCTGATAAACATACCATCTTTCCTTTGATCATCCCTGTCCTCTGAGCTGGTAGGACGTTCCTCTTCAGAGGCCTCTCTTTCTTCTTCTTCATCCTCTTCTTCCCCATCCTTCTCTTCCTCCTCTTCCTCCTCCTCTTCCTCCTCAGCCTGGTCTCTGACACTGTCCTCTCCTTCCTCTTCGCTTTCCTCCTGGCTTTTTTTGGAAATGTGCCCCTTTTCCTCCCCCTCCACCCCCACCACCTCATCGTCTTCCTTTCTCTCTTCCTCTTCTTCACCCTCTTGGCGTCTCTGCTGAGGGGCCTCATCGTCTTGGGCCTCATCGTGGATGTGATTGTCTACTGTGTTGTCCCAGGGCAGTCCTTCCGTCTCGCCAACCTCGTTGCTGTCAAACCCTGCCGCGTTCTCCTTTTGCTCTTCAGAGTCAACATCTCTAGCCCTCGTCTCCCTTTCTTCTACGCTGTTCCTCTCATCTTCTTTTGAAACATCTCTTTCGCTGTTCTTCTGACTTCTCTCTGCCTCCAGCTCGGCAAAGGAGGCCGTGGGCTCCTCATCAGGGGTCCCCTCTGACAGATCTGAGAGGCGAAATGGTAGAGTTAAGCGGGAATTGGGCTGTGCTGCAAAATGCACAGTAGAAACCAGCCCCAATTCATAACCAAACCCTTGAATGTTTCATGTGAGTCAAGCAGTTGCACTTACTTTACTGAGGCAAAGGGTCTTTCCCCAAAACGTGGAACAGTGTTGTTGGTTTTTTGCCAATTAATTTTAATTGAGTTTCAAAAAAATTAACAAATTAACAACAAATCAATTCAAATTTAAAACAATTTTAAAAGTTGACTTCCCACCCCTTTTCCATGTTTCTTTTCTCTCCTTTGCTGCTCACAATAAAATACTTTTCCCCCTAATTTCTATAGCTTTTCCATCCTTTCTCAATTTCCATTGGTTGTGCATGCAGTTCCTGCCTAGACTTTTGTTTAACTATAACTTTATCCAAGTTGTTCAAGTAGAGTTATTCTTCCTTTATCTATCCATATAAATCATTGATCATAATTTTAAATCGTATTTCCTCTGATACAACTCATTTATCTTGCCTTTTTGCATTAACAATAACAATTATACAATATCTTTTAACCTTAGCATTCTATTCAGACTTCATAATCCTCACCAGCTCCCAGGAAGTCTCCTGATCTACCTTGTTATGCAATTTCCTTTGAACAAAACAAACCTTGAACAAAACAAACCTTCAAACACAGGGGCCAAATGTGGACATTCAAGTCTCTCTAACTGGCCCTTTGAGTTCTCCCCAGGCCACACCCCTACTTGCACTGGTGTGCTTATGAACTGCTAGGTTGGCAGGAGCTGGGACACAGCAACGGGAGCTCACTCCACTGTGCGGATTTAAACCATCAACCTTCTGATCAGCAAGCCCAAGAGGCTCAGTGGTTTAGACCACAGCGCCACCCGCGTCCCTGACCTCTTTCCATGTTCCTGTTGCTTTGGCTTTCAAGGACCTCAGAAAGCTCATCTTCAAAGCCACTGCTTTTCTTCTGCTGCTCTGTCCTTTCACTTGCTCCTGTTTTTTGCAACACAGAAATTTTGATGAAGGGGAGATGGGGACAGGAAAGAGAGAGAGAAGGAAATCAACACTTGGCATCTCTCCTCTTTTAAAATACAAACTATCTCAAGTGCATTCATTCTCCTCGCAACAACATGGGGAAAACCTGTTGTCTAAAAGCATCCCCCCCCCTCGGAACAAAATGCATGTTATGTTAATCATAGAACTGTAGCATTGGAAGGGATTCCGAGGGTCATCTAGTCCAACCCCCTGCCTTAGGAATCTTTTGGTTAGCCAGTGGGCATCTTTCCCCCCCTTTCAAAATAGCAGCCATGGTGGGTGAGGTGGATTGGGAGGATATTTAACCATTCCCCTCCTTGCAGTCACACACACAGCATGGCTCTGAAGCTGCTATTTGCACCAGGAGGCAAATAGCAATAGCAGCTTCAAATAGCAGTGGGATGGGGAACAGACTTCCATTGGGGCTGCGATGCTCCCACCCATGGCAGCTAGTGTGTGTGTGTGTGTGTGTGCTTGTGTGTGCTTGTGTGTGTGTGTAAAGGTAAAAAGGTAAAGGACCCCTGGACAGTTAAGTCTAGACAAAGGCAACTATGGGGTTGCCGTGATAATCTCGCTTTCAGGCCGAGGGAGCCGGCATTTGTCCACAGACAGCTTTCCGGGTCATGTGGTCAGGATGACAAAACTGCTTCTGGTGCAATGGAACACTGTGTCATAAGCCAGAGCACACGGAAACGCCATTTACCTTCCCCCCACAGCGGTAACTATTTATCTACTTGCACTGGTGTGTTTTCGAACTGCTAGATTGGCAGAAGCTGGGACAGAGCAATAGGAGCTCACTCCATTGCAGGGATTCAAACCGCCGACCTTCTGATAGGCAAATCCAAGAGGCTCAGTGGTTTAGACCACAGCACCACCTGCTTTGCATATTTTATAACATAAGAAGAGCCTGCTGACTCAGCCCAATGGCCTATCTAGTCCAGCATCCCAGGTCTCAGCTACATTGGCAAAGAAAAAGGGTCAGTCAACACATGTGTTGTTTATGCATTCTAACACTGTGACACCAGATGGCGCTGTGGGGTTCCATTTTTGCTAACCCGTTTCTCATGCAAAGCTTGCAAGGTAGACCTGAGCACAACACAAATGCAACAGGCTTTCATTGACTGTCTAGGGTAGCCTTTGCAACATGCTAAGGGCTACAAATCAGGAAGCCCTGGGCTGAAATGTGCCTTCTGCAGAACAGCTAGCCGAGAAAGCTTTTTTATGCCATTGGGAGCATAGCCATTCTTGCAAAGGCTGTCTGCAGAGAGAACTGTGTGTACTCCTCACACAAAACTGACCAATAGCCCTAACTCCAGGGCAATCTAAACCCTGCGTCAAATAACGTGAAATGCTGTGATATGAATAGATAATGCAACTCCCTTATTCTGCATAATTTACTCTCTCTCGCTTTTTCTTAATTATTTCCATTTGGGTAAAATGCATGCCTCTTAAGGGAAAGACTGGGCACTCCCCATGATTCCAGCTAAACTGTACCTTGGACTGCAATCTCCTGAAGCTCCTTTAGTAAGTTTTGATGGCGAAGAATGGAAAGGATTCTTTCATCTGCAAAGAAGAAGCAGCTTGTCAGGGAAGCCTGCCAAAGCCAAGGTGAGCTGGCACACTCATCATAGCTCCATTAGCACACGGGCTGGTTGAGTTACAGATAGGTAGCCGTGTTGGTCTGTCATAGTCAAAATAAAAAAATTCCTTCCAGTAGCACCTTAAAGACCAACTAAGTTAGTTCTTGGTATGAGCTTTCGTGTGTATGCATATAGAAGGATCTGGCAACTTCTGTTTCAGTGTATCTGAAGAAGTGTGCATGCACACGAAAGCTCATACCAAGAACTAACTTAGTTGGTCTTTAAGGTGCTACTGGAAGGAATTTTTTTATTTGGGCTGGTTGAGGTTATCTTTTTGGGTTTGTTTTAAAAAAATAATCCATTATGGCAGCCCATTAAAAAAGAACACACAATTTAGTTTTATAATATTAACACATTGGACTTTTCACTAGTAAGGGAGAAAATGACGCTGTACCTCCTTGAAGAGTTTCTAGGCATTCCTGGCTGATTGGGAGTGGATTTGGCTTTGACACTATGTCAGAAATGACCTCAACGATGCAGTTCATCACCTGGGGAAACACAAATATATTGGTTTACATCCCATCCTTCTGCCAAGGAACTCAGGACGCTCTGGACATGGTTCTCTTTCCCTCCCCCCCATTTCATCCTCACAGAGAGGTTCATGGCTGAGTGGGGATATGAACCCAGGTCTCCTCAGCACTAATACAACACTCCAACTATGCATAGGGACCTTGTGATGTCCCTCTGGATCTTGTTGGACTCCAACTCCCATCAGCCCCATGCAGCATGACCAATGGTCAGGGATGATGGGAACTGTAGTTCAACAACATCTGGAGGGCTGCAGGTATATGGAACAGGGAAACTTGTATGGTTCCACATGTAGTCCGGCTGCATATACATGACATTATATTCTACAGTCAACACATGCTGAGATCTTGTTTCTTTTCTTTTTTAATATAATTTTTATAAAATCTTCTGTTTTACAATTTAAAATACTCATTTTGACATCCTTAAGATATCAATGACGTCCCTTCTTCTCTTTCATTCTACATATCACAAATCCCTGCATATTTTACACAAACGATACCATTCACTATTCCATTATTACACCCATCGTAACTTATTTACGCTGTTGAATTTATCTTAATGCTGCCAGCGTTTTCAGCTGTACACAGCTACTTCCCATATATTCAATAAACGTTTTCAAATCTTCTCTAAACGTATGTTCTTCTTTTTCTCTTATTCTATATGTTAAGTCTGCAAGCTGTGCGTATTCTGTCAACTTAAGTTGCCACTCTTCTCTGAGATCTTGTTTCTTTTACCCAGTCCACACACAATCTGGACCTAAAGCACATTTTGTGTCCCTGAAAAGCATTTCCCCCACAAACTAGCTTCAGTCTGAAAATCAAAGCGTGGTGCCTATTGGCTCTGCATGACACACACACACACACACACACACACACACACACACACACACACACCGCCAATGTGTCCATTTGAAACCAGATGGAGCTAGTCTCAGCAATGGCGTGGGTGGGTGCACCCAGGCCTGCACAATGATGTTGTGGATGGCTGTGCGCCAAGATCTAGTCCCAGACTTACGTACGGGCTGAGCAGGCTGCAGCCCAGGGCCTGATAAATGAGCAGGCCCTTAACCTCTTGCCAAAAAATAAAAATTAAACAGGCAGATTTTACTATCTAGACCAGGGGTCGGCAAGGTTTACCTCGCCTGGGCTGGTTCACTCCAGCAGAGATCCCTCTGTGGGCCGGATCGTGCATGTGCCTGAGCGCATGCGCTCACGATTTCCGGCATCTGTGTCTGCAGGCGCAATTTCCGGCGCTGTGGAAGCGAGTCCCTGCACTGCGCCAGTTTAGCGCAGCGCACGGGGACTCGCCAAACGGGCGGCTTGGTTCAGGGACAGCTTGTGGGCTGGTTAAATGACCCCCTTGGGCTGCTTGTGGCCCATGGGCCTTTGGTTGCCTACCCGTGATCTAGACCCAGTTGCTTAGTAATAGTAAAGAAGAGAACTAAGTTTTGGTTTTTTTGTGGTCAGATGCAAGTTTGCATAGCCTCAGGGACTCCAGTTGCTTAATCCGGGCCTGCCAAGATTGTAATTTCCATTTCCTTCTTCATTCGCCATGGGCACATGCAGGGTGAGAAAGGCAGGAATAGCCTAATGAAGGGGAAATCCTTGAGCTGACAGAATGCTTACATACCACTGCTTTGGACCCAACCCCCTCGTAGCAGCCTAAGCTGCTGCTAGTATCACTTAGCAAGATAACCAAGCCTTAATAATAATAAAGCAATAAATGTCAACATTGTACTCTGCCTTTCAATTCAAAAGAGTCACACTGATGGGAGTCCAAAACTGCCCACGGGCACCAGGTTCGGGAAGATGGGCTAAAAGCCCTGAACACTTTATCCTGTCCTTGCTGAGCACCACATATCACAATTTATCAATCATGCACAAGAGGGATTAATAGCACTGCAGTATTTACGCCCTGTTTTTTAAGTCTATGCAGAGGAGCATTTCTCAATTTAGGCTGCCAGCCTATACAGATTTACTTGAGAATAGGACCCATTGAGCTCAATGGCACTACTCCCAAGTATATTGGCATAGGATTGCATTCCTAATCATATACGATAAGCAATAATTCACATTGACTCTCATATAAACGGCAGGGTGTGTTTGTGATATTGGTGTTAGTTTAAAGTTATTGCAAAGCAACCTTCTTTTCTAGAAGCAGAACACTTTTTAAAACTCATCAACAGCAGGGTGTTCCAAATTTAAACCTCCCACAAGCTGCTGCAACACAAAACTAGACAATCACAGCTGCCCTTTAAATCTAAATGTGTGGGCAATTGAGTCCCAGTTGCCAGTAACTTCCCTTCATCAAGCCTTGTCCAAATGTTTGTGGTTTGTAAGTGACTAACCCTTAACATCCCCGTAGAAAATTGCTTTCCCCATAATGACATTTCAGATGAAAAGGAATTTGGAAATATAACGACATGGGAAGGAACCCTTTTGCTCTCATGGTCTTCCAGCTTTCGAACCTAGTGCTCACTTAAAACACACACACACACACACACACACACACACACACACACACACACACACACACAAATACCCATCTTTCGCAACAACCTGTGCCTCTTTTAAAACAACCCATAAATAAAAGAAATTGTTGTTTGACTTCAACATTGGTGAGCCCCAGGCAGCATAGTCAATGGTCAGGGACAATGGGAGTTGCAGCCCAAAAACATCTGGAGGACCACAAGTTCCCCATCCCTGTTTTATTGGATCTTACTGGCATTTGCCTTTATTGCGTTTGGTGCTGTTTTAGTTCTTTATATTGTTTTGTGTATCCTTCTGCAGAGCAGCTGCTGTCCTGATGTCAGGGACTGGCAGGACACTGAGGGGTAGTGGCTGGATTCTGAGGAGTGGGCCCTGGGAGAAGGGGGGTTGGAGACCAACTTGAAGAAGGGATCAATGATCTGGGGAAGCCTGTAGCAGCCAGGAGTTAAGAGTCAGAGGCAGGAGAAGCTGCAGGATTGCAAAGTGAAGAACAGGTGGAGGAAGGGAGAGGTCAAGCTAGGGTAGAGCCCAGGGCTTCCATACTTCCTCCTTCTGCTTCTACCTCTCTTGCTCCACTGTCTCCCAGAACCAGAAGAGAGAGGTGCAGAAGGTTCCCTGCAGGCAGAGTCTTCACTTGCTTGCGTGGAGCTCAGATCAGGGAGATACTTAAGCCAAGGCCAGGGGCCTCTCTGTTGTGGCAACTGCCTCATCGGGTGCATGCCTACGAGTGGCTGAGAGACGAAGGACTGATGGACCTGCCTTTCCCTAACTTGTAAGTGTGCTTTTGACAATGAAGAGTTAATTCCGCACTCTGGGCCTGCTAGTGCTGTGACACCCTGCAATCCTATGGCTCCCTGGGATGCATCTCATGGTGGGAAGGGCCAGGGGAAGACGTGGATCCAAAGGATCCATAGCCATCTCTGACCCCTGAGCTGCTCCCAAACCAGGGAGAAAAACACATCAGCCCAGGAGCATGGGATAAGGAGAAAGAGACCACTTTGGATCTCATCCTCTTCCAAACCTTAGACTTGCCTCCTCCTCCCAGTTGCAGCACTGCCACCAGCCTCCTTGCAGTGTGGATGTTTTATTCATTGATAAATAATGTGCACTTCATTACATCATTTGCTCAAGGTTGCTTTTACAGCCATTAAAATAGATTTGTAAAAAATAAAAATCAATTCACAGTTCATTAAAAAAAACCCAACGCACCACTTAAGCAATTTCAAGCAGCAGCAGATAGATTAATGACAGCACCATTGTTCTCCAAAGCCATTAGCAAAGAAAAAGAAAAGGTGTGTGCTTTATACTTCTTCCTGAAGCCAAATGGGAAGTTTCACTGATCTGTTGGGTACTAATTCTGTAGTCTTACTGCACAACAGGCCATGCTCCAACCCATGGGCTGATCTTATCTCCCTGATAAAGATAACCCAGAGCATGATCATAGAAACATAGAATTGTATATTTGGAAGGGACCACTAGGATCATCTAGTCCAACCCCCTTAAACACAAGAATCTTTTGCCCAGCATGGTCCTGAATCCACAACCCTAAGATTAAGAGCTTCATGCTCTACCCACTGAGCTTTCCCAGTATCAATAAAGGGGGACACATAACAAATATGTTCTTCATTCTTGTTTTGCACTTTCCACATGGCACTGCATATCAAATTATTCTACTAGTTCTTCCTAAAGACCAATGCTTTGATTTTACATTCTTCAGAGTTTTTAAAGACTAACTAATTTATTGATGCATAAGCTTTCATAGGCATCACATCCCACAGGCAAACAATGAACCCCCTTCTTCCAGGTTAAAGAGCACAACGAATGTTGGAGAAAACATAGTCTCAAGGCCAAGAGCGACTTGCCTGCTGTAAGACTTGCTCTAGTTGAGGGGAAGAATGTCAATCCTGCATGCAAATATTCTAATTTGGGGCACCATTTTGGAATTCTGCTATGTGACAAATTGCTGTGCACTTTGGGTTAGCAACTGTTGGTCCTTGAGTCAATTCCAGCTCTCAAGGCTCCCCCTCCCACAGTGATGAGGGAATCTGTGGTCCTTCAGATGTTGTTAGACTACAAGTCCCATCATCCCTGACCATTGATCATGCTGGCTAAGGCTGATGGGAGTCCAGCAACATCTGGAGAACCAGAGGTTGTCCTACCGCTGCTCAATCAGTTGCTAAAGGCAAGACAGCTGTGCAGAGGGACTCCCACAATTGGATCTAGACCAAATTAGTCCCACTGAAATCAATTGGGCTTATGTGAATAATGACTTACTCAAATCACATTGATTTCAGTGGGATTCAAGTGTGACTTCGTCTGGATCCAATGCACTGTGGAGAGAGGATTTCTGACACATTAGTCCCACTCCTGCTAGATGCGGGGAATATCTGGATCATTTGCAGCAGCTTGGGGGTGAGGTGTCCAACAAGAACAGGAAAGGGACAGGTATGATGAGCTACATCTGCAATATCTTTTGTCACTCTGAGAAGACCAGAGGTCCTTGACTGCTCTGGCTGGGAATGTGACAAGCCTTTATTTGCTAACGACACATTAGGATGACACATGGCACAACTGCACATAAAACCATGGATGTGTGTGTGTGTACTGATCTACTGATTTGTGACATATTTTATGCTTATTTTATCAATGACATTTTATTGTTGGTTTTATGCTGTTCACTACCCTGCAATTTCCCCCTTAATGTTGGTGCTATACAATGTTCACAGACACACAAAAGATAATGCATTTGTGTTCCTATATGGGCACGTATGTGAGCATTATGTGCACGTTTGAAGAAGTGGGTGTTTGAAAGATGTGTTTTCATAGCAGTGCTTTATTTATTCACATTTATCACTGGCCTTTCTGCAAGCGCCTGAGGTTTTACATAAGGAACAGAACAATAATAGAACTAATTAAAAATATTAAAATGGCATACACCCCTCAGCACTTAGTCATAGCAAGCATAAGCAAGCAAAAGAAGAAAAATGAGCAGCGTTAACTGTTAAAAGAATGGGAAAACAGAAAGGTTTCAGCCTTTGCATAAAGGAAAACCATCCTTGAGCCTGCTAAGCCTAATTGGGGATTTTATTTCACAGTCGAGGGGCCACCACTTAGAAAGCCCAGCCTAATTGTGGGCTGGGAGGAAATAGCATCTGGAGGATGGACTCCTCAGGGGACCTTAAAACACAAGAAATGTTGCCTGTACTTAAACCCTATAGGACTGAGATAGGGGGACCTTTCTTCCAAGCGCTGTTGGACTTTTGACTATTATCAGCCAACAGCCAGCCTGGTCAATAGTCAGGGATGATGGAGGCAACATATGGAAGGCCAAAGGTTAACCACCCCTGCTATAGGCCTTAATGGGCAACAACTCGGCAGTTAATGTGTTGGTGACTCTGCAAGGGCCACTGAATAAAGGAATGGATAATTTCAGCTGAAGTGAGGCTGAATAGATTTTTTTTTAAGGCTGTGTTTTTTTTAAGGCTCTGACCGAATTGCTTTTCAGCTATGCAGGAGATTTGAGGGTCAGGGAACAATGGATTTTACGGGAGACCTGCTTCATAGTTCACCCATCAGATGTATAGTGGGAAGGATGTGCTTATTGTGGGCATCCTGGGGGCATCTGGTTGGCCCCTGTGGGACAGGATGCTGGCCTAGATAGTCCTATGGTTTGATCCTGCGGGTTCCTTTTTATGGCCCTATGGGGCTCAGCCTAGAAACATGTTGTGGATGCTAGAGCTCAACCCTGAAATAGATAAAAGCCATAAAACGATGCCTCTCTGATCATGAGCTGTCTGCTTTGTGGGATGTTGTTGTATGCCTTTCTGCAAGCACCTAAGGGTCTGGTGCAGCCAGCTGGAGGGTGTTAGGCACTTAAGAACCAGGTCATAGGCTCCGATACAAATTTGTACGTGCTAATGGAAGTGTACAGATGCAAGGTTGGGCTTCTGAGCAAAGCAAGATGATGGATTGCTGGGATCCCACCAGCATTTCATTGGCAGCAGGCTGAGCCCCACTCTGCAAGCTGCAACAGCAGCACTTTTTCTTTTTTAAAAAGAGAGGGCCAGTGCAAGAGACCTGGGATTTGGGTCTCCTGGGCCACAGCTCATACTCACGCAGTTAGGGTTAGAGGAAAGGGCATAGCTCAGTGGTAGAGCATCTGCTTCCCAGGTTCCCAGGTTCAGTCCTCAGCCTCTCTCTATGCAGGTCTGGGTACACCAGTGGTGGCATAGTGTTTAGAGTGCTGGACTGGGTCCTGGGTTCAAATCCCCATTAAGCCACGAAGCCTACTGGGTGACCTTGGGCCAGTCACTGCCTCTTAGCCTAACCTACCTCACAGGGTTGTTGTGGGGATTAAATGAGTAGGAGGAGAAAGACCCTTGAGCTCCTTGGGAAAAGGTGGGCTGTAAATGCAAACAACAACAACAACAACATCTCAGGCAGTTCCTCACCTGAGATTTTTGGAGAGTCGCTGCCGTACAATACGGAGCTGGGTTATATTCCTGGATTAGTCTCAGGAATATAAGCAGGCAAGAAGACAATGAGAATACCATGTCGTCTTGTGGCAGGGGACAAGTGGAGGCAATTGGAAGGCTGTCAAGCATGATATTTCTCTATAGCAAGTATTTCATTAGAGTGATTTCCCCTAATTTTACCCAAGCCAGGTATGTTGTCCCAACATACAGGAGAAAGACGCAGACTCAAAGGAGGTTTAGAATAACATATAAAGATGCTGGGTGGGATCCTTTTGAAGTATAGACAGCAACAGTAGAGATTTTCAAGGGGATATGATGGACATTGGCAGGACCAGTTTAAGCCACTGGCACAGCTCAAAGGAAGAGCTAATTTGCACCCTTCCCTGTTTTATTTGAAGGATACGTACAGAATAAGGCTAGAGTAAGACTAATGACCCTTCCTTCTGAGATCTGCTGCCCAAAGCAGCTGCTTCATGTTCCTCTGTGCTATGCCGGGCACTGCAGATTGGTGAATTATATGATGGGTACCCAGGGGGTGGGGGGGTTGGGAATCAATGTGTGCGATGCTGGCAGTATTTGTAATGGAATTAGGCTAACTTCACAGCTCGCAGCATTGACCTTCTCACATTGTCAGCAATGCTGGATGGCCGAAGTCAGCAGGAGGTGCTGTGGTCAGGGTGGGTGCGGGGGTGGGGCGGAATTGGGGTCTGACTTGGTGGCTTGCAGAGGGAAGCAAACCGTTCTGCAAAGGCTTAATGGGGAACAGTGCTGTTAGTAATTCCTTTATCTTATTTTATAGCATGCTCATTGTGCAGAGAGCTTTGCAAAGCTTACAGCTTATGGATGGAGGGGGGGTTCTTGCTTTGCTTTGCTTTTGTTTTAACTATTTAAATTGAGCTTTTATCCTGTATTTTTTATCTTGTGAACCGCCCTGAGACCTTTGGATGAAGGGCAGTATATAAATTTAATAAGGAAGACGAAGAAGAAGAAGAAGAAGAAGAAGAAGAAGAAGAAGAAGAAGACGACGACTCAAAAGTAAATCCTTAAATGGAGCTTACTTCTATGTAACAATGTGTGGAATTGTAGCCTTAATGGCTGCAGTCCCCCAACATCTTTATGTTGTGGATTGCTGCTATTCCTGTTAGACACATGAGCATTGGTAATCTTGAAATGAACATTGACTTGTTTATTATAGGCTAAATCAGTGCAAAGCAAGATGTACTTAGTATCAATGGGACAAGTTTGTCATGGCTTAACCTGAGTTCAAATCAATGGGAACTAAATTCAGATAACTTAATCTGGATTATACCCTATATTTATATGATGCTCTTCCTCCATGAGGCTGAGATTTCTTTGCATATGGTCCTCAATCCAGCATGCATATGCTGAAGCCTGGTCATATCAACACAGACAGCACGGGGCATAATTCTGACTGGACTGCAAGCCTGGAAGTTTCTCACACAAACACAGCTCAAGGCCCAAACTTCCTTATATTCAGCAACAGAACTATCTTCTTGGCCTTTAGATTATTCTCTTCGCCATTCCAGTCTTTGCACCCAGTTCTACAGTTCTAGCATTTTAATTCCAAGCCACTGACTACTGCTCAGGGATGCTGCGGTGCAAATGGTACCATCAAACATTTAAGGAAGGCTTTTCAACAGAGATTCATATAATTGCAGATATAAAAGCACTTGTGGATGGTGGTAGGGAGAGGGAATTTGTGGTCTTATTAGAGTTTTCTCAAACAGCCGCAGCCAAGTATTCTGTGCAGCACGGTGCCTCAAAAAGTGCTGATGTGCTCTCTTCTAATGAAAATGTTGCAAAATTGCAGTGATTTGAGCCAGCATGGGGGCCCCAGACAAAAGTGAAATTACATCGACCCCCTACCCCAAGATATGTGGAAGCCTCCAAAACTGCCGCTGGGCATGAAGAGAGTTCCAAACAAAATCTCCCAGCTGGCAGAGAGAGGGGACAGTGCAGCATTTCTTAAAGCACATGAGCTGAAAGGTAATTGTGTTTTTTGGAGAGATTATGGATAATTAGCAAAGCTGGCAAAAAGCTTTTTTTCCCATCCACGCAAAAATGGAAAGGTCTCTTGTAGCAGATTTCAGCAAAAGATGGAGGTAAGGCATGTAAGCTCAACTCCATTCGCACTCACAAGGGAAGCCAATTTAGGTAAATTTAAAGTGGGCAGCATTTTTTTTAAGGTTGCATAAAGAAACATTGTAGTAGGGAATTTTGACTGCAGATTTCCAGGTGATATACAAGTGCATACAAACACACAAAGTCCTGAACAGCCTGGAACCCAAAAACCTGAGAAAATCCCTTTCCCCATACCAACCTCTCTAGTCTTTAGGATCAGCTAGTGCAACCCTCCTGGGGTGTCCCTGTGAGCAGCGTTCAAAACTCCCATTGTTCTAGTCACATTTTGCAACAGGGAATTTCATTAGCGTGAGCAGTTTCCGAGCTCTGGGTGCAGTACTGCGCCTAAGATTTCAGGTTAAAACTGCAGAGTGGAAGGAAAAGAGGACCTTTTTCTGCCTCCCCACTTCCAGCTACTCTCTGAAGACTGGAGAAGAGACCCTCTTGAGAATATTAGAGGGGTAGGCAGGGGAAGGACTAGACTATGTGAAAAATGAACATAAGATTTTAGCTGCAGTTCATCCATTTTCAGCTTTGTATTCTTGCTATTAAAAAAGCATGCCTGAGCACTCCATTATGGCACCCATAACGTAGCTCCTAGCTTTCATATCTCAGTTTCTAACACTGCCTGTGAGGGCTCAACAGTGCAGGGTTTTGTAGGAAGACTTTTTCAATGACAGCTCCAAAACTTTGGATTTTGCCACTGTGGCGTGTCCTGCCTTAGAGCTGTGCTCTTTCAGAAGGAAGGTGAAGATGTATCTCTTCTGCCAAGCTTTTGGGGGCAAAGAGGTGTGATTTGTTGAGGTCAGTTTGTATTGTACCCCTTGCTCCCCCCCTCTTATTTATTAGTTTATGCTGTGCTTAATTTGCTCTGAAATAAGTGATTTTAGAAATATGAGTTGCTGCATTTTTAAAAATAATTTGTGCACCACCTTTTGGCCATGTGATGAAGGGCCGTAAAAGTATATAAATAAATATAAATATAGGGACAGTAGGCAGCAGATACAGCAACGACTGCTGTGTTAGTCCCAAGATATAAAAAGTCAGTCTTAGGCTTAACCATTTGCCCCTTTACCCATGACAAACTACAGTGTGTCAGGGGCTGAGGTAGAGCACTAATCAATGGTTTCTAAAATACCACTGTGCAAAATAGACAAATACTCTGTCCCAGCACAGATCTATATACGGAAATGCACTGTGCATCCACACTGTGGGAGGCCACCAGATGTGAACCGCCAATTCCTTTCCCCACCTGCACTGTTGAGGATGTGCTTCCATGCCCACTCCCTCGGCCCTCTGGCTCTGCACACACACACCCCATGCATGCATTTGACTTTGAAAATAAAGGCATGAAAGGGGCATCAAGTCTATCCCCAAGGTCCAAATGACACCTCCCTAGTCCCACCAGTCCTGTAGATACATAAACCAGACCACAGTAGGCCATAAAGGAAGGTACATATTATGCAAGGTAAAGTGGCCTCAGTATGGTACTTTTTTCATTTCCTGTAACATATTTCTCCCAATCAAATTTGTATCTTACCACTTTTACAGCTCAATGTGTCTACATGGATAGGTGATATAATGGATTGATGGAATTAATGAATTCCCAGTCTGTCTGTTTTCCCATAATCATATTGCCACACAAGTACTGGGTAGAATTCACTGGGATCTTAATAATTTCCATGCCACCCATTGGCAGCCCTGTAGCAAAACCCTCATCCAACCATTTCTTCAAATGTGGATTTACAATATTTCAATTGTAACCCACTTTGTACAGCATGGACGCTTACCCACTGATTATCTGAGCTCCTGGCATAATAATACACTTGTGTAATGTTCGTTTTGGTTTGGTTTTGCCTCACTTTAGACAGTCCATCAGTCTTAATGACAACTTTCAAGTATGTTACCCAGTAACACTTAAGCCCTTTAACAGCAGGGAGTTAAGTTTAGTCCACAATGGGCTTATGCAGGATATAATTGGAAAGCTAATTCACTAACCTTTCAGATACTCAAGAGGGGCACCTACAGCTGCTATTAAACAGTGATGAAATTACGCACGTCTTTGTTGTCTTGCTTTTAATCACATGCAAAAAGTGGGAAGGAGCAGAAACTAGGGCAAGGAAATGACTTTTTAGAAGGACTGTTTCCTACATTTCCCAGCAACATGCCTGGGTTTACCCCCAGAGGGGATTTGCAGCCAAAGACTCAATACTTTAGTTTATGGTTGCCATCAATTTTTATTTTAATTAATTCTTATGATGTTTTTATAATGTGGCACTATTTTAGTGTTGTTAGCCGCCCTGAGCCCGGCTTCGGCTGGGGAGGGCGGGATATAAATAAAATTTATTATTATTATTATTATTATTATTATTATTATTATTATTATAATATTTGCTCCATATTTTTTAGGTACAAAAAAAGCACACATGAATCTTGGATATATACCTAAAAATGTAACATGTTAAGTAGCCTCCACAAGAGACAATTGATTGCTTCGTCTTATTCATTTCAAGCTACTATGCATTGTGGAATCTTTTAAACAGACAAGACAGGACACTGCCCCATAGTTCTGCTTAAACAATATTCCTGATTTATTTATTTTTACCATTTTGTTTTTGCAACTCACCTTTGTGTCATCTTTAGTCGCTGGGTTTGTTACTGGAAGTGAAAGTACTGCAAGAGAGAAAGGGAGAGAAAGGCAAGATATTACATGTTCTCTGGAATAGTTCCAGCCAGCTGGCCCATGGCATGCAAAACTCAGCCAATGCAAGCCAGATGGGGAAGAGAGAGCGATTGGCACAAATATATGTTGCTAGGATAATAAGTCACAAAAACAGTGCATGAAATCCAGCATCGCAAGATTGCTCCACTTTGGGGCTTAAAAACAGAGAGAAGTGGTTGATTCCTGAGCACAATTGCTCAAATAGACATCCAAAGTGAAGGCTAAGTGGACTGCAGCAATGATTGCGTGCTGGGGGGGGGGGGTAGATCTGCAACAAATCATTCAGAAGTAGGTTGCAGATTCTTTCTTTTCACCATCCTGAGTCTGAGTAAGCTGGTTGGTGGTTTGTTTAGGTTGTTCATGGGTGCAAACAGATAAGAGGAAGCGTATGGGTAGGAAGCTAGGGAGAGAAAGGAGGAAGAAGGAACGGGGTTTTTTTGGGTTAAAAACACAAAGATATTTTTATTTTTAGAAGGGGAGGAAACCAACCAGACTCAAAAAGGAACTCGAGTGCTTTGCAAAATGGGTCGACTGGGCTTCAAAAAGTTTGCTAGCGTAAAATGACCTTGTGGATCAAGTCAGATTCGCGAGGCTCTCGCAGGAGTTCACTGAAGTCTCTTGACTCAGAGAACTGCGTGGTACCCGCAAGCCAACTCTCCCCTCTTCCAAAAACAAGGCAACTCCCCGTCCTCCTGGAGCAGCTCCTCCATCTTGTGTCCAGGGTAGCCGGACGGGGCCAGCAAGCCAAAGACCGCGCCTCACCGCGCCTCTGTCCTTGGTGCTGAAATGAACAGCCGCTGCGGACAGCGGTCCCCGGGCAAGTTCCACACGGCAAAGGAACTGCGGGCAGCAGACGGAGCCAGCCCACCCGCCGCTGCCTCGGAGGCTTACCTTGCGCTGCGAGGAGAACAGCAAGCAATACTGTGCGGGTCATGACGCTGGCGAAACGGGCTGCAGCGCCGAAGGATGGCTAGAGGAGATCTCTCCTGCCTTTATTGCTGACGGCCGGGCTTTAGAGGTAGCAGCTGGCGGAGGGGGACTCTGGCATCGGGCGAGAGCTGAGCCGGGAGGCAGATTAATCAGCCCGTCCCCTTCCCTTCCCTAGATCCTCTTCCTTCTCTAATGCTGATGATCCCCGACGGGGCACTGCAGCAGCAACCTCATTTATATAGGGCCCCCCTCCCATCTCATCCCCTCCCTTCTGTCTCTTCCCCCTCCCCTCCGGAAACGGCGTCAGGAGGAAGCCATCTCTCCCTCCCAGGAAGGGTACGTCCCAGATCTCCTTGGCTAGGGATTGCAGAGCCGACGCGCGGCTAAGCTACTCTTTCTGAGCTTGCCCGCTTAGAGCGGGAACCTGGCTAGCCTAGTAAAAGCCCTGCTGCTGCTCCTGTCGGACAGCGCTCGGCTCCAGTAAGAGAGGCGTATGCCAGCTCCTCCTTTTTCACACTCTGCAAGCTGTGGTAGAGAAGGCACAAATGCGCCCAGTCGAAATGCTCACTGCTGGCAGGTAACCTATGGCACAGCGTCGGCTCCAAAGAAAGGGAGGGAGGGAGCGAACGAGCGGTGCAAGGGCGCCAATTATGGTGGGCTGTCATGTTCTTCAGAGCAGTTAGAGATCTAGTGATTGAAAGGTGTCAAAAGAAGATGAGAAAAGAGATGACCACAGCAGATAAACCCTTAAAAGTTCAAGGGAGTACTTTTCGATAATCTAATGTTGACTCTGCCCTAAGGCTCGCCTCTGAAGCTGGCTGTGGATCTTGAGTCCTCCTAAAATCTTTCCTCCCTCCCCCACATCTGAAATGGCACTCCTGTTAGATTAGGGACACACAACTGTAACCACTAAATTGTGTTTTCACAGACATTTAGGACCCAACTACATGTTGCACACAAGCACAAAAATCCTAATAAGTGCTTTCCATCTTCACACTCACTTCTGGAACATTACAGATGTAGAAGCTCATTTGGATGCGGGGGATGGGGTGGGGGTTTGAAGAGGTGGAAGGATGGTTAAGTGCTCCCATCGCCTGCCCCTGTAATTTATCCATTTCAAATTGCCCCCTAAAGCTTTGTGTTTTTTTTTCTCCCAAGAAAAAGGAGGCAGAAAGCTTCTGTACTTTTAGGGCCACTTTACAGGAAAAACAGGGCTCCTCAAATGTCAACCAGTGTCTTTTCTTACTGTGGAAGGAGTGGTGAAGGTATGCAAACACACTAGAAAACTTCTATGGAGCTGAAATTGGACAAGAGCTAATTCAGACATGCATGTTTGCTTATTCCTTTACTTATTTTCAACAGCTGCCTCCTTCTTTCCTATAAAAGAAAAATAAATCAAGGTAGCAAACAGCGTGATAGGAAATTAGAACAATATCAAACAATAAAATGCATGCAATTAGGCTAAAACTACAATAAACTCCAAGTCAATATGCTGGAGGGGGAACCTGGTCATCATAAGGAGTGTTGTGGTGATGCTGAACTTCCTTCTTGTCGTCAACCACCAGAACATCAGAAAGCCCCCATCCTGTGGGGCTACTTATGATGGAGGGGAAACAGGGCCCTAGAGGATTCTCTTAATAATTAGGACAAGAGCCAACATGACACAGTGGTTAGAGTGCTGGACTAGGACTGGCGAGGCACAGGTCCAAACCCTCATTCAGCAATGAAACTCACTGGGTGACCTTGGACCAGTCATTGTCTCTAAGCATTGCTTACCCAAGGAGATTGTTGTGGAAATAAGGGGTGAGCCATTTTACACAACAGGTTTCCAACCTTTTGTGCTACATTTAGCAGTGGAAGTTAAGCCATTGTGGTTAAATATGGATCTACCAAAGCCTGCAGTGGGGAATCTGTGACCCTCTAGACGTTGCTGAACATCTGGGGTCGTGGTTGTTATGGGTCAACAACATCTGGAGGGTGCTAGGTTCCATGGCCCTGTACACAAGGTATGCTTGTGCATGCTTCCTCTAATGTAAAGTGAAGAGGTAAATGGCAATGCTACAGTGGACACCTGCCAGACAACTGTAGCACATTATGGTTCTGCCACAGGTGCAGCTCCCTTACACACTTCACATGTTTACTATGCTAAATATCCATGGAACTCTGAAAAACAGCCATGAGAATAACTTCTTTATTTCCTCCCCTGGCACATCAGTCAATACTAACAGTTTTCTAGATCTCACTCTATTTACATTTCCATGCAGCTCTTTGTGAGGAGGTGTCTGTAACAGGAGGATGTAAGGAATCTTTCCAGGCCGCTTGGAAAGTGACCGGCCTGGAAGTGCTCTAAATTCACTCCTGCACAATAAAGAAATAAACCATTGTCTTTCTGCAAAGGTGAGTCACAAATATTTTCTAAGACTGTACTTTACACTTCCAGCTGACTCTGCTCTTAATGCAGTAAAACGTTGGTGGGCAGGCATGGGACAATGGGTGCTAGTCCAGATTTTTACATGGTCTTATTTCTATGGATCATGACATCAGGGCAGTTGAGCCTAATATATAATACCACATGAGCTATCTGTGACCCTGGTACAAGCGCCTCTCTGAGATGTGACCTGGAATGAATAAGTAGCATCCTGACCCTATAAGCCACAGAAAAGATCAGCCAAACTTAACTGTTACCCTTTTGCAAGTAGGAACATGTGTAATGGACGCGCAAGTGGATTTAGACATACACTTTGCAATGAGGTGTGATTACACGGAAGATCAGGAATGGCATGGCAAAGGACCCTCTTTTGATTAGGGAGGCCAATGAAAGTGGCACAGCTTCACCAGTGATAAGAAAGTCTGTCATTTCAGGTGAAGATGCACATAACATTTCAAACATGGTGAAGGCGATTTGAAGGCTGCCCTGAAAATACACATAGTTTCTTCTTTCCTTGAGTGCGCTCTGAAGAGGAAGAAAGTTTTCTGCAAGTTTTCAGCCTGTTGAGGAGAAAAACTGTATGTGTTGGGTGCTTATTGGCTAGCACCCATGCCACTGGCAACATATCTCTTTCTCCAATTCCTGGAGCACTTCTGCAATTGTTTAAAGTGTTGTGATTCTTATTTGCAGCGTGAAAGATGCATTGATGACTGCTCTTAAAAAATTGATGTGGGTGTTCTTCACCCACAGATATCCTGGCTATAGATGCACATCAGTATGTAGCCAATGAGCAATGAAATTACCAAGGTGAGTTTGTTTTAGGTGGAATGAGAAACAGCATGCAACCAATATTGCACCAACCCACATATTTATGTGGTGGCAGACACTGCCTAAGAGGTTTACTGGGGAACTATCTGTTACTTCTTTATCTATAGACACAGATTTCATTCTCATCTAGCCTGTTGAGCTGTGTCACCATCATCCATGGTTGCAAGAAACATCCTCAAGGAAAAAGCAGGGAGTGGGGAGAGATCTGCAAGGAAGTTTCATCTGTGAAGCTTGTGTGAAGCTCTGGAATTGTGTCTGTGGACCTGTAGCTGGAAATTCTATCAGTATCTATGGGAAGCTTGTTGAGAATCTCAAGAAGTTGTTGCTAGTACCAGTCACCACATGAAAGTAGCTTAAGGTCCAAATAGTTTACTGTTGCAGAAGATAAGACCCAGTAAAACAGTTTTGGACATAGATGTATACAGCTTGTAGGCTCTTGCAGGTACAGATATAGATAGAGACATACAGGTACAAAGTATCTCCATTAAATAAGTTCAGCAATTCAAGACGTAACACCGGAGAAGCAACAGACTCTACTACTGAGCTGACATTAATCACATATATTGGGGCACTGGGCCATTACCATAGCAACTGGATTGGCTCACCTTGCACCTGCGATTAGCTCATCCATGAGGTGATTTACAGTCATGAAGGAAATTAACCCCTTCCCATGTCCTGTTACTCCAACAAAGCTTACTAATTTGTTAGAAGTCCATCTAACAGCACTGAATATACTGTACATTTATAAGTAGTGGGCATTTCAGTGTTACTTGCAGAAGAGAACTCATATAGCCCCTTGTAAAAGATTCCAGTTTCCAATCACGGGGAAGCTGACTTTGAGTTACTAATGGAAACAACTGAAACTCTTCATGTGTTGAGACAGAACTGTGTTGTACCAGAGCTGTCTACTCTGACTGGTTGCATCTCTCCAAGGACTCTAAGGACTGGGTCCTTCCCACTCAGGATACCTGAGACACTTCAATCGCAGGTGTGAGAGCTAAACTTGCATGCAAACGATGTGTTTTACCATTGACCTCTGGTCTCTTCCTGCCCATAAACTCCAGCTCAGCTGCTTCAAGAGAGTGGAACAGATAACGTTCCCATATTTCCTCAGCCTCGTGTTTCCCTGAGAATGGGGCTGTTTTCATAGTGCAAGTGAAATATGTCTCACATGTCAAAACAGAATAATATATTCCCCCCCCAAAAAAAATATAACAGCTTCAAAGAGGAGGCTGTCGCCCGTCTGCAAAAGGGTATTCATCTTTTATCGTCATTTTTTTTAGGTCAGCAGCAAAGTGATGTGAATGCCTTTGATTTTCCTTTGCCTCGACTGCACTTACAGCAGCCTGGAATTAATTGCATGAATTGCCAAGCATCTTGCTTACACGCTGCCAAAAAAATACACAGAGAGGGAGACATAAGTAGTGTCACATTCTGACAGCAAATTTCTTTCATTTTCACTCTCATTGGATTTGCCCTGTCTAAGTGTTCTTGGGCCTAGTTCCACAAGATGGAAAATCAATAGACACAGGGCATGTTTAAGAACACAAGAACGTAAGAATCTTGTTGCGTCATATCAAAGCTCCTTCTGGTCCATATGGAGTAGAATGAAACTTTTGTTATTGGTTGGGGTGTCAACCATTAGAAGAAGAAGAAGAAGAGTTTGGATTTGATATCCCGCCTTTCACTCCCCTTAAGGAGTCTCAAAGCGGCTAACATTCTCCTTTCCCTTCCTCCCCCATAACAGACACCCTGTGAGGTGAGTGAGGCTGAGAGACTTCAGAGAAGTGTGACTAGCCCAAGGTCACCCAGCAGCTGCATGTGGAGGAGCGGAGACGCGAACCCGGTTCCCCAGATTATGAGACTACCGCTCTTAACCACTACACCACACTGGCTCTCATTAAATGAATGAATAAAATGAATATATTACCAAGGATGTTATTTTTGTTTCAATCAATACTGCTGATCGGCAAGACAGATTGTTTCAACAAATGGCAAGAATATATTTCTAAATATATCTGGCAAGAGGGAAAAACGAGAATAAAATATAAAATATTGATAGACATGAAAGAGAGAGGAGGTTTTCCCCTGCTGGATCTGAGATTATATTATGAAGCATCTTGTCTGTGCTGGTTGTTATTGAAGAATTCACATATTTTAGATATGGAAGGTCATGATAATATTTTTGGTTGGCACATTTACTTGTAGTATGAAAAGGTGAAAGTACATAAAAGTCTTACAAACCATATAATTAGGAAAGAATTGTATAGAGTATGGGATAAATATAAAAACTTGTTGGAGACCAAAACACCACTATGGCTTTCACCTTTGGAAGTCATAGTGGTGAAAAAGAAAAATATGATGGGAATTTGGGCAACTTATATAAATTTATTAATATGAAGAAGGTGGAGAGTTAAAATTAAAAGGATTTAAGGATTTATCAGAGATGTTGACAACATGGTTACAATATCATCATCTGACTAAAAAGGATATGAAGTGGGGGTTTGGGGAACAAACATAACAACTAGAAAGAGACCTGTTAAACTGTAAAGTTAAAGTGATGTCTAAAATGTATAAGATGTTATTGGAATGGGAGACAAGGGCAAACAAGTGAAATCTTCAGTTGATACACTGGGCAATAGATATTGGTCATACAGAAATGGATGCATGGGGACATTTATGGAATGTGTAAAATTTACAGCATGTTACAGTTTAAGAGAAAACTATATGAAAATGTTATATAGAAGCTACCTAACACCTAGTAGATTGGCAAAAAGGTATAAATCCAAATCGAATATGTGCTGGAAATATAAAGAGAAATAAGGTACCTCTTCCATATGTGGTAGTCTTGTAACAAGGTTAAAGCTTACTGGGAAATGATATGTAATGAACTGAAAAAGATGTTTAAGATAATATTTATTTTTTAAAAAACCAGAAGCTTTTCTTTCGGAAATTATGGGATCAAAACTACCTAAACTGTATAGAAATTTATTTATGTATCCAACCACAGCTGCAAGAATTTTATTTGCCCAAAAATGGAAGGAAGAAGAGATCCTGACAAGAGAAGAATGGAAACAGAAGATGATGGACTGTGCAAAAATGGCGAAACTTACAGGGGGAATAAGAAATCAAGATAACTATTTTTTAAAGAAAGGAATGGAAATGATTTATTGAGTATTTACAAACAGATTACGACATTGGCAGGATTAATGTAAAAACCTGTGGTTTCAATATATATATGGGATATATATGTGAACAGATATATAAAATAATATCTTGAGATAATTTGGAGTATGCAAGAAGATGAAAAGAAATGTAAAAACCACATAAAGACGGGGAAGGGAGTAGGAATTTGAAATGTTAAAATTTTAATTTAATAATTGTTGTAATATCTATCAATGAAAATCATATTTTTTTTTAAAAAAAGCTCCTTCTAGTCCAGTATCCTGTTTCACCTGGAGACCAGTCAGAAGCCCACAAGCAGAGGAGGAGGGCAATAGCCCCAGGGCTGGCCCAGGACAACCTCTCCCTTGCCCCATTCCATCTACAGAAGCCAACCATGCTTCCTTCAGAAGGAATGCTTTATGTAAAGAAGCATTTTCTTTTGACTGTCCAGAATCTACTGCACATCGACTTCATTGGATGACACCAGGTTTTAGCAAGTGCTTGCAGGTGCACGATCTACTTTCCCCTAAATAAGACCCCAAGAAGAGCACTGGAGCTTGGCACTGGTTTCACAGTTAGCAAAAATGGATTGGTGCCAAGGCTGAAGAGCCTCTGATTCACTAATTCTCTCAGCTGAACAATGTGTAATAACACTTCAAGCAAACAACTGATTTTCCCAGCGAACCTTGGAGGGGAAGCTGATGACTCGTGTTCTGTGTGTATCTTTTGCCAGGTTGGAGTCCATTAGATATAATGGATTCTTTGTTTGGTGAATGATGACCTGGAATATCTTGTTCCCACATATATTTAACATGCTGGCCTTTTCCACAATGCATATTCACCTTGTAAGACTTGTGCATGGGAAGTCTTGTTTTGCTACAGCAGCTGGTGTGGTTTAGTGTTCTGGCAAACAAAATCTGCAGTTTTTAATTGACCTTATTTTTCAATGAAACCAGATAGATAGATTGTCAACATCACTTTAAGCTAGGTTTGGAAAACTGTATTTAAAACCTATCTTATCTATCTATCATCTATGTACGTATCTGGATTTTTAAATGACGCTTTCAGAAATGTTACTGTGTTGTGCTAACTCACATTGCAGAATTACAAATCTAGCTTCTCTTGTGGTTCCTGCAGAAAATATTTGAATGATGTTATCATCAAAGGGAAAAAAAAGTTTTATGCCTGTTTATTTATGGGACCACCTCTCCTGGTATGCCCCGCAGAGGATCTTAAGGTCCATGAATAATCACAGTTTAGAGGTCCCGGGCCTTAAGGAAGTCAGATTATCCTCCACCAGGGCCAGGGCCTTTTCAGTGATGGCTCTGACCTGGTGGAATGCTCCGTCCCATGAGACTAGGGCCCTTCAGGATTTAACGTCCTTCCACAGGGCCTGTAAGACAGAGCTATTCGGCCTGGCTTTCAACTTGAACTTAGCCTGATCTTTTATTCCCCTTCCTTCCCTCCCCTCCCCTTTTTATGAAGACTACCCGCTCTGAGACCCCACAGCTAATTATCCCCTGGCCTCCTCGCTGGCCCAAGTAGGACTAATTCAGCCAGCTAGCCCTGGTGACTATCTAATGCTTACTGGATGGATTTTCCCCAAATTGATTTTTGAATTCTGAATTTATTGTTATTCACGTTTTATACTGTATTTTATGCTGTTTTTTGTTGTATCAATTAAGTGTTGTTAGCCGCCTTGAGCCCGGTTTTTGAACCAGGAAGGGCAGGGTATAAATAAAATTGTATTATTATTATTATTATTATTATTATTATTATTATTATTATTCTGAATGTTGGACAGATAAAAGAAAAAAAGCTCTTCTTCGTGCAGTGCATGGCTTAAACTATGGAAGTCATTCCCATAGGAGGCAGTGATGGCCACCAACTTGGATGGCTTTAAAAGAGGGTTAGATAAATTCATGGAGGGTGAGGCTATCATTGGATACAGCCATGCTGTCTATGGTCTGCCTCCATGGTCAGAGGCAGCAAGGCTTCTGAATACCAGTTGCTGGAAACCGCCGGAGAAGAGAGGGTTCCTGTGCGCAGATCTTGCCTGTCGGCTTCCCAAAGCCATCTGGTTGGCCACTGCGAGAACAGGATCCTGGACTAGATGGACCTGATCCAGCAGTCTCCTCTTGTGTTATTAAGGGACCCAAGTAGAGTGGCAGAACATCAGCTTTGCATGCAGAAGACTCTGGGTTTTCAGTCCCTACCATCTCCGGAAATAGATAAGTAGGCAGTGTAGTTGATACCAAAGTGGCATTACATGATGCAGCCTCTAAAACCTCACTTAAAACCTTGGTAGCTGCACAACCACTTGAAGTTTCATGCCAGCCTATCTTCAAATACAGCACTATACACAGTGTATGTGAAATCATAGAATCATAAAATTGTAGAGTTGGAAGGGACCATGAGGGCCATTAAGCCCCTGCAATACAGAAATATTTTGCCCAGGGTGGGGGTTGAAACCATGACCCTGCAATTAAGTGTCTCATGCTCTACCAACTGAATTCAGACCCTCTGACCTCTCTGCACATTTCCTTTTTTATATAATAATTTTTATTTAATTTTCTGTCTTACAATTTCAAATAAACATTTTACAAACTTTAGAATATCTAATGACTTCCTTTCTTCTCTTTCCATGGTTCTTTTTTACATATCTTACATCCCTGCATATTTTACAATAACCATTCAAACCAATTTTCCACTATTACAGCCATCAAAATTATTGACTCTGCTGGATTTATCTTAATGCTGCCAGCACTTTCAGCTGTACAGTTATTTTCCATATACTCAATAAACATTTTCCAATCTTCTTTAAATGTATGTTCTTCTTGTCCTCTTATTATATATGTTAAATCTGCAAGTTGTGCATATTCTGTCAACTTGAGTTGCCAGTCTTCTTTAGTTGGGACCTCACTCACTCTCCATTTGGGGGCTAACAAAACATGGGCTGCAGTTGTTGCGTACATGAATAACCTTTTCTGACACCTGGTGGTTTCAGTCTGGGTTATCCCCAGCGGAAAGGACTCTGGGTTTTTTTGGGAAAGTAATTTTAAACATTTTTTTCAGTTCATTATAAATCATTTCCCAATACTCTTTTTGCATATCCATCACATGTGAAAGAACATTCCTTCCACATCTTTACATGTCCAGCACTTATCTGATTCTGTCTTGTAAATCTTAGCCAACCTACTCAGAGTTAAATACCATCTAACCCAGGGGTCAGCAAACTTTTTCAGCAGGGAGCTGGTCCACTGTTCCTCAGACCTTGTGGGGGGCCGGACTATATTTTGAAGAAAATAATGAACGAATTCCTATTCCCCACAAATAACCCAGAGATGCATTTTAAATAAAATCACACATTCTACTCATGTAAAAACATGCTGATTCCCAGACCATCCGTGGGCCGCATTTAGAAGGCGATTGGGCCGGATCAAGCCCCCGGGCTTTAGTTTGCCTACCCATGATCTAACCTCTCTGCACATTTCCTAACCAGAACTACACACCTTCTCCTGCCCCTAGGCCCTGTGTAAGGTTGTCCCCCAACTAAACTTCCCTTCCCTATGCTGTGCTGCATTATCAACAATTTGTGATTGGCTAAATGCTCCCTGGCAATTAGAAAATTCATGAGCATTCTGTTACATCTCAGCAGTTTAGCCAATGACCAAGAAGCTCATAAACTGGGGGAAGCAATATTTTAATTTTATTACATAACATCCCATTTGGTTCTGAGCGAACATTTTGCTTTTCAATAATGTGCAAGAACTATTACCTGGAGGCTGGGGATACACCTCTCTCCTATCATCACATCCCCTTACTCGTAAGGTATGAAAATGACATTGTTTTAATGATCTGCGAGAGGAAGGAAGTCCGGGCAGATATGCAACTCATTACATGTTATGCTTTCCCAACTAATAAGGGGGACATTTTCTACCATAATAAATGTTAAGTATTCTTAAGCGTCTTAATATTGATCTAGATGTTGAGAAGGTTGCACAATCTGCATTGTTTGGGAGATGATTGTCTCAATCTAAGTCCAAAACAGCTGGAAAGCAGCAGGCTAGGGAATGCCACTGTAGATAATCTCCCACAAAGGGGGGAAGCAGCACCCCACATTATCCCTGCAGGCACTTTAATCGTAGCCCTCTGAGCCATTGCCTGTATATGGAATGAACCAGGCTTCTTAGAGGTGTGGCAGCACTGCTCTGCTTACTATGAAGAGATGTTTTCTTGTGGCCAGAGTTGTTCCTAGATCTGCCCAAAACTGGATTGTCCCAGAGCTGTTTCACAGTGAATAGGGACACGTTGTTGCTGCACCAAGATCAGGTGCTATTTTGTACATTCGCTCATAGCCTGACATCCATTTGAATGGTATTTACTATGTGGGTAGTTGATTCGTGTGCCAGGAATGGCTGAGAATTAGCAGGTGTGCACGGGGGGCGGGGGTAGCTGAAGTTTATTCCAGAACATGCAAGAGAAAACATGCATTTTGTGTTTTATGAAACTGCTTATGTGCGGTTGTGTCTACATGTGCTTATGAAACAAGAAACCAATATGTCACAGAGCTGGAATAGTTCTGAGCCATCTTTTGCTGCTTATCCTTGCTTTGTTTTAAGCTCAATATTGAAAAACATCTAAGAAAAGAATCAAGGCTATTTTCAACTTACGTAAGACAGACCACAGACCCATGCAGTGGGCCTGCTGATGTTGTGAAGCAGCTCTGGGCCTACTGCAAAGAGGGCTTTCTTCCTACACAGAAAGGAAAACAGCAGGTCCACAGACAACCGGCATATGAATATCATATCATGAGACTGGTGGGGCAGTACATGTGGGTGGTTGTTATGCACTGAGTTGAATAGGATCCAAAATGCAGCAGTCTGATTGGTCCTAGAACAATAGGATCCAGAATGCAGCAGTCTGATTGGTCCACAGGAGCCACCCAATCCAGCTCCAGGTGGAAGTGAACCCACAACCTTATTGGCTTACAGGAGAATCCCGGGATTAGCCAATCACACGGGGCCCATTGTGTAAATTATGTATATAAAGGAGACATTCTGGGGGAACTTCCATTCCTCCTCACCACTATGAGCTGAATAAAGAGCATGAAATCCAGTCTCAACTCCGAGTATATTTCAGTGGTCTTGCTCACCTGGCTTCCCAACGCCAGGCATCGCTGCAGGGGAACTGAGGAAGGGAGGTGCAGTCCCAGTTGTGAATCTTAGCCAAGGCTCCCGCACCACGTCAGGCACATTGTGTGAACAGCCCTCGAAGCAGAAGCAGAATAGCCTTGCTCGCCGCAAGGAAATTGCATCCTGTAGCATTTATGCAGCCTATTTATGGAGTTGCTGGAGTTTTCAGTGACTGGAGTTTTCAGGCTGCGCTTGGCTTTAAGTTCTGTTGCCTTTCCTAATGCTTTCACTGCTGTATTAATTAAATGCTGGACAGCATCCCAGATCCTTGTCTCTGCCAGCCACTCTGGGGGGACAGAAGCCAGCCTGAAAGATGGTGTGCACACATTTGCCTGTCTTTCAGAAAGTCTGATCTCTTATTTGAAACGGTTGAAAACGGGTACAGCTGCTGCTGTTGCTGTTGGATCCATTTTGGTGATCACAATGGCTGAAATAGGGGTGCTGACAGATGGCAGAAGATGCACCAACAGGGAAATATTCTATAAAACCAAATGGATTCTTCCCCCAATTGCTGCACCATGTCATTTGACAGCATCCTCATTTGCCAGGACGCATAACAAGAGCAAAATATCCAATGAGGTTTTAAGACAGACAACTCGGCTCCAAATTGTGGGCTTCTGGAAGTTACATAATCAAAGCATCCAGGAGACAATACCAAATTAAACGACCGGTTTCTGGGCCCCTGCTCTTGGTAAGCATTGTTTTTACTTGCAGTGCATGGATAACAGATGTGGTTACATCCAGATGTTTGGAACCACATCTCCCATTATCCCTGGCTATGGGCCATGCTGGCTGGGGCTGATGGGAGTTGTAGTCCACAATATATGGAGGACACCACATTGGCTACCCCTGGATCGGAGTTTAATACAAATGCACTTTGCGCAATCTCACCAATAGTCACAAGACACATTTCTCTCCCATGCACATACTTCAGGAAAAAAAGAACAGCACTTCCCTCTCTATCATGTCCCCACCTTCCCAAGTGCTAGGAAGTTCCAGGGTCTCTTTTTGCAGGGTTGGTTTCCTTATGAGAAGGAAATATTGGAGTTTGATGCTGTTTTTGTAAGATCTCTATAATTACTTGGAAAAGCACGTCCCAGTTTTATAGTTTACTCAGATTCCTGAGTATTTGGATCCCTTAATAACATACAGCCTGCAGACAAATCTTTATCTCCAGGTTCAGAGTATATCCAACTGGACTCAAGGGCTGATGCTCCAAAAACCAGAGAGGAATTCAGACTTATTATAATTAATACAAAACCCTGATTCTGTGCCAAATGTATCAGTGGTCTTATTTTTTAAAAAAATAAACACCTTTATTGGAAGTTCGAAAAGTACATAACTCTATGTGCCCCAGACATGGTGAGATGCAAGCAAAAAAGAGAAAGAGAGAAAGAGAAACAGAACCCGTGCAGAAGGAAAAATGAAGGGGGGAGGGGGAACCCCCCCAATTGTATATTTTACAAGGTTGATATTGTACTTCGCCAGATCTTATCCTATTACAGTATTTGTAAGAATGGATTCCAAATATCACTGAATTTGTCCATGGCAAGTCTGCGTTTATATGCAAGTTGTTCATATGTTTCAAGTTTGTATAAGTCTTTAATCCAATCGTAGAAGGGAGCCACATTTTTATTTTTCCAATTCATCAGTATCAGTCTTTTTGCTGTGGTAAGGGTATGGAGAGTCCACTCATATTGTCCTTTTGTAAGGTTCCACATGCTGGGTATATAATTCAAGAGGATATTTTGCTCTGTAAGTGTAAGGTTGTTCCGTACAGTTCTGTTGGTGGTTTCAGTTACCTTCTGCCAAAAATCTTTCAATACAGGACAACAAAAAACCAAATGTTTTAGAGAAGCATTATCCCTATGGCAACTCCAACAGTTAGATACCTATCTAAGCCATGTATCAGTGGTCTTAATTACTTCAGGGAGGGCAGTCCTTACGTCATGGAGCATGGTGGTGACATCATAGGGCAGGGGGATAGAATATAGGGCCCCTCAAGAAAACCATATGCCTTGAAGGCATCGAAAATGATGAGAACTAAGGGATTATGGGAGGCAAGTGGCAGGTAGAATCCATAACTTGTCTGCCTGCTACGAATCCCACCTGGTCCAGATGGATATAGGTGGATATATATCTATTAAACTGTGCTGCTAGGAGTGCTGTAGAAAGTTTCTGGTCCTGGCTGAGGAGCGAAACAGGGTGATAGGAGTCCACATATTCAGGGTCCTTTCCTGACTTTGGGATGACCACATATCTGGTCCACAACCATGAAGGGACGCGGGTGGCGCTGTGGTCTAAACCACTGAGAGTAATGGGGTGAGCTCCTGTTGCTCTGTCCCAGCTTCTGCCAACCTAGCAGTTCGAAAGCACACCAGTACAAGTAGATAAACAGATATCGCTGTGGTGGGAAGGTAAATGGCATTTCCGTGTGCTTTGGCACTCATCATGGTGTCCCGTTGCACCAGAAGTGGTTTAATCATGCAGGCTGCATTACCCAGAAAGCTGTCTGCAGACAAACGCCAGCTACCTTGGCCTGAAAAGTGAGATGAGTGCTGCACCCCAAAGTCACCTTTGACTGGACTGAACCTAAGGTTACCAGACATCCCCGTTTCCTGGGGACAGTTCCTGGATTACAAATCAGTCCCGTGACAAAATCCATCTATTTACTGTTGTAGGAAGTTGAAAAGTGTCTCTGGATTCATTGAAAAAAATCTGGTAACCTTAACTTAACCGTCCAGGGGTCCTTTACCTTTCTTAGCTTACATCTACCCCAACCAGGGCTCAGGAACATCGTCACCCTCAAGACATGTCAGAGTTTTTTGGGGGTGGAATGAGGAGAACTGTAATAAGCCAAGTAAAAGGGAAACAAAATGGAAGAAGGAAGTCTGTGCCAATTCAATTAGAGCTGCAATGTGTGTGGAATGAGCACAGTGGCCCTTTACAACAGCAGGGATAGGTAATAAAACAATTAACACAGTTACTTATCTGCAGTCTGGTCTTTCTAAGTAACCTGCTATTATTAATGTAGGGTCTGAGGGCTTTTTCACATGCTGCAAGTTTGTGCTCTGGATCGTGGCCACCGTCTATTAATAATACACCTGTACTACTCAATGGAAGCAGATGTCTGTGATGCCAAAAATATGACTCACTAAAAGGCCTCTCTCTGTCGGCAGTAACCCTTGTAAGATTTCCGCATTCACTAGAGAGGGGTTTTCGAACCCTCAAGCTGAGCCAGATTTTTCTGATTTGTTGGCCGTGAGTGTGGAATCTATTGCTTTGATCTCATAGGAAAGTGGCTTGTATTGCAAAATCAGAGAGCAGCTTCACTAATGAGATCAAGGAGCTAAGTAACGCCGCAGATGCCTTAAATCTTACAGTGTAAAATTGTGCCCGGAATACAGTAACCTTGATGCACAGTGGGAATATTGAGATAAACAGCAGCCTTGATTGTCCTTGGAGCAGGGTGGGGTGAGCTCACTTTAATTACCACAAATGGGGTGTGTGTTGGTTAAAGGACCTCCAGAAGGGATATGGTATCGAGTGCTTGGGAGAAACAACGCTCAACAGTATATCTGATGAGGCTGTTATCTTTCATCCCGCTAAGGAAGAAAAATCTTTGAATATCTCTCTTTAGAAAAACCAATGGGTTCCAGTCCCTTGATGCAAGATAACATTACCATTAAATCTGCCATATGCGTTACAGTTTAATTTTACTAAGTGGCATAGGGGATCTGTTTGGATGAGCAAAGGTGCGCTTCCTTGACAGGATATGGCCGTGTACGTGTTCTGCAACAAATTCTGCATGCTGCACCTGCTGTCTTTTCCCCCCCTTTCCTTTTTTTCTGCACATTTCCCCCTAATATATGAATTTTTGCAAACATTTTTGGTTAGAGAACTGCATCATAAAATTTGGATAAGTGTGGGTATTGAAGGACACCTGTGTTTCTTTCTTTTATAAATTTTATAAATATAAATTTATTTGTTTTTTCAGATAAAAGTTGTACAATCACATATCCAACATACAACATAAAATTTCCCTCCTTGCCTTTGTGGGTCCTATTGTTAATCATTTCCTCCTGCATCTTTTATGATAATCCACATCTTTTACATCTCCATTATGTCCAAAATTCACTATTAGACTACAAGTGTTATTCCAATCCTACTAACAATTCTAGCTATTTACAATGGGTTTTTTTTAATTAAAATATTGGTCTTCCTGATTCTTCTGGTCATTTTAGCCATTTCGGCATAATCCATCAATTTAATCTGCCATTCTTCTCTGGTAGGGACTTTATCTTCTTTCCATTTCTGGGCCAATAACATTTGTGCTGCTGTGGTTGCATACATAAACAATCTCTTCTTCTCTATTTGGGATTTCGGCACCTAAAATTCCTAAAAGAAAGGCTTCAGGTTTTTTTAGAAAAAGTTATTTTAAAAAAATAATCAACTCTTTATTGAATTTCTTATTTCCTAAACATCGGCTACAGTAACACAATTGTCTCCTGCTTGTCCCATTATTCTGTCTATTCTGGTAAAAAATTGCAGTCACTATAGTTTCCACAGCAGCTGTTGCTTAATTAGGTCTCCACTGGCTGCAGTACATTTTGAGTGCAGTTTTGCTTTTAGGCACGTCAATATATGCACAAATTAAATGTAAACCCCAAAAGAGGCAGAAGATGACAATTCCCCAGTTTGTACAAATATTTCAGATGGGCTGACCAAATCTCGTGAGTAGAATTCTGGGCACCTCAAAGCTACAGTTGCATTTGATGTACCAATTCCAATCCTACTCACAATTAGGTCTGCAACAGCCTCCGGCAACATTATCTGAGCTACATATGGCAAACCAATCCCAATTCAACCCTGCCAGCAACATCCCCTCGATCGCAGCAGCAGCAATGGCCTGATCTCATCGATAAAAATGCTGCGTGGCTAAAGATCAGTATTCATAATTAGAAGAAAAGGGCTAGGAAGCTGTTGTTCATCTGTGTACTGCAATTTGATGTATTTGGTATTTGAAATATTTCTAACTTGCCTTTCTGGATCATGCCCATGCAGTATAATTGAGGGACACCAATAAAACAGTGTCCAGGCAGACATATGGCAACCCATGTCAGTAGTCTCATTTTTGTTGCTTTTCCTTTAAAATAGCTTTAAAAAATTCTTTTCTTTTTTTGTGAATTTGCCAAAGAAGCTCAACAACTTTGGACAAAACTTACAAAAGCTCAACAACTTTGTACAAATAAAAAGCACAACCACCATAGCATAGATACAGTCAAACCTTGGTTGTTGAATGTAATCAGTTCCGGAAGCCCGTTCGGCTTCCAAAATGTTCGACAACTGAGGCACGGCTTCTGATTGGTTGCAGGAGCTTCCTGCACTCAAGCGGAAGCCACGTCATATGTTCGGCTTCCAAAAAATGTTCAAAAACCAGAGCATTTCCTTCTGGGTTTTTGGCGTTCGGGAGCCAAAACGTTCCAAAATGGAGGTGTTTGACTGTATTGTATATTTTTATCTGGTTTATGCATAACACCAGGCCAATCCATTGTTTAGCACAGATGTGTGAGCAGCTCTCAGAGAGGAGATTGCGGCCACTTTGCTTCCCCTCTGATCCTTCTGCTATGCACTAAACCATAGTGTGACTATGTGTGTTGGTGGTCACACCCATAGTTTGTCTCCTCCAGGAAAACCATGAGCTGTAAACCCAAGAACAAACCTTGGTTAAAGCATATGGTTTGCCTGGAGCAAGTCAAACCATGAGCCTGCGTTCAGATGACATGGTAAGCCAAACCGTGGTTTAGCTCACCGCAGAGGAGCAAAGCAGCTGCAAAACTCTCTCTGGGAGCTGCTCACATATCTGTGCTAAACGATGGATTAGTTTAGCATTAGGGATAAATCCGATCAATATATACAATACTGAATGCTATGCTATGGTACTGTACTTGTAATTGTTACATCGTTCATCAATTATACTGCATGGGCATGATCCGAAAAGGCAGCTTATAAATATTTTAAATAAAGAAATGCATAACTAAAGGAAGAATTCATACAAAGCGTGCGTAGTAGTTCAAATGAGGGAACGGAAAATCAGCAGCTCTTTGCCTGCGTCTTGCTTTAGTGAAACGCAGCTCTAGCAAGCAAGGGGAGACTTGCCACTGGGGCGAAGCTGAGTGCTAGTGGTGGTATAATGAATCTTGGGAACCAGACTGGGTCACCAGTTGCCTGTTCCTGTATCAGATAACAATCTGGCAATAGGTGTTTTAGGATAGGAAATAAAGTTAAGGAAGGAGAGAGGAAGGCAGAGAAATATGGGGAGGCATCATATCTGCTTCCACTGTAGCAAACCATCTGCTCTGCATTTATTATAACCAATGTGTTCCGTTGGGAGGGCGATCAGATAACACAGTATACTTAAATCCACTTAGCAATCTCATCATCTTCTTCTTTTAATTAATCAAAACCACTTTCTTGCAAGGCCACACAGATAAATGCTTCCTCTGAGCTACTATTAAGCCAAGGTTATTAAACACCAGTGTTTTTGTGTGTGTTGTGGAGGGGGGGGGAACGTTTCACACTGTTACAGCCCTGGGTTTTGTTTTGCTTTATTTGAGATTGCTACTCTGAGCACAGAGCATTTTTAGCAGGTTACTATTTATGGCTTTTTAAACGACACAATTTTTAGAAGACACCTGAAGGCAGCCCTGTATCAGGAAGTTTTTAACATTTGGTGTTTTATTATATTTGTATACTCTGCTGGATCTCCAGCCTATGGTGCACTTATACTCTTTGCGGGAGCAAATAATAATAATAATAATAATAATAATAATAATAATAATAATAATAATAATATTGTTTTATTTATACCCCACCCATCTGGCTGGGTTGCCCCAGCCACTCTGGGCAACTTCCAGCATATATTAAAAACACAACAAAACATCAAACATTAAGAACTTCCCAATACAGGGCTGCGTTCAGATGCCTTCTAAAACACGTCTAGTTACTTATCTCCTTGGCGTCTGATGGGAGGGTGTTTCACAGGGTAGGTGCCACTACTGAGAAGATCCCCTGCCTGGTTCCCTGTCACTTCTGGCAGTGAGGGAACCATCAGAAGGCATCAAAACTGCAGCTCAGTGCCCCAGCTGAATGATGTGGGTGGAAATACTCCTTCAGATATACAGAACCAAGGCCATTTAGGACTTTAAAAGTGAGCAGGTGAATAGGCTGCTGAATAATAAGCCTAGGTGAGTGTGGGGAGCTGGAGTGGAGATAATGGGCCTCCCATAAAAGCCTATATGGATCCTCTTTGTCCACATGGGAAAGGGGGGGGGTGTCATGTGGCTATTCTCCAGCTGTGATGTTTGGGCACTGTCTGAGCATCTAATGCTGTTGGCTAACCTGCTTCCTTCCAGATGTGGCTGGACTCCAACTCCCATCATCCCCAGCAAGCAAGCCACATGGTCAGGGATGATGGGAACTGTAGCCACAGCAGCTACCCCTGATGTAATGGCTCCCCGTTGCAGTAGAGTTATGTGCTGCACTGTGTTTATTATAAAGGAGTAAATGGTTCCTTCTAGTTTAACGACAAATGGGAACGTGCAGCGATGTCATTAGGCTGACCGGCCAGCCTTCCTGGAGCTATACAGAATGAGCTGCATAAAGTCAATCGATATTGCCAATTGAGGCCATTCGTGCAAATGCAAACTAACAAGCAAAAGTGCCTTTTTAAAGCCACCTTTTTCATACTGGCCTTAAAACACTGGAAATTGAGTTATGTGTGTTGCTGGGGGGGGGGGGGAGCCATAATCTTAGGATTGCGGTTTCAAGCCCCTTGTTGGGCAAAAAAAGATTTCTGCACTATAGGGGGTTGGATTAAATGACTTGTCCCTCCCAGATCTACGATTCTATGATTTGGGGGGAAATGGAACTCAACAATGCAAACTGCCTCAGCTTAGCTCAACTCTCTCTTGGAAAAACGGGACAAGGGATGAAATAAATGGGCAGTAAAGAGATTTGACATCTTATCAAGGGCAGTATAAGGGCAGTCAAACAAAAATGATAACTTGTGGTGTACTGAAGATGGATTTTATGTGAAAATAAAAATATATACAATTTTTTAAAAACTTAATGCTTCAGCTCTATGTCACTCCTAAGAAGAGTCCTGCTGGATCAGGTCCATCTAGTCCTGTCTCCTGTTCTCAGAGTAGCCAACCAGATGCCCATGGGAAGTCTGGAAGAGGGACATGAGTGTAATAGCACTCTCCTGTCGCTTCCAGCAAGTGCTATTCAGATTGTGGAAGCAGAGTATAGCCATCTTGGCTGGTAGCCACTGGTAATCTCCTCCTCCTTTAAAGCCATTTAAGCGAGTGGGCTTCACCTGCACATCTTGTGGCAGTGAATGCCACAATCCTGCAGCCGGAGGGATTTATTCATTTTTATTTATTGGAACCATTGATATACCGCTTGACTACAATTGGATCAAAGTGGTGTGCAGAAAATACAATGAAGAAAATGTAAATATTGGTTAAAACATTAAAATCAGACCAGTTTAGATGCCTGCTGGAAGAAAAAAAATGTCTTTAGTAAGAGGGAGGGGACCTGTCTGGCTTCAACTAGAAGGGAGAAGGCTAGTTTCCATACACACTCATGCATCCATCTCTTTCTTCTAGCCAGAAAAGCAAGAAACAACAACAGAAAACCCCAACAAAACCCAAGTCCTAAGGTGGATCAGTGAGGGTTGTGGCCTGAGGAGAGTTCTCAGGCTCAGAAACAGGGGTCTGGTGGGCCGCATTTGGCCCGAGGCTCTCAACCCTTGTCTTACATCATATACCACCATAGAAAAAACAAAGTAAGTCCACTCATGGGTCTATCAGGACTCCTTGACCTTCTTGAGAAAGTCAAGATTGCAGAGCCGGGAGGAAAACTTCATGGCCTCTATCCCTTTGCCATCAAACGAGCAAAATGGTTCTTGGGCCAGGCCAGCCTAATCAGGCTTCCTTGGGGAGCTTCGATGCAACAATTCGACAGAACGAATTGCAGCAAGCAACACCCTTGTTGAAAGTTGGAGTCGAGAGTGGATTTCATGCTCTTTATTCAGCTCATAGTGGTGAGGAGGAATGGAAGTTCCCCCAGAATGTCTGCTTTATATACATTATTTACACAATGGGCCCCACGTGATTAGCTAATTCCGGGATTCACCTGTAGACCAATCCGGTTGCGGATTCACTTCCACCTGGAGGTGGATTGGGTGGCTCCTGTGGACCAATCAGACTGCTGCATTCTGGATCCTATTGTTCTAGAACCAATCAGACTGCTGCATTCTGGATCCTATTCAACTCAGTACATAACACTTGTTTTTATTAATACTCTGCAGAATGATACGTTGGCATCAGTTGTTTCTTTCTGCAAATGCGTGGGGCTTTACAGAGCAACATAAGCAAAACACACAGAACTCTGGCTGCCGCTCCGTGTCACGGAAAAGGTGACCTGGCATGCAGCCAGGAGCTGCTGAGAGATGCTACACTGCCAGGGCTGTTGCAAAGCATACCTGCTGCTTCCTGCTTGTTTGCTGTATTAATTGCATCCTTCACTCTTGTGTCCATCTCATTAATTAAGTTTACAGGAAGTGCTGGGCAGGCGTATAAAGTAGCCGTTGGCATTGTCTCAGGCAGCCACAAAAGCTCCCTTCCAGCACCTTGTCCTAAGGACACGTCAGGAAGCAGTGCTGTTTTCCTGGACCAGTTTCAATTTGTATTCGCAGCTGCCTGTGGGATGTCAGGTGGCATTGCAGCATGAAGCCACTGCTGTATGCAACAAGAGAGGCAGGCATCAGTCTGACAAGAACATCAGCATGGGCTTGTTGGGTCAGGCAAAGGGTCCAACATGGCCAGCCGTACGCTTTGGGAAGTCCACAACCAGGGCATGATCTATACGTGAAGGCCTGATTCACACAAACAGCAGGCAATATGATAATTGTTGCCTCTATGATCTGTTAGGTGTAATTGATTTAATTGACCCTGGAATGAAAATGCCTGTATATTAATGAATAGCTGAAGGGTTGCTAATATTGGGGGTTTTCCAATGTTGTTTTCTAAAGGACTCTGAGCTCCTTGGTGGGTTAATGAACAACTGTTGGTTGTTTTCTACTCTGTGCTGAGAGTGAACCTTTTATCATGTGATGAAGATATTGAGTTGCAAATCCCCATTTTGAAAGAGAGTTGCTTTTAGTCTTTTCCCTCCCAAACTCCATGGAGTGAGGATGTAAATGAAGCTCTCCTGAACGGAGAGTAAACAGTCTAAGTAAGGCCAATCGAGGCTGGAAAGCAGGCTGTAGGAAGAGACAGACCTCTGCTTCTAGGTCTGTTTGGATTATTTCATATTTTCTAAGATGCTGAGCCTATGCTTGACAGGACAAGACATTGTATGGCTATTTTTGATGTATCTTTGATGCTTATGCTCTGTTTTTAAAAGAGTTCTGCAAGTAAAAGTTTGAATAATATTTTTATGGGCATGGACAATGATTACTTCCAAAAGGAGTCAGTTCTTATGCCTCCAGTCACTTCAAACTGTGCAATTTGAAAATCTGCAACATGATCTATATCTCAGAATTCTTCACCTTTCTGTATGCTAGGAACACTTGCACTCATAAACACTTATTAACCAGCACCTTGAGTAAGACAGGAAACTGCCTTATACTAAGTCAGGCCAGTGGACAATCTGATTCAGTACTGTCTACACCAGAGGTGGCTAAAGCATGACCTGTGTGCAATGTTCAAATCTAAAAACCTTCTTTTTTGGGTGCTCTCCAACACCCCACCCCAATGTGTTGGTTCTCCCACTCTGATGCCAGTTCTCAGAGTGGTCTGTCAGTTCTCCTTCCCTGGGAAGTGTAGTTCTGTGAAGGGAATAGGGGTCTCCTAGGGCCATGACTCAGTGGTGGAGCATCTGCTTTGCCTGCAGAAGGTCACAGGTTCAATCCCTGGCTTCTTCAGGTAAGGCTGGGAATATTTCTTGTTTGGAAACTTGTAGAGCCACTGCCAGTCAGTGTAGACTGTATTGAGCTAGGTGGACCAAAGTTCCGACCTTGTTCCTATGTTCCTGGAGGATTAACAACATAACTCATGTAGCACATTTATATCCTTGGCTTCCTTCTTCCATGGAACTCAACATGGAGTACATTAGATTCTCCGGTAGCATCTCCTCCAAGCATTGGCCCAATGCCCTTAGCTTCAGCAAGGTGGAAGTGTCTTAAGACTATAATAATTCCTCCCTGTTCCTTGCCATTCAGAGCTGATTAGCAGGCTCCTCTTTCTTTTTTTATATGCTTTATTAACTGTAGTTACATCCATACACCAAAGACATTTTATAGTCTGTAAATCAAACTCATCAAAAGAATAATTCCAACAAAGTATGTATTTTCATAAATTTGACTTCCCGTCCTTTCTCAACATCTTTTCACTCTAATAAACCTATTACCTAAATTTATCAGCAAAAATATCATAAAAAATATTAATATGCATCTGTGTATATATATATCTATTTTAACCCATTTAACTTTTCTTTACAGAGCTTATTCAAAAGCTGCTACCGAATTCAGACTGCAACACTTATTTTTTAAGTAACTCTTTAGAGGTTTCCAGTTATCAATGAACTCCTGTTTTTGCTTATCTTTAATATTTCCCGAGAGACTATCTAGTTCAGCATATTCTACCAATTTTAATAACTATTCTGATCTGATGGGTATTTGGTCACTCTTCCAATATTTTGCTATAAGTACTCTCACGGCTGTGGTGGCATACAGAAAGATTTTCCTTATCCTCCTGGCTATATCTGGTCCTGTAATACCCAATAAAAATGATTCTGGGGTTTTTTTGGGGGGGAAGGATGCATTTAACATTATTTGAAGCTGAGTATGTCTGTCATTTCAGAAGGTTTTGATCATTTTACAAACCCACCACATATGGAGCATGGCTCTTCTTTCTAATGATAAGGACTCAGACAACTCATTTGAAATAAACATGGATATTCCTTTTGAACATATGATCCATGATAATGATGAGCCCCATACTTATTTAGTTCGAATCCATTTTTATTATTCGCTAATGCAGTACCTTAATTCCCTCCTGGCTCTAATTTAAGGGAGTTGCACAACAGTGACTATCTCCCAGTGGGTTGCTTTTGTCTCTCTCCCCAGAAATATTAAGCTAGACCTTTGTCAGCCACACATCTGCTTTCAATATCCTGCTGTTGCATATAAACAAGATATGATGACTCTAAACAAACAGGGCCACCCAATTAAAGCTGGCTTTATGAACATGCATGGAACTAATTGACTTATGTGTGCAAAGTTGCATAGGGACGGCAGGGTTTTAATAAGCTGGCAAAGTAACCAGAGCTGTTTGAACTGGGGTTTAAATCAAGAAATGTTTACTTAACAAGCATTGACAATGTGGTTGAGATTGCACTGGCTTGACCAAAAAGATTTATCAAGTTTTGATTTATGGCAAATGACATAAAGCGGAGGGATGATGAGGAACCACACACACAGGCTCCAGACTATGGTGCACCAGTCAAAGTTCAGTGTATGGATGGTAGTCCACACATTAGTAACATCACAATTAGACTAAGGTAAAGGTAAAGGTGCCAGAGTGCACAGAAATGCTGTTTACCTTCCCGCCACAGTGGTACCTATTTATCTACTTACACTGGCGTGCTTTCGAACTGCTAGGTTGGCAGAAGCTGGGGCAGAGCAATGGGAGCTCACCCCACTGCAGGGATTCGAACCACCAATCTTCCAGTTGGCAAGCCCAAGAGGCTCAGTGGTTTAGACCACAGTGCCACCTGTGTCCCTCTGACAATTAGACTACTGTAATGCTCCGTAAGGGGGTGGGGATGGAACCCTTGTGCCTAGTTCGGAAGTTGCAGCTAGTGCAGAATTAAGAGTACAGTAGTAGCAACTCAAAGCAACTTTGATCCATGAGTAAGAAGCAGGTACATTAAAAACCAGCATAAAACAAAACAACAACAAAAGGAAAACTCATTCATATATTTTTCATATATTTTTAAAAACATCCTACCCACTAAACAGGTGGCGCTGTGGGTTAAACCACAGAGCCTAGGGCTTGCTGATCAGAAGGTCGGCAGTTTGAATCTCTGCGATGGGGTGAGCTCCTGCTGTTCGGTCCCTGCTGCTGCCAACCTAGCAGTTTGAAAGCATGTCAAAGTGCAAGTAGATAAATAGGTACCGCTCCGGCGGGAAGGTAAACGGCATTTCCGTGCACTGCTCTGGTTCGCCAGAAGCGGCTTAGTCATGCTGGCCACATGACCTGGAAGCTGCACCAGCTCCCTCGGCCAGTAAAGCGAGATGAGCACCACAACCCCAGAGTCGGCCATGAATGGACCTAATGGTCAGGGGTCCCTTTACCTTTACTAATGCTCTGTATGGGGGGGGGGGACCCTTGTGCCTGGTTCAGAAGTTGCAGCTAGTGCAGAATTAACAGTAGTAGCAACTCAAAGCAACTTTGATCCATGAGTAAGAAGCAGGTACATTAAAACCAGTATGAAACAAAACAGAAAAAAAGGAAAACTCATATATTTTTCATATATTTTTTAAAACATCCTACCCACTAAAAGGAGCCACAGATACGGTAATTAAAAACCAATGGCCTGGTGGAAAAGAGATTTTTCTATTGGCTCTAATAGGAGGCTTATTTTCAAGCCTAATTGTTGGACGGGTGGGGGTAATTTCCCTGGAGGGAAGGTTAACTCTTGCCTCCCTGATAATACTCTTCAAGAAGCTCACACACCAAGGAGGGGCGAAAATAACTGCTGTCTGGTGGTGATGAGAATGAATGAGTCTGTGTGCGTTTGTGTGTGGTTGAGGTCAATGCCTGGTTCCTCCTCGCAACAGCTCCTCCACTTTGCAAATATGCTCAAAGGCCCCCAAAAGTAGACAACGCCTGCAGATGGAATGGTGTCGAGACTAACAGAGGAATAAAGCAAGAGAAACCGACTGCATTTCCCACAACCTTGGAAAGAGCAACGCAGAACCTCCTGGTTGCAACTCTTCGGAAGGAGTACATAAAGTGTAAAGGGGAGGCAGATATTTCCAAATAGTTTTGGGGCGTGCAGTGGGCGTCACTCCCCTGCACGCCGATATGTTGCATTTGCAGCAGAACACCCCTTTGTAAATACGGCAAACATCTCTGTCACCATACAAGGTGAGATGTCTCTGAGAGAAGCGGGAGGGCTGAAGCTCAGTAGCAAGAGCACCTGCTTTGCATTTAGAAGATCCCGGCTTCAGTCCCTGGCATCTTCCTTCTCTGAAACACTGCAGTGCCTCTGTCCGTAAGTACATAAGTCTGAGCTAAATGGACCAGTAGGTTTGACAGCTTTCTATGTCGGGGTCACTACCTGCTCCTTGCTATACTTAAGCTGGTCAAGTCTGTCTTCTATTACGTGGCAGCAAGAGAATCTGTCAGCGTAAGTCGATCATCTCACATATAAAGACTCAGCCAGAAGCAGTTCTTCAGCACTCTTCTTGACACAATGCAACCGCCGTATTGATCCTGTTCACAGTTTTACTCTAAAGCAGATGTACACTGTGACTGTTTATGTCCTCATCTCTCTATACAACGCCTACTTTGTTTGGGGTGGCACACTAGTGAAGATATATTTCAAGAAACGTACCATATTTACTTTTCTCTTTTTTTCGCTTGTGATTTTTCCTTGGCACGAGCCCTGTCAGGTCTCCTTGTGAGAGATTTCATTAAATCAGGCTACAGGCACCATATTTATAATCATCAAGGCTGGCTGGTTGCCTAGATACTTCACTCCTCCTGCTACAGTGACATGGCTGCCAAGGCAGACTTAAAAACAAATCATGGCATATTGTTGCAGCTTTATCCTCCTCTATGTTGTATTTTGAGAGGAACGTGAATCAGCTTCTCACACACAGCAGGATATTTGCACAAAAAATGTAGATGGATTATCAGAAGGAGTTCACATCTCTCTGGTATTTTATTTAAATCACTCTTTTAAAAGTTGTTATAGCACGTTCCTCTGCTTCTCCCTCATTCCCTCCCTCCCTCCCTCTTTGTGGAACAAGACTTAAATAGAACAATCAGTTTTATGCCTCAGATAAAAGTGTTTGGAACTTTCCACTGATTTCTCTTGAAACTGATGGATGGTCCAACTCTCTCAAACAGAGGAGATCCACAGTAGTTCCATCTGGAATAGAGATTACCGTATTTTTTGCTCTATAAGACTCATTTTTTCCCTCCTAAAAAGTAAGGGGAAATGTGTGTGCGTCTTATGGAGCGAATGCAGGCTGCGCAGCTATCCCAGAAGCCAGAACAGCAAGAGGGATTGCTGCTTTCACTGCGCAGCGATCCCTCTTGCTGTTCTGGCTTCTGAGATTCAGAATTTTTTTTTTCTTGTTTTCCTCCTCCAAAAACTAGGTGCGTCTTGTGGTCTGGTGCGTCTTATAGAGCGAAAAATACGGTACATCCATGTGATCAGAGACTCACCCAGAGCATTTTCCCCCTCTGTAGAAGGCATTTCCTCCAGCCTGCTGGATCAGGCCCAAGGCCCATCGTTGCGTCCCCTCCAACATTTCTCCAATGAAAATAGGGGTGTCAATAATAATAATAATAATAATAATAATAATAATAATAATAATAATAATAATAATTTTATTATTTATAACCCACCCATCTGACTGGGTTGTCCCCACCACTCTGGGTGGCTTTCAACAGATGAATAAACACAATTAAACATTAATGTTTAAACAAAAAACCCTTTCCTATAGAGGGCTGCCTTCAGATGTCTTCTAAAGGTTGTATAGCTACTTATCTCCTTGGCTTGGGGGTCACATAACTCCATACCTTCCAACATTTCTGCAATGAAAACAGGGACATACTAAAGAAAAGTGGGACATTCCAGGATCGAATCAGAAACTGGGACGGCTTCTGTAAATCCGGGACTGTCCCTGGGAAATAGGGACACTTAAAGGGTTTGTTATTGTCTCTTCACCCCCCCCTCACTTACACAAAGATGGGACTGCTTGAAGTGGTGTAAGAAGTATTTAAATGTAGTGCAGATGGAGCCAAAATCTGCTGCCCTCAGGTGAGCTGGAGATGAAGGACACTCCTTGTCAAACTGTCAACTGACAGCCTAGTTAACTTCTGTACATAGAATTGGTGGAGGTTGGACCCCATCTTGTTCTTCACCTCAGGCAGGAAAGTCTTGGGCCGACCCTGATAATAATCCAGAGAACCTTTCTGATGAAACTCGGTTCATATTGAATTATAGCTGGTGCGGGAACAGGATTCAGGCTGTCACAGAAACGGAGTGCATTTAATTAAAGCTGACAGTCATAATGACACTGCTTGTAATAGTGTCAGGGGATTGTCAGCTGCTGCATAGAACCAGAAGCTCTGCAAAATATGCACCGAGGATGCTGGCTTTGTTTGGGTCTGTGTGGATAAGGCACTTTTGCCTTTTGAAGCAAAAGGAAACCTACATCTATAGTGAACTGGTACTAACAACCAGTTTCCAGTGGATAGAAAGTCTACAACTGCAGTCTAGCTGCAGACAGAGTCATTTCTTAAAGAAAACTGGAAGTGGTTTATATTGCTTCCTGTGTTGTATGCATCTGGTCAGTCAGGTTTTTGAAACAATGCAAAAACCTGTGCCACCTGTTTACCAGAATGAAATTGAAATGAGTGCAGACAACCTGGCCACCTTCCCCTCTTTTCACACTGCCCTTATCGGGGGGGGGGGACCACATATAAATAGCTCAGTTGGGGAGATTGTGGTGCAGATAATGCCAAGGTTGCAGGTTCGATCCCTGTAAGGGACAGCTGCATATTCCTGCATCGCAGGGGGTTAGACTAGATGATCCTCAGGGTCCCTTCTAACTCTATGATTCTATGAAATCTATGAAATCTAATCATCTCCTTCTAACCCAGCCTTTCTCAACCTGTGGGTCCCCAGATGTTGTTGAACCACAACTCCCATCACCCCTAGCTGGCAAGGCCAGAGCTCAGGGATGATGGGAGTTGTAGTCCAACAACATCTGGGGGCCCACAGCTTGAGAACCGCTGTGACCTAACCCAATACACCTTTCTGCCTATGAAATAATAATAATAATAATAATAATAATAATAATAATAATAATAATAATAATAATTTTTATTTATATCCCGCCCTCCCCAGCCGAAGCCGGGCTCAGGGCAGCTAACAACAATCAAATAATCCAACATTCTAAAAACATTTCATTATAAAAATTAATTAAAATCAAATTGATGGCAACCGTTAAGCAAAATTCTGTGCAGATTGCCAGAGGAGGGGGTCAGGCTGCGCCCTGACCAAAGGCCTGGTGGAACAGCTCTGTCTTGCAGGCCCTGCGGAAAGATGTCAGGTCCCGCAGGGCCCTAGTCTCTTGTGACAGAGCGTTCCACCAGATTGGAGCCGCGGCCGAGAAAGCCCTGGCTCTAGTTGAGGCCAGCCTAACCTCTCTGTGGCCTGGGACCTTCAGAATGTTTTTATTTGCAGACCGTAGGTTCCTCTCTGGGACGTACCAGGAGAGGCGGTCCCGTAGGTACGAGGGTCCTAGGCCGTATAGGGCTTTAAAGGTACGAGGGTCCTAGGCCATATAGGGCTTTAAAGGTTAAAAGCAGCACCTTAAACCTGATCCTGTACTCCACCGGGAGCCAGTGCAGCTGGTATAGTACCGGATGAATGTGATCTCGCAGCAAAGACCCCGTAAGGAGTCTCGCCGCGGCATTCTGCACCCGCTGGAGTTTCTGGGACAGTCTCAAGGGCAGCCCCACGTAGAGCGAGTTACAATAATCCAGTCTGGAGGTGACCGTCGCGTGGATCACAGTGGCTAGGTCAGGGCGAGAGAGATAAGGAGCCAACTGCTTAGCTTGGCGGAGATGAAGAAATGCTGCCTTTGTTATAGCTGTAATCTGCGCCTCCATAGAGAGGGAGGTATCGAAGATTACACCCAAACTCTTAACGGACGGTGCTGGCACTAATTGCACCCCCGCAAGAGATGGGAGTTGCCCCCTCAATCCCATATCATCCCGTCCCAGCCACAGGACCTCTGTTTTCGAAGGATTTAACTTCAACCGGCTCCCACGTAACCATCCAGCCACAGCTTCCAGACATCTGGTCAGTGTGTCTGGGGCCGAGACAGGATGGCCATCCATCAACAGATAGAGTTGGGTGTCATCAGCATACTGATGGCAACCCAACCCAAAACTCCGGACAAGCTGGGCGAGGGGTCGCATAAAGATGTTAAAAAGCATCGGGGAGAGTATTGCAATAAGCATCATGTGGCAACTGTCCTTTCTTAGGCTCTGACTGCCACTGTCCTAGAACATATACCTGCTTCTTGCCATTGTTTTGCAAGGTGGGAGACTGTTGTTGCCCCTTCTGGTGGCAACAACTACAACTCCCATCAGCCTCAGCCAGCAGGGCTACTGGCCAAGAATGACGTTAGTTGCAGTCCAGCAACTCCTGGAGGCAGGGCCGTCTTTACCCGGGGGTGCAAGGGTGCGGGGCACCCGGGCGCCGAATTCTGGGGGCTCGAAATGTATACCTACCATATATCCGTCCCTCTCGATCGGTGGCAGTTAAAAGCAATGCCCCCCCTCTGTTGTTACTCTGTAGCCTCAAATATTCCCAATGAGCCATTGCTACAGGTGAGTGATTCCCCCCCAAAAAAGCTCAATAAAAGTAAATTTGGGGGCGGCTAAACTAAATTTGGGGGCTCTGGGCAGATCTTTGCACCCCGGTGGCACATATGCTAAAGACAGCCCTGCCTGGAGGTAACAGATTCCCCACCTGCACTGTACTGGAAAAGAACAAAAACATGACTGGTTTTTGAACTGACCCCCTGCTCAAGCAGACTCGCCTTACACTTAACCAAACCTCTGGCTGCTTTTACTCCTCATTCTGTACAGATTCTCCTGCTGCTAATAATCTAAGACGATCCCTTTTGCTATAAACTCTGTCTCACTTGATGCACAGCCCATCTTTCATTGCCTAACAAATCCCACCGCAAAGTATAGCATGCTTAATTACAGCTGTGCTTTACAACAAAACGGCAGAAGACTCCACTGACTTGCCTAATGAAGAGGATGTATTAGCAACAGCACCACTTCTCCTGCATCAGCGTATTGGCCGATGAAGTAACTCATTTGGATCTCTGACTGAAATGGCAGAAGAAAGCGTTGCCTGCCTGGACAGCTAGAAAAGCCATGCAGGGCTGCATCGGAAATCATAAACAGAGCATTGGAGGAGCCTGAGGAAAGAGGAAAGAAGGGTCTTAGGGTGAACTAAACAAAAGATCAGTGGCGTAGTGTGGGGGGTGCAGGGGGGGGGCGGCCGCACCGGGCGCAACATCTGGGGGTTAGGGTTAGGGGGCGCAAATCCACGGGTTAGGGGGCGCAAATTACTTGCCTTGCCCCGGGTGCTGACAACCCACGCTACGCCACTGCAAAAGATTAAAGATAATAAGAAAGATACTATGCCCTGAAATATCCTGATCCCCAGGACTGGTGCCCGGGTTGTATGGTCCCAGAAATGCTGAGGCCGACACCTCTGCAGGAAGCCTGTCATCAGGAGCTCCTGGCCCCTGGTTGCTACTCAACCATGGTAATCTTCTCACTTGTGAGCAAGTACTGACACTGAAGAGGTCTGATTGAATCCGATGATAACAAACTTGCTTGCAGAAGGGGACGGAACTCCTGATTGGATTGTGCACTTCTCTAGTTTTGCATCATAGCTAACATCAGTGGTTTTCAACCAGTGTGCCGTGGCACCCTGGGGTGCCTTGAATGATGGGCAGGGGTGACACGGGGAACACTGGCCTCTGTTCTTCTTTCCTTCCCTTCCTCCTCTGATGCCCTCTTGTGTCTCTGCCTCCCAAAGGCTTGTACAACTGTTTATTGCAGCAACCCTGGCTACAAGCTCTGCAGGCGAATGGTGCCTCTGGGTGTGCTGGTTGCCAGGAGCTGAGGCGGCCTGAGAGTATGCAAGTAAGCAGGCGAGGGAGCCCAGCCAGCCAGCCCTTGCTGTTGGGAATGGACAGACAAGTCCCAGGCCCATGGGGCAGTGTGAGGAGGCCGCTCTCTGTGGTGCTGGAGGGGGCAGCTCAGAGATTGGGGTTGCAGCAGCGGCTGCCTGGAGGACTCTCAAGGAGAGGGGAGATGAGGCTGATGGAACACTCCACAAGGGAAGGTGTTTGAAAAAGGATGAGAGGCTGCCATAAGAGGGGTCCTGAGCATAGCTGTCAACGTTTCCCTTTTTTAAAGGGAAATTCCTATTCGGAATAAGGGAATTTCACTTTTAAAAAGGGAAACATTGACAACTATGCTCCTGAGCCCCACAGGGGTGCCGCAGAAAGTTTGTAGTTGGCCAAAGGAACCATGGACTCATAAAGGTTGAAAACCTCTGGCTTACATGCACAAAAATACATTTTTTTCCATACAAGGTGCATATAAAATGTGCATTTTCTGGCAAAGCACATGAGAAAATAGCTATTTTGGCAAAATGCATTCAAAAATGCATATAATAATGCATATAATTTAAATGCAAAATTCTCACACATTCTTAAAACAAAAATCCACACAAAGTGGAACAGAATGGGACCTATGACTGAGCACCAGCATAAATTAAACAGATCAGATTCTGTCCATCTTTTCTGCCCCTCCAACCATCTCATTCACCTGCTGATCAGCCCTTCCTGGGCAAAGAACAGCAACAACTGTTCCTGGCCACAAATGCCACCTGCACCTAAAAATGCAGAAGTGTCGCCCTAGCCGTGAGCCTTTTTTTGTGTATGTGGGGGTAATTCCCTCCAAAACAGGCAACCCAGCAACTCTAAAGCCAATTGGGATTGCTCCCATCAATAACTGACTTGGTTTAAGCTTGTTTATCCTCATTCAACCCATTGCTAACCCCAGTTCATGGACTCCAGCCTCATACTTGGCTCTAAAGAAAAGGAGAAAAAAAGTTGGGTGCTATTCTACTCATACCTTAACCCCAAATCCTCAGGCAATCTCACACAGTGCCTTCTTATATATGTTGAAAAACATGGGGTTGGGTGGGGTGGGAGAGATCACTGTGGCATCTTGCAGAGTATTTCCCATGGGGAAAGAATCTGTCATTTTTTCTATCTTCAAAGCCGCTGTCGAAATACAGTTTTAAAATTGCAGTAAAATATTCTAAGAGGTTAGTGAGACAGGACTAATCCTTGCAGAAGCCATGCTGATTCTGCTTCAACAAGACTTATTCTTCTATAGGCTTGGTGATTTTATTTTTAACAATGCTTTCAACCAGTTTTCCTGGGAGAGACGTTAAGCTAACTGACTGGAATTTGCTGTATCCCTTGTTAAAAATGGTGTCACCTTGGGCACTTTCTAGTCTTCAGGTATGACGGATGACCTTGGGGAGGAGCTACATATTTCTGTTAGAAGAGCAGCAATTTCACAATTGAGCTATTTGAGTGGATGCCTGGTGATTTTTTGGGGGGGCGGGGCGTCTACTAGACCTAGAACTTTGTCTCTCATCACCACTATGTGCCTCAGTTCCTCAGACTCCATTGTCTTATTCCAGTGTAAGTGTGCGGGTATATTGAAGTGAAAACGAGCTGTGACACAGAATGCACCTAGAAATGAGAGCTCATTGTAATTTAGACACACTGTGGATGTCAAGTCTTCAGAGCTGTATCAGGGTCGCTAGCATCTACTCTCTCTAGCTATCTGAACAAATTAGCAGTAAGCTGCTAACGAGCTCAGGCTTATGTTAATGAGCTGCCCTCTCTACCTTCATGCTGTGCTCCCAAGGTTTAAAACCTTGCTTGAGGGAAAAGAAGAAGATACTTTTCTAAAGAAACCACCTTTCATTACAAAACTTTGCCCCTGTCCTGACATGTATCTTGGTCATTTAATATTCTCCCATGATCCTCTGCTTCTTGGAATACAATCAGACCAGAGAGCTCTGTCAAAAAATAAATAAACATGTTTTGCATCCCTGCTTAGGTTTCAGCTTGCAAGAGGTCACGTCTCATTTGCACACTGCTAGAGGGGATGCATGTTACTGTCACTGAACAGGCTACAAACCCAGCAAGGTTCAATCAAGGATCCAAAAGACTTAAAAGCCTGCAGCAAGCAGCTTGCAAAGGCTGAATGGTAAGTGAAATACACAACACGATGGCAATCTGCCAAACAAGTGTGCTGATGAATTTCTTCTGAAGCAGAAGCAAAGCCAAGAATTGGACGTGCGGGAAATGCAGCTGGTTTCATGGTACTCAGATGGATGACGTTATCAGGAGAGGGGTTTCAATACTATTGGCCATGACATCACTGACTTAGTGGACTGGGTGGAGAGGCACTGCAGCTGTCTTTTAGCTACGGGGCCAGTTTTAGGGAAGGACATTCAGTGGTGATGATGATGATTTATTAAATTTGTATACCGTCCTATACCTGCGGGTCTCAGGGTGGTTACAACATAAAATCACAATATCACACACACAGTCTTTATTATGGTCCAATTGTCTCAATATGAAAACACAAAATACATAATAAAAACAAAAACAACCCAGTTACCCCACCTCCCCAACACATTTTAAAAGGGCACCTTGGACCCCTGGCAGTTGTGCTATAGGGTGCTGCAGTGAACCATATCTGTTCAAACAGAGTGATAGGATAGCTCAGTCGGCAGAGCAGGAGACTCTTCATTGCAGGGTAATAGGTTTGAGGACCCCCTTGGGCAAAAAGATTGCTGCATTGCAGGGGGTTGAACTGGATGACCCTCGTGGTCCCTTCCAACTTTATGATTTTTGTTGTTTAGTTGTTTAGTCGCGTCCGACTCTTCGTGACCCCATGGACCAGAGCATGCCAGGCACTCCTGTCTTCCACTGCCTCCCACAGTTTGGTCAAACTCATGCTGGTAGCTTCGAGAACACTGTCCAACCATCTCGTCCTCTGCCGTCCCCTTCTCCTTGTGCCCTTTCCCAACATCAGGGTCTTTTCCAGCGAGTCTTATGAGGATGTGGAGGAGGAGTTTGGACTTGATATCCCGCCTTTCACTCCCCTTAAGGAGTCTCAAAGCAGCTAACAATCTCCTTTCCCTTCCTCCCCCACAACAAACACTCAGTGAGGCGAGTGAGGCTGAGAGACTTCAGAGAAGTGTGACTAGCCCCAGGTCGCCCAGCAGCTGCATGTGGAGGAGTGGGGAAGCGAACCCGGTTCACCAGATTACGAGTCCACCACTCTTAACTACACCACACTGGCTCTCTAAACCACTTCTGGCACAATGGACACCGTGATGAGTGCCAGAGCGCACGGAAACACCGTTTACTTTCCCACCACAGCAATACCTATTTATCTGCTTGCACTGGTGTGCTTTCAAATTGCTAGGTTGGCAGAAGCTGAGACAGAGCAACGGGAGCTCACCACTGTCTAGCAGATTTGAACCGCAACCTTCCAGTCAGCAAGTCCAAGAGGCTCCGTGGTTTAGACCACCCGCTCTACCCAGGCTGCATTCCCCCCCCCCTTTTTTTGAGGGTGCTGCATCCCAGCGGTAAGTGGGGCCAGGTGCAAAAGTGAGACAACCAATGGGTGCGACTCTTAAGGTTAAATTTCAGCCATGCAAAACTCAAGCGTTTCTATACATACATCTAGACATTTTTAGCCATCTCACCCCTTGCTTTTTCCTGTAAGACCAATTGCAGTCATTAACAGTCGTCAACAGGTTTACCACACCTATCAGCCAATCACCCATTCTCACCACCCTTCTGAGTAATGCCCCTCCCCACCAGACCCTATATAAGGATCTGGTGACTTCTGTTTCAGTGTATCTGAAGAAGTGTGCATGCACACGAAAGCTCATACCAATAACAAACTTAGTTGGTCTCTAAGGTGCTGCTGGAAGGAATTTTTTTATTCTATACATAAACATAGGTTTCTCCAGCCTCCTCCCCAAACTGGACAAATCCATTCTATATGGGGCTGATTTTAAGGTTGGTCAAGTAGGGGCACCTAGAGCAGAACAATAGTGGTGAGTTTGCTGAGTTGGGGGCTTCCTACTACAAGCATGCAAGACCGGCTACATCTCAGGATCTCTCAGGATCTCACTGATCCAGTCTAGCAAAATGTGACAGTGTGGTGCTGTTTGTATTTAGACCAGCTAACATTTCAACTGACATGCAGTTGTTTCTTGGCTGGAGCCCAAAGGCTGACAGCTAAATATTGGAAAGATCTAAAGATGGCTACTGCTTGATTAATGGGGTAGGAAAATCTGATACATTATAATCATGCTAAGCTGCTGGCAATTTTGAAAGAACTGACTGGCTGTGACCACGTTTTGCTATTGTACAAAAAAGCACTGGGAGCAATTTATTTTTTTGATATTTTGGAACAATTGATTGCCTAAGGAAATCTTGTCTATTCTAAAATAATAAGAGGGGGGTGAGCAAATTCAGTCAATTTCAGCTTCTCTCAATTCCTTTTTCTTCCCCCTAGTCTTCAGTTCTCCATATTTTCACATCAGCTTTCGAATGAAAATTAATCAGCACCTTAGTGTAAATTTGTCCTAATGTACACATTTCTCCTAATGTACTTTCCCTCATAATTCTGTGTTCCCTAATATAATGTATTTCTGTATGTTTTCACCCATATACATATTTTTATTTTCACTTAATACTTTTGCATGACATTACTTGGACAGAGAACCGCATGTGTTGGCAGGTTGGCTGCTAGTTTATGCGCCTAGTTTATTCCACTGTTGCACCTTTCACAGACTACAGCCCCCAGGATTCTTTGGTACTTCTGGTACGATACTGCTTTGAATGTATAATGCAGATGGGTCCTGAATACTTAATACAAGCAAAGGGCAATCTTTTTCAGCCTGAAAGCTGCTTTCCTTTGTAGGAAGATTTTTAAAGATTTAAGTGCTCCCATATATATCTAATTCAAAACCTAAACAATTAAAGCACGAATTATTATTTTTTGAAACAAAGCAAAGCCGACAGCAAGATGGAAAAATAATGCTTGTTTTTGAATACTTCCACTTTGTTTATATTTCTCCAGCTTTTTCTAACTGCAAAGTCTTTGATCAGATCCTCAAAACTAATCTTGCGCAACACATCTGCTTTGATACTTAATAGAGATAAGGCATCCAGCCTGCCTTCTTGCATAGTTGTTCTCTTGGGGTTTTTTTCCAACTGAGAAAATGAGTGCTCAGCTGAGCAATTGGTGACCATTAAGCACCTGCTTAATTTTGCTTCATGGTTTTTGTTTTATACGTTTTTATTGGGGTTTTTTAACATATCATTTCCAACAATCATTTAACATAACTTCTTATCTTATACAATATTTTAGACTTCCGTCAACAACCTTCTTAATTTCTCTGTTACTCTTAATTATCATTAACTAATAATTCTCTTCATAATCTTTCTTGTAATATTTAGAATCATAGAATCATAGAGTTGGAATAGACCACAAGGGCCATCGAGTCCAACCCCCTGCCAAGCAGGAAACACCATCAGAGCACTCCTGACATATGGTTGTCAAGCCTCTGCTTAAAGACCTCTAAAGTAGGAGACTCCACCACACTCCTTGGCAGCAAATTCCACTGTCGAACAGCTCTTACTGTCAGGAAGTTCTTCCTAATGTTTAGGTGGAATCTTCTTTCTTGTAGTTTGGATCCATTGCTCCATGTCTGCTTCTCTGGAGCAGCAGAAAACAACCTTTCTCCCTCCTCTATATGACATCCTTTTATATATTTGAACATGGCTATCATATCACCCCTTAACCTCCTCTTCTCCAGGCTAAACATGCCCAGCTCCCTTAGCCGTTCCTCATAAGGCATCGTTTCCAGGCCTTTGACCATTTTGGTTGCACTCCTCTGGACACGTTCCAGTTTGTCAGTGTCCTTCTTGATCTGTGGTGCCCAGAACTGGACACAGTACTCCAGGTGAGGTCTGACCAGAGCAGAATACAGTGGCACTATTACTTCCCTTGATCTAGATGCTATACTCCTATTGATGCAGCCCAAAATTGCATTGGCTTTTTTAGCTGCCGCGTCACACTGTTGGCTCATGTCAAGTTTGTGGTCAACCAAGACTCCTAGATCCTTTTCACATGTACTGCTCTCAAGCCAGGTGTCACCCATCTTGTATTTGTGCCTCTCATTTTTTTTGCCCAAGTGCAATACTTTACATTTCTCCCTGTTAAAGTTGATCTTGTTTGTTTTGGCCCAGTTCTCTAATCTGTCAAGGTCGTTTTGAAGTGTGATCCTGTCCTCTGGCGTGTTAGCCACCCCTCCCAGTTTGGTGTCATCTGCAAATTTGATCAGGATGCCCTTGAGTCCATCATCCAAGTCATTGATAAAGATGTTGAATAAGACCGGGCCCAAGACAGAACCCTGTGGCACCCCACTAGTCACTCTTCTCCAGGATGAAGAGGAACCATTGATGAGCACCCTTTGGGTTCGGTCAGTCAGCCAGTTACAAATCCACTGAGTGGTAGCATAGTCAAGACCGCATTTTACCAGCTTCTTTACAAGAATATCATGGGGCACCTTGTCGAATGCCTTGCTGAAATCAAGGTAGGCTACATCCACTGCGTTCCCTTCATCTACCAGGCTTGTAATTCTGTCAAAAAGTGAGATCAGGTTAGTCCGACATGACTTATTTTTCAGAAATACATGCTGACTATTGGTGATCACAGCATTCCTTTCTAGGTGCTCACAGACTGTTTGCTTAATGATCTGCTCCAGAATCTTCCCTGGTATTGATGTCAGACTGACTGGGCGATAATTATTTGGGTCCTCTCTTTTCCCCCTTTTGAAAATAGGGACAACATTTGCCCTCCTTCAGTCTGCCGGGACTTCGCCTGTTCTCCAGGAATTCTCAAAGATGACTGCCAGTGGTTCTGAGATCACATCTGCCAGTTCTTTTAATACTCTTGGATGCAGTTCATCTGGCCCTGGAGACTTGAATACATCTAAACTAGCCAAGTATTCTTGTACTATCTCCTTAGTTATTCTGGGCTGTGTTTCCTCTGCTGAATCATTTGCTCCAAATTCTTCGGGTCGGGCATTGTTTTATTTATCGGAGAAGACTGAGGCAAAGAAGGCATTGAGGAGTTCAGTCCTTTCTGTGTCCCCTGTTTGCATTTCACCATCTTCTCCTCTGAGTGACCCCACTGATTCTTTGTTCTTCCTTTTGCTACGGACATACCCATAAAAGCCTTTTTTGTTGCTTTTAACCTCTCTAGCAAGCCCGAGTTCATTCTGTGCTTTAGCTTTTCTGACTTTGTGTCTACATGTGCTGGCTATTTGTTTGAATTCCTCTTTGGTGGTTTCCCCCCTTTTCCATTTTTTGTACACATCCTTTTTTAATCTTAACTCAGTTAAAAGTTCTTTAGATAGCCACCCTGGCTTCTTTAGGCACCTTCCATGTTTCCGTCTCATTAGTATTGCCTGAAGTTGTGCTTTTACTATCTCCCTCTTAACAAACTCCCAGCCATCATGAACTCCCTTTCCTTTTAGTATTACTGTCCATGGGATCTCACCCAGCACTTCCCTAAGTTTTATGAAGTCGGCTTTCTTAAAGTTAAGAAATTGATTCCTAGTATGCTTGGCTGCTCCTTTCCGCTGTATAGTAAACTTCAGAAGAGCATGATCACTCGCGCCTAATGATCCTTCCACTTCTACCCCACTAACCAGGTCATCAACATTGGTTAGGACCAGATCTAAAATGGCTGTTCCTCTTGTTGCTTCTCCCACTTTCTGGACAATGAAGTTGTCTGCAAGGCCAGTGAGGAATCTGTTTGACCTTATGCTCTTGGCTGAGTTTGACATCCAACAAATATCCGGGTAATTGAAGTCCCCCATTACTACTATCTCCCTTCCTTTTGCATGCTTGACCATCTGTTCCAGGAAGGCATCATCTAGGTCCTCCGTTTGGCTTGGGGATCTATAGTAAACTCCCACAGTGAGGTCTCTGTTATTCTTCTCTCCCTTAATTTTGACCCAAATGCTCTCACTTTGGCTTTGAGGTTCTAAATCTTGGATCTCTTCACAGGTATACACATCCCTGACATATAACGCCACTCCTCCTCCTTTCTTGCCTGGTCTGTTTCTCTGAAATAGATTGTATCCCTCCATTATTACATTCCAATCGTGGGACTTATCCCACCAGGTTTCAGTGATGCCTATTATGTCATATTTAGTTTGCTGTACCAAGAGCTCAAGCTCATCTTGTTTATTTCCCATGCTTTGCGCATTAGTGTACAGACATTGAAGTCCATTAACCATTCCCCTGTGTCTCTTATTTAAGGATTTTATCCTCCCACCACTAGGTCTCCGTGCTGTTTGCTCCATTTGGTCTATGACATTTGGATGATCATCTTCATCAATTGATAGACTCCTACCTTCAGGAGCACTGTCTCCCTCCCCCACATTAGTCAGTTTAAAGCCCTCCTGATGAGGTTTCTGAGATTTTTGGCAAAAACATTCCTCCCAACCGTTGTGAGGTGCAGCCCATCGCTTGCCAGAAGTCCATCTTCAAGAAACTGCAGTCCGTGATCTAAGAATCCAAACCGTTCCTGTTTACCCCATTTGCAAAGCCAGCTGTTCACTTCCACTATTTTTCCCTCTCTCTCTGGGCCACGTCGTTCAACTGGGAGGACAGATGAGATGACAATTTGTGCATTTAATTGCTTCAATTTCCTGCCCAGAGCCTCATAGTCTCTTTTGATCTTCTGGAGGCTATTGCTTGCAGTGTCATTGGTTCCCACATGAACCAAGAGGAAGGGGTATTTGTCAGTGGGTTTTATGATTCCTTGCAGTCGTTCAGTTACATCTTGGATCTTAGCCCCGGGGAGACAGCACACCTCCCGAGACATCTTATCAGGACCACAGATCACTGCTTCTGTTCCCCTCAGTAGGGAATCCCCTATCACCACTACACGCCTCCTCTTAGGTTTGGTCGGGGTTCTTCCGTGAGCTGTCCGTTCCAAGGTCGCCTGCACATTCCCTGAGGACTGACTTTGCTGCTCGTCTTCATATACCTGATCGACTGAAATGAGGGAGAGATCCTCAAATGGAGTCTGTTCTTCGTCTTCCATGCTAGGGGAGAGGACTTCAAAGCGATTGTGTATTTTTAAACAATCAGAGCGAACCCTGGGCCTCCTACTTCTTTGAGTCACGTTTCTCCATATATCTGGCACCTGTGTTGGTGAACTAGCCTCCTTCTCAGGGGTGTCCCCTGTCTCCTCCTTGGTGGAGACGGTGTTCTCTGTTGCTTCCAAGCAGAGCTCCAGCTCTCTAATTCTTTGGAGCATAGCTACACGTTCCTCCAGTTGCTGGACTTTGTCTTCTAAGAGGGCAATCAACATACAATTGCTGCAGGTAAAGCTGCCTGCAACCTTTGGCAAGATGGCAAACATTGCGCAGGAACCGCAGGTGACTGCAGCTGTTCCCTCACCCTCCATCTTGAAAACGTGTCGTTGGGGGGTGGCTACAGTGGTCCTCCATCTTAAAAAGAGTGAAGACTATTTCAAATAGTCCTCCTTACAGAACTTCTTGCAGTCCTACAAGTGTAATCTGTTCATTACAATTTCTTTTCAAATAATTCATATATTTACTTCAGTCTTCTAAGAATCTCTGATCCCGCAGGTTTCGAATCCTTCCTGTTAATTTATCTAATTCTGCATAGTCCATTAATTTCATCCGCCATTCTTCTTTCATCGGTAATTCTTCTTGCTTCCATTTTTGTGCCAATAATATTCTTGCTGCAGTCATTGCATATAAAAACAGCTTACAATCCTATCTGTTAATATCCTCTCCTACAATGCCAAGTAAAAATGCTTCTGGTTTCTTAAGAACATCTTTTTCATCTCATTATATATCATTTCCCAGAAGTTTTTCACTTTTTTACATTCCCACCACATGTGATAAAAAGTTCCTTCCTTTTCTTTACATTTCCAACATTTATTACTTACTTTATACATTTTAGCTAATTTCACAGGGGTAATATACTCTTCATGGTTAATCCAGTCTTGTTTGCAGGCAACCTTCCTGCTATCACATGGCGGGGTGGGGCTGAGACAAAAAGTGGATGTATGGCAATACATGAGACTATGCATACATGTGCACCCTTCAATTAAGGCCTCACATGAACAAACCTGGGTAAAAGGCCATGTTTAAATGTCGTATGGGATGAAGTTTTTGGAAAATCTGGTTTCTAAAGCTCCCTGATAATCAAAGTCCTTCAAGACCTCGACAGGATAATGCTAAAATAGAACTGGACTGGATTCCTAATCCTGAAACGTACCTCTAAAGTAATCTCTCCTTTTAATCTCTTAGTTAGCTTTCTAATGGGAGACAGTAAATAGGATTGGTGGCCAAGAGCAAAGTGACCACTTCTGCAAGAGAGAAGAAAGCAGAAAAGATTTCTTGATATTCATTATTGCTTGTCAATAAAGTGTCCTAGACAACTGAACTGTGCTCATTTACCTGAAATGTCAACTGCATAGAGGTACTGACATAGGGACGCGGGTGGCGCTGTGGGTTAAACCACAGAGCCTAGGGCTTGCCGATCAGAAGGTCGGTGGTTTGAATCCCCGTGACAGAGTGAGCTCCCGTTGCTCGGTCCCTGCTCCTGCCAACCTAGCAGTTCAAAAGCACGTCAAAGTGCAAGTAGATAAATAGGTACTGCTCCAACAGGAAGGTAAACGGCGTTTCCGTGCGCTGCTCTGGTTCGCCAGAAGCGGCTTAGTCATGCTGGCCACATGACCCGGAAGCTGTACGCCGGCTCCCTCGGCCAATAAAGCGAGAGGAGGGCCGCAACCCCAGAGTCGGTCACGACTGGACCTAATGGTCAGGGGTCCCTTTACCTTTACCTTACTGACATACCCTCCAACATTTCTCCAATGAAAATAGGTATGTCCTATTCCATAATGATAATTTTACTATTTATACCCCAAACAGCCACTATGGGCAGCTTTATATAAAAACATAATAAAACATTAAACATTCAAAAAAAACCCTTCTCTATACAGGATTGCCTTCCGAAGGCTCAGGAGTTGGGTAACTCAATATGGTCCAACATTTCTCCAATGAAAATAGGGACACCCTAAGGAAAAGTGAGGCATTCTGGGATGAAACCAGGACGGCTTCTCTAAATCAAGGACACCTGGAAAATAGGGACACTTGGAGGGTTTGTGAACAGCATTAGCAACTTCTGCTTGACAGGACCAGGCCAAAGGTCCATTTAGTTCAGGGGTTGGCAACCTAAGGCCCATGGGTCACAAGCAGCCCATGGGGGTTGTTTTACTGGCCCACAAGCCACCCCCAAACCGAGCCGCCTGCTCGGTGAGTCCCTGCGCGCTGCGCTAAAAGGGCGCGGCACAGCGGGGGGGATCTCACTTTTGCGGTGCTGGAAATCGCATCTGTGCATGCGCAGACACCAAAAATCGCCTCTGCACAGATGCCAGAAATAGTACCCACAATCCAGCCCACGGAGGGGGCTCCGCGGCAGTGAACCGGCCCAGGCAAGGTAAGCCTTGCCGACCCCTGATTTAGTCCAACCTTCTGTTTCCCACAGTGGCCAGCCAGATACCTTGAAACAGCAGCAGTTGTGCTAACTCTGTTGTGCTTACCTGTGAAATGGCAAATCCTGCGCATGCGCACACACACAAACACACATCGTTTGTCACGCAGGATCTTCATGCACTTTCAAACTGACATAAAACTTTCTCTGCTGTAACGTGTTCCTTTATAAAACAATACTCTTCCAGCACAGAGATAAAATTAAAAGATTAGATTGTTTTCTTATTTAAAAATTACCCTGGGAATTATCCAGTATTTTCCCAAAGCAATTGAGCTATTGAGCCCCAAATGTAAACTGATGAAGCAACAGTGGAAGTTAGCAACTCAAATGCGTTGCCTTTGCCTTCACAGGGATGTGGTCTGAGTCATCTTTTCTGACTAGTAAAAGAAGTGGAGGGAACAAAGGTTTGGTGTGAAAGGGCCGGGCTGTGTTTGCCCACGCGATGAATGAAAAACACAAACGTTGCCTGAGTCTATAGAATTTTCCAACCACCTTTCCTCTGTGATTATGTTGCAGTTTCTCGAATGAAAGTTTACACAGAAAGCCAGTCAATAACAGGCCATGTCAGCTGCCAGCTCGTTAGCAGCGATAATTAAAATAGATAAAGGTATTAGTCGGAAAAGATGAACATCCATTTCCTCGTAATAATCCCCGGCTTGACTGCTAGCAAATAGATGGCTTTAATAAAGACTTGTTTGTTTTGCCACATGGCCTTGTTGACAAGGTACAAAGCAAAGGGGAACACAGTAACCAAATTACCTCCATCGCCAGGAAAAATATAGTTGATAAAATGGGCACGTACTTTACTCTAGGGAGAAAAGCAACGCTTACCTACTAGCCAGTTAAAGCATAACATAATTAATTATCAAGGGCGGGAGCCCATCTGCAGGCCTAAAATAATCTTAAAGCTTCAACAGCTGCAAAATGGCTGGTAGTTTTGCCAGTGGCCTAATAAATGTTCTCTGTCGACCATTAGCTGTGGGCTTATTTATGCTTCATAATTACTATAGCAAGGCTGAGGGAAAGGGCATTAGCTCAGCGGAACAGCATCTGTTTTGCATGCAGAAGGTCCCAGTTTAATCCTCAGCATCTCCAGGTAGGGCTGGTAAAGACCCTTGTCTGGAGAGCTGCTGCCAGTCAGTGTAGTAGACAGTGCTGGTCAGTGTAGTAGACAGTGCTGGGCTATATGGACCAATGGTTGGACTAAATACAAGCAAGGTTAATAATAATAATAATAATAATAATAATAATAATAATAATAATAATAATAAATTTTATTTATATCCCGCCCTCCCCAGCTGAAGCCGGGCTCAGGGCGGCTAACAACAATCAAATAATCAAACAATCAAACAATCAAACATTCTAAAAACATTTCATTATAAAAATTAATTAAAATCAAATTAATGGCAACCGTTAAGCAAAATTCTGTGCAGGTTGCCAGAGGAGGGAGTCAGGCTGCACCCTGACCAAAGGCCTGGTGGAACAAATAGGAACATAGGAAGCTAAGTTAAAAACACACACTTTTTTTAAGCAAAGCTATTTGGGTCTTTAGGGATGCGGGTGGGTTAAACCACAGAGCCTAGTACTTGCCGATCAGAAGGTCGGCGGTTCGAATCCCCACAAAGGGGTGAGCTCCCATTGCTCCTGCCAACCTAGCAGTTCAAAAGCACGTCAAAGTGCAAGTAGATAGTAAGTCAAGGGCTCCCTAGAAGCCACCCATCCATTGGCCACCATTGCTTGCAGAGTCAGCCACGACTGGACCTAATGGTCGGGGGTCCCTTTACCTTTACCTTATTTGGGTCTTTAGCACACACAGTTCATAGCTAGAGTTTGTTTAATTGTTTATTTTTCATTTAAAGCGTGGGGGTTTTGTTCTGCTTTTCCAAACGTTGCACCCTGCTTTTCAGCACAGTTCTGCAAAATCATTTAATTGTAGTGCTTTTGCGTTTTGGTGTTTCAAGTGGATTGGATGTATTGTTTATAAACCAATAAAGATTGAATTGAAAATAATAATAATAATAATAATAATAATAATAATAATAATAATAAATTAATTAATTAATTAAAGTGTTTCTAATCTCCCTTTCAGCCAAACAGGCTCCCCAGGTGGGGAGAAACTGGGCGGTCTCTGCCTGCAAGTTTACAATTTAAAAGGCAACACAAACAGGAAAGAGGATGGGGTGAGAAGGGGGAGGGAAGCAAATTTGGGCTCTGAATCTTAAACAGGGCTTCTCATGATGGCTTGTGGGAATGGAAAAGTTCAGGGAGAGGAAGAGCAGCAAATGCAGCTGTTCTCTCAGCAGTGCCAGTGAAGAGGTCCTGCTCATCTCTTTTCTTGCTGCAGCTGGGTGGAGAGGTCACTGCCAGGTTTCCTTTTCCCTTTTCGCCTGGTTGCATTCATATTTAGTGGGTGATGCTGATGAAGCATTTTTAAACCCTAAAGACAGGGGCAGGGGTCTGTCAGCTACTGTGTTTCAGTAAGGTAAGCCTTACCCCTCAACCCTACCAAATAATTCTAAGCAAACTTCCTCTCAACCCCCCCGCCAAGCTCTGGAAAATGTCTCAGGCGTCTTGGTTTTAATGAAACAATGGGGGGGGGGCTTTGTCTGTTTGTTTGGTTGGTTTTAAGTCGCTTTAGGTTACCCTGGACAAGACAAACAAGTTCAATAAAATAAAATAAAATGTGAAACCATGGAGGCAGTGATGGCCCTCAACTTTGATGGCTTTGAAAAAGCCATCAAATTAATGAAGGTTATCCATGGTTATTAGCTCTGCCACCATGGTCAGAGGCAATATTCAGAAGAATACCCGTTGTTAGAAACTGCAGGAGGGAAGAATACTCTTGTGGGACCATTGGCCTCATCGTGCAGCCTCTTCTTCTTATGTTCTTATGATCCCCTGCAAATGCGGAACACTGTGAGGGACTTGTCTAAGTGCCACTTCCTCAGATTGAAGCCGTTGAGTAGGTAGATGGTTTGATCATGCACAGCTTCCCCTGATTGGTGCTGGCACTGCACACTAAACTTTGGTAGGCTCGGGATTACAGTTCATGGGTGGAGTAGAAAAGGAAGTGATGTCACAGAAATCAACCGAAAGTTCTAGAACAGTGTGGTAGAGCCAGTGAAAACATGAAGATACCATAGAAATCCACCTGCAGCCTAACCAGAGCTATTGCTTTAATATATATAATACACCATGATTTGAACTTGCTCTCAAAAGAAACAGGAAACTTACCACCCGTCTGGATTATTATGGGATTACACAACATTCTTTCAAGCTGGAGCTGAGATGGGAAGAACAGGGAGGAGACACCTGTTATCAGAATAAAATAAGAGAAGAAACCCTTCCCAAGTATTCTTGATTTATAGTTTTCAACGAGAAGGAAGGAGGACATTTGGGGAAGGCTTCCCAAGTGTTTCTCTGGTGGCTAGTAGAAAACGGGAAACTTTGCTGCATCTTTTCCAAGGGAACTGACTGGCGTTAGTAGTCTGGAGACGAAAGGGGAGTATGGATCCCAAACGCCGGCTTGATCAGAACAGCGGAACAAATGAACAGATTTCTGGTGTCAAGGGTGGAACACCTAGCGAAATTCCCGAGGAAAGGAGCAACGAAATGAGCAAACACCAGGAAACACCAGGTCTGCCCGGCAGCAAAGCAGGTAATAATACAACTTCGGTCAGAAAGCACTCCTGCCAGCAGCCAGTAAGTCAAGGGCTCCCTAGAAGCCACCCATCCATTGGCCACCATTGCTTGCAGAGCTCTAAAACTCTCCAAGTGCCTTCGACAAACGAAGCTAGCGCCAAGGATACTAAACCTTTGTTAAGTCCAAGAACAGGCAAAGAACTGCATAGCAACTTTAACCAGACAAGTCCCCATTGGGACAAGAAACCTCTTGCAGAAGTCCTGAGCCCTTCTAGTAACAAGCGACAGGTAAACAAAGATGCTGAGAGAGATGGGAGAGGTGCAAAAGAAGGTACAGCTCCACCTGGGGGCTCGGAGCCTGAAGAGTCTACCTTGTATAAATTGGTCCCGAGCTTCCAATATTTAGTGGGGCAGGATTGCGAGAGTGGCAGTCAACCACCGGCCGGCGCGGAATACAAGTACAGGAACCAGTCTCCGGAAAGAAACAAAGCTTACCCACCCCAGCAATCAAAGAAAGCTAAAACTGAAGAAGGTGCCGTTTGGATTTGCCCACGAACAGGCAAAGAGCTTAGATGCAGTGCTACTCAAACAACTTTCTTTTGGGACGGAAAAACCCTTTCAGAGTACCTGCGTTCTACAGGCAGAAAGGCAAGTGGCCCAGAAATCAAGCAGTTGCTGCAAGCGTTTCCTAGCAGCCACCAACAGCCAGCGGATCAGGAATCTCAGCAGTCCAGTCAACAATCAATTGAGCAAAGATACCTCCAGAGCAAAACAACTAAGCAGCTGCAGCAAAGGAAGTAAATTAATGTTGAGGAGATTGTCATTTGGCTAAGCTGACATGTAGGCAAAGAAGTTAAATGCAGTACTATGCAGACAAGTTTCTTTTGGGGTTGAAGAACACTGGCAGAGTATCTGTGCTGTTCTCCAAGTTACTATGTCTTTCCTCCACTGGACGAAATGCTAATTCCTCTTACGAGAGCAGAAACTAGTGAACGTACTTCCACAGGCCATCCCAGAGCCCGATGACTATGCACGATCTTCTTCTTTCAAATGCCATGAATCATGTGATCAGCAAGTGCATGATTGGCTCTTTAAAAGTAAATTGCATGAGTCAATCCTACCTTGGAGAAGGGGATGTTTAACCCTTCTGTGGCTCTCATTTGGACCTTGGGCCCCTCACCTTCATTTCACATCTTGGGGGTGGGGGTGCTTCTCATCAACTTTGCCCACTGGTCAATTTTAAAACTGGCAATAGTGTTCAATAAATTCAGTGCTCCTAGTTTACGGTGCAGATTTCTTTATCATTAAATTTACATCCCACCCCCTTCCAAGGAGTCCAGGTTGGCAACACAATTGTAATAAAATAATTAAAACATCAAGAATATCTGGAACACAGATGCTGGGGAAGATCTCCAACTCAAAGGTTTGTTGAAAGCGGAAGGTTGTCAGCAGGTGTTGGAAATGCAACAGAGATGGCACCTGTCTATCATTTCGAAGCACAATTCAAAATGTTGGCGTTGAGCTTTAAAAAGCCCTAAACAGCCTTGGTCCTGTATACCTGAAGGAGTGTCTCTCCCTGCATCATTCAGACTGGACACTGAGGTCCAGCTCTGAGGGCCTTTTGGCAGTTCCTTCACTGTGAGGAGTGAAATCACAGGGAACCAGGCAGAGGGCCTGCCCTGTGTAATGCCCTCCCATCAGTAGTCAAAGAGATGATAAATAATAAAAATAAAAATAAAAATAAAAATAAAAATAAAAATAAAAATAAAAATAAAAATAAAAATAAAAATAAAAATAAAAATAAAAATAAAATAATAATATTTTATTTATATCCCGCCCTCCCCAGCCAAAGCCGGGCTCAGAGCGGCTAACAACAGTAAAATAATACAACATTCTAAAATCAATTCATTATAAAATCAGTTCAAATCAAATTGATGGCAAGCATTGGGCTAGAGTTCTGTGAAGAATTACCAAAGGAGGGGGTCAGGCTGTGCCTTGGCCAAAGGCCTGGTGGAACAGCTCTGTCTTGCAGGCCCCGTGGAAGGATGTTAAGACCCGCAGGGCCCTAGTCTCTTGTGACAGAGTGTTTCACCAGATTGGAGCCACAGCCGAAAAAGCCCTGGCTCTGGTTGAGGCCAGCCTAACCTCTCTGTGGCCCTGGACCTCCAAGGTGTTTTTGTTTGAAGACCGTTAAGGTCCTCCGTGGGACATACCAGATAAATATTTATACTACTTTCTGTAGACACCTGAAGGTAGCCTTGTATCAGGATGCTGTTGATGTCTGGTGTTTCATTATCTTGTTTTATATTATGTTGGAAGCCACTCAGAGTGACTGAGCATGGTACAAGTTAATAATAATAATAATAATAATAATAATAATAATAATAATAATAATAATAATAATAATAATAATAATAATGCAATTCCTACCCACACATATAATTTACAATCCTGTCTAGAAAATGGGTGGCTAATATGCTCCCCACCCCAGCAAGTAGGGAACACCCAAATGGTGCCCCATCCCCCACTAGAGAAAAAGGGGTGAAGGTCTACAACAGGAACAAGGGGGGAAAGAAAGATCAACATTGGGATCCGCCACCACAGTGGATCCTGCCACCTGAGGCAGTCACTGCCTCACCTTGCCTCTTGATTGGGCTGGTCCTGCCTGCAGGCCATTTCGACAGGTGAGACCCTCCACCTGTCAATCATCTGTCACCACAATGCACCCAGTGACTGAACTTCATATAATCATAGAGTTGGAAGGGACCGCAGGATCATCTAGTCCAGCCCCTACAATGCAGGAAACTCAACTAAATCATCCATGACAGATGTCCATCCAATCTATGCTTAAAAACCTCCAATGAAGGAGAGTCCACCATCTCCTGAGGAAGACTTACAATCCGAAAGTTTTCCCTAATATTAGTTGGAACCTCCTGTCTTGTACAGTGGTACCTCAGGTTAAGAACTTAATTCGTTCTGGAGGTCTGTTCTTAACCTGAAACTGTTCTTAATCTGAGGTACCACTTTAGCTAATGGGGCCTCCCACTGCCACCGCGCCACCACCACACGATTTCTGTCCTCATCCTGAGGTAAAGTTCTTAACCCGAGGTACTACTTCTGGGTTAGCGGAGTCTGTAACCTGAAGCACCTGTAACCCGAGGTACCACTGTAACATGATGCCATTGGTTTGAGTTCTACCCTCCAGAGCAGGAGAAAACAAGCATGCTCCCTCCTCCATGTGACAGCCCTTGAGATATTTGATGATGGCTATCATATCTCCTCTGTTTCCTCTTTTCAAGCTAAACATACCCAGCTAATGGAAAAATCGGGGAGAGCACTTCCCATTCTTTCTTTCTATGCTTTCCATGCATGGTTTGGATTTAAGCCGTTCCTGCAAAGGCAGGCCTTATGCCCAACATCTTTCAGTGTGTTGCTTTTTTCAGGGGCAATGACATTTCTATTCTGCTTTGAACTAAAATCAGTACTGTGTGTTTTGCATTAATATTGAGTGAATCCAAACTGGAAGTTGCCAAACCATGGGAAACTGAAGCAAGGTAGTGTCATAGCTAGTGTACCAGCCTAAGCTATACTGCCAAGAAACTGTGGTTCTTTTTTCTTTTGTTTGATAACATTTTATTAATTTTCCAAAAGTAACAAAAATAAATCAACAATACAAAATTAAAACAAAACAAAAAAATTGACTTCCTCCTAGTCCCTTCCTTGGTTCCATTTTTTATCAACACTGTGATTCTTGATCACATCCAACATGCCATTTTTGTTATGAAGCAAGAGCATAGATCACTAAACATAAATCAATTTTGCCTTAATATATTTCAGCTATGTGCTCTTGCTGTGCAAACTTAAAACAAATTGGTGGACCACAGAGTTTCTAGTGGGAAAAAAAACAAAGGAAAGGAGACGGTGTAATCTAGAAGCCTGCCTATCCCTGAACGCATAGATGTAGAACAGACAGTGATGTCATAGAAATCAGTCAGAGGTTCTAGAACAGTGTAGCAGCCACAGTAAAAACAGAAAGACTCCACCTAAGTCTTTCCCAACCTATCAATGGCTTTTGCCATGTTGTGAACTCACTCTCAGGAAAAGAGGAAAGAAGATATCTGCAGCCCATCTGGATCCATTATGCAACAGCCATACAAGCTTGAACTCAGATAAGACTTCATGAAGGTGGGGCCATACCGAAATAAGAGGGGAAACACCTCCCAATTATTCTTGATGTATTGTTTTCAGAGAGAAGGAAGAAGGAAATAGGGAAAGACGTGCTAAAGTTGCAGGTAGCTAATAGGAAAAGGAAATGCTGAGCATCTGTTCCAAACGGACTGACTGACGATAATAGTTTGGACACAAATAGGAAGGATGGAGGATTCTGAAAGCCTGGTTGATCAGGAAGCTCTTGAGAGCAGCATCACAAATGAAGAAGTCTCTGATGTCCAGGAGGAAAAACCTAACAGTGAAATCAATGAGGAGGGTAACAATGAAAGTAATGAACCTCAGGAAAGTGGAGTTGCTGGTGAAGAAGAAAAGGGAGAAGCCCAAGAGGAAACAATTGCAGATAATGAGGTTGAGGAACAGCCTCAGAACCCAAACCAGGGTGTCAGGTCACAGTCCCTTGTCAAAAGGCAGGAGTCTGTAAGCCAAAGAAGTCCCTCATCCATTGACCACCGCACATCCTCGCAGGTAGAATCTCACATGCCACTTACAAATGTAGTTAGCGTCAGTGATGGCAGAACTATGATAAAGCCGGTGGAGCAGCAGAACACAACTGAAGAGGATGCAGTTCGGGTTAGCAAAAAGACAGGCAAGAAAATTAGAGACAGTACGATTCAGACAAGTCGCATCTGGGAAAAAAAGCCACTTTCACAAATTCTTCCCCATTCACGGAAGCAAGCGCCATGTCCTGACAGTACACAAAAACCAGAAGATCAGAACTCCTTCTTTAATTGGCCAGATCCTTTTGAGTTCTAATTGCTATACCGTTTCCAACTTTTTTGTGTTTTCAAATGCCACTTCTGCTCCTGACAGTCGGACAATTTAAACACTTGGGAGTGTTATCCAGATTAAATGCTGTGAGATGTCCGTTAGAGCAAATAGCCGTTTGTTCCGTTGAAGACTTACTGTAGTTGAAAAGCCACACAGTTCACAATTCAAATGAAAACATCGTTCAGTAAAAGCTTCTCTCTTTCACATTATTTTGACCAAACATTTGCTAAAGTTCCTTTAACTTTGTTAAACTTTAGCTAAGAAGTCTTCCGTAAGAAGGCTTTCTGCTTATATTTGCATTGCTGTCTTGTTAGTCGACTATAAATGGCTCAAGGTATCATTTATATGGTCACATTTTCTGACTGTGGTGAGGACAACTTGATGCAGCTCTCAAATCACAGCAAAGATCTCTCATTTTCACCCAGCTTGTTAGCATATGGTATGTAGATATCTTCAATGTGTATTATCAAAACCAGGACATAACTTAACATGACTGCCGTCATGCTCATCTAGCACAGAGAAGTTTGTCTGAGGCTTTTTTACAACAGCTCTAGCACTCAGAATTGTGTTATTAATTTGTCTCTCGTTGCATCTGAGGACTAAACTAGTTGTTACTTTTATCGCATGATGAGCAACCACACCAGGACTTAAGAAATAAATGTAAATGTGCTGAGAAGGGGGGAAATTCTCATAGGGACCAGTGTACAGGAAGGAGAAGGTTAACTCTTCACTCCCCAGCTGTGATCCCAAGGAAAATCTACTTCCACCCATTGCTGCAATCAGTGCTCCCATTAATGCCAACGATAATTTATTTCCCCCACAGCTGGGGAGACAACTATTAAGTCTGGTGAGGGAAAGACTAATAGGCAGCTAAGTGAGTGGTACACCAACACAATCCAGACCCAGCTTCAGTACTAACAGTCAAAACTAAAAGACTTAGGTCATACTCTCCAACATTTCTCAGGGACACCCTATTTAATAACAATAACTATAACCCGTCCATCTGACTGTCCCTGAAAAATAGGAACACTTGGAGGCTCTGTGTTGGAATGCCAGATGGGAAACTTGAAAAAGGAAATTAAAATGTGAAACTTTCAACAGGCACTCCCATGGCCACCTTCCTCACAGCGATTTTTTCTGAGGAAGGTTGGTCAAGAGAGTCCTGCAATGCAGGGGTTTGGACTAGATGGCCCTTGCGGTCCCAACTCTACTATGATTCTACTTTGGTTCCCTTCAGGCAGGTGTTTTGTTTCATTTTTGCATTCTGCAGCATGTCATTGACATGAGAAGTGTGCCAGTGGTGGGTTTTTATACTGGAGCTTAGGGATGCGGCTGGCGCTGTGGGTTAAACCACAGAGCCTAGGACTTGCCAATCAAAAGGTTGGCGGTTCGAATCCCCGTGACGGGGTGAGCTCCCGTTGCTCAGTCCCTGCTCCTGCCAACCTAGCAGTTCAAAAGCACGTCAAAGTGCAAGTAGATAAATAGGTACCGCTCCCGCGGGAAGGTAAACGGCGTTTCCGTGCGCTGCTCTGGTTCGCCAGAAGCGGCTTAGTCATGCTGGCCACATGACCCGGAAGCTGTACGCCGGCTCCCTCGGCCAATAAAGCGAGATGAGCGCCGCAACCCCAGAGTCGGTCACGACTGGACCTAATGGTCAGGGGTCCCTTTACCTATCTGTGCATCATCCCACTTTCTTCATTGCTCTGTGATGGTTCCTCAGCATTAGCGTATCGCTGTCTTCTGGAAGGGCACCCTTTCATTTTAACACAACAAAAGTGAGACAACACCCATCCTACCCTGCATTTGCAGTGTATGAAGTTAGAGGGTTTTAACAGGAAGCTGTGGGACACACATCAATTGCCGGAGAGTGCACTCTCCCCAGAACTTTTGCAGGTACAAGCAGGAACTTCGTAAAATCACCCCAATGCCCCCATGAGCACAAATCATCACGAAGAGGACATTTGGAGGGGCCATTCCTCTCATCTGTCACCAAGATAAGCTGTGATTTAACGTAAGGCACAGCCCTTGGAATGGCAGAGTAAGGAGTTCAAAAACATTGCCGTGCTGCATGGCAAACTGTAATATTAGAGCTGTGCTGCATCAGCGAAGCTCTGTTCATGAAACAGCTGACCAAGATAGAGCAAAAGGCAGATCTAATGGAAAGACAAGAGTAATATAAAAAGAATGCTTAAAAGGTTATTAGGAGATCACAGAATGAACTCCACGATAATCAGCTAAGTATGAGAAGGTCTTTTTATTAGAGGCTTTACTGGAAAAGGTTCAGAGTTAATAAACGAGGAGCCCATGTCGTTTGGTACTGCTGATCAACTTCTAGTGAAATGTGGACATTAGATTGGATTAATTGGTTAAAATACTCCAGCTGACTGCTTAATTAAGCTAATTCTATTTCCATGAGAAATTCAGTAGGTGATCTCTAGTTACGTTGCAGGAAGAAACAAGGATGTAAAAATAGCCTGCTGCTGAGTAATAATAATAGAATAATAATAATTCATTATTTATACCCCGCCCATCTGGCTGGGCTTCCCCAGCCACTCTGGGCGGCTTTCAACAAAATATTAAAATACAGTAATGCATCAAACATTAAAAGCTTCCCTAAACAGGGCTGCCTTCAGATGTCTTCTAAGTCTGGTAGTTGTTGTTCTCTTTGACATCTGGTGGGAGGGCGTTCCACAGGGCGGGTGCCACTACCGAGAAGGCCCTCTGCAAGGTTCCCTGTAACTTGGCTTCTCGCAGTGAGGGAACCACCAGAAGGCCCTCAGCGCTGGACCTCGATATCCGCGTAGAGACGCTCAGCCAATGGACCATCTTGTCCAGCATCTTGTTCTCCCAGCAGCCAATTAGATGCTTGTGGGATGCCCACAAGAGCATGATTTCCTCAGGAAGAGCCCCTCCCTGAGTGGGCTCAACTCCTCCTCCTATTGTCGCTGCTCCCAATCGGTCAACCACAATTGCATTTTGCACCAGATGCCTATTGCCTGGAAAAACACCAATGGGTATTTGGGGAAACTGGGCTTGAGTATGAACCCACTTAAGTCCAGGGTCACCCTCCCTCTGGTTGGTTCCATGTCCAACTGTTCTTGTTGGCACCAGTCTGTCTTAAGAGACAATGGAGTTTGCCACCAGGGGTGAAACAAAACCCCTGCGTTAGCAAGTACCAATGTGACCTCCCCAGGGTGCAAGCCTGGGCAGCGTGTATGGAGGTTCTGGGCTGTGCAGATGACAAGACCCCTCTCTCAGCCTCACTGATGTGGCCCAAAGGAAAGCTTGTCGCCAGGAGTTGCAGCCTAGGACCACTGCTTTAGGGCACAGTCATTTAAGGTATCTAGAAATTTTAACAGGAACATTTATGTAGCCATTTATGTGTGAAATCATCCATTGCTACAACATTTCTTGCTTCCGATGCTCCTTTGATTTTATCATCAGAATAGGCTGGGAATAAATTCCAGTGGAAGCCAAAGGGACCTGACGGCTTGCCCCATACCCCTTCCTCACACCCAAAAGGTCTAATTCCCTTCACCTTAATCACTGTTGTGTTTCTCAGCTGCACAAGCAAAAGGAAGAAAAGTCTCTTAATAGGAAAGCATGTTGAAAGACCACAGGAAATTTGCACTGGCAGATCGATAGACCACAGATATAAGAGGATATACAAATTGCATGAAATCAACAGTGGTCAAAAATAGCTCAAGCTTGGTGGTTGCTTTTATTGCCAGCTGCCAACCCCTTTAATGATCAATCCTCAACACATTTTTTGAATGTGTTTGAATTTATAAATAAATATTTTCTTTCTATTAAATGAGCATGATGCTAAGATCGATACCATGAAAATTTGAAGACAGGAAAGATTTAATAAGGCAACTGATGGGCAATGGCAAAGATGCAAAGAACAAAAGGCACTCAAATCTAACAGTTGCATATGTACACGGCTATACATGACTATCAAAATATGGTTCAAAAATATCAGTTTTCTGCATTACTATTGATGACACTCCAAAATTTTGAAGGACCAAAGTTAAAGCAATGCACAATATATTCTTTATTTCTCTTTAAAGCTATTTACAGATAGGGTAAATTCTGAGAAGCAGGCGTCAGGTCTGTGAGAGAGCTTATTAAAGAAAAGCTAAATGTATATTTACAAAGTTAAAAGGTGCAATAATGAATGGAAGTTCATTTTCGCTTCTAATTACAGTTAGTTTCCCTGATTAGAGCCCATTTCCTGCAGGATCAAAAATACAGTGTGCCCCATAGCCATGTATACGTTTCAAAAAATGGTGTTGCTCTACACAGGCTTCATAAGTGTGTGCAACGCTAAGAGAGGGACAAAAGACAGAACAGAGGCTAGAATTCTTTGAATAGCCTTCTCCCCCAGGGATATGGCTTTTGTCTCATGGAAGTGAAAGATACTTAAATTAGATCACCTGCCAAATAATTTAAGTTTGTGAAAGTAGCAAGGAAACAAATGCAGCCGCTGTCCTGTTTTCCAATGCCAAAACCCCTCTCCCCCTTGCAAACAGTCAGCTGTTGGGGGGTTTCTCCTTGGCCAATGAAGGTTACATAAACTAAGTATGTTTCTGTTCCGGAATCGGGTTTTATTTCCCACTTGGATGATCATGATGCATTTCTGGGGTGTAGGTGAGCAAAACAATCATGACCCAGAGGTGAAGCAGAGCCTGGCAAGAGAGAAAAAGGAGTTAGTGCACAACACTATGAACTGTGAGAAACCCAAACACCCTGGGCAGTATTCAACTACCGCATCCCGTCAGCACATGGTTTTCAGCTTGTAGAATTGGACTCTCTGGGCACCCCCCATGCACACACCATTTCCAAATCTGCTCCAGATGTTTTGGGGGGACCCCTAGAAAAGATTTAGGGAGTGAGCAGGGAGACGAGAGGAGAGGAATGTTCTGGTGGAACGAGAGACTTTGCACTATGTTGGATCCCACTCCTGAGGCAAAGCCCTGCACCGTTAGGGGAAATTCATCCAATTCCACTCAGGAAACAGCAATGGGACATGTGCTCCCCATAAAACCTCACACGTGCAGATGGGGAACTTGCATTGGCTGGGGCCGAGGGGGGGGGATGCCATAAGCACAGAGACCCATTTGCATTTGTATATCACATGGGTAGGCAAACTAAGGCCCAGGGGCCGGATCCGGCCCAATCTTCTTCTAAATCCAGCCCGCGGACGGTCCGGGAATCAGCATGTTTTTACATGAGTAGAATGTGTCTTTTTATCTAAAATGCATCTCTGGGTTATTTGTGGGGCAAAGGAATTTGTTCCTTCCCGCCCCCCCCAAAAATATATATATAGTCCGGCCCCCTGCTGAAAAAGTTTGGTGACCCCTGGTATATCAGCTCTTCTGCTGAGCAGTTCACCTATGCATACACAGGGCCATTCCATGCTATCCTTTCATCTGCTTTTTGTAGGAAAAATAGAATGGCCCCATAGATGTATATATGCTGGAGGTAAGCTAGGCTGAGAGAGAGAGAGACCACTTCAAAGTAAACCCAGTCAGCTTATTGGCCAACGGAGGATTTGAACTCAGTTCTTCTCAATGCTCTATCTGTTGCATCTGACTCTCTACCTACCCAAGATGCCAAAATGGTTAAAGCAAAAGCTTTTGGTGCAATACAAAATAAATGAATTCTGACTTTTCCCCCTTTTTCACCGCACCGAGAAGGCACACTCTTGCATTAGTCACGACAAGGGCTCTGAGCGATGGCAAAGTAAAGTGCAGTTTCAGACACGTTATGAAAAGCCTTTCAAATACTACAGTGACCTTGTGAGAGTCTCCCGTGGGCAGCGACAATGGCTGCTGAAGAGATTATAGATTACATTGTGGGAAGGCCGAAGCCCCGCTGATACACTGCAGATGCTAACTGAGCTTGGATATTAATCTAAAGATTTTACCGTTAAGTGGGAGTGGACTTTTGGGTCTGAATAATTGTAAAAGATGGGGGGAAATTAAACATGGCCCATTTGATTTAATATTTGGAACTGGCACGGGGGGAATGACATGTAAGTGTTCAGCTGAAGTGTTTTTCTACCCCTGCAGTACGTCACTATTGTGAAGCCAGAAAATTGAAAATCTCAGACACTCAGTAATATGCTCTCGAGAAAGTCATTTTTTCGACAAGTGGAGAGACCAAAAGAAGACAGATGAAATTCAAAAAGGGGTTGCTTATATAACAAGGCAAGATACCACGACAAAGCACAGGCAGAAGTTCCCTCTAGTGGAAAAGGACAGGAGTTCTACATGCGCTGGAAATTTATTCACCCCTGTAGAGGCAAAACAGATGCATTCTTTTGGGACAATCATGGCATACCCCCCCCAAAAAAAATATCTTATCTGCCATGATGATTGAGCAGGAAAACAATGACAGAACATCTGGTTTGCATGCATTCCCAGCACCTCCAGGTAGGGTGGGAATGTCCCTTGGCTGAAATTCTGCAGGGTCCCTATGCTAGTCAGTGGAGACAATGCTGAGCTAAATGGGCCAAGTAGGGACGTGGGTGGCACTGTGGTCTAAATGACTGAGCCTCTTGGGCTTGCCAATCAGAAGGTCGGCGGTTTGAATCCCCACAACGGAGTGAGCTCCCATTGCTCTGTCCCAGCTCCTGCCAACCTAGCAGTTCGAAAGCATGGCAGTGCAAGTGAATAAATAGGTACCACTGCAGTGGGAAGGTAAACGGCATTTCTGTGCGCTCTGGTTTCCACCTATAGGATGGTACTGTATGCTTTAGCTGCAAGGAAGCTGTGAGATAAATAGAAAGGATCCTGGCAGCAACAGCGGCAGAATCACAATTTATTTATTTTTTTAGTTTAAATTAGGATAAAAAGTATAATTTTTATTATTAAAATCTTCTTTAAAAAAATAAAGTTTGTTGTAGGTCTAAACAGTGATAGGGTACAAAGAGAGGCACAACTATGGCAAGACAGCTCCAGGGTTGTGACCATAACGTGGTCATTCTCCTGAGCTTCCTGGAACAAGCAGGCACCAGCCTGCAGCCTGTTTCCTGTGATGGTCTTAGGGTGAGGGTACGGAACAAGATGTTCAGCTTCCTCTCTTAAGGCAGTCCCAGGCCTTCAACCCAAGTGATCTTCCCATGAAAGCTTATCTTCAGGACTACCATGTGGCTGTTTCAACCTTTGACAGTTCCTAGCTTCTTGTGCCACCACAGGGCTTCCACTCTGAAAATGCTGCTCTACCAAAAGCAAGTGTTAAGTCAAACAAAGCAACTACTAATGCCAGAAACGGCACATTGCTACTTCAAGGGAGCAAACTATTATTACTAGGAGTTAAGACCCAACTGTAAAGCTGCACTGAAGAACAAGACCTTTTTTAAAAAGGCAACAGCCAGCATCTATTGCGCTGCATGATTCCAAGATGCGGCTTGCATAACCTACTTACAGAGCATGCTCAACTGCCAACGTTAATTACATCCCATTTTTCTTGTGCATGCCACTCAATGCCTGTCAAATGAAGATTATTTATTATGTAAGAAGGAATAAAACTGCTGTGCTTTCAAAGTAGGCTAAACAGACTCACCATATAAATGATTACAAATACCCTTGCGATCGGATACCGTCGTAGAAAGATTCCAAGTCGAATGCTGCAACCAAATGCAGTATCAACATTAGGGAATAATATATGGTTATTAGCTTGCAGTCATGAACTACTGTTTAAATCATTTCTGGAGCAGTGGTTAAATTTTAAAACAACAACAACAACCTGGTAAGACAGGGGCTGGCAACACGGAGCCTATGGGCACTCACTCCTGACATGTTCCTGGTAGGTTCCCATGCCCTGCTGAAATTAGGCTTGAAAGAAGCATTCTGCCACAGTCAAGAGAATAGGTTGCAGTATCCAGAAGTGAGGCTTGGGGGGGGGGATTGTATTCCAGTAGTAGGTGGGGTAAGGCCCACACAAAATAACATGCAATGGACATACATTTAACTCTTGGTAACTAATCTCAAGTGTCACTTTCAATTTTCTCCATTAAAAATTTGTAAAAAAAAGAAAGAAAAAAAAGCCACATTCTCCAGCAGTTTATCTTTCCTGATTGCACGACAGGCAAAAGTAACTCCAGAATCCTAACAAAAGAAGCTGAAAGCATCAATTCACAGCAGAACAGCAAGTCCTTAGAGCTAATCAGAGCTTCAAACTTCTAAATAAAACTGCATCCTGGAAATTTCTTGCATGCAATAGTAAAATGCATGGACGCATTTTGTGTGTTTACAAAGAACGAAGGTCTACCTCTCTGCTAAGACATCTCCCCCTCTTCTTTGACCTTCTTGTAACTTAAATTCTTACAGAAGAAAGATCTGTAATGGCACACTTTGCAAAACTTCAAACCCTTTCCATCCCAAATGCTCCCTGTTAAATAGTTGATGGGCAGGAGAAAACTTCCTGGATAAAATTTGGCTGTGGTTCATATCCACCCTTTGGGCGGGAGTTCCTCAACCCAGCTCTAAGCCATCAAATGAGACATAACAGAACAAAGATGTCCACACAGATGGGGATAGATTCTGAAATCCCTATAAGAAGGTGGTTGATCTATAGGTTCTTGTTCGTTTACAGAGACAACTTTCGTTTGCTTACATCTGTAACTTTTAAAAATTAACACAGAATACCTTTTGAGGTTTCAAAGAGTATGGAGAAATGGCACAATGAGAATGATTCCTGCCCCACCAGAGCAGTGATGGCAGAAGAATGCAGATCAGTGGGCGTGTATGAGAGAACAAGGAGGGCTCTTTACTTCTAAAATGAGCATGTACCAGATTCAGGACCTTCGTTCACCTTGCTGGTTTTTCAGAATTATGTTTATATTACTAGCCGATACTGTAAGTAGACGGGTGGGGTGGGGAGGAAAAGGCAGAAAATCACAATGGCTTCAATTCCTCACCTAAACTGATCTATACTGCTGGCAGCCTTGCGGACTCTGCCATACATTCCTGCTGCATTAACATCAAGATCACTAAAAAGGACAGGAACATTTCGCATGCGTGCACCTAGATTAAAAACAATTAAAAAAATTAGTAGCAGAAAAAAGAATTCATCAACCAGTCGGTAATACTGAAAATCCACATATGGCTTGACATTACTGTGACAAAAAGTGAAAAGGACTATAGTCCTACTCAAGAGCAGGCCCACTGACATTAACCAACATGACTAAGTTAGGTCCCCTCATTTCAATGATTCTACTCTTAAGTAGAACCTATTGGGATACCACCTAAACACAACACTTGAAAGACCCAGCTTAGATGCTACTTGACTTCAACAGCAAGCTCATATTTTGAAAGTCACACCGAGTGCCCTGCAATGGAATAAAAATCCCAGGATATGTGTACACACAATTGGGATAGCAGAAGGAGCACATCTTAGGCTCGTGTACACAGATAAATGAGATTCATTTTGGGGAAAATGCTACGACTTAAATGTATTAAGAAGGGGAAGAAAGTATACAACACAGCCCCAACTCTTCTGCAGGGGCGTTGAAACAAAAAAGCTGGACTGCAAACTGACTAAGGAGTTTTAGCTATCTTGATTGCAGCCAAATGATGAATTAAGGCTGCCATCATAAAGATGCAGTTATTCAGAAGTAAGCCTCAACGGAAACAGTGCATCTTATTTCAGAGTAAACTGACTTACAACTGCGCTGCACTGCATTTTGAAAGTACTTTGAAAGCTGAGCAGAACCAACTAGCTCAAGTCATCTGTAGCCTTTTACTAAACCAGTTGTTGTTTTTTAACTCTGGCACCAGACACCTTGTTTGTTTCCAAGTCCTGGACTGTGGTACCCTAGTCCAGTTGATGGGATTAAATCTGTTGAGTTGGGAGTGGGCTGCTACTGCCTTAGAAGGGTGCTGGAATACTTTTTATTCTGAAAATTCTCCTACTAGATGAAAGACTTCCCTTGCTAAAATACCTTTTGATAAGATGGAATGTCCTGTTGAGTTTACTGATTGCATTAAGAACATTAGAATGTAACGAGTAATGAAATTTCTTACTGGGGACAATTGTAATTGAAATCCACATTTTTATATGTCATTGATGAAGTCACTGATTAATTACACTCAATTGACTGGCTCACACTTCCAGTCCCACAAAACCTTTTATAATTTCTAGTAGGTTCAAAAGGGGGGGGGGCTAAAGATAGCCCCCAACCATGCATAATTATTTTGAAGATATTTTTTTTAAGACAAGAAAATCAAATCAAAATAATGACTAATGACTGCATTGGGTAGTTTTACTATCATTAAGCACCTGACCACAACTAAATAGGAGGGGGGGGGGAGAATATTTATCATTTCTCAAAAGACTGAGCAAAAATATACAAGATAGAATAATGAAAAGAAATAATCAAAGTTAAAGAAGGACTTCCTTCCAAGCTTAAACATTTCAAAAACAGGGAAGGTTTTATTTTGAATACGTTGCAGAAAAATTCTGGTATATTGGCAACAAAATTGCTTGAAAAGGAATTAAAACACCTCCATGTGTCTTCCTGTAGCCCACTAACCTCTACAAAAGGGCAGGTTAAACTTTCAACATGTAAACTGGTTGTAATCAAATGTTTAACAATAGTTCAATGAAAAGCCCTACACAGTCATTGACTTGCTTCTCTTAAAACTGCTGTACATGACCAACTCATACTCAGAGTAGATCCACTGCAACATTTGGTGTGGGTCCCACTGGATTCTAACTGGAGGGGGGAAAGCAACACAACCTGCTTAGCTTCCAGGTATTTTCCCAGTCTATCCATGTACTAACATGAATTTATTTACAATGCACACATCCTTAGTGAACATGGTTGTTAGTCGTCAACATGCCTCCATTTTTACCTTCGCCGCCGTCAATTCCCACCATATTAATGGAGGGGCCATTTGTTGAAGGACCTTGGGCAGTCTTCAGCTGCTGCTCCAATCGCTCCAGCTGGTAGACTAAGGAGTTCTTTTCTGTGCTCAGATTCTCCAACATGGTCTGTTTCTGAATTAGTGTCTCCGTCAACTGATGAAGCCGATTCTCCAATTCCGACTGACTGCTGCTACCTAGTGTTTTGTTTGTCAGCTGGGTAGAGGAAAAGGGATAGAGGAGATGAAAACATCTTGACGATCACATAAGAGTGGCATGAATTAAATCAATTTCCCTGTCTGGCTCTTCCTGAACACAAGCAAGGATACAGAGCAGTATCACTCACTGCACAACTTGAAGTCCCAAGCAATGTCAGGTACAAGGATGCCAGTATTTAATATAAATGATTTAAAAAACAAAAAACCCCAATACCAACCCAAAATCTGGAGCAGTCTCACTGTGATACCAGCATCCCCCACATCCAAAGCATTTATGTGCTTTCACAGGAAGCTTTTGGTTTCTTCCAGCATCTACCAGCAGTACGTTGGCTAATAATTCTGTTGTGCTACATTTACATCACACCTTTCCTCCAAGGAGGTCAAGGGGCTTCCATGTTTCTCCCCTTCTTATGAAAAGAATTAAAGTCTACTCAAGTTACCTGGTTTCTCAGCTTCTGAATTTCCTCTTCTCTGTCCGATATCCGACTCTGCAGAGTATTCTTTGTCCGGTACAGTTCTTCTTCAGTGTAACGTAGCTCCTGGAAAAGAAATGTATCCAGCAATGATGGTTAAAATGGGATGGTTAAGCAAACTCTGCTTCCTTATGCCACTACCAGGTCCCTTTGCTTTTTACCAATGGATTGCTGTTTCCACATCCACAGCTGAAAGGGTACGTCAAGAGTTGAGAAAAAGCATGTTAAGGCTATCCAAGGCTGAATAAAATTACGGACAATGGAATGCAGTGCCAGCCATATAGATGAATGGCTGATCACACAAGAATGGTACAAGGGGGGAACAGCTCCAACACGCTTTGTTTCTTTAGTGGTGAAAAGCTGACGTTTCACATCTAGATGTTCCCCTGCCTCATTTCTTGGCATTCTTTGCACGCTGGCTTCATCTGATGTGAGTTCTGCATGGTGACAGAGACACCTACAGACTCCCAAGCCAATAATATGGAAACAAATGAGGGGAACTTGATCGGGGCCCTTTTCAGAACATGCCTCTTCTTGGAAACTACAACTCGGGGCACTGTGAAATAGCACAAGTATGACACAGGATGAAGACCTTGAATGAAATGGGCCTGGGATATCCATAATGATGCGTTTTAAGGATGGGGATTGTGGAGAAGTGTTTTGGTATTGTTGGCCCTTAGAGTATGGACAGAAGCCCCCTCCACCAAACTGGCAGGGGCCACCCCAGGCTACCCAGTACATCAAATGTGGGGCTGCCTCTTGGAATACTAATACTGCCCCAAAAATATTCTGTATGGTTCCAAAAGTGCACTACAGCACTCTGTCAGGTAGAGAGTGGGAGTTTAGTGGCCATCTGCACCCTGGGAGTGTGTGTGTATAGGAGTTTTGCCTGTTTAGGAGAGGGATTCTGAGCACCTCCAGTTTTTCTCCTGTGAAATAAGAATTTGGTGGTGCTCACAACACTTTCTTAGATTTCCAAAGTGTTCCCTTTGTCCCAAAAAGGCAGATGACCCTTTCCAGTCTATTTGAAAGGCTTGTCACTTCGCAAGGACTGGACGGCTGAGCAACCAGCTCAGCAGAGAGGACATCTATTATGGAAACAGACCTGAGTGAACTGGCATTCCCCCTTGCATGCAATTAACATGGCTGGGGTGGGACTGATGGGAGCTATAGTTCCAACAATATCTGAAGGACCACAGTTCCCCATGCCTGATTACGAAGGAGTTTCCACTACATATTCCAGACTTCTTCTGCAGGCTAGAAAGGCATTACTTAAGCAAGAAGTGCCTCTCCGGTCACATGTGGTAAGTGGATCAAGGGCTGCATACCCTTGTGTTCATGACTGCGATTATTATTTCATTTATGAACATATGCATATATACATACAATTAAAAGTCACTACTTATATAAAAACCTAATTCAAATTTGTTTGCACATACAAATGAACAAAAGCCATTAAAATGCATTAAACATCATTCTCAAATCCAATACGGACTGAGAAAGATCTCTATTCTGAAGCAGGAAAGTCTTCAACAGATGCCAAAAGGACAAGAGCGATGGCACCTACCTACCTGACATGTACAGTAGTAAGTGCTCTTTAATGACTATAAAGCAGGACTACACTGTTGTCAGATTTCATCATCATTTTCAAACTATTTAACCCAAGTTGCTGAGAAATAACAAGCAAGAAGGCTGAAGCAAATTACACCCAATACTCATGTGCTAAAACAAGCCAATTCAAATGGATGAGCCAGGGTACATTTAAGAGTTTCCACCTCAGAGCCAAAGCACAGGCTAAAAACGGACTGTCCATCAAACTGCAACAGGGCACACCATATGGCTTCATAATACTATAATAATAAACATTATACAGCTGCCTTCCGAGAGCAAACGTAGATCTTTTGCCTTTTCATTAGTTCAGCCTGCCACTCTCTAGTTAATATGGAATTTCTGGAAGGACAAGTAATCCTGCAAGATGGAGAGTTCCAACCAGGTAAAGCAAATTAAACCTTTTTCACTCCCTGTGACTTTGTCTTCATCTCACAATACACATGATGAAAACAAAAAACAAACGAGAAAGATTCATGAGATACAGGGAAACCGATCTGTTTCCAAGTGAGCATTGACAGGACCTTTCGAATCAGGTTAGATTACAACTTTTTTTGAGGGCTCTTCATTGACCTCGTCAAGGGTTCATAACATCAAAATTATGTGCAAAAGCACACCATGATTTCCATTAATGTATGAACACCATAGCTGTGGTGGTAAGCACTCCATGTCCCTGCCTGCAAGACCATTGCAGTGTATCATTCAGTAGCATTCACAACTGTATTTATCTACTGCGCTGGCTCTTTACAGAAGCAGTTGGATTTCTACCAAGATTAGGGCTTTTAAAGATCAAACCGAACACTCTGAGCCAGGAAGTGAACAGGCAATTATTGTAAATGTGCAAAATTTACACTTTCATATGTGCAAAACAAACGGAAGCTCCAAACAGTCTTCAAAGGCAGCACATTGCAGTAACCCAAAGTGGAAGTGACCTGGACATGAATGACTCTGGCCAGATTGTGGCTTCTCAAGGAAAGGGCACTCACAGCCAACAACCTCCCTGACCTTCCAGAAGGAAGACTGGATCTAGGAACACTCCCTGGTGGTTTAATTTGATTTTGAGGGGAGAATGCAACCCCATCCAAAATGGCTGAACACTTACTCCGAGATTCCAAGAACCTAACCCAAACCAACAGAACTTATTCGTCTTGTCTAGATTTTGGTTTAGTAGCCGGGGTCTTTATGGGCACAGGGAGCTTAAAGACCACCTACATTTGAGAGGCTCAAATCCTTGCAATTCTGGAAGATTTTTAATTTTAAAAGTCTGTTTAATAAAAAAAAAATCTGTTTAATAAAAATTTATAACCCTGTCCTGCTCCATAGACCTCATTCAGTAGGCTCAATAAGCACCTGTTAATCACACCTTCCTTAATTCCCAAAGACAGACATGCAGTTCACCAGCCAAAATAGTTTTTCCAAGTTCTGGGTGGCAGGAAATATTTAAGTATGGCGAAACGATAACCTCTCTCAAACACTTACCTGTTTTTGTCTCTCTAGTTCAGCTTCCACTTCTTGCCTGGATGCTTTTTGTGTTGCAACTTGATCCTGCAACTCTTGAATCTGTTCTCTTGTGGACTCGGCTTCGTTTATCTGCTGGGTTTCCATATCCTGCATGATAAGGAAATGTTACTTATGTATGCAATTTCATAAATGGCAACTCTTATGAGCAGGAGCAAGTAGCCCTATCTTCATAGCACACAGAGCCAAGCTTCTCACAAGACCCCTCTTAGTAAGCACCAGCAACTCCCTGTGCTGGGAAACTGGGAGCGCGATGGTGCCCCACTAGCATCACCTCACCAGCCACAACTGGTTGCGTGTGATAACTGCAGGGTGGTCCTTGCAACACACAACACTTTTCCTCCTCAGCAATTGGCTTGTGTGCCAAGGCAGTCCCACTGGGAGCAACTCCAGAGACTGTGGAGAAGTGTGGCTAACTGCACATGCAGTCTCCTGAGTGATGTGCTGGTGGTGCTTCACTAGAGTACTGAAAAGGCCAACTTCTTGCCTAAGAGATTAAGCAGAAGCTAGATAGCCGCTAATCAGAGTGCTGCAATACTGTAATGGAGTTCCTTCACCGACAGTGGAGTGGACCAGATGTCATTTGAAGTCTCTTCCAGCTCTACTGCTCTGTGTAGTCTGAACTTCTATCTTTTAATCTATGGTGGCCAATGCCTCAAATCTCCCTGCCAGTAGCTGGAGGCACCCAGTCCTGTATCCTAGGGAAAGGTGGCAGATGAACACACACGCACTCACTCATTCTCTCACGCTCTCTTTCTCTATGCATCCTGGCCTGCCTCCCCGCAAGATCTCAAATAGAAGCACCTGTAGCCAATGGGTGCAGCCACCTTGAAGCATTGGGCCAAAGATAGGGTTGGTTTAATTTAATGAGCAAGAAGGTAGTACTGGGGCAGTGCAGATGAATTTTATTTCTCACATTTGTGTAGCAACACTTTCCTTCCTTTGTATGCTTATCCTGTTTTACCCTCACATAACCACCTTGCGAGTTAAGTTAGACTGAGGGGGCTTGGCTCATGCGTCACTTTGCAAGCTTTAAGGCCGAGAGAAGATGTGAATCGGGCACATCCTGCTTCAAAAGCAACACCCCAGCCATTCTTATTGTTGTTAAAATAAATTTATATCCTGCTTTTCCTCTCAATGGAGCCCCACAGCAGTTCTCTTTCTCTTCCCCAAGCCCTATTCAGTCAATAAAAAAAATTAAACTTCCAGCATCTTTAGACCAGTGTTGGCAAAGAGGCCTGCCCAAATCCCTGGAGAGCCACTGGCACTCAGTGTAGACAATACTAAACTAGACAGACTAACGGCCAAGATTTGGTGCAAGGCAGCTTCCTCTGCTCATGATTCTTGTGCCACATTAACCAACCTGGACCCTGCATTTCTGACCCCGTGCAAAGCAGAACAGGTCTGTTCCTTGATGCCACCCTAGCTATCTACAGAAAAGTGCGCCTGGCACCAACACTACCAACTTTTAGGCAACAGGAAAATATGTTAAGACCTTCCCCAGGCATTTGGTTCTTAACTGGGATCAAATAGTATGACAACATGCTAGCCTGTAGTGGTGCTCCATTTTTTAGTAGGTGAGGTAGGGTTTTGTCCTTTACCGCAGGATGAGCACTTCTGATAAATGCCATCATTTTATTCTTTTCAGTGTTTGTTTTAAACTCTTTTTCAAAAAATGTAAATTGGTTTGAGATATTTTATGTAGTAAGCAAGAGGGCAAGAAACAGCAGCAGCAGCAGCAGCTATGGATGTTACAATACCTGCAGTTCTGTCCTCAGTTGCTGTATCTGCCCCCGCAGTTTTTGCAATTCCTCCCTTTGCATATCATTCTCGTGCCTTAGTTCCTCCAACTCCATGATGCTTGTGGTTTGGCTATCCAGACCTTCAATGCCAGACCCTTCTTTCAGGCTGTTTATCAACTTCTCTTTTGACTGAGATTTAAGACATAATTTTACTTATTTATATTAGCTGCTTAATTTTTATTCTTTTACAAAAATGAACATTACAGCCATGCATAAAACAACCTAACATATAGAAGTAATGTTAATGAAATTGCAAAGTAATCGCCAGAGTCTATGCTTGATTGCACACACATTAAAAAATAATACCTTACATTTACTACCCCAAAAGGGCTCAATTTTAATCTGGCAACAGCAGGACTTGAAGGTGATGGCAGCTCCCTGTGGTTCCTCCTCAGCAGCTGTTACTTGGAGGGATACTAACTCTGTAACTAGTTATGTGTTCCTGCCAACCAACCAACCAACCAACCCCATAGATGCAAAACAACTGCTTTCGATGAAAGGGGTGCTGCCATGCTAGTTTTATTGTAATTATTGGTATGGTTTAAATAGATTTTCTATATATATATATATATATTGTTCAGTTTTTGTCAATGTTTATTTGTTTTTTAATTACTGCTTTTTCTAGGTTTTTAGCAGCTCTTAAGGCTGCTAAATCTGTAAGATGCCTTGAATCCCATCTGGGGAAAAGGTGGAATGAGTAAGTACGTAAGTAAATAATAATAATACCTGAAGGTTCTCATTAGCAGTCCCAGCTATCAGTAAAACATGACTGCATACGTATCTTTGCGGATAAGGCTTGGGTTACTTCATATGAACATTTTTATTTTTATTTTTAAAGAGATAAAAAGGAGGGGAGGTATGAATTTTGATCCAATAAATTTGCTTCACCTGGAGTATGCGTGTAGCCTTTTGTTTGTAGTCTACCAGTTCTTGCCTAGCAGACTCCAAGCCGCTCTTGGCCATTTTGACTTGCTGCTGAAATTCATCTGCCCTCCGCTTCTCCTCTGCAGATTTCCTCTCTGCTGCAATAACTGCTTCAGCCAAGTTCTGACGCTCAGCTTCCAACTTACCAAGACGAGCCACATACTCGTTCTGCAAAGGAAAAGTTAAGTGTTTATCACAACTTCAGAGCAATAAAAAGAGGCGTAGAGAAAAAATGAGAAAACTGGAAGGGACATTGTTGGTGGAATTGATTCTACCCCTTTCCCCCGCAGCTCTCCCCTGCGGACTGAAAACTGGCTCTGAAGGATGTGAGAAAGAAAGAAAGAAAGAAAGAAAGAAAGAAAGGAAGGAAGGAAGGAAGGTAGGTAGGTGATCCAGCTCCATAGTAACTAATTATAACTATAATGCACATATGCAAAGGCTGTAGCTCAGTGGCAGCACACAGAAAGGTCCCAGGTACAATCCCTGGAGTTGCAAGGCATCATTTATTATTGTTTCTTATTAAGTCTATATAACTCTTAGTAACAATAGGCTCCCAGGCAGTTTACAAATAATAAAAACCTATTACACAAACCATCCATAATTAAGAGATAAAAACTATATACAAGTATGGCTGAGATGGACTCCTGTCTGAAAGCCAGGACATCTGCTGCCGGTCAGTGTCAACGATACTGAGCTAGGTGGACAAATGGGCAGACTCTGCATGAGGGGTGCTTAGGGAGGAGAAGCATCGCCAAGATTTGAAGGCACTTTACTGCACTCTGTCAATTGCAGTTCCTCAGTCACGGAAGTGAAGCACCAGCTTCCAAGGTTGCTGTTCTAACCTGCATTTGTTTGTAGCCTTCCTGCTCCCGTCTGAGAGCAGACTCTGCATCATGCAATCTCTCTTGAAGAGTCTGAAGAGCTTGGTTGTGCAGGCTGTTCCCTTCGCTGTTATCCTGTATTATTCTGGAGAGGAAGAAAGCAAAGGTTTAGTGAAGCAAGATGTGAAGAATATCAAGACACAATCCTTAGTAATGCCATCTTTTCCACAGTAATGTAAAATTACTTCTACTTTGGGAGTGGGGGACCTTTTTGTGTGTGTTGTGGACCAGATCCTTATCTGTCCCCGATCCAGCAGGCCAACTTTGACAGGTGGGTGTGACAACTCACCTGCCAATGGCGTGGTGTCGTTATGGTGCCAGACAATTGACTGGTGGGTTATCCTACCCACCCATGGGAGGCCCTTGCACAAGCACTTAGGAACCACTGTGGAAGGGGCTTTGCCTGCCTTATGCTTGCCAATGCTGAGCACATGGCGGGCAAAGCTGCTTTCTGAAGGGATGAGCTGTGCAACCACGTTCCCCACAGGGTAGCCTGTTGCACAGCAGGTCTAGCAGGCTTAGAGTCAACAGACATCAGCTGATGGGCAGTGACATGAACCATGCTGCATTATCCTATTTTTCACAATGATCCAGCCACATCTCTGCCTGCCCCACATCTGACGTCACATCTGACATCAGGTGGATGCAGTTTAGGGGGAAAGCCTCACTGAACAAATCGGGACCTGAGCTGGGCCAAACCTGGCCTGCAGGCCAGTGATTCCTTCCTCTCGTTCTATTATTTCCTCCACAGTATCCTCTTGTTCTATTATTTCCTCCACAGTATTCTTCTAGTTTAGTGCCTAGCTTTCACAAAAAAGAAGTCTCAATTAAAAACAAAAGAAGACACCGAGCCAAATGTTATATTGCATACTTTCCCACTCTGTGTTTTTTCAAAGTTTATAAAGGGAAAATTAATCTCAAGACAAACAAACTACAGTGGTACCTCGGGTTAGATACGCTTCAGGTTACATACGCTTCAGGTTACAGACTCCGCTAACCCAGAAATAGTGCTTCAGGTTAAGAACTTTGCTTCAGGGTGAGAACAGAAATTGTGCTCCGGCGGTGTGGCAGCAGGAGGCCCCATTAGCTAAAGTGGTGCTTCAGGTTAAGAACAGTTTCAGGTTAAGTACGGACCTCCGGAATGAATTAAGTACTTAACCTGAGGTACCACTGTACCAACTACATTTTCAAGTTGGTTTGCCTGTTCAAAGGAAAATTAGTTATTTGACAAGGACAGTGACTTCATTTGGGTTCTTTGCTTCCTTTCATTTTTCCAGAGAAGAAAATCTCAACTTAACCAGACTCCTGCAGGATCAGATTAAAAATCTCTGGTCTCCCTTGAGAATCAACCAGATGCACCTGGGAAGCCCACACGCAAGACAACAGCTCTCTCCTGCTGTTGTTCCCTCACAAGAAGTACTCCAGTGCATGGCACCTCAAACACTAGAGGTAACGTATTGCCACCATCACTAGTAATGACTGAGAGCCTTTACCTCTAATAATTTGTCTGAATTCAGCCCAGTTTCTACAAACTGAATGAAGGAGGAAGAGCCACCTTAAAACGGAACACTTCCCAATGCAGAGAATGCAAACAGATTTCCCATCTGTTCTGTTTTCTAAGTAACAGTCACTGGTACTACATAATGAGCTGGGCCTTAATACCTCAGGGAGCTTAAGAAGCAGCTTGCAACACTAAATGATGCTGCTGTTATTGAGAAAAACAAGAGGTGCGATGAGCTCACATCACCTCCTTAGAAACCCTGAAAGAGCCTGGATTGATGCATTTCAGCCAATGGGCTTTCAGGAGCCGCCCATTCTCCACCTCCAGAGAGGAGTTGCACATTCCAGTGAAAATTAGGCCCTATCTAAATGAGCCACGGTTCTGGGGTGGCTCCCACATCACAAGGGACATGAGTAAGATCTCCACAGAGAGTGCTTGGGCAGATTCCATGGTTCGCAACCACCCCTGCAGATGTCACAGATTAGGTTTCAAAATCATGCATGCTGGCCAAACCACATGAAAGCAAATGTAGTAGTTGTGGCAGCAGCTTCGACAGCACTAAATGTATCAGCTGAATCAGGCCCTCAGCACAGCATATAATGAGCATTCTCCTTTATGGACAGAAGAAGTACAGCTGAAGCAATCCGACTGATGCCTTTGAGGATAAAGCCAACGATCAGATATTGAGAGATACAAAAATCATGTTATAAGCGAAAGGGATACATTAAAAGACAGCAAGCCTAAAGACCTTGATTTCTCTAATTCTGGGTTTCTCAAACTTGGGTCTCCAGCTGTTTTTGGACTACAATTCCCATTATCCCTGGCCACTGGTCCTGCAGGCTAGGAGGAATGATGGGAGTTGTAGTCCAACAGCTGGAAACCCAAGTTTGGGAAACCCTGCTCTAGTTAAATAATAATAATAAGGCAAGAAGAATGTATTAGTACCGTGATTTTTCACTCTGCACTGTTTCCAATGCTTTAGTACGCGAATTGAGAAGCTGATCGGCTTCCTGTAACCTCACTTTCAGGACAGCCAGCTGGGAATCCTTGGCGGCAACAGCTTCCGTCAGATCATCCACTTGAGCTTGAAGTTCCCGAACGAGCCTGTCATTGTTTGAATGGTCAACATTCCACTTTTCAACTCTTGCTCGGGCACTGTTTAATTCTGCAAAAGTTTAAGTCAGCAGACATCAATGTGATTCACAAGGTTGTTTGTATAGTTTGTGTAGCATGATTTTGCCAGTGATTAGGATACTAAATATGAAAGTAAATAAGCAGTGTTTGACCACATTGTCCCAATTCAGATATACTGGGCAGTTTCAAGTCAACATGCCCCTTCAGCAGAAGGATTTCCACTTGTGCAACTCCCCCTCTCCTCCTCAATCTGTTCCGAACCTTCTCCAGCCCCCCAGAGTAGATCTGGGGAGGGTGTGGAGAAAGGAGAGGGGAAGCTGCATTGCACCAGTGGAAATCCCTGCACTAACAGGACACGTTTCTTGGATACCACCAACTTGTATCCAGACTTTGCTCCCACCAACAAAAAGAGGGAGGGTGCTTTTGTCAGCTCCCTTTTAGAAGAGCATCCCTTGGAGCTTCTTCTAAAATCTGCTATGGAAGACTGGGGAACCGTTTGAAACAGTGCAGTGGGTGGTGCTGGGGTGCCAACTGCCCTGCTTCTTTCACCACAATCCTTCCACTGGATCAAAAGCCATCCATGGACAGAAGTAGCCCTTCTGTTTGTGGAGGGAGAAGCCTGGACGAAACCCAGTGTTACCAATTTCTTAAGTACAGTTAGGAAATGGGGCCTATAACTACCTGAAATAAATAATGTTATTAAGCAAAACAATTGAAATGTGTAAAAAAAAAAAAGACTTAAGGACGGAAGACACTTGTAAAAATACAAAACAAGGTTCTCACTAGTGTGGAGAATCCAGCAAAGACATTCAGGAGGGAGAATATGTCAGTATAATATGTCCCTGCTATTTCCTCCAATGGGAACTCTGGATCCAACCCCATATCAATAATAATACTTGGAATTTTTAAAGCATGTTTCAAGTATTCAGAGGGCTTTACATAAATTATCTTAGCACCATTCCCAATCATTTGCTGTATTACCCTCAACTATTTCCAAAGGTGCTAATAGCTTGAAATGTCAAAGCTGTAAATCCTCTACCTGTTTGCGTTTCTTTGGCTCGCTGAATTAATGATGCCATTTCTTGATTTAAAGATTGCACTTCATTCCGCAGAAGTTGATTCTCAAGGCGAAGATTGGACAACTCGTGCGATTTCCCATCATTAGGTGCGAGGCTGGGGTTAGCTTCTGCAGCTGGCAATGGGTCTTTTTTAACATCCACATCAGTCTCCAGTCCAGAACTGGAACTATCCAGAGTATCTGTACAGAGAGCCACATTTAAAGCAAGCACATCTCTTTGCAGACCTACTTTCTACGTTGAACAGAACAGCGTAATCCCATGCCTGTCTGCTCAGACACAAGCCTCACAGAGGCTCCTATGTACTGACTCCCAGGTAGTCTAATGAAATACAATTATGTGCCATAGCAGTCAGACACACCAGATATTTATTCTTTTAAAATGTCTACATTACTGCCACACATACAAAGATACCACCTTGCTCCATAGCCCTGTTTGGGTGTTCTAAGCCCCACACAATTCCAATCACCTGATGAGAGTGGAGCTGTTTTCGATGGCCCTGTCCTGACAATTGTGCCCTGTTGGTGGAGTGTGCAAGACTCAGTGGTCCAAAAGTTGCATAGGACTGGTGTAGGTTGATGATCACTATGTGCATCAAAATTGACCATTTTCATCACCCCACCAGCCTGACCGACTGTTCAGTATGGCTTCGTGGGAGCACACTGGCATCTTTTTAAAATCCAAAATGATGTTCCCCACCATGCAGGAGACACGTGTGAAACAGGATACCCCAATAATTTTTTTCTAACGTGCTAACCAAAACAAAGCCCAAAACCTAACCTAATTTTCACTGGCACAGTAAACAGATGCTAGGCAAAAGCCAGGACGTGGTATCCCGATTCCTGCATTCAGCTCTCTGCATGGTAGGAAATGGAACAGGGGAGAGAAAATGAAAGCCAAATGAAAGTGCAAAACTGCATGCAGAATATTTGTGCACACTTATGCATGGTGAAGGCTGGGCCTACCAGGAGGAAAGGGGAGGTGGTGATCTCAGAATCAAAATGAGAAACAGGCCCACAGGCTGCAAATTCCCAGTAAGATCTCCAGTGTAATGAAATGAATGGGAAGCACACAAAGGAACAGCTCCTGTTCACTACAAAAAAGCTTGCAGAGGAAAACTCAGTGGGTTCTGCCACTCATGTTAACTAGCAGGCTTTTCCCCCCTAGGCACCCAAACATCTTGGGCCAAACCTAATGGACAGTGGATGCTACTTTTAAGTACAAGTTTCAAGTGCCAGCTTGCATTTCATAATTTTCAGCTAACTAATACACAGAAAATATAAACTATTTATTACTATCATATTAATTCATACTCTGCCCTTCCTCTCGAAGATGTAAAGACCTTTAAAATTAAGAGCTGCTATTGCGTTAACTAGAAAAACTCCACATAGATTTGATCATTGTTGAAAGATTCATTGATGCCACTGGCCAAATCTTTAAAGTCTTGCAAAAAAACCAAACATCAGGGGATGGCAGGGAATTTCAGAAAGAAACCGTGCTGACAGCACACATGTACCAAGGATGCAATGCTAAGAACATAAGAAGAGTCAAACATGTACTGTTTTAGACAACACTGGGCAGCTGCTTGGTAGCTTGTGAGGGGTCAGATGATCAGAGGATAAAGCACAGGTGCCGTTCTGGTTGTCAGCACATTTCCAGGCCCAATTTAAAAGCTCTGAATAGCTTGGGACTATATTCTTTGAAGGATCACCTGCCACCTTCAAGAAGAAGGGTTGATGGGTTGCAGATAAGTTATATAGCATTTGCTTTGTATGCAGAAGGTGCCCGGTTCAATCCATGGCACCTCCAGGTAGGGGTGAGAATGTCCCTCTTCCTAAAACAAAGAGAGCAGCTGCCAGTCAGTGTGGACATTACTAAACCAGATGGACCAATGGTCTGACTCAGTGTAAGGCAGATGGACCTATATGATCTTACCTAGGCCTTAAGGTAAATTGTGGAGACCCCTCACATGGGTCAATGGTAAGATCTAATAGGCTAGAAGACACAAGAGACAGGGCCTTTTCAGTGGTGGCCCCATCACAGTAAAACTTTTTCCTCTGGGATGCTTGTTTGGCTTCCTCACTTATTGTTTTTAAAAGGTTTTGACTGTTTAAAACCCCTTTTTATTGAATAATGATGCTGGTCTATATTTAAAATCCACAATTTTAACTGCTGCTACTGTTTTATTGATGGCTCGTAGAAAAGTTATTTTAAGTTGTAGTTTTGATGAGCTGAACTGTATCTTTTTAATTTGTTTTACTAATTTTATTGTGAAACCACCTTGAGGGGGTCCCCCCCCCCAAGTGGCAAGCAGAAAAATCCTAAAATAAAATCCTTTAATAAAACAAAAATCAGAATTTGCACCATGTAATCATCATAATAAAGGCCCAGAATCCTCTCACCACTACCAGATTTTAACATATTCCTTAACCTATGTAGTTATGCTTAACTACCATTGCCTTGACTCCGAACGGAAGCGTCTTCACCGGTTTTGACACTCTGTGAACTTGCCGACATGGAGCTGATGCTTGAAGTCCGAGAGTGATTTTGAGAAGCAGCTGCTCTGCTCTTCTCTCGCTTAAGGTCCATTTTCCCATTTGGTTCCTTTTCAGAGCTATTGAGAAAGTCAAACAGGAGTTCGTCGTTGGGTTCAGACTTTTTCCTTCTCACAAACTGGGAAGACGGTCTGGGCATGGATGCTGCCTCTGTGGAAGGGGAAGATTCCATGGATATCTTGGACGATGCTTTAACATTGGCTGTTCCTGCCAGGATTGTTGCCTTTTGATGTTTAATATTATCTGCTGCCGAGGAGACAAAGCCAGACTTAGATGATGCTGGAGACTGCTGATCCCGGTTCTGCTGGTGCACTTTGGGGAACTCGCCGACATCATCCAAGGTGCTATTGTTGTAATTTGCATTGCCAGAACTCTCTTTCTTGCTCAAAGCAGATGCAGCACCTTGATCCACCTTGTTGAGAAGGTCTTCTGCCTTTCCAGCCAAGTCAGCAAACCAAGACATAATGAAAGTTAAAAAAATATATGGAATTTGAAGATCCAATATCCGCCCTGGTGGGAGAAGAAAAGAGTCAAACAATGGGATTTTTAGATCACACATAGATTACTATTATTTTTAACTAAATCATTCAGCAGGTATTTCCTTCAGGTTGCCACGCAAAGTCAATTTTGTAGAGCTTGGTGGAGGAAGTTGTTCCATCACCACATAACCCGGAGCTGGAACCCAACAAATCACCAAGTTAACATTTCTCTTATTCTTTAAAATTATATCCTCAATGAAAGTGTCAGGCAGAAGGGCAATGCCTGGACAGCATCTCCATTTCACTCAGCAGTACAGTGGTGCCTCGCAAGACGAAAAGAATCCGTTCTGTGATTCTCTTCGTCTAGCGGTTTCTTTCGTCTTGCGAAGCAAGCCCATTGAAGGATTAGCGCTATTAGAGGCTTTTAGCGGCTTATCTGCTGATCGGATCAGCTGATAAGCGGCTTAGCGCTATTAGCGGCTTATCTGCTGATCGGATCAGCTGATAAGCGGCTTAGCGCTATTAGCGGCTTTCAGCGGCTTATCTGCTGATCGGATCAGCTGATAAGCGGCTTAGCAGCTTAGAAAAAGGGGGAAAGGGAAAAAAACCAGCAGGAACTCGCAAGACATTGTCGTCTTGCGCAGCAAGCTCATAGGAGATTCGTTTTGCGAAGCACCTCCAAAACGGAAAACTCTTTCGTCTAGCGAGTTTTCAGTTTTGCGAGGCATTCGTCTTGCGGGGCACCACTGTACTTTTAGAGGCAGCCCTACAGGACATAGGCTGTGGGAGAAAATCCATGGGTTTCAACACAGATCTAACTCAATCACACAGAAAGTAAGAATGTCCCATTCAGTGAGCAAAAGGGATGAGTGGGGGAGAAGTATAGCTTAGTTGGTAGAGCATGAGACTCTTATTAATTTCAGGGTTGTGGGTTCAAAAAAATTCCTGCATTGCAGGGGTTGGACTAGAAGATTGACATGGGCTCTTCCAACTCTACAATTTTGTGATCTTGACTGTTCTGGTGGAGTTGGACTATGGAGACATAAGCCATGTGATGAAGAAAGATAAATCTTGGCTCAGCCATGCATTCCTTTTGGTCTACAAATCACTACTTTCTATGAGATTATGGAAGATCTGGCTGTAACCATGTGTATTGGATGCAATGACATAACATTTGGTGCTTGCAGGTATATATGTGGATTTTGAGAATTATTAAAAGCAGACAAATGGCAGACAGATTTACACAACAAGACAAAATTCACTGTGAAGCTCTTCTGTACAAGTCATGCTGAAATCAATGGAAGCTGTGCCAGAGACCAATTTGGACATATCAGCCTTTTTATTTACAATAAATCCAAGTAGAATTCTATATTACATCAGTTCAAATGCCAAACAGTTTTCTCCAAGGAAGGAGGCTACAAAACAGTACTGGTTTAAGTACCGTATTTTTTGCTCTATAAGACTCACTTTTTCCCTCCTAAAAAGTAAGGGGGAAAGTGTGTGCGTCTTATGGAGTGAATGCAGGCTGCGCAGCTATCACAGAAGCCAGAACAGCAAGAGGGATTGCTGCTTTCACTGCGCAGCGATCCCTCTTGATGTTCTGGCTTCAGAGATTCAGAATTTTTTTTCTTCTTGTTTTCCTCCTCCAAAAACTAGGTGCGTCTTGTGGTCTGGTGCATCTTATAGAGCGAAAAATACGGTATTTATATATGACAAGTTCATCTACCCCACTGCTGGAAAATGTGACCAGAAATACGAATAAAGATCAGTCAAAAATATTAATAAGTTTGTTTGGTTGAGCTACCACACATCACCTAGGGTCCATCCACACAATAATTTATTCTTCATATGAGCAATTCTGGCCTCAATAAAAATGTTACATTTCTCTAGGGCAGTGTTTCCCAACCGGTGTTCCGCGGCACACTAGTGTGCCGTGAGACGTTGGCTAGTGTGCCGTGGGAGGGAGGCGGGCGAGTCGGGCGGTGAGAGGCGGCGGCGGCGAGGATCCGCGTCGAGCCGGGGGCGGCTCCGCGGTGGTGGTGCCGAGGTTTCTCTCTCCATTCTCCCCTCACACACACACACAGGAAATAACACAGGATCAGCTGACAGGACCCAGCCAATGGGGCGGCGGCGGGGCAGCGCGTGCAAAAGGGAGGAGCGCGAGACAGCGGACGAGGAGGAGGCCGGCATGTCCGGGCAGCAGCAGCAACAACAGCAGCAGCAACTCCCGGCGACGGCTCCTCAAGCCCCGGGCAACCCTACTCCCTCACCGGCCTCGGCCGCCCTCCTGCTCCACCCGCCGCCGCCTCCCCCGCCGCCGCCGGCCACCTCGGCCCCGCCGCCGCCCCCTCCTCCGCCCGCTATCGCCGCCACCACCACAACAGCCGCCGCCGCCTCAGCTGCCGCCGTCCCTCAGTCCCTCGCTTTGCTGCCTCCTCCCCCCCCACCCCCAAAGCTTGGAGGTTCCCCGGCAAGGGGGAGGGAAAAAAATTGAAAACTTTCACTTTCGTGCGTCCCTCCCGGCGTGACGCTGCGCGCTGACGTCACGGGGCTGTAATGGTGGTGTGCCGCGAGATTTTTTTCCTCAAACAAGTGTGCCTTTGCCCAAAAAAGGTTGGGAAACACTGCTCTAGGGAACACTTTTAAAGAACCTAAAACTTTCTAAGTGTTATAAGAGATCCCCTGTTGGCAGGTTCACAATCCAATAAATATTATACAAAAGGGAAAAGGATGGAGAACAAAGAGGGAAGCAAGCATGCAAGGTTTAGAAAGTCACAGAAGAGTGGTTTAATAATAATAATAATAATAATAATAATAATAATAATAATAATTTTATTATTTATAGAGTGTGGGGAAGTACTGCTGCTCCTCTACCCAATGGATGGGGCCAGGTTAGTCTCCCCCTTGCTATGACGTTCATCCAAGGAGGCAAATGTGTGAAAACAATCACAGAAACAGGCAGGCAACACCAAATCCTTGGATCATGGCAGCAGATTTTTAAACCTCTACCATCATGAAAACAGCTGCCAGCCAGTGATTGCTCCACTCAAGTTTTGCATAAATGTATTCCAGGCCTGGGGATGGTTGCTACTGCAAATCTGGAGGAAAAAGCAACACAATTTGTGGAAAGAAAGAAAAACCACAGCCAAGTTATCTTTAAATATATAGCACTCTACAACTGGCTTTTTTGTTTGTTTGTTTTGTTTTTAGAAAGCCACAACCTTGGCAAACCCTTGCCTGCTATGTAGATTAAATTGTGTGGGTGTTTCTTCTAGCGCACAGGAGGAACACGCTTCAAGAATAAAAACAACATGTGGGTGGGTCCAGGGGTTGGCATACATACTGAGATGTGCATTGTTATTTGCTCAAACTCCAGTCAGTCAGTCAGTCAGTCAGTAAATAATACTCCTTTTCTCCTATTCTATTTGTTTGCCTTTTAAATTTTAATCTTGCTCATTGGATCCTCCTCTGCCAAAGGCTCCATCTTTTCCCAGAGATATTACCTCAGACTTATTTTCTGCCCCATGCCCTCACTGCAGCCAGTAAATTCCACAATGCTCCCAACCCTCTTCTTCCTACCTCCTATTTCTTTCTATATTTGACCCGCACATTCCTCTCTGTGCAAACCACCTCACCCCCTTAGCAAATAACAGTTCTACAACAGCAGTAATTCCACCACAGTAGGGTTGCCACCTTTTAAAAAACTTTAAGTGGCCAGGCTCCTGTGCCTTTTCCAGCTGAGCAACAATAATCTCCCTTTTGGGAAGGCAGAATCTCTCTGCTGCAGTTCTCTATGGGCGGAGTTCACCTGCTAAATCTCAACTTAGTTCGCAATTAGCAGGTTACTTACCTTCACACTGATTTGAAGCCACTATGTGTCCTTTCTAAAAGAGGCTCCTGAACAACTCTTGAGTTGGGGCAACTGACTAAAATGTTTTAAACGGTTCTAATTTTGGTTCCTGTTTTGTTTTTGTTGGGTTGATGTCGGTTAAATGTTTAGTTGGGGTTGGCGGTAATTTTAATTTGGGTATAACTGTAAGCTGTTTAATATTTTTATTGTTGTTATCATTAGTTTCTATTGATTTACTGGTTGGTTTGTTGATCGTATAAGTGGTTTTTAAAAAAATGTTTGATGCTTTGTTGTGTTTTTATATATGTTGTAAGCTGCCCAGAGTGGCTGAAAAAACCCAGCAAGATGAGCGGGATATAAATTTAATAATAATAATTACGGTATTTTACACTGGCTCTAGTCTCTCTCCTGCTAATAATAATAATAATAATAATAATAATAATAATTGGCAGTAGAGAGAGAAGAGCCAGTGCAAAATAGTGGTTAAAGCCTTCAGAGGGAAAGGTGGGCTTTAAACAAATGAATAATAATAACAATAATAATGTGGCTTAAAGAAATTAATAATAGTAGTAGTAATAGTAATTATGATGATGTCGGGCTAAGACCTGGAAGAGCAGGATTCAAATCCCCACTCAACCATTAGGTCCAAGGGTTGATTTCCAGCCTCTCAGCCTAACCTACCTCGCCGGGCCGTTGTGGGGATCAAATGGGAGAAGCGTGTGAGCGACCTTGGGCGAAAATGAAGACTATAAACCGCCGGTGTACTCATAAACAACACATAAAATCGCAATCGCGCGGTACTAGCCGCTCCACAAGACACAGCGAAATTACAACCACAGTAGAAAACCTAACTGCAATTATTATGACCATTATTATTATTATTACTATTGTTGTTATTGTTATTATTAGGGGTCCAAACCCCGCTCCCAGGTAGGCCTCTGCTTACCCTCGCAGCCTACTCCAGGTCTCCGAAGCCAAGGAGCCCACGCTGGGCCTTCGACGCCGAGGAAAGGAGCGAGGCGGGACAGAAGCCGACAGCGGCAGCAGCTACTGCCCAGGCCGCAGTCTAGCCAGGGCTCCCCGGATCCATCTTCCGGGAGACGTGGCCACTAACCAGCGGGCACGAGGACCCAGCGGCGTCAGCCCCACGTCGGCGAACCCTTCGCAAGACGGCTGACCCCGTGCGGAAGTGACGCGAGCACGCACGTCCGCGGTGGCCGCGCCCCCGTTACGTAGAAAGGCGGTGTTCGAAGTGTCTAGAGATAGGGCCATGTATAGAGTAGCCCGTGGAGTTGAAACGTAGCCGAAGTTTCTTTGCTTTCTCCCTCTTTGCCTTGCGAGTGCCTTGAGGAGCGGGAAATCCGCCCAGTTCTTTAGATGGGGGAGCGATCCTGATAGCTGAAGGGGTTTCCCACTCCTACTTCCAATGATTTGAGCTTCTGCCTTTTCTCCAGATGCTCAAGACTGCCCAGATCAGGGTTTCCCCAAACTTGGGTCTCCCGCTGTTTTTGGACTAGAGTTCCCATCATCCCTGACCCCTGGAATGATCTCTACTACTCAGAAGTAACTGAAGGGAAAGCCTTTATTGGGCACCAGGTGTTTGCGCATGTGAAATTCTAGCAGATAGCTACAAAAGTGTTCTTCTCTGCTTCTTATGTGGATGGTGATCAGATGATGATGCCATCATGTTTTAATTGGATTGAGGCTGAGATCACACATTGTTATTTTAGAAAACTAATCTCTACAGAGGACATTGATATTAAATGTATTTTTGTTTCTTGCAATCCATTTTTGCAATCACTTTAGGTGTGGTAACACTATATTGATGATGTTTTCATCATATGGGAACAAGTATGACAAGTAGTATTTAATAGCCTCATCTTCCATGAGGTTTCTTCCCCCCCCCCAGCACTTCCAAATCCTTTATTATTTTATTCACATAATATACATTCTTTACAACAAACAACTCCAAAATAAACAGACAACTCCAAAATAAAATCATATGTAACAAAACCATAAGTCTCATGTTTTCATTTACACTGATCTTCCCTCTGATACCTTTACTTGATATTTCTTGCTCCTTTCTGCTTTCCTTATAGAATATAAAAATTTAAATCTCTTAAATCCTATACCAGTCTTTAACAATTTCAATTAATCCCTTCACTTCCCTCCCCCACAGCCCAGTACTTCCCTCCACCCATGAGGTTTCCTAACTCTCCTTTAAAGCTTTAAAAGTTGGTGAAAATTGTTGTGGTAACAAATCTCAGAGTTTAACTATGAGCTGCACGGCCCTTTTTCTTGAATCCTCATAGTTAAAATTCTCAGGGTTCCCTGGGAAGCAAGATTGACAAGCTCCTCTGTCAAAATGTAGTTTTGGGAAGGGAATAGGAGTCTTTACAACAAATCTCAGGATCCTCCACAAACCACAGTTCCCAGGAGTCTTTGGGGGAAACTGTTCAAAGTTGTATAGAAGTGCTTTAAATGTATGGTGCAGATGTAGGTCTTAGTTATGGGTACAAAACAGGCCACAACTTCATTGGTTATAGTACAATATCAGGTTGTTATAGTACTATATTGGCTGGGCATGGGCAGGAATAATGATCAGATAGCCTGTCTGCTGTCCAGTGTTACACCCCAGCCCATTTGATTCTGGTGAAGTGTGTCCATGAACACAAGATACGCACCCGCTGCTGTCCCATTGTGTATACATGTATTTTGGGATTTTCATTCCATTGCAGAGTGCTCAGTGTGGCTTGCAAAACACTGTTGCATGCCACCCCAGTCTCCGAGTGGTGTGAGATTCCAGGGGTTCTAAGCAAGCTTACCCAGGGTTTGTGTTTCCTTTCAGAAATGAGGCACAGCGGAGGCTGTGTTGTTTTTATGATATATGGTTTATTTACACATATATACAACCTGAGCCTACGATGGAGGAGTTCAAGGATTAACATCCCAAGAGGGTCTTGCTCAGGCATAGGCAAACTCTGGGCACCACAATTCAAACTCGGCCCTCCAGATGTTTTGGGACTACAACTCCCATCAACCCTGACCACTGGTCCTGTTGGCTAGGGATGATGGGAGTTGTAGTCCCAAAACATCTGGAGAGCCGAGTTTGCCTATGCCTAGTCTTGCTTCTCCCATAGCTGCAATCCTGGATTCAAAGACATCATGCTTTGCTTGCTGCTTTGCATCCCAGTCACATAATCCCTAACTCACATTGCTTATCACTCTAAACCTCTCTAAAATCTGGCTTTATTGTCTAACTCTGAGTTGAGGGAAAGGCCTCAGCCATTTGCTATCTCACACAGTCTCTTTGATGTGTTGTCCTCTTAAGGGCTCGTTCCATAAACTATCATCTCACAATGAAGCTTATCCTAATTTAATTGGCTTTTTAAACCTTAATTATCTTTTTAATTCCAGGGGATTAAAAATGTATTGCACACAGCTTAATACACAGGAGTCTGGCACCTATTCTTAACATCAAGCTTTAATTAAATTCTAGAGCCAGGAGTACTAGGAATGTCTAGTACCTACAAACTCATAACAATATCATAAGCTTGTAGTGAAAGTGAAGTAGCATCTGAGCTAGTGATGCTTTTGGGTAGTATCTGACTAAATTCTACTTAGAGTAGCCCCATTGAAATGAATGGTCCCAAGTTATTCATGTTGATGACACTAAATTGTTCAGGGTTGCTAAAACAAAAAGAGATTGCTGGGAAGAAAAGTTGGCGCAAGAGCAAAAGAGAGATTAAAAATATGTTTTGAACTGAAACTTCCTTCTCCAGCAAATGGAATTTCAGTTTTCATCCAGCAGAGGTCACTGAAACTTCTCAAATGTTTTCGAAGTATTTTGTGTAGTGGAGCCACACCTCTAAACCTGTCCAAAGACATTTTGTTCTCTGGGGCAGAACAGCAAACTGGCCCCTCACCGTCAAATCAAGGTACATAATAATACCGAAGGCCAGCCAAGCTGAGAGACAAAATCCTACCCTCCCTAAAAAAACCAGTTGCCTGAGAACAGCCTCCACACTCTTGTCTAATGATAGGGCGCCAGCTGTGCCAACCTGTGCGACTGGTGATTAAAATGTTTGAGGAGAACCTGGGAGACCCGAGTTCAAATCCTCACTTCAGCCATGAAGCCCAGCAGCTGATCTTGGGCCAGTCACCTCCTCTCAGCCTAACCTACTTCACAGGGTTGTTGTGAAAATAAAAGCCCCCCCCCCGTGTTTCCCATGGAACTCAATGTATACATAGGGATCGTGTTGTGAGCGAGACTCATAAAATGATTTCAGAAATCATGATCATTTATTGAGTTTATATACCGTCCTATACCCGCGAGGCAAAGAATAAAATCAAGATATAAAACCACAAAATACATAATAAAAACAAAAACAACCCAATAGGGCCGTCCCCACAAAAAACGCATTTTAACAGGGCATAAGATGTAAATCATTATTATTAGGATGTGTTATCATTATTACTTCAAATAATAATAATAATAATAATAATAATAATAATAATAATAGTTGTTATTATTACAGGTATAGCCCACCCATCCGCCAAGAAGTTTTTATCCCCACGCCCACGAGGCACTAAGCCCCGCTGACCCCAGAGCGGCCTGCCTTGCAGGGCCGGCCGACTACCTTGTGTTTATGAGCGAGGCTTTCCCCCTTAGCGGGAGCCCCGCCCCCAGAGGCGCTCGGCGACGGAGGCCTCCCATTCCCGACATGCACCGCCCGTTCCATAGGGATCGCCATCCCGTCCGATGTGGGCCGACCCCCTCGCCGCCCAGCCAGTGGACTCCAGGCCTGCCCGTCACGCTCTTGCCCCGCCCCTGCCGCTCCTCGCCTATAAGTATCTCCCGCGGCCGCACGAACCTCAGCCGCTGCCGCCGTCTCCGCCACCGCCGGGCTTCGGTTTCCTCTGTTTGCAGAGTGCGGGGTGGGCGCGAGAAAGCGGGTGGCAGCAGCAGCGGCGACGACGACCCGCCCTCTCCTTCCAGCTTTTGGTAAGAGGTCGGGGCCCGGGGCCTAAGTCTTAACGGTGCGCGCGCGTTTATGTAGCAATGTATAGAAGCGTTATGCGCCCCCCCTCCCCTTAAATTTGGGCTGCCAGTTGTGGGGGGCGCGGGCGGCAGTGGGACCGCACTTGCTGCGGAATGGAGGGTGCGAGTCAGCGAGACCACAGGGGTCGTCGCTTTGCTTTGCCGGAGGTCGAGGTGGTCTCTCCTCTTGCCCGAAGCCCGCCAGCCACTTCGCCTATTGCGGCGGCTGCAACAACCTTGTGGTTTTTCTGTTGTGCGCCGCCCTGAGATCTACGCATCAAAGGGCGGAGCACAAATTTAATCCAGAATAATAATAATGACAACATGCACAGCGGGAGTTTCTACCAATGTGGGTCACGTGCGCGCACCCCCCCAACCCACACACATCTATGCATCATCCCCAGGTTGTTGGGGTTATATTGGATTTCTGTAGGTATGCGCAACCTGATCCTACTCAAGCGCTCTGGAACCCATTTGTTTCCGTGGATTGAGGCTCTCATGTATATACTCCCCCCCCCCAAAAAAAAAAAAACCAAATCACTTGCATTACAGTTTTGTACTCATAAGTCCAACTGAGCAACAAGTTTTTGATAATGTTTTGCTCAGAGGAGCCCCACTGAAATTAGTTAACTCCCGATTATAATAATAATTTATTATTTATACCCCGCCCATCTGGCTGGGTTTCCCAAGCCATTCTGGGCGGCTTCCAACAGAATATTAAAATGCAATAGTCTGTTAAACATTAAAAGACCAGTTGCACCAGGAAGTGATCTGACCATGGCTAGAGTGTGGTGCTTGATAACTCCAAGGTCATGGGTTCAGTTCCCCATAGAGGCTGCCTGCATCTTCCTGCAATGCTGGACTAGATGACCCTCGAGGTTCCTTCCAACTCTACTATTCTCATAGCTGTCAACTTTCCCTTTTTTTGCGGGAAATTCCCTTATTCCAGCACCATTTCCCACTGCTATCCCGGATTGTTAGATATCTACGCCGATCCCTTATTTTCGAGGCTGCTGATCCCTTATTTTCAAATCTGAAAGTTGACAGCTATTACAATTCTATGATTCTAAGTTAGGTCCATTAATTTCATTTGGTGAGCTCTGAGTGAAACTAAGCGGAATAGCACCCTGGAGGAACTCTGATTACTCCCCTCTGTGTGCTTTGGGGTGAGGCAGTTGGTTGTATATCTTTTCCAACCAGCCATGCTATTTGCATTTTAAGATGTGGGAGGACTTTAGGTAATGCCTTTTCCTGGAACTCAGTCACGTTTCTCTGGTATTGTAACCCTAGTCGTGTTGAGTCCTGAGTGGGGGAGGAGTTGGTTTGGTATTCAGCGCCGTACCTTTTGCAATGGGTGATAAGAGAGTTTACAGAGATAAATTTAAAATTCCACAAGTGTAAATATTTAGCTGCAGGCTTGCTTTTGAAAGTTGTTTGCAAACAGGAACCAATAATAGGCAGTGAAGAACTTGTAATGTATACCGTATTTTCCCTTGTATAAGACCCCTATTTTTGGGAACTCCAAATTAAGGAAATGGGGGCGATTGCCCAGAGTTGTAAAGCTTGGGGGGGGGGGATTGCCGAAAAACGCTCAACCGCCCGACCGCCGCTGCCATTCGTACACCTTGACCGCCCAATTGCTGCAGCAACAGCCAATCGCAAGCAGCCCTTGCCGCAGGCATCAGTCACCCGCCCAATTGCCACTCAATCTCCTGCTCGCAGCTGCCACCAATCGCTCGTCCCCCCCCCCATGCACTATCCATGTATAAGAGACCCACAATTTGTAACACTTTGTACTGGTGCAGTTGGTGCACTTGAACTGTCAAAGCCATGTGTCCTAGTGAAACTGCCAGTAGGTTCAGGGAAGACTAAAGCAGGAACTAATTCTGCCTTGTGTTGAGAGAATTCATAAGGAATTACTTTCCCACAAAGCAGCCACCCAGTGACCTGTTTTGTATAAATTTGTCAAAAGCCATCAGTCATGATGACAAAATGGAACTTTTTGTTTACAGGCTGGGTATCTCCCCTTTGTGCAGACATATTATTGGCTACTGAAGACAAACAACCGAAATAGTTACTAACATTGTGCCTGGTCCCTGCTGGGGAATTTCCCAGCAGGGGTTTGCTAGTCATTGAGGGAGACTAGATGGACTTTATTCCAGTTCGGTGAGGCAATTTTGATGATTGTTGTTAAGCAGTACAGTTCTCCACACTTCAAAAAAACCCCAAAAATTGTATTGGTTTTTTAAACAAATGCAGATACAATAACCATTAAACACTTATCCAGCAGTACAGCTAACGGTGTTTGTTCTATCCATCGTCTCTAGACCAGTGGTTCCCAACTTTTTTTTTGGCCATGCCCCACCTAAGCATCTCTAAAATCCTGATCCCCACCCCATCACATATAATTCTTATTATTCAAAAAGTGAACTCCTATTCACACGGAGAAAGGCCATTAACTTGGTCTAAACAAACTTTCAAATTGCCCCCCTGTGGGGCATGTGCCCCACGTTGGGAACCACAGCTCTAGTCATACACTTACACATTCAACATTCAATATTACCTAATGCGACCTCCGGCCATGCTGGAAATCCAGCAACATTTGGAGGATCACAGGTTCCCCATCTTTCTTTTAATTAACGGTGGAACAAATTGTCCTGTGACATGCAAGTGGTGCAGAACTTAATATAGACACCGTCTCCAAGAATCCCTCTGCTATCGCTGCTCCTCGGAGGTGTGCGTGAAATTGAGTTGCGGTGAGGTTAGCGCACACCCTGAAACATAAGGCTGGCTTTGGAAGGCTGTATGTTTGTGACGACATTTGTCAATTACTTGGCTGAACTGGCTCCTCTTGTAAATCGCTTAACTAAGGGTGTAGCATGTAGTGGTGTAAGAAGCATTATTTTGTCCTGCCGTTCAGGAGTTTCAACATGAGTGAAGTGGTATCCTTTTCTAGTATTTGTATAGTTCTGAAGCTGTATGAAAGGGAAGCTTGGTTGAGATGAGAGGTGACAAGACAATCGTCCCCCCCCAACACAGCTTGTTATCAAATTCAAACCTTTCCCTGTGAAGTCTATGGCTTCGCAGACAAGCGCCTGACTCTGGCTACTGTGGGAAACAGGGTGTTGGACTAGATTGGCTTTTGGTCTGATGTGGCAGGGCTGTTTGGTTGTTATGATCAAAAGGGAGTGCCGGGTGTTTGTTGTAGGGTGAACCTTCAGTAACATGCAGTTGCCTCCCATGGTTCAACAGGCCTAGCCAGCCCCTTGTGTGGGCTGAGTATGTGCCTGAAGAATACAATTCTTCCATGACACCCACAGAGGCTTCTCCAGAGGCAGTGCAGAAAACACTACTGTAATGTTTAGAATGAAGGAAACCAACTTTAATAGTCTTTTAAAAAATACTTCAAAATTCATTTAGTGATAATTATTGTTTAACGTTGATTCCAAATATTGTTGCACTGTGGTGTGTTATCATAGAATCCTAGAGTTGGAAGGGACGCACAGGTCATCTCTTCCAACCTCCTGCAATGCAGGAATCTCAGCTAAAGCATCCATGACAGATCTTTGCTTAAAAACCTCCGATGGAAGGATATTCCACCACCTCTCGTGGGAGTCTGTTCCACTGTGGAACAGCTCTTACTGTCTGATTGTTTTGTTGAAAGTTTAGTCTGAATATCCTTTCTTGTAACTTGTATATTCTATTACAGTTTAACACCATGCATGGGAGACTGGCCGGGCTACTACATATGTGAAATAAATAAAAATGGCCTATACTATCTTAATAAAATATTTATCAGAAGGCTTCGTCAGAACCAACTGATCTTGGTGTGTGTGGTTTTTTAAAAAAATATATATGAAAAAGGGGGGAAAGGCAAATTTTAGTGAAATTTCTTTTTGGCAATGTTTAACATTCCATATGTTTGATTGAAATTCTGTTGCACTTTATCAAGGAAAGACAATGGAATTCAAACCAAAGGTGATTGGCTTTTGGTGATTTCTATTTAAAATTTGCCGGGTGCTTAGTTTTGCTGCTGTTCTCTGATCAAGTCTGGGATCTGATAATGTCGCTGTTATCACCAGCCCACATTACAGGATGGTTAGTTTAGTCTTCGTTTCAAATCTGACCTCAGTCCTGTCAGATAAGTTGTCCCGGTCTAAGAACTGGGTCAGCACCATGTTTCACAGAAAAGAGAAAACGAACGTTTAGTTATGGGTATTGTATAATTAGGTTGAGATGAAAGTGAAAAATGGGGTGTCCCCCCCCCACTGATAAGATGAGAAGAAGAAAAAATGTGCTTTCTTAATTCTCACACATTCCCCAGCCCTGAAGAAAATCACTTCCCACTGTTTCAAAAAGGGAGAGTTAGGCTGAGCAAACAGGGTAGACAACCTCCAGATGTTGTTGGATTTCAGCTCCCATTGGCCCCAGCCTTTATGGCAATTGATCAGGAATGATAGGCATTGTTGTCCAACAAAACCTTGAGTGCATTAGGTTGGCTATCCCTGTGTTAGGACTTTCGGACTGCTAAATAGCGTCAACCTCTTCATATTGTGTTATAAGACGGGGGGGGGGGAGGAAATGGCTATGCAGGAAGTTTTCCCGCACAAGAACAACTCAAAATGCAAACAGCAGCCTTTGCCAAAATAACAAGATATTTTGGACCACCACCGTACTGCCTGGGGCTCATGGGAGTTGTCATCCCAAACATCTGGAGGTTGGCAAAGGCTGCACCACAGCCTTGTATTGATCTCCTTTCCTGAAATGACCCAGGTGCAAAAGATTTGCAGATGGAAGGAAAATGATTAACTACTTGATAGTGTGTTCACTGCTTCTAACAGTTGTGCACATTCCTATATGCTGGCTGAAAACAAGGACCAAGGTTCAAAGGAGTGCTCAGCTCTTTTTGCTGCTGCAAAAGACTTTTTTTAAAATGGGGGGGGGGGTTTTCCACAATTTTTGGCTAGCTTTGGTGGTCAAGCCACAAACTCCTGGTTGCCATCTTCTCCTCTTGGTGGTTTGGCAACTGTGGAGAGGGCACTTCCCAGTCTTCATAGCCCAGTAGAGGCCAAGAATGGGAAATAAAGGGGGCAGAGGGATATGACTGTCATTCAGTTGTTTCTGCTCCCTCCAAAAAGAAGTGGGAGCTTAGGAACACTTCAAGAAGTCTGCTTCTACTTTTTATTCCAAATGAGGTGGGGGGCGACATCATGTGGTTAATGTCCTTGGATTTCTTATCACCTTTATTTCTGTGTTCAGAGTTTGTAATCCTTTAGGAGGAGATAGAAGATCTTACATAAACTTTAGCCAAATTGACCTTTTCTTCCTGTTGTGATTCTTTTCTGATGATTCAGGCATAACGTGACTTGGCTGAGGTAATTTATTGTAAGCATTAATTGTGTATCCAAGCCAACCAGCTTAAACAGATAACACTTCTTAGCAGAGCTAGCTGTGTGGCTTCTTCCCCCACCCCCCATGGGGGGGCAGGGGGCAGTTCTGGCCCCTAAATCAATAAAAAGCTGAGGTTCTGCCCCCCTAACAAAAGCCTGCCCCTCCTAACATAAATCCTGGCTACGCCCATGCCCCCCATACATTTGCACACATGCGAGTGCCCACACAGAGTTTAACACGACCTAGTATCTGTCCTTTCATATCATGAGCAGTAGCAAGTTATTGGGAGAACTGTTGTTTGGTAATGGCCTCATATGTGCTACACATTTAAAGCAGTATCATATCACTTCAAACTCATGGCTTCCACCAAAGAATCCTGGGAATGATAGGGTGCTGAGAGTTGTGAGGGGACTAGGGGGTTGCCTAACAACTCTCAGCACCCTTTACAAGCTACAGTTCCCAGGATTCTTTGGGGGAAGCGATTAATGTTTAAAGTGGTATCATACTGCAGCTCAAACTTGTGCAGAAGAGGGCAGGCAATGATGATCAAGGGTCTGGAAACCAAGGCTAATGAAGAACAAGGTTGAAAGAGTTGGGTTTGTTTAGCCTGGATAAGAGGAGATATGATAGCCATCTTCAAATATCTCAAGAGCTGTCACATGGAAGATGGAGCAAGCTTGTTTTCTCCTTCTCTGGAGGGTAGGACTCGAACCAGTGGATTCAGGTTACAAGAAAGGAGTTTCTGGCTAAACATCAGGAAACACTTTCTGACAGGAAGAGCTGTTCAGCAGCGGAACAGTCTCCCTCTGGAGGTTGTGGACTCTCCTTCCTTGGAGGTTTTTAAGCAGAGCTTGGATGGTCATCTGCCATGGATGCTTTCATTGAGATTTCTGCATTGCAGGGGGTTGGACTAGATGACCCTTGGGCTCTCTTCAACTCTGATTCTTAAATGTATAGTGCAGATGGGGCCTAAACTATTGCCTAGGAAGTTCCTGGTTTTAATTACTCACCTACTGTGAACACAATAGGTGGCCTTAAGGAAGTGACTCTCTCTGTCCTCCATCCACAAAATGTGGCACAACACTGGTTTTACTCCACAGGGTTGTTGTAAGGATTACAGTATAACTAGAAACTACACGTGAAGTGCTTTAAGGCACTATATCAATGTTTAAGTATTATTATTATTATTACAAATTTATTATTTATACCCTGCCCATCTGGCTGGGTTTCCCCAGCCACTATTAAACTATTATTGTAAAGTAATGGAACTGATGCCATTTATCTGTTGGATCTAATTGGCTCCTGATAGACTCTCTAAGTGTCTTTAAATATTAAAAAGAGAAACCTTTGCCAAAAGTACTATTAATGGTCTGCCTAAATATAAATAAGTGACTGTACTGAACTGAAGTAAACTTCAGGGCAGGCTTCCTTGTAGCAAAACAGGGTGTATGTGCCTGGTGAGTTTGTCTGCCCACCGTCTTCTTTTGTCTTTGTCAGAATGATACACCATTGAGTCCCAGAGACTCCTCAGGCCTCCACACACCAGAAAAGACCATCTTGCCCTTTGTACCACCAACTGCCCACAAAGGGAAGGAGGAAGCAATGCTAACTAGGCTGTGCCTGACTATATTCTTATCCTAGCTGCACTGTGTGGTGATGGGCAAGGATTCCTATGTCCCAGTGGCCTAGTGGGCAGCCACCTTGTCCATTGGGCTACATGAACGTGCTCACTAAGCTCGGATTAAGGAGCTAAGAGTTTCCTGCCAGGCTGCACATCATCCTAGAGGCCTGTGCTCCTGTCTCCTTCCATGCTCACCACAGACCAGTGTCTTTGTCCATCCTAAAGGTAAAGGGACCCCTGACCGTTAGGTCCAGTCGTGGCCAACTCTGGGGTTGCAGCGCTCATCTTGCTTTACTGGCTGAGGGAGCCGGCGTACAGCTTCCGGGTCATGTGGCCAGCATGACTAAGCCGCTTCTGGCGAACCAGAGCAGCACATGGAAACGTTGTTTACCTTCCCACCGGAGCGGTACCTATTTATCTACTTGCACTTTGATGTGCTTTCGAACCGCTAGGTTGGCAGGAGCAGGGACCGAGCAACGGGAGCTCACCCCATTGCGGGGATTCGAACTGCCAACCTTCTTATCGGCAAGTCCTAGGCTCTGTGGTTTAACCCACAACACCACCCGCGTCACTTTTGCCCATCCTACAGAGGCTTTATTCAGATGCAAGTCCCAGTCAGTCGCTCTCTCAATGAGCGTGAGTACGATTGCATCTTTGGGAAGACACACCCTTCCTCCTCTAGCTTGGAGCTGCCCTACTTCTATAACAGTGTTTGTATAACTAAATTGTGATAATTATGTTGTCCACTGTCAATTATTCCAACAAGGGATAAAGGCAATCCAAGAGAAATTGGGCAATGTGGTGTTCTTACCCCGGGGGTTCCTCAATTGGTTGCACCAGACTAATTTTCATGGAAGACAGCTTGCCTGCTGCTATTGATCTCCCTGTTCAATGTGAAGAAGCTGTGAGTGGGTGTCTTGATGCATTCCATGGCGCATTCTGTTTCTAGGATAGGGGTGGCTAGACACACTCACACAGGAGGACTGGATAGCAGCTAACCACAGACATGAGCATCCCAGAATCCCTTGCAACAATTAAGGGTTTCCTTGTTAGGCAAATCAACGATGGCATTGGTTACCTAAAAGATTTGAAAGAAATACTGCCACTGGATGACAGAACCAGCAGCACAGGAAGCGTGTGAAGAAGAGGGTGCACATAGATTCATAGGCCATTTCATTTAGAACAGGGGTGAGCCTGCTGAGGGAGGCCTTGCAGCCCAGAATCGGGAGAACTGGATGATGGCATCTAGACCTACATGGGAATCGTGAACCTACATGCTTGAATCTTCTGTTCCTGGTGGAGCTTATGCTCCCAGAGCATTTAATTTATTTCTAAAATCATTCATAGGGCATATTTTGGGATGTAACTCAAACAAGTCAGCTTAAAAAATACAGGAAAAACCTTGCGGAATCAGCTACTTCAGAAACATAGGCCAGTTACAGGAAATAAAAGTGACAAAATATCCTGAATGAATAGAAAAGCTATTCGTCTTTAAAATGGCTCTCTTAACACTGTAAGCCTTATTTAGAAGAAGACAGACTGAAATGAATGATTTTTTAAAAATTAAAATAATCTACTTTAAAAGCTTGCAGCGGCCAAACATACGTACCACCATGCAGAGGGAGCGCTGCAATTTGGGGCCATCACAGAAAAGTACCCACCCCCCTCAGTGCCACCATGAAGCATCTACTTAATACTTAATCTACTTAATCTTGCTGCAATCACTAATGGTGGTATCTAATGCTAGTCCTATTTAGAAATCAATAAGGATGACTAAGACCCCCATCTGCATTGTACATTTAATGCATTGTTCATTCACTTTGAACAGTCATAACTTCCCCCAAAGCATCTTGGGAACTGCACTTAAGGGCGCTGAGAATTGTCACGAGATCCCGATTTCCTTTGCAGAGCTAATTCCCAGAGTTCCCTGGGAAGAGGGACTGACTGTTAAACCACTCTGGGACTGTAGCTCTGTGAAGGAAATAGGGGTTTGCCTAACATCTCTCAGCACTCTTAACAAACTACACTTCCCAGGATTCTTTGAGGGTAAGCCCTGACGGTTTAAAAGTAGTAATGATACTGCTTTAAATTTATATCGCAAATGGTGCCTAATTTCATTTCAGTGGGCCTACTTTGAGTAGAACTTAGATGAATGTCGCCCTAATCTTGTGACACGTGATCCTTATCGCACTACCTTCCTAGATTGGCAGCGTCACATTCACTTTATTTGCCACAATGTCGTGAATAAGTCTTGTTCGGATTCCCTGCCATATCTTGGATTTGGGTGTCCTCATTACCCCCGCCTTGAAAAGGAAGTTGCAGATTTGCTTCCTCTGCTAGACATTGTCTTGAGGGATGTGTTGGCAGGCGCAGAGCCATGATCTGTACCAGTGTTGTTGCCTTGGTTGCTAAAAGATCTGCAGTGCCATTTCTCTTCTGCTTTTTCTTAATTCTGAGGCAGACAGAACCATCCATTTCCTCCATCAGGATGGCGCCTTGGTCAAAGAAATGCAATTACACCAAATTCTAGGAAGTTTGTCTCCTGCTGGTTTTAACTGCTGGCAAGAATGGTTTTACAACCCAGTGCATGTTTACTTGGAAATTCTTGGGTGGGTCTTAATTCTGAGCAAGCCTTCGTAAAACTGTGTTACCTGACCACACTAGCCCCAGTAAGAACTCAAACTGCCTCTGTTTTTACCTACACCAGAAAGAACATCCAGTGTCCCACTTCCTCTGGACTTTGAACTACAGTCTCTTAAAACTGGCTCTGCAAAATAAAATTTAAAGGACATCAGCGGATTGTGGCTCTTCTCCCTCACTCCTTCCCCAGTCTGACATTTTATTTGTGTCCCATAGTTCCTGTACTTCGTGAAGAAGGAAGAAAGAGCATGGCTTTGAAGGTAGCAGTACTGCTCAGTTTTGTCCTAGGAATCAGCGCCTTTCCCCTGGAGGACCCTGAGGATGGAGGCAAACATTGGGTTGTCATTGTCGCTGGTTCCAATTCCTGGTATAACTACAGACACCAGGTAAGTGTTGGCTGGGCGAAGGGAGTTGTTGCATTGAACAGATTTGGGTTCTCTATCCTGGCTCTTGCATGCATGAACACCAGTTGGTTTCTGTTACATAGCACACAGGTGGTGAACATCTGGCCTGCCAGCTTTCGCACTTGGACCACCAGGTCATTTTGGCCAAGCCACGCCCACTTCCCTTACACCTGATGTCATAGATGATGTCAGATGGGAGGTGGGTAAAGATGTACCAGGGCCATAGGGGGGTTGCAGGCGCTTCTGATTAGCAGCACCTAGAAAGTCCTGCTACCACCAGACTTTGCTAGCACAATCAGCTAATTGTGTATGCAAGCAAAAATGGGTCACCTGGTGTCACTGTGAGATTGGGTGGTTGACAGGTCAGTGGATCTTCCCGTCTGTGACACCTGGCCCATGAAGGGTGTAGGAGATCAGGGATCCAGTCCATTGGCCAGATACAGTTCCCCACCTCTGCTGGAGCCCTCCAAAAATGGTTTGACCTCAGCCTCCATCATCCCTGACTATTGGCCACGTTGGCTGGGGCTGATGGGAGTTGGAGTCCCAGCAAGAAAGGGGGAAGCTGCAGGTTCCCCATCTCTAGGCAGAAGTAGTGTCACTAAAGTCTACTGGGGACGAATGGTCTGGTGATTTTGAAGATTGTGTCTAGAAGGTAATATTTACACTTGCAAGTCAGCACATAACAATGGTGCAATCCTCAAGTGTGGACATTCAATCACATGAGCTGAGTATAAGAGCGACTGGGATTAAGTCATTAGGCGGTTTACTTGCCAGCTTGTTAAACTAGCTGATTAATCTGCTAAATATTGCAGTCCGAAAAGCTTATGCTAGCATTCTGGGGACTCTTTCTATTGAAGTGGTGTTGGTAGGCTGCTGTGGTTCTCTGTGCCATCGTAATCCTGCAAGCCTGAAAGGTTTGCACAGACATTTAGATCTAGCACACTTCTTCCCTCCCCATCTATAGTGCAGAAGTAGGCTGGCACAAACAGAGCTACGTGGGAAAGCTTGTGCAATCCCTACTCAGCTCTCTAACCTCAATTGCAAGCAGGTCAGGGAGAGGCAGTTGTGGTTAGAGGTAGAGGATCGAACAACACTGTGTGGGGGGAGGAGGAGGAAGTCTAAATTCTTTAGGCAAGGACTATGAACTGAAATTCAGACATGTGAGGAAAGCTTGTCACAGACTTCTTATAATAGCAGCCTGTGTCTCTGATGTAGGTTCTTGCACAATTAAGTACCTTTGATTTGTTCCAGGTTTGAATTTCCCAGGGTAGGGTTTCTTAACCTGTGGTCCCTATGCTCCTAGGCAGTATGTGGTTGAGCTTCAGTGCAGAAGTGTGCAAGTCTTCATTAAGACGAAAGCTGCAGATTTGGATGGCAGCGTTTGTAGGAAAGGATGCAAAAACAGATCATAAAAGGAGACCCTCAGCCCAACTGTGGTCTGTTGCCTTTCATGACCCAGCTCCTTTTTGTAGAAGTTCAGGCTGAGATTCTATATCCACTTACCTGACTTGGCCATATGTCACTGAATTAGACTTGTAGTTAGCAGACCCCCTGACATCAACGTGACTTAAATTTGTTAAGTCTCATTGGTTTCAGTAGGTCTACTCAAACCATGGCTAAATCTTGCCTTGGGGTGTGTGTGTGTGTGTGTGTGTGTGTGTGGAGGAATCTCTGCTCGTTTAAACAGGTTATTGGTAAACATTGTGGTGGGTTTTTGCAAAAGTCTTCAATGTTTACTTAACACTTGAAGTATTTTGAAAGTGATTTCTTAAAGTGGTATTATGAAACTTAAAACCTCTGTGTTTGGCTGTCTTGGAGAAAGGGGCAAGGAAATAAAAAGGCCTTTGCAGGCGCTAGATGGCGTCCTACAGTGAGAACGTGCTGAAGTCATGAGAGTTGTTCTCTTGGCATATATGCAGGCCTACATGACGCAGGACTTGTTTCTGCATAGCAGGGGTGAGGGGCCTGGTGTGCTTCAGTGGTTGGACTACAACTCCCATCAGCCCTTGCTCACATTGCAGGTGATTAAGGACGATAGGAGATACAGTCCAACAGCATTTGGGGAAGGGGCACAATTTGCCACCCTTTCTGTACAGATTGCTTATCTATTTTGTTCAATATCTTCCTGCCCAAGCAGTGTAAAAGCATCACCATTCATAGTTTTTCCCCTTCTCCCCATTCCTATTTGGATTTACTGCAGTGCAGTGATTTTTGTGAGAATATCAAGTTAGCAAATGGACAGGGCCTTTGATTGTGGCATGCTGAGTTTCTCCAATAGCTTTTATTTTATAGCTGCTTGGCTTTTTTCCACCCCAGGTTTTCCCCACAACAAACATTACATATCCTGTAGTCACAGAATATCTCTGTCCACATTAGGGTGGGGGGGACCCTCTTAGGGTTTCCCCTATTTTTGCATATCTTGTGGTTCCCTTGAGTGTGCCAACACCTGCCTCTGTTTTTCCGTTGCCTCATTTTAACTACAAGTGACTCCCCACTTACATGAGTGCTACATTCCTGGGTACTCCGCGTATATGTGAAATCACATATAGTGGGGGAACACCATCTTTAAAAGCCTGCAAACACCCTCTAAACCACTTGCTGCTTCTTTGGTTTCTCAGCAACCAAGGAAGATGATGATGCCTTGCGTTTAGCTGCCATCTCAAAATAATCCTCGTTCAAAAATTCATGGGATTGCAGTTCCAAAGGCTTCTGGGATTGCTAGCATTTTCCTTGCTCATTTCTCTCCATTTTTGCAGTTTTCCCACTTTTGGGGCCATTTTTGCCCTTTCCCTGTCTTTTCGCTGTTTAATTTTTTTATTTAATTATTTCCTGGCACCGCACATATATTGTGCTCAAGTTGAATGTGCGACAGGTTGGTTTGGTTTATAAACCTATCGGCGTTGTAACGAAAGAGGGCTTTGGGGTGGATTGTCCCGGGTTTAACTGGAGATTTCTTTGCATGAAAAGAGAGACTTCCACTGGAGGCCAGTGACAAGGGCTACAACTTTTCTGTTTCCCGTAACACATTTAAAAATCACCCAGTAAATAAAACTGCCCTGTGTCTTTTCAGGCTGATGCCTGCCATGCTTACCAAATTGTGCACCGGAATGGCATTCCAGATGAACAAATTGTTGTGATGATGTATGACGACATTGCCTTCAATGAGCAGTAAGTATCAGAATTTTGGCAGAACTTTGTGTGCAGGGCTGTTGCTGCATATCAGAAGTGGGAGACCTGTGGTTCATTTGTTGCTGAACTACAGCTCCCAGTGCGCATGGCCTGAAGGCCCAAGGAGTTGGTGGGAGTTGTAGTTCGACAACATCTGCAAGGCTACAGGTTCCCTACCCCTGCTGTATATGAATCTAGTGTCTCTGTCACAAGACCTAACAAAAGCATCTCACAGAATGGCAGACTTCACTCATAGTTAGGAGGGGGCCAGCCGCTACACTTCTCAAGTGTTTAGTCTCCTATTTTCCACAGAAAGAGGGAAATCCCTGATCCTGGATTGTTTGCATGAAGCACAGTTTGGTGGCAAGGAATGCCTTCCATCAGCTTCAGCTGGTGGACCCAGCGGCATCCCTGTCTGCACAGGAATAGCCTGTTAATGCATGTTGTAGAGGTTTTCTCTTTTTTTAACTTTGAAAAGAAATGACTTCATTTTTTGCCCCTTTAAAATTTCCTGTCCACTTCCTCTCTTCAGGAATCCAACCAAAGGAATCATCATCAACAGGCCCAATGGTACAGATGTGTACAAAGGAACACCAAAAGACTATGTAAAAGAGGTAAGAACTAGATTTATTCGCTTGGTAACCTAGGAACATTGCTAGCTTTGAATATCCTAAGTTTCCCAAAGAAATAGGATTTTATTAACCCACCTGAAGAGTGGGCCACTTGAGTTTGGATGCTTTTGTCCAGAACCTAGAGACTTTGCTTCAATTTAAATGTAAACCACATATTTCAAGTGAAGCAAGACTAGTTAACTGTAAGCACACTGTCGGTCCATTAGCACAAAATCCACTGCATCCAAACCCCCTCCCGCATGCCAGATCACCCCCTCCTTGAATTGCAGCCTGAAGTCTTGGAAGTCTTCCAGGCAATTGGTTCTTTGTTCTGCAGCTGATGGGCATAGAGATCAATTCATAATTCACCATTGGCTTTCCAAGTCTGTTAGGGATACTCGCTTATCTCAACCTCACTTGTATTAAGTTTAGCTATCTGTATTTCCTTCATTTCCCACTGCCATCAATTTACAAAAAATGCTTTCAAAACATCCTAATAGCATGTATAGTAGGTTTAGGGGTAGGATGGACACCTGTGGTGGAGGCAGGATGAACTTTAAGCTAAGATGGTTGGTTTATTAAAGGGATACTATAGACAGATACTGATATTGGAGTCTTAATGGTGTTTGATGATGGTTTCTGAAGACTCGGGAGACACTGTCATTGAACCTAGCCTGTAAGATTTTTTTTAACTCACTGAATTTCCTAAAACTCCAGCCCAACCAGTTACTACCACATCCTGGTGCAGCTACTGGGGATAATCTGCCCTACAAAGCAGCCCTCACTCATAGTAGTGGCCCAGTACACAGAGACTCTGAGGAAACACTGTCTATAATAGTGCAGTTGTGCAGGGCATATGATTCAACCCTGCTTGACCTCTCTATTGGTGTTTTGCAACTTCCTGACTTGTTGCAGGACCTTAGCCAGTCCTAGCATACGCAGAGTTCATGAAAGCAATTGGCTGCAGGCAGGATGGACGAAGCAGGAACCAGTAACTTGTACTTATAGGTGTTTATTATATACAGTGGACTATTTACAGGAACAGAACAGAGCACAGATCTTTAACTAGCTCTCTCCTCCAACTCACAACTCTCAAGCCTCCAACTCCTACTCTCTGACTAACACATTCCAGTCAGTAGGCCATAAATCATTATTCCCGTGAGAGCTTGACCAATCATGGAGCTATCTCCATGCCTCTGTATCACCAGGCAGATTTTACTCCTTCACATTGCCTTGGCTGTCGGCCAACTCCTAATAGACTCTGTGTGAAGCTGCACGTATTCAAAATCCCAACACTCTCCGTCTCCCCACATGAACTGAGAGCCAGCCTGAAGTTCCAGGGTTCTGTGGATGTGTGTTGCTGGCGAGCATTATTTTTATATACGCAGGGTTCCCCAGAGCACTCTTTGAAAGCCATGGTTCTGCTGGATAGGAGCCAACACGCAGAAGTCAACTTTTTATTTTTTTATTTTAAAAGGAATGTTGCTGGCTGCATTTCAGCTTCAAATCTCTTTCCAACCTGTAGGATGTTACACCAGCAAACTTCCTTGCTGTGCTCAGAGGTGATGCTGAAGCAGTAAAGAATAAAGGATCGGGAAAAGTACTACGGAGGTAATTGGAAAGATGTGAGAATGGAATGCTGTCATTTCTTCATCAATATAGTTTTAACACCAAGTTGGAATTTAAGTAAAAGATTGGAAATTACGAAGGTTTTCTCTCTCTGCAGTGGCCCTCGGGATCACATATTTGTCTATTTCACTGATCATGGCGCCCCGGGACTTCTGGCTTTTCCATCTGATGATGTACGTAATCCCCCTGTCTTAAGTAGCACTGATTTAGTTCGCAAGCCTAGAAACACTTGTTTTCTCAAGCTACAGTTTAGCATTGACATGTAATGCTAAACCATGGTTCGTTTTTAACTGCCGCTCATTGAAGGTTTATTTTCAGTTGATTTGGTTAAAACATTGCTAGCTGGAGCTCAGTCTTGCAGATGAGCAAAGTAACCATGGCTTGTTTCATCTAATGCTGCTCTTGTTTTTGAAGTCCTGTTTCTTAGCACCGCTGTATCTGGGAAAGTATCTGAAGTGGGGGTGCTGGGGGAAAAAAAGAATTAAGCTAACGTGGGTTTAGATGTGACAAGAAACCATGGCTAGCACAAGAAGAGATTCATAGCTCAATTTCAAATCAGTTTCTTGTTCCGGTTTGTTGACTACAATTGCAAAGTGGATTCACACGTACGAACAATAGAGAATTGGAACAAGCCACAGCTTAATGCTTCTCTAGCCAGAGATTGTCAATTTCAGGAGTGAGGAAACCCTGGGCCCAAGGGCCACAGGTGGCCCTCTAGACCTCTCTTATCTGGCCCTCAGGACTCTTCCCCAGACCACATCCCTCTCCAGTTGTCTTCTGCACTCTCCTCAAATGCTATTGCCTAGCTAGATTGTGTATGTGCCTCTTGTCTGAATAGGGGATTATGAGGGGGAGGGGTGCTTGCATACAAATGCACCTGACTTTTATGTAGGGTACTAATGCAAAGGTAAGACTCTGTCCAATTCTGTCTTTGGCCCCATCCACCACTAGCATGCAGTCCCTGGAAGGTTTCTGAGATTGAAAAGGGCTCCCTGTCCTTGGACTATTTCAAGTCTCAGTGCCTCTCCTAGAACGGATGCACAAGCCTTTCCCAGTTCTGCTCTCTCGACATCCTGTGACACATCTGAACAAGATGCATTTTCTTGCTTTGCCATGTTTTCAGCAGTATTTCATGTCCAAAACTTGTAGGCCATTGTAAAGACTGCTGCACAGCTCATCTGTTGTATAGTACCACTTCCTGCGGTGCAAAATAAGGCATTGCCGTGGAGGAAGAAGATTCATGCACTTGGCCCAATTGTGCCTCTGATTTCAGAAGCCTGGGTATGAATCGGCATTGGGAGGGAGGGCAGCTTGTTCAGTGCACAGGGCCACATGGGAAACTATTAATGTATACAAAATATCATAACGTACTGGCATTTACTATATGAAATGATACTTGGTGACCGTGTTGTACCTCTTGAATAAGGGAGCGAGTGGCGCTGTGGTCTAAACCATTGAGACTCTTGGGCTTGCTGATCAGAAGGTCGGCAGTTTGAATCCGTGTGACGGGGTGAGCTCCCGTTGCTCTGTCCCAGCTTCTGCCAACTTAGCAGTTCAAAAGGACACCGGTGCAAGTAGATGAATAGGTACCGCTGTGGCGGGAAGGTAAATGGCATTTCCGTGCACTCTGGCTTCCATCACGGTGTTCCGTTGTGCCAGAAGCAGTTTAGTCATGCTGGCCACATGACCCAGAAAGCTGTCTGTGGACAAACGCCAGCTCCCTTGGCCTGAGATGATAGTCACCGGGACTTTATATGTATATAGAGTATCTTATCCTCAAGGGTTGAAAACGCGAGTAATTTTTTCTTCTTACAGTGGTCAACAATGAAGTATATTGTATCAGACTTCTCTCACTCATTGAAGGCTAGAAAAGTAGCTGTTTTGGGACTTTGGGTAATATATAACAGCCATGAAAGGTAGCTTAATCCATGAGAATGCACTGACAGGACACCCAGTGAGTGTTTTCAGTAGAGCAGGGGCTGAATTCTTGGCCTTCCCTGCCTCCGTCGGTTAATATGGGAATTGTGACAATGCAAGTCCACCTTGCAAGGTTATTGTAAAGATCTCTATAACTTACTTGGAGTGCTTCATATGCCTGATTGTACGCTAGATGTGTTTCTTATTACTTTAGTGGACAGCAGTGGGATATGATCAGGTACTTCCTTGTTTTACAGCTCCACGTAGAAGAATTGAACAAGACCATTTCATATATGCATCATCACAAAAAATACCAGAAGGTAAAATGACTATTTTCCACCTTTATTTATTTATTTATTTATTTATTTATTTATTTATTTATTTAATTTTAAGAGTGACAGCCATTATAATTGCATAGGACTCAGCTTTGTGAACTCTTCCGCTCTACATGCTAATTGTTACTGGAAAGGATGTTGTAGTAGAGTCATAAACTCAATAACACGGAAGTATGTGGAAAGATGGTATGATTAAGCTTTCCCCCTCTCCTTTAAAACAAACAAAAAACTATTGGACTTTATCATCACCTTTTTCTTGCATATTGAGAGAATCTTGCCTTAGCATACCTGGAGTAATACAGTTCTGAAACTGGAATGGGAAGTGTCCTCTTTTTCTCTCCCAGTTCAAATTTTCTGAGCTTACAGAGCTGGAAAGAGAAGTATCAGTCAACATGGGTTAACCTGAAAGTTTGCAGGTTCCCAAAAACACCTTAAGGTGGGAAAACACCCTAAAGGAAATAACCTATGTGAACCAGGAAGTGGCCTCTCCAGAAAAGGAAATAGTTCTTTCTACAGGCTTTGATTTCCATGTATCTTTCCCTCTTCCCACGACTTCATTCCATTCCTCCTTCTGTACATCCTTCCACCCAGTTGTGAGACTGGGCAGGTCAGCAGGGAGACCCTGAACTGGGATGGAATGGTACAACCTCACCCAACATTTTGTGCCACATCCTACCTTCAGAGTATCTAGCTTGTGTATAATGTTCAGCCGGTTTCTATGCATTCTGCTCTGGAGGGTAATGTGAAAATAAACACTTGTTTTTTTTAAGGCAGTATTATTTTAATTCTGCTTGATTAACTGGAAGTAAGTTCTGTTGAACTTGGTAGGTGCGCCTTCTGAGTGAATATGAAACATGTATAAGGTCCAACAAATTCTGGTAAATGTGGAGTAAGGTGGCGCCTTTTTTTATACCTGTTATGACCACAGCTATTCAAAAAGGCAAGAAAGGATGCTAGAGAAACCCAGGGTTGAATTTAGGGACAATTCAGTGAAAGTTAGTTTTTGCAAGTCTTACAGGTAGGGCCAGTTTGCATGTGATGCTAATTTCTGAATAGCGTTATGTGGATAAGGTTAGCGAGTACTTGCTAGAAGATTGGAAGCTTCTGAGTTAGAATAACTACCGCTTAGTGTTGCATTCAACTAACTATGGTTAGCTGTTGAAACAAGCTGTGTTTGATGAAACTGGCTGGTTTCAGATAGTAGTTGAGATTTAATTACCTTGGTATGGTTTGCACATCACAATAAGCCAGTTTCCCTCCCCCTCTAGTCTAGAGGCATGGTGAGCAGTAATAATCTGTAGATCAAAGAGTATCTTCGCTATATGATGGAGATGGAGCATGGGTCAGTGAGCTTATGGGTAAGGGAAAGGATACTTGGGAGAAATAGCAGGTACCAGATCTTTACCCAAACATCTAGAAGTGTGTCTCACTATTTCTTAACATAAATTGCAGATGGTGTTTTACATTGAAGCATGTGAATCTGGATCAATGATGAAAAATCTACCTCATGATATAAATGGTAAGTGAACAGTCAGCGTTCTGGTCTGAGACCAGTCATCTGATTGTATTCAAAACGTCTTCATTGGGAGGTATTGAAAACGTGCAAGCATTATTGCAATTTGGGTTAAATATGGTTTTTAAGTCTTATCTACACCAGGGGTGAGGGACGCGGGTGCGCTGTGGTTTAAACCACAGAGCCTAGGACTTGCCGATCTGAAGGTGGGTGGTTTGAATCCCCACGACGGGGTGAACTCCCATTGCTCGGTCCCCTCTCCTGCCAACCTAGCAGTTCGAAAGCACAAAGTGCAAGTAGATAAATTGGTACCGCTCCAGCGGGAAGGTAAAGGGCGTTTCTGTGCCCTGCTTTGTTTCTCCAGAAGCAGCTTAGTCCTGCTGGCCACATGACCCGGAAACTGTATGCCGGCTCCCTCAGTCCATAAAGGGAGATGAGCGGCGCAACCCCAGAGTCAGCCACGACTGGACCTAATGGTCAGGGGTCCCTTTACCTTTACACCAGGGGTGGGAAATTGGATCTGGCCGGTAGGATCTCATCCCACCCTCTTGTTTGCCAAATTCAGCATGAGGCTAGAAGTACCCAGCTGTCAATTGTCTGGCATCACAGTCATGGCCCATTTTTTGCCTGCAGGGTTTGAAATCAAGACTATACAGTGGTGCCTCGCAAGACGAAATTAATTCGTTCCGCAAGTCTCTTCGTCTTGCGGTTTTTTCGTCTTGCGATGCACGGTTTCCCATAGGAATGCATTGAAAATCAATTAATGCGTTCCTAGGGAAACCGCCTTCAGACCAGGTCCGGGGACAGTCTGTCCCCGGACCTCTTCTGAAGGCTGGGGGGGGGGGGACAAGGGCTTTTCTTCCCACCCCCAGCATTTTAAAAAACCCTGGGACAGCGGAGGACTTCTCCGCTGTCCGGGGCGATCTTAAAATGCTGGCGGGCGGCATTTTAAAATCGCCCCGGACAGCGGAGGACTTCTCCGCTGTCCGGGGCGATTTAAAAGCCCCTGGGAAGGCAGGCAGGGGGGACAAAGACTTTCGCCCCCTGCCCGCCTTCAGAAGGTGTTCCCGCCCCCCGCCCCACTTCGGAACAGCTTTCTGAAGTGGGGCAGCTGGGGCAGGTGTCCCCGCCCCCCCGCCCCACTTCGGAACAGCTTTCCGAAGTGGGGCGGCTGGGGCAGGTGTCCCCGCCCCCCCTCCCCACTTCGGAACAGCTTTCCGAAGTGGGGCGGCTGGGGCAGGTGTCCCCGCCCCCCCGCCCCACTTCGGAACAGCTTTCCGAAGTGGGGCGGCTGGGGCAGGTGTCCCCGCCCCCCCCGCCCCACTTCGGAACAGCTTTCCGAAGTGGGGCGGCTGGGGCAGGTGTCCCCGCCCCACTTCGGAACAGCTTTCCGAAGTGGGGCGACTGGGGCAGGTGTCCCCGCCCCCCCTCCCCACTTCGGAACAGCTTTCCGAAGTGGGGCGGCTGGGGCAGGTGTCCTCGCCCCCCCGCCCCACTTCGGAACAGCTTTCCGAAGTGGGGCGGCTGGGGCAGGTGTCCCCGCCCCCCCTCCCCACTTCGGAACAGCTTTCCGAAGTGGGGCGGCTGGGGCAGGTGTCCCCGCCCCCCCTCCCCACTTCGGAACAGCTTTCCGAAGTGGGGCGGCTGGGGCAGGTGTCCCCGCCCCCCTCCCCACTTCGGAACAGCTTTCCGAAGTGGGGCGGCTGGGGCAGGTGTCCCCGCCCCCCCCCGCCCCACTTCGGAACATCTTTCCGAAGTGGGGCGGCTGGGGCAGGTGTCCCCGCCCCACTTCGGAACAGCTTTCCGAAGTGGGGCGGCTGGGGCAGGTGTCCCCGCCCCCCCTCCCCACTTCGGAACAGCTTTCTGAAGTGGGGCGGCTGGGGCAGGTGTCCCCGCCCCCCCCGCCCCACTTCGGAACAGCTTTCCGAAGTGGGGCGGCTGGGGCAGGTGTCCCCGCCCCCCTCCCCACTTCGGAACAGCTTTCCGAAGTGGGGCGGCTGGGGCAGGTGTCCCCGCCCCCCCTCCCCATTTCGGAACAGCTTTCCGAAGTGGGGCGGCTGGGGCAGGTGTCCCCGCCCCCCTTCGGAACAGCGTTTTAAAATGCTGGGGGTCGGGACACGGGGAGATTTTAAAATGCTGGGGGTCGGCAGCGCTTCGCTCCCGACCCCCAGCATTTTAAAACCTTCCCGGGACACGGGGAGATTTTAAAATGCTGGGGGTCGGCAGCGCTTCGCTCCCGACCCCCAGCATTTTAAAACCTTCCCGGGACAGGGGGAGATTTTAAAATGCTGGGGGTCGGCAGCTAACGCTTCGCTCCCGACCCCCAGCATTTTAAAATCTCCCCGGGACAGAGACTTCTCTGCTGTCCCTTGGAGATTTTAAAATGCTGGGGGTCGGCAGCGAACGCTTCGCTCCCGCCCGCCAGCATTTTAAGATCGCCCGGGGCAGGCGGGGGGGGGGAAGGCAGGCGGGGGGAGCAAAGACTTTTGCCCCCCGCCGGCCTTCAGAAGAGGTCCTCTTCTGAAGGCCGGCTGTGGGCAAAAGTCTTTGCTCCCGACCGCCAGCATTTCCCTATGGGCTTTCGTCTTGCGATGCAAGCCCATAGGGAAATTCGTCTTGCGAAGCGCCTCCAAAACAGAAAACCCTTTCGTCTTGCGGGTTTTCCGTCTTGCGAGGCATTCGTCTTGCGGGGTACCACTGTACTGTTAACTGAACAGCCTGCAAAGCACCTTTCAAGGTGCTCTGCTGATCCTTTAGTCTTGCAGTTGTGAAGTCTTCTGGAGTGCTTTGCAAGGGGCTTCACGAGATCAGCTGACAGTCAGCAGATCACAGGGCTATACAGTTGATTGCCGGTGCCTGGAAAGCCTTTCAGTGGAGTCAGGTCCTTGCCTGCCCCACACCTGACTTCCTATGCATGACATTGGGTGTAGCACAGGTTAGGCTTGGCTTGACTGCAGTGGCTCTGCCATCTGGGGAAGCTTGGAGGGGTCTGGAAGTTCACTGCACCGCTCTACACCAACCTTGGGTGCTCAGATGAGACTCCAGTGGGGATTATGGAGGTTGTAGCAGAACAACATGGGGGCCTTGAGGATGGGAGTTTAAATATTGAGAGCTTTTACTTTTCCTCTACCCAGTCGCTGCTTTGCTCGCCAACCCTTCCAGCTGGCACATAATTGGCATCCTTCTGAAGGGATGTTCCATGTGTGGAGCTATATGTGTGGAAGCTTTCCCATTCATTCTTTGTCACTTTTAGGGGAAGGCTTTTGAATGTGCGCAGAGCTCTGGATTGGAGCAAATGTGTCTAAAATCAGCTTAAAACCAAACTTCTTAATTTCAGCTGGGTTTAGATCAGGCCACTCGGACAAGCGCATACGGCAGCCGTGTGCCAGCTATGGGGAAGCAAGTAAATAGTGCCCCCTCCATTTGCCTTGCAGTTTACGCCACGACTGCTGCTAATCCTAGCGAATCGTCTTACGCATGTTATTTTGATGACAAGAGGCAAACCTATCTTGGTGACTGGTACAGTGTCAATTGGATGGAAGATTCCGATGTGGTGAGTCCCCAAGATCCAGTAACTTCCTTTTTCTTTCATCTGACATTACGGATCTTGATTTGTTTTGTTCTTTAAATGCTTTATTTAGTGCAGTTTTGTTTACCACCAAGAGCCACAATGGGCCCTTTTAGAGTAGGAGAACCAAAGGCAGTGTATTCTCGGGAGTGTTTTCTCTAAGCTGCCTTGATACATGTCTAGTACAGGGCTTTCCATTGTGCACCCCAGTATTACCAGCCACATCTAAGTAGGAAGGTGGCTTCCTGCTTACTAGTAGAGACATCCTCTTTCAAGCAGGGAACTGACTCACAAGAGTTACATCTCTAGATCCACATACTTGCAGAGGATTTAGCAGCGTCTAAAGGCCTGGGCGTTGTAGATGTCACCTAGAAGTGATGACGTTATCTTGAGTCTACAAGCCACAAGCTTTCGACACCTGTGCAAGCTTAAATTTGCTGCCTCAGCCTCTGGGGACAACTCCACCCATGATGTTGGTGGTGCTTGTGGCGATCACACAGGGTCCCCGGACGTTTCACCGTCTATTGATCCCTGTGCCACCACTTTATTTCTCGCTGCCACCACCCAGGCCCTACCTGGTACAATACTGAGTCCAGTCAGGGTTAAATTGGAACATAAACTTCTGTTTATTTATTGCAGTTTCACAAGCGTGTGGGTTCATAAACGGTATCGGTCAATAACAATCATGGGGTGTCTATCCAGACCTATAACTTCCGCTACCTGCTCTCACTCACTAAACCACCTCTCAGATATTTACTTGTCTTCCTAGCTCCTAACTGTTCCTGACTCAGCTTATTTTGCTACACTAACTCAACCTACCCACAGACTCTATCCAAATTCACTCCCACTCCAACCAACCACCCAACTCCCAACGAACTCCTCCCTTCGCCCCTCCCAGAGCTGGTTTTATAGTCCCACTGACTCCACCCCCCTGGGTTCTGATTGGGTAACTTGTTTAACTATTTCACCTCCAGCACTCTCATATGTTAACGTCACAGTGCTCTCCTGGGAATCTTCAGAGGGTTTAATGACGACTCCTTTGCGTTTCTCAATATCCCAACACCAATAGATGATAAACAGACAAATTCAAGAGTCAATTGCTCTAAGAAGTCTTCCCCCTCTCCCCCCAGTTGGTACCCTCTGCTCTTCAGACAGCAGGTGTGCTGGAGAAAGGGCTAAGATAGCCTGACAGGCATGTCCAAAGTCTATTTCGGGGGCCTAATCTGGCCCACTGGTTGGTTTAAGCTCAACAACTTCACTCCTAAAAAAAGGTCCAAAACTTTGGTCAGCCCCCACTGCCCTTCACTTCATCAAATCTGGCCCTCTTTGAAAAAAGTTTGGACACCACTGGCTTAAGATAACTATTGGTGGGAGGATTTATGCAGGGGACAGCAATCCAGCAAATACCAGATTCAACAAGAGGTTGTATGCATTGCCATTGTGGACTGTAGCAGGAAGACCTGTTGTGTTTCTAGCTAACTGCAGGGCAGATATAGGCTGCAAATGTCTGAAAAGGGCACAGATAACTTGTATTTATCAAAACTATTACTATTATTAGAACTATTTACATAAACCAAACAGATAAAAGCATTGGCAGGATTATTATAATAACCCACAGTTTCATAACAGTATATATTTAAAGAAGAGGAATAAATGAACAAATTAAGTTAATTTGGATATGTAGAAAATGTTAAACATAAATTTAAGGAGTGGGGGGAGGAAGTCAGGTTTTGAAATGTAAAAATGATTGTAAAATCAGTGAAATGTATAAATTTGAAAATGTATAAATTTTTAAAAAGAACTATTTCCACAAACCTGTCATGAAAGCATCACAAACTGTTGAACAATAATACCATCAAATGACATTCAAACTTCAGACTGAATAAATCCATAGTACTATTTGTTTCATAGTTCTCGATGCCCAGTCATTCATTGCAGACTTCCTAACTAAGAATGAATGAATCACAATGGGAGCTTTGCCCAAGAACTAATGATTCACGATGGGAGGTCTGTTGAAGTACCGTTTCAAGTTTTCTGATTGCACAATCGCATTAGGAACTTGGTCAGCAATTGCTTCGTTGTCGTCTTTTTTTTAGCTCCCCTCTTTCCCAAAAGGGAAGTAAAACCTTTTCAATTGCGTTGGTATGTGAATAGCTGAATCATGTGCAACTTTTCTTTCTTTTTCTCTCTATGCCTTTTTTTTTTTTGGTCTGCAGGAGGATTTGAAGAAAGAAACTCTGCACAAGCAGTTTCTGTTGGTAAAGAAGCATACAAACACCAGCCATGTGATGCAGTATGGAAACTTGGTGAGTGTTTGGTCTCAAATGGGCAATTGCGGACAGTTGTGTTTTGCACCAATGTTTACTTTGTATTTCTTACCCTTGTCTGTGGTTTTCTCTGTAATACTACAACCCCTGTGAGGTAGGTTAGGCTGAGAGACGGCATCCAGCCTGAGGTCGCCCGGTGAGTTTCATTCCCAAGTGGGTCTCCCAGCTTCCGGTCAAGCACTCTAACAGTACAGTGGACTCTCAGGTTGCGAACGTGATCCGTGCAGGATGCACATTTGCAACCCGCAGCGGCGCGTCTGCGCACACGCGGGTTGCGATTCGGCACTTCTGCACATGCGCGACCGCCGAAACACGGAAGTAACCTGTTCGGGTACTTCTGGGTTTCGGCGGTCCGTAACCCGAAAAAACGCAACCTGAAGCGTCTGTAACCCAAGGTATGACTGTACGCCAAATCATAGCTATTTTGACCCAGACCTTCAAGTCTGCATCCTAAATCTTGAAACTGGAAAAAGCGGAAACAAATGGGGGAACAGAATCTTTATTTCTTGCTTTCCTTACCCAAGAGCTGGGGGCAGGGAGTTGCGTACATGGTTCCTTCCTTCCCTCCCCCCCCCCCCCGCTTTAACACAACAGCCTCGGGAAGTAGGTAAAGTGATTGCCCAAGGTCTCCTGGTGTACTTCACAACTGAGCAAGGATTTAAACCCAGGATTTCTTAATCCAGCACTCTGTACTGTTCCATCCTACAGCAACCCTACTTTAGAGGGCTTGTGTTGTGCAATTTGTTCCTTACACTTGTCCTCTGTTCATCCTCTCAAGGAGCTCTGTAGTTTGCTAAAGGCCCCAGGCGCAATTCCTACTCGGGAAGCTTAAAGGCCCAACCCTGCCCTGCTTCAGCAGTTAACCTGTGTCTTAATGCTGCAAGACCAACTATCCAGGGCATGGCTCCTTCCCCTTTCCCCCTTGTCCCTCCAGTTTTGCAACATGCTCTCCTTCCAGAGCTGAGATGACTCCTGGTTTCTCCAGCCTTCCGTGTTTTCAGCCAATTTCAAATTGCAGATGGGTCCTGTATCCCTGTGGTAAAGCACATGTGTTTTGCATGCAGTAGGTCCCAGATTCAGTCCCTGGCATCACCCTGGGTAACACATGCCCTGGGACCCTGGAGAGCTTCTGCCAGTCAGAGTAGGTAGACAGTACTGGGCTAGATGACAAAGCAGTTTAACCTGGTATAAGGTAGCTTCTCAAGGTTGCATCCAACTTTAGCCCCAAAGAATCCTGGGAAATGTAGTTTAAGGCTCATGAGAGTTGGTAGGAAACCTTCATTCCTCTCACAGCTACAGTTTAACAGTCAAATCCCTCTTTCCAGAGAACTCTCAGGAATTTTCGTGTCGTGAGGCAAATAGGTCTGTTACAAATAGGCAAATTACTGTTATGGTTATATGCCACCTTTATCTTCCAAGGATCTCACATGATTTTCCTCCTCACAACAACCCTGTGAGGTAGGTTAGGCTAAGTGACGGTAACTGGCCCGAGGTCACTCAGTGAGCTTCATGACAAAATAGCGATTCGAACCTGGGTCTCCCATATCCTAGTCCAACACTCTTAACCATTACGCCACTCTGGCTCCCAGTGCATCGCCAAGTATGGATACTTTGGATACAGCTTGTACATTCAGGCCTCTGTAAAGCACTTGCTTATATAAAATCACAGGTGCTCTTGAAGCTCAGCTTAATTTCTCCATGGCCTCTCCATTCAAGGTGTTTTATTGGGTGTGTTAACAGTGCCTGGAAACAGATGTGAGAGGACCTAGCTCAGATCCTTGCTTTCAGTCCACCAGGTAGCCTTAGGAAACTTGCCCATCTTGTCTCAGGGGCTGCTGGAAGAACAAACCAATTGATTGAAAACCAGTCCCCTCCAGGTTTTCAAGCAATTGCAAGCTTTTGGAAAGCAGCTCTGCTTCCCAAAAATGCGTCCGTCCCATTAAAGTGAAGGGTGTCTTTTTGTTCTTCTCTCCCCCACCCCTTGCAGTCCATCGCTCACATGAAAGTGGCGCAGTTCCAGGGCACAAGAAGCGCCTCCAGCGCCCCCATTTCGTTGCCCCCCGTGAGTCGCTATGACCTCACCCCCAGCCCCGACGTCCCCCTTGCAATCATGAAGCGCAAACTGATGGCCACAAATGATGCGGTTGAGGCCAAGGCGATTCTAGGAGAGATGAAGAGACACCTGGAGGTAAGAGCCGAGAGGGGCGCAATATTAACGACAGTGTGGCAGGGTTGGAAGTAGGAGCTCACTGCACCCATGCGAATGCCGCTAATTCGTGTTGTACTTCATTTGATAGAACAATGTTCTGAATCACCAACCCAAAGGAGGGAGGGCTCTGTGCAGTGGTTGGTGCAGGGATACAAAAGAAAAGGATATCGAAAGCATTCAAGTGACCTGTTCTAGTGCTTTATGAAAGAAAGGTGTAGACTTGCAACAAATCAGCCTGCCAGGTCTCGCGGCCTTTGCAGACATGGGATGGACACCGCAACAAGGAGATGGCTTCTCCATGCCCAAGCAAACATTCATATGTTCTTTATACACAAAGCAGCATGCATCACTTGGGTCAGGGCTTCCCATCACTCCACCTGACCAGATAAGGGCATAGGTGGCAAATAACCAAATCTTACAGATATTTTCCTTTCCTGGGCTCAGAGACCAGCACCCCAAGCACGCAGATAACATCAAAGCAAGCTGATCGGCCTATATAAAAAGTAGAAACTTATACCAGCTGATTGTTACAACTACTGCCAGTTAATTGTGGAGTTGTTTTGACTACCAAGATGGCATTTGCAGAGCTTCTGAAATACTTCACCTTTGGTTCTACACAAACAGGCAGGATATGCCCCCTGAGCACTATACTCAGCGCTGATATGCTTGAGTGCTCCTGCTTTGCACGTGCAAGGGTTGGGGGGGGGGAGCTGCTTCCTTAAAATATCTCTTCTGCAAATTTTGGTGGTGAACTTTTGAGCGAGGATGAATTCAGCATTGCCTATTGGCAGCAGTTTTTGAGAGTTGGTCAGCATGCTGCCGTACGAAATACTTGTTGTCTGTGTTGTCCATGATACTGTCTCATGATCTGAGAAGCACCTCAACAGGCTGCCAACTAGCTTGGAGGTTTTCTGTTTTCAAACGGGAACTTCCCAAGCTTCCTTTTTCGGTATGTTTTGCGTGCACAGCCCCCAGAAAAGGTGCTTTCACAGCAGACTGTGGGAACCATCTGTTCCAGCGTGAACAGAAGGAAGAGACATGTTTCCCCCCACATGAGCGGTGGGGATGTGCTGTGATTTCCCCCAGAGGTCACCTGAGCATAGCAAGATGCGAAACTCAGCCTAGGATGCTTTCGGTTCTTGTATTAAGAATGTCTCAGCCGAGACTTCTGTGATAACTTCCAGCTCTGAGTTATGTGACCAGAAATGAGATGTTCAAAAGGCAAATGGACATGGTGGTTGTGGCTAGCAGACTTCTTTGGTTTGACCCTTCCCTTCCCCTCCCCCCAAAAAGCTGTGTAAGAACAGGAGGCTTCTGTTAGAGCCGCAGTTGCCTAGAGGGCACTAAGGAACTGTGTTCTAGATAACAAAAGAGTTACTCTTGTCTCTTCCTCCACAGGCTAAAGAGCAAATCCAGAATGCCATGCGCAAGATTATATCCTTCATAACGCTTTCCAGTGAGCACACAGAGCAGCTCCTGTCGGAGAGGATGAGCCTCACGAATTACGACTGTTACGAGGCCTCAGTGCGCCACTTCAAGAGCCATTGCTTCAACTGGCATGCTTCCCCTGTGGTAAGTCTCTTCAGACTTGGAGCCAAGGCTCAGTATAGCCACACTTAAGTGCAAGGTGATGAGTAGACTGGGCTAACTGCTGCATCCCTCTCTGGGAGGAGCTTGCATCAAGATATCTTGGTTGTCTTGAGAGGGATATTTTATCTGATCAGTTGCTTTAGTTCTGTGAGTGAGCCGTCAGTGAGTGATCAGTTTGTGCCTCTGGCAAGAGTGGTCTGACCTCCCCTGACAGCAAACTGGTTGGGAATGAAGGGGAGGGGGAGAGAAGCCATGTCCCTACCCATCTCTTGCTCTGGTTTCACCCCCACAGACTTCAGCTTCACCCATAGCCATTACTTCCCTCTCCCCACTGAAAGGGACTACAGCCCTCAGATGAACAGCTGCCTCCCTTAGGATTATGCGTTGAGTGGGGGAAAGGTGTAATTCTCCTGCTTGTTTCTGTTTTTCAGTATGAATATGCTCTGAGACAACTGTACGCTTTGGTCAACGTCTGTGAAACAGGATATCCCATTGACAGGTAAAATCTGTGTACAAATGATTTGAGGTGTAATGTGCATTTTCTAGAAGGAGAACGTCAATTGTATATTTGGGCTAGTTCTTACTACCTTGTATAAGGAATCTGAAGATAGATATTCTATCAACGCAGAGAGGGAGAGAGAACTGTTACATGTAATGTGCTTTTAGCATTTACGTGCCAGTAAACCATAGATAGATGTGTGTATCTTTGTTTAATCTTACGGTACTATATTTGCACCTGCCGCTTGTCATGCTAGTGATGGAGTGTGCATCTGCAGCCAAGTTTAAGCAAGGTGAGAGAATCATAGAATTGTAGAGTTGGAAGAGGATCGTCTCGCCCAACCCCCTGCGATGCAGGAAGATGCAACTGTCCCAGGCAGGGATCAATCCTGCAACCTTGGCATTATCAGCACCCTGCTCTAACCAACTGAGCTATCCTGCTGCCCAAGCAAAAGGGGGGAGCAAGGGGCCATTGCTGCTGCTTCCGCCGCTGGCACCCAGGGGTGGGGGAATGTCCAAGCCGCCCAGAGTGGCTGGGGAAACCAAGCCAGATGGGCGGGATAGAAGTAACAAATTGTATTATTATAAGCGGGCCAGTGAAGCAAGCAGACCGTCACCAAAGGGCAAGGAGGGAGAGGAATGAAAGGGAGAAATGTTCACATTGCTGCTGCCACCAAGAAAGGAGAGCCTGCGCTTCAAAACTACAGCTCTTGGCAGTGGGAAAAGCGGGGAGAGTCTTTCTGCTCTTTGTCCTCCCACCCCCTGGCGGCAGTCAGAAGTGTGTGAGCAGACAGGCAGAGCAAGCGACTCAGGCAGGTGGGTGGCAAAAGGGAGAAGTCAGGTTGCTGCTGCTTATTGAAGATGGAAGTGGGAGGTGCAGGGAGGTCTGCCCCACAGCCCTTCCCCTCTCTGCAAGTGATCTGAAAAGCTGGGGAAACCAGCACAACCTTCTCTCATCAGGTACCACTGTGAAGTGTAAGGAGCTGTGGCAGGTAGGCAGGGCTGGTGGGCAGTGCAAGCAGGGGATGCAGCCCACAGTACAGTGCTCCCAAACTTGGGTCTCCAGCATTTTGGACTACAGTTCCCATCATCCCTGGTCCTGCTAGCTGGGGATCATGGGAGTTGCAGTCCAACAACAGCCGGAGACCCGAATTTACGAAACACTGCCCTAGTACGCAAAACAAATTTGTGCCGTGAGAAAACCCTTGTTTTTACGCTTGTCGTTTCTCTTGCAGAATACTATCAGCCATGGATCGAGCCTGCAATGAATTTTAACCAAAAAGCAATTCAGTCGAGAAATTCAGCAACGAGCAGTTAATAATGTGGTAGTCGTCAAACCCAGGAACTAACATAAAGCAAAGGCAGTCAAGTGCGTCCTCTGTCAATAAAAAGAAAAAAGCCATGGAGGGGTAGCCACCAGGTTCTGCACTTTAAAGCCTTGGGAGGGTGAGACAGGATCCCTTCCAAGGGCGTGTCTCACTCCAGAAGCTGCTCCTGAAGTCTTCTGGAACGGACAACTTCATCAGCGCCTTCAGAATCGCATTATTGAATTCCACTCTGAGACTGTTTTGGCAATTACAGCAAAGGGATTGCTTTGAATTGTACTGGTTTTCTTTTCTTTTTTTTAATCGTTTGCTCAGGTTTTGGTGGCCTCCTTTTTTGAGAATTAACTAAGGAATTCCACACAGAAAAATGGCCTGTAGTGGATATGGCATTTCTGTTTGTTTTTATAATTGGAAATTAATGCTTTAAGGACCCAAGGGTTGACTGCAAGCTTCTAGATTGCACATCTCAAGAAGAATAAAAGGCCAGCTGTAAATTGGGGTTGTGGAGGGGTGTGTGAGAGGGTTAATTGGATAATTTGATTTAAAATGCTTGGGTTTTGTTTGAAGATAAAACCGTGGTCACAAAAGCCCCCCACACTGAAGGAGACGAATGTCTGTTCTGTTTTCTGATTCTTATGTAATTGTATGTTTACACAACTTGGTGGGAGATTGTGCAGTGTTGACCTGTGAAGGATAATAAAACATGTTGAGCTGCTTATGCCTCACTCTAAACTCACATTTGTCTCCAGTCTTTTAACGGGGTGGTTTGTTAAGCAGCAACTTGCACCTCAGGTGTGTTTGTGGTTTAACTTTAGCCTCTTTGATGCTTCCCCAGTTGTTGTTTAGTCATTTAGTCATGTCCGACTCTTCGTGACCCCATGGACCAGAGCATGCCAGGCACTTCTGTCTTCCACTGCCTCCCGCAGTTTGGTCAAACTCATGTTTGTAGCTTCGAGAACACTATCCAACCATCTTGTCCTCTGTCGTCCCCTTCTCCTTGTGCCCTCCATCTTTCCCAACATCAGGGTCTTTTCCAGGGAGTCTTCTCTTCTCATGAGGTGGGCTTCCCCAGTGGAACTACATTATTGCCATTTGCTGAGGCACTCTAGTAGTATAATGCAGTGAAAGTAGGATTTATTTTCTCCTTTTTTTGCCAAGCACCTGGAACATTGGTGATTTAAGTTAGAGAGAAAGAGGTTATCTTTCAGATAACCACATTGGATCCCATTCTGAAAGCTCACATAGAGCAGATGTGCCCTTTGCTTAGTCCAGTGGTCTGTATTCACCCCTGGACAGAGGGTTGCATGACAGTGGTGGCTATGGCCAAAAGTTGGGTGGCTTTATCCCCACACTTGCATACAGCCCCTTCTTCAGCTGGTTGGTGCAGGTGAGCTGAGGAGGTGTTTTTCCCCATCCCATAATCAATCGGATGATCAAGAAGAGAACATCTTGCATTTTTTACCAGGGTGCTGTGCTCTGCTGTCCCCAGCATGGCACCAACTTAATTTCATCCTGTTGCTGCTGCCAAAATCAGTGGGGTCTTGGGGGGAATGTGGCAAAAAGGCCCAATCAAGTCCCCAAACTGGGAGTTAGCAACCACTGAAATTAGCTATTCCCCCACCTTGCTGGCTTTTCCTAGCTCACCCTTCCTTTGTGTATTTCAAAAACACCCAACTCTAATGTGGCCTTTTCAAGTGCTTATGGAGCTGCTTGTAGCCCCAATGTTCTATGCTAGGAAGCTGCAGGTAAAATGTTGCCGTTGCCTTCTGAAAACATTGAGTACTCATCCATTCATTATTTGCTGAGACCTAGACGGTTGCGCATGCTCCCATGTACTCTGCATCCTGAGCGCTCCCACCACTGTTTCAGAAAGTGGTGTATATCCAATATTATTCACAGCCCATATCCATCCTGTCTTTTCCTAGGAAAATACTTTGTTTTGATGCATTCCCCTGCCCCAAGCCGGCTTTTGGTTTGAATTGAGAAAAAGAATGACTTAGCTGTGTTTTAAGCTCTTATACATGCATGGCCCAAAGGCTGAACTCCAGCCGGTTGCAGATTAATTGTATTGTGGCAGGAGCTGTAGTTCAGTGGTAGAGCACCTTGCCTTGCCAGAAAGTCCCAGGTTGACTGGGCATAATCTCCTGTCTGGAGAGCTGCTGCCTGCCAGTGCCTGCAATACATTGTCTGCTAAGACCTGAGGCATTTTTCTATGTTCCTAATGCCAGGCCTTAAAAAATTGCAGTAGTGACAGATTTACTATCGAGATATTGGTGTATGGGTGTCTGAGTAGTATATTTCCCCAGAAATATACTGCATTCTCTGGAGTGACTAGGACATTTCTTGGGCAACAAGTCTCTTGGAAGCTTGCAGCTGCTGCCAGTTGTAATCCTGGCACAGAGTAGTAGACTTTTTTTTTTGAGAGAGAGAGAGAGAGAGAGAGAGAGATCTGCCAGTTAAACCAACAGCACAGATCTATTCTTTATAGGAATGTTTCCAAGACAAGATGTAGGGGTGCCTTCAGACCCTTTCTATTTTGTGGGTGGGATTTCAAAGAATCATAGAACTGTAGAGTTGGAGGGGACTTGGGGGGGGGGGTCACCCAGTCCAACCCTCTGCAATGCAGGAGTCTTGACTGGCAAGTTCAAGGTTGCACAGTGAAAGTGGGTTTGGCACTCTTGCACAACTAATCCGCTCCACTGAGAAGTCATTTTTATTTTGTAATCAGTAAAGGGATTGATGCAATGTCTTATAACTTCTCCATAAACAAAGAACAGTGCATGCTTCCGTAAGTAGCAGTTGTCAAATAATACCCAACCCCTGAGGATTGAAAGTTTGAGGAATTTATATTACATCCAACCTAATCCTATGTCTAGGTAAAGGGACCCCTGACCATTAGGTCCAGTCGTGGCCAACTCTGGGGTTGTGGCACTCATCTCGCTTTATTGGCCGAGGGAGCCGGTGTACAGCTTCCGGGTCATGTGGCCAGCATGACTAAGCCACTTCTGGCGAACCAGAGCAATGCACGGAAACGCCGTTTACCTTCCCGCTAGAGCGGTACCTATTTACGAGCAACAGGAGGTTAAGAACAGGTTAAGAACAGTTTCAGCTTAAGAACGGACCTCCAGAACGAATTAAGTACTTAACCTGAGGTACCACTGTATTCAAAGAGGAATTCTCTGCAAGAACTTGCCTCTTTTGACTGATCAATTTTTCTGTGACATAGAAAATATCACCACCACCCCCGGGAGAGTTCCTCCTAGTCTAGCTTTCCACAACCTGTTGCCCTCCAGAACTTTTTGACAACAACTCACATCAGCCCTTCCTGATGTAGGCAATAAAATATCCCTTCCAAGACAACAGCCATCAGTACCCTTTTTTAAAGCTACGGTATCTCTTCCATTCCTGGATGCAGCAGTTACACCAGGAGCACCACTGCTCACTTTACATTTTCTTCAGATATCTTTAATTTCAAATGTGCTTCCCCCTTGTTGCCCAGGGATGGGGAGCTTGCAGCCCTCCAGGAGTTATTGAACTCCAAGTCCCATCAGTCACAGCCAGCATGGCCAACGGTCAGGAATAATGGGAGCTGAAATCCAATAACACATGGGAGGGGCACAACTTGCCTATATCTGCCTTACCCCATGGAACATAAGAAAAGCCTGCAGGATCAGGCCAATGGCTCGTCTGGTGCAGCATCCTGGTCCCACAGTGGCTGAACACCTGCCTGTGGGAAACCAGCAAGCAGGATCCGCACACAAGAGCCTTCTCCTGTGGTTTCCAGCAACATGCATTCAGGAGCATTGCTACCTCCCAGAATGGAATCCCAGGGTGGTCTGCAGGCCATTGCAACACTCCATACAAGGCAAAGTGAAATGATCACCTAAGGCAGTGGATGCAGGAGGGCAGAGAGTGGTTGCTGCACAGTGATGGACCTACATTTGGGGGCCCCTGAAGCTTAAACTGTTATGGGGGCTCCTTTGCAACCAGCAACAAGGTCTGCGTAACCACTGTTATCTTCTTCAGAGGCGTGGTTCCATGACAGATCACTACAATTCTTTTCGTGAGTTTGTACTTTAGGTATCCACTTAAGTAAGGGAGTAAAAATATATTAGCCACAGCAGGACAGCCAACTTACCACAACACGACACCTTTACAATATCTGTGCTACTGACTCTCAAACTTAGGAGTTGTTGGAATACATACAAAACAAAATTAATCCACTTGAGTTGCGTGGCTCGAATTGGGGGTTCTCTACCCAAAATGTTTAAGCAATGTGATCTAAAGCCTTCTCTGTAGCCCCTCCAGGATTAGGGGCCATGAAGCTTAAGCTTCATAGTTTCATAGCAGAACTGCCCCTGGGCAGTGCCAGGGAAGTGTTGGAGGGCCGAGCTGTGTGGGCACCACAAGGCCTGGCTTGCACACTCTACAGGCAAGACCCTTTGCTGCCTAATTAGAGGTAGATAGCCGTGTTGGTCTGCTGTGGTGGAAACAAAATAAAAAAATTCCTTCCAGTAGCACCTTAGAAACCAACTAAGTTTGTTATTGGCATGAGCTTTTGTGTACATGCACAGGGAAGCTCATACCAATAACAAACTTAGTTGGTCTCTAAGGTGCTACTGGAAGGAATGTTTTTACTTTGCTCCCTAAGGTGGGCTTCCTCAATTTGCCCTTACAGAAGCTGAGAAGCACTTGAATCGGGCTTTAGCACTGGTGATGAGACAGCGTTCTCCACTGCACCCAAGCTAGTTTAGGGGATGGAGGGTATGCTAAATGGTGCAAATAGCACTGCCCAATCCACTGGCTGCTCAAGGTGATTGATGAAGCACCATTCCATCCCCGTTAAATAATTCAATCTGCTGCTACCTTCAATTTTTTTGTATACATAAAGATGGCATGTCCAGTGCACTTTAACTTACCAGTCTCGTATGTTCACCTAGCTAAGTATTGGTCATTGGCCTTGCTGGCTGGGGTTGATGGGAGGTGCAGTTAAACGATATCTGGAGGGTCAGAGGTTTGCCACTCCTACCATGGAGTTTAGCTCCTTTTGGGTGGTTGAGAGCACATTTAGGGTGTCCTTCAGTGTAATCTTATTCCTCTTTTATCACACTTGCAGTTCAACATCTTTTCTTTGCTGCTTAGGAACATGTTGGGAAGGGTCATCTAGGCTCAGTCCCATAATCTTCTGCTTCACAGCCATCACGAGGATATTGCGTCACCTATTAGCGTGTATAGGAGAATGAGAAAAACAAGGGAAAGCAGATACCAAACAAAATGAGAGGAGAGCCAGATCCTGTTTTTGAGAAAGCAAACATTTTATTTTCTCAAGAAGGATTGCAGCAGCAGCAGTTCCCCCCGGCCCGACCCCACAAAAAGCAGAAAGTCAGGTTTCTTGATTTGCATGCAGACTGGTTGCACTCAGATTGAAAAAAATATCTTTTTACAAAATGCACATGAATTAAGACCCAGTTTGCAGTACGGTTTCCTGTCTTTGAGGAAAGTTTTCTTCTTTTTTTATATATAACCCACTCAGCCATGGGCTGTATGGGGGGCTAGGGGAGGGGTAGTACTTCTGGGGTAGGGATGCAGGTGGCGCTGTGGTCTAAACCACTGAGCCTATTGGGCTTACTGATCAGAAGGTTTGAATCCCTGTGGCGGAGTGAGCTCCCGCTGCTCTGTCCCAGCTCCTGCCAACCAAGCAGTTCTAAAGCACACCAGTGCAAGTAGATAAATAGGTACCGCTGTGGCGGGAAAGTAAACAGCATTTCTGTGCACTCTGGTTTTCGTCCATTGTGTCAGAAGCAGTCTAGTCATGCTGGTCACATTACCTGGAAAGTTGTCTGTGGACAAACGCCACCTCCCTCTGCCTGAAATGAGATGAGTGCCACAACTGAGCGCCTTACCCCATAGTCACATTTGACTGGACTTAACCATCCCGGGAGCTTTTACCTTTTACATAGTACTTCGTGCTCCTCAGCTCTCACCAGTGGCTCCTAGAAGCTGTCAGCATGTGACAGTGGCCACACCCCGGGAAGTGGCTTTGACTGGCCAGCTAGCCAAGTGAGGGTAGCCAGTGGGTCTCAAACCCTTGGTGAGTTAGGGACTTCCCCCGCAGGTGAAGGCAGGCTCTGGAGGATTGGATGGAAGAGACAAATATTGAGTCCAATGGTCAAGAAGGCATTCTGCCTGTGCTGTAGAGGGAAGTGACCCATCTAGATCCTAGACCCATCTAGGATGAGGAAAATTCTGATCCTAAGCCTCTGCCATCTTGTAGGATATTTTTTGGGGAAGAAAAGGCTACGGAGTAAACCCTACTTAAATCTGGAGTGGGGTCCTTAAGACACATTGTACGTCTCCTCATCTCCTTCCGGCAACTCCTACAGCCAAGCTGGTGCCAAACATCTGCTCTGCTATCCTTTGGAGCACATCAGCGAGACCGAGGGGGGGGGGAAGGGTCTTGCTGTCTGAGCATCCCAGGACCTTCATACATACTGCCCAGGCTTGCGCCCCAGTTTAGTGCTGCAAACACACAGATTTGACTTCACCCTTGGAGGCAGACTCCATTGACTCTTGAGGCAGATGCCGACAACAGCCGCCGTGGGCTCAGGTAATGCCTGCATGCTGAGGACACACTGCAACATTTTGTTGTGGGACCCACTTGTAATTTTGTAGGGCAGCAATCCTTAATGGATGGGGAAGGGAGGCTCAAAGGCAATGAAATTACCCAGTCCAAAGCCCTAGTAGGGTTGCATGAGTGCAGGGCAGAAGAGGGAGGGCTGCTTTCTTCCTTTGCTTCAGGTTTGTTTGTTTTTTAAAGATTTTCCTGGAAAGGTGGAGAACTGGACTTTAGACTGGGAAAATGAGAAACTGAGAAAAACCAAAACTGACAGATTTGCTCATTCTTAGTTCCTGCTTACCCAGTGAGTAAGTGAACACATGACCCTATGTCTCTCTCACATGCATTTCTCAGTTATTTATTTATTTGCATGCAAAAACAAGAGTTTTGCAAGGAAACAGATGTTTGTCCCCATTGTGCAATGGTCCCAGAGGGCAAATTTCTCAGATGTAGAGTAGATTTTACTCACAAGTCATGTGAATCTCCTGAGTCACTCAGGTCATCCCTCCTTTCACATGATCATAGTGGTCACTAGCACAAAACTGCTGCCCTTGCTTTTGTAAAAACTGTGATAGAAAGGTGTGGTTGTCTGGGGCAGTATGATAAGGAGATAGCATAGTCTCCAAGAGATCAGAGGTGAAATACTCACAAGCCACTATCCACACACCAAGGATCATGGTCTGAGCCCCCCCCCCCCACTGTCCCCCATGTTACATATTGTGCAAGAATCTTCTCTGGCTTCTGTACAGTGTGTTATCTAGCCTGCAAAAGCCTGACATGCACTGATTTTAAAGTCAGCAGGATCTGCATTGTTTTAGCTTACTATGCTAGAAATTTCTATCTACCAAGCATCCTGGTGTTCCCTGTTTATGGAATGCTCAGGTTTTCATTTAATATTTTTTAAATCTATGTTGGAACTATTTTGATTGCTGCTTTCATTCAATTGCTGTTCACCCACTACTGTGTTTATCTTCTGATCTATTGGTTTTTACAGTGGGTTTTGGGTAAGCCAACCTAGACATTGTTTTACTCTGAAGACCAGGGAATCTGTTCATTCAAGCCATCCATCCATCCATCCATCCAGCCATCTATTAATCTGCTCTGCAGAAGAGAGGCATCTGCTCACCACTCAGAAGTTTAACTTCTAGGGTCTCGGTGGAGGGAGCTAGAAATACAAATAATGGCAGCCCTATCAGCTTGCACACCAACACTGAGATCATTGTAGGAGCATCACTGCTTGTCCCCGTAGTTGGTGAGGCCCATTTGGCATCAGCATGAAACTGGACCTTCAATATTATTGGCCTGCTGTTCTTCCAATAGATATTCTACAGGTGCCTTCTGTGTTAATTTTCAAATAGTTTGCTGAAAACTTTTATTTGCTTGCAGGCAATTAAGGAAAACGTTTTCCATAAGAGTCATCTCTCTCTCTCTCTCTCTCTCTCTCTCTCTCTCTCTCTCTCTCTCTCTGTGTGTGTGTGTGTGTGTGTGTGTGGTTTTTATTGCATTATAATCCTCCTTAACTACTTTTATTGCTTTTATGGAATTGAAGTATATAAATATTTTTATAAATAAGATACTAAAGGCTGTGTTCGACTAGCCTGTTTTACTAGTGGAAATCAGTGCAAGGAGTCCCAGTAGTGCAAGAAAACTTTCCACCTCCAACCCCCCCCCCCATTTGCCCCCTCCCCTCCCCCCAATCTGCTCTAGCAGGGGGGGTTGTACTGTTGGGAAAGCAGAAATTATTGCACCTTAAGCTTATGTTGAATACACCCCCATAAAAATAAATAAGTGAAACACAGTTTTGAAAAGACCCCACAGTGATGGGGGAGTGATGGTAAGCAGAGAGAGGAACTCCAGAGGCTTGAAATGAAATGAAATGAAATGAAATGAATCCAGACCCAACACATGATGGTACATGATGACTTCTGAACAGAAGTCACTAGTACAGGGTCCCCATGCTTCTAAAAATGTAGCCCCAGCAAGGGTTTCTTTCCAAATGTACTGAGCCTGGAATAAATTTCATTTCAGGTTTCTCTCTTTCTCGTTCTCTCTCTTTCCCTGCCATTGGTGCTTTCTTGTTTTTTGTGTTTTTGTGGGACTGATAGTAACTTACTATGATACTCAGTTTTCTGTTAGTGTTGGGTACGCCATCTCCTGCCCGAAGAGCATAAGAAAAACCTGACTGCTAGATCAGATCCAAGGCTCATCTAGTCCAGCCTCCTGTTCTCACAGTGGCCAACCACAGTGGAAGCTGGAAAAAAGGATCAGAGTGAAACAGAACTTTTTCCACTAGGGCTCCAGAACAACTAGTATTCAGAGGCTGCCTTCTACTCATAACCACCATGGCTAGTATCCAGGGATAGCCTTAGACCCTTCCCTTTTCATCTAACCCTTTCTCTTAGATCACTTCCAGGTGACCTGCTTATTGCTGAAGCATCCTGAATTAGAACCATAGAATCATAGAATCATAGAGTTGGAAGAGACAAGGGCCATCGAGTCCAACCCCCTGCCAAGCAGGAAACACCATCAGAGCACTCCTGACATATGGTTGTCAAGCCTCTGCTTAAAGACCTCCAAAGAAGGAGACTCCACCACACTCCTTGGCAGCAAATTGTTTGCACCAAATTGCAAGGTTAGCTGTCGTTAGTTATATATTGAGCGTTTATTCTGATTTGTCTCCCACTTGGACTACTGCAATGCGCTCTACATGGGGCTACCTTTGAAGGTGACCGGAAACTGCAATTAATCCAGAATGCAGCAGCTAGACTGGTGACTGGGAGTGGCCACTGGGACCACATAACACCGGTCCTGAGAGATCTGCATTGGCTCCCAGTATGTTTCCGAGCACAATTCAAAGTGTTGGTGCTGACCTTTAAAGCCCTAAACGGCCTTGGTCCTGTATACTTGAAGGAGTGTTTCCATCCCCATCGTTCAGCCCGGACACTGAGGTCCAGCACCAAGGGCTTTCTGGCAGTTCCCTCATGTGAGAAATGAGGTTACGGGGAACCAGGCTGAGGGTCTTCTTGGTAGTGCCACCTGCCTTGTGGAACGCCCTCCCATCAGATGTCAAGGAAATAAATACTATCTGAACATGGTTGGTATCACATGACAACTACCAGATGAACAACTGACAGAATTAAGGGCTGAGATGTACAGAATGGTAAATGAGAAAGCATCAGAGAGACATCAGATTCAAGAATGCATCTGTGGAAGATGATGTGGCCTGAACATGAGAAAATGCAGGCAAAATGGGAAACAGCAGATGATGAAATGGAGTGGATATCCACATAAGCTTTCTGGAGGACTGAAACAGACAAATTGATGTGGTTGTGATGTTGGAAGAGATGAATAGAATTATAAACAGAGACATTAAGAAACCATCTGAGATGGCAGAGAGAGAGATGAATAGAATTATGTTGGAAGAGATGAATAGAATTATGATCAGAGACATTAAGAAACCATCTGAGATGGCAGAGAGAGAGGGGGCTGAGAGAGAAAGGGCCTTGTGAACAAGCTGACATGAACACAGAAGAAAAAGCCTCTAAGCATTTAGAGATTGGTTTGAAAAAATAATGGGGAAAATGGGGAAAGGACTTCTCCCTTAAAACAAAAAACCTAGGATGGAGAATCACAGCCAACAGGAAATGGGACTGGAAAATTTGGAATTGGGTATGAATTAATGAAGACATACTTAGATGCCCTCTTTCCTGACAGTTTATATACCACTTACTCATTGAAGTCATATGATGTTGCATCAAACAATTCCTATTAGCCACATCCCCGTGCATTTCCCACAAAAAGTTGAAGCACATTTGTTTGTTCAGTGGAAGCAGATTTGCTGCACAAAAGCACCAGGTCAACTAATTGCACAACCTGAATTCACTAGTATTCCCTACCACAAAACAGTGACAGTCTTGACATGATCGTACGCTTTGCCACTGCTAGTGAAATACTAGCGAAATGGAGCAGACAGGACAGAAGGGTCAAGAAGGAAGTGGTCCTTCTTCAGACAGCACCCCAAGTCTTTGAAAAGGGGCTTTATGGTGTAGAAGAGTCAGATTCAACTGAATATTTGTGCTAGTGGAAGCTTGTGCAATGGGACTCCTGCCTGCATCCTCCGCAGATCTGCTCTGGAGAGTCAGGAGAACTCACAGAACAAGACATGGAGGAGAGCAGAGATTGTTCCAACAGCACAAGGATTGCTTGCCAGGTGGAACAATCTCCATAGTACACCGCTGAATTCCACCCTCAGTCCGCCAATGGCTGCTTATCCTCACAGCTATATGCAGTCTCTGCGTTTCACAGGCAGGATGCCCTGTTTCTCAAAGACATATAATTGAAATAGGATGCTGGACTACATGGGCCACTTACCAAAGGTGTCATGGACTTTGAAGAAGCACAAACTCTGGGTTAAAAGAAGAAACGAGCTAAGGGGAAACCCTCACCATGATCAACTCCCACCCGGAAACCCATGTGCCCCCTGTGGAAGGACGTGTGAATCCAGAATTGGCCTCCACAGTCACCTACGGACACACCGTTAAGACTGTGTTCATGGCAGACAATCTTAATTAGCTACGAGTGATCACCAAAGAAGATGCCCTAACTTCTGCAGGGACTCAATTTTTTTTTTCCAGGAAGAAAAGGATTGCAGTGACATTTAAGGAAAACCGAAGCCTTTTGTATGGGATTTTAATGCCAAGGTCAAACGTTTTGGAACAGGAGCAGTTTTCTTGGAGGAACGTTAGCAATGACAACTTTTTTAAACAGCATGGCTTTATATTATAAAATCACACAGCAATACAGCATCGTTAGAAGATTTAAACAGGCAACACAGTCAGAGGATTCATTTCCAGGCCCTGAGTACGAAAGGTAGGGTGATAGCTGAGAGGCCACCCAGTGACCTTTGACTTTCTTTATTTGAGCTGTTGCAGAGGACCCAAGCAAAATTACTGCGGCGAGCATTTGTGCCCTCCAAAGTCTTTGATTATGAACCAGACATTGCTCAAAATACATACAGTGACACAGGGAAATAAATACACATAAACAGGCATTACTGCAACAGTTTTGATAAACTGCTTCTTTATAAAGTGACAGAAAAGGCCCTTACTCCTCAAGATATCATCAGATCAGTCCATCACAGTAGCTGACTTCCTAAAGAACTGGTTGATTTCAAGCTCCTAAACAGCTCATGCCTCAACAGGCAGGGAGCAGTCAGTGGGTCGTACGTAACCGTCTGCTTTAGAAAATTAGGGAGCAGCTTCCCAGGGTAAATGGGTGGCCAATCTGTTTCTAATGCTTTTAGACAGCTTAACTCTAAGCTAGAGCTCTAGGGATAGGTTACGCCCCCAGCACACTTTTCACTGCAGAATTGTCACAGAGGTAGACCAGCAACACCGTTCTTCTAGGGCATTGTTTCTTGCACAGCAGGAAACAATGTCTGCACATCTAACTCAAGTCACTGATGCAAAATATGACCCAGCAGTCGGCAGCCCACTTACAACTTCTCTGCTCAGAAAAACTGTGTAACACATATAATAGATCATGAAAGTTGCTACAGCTAAAATGAACAGAGGGGTGGGGAGTAACAATTAATTAGCCACATGTACGAGGCCAATATTATTCACTCAGGGGGTGTATTTTTTAATATCAGAAGACTGTATGCATTGTGTGATTATAAGGCTATGCTGCAAACATCCTATGTACTGAGCTGTACAACTTACATCCAGGCTGCCTAGGTTTGTTTTTGTGGCCGCTGTACAGACTTCGAAAAGACCCCCACATTTTATCCACATAGGGTGACCAACAGCAGAAGAATATGCACCATTTATCTCAGTGGTAGCATCTCAAAAGCTGCATATGGTGTTACACAGATTCCCCCACCCCAGCCCTCCAATTTTAACTCTGAACATTTTGCTTTCATTGTTACAGAACACAGAATTCCCATAACTAGCTGTTGCTTCTCAAGTCTCTCTTTGTCGCCACTTTTTCTGTGCACCTTTCTCTTCCTCTACTTCTGCCTCCCTTGCTCCGTGTAAAACTGCCTGCCCTTAAACGGTTAGGTGGGATGTTCGTGGGAGGTAAAGAGAAGTGACTTCGATGTGGATTCAAGACGAAAACATTTCCACCACACTGTGTGATCTGATTCTCGATTCTGATTTGTGTCCTTGGTGGAATAAAAAAACCCCTCATTGTTTCTTCACGTGTGTCAGCTCTGTGTCTTTTGCTTGTGAAAAAGCTACATAGAATCACTGTACCACATGCTGCTCTGTCACCAACAGCCAATGATGCAAGGCAAAGCTGGAGAAATGGACATAATCATTTCACACGTTTCTTTTCCAACTAAATTGGTTGTGCGGAAACTCTGGTCCTCCAGATGTTTCTGAACTACAATTCCCATCATCTCTGGCCATTGGCCATGCTTGCTAGGGCTGATGGGAAGTGTAGCTTAGCAAGCTCTGAAGGGTCAAATTGCTCCCTATTCCTGAACTAAATGTTACAAGGCAGAGTAGGAAAGAAATACCCAGGGGCAGGGGAGCACTCTTTTAAAAATGTCTATTTAGACTTAATTTTATGTAGGCACATATCTTTTATATCCAGGGTCTGCCCTACCACTGGGGAGGGTTAGGGGGGAAATGTTGGAGTCTTGTCAAAAGTGGTTCACATGTCACATTAAACCATAGCTCAAATTATGATATGTTTAATGTGAAGATTTGTGCTAGTATATGCTGTTCAAAAGTCTTCATGGTGCTCCTCCCCTACCCCTTATTTCCTGGATAGAGGTAAAACAAATCAGGAAAACAAGCCATTAGGTGTGAAATACCACTTATGGTTTGTTGCTTGGCTTACCAGGCAGAGGGCCTTCTCGGTAGTGGTGCCCTCCCGGTGGAACACCCTTCCTTCAAATGTCAAGGAAATAAACAACTATCTGACTTTTAGAAGACATCTGAAGGCAGCCCTGTTTAGGGAAGTTTTTAAGGCCTTATGTTTTTATGATGTTTTTAGATATGCTTTAAGCAGCCCAGAGTGGCTGGGGTGTAAATAATAAAATTATAATTATTATTGTCATGATTTGTTAGGCGAGAAACAAACCATGAATACCTGGTTTGCATGAAACAGCAAGCTGGTCCCAAGTTTGTTTCCTTGGATGAGAAAGGAAAGGACGCCACATAGATTCACTTTATTATCTTTTTTTACTACTACAGGAAGGACCATTTGAATTTTCTTTGGTGGACCTTCTCTGATAATACTGATGATTTGATAACTGGATGAATTGATATATTGCCATTTGCCCATAACCACAAACCTACCTACTTTGTACCAGGGCAGCTGGCACAAAAGTTACATCATTTGCTCACATTTTAAGGTTATGAACTGTTCAAGCCCCCCCCCCACCTTGAAGAGTGAAAGCTGCTTGGAATATTCCATTTACTGTGGAAAATGAATTCTGTTGAGGAAATGCCCCAGATGAAGATTTGCATAGGCTTTCGACCATCACCATTCTGCTCAGAAGATGCACTTTGCTGTGCTCCTGTGACCTGGTGGAGATCAGGAAGTTTTGAAATGAAAAATGCCACGGCTGTTTGAACCAGTCTGCTACAAGAGAACAGCTTTGCTGTTATAAAACATCTGGGTCCTTGATAATGGGAACCGGTGGTTCCTCTCCGCCCATCTCCTTATAAATAAAATGGAAAGTCGGCTTGGGCTCTTTGCTCAGGAGGTGGGATTTGATGCGGTGAGGAAGGGCGTCATCATCTAGCCGCAGGTTCTTGTCGTCAACCTGAACAAACAGCCCATAGTTCTGAGGCTCTGGGACTTCGAATTTCTCAGCGCACTGCTGGTTCAGCTGGTGCGTTGTTGAGTCAGTTCGGTAGGCCAGCGTCCTGGTGTTCGCCTCAGCCTCCATAAAGGAGATTGTGATGAAATCCTGGAAACAAGGAGCGTGGGTTATGTTATCCATAGATATTAAAATGACAATGGATAGATAGTGATCACTAATAGATACTGTGAATCTATCATAATCAACAACATACTATTGATGAGCAATAAAGGCTGTGAAGATGGCGAGGGGCCTGGATATCAAGTCCTATAAAGAAAAGTTGAAAGAGTTAGGTTTGTTTAGCTTGGAGATTAGATGATTAAGAGGTACCACAGCCACCGTCAAATATCTGAATGGCTGTCATGTAGAAAGTTTGAAGGAATTAGACACCTTTAGCCTGGAGAAGGGACAACTGAGGTCTAATCTGCGCTATACTTTTAAATCATGGCTTCCCTTAAAGAACTCTGGGACCCACAGTTTGTTTAGGGTGCTGAGAGTTGTCACGACTAGAGGCCCCCATTTCCCTCACAGAGCTATAATTCTCAGAGTTTCCTAGGGAGAAAAGACTGTCCGTTAAAAGACTTTGGAAACTGTAGTAAGGGTCTCTCAATCAACTCTTTAAATGTATTGTGTAGAAAATGGGGACTATGAGTTGGCATGTTATGCCAAGTATTTGAGTTGGCATGTTATGCTAAGTATTTGAGGGACTCTCTCCCAACCAAGTTTTAGACTGTAAATCCCCTGAGGCCGGGGAATAGGGTATGGCGTATGCTTTGTTTACAACAAACAAAGAGTGCCCAGAATTCCTCGAGGGAAAGGCTGTGCTTTAAAGGCATAGTGAGTACACAGCCTTGGTTCTGGTGAAGAGAGCCAATATGGTATTTTATCCCTGTAGCAAAAGGGAGCTTTGCTGCCACCATGTGGTTGAAGGACAAGATGCTGAAAACTGCCTTTGAACTTAAAATTAGCTTCTCTTTCTCTCTGAAATGTATGCGTGCCACCCTAAACCACAGGCTCTCACCGCAGCTTACAAATAATAAACCAAAAAGCTGAAATAAGCTAGGATGCCAATTTCATCCTCACTAAGGTGATTTGTGGCCTCTGCTTATTACATTTGTAAGTTAATGAGTAATGAAGTTAACATAGATTCCTCTCCTTCATTTATTTATCTGCTAACCTGAACAGATGACCGGGAAGCCCGGGCTTTGTTAAGCGTTCTCCTTCTCTCCCAGCGGTGAATGGAATCTTGGACCTCTGAGCTCAGCTGCCGAGTGACTGTGATCTTATCATAGCTCTTGATAAGCTCTACCGCCCCATAAGTAGTGATTAAATAGTACGAGCCTAACAGAAAAAGAAAAAGGAAAAAGTTAAAGAGCCCAAACCACTTGGTCTTGATTTTGTACTGGTTCATGCAACACAGGACCCCTCTAGACATCCTTTATATTGCGCATTCAAGTTTACCTGTGTTCATGATGTGATGGGGGAGGTTATATGTGATCATAGGATTGTAAAGTTAGAAGGGACCCCAAGGGTCATCTAGTCCAAACCCCTGCAATGCAAAATAATTTCTGACATATGACTATCCAACCTCAGGGTATGGGCCTCTCACCAACCAAAGCAAATATTGCTAAATGGGAGCCAGGTTAAAAGAGATTATAAAAAGCAACATAGTGAGCCTTAACATGGCAAGGGACAATGCCAGCTGGAATCTGTGAACTGGTCCACAGTTTAGGGGAGGCAGAGCTGCTGTTACAAAGACACTGGCAGTTCTCTTCTGCACAGTGCGGAATACACTTTGTAGATCAGAGGTGGCAAAAGGAATTAAAAGACTTCTGCCAAAAGGATGTAAGGTCTTCTGGGTAATTATATATCTCTCTCTTGGAACAAATCGGTTTGTACATAAGAGGAGATCACACCAATTCTCAAGAGGAGATTCAAACAGTTCCCAGCAATCCCCAAATGCTTTCTTTCTTTCTTTCTTTCTTTCTTTCTTTCTTTCTTTCTTTCTTTCTTTCTTTCTTTGATTTTTTAATAGATTTTTATTGATTTAGGGAGGGGCAGCCCCTTGGCTATGCCCATGATGCCAGGAGAGGAGGGGAACCTGAATCCTTAAAGGGAGATACGATGATTAATGACTTACTGAAAACACAAATATAGAAATATTACCATCATTGGAAGTGGCCAGCAGATGGCACCCAAGCAACATACAATTCTGGAACCAACAACGGAGTTGCGGGAAGATAGATTGGGTTTACCCTTGCACAATCTGCTATTCAAAATAGTGCAAGGAACATCACCTTATCATGCAGCTTGCCACTAGTTCTACCTAATTAGCACTCCACTTTCTGGTTCCTTCCAGTTCCATCTAACTCAAGAGGTACAAACATTCCCCTTTGGCAGATGTTTTGTAAAATTCCTCATCCCAAGTATTTCCTCTCTCCATTGTTAGAGCTCTTCCCTCTTAAATAGCAAGTTAGTGCCCATCTACCCATTTGCTAATAACATTGTGCTAGTTTCTTTGCACATGTGAAGTGGTGTGTGTGTGTGTGTGTGTGTGTGTGTGCTTTTGCCGTTGCAGAAGCTGTTCACAATCCAACAGATTATTTATTATGTTTTTTACAGAATCTGGATAAGAATCTTCCAAGATCTAGCAATTCCTACTAGACAGGTGGATCAGATCTTTCTTGAATTCTATTTGTCTGAATTATAATTAGAGTTGTATTTAGTCAGTTGACTAAAAAGGCTCAAATATTGCAATCCTGTACACAGTTTCCTGGGAGTAAGGCTGCAATCAATTATTGTTGTTGTTGTTTATACACCAGCCTATACCCGGAGGTCCCACTTACCTGGGAGTAAGTCCTATTGTTTCTACTTTTGAGTAGAAACGCATGTGATTGCACTGCAAGTCCATTAATTGTGAACATTTTTGCTGATTAAATTAATCAATTTAATTAATAGACTGATTGCTGAAATAATGCCAAAGCAGCAGGTGAATAAAACAGTATTTCTGAAGGAAATAATTTTTGGGTTTTTTATTATTAGGTCTTGAAGAAGAATTCTCCTCAGCAAAAGCACCCTCTTCTTGGCAAGAGAGGAAGCTGGATGAACTCTAGCCACTCAGGTTTTTTTGTAAACACTTGTCTAAAAAAAAATTAATGACTTTATTTTATTTTTAAATCTACTGCCTGATAAATTAGGAGCGCCTCAAAAGTTATAATAATAATAATAATTTATTATTTATACCCCGCCCATCTGGCTGGGTTTCCCCAGCCACTCTGGGCGGCTTCCAACTGAATATTAAAAACAGTACAGCTTCAAACATTTAAAACTTCCCTAAAGAGGGCTGCCTTCAGATGCCTTTTAAAACTAAAATAGTTGTTTATTGCTTTGACATCTGCTGGGAGGGCGTTCCACAGGGCAGGCGCCACTACCGAGAAGGCCCTCTGCCTGGTTCCCTGTAACCTTACTTCTCGCAATGAGGGAACCGCCAGAAGGCCCTCGGTGCTGGATCTCAGTGTCCGGGCTGAACGATGGGGGTGGAGACGCTCCTTCAGGTATACTGGACCGAGGCCATTTAGGGCTTTAAAGGTCAGCACCAACACTTTGAATTGTGCTCGGAAACGTACTGGGAGCCAATGCAGATCTCTCAGAACCGGTGTTATGTGGTCCCGGCGGCCACTCCCAGTCACCAGTCTAGCTGCCGCATTCTGGATTAATGGCAGTTTCCGGGTCACCTTCAAAGGTAGCCCCACGTAGAGCGCGTTGCAGTAGTCCAAGCGGGAGATAACTAGAGCATGCACCACTCTGGCAAGACAGTCCGCGGGCAGGTAGGGTCTTAGCCTGCGTACCAGGTGGAGCTGGTAGACAGCTGCCCTGGACACAGAATTAACCTGTGCCTCCATGGACAGCTGTGAGTCCAAAATGACTCCCAGGCTGCGCACCTGTTCCTTCAGGGGCACAGTTACCCCATTCAGGACCAGGGAATCCCCCACACCCACCCGCCCCCTGTCCCCCCAAAACAGTACTTCTGTCTTGTCAGGATTCAACCTCAATCTGTTAGCCGCCATCCATCCTCCAACAGCCTCCAGGCACTCAAATATTTTTGGCCAATCTAACCAATTTGATGCAACAACTAAATATCACAGGCAGCCCTAATTTTGCCAGCTGTTTTTAAAGCCTGCTGTACTGCTTTTAGGGGAGGGGAATGATTTAAATAAACCCTAAATCATAAGATGCATAACTGATCACAAATTAAGCCCCGCTGAATGCGAAAGAAAAAAAGTTAAGCACATAATTATCTATCCTGTTATAATCAAAGGGACTTTCCCCATGTATGTATTTGCCTAAACTGTGTCCAGGTTGAACCCATTAAAGACAAATGCCACCACCACCTGCCCACACAGAGGGTAGCAAAAGAGAGAGAGAGAGAGAAAATGCACCACTGGAAACATTGCATGTCAATTTCTATGGATATATTGAATTCAATGGGACTTACAAGTTCTGAGTGGACACGGTTAGGATTGCACTGTAAATAAATTTGGCTGACATTTCACTGGAGAACGATATTTTCAGAAGAACGGATTGCTCTTAAAACACAGCAGCTGATGTGTTTGGAGACTCACTTAGGTTTTCCCTGAAGAGTAGCTGGGTTAGGCTGCTGCATGAAACAACAACAGCAAAGGACCTGGAGCAGAACAGTGTACGCTGGCAGATTTACAGCGCAGCCCCACACATGTAAGCAAACCCCACTGAACTCAATGGGGCGTTTACAGTGTGATGAGCTTTCATGGGGTAGATTGCACACCATCTGAGAGCTACCTGTGCACACACAGAGACAGAGGTGTAGAGGGATAAATGGCATCAGCGACGAGGCCAAAAGGTCATGAAATGTAAGAGGTGCAATCTGTGATAGCCTCCCACAACCTGGAGCCCTAGACTATAATGCCCATCATCCACAGCCAGCATGGCCAATACTCTGAAACAGCCGGAGGGCACCAGATTGGGGAAGGCTGAAGTATGGCATTTCTATGCAAAACTCCAAACGTATGCAAAATAAGCACTGCAACCATTCACAACAATATCTTTCCAAATGCATGTTGTTCTGCTCCCTTGGGGGCATCACTAGGCTTTTATTACCTAGGCAGCAACACTGTCAAAGGGACCTATTTATTTGCGCAAGTGTCCTTGGGGATCCCTGGGGCATATGACCAGGTGGCAAGTTACTAAAGATACAGCACTTTTAATCAGTGTGACAATTAAAGCCCTCCCAGAAACAGACTGATGTGTTGGTGGGGGAAGCAGTTCCTGAAGGACATGGAGGTGGGGGCAGAAGAGGCACTGCCTCAGTTAAAAAACTGGGTGTCCAGCCCTGCTGTGGTGCTCCTGCAAAAGCGCTGCATGAAGGTGCTTGATGCTGTTCTGTCTCTCCAACTAATCAAGATCTGGCCAAATCTAGATGGAATACCACATTTCAGAGGAGCCCATCGTATCCTATTCGGAGCTCCTTAGAGGAACAGCCAGATATATATCTTTTTTAGTAATTAGCCTTAATTATACTCTGTTGTTGTTGTTGTCATAAATATACACTGAACTCTGCTTTGCCTGCGATGGAAGGCATAGATGGGCAAATCGGCCTATTTCTGTCCCATGTTGCTTTCTCCTATATGCAAAATAGTAATAATAAATGGGCTGGTCTGTCCAACCTATGTGCAGATTGTCTTTTTAAAAATCTTTTTAAAAAATCCATAACATCCTTGTAAGGCTACACAGGGACACAACATACAGAAGAAAAGGTAGCCATCTTCTCCGCATGATTCCCCAGGATGCACAGTGGCTTCCTAGGAGGATTTCAAATGGCCTTTATTACCACGCAGACACAATGAAGTCACAATGAAGCTCCAAGCAGCTGTAAAACTTTTTAAAAGAAAGAAGGCAGTCTTTGGACTATCTTTTGAGCATGTTGCCAGACCCTAGCATACATCAGCTCATCATATGGGAAATTCCACATATCTATGTTCTGGGCCGTGAATGGGTCCGAAATGGATAGGCTTGCTCCCCAAAGCAGAGCGAATTGGAATCATTTGACATCCCTAATGGAAACATGAGAAGAGTCCTGGTGGAGGAGACCAAAGGTCTATCTAGCCCAGCATCCTACTCTCCCAGTGGCCAATTAGACTCCTATGAGAAGTCCGCAAGCAGGACAAGAGTGTTGTAGTCCCCTGATATTTGTGCTCCCCAGAAATTGGGATACAGAAGCATACTGCCTTTGATTCTGAGGGTAATGTAAAGCCATTATGGTCAGTAGCCAACAAGAGCCTTATCCTCCAAACACTTGTCGAATCCCCTTTCAAAGCCACCCAAGTTGAAGGAAACCACTCCATTTTGTGGCAGGGAATTCCATATTTTAACTGTGTGTGAAGAAGTAGTTCCTTTTGTCTGCCCTTCATTTGTCTGCCCAGTCATGCCTTCCTCCTCAAAACCTTGAGCATAGTGTTAAGGTCACACGAAAGAAGAGAGGGGAAAAGCTCACTCAGTGCATGCAGAAGGTCCCAGATTCATTTCCTGATTGGTAGCTCTCTCTTTCTCTCTAAGCCACTATATGTCAATGTATGAAGTGGCTCTGGTATAACAGCCCAAAAACCTATGTCACACAATCAAACTGTTGTGCAAACCAAAAGCATTCCCACATCCACCATCCAAGGGCCATCTGCTGTCATGTGAATCTGGTGCCCCCAGTAGCCACTTGTGATCATGGCTGTAGATCTCAGAAGATGAAGAATGAACAAATAAAAAAAAGTAAGGGGGAATCTTGGTGGCTCTAGGATGGCACCCTGAGTGGGACCTTCACAACCTTGAAGAGCCAGAAGAAATAGTAGTCTACAATGCATTATACATAGGGCTGCCTCTGAAGATAGTTCGGAAACTTCAGCTGGTGCAGAATTCAGTGGCCAGGTTGCTCACTGGGACAAGGCAGTTTTAGCACATAACGCCAATCCTGGCCCAAATGCGCTGGCTGCCCATTAGTTTCTGGGTCCAATTCAAAGTGCTGGTTTTGACCTATAAAGCTTTAAACAGCTCAGGACTGCAATACCTCAAGGACCACCGCTGCTCATATGAACAGACCTGGACCATGAGATAATCCTCTGAGATCATTCTTCTTTGTGTGCCTCCTCCACAAGAAGTCTGGAGGGTACCAACATGAGAAGAGCCTTTTCTGCAGTGGCTCGCTGCTTGTCCAATGGTCTCCCCAGGAAGGCTCACCTGGTGCCTTCATCAAGCAGCTTTAGGCACCAGGAGAAAATGTTCCTCTTTAAGCAGGCCTTTGGCTGATTGACATCCAATGCCCTTTTAAATGTGTTGTGGGAGGAGGGATTATTGGTTTGCTGTTGTTCTTATCTTTATTATCTACTTTGTGCTTTTTATATTGTAATTTTATGTTGTGAACCACCCTGAGATCCACGAATGAAGGGCGGTATACAAATTTAATTGATAATCAGAATAAGTCTCTTAGGCTGCATTTGATCCTTCTGCATACTCTGTGCAAAGTAGAAACGCTACCAATGTTAGGATGGTGGTCTTGGCAAATGTCCTCTGGTGCCGGCCCTGCCATTGGCCACCAGCTGAAGAGCAGATGTAAAGTTGGGATAAACATTTACAATTATGGTTGCTGGGCAGCTTGTACTCATTTCTGCCAGTGGTGTACCCTTGCGAACCTCCACCCTCGCTCCTCCCTCTTTCACAAAGGAGGTCTTTCATACCTTCACCCAGCTGCAGTGCAGGGTCCATGAGTTCCATCATGTACTCCACATTCAGAAGCACCTCTGGCAGGTCGCTGCGGGCGAGTACGTACATGAGCACCGGGAGGAAGTCATCTGCCCCGTAAAGCTTCCCTGAAACAAGAAGAGGCCTATTCAGATAACACAACCAAGCAGGCTGAGAGCTGATTTCAACATTCAAAACCGACATGCAGGAAGAGAAGAGAAGAGAAGAGAAGAGAAGAGAAGAGAAGAGAAGAGAAGAGAAGAGAAGAGAAGAGAAGAGAAGAGAAGGCACAGGGGCCCAACAGTTGGCCGCCACCATGCACAACCTGCATTAGCCTAGGTTAATGTGCAAATCAGTCCTTCTCACATATTTTGTAGAGCAGCTGTGCTTCATAGCTGCCAAATCACAGATTAGGAAACAGGATTGATGAAGATGTAAATGTGCGAATGAATTTGCCAGCAGTACAGGTTTTCATACTCTCCCAGTGGCTTCATTACTGCGAGAAAGAACCGTATTTTGGAAAATCGTATTTTGGAATGAATTGAAGAGTATGAGGGAAGCCCTGCTGGATGAGGCCAAAGGCCATCTAGCCCACCATCCTGTTTCCAACCAAATCCTGTGCTGGCTGGTCCAATGGAGCAAATACCCACACCATCCTCAACCTGCCTGCAATGAGCCTCCACATTAAATGAAAAAGTCTGATGCACAGGGGATTTCTACAGTCAGTGCTTGCTAAAAAGAAAAAGAAAAAAGCGTGGTCTGGGACAACTCTGTCATGCAACTGACCCCTTCAATGGCCCAGGAGCAGCTGTGTAAGCCAATGCAAGAAAGGAGAAACGGATAGTCTGAATCTATCTTTGCATCTATCAGATGCAAATCTGAGACACACGATAGGTGGATATGCTTTAGGAATCTCAGTGTGTATGTGACAGTTTTTCATCTACACCGTTGCACATTCCAAAAGTGTGTGTTATTTCCTTATAAACATTTTGAGAGTTATGTATTAAGAAAAATAACATCAAAAGCAACCTTCAATTTCTATTTGCAGGGTTCACAATCATTTTCTTCCGTGCACTACTATTACAGCCATCCATCTCTAAAAGACCAAATGTTGAAGGTCCTTTAAAATTATAGCCACCATGAATTTGCTGTCGTGATAGAAGATAGGCTTCCCTTTATTCTCACTGGCCACATTCCACCCCATGTTTAAGGGCACTTTAGTCTATTCAAATCAATAAGCTTAAACATGCTTAGCTGTGCATGAGCTTGTGGCCATTGGCTGGTTACAAGTATTTCCTATGAAACACATTTCCTTATATGTCAGGCAAAGTCAATAGGGGTTTTATTTGAAGCTGACGGTTATACTCAGCTGGAGCCTTATATAAATATTCTTCTGTTCCCTCATCAAAAAATAAATAAACTTTAAGTAAACCAGAGAATATATGTAGAAAGGGAAAGCCAGTTCAGTTAAAACAAAGTGGTGGAACGCTCGAGTGCTAAGACTCTCTTTATAAACAAAATCTTATGCTGTTATTAGCTGGGCTCTGTACGTTATGAGAGTCATGTTTCCTGCTGTGCAAAAAATACACAGCCAGGTTGTCAAACATTTAAAAAGGCTTCATTGTTCAGTGGGTGTTTTGGCAAAATGTTTCCTTTCTACAGTATTGCTGTTTCTGGTACTGAGGAAGTCTCAGGTGGGTGTGGATGGAGGGCCAAATTTAGCTGCAAGAAGTAGGCATTGATGAAAGGGCAGGATCAGCAGTTAATATGGCCAATGCATTCCTTCAGATCTGGCTTAGAGTGGCCATTTATTCAGCCAGGCTTCTAGGATGCTCTGACATTTTGTGCGGGGTCACTTGTATTGATCTGTTTGCTGCTGTATTGCCATGCTTTAAACCTTTCATTTTAAAAATGCTTGTGCTGGTTGTGTTATTGCTTTTATTGTTGTGAACTGCCCTGTGTTCTTGATCGATGAAAGGCAGTGTATAAATGGAAGAAATAATAATGTAGTGGTTAAGAGTGGTGGACTCGTAATCTGGTGAACCGGGTTCGCTTCCCCGCTCCTCCACATGCAGCTGCTGGGTGACCTTGGGCCAGTCACACTTCTCTGAAGTCTCTCAGCCCCACTCACCTCACAGAGTGTTTGTTGTGGGGGAGGAAGGGAAAAGGAGATTGTTAGCTGCTTTGAGACTCCTTAGGGTAGTGATAAAGCAGGATATCAAATCCAAACTCTTGTTCTTCTACTTCTACTTCACTGAGAACAGTTCTCTATTCAAAGGGCTGTCCAGTTTAAATATAAAGCAAGGGGAGCAGGGAGGGTCCTGAAATTGCCCATCAACAGTCAGCACCTAGACAGCAGACCAAGCCAGTATGCGCTATGGTTATACCTTTTTGGATTCCCCCCCCCCTCAAAAAAACAATTCCCTGTATCATAAAGGGATGAACTTTTGCTTAGAAACACTGAAAAAGGTTCTAATTCTTCTGAGTTGTGAAAAAAGGCCACCCTGAAATGAAAAGCTGTAATCACTGTATATACTACTCATAAGTATTAGCACTTTAAAAAAGTTTATGGGACTGTTTATGGGACTATTTTACAGCTGTGTGGAACTTCCTAAAACTGTATTGGAGAATAAAACTGCAACCGTGTCTTATTCTAAGCAATAAGAAGTGATGTACATTGTGTTATATGTACACTGTATTATATATGCTATGCACATTACATAATACATTATACAGTTGCAAATACAAAAATTGATTTACTGATTTTGGGGTGACCTTTTTTCAAAAGCTTTGGAAATGACAGATCATCCCTTTGTTTTTAGGCAAAAGTTCATCTAACTAAGCTACAACATGAGGTTGTAAAAAAGTTATAACCCTAGTAGTATGCATGTTACCGGGTCAGTTTTATCTACTATAATGAGATGTATTTCACTTTATAGTAATTATGTATAAGTGTGCATACAGATGTATTAGCACATGGAAATTTATGCAGATCTGAATCCTTTCTTGTCCTCTTTTTTTGGTTACACGTTTCCTCTTCTTTGGTGAAATGTTAAGTGGCCATCTGGATTGGGCCTGATGTAAAGTAGAGAGTTGATTCTACCAGCCAAAGTATGCATTAATCACCTATGAATTTCTTACATTAACTCTAGAAAGGTCAGAACGTCACAGATACCACTTTCCTATCTGCTCAGTTACATTAGGATGATACTGTTCGTAGCCTCCGTACAAGGGGAAGCAGGGAACATGTAAAGATTAAGGATGGTCAAGCTGTACTTAAATTAGACAGAACAACTCTTTCCATATTCATTCTAGAAGCCTAATAAACTTATTTCTTCCTTGCAATAAATCTTTATTTCATTCTCTAAACACATAATCACCACAGATTAAGAAAAATTCCTTTGTTTAGGGGAACCTGAACAAGAGAACGTAAGAGCAGCCTGGGGGATCAGGCCAATTGTCCATCTAGTCCAACATTCTGTTCTCACAGTGACCAAACAGATGTGCTTAAGAATGTCAAAGAGGAAAGCCACTATAGTTAAACAGGAAAATGTCTATGGAGCATGCATAATAACTCACCCGCAGTCTGAAACAGTACTGTCCCCTATCTGCCACCCCAGAATTTCTCTGTATTATTCTGATATATGTGTATAGCAGGCCTTCTACAGCAGTCAAGAGCTAACTCTTTCCATTGCAATGCTTTTCCATGCTTTTCCTCATTTTAATGAGTAGAAGTCTTTGTGGGTTTTGCCCCAAGAAATCTAACCTTTGCTTGACATTATATGGCTGTTGTTACTAAGCTGTGTTCCCTTGCTGAGCTGTTAATAAGCACAGGTAACATTTCTCCAAATGATCACTTTGCAATTTTTGCAATTTCACCCTTGTCCTTCCCTGCATGTATTATAAAGGCTGGTAAGCGATAACAGTTATAATATATGCATTGCTACGACAACTGGAAATCAACTAGTCAGGCACTGCAGGGGGTCAGAACAGATGACCCTTTGTGTCCCTTCCAACTCTACAATTCTATTCTACGATTCTATTCTACAATTTCTGTTCTCATCCTGAAGCAAAGTTCTTAACCCGAGGTACTATTTCTGGGTTAGCGGAGTCAGTAACCTGAAGTGTATGTAACCCGAGGTACCATTGTATAATGACATGTGATAAAGGATGGTCAACATATGAAGAGGGGGATGAGTTGGTATCACTTCAGACTAGGGGTGTAAGAAGGCATCGATTTCTGCTCCAATACTCAGAAGTGTTTCCATTCCACTGCACTTTGGCTTCTGACAAGAACTACATTATCTGTCTCTCTGTCCGCACATTTAATTACACTGTTGCACACCATTCATTTCAAGTCAAAGGAAATGAAATGCATATCGTATGTGTAGGGAGCAGGGGTTGCTGTGAGTAACCAATTATGCATTGTTTGCAGGCTTTAAACAATAACAGCAAATAGCATCCATATTTGCAGGGCTGATTTCCATTCCAGACATGGGATGAATAAGCAAACAGTGACAATTTCTGCTTCCATTTCCAACATCCCTATTTCAGACCAGAGGTGGGAGTTCACAGTTCTGAAAACTCCTCCAAAAAATATCCCTGCAAATAGAATACCAGCACAACAGAGAGAAATAAAACATCCCATCCCTTTGCTACTATGTTGTGTTTGCAGGGAACTTTAAAGGAAGAGGTGCATTAAAATTGTGACACCCCTCAACTACAGTCTCAGATAGTACTGCCCATCCAACGGCCTCCTCATTTCTGCTGCAATGTGTGCAGACCAGGCCAAAGCCATTTGTGTTTCATATGGAAACTGCTGTGAAGCATCTCCAGTTAAATGGACAGGTTGCAGGTGATGTGAAGGACCTCTGCTGCAGGACCATGGATAGCTGCTGACAGTCTGGGTAGACAATGCTGAACTAGGTGGACTCGGCAAAAGTCTGCTTACTGTATTTTTTGCTCTATAAGACGCACCAGACCGCAAGACGCACCTAGTTTTAGGAGGAGGAAAACAAGAAAAAAAATATTCTGAATCTCAGAAGCCAGAACAGCAAGAGGGATCGCTGCGCAGTGAAAGCAGCAATCACTCTTGCTGTTCTGGCTTCTGTGATAGCTGTGCAGCCTGCATTTACTCCATAAGATGCACACACATTTCCCCTTACTTTTTAGGAGGGAATCTTATAGAGCAAAAAATACGGTAATCTGTTCCTAAATGGTGTACACAGCACATGCCTCTCTAAAACCTCTCCCTTTTCTGCAGTTGCTTGTCCTCCCTATGAGAGAGAACCCAGAAGCCTTAAAAGCCAGGCCCATCATTCTTCTGCCCCACAATGCACTGCAGACTTAGTATCTACGCTAGTAAACATGAGGAACACGTAATCCGAAGGACTGAATGCTTTTGCCTCCCACCATGATTGACATCTTCATCAGCACCTGGCATTCTACAAGCATTTTTACACCTGAGTTCAACTGGGGGGGGGGGGTTGGTTTTGTTGTTTTGGTAATGTGCCTGTAAAATCAATGCGGGGGGGGGGGGAAATCCCATTTACATCATAACTATCTCTCATTCTCTTTTCCACATCCACATTAGCTATGATCAGAAATTAGCATAAATAGTAAAATACAGCTTCAAAGGCAATTTAAGCCTCACGTATGAAAACTGCAAAAAGAAATAGCCTCTTCTGCTACAGAAATGGAAGAGGCAAATGACCAAACAACAAAAGCAAGACTTTATTCATCCCTTTGCAGTGGAACTGCATGAAGCAGTTCCTAGCTTGGCGAAGACCACAGTGGCTTCATGGGTGAAATCCATAAAGGCCCAGCACGCTAAATACGATCCTTACAAAGTGACAATGTGGGTGAGCATGAAAAAAATGGAGCCCTATGCAGGACACTCAGTAAGCAGGCTAGTTAAGTGGCATCCAATATCTATATCTATTGATTCCCAAACTCACCCCCGCCCCCGCCAGACTGCTTGAAAATTCTAAGGGTCTTGATGGACCACTTAGCTCCCTGCACCCTGCTGTAGCAACTGCAATGCACTGTGCAAGATGCATTATGATTTCTAATTGTGTTTGTATTGCTTCTTTTATTTCTTGTGCATTGTATTTTGTAGTGCTCCACAAAATTCAGACTGCAATACAACAGAATACCATGCTAAAAATAAGAGAGGCCATTAAAATGCAGGTTACAAATCATCAGTATGAATACTGAATGCAATGGACATGCCGTTTCCCGTTTTCAACCACGAATTCACAGAAACACCACTGGCCACCATTTGGGAACCCCTGCTAAAATGGTCCAAAATGTGAGCTGGGCTTTGAGAATGTGGGTTCGGTTCCATTTGTGAGCTTGGCAAGGCATTCCCATTTTTGGGAGGTTCAGGAAACAGTAAGAGTAAGAGAGAAAAATGTTAAGTTATTTATTACTTGTGCAAATATTTAGTACAGGCAGCGACTGTTTTAGGTGCATCCGATATGTGCGCAACTGTGTACACACACATCTCACCGAACCTGGAAATGACCCGAAAATGTCACAAAAAGGGTTGGGGCAGGGGCGTAACAGGTGTTTGCAGGCTTTTTCAATGGCGTTTCAAATATCAACATTTTCACTTAAACGTATGGTACCTCGGAATGTAGCCCCTGCATAAATGGGGAGTTGTCTATACTGGTGGATCAATCATGGGTTCATTTTAATGATGTGCTGTAAAAATGTTGGGTCCAGCATCATAAGACCAGAGGCTAAAGACCCGTCAAGCCCCGCATCTTGTCCTCACAGTGGCCTCTGGCAAGCCTGCAAGCAAGATCTGAGTGCGAGAGCACTCTCTCTTCCTGCAGCTCCCAGCAACTGGCATTTTCCTCTGAAAATTTGCCCTCCAGAGGAAGATCTGGAACCACAGGGCGGAAGTTGCAGGGAAGCAGATTTCACCTTGAGCACCAGGAGAAACCTCCTAACACTAAGTGCTTCTCAAAAGCAGATAAGGATGTCTTCAGCTCTCCTTTGCTGGAGGCACTTAAAGCAGAAGTTGGACATCTGTCAGGGATGCTGTAGTTGCAGCCTGGACTGTGCACCTAGCCTTGATTATAGCAGATGGCTTCCAAGATCCCTTTTAACTCTATGATTCTATTCCTCCAGTTCTTTTGAAAAACCTACCAAATGTTTATAAACCAACATTTTATATGGAAAATGCTTGGAATGCATGCAAGATTTCAATATTTTCTGTTTTTACAGAGGGAGGGAGAGAGAGAGGGAAGAAAGAGAAAAATTCTGTGCAGACTCAATTGTCTCCTTTACATTCATCCCCTGGCTCACATGACAGAGCTCAGAAACAGCCAGAGGTCCTTCAACGGCTGCTTCAATGACATTGGAAACAGTCTCACTTGTTCAAGGTAGAATTGCCTTATTCCAAATCCAGCTTGCCTCCCCCATTTATTTCTATTTTTCAATGACATGAAACATTTGTTTCATAAATATCTATAAGAGGCTTAAAAATAAGCCCTCTCCAGTGCTACAGGCCCCCATGCTATTACAGTCTAGGGAAACTATCTGCAGCATCAGCCTCTGGTTGGGCTCCAGCGCTTGGACGAAAATTGGTATTAAATAATTGAATGCAGAGTTAAAAGGAATTGGAACCCTGCCCAGACCTTCATAAAGGAATGAAGGCTCTGCCCATGGGTTTGCTTCTCCCTTGGTTCCATGGCACAATGAGGCAATCCATCAGTCAATCAATCATTTGTGGAGGAGGAGACTCTTGAGAGTCCCATGGACTGCAGGAAGATCAAACCTATCCATTCTGAAGAAAATCAGCCCTGAGTGCTCACTGGAAGGACAGATCCTGAAGCTGAGGCTCCAATACTTTGGCCACCTCATGAGAAGAAAAGACTCCCTGGAAAAGACCCTGATGTTGGGAAAGACTGAGGGCACAAGGAGAAGGGGACGACAGAGGACGAGATGGTTGGACAGTGTTCTTGAAGCTACCAGCATGAGTTTGACCAAGTTGCGGGAGGCAGTGGAAGACAGGAGTGCCTGGCATGCTCTGGTCCATGGGGTCATGAAGAGTCAGACATGACTAAACGACTAAACGATTAAACAACAGACCACTCCTATTCATGGATCTCAAAACACTTTACAAGCGTCTTTAAGCAAATCATTCGGACATCACCCTATCCAGGGAGTGCACTAGCCCTACAGAAATTCAGGCTGCAATCCTATACAAACACTTACCTAGGTGTAAGTATCATTGAACTCTGAGCAGACATGTAGAGCTCAAATCCCGACTCAGCCATGAACCTCAATGCATCCTTAGCATACTTTGCAAGTGTCCTGGAAAAACTGGGACATCTCGATTTTTTATCATGAGAGAACGGCAGCCATTTTGGCTGCCATGATCTTGCACGATTTCCCTTGGGAAAATGCATTTTCTGGGGCCACAATCTTGTGTGGTACCCCAAAACACGCATTGGGTGTTTTGGGTGTGCCTAAAAATAAAACACTTTTTTCAGTGGTGGGGAAGCTGCAGCACAAAATTGCATGAGATCATGGCAACCCAAATGGCCACTGTGTTCTTGTGATAAAAAATGGGAAGACGGTGTGGGGTCTCAGGAAAAGCCACAGAGGCATGTTTTTGCCCTGTTTTTTGGTTAGCTCAGGCATAGGCAAACTCGGCCCTCCAGATGTTTTGGGACTACAACTCCCATCATCCCTGACCACTGGTCCTGTTAGCTAGGGATGATGGGAGTTGTAGTCCCAAAACATCTGGAGGGCTGAGTTTGCCTATGCCTGGGTTAGCCTAACTGATGCCATTTTGCTTCTGTAAAAAAAACCTGCCTGCTTTTGAATTTAGGAGGGTGAGCCACAAATATGTGAAGACCAGATAACGTTGCTAGGCAATTTTCAGGAAAACCTCCCTCTGCCAGGCAGCTCTCTCCTTCAAGGTCTCCAGGCAGGGTGTCCTATTTCGATCAGCGCAAGGACCCTCGAAAGGGGGAAAGGGAGAGGGGATGCCTATAAAAAGTATGAAAAAAGGCACTTTGGGGCGGCTTCACCATCACAGTGGCGAGTGTGGCTTGCCCACTCTGTTTTACTCAGCTGAATAAAAGAGTGGTTATGGGAATCTCCTCTGTCTATGGCATTTATTGGCCTTTCAGTGACCAAGGCAGCTTGGGCCTGATTAACGGACCCCAACATCGGTATCTGGGAAGATGGTGTCCTGGATTTGGGCTTCAAAGTGTTGGAGGGCATGCATTAGGCCAGACATCGTTACTCAGTCTAACCTACATCACAGGACTGCTGCAAGGATAAAACAGGGGGAAGGAGAACCATGTAAACAGACTGAGCAACTTGGAGGGAATGTGGGGTATAAAGCACATCATCACCATCTCTGGGCTCCCAATGTCTTCAGCTGAATATGTACACAAAGGCACTCATAGAGACATAGCTGCCTATCTCCTTAATCTCGCAGTTGCATTTCCTGTGCTAGGCCTATTCTTCCCGGTCTTATTGTATTCCAGTCTTCTGTCAGTACAGTATTACTACATCCCTTTGCAAAAAGAAAGATATTCCCTGCCCTACCTGGGCTGCTGTGATTTTTTAAAAGAGCTCAAAACAGGGAGCACAAGGTCTCTCTTTCCATAGAAATACAGTCACCAATAACAGCCACAGAGAAGAGAATAGCACCGCAGGAAAACACTTAATTCACCCTTCCCCTAGCCTGGTGTCCTCCCCCTGTTTTGGAGTAAAAATCGCATCACCCCCAGCCATTGGCTTTGCTGGATGGGGATGATGGGAGTTGTAGTTCAAAACACCTGGAGGGCACCAGGTTGGGGAAGGCCAGCTTAATCCAACACAACTGGGGTCCCAACATGTTTTGACAAAATGCCTTCCTTACACGCAATATTCTTGAAGGCTTTCATTGCTTGCTTCTGAAGGTGCTGCTGCCACCACCCTAATTCCTGTAACTGCCCCTGCTGTGCTGAATGAAACTATTTCCTGGGCCTGACCAAATATCTCTTTTGTGCTTTGGTCTCCATTAACAAACACCCGCCAGAAGCTTTAGCAGTGGCTTCAGACAAGCTATGACATGCTTAGCAATACAGTTCAGAACTAGCTGTCATACTGTGTGCACACATTATACCTTGAAAGTAAATTTGAAGCACATTTCCCCCTTCAAAAAATTCAGGGCCCTGCGTTTGTTGCTGGGAACTGTAGCTTTGTGAGGGGCAAACTACACTGCTCAGAATTCTTGGGAGCTGGGGTGGGTAAAATGTGCTTTGAATGTGTCATTTTACATCTAGTCGGATTTTCTGTAATTCAGAATATATATATCTATAGCAAGAGAAGGAGCTTTAGGAGGGTTGTACAGTACCTTGGTTTCCCTGAGTCATAGAGTCGTAGATGAGTTTGCAGGACTTCAGTAGGATGCTAATCTTTTTCTCTGGAGAGTAGGCCTTGTGCATGGTTGTGAATTTGTGCAGTATTTTCTCCAGCAATGTGGATTCAGGCACACTGGTGGTGACTCCCAAGTCAGTGGTCGTCGTGTTTTGTATGACTTGCTGGTTTTCTTTCAGGAGCTTGAAGGATCCATCTTTGCTGTGGATTTCCCTTAGATAGGTATTGATGGCGTCTTTTAAAGGCTTCAAGACGCACTTGTGCAAAGCTGACTCGACAATCACCTCTGGAGTTGGGAAGCGGAGTGGGGAAACATAAGATAGAAAAGGAATATGTGAGAAATCAGCATCTTAAAGCCAGCCTGGATAGACATTCATGCAACTTACCCTCAGTATGTATTTTGTTCTACCTGTCCAGTCATACTACCAAAAGGTATGAAAATATTGACAAAAATATTTAACCTTAGTAGTTCTTAATCACTTTTCCCCTGCCCCTGTGCATATTAATGAAAATTCCTTCTGGAATTTATAGTCAAATTTGAGAGATTTCGTTTTGGTGACGGCAGGTAATGATCTCTGGAGCCTAGAAACTCCGTGTTAAAATAAAATTAGCACATTGTAACTACAGTGGTGCCTCGCAAGATGAAAAGAATCCGTTCTGTGAATCTCTTCGTCTAGCGGTTTTTTCGTCTTGCGAAGCAAGCTCATTGAAGGATTAGCGGATTAGCGCTATTGGCGGCTTTTAGCGGCTTATCTGCTGATTGGATCAGCTGATAAGCGGCTTAGCGGCTTAGAAAGGGGGGGGGAGGGGGAAAAACCAGCAGGAACTCGCAAGACATTGTTGTCTTGCGAAGCAAGCCCATAGGAAATTCGTTTTGTGAAGCACCTCCAAAACGGAAAACTCTTTCGTCTAGCGAGTTTTCCGTCTTGCGAGGCATTCGTCTTGCGGGGCACCACTGTATTGTTGTTGTTGTTGACTAAAGTGCTTCCTTACTTAAGAATATGACCATCCTTTTGCCCTGGAAATTTGGAAGCTCTGACCTTGACCCTCATAAGCCTCAATACACTTGCTACTTAGAGCACCATTTATTGGAAAGGCAGCATACATATTTAACAAATAAAAATATGGTTTTGGGGTCTAGTCTAGCCAGTTCATAGAGATCTCTGGCTAGGCCTAACATAACGGAAGCAACTGCTATTTTTTAACTGTAAGTTTTTATATTGTTGTTTTTTAATTGTAGCCCACCCTGGGGCTTTAGGGTGAAGGGTAGACAATAAATTAAATAATTATAATAATGTCTCTTGGTTTTGACCCAACAAACCACTGCCATTTTGAACAGCATCCAAATGGAATCCGGCCCCCAGACTGGGAACATGGAAGCGGACTTTTTCATTAGTGGCACCAGTGTTGTGGAATGCTTTTCCTGCAGAAAAACAAGAGGCTTCCTCCGTATTGGCATTCCGTCGATCCTTGAAAACACACCTGTTTAGGCAAACGTTCACGCGAACGTCTTGATCCAACTGTTTTAATTGCTTTTTAAACTGTGTAATTGTTATGCTTTTTGACAGGTTTGTTTTATTGTATATTTTAAATATGGCTATTTTAATGTTTTGATGGAATTGTTTTACTGTGTATTTTAATTATGTAAGAATTTTGTAATTGATTATATGCTTGTAAATCACTTAGAAGCCAATATGGCATGCAAACAACAACAGGAACAGGAACAGGAAAAATCCATGAATGTCTTCGACAAGTTTTACCCATAATGTATGACCAAAGGCAAAGATGAATCTAGCAAAGTGAACTGCTGGGAAAAGGGAAGGAGGAGGAGAAGAAGGAACTAGGCTATTGAGGAGTGAATTTCTGTTATTTGGATGAAATATGTTCACAGCATGGATAAAGGATTTTTAGGAATAGGTGCTGAGGGAAGAATGGATTTTGGAAATGTTAGGGAAGAAAAATCACACTGTGGAACTGGGTCTGGATGTGAAGGGGAAAGTGAGGCAGAAGATAATCCCAATTTGGCATGCTCAGGATAAAAGAAATGGAATTTCTCAATGTGAATTTAAATAAAATGACAGGCACAATTTCGCTGTGTTCAGCTGGAAAGGGGAGAGGACATCCAGGAAGAAGTGTTGACAACGTGTAGAAAGTTGGCCTACCAGGATTGATGAAAGTTGCAGCAACTTTTTGAAAATTTCATTTCCGTATAAGGCTAGATGGTGGTTGTTTTGACTTCTACAGCTCTGCTGAATGCAGTTCTCGGCAATGCTGGAACGGATTACATCCAGCAGCATGAAACTGCATATTCTTTAGTTCGGGCCACTCTTGTTCACGGCCTTCTGAGGCTATTGCCCAACTCTTGCTTAACATCCAGCAAGTGAACAAAAACACCCAAAGAAACGCCTTTCCATCAAACTTGCAAAAGCACAGCAAATTGCATCACGCCTGTCCTGTTGTCACCTCTGCAGGGCCTATAACCCAAGCACACTCAACTCTGTGTTGGATTCTGGCCAGGGTATCTGTGATAGCTGGAAGAACAGGACCACAGGAGTAAGCTCTGAAACCCATGAAATACACCTAGAATCATAGACTTGGAAGGGACCACGAGGGTCATCTAGTCCAACCCCCTGCAATGCAGAAATCTTTTTGCCCAAAGTGGGACTTCAATCCATGACCCTGACATTAAGTCTCGCTTTACTGGCTGAGCAGAAGAGCTCTTATATGAGGGCCGTGAATTAAGTTTCTCCTTCCACCAGAGATCCAACTCAACCTGTTGACTCTAAGGCTGGGCTGTGGCCAGAACATACCCATGGCCAAATTTCATCTGGCCTGCGGCATCGGTCCACTCTGGTGCCTTTGCCTGTTCAGTCTGACTGAAGCAAAAGGGGATAGAGCAATCCTTGACTCTGCCACGACCCAGCTTGATTTATTTGCTGAATATGTAGAAAGGAGCTTCACACACGTGCGGCACAGAAATGTTGCAGGTGATGGTGAAGTTGCCCTCCAGTTGTTTTGGATGGCAATGCTAGCTGGGGATGATGGGAGTTGTAGTCCAAAGCAGCTGGAAGGTACCAGGTTCAGGAAGGCTGGGATAGAGTTTCTAGTGTTGTGATGCAATGGATGGTGTTTTAAGCACTGAATCTTGTTCTATGGCCTGGGGATAAGTGATAAAATGGGATAGCCTCAAGCATTCCAGTCTGAATGTGGGAAGAAGGGTGGGTTACAAACATAATCACTAAATAAAAAGCCTGAGAGCTCTGTCAGTGCTTTGGTAACCTGCTCTTTGGTGGTGTTTCTGCATCTAGACTCCATTATATTTTAAAAATGTCATAGACGTGGAAAAAAAGAGTAAATAAACCTGTAAATAACCATAGATGTCTGTGGTCCAGCAAATGCCAATGGCTGACAAATACAACTATTTTATTGTGTCAGTTCTCCTGATAATGTGTTATTTTGATGCATCATGTTTTCACCTTGATTTGCCTCTCGAGGAAGCCATGCACTCAGAAGAAGAATAGAAAACGGAAGCTCTTACCTAGTTGCTCATCCGTGTGAACAGCCTGGTCCATAAAGGTTTTTATCTCCCTGCTTTGTACTAAGTAGCTCTTCAGCTGGGTCATCATTAAGCGGATCTCTTGCAGCATCTCAGTGCTGGAGCTCTGCCTCGCCATCATCTCCAGGCTGTATACTTTATAGTCCTGCACCAAGCGGCCAAAGTAAGAGTCTTTGTCCTGGGCCAGCTCCACAATCTTCTTCTGGAGCTTTCGGTCAGCGGACAGGAAAGCAGTGAAGACATTGCTCAGGCTGACCATGGACAGGCGGTTCTTGGCCCTGCCTAATATCATGGAACGGGTCTTCTTCACCAACGGGCTGGCCACCAGCTCTAGCTCATCCTCAGTGCTGCTGGTGGAATAGGAGTCTGGCTCAGAGGCTGGTGCCTGAGCCCCCACGTTGCTTACTGGGCTGTCCAGTGAGTCATGAGAACTTTCAAGATCTGAGAAGCTAAGAGGCTGACGGGCAAATTTTGATTCCCTTTTTGCATTGGAGCAACTTTTTTTTACTGGCTTTCCCTTTCCTTTTGGAACCGGCAATTCTGACTCTTCAGCACATACTGGTTTTGAATGGCAAGAGCTGGCGGATGACTCCTGTCGTGAGATCCTTTTCTTTCTTGGGGGTGGGATAGGAGGCCCTGCCGACTTCTCTGAGGGCTTCTTCTGCAGCTCACCCACCAGCTGGTTCTTGGCCTCGCTGTTGGGCTCCCCCCCTTGACATGTTGCTGGATCTTTCTCCGAAACCTCTTCAAACACCTCTGGAGGCTCAACAGCACATGAAATGCAACCTTCATTCCCACTGCTCCGTTTCCCCACCAGTTCTCCACCTGCTGCTGGACATTTCTCAGCTTTTTCAAAGCAGCCCTTTCCAGAATATCTCTCGGATATGCACCTCCTTGGCGGAATGGAAGGAGGGATGCATTTCTTTGTGGTAAAAGAATCGCTGAGAGACAAAGACGGCTGCCCATCGTCTTCTTTGCTTTTGCTAACTTCAGTTTTCATTTCCTTTTTGTTTTTCTCCAGATCCCGAAGCTCTTCAGAAGTGGTCATGGGAGACTTTTCAGGCTGCTTCACAGCATGAAGAGGCAGAGGAGGTGGTGGCGGCGGGCGGCGGCTGGGAGACCTCTTTGGAGGCCTTGTCACGGTGTCGCTAGTAAAAGAAGGATCTTTCCTGCAAGTCTCTAGAGAAGGAGGAGGAGGAGGAGGAGGAGGAAGAGGAACATCCGTGGGAAACTGGTTGCTTCTCTCCTCTATAAAAATAGGATTTACAAACCACAGCCTGTCATTTCCTATTGACAGCTCAATTTCACATGCACAATTGTCCGTGCTGCTTGCAAAACACTGGGTAGTTTCCCCCTCCTTTTTCGCTTGAGTTGTGGCAAAAGCAAGACCTTTCACAGAGTGAGGGAACTGCCCTCCCTGCCTTTGATTTAAAGCGGAGTCCCAGAAACCTGCAAAAACAAACCAACCAAAAACCATGAGAATTAAAAGAAAATAATCAAGTGCAGGGCAGGAAGAGACTGAAGTCCTTTAACTGAATTGTATTGCATAATGTTTATTGAACATATGCATTATTTTGTATTGGATAGACAGTGCTGCCTTTAAAAAGGTCAAACCAAGCAGAATCCTCATATACAATCAATAGTATTACCTGAAAATGGCTGTTTCGCCAAAAGTGCTGCTCACTGCAACATTACCCAGGGGTAGGGGTGGCAGATAGCAGCAAGGAATAGGGTGGAATTTTTCCCCAAGCAGAAAACCCTGTGCAGACTGAGAACATGAGGTCAGAGGCCCAAACCAGATCTTACTGTACAATAAAAGCAGCTACATTAAACATGCTTGCTTAGACATGTGTCTAATGTTGTGTGTAGTTTGGGTCAGAGTGGGGTAAGAATGAGCTCAAAGGGTAGCTTCTGCTGTACACAAGAGCTGGAGGGTTTGTCATATAAAACCATAGCCGCGTGCATGCAAACACACACACACACACGAGTAACAGTGTGTGTTTGTGTACCAGCTAAAGAAATATAGCCATTGATCAAGTGAGTTACCTTTTGCAAAACAGTAACCCCTGTGTTATCGAAGGGAAAGCACCACTTTTTCCAAAGTACAAAATACTATGCTTTGAGTGCTGATGAAAAGAAACATTTAGATGTCACCTTGAATACGTTTTTTGTCTTCCTCAGTATACTATAACTGATAGAACATTTAGGCTAGAGAAAATGTAGTTTGACGAAGTATGGAAATTGCATGCTCTACTTTGTGTTCTATTTTCAGAGAAAATGTCTTGGATAAGGTTCCCATTTCTTGTATATGGAAACTTTAAAAAGGGAGATGTGTAAAATACTTACTAGATTCAGTCCTGTATTTTGAATAGTATAATAAAGGTAAAGGTAAAGGACCTCTGGACAGTTAAGTCCAGTCAAAGGTGAGTATGGGGTTGGCGCTGTGGTCTAAACCACTGAGCCTCTTGGGCTTGCTGATCAGAAGGTCAGTGGTTCGAATCCCTGCAACAGAGAGAGCTCCCGTTGCTGTGTCCCAGCTTCTGCCAACCTAGCAGTTCGAAAGCACGCCAGTGCAAGTAGATAGATAGGTACCGCTGCGGCGGGAAGGTAAATGGCGTTTCCATGAACTCTGGCTTACGTTATGGTGTTCTGTTGCACCAGGAGCGGTTTAGGCATGCTGGCCACATGACCAGGAAAGCTGTCTGCAGACAAACGCTGGCTCCCTCGGCCTGAAAGTGAGATGAGCACCACAACTCTATTGTCGCCTTTGACTGGACTTAACCATTCAGGGGTCCTTTACCTTTACTGTACAATGGACACGGAAACCATTGACAATTTTTGTTGTGGTGATGTCTAGGAAGGTGATGCAAATTATACTTGTTAATGAGTTGTTTTATTTACATAGCAGAACCAACCCGTGTTATGCCTTTTACTAATTCTGAATTTCATTTGTTGATATTTATTTATTTATAAATCCATCTATATGCATATACCACCCAGAGTGGCTCACAACACTGTATAAATTCTAACATAAAATGGCAATGGTGCTAACAATCTTTTAAAAAGCTATGCCATTTAAAACCGTTTACAAACATCAGTATAAATTGCCACCCTAAGGGCATAACCGTCTATACTAAAATAACCAATTCTGAGAAAACCTTTAAGAGAATGTGAGTCAAAAGATTCATTTAAACACTGGCAATGTTGAAGCCACACACACTTCTGTGGGGAGGGAGTTCCAGAATCCGGGGGCCATGCCAGAAAAGTCCCTATCTCTTGTGCCAGCCAAATCAACTTGGCATGCCATGAGGATATGAGCAGAGTCTCAGAGGCAGATCTTAATAGGTCTGTATTGGTGTAGGTGGCCATTTGGCTAACATTGTCCGAAACCGTTTAAGCCTTTAAAGGTCAAAATCAGTGCTTTGAATTGGGTCCAGAAATGCACCTGCAGCCAGTGAACGGTATTGGTGTATATGTGCTCCAATTGTCATGTGCACTGGCAGATGAGGAACAGCATTCTGTACCAGTAAAGGTTTCTCAGTCTGTCTTCCAAGGCAGCCTCAAGTAGAGTGCATTACAGTAGTCTATCCTCAACATGGATTACTGAGTCAATGTTTGATCTTTCTAAATAGGGTTGTAGCTGGCATACTAAACTTAGCAAATATAGGGCAATGATAGCCACAGGCTCCCCTCAGATAGGGCCAAGTCCAAGTGGACCCCCAAACCAGAAACCTGGTTCTTGCGGGGAAGTGGAACCCCATCCAAACCCAGCTGTACCCTCTTCTCCAGATAAGCAAATCTCCCTCTTTACCCTGCTGAACACCTATGTCTGGTCTGGATTAAATCATTCATTTTTTTTTAATAGTCTGTAAATTTTATATTGGGAGTCCCACAAAAGATAGACTTTGTTCCCTCTACCAAAGTCTAGGCACAGATTGACAAACAAAAGAAGTCTTAATCCCATCCTGAAGTAGAGATCCAGAAATTATCGTGCAAGAGCATTTGCATATAAAGTAGCATTAAACAAATACTGTTGCAGAGATATGATTTGTGCCTAGGGCTGTGTGCATATATCTCAGAAGTGTCAGAACGAAACGGGGAATTCCTCCTCCTAAGACAGGCATGATTCTGAGGGAAGTGGAAATAAGCATTGTAGATTACGAAATCTTTCCTTTTGGAAAAGAAAACTCTGGTTTGCTACCTGCCATCACCTCCTCTCTGAATTGATTAGGTTTTTTTTACTAAGGAGCCTAAGGAGCACAATACAGTGTATAACTTCTATGTGTCCTAGAAATAATTTCAAGTGCTCAAAGGTCATTTTGGATGTTAATTCAGTAACCCTGACAACAATCTTGTAGGCCAGGCCAGTCTCATAGGATGTTGTGGCCAGTCTATCTGCAAAAATGCGGCTCAGATTAAATTTTAACCAAGTATTTCCAGCTGATATCTTATGCTCAACCACATCACAGCAATCTTGATCAAAACAAAAGACTAGAATGCATGGACATGCAATGAAGATGAGCGCAGGGAGATTCTGGGCAGGTAAAAGAAAGTACTTTTTCCACACACACCATAGTGAATCTATGGGACTCCCATGGCCGCCAACCTGAATGGCTGTAAAAGAGGACTGGACAAATTCACGGAGGATAAGACTATCAGTGGCTACTAGCCATGATGACTATGATCGGCCTCCCTTGTTGGAGGCATTATGCTTCTACAGAGACAGCCCACTGAGGAGGCAGGGCAAAACACCTGCCTTAGGCAAGGGAAGTATACAAGAGGCAGCACCCTACCAACCCCATTGCTTCTGCCCCCTTGCAAAGCACTCCTCTCTCTCACCAAGGGCGGAGAAGAGGAGATACAAGGCCCTTGAGCAGGGATGACGAACAGGAATGCCTTGCGGAACACTCCCACCTCTTGCTGAGTTCGGCAAAACAAGTGCGCATTCTGGCATGTGATGGAATTGTGCATAGGACTAGAAGCCTTAGGTGTACATCCAAATAATGAACCCATTAATTAGGGTTTGGGGTAAGAAGTTGCTAGGGGTCTCCAACACAACTTACCTATCTCCAGACTAGAGATGGTTTCTAGATCTGTAACACTATTGGCTTCCAATATCGCTTGTGGCAGCTTTAGCGTGGAGGGAAGCAAATCTCTAGGAAGTGAAAAAGAAATGAATAAATATATTCAAAGTTGCATGTGGCTTGGTAGGGAATAAAAGCTGCTTGGTTAGTTCTGCATTATTTCATTTCTTATACTAGACAGATGCAGTACTTCAAAATAATTTCAATGGAAACGCATTTGCAATAAGTTTATATTCTGAATCATAGAGTGGGAAGTGGCCCTCAAGCAGGGATGGGGGAGAAAGTCCACCTGTGTCCCAAGGCTCTTCAGCCACAGTTTGACATATAAGCCAGTCCTGGGTTCCTGTTACTGCTCTCCTGGACAAACCATGAGCCATAAACCATAGCGCCTTGCTTACAGCTCATGGTTTGCCCAAGAGAGCTAGACTACAAGTCGAGGTTTGGGCAACAACCTAGGTCAAACTTTGGCTTAGCTCAGTGTGGCACAACAGCAAAACAACCAGGAAGGAGTTGGGGATGTCAGAGAATACCAAGGAAAACAGAAATGGAGCAGAATCTGCTGTTTGCCTATGTGCCCCATGTCCAGAACGGAAATCAACCCAGAGAACATGTAATTGATTACGTTCCATGTTTTTTCTTGACATTGAAATGACATAATGACAATGTAACTTCGGTAATTAATTTATGGAAGTTATGTCCTTTTACCACAGCCGCCAGCAAGTCGAATACCATAGCTTTGGGTGGAAAATGAACTACAGCAGAATGGAAACAGCTCTGCATGCGATAAATACAGGGCAAAGCGGAAAACAATAGCTTCTTTACCTCCTAAGAGGAGTGAAACAGCCGCAAGCTCTTCTCTGGGAGCCCACACATTTGCAGTGAGCAATTATTTGGCTTAGAGTGTCGTGCGAATAAGACTCAGATCAACATAGAACAAGCCATCAGCATATTTCCTGCAGGTCAGTTGGTTGCAAAATGGCACAGGAGGGTAATCCAACTGAAGCAGGCTCTGATGTGACCTTTGCTGACCTGCATTTCTCTCCTGGGATCCTTCCCACAGGAGAGTTCATAGTACTGGTCCTGTGAGATGGCGAGGGTGGCGTGGAGAGAAAGTCTGGCTCTTTTTATTGCTAACCCAAAGTCAATTATCATTCTTTTAAAAACAGCTTGGAACAGCTGAGTTTCAAATAGCTCGCTTGGCTTGTAGTTTCTCTGCACCGCAGGAAATCATTCTTTCACATGACTGGCACGAGTGCTGAGCAAACTGCCTGCCTTGACAGATCCCAGGATGGCTAAGAGATGAACTCATGATGGCCTTTCCTCTCCCCTTCAGCTACTGTTGGCCTTAACTAGGGATGAGGGAGAAACTAAGTTCAATTTTCATTTAAGGGTGAATATTCCTAATTCACGAACCCAAACACAGACGCCTTTTGAAAATTTCACTTCTCCAACTCTTGCAGTGCGGTTCTCCAGCCAAGTAATGTATACAAAAATGTACACCTTAAAGTAAAATGTGCATTAAAATGCCTGTATTGGTGAAAGAAACAATAAAAAGGCCCCCATACTGTATTAGGTAAAAAATACATTGCAAAAATATTTGAATTAGGCAAGATGGCATACAAAAATGTACACATGGAGAAAAATCCACACTAAAATGCTGGTGAAGTTTCAGAGGGACTTAAAAAAACAACAACTGGCAAACTGGTGTGTAAATGTGGAGAACTGAGCACTGGAAAAAAGATAAACTGAGAGAAGTCACAACTGAAATATTCACCTATCCTTAGTCTTAACATTAAACACACAATCTTTTCTTTAGCAAGTACTCTCATAGGAGCAGATGGGACTTGTCAACCTGGGAAGGTAGCCCATCTAGAAGAAGGAAAACTCTGATCCTAAACCTCCACTGCCCTGTGGGATACTTTCAGGAGAAGGTAAAGCTAAGGAGTAAACCCTACACAATTCCGGGGTGGAGTCCCTAGGGTGGTTCGGTGGTGCCTTGTACACCTCCGAAAGAAGAAGAAAGAAGATTCCACCTAAACATTAGGAAGAACTTCCTGACAGTAAGAGCTGTTCGACAGTGGAATTTGCTGCCAAGGAGTGTGGTGGAGTCTCCTTCTTTGGAGGTCTTTAAGCAGAGGCTTGACAACCATATGTCAGGAGTGCTCTGATGGTGTTTCCTGCTTGGCAGGGGGTTGGACTCGATGGCCCTTGTGGTCTCTTCCAACTCTATGATTCTATGATTCTATGATCCTTCCAGCGACTCCTGCAGCCAAGCTGGTGCCAAGCATATGGCTCTGCTTTCCTTTGGACCACATCAATCAGTAAGGCTAATGAGAAGGCCTTGTCATCTGGGCAGCCCAGGACCTCCATACACCCTGCCCAGGCTTGTGTCTTGGTGAGGTCCCTTCAGTGCTGCTAACACAGCAGTTTGCCTTCACCCCCAGAGGCACACTCCATTGTCATTCGAGAAAAACAGATGACGACAACAACAACCCCCATTGACAGGCAGTTTTACTTACCACAGATATTCCCAAGGCTAGCCAGAATACTTGATTTCAGAAGACACTTAATTATTTGAAGAATTCAATTTTCCCTCGCTCCTTCCCCTACCTCCTTTCTTTTGTTCTTTTGAAAATCCATACATAAATTTGGACGTCACTTTTACTGAGTGTGTGTTAAAAATTAATTTGCCAAACAGCCTCTCCCCCACCAATTGAAAGCATTCTGTATGCCCTTGAATATTTTTAAAATCAGGACCTCCTACACCCCTGCTGGAATTTGGTCACTGAGCAATTGTACATTGTCCAAACTAAGAGGAACTCGTGCCCACGCTATGTCTCCCCATTGATGTTTAGTTAGAGACTTGGGAACTGATGTCACTACGCTCAGAGTTTTTCCACCCCTTGCAAGCAGCAGCCAACAAAGTCGCAGAACGGCAAGGAAACAGAAGGCAATGACATCACATGACTTAGTTGAGATTCCTTCATTGCAGAGGTTTGAACTAGATGACCCTCAGGGTCCCTTCCAACTCTACAATTCTATGATTCTATGTTATTTAGCATCATGAAGAAGAGTGGCAGCAGCTCTGTGTTCACCGAAACATGCTATCAGCGTGGTGTACAGATATAAACAATAACAACAACATCAAATGAGAAGCTTTTTTTTCATAATTTGCCTTCTCACATTCACGCACACAAGGGAGTGAATATGCAGTGACAGTTTTCTGGTTTTGTTCAGTTGCAAAACACATTTATTTATAAAATATTTATATGCTAACCTCTCACAAAGTATCAGGGCGGTATGCAGTGATATATAGACACACATACACCACTAGACCTCAGCAGAATCATTAAATGAATGACTCCTCAAAAAAGTTTTTAACATAGACCTGTTGGGATAAATAAGTCTTCAAGATGTCCCCACAGCCAAAAGCAAGGATGCCTGTTAAGAGATGCAAATGTTATGCAAATGTGCCCTTTTGGATTGCTGGCCTTTTTGTCCTCTCTTTTTGGCGATGCGTAAGCAATCACCCAATTTGATGGGCTATGTTGTCCTAGAATCTCCCCACTGAACATTCCCATATGTGAACAGAGACACCATAATCGGAAAACATAAATCCAACTTACCTACTGACACAGTAGAATGCAATCAGTTTGAAGATATCTTCAAACACGAGAAAGGACCCTTCCAAATACAGTACTGATTGAGAAACAAGAGAGGGAAAAAATCAGGGACTTTTCTGTATAAATCAGGAAGCTGATGAATCCTCAAGGAATGAGCACGTGAACGTTTCATATTTGAACTAGGAAGCATTGCAAAACACTCATTCACATGGCAAAATGTTAATCTAAATTTTATACATTTTTATAAGATACGGTACAGCGAAATTATCAAGGAACAGTGAAGGAACTAAAGATATACAGTTTATTTAAAGAAATATTTCACTCTGGTTCATCTCCTAAACTCAGTTCTGCTTTCCCAGTTGTTCAGAGGCAGTATTTTAAAAACGGTTTCCTATTGTGTCAGGACCATTCCACAAGCCTAGTATCACATACGAAAGGTATTGTGGAAGTAGCTTCCTGCTATGCAATTAATTCTCAAGCCACCTAGCACCAAGAGACCAGCTTTCCACAACATATTTCATGTACTGTTCATGAATTTCTCTGAAGGGAGATGTTGGCGGAGTCGCCAAGATGGCATTGCCATCTTTCTATAGGTAAAGGATCTATACTAAGTACACCTGAATAAGAGGAAGAAATCAATGGGAGAAGCTTCTCCCCAAAATGCACCTTCATTGTTGTTGTTGTTGTTTAGTCGTTTAGTCGTGTCCGACTCTTTATGACCTCATGGACCAGAGCACGCCAGGCACTTCTGTCTTCCACTGCCTCCCACAGTTTGGTCAAACTCATGCTGGTAACTTCGAGAACACTATCCAACCATCTCGTCCTCTGTTGTCCCCTTCTCCTTGTGCCCTCCATCTTTCCCAACATCAGGGTCTTTTCCAGGGAGTTTTCTCTTCTCATGAGGTGGCCAAAGTATTGGAGCCTCAGCTTCAGGATCTGTCCTTCCAGTGAGCACTCAGGGCTGATTTCCTCCAGAATGGACATGTTTGATCTTCTTGCAGTCCATGGGACTCTCAAGAGTCTCCTCCAGCAACATAATTCAAAAGCATCAATTCTTCGGCGATCAGCCTTCTTTATGGTCCAGCTCTCACTTCCATACATCACTACTGGGAAAACCATAGCTTTTACTATACGGACCTTTGTTGGCAAGGTGATGTCTCTACTTTTTAAGATGTTGTCTAGGTTTGTCATTGCTTTCCTCCCAAGAAGCAGGCGTCTCTTAATTTCCCAAGAAGCAGGCGTCTTTTAATGCACCTTCATACTGGCAAACAATTTAACCTGTTCACTTCTGCATTTTATATGACTGCTGAATTAAAGAACTAACAGGTGATAAACAGGTGATCAGGTACAGCAACTGAGTCAACCTTTCTCAAAGTGGAGAGGCTTGCTGCGGTCTCTCAATCATTTTGGTTGCCCAAGGGAACCAGTTTTCTCTCATAACAAGCAAAGCATTATAGTGGTTGCATCCATTGCTCCCCTCTCTCTTTCATTCTCTCCCTCTCCTCCTGCCCTCCACTCTCTCTAACACATTACAACTTCCTTGCGAAGGTCAGTTCATTCAAATTTCCTTTCATGAACACAATGTAAGTTTCAAAACAAAAAGTAAAACAGACTGTCTTCACACCAGCTACATGAGAGCCCCGCCAGTGTGTTTTCACACACACAAAGTGGCTTTTGCAATGCAAATGTAAAAATCAGGCACTGGCTAGAATGCAGATTGGATTTATAAATAGCTCTCTTCCACTTTCCACCTGACATTAAGAACATTTGCAGATGAGCGCAAATAGTACAAGAGGGGCTAGAAAGTGCTTTTAGTTTCATATGTGTAAAAAAAAATGCCATTCAAAGCTTTTTTTAAGCCTGAGAAATATTAATGTCCTGGACAATGACTTCAATGGCAAGGTATTATATGCAATAGGAGCAGCAAAATGTTCCTCTCTAAATATTATGTATTGATTAACTAACTACAGTAGGGACTTTTTGAGTTTGTGTTTTAAAACTTATTTCCTGGATATCAGCTTAATTATTAGTAGAAAATGATTAGCATGCATAGTTCAGTTTTTGTTTCCTGTTCACCTCACTGATGTGTGCGTGGGGGCGGGGTGCAGTTTGCAAATGTCTGCTGGAAAGTATCTAGAAGATATTACTGATGTGTGGCTATATAAATGTTAACATCAACAAGATCAAGTAAAAGAGTCTTGAGGCACCTTAAAGGTTAACCAATTCATAGACTCAAGAAGAAAAGCATGAAGTAAAGGGGAATGCCTGTGAGTCAACTTTGACAGGTAGGAGGGACTGTCCACCTATCAGGTGGCCTACCAGTCACCTAATATCATCCTGACATTGAATGATTGGCACCTGGGTAGTCACACCCACTTGTCAAAGTTGGCCTATGGGGATGTGGGGAGATAAAGCTCTCGCCCACCAAGCCAAAAAGGTTCTTCACCCCTGGACTAGAATGTTCCAATGAGAGAGAGGCAAAGAGGGAGGGAGGGAGGATCATAGAAATGTAGAGCTGGAAAGGAACCACGAGAGTCATCTTGTTCAATCCTCTGCAATGCAAGAATGTCAACACGCAGTCCCCCAACCAATTTGAAACCATACTGGACTCTGCTTAGCTTTGCAAATGTGCTAGCAGTTTTATTGCTGCATCACTATCGCCCTTCAAGTTAGCTGAGGGAGTGGGAGACTGGTGAAAATCTCTCAGCTTTGACACCAACACACAGCACCTTCAGGCAGAAGCAGCTTGCTGGCAGGGACAGAGCTGTATGCCAGCTTCCAGTTAGCTGGGTCCCTATAGCTCACCAGGAGCAGGAGGGGTGAGGTGGCAGCAGGTGCGCCAGGTTGGGCCCAACATTTGGGGGGCTGTCATGTGTGCATGACATCTCACACACACCCCAAGTCTGGCCAGGCCTGCTGGGACGTGTGGGTGTCCCTTTGAGGAAGTGATCGCATTGGGGAGCGGGGAGGGTGAAAGTGCTCTCCACGCCTCCCGCCCCCACCCAGCGTGCCAGTGCTCGCTGGAGGTGGTGTGGAATGGTGGCCCCCTCAATATTTGGGGGCTCAACCCCCTGCCTACAAATATTGGGGGGCTGAAGCCCCTTCTGCCCCTATAGCTGGCACCCCTGAGTGGCAGGGCAGTCAGCCAATCTAGGCCTTCTGTCACTGCATTTGCATCACCCTACCCCTTTCCCCCCAGTAAGCAACAGTGACCCACATGCCAGGAAGCTAGTGTAGCAGCACCACCCCATGTGTCAAACTGCTTCTGCCCTAAGGCACACTCTACTACTGTACTGCCTACTGCTGAGCTCTACCTGCCCTGGGCCCACCCATTTAAATAATTTTTCAATGGTAGGAGTGACCATTTTAACTCCCCAGAGAGATGCTGATGCAAGGTACACCTGTTTTCACTGCCACCTGTTGCTCTCAGGTAAGCCTGCCAGCTATTTTTTTTCTTCTACTTAACTGAAGTAAAATTCCGGAGAACTCACAAGCTTGCTCACTATTTTTGGTGGTTAAGTTGGTCCTGCCAAAAGGTATAGCGCTGCTTCGGTGTCCACATATTTCCTCATCAATAATATGTGAATTCTGAGAAACACCTACACTACTCGGGCACAAGGCAAGGCAAGGACTTTTGTTCCAAAGAAAACAGAACAGAAAGAAGGAAATTGTGCTTACTTACAAGAGGGAGATTTTCTTTCCTTTCCTCAGGAAGTTTCACCTTAGAGAAAGCGATTAAAGTTTAAAATGAAAACTGCTTTGTGTTTTCTGGCTGCCTCAAGAACTGCTTCAAGTTTTCTTTCAAATAACCCGGGGCAGAGTTCCCATCAACTCTGACATTTTCAGGACAGTATGGAAAATCCCTATTATACTCTGAATAAAAACCCCTGACTCTTCTCAGATTCTGGAAATACTCTGATTATATATCTTATTTTTACAGAAAGCAAACTACCCTAAGATACAAAGTGGTCCCCAGCCCGCCAGGCCAACCCAACCAATGGAAATAATGTGGGGGGCCACTCAGGTATCTGGTGATGTGGTGTGCGGGGGGGCAGCAGTGAGATGTTGGAGGACAAAGCTCCATGTGACACATAGACCTAATCTGCACTTCCCAAAACAATGTGTGAACCAAAATGCAGCTAACCTATCGGCGCTGTTCAAGTCGCAACGATGTCTTTTTGTGCAGTAGAATTTCTACCCCTCTCTTATCCCTCCATGAGCCCTACACCCTCCCCCAATTTGCTTCAGAGGGTTGGGGTAAACCTCAGAACAGATTTAGAGATGGGTGCAAGGTGGGGTTGGGATTTAGTTGTGTAAGCAGAAACAGACACAATGCGGGAGTTAGTGCTACACTGGATTCCTCCCTTTGAAATTCACACTTGTCTTAATCATATGATGATGCGGCATGCAGACTTTTTTTTTAAAAAAAGTGTACAAAACTGGGTTTATTATGGGAAATTGCAAAACGTGTACATCATGCATAACTGCGTAGAAAAATGTGTAGATTAAGGGAAATTGAAACTAAAATGCTGATGAATCTTCATGAAGTTTTTTAAAAAGCACAAACCGATGTGGAAATGTGGAGAACTGGGAAAATGAGAAAATTCAAGAAACTGAAAGGGAGATTTGTCCGTCCCATAGTAACACTAAAATGCTGATTAATTTTCATGAGGACTTTAAATAAAATAGCGAACTGATGCAGAAATGTGGGGAGCTGAACTTACGATAGGAAAAAATGAAAATCCGAGAGAAACCAAAATGGACAGATTAGTCCATAACTAGCCAAATGTAGGGTAGCGATATGTCCTATTTTGCAGGGAACAGGCCCCTGTTTGAAGAGGATCTCTATCTGAAGAGCCGTCTGATCCAAGCACATCTTGCAGAATGACGAAAAAGGAAAGCAGAGGCCTTGAAGTTGCCCATCATCAGAAAGCGCTTAAACATCAGGTTGAACAGGCACATGGGGTCCCCTGATCACAGTCTTGTTGACTCTGATGAGATGCACTGCATTTCTCAGTTTATAGCTTGTACAAATCTTGAGTCCTCTTTCTTGGGGACGTGCAAGCAGCCATGAATCATCACCCCTGCCTTACAAAACTGCCTGAGCAACACTTCCCCTTAAACTTTTGACACCCACCCCTCGCGAACCACTTTGAAAGCGAAATAGTCCCCTGTGCATTCATTTGAACAAAAAGCAACCATCTTACAACTTGGTGTTTGCAACGACATAAACCAAACGCAAAGTGGTAGAAAGCCCCATTCCTTTGCAGGTTGTGCAATCCTGTTCTTTGTTTCAGACAACAAAATTTACTGGGCCGGCCCTGCCCTACCCTCAAGAGCAAAATATGTAGACTTCACTACTAGTTGGAGACAAACTGATAGAGGACAGTCTCTCCCCCAGGTGGATCCTCACAACCAGGGCTGCCCCCAAACTTCTTGTTACCTGACAAAGAGTCCAAATGACACCCACACACCCTTGATAATTTTTTGCCTGGCTAGTTATCCTTCAGCTCAAATAATGACTCTTGCTTGCCTGGATGGAGGATAGAGAGCGGTGTCAAGTGTGTGCTGAAAGTAGCATACTGCACAAAGGTAACATTCAGGGGCGGTACACCCTGTTTCACTGCCTGAGGCAAAATGGGAATGTGTTGCCCTGCCCCACTGAAGCCTCTCTTATCTGGGATGTGCAGCAGGTGGGTTCTGGTGAGATATGGTGAGTCCTTGCTGAAATCTCACGAGATCTCATGGGATCTCACGGGATTTTGACAAAGTTTCATTAGATTTTTGGCAAGATCTCCTTGCTGCTTCTGCCTGCGCTGCTTCTCTTGTAGCGAAGGCAGGGCACCTGCAGAAGGGCCTGTTCTTGAGCTTCCCCCCACCTGAGGAAGCTGCCTCACCCAGCCTCATGGGTGAGCCGGCCCTTGCAACATTTAAATTCATTGTTCTTCTGACCCTGCCCAACACTGGCATGTGACCTGCAGAAGTTTGCCCAGAGGAGATGTGCCCCTTGGACTGAAAAAGGTTCCCCACATGTTTGTAAGCGTGCCATGGCTGTGGGGGAGAGAAATGGTAATTGTGTGCTTCACAACTGAAGTAATGCTGGTGGCCATCTCAGGGGGTGGGGGTGGCCCATGCACCATGGAGTCCCAGGCTTCAGCTGCCCCAATCCCTTCACCATGCTTCATGGCAGGACTACCCCTGTGCCCAGCAACCCTAAGGCAGAGAAATAGTGTCCTTTAAATTGGTGTGAGGATACCCGGATACCCAAAGTTGCAGTCCAGCACTCCATGCAGCCTGTGATACAGGATTTGGCCCCCACTAGCACTGCTTTGGGGACACGGGTGGCGCTGTGGGTTAAACCACAGAGCCTAGGACTTGCCAATCAGAAGGTCGACAGTTCAAATCCCTGCGACGGGGTGAGCTCCCGTTGCTCGGTCCCTGCTCCTGCCAACCTAGCAGTTCGAAAGCACATCAAAAGTGCAAGTAGATAAATAGGTACCACTCTGGCGGGAAGGTAAACAGCATTTCCGTGCGCTGCTCTGGTTTGCTAGAAGCGGCTTAGTCATGCTGACCACATGACCCGGAAGCTGTACGCCGGCTCCCTCGGTCAATAAAGCAAGATGAGCGCCACAACCCCAGAGTCAGTCACAACTGGACCTAATGGTCAGGGGTCCCTTTACCTTTACTAGCACTGCTTTGAGTCTGTATCAGGAATGCTTCTTTTGAAAGCTACTTCAGTCTGAACAGGCACATTTCCTGGCTATAAAACTTCGCTCTCCTCTCCCTTTGTTTACACTAGTGAATAGTTCTGACCTTAATAATGACATTTGTTTGAGAATCCCAAGGTCAATGGAAGGAATCATGCTTTAGCTCAGCTAAATCCTTTGCTCTCCATGTTTAATCCATGTGTACAGTTAGTCTGAAGCCAATTAACTTTGCTAAAGCAAACTTACTTTTTTAAAAAAATAATGATTTAAACTGCAGGAAGTCTATCAGATTGCCCTGGCATGCAGGCACTACCAATGTTATTGTATCCTTAGAAAAAATATATATGAGAGAGAATTTCTCTTCTTTTTCAAAAAAGTTATACAGATAATTCACGAGTAGATACAACAAGGTGGGCAACTTACCCTGAATGAGGAAGGAAATCAGAGGCACGACCCTGAGTTTGCTCTGGTGTGCTGCGGTCAAAGTTACTAAATATGGAGAATGGACAGAGATACTTGAGCTAAAATTAGAATGAGTCACCATGACCGGAATGCAACATCCCAGAGGCTCCAAGGATCGTCCTGCATGTCTGTGGTGACATCTTCCGTACACTGAATGGGATTGAATTTGGAAATCAAATGTTGTCTTCCTGCCACTTCTCCATGCTACTTAACTCTTTGCTGTCACTGGTCAGAAGGTAGCATTGATGTCGACATGACACTACTTTGGAACTAGCTCTGCAACCATTCATTTAGTCTAGCTGGGACCAAAGGCATTTGATTCCTCCTTTACCAAAACTGCCTCCTTCAGAAGAAGAAGAGGAGTTTGGATTTGATATCCCGCTTTATCACTACCCGAAGGAGTCTCAAAGTGGCCAACGTTCTCCTTTCCCTTCCTCCCCCACAACAAATACTCTGTGAGGTGAGTGGGGCTAAGAGACTTCAGAGAAGTGTGACTGGCCCAAGGTCACCCAGCAGCTGCATGTGGAGGAGCAGAGACGCGAACTGGGTTCCCCAGATTGCAAGACTACCGCTCTTAACCACTACACCACACAGGCTCAGCAGCCTTTCCATCTAGCTGAATCAAAGGAAGAGGCAGGTTGGCTAAGTCGATGATCGGAGGGGCATAAATCTGCTCAGGATCCAGTACCATTAAGCTCTGGGCTTCCACAACTGTCTCCATCTGCACCCATTTCACCCAGTTGCAGTGAAGGGGAACGGTTACAGGCAGCAAGGCTTCCTCCATTAGTCTGGCTAGGACCAGTTGCTATTTGGCGCCTGCCCTCCTGGAAATTTTATTTCTATATTTCTTTGTTTATTTGTATACCGCTTTTCGTTATATACTGAATACAAAGCGGTTTCCGATACACTACGTGAAAGACCAGGTCATTAAAATGCATAGAATCCAATAATTAACAGTTTGACTGTGATAATAAAATTAATACTGTGGTACAGAACAGCCCCCGCACAAAAAATAAGAATAATGCCTCATCTGTAGCCAAGGCAACCAAATTTGCTTCTTCTCCTTTAGACCGGCCCTATCACTGGTTGGCTGAGGCTGCTGGCTTGGGGTGTCATGAAATGGTAGCAAATTGTTACATTATTTAATTATTGCTGTGTTTTTGCTTCCAGAGAGGGGCACGTGTGGAGTTTCCTGCCTTGGGTGCCAAAATACCTTGGCTAGCCTTTGGTACTATATACCTTGAGCCTTGACTTGCAGGAGGCGATGTCTCGGGATAGCACATATGTCATCAATTATAATCCATTATTTTAACTGTGAAGTGCCTTGAGCTCATCCGCAGAAAGAAGGTACAGTGGTACCTTGGGTTACAGACGCTTTAGGTTACATACGCTTCAGGTTACAGACTCCGCTAACCCAGAAATAGTACCTCGGGTTAAGAACTTTACCTCAGGATGAGAACAGAAATCATGTGGCGGCAGCAGGAGGCCCCATTGGCTAAAGTGGTGCTTCAGGTTAAGAACAGTTTCAGGTTAAGAACGGACCGCCGGAACAAATTAAGTTCTTAACCCGAGGTACCACTGTACATAAAACATGGCAAATAAATACTTAAGTACTTAATTCATTCCAGAGGTCCGTTCTTAACCTGAAACTGTTCTTAACCTGAGGTACCACTTTAGCTAATGGGGCCTCCCGCTGCCGCCGCGCGATTTCTGTTCTCATCCTGAAGCAAAGTTCTTAACCCGTGGTACTATTTCTGGGTTGGCGGAGTCTGTAACCTGAAGCGTATGTAATCTGAAGCGTATGTAACCCGAGGTACCACTGTAAAGTATGTACGAATGGTGCAGAGCTCTTTGGAGAAGCAGCAGGAGGGATGCACGGAATACACATGTAACAAACAACCCCAAGGGGCAATTCTATTACTGGCATTGTGTTGCAATTAGTTTATGCAACATTTCATTAAATCTTTTGCCATGGAACGGAAGATTTCAAATCGCACAGTATCTGTGGGCTAAATGACGCCCGCCACAAACAACACCGAACTCCCAGGAGTTCCCAAACTGATGCAGAATTAAGCCGGAGCAAAATGGTCTCTCCAGTCAAAAAAATAAAGCCGCCTTTTGCCTACCTCTGCCTAGTTATCCCCTTCAATTCCCTCATTAGCTTCCCTATGAATAATGCATGGATGCCACTCGAGATAGTTTCATAGCTCCTCAATTGTTCAAGCTAATTTAACACTCTCTGAATCATGATATGCCATAAAGCCCATGAATATTCCCCAAGCACTTCTGCGGCTTGAGCAGTTTGCAGTGCCAGATACTCAAAGAAATGTATGCACGCTGGTTGCTTGCTGCTTCTTTTTAACCTTTCCAAAAGCAGCAGCAGCGAGGCAAACACCACCAGCTTGCAATGCTGCTTATCAGAAAATGAGCTCAAGCTCTCCAGGGGGCATCAGGGTAAAACGTAACTCTCATTTTATTTTATTTTATTTTTCAGGGAGGGGATGCGGGAGGCTGTGAAGTTCAGATGGTTAACTACTGTGAAAAGTATATATGTGTTTAAAGCGTTTGACCTCTCTTTGGCACAACTCATTACCCCTGTGAATGGAGTTTCTGAGAACATTCTGCTGGAGAAATTTCATCAGCAAGAGGGCCATTGTGTGCCAGGCTGCTTGGAGCACACAGGGCATTGTATTTTGAAGGCTGTGGTACTCCAGGGTAGCCATTAGCATCTGAATTCACTTAATAACCTTATCAGCAGGAACTGTGAAGGCCGGCATGCGGTGGTGGCTTATGTAACTAGAAGGTCTACGTTGGAAAACTGCCAGTAGTGTAATTAAGGAGGGGCACACATCCCACTTCAAAAATCACATAAGTAAAATGCCTTCTCCCCATATAAGCAAGCAGATCATCCAGCTGGTGTAGTTTTATACAGTTTATCAAGGATGCCCTGTCTAAGGTTACAAGGATCCTTGGAGCTCCAGGTGGTCACTTATCTTCAGAGATGCCTGCTTCATTTAAGCATCACTATTTGTAAATATACAGTTTCCACATGTTCTATCCTTCCTCCTCTTCCTTTCTCTTCTCTTGGTTCAACAATGGGCCAACAGCCTTAGACCCTTTCCTCTTTCTTCCCCTTTTCTCTTCCCAGCCTAGTTCCTCAGCCATCATCGAGGTAGGGCAACATCCTTCTTTTGTTCCCTTCCTCCCCTCCTCCTCCTTTAGTAAAGTCTGTCCTTGCACTTTCCTCGCTCTCCTTCCATACTTGTCTGCCATCCCTCTCCTCCATATCCTCCTCGATGAGATATGCCTTTAAAGCTTCCAGATGTTGTGTGTTATCCAGCAGCTGTGGTGTACTTAATGTGTGGGCCTCATGCACCCCAACTCCTGTCTGGAATGTCTTGTTGGCCGGGCTGTGGCGTCACATGGAAGCAGCCCACACCAGATGTGCTCCTTTCCTCACCGTCCCTGATTCAAACTTTGGCTCTTTCATTAACATTTTATTTGGGACATTTGTCTGACCCAACAAAGCAATTGCAATGTGGAATTCATGACCTCAAGACATAGTGATGGCCATTATCTTCTACAGCTGTGGAAAAGGATCAGACAAAATCACTGAGGGTAGGTCATTACATTAGCCATGATAGGTAAACTAGACTCTGCAAGGGCAGTATAACTCCACAAACTAGATACTTGAGGACAAGGGAGACAGGAAGGCCATCCAATTTGCGTGAATGCCAAGAAGGAACAGGAACAGGAAACCTGTGCCCCTCCAGAGGCTGTTGGACTCCAACTCCCATCAGACTTGATTACTGGCCATGCTGACGGGGGCTGATGGGAATTGGAGTCCAACAACCTCCAGAGGGTCACTTGCTGTCCACCACTAATGTAGTATTACTGGCATGTTGCAGACTAGACCTGCTAACAATAGCAGCAGCAGCAGCAACAGTTTGAGGGGGCCCTTCAGCTTTCTGCAGTAAGAAAAGTAATACAAAAAAAAAAGCACTGTGAAGGAACAAGAATGGATGACATCATCGTATGGCCGCCTTGCAAAATGATAATTCCAACTTGAACACCCAGTGCATAAGCAGTCAGAAAAGCTGTTTGTGGCTCAAAGCGACTCTCACTGAGGCAAAGGAAACGGCCAGTGTGGAATCTTGGCAACTGGGTAGATAAAACGGATGGGGAGGAACACTTGTATTTAATGCAAGGCCAAGGAGGTCATCAACAGGAAGCCCAGCAGGCGGTGGAGCCATAACATGTTTGGTGAAGATAACCAGTGTTTTGAGAAGACACTGATATGAAATGTGTTTATGAGACAAAGGTAAGAGAATGGAAAAACCACGGGGAAACTCTTTACTAAGGCTTGGGCTCTCCTTGGCTGGAGGCATTCAAAGCAGCAGCTGGACATCTGTGGTTTCCAGCAATTTGTATCCATAATCATGCTGCCTCTGAACAGTGATGGTAGAACATAACCATCAGGGTTAGTAGCCAAGGAGAGCCTTATGTCTAGCAAATCTGTCTAATCCCTACTTTAAAGCCATCCAAGTTGGTGGCCATCCCTACTTTTTGTGGGAGTGCATTTCATAGTTCACCTATGCACTTTGTGAAGAAGCACTTTCTTTTGTCTGTCCTGAATCTTAATGAAGATCATAATGAAGAGACACACACATTTGGCTTGAAAAAGATCTAGGTGCAGGTATATTGTGGACAGGGTGCAAAATAGTTTGGTGGAGAGATAAGTTTCAAAACTCAGGAATAAACTTACATGATTTTTCTTCTTTAATCCTGTATTCTGAAATGTCAGAAGCCTCCACCAGGGCTGGAAAATGAACTGAGAGAAGCAGATTTTTCAGGTTCTCATCTTTCCGAACTATGAATATCTAACCAGAGAAAAGAGGGTGTGTGAAATTATATCGTACAACAACAACAAACAGGGGTCATTCAAGTATGACCTGTTCAGTAGTCATCATATCAGAACTGGGTCAAGATTTATGTACTTTTTATTTAAGAACATAAAAGGTCCCTGTGCTGGACCAGACCAAAGGTCTAGAGTAGACCAGCGTTCTGTTCCCATAGCAGCCAACCAGATGCTTATAGGAAGCCTGCAAAAGGGATCTGAGCCCAATAGCCCTCTTTCAACAACTGATATTCAGATACATGCTATTACCGATCCTGTAGGTAAAATGCCATTCATAGCCTTATCCTCCACTAATTTCTCTAATCCTCTTTCAAAGCCATCCCGGTTGGTGGCCATTACTACATCATATGTCAGAAAAATACACAGTTTAACTATGCATGGTGTGAAGACACCGTCTTGAATCTCCCAGTGCTCAGCTTCATTGTACAACCCCAGGGTCTGGTATTGTGGGAGACGGAGAAAAAGAACCGTATCCGTTTTCTCTACACTATGTGCAGTACCATGTTATAAATGGCTGTCATGTGCAACTAAAAAGCTCTCAGTGTTGTCATCTTTCTTCATAGGATGTTGCCCCAGCTCACTGATCATGTCGATTACGCGTTTCTGCACCTTTGCCAGCTCTACAATCTTCTTCTTCTTCTTCTTCTTCTTCTTCTTCTTCTTCTTCTTCTTCTTCTTCTTCTTTTTTAAGAATGGACTCTGATTAGGAATGCTGTTAAGGGATGGGCCTGGGTTTGGGGGACACTGGGTCCTGGATCTCCTCCCCATTTTCGTCACTTTTAAAACTAAAAAACGAACACACCCTTTACTTTTAGGACACCTCTGCCTGTGAGAGTCAGCCTATGCATCTTAAGTGATAAATTAACACATGCACAATTTATTCATGGGCCTCCCCTGGCTACGATGTCCTTTTTTGAAAACAGGAAACCAGAATATATACCAGGATATAGGGAAAACTGTGGTCCCCCAGATGTTATTGGACCAGATCTCCCATCATTCCTGACCACTGGCATTGCTGGGTCGGGCTGATGAGAGTCAGAGTCCCACAGCATGTAAAGGGCCACAGGGCCAAAGTATCCCCAACCATGCTTTACACAATACCCTAGATAAGGCGCCACCTCTGATATATATATATATATATATATATATATATATATATATATATATATATATATACCATTATATAATGGTACTAGCTGTCTTATTCTCAGCCTCTTTCCTAATGCCATAGAATCATACAATTAGTCTTTCTTTCACTGCCTCTCCACACCAAAGTTGAGGGTTCAGTAGGACTCTGCCATATGTCCAGAATTTCTGACTGCCAAGTCCTGGAGCCAAACAACACCAGGTTGGATAGATGGCTATCATTTAAATACATTTCTCTCCTGCTAAAGAAAGGCCACTAGACTATAATCAGAGCACAGGTGGGGGAGAAATTTGGTTTTGTTTGCATTTTAATGGGAACCTACCTAATCAGCACTTCCTGAAACAATCCACAAATTGAAAAGCAGCTGTCCCTCTAAATTCCCACATTTCCAAATTTTGTGGTGCAGTTTCCCAAGAAGAAGAAGAAGAAGAAGGGTGTACAGAATGCATATATTAAGGGAAAGTACAAATAAAAATGAATGTGTTAGTGAGAATAACTTGCTGAAATGCATTATAAACTTGCTAAAATGCACTGTCCCACAAAATGTTCGATAACAGTCTAAAATAGTGAAATCAGTGGGAAGAGGAACAAAGCTGCAAAACACACTAAGAAAAGATAATCTTGTTTAGGGGCAGGAAATCTGTTGCCCTTCAGATGTTGTTGGATCCCAGATTCCATCACTCCTGTCCATTGGACAAACTGGCTGGGGCTGATGGGAGTTGGAGTTCAACAACGTTTGGAGTATAGCACATTGGCTTCCCCGATCTAAGCCTGCATGTCATCTCCCTCAAGGACCACGAAACAGTATTCTACAGAGAAAGTGTAGACATACCCCTACAGGCTCCTTGCAGAGTATTTGGACAGCCTTTTCCTGGCTGATGCTCAACTGAAGCCAAACCGGGCATGTCTTGATGAGCTTCTCAAGGACGCTGATGCCTGGTGAGGGACAGCAATTTCTTGTGGCAATTGGCTTGCCCAGATGGTTCTCATCTTCCACTTCTTCACTGGTGTCTGTGACAGGCCTGCAAGAAGACACAAGCAAATCCCCTGTGAGGCAGCTGCAGCAACTTAACAGGGACAGAGAAGTGTGAATTGAGTGAATGTTAGAATGATGTTGGATAAAAAGAAGTTAAGTGGTTACTAGCTGTAATGATTAAGATAATTGGGGGTGGGAGAAAGAAAGGTGTAAAATTAAGTGAAAATTAAGGGTGAGGATTTGCTGAATGAATAATTTGAATTGGAATACAAAAAGGGGAGGTATGAGGAGGTCCGAGAAATAAGTTAAAAGAAAATAAGTGAATGAAATTATATGTGTTTTTATTTTTGTAAATATTTTTTTTGCCTTTTTTGTATAACCTCTGAAAAGTTAATAAATATATTTTTTTAAAAAGAGAAGTGTGAATTGAAAGACCCTCAGAAAACAAAGGGCACAGCAGCTTATGTCAGATCCAACTAACCTACATCCCTTGATTACTGCGCTGAATGTGTTGGGAATCCTAAGAAGCTTGTGCAGACATTCCTTGCCCTACAAGGCCCATCTCATCTGTTTGGGTTTCTATCATTTGATTTCCCTACTACTACGGCTATAAAAGAAGTTCCAGTAAATGCAACATGAAATGTCAAACAAGAACTAGTAACTCTTTTCCTTTATTATATGTAATATCAGCCTTGTTTGTAATACTGTTTGGTTAACGTTTCTTGATCATTACAGATGTTCCTAATACAAATTTAGGAAGCTTGATTATATATGTATCTATGTTTGTGTACTGTTTATATAACTGCATTAATATTGGATAAGATTCAATATTATTCAACAGTAATTAAACATAATAGTTAAATAATAGCTGTCATATAATTAAATAATCATTAAATATATGATGGACTTTAATTATGGAAAAGCTGCAGAATACCTTCACCCAGACAGCTGAACATCAATCAGACCTCTATTTTATCATATTGAATTCCATTGGCTGAACTTTATTTTGCGCATGTACACACATGCACAAAACACAATTTACTCTCCCACAAACAAAGCAATATTCTGAGAAGATGTCGCACTTTTAGAATACAGAGGGCAGGTTACAGCAGGCCAGGACTTAGCCAATCTGTTACTGAGTCCCTATAGAGGCTCTACGAAAATATCATTAACACTTTTAAAAATAAACATCCAGACTGTTTTCTGCCTACATTTAGATTTATTCACAGATGTGAGGAGCAGGTGGAACAGAATTTGTGAAGAGCAACATTATAAGCTCCACCTCTGCATTGTTATTGCAAGAGAAATTGCGTGATGGCTCATGCAAGCACAGAACAGTAGAACTCTGAGGCCTCTTCTACTTTTTTTGTAGGAGGGAAGGGTTGTTTTTTTAACAAGAAAAGCAGTGGGGTGAGAGGGGTGCTGGCCTGTTCCTCAGCTGCAAGCTCACATTTCAAACCCTGCAGGATGAAATTTGCAGTGGAGAAATGCTGGACAAGGCAAAGGGTGAACAACCTCCTCCATCTCTCTCTGCTTTTCCACCCAAAACCCTCATGGTTGCTGGGCTCACATGGCCATGATAAGCTTACCAGGACTATATAAAAGTGCAGGCTCACGGAGAGGGTTGCTTTTGGCTACAGTTAGCAAGGCAAGAGCTTAACCATGAGTCCTGGGTTCGGATGACATACTAAACCAAACTTTGGCTTAGCTCAGCGTGATGGAGGGGCAAAAAAAGGTCCAGAGAGAAGAGAGAAAGAGAAGCAAAGAGGCTGCAAGCTCCTCTCCAGGGGCCCACACATTTGTGTGGTTCCTGGAAGCCATAGTTTGCATTTCTGTGTCTAAGAACCAGGCCCATTTGTAGCCAGTCCCACAGTTATTATTAAGTTGTAGTCCAGGGAGTTCTGGTGCTCTGCAGTGTGCTTTCAATTAAAGAACCTCTTAAGGAGGGTGAAAGAGGAGAGTGCAAAATATGGCCTGAAGCTCAACATCAAAAAAAACGAAGATCATGGCCACTGGTCCCATCACCTCCTGGCAAATAGAAGGGGAAGAAATGGAGGCAGTGAGAGATTTTACTTTCTTGGGCTCCATGATCACTGCAGATGGTGACAGCAGCCACGAAATTAAAAGATGCCTGCTTCTTGGGAGAAAAGCAATGACAAACCTAGACAGCATCTTAAAAAGCAGAGACATCACCTTGCCAACAAAGGTCCATATAGTAAAAGCTATGGTTTTCCAGTAGTGATGTATGGAAATGAGAGCTGGACCATAAAGAAGGCTGATCGCCGAAGAATTGATGCTTTTGAATTATGGTGCTGGAGGAGACTCTTGAGAGTCCCGTGGACTGCAAGAAGATCAAACCTCTCCATTGTTAAGGAAATCAACCCTGAGTGCTCGCTGGAAGGACAGATTGTGAACTGAGGCTCCAATACTTTGGCCACCTCATGAAAAGAGAAGACTCCCTGGAAAAGACCCTGATGTTGGGAAAGATGGAGGGCACAAGGAGCAGGGGATGACAGAGGAAGAGATATTGTTCTCGAAGCTACCAACGTGAGTTTGACCAAACTGAAGGAGACAGTGGAAGACAGGAGTGCCTGGCGTGCTCTGGTCCATGGGGTCACGAAGAGTCGGACACGACTAAACAACAACAAAACTCTATTAAAGGAAGGGTGATAACTCCATGGCAAGGCACATGCTTTTCATGCTAATGTTCCCAGGTTTAATTCCCAGCTTCTCCAGGGAGGTTGGGGGAAAGCTCTTGCCTAAGATACTTCGGACCCTTTCCCAGTCAGTGAAGACAGTATTCAGTCATATCAGCCAGTGATCCAACTCGGTATAATCCAGTTTTGTATGCTAGGATGCTTTCTCCTAAGCAGAACATTAGGATAGTCCTGCTTCCCATGGAGGCCAACCAGCAGGCTATGAGAAGCACAAAAGAAGGGCATGAGGATAAGAGCCCTCTATGGTACTGTTGTGAGGAACTCACTGATATATTAAACCAGGGAGGTACTGAAGGTACAAAGGAAGGAGCATGCCAGTCTTGGCTTAGCTCCTTCGATAATGAGCAATGCCACCTGAACTGAAGGACTCAGGGACAGCCTTCTCATCCCATCCCAAGGCGCTTCCAGATGACATATTTATTGAGCAGCCATCCTGATTTGTTTGCAGAAAGATCTGATGACATTGGCTTAATGAACTTGCATCCTGATATGTTTGAGAGGATGTTGTATCAAATCCCATGCGTGGCATCCCATGCTTCCTGGTGCCTTTCCCCATCACTTTCCTTATTGCAAAAATTACCAGTCCTATGGGGTTCCAATCAAGAGACCAGGGTTTCCTAAACTTGGGTCTCCAGCTGACTGCAATTCCCACCATCCCTGACCATTGGTCCCACTAGCTAGGGATGATAGGGGTTGTAGTCCAAAAACAGCTAGAGACTCAAGCTTGGGAAACCATGCAATAGACAAAAGTGCAAATGTAAAGTTATAGGACATGAAGCAAAAACTGGAGCAAAAAACCACAATATATTATTTGGAATCATTTTTATTGTTAATTATTTAGGATCAGAGTGGTGACTGAGAACAGTTATTGAATTAATTCAGAGTATTCATAGGGAGGATAATTTTTATAATGATGCGGTTGCATTTCAAGGTAAGAGGATTAGGGATTTGAATGTGCATTTTAATTCTGTACAACCCTAATATATTTAGAAGAGAAATACAATTGTACTCAGAGATGTTTTCCCAATTATAGATGGGGGAGGGGGAGAAAAGAAACAAGGTTCCTTTTTAAGGCAAAGGTAGTCACACTGATCCATAAGGGAAGAAACAATCTATCTAAGGGAAGAAACCATTAGAAGCTATCTAATTTTATTTATTTAACAAAATGTATATACCACTTGATTGTAAATAGAACCTCTAAATGGTTTATAAAAAAATAAAATAACTATTAAAATAGTAAACAAAAAAAGTTTAAAACAGGTATTTTTTAAAAAAGCAAAATATAATTTAAATCAACAGATGAGAACACATATCAGCTTCTGAATATCTGGACAGGCCTGCTTAAATGGTTTTAGCAGGGGCCAAAAAACATACAGCGAAGCTGCCTCCCTACCAGACTTCAGGGAATCCTATCCCTCCCACGGTGGCAGCCAAGAAGCAGACAAACAAGAAAAGTTCTTACCAAGTAGTTTATTCAATATTCACAGAGGAAAGATGAAGGAATGCAGTCTCTCTTAGATAATGGTGTTGCTCCGAGTAAAGTCCCACCCCCTCTCCTATTCCACATCATCCCTGCGCCAGATGACCTGTGTTTTCTGCCTCTGAGCTTTCTGTTCTACTACTCTTAAGGCACGCCTCGTCCTGTGAAGGGGTCAGGAATGCTTTCAAGAGACACTGAGTCTGTTAGCTGTCTCTCCCCTGGTGCTTCTTCTTCCTGCTGCTCTCTCAATATTTCCCAGCTTCTCCCCTCTGCAGCCTCTGAACCATGACCTTCTGCAAACCAATGATCTAAATCTATACAAGATGTTGCACAAAGCAAGGTGTGGTGGGCTGAGGTAAAATAAAACCAAAATAGGTAATAAAAGAAAGAAAGAGGTGAGTTCATTATGTGCTACACTTGAGCTGGAGACGCCAGGGATTGAACCTGGGACCTTCTGATACAAAAGATTATAATTACTATTACTGTTATTATAATTTATTAGTCTCTAGACACACATGAAGTCTCCAGGCAACCTACAGAATGTAAATGCATAAAGCACGGCATAAACTTAGAAAAAGAACAATGCATTACAATAAAAGCCATGTAATAATCTAGAAGACAAAGTCGATAAAACTGTAGCAAAATACATACTTCACAGTTGAGTTATGCCCCTTAATAATAAAAAAGTTAATTTAGCTATACAGTACAGGAAGCAGAAGAGGACCATTTGAAAATGGACCAAATATTCCATTTTTGAAAAGCTCTTGAAAAGAGTCAGTTTTTAAGATATATTTATTTTAGGTGCACAGCAAAGCTGTTAATCTGGGCCTCCTCCCTTCGCCAATCAATCAATCATTATTTTTTTAATGTGCCTCTTTAAAAGTTTATTAGAAAAGCCACTCCTTGCTGCAAGGGAACAAAAGCCCACAATTGCTGCAAGCAGGAAGACAGTTTTACATCTAACTGATGTCCCCAGTGGATCTCTCCCCCCCCCCATCCACTGAATGTCCAAGTCTTGAGTCATTTTGGTTAATGGAGCCAGTGGAAGCAACATTTGGCTCCAGCAATGCTCTCAGTAGGCAGAACATCGAGAGGCCGGGCTGTGAAAAAGCTTAATCAGCTATTTAATCTGACTCTGTGGCAAACACCACAGGTAGCTGCAGAAATAAAGGAGAGGAGAAAAATAGGACAGCCTTTGAGCTCCCGTTTTCTCTGCCCTGTCACAGGATTTGTGTTGAGAAGCAGGTCATTTCTATTTTACTCTGTGTGCATCTAATGGCTTATATCTACACTGTGCTTTGAATAGCACCCCAGGCTGACAGCTCCAACCAGCCGGCAGGCAGCACTTTCTCCCTTGATCAAACAGGGGACAATGGGAGGTGGGAGCTCTGTTGGGTTTTTTATGATTGATTTCTGGGTAACACAGTCCTACAGCCACGGCCATCTGTGGGGTGGGGGTGGGGGGAGACCAGCACTACTATACAGGCCTGGTTCCCTATATTCGATAATTTTCTTCCCTGAACTTTCAGCAGTGACTATCCAAGTCAGTGGCCCCTTTCTTTAAAGAATTACAATGGAAAAACCTATTGCTTTGTGAGAAGGAAAGCCATGCCCAGTGCAAATGCCACCATCTGGTGCTTTGGCCAATGAGCGTGAACAGACTGGAAGGACTGACAGACACACACTGAGGCCACTTCTTAGCTCCCATTGCAGGAATGTTTCCCTGCCCCTGCAGGTGTTGCAAGATCATGTCATGAAATAGTCACTCTCTTGATCTTGCATCCTTCTAAGCATATTAACATTGCAGACTGTGTGCCTGTTGCATTGCAAATGTTCTTTCAGCTCCATTGTTTAGGATTCCCTACCCTCTTACCCGTGTGTGTGTATACACACAATCATTCTCACATGTGTGGGGGGGGGGAGAGTGTGATTGCATCCACCAGTTGTGTTCCCTTGGTGCCAATGCACCAGTCAGCAGCTACACATTCAGAATTAATGTGAAGGCGACCTATGTGAGGACAGGCTGTGTGGATACTGCCATTATACAGGTTAGTCAGTAGGGGGCACTAGACTTAGTTGTACCTAGGTAGGGCCAGGCATTTCCTGCTGCTGTTCTGTTCCTGTTTAAGAGAAATAACAAAGTATGTGCAAGACTGGTCGCCAATTAAATGAGGTATTTAAAGGAGATAAAAAGAAAGGATTCAGTTACACTTCATCCAGATTCCAAAGAGAAATTATAGATGATAATACTAAATTGTTGAAGAAGACGTATAACTTATGATTAGAGTGGGAAACCAAAGACGAAGAGGCTAAATGTGCAGTGATTAAGTGGGCGCAAGATTCAGGACATAACATACAAATGGAAGACTGGGAAAAATTATGGAAAGTGAACCTAAAATTTACTGAAAGAGAATTATATGAAAATGATGTATCAATGGTATATCACGCCTATAAAAATGGCAAAAATGTACAGAACGGGTTCTAACAAATGTTGGAAATGTAAAGAAAAATAAGTTACTTTTTTTTCATATGTGGTGGAACTGTAAACTAATTTTTAAAAATTGGGAAATGATTTATAATGAAATTAAATGAATGTTTAAAATGACCTTTGTTAAAAGACCAGAAGCCTTTTTGTTAGGCATTATAGGTCAAGACTTGCCAAAGGAAAAGAAGAAGTTATTTATGTATGCTACAACGGTGGCTAGGATATTACTAGACCAGAAATGGAAAGACGACAAGATAGCAACTAAAGAAGAATGGCAAGAGAACCTGATGGACTATGTGGAAATGGTGAAACTAACAGGAAGAATTAGACAAAAAGACAACAGAGACATTAAAAAGGATTGGGAACCATTTATGTTGTACTTACAGAAATATTGTAAAGAAGTGGACTCACTAGCAGGGTTTGATTAAACACTTACCGTACAACTAACAAAACAAATATAGTAGATAGGTAGCCGTGTTGGTCTGCCATAGTCAAAATAAAAAAAATTCCTTCCAGTAGCACCTTAAAGACCAACTAAGTTAGTTCTTGGTATGAGCTTTCGTGTGCATGCACACTTCTTCAGATACACAGTATCTGAAGAAGTGTGCATGCACACGAAAGCTCATACCAAGAACTAACTTAGTTGGTCTTTAAGGTGCTACTGGAAAAAACAAATATAGATACGAAAATGTATTAACGAGGAAATAATAAAAAGGAAGAGGTAATTTGAAAATAATTACAATATAAAAATGACAAGATCAGAATAATATTCAAAAATTAAGAATGCTTTATTGAGATATAATAAAACAAGCAGGAGAAGTTAATATGTAATGAACCATAAGAGGGGGTTGAGAGAAGTAGTAGGGAGGGGGAATGGGGGAACTGTATTTTTCTTTTTTGTTGAGATAATGTTATTGTGATGAACAAGAAAATTGTAAAATTTAATAAATTTTTTTTTAAAAAAAGAGAAATAATAAAGTTATCTAATAACTCTATGATCATATTGTTGTAACCTTACATGAAGCAGCAACCACTAACTGTTTGAGATGTCTTGTGCAGACCATATTTTTGCGCAGGCTTTCCCTGACCTATAATATTGGAACCTGTCTTCATTTATCTGAAATCCCTGAATTCTTGTTTTAAAAGCTTTAATATTGTTGCTTTACCGGTTTTATGTTGTTGTTTTCATGTTAATGATATTTTTACACACACACACACACACACACACACACACACACATGTATGTATGTATAGTACAGTGCTTAGAAAAAAATCAAAAACATTTAGTGAATTATAAATGCTTTAAAAAATAATAATAACTGGCGTGCCCTGGGACCTATAAATAAATGACTTCCTAACTAGTGTGTCCTTTAAGACTTCTGTGACATAGACATACATACACAGGCCCCCTTCACATTAATGCTGAACACGCAATATCAGAGTGTGGCCAGTGGATGGGTTCTCACCAGTGGAGGCCCATTAGACTAAATGGGGCATTGCCTTACCAGCCTCAATCTGTCCCATCTGCATGACCCAGGGGTTGGCCCTTCCTCCTTTTGCCCCTGGTAAATCTCATCAAGGAGGAGGATGGAGGGGAAAAACCTACCTTTGGGTACCCTGCATCCTGCCCCACCAGTCCCGGTGGGCACCAGACACCATTCAATCCCTGTTGAGAATGCCTCTATGTATATTGCTAAGGGTTTAACATTGGAAAATTCCATTGGTGTGAACTAAGCTAGAAAGAGCTCTTCGAGCTTCTAAATGAACTGATAATTAACTGTTGATGTTCTCTGCTAGCTTACATGTGAGTGTTTAACCTTAGAACATGTGACTAAGGTACAGTGGTACCCCGCAAGACGAACGCCTCGCGAGACGAAAAACTCGCAAAACGAAAGGTTTTTTCGTTTTCGAGTTGCCTCGCAAGACGAATTTCCCTATGGGCTTCCTTCGCAAAACGAAGCTTGCCCCGGGGACAGCGGGTCTTCTCTTTTGAAGCAAGGGGCGGCGGGGAGAAGCGATCTTCTCCCCGCAGCCCCAGGTCTGGGGACAGCCGGAAGCGCTTCCCGCTGCCCCCGGACCTCTTTTGAAGCAAGGGGCTGCGGGGAGATCGCTTCTCCCCACCGCCCCTTGCTTCAAAAGAGGTCCGGGGACAGCGGGAAGCGCTTCCCGCTGCCCCCGGACCTCTTTTGAAGCAAGGGGCTGCGGGGAGATCGCTTCTCCCGGTGCTCCGAAGCCGGGCGGGGGGGAGGGAACACCTGCCCCCACCGCCCGGCTTCGGAACGCTGCTCCGAAGCGGGGCGGGGGGGGGCGGGAACACCTGCCCCAGCCGCCCCGCTTCGGAACGCTGCTCCGAAGCGGGGGGGGGGCGGGAACACCTGCCCCAGCCGCCCCGCTTCGGAACGCTGCTCCGAAGCAGGGCAGGGGGGGGCGGGAACACCTTCTGAAGGCGGGCAGGGGGCGAAAGTCTTTGTCCCCCCTGCCTGCCTTCCCAGGGGCTTTTAAATCGCCCCGGACAGCGGAGAAGTCCTCCGCTGTCCCGGGGCGATTTTAAAATGCCGCCCGCCAGCATTTTAAGATCGCCCGGACAGCGGAGAAGTCATCCGCTGTCCCGGGGTTTTTTAAAATGCTGGGGGTGGGAAGAAAAGCCCTTGTCCCCCCCCCAGCCTTCAGAAGAGGTCCGGGGACAGACTGTCCCCGGACCTGGTCTGAAGGCGGTTTCCCTAGGAACGCATTAATTGATTTTCAATGCATTCCTATGGGAAACCGTGCATCGCAAGACGAAAAACTCGCAAGACGAAGAGACTTGCGGAACGAATTAATTTCGTCTTGCGAGGCACCACTGTATTCCATTGCAAATCTCCATTTTGAAGGGAGTTGGCTTTGCTTCTGTTCCCAGGCATAGTCAGAAAAGGATTTGTAAATGAAGCTGCATAGCCTCAGGCTGGATACAGACTAATGCAGACTATGGGGGAGACAGAGCTTTGATTTCAGCTCTGATTGTAATTAAGTTATATATTTAAGAAGAAGAACCTATGCTTCAATACACATATGCTTTGTACTTCTTTCTGGATGTATCACTGATGCTTTTGTACTTGTTCTGAAGAAATTCTGCTTAGAAAAGCTTTGGATCATAATTATGGGTCTGGACAATTTTTATTCCAAAAGGAGTCAGCTTTTATGCATACAATTGCTTCATGCTGCGCATTATTAACATCTGAAACAATCACACACACACCCCTCCCCTGCTCACTGAACACTTGAGATGGGTTGTCTTGCCTATCTGCCACTTCACACTTCTGCTAGAAATTTGGCCAATGGGAAGTTATAGCAGCTGCTTAAGAACAGAGCATAATGGTTGCCTTGGGTGGCTAGACCCCAGCACACCGACAGTCCCACTTGCAACCATCACCACAAATGCACAAATTTTGGCTACAAGTCTACCTGGAGAACTACCATATTCCCTAACCACCAAAGAGCCACTTCCCGGCTATTGATGGGCTAAGCTTATGTAGTGTTCTGCAAAGCAGCCTGACTTGAGAAGAGTAACTGGGGATATGGCTTAATTAATGGCACAGTAATTACATCAAAGCACTGTACTTTATTTGACATGAGTTACGAGACAGCTCAGCTGGAGGCGAGAATAAATGGCATGATAATTTGCCTTTGGGGTCTTGTGGGTATCAGTGCAATTAGTCACGCCACTGCCAAACCATATTTCCTTAGGAATAAGCAGCCAAATTACATGCTGGTTTACAACCTTTTATAACCTTGCTCGATCCAAGAGACTGCTGTGTGCTGTGAACCAGGAAGGATAAGCCCCTCTCCTCCTCCTTCCTAGAACAAAGGAGGGGCTTTTCATTCAGGAGCAGATTAACACACACTTGCGCATGGCTGAAATGGCTGAAGGGGTTCCTCAAGCTGGCCTTGCTTATAGAATGATATAATCAAAGGAACTCCTGCCTGAGGTTGCTATCCTTGTAAAAAATAACGATGGGGTAGAATTCAGTGCAGGGCTAAGTGGGGTAGGTGTGCACAGAATGAAGTCTGCGATGGACATGCTTGAGTGACAGCTGTTATCAGTGGGGAAAAACATTTGGATTGATTCCACCATCCAGTCATACCACTGGCTTTTTCTGGCCAGGAAGGAGTTGCTGCTGTTGTAGTTTTGTTGCTTTTTCCTCAAAAGTGGCTCAAAGCAACTTCCAGAAACAAAACAAAAAAGGAAAACAAGCATAAGGACAAAAGTAAGGGTTGGACTCGATGGCCCTTGTGGTCTCTTCCAACTCTATGATTCTATGATTCTATGAAAACAAACCCAAACCCTAAAATGTTGGTCAATAACATGTACAAAAAGGCAGATCCCACTGGGCCTACCCTATGAAAAAGAAGAGGTCACAAACATACTTTACCCTCCAGATTAAGGTCTGAAGGCCCGAATGATTAAAAATGCTTTTACCTGGCACATAAAGCAGTTAATAATGGTGCCAGGTGTGCCTCCCTGGGGAAACATTCCACAAATGGCACAAATGGAGAGCCACCACTGAGAAGATCTGTTCTTATGCCATCACCCTCTGCACCTCTGTTAGAGAATATGGTGAAGGACCTCAGATGCCAAACCAGGTTGTTCATACGATGAGAGGTGATCCTTGAGGGACTGGTAGTCCCGAGATGCACAATACTTTACAGGTCAAAATCAGCAATTTGAATTGAGCCTGGAAACTAATTTGTAGCCAATGCAGTTGTGCCAGGGTTGGTGTGATATGTTCAGACCATCTTGCCCTAGTCAGCAAACGCGCCACTGAAATTTGCACCGGCTTTGAAGCATCTTCAAAGGCAGCCTTGTGTTTAATGCCAAGGCTGGAGCATCCTGTTATTTGTGTTGTGCAGCAGCACCCCTGAAGCACTGAAAGCAGCTTCCAATGAGATCTTGCAATATCCTGTGTGTTCTGTGAGATCTCACGAGATTTTGGCAAGATCTCACGGGAAACGAGTGCCACTGCCGGCACCGCTTCTCTGGGCTTCTGCCGCTTAACCAGTGGGCTAGACCTGTTTTAACACACTGCAGTACAGTGCTACCTTGGGTTAAGAACTTAATTTGTTCTGGAGGTCCGTACTTAACCTGAAACTGTTCTTAACCTGAAGCACCACTTTAGCTAAGGGGGCCTCCTGCTGCCGCTGCACCGCCAGATTTCTGTTCTCATCCTGAAGCAAAGTTCTTAACCCGAGGTACTATTTCTGGGTTAGCGGAGTCTGTAACCTGAAGCGTCTGTAACCTGAAGCGTCTGTGACCCAAGGTACCACTGTAATCTGAAGAGCTGATTTGTCCTCCAGACCTGACTTGCTCTTTGGTCCTGCTTGGCTGATTAGTTCTTCTAGCCACTGACTTGTCTCATGATTCTCAGCTTGTGACTCACCTCCGTTCACAGCCGATCCCTAACAGTGGGAAGTGAGGCAACTATGGCTCCTCCTACTCATGCCTTACTACTTATTTCCCCCCTGAGGAATGAGTGGGGTAGTCCCTGAGAATCTGTGCAAAGGAGGTGATATTTGCAAATAAGGTGATATTTATTTTCAGTTCTCTGTTGCCTGTGTCACCACCCTGTTCCCTGTTTCTGCTGGAAACAAAAAGCTCAGTGCAGACTGTGAAAAGCCCCTGAAGTACAGAGAGGGGAGGGAAGTAGGTTCTTGCCAATACAATTCAAAAGCTACACTCTATAGAGCAGCTTTTGTCAACCAGGTGCCATCCAAATCTTTTGAACTACAACTCCCATCAGCTGCAGCATGCTGACAGAGAGAGAAGAGAGAGTTGTGTAAAGAGGTGTTTGGAAAAGAAGAGAAAGTCAAATTTTATTCTATCTTTCGCTGGAATTACTAATGTCACAATATCAAATGGCTGAAATTCTGAAAATGCATCTTGATTTGAAACGGGGATGCTATTATGAGGTCAGCATACCGTGAAGAAAATAATACTTTAGAGGTGAGGTTTTGCAGCATCTGTTTAAAGCCAGGCCACGGTTGGTGGCTGTGCAGTGATTGCCAATCTGTGTGCCTCTGAGATGGCAAAAGGCATCAGCTGTCACAAGCAACTCATGTAAGAAAGAGAATGACAGATTAACCTTCAGACTGAAAACGCTGAGTGCTGGGCAGGCATAATTTAGGGCAGGCTAGTTTGTGCCAAAAGCGCATGTGTCAGAACAATATTTCTGATAGATGTAATACCCTCTCATGAAGGCTTATTGATCTGAGCAAGAGGTAACACCTCATGGGGCCAAACTTACTGCTCTTTTAGAATTAGGTGGAGACTGCTAGAAATTGCATAGAGTTTTGAAGTAAACACATGGTTGCTAAATAGGCAGGCAAGGAGGGTAGTTTTGCATCAGTAGCCAATACAATACTAGGCCAGGTAGGGGAGGGATTACCTGCCCACACAATAGAGGGAGGATCTTACCTGGGAATCCTCACTTGGCTCTAGATTGCCAGCTGGAGGGGCCTAATTGTACTACAGTGCAACCAAATCAGGAGCAACAAAGACTACTGTACTCTGATCTATTCTGATTGGCAGTAGCTCTCCACTGTCTCAGGAAGAGGGCTTTTTCATGACCTGGTACAGCATGGAGATGCCAAGAATCAGATCTGGGACCTTCTGCATACAGTTCATATGTTTTGCTGCTGGGCCTGAAGACAGGCAGTCAGGTCATGTAATGTATCTGCAGCAGTAACCAGAGGAAGAATGACAGCTGGGAGGAACACAGAATAAATGCCATGGTGCACCTGTAGCAGCAAAACCAGATGCCTTCATCTGCCCCAACTGCAACAAAATATCTCTTTCCTGTATCAGTCACTGCAGCCACAGCAGGTGCTATAACTCTCCAACAGTCTGACTTCACCCCCAAAGGCGCACTCTTCCATTATCTCCTGAGACAGGCGGATGCCAACAACTGCTGAGCGATGGTCCCTGAATTCACTGGAGGGTTTTTGAAAAAGTACTTTCCATTGTGCATTATTACAAAGGGCTTTTATTATGTTGCTTGTCCCTAAGTAGAATGGGATGTGCGACTCGTCCTCCTCCTTCTAACTCAACCTCCACAAACCTGGTGCCTTCCAAATATTTTGTACCACAACTCCCATCAGCCCCAGCCAGCAAAGCTGTTCTGAAGTCTATGAGATGTGTTTCCACCTCCAAAGCCTGAAGCAGATGTAAACATTAAATAAGGGTCCAGGCATCGGGAGAGGGCCACAGGATCACATATTCCACCTCCCACGTACATCTTTCTCTGGTTTCCCTCCAAAACGTGGAGCTAGCACTACTCCCATTGACTTAAAGGAGCTGAAAGCAGAAGTTTCCAAACCCCTGGTCCATGGACCACAGGCTTCATTTAGGTGTTCTGCCTGTGGATTTGTGATTGGAGATGGCATATCCATCACATTGAATATGCATGTTGATTTTTAATTTTTTTATTGCTTCTTCTATTTCTTTTGTATTAGATTTTTTTCTGTTACAATTTGAATTCTAAAGAATTACAATAACTATGGTTGGCATCCGTCTGTCTCGGGAGACAATGCACCTTTGGGGGTGAAGTCAAGCTGTTGGAAGGTTTTAGCTCCTGCTGTGGCTATAGAAACTGATGCAGGAGGGATATGTTTTGTTGCAGCTGGGGCAGATGAAGGCTTCTACAACAGGCAGGAAATAAATCATTATATGGTCTGCCAAGACCCTCAGCAATTTTCAAATGGTTCATGGTGTGGGGGTGGGGGGAGTGTTTGGGAGCCACTGGCTTAAGGCATGCTGGGTCATAGAATCATAAGAAGAAGAGGAGTTTGGATTTGATATCCCTCTTTATCACTACCCTAAGGGGTCTCAAAGCGGCTAACATTCTCCTTTCTCTTCCTCCCCCACAACAGACACCCTGTGAGGTGAGTGGGGCTGAGAGACTTCAAAGAAGTGTGACTAGCCCAAGGCCACCCAGCAGCTGCATGTGGAGGAGCGGAGATGCGAACCCACTTCCCCAGATTACGAGTCTACTGCTCTTAACCACTACACCACACTGACTCTCATAGAATTGTAGAGTTGGAAGGGACCATGAGGGTCATCTAAGTCCAACCCCCTGCAAAGCTGGAATTTTTTGTTCAACATGGGGCTTGATCCTACGAAATTAAGAGTCTCACGCTCTACCAACTGAGCTGTCATGTCACCTAGCTGAAGTAATTGCAAACTGCTACTTCAAGGGGTTGCCTCCTCCCTTCCTTTTCACAGCTCTTTGCATTTTTATTTCCAAATCATCATAGGCTGCCTGAAGCCAAGAGAATTCTATATATTTCAAGAAACTCTTGTAAAGCATTGCTCACACTGGACGCATGTTTTTGGACAACTGCCTGAGTATTATCCCTTGTGACAATGAGCGATCAGCACTTCATTAAACAGAGATAAATACTGCTTCTCACTAAGTACAGGCAGCATGAGAGAATGAGTAAAGCAGGTGGGTGAGAAGGATCCTCCCACTACCATCAAATGTAGCGCAAAAGGGGAAATCCACACATATAAGTTCCTCTCCGGGCAAAGTAGGCGAGTGTCCCACAGGAGAAGTGCATGGAGCAAACTGCAGTTTACCACTTGCAAGGCTCTATAAACTGTACTTGCAGCACATTGATACTATATGAGCAGTTTCTAGGCAATTTGTATAGCAATGACCCCTCCCCAGGCATCTGTTAAGTCAATGCAATGTGGTGAGCAGTTTCTGTTTTCCTTTAGAGAGGGCTTTGGAAGAGTCATCTCCAAAGAATGTGTCCCTCGCACTCAAGGAAAACAGAAACTGCTCACCACATTGCACTGACTTAACAGATGGGAAATTGTTTGGATTTATTGCCAAACTGGTGGTGCGTGAGGCTGGGCCAGGTCCCAGATTCTGAGTTAGCCAAATGGGTGTGGTGGTGTGATGCTGCTGAAAACAGCACAATGCTTATCCCAGGAAGAGAGGGCAGCGGTGGCCTTGAGATTGAGCCGTATTTAAGGGAAGAGTACACAGATAATTCACTGTGACAGAGTCTGCAACGTATCAGGTAGCCAGTACTAGTTGCCCAGAGTGGCTGCGGCAACCCAGTCAGATGGGTGGGGTACAAATAAATTATTATTATTATTATTATTATTATTATTATTATTATTATTATTAGGCAAGGAGATGTTTCAGCACCTTCCTGCCTATGGACCAGAAACTCAAAAAGTTTGCTTTTCAACTCCTTTCCTGGTCTGCAAGCGAATAATTCTAATAGCATGCGGATGGGCAGATGAGCTCCCAGTTACTGTGAGCTAAAGTGAGAGGCTTTCCCCTGGGTCTGTCCCCTTGTCGGAGCCAACTTGGCCCATCCCTAGGTACACCCCTGTTCTTATAAGCTGTTATGTCTAGATGACGGCTGGGAAGCCTGAGGTCCCAGGGGCCAAATATCAGCACCGGATTTAGGCCAGTGCAGGCAGTACCTCTGCAAAGGGCACTGAGCTGATGGGGTGCAAAATTGAGGAGATCCATAACTGAGATGATCCATTTGTGGGGTGCCAAATGTTGGCCTAGCGCAGGGCACAAGATTACACAAGATTACCTGCAAATATGACCCTCCAAGCCTTTCTATCTGGCTGTCTGAACTCACCCCAGATAACACCCCCCCCTCTCCAGCCCACCCTCCTCACTGGTCCTGCTTTGGTGCCTGCCTAGAATCATTGAATTCTGAAAATGCCTCTTGCCTGCCAGGATTGAGGCAAGTGAGTGTGTGTAGCAACTAGCCAACTGTACAAAGGTTAAAATTTGCATTAGGGTGTTGTTGTCGTTAACTCACTTTTGTATCTGGCTCCATCCACCATTAGTATATGGCCCTTGGAAGGTTTCCCAGAATGGAATGTGGCCCTCAGGCTTAAGAAGTTTCCTTACCCCTGCATTAGATTATTTTCCTGAGTCCACCCACGACCCATTACTTCCCAGGCTGCGTTTGTCCTGGCAAGCAGGTTGCTCCAGATTCCTGACCACCCAGATTTTGCCCTATCTCTGCTAAGAGATACACTAAATCAGAGCTGAAGATGGTATGACAAAGGGAGCCAGGAGCCTGATGTGCACACTCATCCCACTATTGTCTCCCCTTACAGTTTTTTTGTAGTTCTTTCGAAACCCAGGGAAGGTCTTTGATCATAGGTGAACATGGGACAAAATAAACGAGGCGGCTGCCACCTTCAGCTCTCTGCAAATGTGTCTTATTGACTCAAAGGATGAGTGCAAACCCTTAAGCAAAACATCATTACTTATCATGCCTCCGAATTTAACACAAGGAGCTTGCAGTCTGTACAGAAGCTGGACAAAGGAAGTGTGCTTGCGGCTGTGGCAGCAGTGGCTGATGAACGCTGCATGCTAGTTACCTAGAATTCAGGCCAGACACTGTGTTTGACCACAACAACTTCCCTTCCTCTTATGTCAGCTATGTAGAAACCACATGCAATGGAAACAAGCTAGCAAAATGTGCTTGCTTTGAAACGCCTTTGTACTTGACTGGCCTGGTTCACATCTAGCTTGCAACAGAGTGAATTTATTATCTCTCATATTTAAATGGCAATATGTTCCAGACAGAGAAATTAATGGGGAATAAGGTAGTCAGAGGGCACTGATCATGATGGAGGCAGTGTGCCTCTGAATACCAGTTGCTGTAAATCAGAGGTGGGGAGAGAGCTGTTGCGCGCAGGTCCAGCTTGTGTGTTTCTGGTTTCGTTGGACTGGTCATGTTGTGCAGATGCCTGACTATCGTCTTCCAAAGCAACTACTCCATTCCGAACTTAAAAATGGTAAGCATAATGCTGGTGGTCAACAAAAGAGGTTCAAAGACTCTCTCAAGGCAAATCTAAAAAAACACAGACAACTGGGAAACACTGGCCTGCGAGTGCTCCAATTGGAGAACAGCCTTTACCAGAGGTGTCATGGGTTTTGAAGATGCACGAACTCAGGACGCAAGGGAGAAACGCATTAAGAGGAAGGCACACTTGGCAAACCCTCACCGTGATCAACTCCCACTTGGAAACCTATCTCTCCACTGTGGAAGGCCGTGTGGATCCAGAAATGGCCTCCACAATCACTTAAGGACTCATTTTTAAAACCGTGTTTATGGAAGACAATCTTACTTGACTAGGAGTGATCGCCAAAGAAGAAGAAGAAGGTCATTGTGAGAACAAGATGCTGGACTAGACATGTCTCTGGTTTGTTCCAGCGGGGCTCGTTTTATATTATTATATTGAATTCACGCACAAAACCTTTGGCTGAACCAAGATTTACTGAACTAGAATCCTTGATCTTAACATGGATGTAACATGTCGTGGAAACATGGGACACTGCCAACTCAGACCACTGGCTATGAAGCAGCTAAGTAACTGACTGGCAGTGGCTTTATAGCCTACCAGGTGATGCCAGGAATCAAACCTGGGGCATTCTGCATACAATGTATGTGCTCCACCATTGTGTCACAAACCCATCATTTGAAACCAGGCTTTAGCTTAGAAAGGGGAACCAGTTTTCCATGCTGATGCTCTGATGTTATTCTTCCAAGGTTGGTGCTTATCAAACTATGCCCCGTGGTGAAAGTGAGTTGCCCATCATGCAGTCTTGAGAGTGTTGGATCTAGACCAAGGACATCCTGCTTCTTTTGACTTGAGCATCATCCTTTCACAGCTTTGCACACAGAAGGTCCCAGGTTCAACTCCTGACATCTCCGTGTAGGGCTGGGAGGGACTCCCTTGCCTGAAACCATGGAGAGCTGCTGCCTGCCAGTGTAGACAATACTGAGCTAGACAGGCAATTGGGGTTGACTTTCTATGTTCCTGTTTAAAATCATAGCAGCTATTTCTTTGGGGCAAATCTGACTCTCTCTTTTTTTTTTAGAGAGGCATCAATGGCCAACTCCACCGGGCTGAGAGATGTGGAAAAGTTCCCTGTACATTTTTCATGCCCATGTTATGTTACATTAGACAAACATGTTTGGCAGAATTCCCGAAGCTAGCTTTGTTTCTGTCAGCATTAATATATTCCCGACACTGCATGTACAGTCTGGGAAGTAAAATAAAACAAAATCGCTCCAGACTGAGACCAAAACGTTTGATTTGCTAACATGTGGCTTCTTTCCAGATACAACAAGCCAAAGAACAAACGGCAAATTGTCCCTCGGGGTCTGGAACATTAACAATGGTGAATCTGGTGCATAGCCTCAAACATGCAGTGTGGGCTTAATTGGAAATGATTGAAAATGGAAATTTCTCCTACACTGTACATACTCTTCGCATTGTTATTTCTGGTGAAATCTGCAGGGTCTGAAGCATGACAAGAAAGACCAGTGGGCAGAGATGAGACAGTGGAATTAATTTGCACACTCAGGTAAAAATGTATCATACCACCTGTCTACCCTATGATGAAACCATCAGCAGTTATGTGTAAACATCACATGCATGTGGGTAAATTGTGTGTGTGTGTGTGAGAGAGAGAGAGAGAGAGAGAGGTGCTGCACACTTTACACTAAGGTTGCTTAAAACCATTGAAATCAATGAGACTCATTCAATCTTTGTGCAGGATTGCAGCCTATGTCATTATTGGTATACAAACATACTTAGTATCATAGAATTGTAGAGCTGAAGGGACCCAAGGGTCATTTAGTCCAACCCTCTGCAATGCAGGAATAGTCCCAGCCTTTTCTGGAGAAGCTGAGAATTGAACCTGGGACCTTCTGCATACAAGGAAGATTCTCCACTACTAAGACTTGGGGCACTTCCAGACAACCAATTTATTGATCATTCTTCCTGATTTATCTGCAGGGAGATTAAACAAAGTTGGCCATTTAATGTGCATTTGCTCCAGTTTGTTTGAGGGAGGTTTCTGCTGCATCAAAGCAAGTGTTATCCACACTTCCCAGTGGATTTTCCCACCACTTTCCTTAAAGCAAAAAGTCTGATCTTTGGGGAAGGGGGGCTGTTGTGCAAGACCTCCCAATCCAATATAACTGCAACCTGAATTTGCTGATATGTTATTGAATCCCACCTGGAGGTAGTGACAGTCTGGAAGCCACCAAAGTCTCATTTACTTCCAAGTAAACATACTTGGGATGGTGCTGCATATGGTCTAAGCATTATCCCTTTGCGTTAAAAAAGTGGGGGGGGGGTAACAATTTTACCTGCATTGATAACATTGCTACAGTTATTGGGTTGTCACCAATGTTAGTCATACTCAAAGTAGAACCATTGAAAAGGACAGACATGACTTACTTCGGTTTAATAAGTTTACTGGGTCTATTCTGACTCTCAGTTAGTTGAATACAACCTACCATAAAAAGCAGTCATGACAAATGTTCTTTGTACACAATAACATATTAAGCTGTGTAGACACCATATGTTCAAAGCCCACACACCCTAAGAATCCTGGGGATTGTGGTTTGTTAAGGGTGCTGGGGAATTTTACCTTTGTGGTGTGGTGAGTAAACTACGGTTACCAGGATTGGATTCAAGGGGTTCATTTTAATGTATGGTGTGTACACTGCCCTACTGTGAATTCATTCTTTGCCATTCAATTTTCAAGAGCAGGCCTTGGAGCTATATTTTCTTCCTTTTTTGCCCTCTCCCTCATGCAAGCTGAGCTGACATTTCTGGAGAAGGGGAACCAAGAAATTTCATAAGGGAAAGACTCTTGCTCATTGCAAAAATATATTGTCTGTTGCAAGAATCTCATCTTTTGTGTTCTGCGTTGCTAAGTGAAGCCAGGAAGTGCAGTTTATCCTGATATCTCAAGCATAAGAATTTGTTTCCGTTCTTTCTCTGTCAGCACAGGCTTTCCCCCTGTGAGCTTAGCCATGCTATATCTGGATATTTCCCCTTTGCAGGGGAAATAGCAACCCAGGGTGTGTACAAAAGATAAGAGATCCTTGTAAGGGCTGGCATGACATGTTTTTCCACATGGTTAACCAAGATTTTGAACAGTGACATCATCTTCCTTTGATTGTCATTAGTAGGAAAAAACGAACAACTTTTAGGTTCACTATCAGGGGGTTTGACAGAAATAAATGCAAACTGATGTACAGGGTAGGCTTGTCCACTTGTTACACTGAACACAGGTAGGCGCTTGCCTGTAAAAATATTTGTGTGAAAGAGTATACATTTGTTGATTTGTACAGCTCAACTACAGTATTGTTATACAGGAGAACAGGCTCTACACTCATTTAATGCAATGTGTGACTCTGCCTTACATGACACCCCAAAGCCGTCTTTGTTCACAAGCAGTGTCTCCTCATTTAATAACTCTTATAGCAATAAACCGAGCTTCCTAGCCTCATTGAAGCAAATCATATAAATTAAATGCTTTCAGACTGAACAGTATCTCATGGGGGTCATGTAATAATCATGGCCTGGTCACAAAATCATGAGTCAAGATCCCTAAAAAAACCAAATTCCAAGGTTGGCTTTCAAAAATCTGATTATAAAAAAAGAAATCTATTTTGAGACTCACTTTTCCCCCTTTTTCTCCAGAACACATGCTTCCTTACTCACTCCAGTTCTGCATGCTATAACTGTGGTTACTGAGCTGTTTGTGCATCTGACTCTCCCCGAGTATCCAAATGCCATGTGGATCACAGATTGCTATGATTACAAACACATCTATATGCAGTGGGAAAAGCTGGCATATGGAACCATCCTGAGTTACTTTTTGGAGGGGTATAACCAGTTTCTTGAAGGGATGTATGATCAGTCCAGCCACCCACCTCCTCCAATAATCCCTCACACATCTTGTTTCCCAATAAGCCAACTGCCCTAGGCTTTGGAGGAAAATTGCCAACACACAGCATGGAATTGGCTAGTAAGTCCATTTGCTGCAGGTACCTCCTGCTTGAAGCAGGAACTGGCCCACCTGTGATGCAGGGTGAAGTGCCTGCCTCGGGTAGCAGAAGTCTGAGAGGCGACGCTCCACTCACCCTGCCACTTCGGCCACCGAGAGGGAGGCAATCTGGCGCATGGTGTTGCTGCTCATCTTTCCTGCTCCGGGCAAAGCAGCCAAATAAGCAGCAAACACTTGGAAGAGCATCTTAGCTCCCACCAAGATCTGCAAGAACCAGGGTGTGGCGGCAGAAGTGGAGTGTGATGAATGGGGCCAGGAGGCAGCAATTCCCCTGCGAAATGGGAAAGGCCACCTCTGCTTATATGCACGGCAGCCTTCCTCAATCAAGTGCACTCTAGATGTTTTCGCCTGCAACTCACATCATCTCTGATGATTGGCACTGATGGGTGCTGTATGGGGAGACAATAAGGGCATGGTGTAGATCTTGACTGTATCATAGGCAGGACCAGAGTGGGGCAGGGAGCAAGTGCCCCCCCCAGTCAATGAGTTTGCCCCCGCCACTTGCCTCCCCGTTTCTGAACTCCTATCGTTTGCATATGCTGTTGTTTTTCTTTTGTTATTGATAGTTTTATTAAGACTTTTCATAATATAATAAAAAACTAATCTACACATAAAAGGGAGGGAGGGAGGGAGGGAGGGGACAGACGAATACAAATATCTTAACTTTTATCCCATACAGAAAAAGGTGCAACCCTCCCAGCTCTCACCTGGGAGCACCCCTTTCTTCCCCCAGCCTCTTTCCCTGGGAGATCTCCCCTTCCCTGCTTCTCACACAGAGTCCTTCACCCACTGTCAATCACCTTCATCTGCATGCAATTCTCTCTTTAACCCATATACTGTTATTTCTCTCTCTTGTCCACCGAGAAATGTACATTGCCTCTTCTCTGCCTCCCCACTTTTTTATGCGGCACCGTTCAGTAGATGTCTCCGTGATTATGAGAACTGGATTTTTATTCTTAACTCATTCAGGATATTGAAAAATCCCTGGATCTCTGCCTTTTAAAACATACACAGACAGTGGCTTCCTGTGCTGCTGTCTTGGCAGAATCACACTATGTGGGAAGGATTCCAGGTAAAGGCCTTTCCTGCTGGGGCACCTCTTACAAGGAGCGCAGAAAAACAAGCTGCACAACAGGAGGGGCTGCACTGCTTATGTGCCACTACAGCAAAACCCATGGAGGGAAACTCAGCTGGGCCAGCCCTAGAAACCCCAGAATGAAGCAAAGGGGGTTGCCCAAAATGTCCTGGGGAGGTAAAAAGTTACCCATGACTTTAAGGGCACTCACAGCAGGTTCTTCACCCATGGCGTGAGCATGGCCTTCCAAGCTGTCCTAGATACATGCATGTCCAGCCTCAGCTTTGCCCATGCTGCAATGTATCCAGCAGGCTTTCCTCCTTAATGTGGCACTTGTATGTTTATTTGCATATATATATATATTCATGATTCATCTAGTGAAAACAACTCACATACATTTTTTAAGGAGTTGCCCAAACTGCTCTGGAGGGGGACTGGATGCGTTGAGTGGGTGATATTAACCAACAGGTAACTGCTTTCTCCCTCATTCAAATGGAGCATAACATATTTCAGGAGATCAAAATCTATGTTTGCATGCAGAGTAGCAACTCTTACATTGTTATATATGTCTATATTTCCTGGACCACACGTTTCTCTGTCTCTCAGCATCATGCTGTATGGAATTGTTCTTTAGGGTTGCCAGTTTGTCTTGTTCCTACCATTAGGCAGAGTGAGGCAGCTGCCTCGGGTGGCAGATGCTGAAGGGTGGATAGGAGCCGTGAGGTGTTGATGTGTGTTGTATGTTGTGTGGTCTACCCTGGCAGTGGCAGCACCAGGGGAATAAATTCAGGGCGGGCACAGAAGGGGCAAAGTATATTTATAGGTGAGTGAGAGAGAAAAAATAACAGCATGTGTTAATGACAGGAGTTCGGAAATGTGGGTGGGCAAGTGGGGGGGTAGTAAGCTCCTTGTTTTGGGGTGCTTGCCCCTATAGCAGTGGCGTAGCATGGGGGTGCAGGGGGGCCGGGCGCAACATCTGGGGGTTAGGGTTAGGGGGCGCAAATCCACGGGTTAGGGGGCGCAAATTACTTGCCTTGCCCCGGGTGCTGACAACCCACGCTACTCCACTGCCCTATAGGCCCTCCTCCTACAGGTACAGAAAAAGATGCTGACCTGTTGCCAATATAGAAGGAAGGTTCGATCGCCAGCCCAGTCAAGCTTTGCACATGAAATAGGAGGCGGCACCATATTGTCCCTCTCAAGCAGCAAAATGTCTGGCAGCCTGGCATGCAGAAACAGGTGAAGCTTATCTTGCGGGACTTGACATCTTTCCGCAGGGCCTGCAAGACAGAGCTGTTCCGCCTGGCCTTTGGTTTGGACTCAGTCTGACCCTTCTGTTTCCCTCCCCTTACGGTTTTGATTTATGGGTTACTTTTAAAATGAGGCTGCATTTTAAATTGCATTTTAACCTGTATTTTAAATTGTGTTTTTTTCTATTATGTTTTTATTGTAATTTTACTGGTGTTAGCCACCCTGAGCTTATTATTATTATTATTACCGTGGAGCTGACATGATGGATAAAACATCACCTGTTTTAATCTGCATGTTCTGAGATGCTGATAAAGGGACAGCAGCAGAGCAAGCCAAAAAGAAAAAAAGAAAGCCCCCCCCTTTTCATCCACATCTGTGTGACACAGCTGGGGGGAAAATCGAAGCCTGTTGCCCCTCAGGATTTATGGAAAAGATTTGCCATGTTTCCAGATACACACGACAGGCAGCATGGAAACAGCTCATTCCCCCCTCCCCTCTCCTCCTCAGAGTATTTTCATTTCCTTCTCCCCCCACAGTACCCCGTGCAAAAAGAAAAGAAAAGCTCCTGTTGTTTCAAAGAGGCAATTATTAGCATTCACCCAAGGAAAAAGGCTGTGAATTATCGTGATTGTGGCGGCACAGCTGATAGCTTTCCGTGCAGCCTGCAAGCGGATTTAAGGGAGGGAAGGAGTTTCTTCTCAAAGAGGGAGAGTGGAAAGAGAGCGGCTGTTTTACTTCAGGAGGGAAAAAGTACCGCCGCTAAAAGTTTCAGGACTCACCCAGCTGCCCGGTTTCCCAGCGATGTTGTCATCCTCTCTGCAAAGCGCGCGGAGGCGCTTCTCGCTTCAGAACCGTTTGAGGTCTCCCTTGTGAAGAAAGTTATACCTTGGCATTTCCTCACAAAAAAAGCGTCCACGCCCTTCTCCTTCTCTCCCACACCGGCCCGGAAAATAAAATAAAAAACTACCGGTAATATATATATGTACAAATGATGGTGGATTCAACGCGAAGGATAGCCGAGCTTTCACCACAGTAGTTCCAAAACACTGGCGACTCCGAAATGAGAATCCCTTTCCAAGTGGTGTTTCTGCTTTGAGCTACTTTTCTACTTCCTGTATTTGTGTGAACAGGGGCTCTCAGGAAGAGGCTGTCCTTGGTGGTCAAGGGTGTTTTATTTCTTCTTCTTCTTCCTTCCCACCCCCCTCACCGCCCTACAAACCCATTTTTAGTCATGAACTTTAGCTCAGAGAGTTAGGAAGCCGGGCCTGCGCTCTCGCGCCTCACCGCCGGCTTCGTACCTGGCTCGCCTCTGAGGGACGCAGTTTTCCTCAGCCCCGCAGGTACATCTGGAGGAGAGGCGGTGGCAAAGAGGGCCGTGAACTCTGCGAAGCATTTCATGCCGCAGTACAGTGGTGTCCATCTGTAAATTCCTGAGGCATGTGTATTTGTGTTTTGAGTGAGTAACTGGAACCAGATGGAGTCTGGAAACCTTCGCGCTGTTTACATAGGACGTGCGAGAATGGAGGCCCGAGAAGCCAGGGGGAGGCGCAACTTTCTGACAACGCTGCAGTAATAGGTCCTTCTGGGCTTGCTACTCCATGAATTAGTGCCCTAATATATATACTTGTTGCCAGTTAAAAATCACAGAGCACACCTGCTCTCTATCTGTGGTAGGGTACATGGCTTATGCATGGCCAGGGGGGAAAAAGAGGGCAAGTAGGAGAGCTCAGTTGGTGGAGCATGAGGCTCTTAATCTCAAGGTGGTGGGTCTGCGCAAAAATCCTGCATTTCAGGGGGTTGGACTAGATGATCCGCATGGTCCCTTCCAACTCTACAATTCTATGAGTCCATGATAGATTTGCAGAATGCTTACATATGCTAATTTACACATATAGATTAAATAGTGGCAATGCTTTGAAATCCTTTAGAAAGAAAGATACGTCACATCAGAGAAGACTGTGGCCAGGTCTTTTCTGCTCTCCCTGTGTTATCTGTGGGTGGGGAACTTGAAGGCCACTGGATATCTCTCTCTCCTGAGGGTTCCTTATCTTTAAACTAGAATGTAAATAGCTCTTCAAAAAGCCTGGGGTCACGTGACTATTAATATTATTGCGAACCAAACACATTTCAACCCCAAAAGGGTCTTCTTCAGTTGTAAATATCCCACTTGGCTTTTATCGCAATAGGCTGGTCATACCAGCTGAGATTCTGGTACAATTATATCCTGGCACGCTTCAAATGATGACACTTTGAACATTTGATTGATTGTGAAGAGAATAAAGTTGTATATTTCCATTTATGCATATTGCATATTAATTTGCAGATTTATGCACTCACACCAAATTTTGCATTTTAGTTCATCATCTGAGGTTGAGTTTTGTATTGCTTTACTTTTCATATCCTTGGTAGGAAGCTAGACAATAATTATGCAGCTGAAACAAAGATGAAATAGTGACTATTCTAACCCAGATACAATTAAGGCCATTATTATTATTATTATTATTATTATTATTATATCACATTAGCCAAACAAAAACCTGTAGCCGCATCAGATTAAGATCGCCATAGGCTGCTTCCCCAATGCTATTGACCTCGCTCCCTCAACCTACCAACCAACCAGCCATTTATGATTTCTCAATCCAGCTGTGTCAAGCCTTCTGCTATTTCAACTTCGGCATCAACATTCAGTTATGGTTTAAAAACAGCCTTCCTCAACCTAGCACCCTTTAGACATTGTTGGACTACAATGCCCATCATCCCTCACCATTGGCCACCTTGGCTGAGGTTAATGTTAATTGGAGTCCAACAATATCTGGAGGGCGCCTGATTGATGTAGGCCCCCCCCCCAGACCACCTTTACTTTCTGATATCTGAAGTCCTTCACATTCAGCAGGACATGGAGCTGGATCTTGGTGCAATGGACTGCCTCAGCAATTGTAGTTGTTAGCTAGTGTGTGTGTGCATATGCCTGACTTCTGCTACTCTTACCTGACACACTGAATACAGTGGTTATTGGCAAAACCTATTTGGTGTTTTGCAACTTTCTGACTAGTTGCAGGACCTTAGCCAGACCTAGCAGAGTACATGCAGAATCCACGGAAGCAATTGGCAACTTGGCTGCAGACAGGATAGACGAAGCAGGAACCAGGAACTTGTAGTTAGGTGTTTATTATATACAGTGGACTATTTACAGGAACAGAACACGGATCTTTTGCTAGCTCTCTCTGATACGACTCACAACTCCTACACTGACACACAGAACTCTGAACTCCGAACTTATGCATTCCAGTTAGTAGGCCATTAATTATCACTCCCTTGAGAGAGCTTGACCAATCAGGGAGTGGTCTCCATGTCTCTGTTATCACCAGGCAGACTTACTCCTTCAGATTGCCTTCTGGCTGTCTGCCAAACCTTAACTGACTCTGTGTGAGTAGATGCATGTACACAGTTTCCCAACAGTGGTACCTCGGGTTAAGAATAATTCTTTCCGGAGGTCCGTTCTTAACCTGAAACTGTTCTTAACCTGAGGTACCACTTTAGCTAATGGGGCCTCCCACTGCCACTGCACTGCCGCCACACAATTTCTGTTCTCATCCTGAAGCAAAGTTCTTAACCCGAGGTACTATTTCTGGGTTAGTGGAGTCTGTAACCTGGAGCATCTGTAACCCAAGGTACCACTGTGCAGGTAACTCACAACCAAGGGGAAAAGAAGATGCAAAAATGGCATGCACTGGGGGTGGGGGAGAAAATGGCAGGAAAATGGCACATATGGGGGGAAAGGGGGTAGGAGAGCAGGAAAAAATGGCCAGCAGTCTTCATTAGAGTGCAGTGATGGCTTTGTTGAGCTCATCCAGGAAGAAATGGAATTGCCAGTTGAGGACCAACAGTTACTGACTGCTGAAGAGCTGGAGGAAATGGCTGGATCAAACTCAGAATGGGAGGGTGAGGGTGAGGATGGCGAGCATGAACCAGCAAGCTGGAACCTGCAGAAATTTTCTCAACTCTTCCAAGTCATAAAAGCACACAAATGATCTGATTGCAGAGTTTGACCCCTCAATGGAATGCAGCCTCAAGATCATCCATGGGATTACAGACAGTCTGAGCCCAGTGCTTACCGTATTTTCTAGGGAAAAAAGGTGCAGGAACTCCCACTTTTTTTGACAGGCAACCCTAAGTTGTTGTGCTTTTTTTAGGGGGGAGCCAAAGTTATTCAGCCTTTTTTTTAGGGAGAAAGCAACACTTTTTTGGGGGGGGGGAACGGTTCTCCAGACAATTGCCCCACCGCTGGCATCTCTGTGGCCACATTGCAATGTCACCTGACTTGCCTCCAACGCGTTGCCCTTGCATTTTTTACACACACTTTCCCCTAACACACACATTTTTGTATATGTTATTTGACTGGCAAGGGGCATCACAAAATTTGAAGAAGTGTGAATTTCAAAGGATATCTGGGTTTCAGTTTGTGTATGGTTTGGGGAAGTGGAAATTGGGTATGCTTGATTTAAAATGTGGACTGAGCCAAATTTCTCCCACCTCCGCAGCCTGAGTATGAGACACTGAGCAGCACACACACACAAACAAACAGAATTTGAATTCTGTGGCAAGAAAAGCCCTGTCCTGCTCTGAATACACGAGGGCCTGGATGTAAAGAACTAATGTAGATGTCTTCAAGAGCATTAAGGGGACAGCAGGAGGCAATTGTAGCAGATCCAACCGCTTATCACCAATTAATAATGCGGCGGACTCACCCCGCTAACTGCCCCCTATTCAATATACAGTGGTACCTCGGGTTAAGAACTTAATTCGTTCTGGAGGTCTGATCTTAACCTGAAACTGTTCTTAACCTGAAGCACCACTTTAGCTAATGGGGCCTCCTGCTGCCACTGTGCCGCCACCGCACAATTTCTGTTCTCATCCTGAAGCAAAGTTCTTAACCCAAGGTAATATTTCTGGGTTAGTGGAGTCTGTAACCTGAAGCGTATGTAACCCGAGGTACCACTGTAGTGCACACACCTCAGTGTGCATCAGTGAACATGAGGTTTTACAAATTTACCATGGGATGTCTAGTGGGGGACTTGTGTGAGAGAAAACTTAAATGATTATAGTCTCAGGCAGAAAATGTTCAAACAAACAGGAAAAGCTTATTAAACAAAAAAGGGGGGATTATGAAACAAAGTGGGTCAGGAAATGCGGTCTTTCAGGTAGAAGTTAACTTATTTACTTTAACTAACTATAAGATGACTCAGGCTTAAACACAGTGTTACAGTCACAGCTTCTCTTTACCTCTCTTTACTCAAAATCGGTTGTTATACTTCAGTTTCTGTTACTTAGTTAAATACAGTTAAATACTTTGAAGACCATACAGCTTCCTTCACCGATTAATAGCTTGGTTCATGAGTGAGGGGCACTTTCCCTCAGTTACACACTCTTTAAGCAATCCCACATCTGAGGTATTCCAAATGGTATAACAGACCCAGGGCATCACCTCACCCCTTGTTACTGATTCAGGAGTCTTCTGTACCTAGAAGAACTCTCCCCTCCTGGCTATACTGAGACCCAGGTAGCCTGTAAACCCACAGGTTCAACCTCTCCCAGTTCAGTCACAATCCTCCTAGAACACTCCTGTCTGTATACCTTTCCCAGAGGTAAAAGGTAAAGGACCCCTGGACGGTTAAGTCCAGTTAAAGGTGACTATGGGGTGTGGCGCTCATCTTGCTTCAGGCCAAGGGAACCAGCATTTGTCCACAGATAGCTTTCCAGGTCATGTGGCCAGCATGGCTCAACCACTTCTGGTGTATGCAATGCCAGAGCGCATGGAAACACCATTTACCTTCCCGCCGCAGCGGTACCTATTTATCTACTTGCAGTGGTGTGCTTTCCAACTGCTAGGTTGGCAGAAGCTAGGACAGAGCAACGGGAGTTCACCACCTTTGATCGGATTCAAACCACCGACCTTCTGATCGGCAAGCCCAAGAGGCTCAGTAGTTTAGACCACAGTGCCACCTGCATCCTACCTTTCCAAGGCCCTCAACACTGTCCCCTTATCCAAGCTTCGGTGCTCTGTTCTCTTGCTATGGATAGTTTCCTCAGTGTGGATATTTAACAACTCAGAACCAGTTCTCCCTCAGTCAAATCCCATCCTACTCCCTATCTCTCCCCTTAAATCAAGCCCTAACTCCCTCAAAAGCTGCTCCTTTTGTTCTCCCCCCTGAAATGTTGTTCCTCCCCCTTCTGTGGCTGACTTGGTTAACAATCAGAGAGAGGCTCCAGCACTCTGGTGGCATTTCAGGGGGACTGCATCACCAGACTCTGGTCTGGTTCTGTTTTCCCTCTCAGCAACATCCAGGAGGGCAGCTGAAGCTTAATGGCACAGCCAGCTCTTCTCTCCCACTTTCAGAAGAGGTTTGGACATATGGCATGAATGGCAGGGGCTGCTGTTCAAGAAGTGCAACCACACGGTCCCTTTGTATGCATGAAACTAGTTGCGTGCAAGTTTGGATCACAACCAAGGCAGATTTGCATAGATTTGCTTGCCTTGCACACTTCCAACTGATTCCACCAGGCTTCAGAAGAGTGGCTGCACTTCGTCTTATTGCTAATAAAAAAAACCTAGCAAGAGTTTTATTCAGTTTCTCTTGCCTCTTGCAATTTAACAAGCCGCCTGTCACTTTCCTCAATTTTTCTCTGTAATCATGAGGTCTAAAATGGTGTCTGTGCGTGTATCTGTGTGCATACAGGTGAGCTGGGTTTAATATGTGTCGCCTGGTGAATGTGTACAACACACACAAGCAATTTGTACATTCATCAGACTTTGAATGAACCGACAGCATCCGCTCTTTGGCACCCGGCAAAGGTTTTTTGTTTTTGTTTTTATCTCCCCTCCCCCTGGCTTTAAATACCATCTGTATTGTTTTTTATTCTGTGTCTATTGGCTTTTATTTTATAATTTGATGTGATTTTTCAGGGCTACTTTTTATTGCTTCAGTTGTTTTAAGATTATCCGTAAACTAGCTTGAGAAGTAGAGAAAACTAGTTAATTCTTCACTTGCACAGTGCAATGGTGGGCATTTTTTTACCCACCATGCATAGCATATCTATTTTAAAAAACATTTTTGCACAATCTCTTTCCAAATGACGAGTTTCAGTAACGTTCATGAACTTTAACAAGTGCCAAAGGGAAAAGATAGGACAAGATTGGCTTTTACAAAAGTGCCCTCAACTGATGTGCGGATTGCGTAATCGTAATACTTCCCCACCCCACCCCCCTCTGTCTGTGAGCTGCTATATATCATCTGCAGGCTGCATAAGGACGCTGGATGAGCTGTTGTGGGCTCCTGTACTGTTAATCTGCAGATTACAAGCCCGTTATAGCACAAACCCGCATTACATAACTGGCCAGTGAAGCCTGCTGAGTCAAACTGTTGGCTGAGTGATTTTGCACATTGGAATGGGGCTGTCTCTCAATACAGAGCCTTTAATGATCAGTGTACACACAAATGCTAACCTTTCCCCAAGCAGAAATAAAAAGCAGGATCTCTCACTCCCCCTCTCCCTTCTCTGACACACACACACACACACACACACACACACACACACACACCTGTATGAAGAATGTCCTGAATTTATATTTTGCTCAGCTGACCTAGTGGCTTATTATGTCATACAATCCAGCCTGTTTAAGAATCTATGGACCATCTCTCCAGATCCCTTGCATTTCTATTGGGGCTGCTTTCAGCTCCAGCATCAACAGAGAAGGCAGCTTTGTTGCTTCTCAGCCCTGCATGTCAAACTTGTGCTTTCCCAGGAAGTTTGGTGGCACAGGGTAGGGGGTGGTAGTCACCTCTTCCTCTGCTCCCAGTCTTTCCCTCACTCTGATCTCATGCATCTTTATTTCTGGATGTGGTGAGAAATTAAACAAAAGTAACAACAGTTTGCTTTCTTCTTATTGAAATGCCCAGTTCTTGCATTTAAATGCAACAAGCTGGGTGTCAGAGGGTGTTGTGATGGCACAAGAGTGTCATGCTGGGAACCTCAGCCCTAGATTGTAATGCGGAGGGGAGCACAGCTCAGTGGTAGAGCATATGCTCTGAATGCAGAAGGTCTATGGTTCAATCGCAACACCTCCAGCTAAAAGGGTGAGGTGGCAAGTAGCAGGAAAGGCTGCTGCCAATTTCTTGTTCTTCATGTTGAAAACAGCTTTGCATATAGGAATATTTTCCATGTAACCCTTTAAGTCTTCAAAATTATTTCCAGCTTTTGTAGGAATCTGAGAAACACAATTTAGAGCACATATAAGGAACAAGTTACAACTTGAATGCAGCCCTAAATAGGAGAGTGTTCATTCCTGATGCCTGGACACACTTTTCCTGGGGAAAACATCACTGCCACACTCTTGTTATCCTTATATATTTTATTGACAGTGTACATGTGTTGTTATACATATATATATATAGTGCCTTACAATACTGACTGCTAGGTTTATTTTAAATATAAATCTTCATTTCATATTAACTATTGTTTCCCCCCTCCTTTTCACGATAAAAATAATCAAAGGTCATGCCAATATTATGTAACAAATTATCACGTTTGGAATTTTCTTTATAATGACATACAGATCTGTACAAAGAACCCCCATATCACAAAAGCATTCACAGTGCATAAGGTCACAGTCATTGAAAAAATAAATAACATGATAAATAGATTCTGTGTAATTTACAGTTTACAAAGTTGTCACTTTCCATTCTCTGAGCAGCACTATAAAAAGCATCTCATATTTTTTTTCAGACGAGGTACCACTATACCCCATTGTGGGATGCACACTGCACACACCTGTTGCACATGGAAGGGAAAAAGAAAACTACATGGATCAGCAGTTAGTTCTGTGCTCGGAAATGTCCCTGAATCATCTCACTCAACAAAGGGAGAGCTTTGCTGAAGAGTTTTAGCCACTTGGAACAAAACTGCTGCTTTCTGAAGAACTATATACGGTTTTGCTTTTTGCTTTAAAAAAAGGGGAAAAAACACATACAGTTGATGAATATAAAGGCCATAATCTTGTAGCAATGAAAAGTGAGTGTGACAGGGCCGGCCCACCCATGAGGCAAGGTGAGATGATTGCCTCAGGTAGCAGGATCCACAGGGGCAGCAGATCCCAATGTAGATTTTTATTCTCCCCTTGTTCCTGATGCAGATCCTTGCTCACCCCTTCTTCCCTGGCAGGGAGTGGAAGCCATTTTGTGGTTTGCCTCAGGCGCCAAAATGTCTTGGGCCAGCGCTGGAGTGTGATGTGTATTCAGTCATACTCAGAGTAGGGCCACTGAAACCACTGAATTACTCAAAGTATGCTTAATATTGGATATCATCCAAAGACTGGTGATGGGCACAGTCTCATTTGAAGACCTTGCCTGTCTGGCCATGTCAGCTTCCGATGCTTTCAGATTTCACCACAATTCAAGGTTACTGAATATCAGAAGCTATCCACCTTTCAAGCATCTTGAGTTGACAGACCTTAGGAGTTCTACATTCTTTCTGTGGGCGTAAGAACAAACAAGCCGACAGACAGACAGACAGAAACAACATGCTAGCAATTTTCATTAAGGAGTTAGGAAAACGACAGTAGCTCTCGGTTACAATCAATTTTCTTTCAGAAAGTGCTTTGAATTTCAGGACAGCAGCATGGAGAACATGCAAAGTACAAAAATAAAATAAAAGGTAGTGCACATAAGAGTGTCCTTTGCAAGACCAGTGACCCAGAGGCCTTGCCAAATTTGGTGGTGAATCAGGTTCTACTCATTAGGGGAGTGGTTTTCTGACAGTGCTCCAAGAAACCATGGGCTCCTTTGGAATATTATCAGGGAAGATCAAAAACGGCAGCTATGTTTCCCTGAAAGGGTTTGTCCATCACATCCACCTTCTTGCCCTTTAATGTGCATCTGCATGGGAGTCTTGGGTGTTGCACTTCATTCAGTCACAACACAGCAATATATACACAACAAAACACTCCCCTACCCCCCCCCGAACGCTTTGCAAATGCACTGGACTTTGTTGTGGGGTTTTTTTTACCAGAAAAGTTAATGCAGAAAGGATTCCCTGATAGTATTGTGTTTGAAAACCACTGCTTTGTATCTGCAGAAGAAACCATGAATGTGACAGCATCTAAACCAGTCTTTCTCCAACCTGGTGGCCCTCAGATATTGGAGTTGTGATGATGGGAGTTGTGGTCCAAAAGCGTGAGGAGGGTACTAGGTTGAGAAAGCCTGATATAAACACTAAAGACTGATCTAATCAGCCCTTTTAGGGAAGGTTTTGACATGGTCTTCTATTTGCAGGGCAATGGTTTTCTAGTTCATTAGACAGGAGTTGCTTGCTCTGTTCAAGTAAATGGCACAAATAGCAATGCTGCAAACTACTGGTATAGGATAACAGAAGAGCAGATTTCTAAACCCTACCAAACACTAGTTTGCCCTAATTGAAAAGGGGAATCAAACAGCATGGGATGGTTTGAATACCAAGGAGCAAAGGGGCCTTCTACTACACAATTTTGAACTTTTAAGGTGCTGCAATTTTAATGGCAAAAATCTTTGGTTTCACATGGGTACAAACGTTATTCATAATTTGCTTTAAAATTACATTGGAGTTTTAATTTCCTGCATTAACTTCAGCGCTTAGGCAATGTTAACAATGACCTAAACAAAAGTTCTGTTGGAACAATCTAATCTTTAACATTTAAATCAGAAGAAAGAGCCTTTAGATGGAAAAGGACAGAAGGTCGTGGAAACTGAAAGAGAGAGAGCTGGAGCGCCAATTTCTACATTCACAACAGAATTTGGTGAGGTGAATGCAACTTTCTGTACACTTTTCAGTATAAAAACGACCTAAAGAAAATAATTATAATTTGGAACCCTTTCCTGTGTCTTTATGTCTTAAAATTGACCAAACAACAACAAAAATCCACTGTTGAAAAACTAGCTACTTATTTTGTTGTATCTGCAGTGGATGTAAGAAATCATATAAAAATAAAATAAACTTGGCACAATGATGATTAAGAGTGAACAACACGAAGGATAAAATGCTGATCCAAAGGGAAGACTCAGTAGGCAGTCTTCCAGGCTGACTTGCAACCCAACGTCAGAGTTCGGATCATCACAAAGTCATAAAAATAAACACAAAACTAGCTCTTGCATACCATTAAAAAGGAAAAAGAAAAAAACACCCAAACAACCCAGAACCACAAAACCAAACCCTGGTCCTGCAGCATTTATTCAGTTAGTAGTGCTCCCTCTTAGTAAGGTGCAGATTCCCACTGCAGGATCAGGGACACTGCAAAAAACGAAAACCCAACAGCCATACTACATTCTACTCTGCCGTGCTCTTTTGAGAGAGCTGCAGAAAGCTGGAAACGCAATAGTTTTTGAAAGAGAATTGAAAGTGGTTTGAGAAAGAGCACTGCTTTACCGCCCCTTATTGCACACACAAATTTCTTGTGTCCCACTTTTGTTGCTGGTCAATATGTGGTGTATGATTTTTGGAGGAGTTAGCTGCCTTGAGGTTAGTATGAAAGGCGGGATATATAAACCCCCAAATAAATAATTAAGCAAGTTTTGCACGACTTTTAAAGAACAAAAAACAAACCCCAAATGAGGCAAAACCTGCTTACTGGGCACAGAAGTCAGAAGACACACTGCAAGCCATGATCCCTCTTTTAAACCACTTTCAAGTCTCCGAGAAAGGTACAGCAAGGAACTGCTTTGCATCCAGTTTTCTCGGTGGTTTATCAAGCATTTAGCTATCAAAGATCTTTTAGAGGAACTCAGTCCTATAAGCATCTCACACCCCAGTGAATGTAGCAGCAGTTTCATATTTAATCAACTGTAATCCTAAACGTGCTTATTGGGCCAGGAAGTAAGCTCTATTGAAGATAATGGGACTTGCTTCTGAGTAAACACGCATGGAATATTTAGTATGACTCACAGACCTGCACAGGACTTGTTTTTCATTTAAGACAGAGTAAAAACAGGGTAAGATGGATCAGTTCAGAAGTGGAGAAAGAGCAGTATATAGTCTTATAGAAAGGCTATAGAAATTGTGACAAAAGCAAGTAACAGGATGCTATCCTAAGTACGCTGGCATGGATTTTGAGCTGAAGTTCTAAGCCCATTTACCAGGGATTAAACCCCACTGAAGTTACTTTAGAATAAAGCATGCATAGGGTTGTGTTGTAAATCTCAATTCAATTTATAGGATTTACTACTAAATAAAGAGTTTAGGATCATACTGTTAGCTTCCTAAGTAGGTCTCAAACCACAGCATTTAACTAAACATTCAAGTACTTGCATATCAAAAAGGTTGGCCCATGAAAAGAGACTTTTTGGGGTGAGTGGGAACCAATATGTTATCAAAACCACTTATTTGCTGCTTGAGGGCAACTGCTAGTTTCTGCAGTCTGCTTCTCTGTTGTCTTTTATATTATTTTATTTAGTCTCCATCTACTTGGAAGTATGACCTGGCCAGCTAAGGGCTGCACTGCATGATGCCACAGAGCCAATCAAATGTAGTGACATTATGATGTCATAAAGCCAATTCAGAGTGAGGGCAACACTTCCCTTCCTTCCTAAGAATATGCAAACCCCCTTCCGCCCGCCCCCCCCCCTGTTCATAACTCCCCCTCCAAAATAAATAAATAAAGCTGGAAGGGCTGTGTGCTTTGACGAGCTGTGAAACAAAACCTTTGACTCTGCTCGTCACATTGAAAGCTACAGTCATGTTCCTAGATTCTAGAACATAAAGCCTAAAAATGCCTTTTGAATGCTGCACAGATAAGCATACCCTTCCTTTTGCCACACAACCATTTCACATATTGTCACTGCTACTACTCATAGTTGCTAGCTGCACTGAGAACTTCCTAGCTGCACTGAGAAAGTGTACAGTACCAGTACAACTTCCTGGGACTGCTCACAAGGTGTCAGGGATTGTGGGAGTGTACTGGGGTAGCAATCATGCGTATCGTCATATACATTTGCTAGTCCAGTGGTTCATAGTGTATAAGACACCTGCGTACTGCTGGTTTGTGAATAATAATAATAAAATTTTATTTGTACCCCGCCCTTCCTGGCTGAAGCAGGGCTCAGGGCAGCTAACATAATAAAACTAACACAGTATCAGCTTTTGGGGAATTCAGTGCTTTATATGCAAAATTCATCCATCTTGTACTCTCTTTTTTTTGCAGCATACGTTCCCAAATAAAGAAATATTTTCATGTTTAACCTATTGGCCACTTTGGTATCAGAGTAGAGAGCCTTTTCTTTCATTCATTTCAGGAGCCGTGCAATACATTTCATACTGTCAATCTAAAACTTACTCAGCTTCCCCCAATAAACACAGCTTAAACGCATCATTACTGGAATTCCAGTAATGTTTGGAATTCCCCCTGTCCTGCACCCCAAAATACATTAATAGTTGTATTCTCTCTTCAGACCACACGAGTGAATCTGTTTCAGGAGCACACACAAGGCACAAGTTTGAGACCAACTTAAGAGATTCTCCCCCCCCCACCTCTCCCCCCAAAAAGAATGTAAGAAATCTTGGGAGATAGGAGACTCACTTTGTTTGCATGGCTTTAATTCTATGGGCTTTGCATATGGATTAACTATATTATGGGACTCTTCAACATAAATAACCATTGCCATCCTACATGCATTTTTGTCAGATCATGTATTTGTGTGTGTGTACATAATGTAGTATAATCAAATTCCACATAGAATAAACCTTTTATCAGGGTGAGAGTATAAGTATAATTCTGTTGAAAAATAACCAGCGATAAAAATAACAAACTGAACAAAATTCAGGATCTGGGGGTTGTGGGGTTTTGGAATCCAAATCCGGACTCCTTTAAAGTGCAGGCAATTTCCAGTCTGCCATGAAATGAGACCTGTGGCTGGAGTTTTTGTCTCTTGGGCCCACAAGCAAAAGGGAAGGAAATTATTAGGCATATATAGACCATTCCTTTTCTGGTGTGATGAGGGAACAGTACAAGAACACAATGCCTCTTCCTGAATCATTTGCCTTTACTTCTGGGTCTTACCTTAGATCATGGCATTCCTAGAATAGGAAGAAAGTGCTTCTAGCATGTACTCTGGCTTATATATTATACAGATGTTCCCTCTGGTGCCATAACTCAAAGACACCTGAATGCTTCAAGGTTGTCCTATACAGATCAGGCCTACCTAACATATAAGCAAACCTTCCTTATCCTATTGGTATCCTTTGGACGGGCTAATCCAATCAGAGACTTAAAAGCCTCATCCGATAAGCGCCCACAGTTAGGCAGCAGCATGTGCATACTGTCAGCTTGCGGGGACATCTTGTTCCCTTGCTCTAGCACAAGAGCACCATCCCAGTGGCAATCATTGCAGAATCAGTGATGCTCTTCCACTTATTCTTTGCCATGGTCCCATTGGGCTGGGTCACAAGGGCAGAGGACGGCAAGAAGCCACCTTCAGCAGCATGTAAAGGGCTGTTCATTGGCTCTGTTCATTGGGTTTCCCAAATATGGGTCTCCAGCTGTTTTTGGACTACAACTCCCATCATCCCTAGCTAGCAGGACCAGCGGCCAGGGATGATGGGAACTGTAGTCCAAAAACAGCTGGAGACCCAGGTTTGGGAAACCCTGTTCTAGAGGCAGAAAAGGACACACAAGCATTTGTCTGTACCCACATCCCCCAGGTATCTGGGGCAGAGTATGGCATCTCTCTAAACACACACCCTCATGTGCCAAGTATAGGGTACAGGCTGTTTCAACTTTTCTGATGCACTAGGGGCAGCTGAAGCTGATTCTTGGGATTCGCTTGCCAGCTTAGGTCAATACTGATAATTCATCATGAAAGACAAAAGAAGATTAAGTAGTACGTTTCTCCCTTTGCATAAAACTAAGGTTCAAAATGAGCAATGAATTCCTCATACCAATTAAAAATGAAGTGATCTGTTTGAAAATAATAATTCCTATTTACAGCACACTTCCCAGTACAGTATAATGAATTTCCTGTGCACATATTTGCATTGAAAGGGATCAGCAGTTCTGTGCAATTTGAGTGATTCATGCGTGCAGGAGACGGCCTACAGCAGACTTTTCCACAAGCGGCACTAGCAGGGCCTTTAAGCTTCTTCCTGCTGCGTGTATGGATGTGGGCTGATTCAGACATGCATGCACGTAACCTGATAACTGAATGCTTGGATGCTGAGCCAGCTCACACATTTTTAGGGGACCAGCTGAAAATCACCTGTGAATGCATGGAAACGCATTTAGGATACTACACAAGCTACATGTATGCAAATATGTTTTCTACCATACGCTCAGCAGAGGGCCAGGACTCTGCTGAGAGTACAACACTTTGGCAAACCCAGGCTTGCCTCTATGTAATGTGTGAAACAGCCCTGTGAGATTCAATTGCCTTGAGAAATCTTGTGTCTAAGGAGAAGCATTATGGAAGTTCTATCCCTGATGGTTCACTCACACCTGATGTACACCAGGTGATGAAACATGCCCAGGAGAACTAGCCTGTAAGAGAGGGAAATGGAAGGGGGGAGATTTAAATGTGCATTGCAATCTTGATGCATTTCAAAATGCTTCCTGGGAGCAGAAAGGCTCTATGTGGAACACACTATTCTACTTTCCCATGGAGTTGTACACTGAAATTCGAGGGCAGGCTTTTAATGCATAATTTTTTCTTTCCTTCCTTTCCAGAAGTTCCTCTAAGGTCATTGTGAATTGGGCCAGCATGGGCTAAAATGGGTGGGTGAAAGGGAAAAGAGTATCCTATTTAATGGGGGTGGGGGTTGTTGTGTGGACCTTTACAGTGGAAAAAGGCTTGAGTTGTGAACAGTGAGAATGATAGACAGCAGGAGGGTTAGTGGCACCAACAAAGATCTGTGTGTAATAATTCAAGCAGTTTAAAAGTCCCTTGTGAGAAGCCCTGCTTGCCTCCTGCCATGGGGTACTGTCTATAGTATTCTGTCACTGATACAATTAGTGCAGGAATTCTGCCAAATAGCTGAGCATGCAAAAATATATTTAATTTTTTTTCTTTAATTCACAAAATCTTTTAGCTATCCAATATATTTTATTTAGCAATGTACACTAAAAAAATAAAAAAGCTATTTATAAAGATAACTTGTGCTTCTGTAGAAACTGCATTTACCAGGGTAACTTTTCGTTATTTTGGAGTCAAGGAATGGTAATTAAAATATTAAATGTTTTGGGGGCGAATCTTGGTGGGATCAGCGTTTCAGCATTCCATGTAGCCAAGGTGAACCACCCCAGATGTGATCAGGAGGTGCTGTGGCTCAGTAGCAGAGCACTGCTACCTTACATGAATAAGGTCCCAGGTTCAAACCCCCCTGGCAGCTCTGGGAAGAGCTGGGAGAGATCCCTGTCTGAAATCCTGGAGAGCTGCTGCCAGTCAGTGTATACCAGGCACAGGCAAACTCGGCCCTCCAGATGTTTTGGGACTACAACTCCCATCATCCCTGACCACTGGTCCTGTTAGTTAGGGATCATGGGAGTTGTAGTTCCAAAACATCTGGAGGGCCGAGTTTGCCTATGCCTGGTGTAGACAACACTGAGCTAGATGGAGCAATGGCCTGACTCAGTATAAGGCAGCTTTCGACATTCCTATGTATAAGCGGCTTGCGCTTCGTGTTTTGTGCTTCTCCTTAAAGGTCTAAATTGGGGCCTTTTGCGTTTCCCTTACACGATCTAGACACAAGCTCTAGATGCGGGTACAAGTAGTGCACCTCAACATGCTGGAGGTGTGCATCTCCTTGCTTATACAAGAAGAGCAAATACAGGCTGAAAGAGGTATTCTACTCTTGGTCACATCCCCCCCCCCTATGAAAAACAAAAACCCAACAACCTTACACTTATTTTATTTGTGATCTATGCTGGTGAGAAATGGAAACCAGGTTGTGGTTCTAGGGGGCTATGATTCTTAACTCCACTGCCAAGTCAGTCATGATTTGCAAAACAAACAAACAAACAAACAAACAAACAAACAAACAAACAAACACCTCTTGGATGCAGATTGAGCTAATATAAATTCTCAGAGTGCACTTGGGCCATATTGGCAGCATACATTTAAAGCACTATTGTACTACTTTAAACAGTCATACTTTCCCCCAAAGAATTCTGGGAACTCTTTTTTTAAGGGTGCTGAGTGTTGTTATAAGCCCTAGGTTCCCTTCATAGAGCTACAATTCCCAGGGTAGTTTAACAGTTCATCTCACCAGCGGCAGAGGAAGCCTTTTGGGTGCCTGGGGCGGCATGCCCAGGGGCAGGACGAGCCACCCATAGGGGTGGGGCACACCACGGTCTGCCTGCCTCCTCCCACTCAGCCGCCCTACAGCTGGGGGGGGGACAGCGGGTGGACAGTTTGGGCAGAGCGGAGCCTGCGCGTGCCCAAGCCACCGCGTCTCTCCCAGGAGCGATGCATGGCTTGGGAGCACTGCAGGCATTTTGTCACTCCCCCCAGTGGTGACACCTGGGGTGGCCCGCCCCCACCGCACCCGCCTTCCTCCGCCACTGCATCTCACTGCCCAGGGAACTGTGGGAATTGTAACCCTTTGTGAAGAATAGGGGCCTCATCACAATTCTCAAGACTCTGAACAAGCTACAGTTCCCCCCCCAAAAAAAAATTGGGAGGGGGAAAGTCATGCTGTTAAAGTGGCATAAGAGTGTTTAAAAGGTATGGTGCAGATGCGGCCTTGGTGAGAGAGAATTTAGTCTGCAAAGTGCGGAGCAGTAGATGGCAGCAAAGCAATCAAGTAGGTAAATAGCTGGGACCCTTGCTTTCCTCCTTGAAACTGCCCATGTGCTGGGATTTAAGGGTTCTCAATTGATATCACACACCTCCACCAATGTTTCTCAGCTTTTTCACTGGACTGGGACTGTGGTGCTGCTTGCCTAACTCAACAGATACAGGGCATCAATTAGTCTCGCCACTCTTAGCCGATAATGATCACAGTGCTAACAAAGCAGGCGCAAGCCGTGACCAAACGTGGGTTCAAATGTGCAGGGCATGAATAATAATGTATACCTGTGCACACCATGCAGTGCCCCACAATTATTTCACTGTGTGCTCAGGTCCCAGTTTTTCAAAGAAGGGTAATAGCTCTTTTACCGTGATCCTACTGCCCAGTCCCCCCCCCCCAAACCCTTTTGCTAAAACACGAGCCTGTTTGAAAAAGAAAGGCTTGAGCATGTGGCAAAACGATTGCACGGCCATTTCCACTGGGCACTTAAAGAGACGCGCAGCTGAAATTTCAGTCCACCTTCAGGACGGTGGAGATGAGCCCCAACAGCAGAACAACAACAAACCAGGGGTTGTGCAACAACTTTTAGAGCAGCTACATCTATTACGAAAAAGTTAAAGACCTCCAAATCCACAGTGCACCTATGAAGACCTGGAAGGCATGTGGATTAGACTGACTTTTTTCTTCTTCTTCTTCAGATGATTACCTTCACAATTAGTGACTGAGCACCCAGGATTTAAGTTTTCAGTTTTCCTCTAAAATTAGGGATTACGCTTACTGGTGCTGGCACAACATTTTGACTTGTAAGCTTAATATTCCATGTATAGTCAAGCTTGATATTTGCAATTGTTCCTCACTGATTGCAGGACAATGTGTTGTTGCTATTTTCAAGTATGGACAGCCCCATTTTAGGTACCAAGATTTTCAGAGTACATCATCAGTAGTGCTGTATATTATCCATTTCCTTCTCTTACTGTTGCTGTATCTTTCACACCTTTCTTTTAAAAAATAAAATAAAAAAGTAAAAACAGGGTGACAAAGTACTACCAAACACCACCAGTGACTCCTCAGCGCCAGTGAAAGTTCTCTATAAACAGAGCACTTGAAGGGGGGGGGCAAATAGGAGGTCCTTAGTAGTGCATGCCATAGTAAGTCCATTAGAGGCCATGGCCAAGATGCTTCCAAGGACCCAAGATAAAATCTCGACCCTTTCTCTTTCCTCTTATTTGGAAAGCCAAAGGAAGGTATGTCCCCCACCCCCTGCCCGCAACAAGCTTCATATTAATGTTGATGGATGGTTGACTGCCTAAATGAGCCTGAAACAGGATACCACTGGGCTTTTGCAAGTTTTGCTTGAGATCCACAGCGAAGAGGAGCAAGAGGGAAATGCTTTGGTTGCCTTGAGCTTGTTATTCAAAGAAGCATCTGCTTTCCTTCCAAGTAGAGGAAAAGTGCCTGTAAGGTGATGAAGCAGGAAAGACACTGAGATTTTGGATAAGAAGCAGGTAGAAATGTAAAATGTCTCCTGTCATTTATAGCACAACGATATAGATGACATCCGAGGGCAGTTTCTTTCAGTCATCTTCTCGGCACATTGGAAAGTTGACAAAAGTGAAGACGTTAAATTCTATCAGTATCGAGAAGCACAAGAAAACGGCGTAAAGGATGAGCACGTAGATGCCCAGTTTCTTGTCAAGTTTCCATTTGTTTATATGGATCCCGCCAACCTGCAAGAATATGATGCATGAGTTAAACAAGTATTGGAGGAAACAAACGCTTCAGTCTCGGAGGACCTTTCTAAATTTGCATTTCAATCACTGCACAAGGAAACTGGCATCCATGCATTCTGATGTCATGAGGATTTTTACCCCCCACACACCAGTAGCGGATGAGAGAATGTCAGGGGTTTCTGAGTGAAGCTTTGCAGTACACAAACAGCAGGATGGGAGCAGAAGGGGAGCATCTTTTGCTGTATTCTGCTCTGGTCAGACCTCACCTAGAGTACTGTGTCCAGTTCTGGGCACCACAATTCAAGAAGGACACTGACAAACTGGAACGTGTCCAGAGGAGGGTAACCAAAATGGTCAAAGGCCTGGAAACGATGCCTTATGAGGAACGGCTAAGGGAGCTGGGCATGTTTAGCCTGGAGAAGAGGAGGTTAAGGGGTGATATGATAGCCATGTTCAAATATATAAAAGGATGTCACATAGAGGAGGGAGAAAGATTGTTTTCTGCTGCTCCAGAGAAGCGGACACGGAGCAATGGATCCAAACTACAAGAAAGAAGATTCCACCTAAACATTAGGAAGAACTTCCTGACAGTAAGAGCTGTTCGACAGTGGAATTTGCTGCCAAGGAGTGTGGTGGAGTCTCCTTCTTTGGAGGTCTTTAAGCAGAGGCTTGACAGCCATATGTCAGGAGTGCTCTGATGGTGTTTCCTGCTTGGCAGGGGGTTGGACTCGATGGCCCTTGTGGTCTCTTCCAACTCTATGATTCTATGATTCTATGATCTTGTCCAATGCTCACTCGTATAAATGGTACAAAAGTGGCAGCAGAGGAGGAGGATATGCAGAGAGATAGGGCTTGGGGGGGTCACCTGTTGTGGTATGGACCTTGCTCAACACCCAGCCCATGAAACAGATTCTGCATGAAGCCCCAATGTTGGATAAAACCCAAAGGAAGTATATCATCACCATCATCACTTCAGAACCATTATTTATCTTAAATTAAACCATGTCTGCAAATTTAATTGACTAACTACAATTCATGTGATCAAACAATTAGGATTTATTTAACTCAATAACAGCCTTGAAACATGACAGCATGTTGCTCTAGTCAGGAGAGATTCGCAGCTGTCTTTAGTGTTACCTAAAATATAAAGGAAATATACCTCTTGAGATTTCATGGATTTCATTGAAGCTTTGGCATCTAAAAATACACGAATTGTGAAGTTCTCTGGAGAACCTGGCTTCTGGCATCACATTCAAATTATATAGCTGTATCACATGAAACTGACTGGATGCAGAGAATGACTAATACAATACACACTTACAGTAAGAGCTACAGATCCCAGGAGAAGGACGACAGAATAGACTAGACCTTTGCTGTTTATCTTGACCTATGAAAATCAGAAGGAGAAAAATGCAGCTGAAAACTATGCCACTGTACCTCAAGGACCCACTAACTAGCAAATTGCTGTTTTCTATGTAACATGGTGCATGCAAAAATAATGAACGAGGTTTAGTTCTGTATAAACAGAGGAAATTTTCTGCTCATTTGAAGTCAATGGGGACTGTGCTATGGACATCAGCGGAAAAGGATCTGATTAAAGAACCAGAGAGAAGCAGTGATCAGACATTATTTTCCACAACAAAAACCAGCTCCAAACAGGAACCTGGGGCGTAATGCATCTCTGCAGAGGTGGTTTTAGGGTAGCAGGACTGCTTCTGCCACACTTGGCGCCAGTGCTGCAGGGGGTGTCACAACAAAGATGTAGAATGGAGCGTGAGAGGCAAGGGAGGGGTGCCAAATTTTAGCATGGCACAGGGCGCTGCTGAAATTTCAGAGCCCAAACTCCGCCACTGATCTCTCTGTGCTTTTGACTGGGAAAAGTGAGGAGAGGATAAGGCTATATCTTTGGCAACAGCAGAGGGAGCAATCCTATCAAACCAGGAGCTGAAGACTAATAAATGAGAAACCAGTAGCAGTTGGGGAAGCTTCAACATCTAGAACCACCCAAAATATTGAGCTACACAGTGCCTTAGGCCAGGCACAGCCCACTGGCCGTTCCACGGCCTATTGCTGGGTACCCATGATAAACAGAAGGACACTATATATGCCTCTGTATTATTGGGGAGGCTTCTGGGGTGTCTTGCTGCTTTATGTGTGGCTGAACTCATTGAACATGTATTGTAACTGTGGAGTTTACAACAATCAAGTCACTACTTCCAGTTGGGCAGCTGGCCCATGTGAAGTGAGAAAAAGTGGCCAATTTTTTCACCTACCAGCAGGGCTACTTAATCAAGGCCCTTCATGGCCAACTGTCAGGGATAATGATGTAAGTTGTACAACAACAACTGGAGGGCCAGTGGTTCTCCACCCCTGCCTTGCAAGGCCCAACTCCCCAAATTATAGTGGTGTCATAGCTGGGGATCAAACTACTTGGTCAAGAAAGATCTGGGTTGGAGAAATCAAATTATGGAATCTATGTACAGCGTCTTCTCTCTCTCTTTCTTTCTTTCTTTCTTTCTCTCTCTCTCTCTCTCTCTCTCTCTCTCTCTCTCTCTCTCTCTCTCGTGTGTGTGTGTGTGTGTGTGAATTTTTGGAGGACTGAACACACAGCGAATTTGAACACCTAGGAATTTTAGCTAAGCAGTGCCCAGATTTTTTAAAAAAGAAAAAGATAACCGTCTTTCAACTGTATCTGCTTCTGAAACAAGACGTTTAATGAGGAATGTCTAAGTTTGTATACGTACAAATGAGCCGTAATTAACCGCCATCGTCTGCAAGCCCCATGGCACTCCGAGGCCCACCAGAATGTCAAACACATTGCTGCCTATTGTATTGGAAACTGCCATGTCACCTAAGCCTGAAAAGGGGGGAAAAATCACAATTAAAACAAGCAGATTGATTCATGCAACGGCTGTTTTTACAACCAAGCAAGAAGTAGAGAGGACAAGTCATGTTTAGACAATAAGCTTATCACCATTCTTGCGTGTTTTATTTTTATGGTTTTCTCCTGGTACATTTGACACGCCCTCCCCCCCCCAAATGACTGATACAGTAACTCTCGTTATCAACCAAGGGTTAGATGGGCTTAGCTGTCGTGGCCTTGGGGACTATAGGTTTGTGTGCTGGCCATGGATCTCTCTGAGAATTCTCACCAGGTTTAGAAAACAATAGTCTTCATGGCTCATAGTGTGGGAATAAGTCCCATGCCATCTGAACTGGTTCAAAACCATAGTATATTTGTAGTCCTAAGGTATGCAAAGACTATATCTTGGAGGATTATGTGACACCCTTGGCACCTTAGTCATGTAGCATAATACAGTGACATTCACTTAATCCTAATAGCTAGTACTTTTTATTTCAGCTGTAATTATTTTCTTGACTGATGATTCAAATTTGTTTCATAATTGCCAGAAGAGACCCAGTTAAAGGTCAAAAAGTTGATTTAAGATATGCCACATTAACTCTGAGGTTGGAGTAAAAACTTCAGCATGGATTCTAGGGCTCTCCACTGATTGCTTCCCTTGACCAGTACAAAACCCAATCAGAAATGGGAAACCTGTGGCCCTCCAGATGTTGTTGAACTCCAGCTCCCAGCAGCCCCATGCATCATTGGCTAATAGGGATGATGGGAGATGCAGCTCAACAACATCTGGAGAATTATCTTCTGGGGAACCCCCCCCCAAGAACAGCACACAAGGGGAGGAAAGAGGAGGATATTCTGGCAGGCAAGCAGAAATGTTGCACTGACCGAACATTTGTTTTAGTATGACATGAAACCCCACTTTCTTTCTAGATGATCTAATACATGCATAGCAGCAGAGATCTTATATGAAAGGGGGAGTACCTTATAAAAACTGGTTTAAAAATTGCATATGCATATCAGAACCAGTAATTTTTAACTTCTACAAAACTGCAGATGTCCAGCAACATCTTAAACGAGGTATTCTGTCCTTTTCCTCACGTGTATGCATATACCTGCTACCCAATTAATCAAGAGCACCTATTTAGTTAATGAAAAGCATTTATTTGATTAATCTAAGTGATTAACCATTGCAACCCTATTTTAGCCGCACATTGCTTTTCAAACAGGGTCAAACCCATTTGTGTATATCACACGCAAGAGAATTGCTTGAATGTGTCAAGAACACGCGCCCCATTTCCCTGAAACCGATGCAGACCATACCTTGTCTTGCTACTATTAAACTGGCCATACAGTCTGGCACACTGGTTCCTGCAGCTAGGAAGGTAATGCCCATGATAACATCAGGGATCCCCAGAGTGTAACCAATCACCGTAACCTACGCGACAAAGGAAAACACAGGAGTTGAAAACAATAGAGAAGCCTCTTTTTGGGCGTTCACGAAAAGAATTGTGACTCACAGGATACTTTAACTCCTTGAGTGTGTGGGAGTTTAAGTGAATCAAACACACAAACATGAGAATTTCAGAAATGGAACTAAATTGCAGCAATAATCTGCCTAACCACCTAGAACAACAACAACAAAAAGGTGCTTGCCGATAACAGGGATCATCCACAAGAGGAGAGCTGTGTGGTGTGTTCCTTTGTGTACCTCCCATTCATTTAATAGAAATTGTGCAGGAAACATTCCCAGTGCCTGTGTGAGACGTTAAAAAGCGTGCGAAGTGGCAGTCCGTACATAAGCTGCCTGGGATGGTTCAACTAAGCAGCCCTTGGGTTCTATCCTAAATACCTATATATTGCTCTTCCAACGGGCATGACTCTTCGCTGCTGATCTAACACGCAGGAAGACCATAGAAGGAAAACCATAGAAAGCCAGGCCACCATACATTTAAAGTAGTATTATACCACTGTGAACAGTCATGGCTTCCCCCAAAGCATATTGGGAACTGTGTAGTTTGTTAAGGGTGCTGAGAGTTGTTAGGAGAAACCTGTTCACAGAGCCACAGTTCCCAGACGGGGTTCAACAAACAATCCGTCTTCCCCAGGGAACTCTAAGAATTGTAGCTCTGTGAGAGGAATAGGGGTCTCCTAACATCTCTCAACACCCAAACTACAGCTCTCAGGATGCTTTGGGGGAAAGCCATGACTGTTAAAGAAGCATAACAGTGCTTTAGCTGTATAGTGCAGATGGGACCCCCAACGTGGTGTGGTGGTTGCAGCAGGCGGACAAGTGAAAGGTGGGCAGAACAATGGGTGTGTCTCTTACCCTTGACCATTAGGGGAATTTCCAGCCAATCATAGGCTTACTCACAGACACACGCAGACACCTGTCTCCATCCAAACAAGCAAGAAGCATTGCTATGGTTCGAGGACACATTCTGCTGGGCAAAAGGCCTTTTGAGGAGGGCACAGAGCAGGATGAGTAAGGTGTTGTGGTCTGGGGAGAGGGGGCTTGGCCTGATGAGAGTCCCAGGAGCAGGGTAGAGACTTGAGAGGACCTCATATGGCCCCTGGGCCTGAGCTACTATAGAAGACTAGAACTAGGAAAACTGAGGCTCAAATCCCCATTTCAACCCTGAAGCTGCCTGGATGATCTCGGACTAGCCACTATAGCTCAGTCCAACGTGCCGGAAGTCCAACGTGCTGTGAAGGTAAAATTAGCAAGTGAGAACAATGTACGTGCATTCCTAAGAGGAAATGCAAAATAAAAATGTAATGCATAAACTTGTTTTAAAATAATTAAATGGTGGTGGTAAGATGGAAGTTCAGTTGCCTATGTTTTTTAAAAAAACAAATGACCATAAAATATAATTAAGGCTACAAAACTATATAGTAAATATACAGATGCCTACAATTACACACACACTTTTGCCCCATAGCTGTCGCTGGCCAAATTTGTTTTGCAGGTTACTGAACCCAACAAAGAAATGTCCCTGTTTGTGTGAGCAGAGATGATAATGGGATGAGTACATATCATGGCCAATGGTGCCTCTATCACATCATCTATTCCCTACCGCCTGTGTTGGTATGTGGAGTTATTCCTTACTGGAACCTGTATTCTGAACTGTATTTCAAAATAAATCTTCATGTTAAAAAGTGTCTTTGCACTCACCAGCCACACCATAAAGTAGGAAAACACAGCAATCCACAGGGTGGATAAGAGAAACGTCAGCATGAAAAAATTCTCCCATCGTCGTTTGCTGCAGTCTGGGATGGTGAAAAAGAGGAGGATTATCAGTGGCCAGGTCAGAATCCACTTGACTTTGTCCATTTTTCCTTCTGAAAAATGAGAAAGGGAAAAGGAGCAATTTGAATATCGGTACTTAAACATAAAACGTGAGCACGTTGATAAGTTTTTAAAAAAATATACCAAAATGCAATTTATTGGTGCCCATATGGTACTACAGCAACTGTTCAGAATAAAACGAGATGCCAACAAAAACAGCCCCGATCCCTGCTCCACCCTCCACATTAGCATTATCAACCACATTCTTTCCTCATGTCTACTTTGGCCTTTAGTATGCACGTACAGAAAACAGTTAACCAATTGGACAGGATTCAGTTAATGGGTTCTGTCAGTGGAAGCCCTGTGCAATGGAAAACCCCTCAGCTTCGATCCACAAGAAGCCACGAAACAGATCATACCCATGAAGCAGTTTGTCTGTTGCACTAGATAGTTGGTGCTGCAGTTGTGGGTTTTTCTGGTTTTTTTAAATTCATCTGAACTCAGAACTGACAAAACATCTTAGCAGAAAATACTATAATGCACTGGGCTGACAATGCTTGAATGCACCGTAAAAGTTAGTGGAGAAAGATTGGCCATCTGTAGCATGGTGAGATGGAGAGACACAACCTCCAGTTAGCTGCACTGCTGCAGTTTCGTTGTAGGGGGAGGCATGAGGTGGCAGCACAGTGCAAATGTGCCAGCGGAGTCAATGCAACGCTCCTGGCCACTGCGTTCGCACTGCGGTGCCCTCCCCACTGCCTCCACCCTCACCCTCCTGGTAAGAAACAATGACTCACTTGCCACAAGATCAGGCAAAGTGCCTCTGCTCCACCATGCCATTTACTAGTGCTGTCAATGCCAGGGAAAATGCTAGTGTGAAAGCAAACTAAGACACAGTCATGCTGCTAGTGTGGCCAGATACAGCAAGGCTCCTGCAGCTTCAACAGTTTCGTAACAAGGAGATTCCAGCAGTAATAGCCCTGTGCTCTTTTTCACCGACATGATGCTTGAGTTAGGCCCCAAACAGAGATTTGAATCCAAGTCTCTCCAGTCCTAGTAGAATGCTCTGTCAATTCCACCACATTGCCTAGCAGGAATAGTTCTGTCACTGATTACCAGTGATGTTCAAGGCACCGTACAAATTACTCTTGGGATCACAATGAGTAGCACAGATTAGGAAAGGAAAACTGCTTACCCTAGAACCTTCACTTAGGACAATTTAAAAGGCAATCCCCACATTGCTTAAACTTATCAATACAGTGGTACCTCTGGATGCGAACGGGATCTATTCTGGAGCCCCATTCGCATCCAGAAGCGAACGCAACCCACATGCGTGGGTCGCGATTCGCCGCTTTCGCGCATGCGTGTGACGTCCCTTTCCTCCTTTTGTGAACAGTTGTTGTGGATCATGAGCTTGATGTGAAGAAAGGGTAAAACCTCCCTCTATGACGACGTTCTGATCTTCCTTCTCTCCCTGGCCTTCCACCGACTATTCATTAAAAAAAACCATTACAGAAATTCGACTGTCTAGTTTGGCCTTGAGATGCTACAGACCAAAGGTGGGGGGGGGGGTAGACATAGAGGGTTGTATCCTGCAAAGTCATCTTGTTAACACAAGGACTTCTGCCTGTACAACAGGAGCTCCTCTACCTTTTCTCTCTCCATGTGTCCCTACTCTACCCCAATTTTTTTTCCCAGAAGGTTGGTGGAAAACAGAGAACAGATTGGGGGGGCACATGGGGAGAGGAGAGGGAAAGGAATTCTCATTGTGCATGCAGAAGTCCTAGAATATCAACAAAATTCAACAGCAGAAGAACAGATACTAAAAAAAAAACCTCGTGATTTTATGCCACAGGTCTTCAGGGCTCTTATGTAAACACTTGAATTCTTAACTGATCCATTGCTCCTTTGTAGTCTGAAGCATAAGAGCTGCTGGTCAGTGCGGTCAGCTGTACATCAACTATTGTAAAGGATGTTCTTTAAAAAGAAGAAGCTGAATAAACAAATTAAAATTAAGCTAGCAGCTAAACCAGCAGTTCTATTCTTAATTCTAACCACTATGCCTTACAGGATGTAAGAAGTTCTGTTTGTCCATTTCTTTCTCCCTCTTTTGTTATTATTATTATTAATTGTGGGTTGCATTTCTATATATATATATATATATAAGAGCCTGCTGGATGAGACCAATGGCTCATCTAGCCCTGAATACTGTTCCCACAGTGACCGATCAGATGCCTGTGGGAAACCAGCAAGCAGGATTTGAGCACAAGAGAACAAGAGAACTCTCCTATCTTTTGGTTACCAGTGACTGGTAAAATAATGATGATGACGATGTTCAGGGAGCTAAACAAATCCCAAAAGGGGAGAGGAGGGAAGAGCCATTACGATTGTGACTATAATTTACATTTGCCAGTCAATTTATATAAAAAAGAAAAGGTTTCAAAGTGACTTAACAAGATACTAGCAATGTAATTCACTAGCTACATATTGAATATAGATCAAAGACTATGCGAGTTTTCCAATGAAACACAGGGAGTAGAACACAATTTGGAGCATAGCTAAACCAATAGCCAAAAACCACAGATTGGTTTTAAGCTGTTGTTAGCAATTTCTTCTAACCTTAAGGTTCTTGTTTTGTGTCTTCATAACACTTCACAGCAGCCATTTATTCTTAGGGCTGGATGAACTGGGTCCGATCAAAGTCAGGAAGTGGAAGGCATAAATATTTGACCCAATGGGCACAATCTGCTGCGGGCGCTCCATTAAAATAATTTCCCGGTAGGTATGTTGCAGCAGAAAAAACAAAGAACCCTGTGGCGTCTGATGAAGTAGGTTCTGGTCTACAGAAACCAGTACAGTAGATGTAAAATGTAGCTACTTCCGTGATCTGAACCATTTGGAGCATATGGACCCCTCTCAAAGTCTCTTTTTTTAATCTACAGCAAATTGCATCTAATTTATCTGAGGGGGTTTCAAGGAAAGGGACATATGGTTGCAATATTGCAACGTCAGCATTTAAAGGGAAGGGGGAACCTGAAGCCTGCAATTCTTGAGGAAGGAAGCATGGATTTGCAGGAAATAGTCTGAATGTACCCCGTAAGACTCATCCATATGCCACAATCAGTCCCTGGGGCATATCTTCACATAAATGTACAAGCATTCTATATCACTTTAGTTGCCTTGGCTTCCTATAAAGAATCCTGTGGTGTGTGTTTTTTAGTTTGCAGAGAAAGATGAGAATTCTCTTTGCCATCTTCACATAACTGCCCTTTCCTGGGCTGCCTGGGAAGAGGAGTTGTTTATTAAATCAGTTTGTGATTCAGATATTCCCTTTGTGCACATTTCCTAACCCAAAATACTAAGACCACTTGCAATGGCAACAAATCTAAGATATTGTTTCTGGAAATATAAAGCTGATAAGGAATACTAGTTCACTTTAAGGAGACCAAATATTCACTCACTGAGATCATAACTTGGAGACTACTTTTATTGCAGCCAAACAATTCCAAACATGTGTACAAGATTCACTTGTGTACAGATGAAAAGTTTGCCTTGCATACTATCCCTGGCCCCTGGGTGAGCACACGTTAATGATCACCGCTCCCTGGAGTCTCCAAATGGTAGACGACCCAAGTAGGCAACTTGAATATACCTATTCTCTCTTTTTTTTATATAATAACTTTTATTTCCAATATTCACTCTTTTAAAATCACAAGAAGAAAGGGGGGAAAAAGACATCGCAAAATGAACAGATGTAGACAATAAAATATCAAGACGTAAATACATTTCTCCAAAAGTATTAATTATCATAACATCATTCTGACTTCCCTCCACCACGATTTAAGCTATATCCCATTGATACCCTTCTTGCAGTTCCTTCTTTCTACCTTTATCTTTACTTCGCAGATTCTATAATTCACCTACTGTTATTTTAATGTTACCTAAGTTTTTCTCCATGTATGATATAAATTTATTCCAATCATTAATAAAGATTTTATTACTCTGATGCCTGATCTTCTGTGTCATTTTTGCTAGCTCAGAGTACTCAAATAGCTTGTTTTGCCATTCACTAATAGTTGGGATTTTAGATGATTTCCAGTTCTGTGCCAACAGTAGTCTAGCTGCTGTCGTTGCATACTGGAACATGGTTTGATCTTCTTTTCTAATCTCCTCACCGACCATTCCCAGAAGAAATGCTTCTGGTTTTTTAGGAAATGTGTATTTCAGTATCTTTTTCAATTCATCATAGATAGAACCCCAGAACCTCTTCACTTCTTCACATGACCACCACATATGATGGAAGTCGCCCTCTTTTTTTTTACATTTCCAACATCTTTTGTCTCCAGTCTTGTACATTTTTCCAAGCTTAACAGGAGTAATATGCCAATGATACATCATTTTTTCCATATTTTCACGGAGGCTAACGCATGCTGTAAATTTCATGTCCTTAGTCCAAAGTTTCACCCATCTCTCATATTCTAAACTATATCCCAAATCTATGGCCCACTTTATCATGACCTATTCTCCTTTTTGCTGGGCCAACCAGTAAGACAAAGCAGAGTAGGAGAATAATAATAATAATAATAATAATAATAATAATAATAATAATAATAATAATACAATAATTTATTATTTGTACCCTGCCCATCTGGCTGGGTTTCCCCAGCCACTCTGGGCGGCTTCCACAAAGACCAAAAATACACTAAGATGTCATACATTAAAAACTTCCTTGAACAGGGCTGCCTTAAGATGTCTTCTGAATGTCAGGTAGTTGTTTATCTCTTTGACCAAGAAGGCCCTCTGCCTGGTTCCCTGTAGCTTTGCTTCTCGCAATGAGGGAAACGCCAGAAGGCCCTCGGCGCTGGACCTCAGTGTCTAGGCAGAACGATGGGGGTGGAGACGCTCCTTCAGGTATACTGGGCTGAGGCCGTTTAGGGCTTTAAAGGTCAACACCAACACTTTGAATTGTGCTCGGAAACGTACTGGGAGCCAATGTAGGTCTTTCAAGACCGGTGTTGTGTGGTCTCGGTGGCCACCCCCAGTCACCAGTCTAGCTGCCGCATTCTGGATTAGCTGTAGTTTCCGGGTCACCTTCAAAGGTAGCCCCACATAGAGCACATTGCAGTAGTCCAAGTGGAAGATAACTAGAGCATGCACCACTCTGGCCAGACAGTCAGAGGTAGGTAGGGTCTCAGCCTGCGTACCAGGTGGAGCTGGTAGACAGCTGCCCTGGATACAGAATGGGGAAACGACATACCTGGTGATCAAAGGAAAAGGAGAAGAGCTGGGTCTTGGTGGCAAAGCACTTGCTTTTGATGCAGAAGGACCCTTGCTTAATACCCAGCATCTACAGGTTGGGCTGGTAAAGACCCTTGCGTGAAACCCTGGTCTGAGCCACTGCTAGTCAGTGTCGACAATACTGAGCTAGATGGGCCAATGGTCTGGTTCAGCTTTTCATGTTCTTAGAGCTGGAAGTGAGAGGAACTGGCTGGCTGGAGGGTGGTGGTGATAGTTTGGAAGCTGAATGCCATGGCTGGTTCCATGGGGCAAAGCGATCTTGCTCACCCATTCATTCTGTATTACAATTGAGATTTACCTGGTGGTGAAAAAGGAGACAGGTTGGTATGTTCATGCTCCTCTTCTTGGTTATCAACATGGATGGCCCCATTTTCGATATTCTCATGCTTCCCATTCTGGATCAGCTTGCCATTGGCAGCATGAATTAGTCGCTGGCGCTAGAAGACATGTGAACCAAAACCAGTGAGTACACCATTTCTGGAGTGTTTCCCAATCTTGCTTGTTTTTGTTTGTTAATATAATTTTGCCATAAAGTACCGTATTCCCTCCCTCCATGTCATCTTTGAGCAATTCTGGTTTTAGAATTCATCAGTTAGCCATTTCTGGCCCTCTATGGCTGGATCCAAAGTTTTACTCTGGCATATTTTCAGCACATGTGTGGCTTTCTTTCTTTCCGACTGAAAATCCTGTTGACATATATTTCTATATAATTTTAAGTTTTCTTCTTGCATCAACATAAATAATATCAAGAACCATAAAATTTATTCCTTCCCTTGAGCTCTGAAAGAACATTGGAAATGCAGAAAAGAAAGATATCTCAATAACTGGAGGGGCAGCACATTGATAAAATAGAGAGAGAAGAATATTTAATACACCTACAGTGAAGGTGTAAAGACTCAGACAAGAACTGGGGAGACTCAGGTTCAAAACTCCCTTGCAACCACTATCTCAGCCTAACCTACCCTCACAGGGTTGTTGTGAGGATAAAATATGAGTGAGAGGGGGAGAGAATCATGTATGCTGCCTTTGGAGGAAAAGTGAACTACTATTTTTTAAATAAATACAGTGAGATGGGATCTCCTGTATGCTACAAAAAGGGCATCTAGGTTAACAAGAAATCAGATGAGCTGCCTATCTTCATCTGGACCATATTTTTGCCATCACTAGAAGTGCACTTTAAAATGCCCTCCGGTTCATCTTGCCTAGACCAGGGGTAGGGAGCCAGTGGCTTGCCAGATGTTGTTGGCAAGTGGCCAATGGTCCGAAACCGTGAGACTAGACATTATCACTGGAAACCAGAGCCCAAATCCAGTTAAGTATTACCTATGAAGTCGTTGCTTGCTTAAGCTGTCACACATCTTCATTCTTAACCACACAAAAATACAAATAGGCCTGCTGGATATGACAAAGGGGTAATCCAGTGCAGGGTTTCCCAAACTCGAGTTTCCAGCTGCTTTTTGGGACTACAACTCCCACCATCCCTTGCTAGCAGGACCAGTGGTCAGGTATGATGGGAACTGTAGTCCAAAAACAGCTGGAGATCCAAGTTTGGGGAACCCTGATCTAGTCCAACATCCTGTTTCCACACTGTGGTCAGCTGAATGCTTCTGTCAAGGCAAGAGCAGTCTCCCATTGCTGCTCCCCAGTATACTGCGCCTCTGGGCAGAAAGGTTCTCTACACTTTTGCAGCTAATTTTCACTGATAGATCCTTCCCTTGCAGATTTATCTAATGCCTTTTAAAAAGCTACCTAAGGTGGTGGCTGCTACCACATCCATGTGTGAAGAAGTCTTTCAGGACTGCATCTTGTGTGAAGGAGTATTTAAGACAATGAAATATGGAACCACAACAAATTACATGCATTTGTTCCCTTGTTCCCTTTTTCGCCCCTATCCCTCCTCTTTCCAATTCCCATCTCGCTGTAAAACTTTAGTAGATTGTGAATGCCTTTGGGCAAAGTACTTTCCAAATAAATTATTCCGTAAACCACCATATACATTGACCGCTGCACAAACAATACAAAACAGTGATGAAATGAGTTGCGAAAAATAAAAAAATGATTGAGTAAGCGCTTTAATTATTCCCGCCCTTGCAGACTCACCTCATTAATAATGATCCTGCTTGCCATCCGTAGCCTGGTTCTCGGCCCAAATTTGTTTGTAATCATTATTCGCAAGCCAGCTTCAGGGAAACGATATTTTGGAGGACTGGAACAAATGATCTCATCGACCATCACAACGGAGTTTCGGCCATACTGTTGCGTTCCCTTCACTATTGACCACAATGCCAATGGTTAGCTATACAATCTGCTTCCTTTTCTGTGCCTGCCTCTGCCCTTACTTGCCCCTTAATGGCTTTTATAGGTTGCTGAAGCGTAATGTCACCTGGAGCCTTAAAAATCGTAAATCAGCAAAATTAGGTAGTACGTCAACAATGCCATTTTATGCTGCAGTTGTGTAGAAAGAGATTGGGTATGTGTGGAAACTGGCAGGTTTCCCCATTGCACTTCACCTTGACCCACAAATCTCCTTGATTAATTTAATCAACTGCTTAATAATTTGTCGGTTATAACGTAAGCTTAATGTATAGCACCTACTGAATTTCACGTGGTAAATTTATAATCAAGGCTGCAATCTATCCCAAGTTCCATCTCATTGATCTTCACAGAAACAGTTAGCATGTGCTCACCTCTCTGCCATCAAAATTAATAGGTCTTAAAAGTGCATAACTTGTCTGGAATATGCACCATCATAATAAATAACTCATTGTAACAGGTTGGATTCAGACTTGCCCTTTCATAGGAGGCAATATTCACCAATTACCCCTTCTGCCCGTTGCTCTCAGTGCCAACTCCCATGCTGTTCCTAGATTGTCCCCCGACCCTTGAGCAGAGATTTTTAGGGGACACAGGGGGCTGCAAGGGGAAAGGAGGGGAATATCTGAAAATCCCCTCCGCCATTTCTGTCAGCAGGACAACATGGAGAGTAGTGTGGGAGTAGTGCTGCACACACATAGTGGGTCCAACCCAATAATAACACTAAAATGTCAATCACTGCTGAGTCAGAGAAGACAGCTCCTCAGAAATGAGTATTACTATTCAAAAGAATGAGCAAGTTTGTAGCCTGTTCATTGCCCTAGCAAGCAAATGATTTAATCCTTTCAGCCTCAACTATGATATTAGAAGGTGCTTTTGTCTTCATTGTAACTTTTCGGGTTACTGTGCTGCTTAGCAAAGACTTGTTTCAAAGGAATTGCGACAATTTATATATAAATGGGCGCTTTAAGCTATCCTTAACTCTGTTACTAAACCAGAGGGGTCAGGGGGACATGCAGCCCTGAGAATTAATAAAAGGAACACATAATAAATGCATGCAAGTATTAACAACAAATGCAACCAGCTGGACATAGCAAGTGTAGCAAGGCTTAGCAGACAGGAGACATGTGGTGTTAGAAAACACATTGCAATGAAGTAAAATATTAACCCCAGAGGAAAAGGGGATGTGGACAATGGGGAAAGGGAAAGAATGGAGGGGCAATACCATTCTTTATTGCCTCACTTATCAAGTTGGATAAATATATACATATACATTTACAGCAGGTTACTTACATTAGCAGGAACAGGAAAATTTAGTCAACAGGAAAATGAAATAAACAAATGAGTCATTAGTGTAGAATTTCAGTTCAAAAGCACTGGAGATCAGGGAAAACATTCAACTCAAACAAAAGAATAACAGAAGAACCCTCAGAAAAATCTCACACCTGGTGATCACATGCCTGTTATCTAAAACAGATGAAGACCAGTGAGAGAGGTGGGGAAGGGGTCAAAACTAACATTTAGTTTCAGACTGTATCAGGCTATCACCTGAAGCATCTCCCAAGGCTGAGCTGAGATGATGGGTCCCTGCCCCCTGCTCACACAGTTCTGTACTGAACTGGGGCCCCCAGTGCATTCATTTGAAAACTGATGCAGGTGGTCCCAGCGATTGGGGGTGTGGGTGTGTGTGTGTATCTACACCTGCCCAATGACATGGTGAGTGGGCAAGATCACCCGTAGCTGTCAACATTTTCCTTTAAAAAAATAATTATTGAATGATTTTATGTTACAAAAAACAATACATCCATACTACCACTAAATATAATTAAGAAATAAAAATTACATACATCGATATTTAGTTTGTTATTTTTCCTTTTTTTTAAGGGAAATTCCCTTATTCTGAATAGGATTCCTTGCAAGTAAAGGGAAAAGTTGACAGCTATGAGATCACCACCACTTTCATTCACCTGAGGCATGTGTAGAAAGCAAAAGGTGTGGATAACCTAATCAAGGGATGGGTTTTCAAATGTGTATCAGGTAACTTTGTGGAAGGTAAGATGTAGAATTAATCAAAACTGAAAGCAGCATGTTGAGGATTAGCACGAACGACTCCGGACTGAGAAAAACTACACCTTTGTGCTGCACATAGGTTGGTGGGTATGAAGTCTAAGTTAACTGAACCCGGGCTGCATTGAAAAGTTAGTCATGCCTATCAAGGGTCAGCATAGCCAGGTATCTGGGGTCAACCTTAGTCTGCTGCAGTGAAGAGCTACGTTCACTAATAGAGGAGTGCCCCTGGAGGGTGTCTTCCCCAAGGGCCTCCAAAACCTGGAGGCAGCACTAGTCATGCCTGCATGAAGCCCCATTAATTTCAGTGGGGAATTAACTACAACCCACTCAGTCTGGATCGAGCACAATGACTGCTGTAGGTGTTGGAAGGCTGCAGCTTATGTATGGTACTCTTAATCTTCAGGAAGCTGGTTAAAGACAGTGTGGGGAACCTATAAGTCTGAACTACAACTCCCGCCATCCCTTACCATTGCCCATGCTTGTAGGGGCTGATGGGAGTTGCAGTTCAGCAGTTCAACATCCAGAGGTCCAAAGGTTCACCTCCAGTGTTAAAGTCTCCCCTCAGATGGTTAAACCAGAATATATGAGCTGGAAGGGCCTGGTTCAAATGCCAGCTGAGCCGTGAACTTAACATAGATGGCCTTAGGCATGCCACTACCTTAGCTTTAGCCACAATACCTTTAATAAGGATGGAAATATTGCTCTATCTATCTAATGGAATTGTTGCAGGCATTACTGAGAATAATCTATGAGAAGCACTTGAGCACTTAGGGAAAAGTGCTACAGGAGTACTAAGTGCCATTAAGTATGATTATTATCAAGAGCAAGAGACAGCCACAGATGCTTATCGCTGGATTTTAGTGGAATAAGAAGTCATGGCATTTTTTAAAGAGCTAATCTTACTAAGGAAGCCTCTCTCGGGTGAAGCATATTATTAAAAGCAACACGGAAGCATCAATGCAGTTGCTACGGAACTTGCTTGAGGAGCCCCAGTGAGACTGAGGAATGAGCATTGAAGTACCTGGGAGGATATACAAGGATGGAGGCTGTACTCTACGTATAGAGGCATCAAGGTCCTGGGTTCTGGACCCAGGAAGACTTGGCTATGGCTGGACGAATCTGTCAATTTTAGCTTCTCTCAGTTTCAGTTTCTCATTTTTCCAATCTTAAATTCCTTGCACATCAGTTTGCAATTTTCTTAAAAGTCCTCATGAAAACTCACCAGCATTGTATTGCAAATTTCTCCTGACACACATATTTTACAAATGTTTCCCCTAATGTGCACATTTTTACCAAGCAGTTTTCACTAGCATAATGCATTTTTGAATGTTATTTTGACTGACATAAGTATTTTTATGTACACTGTATCCTAGTAAATGCATTTCTGTACATTACCTGGATGGAGAAGTGCCCTGCAAATTTCAGACATATATGAAATTTGAAAGATGGCTGTGTTTCAGTCTTTGTACTGTTTTGGAAAGTGCAAATTAAGTAAGTTTTTATTTAAATGCAACCTGAATCATATTCCTCCTCCATCACCAACTGCAGCTTAACTGCAAACACAGCACATTACTCTTCTGCTTATAGCAAGTCCTCTGGCTTTGTTGCTTCAAACTCTCTTTGCCCCTAGAGATTATACATCAGCACCAAGCCATGGGTACCAAGGAAACCAGGGTGCTGCTTGCATAAATCTCAGCAGGATGAGATGGAACTTCTCAGGTGGAGAAGATGGGAAAGCCTGGAAGGGAGAGCTGAAGGACAGGCAGGCACAGAGACTGGTGAACAGGCAAAGAAGATGAGATGTGCTGAGGCTTGGAATGTATTTGAAAAGCATTGTAGATGGGAATGGGGGAAAGAATCTGTCAGTTGCTTAAAGAAAAGACCGAGACCTGACCCATAAGCATTTATAGCCAAGCCAGGCTGGGGGAACAAATGTGCTGCCTCCGTGGGTGGAGTTGGGACCTGGGAGAACAATGCCGTTGTTTCCACCAACTCACGGTAGTCTCAAGTGGATTCACCCCACGGTGCACTGCAACACAGGTTTCAAGGTTGAGTAGAGCATTGAGCATATATTGCATTTTACCCCTTGGCTGTTCCACTAAGAGGTAAGCTGCAGTATACCCTGAAGTAGTCCTATCTAGGAGGTCATTCTCCAGAAGGAAGGAAGCATCTGCAATGGGTAGCTACAAGCTTCTAGAGTAAAGTGGTACAGGGGAAACGAGAATTACTTCTGGTAAAAGTGATACAAAACTTCCGGGAAGTTGGCGCCATCGCCGAATGGAGGGAGTCTGCTCGGCAGGGGCTGGGTCCTACCACGCCGGCGACGCGGGGACCCTCAAAAACCACGGGCACGGAGCCCGTGGACATGGGGACTCGGCTGGCACCGCTAGCGCCCTCCCGACTCGTGAAGGAGCCTTTTTAAAGGCTTCGGATCGGGTGCCGGGGAGTGGCGTGGTGCTTTGAGTCTATCGCTTCCCCTGCCGAGCGCAGCCACATGCCATTCAACGGAGAGCGCTGGCTTCTTCCATTGGAAATTCGGACTATCAACAACAACCCGTGAGTAATTGGGAAACCGGGTACAAAAGGAGAAAAAAAGAATTTTTTTTCGGATTCGGCACGAGCGGGGGTGATCTAAAAAGGAAGTCAGTCCCCCCCCCCCCCTGATTGTAAACATTCTAAAACAAGGACTGGGTAACCAAGATCGAAAGAGAAGTTTATTGCTGATAAAAATCATTAATTCCACGAAGGGAAATTACAAGAATTGTGCTGGAGGAGAAGAGTGGAGGGTGAGAGGGAAAATGCAACCCCCCCCTGGGAACCGGGGCGATTCGTAGAGCCTGGCGAAGAGAGACGGAGACTTTGACAGCTGTCAAAGTAGCTGTCAAAGTTGGAGAATATAAAGAGGACTTTGTTACAAGGATTTTGCTGGCTAATTCTGTTACAATTTGATATAATATGGATATAAACTGTCGGAAAATAAGGAACAACAAGTTGACTTTTGGATTAGAGGATACAAAGTTACTGCAGTCCCCCTAGAGGGGTTTTGGGACATTACAAGTGGTCGTACGTGGAAAATTACTCTGGGACTGGCACAGGACTTATCTTCTGGGAAAGCTGCAAAACTGAAATAGTATTTTGTCTACAGAGGTGTTTACATTAAAAGGAGACAATAGAATTTTCTATTGAAGAAAGGAAGGGACTGGACGTAAGTTTTTGTTCCTGAACAACAAACCTCTGTAGAGATACCAGATCTCGGAATAAGAACGTTTTAGCAGCTGAACAAGACAAGAAACCTGAGAAAGTAAGGAACAAAAAGAACAAAGGACTAACTACGACACGGAAAGAACAATGGGAGGAGCAACAAAGACCAAGGAATTTAAAGGCCTCTATTAGACTGGATTTTTGGAAGTTAAACATCATTAAAATAAACAAATTAAAAGAAAACCGGCAAGGTGGAAGGGGGAAAAATTTGGCCATGGACTTGAGACCTCCAGGCTGACAACATATAGACTGATGGACATGGGGAATCCAAACCGGGGAAGGGAGGGGGGAGTTTTGGAATCCAAAGGCTATATAACCAACTTTTTGAACTTTCTTATATTTTTTATCTTCTATTTCTTTATATAACTTTTTTATATTATGGTATTTTGATTTGTCATGTTTAAAAAAAAAAGGAATTCGTGGAAGGAAAATGGGGCAGATCTTGGGGGAAAATCTTTTTTCTTTTCTGTTAAAGATGAGGGGTGATGGTAAGATTGTATAATTTAAATTGGTTAATGGGTTAAACATATTAAGTTTTAAACTGGGAGTAAGAGTTTGTGGAACCAAATTAATGAAAGGGGAATATAGTCGGGAGGGGGAGGAGGGAGTCCTAGAAAGAAGGTAACGAAAGTAAGGTTTTACATATATTTCTTTTCTTTTCTATCTTTTCTTTTCTGTTATATTGGAAACTCTAATAAATATGATATTTTATATATATATATATATATATATATATATATATATATATATATATATATATATATATATATATATATGCTTTCGTAGATTTTCACGGGTACAGGAATGTAGGTTTTGGTGTCTTCGGGTGTCTTCCCGTGTAAGAGTTGGGGTGTCTAGGCGACGTTTCGACGAGGTCTCACTCGTCATCTTCAGGCTGGTGCTTTCGGCTTCTTGTTGCTAGAACAGAGCAGGATCTCAGTGTTTGAGTTCCTATAAATACTGTTGAGGGGGTGTGGTGTATAGCCTCCAACGTTCTGGGCAGAGAGGAAGTTCCTAGGTTAATGTGCCTTTTCTTCTTTTGTTCATTAATTACTTGAGGGATATCTTGAGTGATTACTTGAGTGATATTCTGAGTACCACTTAGGAGGGTCATTAGGTGTGGATTAGTTGCTAAAGCTTTCGTGTCTTGACCTCTTGACCTTGTAAAGAGTTTTTCTGAGAAGATGGCTGTACTGCACTTAGTTGTGCTCTGGCTTGGCTTCGTGTATAGGGGCGAGCTGTGGTTTTGTGCCCTGTGCCAGCCAGATCTGTGTAGGGATTGCAGGGGGGTGCAGCATCCGGAGGTGCCACTATGGTTTGGCTACTGGATGGTGTCTGTAATTTATCTGTGGAGAGGGTCTGGGTTTGGGTCTGGTGTGGTTGATTGGAGATGGCGTTCTGTGTGCCTCTGGTTCTGGTGTCGGTTTTTGTGGGGAGGGCTAATTTCCAGATGTCTGGCAGGCGGGACGTGTCGTCACGCTTGTTCATGTTGTGAGGGTGTTTCTCTATCTCGATGGCTTCCATGATTATTCTCTTGTGGTGATGTTCCATGTTAAAGAGCAATTTGGAATCTGCAAAATTAATTTCGTGTCCTGTTTCTTTCATGTGTTGGTAAAGAGAGGAAGTTTTTTCTTCTTTTTTGACGGCATTCTTGTGTTCTGCGATACGTGCATTTATTCGTCTGTTTGTTTGTCCAATGTACGTGGCTGGGCAGACTTTGCAGGGTATTTCATAGACCCCTTGGTTTTCTAACTGGATTTTATCTTTTGGGTTTCTGAGGATATTGGCTATTTTTTGGTTGGTGCAAAAGGCTGTTTTGATATTGTGTTTATGGAGGATTTTGCTAATTTTATCTGTAGTGCCCTTGATATAAGGAAGGAGGGCCATGCCATTGTTTTCTTCTGTGTCTTGGTTTTTGGGGGGTGTTTCTTTTTGGATTAGCTTCGTAACCCTGTTTTGCTGGTATCCGTTGGCGATTAACACATTTGAGAGATTCTGTAACTCAGTTGTCAGGTGGTCTTTGTCAGCCAGGCGTTTGGTTCTGGAGATGAGAGTCTTGGCTACGGAGTTTATTTGTGCAGGGTGGTGGTGTGATTGTGCATGTAAGTAGCGGTTGGTGTGTGTTTTTTTCCGGTAGATAGTGTGTCCTAGGGAGCCATCAGGTTTTTTGTAGATTAGGACGTCAAGGAAGGGAAGTTGGTTGTTGGCTTCTATTTCCATAGTGAATTGTATTTTGGGGTGTAGGCTGTTGAGATGTGTGAGGAAGCTATCTAGTTTTTCCTTCCCGTGTGGCCAAATTACAAAGGTGTCGTCAACATATCTGAGCCAAAGTTTGGGTTTGTGTTCTGACTTGTCTAAAGCATTGGTTTCAAAGTGTTCCATGTACAGATTTGCGATGACCGGTGAGAGGGGTGATCCCATAGGTGCTCCTTCTATCTGTTTGTATCTTTGTCCATTGTGGATGAAGTACGTGTTGGTTAGGCAGTGGTTGGTCAGGTCCAGGATGTATTCGGGGGGATTGTATTTGTTTTGAATGGCTGTCAAGGCTTCATTAATGGGCACTTGTGTGAAGAGAGATACAACATCGAAGCTCACAAGTAGGTCATCGGGATGTAGGTTTTGCTTCTTTATTGTTTCTATGAACTGGAAGGAGTTTGTAACGTGTGAAGCGATAGATTCTGCATAGGGCTGAAGTTGCTTAGCGAGAAATTTAGCGAGATTTTGTAGAGGTGAGCCTATGGAGCTGACTATTGGTCTGAGTGGTGTTCCTTCTTTGTGTATCTTGGGGAGACCGTAGAGTTTGGGGCATCTGGATGATTTTTCTCTGGGGATGATTCTTAGCTGGATTTCTTCACTGATAGGAGAGGCTTTTATTTTGGATTTGGTGGTTTTTTCCAGATAGGTGGTGGGATCTGTTTTTATAGGTTGGTAGGTAGGGTCTTGGAGTAGATTTGATAGTTTTGCTTGGTAGTCCGATGTGTTCATCACAATAGTGGCATTACCTTTGTCTGCTGGGAGAATGATTATGTTGTTGTCTTTCCTCAGGTTGGTGAGTGCTTTCTGTTCTTCTTTGTGTAAATTGCTTCTGGGTGGTTTGCTGGAGCAGAGGATGTTGGTGACTTCAAGTCTGATTTTATTGGCTTCATCTGGGTTGATTTTGGTTAGGCTAGCTTCGACTCCGCATATGATGTTTTCCGTGGGGATGCGTCTCGGGGCGACTGCAAAGTTGAAACCTTTGGAGAGTACTTTGGTTTCAGTTGAGGTGAGGATCCTGTCTGATATGTTATGTACTGTTTGTTTCATGGGTTGTTGTGGAGGGTGGCTGGGCTTCTGGCGTTTCTCTAGTTTGTGGAGTTTGTTGGTGTGTATGTCTGTCTTATGTGAGGACTCTGTTTCAGCTCTCCAAACGGCTACAAAAATCTCGCTAAATTTCTCGCTAAGCAACTTCAGCCCTATGCAGAATCTATCGCTTCACACGTTACAAACTCCTTCCAGTTCATAGAAACAATAAAGAAGCAAAACCTACATCCCGATGACCTACTTGTGAGCTTCGATGTTGTATCTCTCTTCACACAAGTGCCCATTAATGAAGCCTTGACAGCCATTCAAAACAAATACAATCCCCCCGAATACATCCTGGACCTGACCAACCACTGCCTAACCAACACGTACTTCATCCACAATGGACAAAGATACAAACAGATAGAAGGAGCACCTATGGGATCACCCCTCTCACCGGTCATCGCAAATCTGTACATGGAACACTTTGAAACCAATGCTTTAGACAAGTCAGAACACAAACCCAAACTTTGGCTCAGATATGTTGACGACACCTTTGTAATTTGGCCACACGGGAAGGAAAAACTAGATAGCTTCCTCACACATCTCAACAGCCTACACCCCAAAATACAATTCACTATGGAAATAGAAGCCAACAACCAACTTCCCTTCCTTGACGTCCTAATCTACAAAAAACCTGATGGCTCCCTAGGACACACTATCTACCGGAAAAAAACACACACCAACCGCTACTTACATGCACAATCACACCACCACCCTGCACAAATAAACTCCGTAGCCAAGACTCTCATCTCCAGAACCAAACGCCTGGCTGACAAAGACCACCTGACAACTGAGTTACAGAATCTCTCAAATGTGTTAATCGCCAACGGATACCAGCAAAACAGGGTTACGAAGCTAATCCAAAAAGAAACACCCCCCAAAAACCAAGACACAGAAGAAAACAATGGCATGGCCCTCCTTCCTTATATCAAGGGCACTACAGATAAAATTAGCAAAATCCTCCATAAACACAATATCAAAACAGCCTTTTGCACCAACCAAAAAATAGCCAATATCCTCAGAAACCCAAAAGATAAAATCCAGTTAGAAAACCAAGGGGTCTATGAAATACCCTGCAAAGTCTGCCCAGCCACGTACATTGGACAAACAAACAGACGAATAAATGCACGTATCGCAGAACACAAGAATGCCGTCAAAAAAGAAGAAAAAACTTCCTCTCTTTACCAACACATGAAAGAAACAGGACACGAAATTAATTTTGCAGATTCCAAATTGCTCTTTAACATGGAACATCACCACAAGAGAATAATCATGGAAGCCATCGAGATAGAGAAACACCCTCACAACATGAACAAGCGTGACGACACGTCCCGCCTGCCAGACATCTGGAAATTAGCCCTCCCCACAAAAACCGACACCAGAACCAGAGGCACACAGAACGCCATCTCCAATCAACCACACCAGACCCAAACCCAGACCCTCTCCACAGATAAATTACAGACACCATCCAGTAGCCAAACCATAGTGGCACCTCCGGATGCTGCACCCCCCTGCAATCCCTACACAGATCTGGCTGGCACAGGGCACAAAACCACAGCTCGCCCCTATACACGAAGCCAAGCCAGAGCACAACTAAGTGCAGTACAGCCATCTTCTCAGAAAAACTCTTTACAAGGTCAAGAGGTCAAGACACGAAAGCTTTAGCAACTAATCCACACCTAATGACCCTCCTAAGTGGTACTCAGAATATCACTCAAGTAATCACTCAAGATATCCCTCAAGTAATTAATGAACAAAAGAAGAAAAGGCACATTAACCTAGGAACTTCCTCTCTGCCCAGAACGTTGGAGGCTATACACCACACCCCCTCAACAGTATTTATAGGAACTCAAACACTGAGATCCTGCTCTGTTCTAGCAACAAGAAGCCGAAAGCACCAGCCTGAAGATGACGAGTGAGACCTCGTCGAAACGTCGCCTAGACACCCCAACTCTTACACGGGAAGACACCCGAAGACACCAAAACCTACATTCCTGTACCCGTGAAAATCTACGAAAGCAAATATCTCACCTCTACGGGGAGGAAACCTTCCAGCTGACAAGAACCTACGAGAAACTAGAAATCCGAAGAGCCACCATCTTATGTGATCTCTTGTTCCTACGCAACTGCCGAGACAACAACTTAATTCCCACATGCTTCCAACTTAAATTCCACTCTAAAACCCCAGCTACCGAAAGGATCCTGAAACGAACTGAACTATCCCTAATCAGAAACGAACTACATAAGAAAAGATACCTACTAAACCAAACCAACAAAGATCTGCTCACTCTTCACCTCAAACTCTGTAACAAAATCCACCCTGCACTCTGGGACAAATGCAAACAACTAGCCGTTTGGAGAGCTGAAACAGAGTCCTCACATAAGACAGACATACACACCAACAAACTCCACAAACTAGAGAAACGCCAGAAGCCCAGCCACCCTCCACAACAACCCATGAAACAAACAGTACATAACATATCAGACAGGATCCTCACCTCAACTGAAACCAAAGTACTCTCCAAAGGTTTCAACTTTGCAGTCGCCCCGAGACGCATCCCCACGGAAAACATCATATGCGGAGTCGAAGCTAGCCTAACCAAAATCAACCCAGATGAAGCCAATAAAATCAGACTTGAAGTCACCAACATCCTCTGCTCCAGCAAACCACCCAGAAGCAATTTACACAAAGAAGAACAGAAAGCACTCACCAACCTGAGGAAAGACAACAACATAATCATTCTCCCAGCAGACAAAGGTAATGCCACTGTTGTGATGAACACATCGGACTACCAAGCAAAACTATCAAATCTACTCCAAGACCCTACCTACCAACCTATAAAAACAGATCCCACCACCTATCTGGAAAAAACCACCAAATCCAAAATAAAAGCCTCTCCTATCAGTGAAGAAATCCAGCTAAGAATCATCCCCAGAGAAAAATCATCCAGATGCCCCAAACTCTACGGTCTCCCCAAGATACACAAAGAAGGAACACCACTCAGACCAATAGTCAGCTCCATAGGCTCACCTCTACAAAATCTCGCTAAATTTCTCGCTAAGCAACTTCAGCCCTATGCAGAATCTATCGCTTCACACGTTACAAACTCCTTCCAGTTCATAGAAACAATAAAGAAGCAAAACCTACATCCCGATGACCTACTTGTGAGCTTCGATGTTGTATCTCTCTTCACACAAGTGCCCATTAATGAAGCCTTGACAGCCATTCAAAACAAATACAATCCCCCCGAATACATCCTGGACCTGACCAACCACTGCCTAACCAACACGTACTTCATCCACAATGGACAAAGATACAAACAGATAGAAGGAGCACCTATGGGATCACCCCTCTCACCGGTCATCGCAAATCTGTACATGGAACACTTTGAAACCAATGCTTTAGACAAGTCAGAACACAAACCCAAACTTTGGCTCAGATATGTTGACGACACCTTTGTAATTTGGCCACACGGGAAGGAAAAACTAGATAGCTTCCTCACACATCTCAACAGCCTACACCCCAAAATACAATTCACTATGGAAATAGAAGCCAACAACCAACTTCCCTTCCTTGACGTCCTAATCTACAAAAAACCTGTTGGCTCCCTAGGACACACTATCTACCGGAAAAAAACACACACCAACCGCTACTTACATGCACAATCACACCACCACCCTGCACAAATAAACTCCGTAGCCAAGACTCTCATCTCCAGAACCAAACGCCTGGCTGACAAAGACCACTTGACAACTGAGTTACAGAATCTCTCAAATGTGTTAATCGCCAACGGATACCAGCAAAACAGGGTTACGAAGCTAATCCAAAAAGAAACACCCCCCAAAAACCAAGACACAGAAGAAAACAATGGCATGGCCCTCCTTCCTTATATCAAGGGCACTACAGATAAAATTAGCAAAATCCTCCATAAACACAATATCAAAACAGCCTTTTGCACCAACCAAAAAATAGCCAATATCCTCAGAAACCCAAAAGATAAAATCCAGTTAGAAAACCAAGGGGTCTATGAAATACCCTGCAAAGTCTGCCCAGCCACGTACATTGGACAAACAAACAGACGAATAAATGCACGTATCGCAGAACACAAGAATGCCGTCAAAAAAGAAGAAAAAACTTCCTCTCTTTACCAACACATGAAAGAAACAGGACACGAAATTAATTTTGCAGATTCCAAATTGCTCTTTAACATGGAACATCACCACAAGAGAATAATCATGGAAGCCATCGAGATAGAGAAACACCCTCACAACATGAACAAGCGTGACGACACGTCCCGCCTGCCAGACATCTGGAAATTAGCCCTCCCCACAAAAACCGACACCAGAACCAGAGGCACACAGAACGCCATCTCCAATCAACCACACCAGACCCAAACCCAGACCCTCTCCACAGATAAATTACAGACACCATCCAGTAGCCAAACCATAGTGGCACCTCCGGATGCTGCACCCCCCTGCAATCCCTACACAGATCTGGCTGGCACAGGGCACAAAACCACAGCTCGCCCCTATACACGAAGCCAAGCCAGAGCACAACTAAGTGCAGTACAGCCATCTTCTCAGAAAAACTCTTCACAAGCTCAAGAGGTCAAGACACGAAAGCTTTAGCAACTAATCCACACCTAATGACCCTCCTAAGTGGTACTCAGAATATCACTCAAGTAATCACTCAAGATATCCCTCAAGTAATTAATGAACAAAAGAAGAAAAGGCACATTAACCTAGGAACTTCCTCTCTGCCCAGAACGTTGGAGGCTATACACCACACCCCCTCAACAGTATTTATAGGAACTCAAACACTGAGATCCTGCTCTGTTCTAGCAACAAGAAGCCGAAAGCACCAGCCTGAAGATGACGAGTGAGACCTCGTCGAAACGTCGCCTAGACACCCCAACTCTTACACGGGAAGACACCCGAAGACACCAAAACATATATATATATATATATATATGTCCTCTTCTGCATAATTATCAAATAGGTAGAAGTCCTGTCCTTTTTCCTTCTGAGCACCCTGGTCCAGGGATTTCCAAACTGTGGTCTGTGGACCATCAGTGGTCCACCAGCTTCATCCAGGTGGTCTGCAGAGTGTCTGCAGATTTGTGGTTAAAGGTGGGCGATTGCACATCTATAGCACTGAATATTCAAATTGATTTTTTTATTGTACTTTTATTGCTTCTTTCATTTCTTAGAATTCAGATTGTAATACAATATAAGAAATTACAATAGGTACAATGGGCAGAAACATCATTAAGTGGTCTGCCAAGAGCCTCAGCAATTTTCAAGTGGTCCATGGGTGGTGCTGGAGTTTGGGAACCACTGCCCCAATTGTTTTGGATAAGTTGTATCAGACAAAGTGGGCTCTAGCCCAGGGAAATCTATGGTACAACAAGTCTGTTAATCTTATGGAGTGCCACACATCTCTGTGTTGTTTTTGCTGAAAAAGATAAATGCCACCCTCTGGAATGTGAATAAGTTGTTGAAGCAGCTGACCTCTATTCCACACAATCCCATGCCCTAACGTATTTAATCACTATGGGGTTTCTATTGACTAGCTAGAAATCAAAGCCAATCTGTGGACCATCACAATAAAAACCAGGGGGTCCAGCCACCATGTTATTACTGTCAAAACATGGGCATTAGCAGCAAAGGTACAAATCTTCTCTTCTTGCGTAGAAGGCTTGTCTCTGAAATTGGATTTTCCTCTGGGTGAAAAGCTCTCTATATATGAGAATCCAGTAATAGAAGCTTTTATGTTTTTCCAGTCGAAGCTCTTGGAAGCAATAAAAGTTACAAGCTTCAAAGGCCGCTCAGCAGTCTGTGAACCTCCCTTTTATCTGCACCCTCAAGTAATAGAATTCCCACCATCAGGATGTAGAATGCATTGGGTAGAGAGCAGGTGTTCTTTGTTAGAAAATAATCAGACCTTGCACTCATACACTGGAGAAGATTAAGGTGAGATCTGAGCCCCACTGACCCAAGAGAGGTGTTAACCAAAGGACCCGGGCAGCTTTGCTGGAGGCTGTGCTCAAAGCTACAAGTAGGGCATGTTTCAGCAGCCAGGGCAACAGAAAGATGTGGCATATTTCAGCTAGCAGCAAAAAGGCTGCCTGGGGGCAGTTAGTTGTGCAGAGGGGAGGTCAAATGAAGGCAAGCTATTGTGCAGCTTTAACATGGCAAATAGCTTCATTCTGGCTCAGTTTGCACAGTGCTCTTACAAAGGACAATGCTAGGTGGATACTCACGCTGTATTAACATTCCCCCTTGAGTGAAAAAAATTACAGCAAAACTGAAGCAAGGAAGACAAAAACTAAGAACAGACCTCTTGGCATTCTCACTGCTTGAACCCTTACTGAAAAAGCTAACGATAACTGTTGTGTGAAAGCTTTTCTTTTCCGTAAAGAGGAGGAGATAGATAGATAGATGATAGATAGATAGATGATATGGAAATCTTTCAGGATCAAAAAAACAGGGTCAGAAATATAGTCTTCCATGCAGCATTAGTTTAAACAGGAAAAGGAAGGTGGTGGGGGAGAAGGAAAGAAAAAGATGCAGTTCCTTTTCTAAACAGTTTTTTTAAAAATGCCTACTTTTCTTCCTACAAGTGTTGAGACTGTCTGTATATGGTGAGAGCCATCTCTCAATGTCTGCTTCAAAAATTCAAACACTTTGTAGTACCACCTAATGCACCAGTCACTTGGCTGTTACTTTCCCACTCAGGAATTGCTGGTAACTTCACAGACAAGCCTGTGAAAGGCAGCATATCTTGCACAGCTGGGTGCCAGTAATTGCTTCTGAGGACACAACATGATACCAAAGTGCCAGAACACTTGCTCCACACTGGAATCCAGCACTCTTATGGATGCTTCAGTTTTCCTGCTGTTCCTCACTCAGCGGCTACACATTAATGCTGAAACAAACGTTCTTCTGTTTGGTGCCTTATTAAAATAGTTTCCAGGCTTTCCACCATTCATATGGACTTGTCAAGGGATCCCTGCACACCTGCACCAGAACCCCAGCATGTTGCAAACGAGTCTTTTGCATGTTCTTAGGTGCAAGAGAGCCATTGCCAGGCATGTTGGGCCTTTTTGAGGCTCTGTGCAAATTGAGGGCATGGCCTCCTGGAATATATAAAACGCTCTGCTGTAGCTGTACATTGCTAAGCTGTCTTTTAGAGATGACTGTCTCCTATTACTGATGTTCTCCAGGGTCCTCCAGAATGCAGCATGAAAAACAATGCTATCCTAAGTCCCAAGGCGGTGCTATATATAATACATCTGGGAGCTTGTATCTGCATGAATGATCTATGTGGCCACAAGGGCATGTCAGTCAGGGAAGAAACAGCATGCCTGTGAGCCAGCTTCCATTCAAGAAATAAGCCTGAGATTCCAAGAGTAGCCAATAAGCACCTGTGGGAATCTTGAGGTGCATCACTAGAAGTGCGGCCGAACCTGAGAGCAAGAATGCCAACAAGACGGGTGATATAGGGCATTCTCCCTTCCAGTGGCCCAACTTTGGAATGCTTGCCAGGTGCAAAGAGAGAATTGCCTGGTGCAAAATCTCTCTTTTCAGCAGCAGCTAAAGACCTTTTTTATTCACACAGGTATTCCTAGTTTGTACAGCTCGCATTACTTGTTTTAATCTATCTTTTGTTTCCGTCACTGCTTGGTCCATGCTGGTTATATTGTACCTTCTATTGACTTGATTGTTGATTTAAATTGGTGTGAACCATTCTGAGAGGCTTTCACTCAAAGAGTGGCCTATTAATCATCTAAAATAAATAAATAAATAAACCACAGCAAAGCTGCAGGCACAGACATTATGATCCATGTTAGCATCATGTGAACATGTGTGCTAGGGCAAAGGTGGATAACCCTCCCCCACCCAGTCTTTGGGGCTCCATGTGGCCATCCCAGCATCTCTGAATTCTCCTTAGGCTGCATTCCCTTCCTAGCACATGCCCCTCATGAGCCATGCCCTGTGTCCTCCATGAGTGCTTTTGCTTGGCTGGAATTGACCTGCTAGCTAGATGGATGATGAAGAGACATATCTGGTATATGTGGGTGCATATCTGGCAGGTAGCCAGATATTCTGGCAGGTAGCCAAAGTTCTGCATATCTGGCAGGTAGCCTACCATACAACGGCACGAGTCACATCCATTGCTCCACTCCCTTTTGATTCTGGCCATGCCCAACACTGGCATGCGGACCCTGGAAGCTTCCCTACAACTAAGCATGGCCTTCGGGCTGAAAAGGGCTCCTTACCCTTGAGCTGCGGTAATTTTGAAAAGGCTTAGCTGTGTCAGATGTGATTGGGTTGCATCCAGCTATGTTTTACTCAAACCAGACCCACTAAAATTCATAAACCTAAACTAGTCATGCCCATGGATTTCAGTGGGTCTACTCTGAGTAGGGCTAACATTAGCTACAATTCTCAGAGAGTAGTGAAAGAAAAAAAGAAAGAACTGGAAGATATTATATAATTCTGCTTGAGAATGGGAGCTGGCTAACTTACCCTCTATTTCTGATGTTCTGGCATGAGTACCATTGTTTTTGGAACCAAAACTGCTCCTCTCTCTCTCTCTCTCTCTCTCTCTCTCTCTCTCTCTCTCTCTCTCTCCAGTTCTAGTTACAGTTAGGTAGCCATGTTGGTGTGCCGTAGTTGAAACAAAATAAAAAAAATTCTTCCAGTAGCACCTTAGAGACCAACTAAGTTTGTTATTGGTATGAGCTTTTGTGTGCATGCACACTTCTTCAGATACCTAGTATATGAAGAAGTGTGCAGGCACACGAAAGCTAATACCAATAACAAACTTAGTCGGTCTCTAAGGTGCTACTGGAAGAATTTTTTTTATTTTGTTTCTCTCTCACACACCCACACACTCACAACCACCCACATCAAAACAGCCCAGTTGAAAACTGAGCATACTCAGTTGCCACAGAATGGTGATTGGCTCTTGGGCAAGGACCAGGACATAAAAATGGAACAGAATGCCCTGTCATGAAGGGGAGCATGGCTGGATGACTTGGGGCAGAAAAGAGGAGTGTTCCCCATCACAACATTTTGTTGCAGGTGCCAGTTGTCAATGTATGGAGAAACACTATCAGAGAACAATATTTCTCGTCAAGCTTTTGTCCAGCTCCTGTCTGCTTAGCCTTACCTTTCCACAGCAATGGCAATGAAGGGTCATCACAGCTAATGTCAAAAGATTCATTACCATCTTCCAGTTCGCTGTTGACAGTGTTGCCATTGCCAACATTCATGCTTTTGATAGTAAAGAATTTCTGCATCTTCACATTGTACCTAGATGGATAGAGGGAGAAAAATGCTAACATTCTAATGGCAGATAGTTAACTTCCAGCAATCTTTTCTATGGCACTTTCCAGTGCTTGTTACCACTTTGAAAAGTGTAGGTTGAGACACAGCTATTTGCCAAAGGGAACATCACTGGATGATGAATGCAATACACTTTGGCCGTGATCCAGCCAAAATTAATCAGTTCTACACAGCATTGATTTTCAAGTGCAGAACTAAGAGCATGCCTATATATCTCCCGCTAAATGCAATGGGGTCTAAAAGTACATATGCTTCAGCTGGATCATGACTTATGCTTTTTATGGGTACACATACAAACAAAAGGTATGCATGCAACATTGTGTATATTACACAGGTATAAAAGTCATGTAATATACATGGTGCATTGCTATATGAACACACACTATTACTAACTTCCTGCAGCAGCTCTCCACATTTCAGACAAGGTTCTCTCCCAGTTCTAGCCCTAACTGGAGGTGCAGCAGAATTGAACCTGGGACCTTCTGCATCCAAAGCAGCTGCTCTACTACTGGGCTAAGGGCCTTCTCTCAAACAAGGCACAATCCCTGGTTCAGATGTAATGGTTTGCTTTCTCTGCATGCAAGTGGGTAGCACAGAGCCCTTTTATGTGTGATCATGGCAAACCATTAACTATTGTTCAACATGGCAAGCAAACATGACCACTGTCTACTTCTGCTCTATGAAATGAAAAAGATGAACAGCAAAAGAAGAAGAAGAAAGGGAGAGAACATCTCCCATACACATCACACTTTTAATCTTTCTCAAGATCAAACCTTTCTCCTACTGCAAGTCATGTATTTACTTACACTGGGTTATAAGTAAAGGTAAAGGGACCCCTGGCCATTAGGTCCAGTCGTGGCTGACTCTGGGGTTGCGGCTCTCATCTCCCTTTATTGGCCAAGGGAGCCGGCGTACAGCTTCCGGGTCATGTGACTAGCATAACTAAGCCGCTTCTGGCGAACCAGAGCAGAGCACAGAAACGGTGTTTACCTTCCCGCCAGAGCGGTACCTATTTATCTACTTGCACTTTGACGTGCTTTTGAGCTGCTAGGTTGGCAGGAGCAGGGACCAAGCAACGGGAGCTCACCCCGTCACGGGGATTTGAACCGCCGACCTTCTGATCGGAAGTCCACAGAGCCACCCACGTCCCTACACTGGGTTATATCTAATAGTAAAAAAAGTAAAAAGTAAAGGACCCCTGGATGGCTAAGTCCAGTCAAAGGCAACTATGGGGTGTGGCACTCATCTCGCTTCAGGCCAAGGGAGCCAGCATTTGTCCGCAGACAGCTTTCCAGGTCATGTGGCCAGCAGGACTAAACCGCTTCTGGTGCAACAAGACACCTTGATGAGTGCCAGAGCGCACGGAAACACCATTTAGCTTCCTGCCACAGTGGTACCTATTTATCTACTTGCTTTGCCATGCTTTTGAACTCCTAGGTTGGCAGGAACTGGGACAAAGAAATGGGAGCTCAACCTGTCGCATGGATTCGAACCACCGACCTTCCGATCAGCAAGCCCAAGAGGCTCAGTGGTTTAGACCACAGCGCCATCCACTCCTTCCACTGATGAAAAGTTCTTTGATCTAGAGGATGCCTTTCATCAGTGAAACAGCCTAGGAGGCCATTTTTACCAAATCCCCTTCCCCCTTGCAGTCCGCACACCACACCAAAACACCTCCCATGCTGTCCTAGAGGGTCCCCTAACTTGGAGTGGGTGATTCCATCAGTTTTGGTTCCTCTCAGCTTCTCATTTTTCCAGCCTTAGTTTCAGTTCTCCACATTTCCAAAGCAGCTTGTTATGCATATTTGTACAAAGTGGATGGCTGGAAAACTGCATTACATATTTCAGAGAAGTGTAAATGTCAAAGGATGGCTGTTTTTAAGTTTCCATTTGTTTCAGAATTGGATAGGTTTGCCTTCAAATGCAAACTGAATCAAATTTCTTCCCCACCCCTACCTGCAATCATTTGGAGTAGATTTGGAGGGGGGGGTTGGTTAGCTTAAGGAGACAATGGAAGGCAAGAAACCCACTTTCCACAGCAGTATTTCTTCTTAGTTGCAACTCCCTTCAATACCACGGCAGCCTCCACAGGGCCAAACTACTAACTCACTGTGCTTTTTTGCACACAATATATATCCAGACAAAAATCTATCCAACCTGGGGAATGTTACAGCAATAAAAGGAAAGGGTGATCTTATCTGAGTAATCATTAGGCATGCATTAAATCACAATGCATCCCCAGATTAACAATAGCCAAACACAATTAAAGATCAGTGGGAGAAAAGAAAAGTACTTACTTCATGATAAGTATATAGAATGAATACATAATGATGAGCACAAGACTTTCCCACCTCAAAGAAATAAAAAGAAGGAAATTAGTAAAGTACTAGGTGCAATTAGCAGTGCTGTCACTAGGCCACAAAGCATACTTTTCTTGGGAAAGCACCACTGATACCACTGTGAGCAATTATTTTCTGCCTTTTGTGCATGCAGGGCTCCCATCGTTCATGAAAACAGATTTGCCTCTTCGGGGCTTTTTGTTACGGGAAGCAATTCATAAATTTAATAAGCTAACTAAACTAACTATTGTCATGGGCAAAAGCTCTTTGCTCCCCCTTTCCCTTTGCACCTCGTCTCATTATCTGCATTATTTGGAAGTTCGGATCCCAATTTGTTCATAATTACTTTTTTTGGCTTGTTGGGACTTTCATCTCTTTAGCCTCTTCTCATGCCATCCTTTCTGCTTTCAGCTCCATTTTCTCTGTTGTTACCTTCTGAACTGGCGTTCTCTAGGTCTAAAAGCCTCTGCCGCTCTGCTTGCCAAACCATTTCCCTCTCTTGAGACACCTTTCTTCAGCAAAGACTTCCCTGAAACACTGTAGCATCACTTTATTCATTTATCTAATACTACGTGACCTTCACCTGCCCCTTCACCCTGACTAACCATTCACTTATTTCAATCATCGGCATTGCGGTGACAGAATGGGCTCACGCCAGGGGTCTCTCTCTTGTCATATTGCCTAAAATACTTAAGACAAGGTTACATTCTAATCTTCAGTCCGTGTGCAAGAAATAAGAACCACAGCTTACCATACAATTTTCTCATCATAGATAAACTAAAAGGGAGGAGAAAGGAGAGAGAGAGAAAAGAAGAATTATATTTCTCTAGGGCAATCTGAAGAAATTCCAGTACATTACACAGCACATGAAAAGGCTTAACAGAGGCAGATATTAATGTCTAGCATAGAATGGTTTCTGGGCAGAAAAGGACTTTCAACCAATACAAATGTTTGATACTGTATAACCGTTGTGGCAGTCAAGGCCAAATTCAACACCACATCTATACTGGGTGTTTGTGGCAAAATAAGGTGGCAATTATATTGTATGGATGCAGATCCAGACTCACAGATGGTGCCTTAGGTTTAACAGCACTGGGGTATATGAAATATTACACACAGGTGTATCATGAAGCCCTGGCATCCCCCCCCCCCATTTTTTAAAACATCTTTTTTATTAAAGATTTCTTGGTTTACAAAAGTGTGTGCAATGTCTCTTTATTGTTTCCCTGTTTAGGGAAGTTTTTTAATGACTAATAATAATAATAATAATTTATTTATACCCCGCCCATCTGGCTGGGTTTCCCCAGCCACTCTGGGCGGCTTCCAACAGAATATTAAAATACAATAACCTATTAAACATTAAAAGTTTCCCTAAACAGGGCTGCCTTCAGATGTCTTCTAAAAGTCTGGTAGTTGTTTTTCTCTTTGACATCTGGTGGGAGGGCGTTCCACAGGGCGGGTGCCACTACCGAGAAGGCCCTCTACCTGGTTCCCTGTAACTTGGCTTCTCGCAGCGAGGGAACCGCCAGAAGGCCCTCGGCGCTAGACCTCAGTGTCCAGGCAGAACGATGGGGGTGGAGACACCCCTTCGAGTATACTGGACTGAGGCCTGATCTTTTAATGTATTTTTAATCTCCTGTTGGAGGCCGCCCAGAGTGGCTGGGGGGACCCTGCCAGATGGTCGGGGTATAAGTAATAAGTTGTTGTTGTTCTTGTTGTTACATTTTCTACAGATCAGTTTTACTTGTTGAGACATTTAGTGTTACATTAGGAAGAAAAGGGGGAAAGAGGTGGAGGGGGGGCATGGTGAGTGGGGGTGGGGTCGGGTGCCAATGTTTCTATTCTACTTGACGTATGTATTATTTTTAAAATGAAAAGCGGCCCTGGGAAGGCTGTAGTTTTGAGTAGCAACACTGCAGGTTGCTTTACTCAACCATTTCTAAACTGGCCTCCCAACTTCTTCCCCACTCCTGTTGGAATCCAGAGATATGTTTTTAATATTGGTTTTTCACCTTGGAAAAAAAAGTTAAGACTTTGTTCATGCATTTGCATTTGCATGCAGTTCTCCCCTACAACAGAATGCAGTTCCCTGCTCTGGGAACATTGTGAGAATGGCAATTAGACCCAGCCAGCCAGAGCTGCTTGAAGCATCATTGTTCCCTCTACCACTGCCAGGTACTGTAAGCTCAGCTGGGTTAATCAAAGTGCCACCAGAGACCATCTTGCCCAGGGCCCTCTCAAACATGGAGCCAGATCTGATGGATTGCATGGGGCTTGAACAGTGCACTCCCCTAGGTAACATCGTAAGTGGGAGGACTTCCAGTTCCAGTTGAGGATGGGAATGGCAGCTAGATTTACAGCTCAGTAGTTTTTTGAGCTTTTAAATTTAGTTTTAAATTTAGTTTTAAGCATCATAAGTGACCTAATCTACTGATTTTTCATAAGAAATCCTAAAACAAACAAGAACTTTCTGGTGGCAACAGCACGTCTCAAACTCAGGCCCTTCACAACTCCATGGAGGAGCAGGTCAAAAATGGAAACTTACCGCAATAAGCACGATCACAGAAATGGTATAGTAGACAGAGTCCCTGAACACAGACCACCAGGTGAGACGGACCACCTGGAAAGAGGACAGAGTTACTCCAGAATTACTCCTTAGCCATACTTTCATCTCAGGGATTTAAAGGACTGATTCTGAAAACACCTGGTTGTATAGTAGCTTTACTATGCATAAGCAATGCTAATGAACAAAGCGCCGGTTCACATATGCAAGCACATTTCTCTGTTTGCTCATCACATATGACTTAGGACAAGATAGCCAACCTGGTCCTCTCCAAATGCTGTTTGATGCCAACTCCCATCATTTTTGACCATTGGCCATAATGGCTTTGGAGGATGGAAACTGTAGTCATACAACATCTGGAGGGCACCATGTTAATGTAGTAAGAACCGTGCTAATATGGTCTATGGGTTATTTCAATGCAATCCTGCCCACCCAACATAACATGCATGGTCTCTTACCTTCTTTTGCTATCAAAGAAGGGGAGTTCTGGATCTCAAGGGAAAGGGCCAAAATTGCCAAAATTCAGTAGTAGGTAGACCATGCGGAGCCACTACCAGATGGGGTAAGCAACAGGGAGTTACATGGACTGATGGTCTGACTCAGTATTAGGCAGCTTCCTATGGTCCTATGTTCTTATGTTTTAAGAACCACACGGGAGACATCAGAAAACAGTAGCCACATGGGTATTCATCCAGGGTACCCTACCACATTGAATGAAACCCCTCATACCATAGGACGGGGAAACTGTTGGCCTTCCAGATGTTGCTGAACTACAATGCCCAGCAAGCCCAGCAAGCATGGCCAGGGGCCAGGGATGATGGGAGTTGTAGTTCAGCAACTTCTGGAGGACCAAAGGGTCCCCCACAGCTGCTGTGGGATATTCAGGGCTATTACGGAAGAACTGCTTCACTCTGACGTAAGAAAAATTCTGAACAACATGGTCTTAATTCCGTCTGATTAAACACCCACAGGGAAAACAGTTGTACAGTGTGATGCTTTGTGGGCATAATTCAAAGTTAAGCACACTTTTAAATCCCACCGACAACCATGGGATATTGAGCATATGCACAAGTCTTTTCCAGCGAAAGCAATGGACTTTGAATTGCTTCATTTCGGCTGGACTGCACCTCTTGTTCATTACAATTTACCATGAAAGTAGAAATATTCAGGTTTGCAAAGTAGAGAAAGGGCTGTGTGCTCAGCTGAATATAAGGAGAAACATTAGGTACTTCTGCTATTCAGATGAGTATTCCAAAGAAGTAATTCTTTAGTAATTACGAAGTATTCTAAAGAACATTCATCTGAATAGCAGAAGTACCTAATGTTCTCCTTATATTCGAATGAGCACACAGTGCTTTTTCTCCAAGTCAAAGTTGAATATTTCTACTTGTTTGGTAAACTTTAATGAATGACCATTAATATTTTAAGAACAGGTGCAACACACACACACACACACACACGTTCCCAAGGAAGGTCAGTGTAAACAAAGCTACAGGGGAATATTCTACAGTTCTTTGTGACTCAGCCTGCTGTGTTGGAGGCACTCTGGAAAGAGGAAGAGCCAATTCCCCTCCAGAGCCGAAAAGCACCTCTGGAGAGAGGGGATTTTCATTGGGATTGTGATGTGGGAGGGAAAAGTTAAAAAAATGTATATGCCATAGTCCGAAACCTGCTGCTCCCCTCCAACCCTTATTTCATGTTTTTAAAAGATTTGCAAAAATACAAGTGCTGAGTTTAGCATCAGATCCACTTTGGTCAACAGAAACTAAAGCAAGCCCAAAACTTACAGCACATTTGTTAAGTCTTGTTTCTGTGATTAAGGCCAAAAGAAAAGCTTCCCTTAAGAGGCAGGACATGAATCCAACAATTAGATATGGCACTACATCACAAGAACTGAGGATATGTCTCCCTCAAGCCAATATTTATTTATTTTTATAAACAAGTGTCTTTATATTTGCACACACACCAGCTGGGTTTGGACATAACACTAAGTCATGGTTTATTTTAACCATAGTTTGTTCAACGAACCACAATAAATCTTACAGTGGAACAAACAAGTCATGGCTTGTTCCTCCAAAGTTTGTGTTGTTTTCCAGGTGCTGTTGCTCTATAGCTTGGTGAACACCCGAGCAGAGGTGTCCATGTAAACCATGCCAAAGCAAGACTGCTGGGGTTGGATATACCACCCAACCATAGTTAAATAAGCTATGGTTCATAAACCAACAACAAACCACGGCTTCACAACATGGGTTATTACTAGAAAACAAACCATGGTTAGCCTGCTGGGCTGGGTTCAGATGAACAAACAAACCGCACTTTGGCTAAACAAGCCAGGACACTGTGAAGGTACTTCAGGTTTATTCATTTAGGTATCATCAGCAAATTAACAGAGCTTATTATGTTCACAATCACACAATTCCTTTGATTTTTAAATAAGATTTACTCCATATTATATTATCTGATTTACCCTCCTACGCAGAAGTAATGGTAAAGAAAATGAAAGAAACCTACTAACCTGTCCAGCAAAAAGTCCACAGACCCCAATAATGCAAAGAATATTGAAAACGGCTGAACCAACAATGGTTCCAACTCCTACATCACCATGAGTGATAAACACACCTAGACAGAGAGAAAGAGAGAAATGAAGGAGGGGGTTAGTAATAGATATGCTAAAAATAACAACTAAATGACCTGATCCTTGGGAAGGGCCATAGTTTAGTGGCAGAGCATCTGCTATGCATGCAGAAGGTCCCAGGCTCAATACCCACCATCTCCAGGTAGGGCTGGGAGAGATTTGTGCCTGAACCCCTGGAGAACCTCTGCCAGTCTGTACAAACATGCTGACTGTACAAACATAAATTACACCCATCGTTCCACTCACATTTGCCTCTGGATCTACCCTCACCAGTTCCCCACCCCTGACACAGTGTATGATTACTGTGTGAAGTAGGCTCCCACTTGAACATCATTAGGATAGTTATTTTGAATACCAGTGGTCCATGCACACATCTGTGTAGTAACCACCTTAGTTTTCCTTTGGAAAACTGGTGCATATGAACACTACAAAGGAGATTCCTTACCTATGACAGATGCAAATAACTCTGGGGTTGAGCTTCCTGCAGCCATAAATGTGGCTCCTGCAACATCTTCGCTCAGATGTAGTTTCTGAAAGAAACATTTGGGACCCATTATTCCAGTATGTGATTGGCAGAAATGCTAAATCTTAAAATGCCATCCTTGGCTGATATGGCCTTCAGATGCTGGGGTGAAGCAGACCACAAACAATTAGAACTAAGAATGGAAGGATCTGTCCATTTTGGTTCTCTCAGTTTCACATTTTTCCAATAATAAACACATTTTTTATGATATGCAGTTTTGATTAATGTTTTGCTTCACATATTGTTTCAGGAAGTGTGACCTTGGTAGATTCAGCTTCAAACGAGACCTGAATCACACACACACACACACACACACACACACACACACACACACACACACCAATTCCTGGTTAGAACAAACAGTCCCATGTTTGATGTGAAGGATGAAATAATATATGGTAGGTTCCATTTTGTCAGGCAGGGATGCAGCTTCTCCCCCTTAAGTCTACCAACTGTGAATGCATAAGTTTTAAAGAGCAAAAATACTCTTTCACGTACCTCACATATTTTTTCTAAAGATGGAACAAAGAAATCATCACACACAATAGCCAAGGCATAGAACATATACAGAGCCTGTGGGGTGGAGAAAAAAACAAGAATATATTACAAAACTTGGTCACAAGTGAAACTCGCTTTGTACTGAGTACTGATCCTAATTAAACAAATGAACCCCAAACTCAACTGACAACTGATTCAATTAGAAAGAATGCCCATTACAAGTACCAAGTCTTCATGGCAGCAGTGGTGATGGTAGGAGCTGGTGTCTAATAAACATTTGTTCCCTATTCCTGTTCCTTCAGCTACTTTTCACCTAGGTCCCCTACCTTTAGCTTTCCTGCCTCCAGTGACCTCCATCTACTGAGTCCTCCATCTCCTTATTTCAGGGGTGGAGCGCTGGATTTGGCTAGCAGGCTAGATTCTTAATTCCCACCCCCATGAGTCAACACTGACAGGTCAGTAGAGTGGTCAAAATTCAAAAGGGCTTTCAATAACTGCTGATTGGTGGTTACAGTGAGCTGCTTTGAAGTCTGTTTGCAAGAACAGTTTGGATTCAAACCACACCTGCAAATGAACAAAGTGAGGCTTCTTGACCGGCGCTGGCAGTGAACCCATCAGCTGCACTAGGGAGCTCCTGATGGCCCCAACACTATGAACAAATAGTGTTAGAAACTGAGATACGAAAGCTAGGAGCTAAATGGCACCTTAAACCTAGGTTATGGGTACAACAATGGAATGTCTAGGCACACTTTTTATAGAAAGAATACAAAGCTGAAAATGAATGAACTGCAGCTAAAATATTATATTCATTTTTCACATGGTCTAGTTCTCATGTGAAGACTGCAAAATACAAAGCCATACTTCCCCTGCCTGCCCCCCTAATATTCTTAAGAGGGTCCCTTCTCCAGTCTTCAGAGAGTAGCTGGAAGTGGGGAGGCAGAAAAAGGTCCTCCTTTCCTTCCACTCTGCAGTTTTAATCTGAAATCTTAGGCACAGTACTGCACCCAGAGCTCAGAAACTGCTCGCGCTAATGAAATTCCTTGTAGCAAAAAATGCCTAGGACTATTGGAGTTTCGAATGCTGAGAACAAACCATTGAAACTGGATCTGAAATGGATGGGTTTCCTGGTCAAGAAGATTACAATCCTATGAACAACAGTGACCCTACCCTAGGCCCTCCAACTTGTGTGGCTGCTGCACCAAGTAACCAGAAGGGCAAAGCCTCTGAGGACACCTCTCCAGGTCTTAGTAATACATGCCAGATTCATCAACTATCAAATGGTAGGTCAGGGATCTCTTGTTATGGGCTGATTTGGCACTTAGCAGCAACAGGACCAGGGATGAGGACTTTCGGTTATGGCAACCCAAAGCCTTTTGTGTGGAAGATGGCCCAGAAGGAAAAATGACCTTCAACTTTCTTATGCCCCTTCTTCTTACCTGGTCTGATCAACCCCTGGCCCTATACCTCCCTCTGCTAGTCACAGCAGCAGTACGGGGTGCCAAAACACTCTCCCAATTCTCCTCACCAAGACAGACCTCTAATCTCCTTTATTATTAAAATAGCAATTTAGCCAGAGGCCATTTGAATCACCCGATTTCTCAAAATACAAACATGAAATTCAGATTTATTCTTTAAAACAGTACAATTGAAAAGAACAATTTGCATTTAAAATGTGAAACCACTGAAGAGGTGACTTTAAAGCAGAAATGTAAATATAACTGAGCCTGATTATGGATACTGAATTGAATCCATTAGAGGCTGGTGGAAGGGAGCAGGAAGGTGATTTCTGCTCATTCTGCTCCACCCCCACCCCCCGCAGAATCCACCCCCTCCCAGCAAACTGTTTTAGAAGGTCTTCTAAAATTAGATTTTGGGGGGCCACAAGAAGCTGCAGAGGGGAGGAGAATCAACAAAAATTGCCCCCTTCTGACAGAAGGTGTGTCCAATGAGCAGAAATTGCACCTGAAATGTATGTTAGATGCTAAACAATAAATAAAATAGGTAAGTCCCTTCCCTGAACTACACACAGTCAATTGAATACATGGGTGTTTTGAGATTCCAAAGCAACATCTTCATTATTTAGTCCTACAGAGAGAAGGTTCCACTTGCTCATTACTGTCTCTTCCATTGACAGGAATGGGGATCCAGAATGGGGAGCCACGGTGCTGTGTGTGTCAGTATACACACAAGGCCTGGGGCTGGTCTTCTTGTTTTAAGAAGCGCGATAGGTCTCTTCCCCCTTCTTAGTGCAACCCATCCCACAGCCTGGAAAATGCACCTGAAAGAGTTCTCCTACCATTCATTTATATGGGCCTGCATCTTCCTGTGAAGTCTGTGAGCAGGCCTGTATGTTCAAGAGCTCTGTGTTGCCTTGCTGCATACAAACCACCTTAAAGCTGCAAATTCTGTGCAGGCTGATCTAGGAGAAAGTCTCACTGGACAAAAATTTGGCTTATTTCTGACCAATGTGCATATGATCAGGCTGCATGTGTACTTGGTTGCTTGGAGGGATCCATTTACCAATCCTAGATGAAGAAAACTGGGTTATGCCCAATGGTCTTCTTTCTAGAAAGTTTGCAATGCACCATAAAGAAACAGTCACATCTCCCTAAAGTTGCCACTTGGTGATTTGTTTATTTTGTCTTGCTGCTCCCTGTATGGGATATTTTGTAGTCCACCTCAATGAAATCAATATATAACAATATAGGATCTATATTTCACAATAATCAACAGCTGCAGGGCACATTGCAGGTTTTCTTTTAAAAACTAGGGAAATGTCGAACCACAATTGTAACAGGTTTTCCTGGAAATATACTGTTATTCTTTTTTCTGAGGGCTAAACTACAATGAATGTTATGAATTGGGGGTCAGTGCACATGGCTGTTAATCAGAAGGTTGGTGGTTCAAGCCCACCCAGGGACAGCATTGCAGGGACCAGATGACCCAGGGGGGGGGGTTCATTTCCAACTCTGCAATTCTATGATTCTATGAATGCTTGCAAAATACATTTAAAACTACATGAGGAGAAGTGAATGTTGTGTGGTCAGCCCTGCATCTTTGCTCCCAATCAGCTTTTACAACAATAATAATCTCCATCAGACTTCTGTGACATGCATTCGCACGCAACATGTAATTTGGTCCTGAAGCACAAAGAGGATGTAAAGCAGAACTCTCCATGTTTTGCATCAGGATAACCAAAGTTAAAAGGCAAATAAAACAGGATAGAACTGTGCATTATGAGGCTGCTTAGAAATAGCAGGCAAGTCTCAAGTTCTTCCCTTCAGCTTTCCTAACATGCAGCAAAACTTGCGAGTGTCCTGGCATCACACTGAATTTCCCTGCCCTTACCAGCAGAAGCCGATGACACAGGGTGAAGAGATATCCTACAGCATTTCTGTCAACTACTAGCCCATATTAAGTGTCATGTGATATTCTGCCCTGAGCTTTTTTAGGAGCTGAGGCTCTGTGGACACTCCTACTGCATCGTATCAGGTCAGACGGTTTGTCCATCTAAGCAAGTATTTTCTGTTTTGACTGGCTGTGTGGCTTTTCATAGTCTCCAGGAAGTCTGTCAACTGAAAGCAGAGCTCCATTAAAGAACTTACTCTCTCCAAGCCTTCAGGATGAGGTGGGCTATAAATGGAAAGCATGTATAAATTAAGGGCATAGGTGGGAATCAGTGTGTCCCCTCCCCCCGCGATGTTTTTGGACTCCAACTTCCACCAGCCCCAGCTAGCACAGGCAATGGTTAGGGATCATTGGGGTCATAGTCCAACAACATCTGCACCCTGAGTTAAGAAATAAATCAGTCTCGCGCTTAAGCTAACCATCTGCACAATAACAGCAACATATATGAGAAAAGTTAGGTATACTTACACCAAGAATATGTAGCAATACTGCTCCTTGCTGCCTTTCCTTATTTGTGAATAGATCATCGGGAAATTCATGAATCGCTGAAAGAAAGAAAGAAAGAAAGAAAGAAAGAAAGAAAGAAAGAAAGAACAGGAAAGATTAAATTAGGGAGTCATAAACAAACAAACACAAGGGGGGAGGAGTAGCATTATATGCAAATGATGTGGCTCATCATCATCTTGGGGGAAAGTGACAAGTGGGGTGCTTCAGGGCCCTGTTGCTGTTCAATGTCTTTATAAATAACTTGGATGAAGGAATTCGGGTGATGCAGATGACACCAAATTTGCAGATACAGTGGTACCTCGGATTAAGTACTTAATTCGTTCCGGAGGTCTGTTCTTAACCCGAAACTGTTCTTAACCTGAAGCACCACTTTAGCTAATGGGGCCTCCCGCTGCTGCTGCGCCTCCGGAGCACGATTTCTGTTCTCATCCTGAAGCAAAGTTCTTAACCTGAGGTAATATTTCCGGGTTAGCAAAGTCTGTAACCTGAAGTGTATGTAACCTGAAGCGTATGTAACCCAAGGTACCACTGTAATGCCAAACCACAAGGGGTAGCGAATGCCACAGAAAACAATACCAGGATTCAATATGACCTTAACAGATTGGAGAACTGGGTCCAAACTAACAAAAAGAATTTCAGCAGGGACAAATGTAAGGTTCTACACTTAGCAAAGAAAAACCAGCTGCACAAATGTAACATGGAAGACACTTGGCTTGCCAGTAGTAGTAGTAGTAGTAGTAGTAGTAATTACTTTATTTATACTCTGCCCATCTGGCTGGGCTGCCCCAGCCACTCTGGATGGCTTCCAACACATAAAAAACATAGTAAATGTGAAAAGGATCTAAGGGTCTTAGCAGACAACAAGCTTAACTTGAGTCAAAAGTGTGATGCAGTTGCAAAAAAAAAAGCTAATGCTTCTCTAGGCTGCACCAACAGAAGTATAGTGTCCAGATCAAGGGAAGTAATAGTCACCCTCTATTGTGTCTTGGTCAAACCACACCTGGAGTACTGTGTCCAGTTCTGGGTGCCACTATTTAAGAAGGGTATTGACAAGCTGAACGTATGCAGAGGAAGGCGACCAAGATGATCAAGGGTCTGAAAACCAAACCTGCCATGGATGCTTTAGCTGAGATTCCTGTATTGCAGGGTTGGACCAGAAGATCCCCAGAGTCCTTTCCAACTTTACAGTTCTATGATTCTGTATGGCAACAGCACTGACGCCATAAAGAAAGCTTAACATTCAGGAAAGGCTAGGATTAGCTGAGTACACTGCAGACGGCAACACTTTCATTCCATCTCTGGGGAACAAATATTAAACCTCAAATAAATAAATCTCAATCCAATTAATTTTCCTGAAATAGAGATTTTGGCCTCAATACACCACGGAGTAATCTGCATGCAGAGAGCATATCTAAGCCAATGCACACATGAGAGGCAACAGGACTGCAGGGAATCCCTTATACCAAGCAGATTTAGGCACACACATAGTGCTTGATCTCCTTTCCATCAACACCAGATCGGACAATACCCAATACTCAATTTGTGCTATAGTAACTTCTGTAGGCTGATTTGCAAGGCTAAAGTGAAAGCTTGCTTTTTTTTATTATTCTTGCAGCCTCTAAGTGACTGAAGGCCACGGTTCCTACCACATTCCCCAGGATTTTTGAGTGGCTGCAAAAGGATGTTTTGGATGTGCCCCCATTTTACTCTGAAAAATGCTTGTATTTGGTTCAACAGAGCTGAATCAGAAGCACGAGCTGCTCTTGGGGACACAGGAAGCTGCCAGGAAGCTGAGTCAGATGATTGGCTCATATAGCTCAGCATTGTCTACACAGATTGACAGCATCTCTCTAGGGTTTCAGACAGGGGACCTACAGGGGATTGAATCCGGGACCTTTTGCATGCAAGGCAGAAGTGCTATCACTGAGCTACAGCCTTTCCCCCGTAGCTCTTTTTAGACTATCTCCTATGGTCACCCTACAGCATGAATGGGGAACCTTTTAAAAAAAAAATCCAAACTGAGCATTCCAGCTCAGTTGGTAGAGCCCCATTGTTGGGCAGAATATTCATGCATTGCAGGGAGATGGACTATATGCCCCTCGTAGCCCCTTCCAGCTCTACAACTCTATGATTCTATAAAGGGGAATCAGCTGAGAGCCACATGCCAGTGTGGGGCAATGGATGTGCCTCTCATATTTGTACCATTGGCCACATCCCATTCATTTAGGTGCTTGGACACCCACAGTCCTACATTCAGGCAAACAAGAGGCATGACCAGTATTCAAGGATGCATTCCAGCGAACTCCTTGAGAAGGGCTAGGAGTAGAGCTGGCGAGGGTGTGTCCTGGGGCCCAGACAGAGAGGCCTGGGGGGCTGCATTTTGGGCCCAGGAGGATCCCCACCCTTGCTCTACAGCAGTGTTTCTCAAACTTGGATCCCTAGCTGTTGTTGGACTGCAACTCCCATCATCCCTGACCACTAGTCCTGCTAGCTTGGGATGATGGGAGTTGTAGTCCAACAACAGCTGGGGACCCAAGTTTGAGAAACACTGCTCTACAGGATGGGAGCTCTCATGATGAACAATCCAAATAACATGGGTTTCCTGCCACTCTCCGTCTCTCAAGAACATGTCCCTAAGTGTGAGCTACCTTCTCTTTCCCTTATGCCATCATGTTCATTTGGGTCTACACTGTCCCTACAGTCAAAAGCATGGGGTCAGTTCTTTGAGAATATGCTGTGCAGAATGCTTTGATCCACTTTAATTGCCCCAACCTAAATTTCTGGAATGCGACTGAATCCCTCCCACAAAACAGAGGCAGTCTGGAGGCAACAGAGCAGGCCCAGGAGTCAGCTAACCAAAGTTTCCCCCGCTATGGTGAGATAAATTGTATTTCTATATAAATTAAGGTAATTATTGATAAATATGCATCTAGGCACATAAACCAACACATGCAAATTTTATGCAAATATTTGTATTCTTTTGCAGTGGATAGTTTTCACATTACAAATTGGCCCCTCAAATTTTAACCATGATTTTCAAACCCAATTCAAATTGTGGTTAAAATCTTTGTCTGTTTGCGATATTGATGTGAACATGCAAATATTTTTGGGGGGAGGGGGAAGCCCATTGCATTTTAAATTTCTGGTGCACCTGTAACAGCAGAAGGGCAACAAACCTGCTTTTCAGAGTATGTTGCCAAGTACTGCAAATCATATTTGTTTTGTTTTTTTAAGTCCCAAGCCTGGCTCCTTTAAAAGCAGCAGGAACTTCTGAAACCCCAGCCAAAAGGAACTAAATAAAGTTGTGTTAATGCTGCAAACTGCATTAAAGGACTGAATTATTCATAATATGTTCAGGAGCATAGCCGATAAATCACTTCAAAATTCAATAGGCAATCAATTGGGAGCAGCACATAAAATGTTGCTTTGATACAGATACAAACTGTTATGTAGTGTAGTTTCACCCTGGGCCAACAGGGGGATACTGTATATAGTTTTCACTCAGGTCCGCGGCAGTTAGTTTAGGCGGGAACTCTGAGCTGTTGTGGTTACAATGTTGACAGCCGGCTGCCTATAAATACAGGCCGGCTGAGCTGTCGCAGTCAGTTCTATTCCAGCTTGTCTTAATAAAGAGCTACTTGAAGAAATCGCTGTGCCGGCTGCTATGTCAACCCACTACTTAATACTGGCGACGAGGATGGGATGGATGGACATCAGAGCACAGCCAGATGCGGCCAGCCTCTGAACTGAGCTGAATCACAGAGCGAAATCACTGAGCGAAATCACTGAGCGAAATCACTGGGCAGAACCAATTCAGAGCTGACTGTTCTAGCTAGAGCACTGTGTTCCATCCATCGCCCTTCACGCCGGCATCGGAATCATGGCTTCACTTGTGCCTCTACCGCCGTTTGCGCCAGCCTCTGAGTCATGGGACTCCTACCTCGCTCGGTTCGACTGCTACCTCCAAGCCAACGAGCTGACAGCAGTATCAGTGGATCGGAAGCGGGGCCTATTTCTCAGCCTCTGTGGGCCTGAGGTGTTTGAGACGGCCCGAGCATTGGTTGCGCCTGAAGCAGTCCAGGCAACACCATGGGACACGATCCAAGAGAAGCTCCGCAACCACTACGCACCAAAGCCGTCCAAGATTGCTGCCCGCCATGCGTTCTACCACCGGAACCAGGCAGAGGGGGAGTCAATCAACAACTACGCCACCGCCCTGCGACAGGCTGCAATGCACTGTGAGTTCCGAGACTTAGACGATGCCCTGATGGATCGAATCGTCTGCGGAGTCCGGGACATCCATCTGCAACGGCGTCTCCTAGCCAAGCCAGACCTCACGCTACAGAAAGCCATTGAGGAGGCTGTGGCCTCAGAAGCTGCTGAACGCTCCGCCCAGGAGATCCGCAAGTCCAGCAGCCCGCGTCTTGCTAGGGGGCCAGTTCCGGTGCATCATGAAGAGGCCAGCAGTGATGAGGCATCCTCCAGTGAAGACAATGACGTGCACCAGACAAAGCGGGAGCGCCGGAAGCTCCAACAGAAGTCCAAGGGCCAACCGGAATGTGCTGGCTGCGGAGGCGACCATTCCCGTGCCAAGTGTCGATTCAGAGACGCCATCTGTAGGAGGTGTTCCAGAAGGGGCCACATCGCTAAGGTCTGCCGATCGGCTCCGTCTGACACCCCCCCTTCATCGACTCGCAAGTTCAAGTCTTCACTCCAGTCTGCCAAGGAAAGTTGTTTCGCTCTCACCAACTGCCGCTGCCCGTCTGGAACCACGATTGGCCAAACCGACTCGTCTACGCGACGCAAGCTGAACGTCACGGTGCTCATTGAAGGAGCTCCATGTGACATGGAGATCGACACCGGGTCTGCCCTGTCCGTCGTGTCATGGAGCACCATCAAAAGACTGGTACCCAGAGTATCCAAAAGGCAACTCGACTCTCACCGCGTACACCTGAGAGACTACCAGGGAAACGACATTCCCGTGGTAGGCGTTGGCCGGTTCCGGATCGCCTTCAAGGATTTTTCGGGCCTGCTCCGGTTGGTGGTGGTCGAAGGTCAGCGGCCAAGCCTCCTAGGGCTAGACTGGTTTGATGCCCTCGGCCTGGAAGTCACCGGCATCAACTGCATCTCTAACGCAGAGACTGAGGGTCTGGTCAAAGACTTTGCCGAGGTTTTTGACGGCACCTTGGGACAATATACTGGTACGCCCATCTCCTTTAGCCTTGATCCACAAGTCGCCCCCATCAAGCTTAAGCCACGCCGGGTTCCCTTTGCTCTCAAGGCTAAGGTGGACGAACAACTGGACAAACTGATCGCCCAAGGAGTTTTGGAGCCCGTTGACCACGCAAAGTGGGAAACCCCCATCGTCACGCCTGTCAAGCCAGATGGGTCGGTGAGAATCTGCGCTGACTACAAGTGCACAATCAACAAGGCACTTCAGCAGCACGCTTATCCGGTCCCTGTTGTCCAACACCTGCTGCATTCCCTGGGTGAGGGTAAGGTCTTCGCTAAGCTGGACCTTGCCCAAGCCTATCAACAACTGCCAGTCGATGATGCCACTGCTGAAGCCCAGACGATCGTCACCCACCGGGGGGCATTCCGTTGCCGCCGGTTGCAGTTCGGGGTGAGTGTGGCTCCTGGCATCTTCCAAAGCCTTATGGAGCGTCTCCTGCAAGGGCTTCCGGGCGTGGTACCATATTTTGATGACGTCTTGGTGTCTGCAGAATCACACCAGCAGCTGTTCGAGCGCCTCCGTGCCGTGCTGACCAGGTTCCAGGAGGCCGGGCTCAAGGTAAAGAGGGAGAAGTGCCTGATTGCCGTTCCACAGGTAGAGTTCCTGGGCTATCTTATCGATGCCTCCGGCCTTCATCCAACCACATCCAAGATCCGCGCTATCCAGCAGGCCCCCACCCCAAAGGACAAAACGGAGTTGCAGGCATTCCTGGGGCTGCTGAACTTTTATAACATGTTCCTGCCCCACAAAGCCACTGTGGCTGAGCCTCTTCACCGACTCCTTAGCACTAAGACGCCTTGGGCCTGGGGTCATCGAGAGACGGCGGCCTTCAACGCGGTCAAGGCTCTCCTTTCTTCAGACAGTGTGCTGGTACAGTACAGTGAATCCAGACCGCTGGTCCTTGCCTGCGACGCCTCACCTTTTGGCATCGGTGCTGTCCTTAGTCACCGTTTTCCAGATGGAAAAGAAGCACCGCTCGCCTACTTTTCCAGGACACTATCTCCGGCGGAACGGAATTACAGCCAGCTCGACAAGGAGGCATTGGCACTTGTGGCTGGAGTGAAGAGGTTCCATGAATACCTCTATGGCAGGACTTTTGACCTCATCACTGACCACAAGCCACTCCTGGGCCTCCTCGCCGGTGATCGTCCAACTCCACCGGTCCTCTCACCACGCATGCTGCGATGGACTGTTTTCCTGGCTGCCTACCACTACCGGCTCATCCATCGCCCGGGGAAATCGATGGGCCATGCCGACGCCCTCAGCCGTTGCCCTCTTCCAGCATTTGTGGAAGACCCGGCTCCAGCTTCATCGCTCCTTCTGATTGAGGATCTTCCGGCAGCGCCTGTATCGGCTGCCACTGTGGCCTCCGCGTCTGCCCAGGATCGCACCATCAGCCGGGTGCTCAACTGGGTGTGGAGGGGGTGGCCACAAGGGCCTTTTGCATCGGAGTTCCAGCCCTTCGCAACCAGACAACATGAACTCTCAGCTCATCGCGGCTGTCTGCTGTGGGGAGACCGCGTCGTGATTCCCCAGGGACTCCGTCAGCGCGTCCTGGAGGCTCTGCACGTTGGCCACCCGGGAATTGTCAAAATGAAGGCGTTGGCTCGATGTTACGTCTGGTGGCCTAATATGGACGATGCCATCACTGCCTGGGTATCCGCCTGTCAAGCGTGCCAAGAGTCGAGGCCTGCACCACCGGCAGCTAAGGGACACACCTGGGAGACGCCAAAGACACCCTGGTCGAGGGTGCACATCGATCTGGCTGGCCCCTTTCACGGCCGGACCTTTATGGTAGTGGTGGACGCCTATTCCAAATGGCTGGAGGTCGCCCTGATGCCCTCCACCACTACCGAAGCTGTCATCCGGGTGCTGCGAGGCCTGTTTGCAACGCATGGGTGTCCTGATGTCCTTGTCTCTGACAACGGACCGCAGTTCACGTCAGGCACGTTTGAGCGGTATCTTTTGGGACTGGGCATCCGCCATGCCCTAACGGCACCTTTTCATCCATCCAGCAACGGGCAAGCGGAAAGAATGGTGCGCTCGACAAAAGAGGCACTGGCGCGCCTGGACCGGGGAGACTGGCATGAGCGGGTCGCCGAATACTTGTTCGTGCAGCACATCACTCCTCATGCGGCCACAGGGAGGAGTCCTGCTGAACTGCTTATGGGCCGCCGCCTCAGGTCACCGCTCGACCGGCTACACCCAGACTTTGCCGTGGCTGAACCCCCAGGCTGTGCCAACGCACCACGGTCATTTGTCCCAGGAAACCAGGTCTTTGCCCGGAACTATGTGGGGGACATTCCTTGGGTGCCAGCCACAGTAGTGGGAGTCTCTGGACCTCGCTCGTACCAGGTGGCACTCGAAGACGGACGTTTGTGGCGACGGCACATAGACCAGCTTAGGCGCAGGGTTGGCGACTTAGACACTACCGAGGTGCCCCCAACTGCGCTTGCGGCTCCAGAAGAGACACGTACAGATGGCGAGGCCCCACCTACACCTCCCTCGCAAACTGCCAGCGTGGAGCCGAACCAAGCCATCTCAGAACAGACTCAGACCACTCCACTTGCGGAGGCTCCACCCACAGCAGCGGATCCAGGGGAGTTGGTTCCAACGCCACCTAGGGTCGCACCACAGCCTCAGCGAGAACTGTGTGGCCCTCCGGACTTGGCTACCAGTCCCCGGCGGTCTGGCAGAGTTTCCAAGCGCCCAACTCATTTAAAGGACTACGTTGTTGGACAGGTATCACTGTTGGTCTAAGTATGGGAAATGTAACCGATATGCTTTTGTGCCTAATTGAACCATTACGATTGTAACTAACGCCTTATCTCGGTGGGGAGGGGTGTTATGTAGTGTAGTTTCACCCTGGGCCAACAGGGGGATACTGTATATAGTTTTCACTCAGGTCTGTAGATAGTTTTCACTCAGGTCCGCGGCAGTTAGTTTAGGCGGGAACTCTGAGCTGTTGTGGTTACAATGTTGACAGCCGGCTGCCTATAAATACAGGCCGGCTGAGCTGTCGCAGTCAGTTCTATTCCAGCTTGTCTTAATAAAGAGCTACTTGAAGAAATCGCTGTGCCGGCTGCTATGTCAACCCACTACTTAATACAAACCTTCTCAGTTGCACTTTTCATGCCCATGGGCACCAAATGGCGCAACATCATCACAGAATAAAAGAATAATAATGTGCCAATCTTTTCTGAAGTCCCAAAGACAAAGCAGTATTTTTACAAACCTCTCTGCCAATATTCAAGACAAATGCAAATAATCCAGCGGCCAATAAAGCAAGAAGGAGAGGGGGAAGGAGTACAAGAATTTGGCATATAACAGAAACAGAGTGCTTATTGCTGTTTTTCTGTTCTGCAATATAGTTCATCATTGCTATCAAACCAGAGTTGCCTAGCAATTCTTATATGAAGAGTCACCTTAATTTACAATGACTTTTCTATCTGGATTTTCACTGTTTGAAATATGGCAACCCTAATGTTGTGAGTCTAGCAGAGTGCATATTTCAGCTTACCTGGGAATCTTAACATTTGTTTTAAAAAAATCTCACAAGTTCCTAGCCTCCATCACTGCTGAAATCTGACAAGCTGGGGCGGGGAGAGGCTGAATAAGATCTGAAGTGGTTGGGGAGTCAGTACTGTATTCCAAAGCATAGTTCCCCCCCTCCCCCACCCCCAAGAATGGCCAACACAGAATTAATTAAGCAAAGCAGTAAAAGTGAAGTATAATAAATTAAGCTCAGTGTGTATGATTCATATCAGTTGCAGAATCCATATTTTTAGCACAGAATATGCACATGCATATTCTTTCTCCAGAACCACATGGACCATTGAAGACATGCTTATTACAGAAAAGAATATATTAGACTCTGCTGCAATTCCATAGAAATGATGTGCTAACTGCTTCTTTCTATATTTGAAATTCTGATCAGATAACGCTATGCAGAATTCTTGCTAGCAACTAGCTGACAATACAGAGAGTGGCCCAGAAAATAATTTGAGGATGTTACCTACAAGTGGAGGCTGTGGGACAAAGGAAGCACATGCAAAACATATAGATCATATGAAGCCGCATTTTGCATCCCAAAGTAGTGCAGCCTTAGGGTGAGCTGGCCATCATTGGTCACAACCTGACTGTTGCTGGATTTTTGCCATTTCTCAATAGGGCCATATGTCTCTATCTGCTTAAAGGTGCAACGAAAGCTCCAGCCAAGAATTGCAATTGAGTGTGCCCTCCGTTATGGTGGGTCTTAACCATGTTTCAAGGTCCAGGCAGGCACCTGTGGAGAGAGGCAGTTCTCTTTTAGAGCACCCTCACCCCAAGCTGGTCCCAAGCTGTGAAGGATCTTAAAGTTCAAAACCATGAGTAGGGCCCAGCAATGGAGAACCAGTGAAGATGGCAAAGCACTGATCCAATGCGCTTATATTGCTCAGTTCAAGATATTTAGTTCCTAAGCAACTTAAATTTCCAGAACATTTTCAAAGACAGCCCCCAATACTGTGCTACGTTAAAAGAGAGGGGGTGAAGAATTCAGGAGACAAGAAAAATGGGGCATTTATGAGGTCACCTCTGAAATGACTCTCACCAACTCCTAATGAAAGGGTGGAGAAAGTCACAAACAGGCAACACTTAATTCTCAGACTAGTTCCCTCACTTCTCTCCTTCTGTGCTTGGAAGAACTATATACAAGGAGTGTGGGAGGGCGAGTGTGTTTGTTTTGAGCAGCAGAGATGAGGGGAAATAGGGAAAGGGAGATTGGCAGCATTTTTGGCACCATGTTCATCAGGAGATGGTGCATATTGACACTGGGATGAAAGTGACATTATTAATCTTCTGGGACGTTGAAGCAGATAATCCACAAAACGGCTGCTGGCGTGCGGTAATCTTCAGTGGTTGTTGTCAATTTTTCGAGAGGCCAGAATCGCTCCACATTATGTAAACCGGATGTTACTAAATCAAGCAGCTCCCTCAAATCACTTGCATCAGGCAGTGCATTATCCTCCTATACAGCTGCCCCCTGCGCTGCCGCTCGGGATTTATCATTCTCTCCCAGACCTCAGTACAAAAGGCAGCATGCGTCCCCATTTATGATTAACCAACTAAATTCCCACTGTGTCGCTTGGCAAAGCTGGTACCAAACGACAGGACAATGTTTATGCACCTAAAATGTAAGGGAGAGAAAATGGAACACGTGTCCATTATAGCCAGCTTAATTAAATTACTCCCAGCTCCTCCCAGTCTTTCATTAGAAACCTTCAAAAACCCAAAACAATGCAGCTGTGTTGTGATGGGATTAATTGACTGGAAGTTACACCATGACACTGGTGGTGCATCTGGAAGTCTGCAATGTTCCTCTGTGCACTTTGTGGACTGTTAATGGTTTTGTGGATATCTAATGAATCTGAATTTTGAAGGACATACTTCTTCACGCAGCACATAGTCAAACTATGGGACACTACATTCCACATAAGGCAGTGATAACCAGCAATTTTAAAAGAGGATTAGACAAATTCATGAAGGATAAGGCAACCAATAGTTGCTAGCTGTGATGACTATGCTCTACTTCCACGGTCAGAGGCAGTAATGCTTCTGAATACCAGTTGCTGGAAACCACAGGAAAGTGGAAAGAGGGGGAAGTGCTCTTGCCTTCAGGTCCTGCTTGCACGTTTCACACAGGCATGTGGTTGGCAATCATGAGAACAGAATGCAGGACTAAGATGGGCCATTGGCCTCATCCAGCAGGCTCTTCTTATGTTCTTACATCCCCACTACCTGACCTCAAATAAGTAAGCCCGGGATGTATGTTATTTTATTTGTCTATCTCATTTGCATGCCACCTTTGCTCCAGGGAGCTCATGATAGCATCCCTGGGGTGATCCCATTTTATCTGCACTACAGGTAGGTTAGTCTAAATGCTAATTACTTGCTCAACAGATTCCAGGAAGCTGTACAGCAAAGCCAAGTAAGGATTTCTGGTCCAACACTATATGCATGATAACATGTCGACATGCTAGCAGTGCAATCCTTTGCAATGATGATGATGATATTAATAATAATAATGCATGTTTATTCAGAAGTCCCTGTAATTTCAAAAGGGCTTGCTCTCTATAAGAGAGTATACACTCGGCAAGCTAAAATTCTATTAAAATAATAATTGTACGTAAGATTGCAGCTTAGGAACTGCATCACTAAGCAGCAACCTTAAAACTTATCAGAGGGTGAGCGTCATTCATTAATAAGACAAGGTGAAGCCATTTGCCTCAGGTAGTAGATCCGACCCTTGCCCTACCTTCTCCCCACCCCAGCCACTGAGCTGCTGCCAACCCCCCCACCCCACCCCCCAGGCTTCACTCGCACCACTGCACCCTTGTCACTGCATTACGGCAGCAGTGTGGCACAGCCAAAGGCACCTGTGTAGTTGCACTGGCAGGTTCTGTGGGGTGTGGCATCAGGGCATTTTGCCTACAGCAGCAAAACATCTCAGGCTGGTTCCACTGGACACAGTGGAAATAACTTCCAAGTCAGCATATCCAAGATATGTCCTGTGAATTGCCATTTTAGGTTCTTCTTTCAACTCATTTTCTATTCTTTTAATTTTTTCCCAATAATCTGCTGCGAGCACCAGAAATAATGAAAGAAGACCACTTCTTCCAAACACAGTCTTTAGTTCGTTAAAACCAGAGGTGTGGTGGCCCAGTCGTCACAGGGGATCAAAGACTTAGCAAGGTCCCTGTCTCTAGCATCCTAGAACCACCCAGTCAGCATGAAAGTGGAGCTTTCCAGCCACTGAGAAGGAGCCGTCTCCCCCTTTGTGCTGCTTCAAGCCAATCAGAGTGAAAGGTGAGTCAGCGACTGAGCACTGGCTCCTGTTAGGATATGCTCGTACCCCTTCCAATCTGCGCCCCATCCCGAGGGACGAGGGTAGGGTGAGCAAGGATTACTCACCTCCGTCACTGGTGTTGTGCAATGCCAGGTCTATAGGCAAAAAAACCGCCACCCTGCGAGACTTCTTCACCTCGCAGGGGGTTGACCTGGCTTGTGTGACGGAGACCTGGGTGCGCGAAGGGGAAACTGTTACCCTACGAGAGATGGCGCCCCCAGGTTTCTCTGTCCTCCACCAGTCACGGACTGTGGGCCGGGGGGGAGGGGTGGCAATATTAATCCGGGAAAATTGTTCTTTCAGGGCTCTACCATCGCCATCGATCCCCGGCATTGAATGTGTTGGCCTAGTGTGGGGCTCCGAGGAGAGCTTGGCTGTCTGGCTGGTGTACCGGCCACCTAGCGCACCAGCAGCCACCCTGTCAGGCCTGCTGGAGGCGGTGGCCGGCTGGGCCTTGGAGTTCCCCAACCTATTGGTACTGGGGGACTTCAACATCCATGCTGATGCCACTCCCTCCTCACAGGCTCTGGACCTGGTGTCTTCCATGGCGACACTAGGGCTCTCCCAGTTTGTTTCGGGCCCCACACATCAAGCAGGCCACACGCTGGATTTGATCTTTGGCGCCGGTATAGATGTGATCATGTCTCCCTCGATGAAGGTGCCATGGTCTGATCACTACGCTCTGAAAGCCAGGATTGACTTTCCACCCCCACCCTGCTTAGGTGGCGAGCCGATTTGGGCTCGCCCGCAGAGGCTGATGGACCCTGATAGATTCCGTCAAGCCTTGCGGGACCTTGCTCCCCCTGGCGACTCATTGACTGAGCTTGTTGAGGGCTGGAATACCCAGCTCCTGGCAGCCATCGATGAGATCGCACCTAAGCGCCCTCTGCGACCCCGCAGAAACCGGGCTCCCTGGTTTACCGAGGAGCTTCGGAAAATGAAGCGGGACCTCAGACGGCTAGAGCGAGTATGGCGGGGTGCCCGTGACGGAGCCTCAAGAACATCTTATAGGGTTTTTATGAAAACCTATGAGATGGCAGTGAAGGCCGCTAAGAAGTCTTACTTCTCGGCCTCCATTGCATCCGCTAGCTCTCGCCCGGCGCAATTATTTAGTATAATCCGGTCTTTAACGTCCCTTGAAGGACAGCCAAATTTAAATAACAATCTGACACACAGCTGTGAGGCATTTGCGAGCTTTTTTGCGGAGAAGGTCTTGTCGCTCCGCCATGACCTCCCTGCCAATTTGGATACAATAAAGGAACTGGAGGCCCCTCGACTGTCCTCGGGTCCAGTATTGGACCACTTTGACCGGATATCTCCAGCCGATGTGGACAGATTCCTCCAAGCTGGAAAGCCCACCACCTGTCCTCTTGACCCGTGCCCGTCATGGCTGATTAGAGCGTGTCCAGACGAGGTGCGGGGCCCCCTGGGGGATATCATCAATTTGTCCCTTGGCACCGGGATATTCCCAGGGGAACTGAAGGAGGCGGTGGTGCGTCCGCTCTTAAAGAAAACATCGTTAGATCCCTTAGATCTATCCAATTACCGCCCGGTCTCGAATCTTCCATTCCTGGGTAAGGTGATTGAGAGAGCGGTTGCTGAACAGCTTGGTAGGTTTCTGGATGAAACATCTGCTTTGGATCCATTCCAGTCCGGCTTCCGTGCTGGTCATGGGACCGAGACGGCTCTGGTCGCCCTAACAGATGATCTCCGCAGGCAGCTGGATCGAGGCGGGTCGGGGCTGCTGATTCTTTTAGATCTGTCAGCAGCCTTTGACATGGTCGATCACGAACTCCTGGACCACCGCCTTGCCGACGTGGGGATCCAGGGCACAGTCCTTCAATGGCTGCGCTCGTTTCTCTCTGATCGGGGACAGAGGGTGGCGCTTGGGGGGGAATTGTCATCGCGTCACTCCTTGGTGTGTGGAGTGCCTCAGGGTGCGATTCTCTCCCCGATGCTTTTTAACATCTTTATGCGCCCCCTCGCCCAGCTTGTCCGGAGTTTTGGGCTGGGCTGCCATCAGTATGCTGATGACACCCAACTCTATCTGTTGACGGATGGCCATCCTAACTCGGCCCCAGACACACTGACCAAATGTCTGGAAGCTGTGGCTGGATGGTTACGTGGGAGCCGGTTGAAGTTAAATCCTTCGAAGACAGAGGTCCTCTGGCTGGGGCGGGACGATATGGGATCGAGAGGGCAACTCCCATCTCTTGCGGGGGTGCAATTGGTGCCAGCACCGTCCGTTAAGAGTTTGGGTGTAATCTTCGATACCTCCCTTTCTATGGAGGCGCAGATTACAGCTATAACAAAGGCGGCATTTTTCCATCTCCGCCAAGCTAAGCAGTTGGCCCCTTATCTCTCTCGCCCTGACCTAGCCACTGTGATCCATGCGACGGTCACCTCCAGACTGGATTATTGTAACTCGCTCTACGTGGGGCTGCCCTTGAGACTGACCCAGAAACTCCAGCGGGTGCAGAATGCCGCAGCGAGACTCCTTACAGGGTCTTCGCCGCGGGATCACATTCATCCGGTGCTATACCAGCTGCACTGGCTCCCGGTGGAGTACAGGATCAGGTTTAAGGTGCTGGTTTTAACCTTTAAAGCCCTATACGGCCTAGGACCCTCGTACCTACGGGACCGCCTCTCCTGGTATGCCCCACAGAGAAACCTACGGTCTACAAATAATAACACCCTCAAGGTCCCAGGCCTCAGAGAGGTTAGGCTGGCCTCAACTAGAGCCAGGGCCTTCTCGGCTGCAGCTCCAACCTGGTGGAATGCTCTGTCACAAGAGACTAGGGCCCTGCGGGATCTGACATCTTTCCGCAGGGCCTGCAAGACAGAGTTGTTCCGCCAAGCTTTTGGTCAGGGCGCAGCCTGACTCCCTCCTCTGGCAACCTGCACAGAATTTTGTTTAATCGGTTGCCATCAATTTGATTTTAACTAATTTTATAATGAAATATTTTTAGAATGTGTTATTATTTGACTGTTATTTGGTTGTTGTTAGCCGCCCTGAGCCCGGCTCAGCTGGGGAGGGCGGGATATAAATAAAATTTATTATTATTATTATTATTATTATCTATCCGAGCTGCTCCAGCAAGTGGTACTGTTATACTATGTTTTGTGTACATCATGTGAGTGTCTGAGTGAGCATGAGACAGGAAGTCTGAGGACTGTTGGAAGTTAGTTTCACTTCTGAAAGTGTTGCTGTTCTGTACTGATGCTGAAAGAGCAGACATGCTGATGGAGTCTTTGTATATAGACTGCAAATAAAGTAGTTTTAGAGCTACTGGTTGAGTCTTTCTTCTGCAATGATACGCCAGAAGACGAGTGTGCTCCTCTCAGGAGAGAGGGGTCGCTTATCACCGGTTTCTCTGGACTGAGGGAGATTTACAGCCAGGGAGGACGCCCCAAAGACTTGGGAAGTTGGGGGCCTTCCTGGGTGTGTTTCCAACAGCTCCTTGGGCCACTCTTGAGAAGGCACATGGGAAGAACATCATGCAGTTGTTGTTCTGGATGCTCCAAAGCTAAGCATTTGGGAACACAGAAAACAAAGGGTGTTCTAAGTTCTGTTATGTAAGATGGAACTTCAAGGAAAATGCCATTCGCTCTGAAAGAAGAGACTGGAGCTCTCCAAATCATTTGCCTATGCACACGCACAAAAAATAGTAGCACATGCATCCTTAATTGCTCTTATTGTATAATTATAAGATTACTGTATAATCTTAGTGGATTATAAAGTCTTAAAAGGAAGCATAGCAGTGAGAGGGGCGTGGCTGTGATTTGTATGAATGGATCTTGCGTATCAGGGACTGGCTAGATGAGGGGGAATGGTGGGAGGCTACAGCCGGGGAACCCCCCCCCCCAGGGAAGCATCAGAGTGGGAAGTCAGGAGAATGGTGGTGGGATTCAGAAGATATGTCCGAGGAAGAAAGGGGGCAGACAGGTTGGAGGCTGAGCAAGAACCAGGTTTAATTGAGAGCGAGACAGCTGAGGAGGAGGAGGCTGAGGCAGCAACAGATCCCCAGCAATCTGCCACTTCCACAGTTTTCCCCTCCTCCTCTGTCCTGAAGAACGAGGAGGGCATTGCATGCAGCAGAAGAAAAGGCACAGACAGCCCCTCCATGAAGGAGTTTGCTACTATGGGGAAGGCAGCTCGCTGGAGGCTCAGATCCACAGTTCTGGCAACTGCTTCATTGGGCTGGTTCTGACCACCAAGTTCTCTGCTGTGTTTTGTCTCTCTGAATAAAATCAACCTTACTGCTCACTTTTGAATTTCTGTGCTGAACCAGCCCTGACACTGCACTTCTGAATTCGCCACTACACTACTGGTTAAAACACCATGAAAATTTCTGTATCAATCTCTGTATTTACAGATAGATCTTTTTTAAACAAGCTCTGGACAACTCAGCAGATGATCATGTGCTATGTTTATTTTTTGAAAAACACTCTCAACAACTGGGTTATCAACACACAAGTGTTAAATGGAAGCGCATTGCTTAAATGACCACTTTGTGTGTCTCCTCTAGTTTTCAAATGTAGAGTGGCTCTGCAGGAACAAGGGGTGTATGGATTTGTGGCTGACACCTGCTCAGGACGGTTATAGTAGATAATGATTGCAGCAGACATTCGTGTATAGCAGGAGAGCATTGCTCCCACATGCCCCGTCTATACTGCTGAAGGCAGCCTGCCAATGGACTAAGTTCCAAAATCTCATAAGCCTGACAGAACATCTCACCAGCCACGTGGAACTGCTGTTTTATAACCCATCCAGGCATGTGATTTCTTCACCTTATCGCCAGATGATTCACCCACAGAGGCAAGAAATCCTCAGAAGGATGCTGATTGTACAGGGCATTCTGTGACTTCCCTGACACAGTTACTGCAAGTGGGATTAGTCCTTCTACAGGAGCCTCCCTGATCTTAAATAGCTATACATAACGGGCTGGGCTATGGGTTATTTTAGGCAGGAATTTGGGTTGATAGGGAGCAAGTTGTTGGAGAATTCTTGCTGATTCTGCAGTTTAATCGAAGCACCCTAGAGGGGGATTTGTTTCCTTGTTTTTGTAGAGCATCCTGTTTCCCGGGGTTAAGTTTTTGTTCAGGTTGGAAAAGATGACAGGGCTCCTGCACCTTTAATAGTTGTGTAGAAGATGAAATTTCACCACGTGCAGGAGTGAAAGGTGCAGGAGCCCTGTACTCACCTGCTCATTTTATTTCTGTTTTACATGAAATGAAGAGGGTCCATTTTAAGACTCACTATCCAGGAAGAGCGTGCGTATGTGCTTGTGTGCATGCGCGCACACACACAGGAACAGCAGATGTTTCTGGGAAGCGGATAACCAGGACATTGAATTATCCATCGCTTGTTCTTTCATCCCAGCATCTGATCACCAGGGATATGCTGCCCATGAACATGGAGGCTCCATGTCTCAATCATCACCAATAACCTGTTAATAAGCCTTTTAAGCCTGGATAGCTCAGCTGGCTAAAACATGGTGCTAATAATAGCAAGGTTGCAGGTTTGATCCCCATATGGGGCAGCTGTACATTCCGGCATTGTAGGGGTTGGACTAGATCACGGGTGTCAAACACAAGGCCCGCGGGCCGAATCTGGCCCGCCAGACCTCGTCATGTGGCCCGTGTAGCCGCCGCCGGCTGCCAGCCTTCACCTTTTATTCTCGCTTTTTTTTTTTTGGACACAAGAAAGCCGCCTCTTCAGCGCATGCACGGCAGCCTACAAGCCAGAGAACGTCTGCCCTCTAGCGGCGCCGGCCGTTCTACACAGGAAACCTCCACTTTACATGCATTTAGGAAACCTCCACTTGTTTTTATATTGAGCGCATGCCATCCTGTGATGTGACAGATCCAACGGCTGCCTGAACCCTTCTCTCCTGTACTGTAAGTCCTACAGATACAACCGGCCCTTTGAGGGTGACCAAACTGCTGATGCGGCCCCCGATGAATTTGAGTTTGACACCCCTGGACTAGATGATCCTCAGGATCCCTTCCAACTCTATGATTCTAAGTGATCTGGTTTTGTTTTGTTTTTATTAAAAAAAAACATTTCAGAATCAATATATAGCATGCAGAGATGAAGGAGATCTCTACTAAATGGGTGGGTCATTAGGTCTTTCTAGATTGTTGGCACTGCACAAAACATTTCCTCCCCTACCCCATTCCAACATTCCTTTGCATTTGTGAAAAAGCTGGCAAATATTATAGGACCATAACTGCAATATATCAGTTTGTGGCTTGAGAAATGTCTGCTTGTTTATATTAGTACTGTACAGTATATGAAACCAAAGTAACAAACATTCAAGGAAGCAGGGTTGTTGTTGATTTGTCCTCCTGCTACTAGGATCTGTTCAGTTAATTTACTCATAATTGCAAAGTCCCATAGCTGACAGAGAGAGTAGGGACCTTAGATAACCTCCATAACTAGGCAAGACATAGCTTAGTGGCAGCAAGTAGGCATTTAATTACTACTTCATAAGTAGGAAAGGTATCTCCTGCCAACCACTATTAAGGAGAATAAAAAGCACTTGTTTCATTTATTTAAAACATGCCTATACCATCCTTAAACCTATGTGGATTTAAGGGCAGCATACAACCAATTTATACCATGATATAAATAATAGAGCAGACAAAATCCTTGAAAATGAAAGTAGGATTTACAACATATTAGAATGCCTGGGTAAATGCAAATATTTTTGCCTGGGGCCAAAATGTTTTGTGGGTATCATATGAGACTGTTAAGGGAGGGCATTCCATACGTGAGGTGCCACTACTAAGAAAGCTCTCTCCCCTGTTACTGAATAGAGCACCTCTATTAATGGAAGCACTCAGGGGATCTCAGTAGAAGATATGGGCCCATTGCAATGGGAAGAAATACTCCTTCTTGAATCTACATCCCAAACTATCTGTGGCTTTATTAAATATAATGATGGACACTTTGCATTGGTGCAGAGCTATAATAATAATAATAATAATAATAATAATAATAATAATAATAATAATAATAGTATTTATACCCTGCCCATCAGGCTAGGTTTCCCCAGCCACTATGGGCGGCTTACAGTGCATACAAAAACATAGTAAAACGTCAAACATTTAAAAACTTCCTGATAAACCAATTATAAAATTGGTGTACCAGGTATAATAAACCTGGCAGTTCCAGTCATAACTATGACCTCTGCATTCTTCCCCAACTGAAGCTTCCAGTTTGTCTCCAAGGGCAGTGGCATGAATGACCCACTGCAGCAATCCAACTGGGGGGACCAAAACAAACACCACTGTGGCCAGACTATCTCTGTCCAAAGATCAATTGATTCTATGTATTCATTAGTCAATAAACCAAAAATAAAAAGTATACAGTACATAATCTCATCAAAAAAGAGATTGAAAAGTTTAACGTGAAAAACTATCACAAAGAACTATAATAAAATCATCATCATCATTGAATATGACGCCCCTATTTTCATCGGAGAAATGTTGGAGGGTATGTAAAGCTACTGAAATCAATAAACATTATTAAGTCATGGCCAATAATTTCAATCGGTGGTCTACTCTGAGTAAAAACATAGTTGAAGGCTACCCTCTGCCAAAGGGTGATTTCATGCATCTGACAAAATGAGCTCTGCCAGAATAAAGGCACCACACAAGTCTGTTGTTTTTTCTGCAACTGACTAACATGGTTACCCCTCTGGAATAACCTAATCAGACTGTCGTTTCCAAAACAACCGCCCTTTTCTTTTTCAGTTCTTAGTAGTGGGCAGAAAACACCTGAGCTCCGCTTCTGTTAACCAATGAGTTTGTAAGAGAGATGCAAGATGAGTTACAGGCCCGTTAATTCAAAGCAACACACAACTTCATGAGCGACACTGAAAGAGGCTGCAAAGGGCAAGTTCTTCGGGAACCGTTCTGCACACAGGTTTAATGGGCTGCCCTGCTAAGACAATGACTAGCGGTTGCAAAGGAGCCTGGAATGAAACAGCACTTAGCATGCTTGCAGTCCCCACCCCACCCCACTTCTTCTTAGTAATCAATTTGATGTGGTGAGAAGCCAAAGATCAAACCTTCTCTCTCTCAGGGAGAGCACCATATGGCAGGGCAGGAAGTAAGCTCCTTGGGCTCCAAAACCTGCTTGCTCTCCCTCTCCCAATTCTGCAAGCAACAGCAACTGCTAAAACATTTAATCTCTGCAGTATATTAATTCAATTTGCCTGGCTCAACCAAGAGAAGGCTGCCAAATACGATTATCTTTGTCACGGCGAGTGGCAGGTTACAAAGCAAGCGGCGGACTCGGACTGCAAACTATTAAATCCACCGAATATTTGCATTCTGAAAAGGTGGTGTACTGTGTCTTAAAGAAACAAGACTCCAGAAATGCTCTTTTGCTCTGACTATAAACATTCTTTGTGTGAAAGTCAAGATTAGCGAAATAAATGCAGCACTAATTCATTCGGATTTTTGTTTAATTCCCTTAAAAGGTAGTTCAGTACTATTAACCCTATTTTACAGATGGAGGCACTGAGCTGGAGAGAAAGTAGCTTGGGTCACCTCCAGACTGTCAGTATTTTTCAGGAGGGATTCAACCACATTGTGGAAAGTTAGGTTTGTGCAATTAAAGTAGATTAAAGTGCTCTATTGCCCTATCACACACACACCAAAAAAAAAACACCTATTAAAAAAAATAAATTTAAAAACCTTACTCTTTTGCTGTTAGGAAGGTGACAGGAAAATACACTGAAAAGTGTGGTATGATTAACAGATGATTAACAGGAAGATGCAGAAACACCCAGCAAGCATATCAGGATGAAAGCTCATTGTTGCATTAAAAAAAAAAAAAGGTAAAGGACCCCTGACCGTTAAGTCCAGTTGCAAATGACTCTGGGGTTGCTGTGCTCATCTCGCTTTACTGGCCGAGGGAATCGACGTTTGTCCACAGACAGTTTTTACAAGTCATGTGGCCAGCATGACTAAGCTGCTTCTGGCAAAACCAGAGCAGTGCACGGAAACGCCGTTTACCTTCCTTCCTCAGCAGTACCTATTTATCTACTTGCACTTTGACATGCTTTTGAACTGCTAGGTTGGCAGGAGCTGGGACCAAGCAATGGAGCTCACCCCGTCGCAGGGATTCGAACCGCCGACCTTCTGATTGGCAAGCCCAAGGCTCAGTGGTTTAGATTGTATACAAATCAACAAATGATTGCTCAGTAAAATGTAACCTCAATGTTCGCTTTGTTCAAACCCTTCAGGATGTCACACTCCCTTCCTAAAAAAAATGACAGTGACTTTTATTTGTAAGGAAGGAAGAGATCTTTATTCAGACTAATAGGGGGGTACAGACTCAGCAGCAAGCTAAGTCCAGAAGTCACAATTCCCAGGTATAAGAGCAAGGTAAGAGGTTCATAACTGAATGGAAGCTACAAAGATATCCCACCAGTTGACCTGCTCCTCCCACTAAGCTTCTAGAGATGAGGTGGGGCAAGCTCAGTCCTTGCGACTCTTTGGCCCAATGCACACACATGCTCCATTGGGGGGAGGTGTGTCTGATCCCACCTATAAAGAAGGCACCTGGTTCTTAGTGACAAGGCTGTGTCTTTCTCCTCAGCCTCCATGTTTCTTCCTGTTCTAGGCGTCTTTCCTTTGTGAGCCAGTTTAATGTACTTTACGGCGCTTCTTTCAAAATGGAGCGTAACTCTTTCTGTGACTCAGCACTGTGAAAAGATTCTCAGTTATATACAGTGGTACCTCAGGTTAAGTACTTAATTCGTTCCATAGGTCCGTTCTTAACCTGAAACTGTTCTTAACCTGAAGCACCACTTTAGCTAATGGGGCCTCCTGCTGCTGCTGCGCTGCCGGAGCCCGATTTCTGTTCTTAACCTGAAGCAAAGTTCTTAACTCGAGGTACTATTTCTGGGTTAGCAGAGTGTGTAACCTGAAGCGTATGTAACCTGAAGCGTATGTAACCCGAGGTACCACTGTACTGGAAAAGATTCTCAGTTATATACCCCCTACCTCCACCCTCAAAACCCTGTTACCCACAAGCACTCCTGAAACAGTTCTTTGAAACTCTCCACTGTGGCTGGAATGGCTGGAATGTTGGAGTGAAATGAAGACAACTGGTTTATTCAAAACCTATGAGCTGATTTGTGCTCCAGCCCTGTTAAAACAAAAACAAAAGAACCCTTTCCTTCTATTGTGTTTTGTTGTGTTTTCACTATATTGCTGTGCTACGGGACAAAGCAGCTCCCGGGAAGATTGCAGAAATTCCCAACAGACGATTGAGAGTATAATTTTGTTTTCCGTATAAGTGTACTTGCTTCCGCAAGACTACATGGCACATATTCCTGAGAGACTGAAGAGGGTCAAATATATACTCTAGGAAAGAAGCGATCCAATGGGAAATGGCCACCATTTCTAAATATTATCTATGTAACCATGCAGAAAGAGACAGGGGATTATTTGGAAGTCTCAAAAGAAAGCGGCGCTTGAGAGTTAAATTTTGTTTCCATATGATTGTGCTTGCTTCCACAGGATCACATTCCTGGGAGACTGAAGGGGGTCAAATATATATTGTCTAGGAAGGAAGAGGTCCACTGGGCATTTCCAAATATTACCTATTTAACCATGCAGAAGAACACAGGGAATTACTTGGAAATCTCAGAAGAGAATGGAAACTGAGGGTGAAATTTTGACAGCAACTGAGACTGAAATCCCCCCCCCCCCGCACATGTGCAGTTGCTTCCATAGCAAGCAATGCCTGGCACATATCCCTGAGAGACAGAAAGGTGCCAAATAGATAAACTTCAAGAAAGAAGAGACCTGGTGCAGCACAGCCACCTTTTCTGAATATTGTCTACGTAACCATGCAGAAGAAGACAGAAAATTACTCAGAAGACTTGGAAGATGGCAGGGGTTCCGTGCCTCCTGAGAGACAGGAGCCAGAACTGGAGGGTGGGGAGGGGTCTGAGCAGTCAGAGACAAGGGTGGAGGTGCAGGACATGGGAGAGGAGCTGGAGCTGCAGGAAGGCCGTGTTGCACCAAGAGCTGAGAGATGGTGCCTGAAGGAAGGGGGCAGCAGGATCCCTTCTGTCCTCTCCCCCACTGTCCCCTAGAAACAGGAGGGGCTTGAAGAGGCAGGCACAGTGACAACTTGCATGTAGAATTTGCAGGATGTTTGCACTCACACTGTCAGATGAGGGTATAGGTGTGGCCACCCATTGCTCCAACCATCCATTGCTCCAGCACACACACACAGAGAGAGAGAGAGAGAGAGCGCACGCGCGCATTTAGTGCACCTCAGGAGCTACTGTAAGTTCATATTTTGTCAATAAAGAATTAAACTATGGGGCAGCTGTCCTGCTTGGGCTGAGCTCAGGACAAGCACAAATAATAGGGGGGGGGCAAGGAACCTCAAAGGGCAGGGAGAAACTCAAAACCCAAGGTCATCTAACCAAGCTCATTGGTCAGAGAGTGCTGATGGCGAAATGGAAAACCATGGAGGAATGGGGACCAGAATGAAGCGTAACTGAAGAAGATATGGCTGGCTGACTAGAAACCTAAACAGGAGCACTCCATAACACATTTTTTTTTGTTATAAGTCCCACCTGTAAAATTCTATAGTAATATTAAAAAATAAATAATTATATAAATATTATGATTCTTCTAATCTCAAGAAAGTCCCAAGGAGATTACATCCAAAAAGAACGAATCCGAGACAACAAGCTGCTGAAACAGTAAGAAGGAGTCAATACATTTTTATTGATATCACTGTTATCAGGTGTGATTTCCAACTACTCCACTCCAGTAACAGAAGTTGTTTGGAAATATTCCTTTGGGTGCATATGACATGAATGTGCCATTGCTCCAAGCTGTAGGATCCGACAGACTTCAGGATGCAGGGCATGGGATCACCCTTGAAGAAGCCACAGAGGTTATTTCTCTAAGTGGAAGACTATTGATCCAGTTGGCATCCACAGTGATCAGGGATGACTGCAAAGAGCTCCTGTGGATTACGGATGGGGGAGGAATTCAATTCAGTTTGCATCTAAAGGTGAATCTAGCAAATTTGTACTTTCCCAAACAGTATCAGAACTGAAGCACAGCCATCGTTTGAAATGCACACTTTTCTGAATTTCGTGAGGCGGTTCTCCAACCAACCAAAAATGTTTTCATAATAAACACATATATCAGGGCAAAGTGTGAATAAAAATTGAATACATCTGTGAAAAGAACACACAAAAATGCATTATATTGGGGGTAACTGCTTTGCAAAAAATGTGTACGTTTGTAAAAACTGCATACAAAAATGTGTTTATTAGGAGAAATCTGCACCAAAATGAAGATGGATTTTCATTAGGAATTTTAGATAGATGATAGATGGATAGATAGATAGATGTAGAAAAAATGCAGATTCCTGAAGAAATGCAGAGAACAGAATTTAAGATTAGGAAAATGTGAAACTGAGAAAACCAAAAATGACAGGCCCTTCCATTCCTACTGTGGATACATGATGTTATATTTTAACTGGCATTCACAACAGCATTGTGAATCTGCTCTGAAGTTCTAATAATGGGACTGGGGAAAAATACCTCCCCCCCCAAAAAAAAAAAATCAGCAAATGATTTCAAAGCAATGCACCACACCCATTAACACCTTGTATTTCAGTGATTATGGGGAAATTTGGATGAACTTTATGCAGGGAGTTTCATCTTGAAGAATATGAACAGGAAGATTAAGGAAATAATATCCATTTCTTTCAAATATAGATGCAAGATTATTACAAAGTAGCTTGAGTCAGCTTTCCAAGTTTCATAACCTCTTGCTTAACACATAGAAAAAACTGCCTGCAAGCAATAAATAGTTAGCAGTACCTGTTTACCTGAGGCAACAGTTTGTGCAGACCCAAGGCTCCAGGCAAATTCCTAGATTCTTGTCAAGTTTTCACTATCTTGGAGTCAGCTGCGTAGTATGTCAATCTAAGGCCACTTAACCAACAGGTCAGCTTTATGTTGTAAAATGACAGTCTGATATTAAACATAGATCCATATATGACAGGGTATATGAGCCCCTAGATAGTATGTATAAGACAATAATCACTTGAAGCCTGAACTACAAAGCTAAATACACTTTATCTTGATCTTCCATATCCAATAGCTGTTTGGCATTTCAGCATTTTGTTTTCAACAGATTTAAGTTCCAGTTAAGAAGGCAATCCTATACATGCTTCTCTGGGTGTAAGTCCCATTGAGCTCATTAGTGATTACTTCACTAAAGCTTGCATACTCTCCCTTCCCTTTGCATTTAAGAATTAAATCTTCCATACCTGGTTTGTTCTAAGCATCAGTTTCCTATTTTATCTGAATACAGGAAACTGTGGTTTGTAGGAACCACAGTAAGTTAACAGGACAGGGCATCAAACCATGGTTAGTTGTTACACATGAACTGAGTCAGTAAGTGGCTTAGTTCAGTTCAGTTCAGTTCAGTTCAGTTCACTTCAGTTGGCCAGCTTCACAGATTTCTAGACTTCATTTATGAAATTGTTAAGTGGGATTTGTAATATACCATATGGAGGTCAAATACTCTCCTGTGTGAACCTCCATGAAACAAAAGGAAAAATGCACAGGAGTTCTGCCATTTGGAGTAAGTTGGAAAGAAATTCAAAACCCAGTAGGAGATGCTATGACCTTGGTTCAGGACTGAGAAATGGCCTAGGGACTGGCATATGGATGTAGATTTCCTCCTAAAATTTGTTTAGCATGACATGAACAGAATATTATTACTGTTTAATGAACAAACAAATAGGGGGAGACCAATATCTAGGAGGGTACATGTAATAGCCTGCCATATACTTATAGCAATTGTTGGATAACAATTTGAGTTGTCAGTGCTGTGACCTGAATACACTAACCTATATTTTGTCCTTCCTTGAAAACACCGTTTCTTTTTCTTTTCTTTTTTTTTAAAAGCTCCTCCTGTTATCAAAAGCATTGGGAGAATCTACATGCTAATTATAGCTCTGCAACAAAGGCACAGCTCTGATCTACTCAAACTGCATTTACACTGGTGTCTAAAGTATGCTAATGAAAATAAAAATGCTTATTTGAAAGTATCGGTCAAAGTCATGGCTCAAAAGGATAATTTTTAATATTCCCTTTTCCTCAACAGCAAACTGCTAGTAATCAATTATCTATAATCAATTATCTATAACTGTATATCTACCTGTAAAATAAATCAAAATAACATAACATAAAAATAAAAATATGATCTCAAAACATGAACAATGCCAGAGAAGCATCACAGGGGAGTGGGAATCTATTATAAAAGTTATGTCAGAACCAATGAAGTAATACTTTCATAAATAAATTACTGCAGACTGAAATGGATAAGCCAAACTACAGCTCTAAACAGTAACAAGTCCTCATATTGAAGAAAGAAGCCAAATTATTGTGGGGGAGGTGGAGGCAGGTCTGAAGAAGAGTGTGTGTAATTGCCGTAATATGTATTCCACTCATGCTGGCAATGTTGAAACAGCATGCAAAGGACAGGCAGAATCTTGGGAAGCCTCTCATTGTGACACTGTCAGGGCTCTGGAAGAGAACAGGAACCAGAAGAGGTGCCAAGGGTGAATATGAACAAACTCCCATAAAGGGTTTTTTAATTGAAGGAAAGACTTTGAAAATGGAGGAAGGCAAGATAATGGCAGTATTAATGGACAGTGAAACATCTGTCCAGATATAAACTGACTGCAGGAAGTTCATTCTCAGTATATGATGAACACATTCACAACAACAACAGCAACAACATATTTCTGATACCCCCACCCATCTGACTGGGTTGCCCAGCCACTCTGGGTGGCTTCCAAGAAAAATACAGGGGGGAAATAAACATGAAAAGCTTTCTGAAACAGGGCTGCCTTCAGATGTTTATGAAATTTTTTTATAGCTGTTTAACTCTTTGGCATCTGCCAGAAAGGCATTCCACAAGGTGTGGGTATGGCTACTGAAACGGCATTTTCCCGATTCCCTGTAATTTCACTTCTTGCAGAGAGATAACCTCCAGAAGGCCCTCAGACCTGGACCTCAGTGTCTGTGCTCAACAATGTAGGCGGAGATGCTCCTTCAGGTATACCAGGACAAGGCCATTTAGGGCTTTGAAGGTCAACACCAACACTTTGAATTGTGCTTGGAAACATACTGGGAGCCAGTGAAGATCCTTCAGGACCGCTGTTATATGGTCCCGCTGGCTGCTCCCAGTCACCAGTCTAGCAGCCGCATTCTGGATTAATTGTAGTTTTCAAGTCACCTTCAAAGGTAGCCCCATGCGAAACATGTCTATGGTGAAATGGTACAAGCTAAACTCATGGAGGGAGAAGGGGGATCATGCCTGATGACCTATCTCCACAGGATCCAGTTGAGCCTGGATGTCTATTGTCTTTAAACCAGACTTTAAACCAGCGAAGGAACAAACAAAGGGCACCATTAGTCTTGCTGGATAATATAACATCTAAAGGGAGTCTAAATCTAAACCTCATTAAAATAGAAGTGAGGCATATATTCAACCATGTCCATTTTAAATAATACATCTTTCCAATTATAGAGCTTGGGGTATTTATTTTGGTATGGCAAACTATACTAACAGAAAAGCACCAACATCACATGCCAAAAATGTCTTCAGTATTCAAATTTACATTCACCAGGGTAGTCCCACACATATTAAGTGTTGCATTTATGATGTTAATAATATTTTTTAACCACCTTTCATTTCCAAAAAAAAAAAACCTGGACTTGATCACTTTATCAAACTGTATCCTTTGCCAAAGATTGCTCAGCTAAAATAACTGCAAAGTGAGAACATATTTCTTGGAACAGTGGCAATTTCATTTTGTTATTAATTTACTTTACTGAAACTCCACAAGTTAGTTATTAGTACACTGTGTTTTTTGAATATTCGAGTCACTCTGCGGACAATTAGTATTTTCAGGAGCACTGGCTGTGGAAATGATAGTCATCTTCCCTTCTGCCTCTGCTGGAGAAGCTACGTAACTTTGCCACCCTTACTGTGGCTGTTGACAAAATACAAATCCTTCCCCTCTCCTGACACTTCCACTGGCTGTGTCCACGTTAAACAACACGTGTGATCTTCTTAATGGGAACCCTGCTGACGTCTGATATTGTTGCTGATACAATATACAAATCTTGTCTCTCATGCTTGCACTTCCAGGGGTAACTCCATGGAGATTATGCTACGGTAATCTAAATGGGAGGTTACCAAAGTGTGGATCGCCATAGCAAGGCTGTCCTGGTCCAGGAGAAGCCACAGCCAATAAGACTTGGAAAAATGCACCAGTAGCCACCAAGATCACTTAATCACATAAGATTGCACCCACTGGGTGGCAGTAGTGATGACAAAGAGAGCTTGACTCTCTAAGGACACAGCATCTTCAAGTGGCTGTCAAGCAGCCAAGCTTCTCAAGTTGAGGATGTGGCTGGTTGCTTCCATTCTCCCTTCTGGGTCAACAATTCCCCCTAAAGCTGAGCGTGACAATTTCCCAAGGCACTTTCAATTGTTTAATGATTTTTTAAAAAAAATCATTGCAGTGTGTTCAGGTAGTCTGTAAGGACTACATCATGCCCTGTGGGCATTCTGGAAATTATGGCCCACTGAAATTAATAAGCATGGCAAATTTGGGTCCATTAATTTCAGCAGGTCTACTCTGAGTAAAACTTATTTGAATACAACTCAGGATCTCTACCTGCTTTTTGGGATGAAGCTTTCTTTTCATCTTCCCCAACCCACAAATGGCTGATGGGTGGGTGTATGATTAGCTGCAATTATTGGAATAACTCTGCTCTCATTTATTAGTTCATTCTCAACTTTGGTCTCTCAATTTGGTTTCATTTTTCAGATGCATGTCCTGAAGAGAGAACTGTCCAGGTGTGTTCATTTTCCCCAAATTTCCTTTTATGATGTCAGATGCAAAGAATGTGCAATATCTTTCTCTCTCTCATGGGTACATATCTCAGACCTTCATTATCTAGAGATACAACTGACCGCCAAGCAGACTTTCTACTTCTAATATTTCATATCGTTAAAAATATCCAGTTTGTTTGTTTTCAGGAAAATCCTCTTAGACCTTAAATGTAACTTGCTAAGCCAAATGCACCATTTTTGCTCATTCTGATTACACTTCCAATTTTTGCACAATACCTTTTTGGTTTTTAATATTTTCTTTGTATGATGCAATTCCACTTCTTTTTCTTCTATATAGTTTTCATTTGATTGGATTGAGGATGCAGCCTAAACAATCTTGCTAAATAGTAAATGTGGGAAATAAAACATTTACCTCTTTAAGCATCTAGTGTACCTAGAACGATGCCCAAATTTCCCCAATACATAGCACTCTATCTATCACATTTCAAGTATCATCCATACCTTGCAAACATCAAGAGGAATCTGGGCAGATGCATGTAATCTTTGAGATTTATAAATTATTGTCTGACCTAGAATTATTTAGATACTTGTTTTCTTTTGATAATGTCCTGTAAGCCAGTAGTGAGCAGACTTCAGGCTACTTTGTTTTTTAATTAGAGCTCTAAGGCTTAAGTGGTATACTAGCATCTCAGCAGGTGGGTCACTTAATTGCTTACCAGGTGTCAGGATGCTGTCAGCGGCTACCGGCTGGTTTCCCAGGAAGTATAAAGACAAGGGAAAGCTTCTTACCGTCCTTTTTTATTTCAGTACTTACATAGAGAGGCTATAGAACCCATCCTCTTGGATAATGGCATTGTCCCAAGTGAATGTCCACCCCCGTCTTTCCCACTTCCTCATTTGGGTGCTGCTACGTGCCCTCTGTCTTTAATCTCTTTGCTCTCCTACTGTTAAGGCTTGCCAGGTTCTGGGAAATCGAGGGTCTGGGATGCTTTCTAATGACACCCTGTTAGCCAGCTGCTGCTCTAGTTCCTTCCCACCTTTTCCACCTCATCTGTGACCCTCTGCAAACCACTGTTGTAAATCTATACTGTCTTCCTCTCCCTCCTCCCTGGAAGGGTCAGGATGGGGAGGCAGTCTCCACCATTCCTCCTCTGTCCAGTCGCTGACACCAGGAGAGGGGAATGTTGGAAAGGAGGTTGTCACATTGAACATTCACCAGTAGAGCCAGGCCAGCACTCCTTGCCAGTGCTTTTACACCATGCTGACCTCCCCACCATCTTGGCCCTCTCCCCACCCCCCCAGTATGCAACAGTGGCCTACCTGCCAGGAAGTAGTGTACCAGTCCCATTCCACCTAGCAAGCTACTTCTGCCCTGAGGTATAACATCCAGAGCCAAGGGAAAAGAAGAGACTCTGGAGGAATATGGACATACCCTTACAATTAAAGAACATGGTGCCTCTGGGTGCATACTAAGTCCAAGAATTTGTTTCCAATTCCATAATTGTGCTTTCAGTCCTTTCAAACAAATATCCACTCCTCAATTTCCTTCAGGCTGGCTTAATTCTAGCAGCCTAGCAGTTGCTGCTATTGTTAGACAACTGGGAGTGAGAAAGTGTTGCCAATCTACTGCAGTTCACCCAGAAACCTACCGTGTAGGTGCTGATCTTCCCCCTGCCCACACCTGATGTAAGGCACTGAGGCAATCCAAAATGCCAATAATGACCGGAGAATGTGTGCTTTTGGGAACAGCCAATTTTAAAATTTCAGTTTACTTAATTAAGTGACTGAGTGCAAGGATGTGTCTCCTGCCAGATTCATCTGGCTTCTTGCCGTGGCCATTTCCCCCTAGGGCTTATTGTAGGCGATTAAGGCATTTGCTGGAGATGGACCATCTCCCTGAGCAAGTCAAGTCCACTCTGCTGTTAATCAACTGCAATCCCACAAGTTCTAATCAAATGTAAAACTGTGGTATCCGACACTCACTGATTGCTAGGTCAAAAATTTCAACCCAAAGGTGACAATCTGGAACTGTACTGCCTGAAATAAAGGCTTCTGCCTTCTGATGTGGAGCTAAGGCGTATTGCTCAAGTCGCACATTAGCATGGTGCACTGAGAAAAACCAGTGTTATTATTTGTTAATAGAGTGAAATGTTCTGAGAAAACTCTTGATGCAAATGTTTTATGATGCCAGCTGATCTCTTGGGATCCCCAATTAAGTTCCAAACTGCCAGCGAGCTCTGCGATTTTAACGCCTTCTAGCCTGAACATGAATATGACCCAGCCTCACTCTGCTTTGCCCCACCATGAGCTCAAAGCTAATTTGGAGCTAGCTGTTATTCATCATCGCTGCTAAGGTTCATGAGCTGCGTTCAAAATCCATGATTTTCTCCTATGCTTTTTAAAAATACTTTCCTGAAATTAAAATATCAAAAAGCTTTGCCTAGTGCTGTCCAACATGTCAGAATGTTGGCTGTTCCTAGCACAGTACTCTCAAGTCGCCCAACTTGTGCCTCTTTATCCTGCAGCATGAAGCTAGGATAGCCTTCACCAATGATGACAATGTACTGGAACTGCCAGCTGCACTGGGAACTTTCACAGAGCAGGCCTCCTGCTCCCACCTGTCTCACAGTGATTAGGCAGAGAAGATCATATCATCTGTCACCATCAACCATGTCTCTCTTTCTGTACGGGATACAGAGAAGGAGCTCTCCACCTTATGTTACAGAGAATGAGCAGGTTGGTACGGGAGGAGGCATACTTAAATATCCTGGACCCAATCCATTCAGGACTTGCAGTTGGGGCCATTTGCTTTATGAGGGTCACTACACTTCTTCCTTAAGAAGAAAAATGGAGGGGATAGCTTGTCCTCAATATCCATATGTGAGGAACTATCTTTAGAGTTTGAAGTGCCCATTTCCTAGTAAGATGGTCCACAGATACTTGCTGGAGTCCCGCAATGTATGAGAACAGAGGCAAAAAAAAAAAAAAGGTTCTTTATACATTTTAAAAAGCAGAAGCTTTCAGTGCATCGTGCCTCTGTACCAGAGAATAATCCCTGCTGTGGGAGTAGCATAGTACCCATCCCACAGGCATTAACAAGGTGAGATGAAACTCTCAGTGCTCACCTGGAAGCATGAAACATCCAGCCTCATTTCTATTGTCCCTCAGTCAAAAATAGCTCCAGTAGTAGATAGGTAGCCGTGTTGGTCTGCCATAGTCAAAATAAAAAAATTCCTTCCAGTAGCACCTTAAAGACCAACTAAGTTAGTTCTTGGTATGAGCTTTCGTGTGCATGCACACTTCTTCAGATACACTGAAACAGAAGTTGCCAGATCCTTCTATATAGTGAGAAGGTGGGGAGGGGTGTTACTCAGAAGGGTGGTGGGAATGGGAGATAGGCAGATAGCTGAGAGAGCCTCTTGACGACTCTTAACGACTGTAATAGGTCTTACAGGAAAAGGCAAGGGGTGGGAAGGTGAGAAATGGTTTAGTCATGTATAGTGAGATAAGAATCCAATGTCTTTGTTCAGCCCAGGTCTTTTCATGGTTTTAAGTTTGGTAATGAGTTGTAATTCAGCAGCTTCTCTTTCCAGTCTATTTCTGAAATTCCTTTGTAGTAAAACAGCTACTTTGAGATCTTGTATAGAATGTCCTGGGAGATTGAAGTGTTCTCCTACTGGTTTCTCTGTTCTGTGATTCTTGATGTCAGATTTATGTCCGTTTATTCTTTGGCGTAAGGTTTGGCCTGTTTGTCCAATATAGAGAGCTGAAGGACACTGTTGGCATTTGATGGCATACACAATGTTAGACGATGAGCAATTAAATAGTCAATTAAATAGATTAAATAGACTATTTAATTGCTCATCGTCTAACATTGTGTATGCCATCAAATGCCAACAGTGTATGCCAGTGTATGCCATCAAATGCCAACAGTGTCCTTCAGCTCTCTATATTGGACAAACAGGCCAAACCTTACGCCAAAGAATAAACGGACATAAATCTGACATCAAGAATCACAGAACAGAGAAACCAGTAGGAGAACACTTCAATCTCCCAGGACATTCTATACAAGATCTCAAAGTAGCTGTTTTACTACAAAGGAATTTCAGAAATAGACTGGAAAGAGAAGCTGCTGAATTACAACTCATTACCAAACTTAAAACCATGAAAAGACCTGGGCTGAACAAAGACATTGGATTCTTATCTCACTATACATGACTAAACCATTTCTCACCTTCCCACCCCTTGCCTTTTCCTGTAAGACCTATTACAGTCGTTAAGAGTCGTCAAGAGGCTCTCTCAGCTATCTGCCTATCTCCCATTCCCACCACCCTTCTGAGTAACACCCCTCCCCACCTTCTCACTATATAGAAGGATCTGGCAACTTCTGTTTCAGTGTATCTGAAGAAGTGTGCATGCACACGAAAGCTCATACCAAGAACTAACTTAGTTGGTCTTTAAGGTGCTACTGGAAGGAATTTTTTTATTTTCAAAAATAGCTGTTATGATTCTGTGCTGTTATGATTCCAGACAGTTGCTATTTAGCATATGGGATTCAACTGCATACTAGCAAATTCAGGTTCCACAGCTGAACAGGGATTTGGTGATCTTGTGCAACAAACTTGCTTCCCCCCAAAATGGATTTTTTGAGGTAAGGAAAGTGACAGGAAAATGCACTGGAAAATCGTGGGACAATTGCTTGATGTGACATCATATTAAAAGGTAAAAAAGGTAAAGGACCCCTTGGATAGTTAAGTTCAGTCGAATTCAACTATGGGGCGCGGTGCTCATGTACACTTTCAGGCCAAGGGAGCCGGCGTTTGTCTGCACATCTTTCTAGGTCATGTGGCCAACATGACTAAACCGCTTCTGGCATAACGAAACACCTGACGGAAGCCAGAGTGCATGGAAACACCGTTTACCTTCCTGCCACAGCGCTACTTATTTATCTACTTGTGCCAGAATGCTTTTGAGCTGCTAGGTTGACCGGAGCTGGAACAGGGCAATGGGAGCTCACCCTGTCGTGTGGATTCAAACTGCTGACCTTGTGATCAGCAAGCTCAAGAGGCTCAGTGGTTTAGATCACAGCACCACCTGCGTCCCTTGACATCATATTATCTCCCCACAAGCAAATCAAAATGAATAAATACTCAATTAGCAGCCAACACTGTATTACCTCCCAGAAAGCTTTGTTCGAATAAATCTGGATGAATGCTCAGGAAACAAGTTGTCCAGAAGTGACCTGAGGTAGTTCAAAGCCGTATTTGGGGTTTGGCATCTTATTTGATGGAAACTGGAAGAGTATTTCCATCACTGCCCCGCCCACCTTTTAAACAAACTGATACAAAAGGAAGGGAAGAACTAAAGTGGATAAGAAAGGAGGGAAAGGAAAGGGGAAGATAATGCCCTACATTAATTCATGTGATGCATCTTTTATGATCACAATCCAAGACGTTGAGAAATCACTTTATCCTAATCTTCTAAAATAAACCCTCTCCACAAACTTAATTGAACTATTGGGGGTTTTGGATGTATTGACATATGCCAAAAATTTAGGCCCTGTCCATCTTCACCATTCTCCCCTAACATTGTTGTCATCATCAATTACTACCACCAGGTCTCAGTATGGATTATGACTATTATGGTGGCAGGTACAACTCTCTGGGGAGAACATTCCACAGTCAGGGAGCTATCACTGAGAAGGCTGAGTCATATATTAAAATTATATTAATAAGATGAAATTAAAAGAGAGAGAGAGAGAAGGCTGAGTCTTGTGTTGCCAACATCTGCACCTCCCTTGGAGAATCCAGTGGGTGGAGGCTATCTCTAAGGTACTGGGGTCCTGAACACATAAGGTTTCTTAGGTCAAAACCAGTGAATTGATTTGAGCCTGGAAGCTAAATGGCAGCTAATGCAGTTGTGTTATATGATAAAACCTCCTACTACTAGTCAACAACCTGGACCGCCTCCTCCAGTAAGGAACCCTTGTTTGACAACAGTATCTCAAGAGGCAATGAAACCTTTGGAGAACAGATGGAGAGAAGGCAAACCACTTAGAAGATAATGTATTTCACAAGAGAATACATCTTTCTATCTGTCTTGGGAATTTTCCTGGCAGGAAAGACTGTGGGGAAATTTCCTGAGCCAATCTGAAGGCTCACAGACGTGTGTCAAGCACCTTCATTATATAGTTATATAGTTTCCCTCGCATGCTGAAGATGCACCTCTTTGCCTTGAGAAAAATTATAGTAATTGTTGACCAGCTGCCATTTGGAATTAAGATGGCGGACTGAAATGTGACCATGGCATGACTCTGCCTGTAGTCAAACTTAGCACAAGGCTTCCCGAGGTGGGGGAGGCCATCTTCATTGATGTTTGGATGCTGGGGGCCACTTTGAATCAAACTGGTTGACCAAAACATGGCTTGGGAGTGGCTTTGCCTGATTTTTGGCATGACAGGTAGAAACTCACAAATTGCACTGTCCATTAAAAAATCACCATTTTTTTTATTTCTGCAAATGCCAGAGCAGTGTCATGCGCTCCCTGCCAATATAAAATAATAATAATAATAATAATAATAATAATAATAATAATAATAATAATAATAATAATAACAATAATAATAATAATAATAATAATTCTGCCTCACCCTTCCACCTGCTGTAGCCACATGTCTTCTTCATCTGAACTTTGTAGTACCAAAAGGATTATACAGATGCGTTCACATCAACAATTGTATAGTGACTTTTCTCCTTGCTGTTCAAGCTGTTCTAGGAGAGCTGCCCCACATGGTTACAAAAGAACAATATAGGAACATAGGAGCCTGCCTTTCACTATAAAACCATTGGTCCATTTAGCTCAGCATTGTCAATACTGACCAGAAGCAGCTCTCCAAGAGTTCAGACACAGGACATTCCCAGACCTACCTGGAGAATGCCAAGGATAAGATGTGGGACTTTTTGCATGCATCTACCTCTAATTGAATAATCTCGGCACACCACAGGGACATCATGCTATTTCTGTTTCGCATAACAGGCCTGAATGTGATTTTTATTGTAAGGGTCTTTGGTAAGCTCCTTTGAGAGGGCTAGAAAGTGATAAAAAGTAGTATTATTAATTATTTTTAAAAATCAGAAACCACCCCTCTTATGCAATACTTTCCTAGCCCCTTATGAATCTTTCCTCTTTCCAAGCTGTCTCCTTTTTTCCATTCTTTTTCAAAAACTGAAATGTAGCGTTAAGCTGTGTGCTTTCCTCTTCAGTGCTGGAACATAAATCTATGGCAAAAACCAGTATGGGGTCACATGTAGCCATAGTACCATGAAGAAAGTGGGTGTGCACCAACGCCTGGAGGGAGACCCCCCAAAAAAGTGTTTCTGAGCTTCCCAATGAGGAACAGGATAGTAGCAAATACTCATCCTTCCCCTCATGTATCTTACCTGTTTACAACTCTCCCCTTTATATAATTAAAACAGTCGTATATGCTCCAGGGAAAGCGTAGTGGAGATGGCACAGGCACTAACTAATTAAGTGTTCTATAACATAAAAAAGCACTGCTAGCAGATTAGGCTAGTGGCCCTAAGCATTCTGCTCTCACAGAGGCCAACGAGTAAAGCCTACAAGCAGCAAATAAGGGCAAATAGCACTTTCCTGCTCAAGGAACCTCCAGACCCTGGAATACAGATGCCCCCCTCTGCCTCTGGTACTACAGGTGCTACAAAGCCATTGCGACTAGTGGCTGTTATCCTCAATGACTTTCTCTCATCCCCTTTTAAAGCTATTCAAGTTGGTGGCCATCACTATCCATGGATAGCTCAGAAGGTAGAGCATGAGACTCTTGATCTCAGGGTTGTGGGTTCAAACCCCACCTCAAGCAAAAGATCTAGATGGCCCTTGTGATTCCTTCCAACTCTACAATTCTATGATTCTGTGGATCTTCTGGTAGCACATTCCATACTTTAAATGTTCAGAGTGGGAAATTTCCCTACTTCAAATACGATGAACAGTTGCAGAATGAGGTTTTCTTCTCTCTCTTTTTTGTTTTGGTTCCCACAGCTTGCCATGGGAGAAGTTAACACTAAGTGTGGCGAGGGTGCCTCCCCTTGTACAAATGTTTGTTGTTGTTGTTTAGTCGTTAAGTCGTGTCCGACTCTTTGTGACCCCCATGGACCAGAGCACGCCAGGCACTCCTGTCTTCCACTGCCTCCCGGAGTTTCGTCAAATTGATGTTGGTAGTTTTAAGAACACTGTCCAACCATCTCGTCCTCTTTGCCCTTCTCCTTGTGCCCTCAATCTTTTCCAACATCAGGGTCTTTTCCAGGGAGTCTTCTCTTCTCATGAGGTGGCCAAAGTATTGGAGCCTCAGCTTCAGGATCTGCCCTTCCAGTGAGCACTCAGGGTTGATTTCCTTAAGAATGGATCGGTTTGATCTTCTTGCAGTCCATGGGACTCTCAAGAGTCTCCTCCAGCACCATAATTCAAAAGCATCAATTCTTTGGCAATCAGCCATTTTTATAGTCCAGCTCTCAATTCCATACACCACTACTTGGAAAACCACTATACATTTTACGGCCACTAAACATTTGTACATCACTACTGGGAAGCTATGGTTTTCCCAGTAGTGATGTACAAATGTTTAGTGGCTGTAAAAGGTAAAGGGGAAAGCGTGGCAAATTGGGTTTCCCACCTTGAAGGAAAGGTCTCCCATCATCTACTTTACAGGGAAAGGATATTCTACTACATGCTACTACAAAGCACAAAGAGGATCGTTAGAAGCTTTGCATGCTTTTGCTCCCAGCATCGCTTTGTCACTGCTATTTCATGTATTTGGTTCAGGCTCCCACTTGATCTCTTGCCTCTTTTGTTGTTGCCTTCATTATTTTATTGAAACCCTTATTTCTGTGAAGCACTCAAGGTCATGTCTATCTGAAGAATGAGGCCACTTAAGCCACGCTTTGGAATTAATAAATGCTGAATAGGTAAATTTTTAAAAGGTCATAATGCATTTTTGAATCCTATCTTCTGCTGGAATTCAATTAAAGGGAGGCACCCAAGTGTGAACCTAACCTTTGGAAATCTAACCCTAGGTGATGCTTCCAATTCAGGATTCGCTCGCATTTGCCGTGCAAAACAGATCATTTCTCCAAGCAAGGCTTCTGTCTTTCCAAATATCGCTTTGTATGATACACCTATACACCAAGGAAGCGGAACCTGCAGTCCTACAGATGATGGACCCATTAACCCCAGTCAGCATGGCCAATAGTCAGGGAAGATGGGAGCTGGAGTCCTACCAACACCTGGAGGGCCGCCGTTTCCATAAGAAGAGCCCTGGTGGATCAGGCTAATGGCCCATCTTGTCCAGCATCATAATGGCCAAACAGATCCCTACGGGAAGCTGAAAAGCAGGATCTGAATACAACAGCACTCTCTCTACCTGCGACTGCTAGCAACTGGAATTCAGAGGTATACCGTATTTTTCTGTGTATAAGACATGGGTTTTTGCTAAAAAAAAAAAACTAGTAAAAAATTGAGGGTCATCTTGAACACAGAACGTGGGCACCTGGGGGAATTCTTAAAATATATATATATATTTAAAAATAGTAATTTTTATTGGTATTTTCCACATAACAACCAAAAAAAAATGAAAAATAACAATACACAAAACCAAGCATATAAAAAACCAAATCCAATCCTACAAATTAATAATATAAATACTAAAAAGGAAAGCAAACATTGACTTCCACCAATCCCACAGACCTCCTTTACCTCTCATTGTATCGTACTGTTTTCCTGATCATCTCTATCCTAACATCCAGATATAAATTCCTCTTTCTTATCCTTTCACTTCACAAGGTTATTCCAGACTCAGCCAGATTTCTGTCCTCGAACCTTGGCTTTTAAGGTATTCATTTAGGCACTCCCATTCCTTTTTCACTTCACTTTTTGGTTTTTGTCTTATTATATCTGTCCAAAAAAAATTTGACAGAATTTTAAAGCATATGTCCGGGATTTTGGCTTGGGCAGGCTGAGGCGGTCCCTCCTGCTTCCATTCCCCCTTTCTCTCCCCCTCTCCGGGCTGCATGCTGGCGACTGGCTTGCCTCCTGAAGCCTCCGCTGGCTCAACCACCGGCTCGAGAGCAGCTGCCACCGCCGCTGCTGAGAGCTGCCTCAGCTACTTCTCCTTGCCCTTCTTTCCTTTTCCCCCTCTTCCCCTCTCAAACTCCCACCCTGCCCCAGCCCGCTCACCGCCTTCCTCAGCTCAGTTTGCTCGATGGCATGGCCCAGCGCAGAGTGCGAAGGCAGCAGCTGCCACCGAGGGGGAGCGTGTGGTGCCCCAGTTGCTGCCTTTGCTTCTGCACCTCAGTGCACTGCATGCACCTCATGCTAGAAACTTTGAGGGCAATCACCCCCCAAAGATCAACAACATGCCATCGCCAATCATCCAGATTTTCACTTCTATTTTAGGGATTCATTTTCTTAATTTTGGGTTCAAAAAAATAGGGGTTGTCTTATACATGGGGGCGTCTTATACATGAAAAAATACTGTACTTCCTCCAGCAGTGGAGGTTAAACACAGCCACCATGACTAGACGCCATTAATAGGAGGTGGAAGTTGAATGGAAGGCCAAACATATTTTTTTTCATTGTAGAAAAATACACATTCCATACATCCTATTCAGACACTCTGGATACATTCTAGAGTAAAATTAGCCTGTGCCCTAGGACTAGGGTTCCTTAGAAATTTACCAGGAAGAAGCAAAAGTGAGTCCCATTTTGCAGTGAGGCAAAAAGTGGGGTGCTGGGGTCTAAAAAGCTTTCTGTTGACCAGCATCTAGCCATAAAGTACCAAACAAAAATTAAAAAAAATAGAATTATCATTTTTTCCATGAGAAAAAAAATATTTGAAATCTAAATATGAAATAAATTACAGTACCATAAAGACAGATGCTTAGAATAGCAATTCTTCAAAAAAAAAATACAAAACATTTTATGAGATAAAACACATGGTTTTCTTGGTAAAAGTTGTCCTACATAGCAAGGGTACATAGGACATTTGCTTTATTGTGATTTTTCCCTAGCTGGTAACGCATTATACAATCTCCTTTTGTAATATGCTGCGGCTTTAAATAGCACACAGTTCTGTCCTTTTCTATAATCCCTTCAGAGCCCCTCTACACATCATTCAGATCTTCTTTGAAATTTCACATCAAAATTTACATTTCAGGAATGGTATTTTTTTTAATGGTTTTGGTTTTTTTGCTGTAACTTGCAATGCAATGAAGAACAGGCGAGAGTCTATTTAAAAGCTCAAGAGTGACATCTAAGATGAGTGATACAATGCTAAGCTACTTTTCCATTGCTTTTTATTTTAACATCGGATTATAAAATTATCTTTAAGAGAAAGTTTGACTAATGAGAAAGCAATTGCTATCTTGGTAGCCTAATGCCATATAAATAGAATGATAGCTGAAACTAGGTCATGCCAAAGCATGTCTACTTAGAAGTAAGCCCCAAGGAGCTCACATTGGACATGGGGCTACATAGCCTTAACCTTCTACTGTACTTCACAGACTTTATATGTCATTAAACAGCCACCATTTACAGCTACTTTATCCAGATCACTGCATCATAGTAAAAACTATAATTTTTCTTCCATCATCCATTTCTTTTCAATCGCAAACACTAATTCGTGGACAGGGAACCTGTGGCATGGAATTTGCCTTTTTCACAGCCGTCACTGGGTCAATGTCTTCATCGAGCCACTACTATAATCCCAAGGTCTCGTTCCTGGTTAGTCAGCACCAGTTCAGACACCCTGAGTGTATATGTGAAATTAAGATTTTTTTGCCCTGACATGCATCACTTTACACTTGTTGACATTGAACTGCTTTTGCTATTTTACTGCCCATTCACTCAGTTTAGAGAGGTCATTTCCAAGTTCACAGACTCTTTTTGTTTCAACGACCCTGAACAACTTAGTGTCATCAGCAAACCTGGCTTTCACCTCACTGCTCGCTCGTAACTCTATATTTTTTATGCACAAGTTAAAAAGCACAGGTCTCAATACTGATCCAGGGCTGCGTATATTTCTATAACACTCCTATAGATCTCATTTATTTCAGTGTGGTTTTCACAGAAGTTCCTGGTGGATTGTGACCAAGTTTTGTAAGGAAGGGTTATTTGACACTTGAATGGGAGGAACACTAAGAATGTGTGTGTGTGTGTGTGTGTGTGTGTGTGTGTACAGTGGTACCTCGGGTTACATACGCTTCAGGTTACAGACGCTTCAGGTTACAGGTTCCACTAACCCAGAAATAGTACCTCGGTTTAAGAACTTTGCTTCAGGATGAGAACAGAAATCCAGTTGATCCAGTTGGTGCCTGGATGGGATACTACATACACCCTTTCTTGAGTTCCACTGTTCGACAGTGGAATTTGCTGCCAAGGAGTGTGGTGGAGTCTCCTTCTTTGGAGGTCTTTAAGCAGAGGCTTGACAACCATATGTCAGGAGTGCTCTGATGGTGTTTCCTGCTTGGCAGGGGGTTGGACTCGATGGCCCTTGTGGTCTCTTCCAACTCTATGATTCTATGATTCTAAATATACAGTCATTTTAGACATACTTGGGTTTAGAAGGCATTTACCTTTCCATTTTCTACTTTGCCCCCCTCATCTGCAAGACTATATATTGCATACATTTGAAATATCATGAGCCATCTGCAGGCAAACCATGTAAACATTATTAAGCTTTTTAAAAGAAAAAAGGGAAAGAAAAATTATATACCTCTGTAACAAATTAAGCAAGCACAGCAACTCTAACCTCTTTTCAGAATTGTGAAAAGCTAATTGGTTTTAAGACTTTTATAAAGAAAGCTGACAAGCACCTTTAACCTGCCTTGTAAGAATCAATTTGCTTTGGGATTTTTCCCCCATGGCGTGTCAGATGTGATTCAGCTGAATACAAGGCAACAAAATACTTTTTTAAAAAAATCTCTAAAGCACCAGGACTAATAAATAATGTATACTAGGACTCTTTCTTTGCCTTATTTCAGTTCCAACTTTTCCTGCATAAATAACACATCTGCCGTCCCGCCGAACCAAGTCACATAAGGACACATTACAAAGCTTAGCCAAATGGTTTGCTTTTAGTACATTTTGGTTACAAAAAAAAATAATGCCAACAAATCTAGATTGAGCAAAACAAAACAAAACAAAACAAAACATGGCAATAATCTTTAGCAGTGATCATAAAATTTGTCAGGAGGGTGCTGCAGCCAGCATAGTACAAATGTATGGTTGTGGCATGGAAGGTCTCCCCATTGAATTCAGCAGCCTACGCTAGCATCAGGATAGGCATCAGCTCAGTGAGCATAAACTTTCCTGATTTGACTGCAGCAGCAACTACCTCCCTGCAAGTTCAGCGGTGCAGAATTTGCCTTGCAGGCATAAGGTCCCAGGTTCAATCCCCAGCATCTCCAGGGTAGGGGTGGGAGAAACCCCCATCCGAAACCCTGAAGAACCACTGTCAGTCAGTGTAGGCAATAAAGAATAAGCTAGATGGACTGATTGTTGGGGATTCCGTTCCACCCTTTGCTGCAGACATGGGATTGTTGCGTGTCACATGTCTGTTTACATTCCAGCACAGATTGCTGGCGTGAGCAGAACTTCCGCTCTGTACAGCTTTTGCTTTTCTGTCTCTCTCCGAGAAGACCGCAAGGAGAGATGCCATGTTTTCTTTGTCCTGATTTATGCATAATAAATGCTTAGTTTAGTATGTGTCTACAGCCTCAAGCCTCTTCTGTTGTGCAGTTTACACTGCTGAGTAAAGTGTGCTCAAGTCTGCAAGCTTGAGTCACTGATCACATCAGAGCAGAGGTTGAGGGATCTCCGCAGCAGCAAGGCTGAAGGGAAACGCTCCAGCTGGGGCCGAGCCAGCTGGCCTTTTGACCCCCCCAAATTCCGGCACTAATGGCTTGACTCGGTGTAAGGCAGCTTCCTATGTTCCTGGCTTTATTCTTTCTCAATTAAAATAAAGTTGTTAATGATAACATCCAGTATGGGTTCTTTTGTGTCTTAATTTCCCATCTTCGAGACAAATTAAATTTTGTTCCCAGCAGGGACAATGTGCATATGTTTAGTAGTGGGATCTGACCTCTTTTTATACTACAACTGGTTTTTAAGGGATGTTGGCATTATGAAGCGCTAACCAACTTGGAAGACCTGCTGGGGTCTATTAGGATGTTTTCTTTGTTGCTTTCTAATAATGATTCACAACAGAATGAACTAGTGAGCATTCTTAGGTTTGGGGGTTCAGTGGATGCACCACCAGGACTTCATCCTGCCAGAGATTTGGTGGTATGAATATAAGAAGAACCTTGATGGATCCGAACAAAGGACCACCCTATTTCTCACAGCAGACAACCAGATAGGAAAACCATGACACGAGGGCAATAGCCCCCTCATGATACAATTTGCCAGAAGGTGGCAGTCAGAGGCATGCTATAAATAGCATTGCCATTATGACTACTAGTAGCAAATGGCTGCATTTGGACATCAGGCTAAACCACAGTTTAGAATGATGTAAACAAGTGTTTACATGACTCTTCTCCTCTAGCACAACCATGGGGTAAGGGGGTGATTTGGAAGCTTTTGCTTAACCGCAGCTTGTTGCATCATCCAAACCAACTTCCATGCTCCACTCAACCGTCTTCCGCACTGACAGTTAACCCCCAATTGACAGGAACCTCCAGCCAATCAGAACTTGCTGCCACCCAGACCAATCAGACTGAATTTACCTGATCGAGGCCCCACCTAACAAAATCATAAAGAGATGTTGTATCTCTCTCCTCTCAGAAGCCGTCAACAAGAACTACTGCTACAAAGTGGTAGCTTAAAACATCATAACACTACAAGGCCTCAAACTTTTAAATATTTAAGTATATTTTCCCCTTCGAAACCCAAACAGACATTTCGCTGCACTGGCCCTGAACTTGCGAACTTGGTAGCAGAACTCTGCTAAATTTGTTCCTTCTGATCCAGTCTCTCTGGATCTTTTGTAATCTTCCAAAAACTACAGGGGAATTCTATTGCCATCAT